>NC_142870.1:64787500-67449166 GCF_051225735.1 Oryctolagus cuniculus
GACATGTGGTCATGGAAATCCTGGCTATTTCCTCTCCTTGGCCCAATAACTTCTGTAATCTTGATGCTTCTCTTTGCACCGAGTGTTTTTAATGCCCTTGTTCGTTTTGTCTCTAACAGATTAAAGCTGTCGAACTCCAAATGGTCGTCAGACAAGGCTTCCAGCCCATTCCATTGGATGACCTGAGCAGCCCTCTGGACCAAGCAGCACAGTCTTTTCAAGGCCACTGTTGCACACCATAAGACAGATAGCAAGAGGAAATACCCAAATCCCCCTCGACGCCCATATGCCAGCTTTGAAGAAGTTACAGAAAATGGAACTCCATCCATAATCCCAAAGAAGAATTTTGGGTATTACCTCTTGAGGGGGGAATGTTAGGTAGGAAGTCAGTTATGAGCTTATGTGTGTGCGACATAAAGACCTAAAGAGAAGACATCTATGTCCAGCATATGCTGCATCTCAAGGTCATCCCGATGGTGTTTCAGGGGCAGCCCGATATTCACATCATGCCCTGCCCTGCCCCCTTCCACCTGATAACCTGCCAGGTGGGGGGGGGGGGTGTTCCCCACCCCTTCTGCCTGACAAATCTTCCACAGTCTCCCAGGTGCAGCCCAGTATCTGCATCTCAAACACCCTGCTCCCTTCCTCCTGTCTGATAACATTTGCATCCATAAAGTCTTTGTTTCAGACCTTCAGGAGAAAACTCAGGGAGAAGCTTCTTAACATTTGCAAAACTCAGGGAGAAGTTTCTTAATATTTGCATCCAAAAAGCCCTTTGTTCCAAGAGGAACAGGTGGGGAAGCAAGACCCATCTCCTTAAAAACCCCCTGTCTCAACCAGACTGCGTGCTCAGCCCTCTGCCTCTCTGCTGAGCTGCCAGCCTGGCCTGGTCAGGTGTAATCTCTCTACTCAACCATGTAACCTTGCTCCTCCCCCCCCCCCCAGTCTCTCAGGCTCGCTCTGGAGAGGTGCCCATCCGTCCTTACGGATGTCCCTGCCCTAATAAACCTTGCTATTTTACCCACTAAAAAAAATGTTTCAAGTAAGTTGAAGAGGGTGTGTGGAAGTCACAAAAGGTTATGAAAGAAAGAAATATTGGACATGCTAACTGCTGCTCCGGGGGGTATCTGTGCCACTAAAAAAAAAAAAAAGTTTTAAAAAGAAAATATATTATTATTATAAAAATAAAATAAAATAAAAAATGAAAAGAGAGAAAAGAAAGAGAAGAAGGAAGGGTGGGAAGTCTCATTATGTGCTTCAAATTGTATATATGATATACATGAAGTCAGTTCTATATATACAAATAAATTTTTTTTAAAAAAGGGAGAAACTATCAGTGCAGTTTAAATAAATAAAGGGTTTTCCTGTCTTCACTTGGAATTAACTGACAATGGATAGAAATTTTTCCAAAAAATAGAATTTGTGTTATGGACAATTTTAGTGAAGCTATTAAGCCGTGTGCATACTTGAAATCCTAGGCATAGAAGCTCACAGAAAGGGAATAAGTCAGTTGAAGACACCAGGAAGCAGACAGACACACACAGGTTAATGGGTGAGGATATGAAAATTTTGTGGATAAAAAAATTTTTGAGACTGACCTCCAATAAAAGTATTGAGAAAATCTGCTTCATGGAACCCCCACTTAAGGTACTGATGTCCAGTTTCTAAATTGAGGCTTTGTATCAATTCAATTGGCTTCCAAGAATTATGCCCCAGCCTGGACCTGAAAAAACAAGATAGGCATTTCCATAATTGTATTTCCTAGGATTTGCCCATGGAAAGTGAAGGGAAATAATACATCCAAATCTCTCTCAAACTTGTTTACCCTTCTTTCAGCAAGACCTTTTTAAAAACCATTGCAAGTAGCCAACTTGAGGATGTTACTAGAATGCAAAGTATAAAATGAGATACATTGAACTTTGGGACATTCTGCAATAAAAATCTTTTTTAAAGTTCAAAGGTGCAAAAAATCCTCACACATGTAAGGAAGACTTGTACCTTGACCTTTGAGCTTAGCACTTACAGACATGCAATGAATCACTGGTAATTCAAAGAAAGAAGTAAGTACATTTTTCTTGCTGTGGCAAAAGTACTGTCTCTTACCATTCATTTTCTAACTCAATTTGCACACCTTTGAAATAAATTGAATTGTCCTGCATATTCTCCCACACACCATTTTCAGACTGGGGATTTTATTCACCTATAATTCTACTACTTTCACATCATATCATACCACAGCAATACCCAGAGAATGCTTGCTATACTTTAGACATTCAGATAAACCTTTGTTTCTAATTTGAAATTTGCTCGTTATCTGATTTTTTTCACTATTGTCATATTCTTCCCACATCAGATCGTCAGACTTCAGTCATTTGAGGTTAGTTCAAGTAATATTGTATTAAGAGAAACTTAGAATGGGCACAATGTATATGAGTGACCAAATCTGTACAACACTTTTAGAAGAGTTTTTTTGTTTCATTTATATATTATTGAATTGTTATTATCTTCATTCTACTATGATTATTATATGACAATAACATAGTGGAAGAAGTCCAACCTGTAAAAGAAACAAATAAGCCTCAGCTGTGATGTCAACAATGCTCTACCATCAGTCCAGCACACCACCATCTTTTTATTTGTAGCCTGAAATTTCTTCAACAAGGCATAAAGCCTTTCATTTCACAGATACTGCTGAGAAAAATCACCAGGTGTGGCAGAGGAGAATTACTGAGTGTGGACCGAATGTGGAAGTAGCTCATTTCAAGGCTCCACATAAAAACACTGCTATTACCCTGCTCTTCTGTCTCAGAGGCATTTGTAAGCTGTTCCCAGCATGGATGAGGCTGGTGCCTGGCCCAGAGGCTGGGACTTACACTTAGACCTATGCCAGCGTGGCAGTTTCTGATGGAGTCTTTTCCCGAGTCTTCTCAGAGATAACAGGACATTTTATTGGAGAACAGTAAATCAATTTAAAAAAAATGCCAACAGGCTTTGAAAGGAAGCATGTGGGTAAGGATTGCAAATCTACAGCATTTCATAGCTTTCTAAACTCCACACCCATCACCTTAAATCATTCCATTTTATATAGAGAGGCTGGGGATGGAGAGTGACTTGTTTGTTTAAGCAGAGATAAGCTACCTCTAGCCTGTGAGCTGTATAATGTGACATCATTTAATCTAGCCTTGTCAAGGCAACTGCAGGCAGAACTCAAAATTAAGTAAGTCAATTGCAGGCTAATTGCTAAGTTGATAATTTTGTATGGTCTACAAATGAATAATGTTATAAATATCCAAACAGCCCTTGGCAGAAAGAGGTTCCCCACCCTTGGTAGAGCCTGAATCTCTTCCACAGTGGCTTCTTGTCAGGGCATCCTTCTGTGTAACCAGCCTCCCTTGGTCTCTCTTTTCCTTGAGGAGAGGGGAGCCTATCTCTTTTGAATTCCCCACTTGTTCTTCCCCACGCCTGGATAACACAGAACTGATGAATTGTGTTGTTGTCTCTATTCCCTGTGGAAATTAATTACTCCATTACCTAAGGGACCCCCATTACTTGGAACCTACTTACCATAAAGAGTGATGAATTTAGAGTGGAGATCATGGTTCCAGAAGTGGGACTTTCTTCCTGTTATATACCACCTCTATAGATGAAAATTTCCATAAATACAAGAGGTAGTGAATATTAATTACTACATATTTCCCCTACAACATGCATGTCATGATATCCCAAACTCAAGGGAATCCTCTCATTAGACTTGGCTGGATTTATTCAATTTTTATCCCACATTATTTTATCAACTTAGGGATTTAAAACTTTCTTTAAGAAATCTAGTTGAGCAGGCGCCACGGCTCAATAGGCTAATCCTCCGCCTAGCGGCGCTGGCACACCAGGTTCTAGTCCCAGTTGGGGCGCTGAATTCTGTCCTGGTTGCCCCTCTTCCAGGCCAGCTCTCTGCTGTGGCCTGGGAGTGCAGTGGAGGATGGCCCAAGTCCTTGGGAGACCAGGAGAAGCACATGGCTCCTGCCTTCGGATCAGCGTGGTGCACTGGCCGCAGCACGCCGGCCACGGCGGCCATTGGAGGGTGAACCAATGGAAAAGGAAGACCTTTCTCTCTGTCTCTCTCTCTGTCCACTCTGCCTGTCCAAAAAAAAAAAAAAATCTAGTTGAATGATAGAATAGTAATAGAATAGTACGTCATTGATCCAGTTAACTCTTCCTTTTTTTTTTTTTTTAATCTCCCTTTGGTGCACAAACAAAACTCAACCTTGTCATAGTTTTATCTTTGTACCTATATCCCAATCAAACTATGCAATATCTTCATTTCATGATTTTAGACTTGGACTGAGTCCCATTGTTGTTTATTCTTTATGTTTGTGGTATTTTTTATTTTTTTAAAAAATTTTGAGATTTATTTATTTAAAAGTAAGCATGACAGAGTGGGGAGAGAAGGGAGGTTCTGTTTGCTGGTTCACTCCCCAAATGGCTGCAACAGCCAGACCTGGCCCAGGCCAAAGCCAGGAGCCAGGAACTCTAACTCTGGCTCCTTCATGGGTAGCAGGGGCCCAGGTAATTAAGCCATCATCTGTTGCTTTCCCAGGTACATTAGCAGGGAGCTAGGTCTGAAGCAGGGTAGCCATGACTTGAACCAACCCTGTGAGATTAGATACCAGTATCACACTTCATAACAACGCATGGCACTGCAACGCCAGCCTCTTTTCCTTTCTCATATCCTCCTCTTCAGGACTGCCCACTCCATACTTCATCTCCAGTCCAAACTCTGTTCTTCATAACATTATTCTTATTTAAAGTAAACAAAGGATTATTAATCCTAAACAGATAATCTGATGGTAACAGTGAAGAATATGCCATCCTTACTACGTGAAGAACACTGGGGCACTCAACAGGACTGTGTAACCTGTGTAATGCCTGGGGACTGTGTAACCACTTTGCTTCTATTTCAAGTTAAAAGCTTTCTGGGGAGCCCCGTGTAAGGGATAATCATAATCTCAAGAGCCTTGGAATATGCACTAAATTTGATTTCTTATTTCCAACAGATAATATTCTCAGGCTTACTTGAGAAATCTGTTTAAATTTTTAAGAAAAAAAATTACCCTAATGCATTCAATACCCATTACATGACCACTAATGCACTGAATAATCTAGTTTTAAGGCTTGTGAGAGATTTTGAATGCTTAGTAATCTCCCCAAAATACAGTCAGTACCTACCAAGTTTGCCAACTCACTGTTGCTCATTTTTACCTGCCCTGATAGATTTTCCATTCACAAACATGAAATTTACCAACCAACGTATTCACCAATCTCAGTTGGAATGGGCTCTAAAATTATGTGGTGTCAGTTGACAGAGATATAATTATTTTTAACAGTCTTCAAATTCCTGGGGAGGAAACAGAATCAAGAAAAATGGAGAAGGAAGATTATAGAAGAACATTTCTCATCTTTTTCAAATATCTTCTTGCCAAGACAGAAAGGCAATCTCATCAAGAAAAAAAAAGATCATCAGCTGACAGAACTTCCTGAGCTTCTTTCTCCCCTCTGATTTGCTCCACCAGCCTGCAAACACTCCTATTCCTTATGGAGAAAAGAAGGCCTAAGAGAAGCAAATCAATGCACACTCGTGGGAACTGTCTTTGCTACCAATATGGACTGCATTGTGTCCCCTCAGAATTCCTATGTTGACGCCTTAATCTCAGAATGTACCGTATTCAGAGACAGGGTCTTTAATGTGGTCAACATTTTACAGTGGGGTTGTTAGGGTAAACCCCAGTCAAAGCTGACTGGAGTCTTTATAAAAACAGGAGAGAAGGACACAAAAAAAGACGTAAGGAATGCATGCATAGAGGATGATCATGTTCACAGGCACTGGGAGACTGACCCTCAAAGAGCCAAAAAGAGATGCCTTGGAGGAATCCAATGCTGCCAACATCTTTATGTTGGACTTCCAGCATCCAGAACTGTGAGAATTAAATTTCAATTGTGTAGGCCTGTCAGCCTGTGGTAATTGTTAGAGCAGCCCTAGCAAACTAGCACAGCTGCCCAACAGCAATTCAGGAGAAATAATTCCCACCACTCTCATCCAGCCACTGTGCACCCCTCCTGTTCTCCCTTTACCCTCTGAAACTTCCAGCCCGGTAATCGGAATCCTGCTTATTCTCTTCAGTTGCTGTACCCACCTATGGCGTTTAGTTTTCATACACCCTCTGCTGTATGTTAAATCTCCCAACTTTTCCTCCAGGAATCAGGAATTTCAAGCAGTATGTTAAATCCTTTACAGCTAACCTTTCCCCTGGGGAACACGGCTGTTGTTTTTATACACATTAGGCTGCAGCACATGTACTTACATTTTGTTCCTGAGAAAATCACCCTGGTGAGGGCTCAATTACAGGTCACAGTAGAAACACCACCACAAAATGATAGAAAAGCTTTTCCTTCGAATCCACTCTAGATGATCAAGTTTATCTTCAGAGATTACTGGAGCCGTGGGCGCAGATTGCTTCCCCACAGCACGGAGAGTGATGCCCACCGAGCTTCCTGCCGAGAACACCTGGCCCTGTGCGCTTCCTCAGTGAATCTCCAGAAGTGCTCTCTTTGCTTTTCGTTTAGTGAAGTACGGATGACTTAACAAACGACAGACCGCATTCTGCCAGTGAGCCAACTGGGCAGGGCCCCTTGAGAGTTATGTGCTCTGCAAACTGCTAGCACATGGCTGACACTCAATGAATGTCACATATGTCAACCATCAATTATTCAGTGTGTGATGAGGAAAACGCTTTGGCATGTATTACCTCAAGGCTTAATCAGGCAACTGTGTGGTTCTGAACACCATGTCATAAATCAGATTGGCATTTTTACTTAAACTAAATTGTGTATATTTGTATTAAAGGCATGTGTTTCAATTTGTTTATAGTTACAACCAATAGAAATCACTGACATCACTGAACACCAGTAACACAGAGAACTTTTAAAGTACATTAGTAGAGTACACACAAATGTTATTGTAATAGCTCCAAATGACACCTGACTGATGTATTGTGTTCATTCAGGCTACCGTTCTGTAGCTACCCTTTCCTTTCCTAGAGTTTTCTTCCTCCCTCAATGTCATTTGTTCTTATGGGAAACCCCGTGGGAAACCTCACTGGGAAACTTTCCTTGAGATTATCTTCTCTCACATAAGAAATCATTTTGATATCTCTTTGTAACTCTTGTACTTGGAACAATACACATGGAATGTGTTCAAACTAGATGAATTTTGAAAGTACCTAGAACATAGGAGGTGCCTAATAGATAGTTGTTGAATGAATGAATAAAAACTGAAGGATAAGACTGCAAATTTCAGATTGTCTTTGCACAGGTCTGCAGTAGATGTATACACTGTAGATAAATGAGAAAGAGTGGAAAAGGATTCACTGGGTCATTGAGCTCAAGATGACGATTTGTCCACTTGTGAAGTGAAATGCAGGTGGGATCAGTCCAACCTTTCATCAAAGACCTTGAACCACCTACATCTACAAAAAGGGACACCTGCTATGCAAGTCTTTAAACAGGATTTCTAAACTACACCAAATCTAAGGACTCTCTGACTGTAGTAAATCTTTAAATCTGCAGCAACCACAGTAAAAGTGAAACAAGGAGAGAACACATTTCTCCAACATTTTAGCTCAATTCTCCAAATTGACCCGGCTCCTACTTTGTTAAAACATCTTAATGTATTTAATATACATTTTTAAAAGATTTTATTTATTTATTTGACAGGTAGAGTTACAGAGAGAGAGAGATAGAGAGAAAGGTCTTCCTTCCATTGGTTCTCTCCCCAAAATGGCCGCAATGGCCAGAGCTGCGCCGATCCAAAGTCAGGAGCCAGGTGTTTCTTCCCGGCCTCCCATGCAGGTGCAGGGGCCCAAGCACTTGGGCCATCCTCCACTGCCATCCCGGGCCATAGCAGAGAGCTGGACTGGAAGAGGAGCAACTGGGACTAGAACTGGTGCCTATATGGGATGCTGGTGCTGCAGGCGGAGGATTAACCTAGTGCGTCACCAATAGGCGGCAGTGGCCAGAGCTGTGCTGATCCGAAGCCAGGAGCCAGGAGCTTCTTCCAGGTCTCCAATGCAGGTGCAGGGGCCCAAGGACTTGGGCCATCTTCTACTGCTTTCCCAGGCCATAGCAGAGAGCTGGATCGGAAGTGGAGCAGCCGGGACTCAAACAGGCACCCATATGGGATGCCAGCACTGCAGGCAGTGACTTTACTCCCTGCACCACAACACCAGCCCCGGGAGCTCGGAATTCTATCTGTATCCCCTACATGGGTGGCAGGGGCTCAAGCACCTGAGCCATCATATACTGCCTCACAGGATGCATTAACTAGATGCTAAATCAGAAATGGGATAGCTGGTACTTGGACAGCATTTCAATACAAGATGCTGGCATTGCAAGCTGTGATTTAACCTGCTGCACCACAGTACTAGCTCCTACTTTAATATACGGTGGCTGTATGCCCTCCCCCCATATCCTGGTGACAGCAGCAATGAAGAGTTGATAGACATGATGGTAAGAGGGTATATAGAGTACTTTAACTGAGAGGAAAGGTTAAAGAAAGGCTGTGCCTGCTATTTGTTCTCGGCAAGTGTTCATTTTATTCATAGATTGAAAGCAGAATGAAAACAAAAGCTTTAACTTCCAAGGCAAAACCATATTTCAAATGGAAATTCAAAAAACAGCTTTTAATTACACCAATTACTATATCTTGTACCTCTCTAAAGAACTGCTTTCTGCACATAGCTCAAGACTTAACAAAACCCCTATTCATTCTTAGGATGTGATTGCTGTATCGTTCTCTTCCGAAATGTCAGCCAATAGCCTCAGGTGTAATGGGATATTCCTTCAATTCTTGGAAGAAAATGGTACCCCTAAGAGGTTTGACCTGATAATGGGGATGCATTATGCTCAGAATATAAATTACAGAAAACCTTTGTCTGCAGCCAAATCCATTTTAAAATTACTCCTGGGGACAGACATTTGGTCTAGTAGTGAAGAGACTGGATTTGGATGCCCAGGAACCACATTAGAGTGCCTTGGTTTGGACATGGCATTATTCCCATTTATAGCTTCCTGCTTTGGGGAACCCTGGGAGCTGCAGGTGATGGCTCAAGTAGTTGAATCCCTGCCACCTACATGGGAGATCTAGATTAGGTTCCTGACTCCTGGATTCAGCCTGGCCCAGCTTTGGCTATTGTGGACATTTGGGGAGTGACCAGTAGATGGTCTCTCTCTTTCTCTCTCTCTTTTATTTTGCCTCTTTCTGTTTCTCTCTTCTCAAATAAATGAATAAATTTTAAAAATAAATAAAAAAGTCTCCTTAACAGAAGCTAGGGGAAATTTTCTGTTCTCATTCATCAACTCTTTTTTTTATTATTATTTGACAGATAGAGTTACAGACAGTGAGAGAGAGACAGAGAGAAAGGTCTTTCTTCTGCTGGTTCACTCTCCAAATGGCTGCTATGGCCAGCACTGCGCCAATCCGAAGCCAGGAGCCAGGCGCTTCCTCCTGGTCTCCCACGCGGGTGCAAGTGCCCAAGCACTTGGCCATCCTCCACTGCCCTCCAGGGCCACAGCAGAGAGCTGGACTGGAAGAGGAGCAACCAGGACTAGAACCCAGTGCTTTTATGGGATGCCGGCGCCACAGGCAGGGGAAGTGAGCCACAGCAACGGCCCTCATTCATCAACTCTTAAAGAATCTCAAATAGCTTCATAAAAATAAGAGCTGTCATCAACTTTTTATAGAATGAATGCAGCTGAGAATTCAGTATATTTTGTGTGGCTTAATATATTCTTCCCTGCACCTTTCAGTGAGGCTGATGATGTCATTGAATCAGGCCAGTGTACCTTGCCCTTCATCACTTCTTATCGGAATCCTATAAATGACCACTGCATTCGCCAAAGGTTTGCAGTTTATTGGGCTTGATTGCACAGGTGTCATGACTCAGCAGAAACTAAGTTGTACTTGCTCCTCATTCTTTTTTCTTCTGCTCTTATTTCACAGGTTTTCCTCCTATTATTTACATTTCATTGATATGGAAGAGACTATGGGAGCTTACCAAGGTCTATCATATCATATTAAAGTAATAATTTCTAAGTATAAAGCATCAAATATGTAAACAGACTCCTCCAATGGGTTGCATTAATTCATGCCACTTGATAGACATTCCAATTGCATTTCAAAGAACGCTTCTATGCCTTTATAATTAATTGCCAACTTTCATGGATTTCAATTGATATTGGAACACTTTACTCAAAATTTTATTAATTATTTTAAGATTAATATTTTTAGGGTTTTTGCTATGTATTTAGAGAAGTATTCTAAATAACAGCTGCTTATAAATGAGACAGGCAACAAATATATTTAACATTTATTTGGAGAGAGAAATACACAGGAAAGTGAGGGCTATATGAGAGGGAGCTTAGAAGTTTACCAGCCTTTTCTGGGAGTAGAACAGAGGCTACAAGGGAGAGAGAGCACATGGGCTGCATGGGCGAGCAGTCATCAGAGGTGGCCAAAACACTGCCCATGCCAAGAGGCGTGGGGGTGAACAAGAGGGAGGGCCCAGGCATTCTGGGCCTTTTATTCACTTCCGAAGGGGGGTGGTTACATAGTCTTACTGGCAGGTGGGTATACAGGTGAGGTCAGGTAGGGGCATGAGATGATGAAAGGATGAAGGGCAAAGGTGTGGTCTCCAGCTCACAAATCTAATCAATTTAATCCTATCTGCCTGCCTATATCACAACTTTTTCCTCCATAGCTCACATGAAGAAACACGCTCTGGAAAAAACTACTTAAACCCAAGCTTCACCATAAAAAACAAAACTGCTAAACTATACTTGTTTTCTGCAGCTGATTGATTAAGGCAGCAAACTGATAGTTACAGTGCAGAAAAACAAGGACTCAATGTAGTTCAATCCAAGTTGAACAAATTGATTCAATTGCATTCAGTAATATTGATTAGGGCTATTACATGTGAGGCATTAAGAGTGTACAAATATGAGTTAGATGCAGTAGCAGCCTTATTATCTACTCAGGAATATTGAAACAAATGTATATAACCATAATGCAAAGAAATGTGGCCTAACAACTAACAATGTGTAGATGTAAGACATAGTAGCCAAATCTGATTTGGGGGATCAAAGAAGCCTTCATTTACAAGGAAGGACACCATTTTCTCGCCCATGAAGGAGGTTGCACTGCAGCCATATTTACTCTATGAAATTGATTTGCCCAGGCCACATTCAACTACAGACCCATTTGGAGCCACACTCGAATATTCTTTCTCATTATCATGAGCAGCCCCTTTACTTCTGCTGCAAAGCTTTAGCCTGGAAAACTCCCTGGAAAAATTGTGAAACCTCTCTGAGGCCAAGTTTTATCTGTAAAATAATGATAATACCATCTCCATAGAATTGTTGTGAAGCCTATATAAGACAATGTGTAAAATTCATGGGACAGCTATTATTGTTTTGTATTTGCATTATACATTTCTTCAAAAATAGTGACTAATCACCTATTTTGTGAGAGAAGTAAGACAGAAGAGACAGGAAGCAACCCTTCACAGACAAACTTCACCTGAGGTCCAAATTAAAGACTAATGGAAGTAAAAAGAGGAAGATGGATTACTCTATTGGTTCATCCATGGCTGTTAAATTTTTTTAGAGTATTTTCTCTTGGTTTTCTTGAGATTCTTCTAGTCCATCTCTCAGCTACAATTTATACTTATCCCCAAAGTACAAAGTAAAGGGGACTTACAGAATTGTGGCAATGGTGATTTCATCTCTAAAACCTTTACAGATGGACATGTGGAGTAGGCTTCTAGGGTTTGACTGTGCTTGTTTTAAAACACTTTTTAGTATCTTCCCAAGCCTTTTCTTCATCAGTAAATAGAAGCATAACACCCAGTTAGATACATTTAAATTTCTAGACAACCTTTACAATTCAAAGATAGGCATTAAGAAAGTTGTTTTCACACCGGGTTCTAGTCCCGGTCGGGGCGCCGGATTCTGTCCCGGTTGCCCCTCTTCCAGGCCAGCTCTCTGCTGTGGCCCAGGAGTGCAGTGGAGGATGGCCTAAGTCCTTGGGTCCTGCACCCGCATGGGAGACCAGGAGAAGCACCTGGCTCCTGGCTTTGGATCAGCGCAGTGCGCCGGCCGTGGCGGCCATTGGAGGGTGAACCAACGGCAAAGGAAGACCTTTCTCTCTGTCTCTCTCTCTCTCACTGTCCACTCTGCCTGTCAAAAAAAAAAAGTTGTTTTCTTCCACATTTATATCTCCATTCATACTC
This sequence comes from Oryctolagus cuniculus, assembly GCF_051225735.1. NCBI lineage: Eukaryota > Metazoa > Chordata > Mammalia > Lagomorpha > Leporidae > Oryctolagus > Oryctolagus cuniculus. The sequence continues at coordinate 64,799,839 of NC_142870.1, forward strand.
ATTACAACTTGCCTACCTTTTAAAAATACTTATTTGAAAAGTAGAGAGAGAGGGAGGGAGAAAGATCTTCCATATGCTGGCTCAACTCCCAGATGGATGCAACAGCCAAGGTTGGACTAGTCTGAAACCTAGAGCCAGGAAGTCCATCTGAATCTCCTACTTGGGTGGCAGGACCCAAGCAATTGAGCCATCATCCACTGCCTTCTGAGATGTGTTACTAGGAAGCTGAATCAGAAGTGGAGCAGCTGGGATTTGAACCAGTGCTCTGTTATGGGATGCCAGCAATGCAAGAGGAAACTTAACCTGTTGTGCTATATACAAGGACTAGATTGCAAAATCTTAATGAGATTGACAAACAGATGCATAATTTGCTAGTAATAAATTGTATTAGATGACTGCTTTGTTCAGTTACCTGTCACAACACTGAGAAGGACAATTGTTTTAAAAATGAATGTAGTGTTCCAGTTATATATGTATTTTGTTGAAAACAAATTTTTATAATATAGTTAACTATGATGTTTCTAATTAAATATTTTTGAGACATATATATTTACATTCACAGAAATATGAGAAACAGGAGACATGAGGGATATTTAAAAGCCACCTCAAGCAAGGGAGTTCCTGGCTATTCTTTACCAAGCTTTTCACACTGATAAATCTTGCAAAACTATTGCATGGCATTGCAACCAGGGAATTGACATTGATATATTCTATTGATCTCATTCATATTTCCCTAGTTTTCCTTGTATTCATTTTTATGTTTGTGTGTGATTTAGTTCTCTGTAATTTTGTCACATGCTTATATTTATATATCTACCACTACAGCCAAGATACAGAACTGTCCCATCACCACAAAGATCTCTTGCATTATCCTTTTATAAGCCTCGTCTGCCTTCCCCTATCCCTAATCCCTGGCAACTACTAATGAGCTCATTTTGATAAATTTTACATTTTCAAGGCTATATAAATGTAAAAATTTGGGACTGGCTGTTTCCGCTTATCATAATTTTCTTAGAGTCATCAAAGTTACTGGTCTTATCAAAAATTATTATTATTGGTAGTGATCTATGGTATAGATGTACCACAATTTAACATTCAGCTATTGGGGGGCTGACACTGTGATGCAGCAGGTTAAGCTGCAGTATGCAGTGCCAGCATCCCATATGGACCTCAGTTCGACAACCAACTGCTCCACTTGCAAACCAGCTCCCTGGTAATGCACCTGGAAAAGCAGCAGAAGATGAGCCAAGTCCCTAGGCCCCTGCACCCACGTGGGAACCGGAGGAAGCTCTTGGCTCCTGGCTTCTGCCTGGTCAAGCCCCAGTCACTGCACCAGGGTATTGAACCAGTGAATGGGAGATCTCTCACTCTCTCTGTGTCTCTTCTTCTCTCTCTAACTCTGCCTTTCAAATAAATAAATATTTTTTTAAAAATTCAGCTATTTAATGGCATGTGATTTATTTCCCAATTTTGCCAAATACCAATGAAGTTGCTTTGAATATTTTTATTTAAATATTTGTTTTAACATAAGTTTTCTGTTGTTTTTCTTTTTTAAGATTTATTTATTTATTTGAAAGTCAAAGATACACAGAGAGAAGGAGAGGTAGAGGGAGCGAGAGAGAGAGAGAGAGAGAGGTCTTCTATCTACTGGTTCACTTCCCAAATAGCTGCAACAGCTGGAGGTGCGCTGATCCGAAGCCAGGAGCCAGGAGTTTCTTATGGGTCTCCTACATGGGTGCAGGAATCCAAGCACTTGGGCCACCTTTCACTGCTTTCCCAGGCCATAGTAGAGAGGTGGATCAGAAGTGGAGCAGCTGGGACTCAAACCAGCATACATATGGGATGCCAACACTGCAGGTGGCGGCTTTTCCTACTACCCTATAGTGCTATCCCCTTCTGTTGTTTTTTTTTAAAATAAATACCTAGCAATGCAATTGCTGGGTTGAACAATTATTGCATGCTTGAATATTTAGGAAACTACCAATTGTTTTCCAAAGTGATGGTACTAGTTTACATTTCTATCAGTAACATTTAATGACCCAGTTTCACCACCTTTTTTTTTTTCTTACATTGCTTTGGTCTGTTTGGACAGTAAAATTGGTAAATAAATAAATAGCTCATGTAAGAACAGCCTGTAAAACGTCAGTTCAAAAAGTCCAAAGGGTAAAACGGCTGGCGATACATAAAGCAAACCGTCTCAAGCAAGGGCCTGTCTGACTTGGCTGAGCTGCCAGGGCTCCCAGGTAAGCAGCAGATGCCTTATACTCCTGCAGAGTGTCTGAGAGACCCCAAAACTTTGCTTGGGCTAAATTAAGATAAATAAATCTTTTCTTTCCAAAATAGGATCATGACCTATAAAATGCTTCAAGTAGCTCTGTGTTCAACATTGCTTATAGGTAAGAGTGTATTTCTTTTTTATTTAATCGGATTTTTTACAGCTTTCAGGTTGATAACTCCTTTTGACTTTTTAGAGAAATGAACAAATACGTTTTCTCAGTAGACTTAAAGTGTTGCAGGAAACAAACTATTGTTTCCATGCTGTGGTTTTGGACATGCTGATGTTAACTATGTGTGTGACCATTTTATTCCTAATTATGTACTTACATATTAATATGTTACTGTTGCTAAGAAGTCTGTTTAATTGCTTCCTCCAAAGAAATGCCCTGGTTTCCTTGCACAAAGGAAAATTTTAAATCTTCTTTAGAAACTATAAAACCTACATAGTACTATTATATGGAGACCTCAAATACTTTGGGAGTGTGAATTCATTAACCTTTAGGGCAAATCGTAGCTCCAAGTGGTGTTTGAAAGGCAGATGAAGAAAGTCACCAGAGGCCAGGTGATTTGCTGTCAGATTGACCCAGTAACTCAATGGCTTATATCAGCATTGAACTGAGGGGTCATTTTTTTTTTTTTTTTTTTTTGCTGTGACAAAATCTGAAAATACTTAACAAAAGTATAAAATATCTTCACAGTTAAAACTGTATAGCTCATAAGTATTTCTGATAAAGATACTTAAATTAGGATAAATTACTGTTTCTATAAGCTTGAGAGTCAAGCAAAATATATATATATTTTGAAGCTTCTCTATATAGGTAGATGATACATAGATAGATAAATAGATGATAGATAAGAAAGAATGAATAAAATAAAGAGAAATAAATAGCTGTGTGCAAGTAATCTTTAGTTCCTAAGCATAGAAATAATTTAATAGAGTTTTAATCAATACTGTACTTTGCATTTGAGTCATACTAGGGTTTAAAAATCTTTAGCCAAGCCACAGGCAGTTATCACCAAAGCAAATACAATCATGCACAGTTATAGCTCACATCTCCTGATGAAAAAAAGCGAGGCTGATGTAGTTTCAATGCCTGGGAGTGCACTGTGAATTAGTCATTAGCTTATATATAACCCATTAGTATAATGCTTTGCTTTGATGCTGATCCTTGCAGTTGACATTAGAGGGGGTGAGGCGGATGCCTGCGAAACTAAAGCACTATGGTTGGTTCTCATTCACTTGTGAATGCTGCAGGCTCAACCACATCTAACAAAGGAAAATGGCTCTGTAAAATTTCTTAAGAAACTTTAGATTTCCTTAAGAAACCAGTCTGAATTAATGTCACCTCTAGTTGAGATAAATCTCCCTGTAAAAAGAACTGATTTGATTGAGTTCACGTCAAAAAAAAATAATAAAGAGGTTGACGTTCTGCCATAGTGGGTCAAGTTGCCACCTATGACACAAGAATCCTTTATGCACACTGGTTCTTTTCCCCGCTGCTCCACTTCTGATCCAGCTCCATGCCAATGGCTTGGGAAAGCAGCAGAAGGTGGCCCAAGTGGTTGGGTCCCTATCACGCACATGAGAGACCTGACTCCTGTTTCAGCCTGGCCATTGAGGCCATTTAGGGGAGTGAACTAACAGATGGAAGCTCTCTCTCTCTCTGCATCGCTCCCTCTCTTTCTATAACTGTGCTTTTCAAATAATTAAATAAATCTTTAAAATAAATAGATAAAAAAATCATTCTGTGGCTGAAGTTTATGAAATAATAAATGGGAAACTGGGAAGTAATGACAAAGAAGCATTTGCATTGCTGTCAGCCCTTCAGGCTTCAGGGAGGAAGTCCTGGCTTGCAGGCTGAGGGGAACCAGATTCACTCATCGTTCTGCTAACTGACATTTTCTAGATCACATAGCTGTAGAGTAGGAAACAGCTCAAATCAATTTTCTTTGGATCTTCTTTTTCTTTAAAGAACGGAGCCTGTACATCTGCATTTCTCTGGAGCTCTTTTCCTTATTATAAGGACTAGACTAGCTGTCTAGAAAATCACTTCTCTCTAGAGCTTAATTTATGTAGGTAGGGAGAAGGTTGCATCTGTTTTTCTGTTGGGGATGCTGAAACCAAAAATGATGAGATGCCAACTCAAGTGATTATACTTATTATCCAAATTCCCAAGTTATGCTACTGATTTCTTTTTTCAAAATAGGAACTTACACAATTTGGAGATGATTCTTTGTTCAGAGAGTCAGAAGCTACAGTGGTGCTGTTTGATTTTTTTAAATAAATAAATAAGCCTACAAGGAACATTTAAATCAGCAAATATTAATTGTACTGCTTTAACTTATTTTATATGTCAGGGCTTTATATATGCTATCTTAATTGTATTCTCATGACCATTCTGAAAATAGGTGCTTTGCTTCCCACTTTCTAGAGGAAAGAGAGCTTAGTGAAATGACCAATTTGAACAATTTTAATCACATTTGGATGCTGTATTCACATCCAAATTCTGCATGAAAGAACTCTGAGAACAAAACTCTTCTTCCTGCCACACAAATTATCAATGCCAGACTGGAGACAGGCAGCAGAATATCAGGCAAGAGATCCTTCTGAAGTAGAGTCGAGTCAGTATGCAGCCATTGCTTCCACAAGAAGAGAGCGGAAGTCAGGGAACAGGGAGATCTTGTGTGACAAAATAGAGCAGAGCCAAGACAGAAGGAAAGGCTTTCAATGACAGCTCCTACTTGAACAAATAGTGAGTGAAAGGCAGCACTAAATTCCACATGATCATCTCCACAGGGCAGTTATTAAAACCAAACAGACAGGCCGGCGCCGCGGCTCACTAGGCTAATCCTCCACCTTGCAGCGCCGCACACTGGGTTCTAGTCCCAGTCAGGGCGCCGGATTCTGTCCTGGTTGCCCCTCTTCCAGGCCAGCTCTCTGCTGTGGCCCAGGAGTGCAGTGGAGGATGGCCCAGGTGCTTGGGCATGCACCCCATGGGAGACCAGGAGAAGCACCTGGCTCCTGGCTTTGGATCAGCGCAGTGCGCCGGCCGCGTCGGCCATTGGAGGGTGAACCAATGGCAAAAGGAAGACCTTTCTCTCTGTATCTCTCTCTCTCACTGTCCACTCTGCCTGTCAAAAAAAAAAAAAAAAAAAAGGAATTCACATAAAGAGGAAATGTGGAAAATAAATATATTTGGAAAGTATTTCATCAAATAAACGAATTTTTGAACGTTACATTGCTTTTTGGTTGTTTCTAATGCATATATTTCTAAAGAGTGCTTTCATTGCCATTCTACTAAAATAAAATAATAAAAAATAGACTTATTTTCTCTCAGCAATTGCGTTCTCCTATTTGATTTGGCAGCTGGAGTTGACCCACACATGAAATGATTTAGGGGTCTATGCCCACATTTTTTACCTACAATAAGATCTGTCTATAAAGTCTGAGTATACTTTTTTTTTTTTTTAGACAGAGAGCAAAATAAACTGCCGCGGTCTTTATTTCGTTGCTCTAGCTCTTGTTTTTCACTCCACAGTTAGTAACAAATGTTGATTTGTGTTGAATGATTTTCTATTTGGCTTTGATTTTTGACAAGAGCTTTGAAGCTCACATTTTCTGGCCCCTAACCCTGTCAGTACCGCCACTCTTTTTTTGCCTCCTTCACAGTCACAGGAAGAGAGGCCCTTTTCAGTCACCCTGTGCTTCTCCAGTTCCTGAGAGAGTCTGATGCCTTTATTTTATAAGATTTTTTAGATTTATTTATTTATTTGAAAGGCAGAGATACAGAGAAAGAAGGAGAGAGAGAAGTCTTCTATCCTCTGGTTCAGTCCCCAAATGGCCACAGTGGCCAGGGCTGGGTCAGGCAGAAAGCCTGGCGCTTGGAACTCAACCCAGGTTGCCCATGTGGGCAGCAGACACCTAAGTACTTCAGCCATCTTCCACTGCTTTCCCAGGAGCATTAGCAGGGAGCTGGATTGGAAGTGGAGCAGCTGGGACTTGAACCAGAGCCCAAATGGAATGCCAGCACTGCAGGCAGAGGCCCAACTTTATGCCACAGTGCCAGGCCCTATTTTAAGATTTTATTCTTAATTTTACTTACTTAGCTGAGCTAATGATTAACTGGTGCTCTCAATTAAGTACTTTGTGAGAAAAAAAAACTAAGAAATAATTTACTTGTAGGAAAAATGTCATTGTTTATGTCTACATTCAGGCACACTGGATGCTATCTATACCGCATCATTTGTCACAGCTTTGGACATATGAATCCATCTACACATTTAGGTAGTCACCCAGAAGCAGTCACTCTTGAGTTATATAAAATGTCACCTTTCATGAGTTGTAAATTTCTCTATCCACAGGATTAAAATCTAATAAAAACCTAGCATGTCCAAGGAAATCACATGACTACATGTGTGAGCACATATGTCATCATTTATGTGTTGGGAGCAGGTTCACACAGATTTCAGTTCAATTCGTGTGATAATAATTCTTACTTATTTCTTGAAGTAGTCAGTACATCAGCAGTTGTGATATCAGCCAAGCGAACACTCCTGATGGAAACGTTTAGTTATGAGTGCATTCTATGAGGAGAGCTGACTCTTCCAGGGGTGTGAGAGCTGGGCCTGCAGCTCAGCATTCTGCTTTTCTAGTTCTCTTCCATCCACCCTCTCTGCCCTCCGTCTTGTGATAACCTCTATCTGCACTGTTCCTTTTGCACATGGCTTTTCTTTCAAAACCTTCTATCTTTTGTAATTTTCCTTCTTGTTTTCTCTCCATCCTTTTATTTCTTGATTTCTCTCTCCCCCTCCTTACTTCCTTTCTCTTCTTCACACTACCTCTCTTATAACCCAAACTTTCTCCTATCTAGTCTCCTCCAACTTTCTCTCTTTCTCTCTCTCCCAACAATTTTAACTGAACTAAAACAAAGTGAGATACTCTAGTGTACTAAATATAACTCTTTTGTTTTTTACTATAAATGATCCTAGTTGAAATCTGGGGGGAAATAATCACTTTTTCATTATGTGTAAAGAAAATTCTTATTTTTTTTCCAAGTCTGTCTTTGTTTTTTCTAATTTTTTAATTTTAATTTTTTATTAGTTTTTAACAGATACAGTATAGTTAGTAGATGCAGTCCTAAGAACATAATGATATTCCCTCTTGCCCTCCTTCCTTCTCTTTCTCCCTTTTCTTTTAAGAAACTTATTAACACAAAAGATATTTCAGTTTAATCAAATATGAACCTAGAGTATTTTATCCTCTTACAAAATCACAAATTTTTCCCACATTTAAAGAGATTTTTGAAAATGTTACCATATTGTATGTCCTGTTCTCATGATCCTTTTCTCCTAAGTTCCCAGAAATCATTTCTACCTTATTTCAGTACTTAGGTTGAATCTGCACATAACTTTATGGGGTCTTATTTCATCTTTTTTTAGTAGATAAACATGTTAAAGGTAAGAACCGAAACTCAATCCAATAGAAATAGCAAATAATGAATATTGTCCTTTAAATATTTATACTGAGTGCTGGGTGCTTTGTTTCAGGGTCATATGCTTAAGTATTAAACTCATGGCAGGACTGTAGTTTTTATTCTTTGTTTCTAGTCCCAATATCAGGGAGCACTACAAATAATAGCTCCAGTCAGATTCTAAGGCAAATAGCTAGAAATGGACATAGACTGTAAATCTGCCAGGTATTTTATGCTTTTTGTTCCCACTGAATCCTATTTCATTCATTTCAAAGACATGCAGACATTGAAATTTACATGAGGAAGGGAATTCACTACAATGGCTACCCAGGGATGACAAGTTCCTGCTGCATGGAAGGCTCTGGTCTGTGCTCTTTTTTATTTTTCCCATGTCTTGGGCTCTGAGACAAGACTCTTGGGTTCTCTGGACCACTTCCCCAAATAGCATCCATCTTCCTTGTCCTGGTTTTGATCAAGTTGAGAAGTAGACCAAACGTGATTATGGTAGACAAGTCATGTCCTTTATTACTGAGAAGGAATTATGAAGAAGATGTAGCTTAGTGCGAGGACATAAATGCCGGATGACCAGATCCCAACACTTGACAGATTTACTATCCATTGCAGGCTGCAGAACAAACACAGAAAGTGCATCCCCTGAGGCAACTCAGTCTCCAGAGGAAAGAGGAAGAGCTGAGCGGGACATGCTGAGTTATATTTCTTGGGTTTACCTCATGAATGAGGCAGTGCACCATGTAGGGGCAGAGCGCACAAAAGGACAGAGATTACTGTAAATTAGCTCCGTCTACAGGGAATAAAGCAAAAATGTGTCAGGAAACTAAGCCTTATAATTCTCCATCTTAAGTTTAACATTAGGCTTTCTAGTCTTCTTTTAGTCTGAAGGTTCCTGACACAGTATCATTTTCATGGTCATATGCATAGTGTACAGACTATACAGTCATTTTTCTGCCATGGTGATGATAATACAGGGAGTTTTTCCATTTCAAATGATGCAATTTCTGTGATTCCCATACTGCTCACTTGGCCATGATGGGCATCCATTCCTTTATGCATAATGCAAATACATTTTTATTTGTTTTGTTTTCATTACCACATAGGCCTATTTTGACCTCCTTTTCATTTATTTATGTCTGTCTCATTGCTGAATTTTCTCATCATGTAAATTCCATGAAGGCAATTGGAGCTGAGCCCACTCACCTTAATCTATATGCTTCTGATGACATCAAAGCATACAGAGAAAGTTCGTTTTGGCTAATGACTTGTTTGTTGTGAATACATTCTGGTTCAAATTAATACAGCTGGAAAAGACTTAGAGATCATATAATGCAGCCTTGTTTGACAGAAGAGGAGATGAAGGTGCAGTAATAAGAACTGGCTGGCTGAACTCGCTGGTCACAGACTTGACCAGCAAAAGCCCCTTTGTCTCTGATCGCTCTTGGCTTGTGTGGGGAGATCTGTGCTCCTGAACAGCTCCAGCCTAAGTGTTTGCCTTAATTCTACTGCACAGAATATTCTGCCGGAGGATACTTGAGAAGTGTTTAGATAGAACACTGACAGATCCTTTTAAAATTGACTATGAAATAAGATGAAAAGAAGGGAGGCCATGCAGGTAGTTGGATAGAAAGACAGAAAGATATTGTTCATAGCTTATTGTCATAAAGTTTTAAAAAGGGATAAACCTGGCTGATATTGCCTACATTAACACACGCACACACACACACACACACAGATACACACACACACAGCCATTTCAAAACCAACAGCAATAAAGCCCGGGCTTCGGTTTTCAAGTGCCAGCACTATCATGAGGCTCGCCAAGTCAAAACCCTGGCCTTGCTCTCACTAACTTTCAAGGTTGATCAGGCAGAATGAAAAAGGGAGGAGAAACTTCTCAAGCAGAAAGGATAATAGCATGTCCTGTTATATTACTTGCATTTTATTTCCAGCCCTGCCACTGACTTCCTATGTGACCTTGAGCGAGTCATTTCATCTCCGTGTATCAATTTTCTCATTTGCAATGTAGGATAATAAATACTGCTTTCTGTCTGTCTCGTGGGTGATGCTATTATCACCATCAATTAATATTTATTAGATGTCTGTTGGGCCCATAATGCTGAGATACGTGCTTTGTCCTGGGGAGGGGAAGGAAATTATATCAATAAAACAATTTCCATGAGAAAAAGATGAAGATTTACAAAAGACAGAATTATTAGAGCTTAAAAATGGCTAGGGTATATATTTAAAGCCTGCTTCTCTGCCAAGATTTATGTAATAACAATTTTTTTCTTAGTGATTGTACAATGTGTCAGGATAATTGTGTTTCAGACATTAGGTTTTACTTTGGGATAATCCCACACCAGACTTTGTAAAGCAATTACTGAAAATTCTTTATCTATGAGTTATAATATAAGCATCATTTATTTAGAAATATTATTTATTGATTGTACTGTATTTAATTTGCATGGACATTTTGTTTTGAAAATGTTTTTTAACACGCTAATAACGCATAAGATACGCATCATCATAAGTCACACTTTTTTTACTAAAACAGAAACTTCATTGCTGGTTGGTTCACACTGGGCACATGAATGAGGGTTCCTTTTGATCCTGTCTTCCCATCCCCACTGTTGTTTACCTGTTTCAGGCCCTACTTACCTCTCATGTGGGTTAGAAAAAGAGCCTCCAAATCTGGGTCCCTCATTCTGCTCTCTTACTTTTACCATCAGTCCTTCACACCATGGAGAAACAGATCTTTCAAAATAAACCTGTGAATGGATCAACGTAATGTGGTATAAACACACAACATATTACTCAGCCTTAAAAAGGAATGAAATGTTGACACATGTACAAAATGGATGGACTTTGAAGATATGCTAAGTGCAATAAATAACAGATATTGTATGATTGTGCTATTTAAGTTATTTAGAAGAGTCAAATTCTTAGAGATAGAATGGTGGCTCCCAGCAACTCGGGGAGGGGGTCATGGAGAGTATGAAGTTTCATTCGAGAAAGTGAAATATATTTAGAAATGGGTAGTGCTGATGGTTACAAAACAACATGTATGGGGGCCAGCGCTGTGACTCATTTGGTTAATCCTCCGCCTGAGGTGCTGGCATCCCATATGGGTGCCGGGTTCTAGTTCCGGTTGCTCCTCTTCCAGTCCAGCTCTCTGCTGTGGCCCGGGAGTGCAGTGGAGGATGGCCCAAGTGCTTGGGCCCTGTACCCCATGGGAGACCAGGAGGAAGCACCTGGCTCCTGGCTTTGGATTGGTGCAACACCGGCTGTAGCAGCCATTCTGGGGGTGAATCAAAGGAAGGAAGACCTTTCTCTCTGTCTCTCTCCCACACTGTCTATCTCTATCTGACAAAAAAATAAAAAAAAAAAATTTTTAAAGAAGTATGTACTTAATCTCATTGAATTGGATGCTCAAAAATGATTAGAATGAGAAGTTTTATTGTTTGTATATTTTATCAAAATAAAAAAATGTTTAAAAGTAAATCTGGCCCTATCATTTTCTTATGCAGAAATTATCATTAACTTCTTGTTATGACAGTAAAAATTCTTTGGAAATGAACTCCAGCTTGTTTTTCCAACATTATCTCTGACAATATCCGCACCACAGCCTTATCTTTGAATTACATTGGCAAAGTGAGAGTCACTGAGCCTGAACCCTACCTAATCCTTAGCTCTCCAATCTCTCAACCTAGAATGCATGCTCTATGCATTCAATCCCTTCCTCCCAACTGTTTTTTTTTTTTAGTTTTTATTTATTTGACAGGTAGAGTTATAGACAGTGAGAGAGAGAGAGACAGAGAGAAAGGTCTTCCTTCCGCTGGTTCACTCCCCAAATGGCCGCTACAGCGGGCACTGTGCTGATCTGAAGCCAGGAGCCAGGTGCTTCTCCTGGTCTCCCATGCAGGTGCAGGGGCCCAAGCACTTTGGGCCATTCTCCACTGCCTTCTCGGGCCACAGCAGAGAACTGGACTGGAAGAGGAGCAACCGGGACTAGAACCTGGCGCCCATATGGGATGCCAGTGCCAAAGGTGGAGGATTAACCAATTGAGCCACGGCGCCGGCCCTAGCCAACTGTTGAAACCATATGTAACTGTAACTCAAAATGCAATTCTCTACGAGACTTCCATGCCAATATCAGAATTAAATACTCCCACTAAGGATAGTCTAATTATGAGATGTCATCTTCTCATTTTCCATGAGCTTTAGCTCCAATGGGTGTTTCCCAATAGCCAGCATTGTTTGTTTCCTATCTATACAGCAAACAATGATTGACAAGAGTTATTTTTTATTTATCTGATCACGCAATGACCATCATCAGAGCAGAGACTGGGGTGGGGGAAGAAAAGAATTTAAGGTACAATATTTGCACAGGCTTTAGATGGAATTCCTTCTTACATTTTGTGCCTTAGGAGTCTCACTAACCTCATTAACATCCCAGTGCCAGTGATCAGTAATTTTCCTTCACAATAGAAAGTAATTTTAACGCATTGTGTTAGTTATCCACAACTGCATAACCAATTTGCTTGAACCTTAGCAACTTAAAACAATTAACAGTTACTACTTCAATTTCAGGATCAGAAATTTGGGAGTGGCTTAGCGAGGTGGTTCTGCCTCAGCATTTCTCGCGATGATACAGGAGAGATGTCAGTAGAGGACATCGACTGCTGCTGGGTGGACTGGGCAAAAGCTGCAGGTGCCCAGGTGCTCCCTGACATGGCTGCTGGTGGGAGGCTTCATTTCCTTGCCTGGTGTCCCTCTCCCTCAGGGCTGCTTGTGCCCAAGTGTCCCAGTGCTCAATAACAACACTTTGTCCTAAACTCCCGTAGTACAATAAAACCGTGTGTTGCCTTGCTTTGTGTTCTACCTTTGACCTTTGCTCCCAACCATATATGAAGCACCAAAGAGGGGAGTTTCATATTTTATAGCTCACTATAATCCCCATCCATCCAGGACATTGGTGTACACAGCCCTGTTAATGATGAAGCTAGCAAGAGCCTAACATAATGTTACTTGTAGCTTACACTTTGTAATAAGTGATCTTTTATCACAAATGGTGAATAATTATATTGTTGCCATATATAGGCCAGACATAAATATATTCTTTTTATTGATTCAAGTTATAATTTTGAACAGTATTGTTATACTTATGAATGTAAACACAATTTAGAAAATAGTTAAAATTATTGGTAGTTAAAGCGTGAAGGCCCTAAAATGTCTTGATTTTTCAAATTATCATCTTTTTTTCTTTAAGGTAGGAGGAATACAAAATACAAGCCAGTTCAATTTACTGATAAATCAATCAATTATAGCCAAATAAATCAAAATGACAGGAGAGCAGTCTGCTTCAAACTAACAGATGCATTCTGTTTTGGAAGGGTAAGAGAGCAAGAATAAGACTGGATTCTTTGGTTTGGGCCATCTTTGATCTAGTCCTCATAGCTATCTTTTGTATATTGTAATAATAGCCCTTTGCATACAAGAAAAAACTAGTGGCCAGCACTGTGGTGTAGCAGATAAAGCCACTGCCTGTAGCGCCGGCATCCCATATGGCCACCTGTTCAAGACCCGGCTGCTCCACTTCTGATCCAACTCTGCACTAGGGCCCCTGCACCCATGTGGGAGACCTGGAAGAAGCTCCTGGGTCCTGGCTTTGGTCTGGTTCAGCTGATTGTTGCAACTATGTTGGAAGTGAACCAGTGGATGGATGATCTTTCTCTCTCTCTATCTCTCTCTATCTCTCTCTACCTCTGCCTCTCTGTAATGTTGCCTTTCAAGTAAACAATAAGTCTTTTTTTTTTGAAAAAGAAAAAATACTTGAAAAATTAAGCAATTTTCAGGCAGGCACTGTGGCATAGTAGGTGGAGCCACTGCTTGCTGTGCCGGCATCCCATGTGGGCACCAGTTCAGGTCCCTGTTGCTCCACTTCTGGTCCAGCTCCCTGTTGGTGTGCCTGGGAATGCAGCAGAGAATAGCCCAAGTTGTTGGGCCCTTGCACCCAGGTGGGAGGCCTGGAAAAAGCTCTTGGCTCCTGGCTTGGAACTGGCTCAGGTCCTGCCATTGTGGCCATTTGGGTAGTGAACATGCAGATGGAAAATTCTGTCTCTTTCTGCCTCTGCCTCTGCCTTTGCCTCTGTCTCTCTATAACTTTCCTTTCAAATAAATACATCAATTTTTCAAAAAAATTAAATAATTTTCCTAAAAATGTAATAGAGATAGGATTTTATTTATTTCAAAAAAACATTTTGAGCATACTTTCTGGTGCAGTGTTGTGGCACAGTGGGTTAACCTACTGTCTGCAAGGCCAGCACTCCAAATTGAAGTACCTGTTTGAGTCTTGGCTGTTCTGCCTCCATTCAAGCTCCCTGATAACGTGCCTAGGAAAGCATCAGAAGATGACCCAAGTCACCCATGGGGGAGACCCAGATGCAGTTCTAGGCTCCTGGCTTCAGCTAGGCCCAGGCTAGGCCACAATTGTTGCAGCCACTTGAGGAGTGAACTGGCAGATGAAAGATCTCTCTGTCTCTCCCTCTCTGTCACTCTGCCTTTCATATAAATAAAATAAGTCTTCTTAAAAGATATATTTACTTATCTGAGACAGAGAGATACAGACACACAATCAGGCAGAGGAAACATATAGGCAGACAGAAAAATCAAGAGTTCCCCACTGCTGTTTCACTCCCTAAATCCTCATAGACAGCTAGAACTAGACCGAGAGCCAGGACATCAACCCAGGTCTCCTCCATGGGTGGTGGAACCTAACCACTTGGCCTACTGACTGCTGCCTCTCAGGGTGCCTTCCAGCTGGGGGCTGAAATTTAGAGTGGAGCCATCCAAGAGGCAATTTATCTGTTAGGTCAAATGCCTACCCCAAAAGCTAGAATTTTAATTTAAACCTTCAGCCTCCTTTGTGTGTAAAGAAACTCTGAAATCCTTGTCCATACACCACAGAGTATATATTATATTATATTATATTATATTATATTATATGCAGGTCAGAGTGGTGGTGTAATGGTGACAAAAGGCATAAGAGCAGCCACCTCCCTCAGGCTTAGTTTTTGCAGAGTTTCCCTCTCAGGCACCCAGACCTCAAAGACCATAGCTATGCCATTTATTTTTTATTTTTTGTAAGTTTTTAAGGATTTTATTCAGTGAGAGAAATGCACAGGAGAGTATGAATTTTAATTAGGGGAGAAAAAGAAGTCTAGAAGCTAAGATGGGTCCATACCAAGCAGAGAGCAGGCCAGAAGCGAGCCTTGCGGAGCAAGCATGCAGGCAGGAAAGCAGAGAGCGATGACCTGAAGGCCATGCACTCTGAAGGCGCAGGGCAACAAGGGAGGCTATGTACTTTAAAGATTTACATTGAAGTGTAAATCATTGCCCTAAATGATATGCTCTTGGTCTGAATTGCAGGAGCACTAGGAGCACCATTTTTATGGGAGGACCCAGCAAACCAGTTCCTACATCTCAAAAGACACATAAATTTGCAAGATTACTGGGACTCAGATCATAGTCCAAATGTTTGGGGAAAAACATTGGCCGATCAGGTACTGTATTTATACTTAAAACAAGTGGTCAGGGCTGGCATTGTGGCACAGTGGTTAGACCACCATCTGCGACACCAGGATCCCAAGTGAGCACCTGCTTGAGTCCTGGCTTCTTCATTTCCTGGCCCAGCTCTGGCCTTGAGGCCATTTGGTGAATGAACCAGCAGTTGGAAGATCTCTCTCTCTCTCTCTCTCTCTCTCTCACACAGCCTCTCTGTCTCTCTGTCTTTCTCTGTAACTCTGCCTCTCAAAAAAATAAATAAATCTTAAAAGCAAAAGACAAACAGCAACAAAAACCAACAGGTCCTTTACTGTCTATCTTTTTAAATAAGTAATTTATCAGTTGGCATTAACACACCAATAGCCTAGCCCTGCCTTATTCTCTCTAGCCACTCTGAACTAACTTACTCTTTCTTCCCCAGGAAGTAGCTTTTTCCTGGTAAATTCCACCCCTTTGCTAAAGACTAAGCTCAAATGTCATCTCTTCTCTGAAACCCTACCCTTCTTTCCAAGGAAGCATTTATCCTTCCATCTTGCCCTTGTGAATGCTATTCACATGTGAATGGCTCTCAAAATGTTACATTAGAGATATTTGTTTCATATGCTTAACCTCTTTGCCTAAGATTGCAAGGGTAAGGTCTTATTGATAAAGGTAATTATTCATTCAACCTAATAAAATGATTGTTATGTAGTTAAGGTTTAATAAATCATTACTTGTTCGGGTAGGTGGATGAATGGATAGTGGTCACATTTTAATTCAATCTCAGCTGTTCAGTAGCTACTTTTCTTCTGTGACAGTTATTCAAGCTAGTTCCTTCATTTACTTGGACTTTTTGCATTTTCCTATTCATTCTCATTCCAATCCCAAAAGAAATAAAGGAGAAACTTGCATTAGCCAGTTTTATTTCATGGTTATTTTTCTCTGTTAGAAGAAGTAGAAAAGGGGCTGGCCCTGTAGTGCAGTGGTCTAAGCCTCCACCTGCGCTGCATCCTATATGGCCCCAGTTCATGTCTCAGCTGCTCTTCTTCTGATCCAGTTCTCTGCTATGGCCTAGGAAAGCAGTGGAGGATAGCCCAAGTGCTTGGGCCCCTGCACCCATGTGGGAGACCTAGAAGAAGCTCCTGGCTCCTGGCTCCTGGTTCCTGCCTTGGGATTGGCCCAGCTTCTGCTGTTGCAGCCACTTAGGGAGTGAACCAGCATATGGAAGGCCTTTCTCTCTGTCTCTCCCTTTCTCTCTGTATGTAACTCTGCCTCTCAAGTAAATAATAAATAAAAATCTATTTTTTTAAAAAAGGGAAGTAGAAAGATACCTCCTGTCCACTGGTCAACTCCCCCAAATGACTGCCATGTCTGGGATTGGGCCAGGCAGGAGCAAGAAGCCAGAAACTTAATCTAAGTCTCCCACGTGGGTGACAGGAACCTGATTGCTTGAGCTATCTATCACCTACTGCCTACCAGGGTCTCCCTTGGCAGAAAGCTGAAGAGTAGAGTTGGGTACTGAACCCAGGTAATCTGATATATAGGCCTCTTAACAAGCATGTTAACCACTAGGAGAAATATACACCCTTCATGTTTACTTTTCTAATGGAAAAAGACATTGAAACTCTAAGACAAATGAATTATTTTGAAGATTTCAATTATTTATGATTTCCTTCTTCCAACTTAGCAATTTGGAAAGCAAAGCTTTACAACAAGTCAACTAATTAATTTCTTCACTTACTCATTCATTTTTTCTGCATACTTAAGGCTCTCATTATCACCAGGCATCAGGTTGTACAAAGTCATAAAAACTGAATGTCCTTGTTTTTCTGGGGTCTCAGTCCTACCATTACTCTGCGTGGCTGAGTCTTTAGTGGTCTACCAGGATCAACTTGCTTCTCAGTGTTTGCTGATGAAAAACACCAGCTTGAATAATGCATATAATTTTATGTCTATTTCTTTCAAAGAGTCAACATTTATAGGAATTACAATAAGACATGTATTTATTTGGCAAATTAAATAACTGTGTAAGCTGGTAGACTGTGTCATCTTTATGAAATGTTAAAATTAGAGGCAGGTACAATCCTACCTCTAACTGTAGACCAATTCTGTGATCAATGGACAGTTACAGCAATGTAGGCAGAGTCTACCGCATTGGTTCATACTGTGGCCCACAAATGCTGCAAAACTCTTCAGTGTCAAAGTACAGACAGCTAACAATATAAAACCCAAACCCTATTTGGTATAATTCTTACAATTCTTCCATTATGTATTTTTGACAGTTTTTAGGAGTATCTGTGGTTATTAGAACTGCTGCACCATCTGCTTCACACACTCAGATCGTGACTTGTGTTTCCTTTCATTGCAGGCTCTTGAAACGTGGCATGCTTTGAAAACAACTGCCCAGTATTATTTGGGTGTGAATATCTTCACCTATGACATTTCCTCTGTCCAATAAATGTGCTCTACCGATGAAAGCAAAACAAGGATGGTGGGAATCAGTATGGCAATACACCAAACCCACGGAAGAGCTGAGGGCAAATCCATGCCATTTCTAGATTATTTATTATGTCTGTCTCATAGAGTTGATGAAAGGAATAATGAAAATCCATGTAAAGGCTTGGAATTAGAAGTTCACAATAAATTGTAGCTCTTGAAATGAGAACCAAATAAAAGTATAGTAATAATATTTACCCAAATGTGAACTTTTATGGCAAAGAAAAGCAAAAACCAAAAAAATTAATGTCCGTAGTTTATACCTGTTGCTTCCTACTGCCTTTTATTTAAAAGGGCTACTTTATATATATATATATATATATATATATATATATATATAAGTTCTGAGAAGCAGGGATATTTCAAATGGAACAGCAGCTATGAACTACTGACACTATTTTTCCCACATCTTCACCAGCATTAGTTGTTTGTTGATTTCTGTATGAAAGGCATTCTAACTGGGATTAGGTGAAACCTCCTTGTATTTCGATTTGTGTTTCCTTGACAACTAGTGATCCTGAGCATTTTTTCATGTGTCTGTTGGCCATTTGGATTTCCTCTTTTAAAAAATGCTTGTTCAAGTCCTTAGCCCATTTCTTAACTGGGCTTTTTGTTTTGTTGTTGTTGAGTTTATGAGGTCTTTATATTTTCTGGTTATTAATCCTTTATCAGTTGCATAGTTTGCAAATAATTTTTCCCATTCTTTTGGTTGCCTCTTCACTTTGCTGAGTATTTCTTTTGTGTGCAGAAGCTTCTCAATTTGATTTAATCACACTGCTCAATTTTGGCTTTCATTACCTGTGTTTCTGAAGTCTTTATTTTAAAGAGCTCAGGATCACTAGCCATCAGGGAAAATGGTACCCCAACCCACTGTTGTGAATTGGTACAGCCACTGAGGAAGACAGTATGGAGATACCTCAAGTCTATGCTTTTGAAACTGTTTTCATCAGAGGTGTATTGCTGAAGGCAGTCAAGAAAACAATCTTAACTTACATAACTAGCAGATGGTGGCTGGGAACCCATTGGAATCCACTCACCTGTAAGAGCAAACTTCCTTAGAAGTTTTTCAAAATGTGTACAAGTTTCTACCTTCTGTTCCATAATATACTGATTTTGTTTTTACTTGAAGTAGCCATTGTAACTTATTGTCCTGGTACATTTATTAATCTTTTGCAATAAAACTGGAAAATGGCTGTGGAAAAAAGTGGACTACATTTATCCTAAACCTTCCATGTATTTCAGGAATACCACTTCAGTTTGAGAAGTAGTGAGATTGGGCCCCACCCCCATCCCAGATAACAGATAACTGAAATTGTTATCTTTAAATCTTTACTTTTTCCATATCCCTACCTCATGTGTTCTTTTTATCAATTTCTTTTGGACTAGTAAGGTAAATAGAAACATTCCCCCTAAGACCATTATTGGTCTTATGTAGTCTTACAATGATCTTAAGCACTTTTTGAACAACAGGTAAATCAGTAAAACCAGACCCCATGATGCTGCACTGTAACGTCTTTGGCCCCTGTAATCAAAAGGACACTAACAACTATTCAATATTCCTCACTTCCTATCCTATTGCCTAAAGGCAACTTCAGTGGGAAATTTGAGGCTGATTTATGATTCATTGTGTTAGTTGCTACCCATTTCCAATAAACATAAACATTAATTTTTAAATCTAACTACGACTAAATAGCAAAATAAGAAAAATTAATAATTTGGTTTTGCAGGAAACAAATTGGAGAGTATACACACAAACATATCTGTACTTTTTTCAATAATAATGTGTATTTTGCTACCACAAAGTTCCATTCTTTGATTTTTTTAATAAAAAATAGAATATCTTTTCATTACTCAAGGTTCTCAGGAAAACAGAAATATATGTCTCACTCAATCATGGACACATAGAAGTAATATATGTAATTACCATATTTTATAGCTTTTTTATTATAGCATATTTATACTCAAAGTATACTTGTATACTTGTGTTATCCTTACTGTGGTGTACAGTTACACTATTATAAGATTTTTTAAGGTTAGAATTTAATTGTAATTTATTTTTGAAATTCCAACAATATTCAAAGCAGTTTCTGGTGTGCAATAAGTATCTGGTGAATATATAAGTATTGATGAAGAGGGTGCCTATCAGGGAGGTAAATGGTATTTACAAGATTTCATTCTAATCCTTTCTATATCCATGGCAGGACAAATAAATATGATGTTATACAGTTTATCCACTTGCTATCTAGCAACTCCATAAAAGAACTGAATAAAAACTCGCTAGCATTTTTTTCAAGACTGATCTTTAATTGCCTCCACTCAGCTGACCCAGCCCCAAAAACCATCCACCCTTCAGTGCCAGTTCATTATAATTTAAATAGAATAATTCATGGATGGGAGCTACTGTACACATAAAACAAATTAAAAGTGAGAGTATTTATTTTCATATGTTGATTTTTACTCACTCCATTTATTTTCCTTGGATTGATTTGAAACATCTCAGGCAACTGAGCCAGCAGAGAGTACATACATCTCATATTGTTATCTTCAATGACAGCAACAGTCCAAATAAATTTTATTGAAACTAATTTAGCATTGACTGGTAAAATATACAAACTACCCATCTGACTCAAAGATACTGCCAGACTTCTTCAAATTAGAGACAAAAAATAATACTTGGAGATTACATCACAAATTGGAACTGTCTTGGAAGGCAGTTCAAAAGTAAAAGTGAAATAAATTATCCAAATTTAAAATACTTTATTTCATCTATCACGGTGACAAAAGCAATCATGCTTTCTCATTTTGATCATGTTTCTGGGGAGAAAAATCTAATTATTTTTAACAGTTAATTTGAGGAAAAGTATACCTTCTTAGCTCTTTTCCCTTTTGCTCCATAAAATTGTACCATAAAAGGAATTCTTTGACTATCTTTAATTTTGACTATAACTCCAGAGCAAAAAAAAAAAGCCTGACTTGTGGAATGGTTGAAATTTTAAATATCTTTAAATCCAAGACATTGCACATCAGGAGTTTTTCTTTAGAGGCTAATGTTTCAATCTGGTTGTGGGGAGAAGGGAGAGTCATGTGTGGCCTGGTATGTAATAGGTAGCCTCTGAACCAGAACCTGGGGTTGTCACCCACTACCATTGTCTCTCTTGGTTCTTCTTCCTCGTTAAGTCCAGATGTTGATTTCCAGATATCATTGAGATCTTGGCTCCAGACTTTCTCTTCAGAGAAGGTATCCTGACTAACTGGTCTTAAGTGGCTTACTGTATTATTTTTATTCTTGTTGCTATAGCAAATTACCACAAATGCAGTGGCCTAATCATTGTGAATTTATGATCTTTGGTGCTAGAGATCAGAAGGTTAATATTGGTTTTACTTGGTTCGGAGCAAAATGTCGGGAACTGTGTTCCTTTCTAGACAATATTGGAGAAAATCCATTTCCTTTCCTTTCCCACTTTGTAACACCTCATTCCCTGGTTTGCAGTTCTCCTCCATCTTCCCAGTAATGATATTAGAAAACAAGCTCATTATTTTTAGCAAACAAATTGAAGAAAAGTATGCCCTCTTAGACATGAAAAGTGTATTTTAAAATGGTTTCTTTGATTATTTTTAATCCATGCAGTAACTAGAGAGAAAAAATCCTGACTTCCAGTATAGTTGAAATTCTAAATACTTTTAAATATCAAGCATGATCCATGTGGAGACTCAAATGGAGTTCCTGGCTCCCAGATTTGACCTGGCTCAGCCCTAGTCATTATGGCCATTTGGGGAGTGAACCAGCAAATGAAGACGTTTTTCTCTTTCTGCCTCTCCCTACCTCTCTGTCACTCTGCCTTTCAAATACATTTTTCTTCTATTTATTTTTTAAAGATTTTATTTATTTATTTGGGATATAGAGTTACAGACAGAGAGAGGGAGAGACAGAGAGAAAGGTCTTCCATCTGATGAATATCTGGCCGCAAGAGCCAAAACAGCCAGAGCTGGGCTGATCCATAGCCAGGATCCAGGAGTCTCTTTCAGATCTCCCACTGAGGTGCAGAGGCCCAAGCACTTGGGCCATTTTTTACTACTTCCCTGGGCCATAATCAGAGATCTGGATCAGGACAATAACTGGGGGCCGACGCGGTGGCGCAGTAGGCTAATCCTCCGGTTACAGCACCGTCATCCCGTATGGGCGCCAGTTTGAGTCCCGACTGCTCCTCTTCCAATCCAACTCTATGCTATGGCCTGGGAAAGCAGTAGAAGATGGCCCAAGTCCTTGGGCCCCTGCACCTGCGTGGGAGACCTGGCAGAAGCTCCTGACATTGGATCAGCACAGCTCCGGCTGTTGTGGCCATCTGGGGAGTGAACCAGTGTATGGAAGATCTCTCTCTCTCTCTCTGCTTCTCACTGTCTGTAACTCTGACTCTCAAATAAAATAAATAAAATCTTTGAAAAAAAAAAGACATTAACTGGAGTCCATATGGAATGCTGGTGCCATAGGTGGAGGCTTAGCCCACTACACCACAACACCAACCCCTCAAATAAATTTTTTAAACCTTTTTAAAATAGATGACTATCAGGCATGAACTCTGTGACATTTTTCCTCAGAGGTTTAGTGTTTAACTTCTAGTTACAACCTTTTTGTTGGGCACAGTTCGGCAATATCACATCTTCCATATCATTTTCCATCTTCCATTTCTCTCCCTCTCTCTCTCTCTCTCTCTCACCAGAGTTGGAGAAAATGCTCTGTCTTAAAGGATTTGTATTAGATTGGACCTACCTAAGCTGCCTCTCTCAAGGTCTTTAATCTTAATCTCATCAGTAAAATCCTATGTCATGTACATAATATGCGCACATATATATTACATAATATGTAATATGTAAGGTAACATATTCTCATATTTCCAGGATTAGGATATGGATGTCTTTGAGGACTAATTTTCCCACCTACCAAACTTAATTCTCTCCCAGTCACTTTTTATGATATATATTTTTTTATTTTTTAATAGGATTGCATGACATTTTCTTCCTTATATTTATTTATATGCTAATAATTTACTTATTACTATATAGTTATTATTGAAAAGCTTCTCTTCCACCCCATTTTCCCTACACTATTCTGTAATCTTTTTGATAATAGGAACTTGACCTACTTGATCTCAACAGCACCCTCAGCCCTGAGAGTAGAACCTGGCCTGAAGCAGGCACTCCATAGATCCTTGTTAAATGGATAAACTAGGTTTTGGTAATTGGTGTAAGCTTTAATGAAAGTGTGTTGCTTAAACTGATTTGAAGATTGGTAAGAGATTATTAGGTGAACATCAGGAAGTGAGCTTCCAAGCATGTGCAAGAGAGAGCAGGGTCATTGTGGAATCACAATACGATGGTGCTCTTGGAGAAGTGACCAAGGATGAGAGAGGCTGAAAATGAGTCCGAGCCAAAGCACTGGAAACCTTTAAGACTTCATCCTGTGTAATGAGAGCGACTGAAGAATTTTATATGGAGGAGTAACTTGATTAACTTTACATTTAGGAAGACATTATGTCACTGGTGTCATTGTCAAAGATTTCTTGGAGGAAGGCCAAGTGGAGACCAGGAAGCAAGATTTTTTTTCTATCTTCCAAGATTTGAGCTGATAAATCTAATGAATGCTAAAAGTGTTAATAGAAAATTGTTAATATAAAATCTATCTCTTCCTCTAGGTCATGTACATTACCATGATTGACCACTGCAGATAATACTCTTTCTCCTAGCAACTTTTGGAAGTCTAAGAACACAGGACTAAAAGAGTCCATTTTCTCAATATACAATTGTACTCTCACAACATACATGGAGGCTAAATCTCACAAGTATTACCCTGACTTCCAGTGCAAATTACAAGCCCTGGGTTGCTTTACCCATGCTTCTAGCTGGCCAGCTATAAATCAAGGTTTCCAAGATATCTTTCTCTGATGTTAACTGATTTTGCTATAATGGCTCAAAGAACCCAGAGAATAACTTGTTTACTTGTTTATTATAATGGATGTTACAAAGGGAAGCATAGGTGAGGTCTGGGGAGAGAGGCATAAAATTTCCATGCTATGAGTGTGCCACCAGGAATGTCCATTTGTTCAGTTCATCTCTCTTAATACTGTCTTTTTTTTTTAAGATTTACTCATCTACCTTAAAGCCAGAGTTACACAGAGAGAGAAGGAGAGGCAGAGAGAGAGAGAGAGAGAGAGAGAGGTCTTCCATCTGCTGGCTCACTCCCCAATTGGCCACAACAGGCTGGAGCTGAGCCTGAAGCCAGCAGCTAGAAGCTTCTTCTGGGTGTCCCACATGGGCGCAGGGGCTGAAGCACTTTCCCAGGCCACAGCAGAGAGCTGCATGGGAAGTGGAGCAGCCAGGTCTTGAACTGGTGCCCATATGGGATGCCAGCACTGCCCACGGTGGCCCCACTCACTAGGCCACAGCGCCGGCCCCTCTTAATCCTGTCCTTATGAGGCTTTATGGATAGCTCATTCCAAAGGTATGATTGATTACATCACTGGCATGAATGATCAGCCCTCAGCACTCTCCCCATTCTCAGAGTATAGAAAATAGGATTACAAGTCCTAGCCCTCTCTATTTTTGTCTCCATCTTTCCACTGACCAGCCCCTATCCTGAAGCCACCTAGAAACTACCAAAATCTCATTATCAATTTTAAAATCCATGTATTATGTTGGATATTCCAGAGATTTTAAGAATTACACCAAATACAGGAGTTTCTCACATTGTCATAGGTGGCACATGGAGCACAGCCTCCTTAAGTTGTTTTTGAAATCTTAAAGAGCAGAGGTTCATAAAGACCATTGCTATAATAAAAAGGAAACAGTTTTATATGTTCCAGTCTCACAATGTGATACAGAAGTTATATTTGGCAGGCTATTGGAGTAATCTTTTTCACACTTTCTTCCACTGTACAATGGTATTAAAAAAAAATGATAATTACTTGTGCAGTAAGAGAGAGTTAGAGACGACTCCAAGTTTTAATTGTGGGTGACATGAGTAATGAGGGTTTCAAAAACAGAACACAAAGATGACAGCAAAAAAATCTGATAGGCTCTTAAGGTTGTGAGACAATGTGTTTGGTTTTTAAACATTTATCTTCATGCTATATTCTCATTTCACCCCACCTCCTATTCAAAACATTTTATCCACAAACACAGGTGTTAAGCTTAGGAAGTTACAGACTTTCTTTCTTTTTTTTTTTTTTAAGAGAAAGGGTTTATTGGGGAACACTCTACAGACTAGAGTGAAGGGGGGGGCGAAGGAAAAAGAGAGGGAGACTGTAAGAGAAAGAGACAGAGAGGAGAGGAGCTAGCAAGGAGAGAAGATAGAGCAGAGAAGAGGAGAGAGGAGAGCAGAGCCAAGAGAGAAGAACCAAGAGCCAAGAGAGCCTGTTCAGGAACAGACCCTTTTAAAACTTCTCCTGAGGGCAGGCAGGGAAGCAGGAGCAGTGAATCCCATTAGGATGGGGTTGGAGCCTGGCTCAGGTAGCTGGGCCATGCAGCCACCTGGCTAAAACTGCGCCAGTTTCCTAACATTCCCCCCTTTTGTTTTTTATAAAGCAGGGTTTATATGGGATTATATTAGTCCCAAAAGTCCAGGAAGGGTAGAGGGACGATGATCTGTCTTTAGAGCTACTTCCTGCTGACATGGGGCGATGATGTACTCTTCGCTGGCATGGGGCGATGTCTCAGGCCGCTGTCTCCTGTGTGGGGAGCCGAGTATATCCCTGTAGCAGCATTTGGTTGACTGCCTGGTTGCTGAAGGCCTTTGTTTGTTCCATTATCACCTGCTGTAAACACTTAGACGCTGTAGTATAAAAGACAGGGTGAGAATAGAAACCAATGACCCTAAGAGTAGTATTAACCAGATAATGAGAGGATTTTATAGAGGTGAGGAAATGGTCGGGGGGAGGGTCTCTGGACCCTTGTGGGGACAGTTTGATGGATGTGGCTTAAAGCTGATTCCAGCCAAGACTGAAAGAAAGGCCACTTAATTTTTTCAGGTAGCGGGGTTTGTATGTAGAGAAATTGTGAACAATCATACAACATTAAGTGGGGAAGAGGACCATCAGTACACACAGGTTGGGAGTAGAGCCATTGGTGGTAGAGTAGAGGCTATGGTTACAAAGTAATGAGGCCCAAATGGGCCAGGCAGGGTCTAGAACAAAGGACAGAGTCATTATTAGAGGAGCTAAGAAAGGTGCTGTCTAAGCTACAAATAAGTTTTCTGACTGAGGGGAAGATAGAAGCTGACAGAAGGGGCTTGATAATAATCAGGTGGGCTTTAGGCCTAGACCTATATCTCTTTACATAGGGTACATCCTAAGGGAGGTGTGAACCTCCTTGGGGAAGGCACCCTGTTGACTTCCATTACCTACCTGGCCTGGGAGGAGAGCTGGCCAGGTGAAGGCAGGTGGCATCTCTAACAGAGAATTTACAGTTCTGCCTGCAATGTTACTGACCCTACTTGGCCATTTCCTCAGTTGTAGTGGTCACTTTGAAGTGAAGGGCTTTTCAGCTTAGAGCCAATAAGATCTGTGGCTCTGACCTGGTCGTCCTTCGACTCTAGGGCAGGTCCATTTCCAGTGATCCAACTCTTGGCAGAGCTGCCAGGGCTCTTCACAAGCTGACTTCTGCTGAAGCCCAGGCTTGCCATGTTGAAAGCCACTGCAGTGGACTGGCCTGTTGGGTCTTCTTGAGGGCAGATCACTGTACAGAACAGCCCTTAATAGGCCTGCCACCCATTGCTTCTGATGCCTAGCTTTCTTTTCCTCCTGGTTTTTGTTAAAGCAGACCAGAGGATGCAACAGACTTACTTTCTAACTGAAGATTTTTATGCAAAAGAGACAATCAGTTAGTGCTGTTCTGATGAAAGTAAAACAGACAAAACATCCGACAAACAACCAAGGCATGCCACAATATTTAATAAGTTGGAAAATGCTTCTCTCATGTCTCTCCAGTTTTCTCTCATTTCTCAAGTGACAAAGCTTGAAGATTTTAATAAAACTAATGAAAACTTACATATGAATACCTACAGATTCTATTACTATCTAGTTTGAAAGAAAAATAATTCAAAATAACAATTGGATTGCAGACTGTATAAGTCTTTATCTGACAAGAAATAATCATAATATTCTTCCTTATTGTTGGTGTTCAGGACTGCTTTTTTTTTTAAAAAAGATTTATTAATTTATTTGAAAGGCAGAGCTACAGAAAGAGGAAAACATGGAACTGGGGGTGGGGGAGAGAGATATTCCATTTGCCCAGTGGATCTACCCAAATGGCTACAATGGCCTGAGTTGGGCCAGACCGAAGCCAGTAGCCAGGAGCATCATTCTGGCCTCCCACGTATGTGGCAGGATCTCAACTACTGGGGCCATGTTCCACTGCTTTCCCAGGTACATCAGCAGGGAGCTAGATGTAAAGCAGTGCAGCCAGGACTTGAACGGTGTTCATATAGGATGCCAGTGCTGCAGGAAGCAGCTTAACCTGCTGTGCCATACTGCCAGCCCCAGGTGAATCATAACTGATGCATTTTAAAGACTCATTTTCAGGGAAATGATTTCACTAATATAAACACAAAGTGGTTTACATCATTGAGAAGTGGCTGGTAGTATATAGAGGTCCACAGGAATTACTGATGATCTGAGGGAAATAGAAAAACAAATTGAAAAATGGCCAATGTCCCAGGGCTGTAGTATAGGGGGAAAATCTACCACCTGCACTGCCGACATCCCATATGGACGCAGGTTCAAGTCCCAGCAGCTCCACTTCCGATCCTGCTCTCTGCTATGGCCTGGGAAAGCAGTAGGAGATGGCCCAAGTCCTTGGGCCCCTGCACCTATGTGGGAGATCTGGAGGAAGCTCCTGGCTCCTGGCTTCAGATCGGCGCAGCTCCAGCCACTGCAGCCAATTGGGGAGTGAACCAGCAGATGGAAGACCTCTCTCTGTCTCTCTGCCTCTCCTCTCTCTGTGTAACTCTTTCAAATAGATAAATCTTAAAAAAAAAAAAAAGAAGAAGAAGAAGTAGAGCAGCCAGGACTTGAACTGGCACTCATATGGGATACTGGCATTGCAAGAGGCAGCTTAACTCACTTTACCACACTACAGGCCCAGTGTTCCTGATTTTTACCCAAATAACTTGAAATCTTTTATCTACATAGAAACCTACATATTAATGCTTATTAGCAGCATTATTCATAATTGACCTAAACAGGAAACAACCAAGATTTCCTTCAATTAATGAATATATAAATAAATCATGGTAAGTCCACACAGTAGAATATTATTCAGCAATGAAAAGACATGAGCTTATTTTAATGGACAACCTCTGGCTGTCCACCTTGCTGCTTCCTTGCAAGCATATGGTAATGGTCACCCTAACTGAAAAGGGATGCCACCACAGGTATAGCCCTCAAAATACAGTCCATGTTGTAGCTGTTGTTAGCCTTTACTTAGCCTGCCTGACCCCTGCTGCTTCCTTTCAATGTGTTCAATAATTATACCTTTTCTCAAAAAGAAAGAGATAAAGAGAGAGAGAGAGAAAAAAAAAGAGAGAGAAGAAAAGAGAAGAGAAGAGAAGAGAAGAGAAGAGAAGAGAAAAAGAAAAGGAAAGAAATGAGCTATCAAGTTAAGAAAAGACATGGCAGGTGAGAGTATTTCAGGCATGGAAAGCCAAGACACTCTGGCAAAAAAAAAAAAAAAAAAAAAAAAAAAAGACTTAAATGAAAGATCTCTGTGAGTGAGATCCCAGTGGAAAGAACAGGTCTTCAAAGAAGGAGGTACCTTTCCCTGAAGGGAGGAGAGAACTTCCACTTTGACTATGACCTTGTCTAAATAAGATAAGAGTCGGTGAACTCTAAAGGCTTCCATAGCCTTGGAAACTCATGACTGGAGCATAGGGAGATTACTGATGCCATAAACAAGAGTGTCAATTGGTAAAGTCAACAACAGGAGTCACTGTGTACTTACTCCTCATGTAGGATCTCTGTCCTTAATGTGCTGTACATTGAGATTTAATGCTATAACTAGTACTCAAACAATATTTTTCACTTTGTGTGTCTATGTGGGTGCAAACTGTTAAAATCTTTACTTAATGTATACTAAACTGATCTTCTGTATATATAGAAAATTGAAAATGAATCTTGATATGAATGGAAGGGGAGAGAGAGCAGGAAAGGGGAGGGTTGCGGGTGGGAGGGAAGTCATTCCGGGGGGGAAGCCAATGTAATCCATAAGCTGTACTTTGGAAATCTATATTCATTAAATAAAAGTTAAAAAAAAAAAGAAAAGACATGGTGGGGGTGGTGGGGTGGTGGTGCTATGGTGCAGCGGGTTAAAGCCACAGCATCACATATGGGCACTTGTTCTAGTCCCAGCTGCTCCTCTTCTGATCCAGCTCTCTACTATGGCCTGGGAAAGCAATAGAAGATGGCTCAAGTCTTTGGGCCCCTGCACCTGCATGGAAGACCTGGAAGAGGCTCCTAGCTCCTGATTTCAGATCAGCCCATCTCCAGTCATTGCAGCCATTTGGGGAGTGAACCAGCAGATGAAAGACCTCTCTTTCTCTCTCTGCCTCTCTCTAACCCTGCCTTTCAGACAAATAAATAAATCTTTTTAAAAAAGAAAAAAGAAAAGGAATTACTACATAGATAAAAAAAATCAGTAGTTTCCAAGAATTGGGGTTGTGGAAGGATGAATTGGTAGAGTATAGGGGAGTTTTAAAGGTGAAAGTAATCTGTATGATACTGTAATGGTGAATGCATGAAGCTACACATTTGTTAAAATCCATGAAACTGCAACACAAGAGTGAACCCAGGCAGTGGGTTTGAGTCTTATTTGAGTCCCAGCTGCTCCACTCCTGATCCAGTACCCTGCTAATACACCAGGGAAGCCCTCTGTCACCCATATGGGAGACCAGGATGGAGTTCTAGGTTCCTGGCTTCATCCTGGCCCAGACTTGGCCACTGGGGCCATTTGAAGAGTGAACCAGCAGCTGGAACATCTCTCTCTCTCTCTCTCTCTCTCTCTGCCTTTCAAATAAATAAAATAATTTTTGTTAAAGAGTGAACCTTAGTGTAAACGCTCGACTTTAGTTAGTTATAATCTTCCAGCATTGCTTCATTAATTGTAACTTTTGCCTTTCAATGGGCCCACTCTGCACATGTGCTTTGAAAGAAAACAAACACCAGGTGCTGTATCATCAGAGAAAGAGAAGCTTTTATTATTATAAGGCAGCTCTTGTAGGAGACAAAACAAAATCCAAAAACCACCTCCCCATTCAAGAGAGGTTTGGGAATTTGTGGAATTAGAATAAATGAACTATGTATTGCAAAATAACAGGTAAAGAGAATTAAGATGAGAATTAACAAATCAAGTTTTTCTGGTGCAGCCACTGTGGAAGAAAGTATGGAGACACCTCAGAAATCTGAATATAGACCTACCATATGATCCAGCCATCTCACTCCTGAGAATTTACCCAAACCCAAAGAAATCAGCATATGAAAGTGATCTATATCCTCGTGTTCACTGCAGCTTAATTCACAATAGCTAAGATATGGAATCAACCCAAATGTCTGTCAACTGTTAATTGGATAAAGAAGTTATAGTGTATATATACACCATGGAGTACTACTCAGCTGTAAAAAAGAAAAGAAATCCTGTCTTTTGCAACAAGATAGATGCAACTGGAAACCATTATACTTAGTGAAATAAGCCAGTTCCAAAAAGACAGATACCATATATTTTCCCTGATCTGAAGTAACTAACAGAGTACCTACATGCAATGTATTAGAGTGAAATGGACATTTTGAAATTCCAAGATTGTGCATAGCCTTTGTCTCTTCTGTTGAGGAACAGTGTTTTTTTTTCTTCATACTATTTGTTGGGATCTTACTTAGTGTAGGGTTAACTTTACACTCATTAACTAAAAGCAGCTTTTTGTAAAAACAATAGTGGAATGGGAGAGGGAGGAGGAAGAGGGTTGGAGCATGGGTGGGAGGGAGAGTAAAATGGGAAGTATCACTATGTTCCTAAATCTATATATATGAAACACGTGGACCTTGTGTAACTTAGATAAAATTTTAAAAAGTTATGTTTTTGACATGAGTTACTTGTTCCAAGATGGCTGCCGAAACATCACGGGAGTTGTGTCAGTTACATTACCGTGAGCCACAGGGTAACTCTGCAGTCAGCCTGATTCACTCTGCAGATTCCGGGCACAATGCTGGCTGCAGCTGGTTCTGTCTAGTTTTATCGAGAACTATAAAAAATAGTCCAGTAGAATTTTAGTAAAGATAACTATTATTGGATAGCATACAGAGGTCATTATGGGATTATAGTGTGTTAGGCAACTAAGGGAAACTCACTGTTAAGCAAGGGGTGAGGGAGCCTTTATTGCCAGGGTTTTATCACAAACTTACCACATTAATGCAAGATGTTAACAGGCAAAATTACATGTGCGGGGATGATGTTGTATGGGAACGCTCCATTCCATCTTTCTGTAATTCTAAAACTGTTCTTAAAAAACAATATCTATCTTTTTAAGTGAAAGAAGACAATAAGGACAACTCTGTCAATACAAAACATCTACTTGCCTTCCAGAATACGTTGCTTGAAGAGTGAGTGATCATGCACCGGTTTTTCCCAGGATGGTAGAGATGATGTCTGTTGCCCAGGTGTGATTATTAAATGAGCCTTCCTTTGTTCTTAAGAATGTTCCATTTGGAATGATAAATTACACAGTCACTGTATGTAGCAGGGAAAAGGGAAGAAAGATCTTTTTAACATCTGCCTTTGATAGCAAGGAACTGGATTATGCCCTTCCTTTAGAACCCCATTTGAGCCTCAAATGGTTCCACTGAAGATGCTTGTGTATTCTCTAATTTGCAAATGAGAAATCTGAAGCTAATAAGGGAGAGTCAGTTACCCAAGTCTATACCATTCATCATTGGCTGAGCCGCACTTAAACTTTCAGTCTTGCGATGCCAAAGCTCATGCCCTTTTTTCTCCAGTACTTTAATTCTGGAGAAAAAAAAATTGACCTTTGAACACCTTTCCAGATCTCGAAAGTTTTTAAAATGTTCTATGAAACTCCATCTAAGAAGTTTGTGTACACTGCGTCAGGTATGAGAAAGCAGAGATTATATAAAAAGAATTTTATTTTAAAAACTGAGAGGATGGCTCACTTGGCTAATCCTCTGCCTGCAGCGCCAGAATCCCATATGGGCCCCAGATTCTAGTCCCAGTTGCTCCTCTTCCAATCCAGCTCTCTGCTGTGGCCTGGGATGTACAGTGGAGGATGGCCCAGGTCCTTGGGCCCTGCACCCACATGAGAGACCAGGAGGAAGCACCTGGCTCCTGGCTTCAGATCGGTGTAGCTCTGGCCATAACTCCCATTTGGGGGGTGAACCAATAGAAGGAAGACCTTTCTCTCTGTCTCTCCCTCTCACTGCCTGTAACTCTGTCAAATAAATAAAATTTAAAAATCTAAAAAAAATCTGAGAGGGGATGTATTTGACACATTGGTTAAGACGCTGCTTGGATCTTGTACAACAAAAACAAAGCCAGAGGCATCACCATGCCAGATTTCAAAGCATACTACAGGGCAGTTGTAATCAAAACAGCATGGTACTGGTACAGAAACAGATGGATAGACCAATGGAACAGAATTGAAACACCAGATATCAATCCAAACATCTACAGCCAACTCATATTTGATCAAGGATCTAAAACCAAGTCCTGGAGCAAGGACAGTCTTCAATAAATGGTGCTGGGAAAACTGGATTTCCATGTGCAGAAGCCTGAAGCAAGACCACTACCTTACAGTTTACACAAAAATCCACTCAACGTGGATTAAAGATCTAAACCCCAGAGGCACAGGTATTCAAAGTCAAAATTAACAATTGGGATTACATCAAATTGAGAAGTTTCTGTACTGCAAAAGAAACAGGAAAGTGAAGAGGCAACCGACAGAATGGGAAAAAATATTTGCAAACTATGCAACTGATAAAGGATTAATAACCAGTATCTACAAAGAGATCAAGAAACTCCACAAAAACAAAACAAACAACCCACTTAAGAGATGGGCCAAGGACCTCAATAGACATTTTTCAAAAGAGGAAATCCAATGGCCAACAGACACGTGAAAACATATTCAGGATCACTAGCCATCAGGAAAATTGCAAATCAAAACCACAATGAGGTTTCACCTCACCCCGGTTAGAATGGCTTACATACAGAAATCTACCAACAACAGATGCTGGCAAGGATGTGAGGAAAAAGCAACACTAACTCACTGTTGGTGGGAATGCAAACTGGTCAAGCCACTATGGAAGTCAGTCTGGAGATTCCTCAGAAACCTGAATATAGCCCTACCATTCAACCCAGCCATCCCACTCCTTGGAATTTACCCAAAGGAAATTAAATTGGCAAATAAAAGAGCTGTCTGCACCTCAGTGTGTATTGCAGCTCAATTCACCATAGTTAAGACCTGGAATCAACCTAAATGCCCATCAACAGAAGAGTGGATAAATTATGAGATATGTACTCTATAGAATACTATACAGCAGTAAAAAAAAATGAAATCCAGTCATTTGCAACAAAATGGAGGAATCTGGAAAACATTATGCTCAGTGAATTAAGGCAGTCCCAAAAGGACAAATATCATATGTTCTCCCTGATCGGTGACAACTAACTGAGCACCTAAAAGGAAACCTATAGAAGTGAAACTGATACTATGAGAAACAATGACTTGATCAGCCCTTGTCCTGACTATTGAGGAACAGCTTACTATTTTATTTTCTTAGTATTTTCTTGTTCTACTTAATACCATTGGTTGAACTCTTTAATTAACACACAATTACCCTTAGGTGTTTAAATTTAACTGAAAATTGATCTTGTTAAAAAAAAATAATAGTGGGAATAAGAGACACATGCTCACTTGGACTTACCCCTAATGGTAGAGCTAGAAACATGCCATGTGATTGCAAATTCCATTAAGGTGGCATGTACCAATACCATCTCACTAGTCCAAGTGATCAGTTTCAGTTCATAATTGATCATAATGATAGGATTAAGTGTCAAAGGGATCACATAAGCAAGACCAGTGTCTGCTAATACTAACCGATAGAATTAAAAAGGAGAGAATGATCCAACATGGGAAGCGAGATACACAGCAGACTCATAGAATGGCAGATGTCCTAAACAGCACTGTGGCCTCAGAATCAGCCTTTATGGCATTCAGATCTGGTTAAAAAGCCCATGAGAGTTTCTCAGGCATGGAAAGCCAAGATGCTGTGGCAAAAAAAAATGACCTACATGAAAGATCTCTATGAGTGAGATCTCAGCGGAAATAAGGGATCATCAAAGAAAGAGGTACCTTTCTCTGAAGGGAGGAGAGAACTTCCACTTTGATTATGGCCTTGTCTAAATAAGGTCAGAGTTTGTGAACTCAAGAGGCTTCCATAGCCTTGGCAGCTCATGACAAGAGCCTCGGGTGATTACTGACGTCATAAATAAGAGTGTCAATTGTTAAATCAACAACAGGTGTCATTGTGCACTTACTCCCCATGTAGGCTCTGTCATTAATGAGTTGTACTATGTGAATTAATCTAAAACTAGTCTTCAAACAGGACTTTATACTTTGTGTATCCGTATGGGTGCAAACTGTTGAAATCTTTATTTAGCATATACTAAGTTGATCTTCTGCATCTAAAGATAATTGAAAATGAATCTTAATGAAGAATGGGATAGGAGAGGGAGTAAGAGATGCAGTGGTTCATGGGTGGGAGGGAAGTTATGGGAGGAAAAACTGCTATAATCCAAAAGTTGTATTTTCAAAATTTATATTTATTAATAAAAGAAAAAATTTTTTAAAAATGCTGCTTGGGACACCACATCCAATATCAGAGTGCCTGGTTTCAGTCCTGGGTCCTCCTCCAATTCCAGCTTCCTGTTAATGTGTGCCTTGGGAGGTGCAATGATGGCTTAGGTAGTTATGCCCCCACCATCTACGTGGAAGAGTGGATTGAGTAAATTTCTGGCTTGGGGGCATTTGGAGAATGAATTAGGAGATGGCAGCTCTCTCTCTCCTTCTGTATGTCTCTTCTCTCTGTCTGTCTCTGTAGACTTCAAAAGATAAGCACATTTAAAAAGAACTCTTGAGAAATGTTTTGTCAATAAATTATGATGATGTCACAGGTAATGCCTGTACTATCTCTAGATAATCTGACAATAAGGATGTCTATAAGATATTATTTCCCATAAATCTGATGGGTAGCACCCAAATTTATTGTCTAAGCTGAATAGACCAGAGAAAAAGTATAAATTTATTCCACCATGTCTCTTCAGGCGGAGTCTTTGGAGACATAATGAGTCCTGCAGGCTATGGCAGCTCCCATTGCTGGCTGACTGCAAACATCAGATGCATTTTCTCCCCCAACATTTCTGGGTTCATTTCAAAAGCTGCAGGTTTCTGGACAGTTCCATCAAGAACATTCTTCTACTTCCCTCCCAAATTCTCAGAGTGCATTTTCCATCTTTCCAAAAAATGACATGAGGCGGCATAATATTTTCTGTTGTTGCAAAATAATAGTAGTAGCAGCTATATTGGAAATTGTTGCATGAAGGATCCCTTCAAAAGATGATTTAACTTCCCTATCCAATTAGAATTTTAAAAAGCAAGTAGTGAACATTCCTCTGTGCATGTTGCTGTGGGAGGCAAGTTGGATAGCAAAGTGAGCAGCAGCTCTGCGCTCAGAGGGACCTACACTGAGTTCCAGCTCCACCACTTTGAGTTCTGCCAATAACACCTTTGCATTCTAGACTTCTTTGTTCCTCTCTGTCCCTGTTTCATTTTGTGGAAAAGAGAAGCAGTAAAAGTAGCTATCTCACAGAGGTTTTGTGGGCTTAAATGAAAAAGTATATAAATGGTGTATATAAATGGTGTAGCCCAACAAAGTAAGTTCCGTGAAGGTAGGAGAGGCTTAGGCTACACAATTTAGATATGCAGTTTCATGTAACAACTTTTAAAGTATGGTCTAAGCCGGCGCCGCTGCTCAGTAGGCTAATCCTCCGCCTTGCGGCGTTGGCACACCAGGTTCTAGTCCTGGTCAGGGCGCCGGATTCTGTCCCGGTTGCCCCTCTTCCAGGCAAGCTCTCTGCTGTGGCCAGGGAGTGCAGTGGAGGATGGCCCAAGTCCTCGGGCCCTGCACCCCATGGGAGACCAGGATAAGTACCTGGCTCCTGCCATCGGATCAGTGCAGTGCGCCGGCCGCGGTGGCCATTGGAGGGTGAACCAACAGCAAAGGAAGACCTTTCTCTCTGTCTCTCTCTCTCACTGTCCACTCTGCCTGTCAAAAAAAAATTTTTTTAAAAAAAGTATGGTCTAAAGAATTCTGGGGAGTCCCCAAGGCTCTGGGAGGAGTTCCATGAGATCAAAACTGCTTTAGTGGAAATATTAGGAAATTTTTGGCCTCACCAGTCTTAGTCTTACTTAGGTGTAAAGTGGAAGTTTACAGAAACTTCTGGTAACAGACAGAACATAAAAGAAAATAAAGGAAGCTAACTGCTTTCTAGTAAACCATACATTAAAAAGATTTGGAAAGCAGTAAAATAATGTCATGGTCCTCACTATATTTTTTATTTTGGAAAATAGAGGTCTTTTACATAAAAATGTTTCTGTTAACACATAATGGTTTTATATTACTAAGTAAATTAATGAGTTTGTTTTTATCATTTATTTATTCATTTAACTTGAGAGACAGACAGAAAGAGAAATCCCATCTGTTAGTTCACTCTCCAAATTCCCACAATGGGTCCTGGTCCAGAGACAGAAGCCAGGAATCAAGAACTCAATCCATATTTCCCACATGGGTGGCAGAAACCCAACTAACTGAGCCATCATCTGCTGCCTCCCATGGTTCACATTACCACAAAGCTGGAATCAGGAGTAACGCTGGGACTCAAACTCAAGCTCTGTGATATGGGATGTGGGCATCCCAAGTGGTGTCTCAAATGCTATACCAGATGCCCACTTCTAAATGCGTCTTTTTAAATGGTTCATTTTTCGTTTATAATACAGTTAATATCAATAACCCACACAATCAAAACCCGTTGGGACTTAAAGTAATTTCTAAGAGTACAAAGGGCTCCTGAGACAAAGAATCCTGAAAACCACTGATCTAGCACAAGTCTGTCACAAAGTAACCATCTAATAAATCATTATTGAATGCCTAGCATAAAGCCTGGCTTAGGTTAACCGTTAAATAAATGATCATGCTGCTGCTAGTGACGTGTGGATAATGGTGATGAGAATTGTGATGCGAAGTAGGATGAGAGCCTTACACACAACTGAATAAACAACAGTCATTTTTTAGATTAAAATCATATAGAAGTTAGAATTTAATGTAACATGACAATAGGTCTGATCTGATTTCATCATCATTTAAAAAATCATCTATTATTTTTCACTTTATGTTCTGTGTGGGAGCAAACTGTTGAAATCTTTACTTAATGTATGCTAAACTGATCTTCTGTATATAAAGAGAATCGAAAATAAATCTTGATGTGAATGGAAGGGGAGAGGGAGTGGGAGAGCGGAGGGTTGTGGGTGGGAGGGACGTTATGGGGGGGAAGCCATTGTAATCCATAAGCCGTACTTTGGAAATTTATATTCATTAAATAAAAGTTAAAAAAAAGAATTTAATGTAACAGAATTATTTTCAATGCGTAGACTTTTTCTTAGTTATTCTTCTCTTGATGAAGGTATTCATTCTCTTCCTACCTAAAATGCTTTAGAGTTGAGTCAAGGTGTGAAAAATTCAGGATGTTATGTAGGCCCCAGACTGAATGAGCTGGAAGGCAGTCTCTCTGGATGCTGCAAATTAAAATGCAGCATTTACTCTGAAAATTGCATGCCTCTACAACTTCTCCTGAGACTGGAGGGTAGCAGATCCCATCTCCCTATCTGTCCTCTCAATTTATCTTTTCCCATGCTTGTTCTAACCTAGTTACTGAAGGAATATGGAGTTCCATTTTATGGTTAGTGTTTCTGGTTATGCTGATGCATTGACTCTCCAGGAAGATGAAAAAAAAAAATCTCTGGTTTGTAGTGTTTGCTGATTTCCATGTAATATATGTTCCCACCATGGCGTTTTAAGCTACAAATGTGATGTCACTAAACTCCAAGCTGGGATGAGAAGAATGTAACTTACTCTTATCAGGTGGTTCGAGCTGGCTCCAAGCACACCGCTGGTTCTGGTCATCTATTTTGATGGCAATCAAGTACAAATGCCTGCTGAGTTTCCCTACCTCTCTTATAGCTGATCCCACCCTCTCACCCAGTTCTGTTATGCAACACTCTAAGCCAGTCAATATTCTCAGGTCCTGGTATTATTTCCTGCTACTTCTGCCTTTCATCCTTCAACTAATATTGTCACCTTAAGGTCCCAAGACCCCTACTTCAAACTTCTGCTTACTCATTTACTTCCCAAATTTTTATAGACAAACTAAAGTTCTTTTCACCATAAAGTCCTCTTTTTATGTTTTTTTAAAATCACTCTTTTTGAAAAAGACTTATATTTATCTTAAAGGCAGAGTTGTAGAGAGAGGGAAACAGAGGGCAAGAAATCCTCCATCCACTGATTCACTCTGCAAATGGATGCAGCAGCCTGCCCGGACAAAGCCAGGAGCATGAATCTCCAGTCTGGGTCTCTCACATGGGTGGACGGGCCCAAGCACTTGGGCCATCTCACACTGCTCTCCCAGGCACATTAGCAGAGGACTGGATTGGAAGTATAGCAGCCAAGACATCAACCAGTGACCATACGGGATGCCAGCATCACAGGCAGTAGCTCAACTGATTGCACCACAACACCAGCCCCTAATGCTATTCTTCTAATTGTACATGGTATTTATAGGCTAGAGTCTGATAATTAAGTATGTGTATATAATGTGTACTGATCAAAATGAAGCAGTTAATGTTTCCCTCTATGTGTCATTATTTTGTATTTGGAGTCCTGGATCATTTATCTTCTATTTGTTCATAAAATATGTAACAGTTTTTGAATTATGTTCAACCCACTGAGTTGCAGGACACTCGAGGTTTTTCCTTATATCTAACTGTGTTTTGGTACCTGTTCTCCAACCTTCCCAGGAAAGCTTTCTGGAAATACATAAATATTTTCCTTGTGTCTCTCCAATAAAATAATAGGACACAATAAGAGATAATATTTAATCTTACTGCTGGTGATATTATCGATTTTCCAAAATATGTCAGTAGGGGATTATCAAAATAGTTCAAAACTGCATGGAGAGAACTGCACTCTTAACCCTGTCATTAATATACCAAGTGGTCATGAGCAAATCATTCAAATGCTCTGAGATTTTCATTTGCAAAATTGAAGGTAATGGAATACATTATTCAAAGAATACTTTCTGCTCCTTAAATTCTACTGTTCCCTATAAGAAAAATACTTTTTATAAAACAAATCACAAGACCTACTCACATTCTTAAAATCCAACATCATTTTGATTTTGCATGTCAGCTTCACCATGCATTATTTATAATCACCTTTTTCTTATATCTCATAGGAAGAGTAATTCTGTTCACCAATAGCTTTCATCTCAGTTCCTCTGTAAGATAATGTTCACACCTTTTCAACAGATAAAATGACATGTTAACAGTTTCTGATGAGTGATTAAAATAATAATTTTAACTAAGTTTGTAAAAGTGACCATGTTAAGGAATTAAATGTACACAAAAAGGTACACAGAGAAAAAAACACTCCTTAGATGAAAAATTGTGATTCTGAAGTACTTTTAAAATGGTTCTGATTCACTCTGGCCTCAGAATCAGCCCTTAAGGCATTCAGATCTGGCTAAAAAGCCTATGAGAATATTTCAGGCATTGAAACCCAAGACACTCTGGCATAAAAAAAAAAATGACCTAAATGAAAGATCTCTGTGAGTGAGATCCCAGCAGAAAGAACGGGAAATCAAAGAAGGAGGTACCTTTCTCTGAAGGGAGGAGAGAACTTCCACTTTGTCTATGGCCTTGTCTAAATAAGATCAGAGTTGGCGAACTCAAGGGGCTTCCATAGACTTGGCAGCTCATTTCAAGAGCTTAGGGTGATTACTGACATCATAAATAAGAGTGTCAATTGTTAAATCAACAATAGTAAGCCGGTGCCGCGGCTCACTAGGCTAATCCTCTGCCTTGCAGCGCCGGCACACCGGGTTCTAGTCCCGGTCGGGGCGCTGGATTCTGTCCCGGTTGCCCCTCTTCCAGGCCAGCTCTCTGCTGTGGCCAGGGAGTGCAGTGGAGGATGGCCCAAGTACTTGGGCCCTGCACTCCATGGGAGACCAGGATAAATACCTGGCTCCTGCCATTGGATCAGCGAGGTGCGCCGGCCGCAGCGCGTCGGCACAGCGGCCATTGGAGGGTGAACCAACAGCAAAGGAAGACCTTTCTCTCTGTCTCTCTCACTGTCCACTCTTCCTGTCAAAAAAAAAAAATTAAAAAAAAAAAAAACAATAGGAGTCACTGTGCACTTACTCCCCATGTAGGATCTCTCTCCTTAATGTGTTATTCAATATGAATTAATGCTATAACTAGTACTCAAACAGTACTTTACATTTTGTGTTTCTGTGTGGGTGCAAACTGTTGAAATCTTTACTTAGTATATACTAAATTGATCTTCTGTATATAAAGATAATTGATGGTGGGAGGGAGGTTATGGGGGGAAAAACCTGCTATCCAAAAGTTATACTTTGGAAATTTATATTTATTAAATAAAAGTTAAAAAAAGGAAAAATAAATAAAATGGTTCTGATTAAGTATTTCCTGTATGACCATATCTTCATGATCTCAAAGGAGCCCTTAGGAAAAAATGATCTAAGAATATACTTGTTCACATGCAGTTTCATAGAAAGTTTAAGATTATGTGATGAGATTCACTTCTATACTCAAATAGAGCCACACTATATTCTTAAGAAAAACAAAACTAATCCCATGATCCTTTACTTTATCTCTCTCTGGAGACTCCAATTTTTTTTTTAATGTCTAGGCTCGAGTCTAGCTCTGGTCTTTTCAGAATCTTGTGCTTATTTTCTGCTTGCCGCCATTAACTCAGTGTGTGGTAAGGTAATTGCAAGGCAAGAGGCTGTGCATAATCCTTTTTGCCTGGTTTGACCTGGTATTCTGGAATTCAAGTTTCACAACTAGGGACAAGCCAAACAGCTCAAGCTGATGTTGAATGCAAATTTTCAATCTGTTTTCTCAGCATGAGAAGTGGAAAAATCAAGTAAGTGAAATTAGAATTCCTCCATTTCTTAAAACCTTCAGAGTGGTGGGGGAGCAGCAACATTACCATCCTTGGTTTGTTAGAAATGCAAAATGTCAGACCTCAACTTCTACTGATTTGCTTATATTTGCAATAGACCACATCCAACAAACAACTGATCTATGCTTGAGTTTGTTCACTCCCAGTACTCCTACCTCATAAGGCAGCTCTTTCCAATTTGTTCTTCTTTCCAAACTTCGTAACTACTACTTCAGAAAATATTGCTTTAATGATAATTTTCTCTTGCTCAAACAAATCATTCAATGTTCAAATTCATTAGTCCAGAATTCGAAGCTAAACGCAATTGGAAGCTTCCCATCCTTAGTTTTTGCAGTCTTATCTGTATAGTGTCTTTACTCCAAAAAACATATGTGTACCTGTGTTGCATGACAACCACAAATGCAGGCCCACAACCTTCTCTCTCTCTCTTTCTCTCTCTCAGGGACTCTTTCTTTTTCTCTCTCTTGTGTAAACTCTATTCAGCCATGTCCTGTCACCCCAGCCCCTGCCCACCCTACCCACCACACACATACACACTGTGATTTGCCTGTCAGGGTAACATTTTAATTAGTTTTATTAATATTTGGGTTTGGTGATGTCAACAGATCAAGAGAGATAAAGAGATGATTTCTTATGACAAGACAGTCTGTCAGCCATAATTCCCAAGGGAAGGAAGTATGCTGTGGAGGAGCTATCACAGGGAAGTACCAGGATCAGTTAGGAGACAGTGAGATGGGGAATTCATAAGCAAGAGCCTGAAATACGGTTTCTGTAGGAAGAAGCAGGTAAGACAATGCAAGCAAGCTTAGAATTAGTTTGAACAATTTCATTAGCCTCTGGGGTACAAGGGCTGCCCAAGTTGTCTAGGGCATGGCCCTGAAGTGATTAAGGCAGGTGGATAGTATCCTGGAATATGAAAGCCTGATAAAGAATGTATTTGGAAATATGGGTTCTGCATTGGTTGATTTGCATTTGGGAGACATGCACAAGCCAACTTATTTACCATTTCTAGGAACTGGCTATCCCTGTCAAAGTGCCTCCAGGGCAGCGAGGCCCCAGATGTCAAGGCATCAGACAGAAAAACATGATTAATATACTCCCTAAAAAAACTCAGGAGGGCTTTTTTTCTGTCTGTAGCAGGAACATTTGTCTTTGTACTTTCCATGGGAGGCTAAGAAAAGGAAATTTGACAATTCAATCATCCTGCAAGGGTACCTCCAGCTTACATTGCCAATGATAACAGTGCACAAGGGCATCATGGGCGCAAAGGAAGATTAATGGGAGAAGCCAAAACTATAAGAAAGTCCCTCTGTAAGCCTCTCTCTCTCTCTCTCTCTTTCTCTCTGCCCTTCCTTCTATAGTAAAACTGCACAAGCTCTCTGGAGGTTGTATCCAGGCATTAATTTATCAACAAAAATGCTCACCAATGACAAAAGTTGTAGCCTCCTGCTTGATAGTCACATGGATGACTTTTAGCTTAGCAAACAAGACATATATCTCCTCTGGGGTTCCAACTGCTTAGCCTACTGATTTCTCAAGGAGAAAAGGCAAAGTGTCCCAGCAGCCTGGTGCCTATCCTTAAACAAAGCCTGACAAGGCTTTGGAGTTTGGAGTAGAGCATGGGTATGCATATACACATGGATACACACACACACACACACACACACACAAGCTCCTGCACACACAGCCATCTACACTCAGAATAGCAGAGAACAGAATAATCTAGATATCAGGACATTTCTGAAGCAAATGCAATCTCTGCGTTCCCTTTCAGTCCAACCTGCAGCCCCATATTGTTGCAGGAGGTCTCTTGTTGATGATAACGTGATGCGGGCAGACCAACGGCTGCAGAACTCAGCACAAAGGAATCTATTGGGTCTCCATTTTTAAGTTCTGAGAGCTCTCCTGAAGGGAATACTTTGAGATCTTTGTAGCCAATAGGATGTTAGACACTGATATCAGGGAACAATTCTTTGGGTCCTTACTCGCTGGAGGATCATTGGCAAAATCTTAGACAAGTTAAAGAGAAAAAGGCATGAATTACTCAATGATATCAGTAATTCAGACTCTACATGTATGTTATTTATGAAAAATAACTGTCCAAAACTGGTTTCTTCTTTCTGGTTTATGATGATCCTTGTCTGCCCATTCACACACACACACACACAGAGAGTCATCAGGAAGTTTGTTGAAAGATCTGTGGTGGGGCTAGCATTGTGATGACTTGAGTTAAGCTACTTCTTGTGATGCTGGCATCCCTTATCAGAATGCCTGTTCAAGTCCTGGCTGCTCTGCTTCCAATCCAGTTCCCTGGTAATGTACCTGGGAAGTCACTAGATGATGGCTGAGTGCTTGGTTTCCTTTTACCCACAAGGGAGTCCTGGATGGAGTTCCTGACTACTGGTCTCATCCTGGCCCAGCCCCAGTTCTTGAGACCATTTTGAAGAATGAAGATGGATGATATTCTCTCTCTCTCTTTCCCCTCATCTCCTCCTGTCTCCTTCCTTCTCCATTTCAAATAAATAAATCTTAAAAAAAAAAAAAAAAAAAAAAAAAAAAAAAAAAAAAAAAAAACAGGAATTCTCTGTGCTTCTGGGAGAGCTTGCTCATCACAGGTGATAAGGCAGGACCTTGGCCATTTCATTGAGAGATTCCCAGTTCTCACTCTCCAGAGGCCTTGTCTCTTGGTTTGTCAGATTTCCAAATGTCCAACATGAAGAGGAAAGTGATATGTGGAGACCTAGATGTTTGTAAGATACAAATGGGAAGGGGATCTAAAGAACCATACATTCCATATGCACAATTTCTCTATTTATTGTTTTGAGAAAGGTCTTTTCCCACCTCAAACGATCATCATCTAGTCTTCTACTGCAGAATATCAACTTCAGTTCCCTAACAGTGAGAGAGGGGAGCTACCTAATTGCACAGGTTAGGAGAGGCGACCCAAGTTTTAACTGATCTTTGAGCAGACTTTAATCAGTCCCATCTTCAGTCATATATGCCTCCATTGTCATCAGACATATCTGGTGTCACCTATCTGTTGTGATTTGGCAGTAGAAAACTAGTTTGCTTCTTCTTCCCTGATTAAAAGCACTGTTATTTCAAATTATTTCATCTGCTAAAATAATTGCCACTGATCCATCTATTTTCCAAATTGCCAAATTCTGGTACACATTCCTTGAATGCTGTGGTCACCTCTCTTGTTCTTTTGGTTTATTCTTTTTGGAGATGGCAGGAAGAGGAACATCTGTCAGAGAGGGGTGAATTAGTCATACCCCTCAGTTCACAATAAATCAATGTTATTGATCAAAGCAACAGTTTTCTCTAATTTACTGTTTATCAATCTGTTTCTATCCTTTGCCACTCCCAATTCTTCCCTTCTCTAAAGGCAATGATTCTCCATACTTAATCCATATGTTTTTGTTTAAGTTCTTAAAAATTTGTATCTTTGGTTCATATATATAAATTGAAGGATACACA
Organism: Oryctolagus cuniculus; assembly: GCF_051225735.1. Classification (NCBI taxonomy): domain Eukaryota; kingdom Metazoa; phylum Chordata; class Mammalia; order Lagomorpha; family Leporidae; genus Oryctolagus; species Oryctolagus cuniculus. Next base: position 64,844,480 of record NC_142870.1, read on the forward strand.
TCCTATTGCACCATAATACTATTCAGTTTCATACCAGGGGACTCCAATTTAATCCCATCAAGGTGGCATGTACCAATGCCATCTCACTATTCCAAGTGATCAATTTCAGTTCACAATTGATCATAATGAAAGGACTAAGAGTCAAAGGAAGCACATAAACAAGTCTAGTACCTGCTAATACTAACCGATAGAATAAATAAAGGGGAGAGTGATCCAACATGGGAAGCGAGATACTCAGCAGACTCATAGAATGGTGGATGTCCTAAACAGCACTCTGGCCTCAGAATCAGCCCTAAAGGCATTCCGATCTGGCTGAAAAGTCCATGAGAGTATTTCAGTCATGGAAAGCCAAGACACTCTGGCAAAAAACAAACAAACAAACAAACAAACAAACAAACCACCTAAATGAAAGATCTCTGTGAGTGAGATCCCAGTGGAAAGAACAGGTCTCCAAAGAAGGAGGTACCTTTCTCTGAAGGGAGGAGAGAACCTCCACTTTGAATATGACCTTGTCTAAACAAGAGTTGGAGAACTCAAGGGGCTTCCATAGCCTTGGAAACTCATGACTGGTGCATAGGGAGATTACTGAGGCCATAGACAAGAGTGTCAATTTGTAAAGTCAGCAACAGGAGTCACTGTGCACTTACTCCTCATGTAGGATCTCTGTCCTTAATATGCTGTACATTGAGACTTAATGCTATAACGAGTACTCAAACAGTATATTTCGCTTTGTGTTTCTATGGGGGTGCAAACTGTTGAAATCTTTACTTAATGTATACTAAACTGATCTTCTGTAAAAAAAAAAAAAAAAAAAAAGAAGAAGAAATTATCAATTCCCAACTTGACTCTCACTGGGAATAAACATGACAATAGGTCTGATCTGATTTCATCATCATTTAAAAAATCATCTATTATTTTTCACTTTATGTTTGTGTGGGAGCAAACTGTTGAAATCTTTACTTAATGTATGCTAAACTGATATTCTGTATATAAAGAGAATCAAAAATGAATCCTCATGTGAATGGAAGGGGAGAGGGAGTGGGAAAGGGGAGGGATGCGGGTGGGAGAGACGATATGGGGGGGAAGCCATTGTAATCCATAAGCCGTACTTTGGAAATTTATATTAATTAAATAAAAGTTAAAAAAATAAAAAATAAAAAAATAAATACTATTCAGTTTCTTGCTTTTTTCTATCTTGCTCTATGTTTTTAAGATTCAATCATGTTTCTATGTCTACATCCTTAATGTCCACCTTTTCTTATTCTTTTGCTGGTATTTTCTTTTACTATGGTATAATTGATTGTTGTTTGATATTATGTTTATTTCTTAAAATATACCTATACTTTAGCTCTATGATTTCCAGTTTCAGCTTTTTTTCAGATCAATGAAGAACTAGACTATGTTTCTCAGTCTGAATGCAAAATGCCTGCCCACATCTAATCCAACAGTAATTATATTTTAGATTCACTTATATATTCCTTTCCTGAACATTCATAGCTTTTATTTCAAAGGATAATTTTCTTTTAAATTTGTATATTAATAAGTTTTAGAAATTTTTGTTGTTAAATAATTGCAAAAACAAATGCTTGAACTATTCTAGTTCAAGGATGAACACAATAGAATCTTGGTAAATATAATTCAATGGTAAAAGAAAGTATGCCAGTAAATTACAGAGCAGCCATGGGCATCAGCTAGAATATTATATATGATGAGTATGAGCATTGATTGGTCTAGTCATTCAGGAGAGTTTGTGCCATAATTTTTATTTTCTTATTTCTGAAAGCACCATATCAATCCAAGTATTTTTGTTTGTTTTTTTAAATTCTACTGTGCTTAAGTGAGAGAAGCTTCATGACAGGCTATAATGGAGGAAAATTTAAAGGAGGTCTCTGCAAAGGTGGAAGAGATGATTACTGTATTTGTCAGAAGTATTTGTTCCTAATATGTGGCAAGGTTTCATCAAACCCAATCTCCTCTTTTACCTAAGATTTAAAATAAGCTCATGTTTGAAAAACAACTAAATAGATGTTTGAGTCAAAAATCAAATCAGACGAGGCCATGGGTTGTTTACAGTTATCAGCCACCTAGACCGGTCCTTTTTCTACTCTGCATTCTCAGAGGCGGTTCCAATATCAAATTCTGGTGAATCCTCATGTTATTGCAGATCACTTGTCCTCATATACTACAAAGAATCTTTCATCCCAAAACCATAAAACACTATACAGATATTATCACATTATCTCTTTAAATGTCTGTGAAAAGGATAGGTGAGAAACTGATGCTATGATTCATGAGACTCTTGAGTCATAGAAACAAAATTGGTCAATCACAATCCATACAACAGAAGCAATAGGAATTGAATGATAGGGGTCTGGTGGCACTTTTTATAGGAAATGCTCTGCCCATTCTACTTAGAAAAAGCAAAGGGGAAATAAACGCACAGATAAACTTAAGCACACTTGTGACATTGGTATCACAATTCTTATTGTTTCAATCTAGCATCAAGAAAATAAGAAGAGTTTATTGAGTTAATGTTGAAGCTTCCTTTTTCTTCTCAGATATAAGAAGATACTACTTTGTTATCATTTTAATTGATATTTGGAAAACAAAAGTGAAATTTAAGCTCAAGTGAATAAAAGTGGCACATGACAAAGATTTTGTTTTTCTTTCACCCTGGGATATTTTTGGCATATGTAACCTTTATCTACCAATGATGAGCTAGCTTAAAAGGTCACAGAAATTTATATTTCAAAGGAAATGCTAATAAACTAAAAGTTATCCTTCAATTTCCAAAAAGTTTCTTATGAAATTTTGAATTTAATTTTTATCAAATTTTGTTTGTATCAAAGAGGTAGCAAATACTTATACTTATGGATTCTAAATGAAATTGAGATCAAATAAACAGAAATCAAATCTATTTTCACATGTGGCAGGAGCCTCTGAGTGTAAATGGCTTACATCTCAAGATCTATCTATTCATCTCATGGCACAGGTGAAAATAAGTGGGTCAAGACTCCCAAATGTCTGTTTACAGATAATCTTATGGATCTCTATTCTAGGCAGAGGATCTTCAGTGAACACCAATGCAGAATGCTCTCTGTTGATTAGAATAATGGGAAAAAATGTGAGAGGACAGAGGACAGGGCAAAGCACTAAGACCATTTCTGCACAAGGCATGCTGGCTGGAGGCAGAACCCCACTGTGTGATCCAGCAGGAACAAGTCAGCATGTTCACTTCTCTGGGCTTTTGGTGCCCATTGTGATGAAGAATGCAAGATTCAAATACAGCTGCAAAACAAACAGAACTGATTTATAGTTTACAATTGTGTAGTTCATGTCACTCATTGTCATCATTCACACTTCTAATAGATGCAATTTGTTTTCTTTCTAGAACAAGGGTACATACATTCCTTCAGTAAAGGACTGGATGGTAAATATTTGAGGTTTTCGTGTGTAGTATATTTTTCTTTTAGCAGTTGTTCTTTGCAATAATTAAATTATAAAACCATTTATAGGGCCAGGTATTTGGCCCTGTGGTTAAGACACTACTTAGGGTATCTGTGCTGCATATTCGAGTGCCTGAGTTTAAGTGTCAGCTCTGCTCCTAATCCCAGATCCCTGTCAATGCAACACTAAGTAGCAGTAGGTTATGGCTCAGCTTTGACCTGACCCAGCTTCACCACCTCACCATTGCAGGTCCTGCGGGAGTGAACCAGAGTGCCTTTCTCTCTCTCTCTCTCCCTCTCTCTCTCTCTCTCAAATAAATGAAATACAAATTTTTTTAAAATTTTTTGACAGGCAGAGTGGACAGTGAGAGAGAGAGACAGAGAGAAAGGTCTTCCTTTGCCGTTGGTTCACCCTCCAATGGCCACCGCGGCCAGCGCGCTGTGGCCGGCCCACAGCGCTGATCCGATGGCAGGAGCTGGGTGCTTCTCCTGGTCTCCCATGGGGTGTAGGGCCCAAGCACATGGGCCATCCTCCACTGCACTCCCAGGCCACAGCAGAGAGCTGGCCTGGAAGAGGGGCAACCGGGACAGAATCTGACGCCCCGACCGGGACTTGAACCCGGTGTGCCAGCGCCGCAAGGTGGAGGATTAGCCTAGTGAGCCGCGGCGCCGGCCTACAAATGTTTTTTAAAAAGCAGACCCAAAGATACTTAATTAATGCCTACAATATAAATAAATACACAAATAAATAAAACCATCCTTATCTCCCTGGTCAAACATAAAAATGCCAAAGACTGATCTGTGCTGTAGGGCATTGAGCCTCATTTGGCATATGGGGAGCAATTGTGATATAGTTGAACAGTGCTAAATGCTGTCCTTCCACCTTACCTGCTCCCTTTGCCACAAGGACGACTCTTGGTGAGATAGTCAAATTCTTTCACCAACCTGGAAATTCAAATCTGAGATCTCTAGCTCTGGCTAAAGGATGAACAAATGGATAATTCTGCTTCCCTCCAGGGGTCCTTGGCAGCATGGTGCTAGATTTGGAGAGATAAAAGACAGTTTCATTTCAGATTACTGTGGGATCATGGACTCCTCACTAGAATTCTTGTGCAGTGAGTTGACCGTGCTATAGGAAACCTGGAGAAGACAAAAGAGCACTAGGTGGGCATTATTGATTGGTTCATGTGACGGGATGTGTAGCAACAGCAGCAGTAGTCACCTGAGGCGCTGCAGGTGTGCCCTTCCATGGATATGCCCTGACCATGGGTTTCATGCTAGAAAGTGAAGCAGAAAAAGGCCATGACAAGTGCTGTGTGGGAGCTGGCACACTGTCTGAAAGTGTCTGTACAAACCACCTTCAGACATCCTCCAGAAAAAAGCAGGGTGATTTGGAGAGGATGTAGTCAGAGCCAAACAAGCACCATACTAGTGCTACTGAATTCTGTATTTTGATCCAAAGCATTAAAGATGATCTGGAGTAACACAAATGTCATTGAGACAGTGGGTCTGGCTTATTTCACTAAGCATAACGGTCTCCAGCTGCATCCATTTTATTGCAAAAGACAGAATTTCAATTTTTTACAACTGAGTAGTATTCCATCATGTATATATACATTTTCTTTATCTAGGCATCAGTTGATGGACATCTGGGTTGATTCCATATCATAGCTTTTGTGAATTGGGTACAGATAACTCTTTCATATGCTGATTTCATTTTGTTTGGGTAAATTCTCAGGAGTGGGTCATATGGAAGATCAATTTTCAGATTTTTGAGAAACTTCCATACTGTCTTCTTTAATGGTTGTAGAGGTTAACATTCCCGCCAACAGTATAATTGAGCACATTTTTCTCTACAACCTCACCAACATTTGTTATTTTTTGATTTTTGGATGATAGTCATTCTAACTGGGGTGAGGGAATATCTCATTGTCATTTCGTTTCTATTGTGGGGCACACAGATTATAAACACAGTGAGACTTTTGAGGTCACATTAGGAGTCTTTATTAGCCAGCTGGTGACTGCCTTTCCACAGAGCAAGTCTGGAGAAGGCAGCCCCGAGTTGCAGTGCTAGGGGAGTTTAAAGGAAGAAGCTATGTTTTGGTGGCCTTGACTGTTATCAAGCAAGCAAGCAGAAGTACAGAGCCAGAAATATGCCGGTTATAGCTGGAGGAACAGACAGATATCTATAACTTTTTTCTTTCAAAGGAACACTCCCTGCTCTGAAGCAACCAAGCAAGATAACCTATAAACACCCGGGCAGGCTATGTCTTATGGTAAAACCTTAAACTTAAAGCCACCCTGTCACAGCATTTCCCTGATGGCTAGCTATCTTGAGCAACTTTTCATGTGTCTGTTGGCCATTTGAATTTCATCCTTTGAAAAAGGTCTGTTCATATCCTTAGCCCATTTCTTAACTGGATTGTTTGTCTTGTTGTTGAGATTCTTAAGCTCCTCATATATTCTGAATGTCAATCTTTTATCAGATGCATGGCATGCAAAGGTTTTCTCCCATTTTGATTGCCTCTTCACCTTGTTGAGTGTTTTCTTTGCAGTGCAGAAGCTTGTTAGCTTGATGTAACACCATTTCTCTATATTTGCTTTTATTACCTGTGCTTTGGGGTCTTATCTAAGAAATCTTTTTTATAAATTATAAATGCCACAGTGAGATCATGGACTTTTTTATTTTTATTTTTAAAAAAATATTATTTAAGGCATACAAATTTCCTGTATTTCATATATACAGATTTGGGAACATAGTGACACTTCCCACCTTACCCTCCTTCCTGCCCATGCTCTACCCCTTCTTCCTCCTCCCTCTCTTTTCTCACTCTTAATTTTTAGAATGATATATATCTTAAGTTACTTTATACTCATAAAATTATCCCTACACTAAGCAAAGAGTTCAATAGATTGTAAGAAGAAAAAATAGTTTTTATTAACAGTAGAGACAAGGACTGTAAGTTACCATCTAATCTCAAAATGTCAATTTCACTCCAATATATTACATTCTAGGTACTCTGTTACCACAGATCAGAGAAAACACATGGTATCTGTCTTCTGGAGATTGGGTTATTTCACTAAATGTAATGTTTTCCAATTGCATGCATTTTGTTGCAAATCACAGAATTTCCTGTGTTTTTTCTAATTAACCAATGAGTAGTATTCCATACTGTGCTTATGCCAGAGTTTCTTTATCCAATCAGCAGCTGATGGACATCTGGATTCATTCCATCTCTTAGCTGTTGTGAAATGAGCTGCAATGAACATGGGAGTACAGATAACTCTTCCATATGCTGAATTCATTTCATTCCTGGGGAAATTCCCAGGAGTGGGATACTCTCATGTTATGATAGATCTAATTGCAGCTTTCTGAGATATTTCCATATTATCTTCCACAATGGCTACATCAGTTTGCATTCTCAACAGTGAATTAGGGTACTTTTTCCTCCACATCCTCATCAGCATTTATTGTTTGTTGATTTCTGTGTGAGAAACGTGCTAACAGGGGTAAGATGAAACCTAATTGTGGTTTTGATATGCATTTTCGTTATGGCTAGTGTTCCTGAACATATTTTTTTAAGATTTATTTATTTATTTATTTATTTGAAGTGCAGAGCTATGGAGAGCCAGAGGCAGAAAGAGAGAGATCTTCCATTCACTGGTTCACTCCCCAAATGGCCACAACAGCTGGAACTGGACCAATGCAAAGCCAGCAGACAGGAGCTTCTTCTGGGTCTCACACAGGGTGCAGGGGCCCAAGCACTTGGGCCATCTTCTACTGCTTTCCCAGACCATAGCAGAGAGCTGGATTTGAAGTGGAGCAGTGGGTCTTGAACCAGTGCCCAAATGGGATGCCAGCACTGCAGGCGACAGCTTTACCCACTATGCCACAGCACCGGCCCCAATCCTAAGCATTTTTTTCATGTGTCTGTTGGCCGTTTGGATTTCTAGTCTTGAAAAAAAATGCCTGTTCAAATCCATTGCCCATTTCTTAACTAGATTGTTTGTTTTGATGTTGGATTTCTTGAGCTCTTCATAGATTCTAGATGCTAATCTTTTATCAGTTGCATAGTTTGCAAATATTTTCTTCCATTCTGTGAGTTGCCTCTTCACTTTGCTGAATGTCTTTTGCAGTGCATAAGCTTCTCAGCTTGATGTAATCCGATCTGCCAATTTTTGCTTTGATTGCCTGTGCTTCTGGGGTCTTTTCCAAGGAATCTTTGCTTATGTCAATGTCGTCCAGGGGTTCCCCGATGTTCTCTAGTAATTTGATGGTATCGTATCTGGTCATAGATTTAGGTCTTTGACCCATTTTGAGTGAATTTTTTTGTAAAGTATAAGGTAAGGGTCTTGTTTAATATTTTGGATACAGAGATCAGTTTTCCCACCACCATTTGTTGCAGACACTGTCCTTGCTCCAATGATTGATTTTATTTCCTTTGTCAAAGATAAATTGGTTGTAGATGATGAATTTATTTCTAGAGTTTCTATTCTATTCCATTGGTCTATACATCTATGTTTTGTAAGAACTAGGCTGTTTTAATTATAACAATCCTGTAATATATTTTGAAATCTGGCATTGTGGTACTTCTGACTTTGTTTTTGTTATGTAAGATTACTTTAGCTATTTGAAGTATCTTTGTTTCCCTATCAATTTTAGCATCACTCTTGCTAGATCTGAGAAGAATGTTGTTTATATTTTGATTGATATCACATATAATCTGTAAATTGCTTTCAGTATTCTAGACATTTTGATGATATTAATTCTTCCAGCCCACAAACATGGAAGATGTTTCCATATTTTTGTTTCTCCTAGTTCTTTCTCTAATATTTTGTATCTTTGATTTCCTTGGTTAAATTTATTCCAAGGTATTTAATTTTTTTGCTATTGTGAATCAGATTGATCTTAGAAGTTCTTTCTCAGCTATGGAATTGTCTATGAATACAGAGGCTATTGATTTTTATGTGTCAATTTTATATCTTTCCACTTCACCAATCTCTTTTGTGTTCCAATAGTCTGTTAGTGGAGTCTTTTGATTCCCCTATACATACAATCATATCATCTTCAAATGGATATAATTTGACTTCCTCCTTTTCAAATTGTATCCCTTTGATTTCTTTTCTTCCTAATGGCTCTGGCTTAAACTTTTAGAACTACATTAAACAGCAATGGTGAAAGTTGGCATCCTCCTCTGGTTACAGATCTTAGTGGGAATGCTTCCAACTTTTCCCCATTCAATAAGATTCTGGCTGTGAGTTTGTCATAAATTGCCTTGATTGTGTTGAGGGATATTCCTTCTATACCCAATTTACTTAGAATTTTCATCATAAAAGGGTGCTGCATTTTATCAAATGCTTTCTCTGCATCTATTGAGATAATCATATGGCTTTTGTTCTTCAGTTTGTTAATATGATGTATCACATTTATCTGTTTGCAAATGTTGAACCATTCCTGCATACCAGGGATAAATCCCATTTGCTCTGAATGAATGTTGTTTCTGATGTGTTGTTGGATTCTATTAGCTTGTATTTTGTTGAGGATTTCTGCATCTATGTAGTAAATGTTCTCTTTCTCTGTTGCTTCCTTTTCTGGTTTAGACATTAGGGTGGGGGCTGGTGTTGTGATGCCATGGTTTAAAGTCTTGGCCTGAAGTGCCAGAATCCCATATGGGCACCGGTTTTAGTCTCAGCTGCTCCTATTCTGATCCAGCTCTCTGCGATGGCCTGGGAAAGCAGTGGAAGATGGCCCAAGCCCTTGGGCCCCTGAACCCACGTGGAAGACCTGGAGGAAGCTCCTGGCTCCTGGCTTTGGATAGGCACAGCTCCAGCCATTGCGGCCATCTGGGGAGTGAACCAGGGGATGGAAGACCTCTCTCTCTGTCTCTACCTCTCTCTGTAACTGTGTCTTTCAAATAAATTAAACAATTCTTTAAAAAAAAAGAATTAGGGTGAACCTGACCTCATAGAAGGCGTTTGGGAAGATTCTCTCCATTTCAAATGTTTTTGAATAGCTTGAGAAGAATTGGAATTAGTTCTTTAAATGTATGTTCGAATTCGGTAGTGAAGCCATGCGATCCTGAGCTTTCCCTTTGGGAGAGTCTTTATTACTGATTCAATCACCATTTTAGCTTTTGGTCTGTTTAGGTTTTCTGTGTCTGCTTGGCTTAATTAAGGTAGATTGTATGTAACCAGGAATCTATCCATTTCTTCTAGGTTTCCCAATATTTGGCATAGAATTCTTCACAAAATTCCTATTATCCTTTTTATTTCTTTTTTTTTAAGATTTATTTCTTTATTTGAAAGACATAGTTACAAAGATGCGATGGGGGGGAGGAGAGAGAGAGAGAGAGATGTTCTTCCACCCACTGGTTCATTTCCCTGCAACACCTGGAGTTGGCTTAATCCAAAGCCAGGAGCCTGGAGCTTCTTCTGGGTCTCCCAGATGGGTGCAGGGGCCCAAGCTCTTGAGCTTTCATCTACTGTTTTCCCCAGTTATAACAGAAAGCTGGATCAGAAGTGGAACAGCCAGGAATCAAACTGGCACCCATATGGTATGCTGGCACTGCAGGCTGTGGTTTTACCCACTATGCCATAGCACCACACACCCCTTTTTTATTTCTGTGGTGTATGTTGTTATATTTCCTTTTTCATCTCTAATTCCATTGATTTGGGTTCTCCCTCTTTTTTGTTTATTTGGGCCAGTGTTTATATCAAGTTGTTTACTTATACAAGTATTATTTTTGCTTCAATTTTGTTTATTTCTTATCTAATATTAATTATTTCTTTCCTTCTAAATTTGGATTCAGTTTGTTGTTTTTTTCTAGGTCCTTGAGATCACTTATATCTCAATTATTTGGTTCCTTTCCAATTTTTCCATGTAGACACCAACTGCTAAAAGCTTCCCTCTTAGGAATCACTGTGCACTTACTCCTCATGTAGGATCTCTGTCCTTAATGTGCTGTACATTGTGATTTAATGCTATAACGAGTACTCGAACAGTATTTTTCACTTTGTGTTTCTATGTGGGTGCAAACTGTTGAAATCTTTACTTAATATATGCTAAACTGATCTTCTGTATATAAAGAGAATTGAAAATGAATCTTGACGTGAATGGAAGGGGAGAGGGAGTGGGAAAGGGGAGGATTGTGGGTGGGAGGGAAGTTATGGGGCGGGGGGGTAGCCATTGTAATCCATAAGCTGTACTTTGGAAATTTATATTCATTAAATAAAAGTTAAAAAAAACTTCCCTCTTAACACTGCTTTACTGTATCCTATATGTTTTGATATGTTGTGTTTTCATCTTCATTTGTTTCCAGAAAATTTTTTATTGCTCTTTTGATTTCTTCTGTGATCTAGTATTCATAGAGGAGCTTTTTGTTCACTCTCCATGTGTTTGCATATGTTTTCAAGATTGTTGAGTTAATTTCCAGCTTAATTACATTGTGGTCAGAAAAGATGCATGATAGGAATTCAATTTTTTTTTTTTAATTTGATGAGACTTGCTTTATGGCCTAGCATGTAGTCTAACCTAGAGAAGTGTCCATGCACTGATGATAAGAATGTGTATTCTGCAACTGTGGATGAAAGGTTCTGTAAATATCAGTTAGATGGATTGGGTCCATAGTGTATATTAGCTCAATTGTTTGTTGGTTTTCTGTCTAGTTGAATTAGCCCTTGATGAAAGTGAGTGTTGAAATCTCCCATTACTTTTGTGTTGGAGTTATACTTCCCTTTAGACTCATTAACATTTGTTTTAAATAGCCAGACACCCTATAATTTGATGCATATACATTTATTATAACCATATCTTCTAGTTGAATTGATCCCTTAGTCATAACATAGTGTCCTTCTTTGTCTCCTTTAACAGTTTTTGTGTTAAAATCTATTTTGTCTGATATTAGAATAGCTACATGAGCTCTTTTTCAATTTCTGCTATCATGGAATATCTTTTTCCATTCTTTCTCTTTTGGTCTGTGCCTATCTTTTTTGGTGAGGTGTGTTTCTTATAGGCAGCAAATAGATGGGTCTTGTTTTTAATCCATTCAGCCTGCTTATCTTTTAATTGGAGAGTTTAGGCATTTTACATTCAAGATTGCTATTGATAAGTAATGAGTTGGCTGCACCATTATTTGTAAATATTTTTATTGTTTACGTTGGGTTTCTCTTGTTCTTTTATTAGGTGATTTTCTGCCTTCATATTCTTTCCTAATGATGACTATTTTTCTGTGCTTCTGTGTATAGTGCATCCTTAAGCATCTTTTGTAAGGCTGGATGAGAGGTGACAAATTCTTTCAATTTATGTTTGTTATGGAAGGTCTTTATTTCACCTTCACTCATGAGTGAGACCTTGCAGGGTACAGTATTCTGGGTTGACAGTTTCTTTCCCTTAAGACTTGTACTATGTCTCTCCATTCTCTCCTAGCCTGTGGCATTTCTGGTGAGAAATCAGCTGTGAATCTAGTTGGAGATCCTCTGAGTAATCTGAAGTTTCTCTCATGCACATTTTATAATCTTTTCTTTATGTTTTACTGTTGAAAGTTTGACTACAAATTATCATAGTGAAAATTTTTCTGGTCGTGTCTATTAGGAGTTCTATGTGCCTTGTATACCTAGTTATCCCTTTCTTTCTCCAAATTAGGGAAGTTTTCTGTAATTATTAGAGTAAATAGGTCTTCTAGTCCATTCTCTCTTTCCACATCTTCAGAAACTACTAAGACGCATATGTTGGTGATAATATCCCATAAATCTCCCACAGTCATGGGGCACAGATAATCCATTGTGGCCCACTAGCTTGTCCTGTCCATGGAGAGACTGAGATGTTTCCAGGGCCAGCTGCCTGTGGGTGCTCCATCTATGAGTTGAGCCCCAGAGTCTATGCTATGTTGAGAGTCTGAGAGCACTTCACAGTCCTACATGCATGCCCAATCCCCTGTTAATCCCCTCAGCCAGACTCAAAGTCAGTGGGGAACGCAGGTTTTTCCTTCCTGTGGAATCTCTGGATCACAAGTGTGCATAAAAATCACTGGATGCAGCGCTGACTTATTCCACAGTGTTGCCTTCTCCCTGCTGATAGCCTAATGCACACATCTGAGCTGCTGACAAGAAGGCATCTTCCAAAAAACCTGTTTTAAAGTTTATATATATATGTATATTTTTTCTTCTGCATCAAGTAGTCTTATGTTGAGAATTTAAACTGTATTTTTTTAAAGTAGTGTTTATTTGAAAGGCAGAATAACATGAAGGGGGGGTGGAGAGGGGAAGGGAGAGAGAGGAAGAGGGAAAGAGGGAACACATTTGCTGGTTGATTCTCCCAGTGGCCTCAAGAGCTGGGCTAGACCAGGAAGTCAAAGGTGGGAGCCCAAAACTCCATCTAGGTCTTCCATGTGGGTGGTAAGGGCACAAGCACATGGGCCATTTTCTGTTGCTTTCTCGGGCACATTAGCAGGGAGCTGGATTGGAAATGGAACAGCCATGGCTGGAACTAATGCTTGTATGGCATCACAAGCAGTGATTTAATATGCTATGCCACAATACTGGACCCTAAACTGTATTTTTAAATTTCACTTGTTGAATTCTTCATCTCTAAGGTTTCTATTTGGTTCTTTATTGAAACTTCTTTTTCCTGGCTGAATTTCTCATTCATATCATGTCTTGATTTCCTAATTTTATTTAGTTATCTGTGATGTATTTTCTTGTATCTCTTTTAATTTCTTTACAATCATTTTGTTGAATTCTTTACCAGGCATTTCATCAGTCTCTTTAGTATCAGTAGTCTGACACTAAAGCATTGTGTTCATTTTGGGGAGGGTCATAGTTCTTTGCTTTCTTTCTTGTAGTTCTTGTGTCCCTGTGTTGATCCTTGTACATCTGGCAAATCAGTCATTTCTGTTGTCTTTTATTTTTTTAACCTTTTTTTATTTGACAGGTAGACTTACAGACAGTGAGAGAGAGAGAGAGAGAGAAAGGTCTTCCTTCCATTGGTTTATTCCCCAAATGGCTGCTACGGCTGGCGCTGCACCAATCCAAAGCCAGGAGCCAGGTGCTTCTTCCTGGTCTCCCATGTAGGTGTAGGGCCCAAGCATTTGGGCCATCCTCCACTGCCCTTCCGGGCCACAGCAGAGAGCTGGACTGGAAGAGGAGCAACCGGGACTAGAACCCGGCACCCATTTGGGATGCTGGCGCTGCAGGTGGAGGATTAACCAAGTGAGCCACGGCACCGGCCCACTATTGTCTTTTAAAGAGTGGCTTTCATGGATTGAAGGCTGCTTTCTTTTTTTATTATTATTTATTTATTTATTTTTTAACTTTTATTTAAGGAATATAAATTTCCAAAGTACAGCTTATGGATTACAATGGCTTCCTCCCCATAACGTCCCTCCCACCCGCAATCCTCCCATTTCCCGCTCCCTCTCCCCTTCCATTCACATCATGATTCATTTTCAATTCTCTTTATATACAGAAGATCAGTTTAGTATATATTAAGTAAAGGTTTCAACAGTTTGCACACACATAGAAACACAAAGTGAAAAATACTGTTTGAGTACTCGTTATAGCATTAAATCACAATGTACAGCACACTAAGGACAGAGATCCTACATGAGGAGTAAGTGCACAGTGACTCCTGTTGTTGACTTAACAAATTGACACTCTTGTTTATGGCATCAGTAATCACCCTGGGCTCTTGTCATGAGCTGCCAAGGCTATGGAAGCCCCCTGAGTTCACTGACTCTGATCATATTTAGACAAGGCCATGGTCAAAGTGGAAGTTCTCTCCTCCCTTCAGAGAAAGGTTCCTCTGAAGGCTGCTTTCTGAAGATATATGAGCTAGTTCAGTTTGGCAAGATCCTTTGACTTGACTTCTAGTTGCATGCTATAGTGTAGTTTGCCTATACCTTATTTTGCACCAGTGTATGGTAACAGTAGCAGAAGTCACAGGCACTTCTGGGGCCCAGTGGAATTGCTCAGTTCCCTTGCTCACAATCCTTCAGCCACTGTCTGTGTGAGGAGCAGACGCTGGAAGATTTGTAGGCTGGCACCAGGATGGATGGAGCACACAAACCACCCCCCCTCTCCACTGCTTGTGAGAGTGCCTGAAGCCCTTGGAATTGTCAGGGTAGCTGACATCTCTCCCACTGTGGGAGAACCCCACGCTGCAGGGACTGCATTGGTGCCAGGATAGGTGAAGTGTGCCAGTTCTACCCCCTCACACACACACACATGCTGATGTCCAGAGAAGGTGTGGTTCTGTCAGTAGTCTGGGCACATACAGTCTTGTGCACAGTCCTACAAGTGTGTCCAGTTCTGAACAGTAGTGGACAGACTGTCCGGAGGATGCAAAAACTGACTAGGAGACCTGGTATACATGACTCCCCACAACAGTGAGCAATGCCTTGAGTTGCAGGGGGAGGGGAGGAAAAAGCGGAAAGTATGGTCCAAATATGAAGGCGCAGATACCCCTATTTCTAGGCTTCTTGGGCCAGGATCCCCTGCTGCTCTGCACATCCAGCTCCTTGTAGTATTGAAACTGCATGTCAGGTGCTAGGTTCACTGTTTCTTTGCTAGGCTTTACTGGGTCTAGTTAGATTCGAGCCTATAGTCTTTTGTTTTGTTTTATTTTTGTGGTTTTTTTTTGTGGGTGTTTTGTTTTTGTTTTGCTAATATGGTGGAACGTCTGCAGGGCCCTTGGGATGGGAATACATGGAGACCGCTGTCCTCTGTCCTCTAGGACAAAGTGGCTTCTGTCTCACCATGGCATCACACTGCCACAGCCTCTGTTCTGAGGGTTGTTAGGGAGGAGAGTTATATAATACCGTGAAATCTCCATGTGACTACCCTTACTGGGCTCCTAGTTTGTGGAGGCTATAGATTTTTCCTGTAGTAAGATTGGCTGCTAAGGTATTCATGCAGATGGGTGTTGTCTGTGTATACAAAATCTACTGATTTTTGTGTATTGATTTTATATCATGCTACTTTACCAAACTCTTCTGAGTTCTAATAGTTTCTTAGTGGAGTCTTTTGGAGTCCCTGTGTATAGAGTCACATCATCTGCAAATAGGGATAGTTTGACTTCCTCCTTCCTAATTTGTATTTCTTTGATTTATTTTTCTTGCCCAATGGTTCTGGCTAAAACTTCTAGGACTATATTGAATCACAATTGTGAAAGTGGGCATCCTTGTCTGGTTCCAAAGCTCAGTGGGAAAGCTTCCAACTTTTTGCCATTCACTAGGATACTGGCTGTGGGTTTGTCATAAATCACATTGACTGTGTTGAGGAATGTTCCTTCTATACCCAATTTGCTTAGAGTTTTCATCATGAAATGGTGTTATATTTTATCAGATGCTTTCTCTTCATCTATTGAGATAATCAAATGGTTTTTGTTCAGCAGTTTGTTAATGTGGTGTATTACATTTATCAATTTGCAAATGTTGAACCATCCCTGCATACCAGGGATAAATCCCACTTGGTCTGGGTGGATGATCTTTCTGATGTGTTGTTGCATTCGTTTGGCTATAATTTTGTTGAAAATTTTTGCTACTATGTTCATCAGGGATATTGGTTTGTAGTTCCTTTCTCTGTTTCATCATTTTCAGGCTAGGAATTAAGGTGATGTTGGCTTCATAAAGAATTTGGGAGGATTCCCTCACTTTCAATTGCTTTGAATAGCTTGAGAATTGGAGTTATTTCTTCTTTAAATGTCTGATAGAATTCAGCAATGAAGCCATCTGGTCCTGGGGTTTCTTTTTTGGGAAGCTCTTCACTACTGATTAAATTTCCATCTTGGTAATGCGCCTGTTTAGGTTTTCTATCATCATAGCTCAATTTTGGAAGGTTGTGTATATCCATTTCTTCTAGGTTTTCCAGTTTGTTGGCATAAAGTTCTTTGTAGTAATTTCTGATGATTCTTTTTATTTCTGTGTTGTCTGTTGTTACATTTACTTTTTCATCTCTAACTTTATTAATTTTGAATTTTTCTTTCCTTTTGTTGTTAGGCCAATGGCGTGTCAATTTTGTTTATTGTTTAAAAAATCCAGATGTTTATTTTGTTGATCTTTTGTACTGTTATTTTAATTTTAGTTTTGTTCATTTCTTCTCTAATTTTAATTATTTATTTTCTCCTGCTAGTTTTGAGTTTGGTTTGCCATTGTTTTTCTAGATCTTTGGAATGTATTGATATTTTGGTGCCTATCCCATTCCTTGATGTAGGATCAATTGCTATAAACTTTCCTCTTAACACTGCTTTGGCTGTATCCCATAAGTTTTGATATGTTGTATTGTCATATTAATTTGTTTCCAGAAATTTTTTATTTCTTTTGGATATCTTTTGACCCACTCACTGTTCATTAGGGAGCATGTTTTGAATCTCCATGTGTTGGCATATGTTCTAGAGATTCCTGAGTTGCTGATTTCCAGCTTTATTCCATTGTGGTCTAAGAAATTGCACGGTATGATTTTGATTTTTGCTGAGATTTGTTTTATGGCCTAGCATATGGTCAATCAAGATAAAGTTCCATGCACTGGTGAGAAGAATGTGCATTTTGTAACTGTAGTATGGAAAGTTTTGTAGATATCTGTTAAGTCCATTTGGTCTGTAGTGTAGATTAATTCTGTTGTTTCTTTGCTGATTTTCTGTTTGATTGATCTGCCTGCTGCTGAAAGTGATGTATTGAAGTGCCCCTGCTGCTCTGCACATCCAGCTCCTTGTAGTATTGAAACTGCATGCAGGCTATTTAAATAGCCTGATGCCATGTAATTAGGTGCATATGTTTATAATAGTTTCATCTTCCTTGTGAATTGATCCAGTAATCATTACATAGTATTATTCTTTGTCTCTTTTAACAGTTTTATGTTAAAGTCTATTTTGTCTGATATTAAGATGGCTACATTAGCTCTTTTTTGGTTTCTGTTGGCGTGGAATATCTTTTCCCATTCTTTCACTTTCAGTCTGCATGCATCTTTGTTGTGAGATGTGTTTCTTGTAGGCAGCAAATAGATCGGTTTTGTGTTTTTAACCCACTGAACCAGTCTGTGTCTTTTAACTGGAGAGTTGAGGCCATTTACCTGCAAGGTGACTATTGGTAAGTAATGATTTTGCCCTGCCATTTTTCTATAAATATTCCTAATTTTTTACTTTGGATTTTGTCGCTCCCCCTCTTCGTGGAGGAACGACACTAAGCCCTGCCTAGGCTTCATATCCGAGTCACGGCACCATTATGTCGCTCCCCCTCTTCATGGAGGAGCAACACTAAACCCTGCCTAGGCTTCCTATCCGAGTCACGGCACCATTATGTCGCTCCCCCTCTTCGTGGAGGAACGACACAGGACCCTGCGCTGTTCTTTCGTCTGCTCGGCCCTCCCCGGGTTTGCTGCTGGTTCTTCCCGGGTTGGCTACTATCCCTTCCACCTCCGTGGAAGGGCAGTTCCCCCTGGACACATTCCCCACTTCCGCAGATGTTCCCCTTAGATGTTCCTGGTGCATGCCGTCTCTCTCCTCCTTTATAGTCCTCCTCTGCCAATCCCAACTCAGCTGCCCACACGCCGAGTACGCTGCTCTCCTCCAATCAGGAGCAAGTCCTACAGTTTATTGGTTGAACTGGAGGCAGCTGTGCGGAAGCTGTTTACTTCTCTCCCAGCGCCATATTGTGGGAGAGCAGATGCATAGAATAAGTCTTAATTCCAGTAACTCAGTCCAGTCCGGATTGCTCCCCACAGATTTCCTTTGAACTTTCACTGGGAGATTTTCTTCCTTCAGCTTCTTTCATAGTAATTACCATGTTTCTGTGTTTCTGTGTGCAACACATACTTAAGCATCTTTTGCAAGGCTGGACAGATGATGACAAATTCTTTCAATTTGTGTTTGTTATGGAAGGTCTTTGCTTCACCTTCATTCATAAATGAGAATTTTGCAGGGTACAGTATTCTGGGTTTAAAGTTCTTTCTCTTAAGAGTTGGAATATATCTCACCATTCTCTCTTAGCCTGTAGAGTTTCTGATTAGAAGTCCACTGTGAGTCTAATTGGAGATCCTCTGAAAGTAATCTGATATTTTTTTTTAACTTTTATTTAATGAATATAAATTTCCAAAGTACAGCTTATGGATTACAATGGCTTCCCCCCCATAACGTCCCTCCCACCCGCAACCCTCCCCTTTCCCACTCCCTCTCCCCTTCCATTCACATCTTGATTCATTTTCAATTCTCTTTATATACAGAAGATCAGTTTAGCATACATTAAGTAAATAATCTGGTATTTCTGTTGTGCATAATTTAGAATCTTTTCTTTATTTTACTGTAGAGAGCTTGATTACAATGTGTTATGGTGAGGATCTTTTCTGATCATATCTATTAGGAGTTCTACATGCTTGCTGTACTTGGATGTTCCTTCTTTCTCCAAATTAGGAAAGTTTTCTTTTATTATTTCACTAAAAAGGTCTTCTAATCCTTCCTCTCTTTCTACACATGCAGGAACTCCTAGAACCCATGTGTTGGGTCATTTGATAGTATCCTATAGATTCTCAACAGCGTTGTTTAGTTTCCTCATTTCCTCTTCTTGTTTTTGTCTGACTGTATAATTTACTGCCATTTGTCTTCTAAGTTGGATATTCTTTCTTCTGCTTCACTAGTTCTGTTGTTAAGACTTTCCATTGCATATTTCAATTGTTATATTGAATTCTTCATTTCCAAGATTTCATTTTATTTTCTCTTTAGCATCTCAATTTCGAGGGAGAAATTTTCTTTCATGACAAATACAGCTTTCATTAGTTTGTGCATTTGCTTCTGATTACTTCTACAAAATCCTATGATCAATTTTTTGAACTCCATTTCTGGCATTTCTTCAGCCTCTTCATCTTCACATTCTAGTATTGAAGTGATATTCTCTTTTGGGGGTGTCATACTGTGTTCCTCATTCTTGTTTCTTGAATTAGTGCATTTATTATTTGGCATTTGTGGAGATATTCCTTAGTTTCTTCTTTGTTTTTTGCTGTGGCAGCTTTTATCTTTGGACTATATCTGTGTGGATTAATGGAGTGTCTACTTTGAGGGACTACCTAGAGGCATGTGGTGGGTGTGGTCAGAGAGCTCTGTTCAGTATTCCACAGTGAAGGATGGGTTAAGGTGACACACAGGGGATGAAAAGCCCATGGGAGCATTTCAGGCATGGAAAACCACAATGTGGCAAAAAATGACCTACATGAAGGATCTCTGTGAGTGAGATCCCAGTGGAAAGTGGAAAGAAGGGACCATCAAAGAAGGAGATATTTTTCTCTGAAGGAAGGAGAGAACTTCCACTTTGATTATGGCCCTGTCTAAATACTGATGGAGTTTGTGGACTCAAAAGGTTTCCATAGCCTTAGCAGCTCATGAGAAGAGCCTCAGGTGATCACTGACATCATAAATAAGAGTATCAATTGTTAAATTAGCAACAGGAGTCAAGTGTACTTACTCCCCATGTAGAACCTCTGTCCTTAATGAGTTGTACTATGAGAACTAATGGTAAAACTAGTCTTCAAACAGTACTTTATACTTTGTGTATCTGTGTGGGTGCAAACTGTTGAAATCTTTGCTTAGTATAGAATTTGTCTTCTGTGTATGAAGATAATTAAAAATGAATCTTAATGAATAATGATATGGGAGTAGGAGGTGGGATTGGAGTTGGGATGGGAAGTTGGGTATGGGGGGAAGAATCGCTATATTCCTAAAGCTGTACCTATGAAATTTGTATTTATTAAATAAAAGCTTTCTTTAAAAAAAGAATTATTATATCACCAAAGAGGAAACCTGTTAAAGTGAAATGAACACTATGAGAAACGGTGACTTGATCAGCCCTCACCCTGACTGTTGATGAGCAACTTGATACGTTATCCTTCTTACTATTTTTTGTTTGTTCTACTTAATACTTTTGGTTGAATACTGTAATCAATACACAATTCTTCTTAAGTGCTGAAACTTAACTGAAAAGTGATCGCTGTTAAATATAAGAGTGGGAATAAGAGAGGGAAGAGATGTGCAATTCGGGACATGCTCAAGCTAACTTACCTCAAACGGTAGAGTTAGAAACATACCAGGGGATTCCATTTCAATCCCATCAAGGTGGCATGTACCAATGCCATCTCACTAGTCCCAGTGATCAATTTCTGTTCACAATTGATCATAATGACAGGACAAAGAACCAAAGGGATCACATAAACAAGACTAGTGTCTGCAAATACTAGCTGATAGAATAAAAAAGGGAGAGAATGATCCAACATGGGAAGTGAGATACACAGCAGACCCATAGAATGGCAGATGTCCTAAACAGCACTCTGGCCTCATAATCAGCCCTTAAGACATGCGGATCCAGCTGAAAAGCTCATGAGACTATTTCAGGCATGGAAAGCCAAGACACTCTGGGGGAAAAAAAAAAAAAAACCTAAATGAAAGATCTCCGCAAATGAGATCCCAGTGGAAAGAAAAGGTCATCAAAGAAGGAGGTACCTTTCTCTGAAGGGAGGAGAGAACTTCCACTTTGACCATGGCCTTGTCTAAATATGATCAGAGTCAGTGAACTCAGGCGGCTTCCATAGCCTTGGCAGCCCCTGACAAGAGCATAGGGAGATTACTGATGCCATAAACAAGAGTGTCAATTTGTTAAGTCAACAACAGGAGTCACTGTGCACTTACTCCTCATGTAGGATCTCTGTCCTTAGTGTGCTGTACATTGTGATTTAATGCTATAACGAGTACTCAAACAGTATTTTTCACTTTGTGTTTCTGTGTGGGAGCAAACTATTGAAATCTTTACTTAATGTATGCTAAACTGATCTTCTGTATATAAAGAGAAACGAAAATGAATCTTGATGTGAATGGAAGGGGAGAGGGAGTGGGAAAGGGGAGGGTTGTGGGTGGGAGGGATGTTATGGGGGGGAAGCCATTGTAATCCATAAGCTGTACTTTGGAAATTTATATTCATTAAATAAAAGTTTAAAAAAAAGAATTATTATAATAAAAAAGTGACACCCAGGTTGTTTGTGGTAAATATCCTAGTTTTTTTTTTATAATCAGATGGGAGATATTTCTGTTCTGTTGGCATAGACTCAGCTCATTTCCTCTCCTCAAAGGAGATCAGTGCCTGGCACTAGCCCCAGTGGGTATAATATTCATATGCACTTCCACAAGGACCACACAAAGGATCTATGCAGTCCTTGGTGTAAGCAGATTCCTCAGCATTGTCCATCACCAGGGAGCCAGGGAGCCCTGAGCATGTGGAGCTTACCACAATGACTGCCTAAAGTCCCAGCCAGACCCTGAGCCTTCCCACACAGCCTCAGTGTTTTCAAAGCCCTGCAGTCTCAATGTGTTCACAGTCCCAGCACACAAGCCTCCCACAGTCACAAGCATCCAGCTCCCTGTCTGTTCTCCCAGCCAGGCTTGGGAATCTCTACTTGGCTGGTTCCTGGGCATGGACACGAACTGGTACAGCTGATACATATGTCCAAATTGGGGTGCACTGTATCAGCTTGTTACAGGATGCTGTTGCAGGGTGAACAGGGAGAGAGAAACATGCCCTCCCTTTTCTTCTCCTTTATTTTGCCAGGTACACTATCCCCACAGGGCTTCAAGCCAGATTCCCTTTTGGCTTTTCCTTCAGCTTTATTGCCAGTGGCTTGGGCGGCTGAAGTCTGGTCTCACCTCTCTCCAAAGCTGGTGCAAAGGCCCTCAGCTGCTGAGGTCCTGATTTGTGTATGGCCACACCCTCCACATTGGCCTGCTGTGTCCCTCTGGTTTACATGGACTTTTCTCTGCCATTTTCTCCCTAACTCTTCCCTGAGACTGCACTATCTTCACTTTTTTTAAACTATCTTCTCCTAGACTAGAGCAGTAAGCTCCCTCCTTACTCCAACATCTTAATCCAATCCCTGTACTGAGTTTTGAAGTTCTTCCTCAGGCATTCATTTCAACATGTAGGTAATTTGTTTTCTTGGTTCTTCTCTGTAAATGAGCAGGAAAATACTGGGCACCTCTAACCAACCCTCTTGGAAGTCCCCTATGTTAGTACTTTAGTGAGAGAAGGAGGACAAAGAAGATGCACTGATTTAAAAAAAAAAAAAACTGATGCCTTTGCCTCAGTAGACCCTCCAAACAATTCTGTGGACACCTCTGTACTTCAGAACAGTCTATGAAGAGTAGGAATAAGACACAGGAAGAAAGGGATAGGAATTTATCAGTCTTTCATTGGTCAAAGTTGCATTTCCTGTTGTTGTCTTTTATATTGTAAAAGGAATCCCATCCCTTACATTTATGGATTATATGAACTGACCCAGAATTGGGAAAGCCAGAACCAGGGCCCCAATTCCAGAGACTTCATATCATGCTGAAAATGAGTAGGGAGCTGAACTTTGCGGCACCACGAATTCAGGACTGAGTACCAGGATCCATGTCAGACTGTAGCCCTCACCTGGGAAAGGTTTACAAATTGGCAGGATTAGGAGTTGCGGCAATGATAGGACAGCGGCTCTTCACTCAGGAAGTGACCAAGGCCCAGAAGTGTGAAGAAGCTCAGTGACTCTGAGGAAGTGCAAGACTTCAGGCCAAAATAGACTAAGGCAAGTTGCAGAGGCTTCTCAGAGAAAATAATACTTGAATTGCAACTGGAAGGAAACAAGAAATTTCTGAGTAGACAAGCTAGGGAGTGAGTAAGAGGTAGTAGGGATGACAACGGAGGGTTGAAAACAACAATTTTCAGACTAAGAAAATAGTGTTTGTAAAGTCACAGGTGTGAAAAAAAACTGCTTGGTCTAGTGTACTGCCAGCACTGGCTGGTTGGGAAGTCATGGTGCAGGAACAAAGCAGGTACTTCATTCTGGACTCTCAATCTGCAGCAGCAGCATTTACCATCCATTGAACCTACATGGGCACAATGGAAAGGGTTTTGTTGCCGGTGCCGCAAGGTGGAGGATTAGCCTAGTGAGCCGCGGCGCCGGCACACCGGGTTCTAGTCCTGGTCGGGGCGCCGGATTCTGTCCCGGTTGCCCCTCTTCCAGGCCAGCCCTCTGCTGTGGCCCGGGAGTGCAGTGGAGGATGGCCCAAGTGCTTGGGCCCTGCACCCCATGGGAGACCAGGAGAAGTACCTGGCTCCTTCCATCGGATCAGCACGGTGCGCCGGCAGCAGCGCGCCAGCCGTGGCGGCCATTGGAGGGTGAACCAACGGCAAAGGAAGACCTTTCTCTCTCTCTCTCTCACTGTCCACTCTGTCTTTCAAAAAAAAAGAAAAAAAGAAAAAAAAGAAAGGGTTTTGTTGTACACAAGTGTCATGATAGATGACTAATCATCACTTATTTGATGCTTCATTTGATTCAGTGAAGAAGCAATTGTGTCGTACCTGCTAGATGTAATATGTGATTGTACTCAAGATTTAAACCACGTAAGAGATATCATTTCATTCTATGTAGGCTGCTTTCCTTAAATATTCTGGCACAAAGATATTTTTAATGAGTACTCCTCAATCTTTCTAATTTCTTCAGTTTACAGTTTTGGTTATCAAAGATATATGTATATATAAATGTTTTTCTAAACAGGGAGTCATTAATTCTTATTCTATATGTAACACTCTTGTATGTGCCATCTGTGAAATCAGCAAGGCAATTTGTTAATTAAATATTGACTCTTGGAACATTTCAAGTACTGACAAATTTAGTCATCAACAGACTACTGCTCTTTTCTTGCCTCTGAGCAATGATAACATACATGTGATTATTGTTCCCTGCATGGAAAACAAACTGTATAAGGGTTTTTTAATTCACAGCTTTGAATATCACTACTTGAGAATGTGAATGATATTTAAATGAGCCTTGAGTTTTTGCTAGACCATTTAGTACAACTGGATTTTTAAATGGTTTTTATTTTTTATTTATTTAAATCTACTTGGAAGGCCCAGGGAAAGAGAAGAGTGATAGGGAGGAGGAGAGAGAGGGAGAGAGAGAGAGAGAGAGAGATCAATACTGGTTCACTCCCCAAATGCCTGCAATAACCAGGGCTGAACTAAGCCAAAGCCAGGAACCTAGAGTTGCATCTGCATCTCCCACATGGGCCCAAGTACTTGAGCCATCATCTGTTGCCTCACAGGATGCATCAGAAAGAAGCTGGATCAGAAACAGAACATTCAGGACTCAAAGCAAGCACACCAGTATGGGATGCAGACATCTCAGGTGGTAGCGTAACCCTCTGTGCCACAATGCCTCTCCCCAGTACTGCTAGATTTAAATATTCAGGAAGAAAAGGAAAGAAATTACTAGGTGCAGTAGTTTGTATACTGCACTGCAAATGTGTGCTCTTATATTTCTAACTCACTGCATCTAGTAGCACAGTTCTAAAAATTCTTTGACCCTATATTCTTGTGTCCCAGCCACCATTATTCACTGCACTGCCCTTCACTCCATTTGGGTCCTTTCTTCCCTTTTTCTGGGCTCAGTAGTCAGGGTCAATTATGGTAGCACCTACTGGTATACACCTACAACTCCCTCCTACACAGTTTCCTAGTCTACCCATCTGGAAAAAGTGTCCTCTGATCAACTGAGCTCTCTGCTTATTCCATACCTATTCCTGTGGTGTGACTGGGGGCACAAAATACAACTATACTGAAAGATCTTTAAATCTTTACATTCAAAACCAGTATTCTCTCACGTGGGCCCTTGGGACTGCCTAAAATGTTCCCTAATCTCTTTCATTTTTCAGTCTCTTGGACAACCATTTAATACCTTTCCCTTTAACAAGCCTGCAATATCTCCTCTTCCATCCTCACCCTTGACCAATGGTTTTAGTTCTCATTTCTCTAAGAAAATAAGATTGATAGCAGAAAATTGAATACTCCAAGCCATGCACATCAGCCCGCTTGCATCCATCCCCTTATACACTCCTATCTGAAGACAACCTTCCACTTTCTGGATCCTAACCTCTTCATCTGTGTTCAAGAATACCACTGCCACAAATTCTCTCTCTCTCTCTCTCTCTCTCTCTCTCTCTCTCTCTCTCCCTCCCTCCCTCTCATATGATCGTTTTCACCCTCTTCACTTGTCCTTTGTTATCAGTCTATAAACCTTCCCCATTTCTCTCACTTCTAAAAAAAATAAAAGGGACCACCGTTGTGGCATAGTGAGTTAAGCAACTGTCTGTGGTACCAGCATGTGGGCTCCTGTTGCTCCACTTCCAATACATCTCCCTGCTACTGAGCCTGGGAAAGCAGCAGAAGATGGCCCAAGTACTTGGGCCCCTGAACTGACATAGGAGACCTGAAAGAGGTTCCTGGATCCTGGTTTCAGATCAGCCCAACTCTGGCCATTGTGGCCATCTGGAAAGTGAACCAGTAGATGTAAGATTCTGTCTCTCTCTCCTTCTCTCTCTCCCTCCCTCCCTCTCTCTCTCTTTATCTCTCTGTCTCTCTGTGTGTGTGTCCCTTTCTCTTGTGCACATGCTCTCTGTAACTCTACCTTTCAGATAAATTTTAAAACAAAAGAAAATGAAAATAACCTCTTTATCTCATATTTCCCTTCCTCTCCTCTCCTGTGTTTTTGCTCCCATTAATTCTCATTCATGTACTTCCATTTATCTGTGAAATCACCAATGGAATTTTGCCCCCAGCATCAGCAAACTAGTTCTAACATGATCACCAATTTTTCAAATTGAATGCCCAAGTCGCAATTTTTATTTTACCTGGCCCATCAGCATTTGACAGAATTGTTAACTTTTGCTTCATAGCACAAAGATTTTACAAGACACCGGGTTCTCTGTCCACCTCATAAATTGCTCTTGTTCATGCCTTTTGCTGTTTTTTCACACCTTTCTGACCTCTTGATGTTGATTGCCTGAGATAAGTGCTTCTCTTCTTTTTTTTTTTTTTTTTTTTTTTTTTTTTTTTTTTTTGACAGGCAGAGTGGACAGTGAGAGAGAGAGACAGAGAGAGAAAGGTCTTCCTTTGCCGTTGGTTCACCCTCCAATGGCCGCCGCGGCCGGCGCGCTGCGGCCGGCGCACCGCGCTGATCCGATGGCAGGAGCCAGGAGCCAGGTGCTTTTTCCTGGTCTCCCATGGGGTGCAGGGCCCAAGCACCTGGGCCATCCTCCACTGCACTCCCTGGCCACAGCAGAGGGCTGGCCTGGAAGAGGGGCAACCGGGACAGAATCCGGCGCCCCGACCGGGACTAGAACCCGGTGTGCCGGCGCCGCTAGGCAGAGGATTAGCCTAGTGAGCCGCGGCGCCGGCCAAGTGCTTCTCTTCTATGTTTGCATTCTCTCCAAGTGACTTTATCTTGGCTTGTGGCTTTAAACACCATCTACATTCTGACAATATCCAAATTTTCATTTACAAATTTGATCTTTCCCTGAAATTTTGGATTCATAAATCCAACCACACACTATGCATTACCACATGAATATTGAATAGCACATCCCGAGTGTAAGGTATTCACAATTCCTGGTCTATACCTCCACTACACAAATGCCTATTCTCTTTTCTCCATATTTCCTATCTTAGTTATTACCAGTAGAGTCTTCAGTTACTCAGGACAAAATTGATTCAGTAATCAACACTTTTAAAAAATGTAGAGGAGACACACAGAGAGCAACACAGAGGGGGAAGCCCCCATCTGCTGGTTTGTTCCCTAAATGACTAGGGCTGGGATGAGGCTGAGGCTGGAAGCTGGGATTGTAATCCAGGTTTCCCATGTGTGTGTCAGGGACCCATTTACTTCAGTTTTCACCTCTGTCTCCCAGGGTCTGTATCAGCAGGAAGCGGGAGTCAGGGGCTGGAGCCAGGAAATGATTCCAGGTACTCTGATAATGACATCCTAAATACTAGGCTAAATGCCCACTTCAACATATTTTTAAAGATTTTATTTTTATTTATTTGAGAGGTAGAGTTACAGACAGTGAGAGGGAGATGGCTGCAACAGCCAGAGCTGCACTGATCTGAAGCGAGGAGCCAGGTGCTTCTTCCTGGTCTCCCATACGGGTGCAGGAGCCCAAGCACTTGGGCCATCTTCTACTGCTTTCTCAGGCCTCAGCAGAGAGCTGGATTGGAAGAAGGGTAGCCAGGACTCGAACTCGCACCCATATGGGATTTTGGTGCTGCAGGCAGAGGATTATACTACTGTGCCATGGAACCGGCCCCCATCATCTTTGTTTTTAAGATTTATTTATTTATTTGAAAGGCAGAGTTACAGATAGGCAGAGGCAGAGAGAGTGAGAGAGGTCTTCCATCTGCTGGTTTACTCCCCAGATGGCTACAATGGCCAGAACTGGGCCAATCTGAAATCAGGAGCCAGAAGCTTCTTCTGGTTCTCCCATGTGGGTACAGGGGCCCAAGTCCTTGGGCCAACTTCTATTCTCAGGCCATGGTAAGGAGCTAGATCAAAAGTGGAGCAGCCAGGACTCAAACTGGTGTCCACATGGGATGCCAGCACTGCAGGCAGGGATTTTACCCACTAAGCCACAAAACTGGCCCCTCATCATTACTTTTTTTTTAAGAATTATTTTTTATTTATTTGAAAGAGTTACAGAGAGAGGTAGAGACAGAGAGAGAGGTCTTCCATCCACTGGTCACTCCTTAGATGGCCGCAATGACTGAACCTACCCCGATCCGAAGCCAGGATCCAGGAGCTTCTTCCAGGTCTCCAACACAGGTGCAGGGCCCAATGACTTGAGCCATCTTCCACTGTTTTCCCAGGTCATAGCAGAGAACTAGATCGGAAAAGGAGCTGCCGCAATTAGAACCGGCATCCGTATGGGATGTCGGCACTTCTGGCCAGGGCTTTAACCTGCTGCGCCACAGCACTGACCCCTCATCATACTTTTTAATAGAGTAGATGCTATAAAATTCAGGTTCTTTTTTTATTTTGAAATATGATCTGACTTTATTATGTCATCCCAAAAGAATGTGTTGAAAACCTAATTCTCAAGGCAATAGTTTCTGTCCTTAAGACTGGATTAGCATTAGTTTTTATTAGATTATTTGTTTTTATTGACACAATAATTGTACATATTTATGAGGTACAATGTAATCTTTTGATACATGCATACACTTTATCAAATTAGTATAATTAGCATCCATAACTTCATATATTCAAGATTTCTTTGTTCTGTGAACATTCAAAAGTTTTTTTCTAGCTATTTAGAAATATATAATATGTATAGACAAGGTCATAGTCAGAGTGGAAGTTCTCACCTCCCTCCAGAGAAAGGTACCTCCTTCTTTGATGACCTTTTCTTTCCACTGGGATCTCACTCACAGAAATCTTTCATTTAGGACATTTTTTTTTTTGTCAAAGTGTCTTGGCTTTCCATGCCTGAAATACTCTCATGGGCTTTTCAGCCAGATCCGCATGCCTTAAGGGCTGATTCTGAGGCCAGAGTGCTGTTTAGGACATCTGCCATTCTATGGGTCTGCTGTGTATCTCACTTCCCATGTTGGATCGTTCTCTCCCTTTTTGATTCTATCAGTTAGTATTTGCAGACACTAGTCTTGTTTATGTGATCCCTTTGGTTCTTAGTCCTATCATTATGATCAATTGTGAACAGAAATTGATCACTGGGACTAGTGAGATGGCATTGGTACATGCCACCTTGATGAGATTGAATTGGAATCCCCTGGTATGTTTCTAACTACCGTTTGAGGTAAGTCAGCTTGAGCATGTCCCAAATTGCACATCTCTTCCCTCTCTTATTCCCACTCTTATATTTAACAGCGATCACTTTTCAGTTAAATTTCAACACTTAAGAATAATTGTGTATTGATTACAGTATTCAACCAAAAGTATTAAGTAGAACAAATGACCTTGTCTAAATATGATCAGAGTCGGTGAACTCAAAAGGCTTCCATAGCCTTGGCAACTCATCACAAGAGCCTAGGGTGATTACTGATGCCATAAACAAGAGTGTCAAATTGTTAAGTCAACAACAGGAGTCACTGTGCACTTACTCCTCATGTAGGATCTCTGTCCTTAGTGTGCTGTACATTGTGATTTAATGCTATAACTAGTACTCAAACAGTATTGTTCACTTTGTGTTTCTATGTGGGTGAAAACTGTTAAAATCTTTACTTAATATATACTAAACTGATCTTTTGTATGTAAAGAGAATTGAAAATGAACCTTGATGTGAATGGAAAGGGAGAGGGAGTGGGAAAGGGGAGGGTTGTGTGTTTGAGGGAAGTTGTGGGGGAGGGAGCCATTGTAATCCATAAGCTGTACTTTGGAAATTTATATTAATTAAATAAAAGTTTAAAAAAGAAATATACAATATGTTATCATTAATATTGTTACCCTACTGTGCAGTAGAAAACCAGAAGGATTATTTTTACAACAATGAAAAAAATTTTAATTCAATAAGAGTAAACCATTTTGAGATTTAATTTATATATTTCTTTATTTTTAATCACTTTTGTCTTGAGAAACTTAATTTACTTTGAAGAAGAACCCAAGAATGATACCTCTTTTGCGAGCACTTAGACATGACTATAACTTATGAGACATAAGTATATCTTCCAATTAATACGCTAAAACGAAGTAAATCTTTGGGAACATGTTTTATTATTAACTCTCATAATCCAACTCTTTGAGGACAGAGGTCCTGCATGGGAATTTAGTGCACAATGACTCCTGCTGTTAATTTAAGAATTAACACTCTTATGTATGATATCAGTGATCACCGAAGGCTCTTGACATGAGCTTCCTAGGCTATGGAAACTTTCTGAATCCACAAACATTGTCACAATTTAGACAAAGCCATAAGCAAAGGGGAAGTTCTCTCCTCCCTTCAGAGGAAAGGGCATTCTTCTTTGATGATCGCTTCTTTTTTTTTTAAAGGTTTATTTGTTTATTTGAAAGTCAGAGTTGCACATAGAGAGGAGAGGCAGAGAGACAGAGACAGAAAGAGAGAGAGAGAGAGAGAGAGAGAGAGAGGCCTTCCAACTGATGGTTCACTCCCCAGTTGGCTGCAATGGCCGGAGCTGTGCTGATTGGAAGTGGAGCATCCGGGTCTCGAACCAGAGCCCATATGGGATGCCAGTGCTTCTAGCCAGGGTGTTAACCCGCTGAGCCACAATGCCGGCCCCTACCACTTGTTTTTTTTTAAGATTTCTTTATTTATTTGAAAGTCAGAATTACACAGAAAGAGAAGGAGAGTCAGAGAGAGAGAGAGGTCTTCCATTCACTGGTCCACTAATTAGCCACAACAATGACTGGAGCTGTGCCAATCCAAGGCCAGGAGCCAGGAGTTTCTTCCTGGTCTCCCATGCAGGTGCAAGGGCCCAAGGACTTGGGCCACCCTCTACTGCCTTCTCAGGCCATAGCAGAGAGCTGTATAGGAAATGGAGCAGCCGGGACTCAAACCAGCACCCATATGGGATGCCAGTGCTGCAGGTGGTGGCTTAACCCACTATGCCACAGTGCCAGCCCCACTTCAATCATTCTTAACTCTTCTTCCTTATTTACTGCACACCTAATCTGCTCACAAATTCTCTTAACTGTGTACTCCAAATATATCCAGAATCTGAACATTTCTTATCACCTACACTGTTAGAAAAACATAATGTGCCAGAGAACTGCAGAAAGTGTTCTATCTGGGCTCCTTGATTCCCATCCTTGTCTCCCTTGCAATAAAGTAGCCATCGGGAGCCTTTTAAAATATAATTGTCTCAATACACTCTTCAAAACCCTCCTATGTCTTTCCTTCCCCCTCAGAGTTAAATCAAATCTCTACAATTAGGACTCGTGTGTGCTGGTTCTCCTGGTAGCTCTCTGACCTCTGGTCCCACCACCCTCCCAGTTGCTTCATGGGTTCCAGCCCCACCAACCTCCTTGCTGCTCTTCAAACCCACTGATCATGCTCCCAATTCAGCCTGTCTGAATCTTCCTCTCAATACCCACAAGGCTCCTTCCCTTGTTTTTTGCAGGTCTCAAATGTTACCTTACCCAAGTTGTTTTCTGAGCTCTTTACAGTAAATAATATTCACCAACACTCCCAATATGCCTTTCCTGACTTAGTTTTTGTTGCTATGCTTGTATTTCCACTTGACATAATACCAAGACATTTGCTTACTATGCATTTTCTGACTTCTCCTAATGAATATGTAAATGCCCTGATGGTAGAGATCTTGTCCTAAAACAGTTTCTGGCATATAACAAGTGTTCAATTAAAGTTTACTTGTTTAATGAAAGAAGTAAATATAAACCAGGACAAAAAGTAAGGTAGACTAGGAACTGGTGGTGTGGCACAGGGGGTTAAGCCACCATTTATGAAGATGGTGTCCCATATCTCAGCACAGATTTGAGTCCTGGCTGCTCCATTTTCTTTTTTTTTTAACTTTTATTTAATGAATATAAATTTCCAAAGTACGATTTATGGATTACAATGGCTTCCCCCACATACCGTCCCTCCCATCCACAACCCTCCCCTTTCCCACTCCCTCTCCCCTTCCATTCACATCAAGATTCATTTTCGATTATCTTAATATACAGAAGATCAGCTTAGTATACATTAAGTAAGGATTTCAACAGTTTGCTCCCACACAGAAACATAAAGTGAAAAATAATAGATGATTTTTTTAAATGATGATGAAATCAGATCAGACCTATTGTCATGTTTAATCCCAGTGAGAGTCAAGTTGGGAGTTGATAATTTCTTATTTTTCTTTTTTTTTTTTTACAGAGGATCAGTTTAGTATACATTAAGTAAAGATTTCAACAGTTTGCACACCCATAGAAACACAAAGTGAAATATATTGTTTGAGTACTCGTTATAGCATTAAATCTCAATGCACAGCACATTAAGGACAGAGATCCTACATGAGGAGTAAGTTCACAGTGACTCCTGTTGTTGACTTTACCAATTGACACTCCTGTCTATGGCATCAGTAATCTCCCTATGCTCCAGTCATGAGTTTCCAAGGCTATGGAAGCCCTCTGAGTTCTCCGACTCTTACCTTGTTTAGACAAGGTCATAGTCAAAGTGGAGGTTCTCTCCTCCCTTCAGAGAAAGGTACCTCCTTCTTTGAAGACCTGTTCTTTCCACTGGGATCTCATTCACAGAGATCTTTTGCCAGAGTGTCTTGGGTTTCCATGCCTGAAATACTCTCATGGGCTTTTCAGCCAGATCCGAATGCCTTTAGGGCTGATTCTGAGGCCAGAGTGCTATTTAGGACATCTCTGGCTGCTCCATTTTCAATCCAGCTTTTTTGCTAATGTACCTGAGAAGGCAGCAGATGATAGCCAAAGTACCTGTGCCATTTAAACACATGTGAGAGACCAGGATGGAGTTTCTGGCTCCTGGCTTCAGCTAGGTCCTAATGAGGTTATATGTTGTGAACATTTGGGGAGTGATTCAGGGAATGGAAGATCTCTATCATCTATCTATCTATCTATCTATCTATCTATCTATCTATCTATCTTCTCCCTCTCTTTTCTCTCTCTCTTGTTCTGTCTTTCAAATACATACATATATACATAAAGCTTTTAAAAAGTAAGTAGGCGATGGCATTGTGGCACAGCATCAGTCCGTGCCCTGACTGTCCCACTTCCAGTCCAGCTCCCTGCTATTGACCTAGAAAAACACTGGAAGATGGCCCAAGTGTTTGGGCCACCCACATGGGAGACCTGGATGAAGCTCCTGGCTCCTGCTTTCAGTCTGGTTCAGCTCTGGCCAATGAGGCCTTGGGAAGTGAACCAGCTGATGGAAGACCTCCCTATCTGTTTGTCTCTCTGTAACTCTTCCAAATAAATAAATAAATATTTTTTTAAAAGTAATCTAAATAAATATATCTAAGTTTACAACAAAATTATACCTAGGGTGATTGTTGAGAATTTTCCTGGGGTGGAGTGGGGTGGGGTGGGCATTTGGCTCTGGAGTTAAGTCACTGCTTAGTACATTCACATCCCATATTAGGGTGCCTGTCTTGAGACCACTCTGTTCTGACCCAGCTTCCTACAAATGCACATCTCTGGAGGCAGTAGATGATGACTCAAGTACTTGGATCCCTGCCACCCACATAGGAGACTCAGGCTGGGTTCCCAGATCCTGGCTTATGCCTAGCCCAGCCCTGCTTTTTGCAGACATTTGGGACATGATCCAGAACATGGAAGATCTCTCTCTTTCAAATAAAATGTAAATAAATAAACAAAATTAAAATTAGAAAATTCAAAATAATTTCATGAGAATTATTTTATGGGGGGTGGCAGGTTTAAATAGAATGAGAAAATGAACGTGACTAATTGCATCCTGTGGTAAGTCCCAGAGAGGGGCTCCTATCTAATAGCACAGGTGATCTAATAGCAGTTTTTCATTTCATTCTATTCAGTATTTATCCAGCGTATCCTGAATTGCCAGGAGAAAGGTAGTAAAGTTGGATGAAGAAAGAACATATTCAGGATCAAGGATACTTGTTTTATTAGACCAAACTCCTCTGATTGTGCTAACTATCCTGCCTCCCCACAGATGTGATTCAGCCCTCAGGGTTATTTCTGGATATCTCTCCTCCAAATTGTTGGATACTTGTGTGTAAAGAAGATAAACCAGCCCTGAGAAAAGAGAAATTTCCTCCGGAAGCCTACAGCTTAATCAGTGAGAGAAGTAGCAATAGGAAAAAATCTATTTCACAGATTAAAATCAGAAGTAAGGAGAATTTTCTGCTAAGAGAGGGGAACAGGAGACTGACCATCAAGATAAAGTACACAAAAACAATCATCAGTCTGTGAACTACTCTTTTACACACAGTAAATCAAAACTGGTGCACACATTGAAAAATCTAGGCATCTGCATATGAATCCCCCTAGAACAACTAGAAAGCACAATTTTAAAGTTCACATTTACTGAACACTTGCTGTTTCATATTCTTCCATAGCCTTTTGTGCATCTTAATTCATTTAATTCTCATCATACCCTTATCACAAAGGTATCATTATAATTTTTGAGAAACAGAGAGGTTAAATAACTCACCTAAAGTCACATAATTGGAAAGTTAGGGTCTGGAGGTGAGGTGCAGCTGGTTAATCTGCCACCTGCGA
Source organism: Oryctolagus cuniculus (assembly GCF_051225735.1). Classification (NCBI taxonomy): domain Eukaryota; kingdom Metazoa; phylum Chordata; class Mammalia; order Lagomorpha; family Leporidae; genus Oryctolagus; species Oryctolagus cuniculus. The sequence continues at coordinate 64,878,949 of NC_142870.1, forward strand.
GAGCAGCACCGCATATAGAGTACAGGTTCAAGTCCTGGCTGCTCCACCAGTGTATGTACGTATTCTTTTATCCCTAGCAGTGGAAATACTGATGTTCAATCTCTTGAGGAACTTAAGCTGTTTCTCAATCACTACACTCTCTGGTACCTGACTCAGGATATTTTGCACAACATGGGAAGTTACAACTGCCTCTAAAAATGATTTGGGAGTTACTATTGCCTCTGGCATTCTAGAAGCTGTGTTTCTCTTGCCTAGAAGTTTGACATTCTGTTCTTTCAAAATAAAATGGAACTTGGCTAATTAGAAGCTTGAAATGAACAAATATTACTAAAACAATGATATGTGCCAGTGCTATTATAAGATCTATGAGGGCAGCAGGCAGCTTGCCCCGCGGTTAAGATACCCACATTCCACATTGGATGCCTCGGTTTGATTCCCAGCTCTGGCCCCTGACTCCAGTTTCCACCCACATGGGAGATCTGGGTTACATTCCCAGCTCCTGACTTTACTCCTGGTCCAGCCCTGCCTGGGATTTGGGACATTTGAGGAATGAACCAGCGGATAGTCTCTCTCTCTCTCTCTCTCTCTCTCTCTCTCTTACAACTAAACTTTTAAGAAAAACTAAAATTTAATATAGGGAATTATTATAGATTCAGGAAAAAAGGTATATTTCTTCAATATATCTTCCTTTAACAGGCACTAACTAAGCACCTATCAAAAATGTCACTCACCAGTGTTAAACGACAGTAATTCAAGCATGAGTTAAAACTTTTAAAAATACTATCCACATGGGAGTTATTATCATTCAAAGAAGACAAATACATGGAATGTGAATTGTTATAGACTGCTAAAAAAATGTTTCAGTGTTCTAGACTCTATAACAGAAGCAAGAGAAAAAGCACTTGACAGAAAATATGAAGGGGTTAATTGGTGAAATATGGGAGAATAAAGTGTTACAGGCAAGTGGGACAGCCTGTGTCTATGGCTTGCCAGAGGAAAGAACCATGCAAGTATGAGGATGCTAAAGAGAAAGCTCAGAGAGCAGAGTATGCTGGGAATAGGGGACTGAGCTGCTAAGCTAGGCTGACCTTTATATACCAAATTAAGAAACTCGCTTATTGATAATGAATAAGATGAAGGCAAAATAGCTAAAAATCAGGAGGGGCTCAGGTTGGTATTTGTACACCAATGATCATTTGAATGCTATTCATCACAGCCAATAGACTGAAACAATCTGAGTGCTTGTTAGTAGATGAATGCATCAAAAAGTGTAGTCTATCCATACAATTAAATGTCATTACCGTATAGAGTAATGAAGTTACAAAACTTGCTGGACACTCTGGCCTCAGGATCACCCCTCAGGGCATTCGGATCTGGCTAAAAAGCCCATGAGAGAATTTCAGGCATGGAAAGCCAAGACACTCTGGCAAAAAAAATGACCTAAATGAAAGAACTCTGAGTGAGATCCCAGTGCAAAGAAGGGGCCATCAAAGAAGAAGGTACCTTTCTCTGAAGGGAGGAGAGAACTTCCACTTTGAATATGGCCTTGTCTAAGTAAGGTCAGAGTTTGCAAACTCAAGAGACTTTCATAGCCTTGGCAGATTATGAAAAGAGCCTTGGTGATCCCTGACATCATAAGTAAGAGTGTCAATTGTTAAATCAACAATGGGAGTCACTGTGCACCTGCTCCCCATGTAGGACCTCTGTCCTTAATGTGTTGTACTATGTGAAATAACTGTAAAGCTAGTATTCAAACAGTACTTTATACTTTGTGTTTCTGTGTGGCTGCAAACTGTTGAAATCTTTACTCAGTATAGAGTTGATCTTCTGTATATAAAGATAATTAAAAATGAATCAATGAAAAATGGAATGGGAGTGGGAGTGTGGTGGGATGGTTTGTGGTTGGGAGGGGGAGTAGGGGGGGAAGAACTACTATAATCCAAAAACTGGAGAAGAGCGGCAAGATGGCAGAATAGGTAGGGAGCGCACAGATAGTCCGGGAAGAGACAGTTTAATAAAAGTGGAGATATTGCAGATTCAAGGAAGAGTAGGGGGAGAAACAGCAGAGGAAACTGTCAGACAACATAAACTTTAACACAAAAACTATTAAGAGAGACAAAGAGGGGCACTATATAATGATTAAGGGATAAATTCAACAGGAAGATATAACAATTATCAATGTATATGCACCTAACTACAGGGCACCAGTTTATCTAAAAGATTTGTTAACAGACTTAAAGGGAGACTTAGACCCCAATACAATAGTACTGGGGGACTTCAATACTTCACTCTCAAAAATAGACAGATCAACAGGACAGAAGATCAACAAGGAGACAGTAGATTTAAACAACACTATAGCCCAAATGGATCTAACAGGTATCTACAGAACTTTTCATCCTACACATAAAGAAATTGCATTCTTCTCAGCAGTACATGGAACCTTCTCTAGGATTGACCACATACTAGGCCATAAAGCAAGTCTCAGCAAATTCAAAAGAATTAGAATCATACCATGCAGCTTCTCAGAACACAGGGGAATGAAGGTGGAAATTAGCAATGCAGGAATCCCTAGAGCATATGTAAACACATGGAGATTGAACAACATGCTCCTGAATGAACATTGGGTCATAGAAGAAATCAAAAGAGAAATCAAAAACTTTCTGGAAGTAAATGAGGATAACAGCACAACACACCAAAACTTATGGGATACAGCAAAAGCAGTGTTAAGAGGAAAGTTCATATCAATAGGTGCCTACATCAAGAAATTGGAAAGGCACCAAACAGATGAGCTTTCAATGCATCTCAAGGATCTAGAAAACCTACAGCAAACCAGACCCAAATCTAGTAGGAGAAGAGAAATAATTAAAATCAGAGAAGAAATCAACAGGATTGCATCAAGAAAAACATTACAAAAAATCAGCCAAATGAGGAGCTGGTTTTTTGAAAAAATAAGCAAAATTGACACCCCATTGGCCCAACTAACTAAAAAAAGAAGAGAAAAGACCCAAATCAATAAAATCAGAGATGAAAAAGGAAACATAACAACAGACACCACAGAAATAAAAAGAATCATCAGAAATTACTACAAGGACTTGTATGCCAGCAAACAAGAAAATCTATCAGAAATGGATAGATTCCTGGACACATGCAACCTACCTAAATTGAACCAGGAAGACATCGAAAACCTAAACAGACCCATAACTGAGACAGAAATTGAAACAGTAATAAAGGCCCTCCCAACAAAGAAAAGCCCAGGACCAGATGGATTCACTGCTGAATTCTACCAGACATTTAAAGAAGAACTGACTCCAATACTTCTCAAACTATTCAGAACAATCGAAAAAGAGGGAGTCCTCCCAAATTCTTTCTATGAAGCCAGCATCACCTTAATTCCTAAGCCGGAAAAAGATGCAGCATTGAAAGAGAATTACAGACCAATATCCCTGATGAACATAGATGCAAAAATCCTCAATAAAATTCTGGCCGATAGAATGCAACAACACATCAGAAATATCATCCACCCAGACCAAGTGGGATTTATCCCTGGTATGCAGGGATGGTTCAATGTGTGCAAAACAATCAATGTGAAACACCACATTAACAGACTGCAGAAGAAAAACCATATGATTATCTCAATAGATGCCGAGAAAGCATTTGATAAAATACAACACCCGTTCATGATGAAAACTCTAAGCAAACTGGGTATGGAAGGAACATTCCTCAATACAATCAATGTTGAAATCTTTACTTAATATATGCTAAACTGATCTTCTGTATATAAAGAGAATTGAAAATGAATCTTGGTGTGAATGGAATGGGAGAGGGAGCGGGAGATGGGAGAGGTGCGAGTGGGAGGGAAATTATGGGGTGGGAGGAAGCCATTGTAATCCATAAACTGTACTTTGGAAATTTATATTTACTAAATAAAAAATGTGAAAAATAAAAAAATTGTACTTATAAAATTTATATTTATTCATTAAAAGCTTTCTATTAAAAAAAAGGAAACTTGCTTGAACAGGAACGAACTTCAGAAGCATTATCCTAAGTGGAAGAAGTCAGAAAAGGCAGATGACATATGGTTTTACTAACACAAACCATCTAGAACAAATTCAGAGACAGAAAGTTGATTAAAAGTTCCCATGGACATATGCAATGAGGAGGTATTGCTTGATAGTTACAGTTTCTGTTTGGGGCAATGAAAAAGTTTTGTAAATATAGAGGTTGATGGCTGCACAATATTAATGTATTTAATGCCTTGGAATTACACACCAAAAATGGTGAAAACGGCAAATGTTAAGTTAAATATGTATTTTATCACAATAAAATATTTTTTAAAAAAAGATTAAGAGCAACCATTAACAGATTTAAAATAGGTTCTATAGTGGTATAGAGCATGATATGATCAAACTTGGGTTTTGAAAAGATCACCTTAATTACAATGCAGAAGAAAGACTGCATGAGTATAGCCACAATTAGACTAGTTAGATTGCAGTGATGGTAGACAGAGTAGAATTATTTGAGATAAACAAATTTTGGATTGGTGACTAAGGAAAAAAGGTAGAGATGATAAAGAATGTCCATCCAAATATAGACTACTGGCACAAATCCAAGTTTGAGTAGGACGAAGTTTGAGTTGTATGATATCAATGGAGTGATATTAAGGTAGGTAATTTGTCATATGGGTCCAGAGCTCTAGGAAAAGATATAGACTAGATAAATAAAACAAAGATTCAAATCTTTCTTTTAGCAAACCATGATATCATGGAGGCCACAAGACTAGACTGTGTAGACAGATTCAAAAAAATACAAGATGATATGTGACCAAATGCTAAAATGTTAGTATCAATAACAATTTTTTAGAAACTGTGGGGGTTGGCACTGTGGTGAAGTAGGTTAATCCTCCACCTGCAGTGCCGGCATCACATATGGGTGCCTGGTTCTAGTCCCGGCTGTTCCTCTTCCAATCCAGCTCTCTGCTGTGGCCTGGGAAGGCAGTGGAGGATGGCTCTAGTCCTTGGGCCCCTGCACCTGGGTGCGAGACCCAGGGAAAGCACCTGGCTCCTACCTCCAAAGCTTGAATTCACAAAAAATAAATTGAAAAGAAACTGTGGATAAGAGTGAAATTAACATTTTGAGATTCAATGATTTTTTAATAGCTCTTGTATCTACTGTTAAGGAAGAGTGGTTTTTTTTTTTCTTCCTGCTGTCTGTTGAACTGTTTACTTAGTGTAGGATTAATCTGATGAGTATAAAGTAAACTGAAAGTATATAATTGTAAAAATTAAAAGAAGGAATAGGAGAGGAAGGAGGAGGGCGGGTGGGAATACTGGCAGGAGGCAGGGTAGGATGAGAAATATCAGTATGTTCCTAAATCTGTATATATATGAGAAATACATGAAATTTGTACACCTCAAATATAATTTTAAAAAAAGAAACTGTGCAGATATAGAAAAGGGAGACCCAAGTGCAATCCAGAATTACTAGGACACATGACTTGAAGGATTGGGATTAAAGGTGGCCTGGGAAAATAGGCAAGATTTGATTTGTCAGGAGGAGAGAGGACACAATTATCAATAAGGGGTAGTGGTAGGAAAGCTGTACTAATCAGTAGGAGTCTTTAAAAAGCTCAGCCAAGGTAGAACTAAGGAAATATAAGTGAGACTATGATGGATGGCAAAACAATAGTGTGACATGATCACACAGCACCACTGCTGGGCACAACAGATCACTGACTCAGTCCGCAGAAGGCTGAGTGTGTTTGCCCTTCACCACAGTGCCTCTGAAACAGTCCGGCCTCCTAGCAGGGCTCCAACTTTCCTGCTGAACAGCTATTCTGAGAGCCAACCACCATGCCCAACTTGGCACTGACAGCCTCACCATTCTGTAGAACACTTGTGCTGTTCTCCATGGGTGGGGCCACCTGGCCTCTGGAAGGAACCCTTAAAGACCTAGGGCCATCAGTGGACCCCACAGAGTTGGCTAATGGAGATGAGCATTGCTCAAAGGGAAGCACACCCTGGGGCTCTGAGCACAGCAGATACCTTTTGAGTACACAGTGATTCATCATCTGGTCCTACTGCTGAGTCGGTGTTCAGTCTACTCTCTGAGATCCCTTGCTTGGAACTTGGCAGAAACTAATGTCTGATGCAGGATACTAGGCTTAGTACTGCTCCTCAAACCTACCCTTTACTATTGATGCTTTTGAGATATGAAAAAACATGAAATCTGCTGAAATTTCAGAAAGTATTAAAAAAAGGCACGAATGCAGGGGAAAGTGTATATGAGAAAGAAAGGAGAGAAAGACGAGAGAGGGAGAGAGGGAAGGAGGTGGGGGGAGAATGAAGGGCGGAAGGAAAGAGGGCAGGAGAGAAGGAAGAAGGAAGGACTATTGTTGATGAGATCATGGAATTGTCATTATGGACATTTTTTGAAACCAATTTGGTGATATAATAAATTAGCCTTATAGTGGCTATGGTCATTCTACTTCAAGGAAATGATCCTAAGGACATAATCCAAAATAGGTTTACACACTGATATTTATTATAAAATCATCTAAAATACTGTCATAAAAACACTATTGGAAAAATCATAAGGTCCAGCAACTAGGGAATGATTAAGTGAATTAAGATATTACTATGTATGATTATGGTAGTCAATATAATATTTTATAAAGGCTTGTTACTTGTATTCACTAAAACAAAAATGTTTATTTTGTAATATGAAGGCACAAAAACAAAAGAAGAAACTGTATGTATAACATAATTTCAACTTTTTTAGAAGAAAGAAAAATTGAACAGTTATTCAAGTAAATAAACAGTAATTATCCCTATGGTTCACAGGTTATAGGTGATTTTTTAACTTTCTAGCTGCACTTTAGAGATTTACTGCAAGCAGTACATAATTATTTTGTATTGTAAACAAACATGTAATTAGATTAGTAAACAAAGCATAAATGGGAGAGCAAATTGGAAATTATAATTGAATAATCTTATTCATAGAAGTCAGAGTTGTGTAGCATTTCTATCCTGTATTGATCACAGACACTGCTTTTCCATTCCTGAAAGCCATCTCCTGTGAGTCCATATTAAGTCAGAGGAAGCATCGTGTTCAGAGGCAATCCCAGGGCAGGTATGTTTTATGTCTGCCATCAGGAAGCAGGCTGGCATAGGTTTAGAAGGGAACTATGTCAAACACTGGTTTCAGCATGGTCCCTGTCCTATCATGGCCACTGTGACAAGGTACAAGGCCAAGTGGGGGCAGCCTCGTCTGACAGCTGGTGCATTGGATTTCGCCCGCTTTGATGAGTGGCTAGCCAGCTTGAAAAGGCAACAGGAAGCAGATGGCCAGCCCAGTTCTCCCTCTGGCTGGCCTGTGAGAGCCATCTGGAGAAAAGGAAATTGGTCTGCCGCCTGGAGAGAAAGGTGCTGGCAATAAATAACTCCAGTCTTCACATTTTGCAAGGTGCAGTACCCAGGGAGGTCCGGAGGAAGATCTTCAGGCATTGATGGGAAAACAATCCCAAGTATCATGGCTCACAAGATACACTTGATACCTTACTGCAGAGGGCAGCTTTCCGCAGCCAGGAGCCCACAGGATTCCACAAGCCTGCTAATCAATGGTTGACTCTCAGTAGAGTGAGTGCCAGCCACGCAGGCATAGAGAATGCAGAAATCCCTTTTTCTCAGAACTGCAGGCAGTGCAACACGCACACTAGGGGATTCCCCCACCTCTTAGCATTTACCTCTCTCTCACAAGGGTGCTCTGGCCATTCTCCATGCCACCGAAATAAGACTTGCTCTGCAAGGAACCATTTACGGCCTCAATCCACTTAATTCATGTATATTCAGATGCTCCTTTTTGCCTTAAATTTCTGGATCCTGCAATGGAGGTTTTAAATTCTAGTTCTTTAGTAGTATGGAAAATCTGTGTTCTGGAAGTTGAAACAAGAATAAAGAGGAATTTAAGTGGGCAAGAGGGGAAAAAGAAGTGACATGAGAAACTGTCTCCTGACTCTGAGGTAATGTGCTGTCTGTGTTCTCTGTGCTTTGCTCAGCTCTGCCGCCCACCGACGGTCTGGATGACCTCTTCGATACCATCACAATTAGGGCGCTCAGCAGCTTCTCAGATGACACCAGGAGATGGTGCTACAGTGACTTTGGGAAAACAGAAAAAGTCACTCTCCAGGCTGACACAGTCCCCTCCAGGATGCATGAAGTGGAGTGTGGGGCAAGCTCCTGGCTCCTGGCTTCGGCCTGGCCCAGCCCTGGTTGTTGTGGTCATCTGGAGAGTGAACCTGTGGATGGAAGATAGCTCTCTCTCTCTCTGTCTCTCCTTCTCTCTCTGAAACTCTGGTTTTCAAAAAAAAATCTTAAAATAAAAAAGAATGTACTAAGGATAGTGAAACAGAAAGATAGGAATCTGGAGGCTCCACCATCCTTGGATTGCCTATTTCTTGATATTTTTTATGTCAGAAAATTTAGATGTGTGTCTTACTTGAGATACTGAAAGCATTTCTTCCACTCATAAATATCCAGGCATAATCCTAAGAGACTAAGGGGCACGGTGTGGTTTTAAAATGATAAAGTTCACAAAATTAGCTTGGAATTGGACAATACATATGTTAAAAAAAATGAAGATGGATAGGCTTTTTGGAAGCAGGTTGATTAGGGTTTATATGTCTTTACATACAAAAGGGTCATGTTTCTATTTTTAAAAAGTTGTATAGAGGGAGAGTGAGTTAGAGAAAGGAGAAATAGGTGGCAAAGAAATCATTAAGAAAACTGCTGTTAGAGTCCAAGTAAATTATGGCAAAGGATTAGGAAGAGTATGTATAGATGTGAACAGTGCAGAAACAGCTCTAAGAAAGAATGAAGAGATTTGTCCAACAAGTAAGGAACATGGAATTCATGATTCCAGCTTAGATGGATAGTGATAGCAATAACTACAACAAGGGTACAGTAGAAGAAATTGGTGAGGAAGTTCCCAGTGCAACTCTGTCATCACTATCTTGAGACCTAAAACAAGTTTGTTAACCCCCATGAGTCTCACCTGTAGAAATGATAAATTAGACTAGATTAACTCAGAAGTCCCTACCACTTTTATTATATATATATATATTTGGGGCAGGTATTTGGCCTAATGGCTAACATATCAGTTAAAATATCCACATTCCACATTAGAGTGCCTAGATTTGGTACCCAGCTCTGGCTTCTAACTCCAGTTTTCTGTTATTGCAGACCCTGGGAGGTAATGGTGAGGACTTAAGTATTTGGGCTCTTGCCATCCACCTGGGGGACCTGAATTGAGTTCTTGGCTCCAGGCTTCACCTGGCCACTGTGGGCATTTGGAAAGTAAACCAGGTTATGGCAGGCATTGGAGAAGTGAACCAGCAGATGGGATCTCTCTCTCCAACTCCCTTTCTCAAATGATTTTTTAAATTCTAATTAACATATTACATCATCATTTCACAAGAAAGTAAAATTTTTCCATGATTTTGTGGTCAATTCAGGGAACTGAAGCTATCAGTTCATGTCCACATCCCAGAATGCAAGTTCTCACACATGACATCTGAGTAACTCTCTTCAGCAGAGTTTTAGTGGGTCCTCTCCATTAAAGCTGCATATTTCTCTTTTGTCATTTTGTTAAAAACAAATGGATTTAAAAAATAAAATAAATGGAGTCACAAAACTCAAAAGACAAAAGACATCATTAGATGGATGATCTCCCTCCCTGTTACTTTTTCAAATAAATAAAAATAAACTTAAAAATAATAATCTGTACTTATTAGAAGGAGGACAGTGAATTAGTGACTCTCACACTGGAAGCTGGAACATGAGAGTTTAAGCCCTGGCTTTATTACTGATTTACTGTAAGACTTTAATTGATATGTTGCATTCTACAGCTTTATTTTCTGTAGCTGAAGAATCTGAGCTTCCTCTCATATTGGCTGTAATGGAGGTGTGTAGGAGTGCAGATAATGCAAAATTTGGCTCAGGACATATTAACTTACTTTTCTTAAGCTGACTTCTTGGGAATTACAGTATTTGAAATCAGAATATAAAGCCATATTGTGGCTGATTTAGGAAAAAATTAGAAATAAGTCACACACACACACACATACAAGGGTATTTCAAAGAATTTTTGGAAAAGAGAAAGATAAATTTATTTTGATACAAAAGGTTTTTTTAAAGATGTATTTAATTATTTGAAAGGCAGAGCTACAGAGAGGCAGAGAGAGAGAAAGAGAGAGAGGTCTTCCATCTGTTGGTTCACTCCCCAGATGGCCACAACAGCTGGAGCAGAGCTGAACCAAAGCCAGGAGCCAGGAGCTTCTTCCGGGTCTCCCACACAGAAGGCCCAGGGATCTGCATAATCCTCCACTGCTTTTCCAGGCCACAGCAGAGAGCTGGATAGGAAGTCGAACAGCCAGGTCTCTAACCAGTGCCCATATGGGATGCTGGCCCTGTAGGTGGCAGCTTTACCCGCTAAGCCACAGCACCAACTCCAAAAAAGTTTTGATGTTCATGCATGATTTTTCATAATATCCTTCTTCCATGACTGTTTTGAAGTCTCCGCAGATAAACATGACAAGGAGTTTTCAATTTCCCTTAAAACAAAGAATAGTTTGTTTTCCAGCTTCTAGACAAGATGCGATCTAGAAAACCTGCTAGGAAGGAAAGAGAATGGACAGATTTACTTTGATTAATGGAAGAAGGATGGAGGAGAAAGACAAAAGAAAGGAAAACAAAGAAGGAAGGAAAGATGGAAGTGGGGGGGGGAATGAGATTCAAGATACATGTTTAGCAGAAATGTAAATATATTGCTATTAGTTCATTATCTCAAAGCCATCTCACTTGAATATCCCTGAAATTTGTCAATAATAGTCCCTTTTAGAGCCAGAAAATACTAACGTGTGAGTAGTATGAGGTTGAGGTCCAATAGACAATGCTGGTAACTACTTATGTTTTCCCTTTTTGCCTGGATAGAACCGCTCCAGAACTTCAATTCTGGCGTCATATATTGGTATTGAAGGCCCAGCGTGGCAGGGTCTGTGAAGGCCACATTCAGTTTTCCCCAACTGTGTATTCATAGGCTTTCAACCAGCATTCTAGAGTAGTTGGCGAGGTCATGTGACCCGTAGCCTTCCTCACTTTGTCCCTCTCCTGATAGGGTAATCTGTCTAATTGTTAAAGGCCTAGCAATTACAGAATACTCTTTGCAGTCCCTTTTGTTTATTCACTTCAAAGGAGGCTTTTATGTGATGCCATTTTGGCTAACAGGTAATTTTTTCAGGAACAGTCTCCACTCCAGGACGTGTCTTTACTAGCCCATCATAATTCACGGAGGTCTGTCAGCATCAGGACTCATCAAAGGACATCGGCAGCACTGCCCTTCCTAACTGTAAGTCTTTACTATGGTTTTTCCAGAATCCTGCCAAAAGGGATCATTCATCTAAATAGATAAATGCTTCTTGATAATTCATAGCCCCCAATTACCTTCTAAATTAGACACTGAGACCTGGCAGAGGTTCAAGAAATACTTGTGGGCAGCTTTTTGAACTGACTCTTCACCAACTTCTCATTCACATTGCAGATGAAGTCAATTTTTTTCACGTTCATCTTTAGTTATAGGTATTTAATTGCTCTTACTCCTCAGGTCCATGAGTAGCCCCAATGTCTCCATGAAATAGTCATCCGTGGCTTGAACTCCAGGAACAGGGTACTAGTTTATTTCAGTGATCTTACACAGAATGCAATAGTCCATGTAACTACAGTTTGCCAGATATTTTTCACACAACCATGATGGGCTGTACCTAAGACTATGAAGTTTGAATACAATAGTGTTGGTGAATACCTCCTTGATACACCCTCATATGGATTTCATTTCAGACCTTACAACCTATCAAGAATGCTTCTGTAAATTGACTGGCTCATTTTTATCCTATTCTTTGTTGTCACCCTAAATACAATGCATTCATGGGACAAAATATGCTTTTCTCTTAACAATTCTCTTCATAGTTTCTCCCTCCCACTGTTGAGTATGGAGAAATCTTCAAAATTCAACATTTTGGCTTTAATCTAGTAGATTCCTTGAATGCAACTCTATTTAGAAAAGCAATAGTGTGTCATCAATCTTAGGACAATATGCCCATTTTCTCTTATTTTCCCTTATTTTGCGTAGTTTTCAAGGTTTTATTTAAAAACAAATAAAATTGTATCCGCACTATCTATACATTTTCTCCACTGTGGAGCCTGGTGTTGGGGTTGGTGACTCTGATGGCCAGCTGAGCTGCTCTTTCCAGGATGGTTTTGTGGTTCTTGGAGGAACTGTTGTGAGCAATCTGTGCGTAGTAAGACTTGTTGCACAACAGCAGCACCTGCAGTTCTGTGATGTTGTGGACTAGGAACTTTCAGGAGCCACAAGGCAGCACGTTTTCTTATAGCTCCCATAACCAATGTTGGGCATCAAAATCTGGCCCTTGAATCTTCTTCCCACCTTGTTGTCAATACCTCTGGATTTTTGCCAGTTATGCTTAATCTTGATGTATTGGTTGGTCGGGTGCCAGACGAATTTGGTCCTCCTTTTGATGATCTTGGGTTTGACCAGGGGTCTGAGTGTGGCCATGATGCCCAGCAGAAAGCAGCCAGCTCTGTAGATAACACAGAGGAGCTCTCTGTCTTTTTTAAAAAAATTATTTATTTATTTGAAAGGCAGAGTGACAGAGAGGGAGAGAGATCTTCCTTCCACTGGTTCATTCCCAAAATGGTTGCAATTTGGGGCTGAGCCAGGCAAAAGTCAGGAATCTGGAATACCATCTGGGTCTTCCACATGGGTGGCAGGGGCCCAAGTACTTGGGCTATCTTCTGTTTCATTCCCAGGCACATTACCAGGGAGCTAGATTGGAATGGAGCAACCAGAACTCAAACTGGTGCTCATATGGCATGCTGGTGTCTCAGGCACTGGCTTAACCCACTGAGCCATAATGCCCCCATTCTTTCATTTTAGGTAACAGCAAATAAACACAGGTTTAAAAAGTACATCTATACACATTGCTAACACAATTGGTCTTGCCTTTATAAACAACTGTAATGCATTCTCATAAGAAGTGACACTCTACAGGTCTCCCAGATTAGTGCATGTAGTACTACATAATCTACCTCCTAGATGACCCAAGGCCATTGAGAGAAATTCTAGCCTAAAATTTAATACAACAAAGGCAAGATATGAGTAATTCTCTGAACTTAATTCATGCAGGCACAAATATGTCTATCTCTGCACTGTGAGTTAGTATAAACAGTTCCCATTCAGGCTGGATTCAGGTTTCCAGGGCCTTCAGACTTATACAATAAGAAGGCTTTCTCTAGGGGAAAGAATACAAAATTACATATGCGAAATATGATGTGAAGGAAGGTATTAATTTAGACAGAGAAAAAAAATCACAGAAAATATAAAATTTAAAAAAACTGAGTTAAGGGTCATCAAAGAAGGAGGTACCTTTCTCTGAAGGGAGGAGAGAACTTCCACTTTGACCATGGCCTTGTCTAAATATTATCAGAATCAGTGAACTCAGGGGGCTTCCATAGCCTTGGCAGCTCATGACAAGAGCCTAGGGTGATTACTGAGGCCATAAACAAGAGTGTCAATTTGTTAAGTCAACAACAGGAGTCACTGTGTACTTACTCCTCATGTAGGATCTCTGTCCTTAATGTGCTGTACATTGTGATTTAATGCTATAACTAGTACTGAAACAGTATTTTTCACTTTATGTTTCTGTGTGGGAGCAAACTGTTGAAATCTTTACTTAATGTATGCTAAACTGATCTTCTATATATAAAGAGAATCGAAAATGAATCTTGATGTGAATGGAAGGGAAGAGGGAGTGGGAAAGGGGAGGGTTGCGGGTAGGAGGGACGTTATGGGGGGAAAACCATTGTAACCCATAAGCTGTACTTTGGAAATTTATATTCATTAAATAAAAGTTTAAAAAAAAAGAAAAAAAGAAATGATGGCCAAGAAGGTGTAAAAATATGTATGTACAAAAAAAAAAAAAAAAAGACAAGAATGAATAAAATGTAAGTCAAGACTTAAAAAAAAACTGAGTTAAAATAAACATAGTCACAATTTCTTTCATACTCCAGTAAAGTTTAATTCCACACTCCTTGAATGTGGACTGGCTTTAGCAAATTGACAACCAATTCACTGTGACACATGTGGCATTCTAGAACGTATGAGACATGGTAAGATGCCTTGTCCCTTTCTCGTAAGCTTCATAGAACACTTGTTGTTGGAACTCATCCACCACACTCAAAAGAAACAGTCATTCCCAAGAGACACTTGTGGGCAGGTCTCCTGGTTGAACAGCTCCTACTGAACTGACAGCCAAAAGCCACCACCAACTTGCCAGCCACACAGTGATTTCCTGTATTACCAATAGAAGCCAGTAGACTGTAGACATTTGTCACGGTGATTAGAATCATGCTCTGGGTCTTATACAATGGGTCGGAAAGCAGTAGTAGCAATCAGCTCCAGGCTGAACAAGGCAACCTTAGGGAAAAATCACACTGCAGCTCAAAGCCATACTGGAGAACATCACCAACCTCTGGTCCATGGGCTAGGACTTCCAGTGGGACCTCATGAAATGTGGCAACTGTGGTGAGATTTCAAAGAAGTGGCAATAAAACTGGCAGATGGACAGCCTGACCCTGACCCCTCCATGGCCCAAAAGTGCAAGCTGTGAGCACTGGAAAACTCTATCGGAATTTTGAGCAGTACCATCAAGTCTTTCAATGCTGAAGACAATGAGACGCTCCAGACAAAAGTGGAATCTGAATGCTGAGGTCTAAAGCCAGTTGATTAATAGCCCCAGGTCGGGTTTGCTGCAGAAGATGTGGAGTCAGGGATAGTCGTCAGTGACATTAATCTGCAGGAGAAAAACTGGACAGACTCTTAGGAAAATGCTCAGGAGAGTGTGGGAATCTATGAAGTCACCCATCAGTTTCAGAAGTGCTGAAACCTCTTCCTGCATGCTTACCTTAAGAACTGAGAAGAAGGAGGATCCAAGATGACTGAATAGGGAAAAGGCTTGCTGATTTTGACCTAGGGAAGATAATAGAATAGCACAGTAACTGTACTTCCAAAGGAGGGTTGGAGAGAAATTTGCAGTGGAAATCCTACAGAAAGAAGAGAGATGCTGTGGAGCAGCATGGATAGTATAAACTCACAGCAGCGAGCAGGGACACAACTGTGATTCCTACAGCTAAGGGCTGGAGGAGACACCTCCTTCTTAGAGCGAGACAGTAGAGGAGATCTACCACACCCAACCTGGGTGTCACCTGGACTCTTGCATCACCTCCAAGCACTGAACAGAGTTCCCTGGCCCCAGCCAGCACATGCCTCTAAATATCCACTGAAGGAAGGGATACTCCAATTAGCCATGGAGGCATAGTTCAAATATAAAAGCCATCAGAGGAGAAAAGCAACAAGTGTTTCCACAAAAGCCTAAAAATAAATGCAGAAAAACAAGAAACAAGAACAAGAAAGACAACATGACTTCTCCAAAGGAACACAACAACACTTCAATACTAAAATGTGAAGATGAAGATTGATGAAAGGTCTAAAAAGGAATTCAAAAGAATGATCATAGGGTTACTTAGAAGCAATGAGAAAAAATTTCATGAGCTAAAGATACTCACACATGAAATGGATGAAACAATTTTCCATGAGGTCAACACTGGTGAGGCCACTGCCTGCAATGCCAGCATCCCCTATGGGCACAAGCTCGTGTCCCGGTTTCTCCACTTCCAATCTACATTATTGCTAATGTACCTGAGAAGGCAGTAGAAGATAGCTCAAGTCCTTGTGCCTCTGCACCCTTGTGGGAGACCTGGAAGAAGCTCCTGGAACCTGGCTTCAGATCAGCTCGGCTCTAGCCATTGAGGCCATTTGGGGAGTGAACCAGTGGATAGAGGACCTCTCTCTCTCTCTCTGCCTCTGCCCTTCTGTAGTTCTGCTTTTTAAATAAATAAATGTTTTTAAAAAATTCCCACAAGATTGAGATTTTGAAGAGAAATCAAAATGAAATACTAGAAATGAAGAATTTAATATGACAAAAAGAATGCAGTGGAAAGCCTTAACAACAGAGTTGGTGAGACAGGAGAAAGAATATGTGAGCAAGAAGACAGATCAGAAATATCTGAGCCACATCCAAAAAATAAATAAATAAAAGAAGAAGAAATTAGGAAAACTGAGGCGTATTTGAGATTTATGGGAAATTATCAAATGACCACACATATGTATCTTAGGAGTTCCTGAGGCATGAAAAGAGATAATGGATTAGAAGTCCTAATCAGGAGAGAGCTTCTAAGATGGTGGAGTAGGGAGGGAGCTTACTGCTGTGGCCAGGGAGTGCAGTGGAGGATGGCCCAAGTACTTGGGCCCTGCACCTCATGGGAGACCAGGATAAGTACCTGGCTCCTGCCATCGGATCGGCACGGTGTGCCGGTTGCAGCGCGGCGGCTGTGGCGGCCATTGGAGGGTGAACCAACGGCAAAAGGAAGACCTTTCTCTCTGTCTCTCTCTCTCACTGTCCACTCGGCCTGTCAAAATAAATAAATAAATAAATAAATAAAAATAAAAAAAATTTTAAAAAGTGAAGACAGTGCAGTCTCAGGGGAGCGTTAAGGAGAAAACGGCAGAGGAAACTCTGTGTAAATTAGAGGGACACAATGGACCTGCATGGAGGGCATGAATGCCCACAACTCAGGATTCCAGCAGCCAAGAACATAAGCACCAGCACTGGGGAGTGAGGTGAGACCATACCATAGCAGCACAAGTCACTGGCACTAGAGTCTAGAGGGAAACTGGCTTGTAGCCCCATGGGGGATAGTGTACCTGTCAAACTATAGGAGAAGAAAAAAGGAGGGACACATTTCTCTCTCCACAATCACCTTACAATGGCATCCTGTAACAAGCCAATGGAGTGGGCACCATTTTAAAGATGCATAACAGCTGCTGCACCAGCTCGTGACCATGCCCAGCAACCAGCTGAGTGGAGACTCCTGGCTATGCTGGGAAAAATAACATGGGGCTGTGTACTCATGACTATGGGAGACTTGCTAGCCAGGACTGTGAAAAAAAAAAAAAACTGAGGTTGATTGGGAGGACTTATTGTGTGGCTGGGAGTCTGGGCAGTCACTGTGGGAGATTCCACACACAGGGGGCTCCCTGGATACCTGGTGAGGGACATTGCTGGAGAAGCTGAGCTTACCCTGAGGACTGCACAGATCTTTGTGTGGTCCTGGTGGCAGAGCAGATAAATATTACACCCACTGGGACTAGCACTCAGGCACTGGTTGCCTTTGAAGAGAGGAGCTCAGCTGAGCAGAATAAACTACCCTTCTAATTGAAAAAAAAAAAAAAAGAGAGAGAGAGAGAGAGAGACAAGAGGAGACTTACCATGCCAAACTTGGGTGTATCACCTTAGACACACCCTTCACCCTGGAGAACTGAACAGAGCTTCCTGGCCACACCCACAACATGTCTCTAGATATTCACTGAAAGCAGACACTCCACTAATCTATAGAGACATAGTACAAAGATAAAAGCCACCACAGTGAAAAAAAAAAAAAACAAAGAAGAAAACAAACATTATCTCTACACATGCCAAATAACAAATGCATCAGTTCAAGAAACAAGAATGAGGAAGACGCATAATGGCCCCAAAACAACACAACACTTCAACACTAGATTGTGAAGATGAAGAAATTGAAGAAATGCCAGATATAGAATTCAAAAAGTTGATCATAAGATTATATAGAAGGGGGCCGATGCTGTGGCTCACTTGGTTAATCCTCCGCCTGCAGCACTGGCATCCCATATGGGCACTGGTTCTAGTCCCGGTTGCTCCTCTTCCAGCCCAGCTCTCTGCTGTGGCCTGAGAGGGCAGTGGTGGTCACCCAAGTGCTTGGGCCCTACACCCGCATGGGAGACTGGGAAGAAGCACCTGGCTCCTGGCTTCAGATGGGCACAGCGCCGGCTGTAGAGGCCATTTGGGGAGTGAACCAATGGAAGGAAGACCTTTCTCTCTGGCTCTCTCACACACTGTCTATAACTCTGTCAAATTTAAAAAAAAAAAAGATTACATAGAAGTAATCAGAAGCAAATGCACAAACTACTGAAATCTGTACATTAACATGAAAGAAAATTTCTCCCGTGAAATTGAGATCTTAAAGAGAAATCAAAATGAAATGAAGAATTCAATGAACAAATAAAAAATGCAGTGGAAAGCCTTAACAACAGAATCAGTGAAGCAGAAAAAAGAATGTCAGACTTAGAAGACAAAGCACAGGAAATTATACAGACAAACCAAAAACAAGAAGAGGAAATTACAAAACTAAAAAACATGGTTGGGAATCTACAGGATACCATCTAATGACCCAACATACAAGTACAAGGAGTTCTTGAAGGTGTGAAGAGAGAAAGGATTAGCAGGCCTTTTTAGTGAAATAATAACAGAAAATTTCCCTAATTTGGAGAAAGGAAGCGACAAAGTACAGGAAGCACATAGAACTCCTAATAGACATGACCAGAAAAGACTTCACCACAATACATTGTAATCAAACTCTCCACACTAAAATATAAAGAAAAGATTCTAAAATGTGCTCGAGAGAAATGCCAGATTACTTTCAGAGGATCTCCAATTAATTAGACTTACAGTGGACTTCTCATCAAAAAACCCTACAGACTAGCAGAGAATGGTGAGATAAATTGCAAGTTTTAAGAGAAAATAACTGTCAACACAGGATAGTATACCCTGCAAAGCTCTCATTTATGAATTAAGGTGAAATAAAGACCTTCCATAACAAACAGAGATTGAATTAATTTATCACCACCCATCCAGCCCTACAAAAGATGTTTAAGGATGTGTTGCCCACAGAAACACAGAAACATGGTCATCACTATGAAAGAAGGTAAAAAAAAAAAATCTCCCAGTAAAAGTTCAAAGAAAATTCAAAGAAAAAATAGGAATATTTTTGGAAAATGGTAGGGCAAAGTCATTACTTTTAAATAGTCACATTGAATGTAATTGGCAAAACTCTCCAGTTAAAAGACACTGACTGCCTGGGTAAATAGTGGAAGATGGCCCAAGTGCTTGGTTTCCTGCCACCCATGTGGGTCATCAGGATGGAGATACTGGATCCTGGCTTTGGCCTATACCAGCCCTGGCATTTATAGCCCTTTTCAGAGTAAATTGGCAAATGCCAGCATGCCATATGAGATTGGTTCAAGTCCTGGCTGCTCCACTTAATGATTCATCTCCCTGCTAACAACCTCAGAAAAGCAGTGGAAGATGTTGCAAGTACTTGGGACCCTGCTATCCACATGGGAGATCTATAAAAAACTCCTGGCTCCTGGTTTCAGCCTTGCCCAGCCCCAGCCATTGCAGTCATCTGGGGAGTGAAGCAGCAGATGAAAGATCTCCCTCTGTCTCTCCTTTCTCTGTGTAACTCAGCTTTTAAATAAATAAAATAAATCCTTAAAAAGTAAAATGAAACTTAATAAACAAAAATAAAAATAAGAACAGTGCCTGCCACACAGCAAGTGCTCAACGATTATAAACTATTGTTACTATGAGGTGGTTTCTAGACGTCTACAAAACTCTGATACTGGTTACTGGAGGTGTTCAGCAGTCTCTTAATTCTAACCTGTCTTCATTTGATTCTGAGGTCTTCTCTCCTGTTACCTTCAGAGCTCTTGTCAGGCTCTTATCCTTGCCTGCTTCCCCCAGGGACACGGGGGTAACTTGGGCTCAGCCTCTGTTCTCCTGGTGCCTCCTCCTGGCATAAGTTCTGCATTATACTTCAGATTTTCCCCTTTGACTCTATCTTATTAGTATTTTATTCATTCATAAAATTCTTTTTCTCTAGGTAGCATGTGTACTCTGACCAAGAAAACGTTTTCATACAAGGATATTGGCCAGGGGGACACCAAAGATGAATATTTGAGATACCCTCTCCTTATCTAAAAACAGCAAACAGTAACTCACCCACCTCATTGGTTCTTCCTGCTCTGAATCCCATTCCTTTTCACCCTCTCAAAAACGTTGCTGCTAAATTGTCCCATCTTTCTTCTACATCAATAAACCTTTCCTTCCTGTTGGATTATTTCTGTTACACATTCTGTCACCAAAAATGTATCATTATCATTCACCCTTTAAAAACAAAACCAAATAAAAACTTCCCTGACCCTGTCCCCCCATTTATTGCTCCAATTCTCCTTTACAACCAGTTTAGGAAAATGCTCTATGCCACAGCGTTTCAATTTTTCACCTCCCATTAACTTCTCAATCACTTCAGTCTTAATAATGATCCGAAAGTCCTTCGTGGTAAGGTCAGTAATGACATCCAGTTCTCCGACATCATCTTTCTTGACCACTCGAAAGCACTGACACAGCTGTACACCATCTCATTCCCGAATCATTCTCCTCTTGACATCACCTTCTCCTGGTCTGGCCACTCCGTTTCCCTGTCCTTTGCCTGCTCCTCAAATAAACATTAGAAATTCAAGCTGCTCTGCACCCATTTTCCTTGAGTGTTCTCATCTATTTATGTAGCTTTTCAGACCATCTATTGAAGCTGGTGCTGTGGCATAGTAGGATGCAGAGCTGGCATCCTATATAGGAGCCAGTTCAAGAACCTGCTGCACCTCTTCTGATCCAGCTCTCTACTTATGGCCTGGGAAGGCAGTTAAAGATGGCCCAAGTGCTTGAGCCCCTGCACCCACATGGGAGACCTGGAAGAAGCTCTTGGCTCCTGCTTCTAATCAGCCCAGCTCAGAGCATTGTGGCCAGTTGTAGAGTGAACCAGAGGATGGAAGACATCTCTTACTCTTTGTCTCTCCCTCTATCTGTCTGTTACTCTGCCACTCAAATAAATTAATAGATTTTTTTTATTAAAAAGTATTTTCTTATACGTCTCAACTTTAAATGTTTATTCCACCTCTGAACTTCTGCAGTTGTATGTCCAACTGTCTACTCAACATTTCTTAGCAGTTTTACATTCATCTCAAGCACAACATACCGAAATAAAAATCTTGGTTCTTTGATCCAACATGGGAAGCGGGATACACAGCAGACTCATAGAATGGCAGATGTCCTAAATAGCACTCTGGCCTCAGAATCAGCCCTTAAGGCATTCAGATATGGCTGAAGAGCCCATGAGAGTATTTTAGGCATAGAAAGCCAAGACACTCTGGAAAAAAAAAGACTAAATGAAAGGTCTCTGTGAGTGAGATCCCAGTGGAAAGAACAGGCCATCAAAGAAGGAGGTACCTTTCTCTGAAGGGAGGAGAGAACTTCCACTTTGACTATGACCTTGTCTAAATAAGACGGATCTGGTGAACTCAAAAGGCTTCCATAGCCTTGGAAACTCATTACAAGAGCCTAGGGAGATTACTGACGCCATAAACAAGAGTGTCAATTGTTAAGTCAACAACAGGAGTCACTGTGCACTTACTCCCTATGTAGGATCTCTGTCCTTAATGTGTTGTCCAATGTGAATTAATGCTATAACTAGTACTCAAACAGTTCTTTACACTTTGTGTTTCTGTGTGGGTGCAAACTGTTGAAATCTTTACTTAATAAATACTAAATTGATCTTCTGTATATAAAGATAATTGAAAATTAATCTGGACGTGAATGTAATGGGAGAGGGAGCAGGAGATGGGAGGGCTGCAGATGGAAGGGAGGTTATGTGGGGGGAAAAGCCACTGTAATCAAACAGCTGTACTTTGGAAATTTACATTTATTAAATAAAAAAATCTTGGTTCTTCTTCAAGCCTTGATTATGGAACAATAAAAAAAACTTATGCATAAAGCACCAACAAATTAGGGGAAACCCCTCCCTCAATAACTTTTTTTAATGCTTTCTTTTATTTTTATTTTTTTTAACTTTTATTTAATGAATATAAATTTCCAAAGTATAGCTTATGGATTACAATGGCTTCCCCCCCTCAATAACTTTTTAAGAAAATAATTTATTATCTGATTTTTAAATGAAACCATACAAATAATCATCAAAGTTAGGATGATATAACTTAGTATTTACTTCATTTTGTATTATTATTAGAGAAAAAAGAGGCTAATGCAACATTTTTATTTCATGAAACTTCTGTTTTTAAGATTTATTTTATTTGGGGCCAGCACTGTGGCACAGTGGGTTAATGCCCTGGCCTGAAGCGCCAGCATCCCATATGGGCACCGGTTCTAATCCCTGCTGCTCCACTTCCTGTCCAGCTCTCTGCTGTGGCTTGGGAAAGCAGTGGAAGATGGTCCAAGTCCTTGGGCCCCTGCACCTATGTGGGAGACCAGGAAGAGGCTCCTGGCTCCTGGCTTTGGGTCGATACAGCTCCAGCCATTGCAGTCATCTAGGGAGTGATCCATCGGATGGAAGACTGCTTTCTCTCTGTGCCTCCCCTCTCTCTGTATAACTCTGACTTTGACATAAATAAATATTTTTTAAAAGTTTTTTTTTTATTTATGTGAAAGGCATAGTTACATAGAAAGAGAAAGATGGAGAGACAGAAGGAGAGAGGGAGAACTCTTCCATTTGCTGGTTCATTCCCCAGATGGCTGCAACAGCTAGTGCTGGACGAGGCTGAAGCCAGGAACCAGGAACTTCATCAGGGTCTCCCACATGGACACAGGGGACCAAGCACTTAAGTTATCTTCTGTTGCTTTCCCAGGCACATAAGAAGGGAGCTCGATTGGAAGCAGAGTTGCTGGGACTCAAAATGCCATCCATATGGGATGCTGTTGCTGCAAGTGGAAGCATAACCTGCTTCACCACAACGCAGACCCCTGCCTGAAACTTAAAGTCTCAGTAGTCCTTTCTTCACTTAGTTTTCCAAATATATAAGTGAGTAAGTCACTCCAGTCTTCTATTTCCTCACTAAAAGGAGAAGGAAAATAATTTTTAAGGTTTTTCCAGATCTAATTTTCAAAATCCCTGAAATCTTTAACAAATATTTAAATGACATACAATACTCAAAGGTCTGAACTCAGTTTCTAGTAGCTTTTTAGCTAATTTAGTACTGGAGGTGACATACAGGGATTTTCAGGAAATTATCATAACAATGTTATCTCACTTTATCCATTCTGTTTGAAAAATTGAGCAGCATTCTTTTGTCTATTTCTATAGTAACATGGGGGTGTTATATGAAATCCACTATTACTTTGTAATTGTTGATAAGACTAAAAGATACTTACAATTTACAACATATTCTATGTGAACAGTGTTGCAGAATAAGTGTCTCATATTATGTGAATTTTCTATACACATGTATATATATGCCACATTTCATGCTGTCTATGACACAGGAGATGTTTCCTATTGAAAACAGAGAAAGGTGACTTTCAAAATCTGCTATCCCACGCAGCAGACTCATAGAATGGCAGATGTCCTAAACAGCACTCTGGCCTCAGAATCAGCCCTTAAGGCATTCAGATATGGCTGAAGAGCCCATGAGAGTATTTTAGGCATAGAAAGCCAAGACACTCTGGAAAAAAAAAAAAAAAAAAAAAAACCCTAAATGAAAGATCTCTGTGAGTGAGATCCTAGCAGAAAGAACGGGCCATCAAAGAAGGAGGTACCTTTCTCTGAAGGGAGGAGAGAACTTCCACTTTGACTATGACCTTGTCTAAATAAGAAAGATCTGGTGAACTCAAAAGGCTTCCATAGCCTTGGAAATTCATTACAAGAGCCTAGGGAGATTACTGACGCCATAAACAAGAGTGTCAATTGTTAAGTCAACAACAGGAGTCACTGTGCACTTACTCCCTATGTAGGATCTCTGTCCTTAATGTGTTGTCCAATGTGAATTAATGCTATAACTAGTACTCAAACAGTTCTTTACACTTTGTGTTTCTGTGTGGGTGCAAACTGTTGAAATCTTTACTTAATAAATACTAAACTGATCTTCTGTATATAAAGATAATTGAAAATTAATCTGGATGTGAATGGAATGGGAGAGGGAGCGGGAAATGGGAAGGTTGTGGGTGGGAGGGAGGTTATGTGGGGGGAAAAGCCACTGTAATCAAACAGCTGTACTTTGGAAATTTATATTTATTAAATAAAAGTTTAAAAAAAACTTCTATCCCAATTCTGTCTGAAAAATAAACATTGCAGAGAGCTTTGAAAAATAATTTAGAAGAACTAATTTGGCATCCCTATCTGTGCATGCTTTCCGTTCTTACTCTGAATATGGTCTATTAGAGAGTGGGCAAGTTGACAAAATTTAATAAGACATTTTACAGCGTCTGATGAATTCTAGCCCACACTTTCTCAGAATCACTATTCTAACATCCATGAAATTTTTTATTAGGTTTTAGTAAATCTATTTGGTATGTTAAAATGTAATCACACACTCACTGCAGCATGCATTTAGGCTGTTAATTTCAGTCTCTATACATGGTAGATATGTTCTACAAACGACCTATCACATTGAATGAAGATTGTTTTCTAAGACATTTTTGGAAGCGTCTCACTAGTATCTACTGAATTGGTAGTCAAATACTAAACCATAAAAATCATCCTTTAGAAGCTGGGAAATATACAAACCAGGATGGAATAAGCTTCGTAATTATTTTGACAAGGGCGAAATTGAAAGAGACCTTGCTTAATCCATTGAACCAAACGTGTAGAAGTGTGATCTTTTAAAAATAATTGCCCTCTAGCACTGTACTCAACAAGATAGTCCTATCTGGATTGGAGGAAATGCAACCAGCAGAAGCAGCCTCACTGCATGTGGTGGTCTGTGCCCAGTTAAGCTTTGAACCAGCTGGCACCTAGTCCCATCTTGGGCACAGGCACAAATCTAAAATCCGCTCTTAGGCACAGATGCATTGGCACAAAATGTACCCTTAGACCCAGGAACTGGGACTTTTGGCTACATTTGCATAATGTAACATTCCAAAAAAGTGATTGAAACGGCAGGGTAGGTAAATTTGATAAAATGCAACAGGCAGTGGAGGAAGAATTCAGATGTTGTTGGCATAAGACCCAAAATTTTAGGGAAAAAGAGACACTTTGTGTAGAAAATTCTGGGAAAAAAAAAAGTATGCCAAACAGTTGATTGTACTTATACCTTGGAGAAAGAGTTCTTAGAGGATTTTTAAATTGTATATTTTATAATTTTGATTGTTAAAGACATATATTACTTATATGATCAAAAAATAACTGGAAGGCAAGAAAAATGTCATACCTATACTCTATTTGACATCAGTCAGTCCCCAGGTCTTTACTTTTGGACTACTGAAAAGGAAATTTGGAATTTCTCCCTTTTAACCCCCACTTACAATGGACAGCCTAACAGTCCAGAATTTTGTTAAATATTCCTTGCTTGGCGGGGGGAGGGGGGGTACAATGAGTTGCTGCTTGGGATGATAGTGTCCCATATCAGACTCCCAGTTCCTCCACTTCAAGATCCAGCTTCCTGCTAATGCACAACCTGGCAGGCAACAGGGAACAGCTCACGTACTAGTGCCCCTGCCACCCACGTAGAAGACCAGGATTAAGGTGTGGGCTACTGGCTTCAGCATGGGCTTGCCTTGACTGCTTTGGTCATTTTGGGGGTAAACTAGCAGATGGAAGTTCTCTCTGAGTCTTTCTCCTTATCTTTTCTCTTTTTCTTTCTCTCTTTCAAATAAAATGAAAATCAATTTTTTAAAAGTTTTTTAAAAAGCTTCCCTGTCTCCTTTGTAGAACAAACTCTGTACAAAGGAGACTTCCTTTATATTCAAGGCAAAGTTGATTCATATGCATAAAATAAAAATTTCTGGTTCACCTTCAGTTAAACATAATATTCTTTAAACCAACATGGTGGGGTGGAGAGGTGGGAATGATTTCCTTCACAGAAATGTACTGGAACAGTACTTTTTACTTGCCTTAGGAATTAAAATATCTCTAATAAAATATCATTGAGATAAATTATAATTCTTTATTCAGAGCTCATCAGAAAAGATCTAATTTACAGCATTGACTATAACTAGTTAAAAGTCCCTGCTTGAAAGCTAATACCATGATAAATTTTAATTATGTTGATAGAACTAGCTTCAAAGCTATATTAATTATGCATTTAAGCTCTACATACAAAATCATACATTATAGTACACCCAGAACATGTAAAATATAGTCTGAACTAAATTAAATATGCCAATTTCCTCAGCAGTTATTTGCTTTTGATATACTGTAGTTATTTCAGCCCAGTCTTTTTTTTTAAAGTTGAGACATTCCTGATTATACTTATTTTTTTGTTTTGTTTTTGTTTTCTTTTAAATTTTTATTTAATGAATATAAATTTCCAAAGTACAGCTTATGGATTACAATGGCTTCCCCCCATAACTTCCCTCCCACCTGCAACCCTCTCCTTTCCCCCTCTCTCTCCCCTTCCCTTCACATCAAGGCTCATTTTCAATTCTCTTTATATACAGAAGATCAGTTTAGTATATATTAAGTAAAGTTTTCAACAGTTTGCACCCACATAGAAACACAAAGTGAAAAACACTGTTTGAGTACTAGTTATAGCATTAAATCTCAATGTACAGCACACTAAGGACAGAGATCCTACATGAGGAGTAAGTGCACAGTGACTCCTGTTGTTGACTTAACAAATTGACACTCTTGTTTATGGCATCAGTAATCTCCCTATGCTCCAGTCATGAATTTCCAAGGCTATGGAAGCCTTTTGAGTTCACCAACTCTTATCTTATTTAGACAAGGTCATAATCAAAGTGGAAGTTCTCTCCTCTCTTCAGAGAAAGGTACCTCCAGCCCAGTCTTTATAAACATTAAATTATTTCTCTGCTCTCGAAGCCATCTTCCTCTCTTGAGAGAATTCCAAGCTTTGGTTAAGTTTTTGGAGGAGTTTCTACTTCTACAGAATATGCAGTAGACATCCAAAATGTCTTTCTCCATCCAAGATAAGTAGCTTAAAGGGGTGAAACCTTCCAGCAAGTTTATCTCAAGGTCTAACAGCTGTGCCTACTCCACTCAGCACAACTTCTACTCACACACTCCCATTACTCTCTAGTTTTTTTCCCCCTAGCCTCACAAACACAGATCAAGTCACCAGAGTGAGTATTTCAGAAATGGTCGAGGCTACCAACAACAAACTTTTACCAAATTGAGACATGATAAAGAATTCTGCCAAAAGTAAATAGATAAACTCCTTTCTTCACTGAGAAAATCTTAAATACAAAGAATAGATTAGATATTTGTTATAAATGATTATTACATATATAATACATCTCAGTAAAAATTTCAAACATAAATTTCATACATTGAAAATTTAGCTGTTTCAGTCCCAGTTTACAAATATTTAATTCATATTAAAATGTGGGTGTAGGGGACTGGTGCTGTGGTGTAGTGGGCTGAGCCTGCGCCTGCAGCACCGGCATCCCATAGCTACACTGGTTCATGTCCTGTCTGCTCCACTTCTGATCCAAATCTCTACTATGGCCTGGGAAAGCAGTAGAGGATGGCCCAAATCCTTGGGCCCCTGCACTCGAGTGGGAGACCTGGAAGAAGCTCCTGGTCCCTGGCTTTGGATCGGCACAGCTCTTACTATTGCGGCCATCTGGGGAGTGAACTAGTGGATAGAAGACCTCTCTCTCTCTCTCCCTCTCCTTCTGCATCTCTGTAGCTCTGCCTTTCAAATAAATAAATAAATCTTTAAAAAAAAAAGATATTACACAGGAAGGAAATTTTTTTAAAAGCCCAAGTGCTTGGGCCCCTGCACCCATGTGGGAGACCCAGAAGCAGCTCCTAGCTCCTGGCTTTGGATCAGCCCTGATCCAGCCCTTGTGACAATTTGGGGAGTGAACCGGAGGATGGAAGACTCTCTCTCTCTCTCTCTGTCTTTCCCACTCTCTCTCTGCAATTCTACCTCTCAAATAAATAAAATCTTTAAAAGAAAGTGCATATAAAGTTAAAAAATCCAATTATATACAATATTCTTTACCTTAATGACTCATTCTTTTAAAAGTATATATTGGAGGGGCTGGCGCTGTGGCACAGCAGGTTAACACCCTGGCCTGAAACGCTGGCTTGTTTTATTCTTTGTTCATTTTGATTGAATTATTTTTTTTTAAGATTTATTTTATTTACTTGAAAGGCAGAGTTAGAGAGAGAGAGAGAGAGAGAGAGAGAGAGAAAGGTCTTTCATCCAGTGGTTCACTCCCCAAATGGCCACAACATCCAGGGCTGGGCCAGAATGAAGCCAGGAGCCAGGAGCTTCTTCAGGTCTCCACGTGGGTGGCAGGGCCCCAAGCACTTGGACCACCTTACACTGCCTTTCCCAGGCAATTAGCAGGGAGCTGGACTGCAAGTGGAATGCCAGCCCCTCTTGTTAACTTTTATAACCGTATCTTTGTGCAGACGGATCCCTTCCCCTGGAATGCCTTTTGACCCTTTTGTGACTGACAGAAATTCTCTTTGCAAATCTAACTTTAATGTCCTCTCTTCCATGAAGTCTTCCTCAGTCCCTCCAGGTTAGAGATAGTTATCTCTCTCATTTGTATCCTCACATCATTCTGTGGTACGTCTGCTATAGCACTTAACTGTTCCATAATGGCCCATGTTTGATCTCCTCTTGCCCCCACTAGATGATAACACTTCAGACCCTCTTAACCACTGAACCACATAGGGTTATATATAGAAGAGCATACTGATTTCTCTTACTTATTCTCAGTTCCTGGGATAGCTGATGATGAATGTGTTCACGGGCAATTTCGTCAATTTATCCAAAAATGCATCTGCTAAACACACCATGATTTGAAAAAGAGAAAGCTGCCTTCAGTGTAGCAATGCTATGCTACCTAACTTTGCACATTGAGCAGCAAGAGCAGAGCCTGGTGCACAAATATTAGCAATACCTGAGCTCATGCTATTTGCCTACTAATGAATTAAGAAGCTGTCCCTGGTTTCAAGTTGCTATTAATACTTGGAATTGGAATTCACCATTATTTAATTATTTGATGAATATTTGTTTTAGTTACTAGACTGATATCTATTGGAAATGGGGCCTTGTCTATTTTTTGTCTAGCTCTGTATCCCTAGAAACTAGCAAAATGCTGCCTGGCAATTGATAGGCATTCAATAAATAATGCTTAATAAGAGAAAAAAATGAATAAATTATAAGACCTCTGCCTCAGGTGGCCTAGATTAAAACCTTTTTTAGGATTTTTGTGGCCCAGAATGGCCTGTCAGGCCTGCCATGTTCCTGACAGTTCTTGGGGGTGACTACACAATGTCACAACTCATCCTTGCAAAGTGCTTTCTACCTGCCCAGATTGCAGAGTTAACTGCACATTCCTTGATTATCTTTCAAGTTTTTCATATGTCCAGTCAGCAGGAAAAGTACTCGTACTTGGTATTTCAATATTATTATCTGACAGTTTCCCTTCCAAGGTGGAGTTAGGCATTCACATCCTCATAAAACTTCTGACTATAGTGGGCTCATCTTTCACATCGATACTGGAATTATCTGTTAGCTATCTTTGTTGCCAAAATGCTGAGCAAAATGGCTTACATGTAACAGGTGCTTATCAAATATTGAGTTGAACTCTAAGAACACTCACTATATGGAAAACTATCATTCAACAAACAAATATCACATCAAATAATCATTAAATCATTAGTTTTTTTGTTCTATAGTCAATATCATAGCACAACAATGAACTTGGTACTGAAAAGATACACAAAAAAGTATTCAAATGTCCCAGGGAAGGTTAAAACAGAGCCAGGGTAGTAGAAAGTGTGAAAGCATGCATTCTGAAGCTGTGGTTTATACAACAATGGGTAAATTTGTATTTGCTAAATAAAAGCTTTCTAAAAAATGGGTTTTGAGTTGTTGAGATCTTTAATGCATTATTTATTCTCTCATTCTCTTTTGATCAAGTTGATGTCTTATATCTAAGATGGACTTTTAGAGCCCTAAAAGAGCCAACACAACAGCAGGGAAAGAAAAGAGACTTTCTGGTATTTAGAATTTTCTAGACCAAAAAGACAACCTCCACCCATTATGGCAATTTGGGGAGTGAACCAGTGGATAGACAATCTCTCTCTGCTTCTTTCTCACTCTCTCTGTATCTTTGCCTTTCAGATAAAATCAACAAAATGTCTTTTTAAAAAAAGGCAAACCAAAAAGAATATATATCAACTTTTTAAAAAAATTTATTTATTTATTTCAAAGGCAGAGTTACACAGAGGGAGAGACAAAGACACACACAAACACAGAGAGAGAAAGAGAAAGAGAGAGAGAGAGAGAGAGAGAGAGAGAGAGAGAGAGAGAATCTTCCATCCACTGGTTCAATCCCCAAATGGCCACAGCCAAAGCCAGGAGCCTAGAACTTCACCCAGGACTCATATATGAGTGCAAGAGCCTAAGTACTTGAGCCACCTTCTGCTTTCCCAGGCACATTAACAAGGATCTGGATCAGAAGTGGAGTAGCCAGAGCTTGAACTGGCTCATATGGCTTAACCCTCTGTGACACAATGCCAGCCCCACATCAGTTCTTTATAAAGCAAAGGTTGCAGTTGATATAAGATGGTTTCTAGAGAGAAATACACTTAGTGCATAGCCTTATAATTGTTTCCATTCACATGAAACAACTCCAGCTGCTTTAAAAAAATCAACAAATGAAACCAGAGGGAAATGGGCAGAAAACAGCAGTATTTTTATTATGTCCAACTGATAAACACTAGATTGCATACAAATTATGTTAAGCATAATTAAGCACAGAATTAACATCATTTGTAATGCAATGAAATGAGGCCGCTGAGTTAAATGCATTAAGGTCTCCGATACATTGCTTTGATGATCTAAAGTGACACTGCCAAGTTATATACTTATAAAAACATAAACAAAGGGGCAAACAATTAATTTTCTTTTCAGATGTATGTGTACAGGCGATGGTTAAAAGTTCAAAGCAATTTTCATCCTGTTATTCACCAAGTTTGATAAATTGTAGCCTTATGAACTATCCCCCTTATAGTGTACCTAATTACATAGAATGGATCAAAAAATAATCCTAAACCTGCATTTTATCAGCTAAAGCATTGTGGACAAAAGATAAATCTCTTTGTTGAAACTGTGGATACAAATTTACAAAAGAAGTCAAGGGGCCTGCACTGTAGCATGGTGGGTGGGTCTGCTGTCTGCAGTGCCAGCGTCCTGTGTGGGTGCCAGTTTAGGTTCCAGCTGCTCCACTTCTGATCCAGCTCTCTGCTATGGCCTGGGTCCTTGGATCTCTACACCCACGTGGGAGACCTGGAAGAGGCTCCTGGCTTCAGATCGGCACAGCTCCAGCCATTGTGACCACCTGGGGCATGGGCCGGTGGATGAAGGACCTCTCTCTCTGCCTCTGCCTCTCTGGAACTCTGCCTTTCAAATGAGCAGATGGATCTTTAAAAAAAGGAAGTTAAGAAGAACAAATTATTTGTATGCCTCAAATATTTCAAGTACTGTGCAAGTACGTCATTCATTCACTCAATAAACATTTACTGAGACTATATTCTTTGATAAGTAGGTGCCTCATCAAGTGTTGAAATATAAGGATTACAAGTATATCATAGCTGAACAAAAGAGACAAGCATACATAGATGCAATTTTGATATAATGAGAAATGTACTGATAGTGCAGGGTCCAAGTATGGAGTGGGGAGTTGGGGGAGGAGATGTGGGCACAGAAATAAAATATATTTTATTTTTTCTTGTTGGAGAAGGAAATCAAGAAGGAAAGTGATGGGGTAGGCATTGCAGCATAATGGGGTGAGCTGCTGTTTGTGACACCAGCATCCCATGTGGGCACCAGTTCAATTCCCAGCTGCTCCACTTCCTATCCAGATCCCAACTAATGCACCTGGGAAAGCAGCAGAAGATGGTCCAAGTGTCTGGGCCCCTGTACCCATGTGCAAGACTCAGATGAAGCTCCTGGCTCCTAGCATCAGCTGGCCCAGCCCTGGCTGTTGCAGCCATTAGTGGAGTAAACCAGCAGATGAAAGATCTCTCTCTATTTCTCTCTCTCTCTAAGTAACTCTTCCTTTCAAATAAATAAAATAAATCATTAAAAAAAAAAGAAGGGAAGTAATGACTATGTCGAGATCTCAAAGATGAACAACAGTTGATTTTCATAATAACCCTTATTAATAGGTAACATGATTATTGCCATTTTATAAAAGAGGGAATGACTCAAGCCTAGTGAGCAGGACAAAGATTGTGAACATGACTCTACCTGATCCCACTGTCATACCTCTTTAGTTGCACTATATCTCTGGTAAAGAAAAGTTGAAGTTCAGGAGGAGGACTCCAGGGGCAGGTGTTTGAGGCAGTCATTAAGGTATGGATTGGTATGTCCACATTCCATATTCAAATGCCTGTGTTGGAATCCTGGCTCCTTTTCAAATTCCAGCTTCCTGCTAGTGTCCATGCAGGGATACAGTAAGTGATGGGTCAAAGTACTTGGTTCCCTACAACCCACATGGGTGTCTGAGTTCTGGACTCCTGGCTGAAGCCTGGCACTATCTCAATTGTTGTAGGCATTTGGGGAGTGAATCAGTGGATGGAAGTTCACTCTCTTGCTCTCCTTCTTGCTCTCTCTCTCTGACTTTCAAGTATACAAAAGAAAGAAGAAAAGAAAAGAAGAGAAAAGAAAAAGAAAGATAAAAGATGGCAGAGTAGGAGGGGGCTTACTGTTCTAGTAGAGAAGATAGTTTTTAAAAAGTGGAGAGAGTGCAGTCTCAGGGAAGAGTTAGGGAGAAAGCAGCAGAAGAAACTCTACGCAAACTAAGGGACACAGTGGAACTAGGTGGAGGGTGTGAACACCCACAACTCAGGACCCAAGCAACCGAGAGCTTCTGCACCAGCATTGGAGAGTGAGGTGTGACCAGATTAGAGCAGCCCAAGCCACTGGCAATAAAGCTGCAGGAATAGCATAGAGTGAACCCAGCTTGGAACCCTATGGGGAATAGTGTACCTACCAAACTAGAAGAGAAAAAAATAGGAAGCTCACGTTTCTTTCTCCCTGATCACACTGCAAAGGCATCCTGTAACAAGCCAATAGAGGTGGCACTATTTTGGACATACTTAATAGTTGTGCCAACTCATGCCACATCCAGCAACAAGCTGAGTAGAGATTCGTGACTCTGATAGGGAGAACTAACAGGGGGCTGGGTGCTCCTGACTTCAGAGACTTCTGCGTCAGGACTGTGAAAAAACTGAGGCTGTGTGGGAGAACTCACAGTGCAGCTGGAACTTTGGCAGTCACTGTGGGAGATTCCACACACACACACACAGGGCTCCCTGGTTATCTGGTGAGGGACACTGCTGGAGAATCTGAGCTTACCCTGAGGACTGCACAGATCCTTTGTGTGGTCCTTGTGGTAGAGAAGATGAATATTATACCCACTGGGACTAGCGCTCAGGCACTGGTCTCCTTTGAGTAGAAGAGCTCTGTGTCACCTTAGACATGTCCTTCAACCTGGAGAACTGAACAAAGCTCCCTGGCCACACCCACTACACAGCCCTAGATATTCACTGAAAACAGACACTCCACTAATCTACAGAAGTATAGTACAAAGGTAAAAGCCACCACAGTGAAAAAACGAAGATGAAAACAAGTATCTCCACAAATGCCAAATAATAAATATACCAATTCAAGAAGCAAGAATAAGGAAGACAACATGATGCCCACAAAAGAACACAACATGTCAATACTAAATTGTCAAGAGGATGAGACTGAAGAAATGCCAGAAATAGAATTCAAAAAAAATTGATCATAAGATTACATAGAAGTAATCAGAAGCAAATGCATGGACTATTGAAATCTGTACATGACATGAAAGAAAATTTCTCCAACAAAATAAAGAGAAATCAAAATGAAATGAAGAATTTAATAGAACAAATAAAAAAAATGCAGTGGAAAGCCATAACAATAGAATCAGTGAAGCAGAAGAAAGAATATCTGTCTTAGAATACAAAGCACAAGAAATTAAGCAGTCAGGCCAAAAACAATAAGAGGAAATTAGAAAACTAAAAAAACACTGTCTATAATCAACAGAATACTATCAAACTATCCAACATATGGGTTCTAGGAGTTCCTGAAGGCAAAGAAAGGCGGGAAAGGAATTGAAGGCCTTCTTACTGAAAAATTAACAGCAAACTTCCCTAATTTGGAGAAAGAAAGGGACATCAAAGTACAGGAAGCACATAGAATGCCTAATATACATGACTAGAAAAGATCTTCACCAGGAGCCAGTGCTGTGGTGTATCAGGTA
The DNA here is from genome assembly GCF_051225735.1 of Oryctolagus cuniculus. NCBI lineage: Eukaryota > Metazoa > Chordata > Mammalia > Lagomorpha > Leporidae > Oryctolagus > Oryctolagus cuniculus. Next base: position 64,913,276 of record NC_142870.1, read on the forward strand.
AAGCCTCAGCCTGCAGTGTCCGCATCCCGTATGGGCGCCAGTTCAAGACCCGGCTGCTTCACTTCTGATCCAGCTCTCTGCTGTGGCCTGGGAAAGCAGTAGGAGATGGCCCAAGTTCTTGGGCCCCTGCACCCACATGCAAGACCTGGAGGAAGCTCCTGGCTCCTGGCTTTGGATCGGTGCAGCTCCAGCTGTTGCCGCCAACTGGGAGTGAACCAGCGGATAGAAGACCTCTCTCTCTCTCTCTCTCTGCCTCTCCTTCTCTCTGTGTGTTACTCTGAATTTCAAATAAATGAATAAATCTTTAAAAAAAAGAAACAAAAACAAAAACACCATAAGAGCATGTCTAAGAAAACAAATATCGGGGAAATGCATTCCGTACTGCCAGCAATGGTTAATACAATAGCTCTAGATCAGTGTCATTCGCTACAGTGTATATTGCTGTTGTATTTTTTTAATTATGAATATGTTCGACTAAGTTGATACAATTTATAAATGCCTTGTCTTTCAAAAAAGATTTGCTATTTATAGATTATTGTATCTGTGAAAATTCTATAAAAACTCCAAAACTTTAAATAATGGATTTATTTCTTTGTGTTAATGATTAATAATGATACATGCTATTTTGAGGCACTTTGGAAGATGATATACTTATGTAGGAGTAAGGATTTTAAGACTATTAAAATGATACCATTCAAATTAGAATGATAGCAGTGTTTCCTAGTTTCTAACAGGCATTCTTGAGTTTTAATCCAGGTCTCTCGAGTGCTGGTCCAATTCTCTTTCTTAGCATTTATCTTTTTCCATACGGGTAATCTGTTAAAAGCGTTTGCTCAAAGGCAAAAACTCTCAAAAGCAACTACTAATTCCCATCACAGAACATGCAAATATTGGAGTGCTTCTGTGAATGGAAAGAAAGTGGCTGAAATTGCTAAGAAGTACTTGTAATGACACACGGTGGAAACTGTAAACTCTACAAGACTGTAATGCCTAACAGCCTGCTACTCAGCCCATAAACAGGGAGTCTTCACCCATTATCTAAAACTAACAGACACCATTTCTCTTAGGAGGTGTTTTTGCACAAAGTAATCATAATATACAATACAGCATTCGTATTTACATACAAGAAGGTGAAGCATAAGGATGCCCTACATCAAACAGAGAACTCTATCAAACTGAGATTAGAAATTAAATACGAATGAGGCACACACTGAGAGAATTGAGTCACTGTGCATCTGAACAAATTACAGCCAGGTACTCAGCTCACTTGAAAGAGAAGAGTTTGCTTGAATAGCAGAATAAATGTATAACCACCCAACAGATTCTTTAATGTATGCTAAGTGTTCTCATTACAAATTCATGGAATTCACATGCTATAAATTGAGGAATACACAGTTCAAGAGAATATAGTTTATCAGTTTTCAGATTTGGTCAGCTCAAGGTACAATGTGAAAAATGAAGATATTATTTCATTCAATCAAACAAACTTTAAATTGTCCAAATGAGTGGCTGAATATGTAAGAGGATGTTAAAATGGAAATCTCTGCTAAGACAGAAAATAAAATAATGGACGTAAAGATAGTTGTAAACAGGCCATCTTATAAACCTCAAAATAAAATCTGCATATATATTCCTAAATTCTTTATTTCTGTGAAAGGTACAGATTTCTACTCTCATTTCAAGTCTGGCTTTAAGGAACTGCTTAGAGATCCTATCATGTATCCCTGAAGTTTTAGGGACCCTAGGGACTAGTGCCAATCTGTCACCTGGAAAATTTATGAGATGAGGGGGGCACTGTCCAGATGAAACATCCAAGGAGAAAATATGACATTGGACAGCCTACAGTCTTAGAATTTTATTTTTTTAAAGATGTATTTATTTGAAAGAAATAGAAAGAGACAGAGACAGACAGAGACAGACAGAGAGAGACAGAAAGAGAGCTTCCATCCTCTGGCTCACTCTCCACATGATAGCAACAACCCCCCACACACACACCCCCACACCCCCGGGCTGAGCCAGACCAGAGCTATGTGGGTGGCAGGGATCCAAGCACTTAGACCATCTTCCACTGCTTTTCCCAGGTCATTAGCAGGGAGCTGTACAGGAAGTGGAGCAACCAGGACTAGAACTGGCACCCAATTGGAATGTGACAACACAGGAAGTGGTTTTACCTTCAATATCACAATGCTGGCCCCAACACAATCTTAGAATTTTCCATGTAAAAGGTGTAAGGGTGTTTCCTATGGATCAGATGTAGGCTGTGTGCAAGAAAGTGCGTGTGAGTTTCATCTTAGAATATATCGGTCCATGAAGGGCTAGTAGACTCAGCAAAGGAAATGGAGGCATCACCCGATCCCATGCAGCTGGAGGACAGACTGACTCACCAGGGAAGTGCGGATGCATCTGCCTTGCACAAAGACTGCAGGAAAGACAGCCCAGTGGCAGAGACCCTTAAGCTCCTACATCAGACAGTGTGAGTTACGTAATTAGAACTCTGAATGCTTACCAGGTGTTTAAGAAACTGCTAATTTCTAAGTGTAATAGAGATACTGTGGAGGTTTAAAAGGTAAATATTGGGGCAAGCATTTGTTGCAGCAGTTAAAATGCCATTTGGAGGGCCGGCGCTGTGGGAGACCTGGAGGAGGCTCCTGGCTTCTGGCTTCGGATCGGTGCGGCTCCAGCAGTTGCAGCCTACTCTCTCGCTCACTCTCTCTCTCTCTCCCTCTCTGCGTCTCCTTCTCTCTGTATGTAACTCTTTCTTTCAAATAAATAAAAAATTAATCTTAAAAAAAGAAAACACTATGCTAAATGAAATAAGCCAGTACCAAAAAAACAAACACTGTGACTTCGCTTGTCTGAGGCAGTTAGTCAGAATAATTGATATTGGTTGCTTGGACTCAAAAAAAAAAAAAAAAAAAAAAGGAATGGAGCTGGGGTGAGGAAATAAGGAAAAAAGATCAGCTATTAATTGGTAGTGATCGAAGCTGAGTGAAAGGCACATTGAGGTTCTTGAAATTTTCCCACTTTTGTACATGATTGGAATTTTCCATACAATTCAGAAGAAAAAAATAAAGTTTACACATCTTTGCTAAAGATGGAAAACAGTGTGTTATATCACAAAGATGGTGAAGAAAGAGGATAAAAGGAAGACATACTGTTTGTCCAAACTTTGAGGGTGAAACAAGCGTATAACAGAGAAATAAATAAGAATAAAAATGCTGACATGAAAGGATGGAGAGAAGACAATGTAAGAAACAGGGGTTAATGCAAAATGTTTCTGAAGATATCTTTTAGTATACCTTCTGAAAATGCCTTTTAGAATTATGTGGACTCTGATTTTTCACATTTCTTTTTTTTTAATTTATTTGTTTATTTGAAAGTCAGAGTTACACAGAGAGAGAAGGAGAGGCAGAGAGAGGTCTTCCATCCGCTGGTTTACTCCCCAATTGGCTGCAATGGCTGCAGCTTCGCTGATCCAAAGCCAGGGGCCAGAAGCTTCTTCCGGGTCTCCCACGTGGGTGCAGGGGCCCAAGCACTTGGGCCATCTTCTACTGCTTTCCCAGGCCACAGCAGAGAGCTGGATTGGAAGTAGAGCAGCCAGGACTGGAACCAGCGCCCATACAGGATTCCGGCATTGTAGGCGGCAGCTTTACCTGCTACGCCACAGTGCCAGCCCTGATTTTTGACATTTCTAAAGATTTCATATATCCATCAAGTTAATCACATAAAAACAACCCCTATAACTGAAAAAAAGTGAAGTAAATGGACCTGTTTGTCAAACTGATGAAAGAACCACACAGAGATTATTATTCCAAGTCATTTTAAAAATTGGCCCTAGCATTTTATCCCAAGGATATGGCCTAAGGACAGAAAGAACTGGAAATAAACTTTAAAATTCACTCCACAGGTTTATTTTGGTAGGACTATTGATATTGCAGTTTTTTTTTAACTTTTATTTAATGACTATAAATTTCCAAAGTACAGCTTATGGATTACAATGGCTTCCCCCCCATAACGTCCCTCCCACCCGCAACCCTCCCCTTTCCCACTCCCTCTCCCCTTCCATTCTGATATTGCAGTTTTGAGCCAGTTTCCTATATACTGTGGGTAAAGCAAATAATACAATGTTGATATAATTAGAAACTAAGATTGGCAATGAAACAGAAAGAGAAATACTGTATATTTATAAAATCAAAGAATTTAAGAAAAAGATTTTCATTATTAAATTTGAGTTAGAAATGCTTCTCGAGGTTATAATTAAAATATATGCCCCTGGCAGGCATACAACTTAGCGGTTAAGTGGTCTTTAAGATGCACATTTCCCATAGCAGAATACCTGAATTCTGTACTGGCTCTAGCTCCTGACTCAGCTTTCTGCTAATGTGGACACTGGGAGGCAGCAGGATGTAGCTCAACTGATTGGATTCCTACCACCCACATGGAAAACTGGGATTGAATTCCTGAACCTATAGATGATGGAATCTCTCTTTCTCTCTATCTCTATCTCTCCTACCTTCCCTCCCGCTCTTTTAAGTAAATACACATTTTTTAAAATTAAAAATAAATATTTTCCTCTCTTTTCAGAGTATGAGAATGAGAGAATTGCGGAACTCTCGGGAAAAAAATAACTGGCAGCTCAGGACATGATTCAGCCTCTTTGATGACCAAAAACATGACCAAGACACACAGTCAGAAATAACTTCTCGGGGGAAAGAGGGGTGGAGAAGGGTGGAGAAAAGTACAGGGGCATCAAAAGGACAAATACCATGATCTGTGGTAAATAATAGAGCACCTAAAAGGTAATCTATAGAAGTGAGGTTGACACTTTGAGATGCGATGGTTTTGAACAGTCCTTGTCTCAAGTGTTGAGGAATAGTTTTTTGTTAATACTATTTGTTGAAATCTTTACTTATTATAGAGTTAATCTTATGTGGATAAAGTTAACTGAAAATAGATCTTAGTAAAAAATAAGAATGGGAATAGGAGAGGGAGGAGGAAGAAAAGTAGGAATGTAGATAGGAGGGCAGGTGTGGTGGGAAGAATCACTATGTTCCTAAAGTATTTATGAAAATTTGTATGCCTTAAGTAAAAGATTTCTGGGGAAAAAAAGAAGCACGCACAGAGGCATAAAGGAGGAAGACCAAGTTTCTGCAGGGCTGCAAGAACCTTCTGTGTCAGGCTCCTGTGAACTTGGATGGTCCTGGGAAGTCCCTTAGCTCTTTTGCACAGCAATAAGAACAGAACCCCTTCTAAAAGTTTTAAATTAAAAAAAAAAATAATAATGCATTTTAGAGAAAGCACCTGCTTTGTGTTTATTGTTTGTGGCTGAATATTTTTTTAAAAAATTATTTATCTATTTGAAAGGTAGAGTTACAGAGAGGCAAAGGCAGAGAGAGAGGTCTTCCATCTGCTTGTTCACTCCCCAGATGGCCGCGGTGGCCGGAGATAGGCCAATTTGAAGCCAGGAGCCAGGAGCTTCTTCTGTATCTCCAACACCAGTGCAGGGGCCCAAGGACTTGGGCCATCTTCTACTGCTTTCCCAGGCCAGAGCAAAGTGTTGAATCACAGTTGGAGCAGCCGGGACTTGAACTGGTGCCCACATGGGATGCTGGAGCTGCAGGCGGCAGCATTACCCACTACACCACAGCCTCGGCCCCTGTGACTGGATTATTATTCCTAATCACTCCATGGTCACTAAATACCCACTGGATATGAGAGACAAACAAGAAAAGGCTAAGAACAATGAAGGAGGCAGATACAAAAGAGGATACAGAGCATGAACCAGCGCATGGACTTTACTCCAAATTTGCAAAGAACTCGAAAGCAGAAAAAAGAGAAGCACCCAGCTGACTATGAAGAACAAAAGGTATGAAGCTACTGACGTCAGCATCTTCAAAAATTATGTTAAGAATAAAATAGATTAAATTAAATTTAAAAGGACACTCTTGAAGATAAATTTAAAAGCAATAATTTAGGAAAAGAACAGAAACGGATTGAACAGATTGTTAAGGAATCTGCCGAAAAACTGGCCAGGGAATTTCTTTAAAGAGTTTTGGGAAAATAACAAATAGGACAAAGACACTGGGACTTTTCCATTCTGTGAATCCTGTAGTAGGAGAAATTGGGCTTTTGGTTGTTACAGTGAGGAACTTGCAAGAAGTGAATAACTTGCAAGAAGATAGAAGGACTAAAGGATGGCACTGTGACACATTGGGTTAAGTCACCAATTATGATTCTGGCATCCCACAATATAAGTGCTGGTTGGAGGCCTGGCTGTTCTTTTTCAGATCGATTTCCCTGCTGATGTGCCCAGAAAGGCAGTGGATGATGTCGAAAATGCTTGGGTCCTGTCACTCATGTGGGATATAGGGACAGAATTCCTGGCTCCTGGCTTCAGCTTGGCCCTGCCCTGGCTGTTGTGGCCATTGTGGTAACGAACCAATATATGGAAGACTTCTATCTTTCTCCTTTGCTCTATGTATCTGCTTTTTGATTAAATTTTAAATATATCTTTTAAAAAGAAAGATAATGTTACTGTCTTTACAAATAATCAATAAGGATCATTTTTATATAATCTGTTTAATTTATGGAGAAAACTTGTCTTCCAAGTATCTTACTATCCATGAATCTTGGCCACCTGCCAAGATTACCTATATACAGACCATTTAGTGCATGTTCTAGTAAGAGGCAGTATAGAATTTTCCAGGAGTTAAAGGAATCATCACCTGTGAAGGCAAGAATAGGACACTTGACATAGCAAGAGACATACAGATTACAGCAATGGCTCCAGGTTCTTTATACTCCATAATCAAGACAAGCTCACGACATTGAGGGCAGCGAAGTAAGATCTTCAAGGTCATGAAAAATGTGTGTAGTAGAAAAATTACGAATATATTTTAAAATATTATGCACCAAAATAAATTTACCATTATTTTTTAAAGACTTATTCATTTTTTTAAAGGCAGAGTTACACAGAGGCAGAGGCAGAGAGAGTTCTTCCATCTGCTGATTCACTCTCCAGATAATCTGTGGCTGAGCTATGCCTATCTGAAGCCAGGAGCAAGGAGGCTCTTCTGGTCTTCCGTGCGGGTACAGGGACCCAAGGACTTGGACCATCTTCCATGCTTTCCCAGGCCATAGCAGAGAACTGGATCAAAAGTGGAGCAGCTGGGATCCAAATCAGAGCCCACGTGAGATGCCAGCACTGCAGGCGGTAGCCTTACCCACTAGGCCACAATGCTGGCCCCAAATTCACCACTAAATTTCATTTTCCACAAACTTTTTGTAGTGAGTGCCCTTAGCAGTTCGAAGTCAAAGATTTGACTGAGATGCTGATGTAATCTAAAGTAAACTTTACAAAACCACCACACTGGTCTGGGAGCTCAAGGAGACTCAAACTGTCTGTTTGAGGTATCTGCTCTACACCATTTGCCTCCCAAGCTCCTCTTACAGAGACGTGTATCTATCTGAATAAGTGGCCAAAAATCTTGAAGAATCATAACAGCAAATTATAGTCATGTTATGGAGTTACAAAACGAATGGAGGAGGAGGGAATCTTCGTGGGGCAGTGGATCAAGCCACCACCTGTAACACTGGCATCTCATACTGGAGCACTGGTTTGGGTTCCAACTGCTAGTCAACTACCAGTTAATGTGCCTGGGGAAGCAGTGGAAGATGGCCCAAGTACATGAGTTCCAGCCACCCACTTTGGAGATCTCAGATGGAGCTCCAGGCTCCTGACTTAAGCCTGGTCCAGGTTTGGCTGTTATAGCTGTTTCAGGAAGTGAACAAGTAGATAGAAGATTTCTCTCTCTGTGTGTCTCTCCCTCTCTCTCTCACTTGACTTTAAATTTAAAAAAATCCTTAATGGGAATTTTCCTTGCTTCCTCCATTACTGAAAATAACTTTGGTTTAACAGAAGTTATTAAAGCAACTAAACAACTAATTTTATAGTTAGGGATACAATAATATTTGAAACATTGCCTTTCATTATATATAATACTTATTTTTTACTTTCTTTTTTTAGTTTTTATTTATTTACTTTTCATTTTATTTGAAAGGCAGAGAGACAAAGAGAGATCTCCCGTCCACTAGTTCACTCTCCAAATGCCCACCACAGCTGTGGCTGAGTCAAGTATAAAGCAGGAACCCAGAACTCAATTCATATGTCTCGTGTGGGTGGCAGGAAGCCAAGTACTTGATATCTTCCACCGGTTCCCCAGGCACATTAGCAGTAAGTTGAAGTGGAAGCACAGCAGTTGGGACCCAAACCTGCTGCTTCCCACGGTGGACATTAGCAAGAAGCTGTGTCAGTGGCAGAGTGTAGGACTTGAACCAGGTACTCTGATATGGAAGTGGGCATCCCAAGCAGTGACAAGCATTGTGCCATAAGCCCACCACCATTTTTTGCCTTTCTTAATTTAGAAAAGCCTGACTTGGAACATTAAATATTTTATACTTGTATTTTTAAAGTATGGAGCAATTGATTTTAGTGTTCCTTAGATTGGACATGTGTTAAGTAATCTTTTTCAATCTTGGACTGTGGGAAAAATATGCACGTGTGCGCACACACTCACACACACACAATTCAAGAAGCCATGACATCCTTGCAACAATTAATATTTAATGCTTAAATACTGATTTCTACCTATTATTCTGCACCAAAAGGAATGTAGTCTCCTAGAAGATTGGATTTTAAAATGTGGTCACAGAAGCATAAAAAAAAATCAGTGTGGGATATCTTAGACCAAAGATCTAAGAGGTTTCAAATACAAATGATAATAAAATGTACAGCTTGAGGGGCCGGCACTGTGCGGTAGCAGTAAAGCCACTGCCTGCAGTGCCAGCATCCCTTATGGGAGTCTGTTTGTGCCCCAGCTGCCCAACTTCCCATCCAGCACCTTGCTAATGGCCTGGAAAAGGTAGCAATGGATAGTCCAAGTGCTTGGGCCCCTGCTACCCACATGGGAGACCTGGAAGAAACTCCTGGTTTTGTCCTGGCCCAGCCCCTGCCATTGCAGCCATCTGAGGAGCGAACCAGTGGATGCAAGATCTCTATCTCTCTGTCTTTCCTTCTCACTCTCCCACTCTTTCAAATAAATAAATCATATGTGTGTGTGCATGTGTGTGTGTGTGTATGTGTTCATAATTGCTCATATACCAATTTGGGAAATTTCAAATCTATGTTTTTTCCAAAGAATAATAATAGGTCAAATTAATTGCAGAAGGAAAATGTAAGAGAGATGAAAAAGACAGAATTTTCTTCAGTTCTATTAGGGGTGATTATTATACAAATTGCTTAAATATGAACTTTGGTATTAAACCCAAAGAACTAAATCTACATCCTGATTCTTTAGGAGCAATGGAAACTCTTTTTTACAGAAGAATGTTGGTAGATAATTATAGAAAGATAAAATCTAGCAAATTCTCAACCTGGTACCCACAATAAAATAATTAATTTTAATAAAGCAGTTTATTAAAAATAATTTTTAATAATAATATATTTTATTCAAATAATTATTTATTTAAATTATTTAAATTAAATTATTTATCTAAAATTTATTTAAATAATGTCTTTTATTTAAATAATTTTATTTAATTATTTAAATTTAAATAATTTTATTTAAACGATATTTAAATAATAATGTATTTTAATGATTATTAAAATATACATTGAAAAAATGTCTGGTTGATAATAGAAATCCACCTTTAATAGTGTTAATAAAATAAAAACTTTTCTAGTGATCCCTGTTAGGAATTTGGAAAACATTATGCTGAGTGAAATAGGCCAATCCCAAAGGGACAAATATCATATGTTCTCCCTGATCGGTGACAACTAACCAAGCACCAAAAAGGAAACCTGTTAAAGTGAAATGAACACTATGAGAAACGGTGACTTGATCAGCCCTCACCCTGACTGTTGATGAGCAACTTAATATGTTATCCCTCTTAGTATTTTTTATGTTTGTTCTACTTAATACTTTTGGTTGAATACTATAATCAATACACAGTTATTCTTAAGTCTTGAAACTTAACTGAAAAGTGATCACTGTTAAATATAAGAGTGAGGATAAGAGAGGGAAGAGATGTGCAATTCGGGACATGCTCAAGCTGACTTGCCCCAAATGGTAGAGTTAGAAACATACCAGGGGATTCCAATTCAATCCCATCAAGGTGGCATGTACCAATGCCATCTCACTAGTCCCAGTGATCAATTTCTATTCACAATTGATCATAATGATAGGACTAAGAGCCAAAGGGATCACATAAGTAAGAATAGTGTCTGCAAATATTAACTGATAGAATCAAAAAGGGAGAGAACGATCCAACATGGGAAGCGAGATACACAGCAGACCCATAGAATGGCAGATGTCCTAAACAGCACTTTGGCCTCAGAATCAGCCCTTAAGGCATGTGGATCCGGCTGAAGCCCATTAAAGTATTTTAGGCATGGAAAGCCAAGACACTCTGGCAAAAAAAAAAAAAACAAAAAAAACAAAAAAAAAAAAAACAAACACCTAAATGAAAAATCTCTGTGAGTGGGATCCCAGTGGAAAGAACAGGCCATCAAAGAAGGAGGTACTTTTCTCTGAAGGGAGGAGAGAACTTCCATTCTGACTACGACCTTGCCTAAATATGATCAGAGTCGGTGAACTCAAAAGGCTTCCATAGCCTTGGCAACTCATCACAAGAGCCTAGGGTGATTACTGAGGCCTTAAACAAGAGTGTCAATTTGTTAAGTCAACAACAGGAGTCACTGTGCACTTACTCCTCACGTAGGATCTCTGTCCTTAATGTGCTGTACATTGTGATTTAATGCTATAACTAGTACTCAAACAGTATTTTTCACTTTGTGTTTCTATGTGGGCGCAAACTGTTGAAATCTTTACTTAATATATGCTAAACTGATCTTCTGTATATAAAGAGAATTGAAAATGAATCTTGATGTGAATGGAAGGGGAGAGGGAGTGGGAAAGGGGAGGGTTGCGGTGGGAGGGAAGTTATGGGCGGGAAGCCATTGTACTCCATAAGCTGTACTTTGGAAATTTATATTCATTAAATAAAAGTTTAAAAAAAATAAAAACTTTTCTGTCTTCTTTATTTTTCTTTCCTCCCTATGCTTAAGCCCTCTTGGGGTCTAAAATCCTGTTAGGTAACTGAGTAGTGGAATGGTAGAGGGAAATGACCGAATGAATCAATTATGATGTTATTTTCTATCTTAAGCCTTTTGACTGAAATAAAAACTCCAGCTACAGATAGGATAGACCTCAGTTTTTTATATTTATTTATTTATTTATAAGAAAGAAAACAAAGTGACACACAGAGAGGGAGAAAGACAGAGATATCTTACATCCTCTGCTTCAATCTCCAAATGGCTGTAATGATCAGGTCTGGGCTAGGCAGAAGCCTGGAGCCAGGAATTCCATCTGGGTCTCCCACCTGGGTGGCAGAGATCCAAGCACTTGGATCATCTTCCTTTGCCTTCCAGGTGCATTAGCAGGGAACTGGATCAGAAGCAGTGCAGCCAGCACTTGAATGGGCACTCCCATACGGAATGCCACTGTTGCAAGTGGCAACTTAACCTGCTTCATCACACCTCCCCTAAGCCCTCTATTTTATTTTTATTATTCATTTTTTAAAGATCTATCATCTCAGATATAAAATGGCTGAATAGAGTATAGCCACATTGACTTCAGTTGCTCTGGGATATGAAAAGACAAAGAAATGACTGCATTTCCAGGGGTCTGACTGATGGAAATTTTCAGCAAAGAAGTGGATAAAAAAAGAAATGAAGACTCTGGAACAAGAGAGAGGACAGAGACACTGCTGCAGCCAGCTGAGCAGCACAGCCAGTTGCTGGCTGTGAGCTGCCATCTTAATACACCAAGGTAGGAAAAAATTGCTGCACTCTCCCACCGCTCACAGTTTTAGCTGAGAGGGAATTCCACTGTCACCCAATGACTTTTACTCCAGCCTGGAGAGCTGACTGGGGTTTGAGCAGGGAAGCCAGCTTGCTTCTTTCCCCTCCGCCAATCCTGCAGAGCACTGTACTTGGCAGCAGAAAGTTGCACAGGGCACCTCTATTCTCCTACCAGCATCATAGTCAGAAACAGGACAGTCCAGGGGACACAGGACAGATTCCCTGCATCCTTAAACTATGGGAGTTTTTGAGCTTTAGCCCTAGAGCTATGCTTCATGTTCTACGTGGGCAAGGGGGATCCACTTTAGCTTCTGGGGGCCAACATCAAAACCAGCCCATAAAAAAAATCCACTCCCACTCTGGGATATCTGGATATAACCCATTCTATCCTGCAACACCAGGGCTGTAATAATTCAATCTAAATTTATTGGTGGCACCAGAATCCACCCAGAGATGTAGGGAAGAACCTATTTGCATTCCAACTCTATTCATAATATCCACAGTAAAATCTCCTGTATACTTTGTAGTCACCCTGTAGGACTGGAACAGGGTCCAGTTCACATCCCCTAGACCTAGGACAATGACTGTTGATATTAAAAGCCAGAGCACCAGTTGGACTCTCCTAGCAGAACCTGAGGAATGATCCATCTGTATCACGTAGTCCTAGAGCCACAAGCCCTGGCATCACTCAAGGTTGCCAATAGGACAAGGGGCCAGCCTCCCTGTCCCCTCAGCACCAAAAGCAAGGCCCTGGCTATCACATCCACCAGGGGAACTGACACTGAACTCTCTGTGGACCAAAGATACACACCCAAGGAAACTCTTATTCATCTCAAACCACACTTCTACCCCTATGAAAGGCAGCAGAGTGGTCCACTGTGGCAGTTACAGACACGGATGACACTGATGAAGAAATCACCTAGAGGTCGGTGCCACAGCTCACCTGGCTAATCCTCCGCCTGCGGCGCCAGCACCCTGGGTTCTAGTCCCCATTGGGGCCCTGGATTCTGTCCCGGTCGCTCCTCTTCCAGTCCAGCTCTCTGCTGTGGCCCAGGAGTTCAGTGCAGGATGGCCCAAGTGCTTGGGCACTGCACCCGCATGGGAGACCAGGAGGAAGCACCTGGCTCCTGGCTTTGGATCGGCACAGCACGCTGGCCGCAACACGCCAGGGTCACAACCCGCCAGCCCTGGCGGCGGCTACTTGGGGGGTGAACCAACGGAAAAGGAAGACCTTTCTCTCTGTCTCTCTCTTTCTAACTTTGTCTATCGAAAGAAAGAAAGAAGAAAGAAAGAAAGAAAGAAAGAAAGAAAGAAAGAAAGAAAGAAAGAAAGAAAGGAAGGAAGGAAGGAAGGAAGGAAGGAAGGAAGGAAGGAAGGAAGGAAGGAAGGAAGGAAGGAAAGAAAGAAAGAAAAGAATTCACCTGGAGACTACACTCTTGCATTCATCCAGAACCAAAGCCAATGCATCAAGTCATGTGATACTCTGCATTCCAGCTAAACCATAAAGTCCTTTACAATAAAATTTACCATAAAGAAGGGAGGAGCTGGCACTGTGGCGTAACCGGTAAAGTTGCCGCCTGCAGTGCCAGCATCCCATATGGGCACCGGTTTGAGTCCTGGCTGCTCCACTTCCAATCCAGCTCTCTGCTATGGCCTGGGAAAGCAGTAGAAGATGGCCCATGTCCTTGAGACCCTGCAGCCACCCCTGCACCTGGAAAAAGCTCCTGGCTCCTGGTTTTGGATCAGCACAGCTCCAGCCATTGCAGCCAGTTGGGGAGTGAACCAGCAGATGGAAGACCTCTCTCTCTCCCTGCCTCTCCTTTTCTCTCTGTGTAACTCTGACTTTCAAATAAATAAATAAATCTTTTTAAAAAAAAAAAGAAAAAGGGAGAATACATCAGATAGGCAGATATCAATGTAGAGACACAGGAGACATGAAGAAGCAAGGATAACATAATGCCTCTGAAAGAACACAATAATCCTCCAAAATTAGATCCTGCACTAAAGGAAATCTATGAAATAACAGATATAGAATTCAAAATAATGATTGTAATGAAACTCAATGAGATTCAGGAGGGGGTTGGCTCTGTGCGATAGTGGGCTAAACATCCATCTGCTGCACCAGCATCCCATATGATCACTGATTTGTATCATGGCTTCTCCTCTTCCAATCCAGCTCCCTGCTATAGCCTGGGAAAGCAGTAGAAGATGGCTCAAGGGCTTAGGGCCCTGTACCAATGTGGGAAACCCAGAAGAAGCTTCTAGCTCCTGGCTTCAGATCAGCCTGGCTCTGGCCGTTGTGGCTATGTGGGAAATAAACCAGCTGATGGAAGACCTCTCTCTCTGTCTCTCCTTCTCTGTCTGTAACTCTACCTCTCAAATAAACAAATCTTTTTTTTAAAAAAAAACAGAGATGCAAGAGAATGCAGATACACAGATTAAAGAAATGAGGAAGTCAATGAATGACATGAATGAAAATGTTATTAAGGAGATAGAACTCATTAAGAAGAAACAAATATGAATTTTGGAGATGAAATCTTCAGTCAGTGAAATAAAAAACATGATTCAATACTCTCAGCAGAACAGACCAAAGTGGAGGAAAGAATTTCTGAGCTCAAACAAGTATTTTGAAATAACCCGGGCTGGCATTATTTGCTGAACCTCTGCCTTCGGCGCCGGAATCCCCATGGGCACAGGATTCTAGTCCCGGTTGCTCCTCTTCCAGTCCAGCTCTCTGCTGTGGCCCGCGAAGGCAGTGGAGGATGGCCCAGGTGCTTGGGTGCCTGCACCCACGTGGGAGACCAGGAAGAAGCACCTGGCTCCTGGCTTCGGATCGGCATAACTCCGGCCGTAGCGGCCATTTGGGGGTGAACCAACGGAAGGAAGACCTTTCTGTCTGTCTTTCCCTCTCACTGTCTGTAACTCTACCTGTCAAATAAATAAATAAATAATCTTTAAAAAAAAACCCAGACAAAAATAAAGATAAAAGAAAAGAATTAAAAAGAATGAAAGAAGCCTATGCCCAAAATGGGAAACCATTAAATGGCCAAATATGAATATATAGACATTCCTGAAAGAGAACAAAAGGAGAAAAATTGAGAACATGCTAAAAGAAATAATAGTTGAAAATTTCCCAAGTCTTTAAAGAGACTACAAGAAGCTCTAAGAACCCCAAGCACAATCAACCAAAAAAGAACTTCTCCAAGGCTTATCATCATCAAGTTGTCAAAAGTTAAAGATAAGGAGAGACTCCGAAACACAGTAAAAATACCAAGATATATATAAAGGAAAACCAATTAGATTAACATCAGACTTCTCAGAGGAAACCCTACAGGTGAAAAGAGAGTGGGATAATATATTCAAAGTCTTAAAAGAAAGAAACTTAGAAACAAGAGTATATATCCAGAGAAGCTTTCCTTTAAAAGTGAAGGGGGGGGCGGTGCTGTGGCGTAGTGGGTAAAGCCTCTGCCTGCAGTGCCAGCATCCCATATGGGTGCCGGTTTGAGTCCTGGCTGTTCCACTCCTGATCCAACTCTGCTATGGCCTGGGAAAGCAGTGGAAGATGGCCCAGGTCCTTTGGCCCCTGAAACCATATGGGAGACCCAGAGGAGGCTCCTGGCTCCTGGCTTCGAATCGGCACAATTCCAGCCACTGCGGCCAATTGGGGAGTGAACCAGTGGATGGAAGACCTCTCTCTCTGCCTCTCCTTCTCTCTCTGTGTAACTCTGACTTTCAAATAAATGAAGAAATTTTAAAAAATAAAAAGCAATAAAATAAAATAAAATGCATAAATATTCTTAGTAAGAAAAAAAAGTGAAAGAGAAACAAAGTATTATCCAGATAAACAAAAAACCAGAGAATCACCACCACCAGACCAGCCTTACAAGAAATTCTGCAGGGCATCCTGCAGTAGAAGTAAACATGAAAATATATGACACCGTCAAATTCACTAACAGAACAGGTAGAATCATTATCCAATCAACAAAATTATTCTATGTAGTTCTTATCTATCAATACTAACTTTGAATGTAAATGGAACAAATTCACCAACCAAAAGACTTAGGTTGGCTGAATGGATAAAACACCACAACCCCACTATATGTTGCCACTGTCTGCAGTACTAGCATCCCATATGGGTTCCGGTTCAAGTCCCGGCTGCTCTGCTTCCGATCCAGCTCTCTGTTATGGCCTGGGAAAGCAGTAGAAGATGACCCAAGTCCTTGGGCCTCTGCACCTGTGTGGGAGACACAGAAGAAGCTCCTGGTTCCTGGATTTCAATTATCATAGCTCCAACCATTGCAGCTATCTGGGACGTAAACCAGCAGATGGAAGCCTTTTCTCTCTCTCTCTCTGCCTCTCTAGCTGTCTTTTAAATAAATAAATACAGCTTTAAAAAAAGAATAGATGAACTAATTCAATAAACTTGCAGATTACAAAATAAGCATACAAGAAGAACTCACAGAAAGAGAAATCAAGAAAGAAATCCCATTCACAACAGCCACAAAAAAATAAATATTTAGGAAAAATTTAGCCAAAGAAGTAAAAGATCTCTATAGTGAAAAGTATCAAACATTGATGAAAGAAATCAAAGACACATAAAAAATGAAAATTTGCTCATAGATTGGAAGAATTAGTATCATCAAAATGTCTATACTACCTAAAGCAATTTATGGATTCAATGCAATCCCTATTAAAATATCAGTGGCGTTCTTTACAGAGTTAAATAAAACAATCTGGAAATTCATATGGAATCACAAAGACCTAGAACATCCAAGACAATCTGGAGCAAGAAATATTGAACATATTAATACCTGACTACAAAGCTATAGTAACTAAAACAGCTTCATACTGGCTACATAGATCAATGGAACATAATAGAGCCCAGAAATTAATCCACGTACATACAGACAATTGATGTTTGACAAAAGTGCTCAGACCATGCAGTGGAACAAGAATAATCTCTTCAGCAAATGGTGCTGGCCAAACTGGATGTATATGTGTAGAATTAA
Source organism: Oryctolagus cuniculus (assembly GCF_051225735.1). Classification (NCBI taxonomy): domain Eukaryota; kingdom Metazoa; phylum Chordata; class Mammalia; order Lagomorpha; family Leporidae; genus Oryctolagus; species Oryctolagus cuniculus. Next base: position 64,930,205 of record NC_142870.1, read on the forward strand.
ATTATATCCAGGACCAGTGCTGTGGCATAGCAGGTAAAGCCACCACCTGCAGTGCCAGCATTCCATATGGGCACTGGTTCCCATCCCAGCTGCTCCACTTCTGATCCAGCTCTCTGCTTTGGCCTGGGAGAGCAGTGGAAGATGGCCCAAGTCTTTGGGCCCCTGCACCCACGTGGGAGACCTGGAAGAAGCTCTGGGCTCCTGGCTTTGGATCTGGCCATTACCTCCAACTGGAGAGTAAACCAGCGGATGGAAGACCTCTCTCTCTCTCTCTGCCTCTCCTTCTCTGTGTAACTCTGACTTTCAAATAAATAAATAAATCTTTTAAAAAAGAATTAAATTATATCCATATCTCTCACCATATACAAAAATCAATTCGAGATGGATTTAAGACATGAGGTTACAAAGTTGCCGGAGGAAAACGGGGGCAACACTTCAAAGACATTGGTGTGGGGTACCACTTCTCTGACAAGACTCCCCAGTGCACAGGCAACAAAAGCAAAACTAAACAGATGGGACTATATCAAACTCAGAAGCATTTGCAAAGGAAAGGAAATTATCAATAGAGTGAAGACATATCCAGCAGAATGTGAAACAATATTTGCAAACCACCTATCTGACAGAGGAGTAATATCCCAAATGTATCAGCAACTTAAAAAATTTAACAACAGGGGCTGGCATTGTGGTGTAGAAGATTAAGCCTCTGCCTGTGGCGCTGGTATCCCATATGGGCATCAGCTCGTATCCTGGCTGCTCCTCTTCTGATCCAGCTCTCTACTATGTCCTGGGAAAGCAGTGGTAAATGGTCCAAGTCCTTGGGCCCTTACACCTGCGTGGGAGACCCAGAAGAAGCTCCTGGTTCCTGCCTTCAGATCAGCTCAGCTCTAGCAATTGCAGCCATTTGGGTAGTGAACCAACAGACAGAAGACCTCACTCTCTGTCTCTTTCTGTAACTCTGACTTTCAAATAAGTAAATAATTTTTAAAAAAAAATTCAACAACTACAAAAAAACACAATCCACTTGAGAAATGAGCCAAGGACTGAAATAGATAGTTCTCCGATCCAACATGGGAAGCGGGATACACAGCAGACTCATAGAATGGCAGATGTCCTAAATAGCACTCTGGCCTCAGAATTAGCCCTTAAGGCATTCAGATCCAACTAAAAAGCCCATGAAAGTATTTCAGGCATGGAAAGCCAAGACACTCTGGCAAAAAAAAAATGACCTAAATGAAAGATCTCCGTGAGTGAGATCCCAGTGGAAAGAATAGGTCATCAAAGAAGGAGGTACCTTTCTCTGAAGGGAGGAGAGAACTTCCACTTTGACTATGACCTTGTCCAAATATGATCAGAGTTGGCGAACTCAAAAGGCTTCCATAGCCTTGGAAACTCATGACAAGAGCCTAGGGTGATTACTGATGCCATAAGCAAGAGTCTCAATTGGTTAAGTCAACAACAGGAGTCACTGTGCACTTACTCCTCATGTAGGATCTCTGTCCTTAATGTGTTCTACATTGTGATTTAATGCTATAACTAGTACTCAAACAGTATTTTTCACTTTGTGTTTCTATGTGGGCACAAACTGTTGAAATCTTTACTTAATATATACTAAACTGATCTTCTGTATATAAAGAAAATTGAAAATGAATCTTGATGTGAATGGAAGAGGAGAGGAAGCGGGAAAGGGGAGGGGAGTGGGTGGGAGGGAAGTTGGGGGGGGGAGCCATTGTACTCCATAAGCTGTACTTTGGAAATTTATATTCATTAAATAAAAGTTAAAAATAATCCTAAAAAAATAGATATTTCTCAAAAGAAAAAAAATACAAATGGCCAATAAATATTTGAAAATCTTTACTATATATGTGTGAAATGGTCATTTTTCCATTTAAATCATTGTTTATGGTTGCTGCTTATATTCCCACTAAACTAGGGTCTTTTTGCTTTTACTTGTTAAAATTCTTGTCCAGTGAGGTATTAAGCCTTTTTTACTGTAATGTAATTTTAAAATATGTTATCTCAAAAACTAAAAAAAGAAAGGGAGAAGGAAAGACTGAGAGGGAGGGAATTTTGTTATGTTCTTGGAATTGTTTCTACAAATCTCATTGAATCTGTTACATCTAATTAAAAAATAAAATAAAGTTTTTTAAAATCTATCATCTATCTATATCTATATATCTGTCTATCTGTCAAAAGTCTATTTTCTATTTGAAAGACAGAGTGACAGAGAGGGAGGCAGAGACACAGAGATACCTATAATCCTCTGGTTCACGCATCAGATGACCATAATGGCAATGACTGGGCCAGGCCGAAAGCCTGAAGCCAGGAACTCCATCCAGTTCTACCCATGACTGTAAGGGCCCAAACACTTGGGCCATCAGCTGCTGTCTACCTGTGTATATTAGCAGGGAGTGGAATTGGAAGCAGGGTAACCAGGACTCGATTTGGCACTTTAATAAGGGATGCTGGCATTATAAGAGGTGGCTTAATTCTGCCACAATGCTGGCCCCAGTCCTTGATTTTAAGTTAAGTTTAGTATTCATACTATTAAATATAACTAGCTATTTTAATTTCTGCATTGGAGTACCCACAGGTAGCCAGAAACACATTAGTGCAACCAAAATTTCACTAAGAGGAAGGAACAGGAGTAGCTGTTTTAGAGCTAACGAGGCAATTTAAGAGAAATTATTTGAATATTAATTCAGATTATATCAGGTGGTTGAACCAGTTCAATATGTTCTTGCAACTAAAAGAAATAACTGTGTCAAAAACCCCAGATGCAATAATTTTTATCAGACTTTTTCAGGAACTCCTTGAGTCCTTTTCCCCATGGTCCCACTTTTTGGAGTAGTTCAGGACAATCTCTAATTAGTTCTGTAACAATGAAAGACACACATGGTGTGATAATGATTTATATTGAGATATATTTTAACAGAGTGGCCAGATCTTAAAGAATGCACTTGGGGTGGAATTTGGTTCAGTGATAGATATCACTTGGGATGCCAGCATCCCATATCAGAGTCCTTGGGTTCAAGTCCCAGCTCCAATTCTGATTCCAGCTTCCTGCTATTACAGATCATGGAGGCAACAGGTGACAGCTGAAGTACCTGGATTCTGGACACCCACGAAGGAGACATGGCTTGAGTTCCAGGCGCCTCACTTAAGCCTTGGCCCATCCTGGTTATTGCAGACATTTCTCTTGTGTGTGTATACACCTGTGTATGTCTGTCTCAAATAAATTAAAAATAAAGAACATTAAAGTAATGATTGCAACATTGTCGGCCGGCGCCGCGGCTCACTAGGCTAATCCTCCGCCTAGCGGCGCCGGCACACCGGGTTCTAGTCCCGGTCGGGGCGCCGGATTCTGTCCCGGTTGCCCCTCTTCCAGGCCAGCCCTCTGCTGTGGCCAGGGAGTGCAGTGGAGGATGGCCCAGGTGCTTGGGCCCTGCACCCCATGGGAGACCAGGAAAAGCACCTGGCTCCTGGCTCCTGCCATCGGATCAGCGCGGTGCGCCGGCCGCAGCGCGCCGGCCGCGGCGGCCATTGGAGGGTGAACCAACAGCAAAGGAAGACCTTTCTCTCTGTCTCTCTCTCTCACTGTCCACTCTGCCTGTCAAAAAAAAAAATAAATAAATAAATAAATAAAAATAAATAAAAAAGTAATGATTGCAACATTGTATATCAAGTGCTATACAGAGATAGTGCTGTATAGTGAAAAGAACATTAATGCAGAGAAAGGCAGACCTGAGCTCAAATTCTGGCTCTATTGATTCCCAGGAAAGTGACCGTGGGTCAGTTCCCAACCTCCTGGACTTAGTATATCTCCTATGAGCACAGGGTTCCTTATTTAGTTCTGTCAAATGTAGCACTGATTTGTTGCAGCCTATTTGCTTCAAAAATATTTGCTTTCTTTTTTTTTTTTTGAATGTATTTATTACTCCACTGAACAGTAAAATTAATATATATCGTTTTCATGATTTATCAACCAATATACAGAGAAAGCAATATCATCTGTTACCAGCCAATGTATGGGCTTACTATGTCATAGTCTTTCTATCATTATTTCATGTTTTGTTGAGCAGTTTGAACTTTTAATGGTTGATGAATAGTCAGCAAACTGATCATGTTGGAGATAATGCAAAATATTATGGTACAGTTTCACAACAGGTGTTAATTGCATATTTACTGTGGCATAGTGGGTTTGGCCACAGTCTGCAGTGCTGGCATCCCATGTAGGTCTCAGTTCAAGTCCCAGCTGCTCCACTTCCAATCCAGCTTCCTGCTAATGTGCCTGAGAAAGCAGAGAAAGATGGCCCAAGCACTTGGGCCCCTGCACGCACATGAGAGACCAGGAAGAAGCTTCTGGCTCCTGGCTTTAGTCTGACCCAGCCCTGGCCATTGCAGCCATCTGGGGAGTTAACCAGCAGACTTCTATGTCTCCCTCTCCCTCTGTAACTCTGCCTTTTAAAGAAATAAATAAATCTTTTTAAAAAAATTAATGATACCTCATAAAAAAGCTGATGGAAGTAACTAATAGTAAAGTAAAATAGTCTATCAGCCATCTGTGTAAATTCTTAGACATGAAGACCAACTAAAAACAGCTTTGGTATAAGTGACCACCAATGGTGTAGTGTATCCTGCAGAAATTATGCCTGGAGTTATGTCACAACTTTTGATTTTAAAAGAAGAAAATGGTGATTGCCAGTGTATGATACTGGGAAAACCATCCCCACGATCCTTTTGGTCTATGAGTCTCATAAAGTCCAATTAAATGCTTTCTGTGTCAGATGAGATCATCCTATGCTAATAGGATTTATCTATAAATTTTTTTCAAAATAATTCATTTTATTTTATTTCAAAGGCAGAGTTAGAGAGTGAGAGAGAGAGAGAGAGACAGACAGAGACAGATAAATACAAATCTTCCATCTGCTGCTTCACTCCCCCAAATGGCTACAATGGCCAGGGCTGGAACAGACCTAAGCCAGGAGTCTAGAAGTCTATCTGGGTCTCCCAGATAGGCAGATGGCAGGGACCAAAGTACTTGGGCCATCTTTTGCTGCTTTTCCCAGGCACATTAGCAGTGAGCTGGATCAGAAGTGGATCAGCTGGCACTTGAATCCATACCCTTATGGAATACTGGCATTGTAGAGAGCAGTTTAACTCACTATGCCACAACACTGGCCCTGGGATTTGTCTAGAAAAATTTTACAGTGAAGTGTGGTATGGATTGAAGAATACAATGTCTAAAATTACCCAACCTGATATCTGCATATGGGAGGTTCTCAACAAAACTCTCCCCAATAATAAAGGATTTTGCCTGGAGTTATGGCTGGAAACAAGGAAGCAAGGAACACAGTGGCTTCTCTCAATCCAGGGGATCAGATGATATAAGGTCATTCTTGAAGAATAAGGAGCCTCCCAGGTAACGAAGCTGTAAACTACATTCAGTGTAGGAAGAGAGGCCCACATGAACTGGGGTGAAGTGTGACAGCACTTGACACATTAAGAGAATGACAAGTAGACTAGTGTGGTGGATAAATGTTGATGGAGAAGGAGGTGAGATGCAGAAAGTGGATGAGAACAAGCTCCTAAGGAGTGTGGGGCTTTCTCTGTAAGTCCTGAGAAAATGTGGATAGATGAGAAGTGGGGAGGATCAGCTTTGTGTTGTGTCACTGGCTACATAGTGAAGGTTGTACTGAAGACAAAATCATTGGATACAGAGGAACCTTTAATCCAGACAAGACAGAAGCCCTTTATTTATGGGGGGTGACTGGTTGGATATGGAGGATGAAGGAGAGGTCAGGGAGGTTTCTGACTTACTCCACTTAGAGGAAAGATACAGCATCCAATGAAGATACAAGATAACTATTTGAAACAGTTGGAATTCACTGTACAGTTGAGGCTTGACAAGATTCCTCTAGCAGTAAACTAGCCTAATTCTTTAAAAAAATTATTTATTTATTTGAAATTCAGAGTTACAGAGAGGCAGAGGCAGAGAGAGAGAGGTTTTCCATTCGCTGGTTCACTCCCCACATGACCACAATGTGCCGATCTGAAGCCAGGAGCTAGCAGTTTCTTCTAGGTCTCTCTCCCACGTTCAGGGGCCCAAGGACTTGGGTCATCTTCCACTGCTTTCCCAGGCCATATCAGAGAGCTGAACTGGAAGTGGAGCAGCCAAGACTTGAACCGTCACCAATATGGGATGCTGGCACTGCGGGTGGCAGCTTTACCTGCTATGCCATGGCGCTGGCCCCAACTAGCTTAATTCTTTAAGACCAAATGCAAGTCTTATCTGCTCCGTGTTGTCTTCTCTGTAATTCCACAATTGTTACATTTTTGTTTCCTAAGAAGTTTAAAGATTACTCCCAATTTGATCAATTGAATACTTAATTGGATTTAATTTTGTGAATAGTTCTCTGATTGTCCCAGATTCTGTGGCAGAAAGATCATTTGCCTACTGGCAGCTGTTGCCCATTTTTTCTGCTAACAGAACACCAGGTTTATTAAGGGTGATGATGCCTTCAGTCACACATGAGGCATCATGACTGATGGGGGACAATCAGGTCAGCACCACCACATTTGTCATATGCTTTCCCAACCTTCCATGAAGCTAGCTGAGGCCATGTGACCCTTTTCCTGCAATGAAATTTAGAGCCAAATTTACTGGGCAGTTTCTAGGAAAAATTCTTTCCAGTGAGAAACAAGCTCCCTTCCCCCTGACTTGTTGCCTAAATCCTGGTTGGAATTCCACCTATGGGCATATGATGTTGAAAGCAGCAGGAGCCATACTCCAGCATTAGGCAACGCGTGAAAGTCTACATGCTCAGAATGCAAAGCCAGAGAGAACATTCTGGCCCCTTGATCATCTCATTGAACTTTTGCCCCTACCCAGGAACTATCAACCTCTAGACTGTTGATTGTGTGAGATAACAAAAGAACTCTGTGGCTTAAACCACTGGCTGATAGGTACAGATGAAAACGCTTCTAAATGGTATTATTGTCTACATTTTATGTCTCTTTTTATAGAAAGCTTTTATTTAATAAACGTAAATTTCATGGGCTGTCTCTAACTTGGAAGGCAAGAATCAAGCACTTCAGGGCCGGTGGTGTGGTGCGGTGCTTTAAGGCACTATTGGAGAAGCCTGCATCCCGTATGTTAGGAGAGGCTAATTTGAGTCTTGGCTATTCTGCTTCCAATCCAGCTTCTCCTTACTCATGTGCCCAAATACTCTGGTTCCTGCCACCCAGATGGGTGGTCTGAATTGAGCTCCTGTCTCCTGGCTTCAGCCTGGCCCAACCCTGGCTGATGAAGCCATTTGGGGAGTGATCCAGCAGATGGAAGCTTTCTCTTTGTCTTTCATAGTCTTTGTCCTTTCAAACAAATAAATCATTAAAAAAAAAAAAGATCAAGTGCTTGACCTTCTTCCATGATGGACTTCGGTAACTGTCACTTGTTGACATGATTCCTACTCCTCTTTTCCTACATACAGCTCCTCAAGTTTGCCATCAGAGGAATACATGGGAAATAACATTGCACCAAAGTCAGAGCACACCCTGAAGCAGGTATTGGCCACATGTACCATGTAGACCAGGGGAAGCATGTTAGAGAGTTTTTGCTCCACAAAGGCTGAGAATAAGAATAATTATGGACCTCTGTAAACCAACCATGTCCATTTCCCTATTTCCCAATAATAATGACTAAACTTATAAGAATAAATTTATATGGCACTTCTAATGCGGAAATGAGTGTTCCAATTTTTTGTCTTCACAATAATGACATCAGTATACTTAATTCTCCTATTTTAAAATGATAAAATGGAGTCACAGAGAAATAAAAAAAATTGCCCAGGGACTGGTATCGTGGTACAGTGGGTTAAGACGGCACTTAAGATGCCAGCATCCCATATTTAAGTGCCAGCTGGAGTGCCAGCTGTTATGCTCTTTTTTTAAGATTTATTTTATTTATGGGAAAGAGTAACAGAGAGAGGTAGAAGAGGGGTAGGAGGTTCTACCATCCATTGGTTCACTCCCCAAATGGCTCCAATGGCCAGAGCTGAGCTGATCCAAAACCAGGAGCCAGGAGCTTCTTCGGAGTTTCCCATGAGGGTGCAGGGGCCCAAAGACTTGGTCCATTCTCTGTTGCTTCGCCAGGCACATTAGCAGGGAGCTGGATTAGAAGTAGAGTAGCTGGAACTTGAACCGCTACCCATATGGGACGCCAGTGCTGCAGGCTGAGGCTTTAACCTGCTGCTCCTATTCTGCTTCTAATCCAGCTTCCTATTCATGTGTCTGGGAAGTCAGCAGAAGATGGCCCACGTGTTTGGGTCTCTGCTCCTCAGAATAGGAGATCAGATTAGAGTTCCAAACTGCTGGTGTCTGCCTGGCCCAGATCTGGCTGTTGCAGCCATTTGAGGAGTAAACCAGTGGATGGAAGATATCCCCCCCCTCCTGCCTGAAGCTCCACCTTTAAAATAATTTTAAAAAATTGTGAAAAAAAGAAACTTACCCAAGGTCAAGTACATAAATATTAGAGATAGGCTTAAACTTCAGTATTGTGAAGCTGGATGCTCAGTCACACACTGCTTAGTTATAGGCAAGAGCTTTCCATTTGCAAACTGTTTTGAGGAACTAGTTTAACAAATATTTCTTTTCATTGAAAATTTCTATAGAGCAGAATCTTATAACAAAACTACAGCACAAATTCAGAAACAGAATCATAACTGTACATGGTATTATTGAAATTCAAATAAATATTGAAATTACACTTTACAATCAGAAGAGGCTCCTGACTCCTAGCTTCAGATCAGCTCAGCTCTGGCCATTGTGGCCAACTGGGGAGTGAACTAGCAGATGGAAGACCTCTCTCTCTCTGCCTCTCCTCTCTCTGTGTAACTTTGACTTTCAAACAAATAAATAAATCTTTTTAAAAAATTATACCATTTGTGATAGAAAAAAATGCAATTTGTTTTTACATTACCCTGCTTTTGCTGTAAATACATTTCTGTCTTGGGGGCTTCAAAGTGTCATAAATGCAGCCTGAAAACATTTAAAGAATAATGAAGTCCAAGGCATATATGTGAAGTGATGCATATTTATGTGAAGGGATATATTTTCACTGGTCATCTGACATTTTTAAGAGTTTATAATTGATTTAGGGTTTGTCCAGAATCTATTAGTGAAATAATTTTCAGTGTCATGAACAGTAGTCTTTGTGTTTAAGAGTCCCAAATGTTCAGAATTTTGAACAAGCATATTTGAATAACTATACACCAAGAAATCAGAGACAACAGCTTTACCCCACACTAACAATATCACATTTAGAAAAATCAGTTGTTTTGTGATCTAATCTGAAAGTTAGGATGATGACCCAGATTCTTGAATAACGCCAGAAATCTATTCGTGGTCAGGAAATGTTGGTAGCTGCATAATGACTCATGCCCTAAATTGGAGAAACATAGTGTTTGTGGAATTTTGTCCTTTCTTCCAGCTCTGCTCTGCTCTGCTGTTTCTTTTTACTTGTTTTCTCCCAGTCTGCATCTTATGTAATTTTAGGATCAACTTTAATCTCAGAATCACATCTGCATATACCTGTTTCCTTTTTTGTTTACTTCATTTTAAACTTAAATGCAAGATTTCTTAAACAAAGACTGCAAACAAATACTAACCATGTCTGTTACATATAACACACAGGAACAGCTTTTTACAGAAATTCATTGATCACCCCCAATACTTTCTTATTATAAATACAGGTATCTAAAACAATCCTAAACATATTTTTATACTACTAGTAGTCAACACCCACATTACTTCAAAATTTAACAATTTGTGACAGTATTCATTGTTCCTGCTACTTTAAACAATTTCAACTGCAGCTCTTTCATTGAGCAAGAAGGCTAGAGGACGCCATTTCTGTTTTTCCTTCTTCAGAGACACACATTTCTATTGCCATCTAACACTTGTCATCGTGCTTGTGTCTGTAAACCTAAACCCTACTTGGAACATTCCAGGCTTATGTTTAAATGACAGTGCCTCAACAAAAGAAAACTTGTGCTACATTTTGCCTCCTGTTACCTCAAAACATAATGGGTGTACATATAGTAAATACATTCATTTTACCTAAAAATCTTTTATTTAAAGTATACAAACCATACATTTCATATATACAAACTTAGGAACAGTTATTCTTCCCACACCTCCATTTCTCCCTCCCGCACTCCCACCCTTCCTCCTCCTCCCTCTCCTATTTCTATTCTTATTTTATACAAAGATCTATTTTTTTAAAGATGTTATTCATTTATTTGAGAGGAAGATAAGTTACAGACAGTGAAAGGGAGAGATAGAGAGAAAGGTCTTCCTTCCATTGGTTCACTCCCCAAATGGCCTCAATGGCCGGAGTTGCGCCAATCCAAAGCCAGGAGCCAAGAGCTTCTTCCTGGTCTCCCATGTGGGTACAGCAGCCCAAGGACTTAGGCCATCTTCCACTGCTTTCCCAGGCCACAGCAGAGAGCTGGATTGGAAGAAGAGTAGCTGGGACTAGAACCAGCGCCCATATGGGATGCCGGTGCCACAAGAGAAGGATTAACCTATGGTTCCACAGCACCGGCCCCACAAATATCTATTTTTAGTTAACTTTAAACTCATAAGGTTAACCCTACACTAAGTAAAGAGTTCACCAAATAGTTTGGAAAAATTTAAAAATCTGTTCTTCAACAGTCAAGACAGGGGCTGTTCAAAATCATCACGGGCCGGCGCCGCGGCTCACTAGGCTAATCCTCCGCCTAGCAGCGCTGGCACACCGGGTTCTAGTCCCGGTTGGGGCGCCGGATTCTGTCCCAGTTGCCCCTCTTCCAGGCCAGCTCTCTGCTGTGGCCAGGGAGTGCAGTGGAGGATGGCCCAGGTGCTTGGGCCCTGCACCCCATGGGAGACCAGGAAAAGCACCTGGCTCCTGGCTCCTGGCTCCTGCCATCGGATCAGCACGGTGCGCCGGCCGCAGCGCGCTGGCCGCGGCGGCCATTGGAGGGTGAACCAACGGCAAAGGAAGACCTTTCTCTCTGTCTCTCTCTCTCACTGTCCACTCTGCCTGTCAAAAAAAAAAAAAAAAGATAAAATCATCACATCGATAGATTACCTTTTAGGTACTCTATTAGTTACCACATATCAGGGAGAACATATGGTATTTGTCTTTTGGAGGCTGGCTTATTTCACCAAGTATAGTTGTTTACAGTTGCCTCCATTTTGCTACAAACAACAGGATTTCATTCTCTTTTTTTTACCACTGTGTAATATTCCACAGTGTACATCTATCGTAACTTTTTTATCTAGTCTTCACTTGGTGGACATGAAGGTTGAGTCCATATCTTAGCTACATGTAGCTGCATCCATGCATTTAGCTACAGTAAACATAGAGGTACAGAGAACTTCCTCATACACTGATTTCATTTCCTTTGGGTGAATTCCCAGGGGTGGGGTGGCAGGGTCATATGGTAGGTCTGTATGCAGATTTCTGAGATATCTCTCTACTGTCATCCACAGTGGCTGTTCCAGTTTACCTTCCCATCAACAGTGGATTAGGGTACATTTTTCCCCACACCCTCATCAGCATTTTTTATTCTTATAAATGTGTGGGTCACTTATACCAGATGGAATTCTTTATTTAATGTGTGGGCACTTTGCATTTTGATATTTAATCAAGACACTAATATGAGTAGAAGATTGTTGGTTTAAGACAAGTTTGAGCTCCACTAAAATTAAGTGTGGTGTGTTTGTCCTTTTGTTGGCTGTGGAAGCTTCCTAGTTTCCTTGGACATCATTAGACATCTTAGTTCTTGAAGTACAACTTTAATGCTGTATGAATTTTGCCCATTTTGCTAATGCAGGTATGCTCTGTGCATCCAACATTCCACTGGAATTATTTATCTCATTCATATTAAATTTTGTTACAAATCTAACTGATGGAGGAACTTCCAGCTATTTAGGGCCACATTCTACTTTCAGGCTATATATTCCGTCCTCATAATTTGTCTGTAGAGACCACCATCTTCTCCTGCAGCCCGACACAGTCGCCACATGCACAGGCTGCCTACTATCTCTTGTTCAGGAGTGTAGGAGCTTAGAGGTTTCTTCCTTTAAAGAACCCTAAGACTCTACCCAATTAAGGATGATATTGAAAGAAAAGGGTATGGGCGTGGCTACAATGAGCCTACCACTAAAACATTACATGAATACAGTGCAGAATTTCTTTTTTTTTTTTTTTGTTTGACAGGTAGAGTTATAGACAGAGAGAGAGAGACAGAGAGAAAGGTCTTCCTTCCGTTGGTTCATCCCCAAAATGGCCCCTACGGCCGGCATGCTGCGTCGATCCGAAGCCAGGAGCCAGGTGCTTCCTCCTGGTCTCCCATGCGGGTGCAGGGCCCAAGCACTTGGGCCATCCTCTACTGCACTCCTGGGCCACAGCAGAGAGCTAGACTGGAAGAGGAGCAACCAGGACTAGTACCTGGTGCCCCAACTGGGACTAGAACCCCAGGGTGCCGGCACCACAGGCGGAGGATTAGCCAAGAGAACCACGGCACCGGCCGACAGTGCAGAGCTTCTAATCTCTCCATAATAGCTTTCAGACTAGGGGTGAAGCCACAGAATTACAAACAGCTTTGGTTTGGTGGCAGTGAAGCCAATGGGTTTGAGAGCCATTGGTAACCAACCTTCAGAACTATAATGGGAAAGAAATAAGTGCTGCCTCTGATTTTAGACTTTAGGCTGTAAAGAAATTCTTTCACTGTCTTCTGTCTGCTTTGTAGCAGACACTGCTAGTCCTATCCAGTGTTCATATTCACATCATTATTAACAGAGCTCCAATTATATTTATGGCAGAAATGTGGCCCACTAAAAAAATTGACATTCCCAAATCCCCTTGCAGCTAAAGATGGACATATGTATTGTTTGGATAAAAAATACTTAGGGAGAAATTTGTTGAAATATTTAGGAAAGTTTGGTTCATGCAGTAGAAATCACTCTTCTTGGGGCCAGCATTGTGACATAGCAGGTTAAGACAAGCCTGTGGTGCGAGCATTCCATATGGGCACCTGTTCAAGATCCAGCGGCTCCACTTCAAATCCAGCTCCTTCTACTGTGCCTGAGAAAGCAGCAGAAAATGCCCCAAGTGCTTGATCCCTGCACCCACTTGGAAAACATGGAAGAAGCTCCAGGCTCCTGGCTTTAGCCTGGCCATTGTGGCCATTTGAAGCGTGAACCAGCAGATGGAGGATCAATCTAATTCTTTCTCTCTATATAACTCTGAAATAAATTTTAAAAACTTGGGAAAAAAAGAATCAACTCTTCTTTCCTCTTGTTTCCTTTTATTTCTTCACCCTTCCTAGAATGCAAATATGAAGTTGGAGTGTGACAATAAAGTGATACTGCCATTAAAGTTGTTTAGAGAGAGGATGGAATAAAAAAATGAAGGGAAACCCACTGTTGGTGGGAATGCAAACTGGTTAAGCCACTATAGAAGTCAGTCTGGAGATTCCTCAGAAACCTAATTATATAACCCTACCATACAACCCAGCATTCCCACTCCTTGGAATTTACCCAAAGGAAATTAAATTGGCAAACAAAAAAGCTGTCTGCACCTTAATGTTTATTGCAGCTCAATTCACAATAGCTAAGACACGGAATCAACCTAAATGCCCATCAACAGTAGATTGGATAAAGAAATTATGGGATATGTACTCTATAGAACACTACACAGCAGTCAAAAAATGAAATCCGGTCATTTGCACTAAAATGGAGGAATCTGGAAAACATCATGCTGAGTGAATTAAGCCAGTCCCAAAGGGACAAATATCATATTTTCTCCCTGATTGGTGACAACTAACCAAGCACCAAAAAGGAAACCTGTTGAAGTGAAATGAACACTATGAGAAACGGTGACTTGATCAGCCCTTGTCCTTACTATTGATGAACAACTTAATACTTTATCCCTTTTAGTATTTTTTTCTGTTTGTTCTACTTAATACTATTGGTTGAATTCTGTAATTAATACACAATTATTCTTAGATGTTTAAAGTTAACTGAAAAGTGATCCCTGTTAAATATGACTGGGAATAAGAGAAGGAAGAGATGTACAATTTGGGACATGCTCAATTGGACTTGCCCCAAGTGGTGGAGTTAGAAATGTGCCGGAGGGGGCGAGCCAAGATGGCAGAATAGTAAGGGCGCGCACCAATAGTCCGGGAAAAGATAGTTTAATAAAAGTGGAGTTACTGTAGCCTCAGTAAAAGACTCAGGAAAAAATTGCAGAGGAAACTCTTCCGGATCTAGTAGATGTGACATGGATGACCTATGGGGAGAGCAAGGTCATCCACCACATGGAAGCCGAGACACGGGAGCCGAGCTGCCACAGAAGCCAAGCTGCAGAGTCTGCGTGCCAGTGCTGGAAGGGGAGGTGAGACAAAAACCCCCAGTAACCTGAGACATTGGCGGAGAAAGGCAGAAAGAGCCTACAGGGAACGAGGCCTGAAGCCCCACTGGGGAAAGTTCACCAGGCTGACTGGAGGAGAGGAAAAAATGAATAAATAAGGGGAAACAGCTCGGACATAAGCCTCTCTCTCCAATAACCTTACAAAGCCAAGCAAGACAAAGAGCAGGCGCCATTTTACGTATGTAAAGCGGCGCCCGCCATTAGCCAAGCAGAAAAACCTGACTCTGGTGGGGAGAAATAACAGGAGGTTAAGAACTAGTGAAAGTGTGGAGCTAACAAACTGAGACTGTGAAAATCTGAGGGGGGGGGAGGGTGAGAGAACTCACTGAGTACACAAACTCGGTAACCTGGGCAACCTGGTGAGAGACTGCAGAGAAATTTGAGACCACACTGAGGGCTGCATAAACTCTTTGTGATGTCCCAGGGGTAAGCAGACGAATACCCACAGGGGCCAGATTTCATACATCAACTACCCTCAATTCCACTCAGCTGTGTGGAATTACTTCCCAACTGAGTCAAAAAAAAGAGAGAGAGAGAGAGAGAGAGAGAACAATCTGGGTGAGTCACATTTGGCACACCCTTAACCCTGAAGAAACAAACAGAGCTCTCTGGCCACACCCATCACAGCCTCAAAGGATCCATCAAAAGCAGACAGTCCACTTAATCTAGAGTCACAGTACACCGAAGAAACCAAGAATATCTCCAATATGCCAAACAACAAACGCAAAAACCAAGGTAACAAGAACAAGGAAGACACTATGATGCCCCCAAATGAAATAGACACCCCAATTCAAGATTATGAAGATGATGAGTTAGAAGAAATGCAAGAAGCAGATCTCAAAAAATTGATAAGAACATTAAGAAGTTCTCAAAAACAAATTCTTGAACTACAGAAATCCTTAATGGACAAGATAGAAAATCTCTCTTGTGAAAATGAAATATAATGAAATGAAACAACTAGTAGAACATGAAACTGTGATAGTGACCAGAAATCATAATGAAATGAAGAATTCAATAGATCAAATTACAAACACATTAGAGAGCCTTAAAAACAGAATGGGTGAAGCAGAAGAGAGAATATTGGATTAAAGACAGAGAACAGGAAAATATACAGTCGAACCAAAGAAAAGAAGAGGAAATTAGAAATCTAAAACATATTGTTGGGAATCTTCAGGATACTATTAAAAAACCCAACATTCGGGTTCTAGGAGTTCCTAAAGGCATGGAGAGGGAGAAAGGATTAGAAGGCCTTTTTAGTGAGATACTAGCAGAAAATTTCCCAGGTTTGGAGAAGGACAGAGAAATCCTAGTACAGGAAGCTCATAGAACCCCTAATAAACATGACCAAAAGAGATCCTCACCACGACACGTTGTAATTAAACTCTCCACAGTGAAACATAAAGAAAAGATCCTAAAATGTGCAAGAGAGAAATGTCAGATTACTCTCAGAAGATCTCCAATCAGACTCACAGCTGACTTCTCATCAGAAACCCTACAAGCTAGGAGGGAATGGCGAGATATAGCCCAGGTACTAAGAGAGAACAACTACCAGTCCAGAATATTATATCCTGCTAAGCTCTCATTTGTGAATGAAGGTGAAATAAAGACCTTTCACAGCAAACAGAAATTGAAAGAATCTGTCGCCACTCGTCCAGCCCTGTAAAAGATGCTTAAAGATGTGTTACACACAGAAACACAGAAACACGGTCACCAATATGAAATAAGGTAAAGGAAGGAAACCTCACAGCAAAAGAACACAGGAAGTTCAAAACATATATTAGAAAATATCTTTGGCAAATGGCAGGGCAAAGTTACTACTTATCAATAGTCACATTGAATGTTAATGGTCAGAACTGTCCAGTTAAAAGACACCAATAGACTGATTGGGTTAAGGAACAAAACCCATCTATTTGCTGCTTACAAGGAACACAACTTTCCAACAAAGATGCATACAGACTGAAAGTGAAAGGCTGGGAAAAGATATACCATGCCAACAGAAATGAAAAAAGAGTGGGCATAGCCATCTTAATATCAGACAACATAAACTTTACCACAAAAACTGTTAAGAGAGACAAAGAGGGACACTATATCATGATTAAGGGATCAATTCAACAGGAAGATATAACAATTATCAATGTATATGCACCTAACTACAGGGCACCAGTTTATCTAAAAGATTTATTAGCGGACTTAAAGGGAGACTTAGACCCCAATACAGTAGTACTGGGGGACTTCAATACTCCACTCTCAGAAATAGACAGATCAACAGGACAGAAGATCAACAAGGAGACAGTAGATTTAAATGATACTATAGCCCAAATGGATCTAACAGATATCTACAGAACTTTTCATCCTACACAGAAAGCATTTACATTCTTCTCAGCAGTACATGGAACCTTCTCTAGGATTGACCACATACTAGGCCATAAAGCAAGTCTCAGCAAATTCAAAAGAATTAGAATCATACCATGCAGCTTCTCAGACCATAAAGGAATGAAGTTGGAAATTAGCAACTCAGGAATCCCTAGAGCATATGCAAACACATGGAGATTGAACAACATGCTCCTGAATGAACATTGGGTCATAGAAGAAATTAAAAGAGAAATCAAAAATTTTCTGGAAGTAAATGAGGATAACAGTACAACATACCAAAACTTATGGGACGCAGCAAAAGCAGCGTTAAGAGGAAAGTTTATATCAATAGGTGCCTATATCAAGGAATTGGAAAGGCACCCAATAGAAGAGCTTTCAATGCATCTCAAAGATCTAGAAAATCTGCTCAAACCAGACCCAAATCAAGTAGGAGAAGAGAAATAATTAAAATCAGAGAAGAAATCAACAGGATTGAATCAAAAAAAATTACAAAAAAATCAGCCAAATGAGGAGCTGGTTTTTTGGAAAAATAAACAAAATTGATACCCCATTGGCCCAACTAACTAAAAAAAGAAGAGAAAAGACCCAAATCAATAAAATCAGACATGAAAAAGGAAATGTAACAACAGACACCATAGAAATAAAAAGAATCATCAGAAATTACTACAAGGACTTGTATGCCAGCAAACAGGGAAACCTATCAGAAATGGATAGATTCCTGGACACATGCAACCTACCTAAATTGAACCATGAAGACACAGAAAACCTAAACAGACCCATAACTGAGACAGAAATTGAAACAGTAATAAAGGCCCTCCCAACAAAGAAAAGCCCAGGACCAGATGGATTCACTGCTGAATTCTACCAGACATTTAAAGAAGAACTAACTCCAATTCTTCTCAAACTATTCAGAACAATCGAAAAAGAAGGAATCCTCCCAAATTCTTTCTATGAAGCCAGCATCACCTTAATTCCTAAGCCAGAGAAAGATGCAGCATTGAAAGAGAATTACAGACCAATATCCCTGATGAACATAGATGCAAAAATCCTCAATAAAATTCTCACCAATAGAATGCAACAACACATCAGAAAGATCATCCACCCAGACCAAGTGGGATTTATCCCTGGTATGCAGGGATAGTTCAATGTGCGCAAAACAATCAATGTGATACACCACATTAACAGACTGCAGAAGAAAAACCATATGATTATCTCAATAGACACAGAGAAAGCATTTGATAAAATACAACACCCTTTCATGAGGAAAACTCTAAAAAAACTGGGTATGGAAGGAACATTCCTCAATACAATCAAAGCAATCTATGAAAAACCCACAGCCAACATCCTATTGAATGGGGAAAAGTTGGAAGCATTCCCACTGAGATCTGGTACCAGACAGGGATGCCCATTCTCACCACTGCTATTCAATATAGTTCTGGAAGTTCTAGCCAGAGCTATTAGGCAAGAAAAAGAAATTAAAGGGATACAAATTGGGAAGGAAGAACTCAAATTATCCCTCTTTGCAGATGATATGATTTTTTACTTCGGGGACCCAAAGAACTCTACTAAGAGATTATTGGAACTCCTAGAAGAGTTTGGCAAAGTAGCAGGGTATAAAATCAATGCACAAAAATCAACAGCCTTTGTATACACAGGCAATGCCACGGCTGAGGAAGAACTTCTAAGATCAATCCCATTCACAATAGCTACAAAAACAATCAAATACCTTGGAATAAACTTAACAAAGGACATTAAAGATCTCTACGATGAAAATTACAAAACCTTAAACAGAGAAATAGAAGAGGATACCAAGAAATGGAAAAATCTTCCATGCTCATGGATTGGAAGAATCAATATCATCAAAATGTCCATTCTCCCAAAAGCAATTTATAAATTCAATGCAATACCAATCAAGATACCGAAGACCTTCTTCTCAGATCTAGAAAAAATGATGCTGAAATTCATATGGAGGCACAAGAGACCTCGAATAGCTAAAGCAATCTTGTACAACAAAAACAAAGCCGGAGGCATCACAATACCAGATTTCAGGACATACTACAGGGCAGTTGTAATCAAAACAGCATGGTACTGGTACAGAAACAGATGGATAGACCAATGGAACTGAATAGAAACACCAGAAATCAATCCAAACGTCTACAGCCAACTCATATTTGACAAGGATCCAAAACCAATCCCTGGAGGAAGGACAGTCTATTCAATAAATGGTGCTGGGAAAATTGGATTTCCACGTGCAGAATCATGAAGCAAGACTCCTACCTTTCACCTTACACAAAAATTCACTCAACATGGATTAAAGACTTAAATCTATGACCCGACACCATCAAATTATTAGAGAGCATTAGAAAACCCAGCAAGATACAGGTACTGGCAAAGCCTTCTTGGAAAAGACCCCAGAAGCACATGCAGTCAAAGCCAAAATTAACTATTGGGATTGCATCAAATTGAGAAGTTTCTGTACTGCAAAAGAAACAGTCAGGAAAGTGAAGAGGCAACTGACAGAATGGGAAAATATATTTGCAAACTATGCAACAGATAAAGGGTTGATAACCAGTATCTAAAAGAGATCAAGAAACTCCACAACATCAAAACAAACAACCCACTTAAGAGATGGGCAAGGATCTCAATAGACATTTTTCAAAAGAGGAAATCCAAATGGCCAACAGACACATGAAAAAATGTTCAGGATCACTAGCAATCAGGGAAATGCAAATCAAAACCACAATGAGGTTTCACCTCACCCCGGTTAGAATGGCTCACATTCAGAAATCTACCAACAACAGATGCTGGAGACGATGTGGGGAAAAAGGGACACTAGCCCACTGTTGGTGGGAATGCAACCTGGTTAAGCCACTATGGAAGTCAGTCTGGAGATGCCTCAGAAACCTGAATATAACCCTATCATACAACCCAGCAATACCACTCCTTGGAATTTACCCAAAGGAAATTAAATTGGCAAACAAAGAAGCTGTCTGCACATTAATGTTTATTGCAGCTCAATTCACAATAGCTAAGACCTGGAACCAACCCAAATGCCCATCAACAGTAGACTGGATAAAGAAATTATGGGACATGTACTCTATCGAATACTATACAGCAGTCAAAAACAATGAAACCTGGTCATTTGCAACAAGATGGAGGAACCTGGAAAACATCATGCTGAGTGAACTAAGCCAGTCCCAAAGGAACAAATATCATATGTTCTCCCTGATTGGCGACAACTAACTGAGCACCAAAGGGGAAACCTGTTGAAGTGAAATGGGCACTATGAGAAACAGTGACTTGATCAGCTCTTGTCCTGACTGTTGATGTACAATGTAATACTTTATCCATTTTAGTATTTTTTTGTTCTAGTACTATTGGTTGAACTCTGTAATTAACACACAATTATTCTTAGGTGTTTAAATTTTAACTGAAAAGTGAACCCTGTTAGGAATTTGGAAAACATTATGCTGAGTGAAATAAGCCAGTCCCAAAGGGACAAATATCATATGTTCTCCTTGATCGGTGACAACTAACGGAGCACCAAAAAGGAAACCTGTTAAAGTGAAATGAACACTATGAGAAACGGTGACTTGATCAGCCCTTGTCCTGACTATTGATGAACAACTTAATGCATTATCCTTCTTAGTATTTTTTTTGTTTGTTCTACTTAATACTTTTGGTTGAATACTGTAATCAATACACAGTTATTCTTAAGTGTTGAAACTTAACTGAAAAGTGATCCCTGTTAAATATAAGAGTTGGAATAATAGAGGGAAGAGATGTGCAATTTGGGACATGCTCAAGCTGACTTGCCTCAAATGGTAGAGTTAGAAACATACCAGGGGATTCCAATTCAATCCCATCAAGGTGGCATGTACCAATGCCACCTCACTAGTCCAAGTGATCAATTTCTGTTCACAATTGATCATAATGATAGGACTAAGAGCCAAAGGGATCACATAAACAAGAATAGTGTCTGCAAATACTAGCTGATAGAATAAAAAAGGTAGAGAAGGATCCAACATGGGAAGCAGGATACACAGCAGGCTCATTGAATGGGAAATGTCCTAAACAGCACTCTGGCCTCAGAATCAGCCCTTAAGGCATGAGTATCTGGCCGAAAAGCCCATGAGGGTATTTCAGGCATGGAAAGCCAAGACACTCTGGCAAAAAAAAAAAAAAAAAAAAAAAAAAAAAAAAAAAAAAAACCACCTAAATGAAAGATCTCTGTGAGTGAGATCCCAATGGAAAGAACAGGTCATCAAAGAAGGAAGTACTTTTCTCTGAAGGGAGGAGAGAACTTCCACTTTGACTATGACCTTGTCTAAATATGATCAGAGTTGGCGAACTCAAAAGGCTTCCATAGCCTTGGAAACTCATGACAAGAGCCTAGGGTGATTACTGATGCCATAAACAAGAGTGTCAATTTGTTAAGTCAACAACAGGAGTCACTTTGCACTTACTCCTCTATAGGATCTCTGTCCTTAATGTGTTGTACATTGTGATTTAATGCTATAACTAGTACTCAAACAGTATTTTTCACTTTGTGTTTCTGTGTGGGTGCAAACTGTTGAAATCTTTACTTAATATATGCTAAACTGATCTTCTGTATATAAAGAGAATAAAAAATGAATCTTGATGTGAATGGAAGAGGAGAGGGAGTGGGAAAGGGGAGGGTTGTGGGTGGGAGGGAAGTTATGGGGGTGGAAGCCATTGTACTCCATCAGCTGTACTTTGAAAATTTATATTCATTAAATAAAAGTTAAAAAAATGAAGGGAGACTGAGTCATTAGTGATTCATTCTTTGGCTGTCTCTATCTAGGTTCTTTTCTAAAGGAAAAAAGAACTCTGCTTTTTAAGCCATTGTGGTTGGGCTCTGTTACCTGCAGCTGAAGGACTTCTTTATTGATATATCTTTAAAAAAAATTATTTGTTTGAAAGGTAGAGTTTATGGGGCCAGCGTTGTGGCACAGTAGGTTAAAGCCCCAGCCTGCAGCACCAGCATCCCACATGGGCTCCGGTTTGCGTACTGGCTGCTCCTCTTCCGATCCAGCTCTCTGTTATGGCCTGGGAAAGCAGTAGAAGATGACCCAAGTGCTTGGGCCCCTGCACCCGCATGGGAGACCTGGAAGAAGCTCCTGGTTCCTGGCTTTAGATCAGCTCTGGCCATTGTGTTCACTTGGGGAGTGAACCGGTGGAATGGAAGACCTCTCTCTCTCTCTCTCTCTCTGGCTCTACCTCTCTTTGTAACTCTGTCTTTGAAATAAATAAAAGAAAGAAAGAAATGAAGAAACAAGAAAGAAAGGCAGAGTTTACAGAGGAGAGAGAGAGAGAGATCTTCTATCCTCTGGTTTACTCCCCAAATAATCACAATGGCTGGGGCTGTGCCAAACCAAAGCCAGGAACCAGGAGCTTCTCCCAGGTCTCCTACAAGGGTGCAGGGACCCAAGGACTTGACACATCTTCCGCTACTTTCCCAGGTACATTAGCAGGGAGTTGGATTGGAAGTAGTAAACAGCGGGACCTGAACTGGCACCTATAAAGGATGCCAGCTTAGCAGGTGAGGGCTTTACCCACTACACCACTGTTCCAGCCCTAATGATGTATCCTTAAGTGAGATCAGCCTGCCGTGAATTTGTAAAGAAGGCAGTGTTCATATAGGCACCTATTTCTTCTGTCTCCTTCTGTGCCTCTGTTTGTGCTGTTTCTTTCATCTGGTTTGTCCTGTCCTCTTACCATTTCTGCTGGTACACTTTCACTTAGCTGTTAATGTAGCAAGTAAGTGCCAACAACTGTGCTATTAAAAATAGCCACAGGAGGTGGCGCTGTGGAGCAGCGGGTTAACACCCTGGCCTGACTTGCCAACATTCCTTATGGGCTCTGTTTCTAGTCCCGGCTGCTCTTCTTTCAATCCAGCTCTCTGCTATGGCCGGGGAAAGCAATAGAAGATGGCCCAAGTCTTTGGGCCCCTGCACCCATGTGGGAGACCCAGAAGAAGCTCCTGGCTCCTGGCTTTGGCTGGGTCCAGCTCTGGCCATTGTGGCCATTTGGGGACTGAACCAGCAGATGGAAGACCTTTCTCTATATATGTGTGTGTCTCTACCTCTCTCTGTAACTCTTTCAAATAAATAAAAACAAATATTAAAAAAAAATTACAGGTTGATTCTAAAAAAAAAAAAAGCCACATACAAGGGCAGACATTTGATGCAGTTTTTAAATTTAGGACATCTGCATGCCATATCTGGAATGCCTGATTTGAGTCTTGACTCCTCCACTTCCAATTCCAGCTTCCTGCTAATGTAGCTCTGGGAGGCGGCAGGTTATGGCCCATGTATCACCTGCTACTGAGATGGGCAGGGATGTCCCAGCTGGGGGCTGTGTATGGAGCAAAGCTGGAACAGGTGTGTAGTAGTTTCCTGCAGCTGTCATGCAAATAATCACAAACTGAGTAACTGAGAACAACTGAGACTTATTTTCTCAACATTCTGGAGGTCGGAGTCTGAAACACAGGTTTCAGCAGAGTTGGTTCCTTATGGGAGCTCTGCAAAATGGTCAGTTACTTTATTATAATCTTTTTTAAGATTTATTTATTTATTTGAAAGAGTTACACAGAAAGAAGGAGAGGCAGAGAGAGAGAGACAGAGGTCTTCCATCTGCTGGCTCACTCCCCAATTGGCTGCAACGACTGACCAAAGCTGTGCAGATCTGAAGCCAGGAGCTGGGAGCTTCTTCTTGGTCTCCCAGGTGGGTGCAGGGGCCCAAGGACTTGGGCCATCTGCTACTGCTTTCCCAGGCCATAGCAGAGAGCTGGATCAGAAGAGGAGCAGCAGAGACTTGAACCGGCGCCCAGGTGGGATGCCGGCACTGCAGGCTGGCGGCTTTACCTGCTATGCCACAGTGCCAGCCCCGAGAGGGTCAGTTTCACATCTCCCTTTTAGCTTCTGCAGGCTGCAAGCAATAATTGGTGATCATGAATCACTCCAATCTTTGCCTCCATCTTCACTTGACTTCCTTATGTTTTCTCTTTTCTAAGGATATTTGTCATTGGATTTAGGGCCTACCTAACCCAGTATGATCTCATCTTAAGATGTTTACACCTGAAAAGATCCTTTTTCCAAAGATTTATTTTATTTATTTTAAAAGTAGAATTACAGAGAGAGAGAGAAAGAGAGAGAGAGAGAGAGAGAACCATCTGCTGGTTCACTGCCTAGATGGTTGCCATGGCCAGGGCTGGGCCAAGTGGAAGCCAAGAGCCAGGAGCTTCTTCCTGGTCTCCCACGTGGATGCAGGGGCCCAAGGACTTTGGCCATTTTCTGCTGCTTTCCCAGGTGCATTAGCAAGGATTTGGATCAGAAGTGGAGCAGCTGAGACTCGAATTGGCACCCATATGGGATGCAAAAATCCTTTTTCTTTTGGAAGGCTATCATTCACACACTAGAGTTCTGTTACTGCCTCTACCGACCTCCGCTGCCCCAAGAAAGGGGGGACAAGACTGGCTGGAAACAGAATATTCTACCCTCAAATAACCAGTTTTTCAAGACATTTAGTAGGCCTGCAAAAAAAGAATAGAACCATTTGGAAAGCAGTGTGGAGACCCTTGTAGTTCTACACTCTGCAGAAACTATACTTGACCCAATTCTTTTCAAAGAATAATTTTCTCTAACCAAATCTATTTCACCTCCAAGCTGAACCCCACAGACATAAGCAGGCTAAACACAATTATTTTCGGGGCCGGTGCTGTGGTTTAGTGGGTGAAGCCACCGCCTGCAGTGCCGGCATCCCATGTGGGCACTGGTTTGAGACCCAGCCATTCTACTTGCAATCCAGCTCTCTGCTGTGGCAGTACAAGATGGCCCAAGTCCTTGGCCCCTCCCACCCATGTGGGAGACCTGGAGGAAGCTCCAGGTTCCTAGCTTCAGATTGGCCCAGCTCTGGCTGTAGCAGCCATTTGGGGAGTAAACCAGCAGATGGAAGACTTCTATTTCTCTCTCTGCTTCTGCCTCTCTATAACTCTGCCTTTCAGATAAATAAATCTTAAAAAAAAAAAAAAAAAGTATTTTCCTCTCAAGCACAAACCACCTGATGTAACTCGTTTTTCTATGGGAGGAATTTGCTATACTAAAATTCTCAGATTGAATCTGAGAGCAGTTGCTTCCATTTGAGTCTGTTTAGTGTCTTGGGTCTGTATTGCTACCATCCTGTGACAACATTTTTTATAAACGTAGCAGACACACCTATCCAGGTAAGACTTTCCTTTCTTTAATAGGTTGCCTCTGCTGGATGACTTTTTTTCTTACTGAAAATGAATTCTGGGGTGGGCAGGCATTCAGTGTAGCACTACTTCACTCTATATTGAACTGCCTGGGTTTGAGTCCAGCTCCCTTCCTGATTCCAGCTTCCGGCAAATGTGCACTGTGAGAATGGCTCAAGTACTAGGGTCCCTGCCTATGTAGAAGACTGGGATTGAGTTCCCAGTTCCTGACATGGGCCTGACCCAATGTTGGCTGTTGTGGGCATTTGGGGAGTGAACCAGTTGATGCAAGATCTTTCTCTGTCTCTCTGTATTTCAAATAATTATAAAATTAAGTAAGCACGGCCAGCACTGTGGCGCAGCGGGTTAAAGCCCTGGCCTGAAGCACTGGCATCCCATATAGAAGTTTATTCTAGTCCTAGCTGCTCCTCTTTCAATCCAGCTCTCTGCTATGGCCTGGGATAGCAGTGGAGGATGGCCTAAGTCTTTGGGCCCCTGCACCCACATGGAAGACCCGGAGGAGGCACCTTGCTCCTGGCTTCAGATTGGTGCAGATCTGGCCATTGCAGCCATCTGGGGAGTGCACCAGCAGATGGGAGACCTCTCTCTCTGTCTCTACCTCCCTCTGTAAAACTCCATCTTTCAAATAAATAAAATTAATCTTTAAAAAAAAATCTCTCTCTCTTTAAAAAAAAAGTAAGCAATGGGAGAAACATTTAAAAAGAAAGAAAATGAATTCTATTTTGACCTCAGTGACTTTTTCTTTTTTTCAGAGGTTTAATTGCAGAAAGCCAAAAATATTTTAAAATGTTATTCTAAGTTATTTCTGTTGCATACTAATAAATGTTTAACACTAGTGTTTCCTGTTGCTTAATAATTTTTATAGGATGAGCCAGTAATAATAATTTTTACAGAAAGCCAAACATTTGAAAGTTGACATTACCCACATGGAAGAAACACAGGGGCAGGCTGAAGTGCCAAAGGAGAAAGATGAGGCGGAGGTCCAAGTAAAGCACTGTCTGGCCCTCTCATGGCGGCCAAAGAGCAACAACAAGCAATGTCAGATGCTGGTACAAGTTGTTGGGTTGCATGGTGTCTAGAACCTGTCTGTCAACGGATCTGGAATTTCTATCACAACTTGATCACCGAGGCAAACCTCACTCACACCAAAACAGACCTTGCTACGCCTTTGCCCTGAGCCTGTGACATTCTCCGAGTTCTTTTCTCAGTTGTGGCTGAGTGTAGCATGTATAATAAATGTCTCTTCTGCTATCTTCAAAAAAAGTGAATTCTGCAGTGTAAGAGCTACGAATTACAGTTTCTCAAAGAAAGAATGATTTTCCTCAAAGGGCTTTAATGAAAAGAAAGCACATTGTTAAAACTACCACTGTTGGGCAGGGGGTTAGGCCTCCACCCGGGATGTAGGCATCCCAATTCCGGGTACACGTGTGAGTCCTTGCTGCTCCACTTCTGATCCAGCTTCATGCTAATGAGCCTGTGAAAGCAGTGGAAGTGGGAGCACAAGGTCTTGGGCCTCTGCCATCCTTGTCAAGGATGTCCAAGCTCTGGTTGTTGCAGTCGTCTGGGGAGTGAACCAGTGGATGGAAGACCTCTTTCCCTCTGTCTCTTCCTTTCTTTCTACGTTACTCTGCCTTTCAAATAAATAAATCTTTTTAAAAAAATAAAATAAAATATATTGTTCTCAGACAAGCTTGATGTTAAAAGTATTTGCACTTCTATAAAGATTAACTAAACGCAAAGTCCACATCCTCTCCACCAATTCTTTTGAAAAAATTCCCGCATGGAAGCAAGAGTTGGGCATGCACAGTCAAAAAATCAGTGTTGACAACTGGATTGCTTATTTAACTACATTGCTTAATCTCCCTCCTTTCTAATTTAATTCTTGTTAACATACGTTTTAAAGCAAAAACACTTTTACATAGTTTATTAAGAAAAACAATAAGCACTTGATTCTTTCCCTCTTCTATTTTTTTTCCCTAAAAGTAGCCATTTCCAACTGATTTGGCTTTCTCTTTAGCATTTAATTCTCTATTGACAATATGTTAATACCGTGACTGAATAATTTTTTAGTTTCAGACATTATTTCTTGAATTTCCTCTGTAAAGCCTGAGAAATTCAGTCCTTTTCCTGCCTACCTCTATTGAAAACACAGAATTTTCACTTTCTTTCATTCTTTCAACAGAGGAAAAATATAATTTTAATCAAATAAATATTCAGTATTGTGCTATTATGACCTGAACCATGATATTTTTGCATATTATTTTACTTACTTTAAACAATGCTTATGTATATTACCTGTATTATTTTTAAGATTTATTTATTTATTTGAAAGGCAGAGTTACACAGAGAGAGAAAGAAAGGCAGAGGGAGAAAGAGAAGTCTTCCATCTGCTGGTTCACTCCCCAGTTGGCCTCAATGGTCGGAGCTGCACCTATCCGAAGCCAGGAGCCAGGAGCTTCTTCCAGGTCTCCCATGTGGGTGCAGGGGCCCAAGGACTTAGGCTATCTTCTACTGCTTTCCTAGACCACAGCAGAGAGCTGGATCGGAAGTGGAGCAGCTGAGACTCAAACCGGCACCCATATTGGAAGCTGACACTGCAAGTGGCAGCTTTACCCACTACGCCACAGCGCTGGCCCCTATTACCTGTATTTCTGTGTGCAGTTATTCCTTGGTGTCTGTGGGGGAACTGGTTCCAGGACTCCTTGATAGATACCAAAATTGTTGGATCTTCAAGTCTCATACACAAAATGATGTAATATTTGCTCTTACCTATAACACATCCTCCTGTATACTTTAAATATCTCTAGATAACTTAAAATACCAAATGTAGTGTAAATGCCATGTAAATAGTTGTTATGCTGTACTTTGTAGGGAATAATGACAAAATACAGACAGTTTTTCCTGAAAATATCTGATTCTTTGTTGATTGACTCCACAGATGTGGAATCCACAGATGTGGAGGGCTGACTGTGCCTATCAGAACTGATCTCCCTGGCAGAGTATACTCTATCAGTCTAACTTTCTTGCAATGCTCTGTCCTTCTGATCCAAGCAGAACTACTCATCTCTAAACCTGCCCAGCCATCAGCATAGCAATTCTGTTATACATCTTCCAAGGAATTCTTTTTCCCTCTCTTTTTTGCTTTCTCCTTTGAAATAGTATATTCTCCCATAGCTCCGGAAAGAATAAAATGCTACAAGGCAATTTTATAATCAAATTCATTTCTGAAATGAATTCCTTTTGTTCACCAGACACATCCTGACTCCTTTCTCAGTACACATCAATTTTCACCTTCTCCAGAAAAGCTATTCAGACCACTGCAGGCAAAGTTAAGCTTTCCAGCCTGTGTGCCTCTATAATTCTTCCTTTATTCTCTGACTTATTTATTCATGGATCAGTGTGTTGATCCATAGATATAACAAATATTAATTGAATAGTCTCTTGGGCCAGGCATGGGGCTAGGCACAAAAAGGTTGGACTTGACTTGGGTTTGTTCATGCAGGAGAAGTCAAGAAAAGAGAAAAAAAAGGACCAGTGGGAAAGAAAGCCATCAGATGAGGATGTTACGAAGAAAGGAGTGTTTTGTGAAGAAAAGATGATGAGTTGTGTTAGATGGTGTGGAGGGGTATAGTAAGATAGGAACCAGAGCCCTCTCCTGAAGACAGCAACACAGATGTCACTGATGACTTTGGCAAGGGCAGCTTCCACGTCATATCACGCAGCAAACTCGACTGAAGTGAGATGAAAGACGAAATCAAAGTAGGAACAGCAAGCACAGGCAGTTCTTTGGAGAATTTGTCTGGCAAGGGGAGCAGAGAAACAGGGTGGTATTTGAAGAGAAATGTGCAGCTGAGAGAGGCGTTCAAGTCATGAAAAAAAAGAAAAGAAAAGAAAGCAGGCAGCACATGAAATGCTGCTGGGACTAATTTGACAGAGCTGTAGAGTCTGGGATGTGGGGAAGGAGGCTCCTGAAAGAGTCTTCGAGCTCTTGTTCTTTAGCCCTCTCTTTAGCCCTTTTTTTTTTTTTCTTTTCTTTTCTTTTCTTTTTTTTTTTTTTTTTTTTTTTTTGACAGGCAGAGTGGACAGTGAGAGAGAGACAGAGAGAAAGGTCTTCCTTTTGCCGTTGGTTCACCCTCCAATGGCCGCCGCGGCTGGTACGCTGCGGCCAGTGCATGCGCTGATCTGAAGGCAGGAGCCAGGTGCTTCTCCTGGTCTCCCATGGGGTGCAGGGCCCAAGGACTTGGGCCATCCTCCACTGCACTCCTGGGCCACAGCAGAGAGCTGGCCTGGAGGAGGGGCAAGCGGGACAGAATCCGGCGCCCCGACCGGGACTAGAACCCGGTGTGCCGGCGCCACCAGGTGGAGGATTAGCCTATTGAGCCGCGGCGCCAGCCTTTATCCCTCTTTATTCAGTCCTATCTGTCTTTCTTTAAACTGATGGGATTTTTTTCTTATTTTTCTCAGTGTTCTAAATTAATTATGAGTGGAATATTTAATAGATTTTTCAAAATCTAAATTTGGCTTGTTTCTCTTAATTCAACTGTTGACTGATTTTCTTTCTCTCTTGAGAGGCTCTCAACTGGAAAAAAAAAATATTCTAAGTCCATGGGACCCAAGTCAAACACTACTTAACATAGTTTGAATTACAGTATCTTTCTACCATCATTTCATGAAAATGGGTTGCTGTGGCACAGCAGGTTAATGCCCTGGTCTGAAGCGCCAGCATCCCATATGGGCACTGGTTTGAGACCCAGCTGCTCTGTTTCCTATCCAGCTCTCTGCTGTGTCCTGGGAAAGCAGTAGAAGATGGCCTGAGTCCTTGGGCCCCTGCAACCACGTGGGAGACCCGAAAGAAGCTCCTGTCTCCTGGCTTCGGATTGGCGCAGCTCCAGCCATTGCGGCCAACTGGGGAGTGAACCATCAGATGGAAGACCTTTCTCTCTCTCTCTCTCTCTCTCTCTCTCTGACTCTCCTCACTCTGTGTAACTCAGACTTTCAAATAAATAAATAAATCTTAAAAAAATAGTAATAGTCAACCCATAAACGGTTTTCAAGCTCAAATGAAACATTAGTAAAGCACATAAAATAGGGACCAACTCTGTGCCTCTACTGGCACAGTTTGGGACCTGGCTGCTCCACTTCTGATCCAGCTCCCTTCTAATGTGCCTGGGAAAGCAGTGGAAGATGGTTCACATCCCTGGGCCCCTACATCCACACAGCAGACCTAGAAGAATCTCCTGGCTCTGCCAGGATCAGTCCAGCTCTGGCAATTGTAGTCATTTGGGGATGGAACCAACAGATGGAAGATTTCTCTTTCTCTCTCTCTCTCTTTCTCTAACTGTTCCTTTCAAGTAAATAAATCTTTAAAAAATAAAAGCATATAAAGCCTGATACACAATAAATACAGTGAATTTTAACTATTTTTGGAGCTGCCAATGTCATCGTTAGTCATCTTAATTATCACACCTCAACATCACCACTTGGGACTGTCAGGGGAGAAGAGTTAGCATCAAATAAATGGCATTTTGCCAACACGTGACCCTTCTGATGAAAATAAGGGCCCACTTTTGTTTTTGATTTATCACACACGCGTACACACTCACACACATACCACACACATGGAATGTTTATGTGTGGCACGATATCTGATGTTAGAATGTTTGTTTTCTTTTATGTTGGAGTTTTCATTGTAAAGGATTAAGCCAAATACAATTTTCTTTTTGTAAAAAAAAATTATTTATTTATTTGAAAGGCAGAGTTACACAGAGAGAGAGAGAGAGAGAGAGAAGGTCTTCCATCCACTAGTTCACTCCCCACATGGCCACAATGGCCGGAGCTGGGCTTTCCAAATCAAGGAATCAGGAGCTTCTTCTGAGTCCTCCATGTGGAAGCAGGGGCCCAAGGACTGGGGCCATCTTCTACTGCTTTCCCAGCCCAAAACAAAAAGCTGGATCAGAAGTGGAGCAGCAGGAACTTGACCCAGCAACCATATGGGATGCTGGAACTGCAGGTAGTGTCTTTACCTGCTGTACCACAGCACCAGCCCCAAATGTAATGTTTTAAAATGTGAGAAAACTTTGAATAAAATATAGAATGTGGAATATTTCAGTCATCTGTATTTAAATAGGAATTAAAGAAATACAGAGAGTGGGATTTTATAAGGGTGCCATATACATACATAAAATACACCAGAAACAGGAGCTAGAAATGAACACCTCACTCCCCATAAAATCAGAATGCCAAAGATTTTTCCCTGAATGGCCAATGTACTACATTAGTACTACCAGCAAATTAAAATAAATTTAGTTTCCTAATTTACAAAATGTTGTTTTAAAGAATCTTGATTATAGCCAGACTACTGTAGAGTGTTTAGTTATAGACTCTTTTAGGAGATCATGTACAAAAGTGGTTGAGTACTTCTATGACAATCATAAAAATGACAGAGCCAATTAAGAGTATTAGAATATCAAAGATTAAAAGTGAAAAGAACCCTAGAAATCATCTCATCCCAATCTCAAATGACATAGAGAAAAATTGAGTGTCAAGAACTGAGAAAGGTCTGCGATTTTTATCTTGCTTGCAAGCTAATGCATTAGACTGCCCACACTTTCATGCCAGCAGAAGACATGAGATCCTGGATAAGAACAAAGGGCACATCAAGGCACAGCAGGCAACATGAACTTCATGTTCACATTGATTCTCATCATTTGTGTGGGCCCAGGTGGATGCTGCACAAAATGGATTTACATCATTGCTAAGGAACCCTCATTTTAGGAAGCCCTCAATCTTATAGGAAGCAAGCTAGCAAGCCAGACTGTTTTCTAGGAAAGGAAGCAAATCTCTTATCTGATATGGAAGGAAGGCGACACTAGCTATATAAACATCTGTGCTATCAGAACAAATACGTCAAAGCCTCTTGCTCACAAGATGTGCAGGAGCCTGAGAGACACATGGAAAAAATGTTTTACGACACTGAGATTTAATGAGCCAAATGAGGTTATTTAATATCACTAACTAGAGTGCTGATACCTTACCTAGTACAATAAAAAATATACTAGAAGTATATTATTTAATATTTGGTAGCTAGATTGACACACTCTAAGGTTACACCTAATGAAGCATAATCCCTGACTTAATGCTAACTAACAAAATGGGCCAAAGATGCTGGAAAACCACCACTCCTGTGATTAGGTTATCTATCTGTCAATTATTCTGTACAAGAGAACTAAGGTGTGTGTGAATGATACTATACATGATCATATGTGTGCATGTGTGTATGTATATATTACCTACCATGAGCATATCAAGGTCAAGATCTGCTGGCCCAGAACAAGTAGATTGCTAATTACTGCCTATACAAAGGCTCACATGGCAAGACATGGTTAGCATCCAGTCAACAGGCAATAAAAGTTAAGGATCTCAGAGAAGAAAATTCTGCCAACAACCTAAACAAGGTTGGAAGCGGATTCTTTGCTAGCTGAATCTCCAAATGAGAATGTGGCTTAGCAAAGAATTTGGCTACAGCCTTTTGAAACCCTGAACAGAGAACCCAGTTAAGCTGTCCCTAGACTCCTGACCCACAGAAATTATAGGTTAATAAGCATTTGCTAAAGACTTACCTTAAAGTGATAAATTTGCAATGATTTATTATGCAACAACAGAAAAATACAGTAGCTCAGTATACCCCAAAATTTAATCTCTTCTCTTTTACTTCAATAAAATATAGAAATCAATCTTGAAATTTATTCAATAACTAGATTAGTCTAGGCCTAGAAGACCCTACATAGTTCAATCCTTAGATTTTCTCAATTATTTCTACCAACAAAGATTTATTTATTTTGCTTGAAGGCATAATTACAGAGAGAAAAGAAGAGACAGAGAGAGAGAGATCACCCATCTGCTGGTTCATTAAATCCAGGAGCAGGAGCCAGGAGCTTCATCTGGGTCTCCCACACTGTGGCAGAGGTCCAAACCCTGGGGCCATCTTCTTCTGCATTTCCCAAGCCATTGCCAGCGAGCCTGATTGGTGCCCATATGGAATGCCAGTGTCACAGGTGGAGGCTTTACTCGAAAAACCACAATGCTGGCCCCCTAATTTCATTGCTTAATAGACATTCCTCAATACAAATTTTAGTCATCTACTATATATTAGTCACTTTTTGTAAGTGTTGGTATTAGTCAGCTTGTCATTACAACAGTAAAATACCTAAGACAAGTTCCTTACAAAGAAAGAATTATTTGGGCTCATGGTTTTGGGGATTAGAGTCCATGATCCTTATCTAGTGATAACGGCAAAGTGCATGTGGAGGAAGACTCACATGGTGAGCCAGAGAGCAGAGAGATCAGCTGGGCCCAACTTAGACTTTCAAAACACTTTGGAGAGAATTAGCTTCCAAGGGCACACCCTCAGTGACCTACAGACTTTTCTTTAAGCAAACCTCTTAGACACAATACCTGGAACAAGCCTCTACCTTCTTCGTCCCATCAATCCATGACTGGGATGTACCTGTCTGCATGAGTTTAAGAACCATCTCCTGTTCAAACCATTGCACTACTGAAAACACAAAGGTAAATGAGATGTGATTAATCTCACATAGTTAACTTTTCGCAGTGTTGTATAATATTAGAACTGGACTAGGAGCTCTGTGAAGATGAGAACTAGCCCTTATGCAATTTAAATTCCACAGGACATCAGAGTATATCTATGAAGTCAGCACTCAATGTTCAATAATTGATTAGGTTTGAAAGTCTCTTTTATGCTCTCAGTTGAACTTGGCAGGCAGATGTGGAGAGACAGAGTCACGTGGCTGTATTTCTCTTTTCTGCTTTAGAATGAAGGAGAGGTGAGTCTGTGTGTTAGCAATAATGGAGAAGGAGAGGATGCTTGGTATTAGCAACAGATATGATAGCCACTGTGGTAATTTGGGGCCAAGCA
This sequence comes from Oryctolagus cuniculus, assembly GCF_051225735.1. Classification (NCBI taxonomy): domain Eukaryota; kingdom Metazoa; phylum Chordata; class Mammalia; order Lagomorpha; family Leporidae; genus Oryctolagus; species Oryctolagus cuniculus. The sequence goes on from NC_142870.1 coordinate 64,964,261, forward strand.
AGTTACAAAGCTGACCTCAATGGGAGCAGATCCTCACCAGTCAGCATAATAAATGGATAGCTATTATGGGTCAACAGTGATGGATAGGATTTGCTCAAAATAGCACAACACATTCAGCTTTTTGGGGACAGTGAACATTTATCACTGATGATTAATCCTTCACAAGTCCATTTTGAGGCTAACAGGGTTCCTTATATTCTTTGTTCTTTATATATCAAGTCCATAGTCCTGCTCATTCAGAAAATTTTTACTTTCTGGAGCTATGCTAACTATGTAACTCCTCTGAGTATTTAGTCATGGAACTACACCACAGACTAGTCCTATCTTCTGATTCATAGTCAGACGCTTTATCCATGGCGCCACTCACCCTTCATGCTAGTCCCAGCTTGTAAGACTAAGTTGCAAGCAATTTCTAGCATGTGCCCAGTGTCATAATTTCTCCTAGTAGAAAAAAAGTCTTTGGTTTTCATTGTTATATGACACCTAGTACAAACTTCAATATAATACCCAAGGGTAGGAGCTGTGGTATAGTGGGCTAAGCCTCCATCTGCAGTGCTAGAATCCCATATGGGCACTGGTTCAAGTCCCGGCTGCTCCTCTTCCAATACAGCTCTCTGCTATGGTCTGGGAAAGCAGCAGAAGATGGCCCAAGTTCTAGGGCCCCTGCACTTGTGTGGGAGACCTGGAAGAAGTTCCTGACTCCTGGCTTCAGATCAGCTCAACTCTGACTATTGTGGCCATTTGGGGAGTGAATGAGTGGGTAGAAGACCTTTCTCTCTCCCTCTCTCTCTCTCTGTAACTTTTCCTCTCACATAAATAAATAAAATATTTTAACTCTAAAATATTTAATTGTATTATCCGAAAGAGATAAGACATGAACAGACATTGGTAGATTTTTAAAACAATAGTTTAGCTTATTAATTCTCTAAGGCAAACTCTTCAGGAAGGTTACACTCAGGGAAGGGGAAGTAGGCAGGCACACAGGTTAAAATCAATTAGGTTTGTGAGCTAGAAGACCACGCCTTCGCCACACCCCTGTGTGACCTCATGCCCCTACCTGGCCATACTTGAGTGGCCACCAACCACTCAGTCTAATTAACCACTCCCATTTGGAAGTGAGTTAAAAGCCTGGGACACAGTGTGTCCGGCTTCCTTTTCTTTTCCCTGGCCTCTTGCCAGGAGGCGGCTGGCTGTAGCCCTGTGCCCCCAGGGCTCGTGGCCTTCGGGCCACCTGCCCTAGGCTTCCTGGCCTAGACGCTCCCCCATATGGCTGGTTCCTGGTGCTCAGTATGAACCCAGATTTAGCTCTCTCTCTCTCTTAGATAAAGCTCTCACTCTCCTATGATTTCTCTCACTGAATAAAAGCCTAAAATGTACCATGCTGCCTCACTTATGGATGCCGGTGTTTAGAATTCTTCTCTAAATATTAGGCAAGAACCCTCTTTGGCTTATTAATATCAGGGATTTATTAATAAGCATAGGGTGATATCATCTGGCACCCCAAATTTCAATAGCATATGTGGCACCCCAGATGGGACTTCTGAGTAACTCTAAGGGGCCACATTTTCATATATATTTTATTAGGGGATCATTTCTGATATCAAAATCAGTGAGTGTTGAAAATGTGTGGCACATGTTACAGCTGTCCGGAAAGTTAGGTGGAATTTGGTGGGCATGCAACTAGGACCACAGGGACACTAACACAGGAGAACAATATCACAATTTCAGAAATCTGGGAATTTTATTTATTTATGCACATGTTCATCACTAACTGTAGTATAAATCCCTTAAGGATAGAGACCAGGTTGTGCAAACCTCTGCATTTCAGCTGTACAACTCAAAGTATTCTTCCTAGATCAACATCATTGCCATCAACTGGGAGTTACTAGAAATGCAGAATCACAGGCTCCACCCCAAGAAGACTGGGTCATAATCTGCATATTAAAAGATCTCCAGGGACCAATGCTGTGGCGTGGTGGGTAAAGCTGCTGCCTGCATTGCCGACATCCCATATGGGTGCCAGTTCAAGTCCCAGCTGCTCCACTTCCCATCCAGCTCTCTGCTATGGCCTGGGAAAGCAGCAGAAGATGGCCCAAGTCCTAGGGCCTTTGCACCCATGTGGGAGACCTGGAGGAAGCCCCTGGCTCCTGGTTTCCAATCAGCACAGCTCTGGCCATTGCGGTTAATTGGGGAGTGAACCAGCAGATGGAAGACCTCTCTCTCCACTCTCTTGTTCTGCCTCTCATTCTCTCTCTGTGTAACTCTGACTTTCAAATAAATAAATAAATCTTAAAAAAAAAAGATCCACAAGTGATTTGGATATATATATATATATATATATATATATATGGAAATTTAAGAAACACTACTGCAAGCGTCCATTCATGTTAAGGGGGGGATGTGAGGAGTCAGATGGGTTAATAGGTAGTCAGGGTGGGTAGTCAGGGTGGTCCCAATGGAATTGGAGATGTAAAATATTTGCTTCTTTAAGCAAGAACAAAAGGCCGCCCTCCTTTCTTCAGAATCTCCAAATTTGCCTAGAGAATAGCAAGGGAGCTCTTCATAGCTTATTGTGAAAGCAAGTTACCTATCCCACCCTTCTGCATGGCCAGACAGGATGGAGAATTGTAAATCAGGTCTTTTGATGAGTTTTTGTCCCCACATGGTAACTGAATGCCAATCTGATTGTCAAGTTTTTTTCCTTTGAAATTGTACTTTAAAAACCCCAGTGCTATGAGATTCTTTGGGTTTTTTCCTTTCTTGGAAGCCCCCCTACATGCTACTCTTACTAGAAGTCTTTGACTCTAATAAATTTTTGTAAATCTCAAAAAAAAAATACTACTGCAAGGCTGGCACTGTAGCACAGTGGATTGAAGTTAAAGCTCCAGCCTGCAGCACCAGCATCCCATATGGGCGTCAGTTCAAGTTCCAACTGCTCCACTTCTGATCCAGCTCCCTGCTAATGCACCTGGGAAAGCAGCAAAGGATGGACCAAGTCCTTGGGCCCCTGCACCCACGTGGGAGATCCTGAGGAAACTCCTGGCTCCTGGCTTCGGATCAGCTCAGCTCCAGCCATTGCAGCCAAATGGAGAGTGAACTAGTGGATGGAAGGCATCTCTCTCTCTCTCTCTCTCTCTCTCTCTCTCTCTCTCTCCCTTTTAAATGAATAAAATAAATCTTTAAAAAAGAAGAAGAAGCATTACTGCAGTAGCGCAGTACCTTATGCACCAATAAGGCTCACTACATGTAGGAGTGATTATTGCAGAACAGCAGGTTAAGCTGCTGCTTGAGATGCCACAATCAGTGCCTGGGATTGAGTCCGACCTCCACCTTTTGATGCAGCTTCCCACAAATGTGCCTGGGAGGCAGCAAATGCTACCTGCTCAGGACTGAAGTAGGCAAGCATACAGGTTAAAATTGATTAGGTTGTGAGCTGGAAGACCACTCCTTTGCCACGCCCCTATGTGACCTCATCCCCCTACCTGGCCACACCTGGGTGCCAACCAGCCAATCAGGGTAATTAACCACTCCCCTTTGGAAGTGGATTAAAAGCCTAGGACACAGTGTGTCTGGCCCTTCTCTTCTTCCCTGGACTCTTGCCAGGAGGCAGAGATGGAATTCCAGGCGCCTGGCTTCAGCCTGGCCCCCAGGACTGGCTACTGCAGTCATCTGAGGAGGAAACCAAGATCTCCAACTCTCTGGCTTCCTCTCTCTCTGTCATTCTGCCCTTCAAATAAGTAAAATAAATATTTTAAAAAATGAAAAATAGCTATATGCAAAAAGGTGGAGGATAGAAGCATCTACCTCAAAGAGAGGTATTTGGCCCTAGAGGCATGCAAAACTATACAATGGAGTATAGGGAGAAAATATTAGAATTTTTATTAAGTTTTCTATTTATTAATTTCTATCACTTTTTAAGATATACTATTTAATATCCAATAGATATTGGTACTTACACTTAGTTCATGTGTCAGATGGTTCATGAGATTAGGAGCAGCACTGCCTGCTTATTGAAATTTTCCGCAGTTTGTGTGTGTCATGTTAAGTGAATACAACTAATGGAAAAATAACCTCAAAAGAGTTCTGCCAGGGAAATTCAGAGTGAGAATAATTGAAACACAAGGTGAGAAGAGCAAAGACAAATAAAGACAGAGTGGGTAGCCATAGTCCTTATACAGGCTATTTATTAGTCACAATCAAGACAGAAACAGTGACAATCAAATCATGCCTGACCCGATGTCAGTCCAAAACCTTGCAAAGACCAAGAAGTCTGCTCGAAATGTATACTAATACCCACTATAAGTACATGAAGATTTTATACTATTCTTTCTACTACATGTGTTAAAATTAGTTTTAATATTCTAAGCTACAAAAGAGAACTACTTCACTATCACTCATGATGACTGGACCTTAAGCATACACAGTCATCTCTCATAGTGTATTTTATGAGACAGATCTTCCATCTGTCTAATATGTGGAGATCCTAGAATACACTTGGTTAAAAAAAAAGAAGAAACCAAGAAGCAAAACAGTGCATATAATACTTTTAAGAAGAAAGGGACCCCACTTTAAGAAATTTAACATATTTCATAATGAGACAGGTGTTGGACACAACAGTTAGGTCACCTCTTGAAACACCCACATCCCATATTGGAGTAGCTGGTTCAAGTCCTGGCTGCCGGGCTTCCAATGTGGCTTCCTACTAATGTACACGCTGAGAAGCAATAGAGAGTGGCTCAAATATTGGGGTCCTTACCACCACATAGGAGACTCAGACTGAGTTCTGAGCTCCTGGATTTGAACTTCCCCAGTTCAAACCCCAGTACATCAAACTTCCCAGTGCATCTGGGAAATGAACCAGTAGCAAATCTTAAGCATAAGAGGAAGACCTCTTTATATCTATCTCTCTGTCTCTTTGTCTTTGTCTCTGTCTCTCTGTCTGCTTTTCAAATAAAATGAAAATTTAAATAAATAAACAAATATATGTCATCATGAAATTTTGGAAGACTGGATACAAAGAGAACTACCAGGGGCTGGCGCTGTGGCATAGCGGGTAAAGCTGCTGTCTGCGGTGCCGGCTTCCCATATGGGTGCCGGTTTGGATCCCAACTACTCCACTTCCGATCCAGTTCTGCTAAGGCCTAGGAAAGCAGTAGAAAGTGGCCCAAGTCCTTGGGCCCCTGTACCTGCATGGGAGACCCAGAAGAAGCTCCTGGCTCCTGCCTTCGGATCAGGGCAGCTCCAGCAGTTGTAGCCATCTAGGGAGTGAACCAGCGGATTGAAGACCTCTCTCTCTCTCTTTCTCTCTCTGCCTCTGTCTTTATGTAACTCTGCCTTTCAAATAAATAAATAAGTCTTTAAAAGAGAGGGAGAGAGAGAGAGAGATAACTATCACAATATTCTAGAGAAGGTGAAAATGTAGGTCATAGTTAAGTAGGAGAATTAGAATAGTTTTTTGGGTTTTTTTTGTTTTTGTTTTTGTTTTTTTGTTTGTTTGTTTTTTTTGTTTTTTTTTTTTTTTTTTTTTTGACAGGCAGAGTGGTCAGTGAGAGAGAGAAACAGAGAGAAAGAGAAAGGTCTTCCTTTTGCCATTGGCTCACACTCCAATGGCCACTGCAGCTGGCGCACCACGCTGATCCAAAGGCAGGAGCCAGGTGCTTCTCCTGGTCTCCCATGGGGTGCAGGGCCCAAGCACTTGGGCATCCTCCACTGCACTCATGGGCCACAGCAAAGAGCTGGCCTGGAAAAGGGGCAACCGGGACAGAATCCGGTGCCCCGACCGGGACTAGAACCAGGTGTGCTGGCGCCGCAAGGCAGAGGATTAGCCTACTGAGCCGCGGCGCAGGCCTAGAATAGTTTTATAACTCTCCACTGACAGACTAGAAGCAAGAAGGCAATGAAAGATTACCTTCACAATTCTGAATGCAAATTATTTTTTATTTTAGACCTCCATATACAACCAAACTATCAATTAGTGAAAGGATAGAATACAGACATTTTCAGACATGTAATTTTCAAAAGAAAAGATACTAATTCCAGGACCTCTTTCTCAGAGAGCTACACATAATGCTTCACTATAATACAAACAGAAGTGAACCAGCATTGTCTCTCACAATGCCAGCATCCCTTATAAGAATGCCAGTTCAAGTCCCAAACCAGCTTCCTGCTAACGAGCTTGGGAAGGCAGCAGAAGATGGCCCCTGCGGTCCACATGGGAGATCCAGATGGAGTTCCCAGCTCCTGGCTTTGGCCTGGCCCAGGCCTGATTTTTGCAACCATTTGGGGAGTAAACTGTATATAGGAAATAGCTCTGTCTCTCCTTTAAACAAACAAATAAATAAATATTTAAATAAAATCAAGACAAAAGGAGTAAAGGCATAGCCTAGCAGTTAAGGAGCTCACACCTAGTACCTGGGTTCAGTTTTCAGCCCTGATTCCTAACTTCTGACAATGCTGACCCTGAGAGGCAACAGTGATGGCTCGGCTAATAGGTCTCCTGCCACCTACACGGGATACCTGGATAGAGTTCCTGGTTCCCGGCTTCATCCTCAGCCAAGCCTCTGCCATTGCAGACGCTTGGGGAGTGAACCAGCAAATGAGAGCTTGTTCTCATGCTCGCTCGCTCTCTCTCATCAACAAATAAAATGTAAAAAATAAATAGTACCGGCATAGGCCAACAAAGAAGACACTGTATACAGATGAAATTGACACACTCCCTGATGTGAGCGAGCATCAGAGAACTGACAGAAGAGTGAATTATTACACACAATGTACATTTATGGTGTGCTTACTATGTGGGTAGACACTTTCCTAAGCATTTGTATTTTAACTTTCTGCACCTATTTCACGGATAATAAAAAGAAGACAAAGCGAATTGCCCGCTGGCCCAAAGTCACATAGCTGGGAAAAGGCAGCACTGGGACTCAAGTCCAGACAGTGGGGCTCCAGAAACTTTTCTGTGACCATTATTCACATTGACTCCCTAAGGACATAGATATGTCACCATTTATGACAAAACTAGAAAAAAATAAACTTCAAGAAAATTAGAAAATCACCTAAGAAAAATAATTACAATTTTATATGGCTGTGCTATGAATGACATTTTTGTAGTCAAAATAATGTAAGTATTAAATATTCATCTACCAAATATGCAGCAATATTTACAGTATTAGATGATTTAGAGGGTGATCACACACATTGGAGACAGGGAGAGAGTGGAGAGCTAAATCCTCATCTTTTCTAGAAGAAAGTCAATAAAGTCTAAAGTGAAGAATCAAGAATTAGCAATACAGGCATGTTAATTAGAGATATAGAAGCTAAAATCAAAAGGGTCGATTTCGAGTATTTATTGAAGATTTAGCTTCTGGGGAAAAAAATGGAGAAGGACTAGGGGCTGCAGTTTATCTTAGAAAGCCTTTGGACATGGTTGATTCTTTAGATTATGTGTACACATAGGCATGTACTTACACTGCACAGATGCACATTTCAAAGTAAAATATAAATGGATGAAGTTGCAAATTTTAAGGGAAGGGAGGAATCACCTATATTTTCTTTTTTTAAAGATTTATTTTATTTATTTGAAAGACAGAGTTACAGAGAGAAGTAGAGACAGAGAGGTCTTCCATCCACTGGCTCACTAGCCAGATGGCCGCAACGGCCAGAGCTGTGCCGATCTGAAGCCAGGATCCAGGAGCCCCCTCCAGGTCTCCCACACGGGTGCAAAGCCCCAAGGACCAGGGCTGTCTTCCACTGCTATCCCAGGCCACAGCAGAGAGCTGGATTGGAAGAGGAACAGCCGGGACTAGAACTGGCGCCCATATGGGATGCCAGCGCCCGCACCTCAGGCCAGGGCTTTAACCCTCTGCACCACAGCACCGGCCCCCACCTATATTTTCTTTCAGTCCTTGTCTTGTTTGTGCCGGTTCTGTATGTGCCGGTTCTGTTCTTTGGAAAGCAGGAAGTGAGATGGAAAGGGGAAGACAGACAGGGAGCTGTCAACTGCCCTGCAGACCTGAGAAAATCTCCGTCAGCCCAGTGTCCCTCTAGAGGAGTGCGACATCAGAGGGGACTGGTGGGGTCGTTGTTCTGCTTACCTTGGTCACTTACTGGAGGCTGTTAGCTACTCACCTGGAAGCTGGACAGGAAGACCTTTCTTGAATAAAACTTGAACTGCACTTCTCAGTGGTAGACATAATCTTTTTCTTTTGTGTTTTATAACAAACTTGCAGCAGTAGGCATTTAGACTAGTGGTTAAGATGCTCATGTCCTATAGCATAGTGCCCAGGTTCAGTTCCCAGGTCCAGCTCCTAACTCGCTAATGCAAATCCCAGGAGCCACCACGCATTGAATTTGAGACCTGCATTGAATTTCTGACCAGCAGATGGCAGCACTCTCTCCATATCTCTCTCTCTCTCTCTCTCTCTCTGCCTCTCAAATAAATATATATTTTCTTTAATTTGTAGCTACAGGGGTGTGGTGCAGCAAGTTAAGCCACCACTTGTGACACCAGCATCCCATATTGGAGTGCCTGCTTGAATTCCAATTCCTTTGCTTCTGATCAGCTTCCTACTAACTGGGCCCCTGTCACCCATGTTAAGTGACCAGGATGGAGTTCCTGGCTTCATCTGGCCCAGGCCTGGAAGTTGAGGCTCTCTGGGTAGTGAACTGTTGATGGAAGATCTCTTGGTCTCTCTTTCCCTCTCTCTCTCTCTCACACTCTACCTTTCAAATAAGTAAATAAATCTTTAAAACTATTTTGCAGTCATAGTGCATGTCTATTCACACTCTGCTTGTTGTTTTACTGACCTATATTATGCTTTTATTTTCATATCATTTTAATATTAAATAAATTACATTTAAATTACTTTATTAGTAAATCCAATACAGCAAGCATTATGTTGATTTCAAGTGAATAGAAAAGGGATGCAGTAGGAGTCTGCTTTGTGGCGTACCAGGTTAAACCACTGCCTGCAATGAAAGCATCCCATATTGGCACCTGTGCTTCTAATCCAGCAACCTGCTAATGTGCCTGGGAAAAGCAGGGAAGACGGCCCAAGTGCTTTGGCCCCTGCCACCCACATGGGAAAACCAGATGGAGTTTCAGGCTCCTGGCTTCCATCTAGTCCAGCCCTGCCCATTGAGAACATTTGGGGAGTGAACCAGTGGATGGAAGATCCCTCTATCTATTCTCCCTCTCTCTTTCTGTAATTCTGCCTTTCAAATAAATAAAATGAATCTTAAAAAAGAGAGAGAGCAAGAGATACAGGAAAAACAGTTCCTGGGCCAGACTTCAGTTGCCCCAGACTATCTTTCCAGAGGGGCCAGAATTTCTGGTTCCTTGTACATCCTTTCAGAGACAGCCTATAAATTAAATGAATTAACATATGTGAAATGTTAAGAACATTGCCCAACTCAAAGCTAATTCAATGCAAATGTTTGCTGTTAATTATAACAGTCATAGAGGAGGTGGTACTAGTAAGGGCAACAATAGTATCAGGAAGTGGTAATCATTACTATTAGATATATACCTCAATCTTTTTTTTTTTTTTTTTTTTTTTTTTTTTTTTGGACAGGCAGAGTTAGACAGTGAGAGAGAGAGACAGAGAGAAAGGTCTTCCTTCCGTTGGTTCACCCCTCAAATGGCTGCTACAGGTGGCGTGCTGTGGCCAGCACGCTGCGCAGATCCAAAGCCAGGAGCCAGGTACTTCCTCCTGGTTTCCCATGGGGTGCAGGGCCGAAGCACTTGGGCCATCCTCCACAGCATTCCTGGGCCACAGCAGAGAGCTGGACTGGAAGAGCAGCAACCGGGACAGAATCCAGAACCCCAACCAGGACTAGAACCCAGGGTGCTGGCGCCGCACTGCATGCTATTAAGCAGTGTACAATACTTTTTTAAACATTCCCCTATAGAAACAATGAATACCAAAAAGTTGCTTTACGGATATAAATAAACACAGAAATTATGAGTTGAAAGTAAATATCTAGAAATCCCACACATTTGAGTATTAATAAGCCCTGACTTATAGCATTAAAGTGAAAACTGAGAAGATTTGTTCTGATGTCGAATGCAGAAAAGCAAGAGTCATGTAATTATTCAACCTAATCTCTAGATAAATATAAGCAATGGAAACTTACATCTAACAGTCAGCTAGTACATCCAAATGTGTTTCTGGCAGAGAATTCACAGGCAGCACTATTAACAAGGGATCTTTGGGGCTGGTGTTGTGGTGCAGCAGGTTAAGCCACGGCCTGCGAGGTAAGCATCCCATACAGCGCCAATTCAAGTCCTAGCTGCTCCACTTCTGATCCAGCTCCTTGCTAATGTACCTGGGAAAGCAGTGAAAGATGGCTCATTTCCTTGGGCCTCTGCACCCAGGTGGAAGACCCAGAAGCTCCTGGCTTCTGGCTTTAGCCTGGCCCAGCCTCAGCCGTTGCAGCTATTTGGGGAGTGAACCAGAGGTTGGAAGATCTCCCTTTCTGTCTCTCCTCTCTCTCTGTAACTCTGACTTTTAAATAAATGAATAAATCTTGGGAAAAAAAAAGATTCTCAAACATTTCTTTATTTATTTGAAAATCATAATGACACAAAAAATAAGATCTTCCCTTGGCTGATTTGTTCCGCAAAAGTCTGCAACAGCCAGGTCTGAGCAAAGCCAGGAGCCAGAAGCTCCACTGGAGTCTTCCAGGGCAGTGGCCAGTATCTTAAGTGCTTGGCCCAAATTCCATGACTTTCCCAGTTGCACTAGCAGGGAGCTGAATGGAAAGTGGAGTAACCAGTACTGCGATATGGGGTGCTAGCATCCCAAGCATTGGCTTAACCTGTTGCACCACAATATCAGCCCAACAAAAATTTCTGATTAAATCAGTTCCCCTGGAGGGGTGATTGCTCAAAGTGTCTGCTCAAAATATGGGCTGGTGCCAGTAGTCTCAGTATTACCTTTATATAGTACACACTAAATTGCAGAATTACCTTAATTTCAATCTTTTATTTCACATAGACATTCTCACTTTATGGTAGTAGGGTATTTAAGATAAGTAACTCTGGATCCACAGTGCCTGGGGGTTTGAATTGTGGGTCTGCTATTTATAGCTGGGTGACCTTAGGTAAATTACTCAACCTTCTGAGCTTCTGCTTCTTTATCAGTAAAATGAGGATGGTAGCATTGCCTATCCTATAGAATTAATATAGGATGTAATGTAATTAATATTAAATGAGTTAAAGTACATGAAGGACTATGAGTGTCCCCTGCTATTGACTAGGATCTGTCTTATTTTCCAACATTACCCGGAGCTTGTAATTGAATATTTTAATGCTGAGTTTTGATTAAAATAATTTCATTGAAAAGACTACTATACATAGCTGTTGAGTCTTAAGTGATTTATGAAGCTGCACAAAATCATATTTTCTAAGCCCCAAAACTCTTCCATTGACTGGAAAATTTTGGTTTTGGCACAATTGACAATACAACCAAAGAATATTTGTAATCGACCTGATAGGATAAACACTCAAAAACGGAACACAGCATTTCCCAGAGGAAATCAGACCACTGGTACTTTAGAAATGATTAATAATGTTAATGAGTATTTAGCATTCTTGGAAGCATAGTTTGATTGACTATACAATCCCAGGGGACTGAGGGTGCAGTGCAAGAATGGAATCCGGCTTCACTTGAGTAAATTTTTGAAATCAAGGAAATTAAAGAAGGATAGGAATCCATGTGTTTTAGAATCATTATTTCAATAGTGTTCTATTTAGAAAGTCATCAACAGCCACTGGGGCATGGTGGGATTAGGAGTGGGGGAAAGCTCTTAATTTACACTGGAATTGTATTATTGCTTTAATAATCCTGTCTTTGCTTGCAAATTGAAACTTTGGAACAGAGAGATTATGCTATCTCTATAATTTCAGAGTGTGCATAACCTAAAAACTACTTGCCCAAAAGGTGGTGCTTCTGAAATATAATTGTTTACAGTGGAATTATCATTTAGAGAAAAAATAATTGAGGTGGAAATGGTTGAAGGAATTACAGACCCATGAGGTTTTGGGATAAGAAAGCCCTAATTCCTTGATGCACTATCAAAATTGTCAGTGAAGGAGTAATTGCACCCATCAACTCTCTTTGTAGAATTTTCTGAGGAACATGAATTATATGTATTAACATCTTGGTTGGATACTAAGAAATCTAACAGTATAATCACTGCAGTGAGGAAATACTCCTACTGAAAAGATAAATAGTACTTCTTTTTAAAAAAATTAATTTATTTGAGAGGCAAGGAGACAGACACAGACACAGGGAGAATATCCATCTACTAGTTCACTCTCCAAATGCCAGCAATGGCCAAGACTGGGCTAGGTGGATGCCAGGAGCTTGGCAGCTTGGAATGCAATTGGGGTGTTTCCTGCGCATGGCAGAAACCCAGTCACTTGAGTTACATCACCTACTGCCTACCAGGATCTATATTAGCAGGGAGCTGGAATCAAGATAACTCTGATGTGGGACTTACACATCATTACCCGGCCTCATAACTGGTGTTTAAACTGCTAGGCCAAATGCCTGCCCCCCCCCTCCCAAAAAAATGGTACTTCTAATGTAAAGTTAAATACAACAAAAGGCAGTACAGTTATCTCTTGGTATCCACAGGGGACTGGTTCCAGGACCCTCTACCCCACCCACTAAGGATACCAAACTCAGCAGACACTCATTTCTTTTAAATAAAATGGCCTAATAATTACATTTAACCTATGCACATCCTCCTCTCTCCTTTGAATCATCTCTAGATTACTTATAATGCCCAATAGAATATAGATGCTATACAAAGTTATTACACTGTATTGACAAGAAATAAAATGACAAGAAAATGTCTGTACATATTCGTTACAGGCATAACTTTTTTATTTTTTAGTATTTTCAACAGAACATCTGCAGATGTTGTTTGAGCATTTGGTGCAGTGCTGAAGATACCAATTAGGACACCTGTTTCCCATATCAATATGGGTGGTCCAAGTCCCAGCTCCTCTGTTTCCAATCTAGTTTCCTACTAATGTGCACTCTGGGAAGCAGTAGATGATGGCTCAACCACTTGGGTTCTTGCTACCCACTTGACAGATCTACATGGAGTTCCACGTTCCTGGCTTTGTCCTGGCCAAGCCCTGGCTGTTTGTGGGCACTTGGGGAGAGGACCAGTGGGTAGAAGATTTCTCTCTCTTCCTCTGCTTCTCTCTGCCTTTCAAATAAAAAAAAGAATAAAAATTTTTAAAATGTCTCTTAAGTCTGCAGATGTAGACTCCTTGGATACAGAGAATTGTTTATGTTTGTTGTACAGTAAGAATCTAGAAAATGAGAGATATCTGTCAACTCTTCTGTATGGAGGATATTACTGTTTGGTCTTTTTATTAGAGGGACTGGGCAAGGATAGGTGAGTGGAGTGAATAGAGAAAACTGAGAAGAATGACTAGAACTAAAGCCTAGGACTTCTCCAGTGACAGTGAGCAGGAGCAGAGGTTCTAAGAATTTTTTTAATTTTTTAAAAATTTATTGAGAAGCAGAGAGGGTGCACATGCATGCTAGCACACATCTGCTAGTTCAGTCCCCAAATGCTTGCACCAGCCTGGACCGGGCCAGCCAAAGCTGGGAGCTGAGAGCTGGGAACACAATCCAGATCTCACACATAGGTGACAGGGACCCAGTTAGGCAGCTATCACCACTGCCTTGCAAGGTTTCCATTATCAGGACACTGGAGTCAGGAGCCAGAGTGTGGAACTAAAGCCACACACTCTTACAGAACACGGAATCTTGGGGCCAGTGCTGTGGCACAGTGGGTTAAAGCCCTGGCCTGAGGTGCCGGCATCCCTTTTGGGCACCGGTTTTAGTCCCGGCTGCTCCACTTCCGATTCAGCTCTCTGCTGTGGCCTGGGATACCAGTGGAGGATGGCCCAAGTGCTTGGTCCCTTGTACCCATGTGGGAGACCCAGAGGAAGCTCTTGGCTCCTGGGTTTGGATCAGCACAGCTCTGGCCTTTGCGGCCATCTGGGTAGTGAACCAGTGGATGGAAGACCTCTCTCTCTCTCTCTCCCTCTCTCTCTGTCTTTCTCTCTCTCTCTGCCTCTCTGTAACTCTTTCAAATAAATAAAATAAATCTTAAAAAAAAAAAAAAGAAACATAGAATCTTAACCAGTCCTTTGAAAGCTAGACTAAATACTCATCCCTGCTCTGAGAACTTTGAAAAAAATTAGTGTCATACTGTGAACAGACATGAACTTCCTATTAAGATATTGGCAGGAGGAGGTAGAATTTTCAATCAGGAGAGTCCAATGAGGAAAAAGGCTCAAGATTATTCATTTGTAGTCAGGACATTTTGGAGGAAATTACTGTCAAACGTGGCAGCTGGCTTGCCTCCATCCTTTTCACCGAAAGGATAATGAATTATACTTCAGAGAGGCAAAAGTAAGGATTGTAAAGCAAAATTCACTGAAATACTTTCAAAGGAAGGAATGGGTCAGTTGCGAGGAAACATGGCACCCTTTCTTCCTGATTTGGGGCTTTTGTCCACAAAGTATGAGGAGAGGTTGACTAGTGATGCAGCCAACGACACTAAGGATTGGCATTCATGATTGACATCTGGGAGTGGCATACCTTTGTGCTCTCTGCGCGTGTGGCTACAAACTTGACTGTCCTGGTTTGGCAGAGCTCTCATTGTATCAGGATACCTTACTTAATAAGTAGTTAAGCTGCAAAGTGGGCAGTCCTGGGTGGACCCGGGGTAGAAGTCAGTTCCTGGTCACTCCCTTGGACGAGGGCTTTGTGGTCCCTGCCCAAATATTGGCAAGAGGAGATACAGCTCTCACGCAGGAGAGTTCAATGAGGAAACAAAGCTCAAGATTATTTTACATGACGGTCAGGACATCTTAGAGGAAATTGCCACTGGAGTTATGAGACAATGTACTATCTCAGTTCCTGCTATCAGTCCTTTATAACCTTCCAAAACTTCTGCTTTGCATGAGTG
Source organism: Oryctolagus cuniculus (assembly GCF_051225735.1). Taxonomy (NCBI): domain Eukaryota; kingdom Metazoa; phylum Chordata; class Mammalia; order Lagomorpha; family Leporidae; genus Oryctolagus; species Oryctolagus cuniculus. The sequence continues at coordinate 64,979,264 of NC_142870.1, forward strand.
TAATTTCTTTCTTTTTCACATGTTCTTCTCATAACTACTGAGAATAAGGGGCTGGTGTTGTGGCTCAATGGGTAAAGCCACCGTGTGCAATGCCAGCATCCCCATATGGGCACAGTCCAAGTCCCTGCTGCTCCACTTACAATCCAACTCCCTGCTAATGTGCCTGGGAAAGCAGGGGAAGTTGGCTCAGGTCCCTGGCACCTGCTACACGTGTGGGAGATCTGAATGGAGTTCCAAGCTGCTGACTTCAGCCCAGGCTAGCCCTCACCATTGCAACCATCTGGAATGTAAGCAGTAGATGGAAGACCTCTCTCTCTCTCTCTATCTCTCTCTCTGTGTGTGTGTGTGTGTGCATGTAACCCTACCTTTCAAATAAATAAATAAAGCTTTTTTAAAAAATCAATAAATAAAAGTGTAAAACTCACTTTCAATTAATGTTGGACAAGTATAATATTGGCCATGTAATCATTAATCTACCACCACACAATACACAATACATAGGAGAGGGTTAGTGTGTTTTACTAGTGCATGTTTAATATTACAGGTGATTAACACAACTCTGTTATCAAACTCACATGAGAGGCAGGACAAAGCTTTATTTTCAGATACCTGATAATTAATACACAACATTTCTTGGAAGACAGATCAAGGGCACTTTACTTTTTTTCTCCTGATTTCCTGAGGGTTCTAAATCAAATTTGAAGGGAAATGCATACAAATGTTTGCTACAGTTGCATAAAACATTTCTGAAGAGGGGACCATGTGGATTGGAGACAGAAGTAGAAACCTTCTCATCTGCTGGTACCATGAATTTTTAACTTCGTGAGTGAATTCTTATTCAAAACATAAAAATAAAGATGAATGAAGTCTATTTGTTGTACCTATTCTCACTTTCAGATTGGTCCCTTGCTAAAACAAAACACCCTTTGACTTCTGAGAACATTAGCATTCACTTTTTTCCTAGGTTCAAAACAGTATCATTTTGAATAAAAGAATTGCAGTTCACAATAATTCATTTTCTCCAAAAGAAATAAATCCCTGAAGTTAATGAAAGCAAAGAAACAGACTTTTTGTTAAGCTTTATTGTTTTATTTATCTGAAAGGCAGAGTGACAAAGAGGGACAGAGAGTCAGAAATATCTCCTCAAATGCCTGCAACAGCCAGGACCAGGTCAGGCCAAAACCAGGAGCTAGGCACTCCGTCGGGGTTTCCTATGTGGGTAGCAGGGACCCACGAACTTGAACAACTACCTGCTGCCTCCCAGGTTCATGAACAGGAAGCTAGATCAAAACTCAAATTCAGGCACTTCAATATGGAAAGCAGGTGCCCCAACTGGTGGCTTAACCTGCTGTGCCAAAATGCCTGCCTTGAGATGGAAATTTTTAAACACCGTACTAGGTATTAATGCATCAAGTTCTATGTAGTAAATTATACTGATAGTGACCCTAATTTGTTCATGCTTCATCCCTCCAGTGGGTAGCTCCCTCTTTTTCTGACTCTGTGCTTCCTTGTTTGGCTAGCTTTGACCAACTGGACAGTGGAAAATGTGTCTTAAGCAGAAGGCTGAAAAATGCATGTGCCTTGCGACTTGCCTTGTCATGGTGCAGGGAAGCCTTTGGACACCATTAGAAAGAGTTGGGCTTGCCGGCACTGTGGCTCAATAAGCTAATCCTCCACCTTGTGGCACCGGCACACCGGGTTCTAGTCCTGGTCGGGGCGCCAGATTCTGTCCCAGTTGCCCCTCTTCCAGGCCAGCTCTCTGCTACGGCCCGGGAGCGCAGTGAAGGATGGCCCAAGTGCTTGGGCCCTGCACCCGCATGGGAGCCAGGAAAAGCACCTGGCTCCTGCCTTCGGATCAGCGTGATGCGTCGGCCGTGGCGGCCACTGGAGGGTGAACCAACGGCAAAAGGTAGACCTTTCTCTCTGTCTCTCTCTCTCTCTCACTGTCAAAAAAAAAAAAAAAAAAAAAGAGTTGGGCTTAAGGTAGCCATTGCCTTGCTGACACGAAGCCATGCTCCATATTAATAAGTGAGCTTCCTTCTCGTTTCCCTATCCTCTCATCACCAGCATGTGAGTGATAACAACCTGGATCACTCAGTCCCAGCCTACATAGCCTAGATCAAAAGAACCACCCAGAGATTGCTTTTAAATGATTATGTTTTGGGTGGGTGGTTTATTAGGCATCAATAGTTAACTGAGAGGGGGCCAGCACTGTGGCGCAGTGGGTTAAAGCCCTAGCCTGCAGCGCCAGTATCCCATATTGGCGCTGGTTTGAGTCCCAGCTGCTTCACTTCTGATCTAGCTCTCTGCTATGGCCTAGAAAAGCACTAATAGATGGCCCAAGTTCTTGGGCCCCTGCACCTGCATGGGAGACCTGGAAGAAGCTCCTAGCTCCTGAATTCATTGAGAAAGAATCACTAAGTAGGCGCAGATTTTGTGGAGAAGCAAGTTAAGCAGTTGTTTTCAATGCTCACATCCCACATAAGAGTGCTGGTTAGAGTCCCAGTTATTCTGCTTGTGATCCAGCTCCCTGATAATGTGCCTGGGAAGCAGCAGATAATGACTCAAATGCTTGAATCTCTGCCACCCATGTGGGAGGCCCAGATGGAGATTCTGGCTCCTAGATTCAGCCTAACCTAGTCCCAGCTATTGTGAGCATTTGGGAAGTCAACCAGCACATAGATTTTTCTCTCTGTCTCTCTTTCTCTCTCTCTTCTCTCCCTATCATTCTGACTTACAAATAAATAAATCTGTTTTTAATAGAAGAAAGTATAACTAGTAAATTTTGTAGATATTTTAAAAGTTTCTCTTTCATTTAATATGTGCCAGATAGTTTTCATATAAGTAGAATTATCTCATTCTTGTTAATTTCCATGGTAACGTGATTTAACATTCACTTCTTCTTGTATATTGCTTTTATAATTCAAAGATAATATTGCATAAAACTCCCCTAAACCACAAGTCTTCTATTCCTTTCCAGGATAATGAGGTGCAATAATGATGAGTAGCTCGCTGCCAGCTCCTCAACTATATCTGAATGTCTGAGTGAAATTTACAAAACCACATTCCCTATAGATCCTAGCAAAGTCTTCATCTCAAGTTGATTTATGAAAATGTGGTTCCTCTTAGATTCCTACATTATACTAGACTCTTTCTGCCTCAAACTTGCTCCTATAACTCTTGAAATAGATATGTGTTCAAGATTCAACTTCAAGGAGCAGGCACTGTGGTGTAGTAGATTAATCATCTGCCTGTAGTGCTGGCATCCTGTATGAGTGCCGGTTCAAGTCCCAGATGCTCCACTTCTGATTGAACTCCTGCTTTGGGCCTGGGAACACAGTAAAAGATGGCCTTGCACCTGTGTGGGAGACTGGAAGAAGCTCCCAGCTCCTGGCTTCAGATTGGTGCAGCTCTGGCCATCTGGGGAGTGAACCAGTGAATGGAAGAGCTCTCTCTGTCTCTCCTCTGTCTATAACTATGCCTCTCGAGTAAATAAATAAATCCTTTGAAAGAAAGAGAGAAAGAGAAGGAAGGAAGGAAGGAAGGAAGGAAGGAAGGAAGGAAGGAAGGAAGGAATAAATAGAAAGAATCAACGTCAAGACTCAGTTTTTCATGAAAAAGCCAAATTCTGGCCCTTGAGCCTTATGAACTTTAAAATGTTCTTTTCACATGAGATAGCCTCCTCCAGCAATGTCATTAGTTTCCTTGTTTTCTAAGTAGGAAAGAACAACAACTGATGATTCATCTACATGTCATTTCTTCCTGTGAGGAGGTTCACTTTACAGGTTTTGAGACAGAATTTACAGGTTGATCACATTTGTGTTGAGGGGGCTGGGAAATACTCTGAAGATTAGATTTCAATACATCAATCTGAGGGGCAGGGCACATTCAGTCCCTAACAGGTTGATGAAGATATAGGAAAGGACATCATCAACAGAGTGATGGGGCAGGTGCTGCGGTGTAGCAGGTAAAACCACCACCTGCAGCACTGGCATCCCATATGGGAGGCAGTTAGAGTCCTGGCCTCTCCATTTCAGATCCAGCTCCTGCTAATGTGTCTGGGAAGGCAGAGGAAGATGGCGAAGTGCTTGGGTCCCTGCCACCCACATGGGAAAACCAGAAGAAGCTGCTGGTTCCTGGCTTCAGCTGGTCCCAACTCTGGCTGCCATGGCCATTTGAGGAATGAACGAACCAACAGATGGAAGAGGTCTCTCTCTCTCTCTCTCTCTCCCTCTCACTCTCTGTAACTCTTTCTTCCAAATAAATACAAAAATCTTTTTAAAAAAATTTTTAAAAAAGAGTGGTATAGAATAGGAAGCCTGGATTAAGAGAAGTTTCTCTCATTTTCATGCTTCAGATACAGTGTTCCCTGGATCAAAACACCCTCAATTTATATTTCTATCCTAAATACTACTTGGTTTCCGGACCTTCCCTTTGGTGAAGTTTCTTCCTTAGTCTGAACTTAAAGCTCAGTTGGGCACTTTTTGTGGATTCTCATAGCTCCTTTGGCTAAGAGTATGAACAACTGGAGACAAAGACTTTATCTTAGTGTGATGGAGTAATAGTCACCCACCCACAGATGTCCTATGTCCCAATCGCAGAACCTGGGACTGATACTTTACATGTGCATCAGACTTCAGACAAGATCACACTGAGGACCTTGAGGGAGGAAAGCTATCCTAGATTAATTTAGTGGGCCTGATGTAATCCCAGAGTCCTTACAAGAGACAGGAAGGAGGATTTCAGTCGCAAAAGATGTGACAACAGAAACAGATTGGGCCGGCGCCGCGGCTCACTAGGCTAATCCTCCACCTATCGGCGCCGGCACACTGGGTTCTAGTCCCGGTCGGGGTGCCAGATTCTTTCCCGGTTGCCCTTCTTCCAGGCCAGCTCTCTGCTGTGGCCCGGGAGTGCAGTGGAGGATGGCCCAAGTGCTTGGGCCCTGCACCCCATGGGAGACCAGGAGAAGCACCTGGCTCCTGCCTTCAGATCAACGCAGTATGCCGGCCGCAGCGCGCCAGCCGTGGCAGCCATTGGAGGGTGAACCAACGGGAAAGGAAGACCTTTCTCTCTGTCTCTCTCTCTCACTATCCACTCTGCCTGTCAAAAAAAAAAAAAAAAAAAAGAAAGAAAGAAAGAAACAGATTGGAAGATTGGAGTGAAGTGGAACAGTTCTTCCCTAGAGTGTCAAGAAGGAATGCAGCCTGGCCAACACATGATTTTGGGACTTTTGTCCTCCAGAACTGTAAGATAATAGATTTGTCTGCACCAACTAAGTTTCTGGTAACTCATTATAGTAGCAAAAGCCAACTAGTACTCTTAATAATCTTAATATTCTAGATCTTAATAAAGTATTGAATTTAAAATAACAAAAAATAAATAAGAAAACAACCTTTTCCTGGAATAATTTCTCTCGGGATGAGCACTGAAAAACTTCCAATCATGTCAGTTTCTCATTTTACACATAAACTAAGTAGCCACCTTAAGCGATAAGTACCTTAATCAAGCACTCTTGTCTACTTCTGCATAGCTAAAAATAATCTATGCCAACATTTGACAGTGCAGTTAAGATGCCACCCGGGATGCTCACATCCCGTATTGGAGAGTCTGGGTGGGAGTCTTGGCTGTGCTCCTGATCCCAGATTCTTGCTAACGTACAGGCTGGGAAGCAGCAGTGATGGCTCATGTAGTCAGGTCTCTGCCACTCACATGGGAGACAAGAGTTGAGTACCAGTTTTTTGGCTTTGGCTGGGCCCAGTCCCAACTGTTGTAGGAATTTAGGGAGCAAACCAGTGAATGAAAGATATCTCTCCCACCCCTCTCTCTCTTTCTCTCTGTGCTTTTCATGTAGATAAGATTTAAAATTTTTAAAAATAAGTTTTCCTAACCCTCTTGACCATCCTGGTAGATGTAAGAGTTAAAGAAAGATTAAGAAAAATGGCAGGGACCTGTATTGTGTCACAGTGGGTTAAGCCACTGCCTGAGGCTCTGACACTGGCATCATACAGGTCACCAGTTTGTTTGGTCTCCTCCACTTTCATTCCAACTCTCTGCTAATGTGCCTGGGAAGGCAGCAAAGGATGGCCCAAGTGCTTGGGCTCCTACCAACCATGTGGGAGACCTGGATGAAGCTCCTGGCTCCTGGCTTCAGCCGGCCCAGCCTGGGCTAATGTGGCCACTTGGGGAATGAAACAGCAGATGGGAAATCTATTTCTCTGTTTCACTCTCTTTCTGTAACTCTGCCTTTCAAATTAAATAAATAAATGGATAAAAAAAATGTAAAAAAAGAAAAGTGGTAGACTGTGACCCATTCATCAGGAAAATAACGTTTTATTTAAGACCTGAAGTACAAGTAACTTTTAACCAGGCAAAAGAGTTAGGAAGAGTACTCTGTCACTGGAAGTGAAGTGTGGTAAGTATGAGGGCATGAAAAGACATCAAATTGTGCTGAGGATAGACATCAAGGCTCAGAGAGGGTGAGACGTTGGAGACTTCAGAGTGGAAGTCCAGGCCTGACGGAACTGTGAAGTTCCACTGTGTAAGAACACTGGCCATCAACTGAAGAATTGCAGCAAGAGGTGGGGTGAAGATGGGAAATGACAACGCTACATGTTGCTTTCATGAAGAGTTCTCTTGGAGCTGGCGTTGTGGCTTAGCAAGTAAAGCCACCTCCTGAGACACAGGCATCCCACATGGGTGACGGTTGGTTTGTGTCCCTGCTGTTCCACTTCTGATCCAACTCTCTGCTAACGGCCTGGGAAAAACAGCGGAAGATGGCCCAAGTGTTTGAGTTCCTGCATCTACATGGGAGTCCCAAAAGAACTTGCTCCTATCACTCTTGAAATAGATACATTATACCTGTCCTATTGGTATACCTCAGAATTGTCAAGGTCATTCAAAGCAAGGAAACCCAACATACTATCACAGCCATGAGAAGCCCAACTAAATATAATATGTAAAATTGTAGTTAAAATAAAGTTCATGTTTTAAAAAAACTATACAGTTTTACCATTGTAAATGGACCAAGTTGGTAATGCTTAAAATTTGATTTTATGTTGTTTTAGAGTGTGAAGAAACAGGTCTTCTTACACACTGTGGGCTGAATAGAGCATAATTGACACATCTTTATTAAAGGCAATTTAGCAACATTTTCTCAATGACTAGTACCATTTGCTTAGCAGTTTCATTTATAAGAATTTAATCATTAAAATAGACTCATCGGAGCATCTAATAACATATGCAGAAAATTATTTATTGCTGTATTTTTGAAAGAATGAAAGACTAGAAATATTCACCTAAATTTTCATATAATAGTTTGCAGAGACACACAAAACACCTTAAACTTCCATATGAAGAGAGACACTAGTCCTTTTCTACAACTTACAAATTTTGAACTACCAAATACACACACACGTACACACTCCTAGCCCTCAAACAGTAAACTATGAAGAATGTTATCATCTTTTTTTTTTTTTTACAGGCAGAGTGGACAGTGAGAGAGAGAGAAAGAGAGAGAGAGAGAGAGAGAGAGAGAGAAAGGTCTTCCTTTGCCATTGGTTCACCCTCCAATGGCAGCTGCGGCCGGCGCACTGCGGCCGGCGCACTGCGGCCGGCACACGGTGCCTATCCGAAGGCAGGAGCCAGGAGCCAGGTGCTTCTCCTGGTCTCCCATGGGGTGCAGGGCCCAAGCACTTGGGCCATCCTCCACTGCACTCCCGGGCCATAGCAGAGAGCTGGCCTGGAAGAGGGGCAACCGGGACAGAATCCGGCACCCCGACAGGGACTAGAACCTGGTGTGCCGGCGCCACAAGGCGGAGGATTAGCCTACTGAGCCGCGGCGCCAGCCGAATGTTATCATCTTTAAATTTTATTTGATTTATTTCAATGTTTTTTTAAAAGATTTATTTATTTATTTATTTATTTGAAAGGCAGAGTGACAAGAGAGAGATGAAGAGATCTTCAATACACTAGTTCACTCCCCAGATGACTTCAATAGCCAAGATTGGGACAGGCTAAAGCCAGGGGCCAGATATTCCATCTGTGTCTCCCATGTGGGTTGTAGAGTCTCAAACACTCAACCCACCATTCTTTCCCAGGCACATTAACAGAGAGTTATATCAGAAGCAGAGCTGCTGGGACTGAAACTGGCCCTTCGATAAAGGATATAGGTATTTCAAATGATGGCTTAACCCACCATGCCATGGTGGGTTAATGTCCTCTCCTAAATGTTTAATTTTACTGTTATTTTTGTGATATAGTCTTTCCAAACATAATAATAATGATGGGAATATTTATCCCTAATTTTCTTTCACCCATACCTTAATCTTTTTATTTGCTTTCTAACATAAACTTTTTTTTTCATTTTGTAGGATGGGAGGTAAATAAATAGAGTTGATACTTTCCTTCCAATTATATGTCCTAGCCTATTTCTTTTTTTTTTAATAACTCCTTTTTTTTTAAAGATTAATTTATTTACTTGAAAGTCAGAGTTACACAGAGAGAGGAGAGGCAGAAAGAGAGAGGTCTCCCACCCGATGGTTCACTCCCCGATTGGCCGCAACAGCCAGAGCTGCGCCGATCCGGAGCTAGGAGCTTTCTTCTGGGTGTCCCACATGGGTGACCCAGGGGCCCAAGGACCTGGGCCATCTTCTACTGCTATCCCTGGCCACAGCAAAGAGCTGGATCGGAGGTGGAGCAGCCAAGTCTAGAACCGGCGCCCACGTGGGATGTCAGCGCTTCAGGCCAGGGTGTTAACCTGCTGCGCCACAGCGCCAGCCCCTGTCCTAGCCTATTTTAACATCCCAAAGTTTAACTAACAAACCAGGGAAGTTGCAGTGAACTGAATGCAACACTTTGGTATCTAACCCAAATTTTCGGGTGTTTGTGAAAGCAAGCCTCTTACTCCTTGTGGAACATGATTACTTTAGTGTGCTAATATTGTGCTCTTTCCTTCATAAAGAGCTAATTATTTCAAAGGCAAGCATTCAATAATAAGTAATCAATCTCCTATATGACTTAGATTTAAAGATGAAGCAATAAGAATATAATGTATGCCCTCAGTAAGCTTATTTTCTAGGGAACTGTTCAATAATTAACTGGAAAGTATGACTTTACAAAAGATTTATTTATTCAAAAGGTAGTGTTAGAAAGAGAGAGACAGAGAGATCTCCCATCCACTGCTTCATTCCCCAAATGCCCACAACAGAAGGCATACACCAAAGCCGGAAGCCAGGAGCCAGGATTTTCATCCAGGTCTCCCATGTGGAAGGAAGGGTCCCAAGAACTTGGGCCATCTTCTGCTGCCTTTCCAGGCTCATTAGAAGAGAGCGAGAGCTGAAGTTGAACAGCTGTAACTCAGGCTAGTATTCACATGGGATGCCGGCATCATGGGGGTGGCTTACCATGCTGGGCCACAGTGCTGGCCCCAGAAATAACCACTCTTAAGAATCAGGCCAACTTGATTTGAATTCTGGATCTTCAAAGTCCAATTTTCTCAGGCAAATTATTAATCTCTCCAAGCCTCAGTTTCTCGAATGGCCCCTTTTCCTTCATCAGGTACAAATGTAATTTATTTAGAAAGTCTTTCCCTAAATGTATGATAAAGACCCCTCTAGCACTGACTAGTACTGGCCATCCTTTTCACTCTACACCATACATTGAGCCCTATAAGAACAGCCATGTCTATTTTTTTCAGTAAGGTCTACACAAATTTTGTTTTGTAAGATTTATTTATTTATTTGAAAGGCAGAGTTAAGAGAGAAATGGAGAGACAGAAAGAGTCAGATCTTCCATCGCTGGTTTACTCCCCACAGGGCTGCAACGGCCAGGGCTGGGTCAGGCAGAAGCCAGGAGCCAGGAGCTTCTTCCAGGTCTCCCACGTGGGTGGCAGGGGCCCAAGTACTTGGGTCATCTTTTTGTTGTTTTTGTTTTTAGAAAGCTTTTATTTAATAAATATAAATTTCATAGGTACAGCTTTAGGATTATAACAGTTCTTCCCCCCATACCTGCCCTCCCACCCCGACTCCTGTCCCACCTCCTACTCCCTCTCCCATCCCATTCTTCATTAAGATTCATTTTTTATTATCTTTATATGCAGAAGACCTACTCTATACTAAGTAAAGATTCCAACAGTTTGCACCCACACACACAAAGTATAAAGTACTATTTGAAGACTAATTTTACCATTAATTCTCATAGTACAACTCATTAAGGACAGAGGTCCTACATAGGGATCAAGTACACAGTGACCCCTGTTATTGATTTAACAATTGACACTCTTATTTATGACATCAGTGATCACTGGGTCATCTGCTGCTGCTTTCACAAGGCCATTAGCAGGGAGCTCGATTGGAAGTGGAGCAGCCGGGAAACAAACCTACACTCATTTGGGATGGCAGCCTTACCTAATACGCCACAACACACACAGACACACACACACTCCACCCCATGAAGTCCCTGGCACCTTGAAGTCACTAATAGATATAAACCATTCTTAGTCTTTTTTTACCTTGGTCCCTAGCATTAAGCTTAAATGGACCCATTCCTTCTTGTCCCTTCCTTGCTTGAATTAAGCACATCTCTCTCATCTGTCCTGTCTTTGGTATTACCTTTCTTTTTTTTTTTTTTTTTTTTTTTTTTGACAGGCAGAGTGGACAGTGAGAGAGAGAGACAGAGAGAAAGGTCTTCCTTTCCCGTTGGTTCACCCTCCAATGGCCGCCGCGGCCGGCGCACTGCGGCCGGTGCACCGCGCTGATCCGATGGCCCGAGCCAGGTGCTTCTCCTGGTCTCCCATGGGGTGCAGGGCCCAAGCACTTGGGCCATCCTCCACTGCACTCCCTGGCCACAGCAGAGAGCTGGCCTGGAAGAGGGGCAACCGGGACAGAATCCGGCGCCCCGACCGGGACTAGAACCCGGTGTGCCGGCGCCGCAAGGCGGAGGATTAGCCTAGTGAGCCGCGGCGCCGGCCCTGGTATTACCTTTCAATTGTATGTATCCCTAACTACAGTGCAAGCATGGGCAGTGGTTCAGTCAATTTGTTCCACCAGAAACAAACAGAATTTCATTCCTTGAAGGAACCTTGATACATGTTGAATGAACAAATATAAGACTGGCTGCATTGGTTTTATTTCAGCAGCTTTTCAGATCCATAAAAAGAATCTCTTTGGGTAGAACTATGTCACTTGGCCAACCATCTTCACTGTGGAGTCCTAATCACTATAATGCTGTTTTATAGATCACAAACACTTCTCAAATTATCTGCTTTTCTATTCATTCATCTTGGGTTACATAACCTGAAAATACATTCTTGTTACTTTAGTGCCTAGAGGAAAGCCTAAAATTCTAACTACAAATCAAGAGCAGCATTTAGTGATATACATTGATTTTGAGGTCAAGAAAGATAGGGTATTTTGTGCTCTACCACAGGGGGGAAAATGGAATGAAGAGAACTTTTAATGAAGAATGATAGACTGAAATACTAAACAATAAATAACATAGAGTCAGAATTGGCTTTCTTTGGGTTATTGGATTAGATTCCTTCTTGGTTATTTCAAAGACTGATGATACATGTTTTTTAATTCTGTGCTGGTCTTCAGGCCACAGGCTTTAGGCAAGGAATGTTTACGCTAGAAGACCATTCATTAGTGACATTTAAGGAGACAGATATCATAACACCTTGCCCTGATTCTATATAGCAGAAAGCCCAACTAAGCAACCCAGCAGGAAGGTTTTCAAGTGACATTTGATCTTTCTGTTCTCTCCCTGCCCATGTGGACTCCCTCTAAAATAGATTAACTATTGGACAACTGCGCCACCAGCCATCAATAGCCTGAGTTCAGGATAGTCTCATGTTAATTTCACAAAATATACTGCAGGCCATAAACACATATAGTCTCGAGCTTGCAGAATTCTAACTGTATGCAATAAAAGTGTAAAGGGTGAGATGAAGTGCCCACTTGAGACCATAACATCTTCCTTATCTGTGCTCCTCTCCTACTCCCACAGTGCGAGGACAAAAATGAGAAATTGCAGACAGCTAGATTTTAAAATAGGTATGAAATAGAGGGGTTTGGAGAACGTCCAAAAAGGGAAGCCCTTTACTTTAAAGGAGTAGATAGAATTTAATGGAAAAGAAGGGCAAAACAATTTAGCGACTATGGCTGTGGCTGAAGCAGTATTGGCATGTCCTGGCTTTTCCTCTCCTTTGAGTGATCATGGAGGTGGTAGGAATCCTGCCAGCTTGCTGAGGAGCAAAGTTAACTGCCTTTCACGGCAGCATAGATTGATTCTGGAATTTACATGGTCTGACAGAGTGAGGGAAGAATCTAACACTTCCTGTTCTGGACCCTTTATAAGCGGCCATTCATTCCTGATCTTCCAGAATGAAATTCAAATATAGTAAGTGAGAGCAAGGAAAGAAGAAAGGTTATAATACTTAACAAGGGCCTTGGAAGAGAAGAAAAGATTAACTACCGGCAATAAATGTTTTGAATAAATAGTAACTGAAAACTTACCAAAATTAATGAAAAATGTACAATTTCAGTTTATGCATACAACTAAAAAAGTTCTTAGGAGGAAAATTTAGGCTTAAAAATATTGATCAAGATGGGCAATTAGCCTAGTGGTTACGACTCCAGTTAAGATGCCCACATCCCACCTCAGAGTGCCTGGGGTTTGATAGCCAACTTTGGCTCCTGACTTCCGCTTTCTGCTAATGCACACCTGGGAGACAGCAGTGCTGGCTTAAGTAGCTGGGTTCCTGCCACCCATGCGGGAGACCTGAATTGAGCTCCTGGCTCCCGGTTTTGGCTGGGACCAACCCTGGCCACTGTAGACATTTAGGGAGTAAACTAGCGGATGGGAGCTCTCTGTGTCTTTCTGTTTCTTTCCCTCCCTCTCTGTCTATCTCGTAAACTAAAAAACAAATTAAATTTTAAAATGTGATTTTATACACAGTGGAATATTTAACCTTTCAAAAGACCGAAATTCTGTCATTGAAGCTGAGACAGGTGGAACTGACGATGTTACGTACATTGAAATAAGCTGGGCACGAAAGACAACGACTGCGTGTTCTCACTTACATATATGGAAGCAAAAGCTAATCTCAAAGACACAAAAAAATACTGGTTGCCAGAGCCTGAGAGGAGTGTGAGAGGGAAAGATGGAGAAAGGACGGTTCATGGGTACAGAAGTACAGCTGCACAGCAAGAATCACATCTAGTATTCTATAGCATGTAGGATAACTATGACTGGTGACAATTAACCAAATATTTTGAAACAGATAATAAGGGGATTTTGAATGTCCTCAGCACAAAGAATTGTTGGATGTCCAGGTGATAGATATGCTAACTATGCTGATTTGATCACTACACAGTCTATATGTATTGAAATCCACATTATTCCTCATAAACATGTACAGTTGCTGTCAATTAAATATATTAAAAATAAAATTTTATAAAAAATAAGAAAATTCCACTCTTTTCATGAGACCAATATATTATAAAACTAGTTAAATTAGTACATGGAAGGCCGGCACCGTGGCTCACTTGGCTAATCCTCCGCCTGCAGCGCCAGCACACCAGGTTCTAGTCCAGGTCGGGGCGCCGGATTCTGTCCCAGTTGCTCCTCTTCCAGTCCAGCTCTCTGCTGTGGCCTGGGAGGGCAGTGGAGGATGGCCCAAGTGCTTGGCTCCCTGCACCCGCGTGGGAGACCAGGAGGAAGCACCCAGCTCCTGGCTTCGGATCGGCACAGCACCGGCCATGGCTGCCATTAGGGGAGTGAACCAACGGGAGGAAGACATTTCTCTATCTCTCTCTCTCACTGTCTATAACTCTCTCTCTAAAAAAAAAAAAAAAAAAAAAAAAAAGAAGAAGAAGAAGAAAGAAACGAAAAGAAAAAAAGAAAAAATTAGTACATGGAAAATAGAAGCTAATCACTGATTCAATGCAACAAGATTATTTTCAATGCATCATAATATTAATTGGTCATAGCACATAACTAAAAGCTGAATTCAAAATCAATTGTTCAAACAGTAAAAATAGGGGCCAGCGCCATGGTTAAGCCTCTGCCTGCAGTGTTGGCATCCCATATGGATGCTGGTTCAAGTCCTGGCTGTTCCACTTCTGACCCAACTTTCTGAAAATGGCCTGGAAAGCTGTGGAAGATGGCCCAAGTGCTCAGGCCTCTGTACCCACATGGGAGATTTGGAAGAAGCTCCTGGCTTCTGACTTTGGATGGGCCCAGTCCTGGCCAATGCAGCTATTTGGGGAATAAACCAGCAGATGGAATATCTCTTTCTTTCTCTGTGTCTCTCTCTGTAACTCTACCTCTCAAACAATCAAATAAATAAATCTTTTTAAAAAAATTGTAAAAATAGAGGCCACTAAGCCACTACTTGTGATATCCATATCCCTTATCAGAGTGCCGGTTAGAGTCCCAACTACTGTTTCTGATCCAGCTTATTGCTAATGTGCCTGGGAAGACAGCTCATGATGGTCCAAGTGATTGGGTACCTGCCACCTATTTGGGAGACCCAGATGGAGTTCCTGGCTCCTGCCTTTGGTCTGCCCAGCCCTGACTGCTACAGACATTTGAGGAGTGAACCACTGGATGGAAGACGTTTCCTCACTCCCCATCTCTCTGTCACTCTACCTTTCAAATAAATAGATAGGAGTCGTCGTTGTACCACTGCCTGCAGTGTCTGAATCATCGATTCTAGTTCCCTGCTGATGTGCCTGGGAAAGCATTCAAAGATGGCCCAAGTGCTTGGGCCCCTGACACCCTCACGGGAAACCTGGATGGAGCTCTAGGCCCCTGGCTTCAGCCTAGCCCAGACCCAGCCACTGCAGCCATTTGACGAGTGAACCAGCAGATGGAGACTCTCTCTCTCTCTCTCTCCTTCTCTCTCTGTAACTTCACCTTTCAAATAAAAAGTAAACAAATCTTTAAAAAATAAAATAAATGCTTTTCAGAATTCTAAAAATAAATGTATTAACTTATTTTTTATTTATTTATTTATTTATTTTTTGACAGGCAGAGTGGATAGTGAGAGAGAGAGAGAGAGACAGAGAGAAAGATGAGAAAGGTCTTCCTTTGCCGTTGGTTCACCCTCCAATGGCCGCCATGACTGGCGCACGGCGCTGTTCCGAAGGCAGGAGCCAGGTGCTTCTCCTTGTCTCCCATGGGGTGCAGGGCCCTAGCACTTGGGCCATCCTCCACTGCCTTCCCGGGCCACAGCAGAGAGCTGGCCTGGAAGAGGGGCAACCGGGACAGAATCCAGCGCTCCGACTGGGACTAGAACCCGGTGTGCCGGCACCGCTAGATGGAGGATTAGCCTATTGAGCCGCAGCGCCAGCCTTAAATGTATTAACTTTTAAAACACATTTTATTACATGAAGCTATAATGAAGAGAAGCTCTTTGCAGCACAAAGCCAGCTAATGGATGAATAAAAGCTGATAGGATTTCGCGACCTCAAACTTAGTAATTGATTCAGACACAGGTGACCATTGGATGCCAAAGTATCACCCTACAGAGGAGTTACAAACTCCAAAGTGAAGACTCCACCTGTATTGTAAAGAACTGTGGTGGTGATCACCTTAATAAAGTTATAACATTTTGAATATGACAATTTGATTTAAACACCTCCTAGTGTGCATTATACAATATGAAATTCTCAATCTCAATACAGAGACACAAATAGAGAGACAGAAGGAGAGATCTTCCATCCACTGGTTCACTCCTCAAATAGCCACAACAGCCTGGGCTGGGCCAGGCCAAAGACAGGAGCCTGAATTTTCTTCCAGGTCTCCCACACGGGTGCAGAGGCTTTTACTAAATCGTTAAAAGGGAGATGGACTGGATTTGGAACAGCCAGGACTTGATCTGGTGCAACATATGGAATGCCGGCACCACAAGTGGTGGCTTTACCCGCTGTACCACAGGCCTTCCCAGAGATTCTCAATCTTATTAGGTATTTTTGCTAAAAGCGTTGTAAATGAATCTACTCAAACCTACAGTATTTATTTTCAGTTTATAGGAAATACAGAAAATTAGTCAATGTTTCCATGAGGAAACAGACAATTAAGGCTGTGGAATATGGTACAAGAAAACTACCCTTTTCTCTTTAAAAAGTTAAATCATTTGAAAAAAAAAAAAAACCTTTCTTGATTGTAAACAACTCGAAAAATACAGCAATCAAGCTCAATGTCTGAAACTCAATTGGATTCCGGATTTTTTAAAAGAATTAAAACATGTTTTGGGGACAATTTAGCATATTTGAATGTGAACTGAATATTACCTGCACTGTTCATTTCTTAGGTGCTATAATATCATGCTAATATAAAAGAATATCCTATTCTTACTAGAGGATGCATGATGAAGTATTTAAGGAGAAAAAACATGTCAGCTTCTGTCTTATAGAATAAACTATAAAAAAAAATGGAAAAAGAGGCTTAAAATGTTGTAAAACTAGGGGCCAGCACTGTGGTGTAGTGGGTAAAGACACAGCCTGCAGTGCCAGCATCCCATGTGGGTACCGGTTCAAGTCCCAGCTATCCAGTTCTCTGCTATGTAGCTGAAAAAGCAGTAGAAGATGGCCCAAGTGCTTGGGTTCCTGCACCCACGTGGGAGACCTGAAAGAAATTCCTGGATCCAAACTTGGCCAGCTCTGGCTGTTGCAGCCATCTGGGGAGTGAACCGGTAGATGAAAGATCTCTCTCTCTCTCTCTCTCTCTCTGTGTGTGTGTGTTTGTCTCTCTCTCTTTCTCCCTCTATAATTATGCCTTTCAAATAAAGAAATCTTAAAAAAAAAAAAAAACTATAAACAACAAGTGTTTGGCCTAGCCATAAAGACATTTGCATCCCATATTGGAGTACCCATGTTCTACATGTGGTTCTGGCTCCTGAATCCAGCTTCCTACTAATAGGAACTCAGAGACAGTGATGATGACTCAAATAACTGGCTTCCAGCTGTCCACTGAAAGACCTACATTAAGTTACCAGCTGCTGGCTTCAGCTGGGACCTACCCAGTCCTTTCTATTGTGGCCATTGGGGAAGTAAACCTGTGGATGGTAACTCTTCTTTTTATCTGTCTCTGCCTCTCAATTAATTTTATATGTATAAAAATGCATCAAAACAAGTGAGCAGAAAAAAAAGCTACAAATGTCTCTACATTTGAAATTGATCTTACTTTTTCATGCTATTGTAAACTGAATCCTTTTCTTAATTTCCTTTTTTTAAAGACTTATTTATTTATTTGTAAATCAGAGTTACACAGAGAGAGAAGAGGCAGAGAGAGGTCTTCCATCTGCTGGTACACTCCCCAGTTGGCCACAATGGCTGGAGCTGTGACAATCCAAAGCCAGGAGTCAGGAGCTTCTTCTGGGTCTCCCACACAGGAGCAGGGGCCCAAGGACTTGGGCTATCCTGCCACTTTCCCAGGCCATAGCAGAGAGCTGGATCAGAAGTAGAGCTGGAACTGGAGCTGGAGCTGGCGCCCATATGGGATGCTGGCACTGCAGGTGGTGGCTTTACCGTTTATGCCACAATGCTGACCCCCTTAATTTCCTTTTTAAGATCATCATTGTTACTGTATAGACTCACAAATGACATTGTTGATTCGTTGTTGTTGCTGTTGACAGAGTGAGAGGTCTTCCATCAGCTGGTTCAGTCCCCAAGTGGCTGCAATGGCTGGAGCTGTGCAGATCCGAAGCCAGGAACTAGCAGCTTCTTCAGGGTCTCCCACACGGATGCAAGGGCCCAAGCACTTGGGCCATCTTCTACTGCTTTTGTAGGCCATAAGCAGGGAGCAGGATTGGAAGAGGAACAGCCAGGACAGGAACCAGTGCCCATATGGGATGCTGGCATCACAGGTGGAGCCTTAGCCTACTACACCACAGCACCAGCCCCTGTTTTGATTTTTTGTATTTTGCAACTTTGCTGTATTTCTTAGATAAAGCTAAGGCTGAGAAATGATTTAGTATTTCTTTGTATTGTCATGTTACCCATGAATAGACATAGTTTAACATCTGCTTTTTAAATTTTTATGATTTTGTTTTTGTTTAACTGCTTTGGTGAGGGCTTCCATTTCTATACTGAGTAGAAGTGGTGAGAGCAAGCATCCTGCACCTGACTACAGAAAAACTTTGTCTCACGGCGATGAGCACATTAGATATGACCTTGTCCTAGATGCTCCATTTCCGATCCTGCTCCCTGCTAATGTGCCTCCGAAGGCGGCAGATAAAGACCCAAGAGTTTGGGTCCCAGCTACTCATGTAGGAGACCCAAGGGAGACCCTGTCTCCTGGGCTTTGCCTGGCCCAGCCTCGGCTGGTGTAGGCATATAGGAAGTGAACTAGTGGATAGTGGATACAAGTTCTCTTTTCTCTCTCTCCTCTTTCTCAAGTCTGTCTTTCAAATAGAGATCTTAGGAGCCGGTGCTGTGGCTCACTTGGTTAATCCTCCGCCTGCAGTGCCAGCATCCCATATGGGCACCAGATTCTGTCCTGGTTGCTCCTCTTCCAGTCCGGCTCTCTGCTGTGGCCCAGGAAGGCAGTGGAGGATGGCCCAGGTCCTTGGGCCCTGCACCCACATGGGAGACCGGGAAAAAGCACCTGGCTCCTGGCTTCAGATTGGCATAGCTCCGGCCGTAGCAACCATTTAGGGGGTGAACCAACAGAAAGAAGACCTTTCTCTCTCTCTCTCACTGTCTAACTCTGTCAAATAAAAAAAAAATTAAAAAATAAAGAGATCTTTAAAAAACAAAAACAAAACCTGGGCATATTTACATTATTACCATATTCCTCACAGCTGCTAAAAACTGCGGTCACTCCTGGGGCCGGCCCTGTGGCATAGCAGGTAAAGCCGCTGCCTGCAGTGCCGGCATCCCACGCAAGCACCATTTCCAGTTCTGGCTGCTCCACTTCCAATCAAGCTCTGTTATGACCTGGAAAAACGATAGATGTCCCCTGCATCCACATGGGACACCTGGGAGAAGCTCCAGGCTCGCGGAGTCAGATCAGCCCAGCTCCAGCTTTTGCAGCCATTTAGGGAGTGAACCAGTGGAAGGAAAACGAATCTCTCTCGCTCTGCCTCTACCTCTCTGTAACTCTGCCTTTCAAATAAATAAATAAATCTTAAAATAAACAAATAAAAAAACTGCTGTCACTCCTGAACTCTGTAGTATTATCAGGTAGCATATTTAATTCATCTTTTTTTTTTTTTTTTTTTTTTGACAGGCAGAGTGGGTAGTGAGAAAGGTCTTCCTTTGCCCTCCAATGGCTGCCACGGCTGGTGCACCGCGCTGATCCGATCGCAGGAGCCAGGTGCTTCTCCTGGTCTCCCATGGGGTGCAGGGCCCAAGCACTTGGGCCATCCTCCACTGCCTTCCCGAGCCACAGCAGAGAGCTGGCCTGGAAGAGGGGCAACCGGGACAGAATCCGGCGCCCCGACCGGGACTAGAAGCCGGTGTGCCGGTGCCGCAAGGCGGAGGATAAGCCTAGTAAGCTGCGGCGCCGGCCTTTAATTCATCTTCTTTAATGAGGGAGAGCACTTGGCACAGTGGTTAAACACTTGGGGGTCTGCATACGGTATTGGATAGCCTGTGTTTGAGTCCCAGCTCTGCTTTGGATTCCAGCTTCCTGCTGGCACACACCATGGAAGGCAACAGGTGATAGCTCAAATACTTTAGTCCCCTGCCACCCAAGTAGGAGGCCAGACTGAATTATAATGGTCCTGGTTTTGGCCTAGCCCACTAGTGAGCCAGTGGATGGAAGATCTGTCTCTTTTTTGTTTACTCTCTGCTGTGGCCAGGGAGTGCAGTGGAGGATGGCCCAGGTGCTTGGGCCCTGCACCCCATGGGAGACCAGGAAAAGCACCTGGCTCCTGGCTCCTGCCATCGGATCAGCGCGGTGCGCCGGCCGCAGCGCGCCGGCCGCGGCAGCCATTGGAGGGTGAACCAACGGCAAAGGAAGACCTTTCTCTCTGTCTCTCTCTCTCTCACTGTCCACTCTGCCTGTCAAAAAAAAAAAAAAAAAAAAAAAAAAAATTGAAAATACCTGTTTTTTCTTTAATGATACAACTATACAACCAAGATTTAGCTTTAGTGTGCAGAAAAGATCAATTTATCAGCATTGTAACATTCTATAGTGTTGTTTTTTTAGTCCATAAGCCAAGGCTTAAGCACTTATACATAACCAACTAAAGCAGAGAGGATTCATGGAAAACCATCAGTTTTGAGACAAATTTTACAGGTTTTGAGAAACATATGCCACATTCAACTCAAATTGAGAATTCTATTGATTGAGATATTATGATAATTAAATTACTGTTATGTTGATATTCTAAGTAACAAAACTCAAGACTTTTCCCATGTGATAATTGGATAGTTGCCTACTCCTTCCACTGTATTGTTGTGTGTTTATAGAAGAAACAAAATCATTTATCTGTAAGACTGTGTATGGTTTGAAGACCTGCCACTTCTAATGTTTGTTAAGCAATTTCTGTAAGAACGAATTGGGCCCAATTTAAGCGTCTGACACTTAGGTAATTTAAAAGTTTGCAAATGCATATACCCTTTTATTAAGCAACTCCATTTATAGGAATTTTGAACAGCAAATTTACTTTTATTAATTTTATTACAAAAGTATGTACATACAATATGAGTGGACATGGGTGTCTCAGTTTAACGAGAAATATTTTGGTCTGTGGTCATTAAGTAGCTTTTGAATATTTTAAGTACACAGGACGCTTAAGAGAAGAAAAATCTCCACTTGCACTAGTACCTGGTTTCCTTTTACTGAGTACATTATGTCTGGTTTAAACAAAACAAAAAGAAACAAAAATATATATACATCAAAAGACAAAAAGCATGGTTTGAGACAACAGAGTAAACATCAGATATAGACTGAGCTACAAGGGAGATGTTAGAATTACCAAATTGGAGGTGGGAGGGGGGCTGGCACTGTGCCACAGCAGGTTAAAGCCCCAGCCTGCAGTGCCAGCATCCCATATGGGTGCCAGTTCGAGTCCTGCTGCTCCACTTCCCATCCAGTTCCCTGCTAATGTGCCTAGGAAAGGAGTGTAAGATGGCCCAAGTCCTTGGGCCCCTGCACATAAGTGGGAGACCCAGAAGAATCTCCTGGCTCCTGGCTTAGGGTCAGCTCAGCTCTGGCCACTGTAGCCATTTGAGGAGTGAACCAGTGGGTGGAAGACCCTTCTCTTTTTCTTTTTTTTTTTTAAGTGTAATTTATTTTTATTTTTTTGACAGGCAGAGTGGACAGTGAGAGAGAGATAGAGAGAAAGGTCTTCCTTTGCCATTGGTTCACCCTCCAGTGGCCGCCGCGGCCAGCGCGCTGTGGCCAGCGCACCGCGCTGATCCGATGGCAGGAACCAGGTACTTCTCCTGGTCTCCCATGGGGTGCAGGGCCCAAGCACTTGGGCCATCCTCCACTGCACTCCTGGGCCACAGCAGAGAGCTGGCCTGGAAGAGGGGCAACCGGGACAGAATCCAGCGCCCCGACCGGGACTAGAACCCGGTGTGCCGGCGCCGCAAGGCGGAGGATTAGCTTAGTGAGCTGCGGCGCCGGCCAACTCCTCTCTTTTTCTGTCTCTACTTCTCTCTGTAACTCTGTCTAAAAATCTAAAAAAAAAAAATTTTTTTTTAATTCTTAACTGGGAATGTTTTTTAAAAATAGTTACTATTTATTTTTTGAAAGGCAGAGCCACAGAGAGGCAGAAGAAGAGAGAGGTCTTTCATCTGCTAGTTCACTCCCCAAATGGCCACAGTGGCTGGAGCTGAGCCCATCCAAAGCCAGGAGCCAGGAGCTTCTTCCAGGTCTCCCATGCAGGTGCAGGGGCCCAAAGACCTCAGCCATCTTCCTGTACTTTCCCAGGTCAAGCAGAGAGCTAGATTGGAAGTAGAGTAGCAGGGACTAGAACTGGTGCCCATATGGGATGCCGGCACTGCAGGAGGAGGCTTTACCCACTATGCCACAGTGCCAGCCTCTACACTGGGAATTTAAGACAATTTTGATTCATGTGCCAGGGGCTCTGATGGGAAAAGTAGACAACATGCAAGAAGGGACCAGTAACGCAAGTAAATGAAAACTCAAAAACAGAAGCTCACGTTGTGGTGGTGTAGTAGGTAAGCTTCTACTTGAGATGCCTCAATCTCAAAGCAGAGCGCCTAGATCAAGTTCTAGCTCCACTTTCAATACATCTTTGTGCTAATGCGCTTCCTAGGACGCAGCAAGTGGTGACTCAAGTACTTGGGTTCCTGCCACTCATATGGGAAACTCAGAGGGATTTCCTCGCTCCTTGTTTTGTCCTGACCTTTCCCCATCTGTTGCAAGCATTTGAGAGAGTGAACCAGCTGATGGAAAAATCTCATCTATCTATCTCTGTCTCTTTCTGCATGTGTCACTCTGCCTTTCAAACAAATAAATAGAATTAAAGTCTTGCTCATTCACTGATCACTGTTAAAATAACAATATACATTTTAAAGAAACTCAAAAGGAAGAATGCCTTTCTCAGACTCATCAGTAGATTAGACAAGAACAGATTCAATGAGCTTGAAGATTTCCAGAGAAACCTCAAAAAACTGAAAAGCAAAAGTAAAATTTAAAAATTTAAAAAAAGTGATAGAACTGAATATGCAAATATTGTTAGACAATTACAAAAAGTTCTCATATCTAATGAGACTACCAGAAGGAACAAAAGAATATATTTGAAGAGAAAGGAGCAAAAGAAAATATTTGAAGCAGTAATGATTAAGGTTATATCCAAACTAATAACACATACAAAATGATAGATCCAGAAATCTCAGACACAGGGAACAGGATAAGAAACAAAAAATCTATGCCTAGGCTTATGCTCAAACTTCAAAAAATCAAAGATAAAGAGAAAATCGAAGCTGGGAAAAAGAATGAAGGAACAAAGAAAAATTACATTAAAGTTTAGAAACAATACAAACCAGAAGCGAGGAGCAACATTTGAAAGAAAAAAAAAAACAGGCTAAAAATTTGATAAAGACTGTAATCTAAAATATAGAAGGCCCCCTTAAAATTCAGTTTAAAAAACTCTACTAAAGAATGTGCAGATCAAAAAAAATCCTAAAGACACACAGATAGATGGTAAGTATGCATATGAAAGCATTTAAATTTAAATGTGTGTCATGAGGGAATCTAAATTAAAGGTAGAGATAAGAGACCATACTACATACCTATTAGAATGAGCAAAATCCAAAATTAATGACACCAAATGCTGGGAAGGGTGTGAAGCAGCAAGAACCCTCATTCATTGCAGGTAGAATTGCAAAATGCTACAACCACTTTAGAAGGCATTTTCTTACCAAGGCATACATGTACCATGTGATCCAGCAATCATGCTTCTTGGTATTTACCCAAATGAGTGCGAATCTTATGTGCCCTGCCAAAATACGTACATGAATGTTTACAGCAGCTTTATTCATGATTGCCAAAACTTGGAAGCAAGGTGTCCTCCAGCGGATGAGTGAATAAACTTTAGTACATCCAACAGTGGAATGTTACTTAGCACTAAAAAGAAATGAACTATCAAGTACATCAGAAAAACAAAGCATATTGCTATGTCAAAGCCAATCCGAAGAGCTACATGCTGCAGATTTCAAGTATATGACATTCTGGAAAAGGCAAAGCCATGAAATAGTGAAAAAAAATAATCTATGGTTTATAGGAGGTAATGGGAAACAAAGGACAACTAGGTGGAGCATAAGAGACTTTTAGAGCAGTGAAACTATTCTGTATTATAAATGGGGGTCTTTAAAATTTCAAGAAAATATGTATTACAAAACAAACTATGCATGGACTTCAATGTTTTTGCACCACAATAAACGTATTTTTCTTCGGAAAATGTGAGAGGCACAGGGACAGAGAGAGTAGCTCCCATCCACTGGTTTACTCCACAAATGCCAGCAACAGCTGGGACTGAGCTGGGGCTGAAGCCAGAAACACAATTCAGGTCTCCTGCCAAACAGGTGGTAGGAACTCAGTGACTTGAGCCACCACCATTGCCTCCTAATGTTGATATTAGCAAAACGCTGGAGTCAGAAGAAGGAGCTGATCATTCCATGTACACTCCAATATGGGACAAAGTGACCTTAACCTGTGGGTCTAACTTATCATTTAACTTTATTTTTCCATGGACTTTTTGAAGTACTCTTGTATTGGACATGTTATTAAACATTTGTCAAAACCATAGAAGGTCCAAAACAAAGAATGAAATCTAATGCAAAAGTATGGACTTTAATCAACGTGCCCAAATGGACTCATAAATTGTAACAAATGTATCACACGAATGCAAGATGTTGAGAAAATCATGGGTGGTGGGGCTGGGGAGTGGGGCAAATATCTGGGAACTCTGTATTTTCCCCTGAAACTGTTCAAATATAGCAAGCATTCTAAAACAAAACAAAATCACATTCTACATAACAAAATACTTAGTAAGTCTGTACTTGAGGTATGAGGAGACACTGAAGACGGTCAGAATTATTCAGATGCAAGCCAATCTGTTGTGGACTCCACCATATGGCCTTCCTGGTAGAGAGGGGGAGGTGGGACTTTCATAAACTTAGGTACCACTTTTTAGTGAAAAAGTGGCTTTTTTGTTAAATAGCGGGAAGGCAAAGAATTCTCCTTGTATCTGCTTCTTCTCAATTACTCTCAGATAAAAACAACACGAACACAGTTTAAGGTGGCATATTTTGGGGTGGCATATTCTGTTTTCTTACAGTGTGGTGTTTTTTCTCCCCCACTGACATTAATCTTCTCATCATCTTCTTATTCCTGTAAGACAAGTTAGAAAAGAACTGTAAAAAAATTGGTAGAGTAAGATAAACCGGTCCACACCAAATCATTGAAAATGCCAGTGGGGGAGCCAGCGCTGAGGTCTAGCTGGTTAAACCACCACTTATAGCACTGGCATCCCATATGGATGCAGGTTCCAGTCCTAGATGCCCCACTTCTGATCCAGCTCCCAGCTAATGTGCCAGTGAAAGCAGTGGAAAAATACCCCAAGTGCTTGGACCCCTGCCGCCCATGTGGGAGACCCAGAAGACACTCCTGGCTCCTGGCTTCAGTCTGGCCCAGTTCTAGCTGGGTTGCGGCCATTTGAGGAGTCAACCAGTGGATGGAAGACCTCTCTTCCTCCCTCTCCTTTCTCTGTAACTCTAGCTTTCAAATAAAAAAAAAAGGAAAAACAAGAAAATGCTGTAGGGACAGCATTTCAGTGAGGCAGATTCAGCTGCCACCTGCCACGCCAGCGTCCCGTATCACAGTGCCTGCTAATGTGCCAGGGAAGGCAGCAGAAGATGGCCCAAGTACTTGGTTCCCTACCACCTAAGTGGGAGACCTGGATGGAGTTCCAGGCTTCATCCTGTCCATGGCCATTACAGACATTTCATAAGTGAACTAAAGAATGAAAGATTTCTTTGTTTTTCTCCATTTTTCTGTGTCATTCTGCCCTTCAAATAAATGAAATTAATTTTTAAGAAAGAGAGAGGGAGGGAGGAAGTGAAGGAGTGAGGAAGGAAGGAAGGAAGGAAGGGAGGGAGAGTGGGAGGGAAGGAAGAAGAATCTCATTCTGGGACTTCTAAATAGTTTGCCCTGAGACCTAGGCATGGTGAGTTTAAAAGCTTTATGTGGGGGCTGGCGCTGTGGCATAGGGGGCTATGCCTCGGCCTGCAGTGCCAGCATCCCATATGGGTGCTGGTTTATGTCTTGGCTGCTCCTCTTCTGATCCAGCTCTCTGTGATGGCATGGGAAAGCAGTAGAAGATGACCCAAGTGCTTGGGCCACTGCACTCGTGTGGAGACGTGGAAGAAGCTCTCGGCTCCTGGCTCCTCCCCTCAAACAAAGTAAATCAAATCTTAAAAAAAAATAAAAATAAAAATAAATAAAGATAACATCTTGGGGGTCAGTACTGTGGCAAAGCTGGGTAAAGCCCTGCCTGAAGCGCCGGCATCCTATACGGGCAACAGTTCAAGTCCCGGCTGCTCCTCTTCCAATCCAGCTCTCTTCTATGGCTTGGGAAAGCAGTAGAAAATGGCTCAAGTTCTTGGGCCCCTGCACCCACGTGAGAGACCCGGGGGAGGCTCCTGGCTCCTGAATTTGGATCAACTCAGCTCTGGTCATTGCAATCATTTGAGGAGTGAACCAGTGGATGGAAGACCTCTCTCTCTCTCTCTGGCTCTGCCTCTCTCTGTAACTCTGTCTTTCAAATAAATAAAAGTAAATCTTAAAAAAAAAAAAAAGATAATGTCTTGGAACAGGCCATTGGCTCAGCAGTTAATATCCCATTTGGGACACTAGCATACCATATTGGAGTACCTGGGTTCAAGTTCTGGCTCCCTTACAATTCCAGCTTCCTGCTGATGCTCACCCTGGGAGGCAGTTGTAATGATGATTCATGTATCTGAGTTACTGCCACCCCCATAGTTAGAACCAATGAATGGGAGTCTGTCTCTCTGCCTTTCAAACAAAATAAATAAAAAGATAGTATCTTAGTCTCTTTTTTCTGTATATCTGCCTTTCAAAAAATACATACATATTTTTTAAAAAAAGATATTTAAAGGTTACCTCTTAGTACATTCAGGGCATAACATGTTGTCTTCTAGTCCTGGGGATGGAAAAGTACAGGCTGGTAACAGGAAGAGAGAAATCATCCTCTTGGGAGTATCAGGTACCCAGGTGTGGCCTGCTCGGAACTGCAGGCGAACCCAGCCCGGTACATCTGCAGGGAGAAGTCTGCCGTGAACTACACACCACCTGACACCTGGGGAGGGAAGAAGAAGCAAATGTCAACAACAAAGATCAAGATCGTACCTCAAGGGGCAGGCATGTGGCATAATGGTTAAGTCACCGCTTGGGAGACCCACATCCTGTATGGCAGTGTCTGTTTTAAGTCCCAGCTACTCTGCTTCCAATCCACCTTCCTGCTAAGCACCCACTGGGAGACTGCAGGTCTCAATTGCCCAAGCAATTGAATCCCCACCACTCATATGAAGACCCAGCTTGAGTTTTACGTTCCTTGGCCTGGCCTTTTCCCTGGCTATTGTAGGCATTCGAGGAATGAACCAGCAAATGATGTTTGACCATTTGTCTCTCTGTCTCTATGATTTTCAAATAAGGAAACCAAAAATAGGAGCCAGAGTGTGGTGCAGTCAGCTAAGTCATTGCTTGGGACGGGCATCCCATATCAGGGTGTCAGTTCACAGTCCCAGCTGCTCTGCCTCCATCCAGCTCCGTACTAATGTGCCTGGGAAAGCAGTGGATGGCCTGGCTCAGCCCTGGATGTTGTAGGGAGTGATTCAGCAAATGGAGATCTCTTTCTCGCTCTCCTTATCTCTCTGTTGCTCTGCCTTTCAAATACATTACATAAACAAACAAAAGAAAGAAACAAATCTGTGGGCTGGCGCTATGGCATAGGAGGCTGAGA
Source organism: Oryctolagus cuniculus (assembly GCF_051225735.1). NCBI lineage: Eukaryota > Metazoa > Chordata > Mammalia > Lagomorpha > Leporidae > Oryctolagus > Oryctolagus cuniculus. The sequence continues at coordinate 65,006,730 of NC_142870.1, forward strand.
CCCCACCTGCAGCCCCAGCATCCTATATGGGCACCGGTTTGTGTCCTGGATGCTCCTCTTATGATTCAGCTCTCTGCTATGGCCTGAGAAAGCAGTAGAGGATGGCCCAAGTCCTTGGGTCCCTGAACCCGTGTACCCAGAAGAAGCTCCTGGCTCTTGGCTTCAGGGCAGCTCAGCTCTGGCAGCTGTGGCCATTTGGGGAGTGAATTAGCAGATGGAAGACCTTTCTCTCTTGCCTCTCCCTTTCTGTCTGTAACTCTATTTCTCAAATACATAAATAAAATATTTAAAAAAAAAAAAAGAAAAAGAAACTTGCCCAAGGTCAAGTTTAAGTATGTAAGTATTACAGATGGGATTTTTTTTTTTTTTAGGATTTACTATTTAGTTATCTATTTGAAAGACAGAGAGAGAGGCAGAGCCAGAGAGACAGAGGTCTTCCATCCACTGGTTCACTCCCCAAATGACTGCAGTGGCCAGAGCTGAGCTGATCCAAATTCAGGAGCCAGGAGCCTCCCCCAGGTCTCCCACACGGATGCAGGGGCCCAAGGATTTGGGCCATCTTCTACTGCTTTCCCAGGCCATAGCAGAGAGCTACACTGGAAGAGGAACAGCCAGAACTCGAACTGGTGCCCATATGGGATGCTGGCACTGCAGGAAACAGCTTTACCAGATACGCCACAGCGCCAGCCCCTACCAATGGGATTTAACACCAGCATTGTGACACTGGATGCTAAGTCACATACTGCTCAGTTATAGACAGAGCTTTCCATTTGTAGGCTCTGTGTTGGTGAACAAGTAAAACAAAAAATTCTTTTCATCAAAAACACCTATGGAGCAGAATCTTTAAAAAAAAAAAAAAAAAAAGGATTTCTTTATTTAAACATCAGAATTACAGAGAGAGAGATCGAGATCTCCATCTGCTGGTTGGTTCATTCTCCAAATGGCCACAACAGCTGGGGTTGGGCCCTACTGAAGCCAGGAGCCAGGAGCTTCCCCCAGATTTCCCATGAGGGTACAGGGACCCAAGCACTTGGATCATTCTCTGCTACCTTCCCAGGCACACCAGCAGGGAGCCAGAAGGGAAGTGGAGCAGCAGGGACTTGAACCCGTACCCATATGTGATGCTGGCACTGCAGACAGTGGCTTAATCCACTATGCCACAGCACCAGCCCCTGGAACAGAATCTTACAATGAAACCTCAGCACAAATTCTGAACCTGAATAAGAGAGCAATTGTATATGACATTATTTTCATTCAAATCAATATTGAAATTATACTTTATAATCATTTTGATCAGCTTTTTTGAAGCTATAGAAGTATACTGAGAAGTATACCACTTGTGAAAGAAATAAATTGCAACTTGTTTTTGTATTACTTTGTTCTGATTGTAAGTAAATTCCTGCCTTAGGAGGGTTCAAGGTTCATTTTCAAATAAATAAATATAATAAATCTTTAAGAAAATGAAAATAAAACCTACAAAGGGAAAGGAGAATGTTTTGTGGAACTTCTTTGTGTGCATGGCAATTTTAAGTTATAAGTTTTTAAAATCAGTACTTTTTCATGAAACAACTTGACCGAAAATCTGTTGCAGAATTTTGAGTTCCATTAAAGCAAAGTTTAGGGAATGCCTCTGTGGTGTAGCAGGTAAAGCTGCTGCCTGCCGCCCTGGCATCCCATATGGGCACCAGTTTGATTCTGGCTCCTCCAATTCTGATCCAGCTCCCTGCTAATACACCAGGGAACACAGTGAAAGATGACCCAAGTCCTTGGGCCCCTGCATCCACATGGGAGACCTGGATGAAGCTCCTGGCACCTGGCTTTGGTGGGTCTAGTCCTGGCCATTGCAGCCATCTGGGGAGTAAATCAGCAGTGGAAGACACCCCCTCCCGCTGCCTCTGCCTCTGCCTTGCCCTCTCTGTAACTCTGCCTTTAAAATAAATGAATAAATCTTTAAAAAAAAAGTTTAATGAAAAAAAAACTGTTCCACAACATAATCTCCCTGCAGATCACTCTTGAATTTGTTCTCATATTCTGCTCACAAATTTATTGAAAGAGATGCATAAAAATGCAAACACAAGAACCCTATAATGTAACTTCACAAATTATATAGCACAGGGGATAATGATAGCTACCTTTTGTGGAATATTTGCATTGCATAAAAGATTATACCAGGGGCCGGTGCTGTGGTGCAGTGGGTTAATGCCCTGGCCTGAAGCACCGGCATCCCATATGGGCGCCGGTTCGAGTCCCGGCTGCTCCACTTCCGATCCAGCTCTCTGCTATGGCCTGGGAAAGCAGTAGAAGATGGCCCAAGTCCTTGGGCCCCTGCAACCGCCCCAAAAGAAGCTCCTGGCTTCTGGCTTCGGATCGGCACAGCTCCGGCCATTGCGGCCAATTGGGGATTAAACCAGTGGATGGAAGACCTCTCTGCTCTCCTCTCTCTGTGTAACTCTGACTTTCAAAAAAATAAATAAATCTTAAATAAAAATATTATACCAATTGGTTGATGTATATCAATACATTTATTCATAAAGGTTTTTAATATCTATCTTTCATTTGCTTTTCTGATCGCAATAGCTCGTAATGTTAAATATAAGTTTCCCCACGGGCTAGCGCTATGGCAAAGAGGGTTAATCTGCCTATAATGCCAACATCTCATATTGGAGTGCCAGTTTGAGTCCAGGCTGCTCCACTTCCAATCCAGCTTCCTACTAACATCTAGGAAAGCAGCAGATGATAGTCCAAGTGTTTGGGCCCCTGTCACCCATGTGGGAGAGAGAGATGGAATTCCTGGCTCCTGGCTTTGGGCTGGCCCAGCCCAGCTATTGTGATCATTTGGGAAATGAACCAGCAAAGATCTCTTGATCGCTCTGTCTGTCTCTCTCTCCATGACTCTACTGCATTTCAAGTAAATAAAATAACTTTTAAAATATATATAATAAACCTTCCTCATGCCAAGACATAGGAACAGGAACTTTGACTTGAGATCATTTATTTACCTAACCACTACACTGTATTGCCTCAACTAGTGAAAACAGGCCAGAGTCTTTTTTTAACATTACAAGGAAGAGGCAGACGTCTGGCCTGCTGGTTAGATGTTTGGGATGCCCACATCCCATTATCAGAGTGCCTGGCTGTAAGTCCCAATCCCACTCCTGATTCAGCTTCCAGATAGTCTGTATACCAGGAGGCAGCAGGTGATGGCTCAAGTACTTGAGTACCTGCCACCTGCATGGGAGACCTGGACTGAGTCCCTGGTTGCTGGCTTCAGCACGCTCAGCCCTGCCCATTGTCAACACTGGGCGAATAAATCAACAGATCAAGCTCTCTCTCTCTCTCTCCCCCTCTCGAATAAATAAATATACATTTTTATTATAAAGAATAACCCAATTAAAGAAAGGAATATTTTCAAGAAAACAAAGAAAGTAGTACAAACACCACGTGTCTGAAATTGAAAGGAGCAGTCACAGTGGGCTTCATTAACTGTAAGTAGGCAGCGTATGCAGAGTGGTGTCTCTCGGGCTAGACAATAAAACAATAAGAGACTGTGTGTTCGGCACAATATCTGCCACAGTTGGATATACTCCTAGACCACAGTAGATGCTTATTATATGCTAAATGAAGAGGAACATAAAATGATAAGTCCTGTGGGATGACACTAGCTCATTAAGGCTTATTGACGAAAGAGGCACCATCTTGAGGCAGCTCCTCAGGCAACAATTTCAGAGCTGGACAATCACTTCACGCAAGTTAGGAAAATAGATCCATTCTTTCCCTCACGGAATGGAGTACAGCTTAGGGAACATACAATAATTCAATTCTGGCTCCTAGTCTTCCCTTCAGCTGGGTTCCCTGTATGGTGACGAATGTGCCCCACAGAACCCGGCATTGTTGCTGAATGGGTTAAGCCGACACTGGCATCCGATTCGAGTTGGGGTTTGAGTCCTAGCTACTCCACTTCCAATCCAATCCTGCTAATGTATCTGGGAAAGCAGTAAGGGCAGCCCAAGTGCTTGGGCCCCTGACACCCATGTGAGAGATCAGGATGGAGTTCCAGGCTCCTGGTTTTGGCCTTGCCCAGCTACAGCTGTTGTGGTCATTTAGGGAGTGAACTAGTAGATGAAAGAACTTGATCAATCTCTCTGGAACTCTATCTTTCAAATAAATAAAATAAATCTTTAAATCAATATATGCCCTGCCACTCAAGTTGGCCCTTAGTTAGAATCTAGAACACTTCCAGGGATGAGAAGCATGGTGAGAAAAAAGGTTTCAAGCCACAGAGGATCTGACTTTCTGCTGGCCTAATATAGGATCTGCTGGAGATGAAATAAAAAATGGCAAGAAGACCAAGAGTTCAGGAGTTAGAGAAAGGCAGGTTACCCTAGCCTCAAGATTTCTTAAAGAACAGAGGTTCAGGGACCAGCACTGTGGTGCAGCAGGTTAAAGCCCCAGCCTGCAGTGCCGGTATCCCAATGGGCGCCAGTTCTAGTCCTAGCTGTGCCACTTCCTATCCAGCTCTCTGCTTTGGCCTGGGAAAGCAGTAGAAGATGGCCCAAGTCCTTGGGCTCCTTTACCTGCGTGGGAGACCCAGAAGAAACTCCTGGCTCCTGACTTTGTGCTGGCTCAGCTCCTGCCATGGCAGCCATTTGGGGAGTGAGCCAGAGATAAAAGACCACTCTCTCTGTTTCTACCTCTCTCTATAACTCTGTCTTTCAAATAAATAAAAATAAATCTTAAAAAAAAAAAAAAAGAACAGAGGTCCCAAGCCTTTTCATTATTGTCTGTTTTCATTATGCCACCTTAGGTATCTCATTTAAGTCAATCATTCCTTGAGATAGGTAGTTGTAATCTTTTTAATAGATCAGGATACCAAGGCTTACACTAAGGAACATGACAATATCACATATCTTAGTAACAGTAAAACAAGGATTTCAACTAAGATTTTTCTTCTTATTCATTATGTTATGAATATTTAAGGAAAGGAGAAAGAAGACCTCAATGTATAGCCAACCACATTATTAGATTATACTTTCTTCCCATTTTGAAATTTGATTACAAAGTGTCACCACTCAATCACCATCCAAACAAAACTTGGCTATCCATCAGTAAAGGAGGAGGTATATCCTTCCCGAATTCAATTTCTAATCTACATGTATTTTAACTAACTCCATCACTTTGACCACCTCTCTGTCTTGAAGTCGCAATAGAATTGTCCTCTGGAATGGTATCCACACTTTAAGGTTGATCTTACCAGAGGCTTCCTGCAAAAAGGCTTCAACTGAAGTAGGAATGGAAGACGAATTCACAGCCTTGGGCTGACTGACTCTTGCAGCAATTCTTGCCCAAGATGCCAACGTGGCTTCCTGAGCTGAAGTTATCACTTCAACTATATTAGTTTCTTCCTCTCCATTGCTCCTAGTACAACTGTCCTGCAGCCTTGCTCTATTAGTACTTTTTCTTGGACATGACTGCATTTTGGCTTCTCGTGGTGTGTCAGGAACATCCTGCAAACAAAATTCATGAAGAGTATTCAGTAAACTGCTATTAACATCAGGACTTTGTGTCAATTTTATCATTTTTTATACTGACCTGAACATGTATCAGTTGGGAAAGGTTTAGGGATATTGGTTCTTAAGCAGCAGAGTTGCTCAATTAGGAGACATTTTTGGTTGTTCAAATTGTGGGGTGGGGGTAGGGTTGCTGCTGCCATCTAGTGAGTAGAGACTAAGAATACTAAACATTTTACAATGCACAGAACCACTGCCAAAACAAACAAACAAAAAGTCAATAGTCCCAGTTCAGAAACCCTGGTTATTAAGAAATTCTACTTTACAGGTACAAAATGGATAAAAGTGGTAGCAGAGTGAACAACCTACAATGAGAACCACTTCTACACTGCAACCTCATTTCATCACTGACCTGTATTTGTTCAGGATACGCATGTCTCTGGAGCCTCAGATACACTTCTATTTTCTAAGGAAATTAAGAGTGAAACAAAAGTTAAAAGTTGACAAATTCTCATACTTAATCTGAGCAGAAAATATTCCCACCAGTGTACTAACCTGGCCATCTGTACTCAAATTAAGTTGTTGGCACCAGTTCCGCAAAGTGTTCCGAGACACCTTAGTAATTGGGGGCAAAATGGTTGGCAGGGGAAAAACTGCTTTTTTGCACTTAGGTTTTGGGGAAGCTTTGAATTGTTCGTTTGCTTGTGGAAAATCAACTAAAAGAGAACGGAACCAAAGTAGTAATAGTTTAATATTTTTTAGATTCTTTAAAATTTCACAAAGATTTTTATATTACCCACACCCAATTTATACATGACAAATCTTTTCTTCATATTATAAATGAGATAACTGATTCAAGGATTAAAGCACTTGCCCAAGATCACCTAGTCATTAAAATGGAAGACTGGGGACTTGAACCTATGTTTACACGATAAATTCCATGTTTTGTATACTGCATACAACAGTCTGTTTTCTATGGCCCTAAACAACCACTTGGAGAGAACATTATACTAAATTTCTCCCCTCAAATGTCTAGATTTCTGATCACGAAATATCAGCTCTTGCTACAGGAATCAGAGAAAGTACCTCCAAACTCTGCCTTCCTTAAGAGTGGTCTGCCTGTCAGCCTGCATCCTGCACCTCATGTCAGCTCACACTCTGCTTGGCTCTGATCTGCCACTATTTACTTCACCATGAAGTCCTCGTCATTGACCCCCCCAAAAATAAAATCACTCTGGAAATTCATATTTGATGCCTTTATGTAAAGCATGGAGAACAGATACAAAGGGTCATGATTTTAAGAACTACTGGCTGGTGCCAGCACTGTGGCATAGCAAGTAAAGCAGCCACCTGTGAAGCTAGCATCCCCTATAGGCACTGGTCCCTGCTACTCCACTTCTGATCCAGCTCCCTGCTAATGCGCCTGGAAAAGCAGCAGCAGATGGCCCAAGTGACTGGGCCCCTGCATCATGTGGGAGATCTGAAAGAATCTCCCAGCTCCTGCCATCAGCTTGGCTCTGCCCCTGGCCATTGCAGCCTTTTGGGGAGTGAAGCAGCAGACGAAAGACATCTCTCGGTCTCTCCCTCTCTTTCTGTATGTGTAACTCTTCCTTTCAAATAAATAAAATAAATCTTTTTTAAAAAGCTACTAGATACCTTTTAAAATTAATCTTCATAAGACGCAAGTATGCATTAATCCCATTTTTATAGAAGAGATTGATCGCCATGGGCTGGGATTCTAAACTCATGTCCAGCTGACTCATAAGAGTATGCCCTGCCCAAAGGGTTCTACATGCCTATTTGAGTCTTAGAAGAAAGGCAGAACATGCAGCTCAGCAAGGGAAAAGGAAGGGCATTTGAGAGATCTCTTAGCACAATCAAGGTGAGATTTAATGTGGGTATCATATACTCAGAGAATAAGGAAGAAAAATGTTATTCCTGGTCTTCCCAGAGTTGGAGTTGCTAAGTGAGCAATCCCTGTCAACATACCTTTACTGCTTTGCCAAGGCTTCTTAGATTTGATATCTGCAGGTTTGATATCTGCGGTTGAAGAAACACTTGGTTCCACTAGATGTTCTTTTTTAGGTTCCTCTACAACTGGAACCAATGTTAAAATCACATTGTCCTCATCTAATGCCTCCTTAAAGTAATTCTGGAAAGAGAAGAATCAATCACCAACTCTCATTTGATGCCACATAACTACTTACTTTCAAGGTACAATTAATGAATAAGAACCCAAGATGACAATATGAGGGTACTTAGAAAAACTCATGAAAAGATGCAATTAAAAAACAAATTTATTTTGGTTAAAAGAATCCATGTATAAAGAGGGGTCACGAAAATGCATATTATGAAAAAATTGTACAGACTTCAACTATTTTTTATAAAAAAAATAAATTTATCTTTGAGTTTTATTTTCCCAGGAACCTTCAGAAGTAGACTCCGTGGTGGAGAGAAGTTACTGAGATCCCTTGTGATTGATTGGCACACCCTTTATTAGATAAGGGAAACAATGAGGATGGGGCAAAAGTCAATTTACAAGAGGGTGATAAGGAAAGAGAAAATAGAAGGGTAGGGCTTGGGGGAATTATTTCCCTCATGGTCTTCTCCCAATCAGCTAAACACAAAGTACTTTCATTTTATCTCTTAACTCTGTGTGGAATGTGTTGCTGCCTTCTCTTCTCTCACAAGATTCAAGCTCACTGGCACAAGCAATAAGCTGTTACCCCAGATGCATTCTGACTCCATTCCTGCTGCCCAGATTGCTCTCCTGCTGGCTGAAAATTCCTCAATGGCTTGCCACTGCTTTCCAGGTTAAAGAGGAAACTCAAATTAGCCCAGAAATTTGTGTAACCTACAAATTCCTGAAGTCTTGGGTCTTTGCCTGTCTCTCCAGCTCTTGAGCCCTGAGGGGAGAGTGTTTTACTCTGTAGCATTGCAGTAACTCTTGCAGCACAGAGTAGGCATTCAGTATTACTGTGATGATCTAATGAATGAAAAACCACGAGAAAAGCAAGCAGGTCGGAAGGAACTAACACTGACTGCTTTTCTATAGCACACAGGCAGCACGGCAGCTCTGGGTAGAACACCGGCAATTTGCTTTTTTTTTTCCTGTGTTACATCTGAGGAAACCAAGTTTCAGAAGTTAAACAATGCCATGGAGTGACATGTGCTGGCGTAAGGTTGTAAATTTAGCTTTTCCTCTAAAATCTGAGGGTGAACAGACTCCATCGCAGCCTAGGTTAACACTTCCAAACCTGACACCACGCCCCTCCTCCTACCCTCATTTAAATCTATTCAATGGCTCCTCATTCCTCGCAGACTCAGCTAGCCCGTAGTGATTTTTGCATTTGTATACCACTTCTTCAAGGCACTCCCCCCACACAGTCACGGTGGTCAGCTTCTAAAAAGCAGTGACATGATTTGTAGGTATTACTTCACTATGGAGAAAAGTGAACTTTAAAGCAGATAAGTAACTCTCCCACCGTCACACACCGAACATTGGCCAGTTCAGCAGACCCCCGACCCAGCCTGGGGAAGTGCGCCCACTAAATACACTTATGACACCTTAAATTAATTTCTTACCCTGCTCGCGTCACCGGAGCCTAGATTGGAAACCTATTTGGCAGTAAGGCCAGCCAGGCTTGGTTTCTTCTGACTCCCGGAGGAAAGAACTGAATCGGTCACTTTATTTTTGCTTTTACCTGAATTACCCATTTTCACTTTCTTTTTACCTTAACCCTCCATTTCTTTATCATTTTTATGTTTCCCAGCTACAGCACATCTTGGTCCTTCCTGCAAAAAAGATCTTTTTCTTTGGACTAGGAACAGGAAACTTTACTTTTTACTCTCGCCCGGACACACAGCTACCATCACGTGGGAAAGAAAAGTTAACAATCTACTTGGAAAGAGGAGGTTACCAGACGGAGGTTTCTTAACATCCAGAAGTTAAGGTTTGCGGCGAAATACACACGAGATCTAGAAAGACTTTGAAAAGCAACTCTGTGACAAAATTAATAAGTAGAACAAAACTTACCATCTCGCTGCTGCTATAATGTGAGTCTGACATTTTCAGATCGGCCAGGAGAATGTAAAGATGGCAATGTTAAAGACATCAGCAGTTTACGTCTCTTGACCCGAGGGTTTCTGATTTCTCCTTTTTTAAGCAAATGTATCCTTTTACTTCCTGTTACCCAGCCCAGCTCTGTTTTCCTTTCTCCTCCGTTTTCCTTTCTCCCGGCTTCCCCTCCCTCATTATCTGACAATGTGATGATTTTATCAGTTGTATAACCTGTCTCGTCCAAAGTGAAGTTATAGTTCAATTATCGAGTAGTCTCGCTCCAAATCCTTTTCTAAGAAATTAGATTGTTAAGTAATAGTAGAATGCCTACTTAGCATTCTAACTATATGTGTTTATATGTCAAATAAATACAGTAGCTCTGATTAAAAAAATTAGATTTTTCTGTCTTTATTTCTTTAAGGTGATACTTGATAGAAAATTACAAGTGACAAACTCCTGCTCCAAGTTCCCATTGAAAGAACAGATTATTTTAGCACAGTTCTAGAACAATACAGGTGATAAACAATTGATCAAGGAGGGAATTTTTTAAGATTCACAAAATATGGGGAGGTATTTTATAACTGGTTTATTTCCACGGGTGTGTCATTTACTAGAAAATTCTATATTTAAATTGTAGACATTTACCAAATAATTTCAAAATCCAGTTTTCAATACAAAGATTAGGTACTATTATTGAGTCGGGGAGGGGTTGGGTGTTCAGAAGATGAGCAGCAAGGGGCAAAGCACTAAGGCAAGCAAAATGTGGAAGAACTACAAGGGCTTGGGAATGGCAGATACAGCAGATGATCAGTGAGCCATGGCTTCTGAAAAGAAACTGTCACTCCCAGACAACGTGGCAGCACTAGGATCAGTGCCCCTGGAGTGGGCTTACTCTGCATGTGGGAAAATGCTTTGGTTCCTTAGTCTGAGGACCTAGGGAGCCCTGGTCAGTTTAAGTTATTATAGAATGTGCTCAAAGCATAGTCCCAAAGGTTCAACTTCAGTCTATTGAGGGCCTAGCTGGAAATTGAAATTGTAAGGCTCCACCCAGACCTCTTGAATCAGATTCTTAAGGGTGGGACCCAGGAAATCTGTGCTTGGACAAGCCCTCTGGGTCATTCTTATGCTCCTGAAGTCTGGACGCATTGACCTGATGGCTTTAGAGATAGTGCCTATAATGGCTGGAATCCCAGCTCTTCCCTCCCACCACAGAAACTGCACAGCCCAAGGAGACTTGACTCCTGACTCCTGGCTTCAGATCAGCTCAGCTGCAGCCAGTGCCGCCATTTGGGGGATGAACCAGCAGACAGAAGATCTATCTCTTCCCTCTCTGTCTGTAACTCTACTTCTCAAATAAATAAATAAATCTTTTAAAAATTGTATTCAAAAACTCAGAGAAAAACTTTTCTATACCATAATTACAATATATTCTTCATATTTAAACATAAAAATAGGTATTTAATTTTATCAAACTATGCAAACAAGTGCCATGTTCAAATATTCAGCAATATTCAAAATTCCATTATCATATTTTTCTCTTCTCATATTTTTCTATTAACAGCCTCTTTAAACAAAAATCCAAATAAATTTTACACATGGTGATTAGAAAGTGCCTTGAGTTTTTTTTTTTTTTAAGATGTATTTATTTATTTGAAAGCGTTACAGAGAGAGAAGAGAGAGATCTTCCATCTGGTAGTTCACTCCCCAAATGGTTGTTAACAGCCAGAGCTGAGCTGATCCGAAGCCAGGAGTTTCTACTGTCTCCCACGTGGTGCAGGGGCCCATGCTCTTGAGCCATCCTCCACTGCCTTCCCAGGCACATTAGCAGAGAGCTGGAGCAGAAGTGGAACAGCCAAGACTTGAACTGGTGTCAATAAGGGATGCTGGTGCCGAAGGCAGTGGTTTTACCCACTGAGTCATGGTGCTGGCCCCACGCCTTAAATTTTTTTAATCTGTTAATCCATTCTCCATCTCTTACTTTCCTTACAATTTTTTGTTATGGTTATTGTTGAAAGAGTATGTGAATTTCCCAATTTTCTATATAGATTTTGCTAATCTTACACAATCCTCCATTTAACTTATTCCTATAGTCTTTTTGTTTACTGTAAATTGGTTGATCAGAGGCAGTGCTTGCTGACTTCTTATTTCTAACAGGGACACTGGCAGTTCTTTACTCCTCATTCCCTATGCTTAGATTTCAGTTTCTTGAAGTGATACTAATAAAGACTGTTCCTGTCATTCTCTCACTCTTTTCCTTTATAGAAATCACTTGTATCTGTAATTCTGTATGTATTTGGAGTTTTACATTTCATTCCCTCTCCCCAGTTAGACAGCAGGCTCCAGAGAGCAATGGGCCATGCTGGGTCTCCAGAGCCTTGCATGGTGTCCAGCTCAGACTACTCAGTGGATGCTGGTTATTCACATTGTCCCGGCATCCACACTTCCCCTTCCTGCTCTCAATTCCCTTTCGAGGTTGATTCCCTCTCCGTGCTCCTGCTAAGTGATGGTGGGAATGCACTCACAGACTGGTGGGACTCAGCTTTACTGCCTGGTTCATAAAAGACTCTCAATTAATTGCAACAAATGACTCTAAAATATATTACGCCACCGATTTAATTTGGGGGCTTAGTATACTCTGAGAGCTAAAAAATTAAAAAGTAACCAACCACTAAAAGGATTTTGAACTGTTTGAAAAAAAAAACAAAACAAAACTAGGCTGGGGTGGCTATTGTGCCAAAGCTGGTTAAATTGCTGCCTAAATCTCTAGCCATCCTTATGGGCACAGACTCATAGACCAGGCTGCTCTATTCCTATCTAGCCCTCTGCTAATGGCCTGGGAAAGCAGCTGAAAATGGTCCAAGTACTTTTGCCCCTGCACCTATGTGGAAGATCAAGAGAGAATTCTTTGCTCTTGGCTTTGGCCTGGTCCAGCCCCAGTTGCTATGGCCATTTAGGAAGTGAACCAGTGGATGGAAGACCTCTGTCTCTGTCTCTCTCTCTCTAACTCTTTCAAATAAATAAATAAATCTGAAGAACTAATAAAAAAATAAATCACTTAGACTGTAAACTGAGTTTTAAAAGAAAAAAATATGTTCTAATATTTATTCTAAGCATAGGAAATAGTTCTAAAACAATAAATGCATCACCTATTTCAAATATGTGATTTCTTTCCTATATTGTCAGTTAAATATTTACAAATGCATAGTATTTCTGATTTAGAGAAGTGTTTTCAAAATCTTTTCTTTATCAAAGGAACATGCTCTACAAAAGTAAATTTTTACAGATCACCAATATAAAAGAAAGTACTTCAAAAAGTTCCTGGAAAATGGAATTGAAAGTTAAATCTATTCTGATGCAAACATTTTAAAATCCATGTATGCATGTAAGCTGTCTTCACAAAGTTTATGGAGAATACATGCTATGAAAAAAAACTATGCATGGATTTGTATGTGTGTACACCTATGTGTACTGCTCCTTTAGTTCCATTTTTGCACAAACTTTTTGAAATACTCTCAATAGAATAAAGTTGAACAACTCCAGATGAGGGCAGAAGACAAAAACAAAAACATAAGGGATCTTATAGAACCCTGAGAAACAGTTTGGAAACTTGGCTTTATATTTCTACCTTGTGGAAGCCAGAGCTACTAGTCTTCAATTCCCTTAGGAAGAAAATAAAAGTGCACTGAAAGTTGTTTTTAACTTGGCCACATCTTCCAGTTCAAAAAATTCCCACTTACAAGGACTACTGAATTTATTTCTGCTTTAGAGTGGTAGCTACAGATCTTCACCTTCTTACTAAGAAGAAATGGATATTTTTGATTTTTGTTTTTCTTTTGAACACACCTCTTCTGTTTCAAAGAGCAACAGTTTCTCTTGGAAGAATCTGAAATCCAGAATCCAGATCTGATAGTGTCTGCTGTCTCTGTTCTCTGTAACACAAAGGGTGTGGTTAGGAGGGGAGCGTCGCAGCCAGGGGTAAATGACTGGGGGACTGCAATTTAGATGATCAGACAAGAAATTGATTTGACTGTAGATTCTCTAATAATAGTTGAAAAACATAAAGAACTCCCAGACTGGGGCCAGTATTGTGGCATAACTGGTTAAGTTGCTGCCGGCAATGCTAGCATCCCACATGGATGCAAATTCAGGTCTCAGTTGTTCCACCTGTGATCCAGCTCCCTGCTAATGCACCTGGGAAAGCAGAGGAAGATAGTCCAACTGTTTGAGCCCCTGCATCCACAAGGGAGACCTGGAAGAAGCTTCTGGCTCCTGCCTTCAGCCTGGCCCAGCCCCAGCTGTTTCAACCATTTAAGGAGTGAAATAGAAGATCTCTCTCTCTCTCTCTCTCTCTCTCTCTATATATATATATATATATATATTTCTACCCCACCCCAACTCTCCCTTTCAAATAAATAAAATAAATCTTAAAGAGGGGGAGGGACGGTGCTGTGTCATAGTAGGCCAGGCACCTCTGCAGATTGTTAGCACTGTCCAACACGTATGTCTGCCATCTTTTTTTTTTATAGCCCCTTCCCACAAGTCAAATCATTATGTTGGACTGAGTTGAGTTAGTAGTCATGTAGGGCAATGAAGGCATAGAATTTAACAAACAAATACTCAGCTGAGTGTTATCTACATTTCACAATGCCTTCCCTACTTTTTACAACCCTACTGCATTCCGTCAGGGCTTTCTTCCACTTTGCAGAGCTTCTAATACACTTCTGCATTCTACTAAATTCTAGGCATTTTCTTACGTATGAACAAAATCAAAAGGCATTCTCTTTCAGGAATAATAAGAAGCCCTATGTCAAGGCTCAGCAAATGCTACCTCAAAGTATTTTTGAAAAAGAACTAAGGAAATAGGAAGGGTGTCAGAAGCAAGATCATGCTGATCCCCTTCCACCACCACTACACTGTGTAGTAAGAACTGGTCATAAGGAAATTCTCTGAGCTACCATCCATGAAGCTGTGTTACAAGACCCTTGTTCTAAAGGATTCTGCCTATACCTGTGGGTATAAGGGAGGAATGCTACCCAGAGAGGCCAAGAAGAGTCTCAACAGATAGGTCTTGCTAGGTGCCTGTCCTCAGTCTACTATCATTAGATTCCTTTTTCCAATCACATTTCTACATAACTATCCATTCTTCATGAATCCTAACCATCCAATTAGATGGTTTTCTGAATCTTTGTGTCTTTATTTCTGATAATTGATGTGGATGAGGCAGGGAGCCAGGAAGAAATAAGAGCTGGGGCAGAAGTTGTGGCGCAGCGGGTTAAGCTGCCGCCAGCATCCTGTTTGAGTTCCAGTTGATGTCCCAAATACTCCACTTCCATTCCAGCTCCCTGCTAATGCACCTGGGAAAGCTGTGGAAGATGGCCCAAATCTTTGGGCCCCTGCCACCATGTCAGAGACATGGATGAAGCTCCAGGCTCCTGACTTCTGCCTAGCCGGGATCATTACAGTCAACTGGGGAGTGAGCCAGAGAATGGAAGACCCCTCTCTCTCTCTCTCCATCTGTCCCCCTCTTTCTGTCACTCTGCCTTTCAAATAACTAACAAAGTAAATCTTTTTTAAAAAGATGTAGTTTAGGGGGCTGGTGCTGTGGCACAGTGGGTTAAAGCCCTGGCCCTTAGTGCTGGCATCCCATATGGGTGCCAGTTCTAATCCTGGCTGCTCCTCTTCTGATCCAGCTCTCTGTTATGGCCTGGGAAAGCAGTAGAAGATGGCCCAAATCCTTGGGCCCCTGCACCCATGTGGGAGACCCAGAAGAAGCTCCTGGCTCCTGGCTTCGGATCAGCACGGCTCCAGCCATTGCGGCTATCTGGGGAGTGAAGCAGCAGATGAAGACCTCTCTCTCTCTCTCTCTCTCTCTCTGGGGACTGAAGCAGCGGATGAAGACCTCTCTCTCTACCTCTCTCTGTAATTCTGTCTTTCAAATAAATAAAATAAATCTTTAAGAAAAAAATAAAAGAAAAAAGAAGAAAAAAAGATGTAGTTTATTTATTTGAAAGGCAGAGTGATGGGGGCGGGGGAGAGAGATGGCTGGGGTTGGGCCAGGCCAAATCCAGGAGCTTCTTCCGGGTCTTCCCCGTGGGTGCATGGCCCCAAGCACTGAGGCTCTCCTCTGCTGCTTTCCTCAGAACATTAGCAGGAAGCTGGATCAGATTGGAGCAGCCAGGACTCAAACCTGCACCCATATGGGATGCTGGCACTGCACCAAGCAGCTTAACTCGCTATACCACAATGCCGGCCCCATAAATAAATCTTTAAAAAAAAAAAAAGGAGGACCTAAATGAAAGATCTCTGTGAGTGAGATCCCAGTAGAAAGAACGGGGCTATCAAAGAAGGAGGTGCCTTTCTCTGAAGGGAGGAGGGAACTTCCACTTTGACTATGACCTTGTCTAAGATCGAAGTCTGCGAACTCAAAAGGCTTCCATAGCCTTGGCAACTCATGACTAGAGCCCTGGGAGATTACTGACACCATAAACAAGAGTGTCAAATTGTTAAGTCAACAACAGGAGTCACTGTATACTTACTCCTCATGTGGGATCTCTGTCCTTAATGTGTTGTCCAATGTGAAGTAATGCTATAACTAGTACTGAAACAGTATTTTACACTTTATGTTCTGTGTGGGTGCAAACTGATGAAATCTTTACTTAATATATACTAAATTGATCTTCTGTATATAAAGATAATTGAAAATGAATCTTGATGTGAATGGAATGGGAGAGGGAGTGGGAGATGGGAGGGGTGTGAGTGGGAGGGAAGTTTTTGAGGGGAAAGCCATTGTAATCCATAAACTATAATTTGGAAATTTATATTTACTAAATAAAAGTTTAAAAAAATTTTAAAAAAAGGGAAAAAGGAACTAAGGACTGTCAACACCAACAGAAAGCCGTGTGCACCACCCAGATCCCATTATCTTCCATGCTGAGTCAACATGGCTGAAGACTCAGAACGCCATCTCTTCCACAGGCAGCTAAATCTTTCCATCACTCCCCCGATGCCATGACACTCTCCTAGACCTCCCACATGTGCTGCAGCCCCACCCAATTCCTGTCTCCTTTGTATCTTTCATCAGACCCTGCCCTGAGCACCGCCCTTCTCCTGTAAAAAGGAGGACCCAGCCTGGGTGGGTGTGATTCTCTCCCCCTTGAAGTTGCCCACACTCACTCATATCCTTTTTCCTGGTAATCCTCTCTTGCGGGTACCTGCATTTATGCCTGTGTGTCTACTGTTCTTTCACCCTTCAATAAATCTTACTCCTCCGTTCCCTTCTATCTATATCTCCCAGCTGTAGTCTTAACATGGGAAGACAAGAAACTGGGCTAAGTCTCTGAGCCCACCCAGGTTTACAAATGTCTCAATATAATTTGAGGATCCCCATCCCCACAGCATAATGTCACACAAAACACAGACTAAATAAGTGTGCTATGTTTTTCTTTTGTTAATCTGCCTTTTATTATAGGAGTACAGGCTGTGATCTTTATGATGAATGAGGAAATGTACCAATACCCTTCTGCTCCCACATGTATCACATAAAAACACAATGCTAAATATCACTTTCTTCAAGTTATTCTATCCTGTTGGGCCTTTAAAAATGCTACTGTGGTTCTTATTCCTGTAACCAGAAAACCTATGAAAATCTCTGTAGGATTTTTTTTGTGTATGAAAAGTCACATGCTGATTCTAAATTTATATGTAAATAACTTTCAAAAGTCAATAGTAAAACAAACAACCTAATCAAAAATGGGGAAATACATTAACAGACACTCCACAAGACACTGAGGCGACATTTTTAATGAACTGTGTTTCTGTCTAAATATAAATGATGTTTAGGCTATCTTTCTATTTAATAAGGCTTTTTACCATTGATTAAATGAAGGAATGCATCTTTTTGAATAGATTTATTTTCTGTATTTAAAATTGGTTGTTCAATCAGAAAACTTACTTGTAGCTCAGATAGCACTTTTCTTAGGTTCTCTAATAATGACTGTCCTTTGTTTCTTGCCCATTTGGGTCTCATTCCTTTGTAATCATAACCTCTACTCTACCACCAATGGCTCTACTCCCAACCTGTGTGTACTCATGGCCCTCTCCCTGCCTTAATGTTGTATGATTGTTCAGAATTTCTCTACAGACAAACCCAGCTACCTGCAAAAGTGGCCTTTCTCCCGGTCTTGGCTGGAAACAGCTTTAAGCCACATCCATCAAACTGTCCCCACAAGGGTCCAGAGACCCCCCCCCCCTCCATTTCCTCTCCTCTATAAAATCCTCTCATTACCTGGTTAATGCTACTCTTAGGATCATTGATTACTATTCTCACGCTGTCTACAGTGTCTGTTTAAGTGTTTACAGCAGGTGATAATGGATGGAACCAAGGCCTTCAGCAACCAGGCGGTCAACCAAATGCTGCTACAGGGATATACTCAGCTCCCCACCCAGGAGACAGCAGCTTGAGACATCGCCCCATGTCAGCAGGAAGTAGCTCTAAAGACAGATCATTGTCCCTCTACCCCTCCTGGACTTTGGGACTAAAGTAACCCCATACAAATCCTGCTTTATAAAAAAAGGGGGGAATGTTAGGAAATGGCGCAGTTTTAGCCAGGTGGCCCCATGGCCCAGCTACCTGAGCCAGGCTCCACCCCCATCCTAATGGGATTCACTGCTCCAGCTTCCCTGCCTGCCCTCAGGCAAAGTTTTAAAAGGGTATGTTCCTGAACACACGCCCTCGTGGCCCTTCTCTCATGCGCTCTCTCGGTTCCTCTCTAGCCTCCTCCTCTGGGCTCTTGGCGCGCTCTCTCTCTCTCTCTCTCTCTCTCTCTCGGCTCCTCTCTCTGCTCTCTTCTCTCCTTGCTAGCTCCTCTCCTCTCTGTTTCTCTCTTATTCTCTCTCTCTCCCTTCGCCGCCCCTTCACTCCGGTCTGTTGGGTGTTCCCCAATAAACCCTTTCCCTTAAAAATGAAATTGGTTGTAATAATAAAGTTGGGTTCTGACTACAAAGAAAATAGGAGGACAAATTCACATCACAGTAAGACACAACTATGCATCTGTTAGAACAGGTAAAATTGAAGACTGATCACACAAAGTGCTGGCAATTATGTAAAGCAACTGAATCTCACACTTTTGATGAAAATACCAAATAGCATAGTTGGTTTGGAAAAGTTTCTTCAGTCAAAGAAAAAAATTACAAATATTTGATTATTTAAAAATAATAATTGGCTTCTTTTTTTTTTAAAGATTTATTTATTTATTTGAAAGGCAGGATTACAGAAGCACAGAGGCAGAGAGAGAGAGAAGTCTTCCTTCAGCTGATTTACTCCTCAAATGGCTTCAATGGCCAGAGCTGGGCCATCCAAGCCAGGAGCCAGGAACTTCCAGGTCTCCCATGTGGGTGTAGGGGCCCAAGCACTTGGGCCATTTCCCACTGTTTTCCCAGGCTATAGCGGAGAGCTGGGTCAGAAGTGGAGCAGCTGGGACTTGAACCAGTGCCCATATGAGATGTGGGCACTGCAAGTGGTAGCTTTACCAGCTATGCCACAATGTAGGCCCCTATTTATATATACTAAAGGCAGAGTGACAGGGAGATAGGGAAAGGCAGAGAAAGAGATCTTCCATCTAATGATTGACTCCCCAAAAGCCTGACAGCTTATACTGCCTTAGGCCAAAGTCAGGAGCAAGGAACTCCATCTGCGTCTTCCGTGTGGGTGGCAGGAACCCAAGCACTCAGGCCATGATGTACTGCTCCTAAAAGTGGAGCAGCCAGGACTTGAACAAGCACACTGATATGCAATGCTGGTGTCCTAACTGGTGGCTTAATTTGCTGAACCACATTGGCCAAGAAAATAGAACCTTGATTGCCGGGAGCTGGAGAATAATTTACTACCAACAAGGAAGAAGAAGAATTTCCTATAGGAAGGAAATGGTCTACACCTTGTGATGGCACTAACATAACCACATGCATTTTTCAAAACTAATAGGATTATATATTAAAAGGGGTAACTTGTACAGTATGTAAATTATACTTCAATAAATCTAATGTTAGAGAGATTAAATAAATCCCAAAAGCCACACAGCCATTGAAATGACTAATACACAGTAGGTAATTATGGATCACCTTTGTGCAGGAAAGTCAGAGACAATACATAATAGGAGCTAGAGCAATTACTCAATTACTCTTGGTCAAGTACCTAGTACTTTTCTAGTGCTATAATAATTATTTTGTTTTTGTTACTTTTTAAAATCCAGCAGCTTTGTGAGGGCGAGTTGTTGTCTTCATCTTAAAAATCAAATAAGGGGTGCTTGCTTCGGCAGCACATATACTAAAATTGGAATGATATAGAGAAGATTAGCATGGCCCCTGCCAAGGATGATATGCAAATTTGTGAAGAATTCTGTAGTTAAAAAAAAAAATCAAATAAGGGGCATGCGTTGTGGTTCAGTGGTCAGGCCACCTCTTGCTAGGCCCACAAGCTGAGTCAGGTGGAGTCCTGCCTTCACTTACAATCCAGCTGCCTGCTAAGCACCCTGGAAAGGTGAGTGGGGGCCCAAGAACTTGAATCCCTGCCACTCATGTGGAGTTCTGGGTTGTTGGTTCTGGCCTAACCCACCCTATCGTTGGCATTTGGGGTTAATTAGCAGACAGATGATTTCTCTGTCACTCTGCCTTTCAAATAAATAAATAAGCAGCTCCAGCCATTGCGGCCATCTGGGGAATAAACCAGAGGATGGAGGACCTCTCTCTCTGCCCCTCCTTCTCTCTGTGTGTAACTCTGATTTTTTTTTAATTTATTTGAGAGGTAGAGTTACTGACAGTGAGAGAGAAATGTCTTCCTTCTGCTGATTCACTCCCCAAATGGCTGCAATGGCTGGAGCTGTGCCGATCCTACTCCAGGAGCCAGGTGCTTCTTCCCACTCTCCCATGTGAGTGCAGGGGCCAAAGTCCTTGGGCCATCTTCTACTGCTTTCCCAGGCCACAGCAGAGCTGGATTGGAAGAGGAACAGCCAGGACTAGAACCGGCGCTCATATGGGATGTTGATGCCGCAGGCGGAGGATTAACATACTGGGCCCCGGTGCTGGCCCCAACTCTGACTTTTATATAAATAAATAAATCTTAAAAAAAAAAAAGGTCGATGGTTGCCAGGCTGCAAAAAAAGAAAGGTTTTGGTAACAAGTTAACATATAAAGTGTTTTTATATTTAACATCAATTTTCTTGTGTACTTTGATAAGCATCACTACCAGCTTTCATTTGCAACACGGTTTGTGTCACTGGAAGAATTCTGTGATTGTTGAAGTGAATTGTTATAAATGCAAAGAGATGATAAAATATTAAAAAACATTTTCTAAAAAAATAGGTCGACAGTTCTCATAGTCTGTTATGTATCAGGCTCACATGCAGGGCTTAATAACCTTACATTGCTGGCTCCCATCACCATTGCTTCAGATTCAGAAGGTTTGAGGCAGAGCCCACAATTTTGCATTTCTAGCAAGTTTCAGGTTAATGTGGATCCTGCTGATTCGATGACTACATGAAAACCATTGCCACAGTTTATAAACCACCTATTCTTACATTATAATGAATAGGAAACAAGCAAAATGGTTATCAGAAATGTCATCTTATTTACTGTAGAGACATGGATTGTCCTCTTGTATGCTTCTCAGAAGGTTTTGATAAGAGATGATAGAGAATATAAAAGTGAACAAGAAATGCACACTTGTGGCACAGCAGTTAAAGTAGCGCTTGGGACACCTGCATCTCATATGGGAGGGCCTGGGTCCAAGCCCCGGATCCACTCTAATTTCCGGCTTCCTGTTAATGAACACCCTGAGACAGTACATAGGATCACTGCCACCACTGGGGAGATTTACTCTTGAGTTCCTGGCTCCTGACTTCACTCTCATCCATCTCTGGCTTTGTGGGCATTTGGGGAATAAACTAGCACATGAGAGATCTCTGGTTCTCTGCCTTTCAAATAAATGAAATAAGAAAAAACAAAGTAGGGGGCGGTGTGGTGTTGTGGCTCAGTGGGTTAACACTCTGACCTGAAGCACCGACATCCCATATGGGTGCTGGTTTGAGTCCTGGCTGCTCCAATCCCAATCCAGCTCTCTGCTATGGCCTGGGATAGAAATAGGAGATGGCCTAAGTCCTTGGGCCCCTGCACCCATGTGGGAGACCCGGAAGAAGCTCCTGGCTCCTGACTTCAGATTGGCATAGCTCTAGCCGTTGCGGTCAATTGGGGAGTGAACCATAGGATGGAAGACCTCTCTCTCTCTGCCTCTCCTCTCTGTGTAACTCTGACTTTCAAATAGAGAAATACATCTTGAAAAAAAAAATTTAGAAAATGAACAAGGGGAAATGATAATTTATTGATAAGTATCCACTTGAGGCTCACCCTTTTCTTTACTTTTTGAGTTATCTCACCTTCAATACCTAGGCCATTACTGATGCCTGCCAATCTCACCTCCATTCCCACCACTCACCAGAGCCCAAATGAGCATCTTTCGCCAAAAACAAATGTTTCCTAACTGGTCTCAGAATACACAACATCTGTCCTCTGGCTGTTTCTCTGCATTTGAGGCAAGGAATCTTTTCAAAATACAAATTTGACATTTAAGCCCAGTCCCTTAACTCCTAATGGCTTCCCAATGCTTTTTAAGATAAAGACAAAACAAAAACCTTGCATTGTCTGGGACTCCATTGCTTTCCACTCTTGTTTGATAATCTATGTTCCCTGGCTCTGAACATATTGGCCTTCCAGTTTGCTATTCAGCTCAAATCTCCACAGGCCCTTCCTACAGGCTGTGATGTCCCTTTTCCTCATTGTTTTAAGTTCAATTCATATTCTTCAGTCTAATGTTAGTCCAAGTTTCTCTCAGGGAAATTTTCTATTAGGTGATGGACTCACTTGAGAGAAATAACACCTTCAAGAACTATTTGCCTCCCCATGCCATTCTGGTCTAAATGAAAGATAATGACCAAGTTAGTCCTCATTAAGTCTTCCCATCCCAGTTCCTTCATTTTTGTGTCTCCCCTAGCTTCTTGTTTTCCCTCACTATAGGTAGTTCTATCCTTCAAACAATGTTATCTATCCTACAGATAAGAAATGGCAGTTGAAATAGTGATTGTACTACCATCTTTGGGCTTCATATAAAATAGTGAGGAGAGACAAACATTGCTGCCCAGAAGTAAAATTTGCTGAGGCCAGTTCTGTGGTGCAGTGTTTAACCAACTGCCTGCAGCGCTGGCATCCCACATGGCACTGCGCTCCACTTCCAATCCAGCTCCCTGCTAATGTGTCTGGAAAAGCTTCAGAAGCTGCCCCAGGTGTTTAGGCCTCTGATCCACCAGTTGGAGCCAGTTGGGGCTCCTGACTTCTGCCTGACCTAGACGTAGCCCCAGCTGTTGAGGCCATCTGGGGCATGAACTAGAGGATAGAAAATCTTTCTCTTTGTGTCGTCAGTCTGTCCTACAAATAAACACACAAATCTGTTTAGAAACATGAATTGTTTTTTTCATTCTAAACCTTTCATTCATTCGTTGTATAAGTATTCATTATGTACCAGCTATGCTTAACCATGCCAAACATGGGGTTTTTTAAAGATATATTGGAAACCAGAGTGTCCAAGAGGGATAAAATATCATGTTTCAAAAATGATCTTTTCACATATGAAAATATCTTTGCAAGTTTTACTTATAACCTTTTTTTTTTTTAAATATTTACTATAGAGGTGAGGCGCAGAGAGAGAGAGAGATAGGTCTTTCATTCACTGGTTCACTCCCTAAATGTCCGCAACAAGACTGGGCCCATTGAATGCTAACAGCCAGAAGTTTCTGCCAGGACTCCCACTTGGTGCAGGGGCCCAAACACTTGGGACATTTTCTACTGCTTTCTCAGGTACATTAGCAGGGAGTTGGATCAGAAGTGGAACTGCTGGCACTTGAACCAGCACCCATATGGGATGCTGGAGTCGCAGGCAGGCAGAGGCTTAACTTGCTGCACTACAACACCGACACCTCAAATTTTTTTTATTAAGATTTATTTTATTTATTTGAAAGACAGAGATACAGAAAGAGGTAGAGACAGAGAGAGAGGTCTTTCATCTGCTGGTTCATTCCCCAGATGGTCGCAACAGCCGGAGCTGCGACGATCCAAAGCCAGGAGCCAGGAGCTTCTTCCAGGTCTCTCACACAGGTGCAGGGGCCCAAGGACTTGGGTCATCTTCTAGTGCATTCCCAGGCCACAGCAGAGAGCTCAATCCGAAGAGGAGCAGCTGGGACTAGAACTGGTGCTCATATGGGATGCGGTGCTTCAGGCCAGGGCTTTAACCTGCTGTGCCACAGCACTGGCTTCCCTCAAATTAATGTTTTACAAAGTTCTTGATTATGATAATTATTGGGGTTATATAGAACTATGTATATATTACAAATATTACAAAAAAAAAAAAACCCAACTAGCTAATTAGATACAGAATAAACACATGTGTAACAACATTTAGGTTTGAATATTCTAAGGGGCCAGTGCTGTGGCATAGTGGGTAAACCTGCCACCTGCAGTACTGGCATCCCAAATGGGCTCTGGTTCGAGATCTGGCTTGCTCCACTTCTTTAAAAGATACACACATCTTAAGTGCATAGCTCTGTGATTTTTACATATAGATATGCTCAAGAAACTACTACCCAAACAAGGCTCACTTCATAATGTGAGTATATTAGGAGTAGACAAATTGTCTTAATGGTGAAGCATAATTTATTTTGTAAAGATATGCTTATTAGAAATGGGGAAAAGAGTACATCTGAGTATTAAGGTTACTTAATGACTGTAGAGAGATAGTTAGTGTCATCAGGACCTATTGCTTCCCTGTGATTAGACTCACATGACCAGTGATGTTTGTTTGACTTCCCGTTGCATCATGCCAAACACATTTCAATGTTTACCGTTCCTTCTGGTACTAGGTATACATAATTAAGATGCCAAATTTCAACTTTTATCTGTAAGCTCTAACTTGTTAACATACAGAAATTTATATGGAACATTTTTTGGTAAATTAACGCCACTGTAATAAATTGGAATTTAAAAATGTCCCTTTATCCCTCCTCAGGAGATGTGTCACATCCACCTTTGATTCCTGTCAAGGAGTTCACTGTTTTTCTTTTTTACAGACCCTTTTGCCTCTACCAATGATATCTTGCTAAACCTGTCTTCAGCTCAGTTACTTTAGAATCTGCTCATGGAGTCTTCCATTCCTTTCTGGAACCAAGGAAAATTTGAAGTTCTGGCTCCAGATTTCTATTGTTCCTATTATATTTCACATGTTGTTCACACCACACATAGCTGTGGGCCCAGACCTATCTGCATGGTTGTGACTTTAGCATTCAGATGGGGAATGAATGCAGATCTTCTCTGGGCTCCCCCACAGCAGCTCAATCATCATACCCTATCCTCCCTCTGCCATGGAACTCATCTGGGGCAAAAGTAATCGAATCCAATTATTTGGGGGTGGGCATTGTAGCATAGCAGGTGAAGCTGCTGCATGTGACGCCAGCATCCCACATGGGCACTGGCTAGAGTCTCGGATGCTTCACTCCTGTCCCACCTCCCTGCTAATGGCCTGGAAAAGCAGCAGAAGGTAGCCCAAGTGCTTGAGCTGCTGCAACCACGAGACCCACAGAGGCTCCTAACTTCTGGTTTTATTTATTTATTTGAAGACAGAGTTACGTGGAGAGGGGGGCTGCGGAGAGAGACCTTCCATCCTCTGGTTCACTTTCCAGATGGCTAAAACAGCCAGAGCTGGGGCATCCTGAAGCCAGGAACCAGGAGTTTCTTCTGGGTCTCCTACATGGGTGCAGGAGCCCAAGTACTTGAGCCATCATCCACTGTTTTCCCAGGTTCATTGTCAGGGAGCTGGATCAGAAGTGGAGCAGCCAGGACTTGAACCAATGCCCATATGCGACACTGGTGCTGTTAAGTAGTAGCTTTACCAGCTATGCCACAGTGCTGGCCCCAAATAATAAATAAATCCTTTTTAAAAAATAGATTTAATTATTTGTCTCTCTTCCTTCTGAAAGTATTCTGGGAGCACAGGAGGGAGAGGAGGAGTGGGGTCTGGAGAAAGAACACATCACATTAGCAGAATCAAGCAGCAGGGAACATTAGTAAATGACCTTGGGTATAACCAGACAACATAGCAGAACACGAGCTTTCTCCCCAAATGATGCATAATCCCTCAGAGAGCAAAGAAACTCGTTAGTCATGTTAACATGTATGAAATAATTCTGAATGCCAGGATGCACAGTGGCCATTGTTTACTGTCATCATACCTGACACATAGTAGGAAGTTGGCAGGTGAAAGCTAGAAAGAGATCTCTGTCCTGATCCTGACTCAGTTCTTTTGGCTCTTCTGTCACCACTTGGCCCCTGTCTGTTCTAGGCACTATTGCTCACACAAAGAGAGGGTGAAAGGGCTGAAGGGGATAAACAATACTGTGAAACAAAACAGAATCTACAAGCTGGATTTAGTTTTCTAATGGAAAGCAGTTGAGTAACGCTGCATGCTAACCCAGACAATATGACGCATGATCTCAGTAGGCAGAATTACGAAGAGGCAACAGGTTGAGCTCAAGAGCCTATATGCTCTCGTGGACTATTTGCTGAATGGACAGGAAACCACTGCTTCAGCTATGAACTTCCTTTGCTGGTGACAGAGAAAAGAACCACAAGATGGGAGACCCCACAGGCCTGTTTGGAGTACACAAACACAAACGGACACAGTCTTGTCTTCCCATGATAGGAAGTGCAGGATGATCTCCGGGTGCTTGATGCTCACAACCATCACAATGGACTCAGAGATGCCCTTGTTGAGGGTGTTGGTGGCCCAAGAGGTACCTTTGCAAAGTTGCTTGTAGTGACGTGACCAGTAGTTCTTGAAGAGGTAGGTCTGTGAGGGGATGGGCCTTGAATTTACATCATCAGTCATGGCTATGGTTCCGCAGGCTCCCTACTCCTCAAGAACTTAGATGATGTCAAAGAAGGAAGCAGAAGCTGTAAATGTCCTTTAAATCCTGATATTCTAGTCCCATTGAAGGCTTTTTGATAAGATTTTATTCCTAGAAAGCAAACAAAATGTCTGTTTTTAAAAAAATGGGGACCAAGAAGAATGATCAAGTTGTATTCTTGGAAGAAACCCATGGTTTAGATAGAAGCAAGTTCATGTGTTCCATAGCACACTGGGTGACTGTCGTTCATAGCAGTATTCATATGAAGACTGGCCAGGCAAATCAAGCCTTTAACTGTATAGGCAAGGGCCCAAAGACGATTTTTGTTATTTGCCTAGTGGCCCATGGAGGTTATTATTCAAAGTGACCTCAGTTCTATTGAACTTGCTTGGTATGCAGACTCTCAAGAGAACTGCAGCAGGGCAGGGCAGCCAAACTGGAGGAAAGACAAGCACACATTCACACAGTTGCCTCTGTGGGAGAAGGTAACTGTCAGATGCTGCCTCTCTTTCTCCAGGGACTGATGGAGAAGTCTAGACTAAGAGGGCACATTTACTTCTGGTTTCTCTTCTCTGTCAGCTGCCCTGAACCTCTAGTGTTCAGTAATCTGGAAACTAAAGTTGAGCCAACAGGTTGGCATGAAGCCCAGGATGGTTCCTGGACAAGTAAAGCAAGGTGGGGAGACAAGCCCTCTTCAGAGGGAGTCTGTTTTCTGTCGTTTCTCCATAGGTCTCTCATCCAAGTCACGCCCAAGGGCATAGTTAGTTTCTTACCTTCTGTACCACAAATGAATACAAAATCCCCTTTAGGAATCCTTTTGAGCATGTGGAGTGGGGCATGGGCATTGAGGCACAGCGGGCTAAGCCACTGCCTGTGATGCTGGTATCCCAGGTGGACACTGGTTTGTGTCCTGGGTGTTACATTTCCAATCAAGTTCCCTACTAACGGCCTGGGAAAGCAGCAGAAGATGGTTAAGTCCTTGGGGAGGAACCTCCTGGCTCTCCTTCTCTTTCTGTAACTGCCTTACAAATAATAAAACTTAAAAAAGAAAAAAATCTTTCAATGATCTATTACCCAGGGATAAAGAGCTGCCTGACTTCAAATTCCTTATCCCTTTCTCTACTCCTGGAAAAATGCTTCAAAATTTTCATATAAAAAAATAAAAAAATTTACTTACACATTTTTTATTAAAACCCTGTACAGATTTCTTTAATTAGTTCTTTGTAAAACTAAATATAAGGGCCTTCTGGAAAAAGACAGATACCTTCTTTACAGGCATATAAAAAATGTGATAACAGACAAAGTAGTGTACACAGTACTATGTAATGCATATATCAAATACAATACAATGTCTGCTCCTCTAGAATCATTTTCCAGGAATCTAAACGCCTTAGCTTTCACACATAAATGCTCTTTTTCTAGATGATAAGCTTACTTGAAAAATAATTTTCTTCAAATTTTTTTCTTGAGAAATTTAAAATTTTTTTTTTTTTTTAGTTTTTAAGATTCAATACAGTTCATAGAAACAAATCTAAGAATATAATGTTCCTTTTCTCCTTCTTTCCCTGCCATTCTCTCTCTCTCATCTTCTCCCATTCCCCCTTCTCTTTCAGTTTTGAGATAACATATCTTTATCTTCCAACTCTTTCTAGACAACTTAGGCTTGAAATACACAGCTAAGTAATATTAATTAAGAAAAGCAACAAGTAATTACCTGTGGACACACTCGGGGCACAGCATATTGTCCTCCAGGTATGGGGGTGGGAAATTACTTGCAGGAAGCAAGAAGAGTGCACTCACTCTTCCTTTTTTCTTCTCAGGAACCCAGGCTTGTCCTGCATGAAACTGCAGCTGAACCCAACCATGTGTGTTTGCAGGGAGACTTTTCCCATGGACCACACACCATCTGTCACCTGGGGAAAGGAAGATATTAAGTATGAACACATCAGGACCACCTGTTCACGCTCAAGACTGCATTATGGCCTATCACTCTGTATTCTACTGGATTTCTTAAATGCCAGCTGCAAGACATGAACCTATGAACCCCTCCCCACCTTCTCCTGTACCTTTATGCAAAACAGTTCCTCCCGAAACCTTAACAAGAACAAAAAAATCTAATTGGAAGAGGTTTAGTGCTGGTGGGCAAATGATAGACTAACTTAGAGCGATCTGGGAAGGACTGCGTGAAATAGGTCAAGCAGTTTATAGACATCTTTCATTGTACTTCCTCTAGGTCTTAACAATAGGAAGTTTATGGGGCCAGCACGGTGGTTAAGCTGCAGCTTGCAATGCCAGCATCCTGTATCAGAGTGCCAGTTTCAGTCCCAGTTGCTCTGCTT
This sequence comes from Oryctolagus cuniculus, assembly GCF_051225735.1. Lineage (NCBI taxonomy): Eukaryota > Metazoa > Chordata > Mammalia > Lagomorpha > Leporidae > Oryctolagus > Oryctolagus cuniculus. The sequence continues at coordinate 65,035,633 of NC_142870.1, forward strand.
CTGATCAAGCTCCCTGCTAATGCTTGGGTAAGCAGCTGAGGATGGCCCAAATATTTTGGCCCCTGCCACCCACATGGGAGACCTGGATGGAGTTCCTGGCTTCTGCTTGGACCAGCCATGGCAGATTCTCTCTGTCACTCTGCCTTTCAAAGAAATAAAATTAATAAATCTTTACAAATAAAAAGTTTATATTAATTCAGTTTATAGTGAGCAAACTGAGGACTGTTTCAAAAGTTTGTTAATGTTACTCATGTAACAGACACCAGAAGATTCAGAGGATTTCAGACATTCTAGACTCGCTTTTAAATTCACTAAAGGAGGGGAAAGAAATGAAGCCAAACAGCTACTATCCTCTTTTTGTGCCACCGATAACTTAGAGCATAGTTTTCAGTGTGGTCCCCCAACCAGCATCCTCAGTATTGCCCGGGAAGTTGTCAGGTCTCGGGCTTACCGGAGGCCTCTGGGGGTGTTTCCACTGCCTTCCTCTTCCCAGCACCAGCGACAATTCTGGCCCAAGAGGCCAGCACAGCCTCTGGGGCAGAAGTTGTCACCTCAACTGTATTCACGTCCTCCAGGAGCACAGGTACGCCCTCCTGGAGTGGAGGAGCCACTTCAGGGGGGTCGGTCCCCGCGGAACACACTGTTTTCTTAGCACTTTCCTGGGATGTTTCCTCTTTGCCCACCTTTGATTTTATTTGTAAGGATGTTTTGATCTTGACCTCCTTTGCTGTGCTGGGAATAGCCTGTAAACAAGGCTAAAGAATAAAGTGCTATTAGAAGCGTGGCCTCTTAGGTGGGAAGAAGCTGGTCAAAGGTAAAATAGGTTAGATAGGAGAAGTTAAGTTAAAGAGATCTATTACAACATGGTGACTATAGCTAATAATAAGGCACTGAATTTTTGAAAATTGTTAATATTAGATTTACATGTTCTCGACAGAAAAAAAGAATGTCAGGCAATGCATATTAATTAGCTTGATTTAGTCATTCTACAGTGTACACATAAGTTGCGTGCAATAAATATACAAAATTTTTATTATCAATTTAAAAAGCCTGACTTCATTTTTATTACTATTTGTAGCAATGATAAAAATGGATATGAGAATATTGTTCTTCCTTAAAACTAGGAGTGGAGAGGGAGGAAAGGACTAAGACAGTTTTTCTCACTCTTTGGTGCTAAAATTAGCAATCAAGAGAAGAACTGAACCTTTTACTTTTCAATGCTCCAAAAAAAGAGAGAGAGAGAGAGAGAGAGAGAGAAAAGGCACTTACCTTCTGGTGTGGGTAAGCATATTCACATAGTCGCTTATACAGATCTATTTTCTAAAAGAGAATAATGAGTTAGTACTGAAAGCAGTGTTCCTACTCCTTTTCCCAGTGCCATGGTCTCACATGCTGGAAACTCACCGGGCCTTTAGTGCTTAACCTCAGCTTTTGACCCCAGGCCCGCAAAATGTCTCTGTGAACCAGGTCGATGGGTGGCAGATCTACAGGTAACGGAGGAATTGGTACCTTCTTCCGAGGTTTTGGGTTGCCATCACACTGTCCCCTTTCCTTAGGACAGGCAACTGAGGGAAAATGGTATAAAATTAACAGATTTTCTGTAGTTACAATCACTTTTAGTTCTCATGCTCCAATCCCCTAATGTACAGTTAAATTACTTGCCAAAGACCAGATAGCTTCCATGGGACAGAACTTCAAACCTAGGACCTGGCACCTCCAGATGCCAGCTTTACTTCAAAAGCTTCCCACTGCTCCCATTTGCTCCTCTGTGGACTGCCCAGTCCAGAGAATTCAGGTGGCTGCACTATACATTGCACTTCCATTCCAGGAGAATGACTTAAGTGTTAAGACTTTGAGTTCATAAACTCAGTAGTTACACATACAACCACAAACACTCGTAAATCTGCCAGCTGCCTCAGTCATGGCAGCACCCAGGTGGTTCTGAATTTTTTTTTTTAAGATTTTATTTGGTGTTAAATTTTATGAGGGGACTTCGCTGTTCTTAGACTTATGCAGCTTCCTGCAAATGTGGGAAAACAGTGGATCATGGCCCAAGTAGCTGGGCCCCTGGCACCCTTGTGGGAATCATGGGTAGAGTTCCAAGCTCCTTGTTTCAGTCTGCTCCAGCCCTGCCATTGTGACCATTTGGGGAGTAAATCACTAAACGGAAGATCTCTCTTCCCTCCCTCTCGCTGTAACTCTACCTTTCAAATAAATAAAATAAATCTTAAAAAAAAGAAAAGAAAAGAAAAAGGAAGAAAAAACAATGATTAAGCAAATTAAAGGAAAAAAAAAAAAAGAATGGATTTCAAACTGTCCCCCACACCTGAGAGTCTTAACTCCAAGCAGCAAGTTAAGGCAAATGATTATCAGAACCAAATGTGATGTGGGAATCTGAATGTAGAAACAGATCAGTTAAAGGCGGCCACAAGGCTTCAGTGAAGTGCAATTTTACATAGGCTTCAAAGGAAATCTCAGATTTGCAGGATTCAGGGGGCAAATTTCTTTCCTGCCTCTTCCATACATTCAGAAAAAATCCTCAGGTTTCTGAGGAAATGAGACCTGAGATTTGTAAACCTCTTACCTTTATCATCTTTCATAGATCTTTTTCGTTTGTTCCCCTCCTTTTCTGATGTTCTTGGTAAAGATGTGCTTGGTTGAGTTAAGGCCCACTGTTCTTCTTCCCTCGACCATCCTGTGGCGGTTCTCTGGGGATACAGAAGCTAGTCAGCAATTTCTTTGAGTTCAAACTAGAAGATAGCATACCTGCCCTAATACAACTCGCTGCTGAGGCACCAAGACAGTCACTGCACTGGGCTGTTGGGATGGATTCCCCTCTAGGGATCATCTTAATAACAGCTCCATTCATAAGATGGAAACAATGATGGGGAAATAGAAGGAAGCCAGTTTGAAAGTACAGGAGAACATTCAGATAAAAACGAAAGAAGCAGAAGAAAACAGGCTCAGTCCTGGGGGAAGAAGCCCTTACATCATCACTGTCTACATCCATCACCCCTCACGTGGAATTGCGCCCCCATTCCTTCATTCTTGACTATTTTCTAATAAATTATTTTCTCATATGGAAACCAGAGTTATGCTATGGAAAACTTCACCAGCTGATTGCTCTTAGGATTAATCTTAGTGAAGATAAATAAATGTCTTGAACATAATCTATCGGCCGGCCTCTTATCCTACCCCCATCTGAAGCTGCTGTTTCCCAAGCTCTCATTATAGAATTCTTGAGTTATCACTGTAACCTGAAGTTACATCCCTCAGCTCCTGCTCCCACTTCTATTTACATTCTTAAATCTTACTCCTCTTTCAGAGTCTCACTTTTAGTATCATTTCATTAAGAACCCTTTCTAGTCCTTCCAGACTAAATCACCTACAGGTCACCTCATTCCCTCCACTTGTCAAAAAAACATTTTATATTTGCTTGTATAATTTGATCAATGCCTGTGATTCCATTTGATTGTAGGCACAAAGGTAGGCTTCCCCTTTCATCATAGGCATTCAATAAATATTGGTTAACCGAATTAAAAATAACAAACAAGCAGTGGGAATAAAGCTGTTCCATACAAAGATACATGCCCCGGGCATTTGGCTGCACAGACTCCTCAGAGTCATTTGTTTAATCCTCCTAACAATCTTGCAACCACTTTATCTTTCAGTTGCCAGCAGCTGAGACCCAGAGGTTACACAATTAAGGACACAAAAGTTAAGGACACATTTGGGGGTAGGGGGTGGAAGGGAGCATTATATTCTTAGAATTGTATCTATGAACTGTATTGCATCTGGTTAATTAATTTTTTAAAAGAAAAGCACGTTAGAGATAATTTAACGCCTAGGTAAATTTGTTCCTAAACCTGAATCCTTTTCTATCACCCTCAAAGTAGGAGTACAGGACAAATTTACATTTGCATGGCACTTTTACATCTCTATAGCAGTTTTACATCTGTATTCTAGTTGCATATTTGCATTACCTTTACTCCGAGCACTCTCTTTAGGGCACACAAAAGTCTTAAATTGAGAAGGCTAAAAATGACCTGGTTCCGGAAAGGGGCTTTGAGCATGCTCAGCTGTTTGGGTCACCGCGGCTCAGCGCCTCCGGAACAGGTCTCTAGGCCTCTCCTCCTTCATTGCCTCACGGCCCGAGAGCAGGTCTCACGGCGGAGCGTTCCGCAGGTCTAAGGACTCCGGGAACAGGAGAGGAATTCAGACCCAGCGCCTTTGCGTTCAGATCTGTGTTTACCCAAAGAAAATGAAGGCGGTTTGTCCCTTCCCAGACTCTGAAATTTTTCCCTTCACCGCCCCTTTCCTCCAATTGCCATCTCCTTCCAGCCACAGATTCTTCTCTGACAAGATAAGGTATCTCTTCAAAAATCAAAGAGGAATCCTCATTTCTTATTTGTCTCCTTGCTCCAGTATTGTAGGGTGTAAATATATCCAAGGATTTACATTTTTCTTTCTTAGGTATGAGGAGAAAATTCTAAGGCACATTGTTTCATTGTTTTCTTGTCAAGAGATCATGAGAGCTCAAAAGGGGAGAGAAACGGGAGGAGACCCACAAGCACAAGAAACAAACCCATTAACACTACACTTGATCTTAGTCAAAAAGCCGAGAAGCGATACAAACCCACCAAAACTCAACTTACCTCCTTGCCTCTAGAATTCTCCATACTTGGAAGACAAATGAAGTTGATAAAAAGAAAGGTCTTTTCACTTCCACGATGGTCCCTAGCCTAAGAGTGCTCTTCAGAGAGTCTCCGCCCACTTCCTGTTACCAAAGGTGCTCTTCTTTCTCCCTTCCCCTCTGTCCCCTCCTCCCTCACCATTTGTGAATGTTAAATCGTGTATTTGCTTATTCATGAGGTGATTAGCGCATAGTTGAATTACAAATGCCATTCCGGACCCTTTTCGGTCAACATTTAACTTTAATACAAGGTGTGCTTAACAAGACATTGGGAAGCTGAAAAATTCTTCAAGGTAACTCTAAGGGGGAAAAAAAAAAAAAACCTGCTAGAGACTCCTGAAGAGAAGGTGACCAGGGATTTGACAAGGGAATTGTGGAAAAAATAGAGTGCAGGGGCCAGACCAGCTGCCTGAAGCAAGCTAAACTTCTTGTACCACTTACATTTTCTTTTCCTTTTTTTTTTTTTTTTTTTTTTTAAAGTTTATCTATATTCGTCTGCAAGAAAGGCAGAGTTGGGGCTGGGGTTGTGCAGTAAGCTAGGCTGTTGTCTGAAAGGCTGACATCCAAATGAGTGCTGGTTTGTGTCCCAGCTGCTTCCTGTCCAGTTCCCTGCTAATGCTTCTTGGAAAGCTGTGGGAGATTGCCCAGGCCTCTGACACCCACTTGGAAGACTCAGATGGAGCCCTGGACTTCTGACTTCAGCCTGGACCAGCCATTTAAGGAGTGAACCAGTGGATGGAAGAGCTCTCTTCCGCTCCCTCTCTCTTTCCCCAATCTGATCCCCTCTCTCTGTAATTCTGCCTTTCAAATAAATAAATAAATAAATAAATAAATATATTTTAAAAAGAAATGCAGATAGGCAGAGAGAGACATCTTCTGTAAGCTGGTTCACATCCCAAATGCCGGCAACAGCCAGGAGCCAGGAACTCCGTCCAGGTCTTCCACACGGGTACCGGAACCCCAGGACTTGAGCCATCTGCTGCTCCCAGAATGTATTGACAGGAAGCTGACTGGGAAATAGAACATCAGGAACTGGGGCCAGCACTGTGGCGTAGTGGGTTAATGCCCTGGCCTGAAGCACTGGCATCCCATATGAGTGTTGGTTTGAGACTCAGCTGCTCCACTTCCCATCCAGCTTTCTGCTATGGCCAGAGAAAGCAGTGGAAGATGGCCCAAGTCTTTGGGCCTCTGCACCCATGTGGGTGACCTGGAAGAAGCTCCTGACTCCTGGCTTCGGATGAGGAAAAAAAATCAGGAACTCAAGCAGGTAATGGGATATGGGTTTCCCAAGTGACCTTGTTTTTAAAGATTTATTTATTTTACTCAAAAGTCACAGTTACACATAGAGAGGAGAGGCACAGAGAGAGAGAGAGAGAGAGAGGTCTTCCATCCAATGCTTCACTCCCCAGGTGGCTGCAAGGACCGGAGCTGCACTGATTCGAAGCCAGGAGCCAGGAGCCAGGAGCCAGGAGCCAGGAGCCAGGAGCTTTTCCGGGTCTCCACACAGGTGCAGTGGCCCCCCTCCACTGCTTTCCCAGGCCACAGCAGAGAGCTGGATCAGAAGTGGAGCAGCCGGGACTGCAGGCAGGAGCTTTACCTGCTCTGCCACAGCACAAGCCCCGGTTTTGCTTTTTTTAAAAGTCTATCCAGTGTTTTTTGTGTATCAAATTCCAGGTTTAAAAGATGTTGGTTAGGATTCCTATGTCTCATATTGGGAACCTCTGAGTTCAGTACCTGGTTCAACTCCTGATTAAAGTTAGTGCAGACCTCTGGAGGCATCATCACAGGGTGGCCCAAGTGATTGCATTCCTCCCATTCACATGTGAGACCAGCATTGAAATCCTGGCTCTGGGCTTCAGGGCCCCAGTTGTTGTGGGCCTTAGGAGAGTGAACCAGAAAGTAGGAGCACTGTCTTTTCTGCATTTCTCTCTCCTTGTCTCTTGGTCCCTTAAATAAATGGAAATAAAACACAATAAAATTCTCAACCATTATTGTTCCCCATTTTATAGATGACAAAAGTTGGATCAAACCTTATTGTTGACTTGTTTGATATCACAGTCAGCCCTTAGCCTACTGATTCCCCCAAATCAGTTCAAAATTCTCTCTTTAAACATAGGGTACGCATTGGGTGCAGCAGTTTAGACACAGTGTGGGATGTCTGTATCCACATTAATACACACAGGTTTGAATCCTCGCTGTGCTTCTGATTCCAGCTTCCTACTAATGCTCACTTTGGGAGGCAGCCTATTTGGGCCATTTTCCACTGCTTTTCCAGGAGCATTAGCAGGGAGCAGGATCAGAAGTGGAATAGCCGGGACTCAGAGCAGTGTCCATAAGGGATGCTGGCACTGCAGATGGCATCTTAATCTACTACGCCACAGCACTGGCTCCTCTGTGTCTATTTTTCAAATAAATGGAAAACAGAGGCCGGCATTGTGGCATAGTAAGCTAAGATTCCACCTGTGGCACCAGCATCCTATATGGGCACCAATTAGAGTCCTGGCTGCTCCGCTTCCAATGCAGCTCTCTGCTATGGACTGGGAAACCAATGGAAGATGGCCCAAGTGCTTAGGCCCCTGCACCCACATGAGAGACCTGGAGGAAGCTCCTGGCTTTGGATCAGCCCAGCTCCAGACATTATGGCCATTTAGGGAGCAAAAGAGCAGATGGAAAACCTTTCTCTCTGTCTCCCTCTCTCTATTGTAACTCTACCTCTCAAATAAATAAATAAAATATTTAAATTTTTTAAAAAAAGAAAAAAATTTTTAAGTAAAAAAGTTTGAAAATCCATGTCAGTTTATCAGGGATCAGAGATGTGAAGAGAAGGATTTCTTATGTTTAGAAACAGTGCAGGGCCAGCATTGTGGTGTAGTAGGTAAAGCCACTGTCTGCAATGCCAGCATCCCATATGGGTGCCGGTTCAAGTCCCGGCTGTTCCACTTATGATCCAGCTCTATGCTATGGCCTGGGAAAGCAGTAAATATGGCCCAAGTCCTTGGGTCCCTGCACCTGCGTGGGAGATCTGTAAGAGGTTCCTGTTCCTGCCTTCGGAACGGTACAGCTCTGGCATCAGGTGGGGAGTGAACCAGTGGATGGAAGACCTCTCTTTCTCTATGCCTCTGCCTCTCTGTAACTTTTTCTTTCAAAAATAAACAAACAAATAAATAAATTAAAAAAAAAAAAGAAACAAGATTGCTTGTGGGATTCAGACATTTTTTGCCAGTTTGCAAATTCTATTTTGTCCTTATGTTGTTGCTGCTGCTGCTTTCTCTACATTTCACTGTTCTCCTAAAATGATGAAATGAGATGATCCTGGGAGGGTGTTTGGCTCAGTGATTAAGACACCATTTGAAAAGCTGATATCCAATATCAGAGAACCAAAATTCAAGTCCTGGTTCCACTGTCTATTCCTGCCCTGTGGTGATGAGTAGCATGGAGGCCATGGGTGACGGCTCCAGTGTCTAGGTCCCCGACAGCCACAAGGGGCACCTAGATTGAGTTTTGAGCTTCTGCTTGGCTCAGCCTGGCCATTGTGGGCATTTGGGGAGTGAATTAGTGGATGGAATACCTCTGTCTCTCTGCTTCTGTGCCTTTTGAATAACTACAAATGATTTAATTAATTTTAAAAAGAGAGGATTCCTGAATAAAGATGGTGATACTCTGCTCGCAAGTTGGAAATACACAGACAGAGGAAGGAAAGGGAACCCAAGAGTCGAGAAGGAAGCGCAGGCTGTGGACTAGGTGAGTGAGACCCCTGGCACCCAGGAGGAAAGCACAGACTGTGTTTAGAGTTGCGATCATCCTGGGGAATCAAGGCAGGGATTTGGTTTATCAGTCCTTTACTCCCACCCTTAGATAGCAACCATTGAAGACTTGTCAACGATCATGCGTAAAAAGCAAGATGGGAACGTCTTTCATTTCTCAGTGTACTTGGAGGTTGTATTGCTGAGTTCTGAACTAAGTAGAAACTGAGACACTGAGGTATCTATTCCTGGGCAAAGTACAAACTGCAACTCGAATATCAAGATATGTATTGTATATTGAGATTGTGATTTTTATGAATTCTTAGCACCACTGCCATTATGAAGAGCACGATTGTTAAAGAATTGCACTCATTATTAAAAAAAATGGATTAGCTGACGTGCTATGTATGAAACAGGTCAATACAATTTAAATTTAAAATGTGCTTAATTGAAAATAGTATCGGGCCTGGTGTTGTGGCTCACTTGGTTAATCCTCCGCCTGTGGTGCAGGCATCCCATATGGGCACTGGATTCTGTCCCAGTTGCTCCTCTTCCAGTCCAGCTCTGTGCTGTGGCCTGGGAAGGCAGTGGAGGATAGCCCAGGTGCCTGGGCCCTGCACCCGCATGGGAGACCAGAAGCACCTGGCTATGGATCAGCGCGGCATGCTGGCCATAGCAGCCATCTGGGGGGGGGGGGTGAACCAATGGAAGGAAGACCTTTCTCTCTGTCTCTCTCTCTGTCTGTAACTCTACCTGTCAAATAAATAAATAAAAATCTTAGTATCTATAAGATTTTTTTAAAAAGTTATTTATTTATTTGAAAGGCAGAATTGCATAGAGGAGAGACACACAGGGAGATCTAACATCTACTGGTTCACTCTGCAAATAGTTACCACTGTCAGGGCTGGGCCAGGAGCTTTGCATCCATCTTAAATATACTTAACAGGGTATTATTCACTAAGTTAAATTCCACAAAGTCATCTGTCTGCAAAAGTTGGGCTCATATGTCTGCCATCTTGGGGAAGATTTTCTCCAGTGCCAAACTGAGGCAGCTCTTTAATTGCTTGTTGTCGAATAGATACATCTTCAACTTCACAGAGGTCTAACCGCATTGATAGCAGAATGAGCCGATTCTGGAAAATGCTTAAAGAACTTTGGGATAAACTGAGCTGCTAATCGTTTTCCCTTAGTACCAGCTTTCACGCCATCCAGTATCACTTGATAGGCATCTTTATGCTGGCCCACTTACCCCGTGACATCAGCTAGGATATCATAGTTGCAGTAAAGCTCCTCTACCATCTGCATGGTGAGCGACAAGCCCAGGGCCTGCTCTAGTCGTCGTCACAGGTGCCATCACCAACTCAGAACTTCTTCAAGCCCATGACCGCACTATTATGCTGCCAGCTCTATTTTTTTTTCTCCAGAGGGACCTGTGAGATCTCAGGGGGCACAGATCTGTCTTAGGTATACTATACACATATACTTACTTATACATTAGTTTAAAACAGTAAATCCTAAAACTCTCACCTAATATGCTTTCCTTTCTGCTTTTTTCCTGTTAGCACCCTCAAGCGCTCAGTTAATTGTGGTCCAGAAGAGGCATTTCTTGCTAATCAGGTTTTCACTAACTGCCAGAGTAATTGTGTGTCCTGGGTCTATCATTAGAGCATATGAAATTTTGTATACATTGGTCTTTATTTTTTATTTTTATTTTTAAAGATTTATTTATTTATTTAAAAGGCGGAGTTACAGAGAGGCAGAGGCAGAGAGAGAGAGAGAGAGGTCTTCCATCTGCTGGTTCACTCCCCAGATAGCAGCAACCTCCATAGTTGCAATGATTTGGAGTGAGGAGCCAGGAGCCAGGAGCCTCTTCTGGGTCTCCCATGTGGTGCAGGGACCCAAGGACTTGAGCCATTTTCCACTGCTTTCCCAGGCCATAGCAGAGAGCTGGATTGGAAGTGGAGCAGCCAGGACTCAAACTGGAGTCCATTTGGGATGCTGGCACTGCAGACGGTGGCTTTACCTGCTATTCCACAGCGCTGGCCCCGAAATTTTGTATATATTTGAAAAAGAGAACTATTTGGTACCGACAAGTTGCCAAAAAGACTTCAGTGAACTAATGAAATATTTATTGATATTTATTTTCATCTGCTTGAAAGATAGAATCTCCATTCACTAATTCACTCCCCTAATTCCTACAACAGCTAAGACTAACGCTGTTGCCTTTCATTAGAATTCCAACTGGGATTTCTGATATGAGATGTGCTGTGGGTGTCCCAAATGGAGGCTTAACCCACTGTACCACAAAACCTGCTCCTTTAAATAAATAGACAAGTTAGAAAGCCATTACCAGTCTCCCTAAGTTGATACAACCATGAGCACATTCCCAATTCTTTTCTAGAAAAATATTTTAATTCTACATATTTATGAGGTACAGTGTGATGATTTGTTCATGTACATGATGTATGATCAGATCAAGTTAGTATTTCCCTCATATTAAACAGAGCTGGGCTGATCTGAAACCAGAAGTCAGGAGTTTCTTTTGGGTTTCCCACACGGGCCCAAGCACTTAGACATTCTCTACTGCTGGCTCTGTGGGCGGAGCCTTTACACACAGCGCTGGCCCCCCTAGTTTATTTCAAATACATTACTTAGGATAGATTCAAGTATTTTCTGAAGCCAATATAAATTATATCTATCAACACTCTAGGAGATTCATCTTACTGTAGAGCATATTGTTGAGTTCCTCAAAGTGTGTTGTTTTCTAAGTCAATAAGGGTGCCTATATATAGGTTAGTGTTGGCTATAACATTTATCAATTCATTTGCTGGTACATTGCTGGGAAGGGAGACAGCATTGGGATTGCAAGGCCCTAATCACCCAAATTCAACTGAAATCAGGCTGGTTTTTATTTCAGTCTTTGTGCTCCTAAGAACTCAGCCAGATACGATGTCTTAAGCCTCAAGTTGAGGTCCACTTAATATGACTTGTGGGGTCCATATCCCAGGGAACAGGCCCAATTGTGAATGGCACACCCCGGAGCCCTTTCAGTTCTAGCATTCCAATGATTTAGGAAATAGAAAACATGATTATCTGAGGCCTTTATACATAGATAACCATCCCAAGGAACATAGCAGTGAAAGTATAAATGCAGACTAATTTAATTCTGTAACATGTTTGCATGCTTCCTCAAAAGCCTTAACTCTTGTTAAATATTCACTTTCTTGTGACTTTAAATTTTACCCAGCTCTGTAGTAAGGTGGCTTTTCTGATAAGAATTGCCTTCCTGCTGAACTTGAAACATAACCATGCATAGAACAGTAAGACCGACTTAATTGAGAATGATTACTAAACAACTGCAGCTTCAAAGAGAAGATAGGTAATAACCTTATGCATTCAAACAAGCCTGCCTTTCATCTGAGTATCTTAAAGTAAAGCAAAATGTAGCTGATGTTGTGTTATGGTTGAAAATTACAACTGCAATTTCCTTATTCCTGAGTGTTTTCCTCTTGAATATGATGCAGAGTGAAAGCAACTCTAGAATTCAATGGTATTGATTTCGAGCACAGGCTTTTCCTTTGATTTTCCATCCCTCTAACATCAACCCTGAGTTGCAAAGGCATTGAAGGGCCACCTGCCTTTGCGTCTTTTGAAGAATTTTCTGGCATTGAAGAAAAACATAATGGTAAGGGATGGAAAGACATCTTTCTCAACTGCTCCAAATTTGTGGTGGAAGCATACAGAGATGACAGCGGAGATGGAAGATTCTGTGTACCCTCAGAATCAGTTCAATCACTAGTGTTAACAAACTCTTCAAGAAGGCACCGGAGAATGGGCCTGTCCACTATAGTGCAGCACAAAGTTTGCCAATGCTCAGCAGTATCAATGGGAATTAATTCCATCAGAGCCTGAATTACCATGCTGTGGTTTTTGCATATAGAGAGAGTAGGTTGGAACTCTCCAGAGGTACATTGGCACCAACTCCCTTCTCTTGTGAGAGATGTGTCCTTGTATTTTTTTTTTTTGGACAGGCAGAGTGGACAGTGAGAGAGAGAGACAGAGAGAAAGGTCTTTCTTTGCCGTTGGTTCACCCTCCAATGGCCACCACGGCTGGCGCGCTGCGGCCGGCGCACCGCGCTGATCCTATGGCAGGAGCCAGGTGTTTCTCCTGGTCTCCCATGGGGTGCAGGGCCCAAGCACTTGGGCCATCCTCCACTGCACTCCCTGGCCACAGCAGAGAGCTGGCCTGGAAGAGGGGCAACCGGGACAGAATCCGGCACCCTGACCGGGACTAGAACCCGGTGTGCTGGCGCCACAAGGTGGAGGATTAGCCTAGTGAGCCACAGCGCCGGCCCTTGTATTTTTTGTAACTTTACAATGATCAAACAATACCTGTCTTTAGGCTAGGCACATACATTTTTGATACTTGGCACATGGGGTGTTAAACAGACAAGAAAAAAATCTTTGACAGTTAATCATGTACAGAAAATTTGCATATCTAAGCAGAAGGTAAACAATCTGCTTTTTTTTCACCCCAAAGTGAATATATATTTTTTTAATATTTATTTTATTTATTTGAAAGACAGAGTTACAGAGAGAACTCCAGAGGAGAAGTCTTCCATCCAGTGGTTCACTCCCCACTTGGCCATAACGGCTGGAGCTGAGCAGATTCAAAGCCAGGAGCCAGGAGCTTCTTCTGGGTCTCCCACGCAGGTGCAGGGGCCCAGGGACTTGGGCCATCTTCTACTGCTTTTCCAAGCCACAGCAGAAAGCTGGATCGGAAGAGGAGCAGCTGGGACAAGAACTGGTGCCCATTTGGGATGGTGGTGCTTCAGGCCAGGGCTTTAACCTGCTGCACCACACACCGGTCCCTAAAATATACTTTAAAAGTAATAGCAGGATTTTCATGAAGAGAATCAAGAGGTCCAGGCTTCACCTTCTCAAATCATCTCACCTTTTTTCATTAAAATGATCTTCAGGGGCTGGCATTGTAGCGCAGCAGGTTAAGCTGCCCCCTGTGATGCTGGCATCCGATATTACAGTGCAGGTTAGAATTCTATATGTTCTGCTTCTTTTCCAGCTCACTGCTAATATGACTGGGAAAGCAGTGGAGGATGTCCAAGATACCCCCTCCCTTTCTGTGTCCCCTTTCAATAAATAAATAAATCTTTAAAAAATAAAATAATCTTCAAATGAAACTATCCATATAGCAGAACACACTTTCAGAATTAAAAGGAGAAATATGTGCACTGTGTAATTAATTGTTGGAAGTAAACATTTTCTACAATTATAAAAAATTTTCTCTACATGAATGATGTCATTTTCATCATTAACTATTTTATTTTTATTCTTAAAATTTTATTTAAGATATACACATTTCATTATATATGTGTATATATATATATATGCAATCATATACAGATTCAGGAACATAGTGATACTTCTCTTCTACCCTTCTTTCTCCCCTCTCTCCTATCCCCATTCTCAATTTTTACACGAATCTATTTTCAGTTAACTATATACTCAGAAGATCAACCCTACACTAAGTGAAGAGTTCAACAAATAGACAAATAGTATGAGGAAAAAAACATTTAAAATTATTTTTATTTATTTGTAGAGCAGAGAATAAAGAGAGAGAGAATCATCTATCAGCTGTGTCGCCCCCAAATGCCTGCAACTGCTGGGGCTGGGTCAGGCTGAAACCAGGAGCTAGGAACTCCTGGGTTTTGCAAATGGGTAGCAGGGACCCAGGTATTTGAGCCATCACTGGCTGTCTCCCAGGGTGTGCATTAGCGGGAATGGAGAGCAGACCTGTGATTCAAATTCCAGCACTCTGATAAGGGATGCAGGTGTCCAACCAAATGTCCACAGCCCTCGTTTTTTAAAGTGCATTGAATTCCAAAAAATGGAAAATGTGTCTGGTGTTTTTCTCAATTTCTGAAGACTCTCAGATGTGACTGTTTTTACAAAATATACTTCATTAGTATGTTGTGATTAATCAAAGGGAGGAGATGGGAAAAATAGGGAAAGGGGTGAGAAAGAAAAATGGAAAGACAAGATTGGAAAAGAAGCAAAAAGGGAATGAATTTCAAGGATTATAAATACAAATAGAGCAAAGAACAGATAAATGCACACAAGAGAAAGAAAGGTAGGAACACAAGAGACCAAAATTAACTTGTATATTTTTCTGTATTTGCCTTTTAATGAACACACAATGAAAAATACAGTTGAATATTACAACTGTGTAGCTTCATTATTCCTAATTGCTTTGGTGTCTAATTTTCCAACACTATGCAGCCAGTAAGGGACATATGCTGTCAACAATTAGGGGCTGTTGATAGGGACCCTGGAGAACCTCCAAATCTTCAGGCTGTTTCCTTATTCATCAAACAAACTTCTAGCTACGAATGTGCTACCCATGAGTATTTATTCCACTGGAAAGAAAGAATGACAACCTCAAAGAATCTACCTAGTTCTCCTGAGAATTATATTTTGTCTTTCCAAATTGCCTTCATTTTCAATTAAGCCTCAGTTTCCTGTTAGCACTAATTGTTCATCCATAGCCAAGAACTTAGAACTTCTAGGCTTGTTAACTGGAGTATAAGGCCCTAAGTTCTTGTCTCGGTTCTTTACACTTCACAAATATTCATTCAGAATTATTGAGCAACATAGGTTTGTTCCTTGTTTTAAAATTATTTTATTTATTTAATCAATCTAGTTGGGGGATAGGGATGGAGAGAGAAACAGACAGAATTTCTGTTTGCTGGTTTACTCTCCAGATGCTTACAAGTGTTGTGTTTTGTCCAGATTGAAGCTGGGGGAGCCAGGAACCCAATCCAGAGATCCCAGGTAGGTGACCATAACCCAGCTTCTTGTGCTGTCACCGTCACCTCCCAAGGTATGCTTTAGCAGGGAGTCGAAATTGAGAGCAGAGCCAGAGTTAGGATTCAAAATCAAGCTATCCGATATGGTGTGGGACTTCCCAACTAGCAGCTTAACTGCCAAGCTAGATGCCTGCCCCTGCAACCCAGGTTTAGTTAAATGAAGAGTCTTAGGCACAGACTATTTCAAAGAAAATTAGTTTTTAAATGTAATACATCACAAAGACAAAATATAATAAAATTGAAAAGTGAAGCAAAGTGCATTAATGGAGGAAAATATAAGTTACAGTATTTAAAAATGAATGTGAATTATCTTCAGAGAATGTGTAATAGTTGCTATCTGAAACAGTGAAAAACTTAAAATAGTCAAAATACCCTGCTTTATATAACTGGATAGGTGAATTTGTAGTGCCTTCATACAATATTATATATTCCGGTCACTAAAAATAATGAGGGGCTGGCATTGTGGCATAGTGGGTAAAGATTTTTTTTTTTAAAGATGAGACAATCAAAGTATTCTTACAGTGTGATAAATGTGGTTAAACTTGTGCTTGATGTTGCTGTACTCCCTTGGTGTTCTTGGGATCCTCTGACCTTCTTAACCCAGTGACTCAGACAGCTCCCGAGCAGCCTAGGCTCTTCCACCAGGGCACTATCATTAGACTCCATTCTGAAGACCCTGAAACTGATCACTTGTACTTGCTTCCTACTCCCACTGAACCATCAAAGTCTACCTCTTTTTCAATTGATGTTCTCTAGTTGCACTCTTTATTTAGAAACAGGCTAGATAACACACATCTCTAGGCAGATACTGAAAACTACACCAGTTAACATTTATTGAGCACATATGTGCCAGGGCTTATATTTACTTAAATGTGCTTGTTACTATTCCTAATTTATAATTGAGGAGACTGATGATCAGGATTTTCAGTATCATACAGGTAATGAAAGGTGGATTAGGGTTCAAACACAGGAGTCAGCATTGTGGTGCATCGAGTTAAGCTGCCATCTGGGACAATTGCATCCCATATGAGCACTTGTTCCAGTCCCAGCTGCTCTGCTTCTGATTCAGCTCCCTGCTAATATGTCTGAGAAAACATGGAAGATGGCCGAAGTGTTTGGAACCATGCCACCTATGTAGGATACCCTGTTGGAGTTCCAGGCTCCTAGCTTCTTACTGGTAGACTTGGCCATCATGGCCATTTGGGGAGTGAACCAGGGATGGAAGATCTTTCCCTCTCTGTCTCTCCTTGTCACTTGACCTTTTAATATAAATAAAATAAATCTTAAAAAAAATGATTCAAATCCAGCTGCCTCTGTTAAGAACCTGAGATTTTTTTTCACTCTTTTTTTCTTTTTATTATTTAATAAATGTGAATTTATAAAGTGCAACTTTTGTATTGTTGTGGCTTCCCCCCCTACCTCCCTCCCTCCCGTGGCCCTCCCCTCTCCCACTCCCTCTCCCATCCTGCCCTTCATCGAGTTTCATTTTCAATTACCTTCATATACAGAAGATCAACTTAGTATACACTAAGCAAGGATTTCAACAGGCTGCCCTCACACAACTGCACAAGGTATGGGGTATTATTTGACTAGTAGTGTTGTCTTTAAACTTCATAGTAAACCACATTAAGGACAGAGATCCTACGTGGGGAGCCTGTACCCAGTGACTCCCATTGTAGATTTAAAAATTGGCACTCTTATTTATGGCGTCAGCAATCACCCGAGGCTCTTGCCATGAGCTGTCTAGGCTATGGAAGCCCCTTGAGTTCACCAACTCTGAACTCGTTTAGTCAAGGCTGTATATCACAGTGGAGGTTCCTTCCTCCCTTTGGAGAAAGGCGCCTCCCTCCTTGATGGCCTGTTCCTTCCACTGGGGTCTTGTTCACCAGGATCTTTCATTTAGATTGTTTTTGCCACCATGTCGTGGCTTTCCATGCCTGTGAGACTCTCGTGGGCCTTTTAGCCAGATCCGAATGCCCCAAGGGTTGATTCTGAGGCAGGAGTGCTGTTTTGGGCGTTTGCCATTCTATGAGTCTCCTGTACGTCCTGCCTCCCCCACAGGATCATTCTCTCCCTTTTAATTCTATCCTTCATTATTTACTTACATTAGTCTTGTTTGTAAAATCTCTTCGACACTTACCCTATCTTTTTTGATCGGTTGTGTACTTATACTTATCACTTTACCAAGTGTGCTGACATTGGTACATGTCTCCTTGATAAGATTGAGTTGAAATCCCCTGGCACGTTTCTTGTTCCACCATTGGAGGTAAGTCCGAGTGAGCCTGTGCTGAGCTATATATCTCCTCCCTCCCTTATTCCTACTCCTATGTTTAACAGAGATCACTTTTCTGTTAATTTTAAATGCCTAAGAATGATTGTGTATTGATTACAGAGTTCAACCAGTGGTATTAAGTAGAACAAACCAAGCAACAACAACAACAACAAAATACTAAAAGGAATAAAATGGTAAGTTGCTCCTCAACAGTCTAGACAAGGGCTGATCATGTCATTGTCTCTGATAGTGTCCATTTCACTTCAGTGGGTATCATTTTAGATGCTCATTTAGTTGCCATCGATCAGGGAGAACATATGATATTTGTCCCTTTTGGACTGGCTTATTTCACTCAGCATGATATTTTCCAGCTTCCTCCATTTTGTTGTAAATGCCCGGATTTCATTGTTTTTTACTGCTGTATAGTAAGAACCTGAGATGTGAACCAATGAACAAATGGACTCTGACCAGGAGAAACAATGTCACCTGGTAACTTACTAGAAATACACATTCCTTGGCTGTATCTCTGATCTATCAGATAAAAATTTTTGGAGCTATTTTGGAAACCCCAGTATAGAAGGACCAGTCACCAACAGCAGAATATGCTACAAGGGAGAAGGCAAATTCAAGATTACATAAAGTCTGATTTATTGGTGGAACTTCGGGAAAGGAGTGTGGTCTAGGGTAACTGTGAGACACATAGATCTCCATACCTTGAAGCAGACCCAAAAGGATTTTATGGGGAAAGGTTTGGCCCTTGGCAAATCTAAGTTTACTTGTACTGTTTAAAGAAATCGTAACATTCCAAGCATTAGATAAAGGACATTCCAGGATCCAGCCCAGCAAGACAAGACTGTAGGTTATCTTAATGACTTGCTCTGCCTTGTAAAGTTTGGGATGACTATCAGGGTTACTTAAAGGGTTAGACAGAGGTTACTGCCAAGATGTCAGGCTGAATCCCTAAACAGGTCTAAGAGACTGTTTTTAAGCAATTCCTTTGGGGAATTTTAACACATACCGATGCCCTAAATTCTAGAGCTGAGTTGTCTAGTAGAACTTCTGGTATGAAGGAAATGTGTTCATGTTTATATTTTAAACATTTATTATTTACTTTTATTTGAAAGGCAGCCTGACAAAGAGAGAGAGACAGAGTGAGTGATAGAAAGACAGATAGGCAAAGATCTTCCATCCCCTATTTTACTACTCAAATGCCTGTAACTGTCAGAGCTGGGCCATGTCCAAGCCAGGAGCCAAGAACTCCATCTAGGTCTCCCACATGAATTGCAGAACCTAAGCACTTAAGACATCATCTGCTTCCTTCCCAGATGCTTCAGTAAGACCAGAAAAAAAATGTCAGAACTGAAATCAGCATTTTAATATGGGATGTGAACATCCTAAGCAATGATTTAACCCATTATATCACAACATTCACCCCTGGAAATATGTTTATACTCTCTGCTGTCCAATACTATGGCCACTAGCCACATGTGGCTACTGAACATTTGAAACACAGTTTGTATGACTGCTAAACTAAATTTTAAATTTATTTAAAGCCTAAATAGTTACAGATGGATACGTAGCTTCCACATGAAATGGTACAGCTACTGTCTTTTTATTTTTTTAAGACTTTATTTATTTGAAAGGCAGAGCTACAAAGAGGCAGAGGGGGAGAGAGAGAGAGAGAGAGAGAGAGAGAGAGAGAGAGAGATCTTTCATCTGTTGGTTCACTCCCAAGATGGCCACAATGACTGGAGCCATGCCAAGCTGAAGCCAGGAACCAGGAGCCTCCTCCATGTCTCCTACTAGGGTTCAGGGGCCCAAGGATTTAGGCCATCCTCCACTGCTTTCCCAGGCCATAGCAGAGAGCTGGATAGGATGTGGAGCAGCCAGGACTCGAATTGGCACCCCTATGAATGCCAGCACTGTAGGCAGCGGCTTTACCTGCTATGCCACAGTGCTAGCCCCAAGATTTCTTGATTTATTTGAAAGGCAGAATGACAGAAATAGAGGGAGAGATGGAGATCTTTAATCTGCTAATTCATTCCCCAAATACTCATTATAGCAAGGGCCAGGCCAGGCCAAACCAGGAGCCAGGAGCTCCATACTAGTTTCACACATGAGTGACAGGAGCACAAATGCTTGGGTCATCATCTGCTGCCTTCCCAGGCACATTATCAGGCATGCTGGATCAGAAATCAAGGATCCAGGACTTGAACCAGCCTTCTTATATGGAATGTGGGCTTCCCAACAGGCAGCTTAACCCACTGTGCCACAGCACCTACCCTGGGTATGCAGCTATTGTCTCCTCTTATCCCATAACGCTATGGATCACTACTAATGTAGTCAGTTGGTAGTGATTACAGTAGGATGGTATCAGAAAAACATGACCGTAGATGCAGTCTATGTAGCATACGTTGTCCAAGAAGGTTCTAACTATGAGTATTTAGTTTTTAAAAGAACAGATCAAACCAGTTGTTCTAGTCGAGTTTGTGCTGCTAAAACAGACTAGAGACTGGATAATGTATAAGCAGTAGAAATTCATTTCTCATAGTTCTGAAGTCTGGGACATCCAAGGTCAAGGTGCCAATGGGTGGAAAGGATAAGTCTGTCTGCTTCCAAGATGGCACCTTGTTGCTGCATCTTGTGGAAGAATAGACCATGGTGTCCTCATATTGCCAAAGGCTCAGAAGAAGTGCAAATGGGCCAAACGCTCTGATCAAGCTCTTTTATAATGGCATTAATCTATTGATGAGGATAGAATCCTCATGGCCAAAACAAAAGAAGGAAAGAAAGAAAGGAAGAAAGAGAGAAAAAAAAGAAAGAGTGAGAAAGAAAAAACAGAGAGAGGCTGGTGTTTATGATCGAGCAGTTTGGGCTGGCACTGGTTTGAATCCCAGATACTGCACTTCCCATCTAGCTAGAAAAGTAGCAGAAGATGGCAAGAGAACTTGCGTCCCTACCAACCAAGTGGAGACCAGGATGGAGCTCTACTGGTCCTGAACCAGTACATGGAAGATCTCTCCCTCCATCTCTGTAGCTGCCTTTCATTAAAACGAAATCTTAAAAAAAAAAAAAAAGGAAATGAGGAGGAATGGGGTCATACTCTGTTATAAACTAAATGGTAGGGTGGAAAAAGAATATGTCAACACTTGACAGTCCAAAGGAGAAAAAAACTCCTGCTGGTGGACAGAAACCTTCTTGACACTACAGTGAAGCAGATGCTAAGAATGTTAAATCCCCTTTGCTCACATCAGGGAGTTCATTAACAGGAGTCAGGGGTCAATTCCAACAAACATATTTACCCCTAAGGGCTAGCACTGATGAGAATTTAATGATGAGCACAGCTGTGCTCCTGAGAGGTGCATGATGCGATTGTCTTTAGCAAAATCACTGCAAGGAGTTATTGTGGGACTCACTGCTAGGGACCCGAAGACCAGAATGAGGTGGTTTTGGTGGCACTTGGAAAGCAAGGAAGGTTATATGAAATATTGTAGAAGTATAATCCCAGAGGAAATTGTTATCTATAGGGACTGAACTTGGTTACAAGGATGAGGTTTCAATTTGAGTACCAGGAAGATAGTGGAATTAACATCACGTCTGAAACAAAGAGATCTGGAAGGGAGGAGTGTGTGCCCTGAGCTTAGGTAATCACAGCACTCAGCAACTGTTGACAGATGTTTCTGGCCATGAGTCAACCTGGAAGAAAATGAATCCAAAAGGTCTATAGTCAATTATTTATTGGGGTTTGGCCAAGAATCTGGAAACAGCTTAGAGAAAAAATCCATAATATATTTTTCTTTGTTCTGACAATTTACTTCACTGCTGTTTAGTCTTCTATCCTTGGTTTTCACAGAGCACTGCATACAGTTTGCACAGTTCTTGCTTCATGGAATAATGACTTTCTTTATAGGTAGTTCCTAGACTTACCAGGCCTATATCTATTTCAACTTTATATTGACAATTCTAGACTAAGGGTGTAGCACATAAATATAGGTTAAGTACTAAGTAAACAACTGAATAAATGAACAAAGAAAATGGTCAAGGAACTCTATAATCTTCCTCATTGTTGCTGAGGCTACATTTGGGTGTCTGGCCACCAGAATCTTGCTCAGATAGGGTATTTTGATATTGAGTATGTGTTACAAGTCAGGACTCTGTTTAGCAAATAGTGATAGATTGTTGTGATAGTATGTAATGTGAGGTGGGTGGAGGGTATTGTGATGACAGGTATAGTAACAATAGATGATAATATATCAAATAAGCACTTTTTAAAAAAGATTTATTTATCTACTTGAAAGTCAGAGTTACACAGAGAGAGAATGAGAGGCAGAAAGAGAGGTCTTCCATCTGCTGGTTCACTCCCCAATTGGCCACAATGGCTAGAGCTGCGCCAATCCAGAGCCAGGAGCCAGGAGCTTCTTCCAGGTCTCCCAAGCAGGTGCAGGGGCCTAAGGATTTGGGCCATCTTCTACTGCTTTCTCAGGCCATAGCAGAGAGCTGGGTTGGAAGTGGAGCAGCTAGGACTTGAATCAATACCCATTTGGGATACTGGCACTGCAGGCACTGGCTTCACCCGCTAAGCAACAGCACCAGCCCCAAGTACATTTATTTTTAATGCCCTTCTTCTTCCCTGTTACTAATTCTCAGAGACTATTCATTATTTACTCAACTGGTACACATTTTCACTTACTGTATACCAGGTGTTGTGCTAAGTGTGGGGATATGAAATTCAAAGAGTGAGTTTTAGAGTGCAGGTTATCCCATCCAGAGGGCTGGTGCTATTCTCTTATAGTTCCTGTTGGCATGCCCAATTAATCCTTGTGAGCCTTCTTGATTTTCAGTGCAATAGGATCATCTGTGCTAATTTTATGTTCCGACATTTCCTCTTGAGATATTTCCCCTTCAAAGAAATGTATAACACAATCTTTATTACTTGAAAAAGCCTATTTTTATAAATGTTCATTTATTCATGTTTATTTATTTGAAAAGCAGAGCAACAGAGAGAGAGAGAGAGAGAGAAAGAGAGAGAGATATCTTCCATCTGCTGGTCTCTCCAAATGCCTACAAAATCGGGTTGGGCCAAGCCAAAGTCAGGAACAGGAGCCAGGAACTTGTTCTGGGTCTTCTGTGTGGGTGATAGGGACACAGTACTTGACCCATCATCTGATGCTCTCCAGATACATTAATAGGAAGCTGGATCAGAAGCAGTGTACCTGGGAGTCTCTAACATGGGATACAGGCATCCCAAGTAGGGACTTCACACACTGTGCCACAGTACCCACCCATGTGTTTTTTTCTTCTCAAAAATCTTTTGATTTGGGGGACAAAGTTTGGACTGCAAAAAGTATTAACATTGAGGCTTTGTTTGTAACATATATACATATTTACTTCTTTTTTGCACATTTATTTTTTAAAAATTAAAGGTCTCTCAATAATTGTCTATGAAATTCAGCAAAATTCCAACTTATTTTTAAAGAGTTTTATTTGCTTTGTTTTTCATTGCTGAATCAGGCAACACTTCATTCCATAAAATAGAATAAATTTTCCAAAGGACTGAGCAGAAAAATTTGGTTTTACAGTCAGAGAGATGCTGAGACAAAAGAACAAAAAAATGGCTTGATCATTTCACAATTCTTTCCTTGGAGTGGGTATTATAGCACAGAGGGTTAAGTGATAGCTTAGGACATTCATGTCTCATAGCAGAGTGCCTGATTCCATTCCATGCTACTCTAAGCTTCCAATCCAGCTTCCTGCAAATGTGCCTTGGAGTTACTGATTGATGGCCAAAGTTCTTGGATTCCTGCCACCCATGTTGGAGATATGGGTGAAGATCTTGGCTCCTAGCTTCTGCCTGGCCTAGCCCTGGTTATTGCAACATATGGGAAGTGAAGCAGTGGATGAAAGTTCTGTCCTGGTCTCTCCTTTTCTGTCATTCTGCCTTTCAAACAAGTAAATAGATCTTAAAGATAAACTTTTCCTGTAAGGTGAGGATGGGGAGACAGAACAATAGAAATATGACTATTGTTAACACCAAGTTACTTTAGGTAACCTTCTCATGTAAGCATAAAGGCAGAGGCAACTTCATTGTCATGCCTCTTGAAACTGGCTTGTTTGGAAAATTTGGCTGTCTGTCTCTAATCCTAACTATTCAGGAGGTCACATCAGGTAAACAGCTTAGCAATAGCCTGGTGACTTATGTGAATGACCTCATTTGGAATTTTATTCTGGTGTGTGCAAGAACTTAGTCTAAAGCAATGGCCTTGGGGCCAGCATTGTGGGGTAGCTGGTAAAGCCACTGCCTACCATGCTGCCATCCCAAATGGGCACCTGTTCTTGTCCTGGTTGTTCCACTTTTAATTCAGCAAGCTGCTAATATGCCTGAGAAAAGCAGTGGAAGTTGGCCTAAGTGCTTGAGGCCCTCCCACCTATGTGGGAGACACAGATGAAGCACCTGTCTCCTTGCTTCATTCTTGTTTAGTCCTGACTGTTGTGGCCACTTAGAGAGTGAACCAGCAGATAGAAGATATTTCCTTCTTTCTGTCTCTCCCTCTGTCTATATAACTCTGACTTTAAAAAAATTAAATCTTTAAAAAGCAAACAAACAAACAAAACCAATGGTCTTTCACACTGTTTAATTGAATTTAATTCTCACCTAGATGAGTGTGTCATTAGAATTTAGGGCATTAGGGTTATTCTTAGTTACTGCCATTATTCATGGGTTACAATGTTTTCATAATCATGCATTTCTTTGTGTTTTGTCATTTCAGCCAAAGACAGACCATTTGGCATTCAACAGATGGTTTTATGCAGACAATTAAATTTTTTTTTGTGAGAATCGCCATACCAAGGAGATGGCTACAACTATCAGGAGAATAATACCAAAAGCTTGGGTTATGCACCTTAGCCAAGGTTCCCATGAACCAAATCTACTAGAATCTAATATCTCAAAGGGCCTGAGGAGGAGCCCATTCACTTAAGCAAATAGTCTGTTGTTTCATTTTGTTTTTCAACTGAATCTCTACAATAGCTGACAATTATGTGCAATGGGAAATGTCAGAAACACAGGTTCCTCCCCATATAGTTAGTAGGTAGGAATTCTATCATTTAGCATCCCAAGAATGGGTTAAATCAGAGAGTACTAAATCTGTAAGTAGTACAACTAGGACCATTTTGAGCAAACAATTTTGTCAGAAATATTGCTAAAGTTACCCACTGCATGGACTATCTCATAGGAGAGAGATTTGGATTGCATATGATACACCCAACACTCCATCAGGTCACTCACAGAAGCTACAGATTGTGAAATTCTAACCCTAGTGTGATCTGGCCTCCAGAAAGAGGTAAGCATAAACAAGGAACAATTGAGAAGGGTCAGAGTCCTCTAAGTCTTATTTTGTCTTGGGAAAAGCTTCCACAACACCAACACTGGTATTTAACATTTTAAAATAAGTATTGTTGTGAGTGGTTGATGCAGCATCTAAGACTCTGCTTGGTATGTCCATACTCCCTACTGAAGTTTGAGTCCAGGCTCTGTTCTTGATTTCAGTTCCCTGCTAATGTGCACCCTGGGAGAGAGCAAATGTTGGTTCAAGAATCTGGGTTTCTACCAGCAAACATGGGAGACCAAGATTGAATTCTGGACTCATGGCTTTGGCCTGGTCCAACCCTGACTACACATTTGGGGAGTGAACCAGAAGATGGGAGATCTATCTCTCTCTTACTCAGTCTCTTTGATTTTTAAAATGAATAAATATAAGGACTTGAAACACAGTTGAATTGTTCTAGTATCCCGCTGCAAACAACGTGACAAGAGTTCACCAAAACTTATCTTATTATTATTTTTTTTTTTGACAGGCAGAGTGGACAGTGAGAGAGAGAGAGACAGAGAGAAAGGTCTTCCTTTGCCATTGGTTCACCCTCCAATGGCCGCCGCGGCTGGCGCACCGCGCTGATCCGATGGCAGGAGCCAGGTACTTCTCCTGGTCTCCCGTGGGTGCAGGGCCCAAGTACTTGGGCCATCCTCCACTGCACTCCCTGGCCACAGCAGAGAACTGGCCTGGAAGAGGGGCAACCAGGACAGAATCCGGCGCCCCGACCGGGACTAGAACCAGGGGTGCCAGAGCCGCAGGCGGAGGATTAGCCTAGTGAGCCACAGCACCAGCCTATCTCATATTTTTTAAAATTTTCTTTTTTTTTTGTTATTTTTATTTTTTGACAGGCAGAGTGGATAGTGAGAGAGAGAGACAGACAGAGAGAAAGGTCTTCCTTTGCCGTTGGTTCACCCTCCAGTGGCCACCGCGACCAGCGCACTGCACTGATCCGATGGCAGGAGCCAGGTGCTTCTCCTGGTCTCCCATGGGGTGCAGGGCCCAAGCACTTGGGCCATCCTCCACTGTACTCCCTGGCCACAGCAGAGGGCTGGCCTGGAAGAGGGGCAACCGGGACAGAATCCGGCGCCCGGACCGGGACTAGAACCCGGTGTGCTGGCGCCACAAGGCGGAGGATTAGCCTATTGAGCCGCGGCGCTGGCCCTTAAATTTTTTTTTTTATTTGACAGAGTTAGACAGTGAGAGGGAGAGACAGAGAGAAAGGTCTTCCTTTTCCATTGGTTCACCCCCGAAATGGCTGCTATGGCCGGCGCGCTGTGCCGATCCGAAGCCAGGAGCCAGGTGCTTCCTCCTGGTCTCCCGTGCGGGTGCAGGGCCCAAGCACCTGGGCCATCCTCCACTGCTTTCCTGGGCCACAGCAGAGAGCTGGACTGGAAGAGGAGCAACCGGGACAGAATCTGGTGCCCCAACTGGGACTAGAACCCAGGGTGCCGGCATAGCAGGTAGAGGAATAGCTTAGTGAGCCGTGGTGCCAGCACATTTTATTTTAAAGGTTTATTTATTTATTTGAAAGGCAGAATTACAGAGAAGCAGAGGCAGAGGCAGAGAGAAATAGAGAGAGGTCATCCATCTGCTGGTTCACCCCTCAGATGGCCGCAACAGCCAGAACTGCGCCGATCCGAACTAGGAGCCAGGAGCTTCTTCCCGGGTCTCCCACGTGGGTGTAGGGACCCAAGGTCTTGGCCATCTTCCACTGCTTTCCCAGACCATAGCAGAGAGTTGGATCAGAAGTAGAGCAGTATGGCTGGTGTCGCGGCTCGCTAGGTTAATCCTCCGCCTGCGGCGCCGGCACCCTGGGTTCTAGTCCCGGTTGGGGTGCCAGATTCTGTCCCTGTTGCTCCTCTTCCAGTCCAGCTCTCTGCTGTGGCCCAGGAGTGCAGTAGAGGATAGTCCAAGTCCTTGGGTCCTGCACCTGCATGGGAGACCAGGAGGAAGCAACTGGCTCCTGGCTTCAGATCGGTGCAGCGCGCTGGCCGCAACGCGCCAGCTGTGGCGGTGGCCACTTGGGTGGTGAACCAACAGAAAAGGAAGACCTTTCTCTGTCTCTCTCTCTCTCTCTCTCTCTCACTGTCTAATTCTGCCTGCCAATAAATAAATAAATAAAAGAAGTGGAGCAGTCAGTACTCCAATAGGCGCCTATATGAAATGCCAGCGTCTGGCTGCTTTACTTGCTATGCCACAGTGCTGGTCCCCAAACTGGAATGATTATCTTTCCCTATCTCTCTTTTTTTTCCTTCTAAGATTTATTTATTTATTTGAAAGGTAGAGTTACAGAGAGGCAGAAGCAGAGAGAGAAAGATCTTCCATCTACCTGTTCATTCCCCACATGGCTGCAACGGCTGGGGCTGCGCTGATCTGAAGCCAGGAGCTTCTTCCGGGTCTCCCACGTAGGTGAAGGGGCCCAAGAACTTGGACCATCTTCCACTGCTTTCCCAGGCCACAGCAGAGAGCTGGATCAGAAGTGGAGCAACTGAGTCTTGCACTGGTGTTCACATGGGATGCCGGCATTGCAGGTGGCGGCTTTACCCACGTCGCCACAGAACCAGTCCATATCTCTTTAACTGTCATTTTGATACACCTACTTTCCCAGGATGCACCTGACACAGCTGGGACCAGAGCGCACCTTCTAAGACCTCATCCTATTTGCATATGTGATTGGGGTACCACCCACTTCCTTATAAAAAGAGGTGGAAAGGGAACCGTGCTGTGGTGTAGCAGGCTAAGCCTTTGCCTGCGGTGTCAGCACCCTCTCTAATTAAAAGATTTATTTCTTGATTTGAAAGGCAGAGTTACAGACAGAGAGAGGGAGATACAGAGAGAGAGGTCTTCCATTCACTGGCCCGCTCCCCAAATGGCCGCAATGGCTAGAGCTGGGCTAATCTGAAGCCAGGAGCTAGGAGCCTCTTCTGGGTTCCAGGAGCCAGAAGCCTCTTCCGGGTGCCAGGAGCCAGGATCCTTCCCTGAGTGCCAGGAGTGAGGAGTCTCTTCCGGGTGCTGGGGCCCATGCGCTTGCGCCATTCTTCACTGCCCTCCCAGACAATGAGCAGGGAGCTGGACTAGAGGAGGAGCTGCCGGGACTCAAACTGGCACCCACATGGGATGCTGGCGCTGCAAGCAGGGGCCTAACCTACTACACACCAACGCTGGCCCCGGAGAGAGCACTCTTTCCACCACGGACCTTGCTCAGAGGAGCTGCTGTGCTTCCACTGAGGACTACCCTCTGACGGATGGCTCTCGTCTGCGCTCTTTTCCGCTGCGGAGGGATCTGTACCCGGTTACAGGTACCGTTCTCAGTTTTTCCCTTTCTGTCATTTATGGACAATTCTTTGACCCACTCATTTTGGGTATCTCTCTCTGTGGGGAAACTCACACCCGTGGGTGAATGTACATCGATTCCATCGTTGCCAAATGAACTTGGTTCCAATTTGTACACAGTACTAGCACTCGGTTAGTATTTCTGTTTCTGTGGGAGGCAAAGACCTGGATGAAAAATTGCTATATTCATTTCCCATATCAGTTTCACCCACAGTTTCTGTTTCAGTCAACGTGGAGTGGAGTAGGGGTATTTACATTCCTGATAGTTCCAGGTCATGCTGATTCTGCTGGTCTAGGGACCCTGTTTTGAGAAACATTAATGTAGCCAATCAATGGGCTACTGGACTTCATTGTGATGGATGATGTAGGTGTGTATTTGTTAATATAGAATGATGAATTCATAACAGCTAGTGAATGAGAAAGAACCCCTTGCCTATCCTGCTCAACTTCATGCCCACCAATTCATTGACCAGTATTGCTAGCTGCTAACCCATCAGCTTTTTATTAAACAATTTATTTTATTATATATATATTTTTAAATTAATTGAAATGTACTATTTATTTATTTATTTATTGACAGGCAGAGTGGACAGTGAGAGAGAGAGACAGAGAGAAAGGTCTTCCTTTGCCGTTGGTTCACCTTCCAATGGCTGCCGAGGCTGGCGCGCTGTGGCCGGCGCACTGGCGCACCACGCTGATCCGAAGGCAGGAGCCAAGTACTTCTCCTGGTCTTCCATGGGGTGCAGGGCCCAAGCACTTGGGCCATCCTCCACTGTACTCCCTGGCCACAGCAGAGAGCTGGCCTGGAAGAGGGGCAACCGGGACAGAATCCGGCGCCCTGACCTGGACTAGAACCTGGTGTGCTGGCGCCGCAAGGCGGAGGATTAGCCTAGTGAGCTGCGGCGCCGGCATTATATATATTTTTAAATATTTATTTATTTATTTGAAAGTCAGAGTTACACAGAGAGGAGACACAGAGAGAGAGAGAAGTCTTCCATCCATTGATTCACTCCTCAGTTGTCTGAAATGGCCGAGCTGGGCCGATCCGAAGCCACAGGAACCAGGAGCTTCTTCCGGGTCTCCCATGCAGGTGCAGGGGCCCAAGGACTTGGGCCATCTTCTACTGCTTTCCCAGGCCATAACAGAAATCTAGGTTGGAAGTGGAGCAGCCGGGGTTCAAACCAGCGCCCATTTGGGATGAGGGAACTGTAGACGGTGGCTTTACCCACTATACCACAGCGCCGGCCCCATATTTTATTATACATATTTTATTATATATTCTACAACACATAATATTAAATATATTAATATATTAAATATAATATTTAATATTTTATTTAATAACATTAATATAATATTTAATATATAAATATATATTTTATTATATATATATAAAGACAGAATGAGAACAAGAGGGGGAGAGAGTTGCACCACCTACTGGTTCACTTGCCAAATGCTTGCCACAGCCATGGCTGGGCCAAACTGAAGCAAAGGACAAAGTGAAACAACAAGCCAAGAATTCCATTCAAGTTTTTCATGTGGGTTGCAGGGACTCAAATTGTTGGATCATCATCAGCTATTTCCCAGGCATATCATCAGGAAACTGGATTGGTAGTGGAGTGGCTAGGACTCTAACTCACACTCTGATATGGGATGCAGGCTTTCAAAGAAGTGACTAAACCCACTGTGCCACAAATTTCATCTCTACTTCTTTCATTCTTTTTCTTCCTTCCTTTTTTTTTTGACAGGCAGAGTGGACAGTGGGAGAGAGAGACAGAGAGAAAGGTCTTCCTTTTGCCGTTGGTTCACCCTCCAATGGCCGCCGCGGCCATTGCAGTCGCGCGTTGCGGCAGTGCGTTGCGGCAGCGTGTTGCGGCAGCGCATTGCGGTAGCGCGTTGCGGCGGCGCTTGTTGTGGCAGCGCTTGTTGCTTTCCAGATTGCCCAGATAGAAAGAACCAGCGAGACTCACTGTAATGCAAAGAACAAAGGGACTTTATTTGTAGGTCCAGCATGCTGGGGCCTGACCTCCCGTTCGGTGTAGTGCTGGGAGACCAAGACCCCCTTCTCTTTGTTCTCGGGGGTTTTTATAGTTCCCAGGCAAACAAGTATTACGTCCGCATTCCTTCCTTCCCCTGGCCCTGCAGGACCAAGGACGGCCCACCTTATTGGCTGCCTCTACCTGCTCCTGTGGAGCAGACCAAGGACTGTGCGCTGTCAGGTTTTATCTTCTCACACCAGGCGCATCCTGGGTCTAGTCAGTTTTTTTGTCTTGTGAGAAGCCTGTCATGGCGTGGCTCTGGCCTCTCACACGCTGATCCGAAGCCAGGAGCCAGGTGCTTCTCCTGGTCTCACATGTGGGTGCAGGGCCCAAGCACTTGGGCCATCCTCCACTGCACTCCCGGGCCACAGCAGAGAGCTGGACTG
The DNA here is from genome assembly GCF_051225735.1 of Oryctolagus cuniculus. Lineage (NCBI taxonomy): Eukaryota > Metazoa > Chordata > Mammalia > Lagomorpha > Leporidae > Oryctolagus > Oryctolagus cuniculus. The sequence continues at coordinate 65,066,353 of NC_142870.1, forward strand.
GAAGAGGGGCAACCAGGACAGAATCCGGCATCCCAACCGGGACTAGAACCCTGTGTGCTGGCGCCACAGGCGGAGGATTAGCCTATTGAGCCGCGGCGCCGTCCATCTTTCTTTCTTTCCCTCTTTCTTTCTTTCCCTCCCTCTCTCCCTCCCTTCCCTCCTTCTCTCCTTCCTTCCTTCCTTCCTTCCTTCCTTCCTTCCTTCCTTCCTTCCTTCCTTCCCTCCTTCCTTCCTTCTTCCTTCCTTCCTCCTTCCTTCCTTCCTTCCTTCCTTCCTTCCTTCCCTCCTTCCTTCCTTCCTTCCTTCCTTCCTTCCTTCCTTCCTTCCCTCCCTCCTTCCTTCTTCCTTCCTTCTTCCTTCCTTCCTTCTTCCTTCCTTCCTTCCTTCCTTCCTTCCTTCCTTCCTTCCTTCCTTCCCTCCTTCCTTCCTTCTTCCTTCCTTCCTTCTTCCTTCTTCCTTCCTTCCTTCCTTCCTTCCTTCCTTCCTTCCTTCCTTCCTTCCTTCCTTCCTTCCCTCCTTCCTTCCTTCTTCCTTCCTTCCTTCTTCCTTCCTTCCTTCCTTCCTTCCTTCCTTCCTTCCTTCCTTCCTTCCAGCTGCCACTGCTACTTCTGGCATCTGTATGGGTGCCGGTTTGAGGCTGCAAAGGCAGAGCTTCAGAGAGAAAAGGAGTTACAGAGATCTTTCATTCACTGGGGCTGTGTCACACCGAAGTCAGGACATTATTTCAGATCTCCCAAGGGGGTGCAGGGGCTCAAGGATTGGACCATTCTTTGTTGCTTTCTCAGGTGCATTGGCAGGGAGCTGGATTGGAAATGGTAATCCAGCACTGCAGTCCATGAATTAACCTGCTACACCACAGAACTGTTCTCCCCCTACCCCCCAGTCCCTATTCTAAATTTTACAATTAAATGGAAAGAATTAAAATTTCCTTGTAGAGTGTGTCCAGATTACCCATTATTTCCCAAGTTTTCAGTTCTGTGAATGTTTCAAAGACATAGTACTTTCCAAATTAGCATAAATAATATATTGCTTGCTTGGTTTAAATCTGTATGGGTTTCCTATATATAGGCTGATGGTACATAATAAAGGTTAAAGAATCATCCCATAAGTGTAGGAAAATTCTCTAAAGAAGGGTTATAGGCAGTGAATGTGGGAGGAGTGACAGAAACAAAGTCAGTGGTGGGCTTTTGTTGCAATGGTTAAGGCACCACTTAGCACAACTGCATCCCCGATTAGCACTCCTGGATTTAAGTCCCAGGTGTACCACTAGGTCTAGTTTCCTGCTAATTTAGATCCTGGGAAACAGCATGGATCTTGCCTACCCCTGCTGCTCCACTTCCAATCCAGATCCCTGCTAATGTTCCTGGGAAAGCAGCTGAAGATGGCCCAAGTGCTTGGGTCCCTGCCACCCATATGGAAGGCCTGAATGGAGTTTTGGGTTCCTGGCTTCAGCCTGGCCAGCCCTGGTGATTGAGGTCAATTGTGGAGTGAATCTGCAGCTGGGAGATCTCTTTATCTGTCTCTCCCTCTCACTGCATAACTCAGACTTTTGATTAAATAAAAAATCTTTTAAAAAGCTGCATTTGTACTGAACATATACAGACTTGTCATTGTTCTCTACAATATACAGTGTAATAATTACTTATATATCATTTAATTATATTGACTATATAAGTTATCTACAGATGATGTAAAGTATGTAGTAGTATTTGCATTGGTAACATATAAATAGTACCCCATTTTATATGATGGGCCTGAACAGCTGCAGACTTTGATATCCTGTCTTCCACAGACACCAAGGGACAACTGTACTGTCATCATTCACTGATGCTAATACAGTGTGACTTGCTCTTAGTTTGCATAAATCATCTGTGAGCATTCTTCAGAGAAGGTAAACATCTTTGCTAAAGCTCTTCACAGTGCCTAGCTGAATTTAGAAGTAAGCTATAATCTCAGCTGATTAGCTTCAGAACTGTCTTACTCGTACAGATGGGATGTCAGTGTGCAACTGTGATGATTTTAATACCATATGAGATAAACAAGGGGATCCTGGGAGGCAAGAGCAGATGACTCCAAGGTCCTTGTGGATGAGGAAGTAAAAGCTAAGAAGTGACACATTTCTTGGGAAACATTTCAATATTGTTATTTATACAAGGAGGCAGAGAGCAATACAGCTGGAGAATTAAATGGAGAGATCAGCACACAGATGGGTAAGAAAGCAGTGTTTTGCCAGTTGGATAACATCTGGCACATTTGAGTCAACCTAAGTACCTAACAAGCTAAACAAAAGTTCAAGAAGCAGATGATCTCTTCATCTCTCTATAAGGAGAAGGAGCACAACAGACAGAAATGAGTCATGTTATATCTGGAAACCAGAGATACAGTTTAAAAAATAAAAGGCTGTTTTAAGCAGATGTGTACTATACAGCTGGAATTGAATGTGCAATTGGGAATGTGAGAAGGCAGTTTATATAGAACCTAAATGGTGTGCTGGCTCTATTGCAATGGATTATAGTGTAAAACACAAAAAATTTATTTTCCTCTTAAGATTGTTATGGTTTATCAGATTATCAGCAGTGCTTAAAAGGCAAAACAAATAATTTTTTTCCAGATAGAAATCAAGAAATGTGAGGGTGCTTCAAAAATTTATGAAAAATACATATTGTGAAAAAAGTATGCATAGATTTTAAAAAAAACTGCACCAAAATAAACTTATCTTTCCTTTTGTGCAAATTTGGTAGATTGTATATTGGTAATGAATTATCCAGCACTACAACAAAATTTTCTTAGAGATCAACTTGTAAATATACTTTCTTTTTTTTTCTTTAAAGATTTATTTATTAATTATTTATTTGAGAGGTAGAGTTATAGACAGAGAGAGGGAGAGACAGAGAAAAAGGTCTTTCATACACTGGTTCTCTCCCCAAAAAGCCAAAAATAGCCTGAAAGAAGCAAAGAGCTTCTTCCAGGTCTCCCATGTAGGTGCAGGGACCCAAGTCCTTGGGCCATCTTCTACTGCTTTCCCAGGCCACAGCAGAGAGCTGATCGGAAGTGGAGCAGCTGGGACTTGAACTGGTGGCCATAAGCGATGCTGGCACTGCAGACAGCGGCTTTATCCACTATGCCACAGGCCAGCCCCTGATCAAATCATTTTAGACAAGAACCTGTGCTGGGGAAATATGACATCAATTGATGAAATACAGTGTCTGAAAGGCTGCTTTAGATTGGGTGGTTTGGTAAAGATTCTCTAAGGAAAGAACATATAAATGAAGAATTGAGTACCAAGGAGCCAATTGCATTAAGAATTGAGACAAAAACATGCTAGACAGAGGACAGAACTAATGTTAAGGCCCTAAAGCAGGAACTAGATTTGGAATGAGGCATATAAATATAAAGAACAGTGCTCATGTATTGAAGTTACTGACTGCATTAAATATGTGGGAGATGACAGTAGGAATGCTGGATAAGCCACATAATTCCCAGGAAGGGAACTAAAGGGAAAGTATCCAAGAACACTTAGGTGAGCTTGGGAAGGGCAGACACTTCTGTGGAACAGAAGAGCCGAAGCCCACTGGACCTCTTCAGTACCAACACAGATGTAGACACAGAGCCTCACAAAAAAGAAAAGCAACTGAAATTGTAAACCAAAGTATCCAAGAATGGTGCTCATGATGGTAATGTGATCTCAAGAATGAGCAAGGCCCATTTACAAAAGCCCAGATGTTACACAATGAGCGAGCTGATTCCTGAATGAATCCAGTTACACTTGGCCTGAACTCAAAGATGTCATGAGAACATCATCTGAATGGACTTAGAGAGTAGAACATTTTTTCCATAGTTGGAATGTTAGGAAGAAGTCAGCCTATAACACTGTTGTAAAACACAATCAATGGCCTGTAACAAGCCCAGTCCCCACCCCACCTTCACTTGTACCTCCCTCTGCAAAAAGCACTGTCAAAGATTTCATAAAATATCTCGTAGGTCTCTTAAAATATTGGTCAATGAGTATTAATATTTGTTATAAATAAGGAAAACGAGTCTTAAGTTTTCATCTCCTCCTAATCTGATTAGTTCTATATTAGCTTTGAATGAAATTTAGATTTGATTTGCATTTGCATGAAATTATCATTCTATGCTGATTCTTCATGGGCAGTTTCAATGCTTTTGCTTTGTTTTCAAGTTGTCAAGCTACAGATTTAGAATGCTAACAGTTATTGAGTCTCAAAGTTTAGAAAATCTAGAGAATAAGATAGATTTCATATTTTTTCTCTTAAATAAGTAGTGATACAAGGGTACTTCAAAAATTGTTGAAAAAATGGAATTAAAAAATAAAAGTTATTTTGGTGCAAAAAATTGAGACTCATACATACCAAGGGACTTCAAAAAATTCATGGGAAATGTGTACTATGAAAAAAGAATGAATGGATTTCAAGGTTTTTTGTGGCAAATAAACATTATTAATTCTCATTTCCCACAAACATTTTGAAGCACTTTATATTTTAGAAAGTTGATTTAAACTAAACACTTACAGCACTTTTTCTTCTTTTGACGATTCATTTGGGGCCAGTGCTGTGGCGCAGTGGGTTAATCCACTGCCTGTGGCGCCGGAATCCCATATGGGTGCCCGTTCTAATCCCAGTTGCTCCTCTTCCCATCCAGCTCTCTGCTGTGGCCCAGGAAGGCAGTGGAGGATGGCCTAAGTGCTTGGGCACCTGTGTGGTAGACCTGGAAGAAGCTCCTGGCTCCTGGCTTCAGATCGGCCCAGCTCTGGCCGTTGTGGCCATTGAAAAGTGAACCAGTGGACAGAACATCTTTCTCTCTATCTTTCCCTCTCACTGTCTATAACTCTACCTCTCAAATAAATAAGATCTTTTAAAAAAGATTTATTTATTTGAAAGTCAGAGTTACAGAGAGAGAGAGAGAAAGAGAGAGGGGGAGAGAGAGAGAGAAAGGCAGAAAGAGATCATCTCTCTGCTGGATTTCTGGATTGTGAGAATTTTTTTAAAAAGATTTATTGATTTATTTGAAAGGCAGAGTTACAGAGAAGCAGAAAGAGGTCTTCCCTCCACTGGTTCACTCCCCAGATGGCTGCAATGGCTGAAGCTGCAATGATCCAAAGCCAGGAGCCAGGAGCTTCTTCTGGTCTCCGATGTGGGTACAGAGGCCCAAGCACTTGGGTCATTTTCCACTTTTCCAGGTCATAGCAGAGAGCTGGATCAGAAGCCGAGTAGCTGGGACTTGAATCAGGGCCCATATGGGATGCCAGCACTTCGGGGCCCATATGGGATGCCAGCACTGCAGGTGGTGGCTTTACCCACAGTGCCGGCCACATAAGAATGTTCTAATTTTTTGAGGAATCACCACACTGTTTTCCCTAACAGTTGTATCAGTTTACATTCCCACCAACTATTTGAAAGGGTATCCATATCTATCTCTCATCTCTTGAGATTTTTTTATTCATTTCATTTTTTTTTTTTTTGACAGGCAGAGTGGACAGTGAGAGAGAGAGACAGAGAGAAAGGTCTTCCTTTGCCGTTGGTTCACCCTCCAATGGCCGCCGCGGCCGGCGCACCGCGCTGATCTGATGGCAGGAGCCAGGTGCTTCTCCTGGTCTCTCATGGGGTGCAGGGCCCTAGCACTTGGGCCATCCTCCGCTGCACTCCTGGGCCACGGCGGAGAGCTGGCCTGGAAGAGGGGCAACCAGGACAGAATCTGGCGCCCCGACCGGGACTAGAACCCAGTGTGCGGGCGCCGCTAGGTGGAGGATTAGCCTATTGAGCCGCGGCGCTGGCCCGTGAATAAACATTTTTTCAAAAGGACAAACAAATGACCAATCAGTACATGAAAAAAATCACATCACTAATCATCAGGGAAATGTAAATCAAACCACAATGAGAATTCACATTTCTTGAACTAAACTGGCTTTTATCAAAAAGATAAAACAGAATACAAGGTTATGAGGATGTAAAGAAAAAGAAACATGGATATTTTTGGTTGGAATGTAAGTTACTATAGCCATTATGGAGAGACATCATGAAGGTTTCTTAAAAAAACTAAAAATAGAACTGCTAGATGATCCGGCAATCTCACTACAAGGTATATGCACAAAGGAATGAAATCAGTCTATCAAAGAGACATCTGCACCTTCATGGTTATTATAGCAGTAGTCACATAGTCAGGAAAGGGAAACCACCTAAGTGTCCATCAACTGAGGAACAGATAGGAAACATTTGATACATATATAGGATGAAGTTCTGTCATTTACAACAGCAGAGAAATAAGCCAGACAAAGAAAGGTACCTACTGAATATTCTCATGTGTGGAATCTGAAAGCACCAATCTCATAGAATTTGATAGTAGAATGGAGGTTACTGGAGGCTATGGAGAGTATGGGAGATGAAGGGATAGGGAAAATTGACATATGGGTACTAAGTTATTGCTAAGTTATTGCAAAAAGAAGCATTTGGGAGTGGAAAGAATGGGGCATCAAAGAAGGAGGTACCTTTCTCTGAAGGGAGGAGAGAACTTCCACTTTGATTATGGCCTTGTCTAAATATGGTCGGAGTTTGTGAACTCAAGAGGCTCCATAGCCTTGGCAACTCATGACAAGAGCCTCGGGTGATTACTGATGTCATAAATAAGAGTGTCAATTGTTAAATCAACAAGAGGAGTCACTGTGCACTTACTCCCCATGTGGGATCTCTGTCCTTAACGTGTTGTACTATGTGAATTAATGGTATAACTAGTACGCAACAGTACTTTATACTTTGTGTTTCTGTGTGGGTGCAAACTGTTGAAATCTTTACTTAGTATATACTAAATTGATCTTCTGTATATAAAGAGAATTGAAAATGAATCTTAATGAAGATGGGATGGGAGAGGGTTAGGAGGTGGGATGGTTTATGGGTGGGAAGGTGGTTATGGGGGGAAAAACTGCTAAAATCCAAAAGTTATACTTTTGAAATTTATATTTATTAAATAAAAGTTATCTATACAAAACAAAACAAACAAAAAAAGAAGCATTTAGGAATTCTACTGCGCTGTAGGCTGACTATAGATAACAATAATGTTATACATAAGGTGCAATGTATATCACATTAACAGAGGGATGAGTTTTTGGTGCAGTTTTTAAGATGCTGCTTGGGATGCCTGTAACCCAAGTTGGAGCTCTTGGGTTCAAGTTCCATCCACTTTTTTTTTCTTTTTTTTTTTTTTAACTTTTATTTAATGAATATAAATTTCCAAAGTACAGCTTATGGATTACAATGGCTCCCCCCCCATAATTTCCCTTCCACCTGCAACCCTCCCCTTTTCCGCTCCCTCTCCCCTTCCATTCACATCACGATTCATTTTCAATTCTCCTTATATACAGAAGATCAGTTTAGCATATATTAAGTAAAGATTTCAACAGTTTGCGCCCACATGGAAACACAAAGTGAAAAACACTGTTTGAGAACTAGTTATAGCATTAAGTCACAATGTACAGCACACTAAGGACAGAGATCCTACATGAGGAGTAAGTGCACAGTGACTCCTGTTGTTGACTTAACAAATTGACACTCTTGTTTATGGCATCAGTAATCACCCTAGGCTCTTGTCATGAGTTGCCAAGGCTATGGAAGCCTTTTGAGTTCACTGACTCTGATCATATTTAGACAAGGTCATAGTCAAAGTGGAAGTTCTCTCCTCCCTTCAGAGAAAGGTAACTCCTTCTTTGATGACCTGTTCTTTCCACTGGGATCTCACTCGTGGAGATCTTTCATTTAGGTCATTAGGAGATGGCAGACGATGGATGGCTCAAGAGGCTAGACCTCTGCCACCCATGTGGGAGACCTGGATTCAATTTCTGGTTCCTACTTCTTCCCTTTGGCCTGGCTTAGTCTCACCTGTTGTGGACCTTTCGGGAATGAATTAGCAGCTGGAAGACATCTCTACCTGTTTGTTGCTGTCTCTTTTCAAGGAGGAAAAAAGCTAGAAGAGAAGATTTTTTAATGTTTCACCAAAAAAAAAAAAAAAAAAAGGATGACAAGTGTTTGAAGAGTTTTTTTTTTTTGGACAGGCAAAGTGGATAGTGAGAGAGAGAGACAGAGAGAAAGGTCTTCCTTTTGCTGTTGGTTCACTCTCCAATGGCCGCTGCAGCCGGCGTGCTGCGGCCGACGCACGGCGCTGATCCGATGGCAGGAGCCAGGTGCTTTTCCTGGTCTCCCATGGGGTGCAGGGCCCAAGCACTTGGGCTATCCTCCACTGCACTCCCTGGCCACAGCAGAGAGCTGGCCTGGAAGAGGGGCAACCGGGACAGAATCCGGCGCCCTGACCGGGACTAGAACCCGGTGTGCTGGCACCGCTAGGTGGAGGATTAGCCTAGTGAGCTGCGGCGCCAGCCTGAAGACATTCTTATATTTACCCTAAATTAAACATTATAACTTTATGTATATATCAAGATACCTCTTAGTGCTCCATAAATATGTGCATTTAATGATTCAGTTAAAAATAAAAGAAAACAAAAAAAGTATAAATCCTTCTTGAGTACAGTGGTAGCACCAGATGATGTCAAAGGCAGACAAAAGGTGTTCAACTCAGTATGGAGTTTAGGGAAAGATTACCAGAGGAGATGAAAACTTGAGTTAATCATTGAAAGTTAGCTGGGGATTAATGGAAAGGGGAAGATTTGTAAGCAGAAAAGACTAATGTGCAAAAGCTCATGGGGAGGGGAAACCCAGATCACTGGAGTGCTGCTAGGGATTTTTCAAAGCTCTCTTGGAGCTGGTGATGGGAGAGGTCCGTTGTCTCTGGAGGTGGAGTTGTCACTACGCCCAGTAGCTGAGAGCTAAGGTTTTTGTTTTTTAAAACAGAATAAATCTGGTTGAAATCTTGGTTTTGTCACTGGCACTCTCTGGACTAGAGAAGATTAATTCACTTTTTACACTCAATTTCCTTGAATTCAATTTATAAAATTTATAAAGTGGCAACAATAAGACATGTATTGTAAGAGCACCATGATGATTAAATGGAGGCAAAATGAGGCAATAAATGTGTGGTTCTGAACACAGTGCCTGGTAGATTTCAACCAAAAAGTATGCCTAAGAAGACAAGTTTTCCAACTTTGCTTTCTCTCTCTCTCTCTCTTTCCCTTCCTTCCTTCCTTCCTTCCTTCCTTCCTTCCTTCCTTCCTTCCTTCCTTCCTTCCTTCCTTCCTTCCTTCCTTCCTTCCTCCCCTTCTTCTTCTTCTTCTTCTTCTTCTTCTTCTTCTTCTTCTTCTTCTTCTTCTTCTTCTTCTTCCTTCCTTCCTTCCTTCCTTCCTTTCTTTCTTTCTTTCTTTCTTTCTTTCTTAGATTTATTTATTTGAAAGTCTGAGTTACACAGAGAGAGAAGGAGAGGCAGAGAGAAAGAGAAAGAGGTCCTCCATTCGCTGGTTCACTACCCAAATGGCTGCAATGGCAGGAGCTGCACTGATCTGAAGCCAGAAGCCAGGAGCCAGGAGCTTCTTCTGGTCTCCCATGCAGGTGCAGGGGCCCAAGGACTTAAGCCACCTTCTATTGCTTTCCCAGGCCATAGCAGAGAGCAGGATGGGAAGTGGAACAGCCAGGACTCAAACTGGCGATGTCCACTACAGGCCGGCAGCTTTATCCACTATGCCACAGCGCCGGCCCCCCGCTTTTTCTTTTTCAATTTTAATGGCTACCTAATTCTGATATTGCAGTCAAAGCATTTTTTTTAAAAAAACATTATTTTCAGATAGGAACATTTCAAATAGTGCAAAAGGGTATTCAGGGAAAAGTAAGGGTTTTCTCAAACTCTAGTGACTATTCTGCAATTTATTTTTGCTAGAGGCAACCAGGATATACCAAGTTTTAGTGTACTTTTTAGAGATATTCTGAAGCATATTTATTTAAAATAGTAAAAAAGAAATTGAAACAATCAAAATGCCCATTAGCATGAGAAATGTCAGTGAAATAACCACTCTTTGGATGATATGCCCAAATTAAAGAAAAAAGCAGTTTGCAAAATGATGTGATTATTCTACTATAAAACTCAGGGACTTTTTCATTTAGAATACTATTGTTTTCTAATTTCTCATTCTTAGTTTTCACTCATCTCTTAGTGGAAGAAGGCATTGGTAATATTATTTTCTTTTGCTTACTTTGAACAGCCCAGTTTCTTCAGTATTTAAGAAATTTATTTCCATGTTATTTTAAAGTTGGGGTTGGGGGAAGAGGGAGAGGAAGAGAGATTATCCATCTTCTAATCTGTTGATTCTCCCTCCAAACACCTGCAATAACTAGGGCTGGGCTAGGCCAAAACCAGGAGCCAGGAACTTAATCCAGATGCCCCTTGTGGGTGTCAGGGACTCAAGCATCTGAGCTGTCTTCTGCTGTCTCCTGGTGTGTAACAGCTGAAAACTCCTGAGTTGTCAGGACTTGAACTCACCACTGACCCGGAGCATCAAAAGCTGTGACTTAACCACTGTGCCAAATTCCCGCCCTTTCTTCATTTTGATTTTTTTGAATATAAAAACATTTATGCATACTCTACTAGATCTGTTTTCCAAGAAGTAGTAATTAATATATAATTTTTGGATATATATTCCACATTACACGACACATTCACTGATGCACTCACTGAGGTCTGGGATGGTATAATTTTTTAAACACGTAATAGTTCACCAGTGAAATATATTTACTTTTTACATTTCTATGATATGTTACATGAAGGTACCTCAAAAAGTTATGGAAACATAAAATTTTAAGTGTGAGCTTATTTTGTTGCAAAAAGTTTTTTGGTACAAACTTTATAATATGTGGAAAATATATATTATGCAAAAAGTAAGCATGGATTTCAAGTTTGTTTCACCAAATTAACTCATACATTTTGTTCCACTTTTCTATTAACTTTTTGAAGTTTCTGCGTATTTCCATAGCAAAAACATCACCACATTTAGCCTGGTACAGTACCAGCGCAGGTTGTGCTGTCAAATAACTTTCTGTCAAATTTACAAAGATATTTATCACTGTTAAACCTATATTCAGTGATTGTATCCTAGATGTAGTTCTTATGTCCATAAGACGTTGAAATAGGTAGCTTCATTATTCAATAAATAAATAAATATAATGTCCGTCTTCATTTAGATGTTTTGCTTTGTTGTCAAGGGCATTTTTCTCCCTGTCAAGGTGCAGTGTGGGAAACTCAGTGATTTGAAGAAATAATTACGCTTTCTTTTTCTTAGCAATCCTGCTATGTCAGTAGGGAATGAAAACAATCATTAAGAACATTTGAAAAGCATAAACTATATAAACAGACCTGGTGCAATCTGAATCCCAGTTCTACCATTAGTTGGCATACTGAAGAAATTTCAGCAGGGACTCATATAAATCAAACTGGAATGCAAGTAGATTATACACTTGGAAGCTGATTTGCTTTAGGAAGTAGGAATGGAGTAGGGACTGGAAGAGAACAAAGGAGGCAGTTAGATGCTAACGCAATCATACACTGCCTAGCAACATTTTGGTCCTCAAAGAACTGTGGATACTTGGTGGTCCCCTGAGATTAAAATGGAACTGAAAAATGCTTATCACCTAGTGAAGTCAAAGTCATTATAGATGGTGCAGTTTAATGCATTACTCACATGTTTGTGGTGGTGCCAGTAAAAGCAGACCTACTGCACTGCTAGTCACACACACAAAAAAATAGCACATACAACTATATACCATTCATAATACTTAGTAAGCAACTATTTATTTGAGAAGTAGAATTACAGACAGAGAGAGGGAGAGACAGAGAGAAAGGTCCTCTATCCACTGGTTCACTCCCTGAAGGGCTGCAATGGCAGGAACTGGGTCCATCCAAAGCCAGGAGCCAGGAGATTCCTCTGGGTCCCCCATGTGGGTGTAGGGGCCCAAGCACTTAGGCCAGCTTCCATTGTGTTCCCAGGCCATAGCAATGAGAGCTGAATCAAAAGAGGAGTAGCCAGAACATGAACCAGCATCCATGTGGGATGCCAGCACCTCAGGCGGAGGCCCAGGCAACTGCACCACAGTGCTGGCCCCTTATACATTTATTGTATTGTTTTTTCATCATCATTTTAGAGTGCACTTATATAAAAATATTAACTATAACATCAGCCTAAGGAAGGAAGTTCCTTCAGGAAAAGTCCAGAAGGCATTGTCATCATAGGCGATGAAAGCTCCATGCATTTATATTGCCCCTTAGGACTTTCCAGTGGGACAAGATGTGAAGTGAAAGACAGTGCTATCAACAACCTTTACACTGCATAGGCCTAGGCTAATGTGTGTGTTTGTGTCTTAGTTAAAGTGTTTAAATGAAAACTTTTTTTAAATAGAAAAACTTTATAGAATAAGGATATAAAGAAAGAATATTTTTTATTGTTTTACAAAATGTTTGCATTTTAAGTTGTTATTACAAAAGAGTCAAAACATTTACAAAAATTAAGAGGTTTAGGAGGTAAAAAGTAAGGCAAGGTTAATTTATTTTTTTAATTTTTTAAAAGATTTATTTATTTATTTGAATGTCAGAGTTACACAGAGAGAGAGGAGAGGCAGAGAGAGAGAGAGAGAGGTCTTCCATCCGCTGGTTCACTCCCCAGATGGCCACAATGGCCGGAGCTGCACCAATTGAAGCCAGCAGCCAGGAGCTTCTTCTGGGTTTCCCACATGGGTGCAGGGGCCCAAGGACTTGAGCCATCTTCTACTGCTTTCCCAGGCCATAGCAGAGAGCTGGATGGGAAGTGGAGCAGCCAGGTCTCGAACTGGCGCCCATATAGGATGCCGGCGCTTCAGGCCAGGGCATTAACCCACTGAGCCACAGCATTGGCCCCAGTTAATTTATTTTTGAAGAAACAAAATTTTAAATAAATTTACCATATCCTAAGTGTAAAGAATTTATTAAGTGCACAGTAGTGTAATGTCCTCCACCTTCCCAGTCACTCAGACCTCACTTTACTTCCAGAGCAACTTGCAGTCCTGCAAGCTCCATTCATGATACATGCTCTATGTACATGTACCAGTAAAAAAGATTACTTATATATTTATTTCAGACAGACAGAAGCCCAAAATTCTGCAATAGCCAGGGCTTGGAGAGGCTGAAATCAGAAACTGGGTAATCAGTCTGGTCTTCCAGATGGGTGGCAAGAACCCAAGGTCCACATTGGCGGGAAGCTGGAATTGAGAAAGACAAGGGGGCTGGCTTGCGGCATAGCCACTGAAGCAACTGCCTGAGATGCAGATGCTGGCATCTCATATGGGTGCCAGTCCAAGTCCCAGTTGCTCTATTCTGTAATAATGTGTCTAGGAAAGCAGCAGACAATGGCCCAAGAGCTTGGATCCCTGCATGCATGTGGAACACCCAAAAGAAGCTCCTAGGTCCTCGCTTGGGTACAGCCCTGGGCAGTGAGGCCATCTGGGGAGTTAACTAGAGGATGGAAGATCTCTCTCTCTCTCTGTCTCTCCCTCTCTCTTTGAAACTCTGCCTTTCAGTTAAACAAATAAAGAAATCTTAAAAAAAAAAAAAGTCAATTAAAATAAAAAAGAGGAGAGCCAGGCACTCTGAGGTGAGATATAGGAGTTCCAAGTTATGTTTTTTTTTTTTTTAAAGATTTATTTACTTATTTGAAAGTCAGAGCTACACAGAGAGAGGAGAGGAAGAGAGAGAGAGAGAGAGAGAGAGAGAGAGAGAGGTCTTTCATCCCTGGTTCACTCCCCAGTTGGCTGCAACAGCTAGAGCTGTGCTGATCCACAGCCAGGAGCCAGGAGCTTCTCCCACGTGGGTGCAGGGGCCTAAGGACATGAGTCATCTTCCACTGCTTTCCCAGGCCATAGTAGAGAGCTGGATAGGAAGTAGAGCAGCCGGGACTCAAACTGGTGCCCGTATGGGATGCCAGCACTGCAGGCGGTGTTTTTACCTGTTACACCACAGCGCTGGCCCCCGTAAGTTATGTTTTAATCCCTGTGTCAAACGGCTGTCTTGAAGGAAGGATTTTAAATATTGCATCACAATGGAAGGATAAATGCTTGATGTTGATTCAGTAATTTCATATTGTGTACATGTAAAGAGACATCATATTGTTCCCCATAAATTTGTACAATTATGAGTTAACTAAAGTAATGCCCCTTTAATCCACAGATCCACTGGGGAAATAGGTTTCATAAAAATCCACGTATAAAATCAAAAACATTGACTAATATTACAGATAATGCTAAAATGACATGTACAATACAAGAATCTAATGATCATCAACAAGATAAAATACATCTAGGCATTGGCTGCTATGTGTTATTTATGGGTCAATTTGCAGATTGAATACTACATTCTTTAATAGGAAAAATTTTCATGCTACTCCTGGAATTCTGGGGAATACATCACTAATATTTAGGAGTGGTTATCAAAAATAATAAAAACAACACCATAAATAATTTTGGATTTTATTACATGAATTATAAAAAGCTCAAAAAATTGGAAAGCATCACCTTTTTTGATTCTGAAGACTAGTATTTAAAGGAAAATAGTTATAAAAATGTTAGTTTTGATTTTAATCCTACATGCAAAGGAAAGCCATTTACTATTTTTGTTTTTAAAATGTTGTATTTTTTAATTCAAAAGGCAGAGTTACAGAGAGGCAGAGAGAGAGAGAGAGGGAGAGAGACTGATTGAGGCTGGCATTGTGGTACAGTGGGTTAAAGCCCTGGCCTGCAGGACCAGCATCCCATATAGGCACAGGTTTGAGTTCTGGCTGCTCCACTTCCCATCCAGCTCTCTGCTATGGCCTGGGAAAGCAGTAGAAGACGGCTAGTCCTTGGGCCCCTACACCCACGTGGGAGACCTGGACGAAGCTGTTGGTTCCTGGCTTCGGATAGGTGCAGCTCTGGCTGTTGTGGCCAACTGGGGAGTGAACCATCGGATGGATGGAAGACCTCTCTCTCTTTCTCTTCTCTCTGCAACTCTGTCTTTCAAATAAATACAATAATTCTTGAGAGAGAGAGAGAGAGAGAGAGAGAGGTCTTCTATCTGCTGGTTCACTCCCCAGATGGCCCCAATGATTGGAGCTGGGCTGATCTGAAGCCATGAACCTGGAGCTTTTTCTGGATCTCTCAGATGCATACAAGGACCCAGGAACCTGGGCCATCTTACACTGCTTTTCCCAGGCCATAGCAGAGAGCTGGATCAGAAGTGGAACAGCCGGGATTCGAACTGCACTGCAGGTGGCGGTTTTACTCACAATGCACAGTGCTGGCACACCATTTACTATTTAAAGATTTGGAATGACAATCTCATTGGCAGTAGACAGGGATGTGAAGGCTGGCACAGAAACAGAGAAATAACAGCAATGAGACTGTTTCAGTAGTTAAAGCAAGATATTATGAGGATGCTATTGAAGTAGAGGAGCAAAGTCATTTGAGAGGAAAGATCTGATACAAGAGATTTCAGGATGATAAAATTGGCAAGTGTGGTGGCTGGTGGATATTGTGACCCAATTCAAGACACCTCTGCAAAGAAGTTCAGTTGCTCCACTTTCTGGAAGTGTCATTGACAATTGTAGAGAAATCTTGTCCATATCCAGTAACTAGTGCACAACAGGCACAGTTAACTTCATGTATGTGAGACCTACGCAATCACTAGTGCATTATGCATAGAGAAGGTCTGGTTCATGCTTGAATGCTCTCCTATTAGTGTAGGAGTCTCTTAGATTTCTTACTTTTGAAATAAGCAGTCCTACATCTTCCTTTTGCACTTGGTTTTGAAAACTGGGAGCCAGTACTGATGTGAGAGTATAAAGCTTTACCATCTCTGCCCATCGTAGGGTAAGCAGGAAGAATCACTCTGTTTACAGCCCTCCAGGGAGTCAGATGAGGTGGTCATTGACCTGCAGTACCAGACCGACTTTCCTTCTCTGCCTGCTCACCTCCTCTTTCTTCTACAGGTATTGGTTGCAAAGGCACTCCATAATAAACTTGCTATGCACAGAACACCATCTCAGAGCTAGTGTCTCAAGACATTCAACATGTAAACCATGACATTTTTAGATGTCAAAGCTAAAGTGAGAGAGGAGTCAGGGCTACTCCCAGGTTTTTTGCCCTGACTTAATGGACGATGATGCCACTCAGAGAAGAGTGGGGGCCCAAAGGGGGAAAATATGGAAGTTGTTGTAGTAGAATTTAAGATTTGTTTTGTGTATTTATTTTTAAAATATATTTTATTTATTTATTTTGAAAAGTAGAGTTACAGACAGAGAGAGGGAGAGACAGAGAGGTCTTCCATCTGCTAGTTCACTCCCCACATGGCTGCAATGGCTGGGGCTGGGCTAATCCGAAGCCAGGAGTCAGGAACCTCCTCTGGGTCTCCCATGTGGTACAGGGGCCCAAGGACTTGGGCCATCTTCTACTGCTTTCCCAGGTCATAGCAGAGAGCCTGATCAGAAGAGGAGCAGCCAGAACTTGAACTGGCACCCAACTGGGGTGCTGGCATGACAAGTGGAGGTTTTAGTCCACTATGACACAATGCCAACCCCTGTTTTGTTCATTTATGCTTGATGTGACTAAAGACCATGTAGGTAGAGATATCCACTTGAGGCATATTAATCTGGAGTTCTGTAGAGAGTTTTGGGCTGGAGTCATGAGCTAATTACAAGGAGAATGTCATTGTCCAAGAATAGTGTATGAGGAGAGAGCTAAGAAGACACAGTCACCATCTAAGAACTGAGAAAAAGATCCAGCAAATGGATGGAGACAGAGAAGCCTGGGAGGAAAACAAATCAAGAGAGAACATATGTGGTTGCAAGTCTGACTAAAGTGATTTAAGGGGCCAGCCCTGTGGTGTAGAGGATAAAACTGCAGCCTGTAGTGCCAGTATCCCACATGGGTGCCAGTTCAAATCCCAGCTGCTCCATTTCTGCATTTCTGTTCCAGCTCTTTGCTAATGCACCTGAGGAAGCAACAGAGGATGGCCGAATAATTGGGTCCTTGCACCCATGTGGGAGACTTGGAAGAAGCTCCTGTCTCTTGTATCTTGGCTCTGGCCTGGCCTACCCAAGACTGTTGTGGCCATTTGGAGAGTGAACCAGTGGATGGAAGATACTCTCTGTCTCTTCTCTCTGTAACTCTGAAAACAAAACAAAACAAAACAAAACAAAACAAAACAAAACAAAACAAAACAACAAACAGAAAAACCCAAAAACCCAAAACAGTTGAAATGAATGGTATTTGGGGATAAGAAGGGGGAGATCAACGACTCAGGCCATTTCATCCTGAAATGCAGTTATGAAAGGAAGGTAAGGGGCTGGTGGTATGGCATACTGGGTTAAGCCACTGCCTGTAATGCTGGCATCCCATATGGCACTGGTTCGAGTCCCGGCTGCCCCAATTTCAATCTAGCTCTCTGCTGATGTGCCTAGGAGGGCAGTGGAAGATAGCCCCAAGTGCTTGGGTCCCTACACCCAGAGTGCTTGGCCCCTGCACTCATGTGGGAGATCTGGAGGAAACTCCTGGCTCCTGGCTTTGGCTTAGCCCAGTCCTGGCTGTTGTAGCCATTTAGGGAGTGAACCAGAGGATGGAAGATCTCTCTCTCTCTCTGTCTCTCCCTCTTTCTTTTTGTAACTCTACCTTTAAAACAAATAAATCGGCTGGCGCCGTGGATCACTAGGCTAATCCTCCGCCTTGCAGCGACGGCACACCGGGTTCTAGTCCCGGTTGGGGCGCCAGATTCTGTCCCGGTTGCCCCTCTTCCAGGCCAGCTCTCTGCTGTGGCCAGGGAGTGCAATGGAGGATGGCCCAAGTGCTTGGGCCCTGCACCCCATGAGAGACCAGGAGAAGCACCTGGCTCCGGCTTTTGGATCAGTGCGGTGAGCTGGCTGCGGCGGCCATTGGAGGGTGAACCAATGGCAAAGGAAGACCTTTCTCTCTGTCTCTCTCTCTTACTGTCCACTCTGCCTGTCAAAAAAAAAAAAAAAATTAAAAAAAAAATAAAACAAATAAATCAGTGTTTTTTTTTTAAAAAAGGAAGGAATGGAAGGGATTGGGGCAAATGGAAGAGGTATGATTTTGAAAAAAAAGTTAAAAATTTGTTACAGCTGTTGTTAAGCCAGAAGACAATTGAGTATGGTTATTCTGATACAGAAAACAAAAATACACACTTTTCTGAAAAGACACATGCTAAGATTCTGAAATGACTGGCTCAGAGTTAAATAATAGATCATTTGCTAATCTTTGAATCACGTCTCCACCTATCTCCACTTCCTCCTTCCATTTAAAATAGAGGCTTTTTTTTTTTTTTAATATTTATTTGAAAGGTAGAGTTACAGAGAGAGAAGGAGAGATAGAAAGAGATCTTCCATCTGCTGGTTCACTCCCCAACTGGCTGCAACAGCCGGGGCCTGGGCCAGGCTGAATCCAGGAGCTAGGAATTTCTTCCAGGTCTCCTATATGTGTGTAGGTTTCTAAAAACTTGAACCATCTTCTGTTGCTTTCCCAGTCGCAATAGCAGGACCTGGATCAGAAGTAGAGCAGCCTGGACTCAAACAGGCACTCCTATGGGGTGCTGGCTCATAGGTGGTGGCTTAACCCACTGTGCCACAATTCTGGCCCATAAAATGGTAGTCTTTAATTGTAACTTTTACTATGTTGAAATTTCCTGGAAATCTTTCAAAAAAGATGTAAATTTTAAACCATGGAAAATGATGAGACTATTCGCATAATTCATTCTGGTTTCACAGACTTTTGAAGAGTGGCAAATCACTAGAGGGCAAATGTGATGCTGCCTTAGAAATTGTATTGGTATTGGTAAATTCAAGCAGAGCAAAACAAAGGACAAAAAGGAGGAGCAAGAGGAAAGATTTTAATACCATGCGATGGTGCTCAGGGCTAGGTAATGGTCAATGAGTCCCAGTTGATCATCTTGTGAGCTTGGCTATCATACTAGGACATTGTTGACAATCTAGGTGATAATAGAAAAATCCTCTTCCTTTTTGTTTTCAAAAGCTATGTTTTATTGGCCTTCATTTATTTCATTTTGATATGACTCATTTTATCTATAGTTTTTTCTTTCAACAAACAAACAAATTTAGTAAGCACTATCCTGATGAATCAGGCATTCCAGGTGCTGGTGACACAGCCTTGAACAAAATGCACAAAAATCCTAGTCATCATGGAGCATATATTCCAATGTGAGGACACTAAAAAATAAGCAAAGTAAGTTAAATCGGATGGTATATTGCTAAACTGTGGTATGCTATGGGGAAGTATAAAGCAGGGAAAAAGGAGTCAGAGAGATGATGGGGGTTGCAATCAGACTACTTGCTTATATAGTTGTGACCTTCACAAGGATGTTTGAGCAGAGATAAGCATGGGCTGAAATCCAGCCATCTTCTGGTGAGAAGGTGCTTTTTCCTATCTAATGGTAGGGTTTCAGAGGATGGAGGCGGTGACCAAATATCTGCCTTTAAACGGGTACACCTTGAAATGTCCTTCTGGTAATACTAAGTTTTTAAATTTTTGAGCATGTTGGATACAGACTTTTGCTCAGACTTTGTGATCGCTATTGTATAAGTTTAAACCTTTTAGTGGATGAGAAAATCAGATATTCTGGTATGAAAATATACAACATTCCATTGGTTGTGCTTGTCTATGGTGCCTGGCAGGCTGTGGGGAAAACAGTAAATGGGTTTGATGAGGTTTTTCTTACAGAGTCCATGCTGAACATTCTTTCTTATTTGGCACTTGATGATGCTTTTGAATTGATCATGAATAGTTACAATTTATGGGACCATCACATTTCTCATTAAAAATCAACATAACTTGGCCGGCACCACAGCTCACTAGGCTAATCCTCTACCTCTGGCACTGGCACCCCTGGTTCTAGTCCCGGTCGGGGCTCTGGATTCTGTCCTGGTTGCTCCTCTTCCAGGCCAGCTCTCTGCTGTGGCCCGGGAGTGCAGTGGAGGATGGCCCAGGTGCTTGGGCCCTGCACCCCATGGGAGACCAGGAGAAGCACCTGGCTCCTGGCTTCGGATTGGTGCAGCACGCTGGCCGCAACTCGCTAGCAGTAGCGGCCACATGGGGGGTGAACCAATGGAAAAAGGAAGACCTTTCTTTCTGTCTCTCTCTCTCACTGTCTAACTCTGCCTGTCAACAACAACAAAAAATCAACATAACTGTTTTCCTTTTCAACCATAGCGCGTATGATCTGTAGCCCAGTGTTTCTTAGTACAAGCTAATGGGCTAGATGTATAGGCTAATTTCTTGAGAATTTCAAGTTGGATGCCAATTAGTCTTCCCAAATGAAAGCTCATTTCAACACTTTTTCCCAAGACAAGTCACTCTTGACTCTGCCACTCTCTTGGTATGGACGATACATATTACATGAATTAAACTGCATTTACTTAAGAAAAATTAAGACAAAAGTTTGAAAACTTTTGGAGTATGCCATATAAAAAGAATACTGCATTTGCACTGCACTTCTACTTTCTTCTGATATCATTAATAATATATATATTTTTAAATGATTTATTTATTTATTTGGAAAGCAGAGTGACAGAGAAATAGCTATGTTCCCTCTGTTGATTTACTCCTATAATGGCTACTACAGCTGGGGCTCAGCCAGTCGAAAGTCAGGAGCCAGGAACTTCAATCCAGTCTTTCACATGGGTGGTAGGGGCCCAAGCACTTGGGGCATCTTCTGTTGCTTCCCCAGGCACTTTTGCTAGAAGCTGGATCAGAAGTTAAGCAGCCAGAAGTTGAACCAGTACTCTGCTATGAGATGCTGGCATCTCAGGCATCTCACGCCTAAACTACTGTGCCACAATGCTGGCCCAAATAATACTTTATTTCTTTTATATCTAGCTATTTGCTTTGGTCAAATGATTTTGTCCTTAAAAGTCTCTATATTCTCTTTCAACGGTGATGAGATCTTATAATAGCAAAATTCAAATAAGAGCTGGTAAAGCAGAGGGGCACTGTAGCTTTTATCCATAGAGAGAATTGGTTATTCATTTTGGAAAGTAAAGATGTTAATGATAATTAGAATTACTAAACCTCAGGTTTTTTTTTTTTTTTCTGTTTGTTCTATTATTTTCTTCCTCTGTCTCTCTTCACTGTCTTGCTGGAGACCCTCATGATTCCTTTTTCCTGGGTGAGACGAGATCCTTCACTTTAACATACCTACATTTGTCTCTGGATTTTTTTCCCCTGTATCCTTCTCCATTACATTCTTTTTGTGTCTATTGGCTAAGGCATGCAGTTCTTCCCCAAAAAGAATCTAATTGTAGCACAATTAAAATGGAAATGAAAAGGAGAAGCTGACTATGCTGAAAGTATTCCATATTCATCCTGAATTCCTTCAAATACACACACATATGCTTATTTCATTTCACATTTATAAGAAAATGCTTATTTCATTTCACATTTATAAGAAAAGAAAGAGGAAAAAGGTCGGTTCTTCCTTCCCTGAAAAGCGGAGGGACTCAATCTACAAATGAATAATGGTTGGGCCATCCATAAAAATAGAATTCTGATTCAGGACCTGCAGCAACCTGTATAGGAAACCAACTTCTTTATCTATAATAAACAGCCCCGAAAGCTGGTATGTTGTAAGTTATGGGGACCCAGAGTTGATAGGAAGATTATTTTAAACTGAAGACATTTGGGATTCAACAGATGCAGAAAAAAGCCTTCTTGGAGCTTGTCTTAGCTGATTAACAGCAGCAGCTTCTGGGAAGTGAAGCTACAATAAACCACCTCCCACCTGCAGGGGAGTTTCATGGCTAAATAAAAGATGGAAAGGTCACTTACACTGGTATAAACTGTCATCATCACAAGCTTTTTTATCTCACAAGCTTTTTTATCTCACATGTATTCTCCTACAGCTCAATGCTCTTTCCTAAAGAAACCTATTTGTGCTCTAAGAACCCCTTTCCTTTCTCCCTTTTAACTACTAAGTTTAGCCAGTTATTGAGAAGCCTACTTATTTGTATAAAATCATTTTTTTCTTCTGTTAATCTGTGCTTTGTCAGTTTAATTTGTATGCCTGGGTGTTGAACTTAACAAGATAGAGAAAACGTCTGACATTCTGGAAACCAGATTGCTCTCTCTAGTAACAACCCAAAAAGCTAAGCAACGACTTGACTAACAATTGATAGCTACCCTAATTTTTGTCCTTACTTCCAACTTAGGACCAACCATAGACAATCGAATGTGATCTCCTAGCCCATCACATAGGACCCCCTGTTTTTAGTAAGCCTACCTACAGCTTCCCCAGGCCAACAGCCTCTAACCAGGACACACTTGAAGACTTTCCTTTTTTCCACTATAAAGTTCTCCCATTCCTTTGAAAGTTCTGCCTGCCTTTGAATCTGTGCCAAAACACAACTGATTCCCTTGATTATTAATAAACTCTGAAAATAGGATTTTGCATTTTTTATTTGGTTGGTCTTCATTTATTTACACGCTATGTATTTCATACACTTTAAAAGTTTCTCTTTTTAATTTTGGAAACTACTTATTTTTTAAGGAATTTATTAATACATTAGATTCTTAGGGTCACAGAAAATGCATGATGATTATTACAACACAGTTCTCATCAATTCTCATGGTAATGTGCTATTAATACAAAGAGAACAGATTCCACGTAGTTCATAGATACAATTCTAAGAGTGTAATTGTATTTCCCTCTCTCCCTTCTTCCTCCACTTTCTACCTCCCCCTTTGGAAGTTTTTGGAATTACTTGCAGAGTAAAATAAAGATAAATTTGTCTGCTATGATACTTTCTATATTTTTTGTTTCCTCAGGTTTTCTGCTGAGGTTTTGAAATTCTCTCTGATGCTGGTAGTACAAAAATCGTATTTGAAGCAAATCAATTAATCTTGAAGACAACTGAAAGATCAATATGAGATAGCTGCGAATAAACCTAGTATTTTCTAAGCTCTTGAAAAGCCTCAAAGAGCACAAATCTTCTGCATTTTAACAAAGTATTTACACACTGATTTTAGTTGTTAAGGAGAGGAGTAAATTCAAGTATGAAAAGCCTGGGACTATGAAAACCAAGAGTTTTTTAAATACTTTTTTTTTTTTTTTTGCTGAAGGAAAAAGGACTTTGGAAATTCCAGTTTTAAAATAGAAGCGTTCTTTCCCAGTACTCTCCCCACACACACCCCAATACCAACACCACCATCAACAGCACTAAAATAAGATTAGAGAATAAATACCCAGGTTAGCTAAGATTGGAGAAATTAAATATTCTATGACACTAGAGAGAATTGTTTATACTGATAGCCAAACAGTGAAATTCGGAAACCAAGCTTCAATATGCTGAAGTGGATGCGTGCAAATGGACTTGGACCATAGAGGGGATACAGGATCTGTTTTACTTTATATAATTAAGTTCCCAGTTTGATGGTGAGAACACAGGCATAAGTTAGGAGCAACTGATGGGGGCCTGCTCTGTGGCTCAGCAGGTCAAGCTGCTGTCTGAGACACCTGTATGCTATATTGGAGTGCTGTTTCGAGTCCCAGCTGCTCTGCTTCTGACCAAGCTCCCTGCTAATGTGCCTGGGAAGGCAGAAAATGGCCCAAGTGCTGCAGCCTCTGACACCTATGTGGGAGACTCAGATGAAGTTCTTGGCTCTGGGCTTTGGCCTGGCACAACCCTGGCCTTTGTGGCCATTTGAGAAGGGAACCACAACACGGATCTCTGTCTGTCTCTGTCTCTCCTCTCTCTCGTCACTCTGACTTCCAAATAAAATAAATAAATCTTTAAAAAATGATGACATATCTCTCCAAGAATGCTCCAGTCTTAGCTGGCCCAGAGCATTTATTTATCTATTTATTTATTTTAAACTTTTATTTAATAAATATAAATTTCAAAAATACAACTTTCGGATTATAGCAGTTTTTCCCCCCATAACCACCCTCCCACCCGCAACCATCCCATCTCCCACTCCCTCTCCCATCCCATTCTTCATCAAGATTCACTTTCAATTATCTTTATATACAGAAGATCAACTTAGTATATACTAAGTAAATATTTCAACAGTTTGCACCCACATAGATACACAAAGAATAAAATACTGTTTGAAGACTAGTTTTACTGTTAATTCTCATAGTACAACACATTAAGGACAGAGGTCCTACATGGGGAGCAAGTGCACAGTGACTCCTCTTGTTGATTTAATAATTGGCACTCTTATTTATGACATCAGTAATCACCCGAGGCTCTAGTCATGAGCTGCCAAGGCTATGGAGCCTCTTGAGTTCACAAACTCCAACCTTATTTAGACAAAGCCATAATCAAAGTGGAAGTTCTCTCCTCCCTTCAGAGAAAGGTACCTCCTTTTTTGATGGCCCGTTCTTTCCACTGGGATCTCACTCGTGGAGATCTTTCAGTTAGGTCATTTTATGCCACAGTGTCTTGGCTTTCCATGCCTGAGAAACTCTTATGGGCTTTTTAGCCAGATCTGAATGCCTTAAGGCCTGACTCTGAGGCCCCCCAAAAAACATTTATGTTTTATTCCTTTTTAGTGGTGGTACTGGGTGTGCTGTTTGAAATTGATAATTTGATAAATTGATAATTTTTCTAGGGGGCCAAAATGTGACCAAGCTCACAGCCTCTATACACTTCATTTTCATCATTAATTTTTTAAATTTATTTTATTTATTTGAAAGTCATAGTTACAGAGAGAGGTAGAAACAGAAAGAGATCTTACATCCGATGATTCACTCCACAAGTGGCAGCAATGTCCAGGACAGAGCCAGGTGAAGGCCAGGAGCCAGGAGATTCTTCTGGGTCTTCCACATAGGTAGCAGGAGTCCAAGCACTTGGACCATCTTCCACTGCTTTCCCAGGCCATTAGCAGGGAGCTGGATCGGAAATGGAGCAGCCAGTACTCAAATTGGTGCCCATATTGGATGCTGGCCTTGCAGGTGGTGGCTTTATCTGCTGAGCTACAATGCCAGCTCCAATCATCTTTCATATTAATGTAAAAATAGTCATCTCCCAAAAGTTTATGCGAGAATTCTTAAGCACACTAGATTTGCTCAAAGCAAGCAGTAAGAGAGAAATCCTGTGTCCTCATTTTCCTCTCTGTTTTTATCTTTTGGTCTCACAGATGGCTAGCTAGATTTCAAACCTGTTCTCTCAGTTCAAGTCTCAAACATCAGTTGGCTCCATTATAATTAGGTCCTCAAGACCATTTATTATGTGAGACACTCATTGTCACTTGTGGCTTGGTTTTCATTGTTGTCTTCTGGACATTTCTATTGACTAGAAGGGTTGGGAGAGTAGAGCAATACCTGGTTGTAAGCCTCACACGCACTGGTCAAAATGTGGACTTGTTCAGGTATGGATTATGCTGAGAATACAGCAAATCACTTTGTGTTCCATGACCCCCAGCCCTCTATCCACCCACATACTCCTGTTATGGTCATGAAGCTTAGTTTTGTAGGGTATGACTTTCCAGGTTTCTTTTGTGATAAGGCTAATTCAGTGAGAGCAATGGAGAAACAAGTCTTTTTTTTTTTTCCCCTCCCCAAAATTATCTCTTAATGAAAACATTCCCATTTTCCAGATGAATAAATTGAACCAGTTGATGAACATGTGTGCTTGCATTTAAAGCTTTGGGAATTATTATCTTAAGCACATGCTCTGATTCTTTGGTGTTAAAGCATAGCTGCTTATCTGCTCTATCACAACATGAAGCTGAGCACTCTCCAGCTAGCACTGACACTTCTAGTGAAGGATTTCAGCTTGAATCACCATTCCCTCAGGCTCAAATCTTTAGGTATTAACATTCTAAATATGCACAGTACAGAGAGCCTTTGTCTGGGGCTTGCAAAACAGTAAATCCTTAGGCATCTTTAAATGTTGAGAATATTGGAATCAATGCAACTGAACTGCAACTTGCTAATATGAAATATTAGATGCACCCTCAGTAACAACAACAGCTTGGAGAGACTCTAATAGTCCCTCTTTAATTTTGTTGCTGACACCTGGCAACATTTGGAGCTATAAATAGAGTAGCAGGGAGGTGGGGAAGAAAGCAGAAATTTCTTGTTGCTGCTTCAGTACATAGAATGAGACAGTCTCCAAAGAAAGAGAAAGAAAAAGTAACATCTGGAAAAGAATAAGGGATTCTGTCTATTAAGTGATGGACCTGCCACAAGCTCTTGTGGGTGTGTTGTGGTTACTCTGAATTCTGTTTGGATTCCCTAGACCCCTCACAATTATGGGGTAGAGGTGCAGGAAGTGGTTTGATGTTTCCAAGGTTAAAATCTGAAGCAAAGCTCCAGGATTTTGGGTCATAAAATTTGGGGACTGGGGCACAGAATCTTCTAGGAGGTTTCTCTATTCCCAATTATCCAATGTTAGAGAAGGCAGAAACAGTAGAGCTGGGGTGGGGAACGTCCTGCCCATGGGGTAAATAAGGCCCATGAAATCATTTGATTTGGGCTTGCCAAGGCAGGTGCAACTTGAAATTCAATAGATCTATATAGCAGGCTAATTTTTAAGTTGATAATGTTATATGGCCTGCAAATGATGTTATAAATATCCAAACAGGCATTGGCAGAAAACAGATTTTTTTTTTTTTTTTACTGGCAGAGTGGACAGAGAGAGAGAGACAGAGAGAAAGGTCTTCTTTTGTCGTTGGTTCACCCTCCAATAGCCGCCGCGGCCGGCGCACTGCACTGATCCGATGGCAGGAGCCAGGTACTTATCCTGGTCTCCCATGGGGTGCAGGGCCCAAGCACTTGGGCCATCCTCCACTGCACTCCCTGGCTACAGCAGAGAGCTGACCTGGAAGAGGGGCAACAGGGACAGAATCCGGCGCCCCGACCGGGACTAGAACCCGGTGTGCCAGCGCCGCTAGGCGGAGGATTAGCCTATTGAGCAGCAGCGCCGGCCCAGAAAATAGATTTTGATTGAATCCTAATAAAGAATCTAGTTTGTTGGGTCAAAAGTAATCTGCAGTCAGAGAATTCTGAACTTCTGTTTAGTAGATAGACTGTTAATTTTTCATGCAGATAGCAACAGAATATCTTCCTCTGTCTTAATGTGGTTTGCCTTTTCCTCGGTTCCATCTCTTTCAGAAGTCTTGTACTATAGGGAAGCAGAAACCATCACTTTTGGTAGACTAATAATCTGTTAGCAGGTATGAAAGTGTGAACTGATAAACCCAGAAGGCTATGCAGGCTGGGTTCCAACTTCAGCCCTGCTTCCGGTAGTCTCATGATCTCTGCCATTTACTCAGGCTTTGTGAGCACTGGCTTCCAAAAATGCCCACTTGGTGAATATACTGTGAGAATTAAATGAGATGATCCCTGCCAAAAGCCTAGTGTGGGGTCCATACTTATGCATCTTTTAATTTCTTCCCTTCCTCTGGAAAACTAAAAGGCCAACTTATCAGATTTATAGATTTAACTATATTTTTGCCTTATTATTTTAATATTGCTATAATACTAGAAGGGGCAAAATCATGGTGTTCTCTTCTTCAGAGGAAAATTCTTGCAACCTCAAATAGAAGAGTAAATCTAATGATGCAATCAGGAAGCAGAACTCAGTGTCCTGATTTTCTCCTACCTCTCACTCCAGGCATGGCAATTCCTGACCTTGGGACTCTGGAGACAGCCTTTGAACCACTGCAGACCCCTGTCATTGAGGGTTTCAGTCCCAGTGTCTACAGGAATCCAGCAGGCATCAAGGATAAGTTCCTTCTGAAGACCCATGAGGACCGAATGGCCCCCCTGTACAGCCTGGGCGTGGCGGCCGTCCTCACCTACAGCCTCTACTGCTTCCACCGGGACCACAGCTAGTGCTCCCAGTTTTTGAGGCATGCCAGGATCACTGCCAGGGCTTCATGGTCACAGCCATCTTAATGGGTCTAGCTGCATCTGCGGTGGGTCCTGAACCCTCAGCCTGTCCCGGAAAGCTCTGCTGAGAACGTTGTAAAACTCGGAGGCTACCATCAACTCTGCTACAGGACAGATGGTCTCCTCTGCCCATTGTGTAATAGACAGATTTTTTTTTCAGAAATACCAGATTCTGTTCAACTTTGGTGTTGCATACTTCTAATTGTGCTGCAAGCCTTTCATACCCTACTTAATAAACTCTAATCCACTTGTTTGGTTGAAAAAAATTAATGATGTACAGGTCTGAAACAGTTTCTGTAGCTAGGTTTCTAATCCCCATCTTGCACTAAAGGAGGCCAAGAGATTTGCACATAATATCCAGCTATTTTAAAAGGTCTTCTAAGACTGAATTGGCTTGTAATACAGACAGCTCCTTCTTTTCATGCTAGGGCTGAAAAAGTCAACATTTTTTTCCTGAGGATTATAGGATTAAGTTTAATACTATATTTCATAACCCATTATAAGACCTAAGGAACTCTAAATGTTAAATAATGATATCTAATGTGAGTTTTTAAAATACAGACATACTCTAAATTTCTCTATGTAAGCCACCTACGCTCATAACTTAGTCCAACAGAAAAATAAAACTAGAAGATTCACAAAATCTGATACTTTTGCAAGTAGTCAGGTAAAACCAAATTAACCCATGACATTCCTTTTGACCGACCTATGACGTTTTATCTGCACATGGTCTGGCTTGAACAGGGCTCTTGTTTTCATTGACCTCGGCTTTCCCTGTTATCCTCCACAATGTTTTAAAGATCTGTTTCCTAAAATCAAATCTTCTTATGCTATTGAGCAGTAAAAGATACATTCTGTGTGTCACAGAACTTATCAGGGAGAGTTTCAGTATAACCCATACCAGAAAAAAAAAAAAAACCAAAAAGATAATTTCTTATTGTTAACTAATAATTGCAATATGGAGATCGTTACTGTATGTTATTCACGTTAAGACAAAGCTGAGGTGTGTCTAGGGCATCATATGTTAAATGTCTTGCAATCTAGGGTGTCTTACATGAATTGTCAATCAGGGACTAGAGGTGACTGGTTGTAATTACTATGAGTCTTGCATTGCTATTCCTGGTAGTGGGAAACTGTAATTCTTCCACGTGTCACCCACAAGAACAATTCAATAACAACTGAGAAACACTGTGAGTCCTAGCTGTGGATTGGAAACCTTACACTAATGCTTTGTGGTAAGATCAGAAAAGCCTCAGAGATTACAGTGAAGTATTCCTTTGCTCTGTGGCAGAGCAGACAAAATTGGTGGAAAAACATGAGCATCAGTGATTCTAGTTGAAAAGTGATTCAAAAGAGTCTGTGAATTAGGAATATCATGACTAATTTATTTCACTTATATTTTCCTATTAAAGCGCAAGAATGATATATAGCAGATTTTTTTTTCTTTACAGGCAGAGTGGATAGTGAGAGAGAGAGAGAGAGACAGAGAGGAAGATCTTCCTTTTGCCGTTGGTTCACCCTCCAATGGCTGCCGCGACCGGCGTGCTGCGGCTGGTGCATCGTGCTGATCCGAAGCCGGGAGCCAGGTCAGAATTTTTGTCTAAATAAAAAAAAACTCTTCCCATTTTCATAAAATAAAAATTCTTAGGAAAGCCTTTTGTCATTGTTTAATGGATAGTGTTTTCCAATTTTCTATTTGCTTAGTAGTAAAAAATGTTAACAGTGAACTATAAAAAAAAGATGGAATCTTAGATTCAATATAATACAGTATTACTTACTATTCTTGGGAGTATGTGAAATACTCTAGGATTATTTTTTATGTATTATCCCTTCATTTGAAGGGATTAAAAAATCTCACATATTTCACATGTGATTAGTTTTATTTGCATATGTATTATATCAAGTTGAAGTATATGTTAAAATAATATTTTTTCTTGTGTTTTAAATCCAGAAATCCTCTGATGAAAAAATTCATTAGCTTTTTATTTATTTTCATCTTATTCGAACAGCAGAGAGAAAAAGACAGATAGAAACAGATGGAGAGATCTAACTGGTGGTTCACTCTCCAAATGTACAAATCACCAGGCTTGGGACCAGTCACAGCCAGAAGTCAGGAAATGCAACAAGATTTTATACATAGGTGGCAGGGACCCAAGTACTTGAGTCATTACTTGCTACCTCCCTGGGTGTGCATTTGCAGGAAGCTTGAATGGGAAGCAGAGCCAGAAGTCAAACCCAGGAACTCTGAAATGGGATTGGGTATCTTAAGCAGCATCTGAGCCACTGTGCCAAATATCTGTCCCAGGAATGGAATTTTGGATGTGTTAAATATGAGTTGCCTTTGGATATTTGCAGAGACATATTAGGTAGGCTGTTTGATACACAGGTTAGAATTAAGAGGTGCTATCAGTCTGGAGATATTCATGAGGGAGTCATTAGCATGTAGATGGTGTTATAACTATGAGGTAGGATGAAATTATCAATGAAATAAAACAAAAGAGTTTAGTGTCCTGAAAGCCAAAATGGAAAGCATTACATGAAGTGAATTAAATGTTTTGAAGAGGTCAAGCATAATGAAGACTGAGAACTGACCACTAAAGTTAGCTACATGGTTGTCTTTGGGGCCATACTGGAGCAATTTGGTTGGGACCAGGCTGATTGTAGTACAATCTAGAGAGAACTGGAGAACAGAAACCAAAGAAAATTCTTTTCAGAAAATTCTCCATTTAAAAAAGGAGAGAAATTGACCAGCTGGTTTGGAAATAGTCTTTAGTGTTTTAGATGATAGAAAAGCAAACTGAATGTTAATGAAATTGTCCAGTGAAAAGAGGAGAGAAAATACTGGAGAAGAGAGACTTGCTGAAGCTGGTACAGGTTGTAGTGGGCAGGTGGAGAAATTGGTTTTAACAAGGAGTCACTAAAAAGGCATTGTTCAGATTCCCCAATCATGTTTTATGTCCTTCTTTCTGGCTCTTCTCTTTGCTTGAGACTGTTCTTTCATTGACAGAAACCTACATTTTGTTCCTTCAGTAAAGTGTTCTCACTGTATCCCAGCTCATGAATTCATAGAGATTTCACTCTCCTCTGAATTCATTGCTCTTGTAATCTGTTACATTAAGTTGATTATTAGTCATCTTTCTATGCACAGCTGTCTTTCTCATTAAATGTAGGCCCCTTGATAGCAGTGATCATGCCCTGCCTATGGTAAGTGCTCCATAAAATCCAGCTGACTCTGTCTCTGCCACTTTGACTGAAAATGATTTCCTTCCTTAAATTCCCTAAGGAGAAGAGCCTATTTTTACACTCCATGTAAAAATTCTTCATGTGTTAAAAAATATTATTAAACTACTTCTTGGCCTTTTCAGTGTTTAAGGCTTTTTCTTTTCTTTCTTCTATTTTTTGTTCTTTCTTTGTTCTTTTATTCCTTTTTGAGCTTAGTTGGGGAATCCGAGTTGTGTGTAGAAAGTGGACATTGGAACAGAATGAATAGTAGCTGCCTTCTGCAGAGTAAGCAGAAACCATGGGTGCTACCCAGACCATGGAAGGATGTGTGTGTGTGTGTGTGTGTGTGTGTTCACATCCCAAGTAGACAGAAGGGCAGGTAAAAAGGTACAGAGATAAAATCATGAAATTCTATTGCATCCATGTTGACTATTCATTCCCTAGACCTCAAATATTGTTAAATGAATGAATCAATGAATTAATAATCCCCGTAATGGTCATTTCTTCTTCCATTGAGGCTAACTATTAATTTTCCTTCTATATAAACATAGGTTCTTCATTTCACTTATAATCTTGCCACTACCTTAAATTTCCATTGGGTCAAAATAATAGATAATATCAAGTGAACACATACATGAGGCACTTGAACAGAGTGATGAAAAGTGTATTGGGGACACATATACCCGTTCAGTTCTTAGGTTCGCCACTTGGTGGTTGTGTGCCTTTGGGCAGATCACTTATCCCCTCATCTGTTTCCTCATTTGTATAATGGGATGCATAATAATACCTATTTAAATAAATAAATACATTTTTAATAAATCTTGTAATAATCTTAAAATTAATCTAAATTGAAGTTAACCTATTTCTAAATCTTATTTCCAAATTTTAAAGATGAGTTAACTCAGGCTTAGAGAGTTTAAATAACTTCCCCACTGCTGTCCAGTTAGTCACACCCTGGCGCTCAGTTCATTTTTTTTTTTTTTTGCCACATAGTCTGTGGCAGTAAGGGAGGCCTGACAAGAAACAAGTTACCTCTGTTGACACCTCTGCTTGACATGGAAAAGCAAGGATGGGGCTTGAGAACACAGAGACTGTAGAAGTAAGGTGGTGATGTTGAGGAAATGATTATGGGGAGTGAATATGACAAGAGGGGAAGTTAATGGAAAAGTAATCAGAATGTCTGGAGGTTACTGTTAATCCAAGCTAAAGATGCAACAGACAAGAAGATATATGAATGCTCCGATGATTGGTGCACTGCCTACTCCTAGTTTCTGAGTTTGTTTTTAGATGCCTTGTGTTTGAAAGTCTAAAAGACATTTTATGATTAGGATTTCACCAGTGTTTCCAAATTCTGTTTGTGGAGGTATGACTCATTTGAGCGTTGCCTGAAGCAACAAAGCAGGATGGGTGGACTTGTTTTCAACATTGATTTCTGAGGATTTACCTCCTTCTCTTACAAATGACAAAAGTTTTTAGTTACACTACCTGGGAATGGCAGAGCCATAAAGTTCTAAATTCATTGCCAACAATTTACACTTTCAAAGTTGTTACTGCTAAGGCTGGCATCTGGCCTAGTTGTGAAGATGCCACTTGGGATGCCCACATCTCATATTGGAGGGTTTGCCTTTGAGTCCCAGGACTGTCCTAGTTCCAGCTTCCTGCTAATGTACACCACAGGAGGCAGTAGGTTTGGTCCCTCCCATCCATATGGGAAACCTGGCCCAACCTCAGCTGTTGCGGGCATTTGGAGAGTAAAATGGTAAATGGGAAACACTTTTCCCTGCTTCTCAAATAAATACAATAAAGAAAAATGAGGAAAAAAAATATAAAGAAGTCCAGATCCCATAATGGAGTACCTAGGTTTGATACTTAGCACTGGCTCCTGTTTCATAAAAATAATTAACAAACAAACAAATCTGTCACTGAGGCAATGTTTTCATAGTCTTCAGGAGCTATTCTAATACTTGGTTATTCCTGTGTTACTCTCTCTTCATTCATCATAGTCCTGAAGGATGAATTCTAAAAAGAACCCAAAAGAACAGAGAAGAGTGTATCTTTTAAAAACTAGAAGACACTTGGAAAAAACAGCAACAAGGTACAGACTCCCTGGTTCCACTCAGGAGAATGTGATCTTCAATAGATGGAAATAGAGTATAGGGACC
Organism: Oryctolagus cuniculus; assembly: GCF_051225735.1. NCBI lineage: Eukaryota > Metazoa > Chordata > Mammalia > Lagomorpha > Leporidae > Oryctolagus > Oryctolagus cuniculus. The sequence continues at coordinate 65,099,598 of NC_142870.1, forward strand.
ATGAAGTGGAAGCATTAAAGGGATCCACCTTCCTTCTTGTCTTCATTGCCCACTTTTAGTTCCCTGAGAAAGGCATTTTCAGGCCTATGGTCAAGAAAGTTGGGCGGTGGCTGAATATTAATTTTATTTGAGAGAGAGAGCGAGAGAGAGCGAGCTCCTATCTACTGTTTTCTCTTCCCAGATACCTTTAACAGCCTGGGCTAGGACAGGCCAAAGCCCTTGTGCAGGAATTCAATCCAAGTCTCCCACATGGGTGGCAGGGACCCAACTACTTGAGACATCACCTGCTGTCTCCCAGTGTATGCAGTAACAGGAAGCAGGAATGGAGAACGCAGTCAGGTCTTGAATCCAGAACTCTCATTTAGGATGTAGGCTATCCCAAGCAGTAGCCTAAACACTGCCACAAACACGTGGCCCTGGCAGGTACAACAGCATAAGCAACAACTCTATGGAATCCTTCAAAATCTTTGTTTCCTAGGTAGACATTTGTATCCTGGGTAATGCTTGTAGTACAGTTTTCTGCTCTTCTTTTGCTCACCAGGGAGCAGGACAGATGGCTAGGCAGGAGGGAAAGGTCAATGTGGACTCTAGACTTGCCCAGGGAGGGTTTAGTTTGCAGCTGGTCCTCTGACTCCACCTAGAGGTAAGACCTGGTTATGGCCATTGAGAGTCCTCTAGTTATTTCCCTCTTGGCTACAAGCCTGCAGGTTCAAACTTCCAGCGTTTGTTAAGGAACAAAATATGCTTTGTTCAAAAAGCATGACCATTCTTCTTTTTTCTTTTTTATTATTATATCATATACACAATTAAATGTGTCTCCTTAGGTGCTCCATAAAATTAAACAAAATCCAGATAGAATTATAGAATATAGGAGTCAGAAGGTAATATGATGTCTGTTCGTAGTAAATACCCTCATCCAAAGGCAAACAATATTTACATTTTGTTTCTTAATAAAGCTGGACATTGAGTTGACTGATGGTAAATAAAGCTGCTTTAAATATGTTTACACACACTCTCCTGACAGTCTACTTCTTGTTTCAGTCTTGAGCTCTATATCAACCATATTTCTTTTTTTTTTTAACCATGTTTCTAAATTGGCTTTAGTCATTACTACTCTGCTTTACTTTTGAAAAAAGGCATATGGCATGGTCATTAACACCTTATTCCTCCCATAACCCTTCTCAAATTCTCTTACTTTTTTTTAAATTCAAAAAGTACTGTATCAATGCATTAAAGAACAAAAAATAGTTTATATATGTATATAAAGTAATAATCAAAAATTACTCCTAATCTACTTCCATTTCATTTCCCAGAAATCATCAAGGTTAAATACAGTTGAGGTCTTGTTTTAGATTGTCTGGGAACAGTGTAACTTAGGTACTGGGCCATATTATCTTTATATGAGAATGCTTCAAATAGTTCACGGAAAGAAGAATTGAAAGATAAATCTGTTTTGATGCAAATTGTCGCTCCCCCTCTTCGTGGAGGAACGACACTAAACCCTGCCTAGGCTTCATATCCGAGTCACAGCACCATTATGTCGCTCCCCCTCTTCGTGGAGGAACGACACAGGACCCTGCGCTGTTCTATCGTCTGCTCGGCCCTCCCCGGGTTTGCTGCTGGTTCTTCCCGGGTTGGCTACTATCCCTTCCACCTCCGTGGAAGGGCAGTTCCCCCTGGCCACATTCCCCACTTCCGCAGGGGAGCGGCACACCGCCGGCCGGCTCTTCTCGGGGGCTGCACAGGTGTTCCTTCAGCTAGATGTTCCCCTTAGATGTTCCTGGTGCATGCCGTCTCTCTCCTCCTTTATAGTCCTCCTCCGCCAATCCTAACTCGGCTGCCCACACGCCGAGTACGCTGCTTTCCAATCAGGAACAAGTCCTACAGTTTATTGGTTGAACTGGAGGCAGCTGTGCGGAAGCTGTTTACTTCTCTCCCAGCGCCACATTGTGGGAGAGCAGATGCAAAGAATAAGTCTTAATTCCAGTAACTCAGTCTAGTCCGGTTTGCTCCCCACAGATCCCCCTTTCTTTTTATTTTTGGCGTTGATACGCGCCTGTCTTCGGTGTCCCTCGGCACACACTCTGCTCTACTTGCTAGAGTTGCCACAGGCTCTTACAAGTCCTATCAATCAGGCAAACCGAATCCGGGTCCTCTCTTCGCCATGTTGTGAGGAGGTTTTTAGGCGCTGATGCGTGCCTGTGTTCGGTGACCTGCGGCTCACACTCTGGTCGAGCCGCCTGCTGGTGCTTACCGCCTTAATCAGGCAGACCGAATCCAAGCCTTCTAATTGCAGTATTGTGGGGAGGCCTTACTGATGTTAATTCGTGCCTGTCTTCGGTGACCTGCGGCGCATAAGCTGCTAGCCGCCCGCAGGTGCTCATCGCCTCACTTAATCAGGCAGACCGAATCCAAGCTTTCTCATTGCCATGTTGAGGGGAGGCCTTTCTATTTCTCTATTTCTCTATCTCCGGGCATTCCTATTTCTCCCACTCCACTTCTATCTTCCAACATTCCTATTTCTCTCATTCTACTTCTAAACTTCTGTTTCTCTTATCCCTGCGGCTTCCCGGCGGCGCTCGCCCCGAGGCTGCTTCTCGGCACCTCGCCCCGCGGCAGCTTCACGGCTCTGCGGCTCTGCGCGGCTTCCCGGCGCCTCGCCCCGCCGGCGGGCTCCCGGCTCTGCGCGGCTCGGCTTCGCGCGCACGCTCCGTGGTCTCCACGCACTTCGCGCCCGCACCACGGCCTCGCGCCAGCCCCGCGTTCCCTATCTATTCACGCCCCGTGCTCTCTCTGCACGCGGCGGCTTCCGCGAATGTTTCTGCCACCACCGGCATTCAGTCCAAGTTCCCCGGACTAACCTGGCGAATTTCAACCTGGCGGCCCACGTCTCTGCCTCTGGTTCCAGATCTTCGCCTCTTGCTCCCCGGGGTGACTTGAAGAATTCCAAGGTGGCTTATGTTTCCGCCTTGGCCTGCACTCGCGGCTTCATCCTCCCTAACATTTTTCTCTACCCGGTATGTTTCCTTAAATTTTCTTCCAACAATATTCCTCTCCTTTCTCCTGGCTTCTCCCCACAGTCCGTATCCGAGTCCAAGCCTCCTCCAGGTTTCACTTTCGCTTTCAATCTCCTAGCTTCCCCGCCATAGTCCGCATCCGAGTCTATGAAAGCTTTCACTTTCGCTTTCAATCCTAACTTCTTTCCCACAGTCCATATCCGAGTCTATGCCTAGGCTTTCAATAGCTTCTTCCGGCACCCTTTTCGTCCGGCTTTTCCCTAGGCTGTTTGCTAGTCTCTCTCTCCGGTATTTTCCCAGTTCTTCCTCCTAGGTTTCCTATCCGTCCTGGGTTTCCTATCCGAGCTAGGTTTCCTATCCGAGTCACGGCACCATTATGTCGCTCCCCCTCTTCGTGGAGGAACGACACTAAGGCCTGCCTAGGCTTCATATCCGAGTCACGGCACCATTATGTCGCTCCCCCTCTTCGTGGAGGAACGACACTAAGGCCTGCCTAGGCTTCATATCCGAGTCACGGCACCATTATGTCGCTCCCCCTCTTCGTGGAGGAGCAACACAGGACCCTGCGCTGTTCTTTCGTCTGCTCGGCCCTCCCCAGGTTTGCTGCTGGTTCTTCCCGGGTTGGCTACTATCCCTTCCACCTCCGTGGAAGGGCAGTTCCCCCTGGCCACATTCCCCACTTCCGCAGGGGAGCGGCACACCGCCGGCCGGCTCTTCTCGGGGGCTGCACAGGTGTTCCTTCAGCTAGATGTTCCCCTTAGATGTTCCTGGTGCATGCCGTCTCTCTCCTCCTTTATAGTCCTCCTCCGCCAATCCCAACTCGGCTGCCCACACGCCGAGTACGCTGCTCTCCTCCAATCAGGAGCAGGTCCTGCAGCTTGTCAAGTTGGTGAGAGGCAGCTGGGTAGAAGCTGTTGCCTCCTCTCCCAGTGCCATATTGTGGGAGAGCAGATGCATAGAATAAGTCTTAATTCCAGTAACTCAGTCCAGTCCGGGTTGCTCCCCACACAAATGAATAAAAATCCATTTATATGCATGGTCTTCACAAAGTTTATGGAAAACATACATTAGGAAAAAAACTCACACATGGATATCAAAATTTTTGCATTGAAGTAAATTCATCTTTTCTTAACAATGTGTTTATTTACTCAACAGGTAGAGTTTCATAGAGAGTGGGAGAGACAGAGAAGGAGGGAGAGATTATCCATTCACTGGTTCACTCCCCCAGATGGCTGCAATGGCCAGACTGGACCAGGCTAACAAGAAGCCTGGAACTCTACCTGGGTCTTTCACATAGGTGGCAAGGACCCAGGCACTTGGGCCATCTTCTACTGCTTTCTAAGGTGTGTTAGCTGGGAGCCGGATTGTAAATGGAGCAGCCTAGACTCAAACCAACACTCATATGGGATGGTGGTATCTTTAGCAGTCTAACCTACAGTGCTACAATATTGGCCCTTAAATTTACCTTTTAATTATATCTTCCCATGAACTTTTGAAGTACTCTTTGTATATATTTTGTTTAAAAAAATTCACAATATATATTTTTTCCTGCTACTTGCTTTTTTTTTTTTTTTAAATTTCTCCACATGTCCTGAATATCATTTCATAGCACACTCAGTCAACAAAATTTAAATTTCTGGTCTCTTACAGACAGAATTCCTGAACAAAAACTTTCACAAGTGTAGATACGCATATTTCTTTGTTTTAACTTTTATTTAATAAATATAAATTTTCAAAGTACAGCTTTTGGATTACAGTGGCTTTTTCCTCCCATAACCCCCTCCCACCCGCAACCCTCCAATCTCCCGCTCCCTCTCCCATCCCATTCACATCAAGATTCATTTTCAATTCTCTTTATATACATAAGATCAATTTAGTATATACTAAGTAAAGATTTCAACAGTTTGCACCCACACAGAAACACAAAGTATAAAGTACTGTTTGAGTACTAGTTATACTGTTAATTCATATAGTACAACACATTAAGGACAGAGATCCCACATGGGGAGTCAGTGCACAGTGACTCCTGTTGTTGACACTCTTGTTTATGGCATCAGTAATCACCCTTGTCATGAGTTGCCAAGGCTATGGAAGCCTTTTGAGTTCACTGACTCCGATTTTATTTTGACAAGGTCATAGTCAAAGTGGAAGTTCTCTCTTTCCTTCAAGAAAGGTACCTCCTTCTTTGATGACCTGTTCTTTCTATTGGGATCTCACTCACAGAGATCTTTCATTTAGGGTTTTTTTTTTCCTAGAGTGTCTTGGCTTTCCATGCCTGAAATACTCTCATGGGCTCTTCAGCCAGATCTGAATGTCTTAAGGGCTGATTCTGAGGCCAGAGTGCTGTTTAGGACATCTGCCATTCTATGAGTCTGCTGTGTATCCCACTTCCCATGTTGGATTGTTCTCTCCTTTTTAATTCTATCAGTTAGTATTAGCAGACACTATTCTTGTTTATGTGATCCCTTTGATTCTTAATCCTATCATTATGATCAATTATGAACTGAAACTGATCACTTTGACTAGTGAGATGGCATTGGTACATGACACCTTGATAGGATTGAATTGGAATCCCCTGGCACATTTCTAACTCTACTGTTTGGGGTAAGTCTGAGTGAGCATGTGCTGAACTGTACATCTCCTCCCTCTCTTATTCCCACTTTTATATTTAATGGGGATCACTTTTCAGTTAAAATTTAAACACCTAAGAATAATTGTGTGTTAATTACAGAGTTCAACCAATATTATTAAGTAGAACAAAAAAAATACTAAAAGGGATAAAGTATTAAGTTCATCAACAGTCAGGGCAGGGGCTGATCAAGTCACTGTTTCTCATAGTGTCCATTTCACTTCAACAGGTTTCCTTTTTGGTGCTCGGTTTTTGTCACCGATCAGGGAGAACATATGATATTTGTCCCTTTGGGACTGGTTTATTTCACTCAGCATAATGTTTTCCAGATTCCTCCATTTTGTTGCAAATGACTGGATTTCATTGTTTTTTTTTTTTTTTTTTTTTTTTTTTTTTTTTTTTTTACTGCTGTATAGTATTCTATAGAGTACATATCCCATACTTTCTTCATCCAGGCTACTGTTGATGGGCATTTAGGTTGATTCCAGGTCTTAGCTATTGTGAATTGAGCTGCAATAAACTTTAAGGTGCAGACAGCTCTTTTATTTGCCAATTTAATTTCCTTTGGGTAAATTCCAAAGAGTGGGAATGCTGGGTTGTATGGTAGGGTTATATTCAGGTTTCTGAGGAATCTCCAGACTGACTTCCATAGTGGCTTGACCAGTTTGCATTCCCACCAACAGTGGGTTAGTGTCCCTTTGTCCCACAATCTCGCCAGCATCTGTTGTTGGTAGATTTCTGTATGTGAGCCATTCTAACTGGGGTGAGGTTAAACCTCATTGTGGTTTTGATTTGTAAGAAATTCATATTTCTAAAAAAGTTCCCCTGGATAGAGTTGTAAGGCCAGGTGTGAGGCAGTGGCTGTGATTAATTTCTGGAAAATAGGGACTGGGTTTGCACATTTGAGACAAAGGGCTCCTGTGTAACCTTGACCCTGTATAGTGAATAATTATGGTTTTACTTTATCCTTCATGTTGATTTTTTGAAGTAAATTTTGCATTTGACCTTTCCTGAGAAATGAAAAGGAAAATTGTAGTTAATGATAACTATATAGGTACCATTATAAATGCAAATTAACTAAGGGATCAATTGAGCCATACTAAAATGGATTTAAATCTTTTTCTTCAGGGGCCGGTGCTGTGGTGCAGTGGATTAATCCTCTGCCTGAAACACTGGCATCCCATATTGGTGCTGGTTCTAATCCCAGCTGTTCCTGTTCTGATCCAGCTCTCTGCTATGGCCTGGGAAAGCAGTAGAAGATGGCCCATGTGCTTGGGTCCTTGCAGCCATTTGGGACACCTGGAAGAAGCTCCTGGCTCCTGGCATTGGATAGGCCCAGCTCTGGCTGTTGCAGCTATTTGGGGAGTGAACCAGTGGATGTAAGACCTTTCTCTGTCTCTCTCTCTCACTGTAACTCTATCTCTCAAATAAATACATAAAATATTTTTAGAAAAATATTTTTCTTCCCTCCTCAGTTTACCAGATCCTCTGGTTACTAGGTAGTTGAAACTGGATTTACAGAGGTATTATATTTATTTTTTGTTGTGATTGCTAAATATGTTGTTATAGGAGCTATTAACAAATCAGGAAGATTTAAAAGCATTTAGAAAAGAGAATTTCCGTGATCTGAAGAAGTTTGGAAAGAAGTAAAAGCACAAGAAAATATATGCCTTGTAATTTATGAAATATGGTATTTTTGGTATAACTTTAAAAAGATTTATTAATCTATTTAAAAGTCAGAGCTAGAGGGAGGGAAGGAGGGAGAGAGGGAGAGAGAGGAGGGAGGGAGGGAAGGAGGGAGGGAGGAAGGGAGGAAGGGAAAGAGAGAGAGAAACTTGTGTCTTCTGGTGTGTTCCCCAGATAACTGCATTGGCCAATGCTGAGCCAGGCTGAAGCCAAGAACCAGGAGTTCCATCCGGTTCTCCCACATGGGTGCAGGGGTTCTAGTACTTGGGGCATCTTCTGCTGCTTTTCCCAGGCTGTCTACAGAGCAAGATTGGAAGTGGAACAGCTGGGACTTGAACTGGTCTCTATATGGGATGCTGGCATTACAAGTAGTGGCTTTATCCACTACATCACAATGGTGGCCCCATTCATGTAATTTTTTTATACCATACTTGTGATGATAACTTGTGGTCCACAATCTTGTGAATTTTTAAATTTTTCAGTAGAAATAAATTTTCTTTTCTTAAATATGCTGATGATCTTTTCTCCAGGACTAGATAGATGGGGGATGTGACATCCCTTCATCTATATCCACATGATTTATGCTGGAAGGTGGAATGTATAGCAGATATCAGTAGAAACCTTCACTGTACCACAGTAGTACTCTCTCCAGGCAATGGCCAAACTGCAGCACAAAGGACTGCGAAAAACCCTCAAGTTTCTTTTCAGCAGTCACTGGATCCCTTTTTTCCAGTACAGATCCTTTTATGAAAATCATATCGAGTGGGAGTTCTTCGGGGACGGACCAGAGGCGACTGTGGAATCCTGCTTATCAGTGAAATGCAGTTAGTGCACCAGCTGGACTTGCTTCCCCAATGCAGGGTGACCCTTTTGTTGTTTAAAGACATAAAAAATGCAGGAGACCTGAGGAAAAAGACCGTGGAAGGCACCACTGATGGTTCACTGAGAAATCCTGCAGTGATTGGTGATCTGTTTCAGACACTTGTGGCAGCAAACAAGGCCATTCACTTCTACAGACTTGGAAAAATGAAGACAAGAATGCTGTTTACAGAAATTATTTTCAGTCTTTCCCCAAACCACAATATTTCAGAAGCTTTGAAAAATTTTGTGTCTCAGGAAATGATACTTCAATTCTAATTGTTTACGTTGAAGAGGGAGAAAAACAAACAGATCAACATCTAATAGTTCAAGTGGAAGGGCAGCAGGTTTCTCTGGAAAATCTCCCTGAAATAACAAATATTACAGAAGTCAAAAAGATACATAAACTGTCCTCACAAGAAGAAATATTGGGACATTATTAGATGGTATCGCTTGTAGAATGCCAACAAAAGATGTTTTGTGAAATGTCAGAAATATCAACAAGTTTTCAGCATTAAAAAAATTGATTTTCCTTTTCTGATTATAAAATTAATATATATTAATTGCATAAAATTTTAAAATGCAGAATTGTGGTGGAATGAGAAGGCCATGCAAAGATGGCCACTGGCAAGCAAGTGTCATTTACTCAGGAATGGCTTAGGAACCCACCTGGCAATGGAGCCTGCTTGGCAACAGTCTGTGACTGGTTAGGGCATAAACTGATCCTTGACCTGATTGGCTGCCTCAGCTATATAAGCTGCTGTATCAACTGAAATAAATGAGTCTGTGGGCTGCTCGCTTCTGGCCCTCTTTCACCCAACTCCCGGTGTCTGTGTGGTGACTCCGTGCCTCTTGTCCCCACTGCGCTCCTCTTCTCAGAACAAATCCACAGCAACACAGAATGATATAAAAAGAAAATAAGGCCACTCTTATTCTTTCTTCTTCTTCTTTTTATTTTTTATTTTTTTTGACAGGCAGAGTTAGACAGTGAGAGAGAGAGACATAGAGAAGGGTCTTCCTTTTCCGTTGGTTCACCCTCCAAGTGGTCACTATGGCCAGTGCGCTGTGGCCAGCGTGCTGTGCCAATCCGTAGTAGCCAGGAGTCAGGTGCTTCCTCCTGCGGGTACAGGGCACAAAGACCTGGGCCATCCTCCACTGCCTTCCCAGGCCACAGCAGAGAGCTGGACTAGAAGAGGAGCAACTGGGACAGAATCCGGCGCCCTGACCAGGACTAGAACCCGGAAAAGGAAGACCTTTCTCTCTGTCTCTCTCTCTCACTGTCCACTCTGCCTGTCCAAAAAAAAAAAAAAAAAAAAAAAAAAAGGAAACAGAGAGAGAGAGAGAGAGAAGCTTGCCTTAGTCCATTTGGATTGCTATGACAAAAAACTGTAGCCTGGGTGGCTTAAACAACAGACATTTCTTACTTTTCTTTTCTTTTTTAAAAGATTTATTTATTTATTTGAAATTCAGAGTTACACGGAGAGAGGAGAGGCAGAGAGAGAGAGAGGTCTTCTATCTGCTGGTTTACTCCCAAATTAGCCGCAACAGCTGGAACTGTGCGGATCCGAAGTGAGGAGCCAGGAGCTTCTTCCGGGTCTCCCACGTGAGTGCAGGAGCCCAAAGACTTGGGACATCTTCTACTGCTTTCCCAGGCCATAGCAGAGAGCTGGATGGGAAGTGGAGCAGCCAGGACATGAACCGGTGCCCATATTAGATGCGTACACTGCAGGCGGCGTCTTTACCCATTATGCCATAGCGCTGACCCTAACAGACACTTATTTCTTATGTTTCTGGGGATTCAAACATCCAAGAAAAAGGTGTAGGCAGATTGCTTCCTGGTGAAGGTATGCCTGACTTCAGATGGCCATCTTCTCTCTGTGCCCTCATAGGGTAGAGAGGAAGAGAGGAAGCTCTCTGGTTTCCATTTTTTTTTTTTTTTTTGACAGGCAGAGTGGACAGTGAGAGAGAGAGAGAGAAAGGTCTTCCTTGCTTTTTCTATTGGTTCACCCCCCCTCCCCCAATGGCTGCTATGGCTGGCGCAATGCGCTGATCTGAAGCCAGGAGCCAGGTGCTTCTCCTGGTCTCCCCTGCTGGTGCAGGGCCCAAGCACTTGGGCCATCCTTCACTGCACTCCCGGGCCACAGCAGAGAGCTGGCCTGGAAGAGGAGCAACTGGGACAGACTCTGGCACCCCGACCAGGACTAGAACCCGGGGTGCCAGCACCACAGGCGGAGGATTAGTCTAGTGAGCCGCGGTGCCGGTCTCTGGTTTCCTTTTATAAGGGCACCCTACCTTCATAACCTCATCTAAAACTGATTACCTCCCCTAATCGCCATTTCCAAATGATATTAAATTGGGGATTAGAGCTTCAACATATGAACCTGGGAGGAATACAATTCAGTCTACATAATGGCTGGGTAGTATGTGGTTACTATCTCCTGGACTCAGGGAAGTTGACAGCAATGAATTTAATGTTCACAGGAAATTATTTTAGTTACCTTTGTCAAAAAGCTATCCTTGTATCTTTAAATTATAAAGAACTTTCAGTTGATATCTAATGTTTATTCCGTACATATCTAAATTTGAAGATTAAAACATTTATTTAAAATTTATTTATTTGAAAGGCAGAAATGGAGGAGAGAGTGAGAGGGAGAGGGAGAGGGAAAGGGAGAGGGTGTTTTGGGCTGGGCCAGGCTGAACTCATGAGTTAGGAACTCCATCTGGATCTAGCACATAGGTAGCAGGGACCCAAGTAGTTGAACCATCACTTAATTCTTTTCAGGGTTGGTATTAGCAGGAGCTGGATAGGGAAGCAAAGCCTGGACTTGACTCTAGGCACTCCAGCATGGGTTGTGGGCACCCTGAGTGGTGGTTAACCTGCTGTGAACACCCTGCTACCCAGACATAACTTTTTAAATTGAAAGATATTTTCTTTTTGTAGAAATGGCTATTCATAAATATACAGTATTATATTCTTTTTTTTCTCCAATTTTCTTTAAGTTGTAAAAGTTTGATGTACAGATTTAGGAACATAGTGATTTAAAAGATTTATTTATTTGAAATAAGAGTTATAGAATGAGAAGGAGAGGCAGAGAGAGAGAGAGTGAAAGAGAGAGAGAGAGAGAGAGAGAGAGAGAGAGAGATCTTCTATCAGTTGATTCACTTCCCAAATGTCTGCAATGGCCAGGGTTGGGCCAGGATGAAGGCAGGAGCCAGAAGCTTCACCTGGGTCTCCCAGGTGGATGGCAGGAACCCAGACACTTGGACCATCTTCTGCAACTTTTCCCAGGCTGTTAGCAGGGAGCTGGATCAGATGTGGAACAGCACTATGATCCTAGAATCAGCCCTTAAGGCCTTCTGATCTGGCTGAAAAGCCCATGAGAGCATTTCAGGCATGGAAAGCAAGACATTGTGGCAAAAATTGTGCTACATGAAGGATCTCTGTGAATGAGACCCCAGTGGAAAGAAGTGGACATCAAAGAAAGATGTGCTTTTCTCTGAAGGCAGGAGAGAACTTCCACTTTGCTCATGGCCTTGTCTAATGAGATTGTGGATTCAAAAGGCTTCCATAGCCTAGGTAGCTCATATCAAGAGCCTCAGGTGATCACTGACATCATTCATAAGAGTTTAATTGTTAAATTAACAACAGGAGTCACTAACCTCCCATGCAGGACCTCTGTCCTCAAAGAGTTGTATTATGATAATTAACAGTAAAACTTGTTTCTCAAAGATTTATTTCATTTTAATGTATTAATGGATGATATGTTTATGTCTCATAAGTTTTAATTAGGCCTAAGTGTCCAACTCCATTGCTTGTTTTCTTAGGTGTTTCCTTAACGATAAAACTCATTCTCAAGGACTTACTTTCTTTTTAATTTTTTTTTTTTGACAGGCAGAGTGGACAGTGAGAGAGAGAGACAGAGAGAAAGGTCTTCCTTTGCCATTGGTTCACCCTCCAATGGCTGCCGCGGCCGGTGTGCTGCGGCCTGCGCACCGCTCTGATCTGATGGCAGGAGCCAGGAGCCAGGTGCTTTTCCTGGTCTCCCATGGGGTGCAGGGCCCAAGCACCTGGGCCATCCTCCACTGCACTCCCTGGCCACAGCAGAGAGCTGGCCTGGAAGAGGGGCAACCGGAACAGAATCCGGCGCCCCAACCGGGACTAGAACCCGGTGTGCCGGCGCCGCAAGGCGGAGGATTAGCCTAGTGAGCCGCGGCGCCGGCCGACTTACTTTCTTTTAATATGTTAAGTGGAGGATGTTCTTACGTTTCATAAGTTCAAGTTATATCTAAGTGATCACAAAAGATGTATCATTCTTGAGTGCTTTTTTAAAGTTAATTAAGTCCTAAAAGAAAAAAAGAAGAGAAATTATTTTCAAGTTGCAATGATTTTGAACAGCCCTTGTCTAGACTGTTGAGGAACAGTTCTTTTTTTCTTTTCTGTGCAAATTTTTGAACTCTTTACTTAGTATAGAGTTGGCCTTCTATGCATAAAGTTAATGGGACTGGGAATGAGAAAGGGATGAGGAGGAGGGTGGGTGGGTGGGTGCGTATTCCTAAAGTTGTACTTATGAAATGTATGAAATTTGTATTCCTTAAATAAAAAGTTTCTTTGGGGAAAAACTAATCTAAAATTTTAAATTAAAAAAAATTCTCCCTATCCCTACCTCCACCCTAAGAAAAGCACAATAATGGGAATACTGTGACTATGAAGGGATATTTCTAGGACTCTGTAAAGACCCAATCCATTAATCCATAAGTCCATACATACAGCACACATAAATCAAATTGTTATCCTGTGCCAAGCATCAGCTTAACATCTGGAGATTTAGACTTGAATGGAATGGGCATGATCTGGAGCTTATTAGTAACTTAGGAGGTCAAAGGTAGTCAGCCACCCACAGAACTGTGCCTTGCAGAAACCAAACAAAAAGAAGAGAAAATCAGCAGAGTAGGAAGTCATCCCACCTCAGTGTCTGAACAATGCTACTAATATTTGAAGCTCTTAAATATATCCAGTTCTGGGGCCGGCATTGTGGTGTAGTAGGGTAAACTTCTGCCTGTGGCACCAGCATCCTATATGAGCACCGGCTGCTCCTCTTCTGATCCAGCTCTCTGTTTATGACTTGGGAAGCCAGTAGAAGATTGCCCAAGTGCTTGGGCCCCTGACCTTGTGTGGGAGACTGGGAAGATGCTCCTGGATCCTGGCTTCAGATCAGCTCAGCTCTAGCCATTAAGGCCATTTGGGGAGTGAACCAGCAGATGCAAGACTGATATTCTCTCCCTCTCCCTCTCCCTCTCCCTCTCTCTCTCTCTCCCCCCTTCTGCCTCTCTCTAACTCTCTGACAGCCTTATGAACATGTAATTAGCAGGGAAGTGGTTAGGAGGAAGAGGAATAGGCAATCTAAAAAAAAAAACTTATGGGGTGACAACCAGTACATTGAAGGCTTAGATGGTCAATCTAATTAAATTCCCCCTACAATACATGAAGCAAGTTCTACTACCATTTTTTGTCACCCAGTTTGTTAATGACTTAGAGCAGTGAACTTACTATTGCAAAGTCATAACAACCTTTAAGTGGCAGAACTAAGGAGAAATCTCTAGAAGAGAACTTCTGAAATATACATAAAGTCACTGAGGGATCTTGTTAAAATTCAGATAATGATCCTGTATGTCTGGAAGAAGACTAAGATTCTGCATATCTAATGAGCTTCCAGGTGATGCTGCGGCTGGTTCCACTGAATACACTTAGAATAACAAGGCTCTAGAAGGATGTAACAGCTAAGTGTGTCTGGTACTTCAGTGCTTACTAGATATTTCTTGAATTGTTCAATAATAGGAGAGATAAAGAGGGAGAAGGAAGAAGATTAAAAAGCTCTGTTATTGATCTCATTGAAAACAAACAAGTCCTAATTACTATACTTTTTATTCACAAGGAGATTGCAAAATTGAAGTCATTCATGGGGTAGCTAGATGTTTTGCACAAGATGCTTCATTATTACAGAGGACAACACAATGTTAGAAAGTCAAGAGCAACCATCACCACACGGGGAATGCCTTGTCTACTTAGTTGGGCATAATTTCAGCAAGACTCCATTCCTTCTCCATATTTTTTTTCACTGACATAGCTGATAAGAATGTGTTGATTTAAGGGGCTTCCATAGCCTAGACAGCTCATAGCAAGAGTCTCGGGTGATTGCTGACGTCATGAATAAGAGTGCCAGTTGTTAAATCAACAACGGGAGTCACTGGGTTCATGCTCCCCTCGCAGGATCTCTGTCCTTAATCTGTTTAACTATGAAACTCAAAAACAACACTACTAGTCGAACAATACCCTATACCTGGTTCGGTTGTGTGAGTGCAACCTGTTGAAATCCCTGCTTAGTATATACTAAATTGATCTTCGGTATATGAAGGTAATTGAAAATGAAACGTGATGAAGGGCGGGATGGGAGAGGAAGTGGGTGAGGGGAGGGCCACGGGAGGGAGGTCGGTCGGGGGGAAGCCACAACAATACAAAAGATGCATTTTATATTCTACTTAAAACTATTGGTTGAACTCTGTAATTAATACACAATTACTCTTAGGTGTTTAATCAATGCTATAACTAGTACTCAAATAGTATTTTACATTTGTGTTTCTGTGTGGGAGCAAAATGTGGTAATCTTTACTTAACATACGCTAAATTGATCTTCTGTATATAAAGATAATTGAAAATTAATCGTGATGTGAAGGGGAATGGGAGAGGGAGTGGGAGAGGGGAGCGTTGTGGATGGGAGAGAAGACACGGAGAGGGGAGGAGGCTATTGTGGTCCATAAGCTGTACTTTGGAAATTTATGCTCATTAAATAAAAAAAAAAAAAAAGAATGTGTTGATTTAATTAAATCCCTCACCTTCTAAACATTAAATGAAGCTACTGGACCTACAAAATTCTGTCAGGATGGGACTGGTACTGTGGTGTAGTGGATATAATCACCGCTTACAGTGCCGGCATTTCATATGGGTGCTGGTATGAGACCAATTGTTTCACTTTTGATCCAGCTCCCTCCTAAGGTGTCCCAGAAAGCAGAGAAGGATAGTGCAAGTTCTTGGGCCCCTGTCCCCATTTGGGAGATCCAGAAAAAGCTCCCAACTCTTGGCTTTGGCCTTGGCCCAACCCAGCCATTGCTGTCATTTGGGAAGTGAACCAGTGGATGAAAGATCTGTCTCTCTCTCTCTCTTTCCCATCTGTCTCTTCCTATCTCTGTGTAACTCTGACATTCAAATGAATAAATAAATCTTTTTTAAAAAAATCATTTCAGGAAGAGAAGATCCACTGGAAAACAAAGTCTACAGCAAATACTGGCTAAAACTCCTACTAAGAGTCTGTGAGGCCGGCACTGTAGCTCAATAGGCTAATCCTCCGCCTGCGGTGCCGGCACACCGGGTTCTAGTCCCAGTCGCGGCTCCGGATTCTGTCCTGGTTGCCCCTCTTCCTGTCCAACTCTTTCTTATGGCCTGGGAGTGCAGTGGAGGATGGCCCAAGTGCTTGGGCCCTGCACCTGCATGGGCGACCAGAAGAAGCACCTGGCTTCTGGCTCCAGATCAGAGCTATGCGCCGGCCGCAGCGGCCATTGGAGGGTGAACCAATGGAAAAAGGAAGACCTTTCTCTCTGTCTCTCTCTCTCACTGTCCACTCTGCCTGTCAAAAAAAAAATTTAAAAAAAAAGTCTGTGAGGGGGGCTAGCCCTGTGGTGCAGCGGGTTAATGCTCTGGCATGAAGCGCCAGCATCCCATATGGGCGCCAGTTTGAGACATCCACTTCCCATCCGGTTCTGTGCTATGGCCTGGGAAAGCAGTAGAAGATGGCTCAAATCCTTGGACCCCTTCACCCATGTGGGAGACTTGGAAGAAGCTCCTGGCTCCTGGCTTTGGAATGGCACAGCTTCGGCCATTGTGGCCAATTGGGGAGTGAACTATCGGATGAAAGACCTCTCTCTCTCTCTCTCACCTCTCCTCCCCTCTTCTCTCCCTCTCCTCTCCTCTCCTCTCCCACTCATCTCTCTGTGTAACTCTGAATTTCAAATAAATAAATAAATCTTTTTTAAAAAAAAGAATCTGTGAGGAGGGCAGGCACTGTGGTGCAGTGGGTAAAGCTGCCAACTGCAGTGCCAGCATCCCATATGGGCTCTGGTTCGAGTCACGGCTGTTCCACTTCCAATCGAGCTCTCTGCTATGGCCTGGGAAAGCAATAGAAGATGGCCCAAGTCCTTGGGCCCTTGTTCCCATGTGGGAGACCCAGAAAAAGCTCCTGGCTCATGGCTTTGGACCAGTGCAACTCTAGCCGTTGCAGCCAATTGGGGACTGAACCAGCAGATGGAAAACCGACTTCTCTCTCTCTCTCTCTCTGTATGTGTGTAACTGTAATGTTCAAGTAAATAAATAAATATTTTTTTAAAAATAGAGCCTGTGAGGGGCCAGCATTTGGAGCAAGGTTTGAGAGGCTGCTTGAAATGCCTGCATCCCATATTGGAGTGCCTGGATTAGAATTCTGGCTATGCTTGATTCCAGCTTCCTGACAAGCGCTTTCTGGAGGCAGCAGGTGATGGCTCAAGTACTTGGGTCCCAGCCACCCACATGGGAGACTCAGATTGAGCATCAGTATCCTGTCTTCAGCTTGGTCTAAAGCCCCAGATGTTGCAGGCATTTGCAGAGTAAACCAGGGAGTGAAAAATCTATTTGTCACTGTATCTCTCTCCATCTCCCTACCTTTCAAATAAAAGAAAAATAAATAAATAATTAAAACTTGAAGAAAAAAAATCTAAAATCTATGGGGCTGGCATCTGGCATAGTGAGTAAAAGCTACCACCTGCAATCCCAACATCCAATATGGGCACAGATTTGTGTTCCAGTGGTTGTTCCACTTGTAATCCAGCTCCCTGATAATAGTCTGGGAAAGCAGCGAAAGATGGCCCAAGTGCTTGGGCCTCTGCCATCCACATCAGAGGCCATGAAGAAGCTCCTGGCAGTCATCTAGGGAGTGAACCAATGGATGGAAGATCTCTCTCTGTCTCTCTGTAACTCTGACTTTCTAATACATAAGTAAACCTTTTAAAAAAGATATGTGAGTTGAAAACTACACAGCAAAGTAAGTCACTGATGTAGCAACTACACATTAGTGTTTCAGAGTACAAACTAAGTGCAAGTTAGTATACAACAGCTTTCAGAACAAGGCCAGTTTTGAGAGATGATCTTGAATATTCCCATCAATAATTATAACTTAAAAAAAAAAAAGCTTTACTGGGGCTGGCTCTGTGGCACAGTGGGTTAAAGTCCCAGCCTGTAATGCCACCTGGGAGACCCGGAAGAAGCTCCTGACTCCTGGCTTCAGATTGGTCCAGCTCTGGCCATCATGGCCATCTGAGGAGTAAACTAGTGGATGAAAGACCTTTCTGTGTCTCTACCACTCTCTGTAACTTTCTGTCTTTCAAATAAATAAAATAAACTTTAAAAAAAACTTTACTAAGATATAATTGACATATCATAAACTGCATATCACATAGTTAAAATATTCAATTTTATAAGTTTTGGTAACTGTATATGCTCATGAAATCATTACCAAAATCAAGAAAATGAACTTACACATCACCTCCTGAATCGTTTCATCACAACCTGATGTAATCCTGCCTATTTTCATCTCCAGGAAACCATTAATCTACTTTTCTTTAAAGATTTATGTATTTTTTGAAAGACTTACAATGAGAGAGGGATAGAGGTCTGCCATCCACTGGTTCACTCTCCAAGTGGCCATAATGGCCAGGGCTGGTCCAGGCTGCAGCCAGGAGCCCGGAGCTTCATCAGGGTCTCCCACATGAGTGGCAGGGGCCCAAACACTTGAGCCATCTTCTGCTGCTTTCCCAAGCCATTAGCAGGGACCTCAATCATACATGGAGCAGCCAGGAAACCAACTGGAGCTCACATGGCATGCTGGTATGGCAGGTGGCAGCTTAACCTGCTGAGCCACAAAGCTTACAAAGCCCCTTCCTTTTTTTTTTTTTTCTTTAAAAAGAGGAAGTGAAAATAACCAGACCAAGTTGGTGATGTGAGCCCCCAGAGGCTCCAGCACAGGCTCCAGGCAGAGGGACTGCAGCTTTGGGAGAGCTCGATAAAGTTTTGTTTGGCAGCATTTCAATGAATCTGTCTTCACGCCAGCACCTGCCTCCTTCCTGCCCACAGAAGGCTCACCCACCTCCCTCCCTGCACACCCTCCATGCTGCTCCCTCTAGAAAAAAAGTCAGCAGAGTACAAGGGGCCTTGGCTGCCTGGTGTATACGTGGATATCCCACCCAGCTGGTGGTCTGTATCAGTTCTTGATCCAGATCATTTGATTTTGTTCTCCTAATTCTTCACCGTTTTTTTCCTACTATTTTGTATGCCTGCTAAAATTGTGAATTTCACCTTGGTGAGTCTTGGGTAGTTTTGTGTTTCTATAAATATACTTCAGCTTTGTTCTCACTTAATCTTAGCAGAAAGGCCAAGAAGCAATTGAGCTTTGCTCTCAAGTAATTTAGAAATGGTTGAATCTTTTTGGTCTTCCCTTTAATCTTTATTAGGAATAACCAGAGTGTGATTAGTCCAGGACTAATTATTCCTCACCACCAAGGCAAGAGCCTTCTCTGTATTGTCGCCAGTGTTCCACGAATTGTGAACTTCCCTGGGCTGGTTGCTGGGGATGGCACTTTTTCTGGCCCTGTGTGAATGTTTTATGTTCCCTCTGATCCTTTCAGCTGTCCTATCTTCAATTTTAAATCATTTCTTCACATGTGTGTGCTGACCTTTGTTCTCCTGAATACACAAGAGAAACCCTCCACAGCTTTCCATAGTTCTCACTGAGCCAATTCCCAACTCTGGTCTGCAAACTCCAACTGCCCCAGTATCCCCAAACTCTTGCCTGTCTCCTCAACAGGGAGGCTCTGCCAGCCTCTATCTGGGTTCCCCTCCCTTACCCACAAGCTGAAATCTCTCTCAAGTCAGCACGCTGGGTCAAAAACTCTACTCATTTTATTCAAGATTACAATCCTTCATTTCTTGATATCTCAAAAACTGGTTTGAAGGGTCCAGCACTATGGAGTAGAGGGCTAAATCTTCACCTGAGGTTTCAGCACCCCATATGGATGTGGTTCAAATCCTGGCTGCTCCACTTCCAATCCAGCTCCCTGCTAATGTACCTGGAAAAGCAGCAAAAGATGGCCCAAGTCCCTGGCCCCTGCGTCCATGTGGGAGACCAGAAGAAGCCCCTGGCTCCCAACTTCAGCCTTGCCCAGCCCTGGCCATTGCAGCCATTTGGGGAGTGAACTAGCAGATGGAATATTTCTCTCTCTCTCTCTCTCTCTCTCTCTGTGTGTGTGTGTATCTCTGCCTTTCATATAAATAAATTTTTAAAAAGTGGTTCGATATGTTTTGTGTACTTTATAGTTTTTTTGTTGCTTTGTTTTTCAAAGAGGAGAGTAAATCTGATTCTTTTTACTCTGTCTTGACAGTAGCAGAAGTGCATACTTATGTGTTAATTTGTGCTATAGTTTAGGTTTTTGAGTTCATAGACTTAAGTACCAGATTAACTCCACCCTTTTCTGAAGTGTCTGAGTGTTAATTCTGAAGGAACTTTTCTCTAAGTTTTTAAAATTTAATTTGTTTTTATGTATTTGAAAGGCAAAGAAACAGAAAGACAGAGAGAGAAACAGAAAGAAAGAGATCTTCCATCTGCTGGTTCATGCCCACAACTACCCGCAAGAGCTAGACTAACTACCCAAGGTAGTAACATGCCACAACTACCCACAATGCCAGATCAAACTCAGGAGTCATCAGGAGTCATCAGGAGTCGGGAACTCAATCCAGGTCTCCCAAATGGGTGTCAGGGACCCAAGTACTTGAGCAATCAGATGCTTCCTCCCATTGTGCACATTAGCAGGAAGTTGGAATTGGAAGCAATCTGATGTGGGGTGTGGGTATCCCAAGCAGCTTCTTAACTGCTGTGCCAAATGCCCACCTCAATCTCTAAGCATTTAGTGGTTAAAATTTTTCAAAGTCTTCTCTTTGTTTCTCCAGCCATGGGGCTATGGTGTGGCCTAAGCTGTTTCCCCCAACCCCCCTCCTTCCGAAAAAAAAAAAAAATCATATGTACCTCTCAAGCTATCTGGAGATAGAGTCTTTAAAGAACTAATTAGGTTGAAATTATGTCATTAAAGTGGATATTAATCCAATATGACTGGTGCTTTTATAAGAAAAGAATATCATTAAACTCACCCTGTTTTCACAGTGCTGGATGTCAGTCTATTTCTTTGTGGTTTGTCTTCACATACAGATGCACAACACTGTTTTCTTCACCTCTCTCCTTTTTTTTTTTTTATAATTTCTTTTGACAGGCAGAGTTAGACTAAGAGAGAGAGAGAGAGAGAGAGAGACAGAAAGAAAGGTCTTCCTTTCCGTTGGTTCACCCCCAGAATGGCCATTACGGCCAGCGCGCTGCGCCAATCCGAAGCCAGGAGCCAGGTGCTTCCTTCTGGTCTCCCATGCGGGTGCTTGGGCCATCCTTCACTGCCTTTCCCCGGCCACAGCAGAGAGCTGGACTGGAAGAGGAGCAACCAGGACAGAATCCGGCGCCCCAACCGGGACTAGAACCCGGGGTGCCAGAGCCGCAGGCGGAGGATTAGCCCAGTGAGCCGCGGCACTGGCCCTCACCTCTCTCCTTTAAACTGGAAATATATATATATATATATATATATATATATATATATGATTGTAAAAGCTGATCAAAGAATCTGAGTAGGGACTGGCACTGTAGCGCAGAAGGTTAAGCCTCTGCCTGCAGTACAGGCATCCCGTATGGGCACCAATTCAAGTCCCAGCTGCAGCTCCCTGCTAATAGCCTGGGAAAGCAGCAGAAGATGGCCCAAGTCCTTGGGCCCCTGCACCCACTTGGGAGACTCTGAAGGAGCGCCTCCCTCCTGGCTTCAGATCAGCCCAGCTCTGGTCACTGCGGCCATTTGGAAAGTGAACCAGTGAATGGAAGACCTCTCTCTCTCCCCTTCTTTGTAACTCTTCCTGTCAAATAAATAAATCCTCAAAAAAATCTGAGTAGGAATATTAACAAGATAGTAAACTCTAAATACTTATTGTCTGTTTTTGATGAGCATATGGCAATGTGGGGCTATTATACTAAATCAAGAAAATAAATTTACATCAGTGTAACTAAATTAAAAGAAATGAAAATAATCAGAAAATGACACTAAAATAGCAGTCTTATATCCTCAGGCTATGACTGATTACCTTCTGGTAATCACAAAGCTGATTATTATATCAGCTCCAAATATGATCATTTTCTGGATTGCTTAGGACCTAGAAATTAGAACCTAGTAGAATGTAAAAAATAGTAGCAATGACCATGTTGTTATTCAAACTGTGAATTAACAAATAACAGGAAAAAAATCTAGTTAGACATTTTTTTAATTATCTATTTGATTTATCTATTTGAAAGATAGAGAGTTACTACTTTACTCGCCAAATGCCCACAATGTCCATGTCTGGGCTAGGCCAAAACCAAAATTGGGGCACTCAATCCAGGTCTCCCACGCAGGTTGCAGGAACCAATTTACCTGAGCCATCATCACTGATTCATAGGGACTGAATTAGCAGGAAACTAGAATTAGGAGCCTGAGCAGTGGATACTAAAATGTGGGATGCTGACATGTTAAACGGAGTCTTAGTCAGCATCATAACCTCTAGATTACATGCTTACCCCAAAATATTCTATTTGAATCTCAGAAACGCCTAACTTCTGATAGTGTCCAAACTGACCTAAAAGTGTCACTAAGTAGTCACTTGAGCTGTCCACATCCCATGTTGAAGTACCTGGTCAAGTGCCAGCTACTCTGATTCTGATTTGGCTAATGCATACCTTGGGAGGCAACAGGTGGCTGGTCGAGTACATGGGTTCCTGCCACCCACATGGGAAACTCAAATGGCATTCCAAGTTCCTGAACTGGGCTTGTCTCTGCCATGGCTGATGCAGGCTTTAAGGAAATGAACCAGCAGTTTCTATTCTCTCTCTCTCTATCTCTATCTCTATCTCTTTCTGCTCTCTCACATTCAAATTAAAAACAAAAAGGGGGTGGGGAAACTGGTGCTGTAGCATTTTGTGTAAAGACGCTGCCTGAGACACTGGCATCCCATATGGATACCATTCAAGTCCTGGCTGCTCCATTTCCAATCCATTTCCCTGCTAATGGCCTGGGAAAAGCAACAGAAGATGGCCCAAGTGCTTGGACCCTGCCACCTGTAGCAGAGACTCAAAAGAAGCTCCTGGCTTCTGGTTCCTGACTTTGTCCTGGCCCCATTCAGGCTGTTGTGACCATTTAGAGAGTGAACCAGAGGATAGAAGATCTCTCTCTCTCTCTGTCTCTGTCTCTCTCTTTCTCTGTAACGCCACCTTTCAAATAAATAAAATAAATCTTTTAAGGAAAAAAAGGAGTAAAAGTGACCACAAAGAAATAGACTGACATCCAGCACTGTGAAAACAGGGTGAGTTTAATGATATTCTTTTCTTATAAAAGCACCAGTCATATTGGATTAATATCCACTTTAATGACATAATTTCAACCTAATTAGTTCTTTAAAGACTCTATCTCCAGATAGCTTGGGAGGTACATATGACTTTTTTTTTTTTGCTTCTTAAAGTGTCAATTTCACTTCTACAGATTGCCTTTGAGATGCTCTATTAGTTTTCACAGATCAGGGAGAACATATGGTATTTGTTCATTTTAGACTGGCTTATTTCACTAAGTATAATGCTTTCCAGATTCACCCATTTTGTTGCAAATGACTGCATCTCATTTTTTTTTTTTGTAAATTTCTTTTTGGGTAAGTTCCCAGGCATGGGATGGCTGGGTCTTATGGTAGGTCTATATTCAGATTTCTGAGGTATCTCCAGACTGTCTTTCACAGTGGCTTTACCAGTTTACATTCTCACCAACAGTGGATTAGGGTACCTTTTTCCCCACATCCTCACCAACATTTGTTGTTTGTTGGTTTCAGTATGAAAACCATTCTAACTGAGATGAGGTGAAACTTCATTACAGTTTTGATTTGCATTTCCTTGATGGCTAGTGATTCTGAACATTGTTTCATGTGTCAGTTGGCCATTTGGATTTTCTCTTTTGGAAAAATGTTTTAAGTCCTTTGCCCATTTTCTAACTGGGTTGTTTGTTTTATTGTTGTTGAGTTTCTTGATCTCTTTATGTAATCTTTTCTGAGTGTTTCTTTTGCAGTAAAGAAGCTTCTCAATTTGATGTAATCCTATTTGTTAATGTTGGCTTTGATTGCTCGTGCCTCTGGGGTCTTTTCCAAGAACTCTTTGCCTGCGCCAATGTCTTGCAGAGTTTCTCCGATGTTCTCTAATAATTTGATGGCGTTGGGTCCTTGCTCCAGGGTTTGGTTTAAACTCCTTTGTCAAGTATAAGCTTGGATTGATTTCTGGCATTTCTATTTTGGTCCATTCGTTTATCCATCTGTTTTTATACCAGTACCAGGCTGTTCTGATTACAACTGCCTCATAGTATGTCTTGAAATCTAGTGTTGTGATGTCTCCAGCTTTGTTTTTGTTATATATGATTGCTTTAGCTATTTGGGGTTTCTTGTGTTTTCTTATGAGTTTCAGCAGGTTTGTTCAGGAGTATGTTGTTCAGTCTCCATGTGTTTGCATATGTTCTGGAGATTCCTGAATTGCTGATTTCCAGCTTCATTTCCTTGCAGTCCCAGAAGTTGCATGGTATGATTTCGATATTTTTGATTTTGCTGACACTTGCTTTATGGCCTAACATGTTCTGGCTCATTTTTTCTGATGTTCTTTCCTTGGCCATGTTAGTTTCCTTACACATAGTTGTTCATCCACAAATAATTGAAGAATCAAGGACAATGCTTCCTAGAACTCTGGAACTCTCCTTCCATCACCTCTCTCCTGTATGGAAACCTGCTCTATAAATTCTCTCTCTCTCTATTTATCTATTTATTTTAAAGGTAGAGTTACACATAGAGTAGAGACACAGAGATATTTCCCAACTGATGGAACTCTCCTTCCATCACCTCTCTCCTGTATGGAAACCTGCTCTATAA
The DNA here is from genome assembly GCF_051225735.1 of Oryctolagus cuniculus. NCBI lineage: Eukaryota > Metazoa > Chordata > Mammalia > Lagomorpha > Leporidae > Oryctolagus > Oryctolagus cuniculus. The sequence goes on from NC_142870.1 coordinate 65,123,932, forward strand.
ATTTTCTCTCTCTCTATTTATCTATTTGTTTTAAAGGTAGAGTTACACATAGAGTAGAGACACAGAGATATTTCCCAACTGATGGTTTACTTCCCAAATGGTAACAGTGACTTGGGCTGGAGCTGAAGCTAGGAGTCTGGGGCTCCATTCAGGTTTCACACATGGGTGGGAAGGGCACAAGTACACTAGCAGGGAGCTGTATGGGAAGAGGAGCAGCTGGGACCTGAACTAGCACTCTGATATGGGATGACAGTGTCACAAGTGGTGATTTCATTGGATGCACTCTGTGCTAAAAATTCTAACTGGGGCCGGTTCTGTGGCACAGTAGGCTAAGCCTCCCTCTGTGGTGCTGGTTCGTGTCCCCACTGCTCTTCTTCCAATCCTGCTCTCTGCTATGGCCTGGGAAAACAGTGAAGGTTGGCCCAAGTGTATGTGTGCCTGCACCTGCATGGGAGACCTGGAAGAAGCTCCTGGCTCCTGACTTCAGATTGGCTCAGCTGCTGTTGCAGCCATTTGGGGAGTGGATAACTTTGTGTCTCTCCCTCCCTCTCTGTAGCTCTACCTTCAAGTAAATAAATAAAATCTAAAAACAAAACAAAAACCTTCTAACTATCTTCTTGTCCCTTAACTCTGAACATTTTCATATTATTTTGTTTTTATTTTTTATTTATATATTTATTTATTTGAAAGTCAGAGTTACACAGAGAGAGGAGACGCAGAGAGAGAGACAGAGGTTTTCCATCCGATGGTTCACTCCCCAATTGGCCACAATGGCCGGAGCTGCGCTGATCTGAAGCCAGGAGCCAGGAGCTTCTTCTGGGTCTCCCATGTGGGTGCAGGAACCCAAGGACTTGGGCCACTTTCCATTGCTTTCCCAGGCCATAGCAGAGAGTTGGATTGGAAGAGAAGCAGCTGGGAGTAGAACTGGTGCCCATGTGAGATGCCAGCGCTTCAGTCCAGGGCTTTAACTTGCTGTGCCACAGCGCCGGGCCCTTTTCATATTATCTTGAAGTATAGTCACCTCACTGCTCTGGGATATTGGAAGTAGTTACTTCTTTCTAATTGTTTCTGAGTTCCAGTCTTTTTATCTGAACATTGGACTAATCATACCTACTTGATAGAGTTCTTTTTTTATTTTTTATTATTTTTTTGACAGGCAGAGTTAGTGAGAGAGAGAGAGACAGAGAGAAAGGTCTTCCTTTTTCCGTTGGTTCACCCCCCAAGTGGCTGCCACGGCCGGCGTGCTGTGTCAATTTGAAGCCAGGAGCCACCTGCTTCCATGTGGGTGCAAGGCCCAAGGACCTGGGCCATCCTCCATTGCCTTCCCGGGCCACAGCAGAGAGCTGGACTGGAAGAGGAACAACCGGGACAGAATCCGGTGTCCTGATAGGGACTAGAACCCGGGGTGCCGGCGCTACAGGCGGAGGATTAGCCAAGTGAGCTGTGGCGCTGGCCTATAGAGCTCTTAATTATATTTGTAAGGGGCTGAATTTAGTTCCTGAAGCTAACTGCTCAGTGAATGGTTACTGTTATTATTTTTGAGTTCCACTAGTGGTTGAGTATAAAATGCTAAACTGTTTAATATATTTCATTGTCATTCATTCAAGTTCACCTCAAATATGAGATGGAAGTAAAAAGAGTACAAGAGAAAGAATTGTCTTTCTTTGTCATTCCCCACTTCCAATTATCTGGGTAGGTTCACTGTCAAAAAAGTATTGTTTCTTATTTCACCAACTAGTCTGTGGAAAAAATTTTCTTCTTACTTTTCCTAGAAATTGAAATTAAATTTTTAGAGAATAAATAGTATTGTTTGCTTTTTCCACCAACAATTACTATATTGGAGGTCCTTCAAGTATTTAAATAATTTAGTGAAGTTTTTGTAAATAGTTAATTTGTATTCTGAGAAGAAAATCTTAAACAAGGATGAGATTCTTTGTACTTTAAGAAGAAAACCTTAAACAAGGATGTAATTCCAAATAATTCTAAGTGACATTTTGGCAGTAAAAGAGGACATTTTTCTCTACCAAAGTTGCATTTGTCAATGGGTATTTAACCAGGGTAATCAAATGTGACTACTATCATCAAAATTAGCAAAGCGTGAAAAACCTTTATCAAATCATTCACTACGTTGCCTTTTTGGAAATATGCTCTCTTGTCCCTTGTTAAGAGTTACTACTTGATGTTTCCTCTAACAAAGTGAGGACTTTACCGCTTCAGGACAATGTTAAACAGACCAAATTTATTAATACCCATGATTGTGTTTCCAAAGGAACTACTGTCCTCATGTATTTGGGCAGTTCCATAATTAAAATTATTTCTCTTGTACTCTCTTTAATTTGGGCAGTTTGTAAATAATTTAGTAGTACTTTCACCAGAGGTCATATTCTTTTTTTTAAAAGTTATTTCTTTATTTGAAAGGCAGAGTTTCAGAAGGAGAAAAAGAGAGAGAGAGAGAGAAAGAGAGAGAGAGAGAGAGAGAGAGAGATATCTTCAACTGGAGTCAGAAGCTTCCTCCAGATCTCCCACATAGGCACAGATGCCCAAGCACTTGGGCCAGCCTCTGCTCATCTCACATGCCATTAGCAGGGAGCTGGATTGGATGCAGAGCAGCTCGTACTTGAACTAGCATCCATTTGGGATGCCTTTGTTGCAGATGGTGGCTAATGCTGACCCCCCAAAGGTAATATTGTTTGCCAACTTTATATTCCTGATTTTCACTAGTGCTTATCTAGAAGAGGGAAATCTCTGATACACACTGTTATAGTTTGAACATGTATTGGCTCTTGAAGTTGTTTAGGACTTTGAAATACAAAAGTGTTTAAAGAGACAAATAAGGGCATTAAGTAATTATTAAGAAGTTAATTCAATAGGAAGATGTGACTATAGTAAATGTATATTCACCCAATGACAGGGTGCCTGGCTATTTAAAATAAACATTGAATTTCAAGTCACACCTGTGGTTGCCTTGGCTGGGCCAGATCAGATAATTTCATGGGCTTTATTTGGCCCTCAAGCCATACATTCCCCACCCCTGTGTGTGAGCTGCCATAAACTTTCTTCTTAATAAGTAGCATGTCGTTGGTATTTTGTTATACTGTGAGAAAAGGTGGCATATACAATCTCAGTAGAGGTAACTTAGAAAAATAGGTACACAAGTGTTTCCAAATAGTCTAATCAATTTTTTTGCCTTTTCTATTCAACAAATATGGCCGTGAAGTCCCAGATGTTACAGTATAACTGAGGACATATAAAAAGTTGATATATTATATTATTTTTATTTTAGTTTTTTTAAGATTTACTTATTTATTTGAAAGGCAGAGTTATAGGAGAGAAGGAGGGAGCAAGAGAGGGAGAGAAGGAGAGAGGGACAGATGGAGAGACGGAGAGAGGGAGAGGATCTTCCACCCTCTGGTTCATTCTGTAAATGGCTGCAAAGGGCAGGGCTGGCCTAAGCGGTAGCCAGGAGCCTCGGACTCTATATGGCTCTATCACCTGGGTAGAAGGGGCACAGGTATTTGTGCCATCTTTGGTTGTTTTTCCATTCATATTGACAGGAAACTGGATCAGAAGTGGAGCAGCCAAGATTTGAACTGGTATGCCGGTGTTGCAGGTGGCAGCTTACCCAGCTGCACCAGAATACTGGCCCTATATATTTTTTTTATTTTGAGCTTTGATTTTCATCCCCACATAGTGGTGAGTTTTTAAATCAACCTCTAATGTGACCAAAACATCATTCATTTTTTATAATTAGTTATCATGCAATGGTGTTTGCCCTATTTATGTCTCATTTTTATAATTTAACAAGAGATTTCTAGCTAAATAATTCCCTTGTTAAATTATAAAATGTGAGACATAACCCCAGTCAGCTTGTTATTCACTTGGGAAAAATGCATAATGCATCTAATTGGTGAATCAATCTTTGTTTATCACATAGCCTCATGAAGTACAAAGTCTAGAAAATAATTTTATACCACAACTGCCAGTTTGGGTAAAAATGCTCTTGAGGTCCTTTTGAAATACATGTATGGTGGCTCACTGCGCCTTGTTCCTGAAGTCCAGCATACACAGCCTTAACAAATATCACTTGTAGTGCTAGATAAGTTGCAAACTAGCTGCAAGGTTTTCAATCACTGTCCATGAGTGTAATGTGGACATCCACAAACTTCAGGTTTTGACATCTATCATTTGGAGAGATAGTATTAGACTTTGAAGGAAAGAATAAAACTAAATGTTTGATAATATCAAATGGTCCTGGAATTTCCCAACAGTTGCTAATCTCATATTCATTTGATTGCACAAAATTTATTAATTCTAACTTAATAAATAAAAATATTTTGGAGGAAGAAGATTTATTAGAAAGAAATTTGATTTTGTTCCTCTAGATGCTGGATTGATATGGAGTATCTTATTTACCTTCTATGTGTATGGGTATGTATATGTATATATATGTGTGAGCTGTGTATTATTTCTCATAAAAATCTGACTACTTTTGTGTCATGCAACATAGTATGCAGATAATTTTCTTTAATTAATTAATTTTTAAGGAATTCAAATTTTATAAGTACAACTTTAGGAATATAGTTGTTTTTCCCACCATCTCCACCCTCCCAACCACACTCCCATCCCTCCTCTTCCTCTCTCCCCTTCCCAATCTCATTCTTCATTTAGATTCATTTTCACTTAACTTTGTACACAGAAGTCCAACCCTATACTAAGTAAAGATTTCAACAATTTGCACATACACACATACACAAAAAATGACTGAGAACTAGTTTTAGAGTTAACTCTCATAATGCAACTCATTGAGGACCAAGGTCCTGCATGGTAAGTTAGTGAACAGTGACTTCTGTAGTTATTTAACAATTAACACTTTTTTTTTTGACAGGCAGAGTGGACAGTGAGAGAGAGAGACAGAGAGAGAAAGGTCTTCCTTTGCCGTTGGTTCACCCTCCAATGGCCGCCGCTGCAGCCGGCGCACCGCGCTGATCCGATGGCAGGAGCCAGGATCCAGGTGCTTTTCCTGGTCTCCCATGGGGTGCAGGGCCCAAGCACTTGGGCCATCCTCCACTGCACTCCCTGGCCATAGCAGAGAGCTGGCCTGGAAGAGGGGCAACCGGGACAGAATCCGGCGCCCCGACTGGGACTAGAACCTGGTGTGCTGGCGCCGCAAGGTGGAGGATTAGCCTATTGAGCCACGGCGCCAGCCCAACAATTAACACTTTTAAGTATGATGTCAGTGACCAGTTGAGGCTCTTGACATGAGCTTCTAGGCTACGTAAGCCTTTTGAATCCACAAACTCTATCAGTATTTGGACAAGGCCATAAACAAAGTGGAAGTTCTCTCCTCCTTTTAGAGAAAAGTACATCCTTATTTGATGGCTGCTTCTTTCCTCTGGGGTCTCACTCACAGAGATCTTTCATGTAGAACATCTTTTGTCATGGTGTCTTGGCTTTCCATTCCTGAAATGTTCTCATGGGCTTTTCAGCCAGACCAGGAAGTCTTAAGGGCTGATTCTGAGGTCAGAGTGTTATGTAGAGAAGTTGTCATTCTATGAATCTGCTGTGAGGACTGCTTCCCATGTTGAAACATTTGCTTCTTTTTTTGTTTCTTGAATTGTTTTTTTTTGTTATTCAGAATCATTTGTAGAAATAATTCTTCTTCTTCTTCTTCTTCTTCTTCTTCTTCTTCTTCTTCTTCTTCTCCTTTTCCTTCTCCTTCTCCTCCTCCCCCTCCCCCTTCCCTCCCCCTCCCCCTCCCACTCCTCCTCCTCCTCCTTCTCCTCCTTCTGCTGCTGTGACAGCTTTCATATTTGTATTGTGGCTCTGTAGATAAGTGGAATGTCTACTTTCAGTGAATATCTAGAGGTGTGGCCAGGGAGCTCTGTTCAGCTCTCCAGTTTTAAGGGCATGCCTAAAGTGACACACCCAGGTTTAGTTTTGTAAATATTCTCTCATTTTTTTTCAATCAGAAGGAAAATTTATTCCGCTCAGTTGAGCGCCTCTCCTCAAAGGAGACCAGTGCCTGAGTGCTAGCCCTAGTGGGTATAATATTCATTTGCTCTGTTCCAAGGATCATATAAAGTACCTGTGCAGTCCTTAGTGTAAGTTCAGATTCCTCAGAAATGTCTTTCACCATGTAACTAGGAAGCCCTGAGCATGTGGAGCCTCCCGCTGTGACTGCCCAAAGTCCTGGCCACACCGTAAGTCTTCCCACACACCCTGTGACTGTAAGTCCCAATACAGAAACCTCACACAGTCACAAGCTCTGAGCCTTTTGTTAGTTCTCCTCACCAGAGTCAGGAGTCTCCACTAGCTGGTTGATGGGCACAGACATGAGGTGGCACAGCTGTTACATATGTCCAAAATGGTGCCTGCATATTGGCTTGTTACAGAATGCCACTGTAATGTGATTGAGAGAGAGAAACATGTCCATCCTTTTTTTTCCCCCTCTAATTTGGCAGGTACACTATCCCCCATGGGGCTCCAAGCTGAATTCCTTCTAGGCTCTTCTTACAACTTTATCATCAGTGGCTTGGCTTGCTCTAGTCTGGTCTCCCCTCACTTTCCAATCTTGGTGCATAGGTTCTTGGCTGTTGCATTCCTGAATTGTGGGCATCCACACCCTCCATGTAGGCCCACTTTGTCCTTCTAATTTCAATAGAGTTTCCTCTGCCATTTTATCAGTAACTCTTCCCTGAGACTGCGCTCTCTCCATTCTTTTTAACCTATTTCATCTTGGACTAGGGCAGTAATCTCCCTCATTACTCTGCCTTCTTGTTACTGCCTCATTTCTTTCCTTTTTTTATTCTATCTGTTATTGTTACCAGGCACTTGATCCTATTTATATGATCACTTTAACATTTAATCTTATGTACTTTCACTTTAACACTTAATATGATCATTTTAATAATTTTTAAAAGCTTTTATTTAATGAATGCAAATTTCATAGGTACAACTTTACAAATATAGTGGTTCTTCTTTCCATAACCACCCTCCCACCTCCACTCCTGTCCCACCTCCTACTCCCACTCCCATCCCATTCTTCATTAAGATTCATTTTTTTAAAATATTTTTTAACTTTTATTTAATGAATATAAATTCCAAAGTACAGCTTATGGATTACAATGGCTTCCCCCCCCATAACGTCCCTCCCACCCGCAACCCTCCCCTCTCCCACTCCCTCTCCCCTTCCATTCACATCAAGATTCATTTTCGATTCTGTTTATCTACAGAAGATCAGTTTAGCAAACATTAAGTAAAGATTTCAACAGTTTGCTCCCACACAGAAACATAAAGTGAAAAATAATAGATGATTTTTTAAATGATGATGAAATCAGATCAGACCTATTGTCATGTTTAATCCCAGTGAGAGTCAAGTTGGGAATTGATAATTTCTTCTTCTTTTTTTTTTTTTTAACAGATGATCAGTTTAGTATACATTAAGTAAAGCTTTCAACAGTTTGCACCCCCATAGAAACACAAAGTGAAATATACTGTCTGAGTACTCGTTATAGCATTAAGTCTCAATGTACAGCATGCTAAGGACAGAGATCCTACATGAGGAGTAAGTGCACAGTGACTCCTGTTGTTGACTTTACAAATTGACACTCTTGTTTATGGCCTAAGTAATCTCCCCATGCTCCAGTCATGAGTTTCCAAGGCTATGGAAGCCCCTTGAGTTCTCCGACTCTTATCTTGTTTAGACAAGGTCATAGTCAAAGTGGAGGTTCTCCTCCCTTCAGAGAAAGGTACCTCCTTCTTTGAAGACCTGTTCTTTCCACTGGGATCTCACTCACAGAGATCTTTCATTTAGGTGTGTGGTTGTTTTTTTTTTTTTTTTTTCCAGAGTGTCTTGGCTTTCCATGCTTGAAATACTCTCATGGGCTTTTCAGCCAGATCCGAATGCCTTTAGGGCTGATTCTGAGGCCAGAGTGCTGTTTAGGACATCCGCCATTCTATGAGTCTGCTGAGTATCTCGCTTCCCATGTTGGATCACTCTCCCCTTTATTTATTCTATCGGTTAGTATTAGCAGGTACTAGACTTGTTTATGTGCTCCCTTTGACTCTTAGTTCTTTCATTATGATCAATTGTGAACTGAAATTGATCACTTGGACTAGTGAGATGGCATTGGTACATGCCACCTTGATGGGATTGAATTGGAATCCCCTGGTATGTTTCTAACTCTACCATTTGGGGCAAGTCAGCCTGAGCATGTCCCAAATTGTACATCCATTAAGATTCATTTTTAACTAACTTTTTTTTTTTGACAGGCAGAGTTAGATAGTGAGAGAGAGACAGAGAGAGAGTTATAGAAAGTGAGAGACAGAGAAAAATGTCTTCCCTCCACTGGATCACTCCCCCAATGGCTGCCACGGCCAGTGCCGCGCCAATCTGAAGCCAGGAGCCGGGTGGTTTCTCCCTGTCTACCATGTGAGTCCAGGGACCCAAGCACTTAGGCCATCCTCTGCTGCCCTCCTGGGCCACAGCAGAGAGCTGGACTGGAAGAGGAGCAACCGGGACTAGTACCTGGTGCCCCAACTGGGAGTAGAACCCGGGGTGCTGGTGCCACAGGTGGAGGATTAGCCAATTGAGCCATGGCACTGGCCATTTTTAATTAATTTTATATACAGAAGAACAACTCTATATTAAATAAGGATTTCAACAGTTTGCACCCCCCCCACATAATGTATAAAGTACTGTTTGAGAACAAGTTTTGCAATTAATTCTCATAGTACAACTCATTAAGAACAGAGGTCCTACATGGGGAGTAAGTGCCCAGTGACTTCTGTTGTTAATTTAACAATTAGCACTCTTATTTATGACATCAGTGATCACCCAAAGCTCTTGCCATGAGATGCGAAAGGTATGGGCGCATTTTGTGACTATAAACTCCTTTAGTATTTAGGCAAGGCCATAAGCAAAGTGGAAGTTCTCTCTTCCCTTCAGAGAAAAGTACATCCTTCTTTGATAGCTCCTTCTTTTCACTGGGGTCTTACTCACAACGATCCTTCATGTAGGATTTTTTTTTGTGCCACAGTGTCTTGGTTTTTCATGCCTGAACAGCTCTCATGGGATCTTCAGCCAGATCTGAATTGCTTAAAGGCTGATTCTGAGGTCAAATATTACTTAAAGCAATTGTCATTCTATGATCTACTGTATGGACTGCTTCTCATGTTGGAACGTTCTTTCATTTTTAACTCTATCTATTATTATTACCAGGCACTTGATCCTATTTATATAATCACATTAACACTTAATCCTATCTATATGTCCACTTTAACACTAAATATGATCACTTTAACAATTAAGATGGCATTTTTATCACCAGGCTTGATGGGATTTAGAGTCTCATGACAAGTTTTTAAACTGTACCCTTAGAAGTAAGTCCAGGCTGGCGCCATGGCTCACTAGGCTAATCCTCCGCCTTGCGGTGCCAGCACACCGGGTTCTAGTCCCGGTTGGGGCACCGGATTCTGTCCTGGTTGCCCCTCTTCCAGGCCAGCTCTCTGCTATGGCCCGGGAGTGCAGTGGAGGATGGCCCAAGTGCTTGGGCCCTGCACCCACATGGGAGACCAGGAAAAGCACCTGGCTCCTGCCTTCGCATCAGTGTGATGCGCCGGCCACAGCGCGCTAGCCGTGGTGGCCATTGGAGGGTGAACCAATGGCAAAAGGAAGACATTTCTCTCTGTCTCTCTCACTGTCCACTCTGCCTGTCCAAAAAAAAAAAAAAAAAAGAAGAAGTAAGTCCATAGGAATTTATGCAGAACTATACGACTTTACAGTTATAAATTTCCTCCTCCCTCTCTTATTTTCACAATTATTTTTTTACTGAGATCCATTTTCAACTGACTTCATACACATATGATTAACTCTATGTTAAGTAGAGTTCAACAAATATTATGAAGACATAAAACAAATATTATGAATGAAGAAACAACCAAAAAATCAAACTTCCTTGATGGTCAAGACAAAGGCAGCTCAAGTCATCACTACTCAAAGTGTCAATTTCATTTTTACAGATTTAGTTTTAGGTGCTCTATTAGTTGCCACATATCAGGGAGAACATATGGTATTTGTCCCTTTGTGGCTGGCTTATTTCACTAAGTATGATGTTTTCCAGATTAATCAATTTTGTTGAAAATGACTAGGTTTCATTTTTTTTACTGCTGTGTAATATTTCATGGTGTACATATCCCATAATTTCTTTATACAGTCTTTGGTTGATGGACATTTAAGTTGATTCTGTGTCTTAGCTATTGTGAATTGAGCTGCAATGTGCAGCTGCGATGTGCAGGTGCAGGTAACTCTTGTTTACTGATTTCATTTCCCTTAGATAAATTCAAAGGAGTGGGATGGCTAGGTCATATGGGAGGTCTATATTCAGATTTTTGAGGTATCTCCATACTGTCTTCCATAGTGGCTTACCTGATTACATTCTTGTAACCTATTTTAGTGGATTAGGGTACCTTTTTCCCCACATCCTCACCAACATTTGTTGTTTGGTTAATTTCTGTATGAAAGCCATTCTAACTGGGGAGAGGCTAAACTGCATTGTGATTTTGATTTTGATTTCCCTGACAGTTAGTCATCCTGAGCTTTTTTTCATATTTCTGTTGGCCATTTGGATTTCTTCATTTGAAAAATATCTGTTTAAGTCCTTGTCCCATCTCTTAAGTGGGTTGTTTGTTTTGTTGTTTTGGGTTTCTTGATCTCTTTGTATATTCTAGTTATTAATCCTTATCAGTTGCATAGTTTGCAAATAATTTCTCCCATTTTCTTGGTTGCCTTTTCACTCTCCTGAGGGTTTTCTTGCCATACAAAAACTTCTTTATCTATCTATCTATCTATCTATCTATCTATCTATCTATTTTTAACTTTTATTTAATAAATATAAATTTTCAAAGTGCAACTTTTAGATTATAGCAACTTTTTCCTCCCATAACCTCCCTCCCACCCGTAACCCTCCCATCTCCCACTCCCTCTCCCATACCATTCATATCAAAATTCATTTTCAATTATCTTTATATACAGAAAATCAATCTATTATATATTAAGTAAAGATTTCAACAGTTTGCACCCACACAGAAACACAAAGTATAAAGTATTGTTTGAGTACTAGTTATACTGTTAATTCGCATAGTACAACACATTAAGGACAGAGATCCTACATGAGGAGTAAGTGCACAGTGACTCCTGTTGTTGATTTAACAATTGACACTCTTATGGCATCAGTAATCACCCTTGTCATGAGCTGCCAAGGCTATGGAAGCCTCTTGAGTTCACAAACTCCGATTTTATTTAGACAAGGCCATAATCAAAGTGGAAGTTCTCTCCTCCCTTCAGAGAAAGGTACCTCCTTCGGCCTGTTCTTTGCACTGGGATCTCACTCACAGAGATCTTTCATTTAGGTCATTTTATGCCACAGTGTCTTGGCTTTCCATGCCTGAGATACTCTCATGGGCTTTTCAGCCGGATCTGAATGCCTTAAGGGCTGATTCTGAGGCCAGAGTGCTGTTTAGGACCTCTGCCATTCTATGAGTCCTGCTTCCCATGTTGGATCGTTCTCTCCCTTTTTTATTCTATCAGTTAGTATTAGCAGTCATTAGTCTTGTTTATGTGACCCCTTGGACTCTTAGTCCTATCATTATGTTCAATTGTGAACAGAAATTGATCATTTTTCCCCATTACACTTGAGATAGAAAATGAGAATGAGAATAGATGGTCATGTAGAGGAGTCATGGTCAAGGTTTGGAGACGTATGATTCTAGCTCTTTTCTTTCGAATTTCCTTCCTCTTCCCATGAAGCCATACATCCACTGATGACATTTTTCTTTGTCTATGCCTCTTAATTTTTGAGACTATTTTCCAAAATCCAATAGCTGTTTTCTACTCTACCACTTTGGTTCATTTTTCTTTGAAACGATGTTCAGTATGAAATCAAACGAAAGTCACAATGATGTTATTGGTTATAAAGTGCATGACACTCTTACTCACATCATACTTGTATAACTTTTTTAAAAAAGATTTATTTATTTATTTGAAAGTCAGTGTTACACAGAGAGAAGAGAGGCAGAGAGAGAGAGAGAGAGAGAGAGAGACAGAGAGAGAGGTCTTCTTTCCAATGGTTCACTCCTCAATTGGCTGCAGCAGCTGGAGCTGCGTGGATCTGAAGCCAGGAGCCAGGAGCTTCCATTGGGTCTTCCATGTGGCGCCAGCCCCTATAACATTTTTTTATTCTTTTAGTCTAGTTAACATTTTTAGGAAATACCCTTTTGAGAATTTTCTTCTTTGCTTTTGACTTTGTTCTGTGGTGCTCAAATACACAAATCATAGAATTAAAATTAATATTGGTACCATTTCTTTTCAAAGACTTATTTATTTTATTTATTTGAAAGACAGAGTACAGAAAGAGAAAGAGGTCTTCCATCCGCTGGTTCACTCCTTACACGGCTGCAACGGCCGGATCTGCGCCAATCTGAAGCCAGGAGCCAGGAGCTTCTTCTGGGTCTCCAGGTCCCCTACATGGGTGCAAGAGCCCATGGACTTGGGCCATCTACTACTGCTATCCCAGACTATAGCAGAGAGCTGGATTGGAAGAGGAGCAGCTGGGACTAGAACCAGAGCCCATATGAGATACCGGTGCTTCATTCCAGGGCTTTAACCCTGTACCACAGTGCCAGCCCCAATATTGGTTCCATTTAAAATCAGATCTGATGAGACTGGATTCATATACATATTTTTTAAAGATTGATTTGTTTACTTGAGAGGCTGAGTTACAGAGAGAGGGGGAAACAGAGAGGGAAGTTTTCCATCTACTAGTTCACTCCCCAAATAGCTGCAACGTCAGGAGCCAGGATCTTCTTCTGGGTCTCCCATGTAGGTGTCAGCCCTTGTCTCTAGTTTAAAGAGCAGTATACTTTTCTTTTTATTATTTTTTGAATTCTGTTTTTGCTGGAGGCTTAATATTATTAATATAAAGTCAACTGAAAGTATGTCATTATAAAAATTAAAAGAATAAACATGAAGGTGAGATGGTGGGAGCATGGGTGGGATGGTGTGTAGCGTGTGTTCCTAATTTTGTGTATATGAAATACACGAAAGGTGTTCACCTTGTATAACTAAATAACTATATAAATTAATTAATTAAAAAAAATAGGTGGTACACTTCAAGGAATTGGTGTGACTTCTTAGATAAGATCCCAAAACCCAGTCAAGAAAAGCAAAACTATACAAATGGTATTGTATCAGTCTCAGAAGTTTTTGTGCAGCAAAGAATAAAATCTGTAGAGTGAAGAGACACCCAAAGGAATAGGAAAAATATTTGTGTTCTATTTATCTGACAAAGGATTAATATCCAGATAATATAAGCAACTCTAGAATAGAAAACAACCAATCCAGGGACCAGCATTGTTGTATATTAGGTTAAGCTACCATCTGTGACTTCAGCATCCCATATTTGTCCCTATTCTTGGAGCAGTCAGGACTTGGGCTGACACTGTGGTATGGGATGCTGGCATCCAGAGCAGTGGCTTCATTCACTGGCTACAAGGCTGGCCCCTGCATTGCCAGTATTTAGAGATGCTGTGTATATTCAACAGACAAAACATAGCAAATAAAAAACATAAAGAAACAACCAAAAAGAAAAAGTATAAAGCCATATATCCTCTATTAACCAAGTCTGGTGGTGGAACATGGGGAGTGCGATTCTATTCCTCTGAAAATCATTATCTCTCTGTGAGGAAACTTGGTTAGTAATTATTTTTCAGGGCCCACATAAAGGCTTAGATAATATTAAGAAAGAGTGGCATATGTGTTTATTTTTATTATTATTATTTGGTATTCTGATTATTTCAATAGGTGTTATTTGTAGAATATTGAAGGAGGCAGTTAGAGGCCTTGACACCCTCTGTATGTAATAGAAACAGAACAATTTAATGGGGGAAACTTTCTTTTGGTAGAGCTTAAAATGAAATTACAGTTGGAAAATTTAGTTTATTAAACTGAAAATAATGACTATGGAGCAATAATAATTAAAATTCTGACAAAAGCTATTTCAGGAGTGAGATCCTCATTAAAAAAGCTGAATTTATTCTTTATTATATATGAAACATATAGAGTGTATAAAATGTTAAATATAATTGTAAATGTTAGTTATTTTAAAGTTCAAGACTATGATATTTTTATGTTTTTTTTTTCCCTATGGTAGTATAACTAATATCTAAACGTACTGAAATTGTTATGGAAATAGTTATTTCCTGTTAATTAATAGTGCATTAGTATATTCACTGTATCTTGTGGTCTCTCACCATTTTAGTTAAACTCTTTTTTAATGTATTTGAATTTACAATTGTGCAATGAATGTCAAGTAAATGAATGACTTACAATCACTAGATAGAAAAAGTGGCATTAGATTCAATATTCCAATTGTTTGAACATGGTGATTTTTCTCTTTCTCTGTGTTTTCTAAAGGCTATGTGAATGGGAAGAATGCTAATTGCTAGGAAAATACCATTCAGCTGAGGGCTGCTTAGCCACAAAAAGCAAAGACCAGAATTTGATTGGGTTCTGGGATCATTACTCTGCCACTGGCAGTGGGGGAAGGTGCTTAGAGGGGACAAAAATGACTTCAAAGAGATACTCTGACCAAGGCAGAGGACCAGTGTCTAAGGTCAGGCTGAGAAGCTGAATTAATTCTATACAAGGTCCTAGTCAAGGAGAGATTAGCTACTAGGAAGGGGAAGAGAAAATAAATACAGAAGGAACTTAAAAGAGGGCTTAGGGGAATATTCTTTCAGAGTGGTCCTGTGACTTTCAAAGAACAGTTAAAATTTGATAAAATGTGATATTCTTTTTTCTCCATATGATTGCACAATTTTAACCTTTCTATAACATCGGACAATTCATATTAAGGTGGGCACTGAACCTTGTAGTATTCATACAGAATGAAGAATTCTCACTTAATTCCAATTGACTAGGTTGGATCTGTTGCATTACATTTAAAGTTGGCAGTGAACTTGAAGTCTCAGCTCATCTTTTCACTAACCTAGAATTCTTTGACAAATCCCTTTACTTCTCAATAGCTGCAGTTACATCACATGCAGAATGATTTCTAAGGGTAGGAGAGAAGAGATAGCAAATTTGAATCTGAAGAATATTTTAGAGCTGTAAAATACCATGATTATATAAACAGAATACAGAATTGATCTGTGTGTCACTTCTCAATCTTTATAGCTATTAGGCAAACTAGTGATTTCCATTTATAAAATCAGAACAATGCCCCTTTATGTAGTAGGTGTTAGCTTCTATGTAATGTGCATCAAACTCAATTTAGCATACAGCATGAACTTAAAAATCATGGCTATAAGTATTATTCACTTTTTGTTGTTATTACCAATGTGGGACACTTTTGCATCTTCAGGGTGTTATAAAAATAGTAGCATTTGGCAAATTATGTCACAATAATGAAGGAATTTTTCCTTTGTGAAAAAAATCTATTTTATATGAAATTCTAATTTTCTCCAAGGTTTATTATCTGGGTAAGTGCTCACAAGGCAGTTTAATACAAACATAGAGACAGCCAATAAATCTATAAGAATATAGCAACATGAACTTTAGAAAAAATCCTGTCGTTATCATCTTTTTCTCTACTGTTTATGTGTTAAAGGGCCTTGTATAAATAGTATTTTTACTACACACTCAAAATATATATCATATCTATACTACATATATACTCTGTACTGTGGCAAACTACTTTTTTTTTTGATAGGCAGAGTGGACAGTGAGAGAGAGAGACAGAGAGAAAGGTCTTCCTTTGCCGTTGGTTCACCCTGCAATGGCCGCCGCGGCCGGCGTGCTGCGGATGGCGCATCGTGCTGATTCTATGGCAGGAGCCAGGTGCTTATCCTGATCTCCCATGGGGTGCAGGGCCCAAGCACTTGGGCCATCCTCCACTGCACTCCCTGGCCACAGCAGAGAGCTGGCCTGGTAGAGGGGCAACTGGGACAGAATCCGGCGCCCCAACCTGGACTAGAACCCGGTGTGCCAGCTCCGCAAGGCGGAGGATTAGCCTAGTGAGCCGCGGCGCCAGCCGGCAAACTTGGTTAACCATTGTTTTTTTAAATAAAGGTTTTTTTTTTTTTTTTTTTTTTTTTTTTTTTGGCCAGGCAGAGTGGACAGTGAGAGAGAGAGAGACAGAGAGAAAGGTCTTCCTTTTGCCATTGGTTCACCCTCCAATGGCCGCTGCAGTTGGCGCACCGTGCTGATCCAAAGGCAGGAGCCAGGTGCTTCTCCTGGTCTCCCATGGGGTGCAGGGCCCAAGCACTTGGGCCATCCTCCACTGCCTTCCTGGGCCACAGCAGAGAGCTGGCCTGGAATAGGGGCAACCGGGACAGAATCCGGCGCCCCGACCAGGACTAGAACCCGGTGTGCTGGCGCTGCAAGGCAGAGGATTAGCCTAGTGAGCCGTGGTGCCAGCCTTAATTTGTTTTTAATCTTTCTTTTATAAGACATTCTTATATTTTAAAAATTTATTTGACAGGTAAAGTTATAGACAGTGAGAGAGACAGAGAGACAGAGAGACAGAGAAAGGTCTTCCTTCCATTGGGTTCACTCCCCAAATGGCTGCTATGGCAGGCGCTGTGCTGATCCGAAGCCAGGAGCCAGGTGCTTCCTCCAGGTCTCCCATGGGGTGCAGGGCCCAAGCACTTGGGCCATCCTCCACTGCACTCCTGGGCCACAGCAGAGAGCTGGACTGGAAGAGAAGCAACCGGACTAGAACCCGGTGCCCATATGGGATGCCAGCGCTGCAGGTGAAGGATTAACCAAGTGAGCCACAGTGCCGGCCCCCCTTTAATCTTTCTTCATTAATTTTCTTAATTTGTTTTTGAAGTAATATATTTAAACACTGTATAACAATAAAAAGGCTTAATATTTCACTGAATAAGATATTTGACATTTTTATTTTATTTTATTTTATTTTATTTTTGACAGGCAGAGTGGACAGTGAGAGAGAGAGACAGAGAGAAAGGTCTTCCTTTTTGCCGTTGGTTCACCCCCTAATGGCCGCTGCGGCCGGCGCGCTGTGCTGATCCGAAGCCAGGAGCCAAGTGCTTTTCCTGGTCTCCCATGTGGGTGCAGGGCCTGAGGACTTGGGCCATCCTCCACTGCACTCCTGGGCCATAGCAGAGAGCTGGACAGGAAGAGGAGCGACTGGGACAGAATCCGGCGCCCTGACCGGGACTAGAACCAGGTGTTCTGAGGCCGCAGGTGGAGGATTAGCCTATTGAACCAGCCAATATTTTACAAGTTAAAAAACAAAAAGACCCTAGTTTAGTAGAAATACAGACAATGGCTGGATATAATATTTGAATGGACAAATGACTATCGCACCCATATATAGTAGATTTTAAAATAATCAGATCATTAAAAAGATAGTAGTATAATATTGTTAACTATTAGTTTGACAATTTTAATACAAAATTTAAAACACTGTATTTGCAGCAGTACTAACACACACATTTCTGTTTTTTAACTTTCATTTCTCACGTAAAGGGAGAACATGTGGTATTTGTCTCTTGGGATCCAGTTTATTTCACTCAACATGATGTCTTCCAGTTGCATCCATTTTGCTGCAAATGATAGAATTGTATTCTCTTTTATAGCTGAATAATAGCCATTGTGTATATATACCACATTTTCTTTCTCCATTCTTTTCATGATGGACACCTTTGTTGGTTCTAAATTTTGGTTTTTGTGAACAGTGCTGCAGGTATCTCTTGGATACACTTTTTAAAAAAGTGGTCAACTGATATTAATGTCTGGAACACAGTGAAGCATTTTTTGTTTATATATTTTCTATTGTCATTTTTGAGCTACAATGGAAGATTACAGTAGATGTGCTAGATACTGTGTGGCCCTCCAATCCTAATACTTATTAACATTTTATACAAAGACTGTTGACCACTGGCATATATTATGTGTACACACACACACACAAATACATAATGAGGGGTCCTAAGAAGTTCATGGATGAGGCTGGCACTGTAGCATAGTAGGTTAATCCTCCACCTGTGGCGTTGGCATCCATGTGGGCATGATTTCGAGTTCTGATTTCTACTCTTCTGATACAGCTCTCTGCTTATAGTCTGGGAATCCAGTGGAAGATAGCCCCAGTACTTTGGCCCCTGAACCCACATGGAGACCTGGGAGAAACTCCTGGCTCTTGGCTTTGGATAGGCCCACCTCTGGCCATTGCAGTCATTTAGATAGTGAACCAGCAGATGGAAGACCTCTTTCTCCCTGTCTCTCCCTCTCTCGGTGTATAATTGTGCCTTTCAGATGAATGAATCTTAAAAAAAGTTCATGAAAATGCATATTATCCAAAGCTGCATATATTTGCACTAAAATAAACTTATGTTTCAATTTTATTTCCTACATATACATGGATATATGCATGTTTATATGTATTATATTTATAAATGCATAAAGATATATATATATTTATATATAAATGCATAAAGATACATTTAAGTAAGTATACATTATATACATAGCTTAGTAATAGTGTATATGAATATCTATATGTATGTATACGTATATGTATACACACAGAAAGAAAAAGTGGTAGTTGCTATTTATTATTTTCTTGTACTAAGCATTTTGTATGCATATTTATGAAACAGTTAAAATTATATCCATTTTGTAGGGACAAAGAAATTGAAGCTCAGAGATATTAAGTGATGTAGTCAAGGTCACACAGTAAGTAAATAACAGAGATGTGTTTTAATTCAGTGCTGTGTGGACCTAATGCTCCAGCTGGCAAAAAGTGGTACAGCTTCATACTGTGGTCCACTACATGAATTCCTTGTGGGAAAGGGGCCGTGGGAATTTGCAGTTTCTCAGCCACAAGTAGGACTTTTGGTTGAGGAAGAAAAGGGATGGTCTGCTGTCCTTGTCATTAGGAAAAGGTGTGTATGTTTGTGTAGGTATTGTCTGTGTGCATGCTTCAGAGTGTGCTCCGATCATTCACAATCCCCAGCAGGCATCTGTATGCTCTAAAGGAAAGCTGTATTTTACCAAGTTTCTCTGAGGTTGGAATGAGTTTGGGCCAGCATATGAACACACAAGCATCTTTGGTCACAAGGAAATGCTGTCTGTTAGTTTATGAATTCAACACTAAAAGTGGTAGTGAGGTCATGACTTTTTAAAGATAAGAATTATGTACAATTCTGAACCATTATCTATTTATATTAAAAAAAATTTCTATCATCATGTAACATTAACTGTGTGTTACCTATCTCATAGTTTATACATTGAGCAAAGATTTACAAATTGAACAACCTAGTCAGTCTGTACAAAAGAACAGACTTGATAGAATATGTTTTTATATTCCAAAATTTGTAGTTAGCTATATTTAGTTGTGTGTATCACTTGAAATATAAGTATTATATCTGAAAAGAAAAAATAATGAGTGTTTTTATGTACAAGGAAATGTGCACTTAGTGTTAAAAGTGAGCTAATGTTTCATTAATACTGCTAAGAAATGCAAGTGCTACTAGGTGTAGGGCTAAATTTTATAAAGCCCTGACACTGGTCCTGTTTTTATCGCATATATTTGCGCATCTGATATATTCCTTTGAGTATCCCATTGCAAAAACAATTGCTTAAAAATGATATTTATTTGAAAGCCAGAGTGACAGAGAAAGAGGGAGAGGGAGAGGGAGAGGGAGAGGGGGAGGGAGAGGGAAAGGGAGATGGAGAGAGAGAGAGAGAGAGAGAAAATGAGAGAGATCTTCTGTCTGCTGGTTCACTCCCATGTTGGCCACAAATAGCTAGGTCTGAACCAGGCTGAAGCCAGGAGCCAGGAGCCAGGAGCCAGGAGCCAGGAGCCAGAACCCAGAAACTCCTTCCAGGTCTCCCACATTAGGACGTCTTGTGTCTCCCTCTCAGGCACATTAGCAGGAAGCTGGATTCTAAGCAGGGTGGCTAGGACTTGAAACAACATTCTGGTGTGGGATAGTGGCATCAGAAGTGGCAGCTTAACCTGCTGCACCACAATGCTCACCCTGCAAAAGTAACTTAAAAACTCAGGCCAATTCTAAAAGTGTGCTATAGGTGGTTAATTGCTTCTTAATTATTGGGACTAATCAATAATGACATACCTTATAACAATAATCATAATTTAAAAAGGATGGTAGTAGCTTTATTAGAAATGCAATTAGAGGTTTGAGGATATTGGAGCTTAAAAACATCTTTTTGATGGATTTTGAGACTTAAGCTAATTTCTCATATAAAGCATACTCAGTGTGAGTGTTTAAGTTCATGTTTTTGCATTTGGTGAAATTTTCCCAGTACAATGGTATATTTAAAAATTTGTAGTTTTTAGGTAAGTGTGAAAAAGATGTAAAGATATTTCAAAAAACTTCACAGAAAAATGGAAATAAAAGATAAGAAGATTATTATAATGCAAGAAGCTTGAAATCACGGATAAAATTGATCTTCAAAAAGTTCATGAAAAATGTGTATTATAAAAAACTAGGGCAGGCGCCGCAGCTCACTAGGCTAATCCTCCGCCTTGCGGCGCTGGCACACTGGGTTCTAGTCCCGGTCGGGGCGCCGGATTCTGTCCCAGTTGCCCCTCTTCCAGGCCAGCTCTCTGCTGTGGCCAGGGAGTGCAGTGGAGGATGGCCCAAGTGCTTGGGCCCTGCACCCCATGGGAGACCAGGAGAAGCACCTGGCTCCTGCCATCGGATCAGCGTGGTGAGCTGGCCTCCAATGGAGGGTGAACCAATGGCAAAGGAAGACCTTTCTCTTTGTCTCTTTCTCTCACTGTCCACTCTGCCTGTCAAAAAAAAAAAAAAAAAAAATCCAAAAAACAAAAAACTTAAAAAAAAACAACTATTCATAGGTTTCAAAATTTTTTTGCACCAAAATAAATTTATCATTTAATTTCATTTTCCATGAACTTTTTGAAGAACCCTCTGTAAGCCATACATTGGACCAACACATTTTTGGATGTTTCATCAATCTTTTTATGTATTGAGATGGTAGCAAGCCAAAAATAAAATGGTCCTTTCGTCTCATGTTTGGAATCTTATGTGATTATTATTTCTTTCCAAAGAATAAAACTTTATTTAAATATAAAATATTTCACACAAATTTACTCAATCTTTTTTTTTAAGATTTATTTTATTTATTTGAAAGACAGAGTTACAGAGAGAGGTAGAGACACAGAGAGAGGTCTTCCATCCGCTGGTTCACTCCCCAGATGGCCGCAACGGCTGGAGTTACGCCTATCCAAAGCCAGGAGCCAGGAGCTTCCTCTGGGTCTCCCATGTGGGTGCAGGGGCCCACGGGCCATCTTCTACTGCTATCCCAAGCCATAGCAGAGAGCTGGATTGAAAGTGGAGCAGCTGGGACTAGAAACTGTGCTCATGTGGAATGCCGGCACTTCAGGCCAGGGCTTTAACCCACTGTGCCACAGCACAGACTCCAATTTATTTGATCTTGAAATACTCATTTTATATCCTCTACTTACCCTAAGACTGCCTTTCTATATAATTTTTGCTTTTGTTTTCAATGTCATTTGTGACAATAGCGGTAAATAATCATTGTTAAAGTAGTTATTTATAGTTTTAGAAAAATACAAGGATACTTCAGAAAGCTTATGGAAAAATGAATTTGTGATATTTTGGCATAAAAAAGTTTTGAAATTAATGAATGTGTGTGGATTTCATGGAAAAAATCTATATTACGAAAAACCTGTTCATGTAATTCAAGTTTTTTTTTTGCACCACAGTAAGCTTATCCTTTAATTCTATTTTCCGTGAACTTTTTGAAGTCACTATGTATTTTTATGTTGTTAAAATTATATTAAGATTTTGGTTACATTTTAAGTTTCAATTTCAAAACAGAGAAAGGAGAATCTAGTAGAGAAGGAAAAAAAGGCAACCAAGTGATGGTGAGCTGTTGAGTATTAGGTGACATAAATTTATGTGAATCTCAAAAGCATGGAAAAAAAGAACAGCCTAGTTCTCTATGGTTGAATAAACAAGGTGGGAACTATCTCTCACCAAATTGTATTTTAATCTTTTTCAGTTTTTCTGCTGTCTCTTCACATAATTAGTGGTTGATAGTTATTAATTTATTTGACATTTATCATGCCATTGTTAATCATGCATGTCTAATATGCTTTAATTAGACTTGAGAGGAATTTTCTTATATGATGGGCTAATATTAATGCGATATTTATTGAGAGAAAGTAAATATTTTTACATAAATCATACTGTAATTTACTAATTTAATTCCTTCTACTCTAGAATATACATTGTGACATTGACATTGACATCTAAAATCTAAAATCTGAAATCTAAGTGAAATAGCAACAGTTGAATATTGGCCAATATTTATGTAGTTACTTAATGCATCCTTCTTGGAAACATTTATCAGAACAAATTATATGTTACAAGTCATTTATAAGCACAGATTATCCAGCCACAAAGTTTTCCTACAAGCTATATTTATATTCCAAATCTTATTGACTGGGAATCTTACAAGTTGAGCTAGACCTTAGTGAGTGAGGAGATGATGACTGAAAAGAACATCCATTATCCTGGTCATTGTTACCTGAGTTTCTTCTTGAGCTCTGTATTAGTCAGCTTTTTGTTAGCATAATGAAATACCTGAAACAGGCTACTTATGAAGAAAAGTTTATTTTGCTTACAGTTTTGGAGGTTCAAAGTCTAAGATCAGGTGACACCATTGTCTTGGCTTCTAATGACGTTGTAGCAGATGATTGTGCCATGTTATGGCAGGGGTGCTGCTAGAGATGAGGGATCACATCTTAAACAGAAGCTAGATGGAGAGATGGTCCAGGCTTATTGCTTTTGTAATAACCCTCTTGTGAGAACCCAAGGTTGCCTAATGACCCAAGGACATTCCAGTAAGCTCACCTTTTAAAGGTTCCAGAGCACCTCCCAATACCATCTCTGGAGAGCAAACCTGCAATTATATGGACCTTTGGAATGTATGTAGACTGTATCCAAATAATAGCAAACACATTTCCTTGTACGATTCCTCTTTCTCTTGCTTCTCTTTCTTGTGTGAATCTCTGTCTTTGTCTTTTCTTCAGTTTGAAATTTATCATGGCATCTAAGGATGAGTTCTAGAGAATCTGCATTGTAAATTTTTGAAGCTCATGCTTCTCTGGGAATGTCATATATAGCTTGGTAAAATCAATATCCTTGGGGCCAATGCTGTGTGGCATAGCAAGTAAAGCCTCTGCCTGCAAAGCCAGCATCCGATGTGGGTGCTGGTTTGAGTTCCAGTTGATTCACTTCTGATCCAGCTCTTTGCTAATGCAGTTGGAAATGCATCAGATGATGGTCCAAGTGTTTGGGCCCCTGCACCCATGTGGGATACCCACAAGAAGCTCCTGGCTCTTGTCTTTGGATTGGCACAGTTCTGGCTATTGTGAGCATCTGGAGAGTTAACTAGAGGAAGGATGGAAGATCTCTCTCCCTCTCTGTTTTTCCCTCTATCTCTTTCTGTAACTCTGCCTTTCAAATTAATAAATAAATCTTTGAAAAATCAATGTCCTTTATTGTCTTTGGTTCAAATGATTTCAGTGGTTTCCCTTATCCATGGAAGATACGTTTCAAGAACCCCAGTGGATATCTGAAACCATGGATAGTAATAAACCCTATAAACACTTTATTTTTTCCTGTACCTACATACATATGATAAAATTTGATTTAAAGTTATACATAGTAAGAATTTAATAATAATAATTAACAATAAAATAGAAGAGTTATATCAAAATATCATAATAAACATGTGATATCTCTTTCTCAAAATATCTTTAACATTTTTAGACTGCAGATAACTGGAACCATGGAAAGCCAAAATATGGATAAGGCAACACTGCACTTATACTTGTTTGTATGTGATTTCTATTAGTTGAATCCCAAGCAATAACAACCTCCTGTACCACAATGCCTTCCTGAGTAAAACTCTCAAAAGAATAAGTAAATTTTAATATGCATTTTTGTCAGAATAATAAATTTGTGATTAATTTACAACATATTACAGCATAGTCTCTAATTTTCTGACCTTGAAGATTTTGAAATTCTCCCGATTGTAAATCATTTCAAATTTATAATAAATTTAATTCTAAACTTTTAGGCAATAAAACATTCTGTTCTATTTATTTGTTTTTATTTCTTTTAAAGGCAAAGAGACAGGGATAGAATGAGATAGAAAAAGAGAACTTCCACCTGCTAGTTTACTCTCCAAGTACCCACAGTAGCTGAAGGTGTCTATGCTAGGTCATATCCAGGGGTTGGGAACTCAATCTGAGTTTCCCATGTGTGAGGCAGGGACCCATGTTCTTGAGCCATTACCTGATGTCTCCCAAGTTGGACATTAGCAGGAAGCTGTGATTGGGAATCCTAGGCACTTGTTTATGAAATGTGGGCATTTTATAAGTGCCATAAATGCATACCCCAAATAGTGGTGCCATAAATGCATACCCCAAATACTAACTGTTAATAGCTATGGCTTCAGTCAAGTGAAATAGC
The DNA here is from genome assembly GCF_051225735.1 of Oryctolagus cuniculus. NCBI lineage: Eukaryota > Metazoa > Chordata > Mammalia > Lagomorpha > Leporidae > Oryctolagus > Oryctolagus cuniculus. The sequence goes on from NC_142870.1 coordinate 65,148,508, forward strand.
ACAGAAATCTAGCATTTTAATATTTAAGCAGACTTATCCAATAATCTCAACTCAGTAATTATATTTTCTAAGTATTAGTGAAAAAGTCACAAATTGTATATAAAGATAAGTAGTTATTATATTTTCTTTTTTTAAAAAGATTTATTTTTGATTTGAAAAAGAGTTACACAAAGAGAGGGAGAGATTGACTGAGTGATAGAGAGAAAGAGAGAGAGAGAGAGCTTCTGTCCCCTAGTTCACTCCTCAGGTACTGCAATGGCCAGAATTAGGCCAGCCCAAAGCAAGGAACTCCTTCTGGGTTTCCCACATGGGTAGCATGTGCCCAAACACTTGAGTAATCTGCTTCTGTTTTTCCCAGGCAGCAGGGAGCTAGATTGGAAGTGGAGCAGCCAAGACTCGAACCAGCAACAGTAAGGGATGCTAGTATAGTAAGTAGCAGCTTAATGGGCTATAACACAATGCTGGCCCCTATTATATTTTCATTTATTTTTTCTCTTTTACTTTATAAATCTTATTTTCTAAATTTCAGTTAGCTTTTAACAAATTCTATATAGTTTACAGATAAAATTTTAGAATATAATGATATTCCCTTCCTATATCCCTCCCAATCTGTCTCTCCCTTTTTTCTCTCACACTCTCCCTTTATTTTTTTAGTTTTTGAGATAACATTTCAAATTTACATTACAGTAAAAAGGCTTAATGCTACACTGAATAAGAAATTTAACAAGTAAAAAAGAAAAAAAGTCCCTTTTTTAGTGGGAATATAGACAATGGCTATTAAAAAATTGAATGGAGAGGCTTCTCCAAGATGGTGGAATAGGGAGGGAGCACACTGATAGTCTGGGAAAAGATAGTTTAATAAAAGTAGAGATCCTGTAGTTTCAGGGAAGAGTGAGGGAAAAAAATTGCAGAGGAAAGTCTTCCAGAACTAGTGGGACATGGTAGACCCATGAGGAGGGCATGGGTGCCCACGGCTTGGGACCCCAGCCGTAGAGTTTACACACCAGCGCTGGAAAGGGAGGTGAGGCAAAAACTCAGTAGCCTGAGACACTGGTGGGGAAGCAGCAGAAAAGCAGGAAGAGCCTAGAGGGAACGAGGCTTGAAGCCCCGTGGGGGAAAGGTCACCAGGCTAACTAGAGGAAAAAAATAAATAAATAAAAGCAACCAGTACGGACACGATCCTCTCCACTCACCTTACAAAGGTGAGTAAGACAAAGAGCAGGAGCCATTTTGGACATATGTAAAAGCTGTGCCACCTCTGGGCTGCGCCCACCCTCAGCCAAGCAGAACAACCTGACTCTGGTGGGGAGAAATAATAGCAGGTTAAGACCTAGTGAATGTGTGGAGCTAATGAACTGAGACTGAAAAAAAAAAAACTGAGGGTGTGGGAGAGAACTCACAGAGTGCCTGAGACACCACAAACTCGGCAACCTAGGCAACCAATAGGAGATTACAGGGGAATTTGAGCTTACACTGAGGACTGCACAGATTCTTTGTGTGGTCCTTGGGACAGAGCAGATGAATACTATACCCACAGGGGCCAGAGCTCAGACACTGACTGCCTTCATTTCACTCAGCTGTGTGGAATTACTTCCATTCTGAATGAGAGAGAGAGAGAGAGAGAGGGAAAGAGAGAGAGAGAGAGAGAAGATTTACTATGCCTAAACAACTGGGTGTGTCACCTTTGGCACACCCTTAACCCTGAAGAACCAAACAGAGCTCTCTGACCACACCCATCACAAGCCTCTAAGGATCCACCAAAAGCAGACAGTCTACTTAATCTAGAGTCATAGTATAATGAGAAAAACCACCACAGCAAGGAAAAAAAAAAAAAGAAGAAGAAACAAAAGAATATCTCCACAATGCCAAGAAACAAACACAGAAACTGAGGAAATGAGAACAAGGAAGACATTATGATGCCACCAAATGAACAAGAACCCCAATTCAAGATTATGAAGATGATGAAATAGAAGAAATGCAAGATATGGATTTCAAAAAATTTGGGGCTGGCGCTGTGGCACAGTGGGTTAATGCCTTGGCCTGAAGCGCCAGCAGCCCATATGGGCGCTGGTTCGAGACCCAGCTGCTCCACTTCCTGTCCAGCTCTCTGTGATGGCCCATGAGAGCAGCGGAGGATGGCCCAGGTCCTAGGGCCCCTGCACCCATGTGGGAGACCTGGAGGAGGCTCCTGGCTCCTGGCTCCTGGCTTTGGATCGGCACAGCTACAGCCATTGTGGCCATTTGGGGAGTGAACCATCGGATGGAAGACTTCTCTTGCTCTCTCTCTCTCTCTCTCTCTCTCCACCTCTCCTCTCTCTGTGTAACTCTGAATTTCAAATAAATAAATAAATCTTCAAAAATTTCTCATAAGAACATTAGGAAGTTCTCAAAAACAAATTCTTGAACTACAGAAATCCTTAATGGACAGGATAGAAAATCTCTCTTGCGAAAATGAAATATTAAGGAGGAATTGAAGACAAATACTGAGCTACTGTCCTGAAGATGGTGGAATAGGAAGGGAGCACACTGATAGTCTGGGGAGAGACAGTTTAATAAAAGTGGAAATACTGCAGGTTCAAGGAAGATTAGGGGAAGAAACAACAGAAGAAACTCTTCTGGAACTAATGATTCACAGCGGACCTGCGTGGAGAGCGTGGGAGCCCACAGTTCGGGACACCAGCGGCAGACTCAACACACCAGCACTGGAACGCGAGGTGAGCTGAACCTCAATAGCCCGAGACACCGGCAGGCAAGCAGAAAGAGGAGACTAGAGGGAACGACCCTGGGGGGAAAAGTTCACCAGGCTAACTAGAAGAGAGAGAGAGAGAGAGAGAAAAGTGAACGATACGGACACGGGTTTCTCTCTCTCCACTCACCTCTCAAAGGCGAGCAAGACAAAGAGCAGGTGCCATCGTGGACATACGTCATAAGCAGAGAGACTTCAGGTCTGCACCGGCCCTGAGCCTAGCAGAAAAACCTGACTCTGGGCGGGGTGAATTAACAGGAGATTAGGACCTAGTAAATTTGTGGTGCTACTAAACTGAGGCTGTGAAAAAAGACAGTGGGGGAGAGAACTCACGGAATTCACATGAGTACTCTCCAGAGATGCTACAATTCCATAACTTTGGCAACCCAATGGGAGACTGAAGGATAATTTGAGCCCAAACTGAGGGCAGGACAGATTCCCTATGTGGTCCTTGGGAAAGAGCTTCTGATCTCTGGCTCCTGTGGGTATATCATTTGCCTGCTAACTACCTCCAACTTCGTTCAGCTGTGCAGAATTACTTCCCTTTTGAATCAAAAAAAGAAAGAAAGAAAGAGAGAGAGAGAGATCTACCACGCCTAACCTGGGAGTGTCACCTTTGGCACAAACAGAGCTCTCAGGCCACACCCAACTCAAGCCTCTAAGGCTCCATCAAAAACAGACAGTCCACTTAACCTAGAGTCATAGTATAACAAGAAAAAGCACCACAGGGAAGAAACCAAATATCTCCAATATGCCAAATAACAAACGCAAAAACCAAGGTAATAAGAACAAGGAAGTCACTATGATGCCCCCAAATGAAAAGACACCCCAATTCAAGATTATGAAGATGATGAGATAGAAGCAATGCAAGAAGCAGATCTCAAAAAATTGATAAGAACATTAAGAAGTTCTCAAAAACAAAGTCTTGAACTACAGAAATCCTTAATGGACAAGATTGAAAATATTTCTCATGAAAATGAAATATTAAGGAGGAATCAAAATGAAATGAAACAACTAGTAGAACAGGAAACTGTGATAGTGATGAGAAATAATAATGAAATGAAAGAATTCAATAGATCAAAACAAACATACTAGAGAGCCTTAAAAACAGAATGGGTGAAGCAGAAGAGAGAATATCGGACTTAGAAGACAGAGAACAGGAAAGGATACAGTCAGACCAAAGAAAAGAAGAGGAAATTAGAAATCTAAAACATATTGTTGGGAATCTTCAGGATACTATTAAAAAAGCAACATTTGGGTTCTAGGAGTTCCTGAAGGCATGGAGAGAGAGAGAAAGGATTAGAAGGCCATTTTAGTGAGATATTAGCAGAAAATTTCCCAGGTTTGGAGAAGCACAGAGACATCCTAGTACAGAAAGCTCATAGAACCCCTAATAAACATGACCAAAAGAGATCCTCAGCACGACACGTTGTAATTAAACTCACCACAGTGAAACATAAAGAAAAGATCCTAAAATGTGCAAGAGAGAAACGTCAGATTACTCTCAGAGGATCTCCAATCAGACTCACAGCTGACTTCTCATCAGAAACCCTACAAGCTAGGAGGGAATGGCGAGATATAGCCCAGGTACTAAGAGAGAACAACTGCCAGCCCAGAATATTATATCCTGCACAGCTCTCATTTGTGACTGAAGGTGAAATAAAGACCTTTCATAGGAAACAGAAATTGAAAGAATTGTTGCCACTCGTCCAGCCCTGCAAAAGATGCTTAAAGATGTGTTGCACACAGAAACACAGAAACACAGCCATCAATATGAAAGAAGGTAAAGGAAGGAAACCTCACAGCAAAAGATCACAGGGAATTCAAACCATATATTAGAACTTATCTTTGGCAAATGGCAGGGCAAAGTTACCACTTATCAATAGTCATATTGAACAATATTGGCCTGAACTGTCCAGTTAAAAGACACCAATTGGCTGACTGGTTTAAGGAACAAAACCCATCTATTTGCTGCTTACAAGGAACACATCTTTCCAACAAAGATCCATACAGACTGAAAGTGAAAGGCTGGAAAAAGATATACCATGCCAACAGAAATGAAAAAAGAGCTGGCGTAGCCATCTTAATATCGGACCACATAAACTTTAGCACAAAAACTGTTAAGAGAGACAAAGAGGGGCACTATATGATGATTAAGGGATCAATACAACAACAAGATATAACAATTATCAATGTATATGCACCTAACTACAGGGCACCGGTTTATCTAAAAGATTTGTTAAGGGACTTAAAGGGAGACTTAGACCCCAATACAATAGTACTGGGAGACTTCAATACTCCACTCTCAGAAATAGACAGATCAATAGGACAGAAGATCAACAAGGATACAGTAGATTTAAATGACACTATAGCCCAAATGGATCTAACAGGTATCTACAGAACTTTCAATCCTACAGCTAAAGATTTTACATTCTTCTCAGCAGTACATGGAACCTTCTCTAGGATTGACCACATACTAGGCCATAAAGCAAGTCTCAGCAAATTCAAAAGAATTAGAATCATACCATGCAGCTTCTCAGACCATAAAGGAATGAAGGTGGAAATTAGCAACTCAGGAATCCCCAGAGCATATGCAAACGCATGGAGATTGAACAACATGCTCCTGAATGAACAATGGGTCATTGAAGAAATTAAAAGAGAAATCAAAAATTTTCTGGAAGTAAATGAGGATAACAGCACAACATACCAAAACTTATGGGATGCAGCAAAAGCAGTGTTAAGAGGAAAGTTTATATCAATAGGTGCCTACATCAAGAAATTGGAAAGGCACAAAATAGATGAGCTTTCAATTCACCTTAAGGATCTAGAAAACCTACAGCAAACCAGACCCAAATCTAGTAGGAGAAGAGAAATAATTAAAATCAGAGAAGAAACCAACAGGATTGAATCCAAAAAAAGAATTACAAAAAATCAGCCAAACGAGGAGCTGGTTTTTTGAAAAAATAAACAAAATTGACACCCCATTGGCCCAACTAACTAAAAAAAGAAGAGAAAAGACCCAAATCAATAAAATCAGAGATGAAAAAGGAAACATAACAACAGACACCACAGAAATAAAAAGAATCATCAGAAATTACTACAAGGACTTGTATGCCAGCAAACAGGGAAACCTATCAGAAATGGATAGATTCCTGGACACATGCAACCTACCTAAATTGAACCAGGAAGACATCGAAAACCTAAACAGACCCATAACTGAGACAGAAATTGAAACAGTAATAAAGGCCCTCCCAACAAAGAAAAGCCCAGGACCAGACGGATTCACTGCTGAATTCTACCAGACATTTAAAGAAGAACTGACTCCAATTCTTCTCAAACTATTCAGAACAATCGAAAAAGAGGGAGTCCTCCCAAATTCTTTCTATGAAGCCAGCATCACCTTAATTCCTAAGCTGGAAAAAGATGCAGCACTGAAAGAGAATTACAGACCAACATCCCTGATGAACATAGATGCAAAATCCTCAATAAAATTCTGGCCAACAGAATGCAACAACACATCAGAAAGATCATCCACCCAGACCAAGTGGGATTTATCCCTGGTATGCAGGGATGGTTTAATGTGCGCAAAACAATCAATGTGATACACCACATTAACAGACTGCAAAAGAAAAACCATATGATTATTTCGATAGATGCCGAGAAAGCATTTGATAAAATACAACACCCTTTCATGAGGAAAACTCTAAAAAAACTGGGTATGGAAGGAACATTCCTCAATACAATCAAAGCAATCTATGAAAAACCCACAGCCAACATCCTATTGAATGGGGAAAAGTTGGAAGCATTTCCACTGAGATCTGGTACCAGACAGGGATGCCCACTCTCACCACTGTTATTCAATATAGTTCTGGAAGTTCTAGCCAGAGCTATTAGGCAAAAAAAGAAATTAAAGGAAACAAATTGCGAAGGAAGAACTCAAACTATCCCTCTTTGTAGATGATATGATTCTTTATTTAGGGGACCCAAAGAACTCTACAAAGAGACTATTGGAACTCATAGAAGAATTTGTCAACGTAGCAGGGTATAAAATCAATGCACAAAAATCAACAGACATTGTATACACAGGCAGTGCCATGGCTGAGGAAGAACTTCTAAGATCAATCCCATTCACAATAGCTACAAAAACAATCAAATACCTTGGAATAAACTTAACCAAGGACTTCAAGGATCTCTACAATGATAATTACAAAACCTTAAACAGAGAAATAGAAGAGGATACCAAGAAATGGAAAAATCTTCCATGCTCATGGATTGGAGGAATCAATATCATCAAAATATCCATTCTCCCAAAAGCAATTTATACATTCAATGCAAAACCAATCAAGATACCGAAGACCTTCTTCTCAGATCTCGAAAAAATGATGCTGAAATTCATATGGAGACACAGGAGACCTGAAATAGCTAAAGCAATCTTGCACAACAAAAGCAAAGCCAGAGGCATCACAATACCAGATTTCAGGACATACTACAGGGCAGTTGTAATCAAAACAGCATGGTACTGGTACAGAAACAGATGGATAGACCAATGGAACAGAATTGAAACACCGGAAATCAACCCAATCATTTACAGCCAACTCATATTTGATTATGGATCCAAAACCAATTCCTGGAGGATTATTCATTAAATGGTGCTGGGAAAATTGGATTTCCACGTGCAGAATCATGAAGCAAGACCCCTACCTTACACCTTACACAAAAATTCACTCAACATGGATTAAAGACTGAAATCTATGACCTGACACCATCAAATTATTAGAGAGCAGTGGAAAAACCCTGGAAGATATAAGTACCGGTAATGACTTCTTGAAAAATACCCCAGAAGCACAGGCAGTCAAAGCCAAAGTTAACATCTGGGATTGCATCAAATTGAGAAGTTTCTGTACTGCAAAAGAAACAGTCAGGAAAGTGAAGAGGCAACCAACAGAATGGGAAAAAATATTTGCAAACTATGCAACAGATAAAGGGTTGATAACCAGAATCTTCAAAGAGATCAAGAAACTCCACAACATCAAAACAAACAACCCACTTAAGAGATGGGCCAAGGATCTCAATAGACATTTTTCAAAAGAGGAAATCCAAATGGCCAACAGACACGTGAAAAAATGTTCAAGATCACTAGCAATCAGGGAAATGCAAATCAAAACCACAATGAGGTTTCACCTCACCCCAGTTAGAATGGCTCACATGCAGAAATCTACCAACAATAGATGCTGGCGAGGATGTGGGGAAAAAGGGACACTAACCCACTGTTGGTGGGAATGTAAACTGGTCAAGCCACTATGGAAGTCAGTCTGGAGATTCCTCAGAAACCTGAAGATAACCCTACCGTTCGACCCAGCCATCCCACTCCTTGGAATTTACCCAAAGGAATTTAAATTGGCAAACAAAAAAGCGGTCTGCACCCTAATGTTTATTGCAGCTCAATTCACAATAGCTAAGACCTGGAACCAACCCAAATGCCCATCAACAATAGACTGGATAAAGAAATTATGGGACATGTACTCTATCGAATATTATACAGCAGTCAAAAACAATGAAATCCAGTCATTTGCAACAAGATGGAGGAATTTGGAAAACATCATGCTGAGTGAATTAAGCCTGTCCCAAAGGGACTAATATCATATGTTCTCCCTGATAGGTGACAACTAACTGAGCACCAAAAAGGAAACCTGTTAAAGTGAAATGAACACTATGAGAAATGGTGACTTGATCAGCTCTTGTCCTGACGGTTTATGTACAATGTAATACTTTATCCATTTTAGTATTTTTTTTCGTTCTAGTACCAATGGTTGAACTCTGTAATTAACACACAATTATTCTTAGGTGTTTAAATTTTAACTGAAAAGTGATCCCTGTTCGGAATTTGGAAAACATTATGCTGAGTGAAATAAGCCAAAAAGGAAACCTGTTAAAGTGAAATGAACACTATGAGAAATGGTGACTTGATCAGCCCTTGCCCTGACTGTTGATGAACAACTTAATATGTTATCCCTCTTAGTATTTTTTTTTGTTTGTTCTACTTAATACTTTTGGTTGAATACTGTAATCAATACACAATTATTGTTAAGTTCTGAAATTTAACTGAAAAGTGATTGCTGTTAAATATAAGAGTGGGAATAAGAGAGGGAAGAGATGTGCAATTCACAACATGCTCAAGCTGACTTACCTCAAACGGTAGAGTTAGAAACATACCAGGGGATTCCAATTCAATCCCATCAAGGTGGCATGTACCAATGCCATCTCACTAGTCCCAGTGATCAATTTCTGTTCACAATTGATCATAATGATAGGACTAAGAGCCAAAGGGAGCACATAAACAAGACTAGTGTCTGCTAATACTAGCTGATAGGATCTTTTCTTTATGTTTCACTGTGGAGAGTTTAATTACAACGTGTCGTGGTGAGGATCTCTTTTGGTCATGTTTATTAGGGGTTCTATGAGCTTTCTGTACTAGGATGTCTCTGTGCTTCTCCAAACCTGGGAAATTTTCTGCTAATATCTCACTAAAATGGCCTTCTAATCCTTTCTCTCTCTCCATGCCTTCAGGAACTCCTAGAACCCTAATGTTGGTTTTTTTAATAGTATCCTGAAGATTCCCAACAATATTTTTTAGATTTCTAATTTCCTCTTCTTTTCTTTGGTCTGACTGTATCCTTTCCTGTTCTCTGTCTTCTAAGTCCGATATTCTCTCTTCTGCTTCACCCATTCTGTTTTTAAGGCTCTCTAATGTGTTTGTCACTTGATCTATTGAGTTCTTCATTTCATTTTGATTTCTCTTCACTATCACAGTTTCCTGTTCTACTAGTTGTTTCGTTTCATTTTGATTCCTCCTTAATATTTCATTTTCTATCCAGTCCATTAAGGATTTCTGTAGTTCAAGACTTTGTTTTTGAGAACTTCTTAATGTTCTTATTAACTTTTTGAGATCTGCTTCTTGCATTTATTCTATGTCATCATCTTCATAATCTTGAATTGGGGTGTCTTTTCATTTGGGGGCATCATAGTGTCTTCCTTTGTCTTGTTACCTCGGTTTCTGAGTTTGTTTTGCATTGTGGAGATATTCTTTTGTTTCTTCACTGTGGTGCTTTTTCTCGTTATACTATGACTCTAGATTAAGTGGACTGTCTGCTTTATTGGATCCTTATAGGCTGTGATGGGTGTGGCCAGAGAGCTCTGTTTGGTTTTTCAGGTTTAAGGGTGTGCCAAAGGTGACTCACCCAGATTGTTCTCTTGCTCTCTCTCTCTGTATCTCTCTCTCTCTCTCTCTCTCTCTCTCTCTCTCTGTCGACTCATTTGGGAAGTAATTCCACACAGCTGAGTGGAACTGAGGGTAGCTGATGTATGAAATCTGGCCCCTGTGGGTATTCATCTGCTCTACCCCTGGGACCACACAAAGTGTTTATGCAGCTCTCCAGTGTGGTCTCAAATTTCTCCACAGTCTCTCACTGGGTTGCCAAAGTTACTGAGTTTGTGTACTCAGTGAGTTCTCTTGCCCCCCCCTCAGATTTTCACAGTCTCAGTTAGTTAGCTCCACACTTTCACTAGGTCCTAACCTCCTGCTATTTCTCCCCACCAGAGTTGGGTTTTTCTGCTTGGATGGCGGGTGTTGCTTTACCTATGTCCAAAATGGCTCCTGCTCTTTGTCTTGCTCGGCTTTTAAGGTGAGTGGAGAGAGAGGCTAGTGTCCCTGCCAGTTCCCCTTATTTATTCATTTATTTCTCTCCTCCAGTCAGCCTGGTGAACTTTCCCCTGCGGGACTTCAAGCCTTGTTCCCTCTAGGCTCTTTCTGCCTTTCCCCGCCAATGTCTCGGGTTACTGAGGTTTTTGTCTCACTTCCCCTTCCAGCTCTGGCGTGCAGACTCTGTGGCTGGGCTTTCACGCGGTGGGCGACCTTGCTCTCCTCGTAGGTCCTCCATGTCACATCCACTAGATCCAGAAGAATTTCCTCTGCAATTTTTTCCTGAGGCTTTTCCTGAGACTACAGGAACTCCACTTTTATTAAACTATCTTTTCCCGGACTATCAGTGCGTGCCCTCACTATTCCGCCATCTTGGCTCTGCCACTTTATACATTTCATGATGGCAAGTCTATTCTTAGTTTTTAAAAAGAAATCTCCATACTGTTTTCCACAGTGGCTGCCTTAATTTACATTCTCACTAACAGTGTATAAGTGTTCCCCTTTCTCCACATCCTTCCCAGCATTTGTTACACTCTGTATTTTGGACTTTAACCATTCTGACAGGAGTGACATGATATCTCATTGTAGTTTTTATTTGAATTTCCCTGATGGCTAGTGATATTGAACATTTTTTTCTTATGTTTATTGACCAATTTCTTTGAGAACTGTCTATTGAGGTCCTTTGCACATTTGAAAATTTATTTTATTGATTTAAAACGTAGAGTTACAGAGAGAAGTGGAGACATAGAGAAAGAGAGGTCTTCCACCTGTTGGTTCACTCCTAAATGGCTGCAATGACTGGAGCTGAGCCAATCCAAAGCTAAGAACAAGGAGCTTCCAGGTCTCCCATGTGGATGCAGGGTTCCAAGGACCTGGGCCGTCGTCTGTTGCTTTCTGAGGTACATTTGCGGGGAACTGGATCAGAAGTGGAACAGCGGGGAGTTGAACTGGTACCAATATAGGATGCTGGTGCTACAGTGCCAGCCCCACAATGCTTTTTCTCATCAGAAATTTACTTATGCATTTAACAACTATTGATAGCATTAGTCTGCATAGGCAGTACTTGAAGAGGCACCATATGGGAAGCTGGCACTGCAGGCTGGGGCCTTAACCTGATGTGCCACAGTGCTGTCCCCTGTTGAATTTTTTTAACGTTGCTGGTATATTTGAGATATTAATCCTTTGTCAGATTGATGATTTCAAACAATTTTTTCTCATTCTGTTGGATGTCTCTTCATTCTATTGATCATTTCCTTTCCTGTGTAGAAGCTTCTGAGTTCGATATAATCCCATTTGTTTAGTTTTGCCTTTATGCCTATGCATTGAGGGTCTTGTCCAAGAAATCATCCCCTATGCCAATGTCTTAGGGTGTTTCCTTCACATTTTCTTCCAAGAACTTCGTAGTCTCAGGTCTTAAACTTAGGTCTTTGATTCATCTTGTTTTGTATATCGTGAGAGATATGGATCTAATTTCATTCTTTTCCATATACATACATCCAGATTTGCCAGCACCATTTGTTGAAGAGAAATAGGAGAGGGATGTGGAGGAGGGGTGGCGGAGTTGGGGGGAGGCTGGGTAGAGGGGGAAGAATCACTATATTCCTAAAGTTGTATTTATGAAATGCATGAAATCTGTATTCCTTAAATAAAATATTTCTTTGGGGAGAAAAATAAAAAAAAGATAATGCACATTTCCCATGAAATTTTTGAAGTACTCTTACAAATTTGCTGGTTCACCCCCCAAATGGCCATGATAACCATGCTGAGTCAGTCTGAAGCCAGGAGCCAGGAACTTCATCCAGGTCTCCCACATGGGTGCAGAAACTCAAGCGCTTGGGCCATCTTCAACTGCTTTCCCAGGTGCATTATCAGGGAGCTGGATGATAAGTGAAGCAGACAGGACTCAAACCGGTGCCCACATGGGATGCTTACTTTGCATGTGGTGGCTTTACCTGCTAAGCCACAGCACCAGCCCCAAATTGTCCTTTCTAAAATATTCAAGGAATGAAAGTTTGGTGCAGAAGTTAGAGCACTGCTTGGGTTGCCTGTGTGTCATATCAGAGCACCTAGATTCAAGACTGGACTTTGCTACCTATTCCAGGTTTCTGCTGATGCACACTGTGAGAGGTGGCAGGTTATGGATCAGGTATTTGGGTCCCTTACACAAATGTTGGAACCCCAGATTGAGTTCCTGCCTACTAACTTTGTCTAGTCCAGTCCTGACTGTTGTAGGCATGTGTGTGGATGTGATGATGTTCAGCTCCCCAGAGGTTACAGCTTCTTTAGTCATCAGGGAAGAATCATCCCTTGATATCTAAGACAGTACACATCTTAGAGATGTGATAGTCCTTGACAAAAAAGTCAATGGTTTTAGTCTTGATTCACAGGTAGCTGCTTGAAATTGTAGGCAAGAAAAAGAATGTAGAGCCTAGGTTATAAAATAAAAAAAGTCAGAATAAACCATAAAGTTTAAGGGAGTAAACTATGTCCAGTGTGCTGAACTGCCAAAGCTCCTGATTTACTTATACTGTGGAGAAAGAAGAAATGCATCCCTGGGATTGTTGACTATTTGGAAATGGACTTCTGTGAGGGATATGTCTATTAATAACATTTTGTAGCCCCTGTCAACAGATTTTTTCTAGGATCTCCATATTGTTTGTAAATATAACTTCTAGTAAAGTGCTCAGACATATTTCATAGGTGTAGAACCTAAGTTGGAGTGGTGAGGTCATGTATAGCACTAGCCATTGAATGGAAGACTGAGAATTGCTCCTATTCCTGGCTTCACCACCTACCTGCGATGTTACATTGTATTTATGTCTGTTTTTCTTTTGGCCTTGGAGTATATGGATAAATAGGCTTGATTATGGGTTGGGGAAATCAAGCTTTATACACACACACACACACACACACACATACAAACACACACATATTCTCCTTTGTTCTGTTTAATTTATTAAGATTATGTCTTCTATAGAAAATATGAATTTTTAAAAATCAGATTTATTTTATTTATTTGAAATAAGTATCAAGAGAGAGGGACACAAACACCCCCCCCCCCATACACGTACACCCACAGATGTCTTCTATCAGCTGGTTCACTCCCTGAATGGCTGCAAAGGCTGAGGCTGAGTCAGGCTGAAGCTGGGAGCCTGGAACTCCATCCAGGTCTCCTTCTTGGGCATCAGGGGCCCAAGTAGTTCAACTGCATTCTCAGGTACATCAGGAGAGCTAGACCCAGAGAGGAACAGCCTAGGCTCAAACTAGTGCTCAAGTGGGTTGCTGAGATTGCAGGCAGCAGCTTACCCTGGTGTACTACAATTCTAACCCCCAGAAAACATGGCTATTAATAAATTAATTGGCAAAAAATGTCTAGTGAATGCTATTTTACAATATGATAGCATGAAACAAATTTTGACTTAGGTTTGAGAAAAGGTCTCTGATTATAGGCAGAATTCAGAAAGGCTTCCAGATTGGAAGCTATTATGAAGCAATGAGTGTTGGGTACTATGTTTATGTCCACTTATCTTTGGTTGAGAGAGCAAATGTTTGATGAAATGGCTCCATAAAGATCAAGGACAAAGAAGAACACTTAAAATGCATCAAATTTATTGATTCTTCTCTTTTCTTTGCCAAAGGTGATCTGAATATTATTAAAATATGTCTTCTTGAAATGTGTATTTACAAATATGAAATTGTAAGAATGTGTTCTTTCTTTTAGATTTATGCTGTATGAAATTAGGAGGTACTTTCTTTTGAAGCATCCTGACAGTCACAAGCTTGAACAGTATTGGATGTTGAGGAAAAAAAAAACAAAGCCACAATGAGTTGAGTTATCAGTATGAAGCTGCATGTCAGACTTATAATCAGAATGCAAATGTCAATACTCTAAATATGTTTGCTACAGCACAGCAAAAGAGAGAAGCAGCTCAATAATGTACACTGCTGGAGACTGGGGAGATAAATGACTTTTCAATATTCTGGAAGTTGCATAGGAATAAAACATACTCCAGTAAATTTTTGTTTTACAATAACAGGTTTGGTTTTTCATTTAGGATGGGAAAAAGAAAATCAAACTCCAAATCTCTTCCAATTTCATCCACTATGACAGCTTTAAATGAAGAAAAGTAGTTTTTCGATTATTACCTTTCTTCTTAAAAATGTGTCTCCCATACTTCTTTGGCACATGTGGCAAATCTTCTGCTGTTGTCAATGTGTCATACCATTTCCCCTTCATATTTAACTGGCTTTGTTCTAAACCAACTGTATCAAGTAGATATAATTTTGTGATGTGACTTTTCTAGCTCAAAACCTGCCATTTGAGTGGAAATGCCTGGTAAATAGAATTTAATTTTCTGAGGTGTTTGTTCTTAGACTCTGTGTAAATTCAAGCTTTGCATTTTCTTTCATTTTCTACTGAGTTCTGTGCTCACAAGATAAGTGATCCTTTCTCGGAGCTGAATTTTATCTAGACCACAGGAGCACCCTGGTTTATGAAAGGCTGTGTTAGAAAAACTCTGTGCAAAAAAGAAGTTGGGTGATTCTTTAAAAGTGATCTTTAGCTCACTGAACTGATTGGCCAAGGGATTGCTTCTAGAAACCAGCGTAAAAGTACATCTGCTTATTTTGCACATCATTAACCATTTGACAAAGAAATCAGGGCAAAGAAAATTAAAGCATTAGGAATCAACTTTCTATCATACAGTAATTAAAATGAAGACATATTTATGTGAAATTATAGTGGAAATCAACATGAAAATATGATCTCCTTGGCTAATGGGCACACATATAAGGAGTCACTTGCACAGGAATTAGCATTCTTTTTTTAAAGTAATTAATTAATGTTATTTATTTGAAAAGGGGAGGGAGGGGCAGAGATAAAGAGAGAGAGAGAGAGAGAGAGAGAAAGAGAGAGAGAGAGAGAGAGAGAGAGAGAGAGAGGGATTTCACTCCTCAAATGGGTAGGAGCCAGGATCTCAACTGGATTCTCCCATGTTGAAGGCAGAGACCAAGTACTTCTTGGTACAGCTATCATCTGCCAACTACTACAGTGCACATTAGCAGGAAGCTGGAATGGAGAGGGAGACAGGCACTATGATATGGAATTTGGGTCCCCCAAGCAGCATCTTAACTGCTGTGCCAAATGCCCGTCCAGAAAATCTGACATTCTCTTTATACCTTGAATCAATTGCTATACTGGGCTGGACTCTGCTCAAAGGGCACAGAAGTTATACTTAAAACAATTTTTTTCTTGAGTAATTTATAGTCTAAGAAGAAGAATCAGATTGATGAATGCATAAGTTTTCCATGGTAGGGAGGGGTGAACTCATTTGAATTGATATCAAATAACATAGTTAGTGGCTCTTGGTTAATCAGAAACATCTTCCTGAAAACAGGTTTAGATTTCAACCTACCTATTAAAAGGAGCTATATCCAATCTTTCAGAGAAAATTAATAGCTTATTGAGGTGAAACATGCAGTTTGACATCGAGAAATTTTATTTATCCCCTAACTCTATGACCTGAGGGGAGTTACTCATCTTCTGAGCTACAGTTGTCTTCAGATTAAATAATATGAATGATCCTTAAATACTACACAGCATTGTTGTGAAAGACAAATGACATGCAGTGTGAAAGTGATTAGCATGTTCCTTGGCTCAATTTTTCTAATCGACTTGCTTTATTCTCAGTCTGCACCCATCAGTGTGTCATGCAGCCCAGACTCACATCTGCCTCTGAGCTAGAACACCTGGTCCAGGCAAGCGGAAAACCAGTCTGAAGTGGTAAGTTAGGTCCTGGGGAGAGGCTGAAAGCAGAGCCTCCAAGAACATTTTGATACTAATAAAGAGCAGCCTTTGGACTGGGATTGCTCAGTTTTAGAGGTGTGCAATATGTAGGACATGAAATTAAAATACTTAAGCAGCAAATGGAGAAAAAAATTAAAAACAAAGGTCAACATGAAAAAAGATCTAAACAGAGAAAGAGGAAGAGAATTTCTTTGATGAATAGTAATTTTCTTGTGAATAATCAATTCTCTGCAATTTAAGGACTGGTTTCTAATTATTTAATGAATGACAAATGGGAAATTTCTGTTTACAGTGTTCTAGCAGTGGGATTTTTCTGGCCAAATACTGTCTAGGCATAGAAAATGAGTTGAGGGCTGGTGCTGTGGCTCAGCTGGTTAATGCCCTGGCCTGAAGCGCCAGCATCCCATATGGATGTTTGTTCGAGACCTGGCTGCTCCACTTCTGATCCAGCTATCTGCTATGGCCTGGGAAACCAGAGGAAGATGGCCCAAGTCCTTGGGCCCCTGCTCCAATGTGAGAGACCCAGAAGAAACTCCTGGCTCCTGGCTTCAGATTGATGCAGCTCTGGTCGTTGCAGCCAACTGGGGAGTGAACCAGGGATGAAAGACCTCTCTCTCTCTCTCTCTCTCTGCCTCTCCTCTCTCTGTGTAACTCTGACTTTCAAATAATAAATAAATAAATCTAAAAAAATAAAGAAGATGAGTTGAGAACAGGGATTGAATGTAACTTTCCTGTCCCTATTAGGAGGGTATTTTTCTTTTTAAAAAGATTTATTTGTAAGAGTTAGAGAGAGTGACAGACAGCCAGACACAGACATAGATTGATGGGGTGGGGGAGAAAGAGAGAGAGACAGAAACAGAGACAGAAATTTTCAATCTGCTGGTTCATTTTCCAAATGGCCACAATGGTCAGGGCTGTGCCAGACCAAAGCCAGGAGCCAGGAGCTTTTTTCAGGTTTCCCATGTGGGTACAGGGGCCCAAGCACTTGTACCATTCTCTGCTGGAGTAACCAGGACTCAAACCAGTGCCTATATGGGATGCTGGCATCGCAGGAAGCAGCTTAACCTCTATGCCACAATGCAGATCCCATATTAGGAGTTTGCTTGCTTCAAAATTTCCTCCTGCTGTCTGGTTAGCATAGGTTCTTGGCTAAAATACACAACTAAAAAAAGGTATATCTGAGGCATTCAGCTGTTTTCCTCTTGGTGTTGAAGACTTATTTTTTCTATTTAGTTATTATTTTACTAATTGCCCTATGACTGTCATATGGTGACTTTTTATCCGTAAATTATCTGAAGACTGTTACTAGTAGTAGCCATATATGTATGTCTCAGTGGTTACCTGGGACTCACCAATATTGATAGGCAGAGTTAGAGAGAGACAGAGAGACAGAGAGACAGAGAGAGAGAGAGAGAGACAGAGAGAGAGAGAGAGATCTTCCATCCACTAGTTCATTTCCCAAATGGCTGCAATGGGCTGAGAATGGGCCAGGCTGAAGCCGGGATCCTGGAACTCCATCAAGGTCTCTCACGTGGGTAGAGGGGCCCATGAAATTGGGCCATCTTCTACTGCTTGCCCAGACATATTAGCAGGGAGCTGGATCAGAAGTGGAGTAGCAAGCCTTTGAACTGGCACCTGAATGGGATGCCATAGTTGCAGGAGGAGCCTAATCCTTTATGCTACAGCACTGACCCCCATATTGGCTTTTCTTGAGCCACCTTTATGTATGGACTTGTAAACAAAGAAATCAATGTTGGCTAGAGGTCGAATTTTAACGTATCAATTCAGATTTCTTTTAAAGAAACCATCTGTTCCATGGAATCAGAAATGGTAGGACTGAAAGATAGAGCAAAAGGTCATCTACATCATTCCATGCTTTTCATGCTGTCCATGCACTGGCCCGCATATAACATTCATTTTAATTGTACTTGTTCTACCCTGCTTGGTGCTATGTCATTTTCTTTCTCTGTCCCTTAGCAACTGTGTCTATAGTACAATGCTTGCTTCCTTGCTAACATGGCTAACTACTGCCAGAATATTAGCTCATAAGTATGATCTGATTTTGTGACTGAAATAGCAGACACCACTCTTATCTGATTTCTTTAAATGCCTTCCTAATGATCTGTTTGGCTATTGTCAAGTCTCTTTGCTTTGGTAATTTTAATGGTCTGAGGTTGACTTGACCCTCAAGGGTGAATGCATCCCATTAATATACAAATGATTCTAAGGGATCATTTCTAAGAGAAACATGAGCCCTAGATTTTTAAACATCAGAACCTCCTATTCTTTTCCTCTTGATAATACTGTTTCCATAGAAGAGGGAGTTGGAAATTAATTTCATTTTTTTTAAAAATAAAAGTTTGCCCACACTTACATTTCCTGGGTTATTTTGAAAGTGACTTGACAATGCAGGCCCCCTGAGGGTTTCTGCATTCTCCATTAAGATTCAAAAATACCAGCTGAGCTTTCCCTGCTTCTGACATCTTAGACAACTCACTCAGTTTTTCAACATGGTTCAATATAGCTACAAATAACTAATTACATATTTTTTATTGATCAAGTAATGAGACTCTCACATAACTCCAGGAGATCTTGACTTAATATATGAAAAATTATTTTATTTATTTGGAGGGCAGAGGTGAGCAGGAGAGAGAGACAGAGAGAGAGAGAGAAAGATTTTTCATACTTTGTGTTATAATTTAATAATTATTATGTTCCCCAGTGATAGAGTGAAGAAATGGCCATCATCAAAGAAGGAGGTACCTTTCTCTGAAGGGAGGAGAGAACTTCCACTTTGACTATGACCCTGTCGGAATAAGATCGAAGTTAGCGAACTCAAAAGCCTTCCATAGCCCTGGCAACTCATGACTAGAGCCTAGGGAGATTACTGACGCCATAAACAAGAGTGTCAAATTGTTAAGTCAACAACAGGAGTCACTGTGTACTTACTTCTCATGTGGCATCTGTCCTTAATGTGTTGTCCAATGTGAAGTAATGCTTTAACAAGTACTGAAACAGTATTTTTACAGTTTGTGTTTCTGCATGGGTGCAAACTGATGACATCTCTACTTAATATATACTGAATCGATCTGTATATAAAGATAATTGAAAATGAATCTTGATGTGAATGGAATGGGAGAGGGAGCGGGAGATGGGAGGGGTGTGAATGGGAGGGAAATTATGGGGGGGGAAGCCATTGTAATCCACAAACTGTACTTTGGAAATTTATATTTACTAAATAAAAATAAATAAAAAAAAACAAAATAAAACAAAAAAGAAATGGCCAATAAGCCTGCAGATAGGAATATTCTGGGCAAAATCAAAAGATATAAAATTAATTATTTCAGAGGTGCACAAAGAAGTGGAAAAATAGTTGGGAATTCTTCAAGTGTAGAAATCAAATTGGGCCATGGATGTGAAATAAAAGAATCATGGTTTTGTTGACAGAAGACCAGAAAAATTTAATGAAAAAGTGGAATAAATTCTCAGAAATATAAAATTCAGGAAGATATTCTCCAGTAAAAATATAGAGAAAGAGCAAGGAAAACCTTTATTCTTTGTAGATGTAAGCCCAGAAACTTCTAGAAATTATATATAATGAATAGTACATTCATAACATATACATATTATTATAGAGTGTCTGAATAATAAGATAACAATTTACATCAGATGACTAGATTGCATCTTATGGTGATAAAGTAGAAGTGAACTAAATCAGGTGATAGTGTGTTTGATCCCAAAATAAAAGATATATTTATTACCTAGGCATGTGTTTTCCTCATTTTCTTTTTTTTTTTTAGAGATTTATTTATTTATTTGAAAGTCAGAGTTACACAGAGAGAGAAGGAGAGGCAGAAAGAGAGAGAGAGAGAGAGAGAGAGAGAGGTCTTCTATCTGATGGTTCACTCCCCGATTGGCCACAGTGGCCAGAACTGCCCCAATCTGAAGCCAGGAACCAGGATCCTCTTCCTGGTCTCCCATGTGGATACAGGGGCCCAAAGACTTGGGCCATCTTCTGCTTTCCCAGAGCATAGCAGAGAGCTGGATTGGAAGTGGAGCAGCTGGGACTTGAACTGGCACCCATATGGGATGCCAGCATTGCAGGAGGTGGCTTTACCCTCTATACCACAGTGCCGGCCCCTTCCTCACTTTCTATATGGTCCTCATTAAACAATTTCTTGTATTGCAAAGTAATACTAGGCTCAATTTTGAAACAATTTTAGATTTGGAGAAAAGGATCAAAAATAAAGTTTCTTCTTATACATAGATTTTCCAAATAACATTTTACCACATTTGTCCCCTGCCCCTTCCTCTCTCTTTCCTCCTATTTGTATATTTTTGGAGGAAACTACTTGAGTTTAAATTATAGACATGCTACTTCTTTGCCCCTAAATGCCCCAGCATATAAAAAGTAACTATTTCACATAACCATACTATGATAGTGATATCAGAATTTTAACACAAATATGTTCCTGATTTAAGATGATTTACTTGCAAATTTTTAATTTTACAATGGTGAAAAACTCATTTGGATTCAAGAAAAGCTTTACTTTGAATTTTGATTTCTTTTTCTTGTTGGCAATGTGCAATATGATACTCTCCCCCAATTCTGGGAACCATGGTTCCCAGCCAGGCATATGATCATGAGGCTGAACAACTTCTGAAACTCCACAGTATATCATATTGGTAAGTTAAGGTGTTTGGTAGGTTTGGTGTACTAAGGGAATTTTCTACTCATATTTTTAACTTACGACAGATTCAATGGGATGTAAAATCAAGGACAATCTGTATAATATTATCATACAGTATTCAGACTTTGATCAAATTTTCTAATTTCTCCACTAATACCTTAAGAGTATAATATTTTGCACCAAAAAGGAAACCTGTTGAAGTGAAATGGACACTATGAGAAACAGTGACTTGATCAGCTCTTGTCCTGACTGTTGATTTACAATGTAATACTTTATCCATTTTAGTATTTTTTTGTTCTAGTACTATTGGTTGAGCTCTGTAATTAACACACAATTATTCTTAGGTGTTTAAATTTTAACTGAAAAGTGATCCCTGTTAAATATAAGAGTGGGAATAAGAGAGGGAGGAGATGTACAATTTGGGACATGCTCAATTGGACTTGCCCCAAATGGTGGAGTTAGAATCGTGCCAGGGGATTCCAATTCAATCCCATCAAGGTGGCATGTACCAATGCCATCTCACTAGTCAAAGTGATCAGTTTCAGTTCATAATTGATCATAATGATAGGTCTAAGAATCAAAGGGATCACATAAACAAGACTAGTGTCTGCTAATACTAACTGATAGAATTAAAAAGGAGAACAATCCAATATGGGAAGCGGGATACACAGCAGACTCATAGAATGGCAGATGTCCTAAATAGCACTCTGGCCTCAGAATCAGCCCTTAAGGCATTTGGATCTGGCTGAAGAGCCCATGAGAGTATTTTAGGCATGGAAAGCCAAGACACTCTGGCAAAACAACAACAACAACAACAACAACAACAACAACACCTAAATGAAAGATCTCTGCAAGTGAGATCCCAGTGGAAAGAACGGGCCATCAAAGAAGGAGGTAGATTTCTCTGAAGGGAGGAGAGAACTTCCACTTTGACTATGACCCTGTCGGAATAAGATCGAAGTTAGCGAACTCAAAAGGCTTCCATAGCCTTGGCAACTCATGACTAGAGCCTAGGGAGATTATTGATGCCATAAACAAGAGTGTCAAATTGTTAAGTCAACACAAGGAGTCACTGTGTACTTACTTCTCATGTGGCATCTGTCCTTAATGTGTTGTCCAATGTGAAGTAATGCTTTAACAAGTACTGAAACAGTATTTTTACAGTTTGTGTTTCTGCATGGGTGCAAACTGATGAAATCTCTACTTAATATATACTGAATCGATCTGTATACAAAGATAATTGAAAATGAATCTTGATGTGAAATGAATGGGGGAGGGAGCAGAAGATGGGAGGGGTGTGAGTGGGAGGGAAATTATGGGAGGGGGGAAACCAATGTAATCCATAAGCTGTACTTTGGAAATTTATATTTACTAAATAAAAAAAAGAAAAAAGTATAATATTTTTTACTTCTACTTCAGGATCTAATCTATAATTACCAAATTTATTTTATTGTCACCTATCTTTTTTAAAACAACACCGAAACTGTTAGTTTCACTTGCTAGCTAAAAAGTTTTTGATGATTTTATGTTTTTCCTAAGACAAAGTAAAATAATGAAGGCTATGTCTGATATTCAGCTGATATGCAAACCTAAAAGCATGGTTGGTTTAAAAATAATTGTTGTAATTCTCTTGAATTTATCTGAATTGGCTAGACTTATGCTAGAATGGTTATAAAATATTTGAAAATATTACTCAAGAACATTCTCATAAATTTCTTCTTTCTTCTTCAGATTTGTATTTTGAATTTATTTCCAAGCTGTCTTTGCTTTGTCCATATTTGACACAAAATATGAAGAGGCAAATGTTTATACTGTATTTATAAGTTGACAGTGTAGCTGCCATAGGTTCATAGGTGCTGACAGAAGACACAAGATTCCTGGGTCAGAGACAAACAATATTATTATGCATGTCATAGCAGACAAATTTATGTTCATATTGCTTCCCTTGAAAACTTCAAAGTATTTTCTTTCTCTGTCAAATTAGCAAGGTTTATTTTATATATCAAGGTTCATGGGAAGCATTGTTAAATAAGAACTTTCGGCTGGTGCTGTGGCTCACTAGGCTAATCCTCCACCTGTAGCACTGGCACCCCAGGTTCTAGTCCCAGTTGGGGCACCAGATTCTGTCCTGGTTGCTCCTCTTCCAGCCCAGCTCTCTGCTGTGGCCCGGGAAGGCAGTGGAGGATGGCCCAAGTCCTTGGGCCCTGCACCCACATGGGAGACCAGAAGGAAGCACCTGGCTCCTGGCTTCAGATTGGTGCAGTGCTGGCCATAGTGGCCATTTGGGGGGTGAACCAACGGAAGGAAGCGGAAAGAAGACCTTTCTCTCTGTCTCTCTATCTAACTCTGCCTGTCCAAAAAAAAAAAAAAAAAAAAAACAAAAAACAAAAAACAAAAAACAAAAAACACCAAACCAAACCAAACCAAACAAAAAAACAATTAGAACTGCTGTTATTTCATAAATAACAAACAAAAAAAATTCCTACAAACTTGTCATTGCCTCCACATACACAAACCTGATATTAATGTTATCAATTATTATTCCAGTTATTATTTATAATGCTTTCTGTCACAAAGAAATGAACTTTTCTTTTTTAAAAAATTTATGTATTTTTTAAGGAATACAAATTACATAAGTACAACTTTAGGGATAGTTATTCTCCCCAACATACCTGCCCTCCCAACCACAATCCCACCTCTCCTCCTCCTCTCTCCCCTTCCGAGTCTCATTCTCCAATAAGATTCACTTTTACTTAACTTTGTACACAGAAGACCAACCCTTTACTAAGTAAAGGTTTACACACACTTAAGGACTGATGCTGAGGTCAGAGTGTTACTTAAAGCTACTGTATTCTATGAGTCTATCATGTGGACTGCTGCCCATGTTGGAACATTCTGTCCTTTTTATTCTATATATTATTATTATTATTTTTTTGACAGGCAGAGTGGATAGTGAGAAAGAGAGACAGAGAGAAAGGTCTACTTCTATATATTATTAATACCGGACACTTGATCCCATTTATATGATCACTTTAACATTTAATCCTATCTATATGTTCACTTTAACACTAAAGATGGCATTTTTACCACCAAGATTAATGAGACTTGGGGTAACATGACAAGTTTTTAAGCTGTACCCTAAGAAGTAAGTCTGTAGGAATGTATGTGGAACTATACAGCTTCATTGTCACAAACTTCCTCCTCCCTTTCTTGTTCTAATACTTTTTTTCTTTAAAGATTTATTTATTTCTTTGAAAGGCAGAGTTACAGAGAGGCAGAGGCAGAGAGAGAGAGACAGAGAGAGAAAAAGGGGACTTCCATCTGCTGGTTCACTCCACAATGGCTGCAATGGCCAAAGCTGGACCGATCTGAAACCAGGAGCCAGGAGCTTCTTCCAGGTCTCCCACAGGGCTGGAGGGGCCCAAACCATCTTCTGTTGCTTTCCTAGACCACAGCAGAGAGCTGGATCAGAAGTGGAGCAGCCAGGACTTGAAGTGGCACCAATATGGGATGCCAGCACTACAGGCGGTGGCTTTACCTGTACCGCCACAGCACCCCTGCCCCCACTATATTTTTACTGAGATCCATCATCAGTTGACTTTATACACATGTGACTTTTCTTGTGCTTTGTCTTCTAAGTCTTATATTCTTTCTTCTGCTTCACTGATTCTGTTAAGGCTTTCCACCACATTTTTTTAAATTTGTTCTATTGGATTCTTCATTTCATTCTGATTTCTCTTTAAAATCTCAATTTTGTGGGAGAAATTTTTTTCTTGTCTTGTAGTTTGTTCATTTGCTTATGATTACTTCTATGTAATCTTATGATCAATTTTTTGAATTCCATTTCTTGCATTTCTTCAGTTTCATCCTCTTCACATTCTAGTGTTGAAGTGTTATGTTCTTTTGGGAGCATCATGTTGTCTTCCTTGTTATTTCTTGAATTGGTGTTTGTTATGTGGAATTTGTGACGATGCTCCCTTCATTTCTTCTTTGTTTTTTTTTTTTTTTTTTTTTTTCACTGTGGCAGCTTTTATCTTTGTACTCTGCCTCTCTATATAAGTGGAGTATCTGCTTTCAGTGAATATCTAGAAGCATGTGGTGGTTGTGGCCAGGGACAGCTGTGTTCCATTATCCAGTTTGAAGAGAGTGTCTAATGTGACACATCCAGGTTTGACATAGTAAATCTCCTCTTTTTTTTTCTTTATCAGAAGGAAGGTTTATTCTGTTCAGCTTAGTTCCTCTCTTCAAAGTAGACCAGTGCTTGAGTGCTAACCTCAGTGGGTACAATATTTGTCCGCTCTGCCCCAAATACCATACAAAGGCTCTGTGCATTCCTCAGTATAAACTCAGATTCCCCAGCAATGTCCCTTACCAGGTAACCAGGGAGCCCTGAATGTGTGGAGTCTCCCACGTTGACTGCCCAAAGTCTCAGCCACACCATGAGTCCTACACAGCCTCAGTTTTTTTTCACAGTCCCAACACACAAGTCTCCCACAGTCATGAACACTAGCTGTCAATTAGTTTTCCCCAGCAGAGTCAGGTGTCTCTGGTTGGCTGGTTACTGGGCATAGACAGGAGCTGGAATAGCTGTTATGTATGTCCAAAATGGCACCCACTCCATTGGCTTGTTACAGGACACCATTTCAAAGTGATCAGGGAGAGAGAAATGTCCCCCCCCCTTTTTTTTCCTCTTCTAGTTTGACAGGTACACTATCCCCCATGGGGCTCCAAGCTGGGTTCCCTCTAGGCTCTTCCTACAGCTTTATTATCAGTTGCTTCGGCTGCTGCAGTCTGGTTTCACCTCACTCTCCAACACTGGTGTGTAGGCTCTCAACTGCTGGAGTCCTGAGTTGTGGGCATCCATGTCCTCCACATAGGTCCACTGTGTCCCTCTGATTTCTGTATAGTTCCCTCTGCCATTTTCTCCCTAACTCTTCCCTGAGACTTCACTCTCTCCAGTTTTTTAAAATTATCTTCTCGTAATCCACAGCAGTACGCTCTCTCCCTTCTCTGCCATCTTGGAAGCTCCCCCAGGAATTTTCTAATTCAGTTTTTTTAAATAATAAAGTATTTTAAAAATGTGTATTCATTTTTTTATCTTCTTGAAAGACAGAGATACATAAAGGAGTAGAAAGAGGGAGATGGGAGAGAGAGAGAGAGAGAGAGAGAGAGAGAGAGGGAGATGAGAGTGAGGGATAGGGAGGAAGAAATATTCCATTTACTGCAAGAGTGGATAATATCTGGTTCATGGGGTGTATATAAGGCCCACAAAATCTTTTGGTCTGGTTTTTCCAGGAAAATTGCAGGTGGGATGCAGAATTCTTGTCTATATCAGGGTCTCCTGTGTTTCCATATGAATTTCAGCATTATTTTTCCTATATCTGAGAAGAATGTTGTTGGTATTTTGATTGGTATTGCATTGAATCTGTAAACTGCTTTCAGAGAATGGACATTTTGATGATATTGATTCTTCCAATTCATGATCATGGAAGATTTTTTCTTTTTTGATATCTTCTATTTCTTTCTTCCTTTTTCGATATAGTTATTTATTTGAAAGTCAGAATTACACACAGAGAGAAGGAAAGGCAGAGAGAGACAGAGGTCTTCCATCTGCTGGTTCATTCTCCAATTGGCTGCAATGGCCAGAGCAGCACTGATCTGAAGCCAGGAGCCAGGAGCTTCTTCTGGGTCATCCACATGGGTTCAGGTCCCCAAGAACTTGAAACATCTTCTACTGCTTTCCCAGGCCATAGCAGAGAGCTGGATTGGAAGTGGAGCAGCTGGGACTTGAACCGGCATCCATATCGGATACTGGCACTGCAAGTGGTGGCCTTATTTGCTACACCACAGTGCTGGCCCCCTATTTCTTTCTTTAATGTTTTGTAATTCTCATCATAGAGATATTTGACATCCTTGGTTAAATTTATTCCAAAACATTTCATCTTTTTTGTAGCAATTGTGAATGGAACTGATCTTAGAAGTTCTTTCTCAGCAGTGGCTTTGTCTATGTATACAAAGGCTGTTGATTTTTGTGTATTGATTTTATTCAGATATTCTTTCTTTTGCTTCACCATGTCTGTTTTTGGGGCTTTCTACTGTATTTTTATTTGATATTTTGGATTCTTCATTTTTAATAATTCAGTTTGATTTCTCTTTAAAATCTATTTAAAAGGATAATTTCCATCCCTTTCATGGATTGATGTTTTTATTTTTAAAAAAGGATTTATATTATTTGAAAGGCTGAATTACCAAGAGAGAGGGATAGATGTAAAGAGGTATTCAATCTGCTTGTCCACTTCCCAAATGATCTGGGTCAGGATGAAGCCAGGAGCTGGGAGTTTCTTCTGGGTATCCCACATAGGTGCAAATGACCAAGGACTTAGTTGTCTTCTGCTGCTTTCCCAGGCTCATCAGCAGTGAACTTGAACCAGTGTCCATATGAAATGCTGACAAGGCATGTGGCATCTTAACCCCCTACTCCACAATTCCAGCCCCATGTATGTATTTCTTTAACTCATGTATTTGTTTCTAATTGATTCTAAATAATCCTATCATCATTATTTTGAATTCATTTTCAGGGATTTCATCAATCCACTTGTCTTCATGCTAATATTGCAGTGTTTTTATGCTCCTTTGGGGGGAGTCATGTTGTTTTTCTTATTCTTGTTTCTTGAATTTCAGGCATATTGTTTTCAGGTATTTGTGGATATGCTTGTTGGTTTTTTCCTCTGATGGATTTTATCTTTGAACTATGACTCTAGAGCTTAGTGTAGTGTTTGCTTTTTCACCGGATACCCAAAGGCATGTGCTAGTTGTGGAAAGGGAGCTATGACTAGTACTTGAGTTTGGGGCCAGAGCCCAGTGTGACACCCAAGTTGGGCATGGTATATCTCTTCTATTGTCTGCAGGGGGAAGGTATGATCACACCTGTTGGCATTATCACAATCTCACCTCCTCCCTTCAAAAGTCATAAATGACTAGGTTTAGCAAATAGTCATATGAACCACACAAAGGATTTGTGTGGTTGTCAGTGTGAGTGAAGAGCTCTCTGCAATGATCCAACCTAGTCCATCAGGGATCTCTGAGCCCCTGATGTCAGACACAGTGGCTGCCCAGAAACCCAACTATATCCTGCACCCTGTCATGCAGTCAGTATTTCCACAGTCATAGCACAGAAGAATCCCACAGACATGGGATACAGAGGATCTGCTAGGCCCCATGAGACTGCCCTATCCATGGAAAGAGCATTGACATTCAGAGAGCTAGCTGCCTATGGTTGCTTCACCTTACAATTTGATCCCTGGAGCCTGTTATATGTTGAGAGGATGGGACACATCACAGTCCTACTAGGTGCCCAGCTCCCTATCAATCATTCCAGCCAGACTCAAAGTTTGTGTGGGAACATTGCTTTTTCCCTCTGGTAAAATCCCCTGGTCACATGTGTGCATGAGAGTTACTATAACCTCTACTGGTGTCAAAATGGTGCCTTTTCCTGGCAATTGCTAGGTGCACCTGTGGGTAGATGGGGAGAAAATAAATGTACTTCTCTTTCACTGGATTTGGCTGGTACCTTGACTCCAGCTAGGGCTCCAGGCCAGACTCAAACATAATGCGGCCTTTAAGGCCACAGTGTGCTTTCACATCACTTTCCAAAGCGGTCATTTCCTCCCTTTCCCTGCTGTAGGGGTCATGTATGGTGGCTACTCTCATTGCCACATGTCCACACTTTCCAAACTGATCCAAAATGTCTTTCTTGGAGGAGATATACAGTTCAGCACATGCTCACTTGGACTTATCCCTAATGGTAGAACATGCCAGGGGATTCCAAACTAATCACATCAAGGTGGCATGTACCAATGCCATCTTACTAGACAAAGTGATCAGTTTAAGTTCATAACTGATCATAAAGATAGGGTTAAGTATCAAAGGAATCACATAAACAAGACTGGTGTCTGCTAATAATAACCAATAGAATTAAAAAGGAGAGAACCATCCAACATGGGAAACAGTCCACATAGCAGACTCGGGTGATTACTGACGTCATAAACAAGAATGCCAATTGTTAAATCAACAACAGGAGTCACTGTGCACTTACTCCCTAGGTAGGATCTCTGTTCTTAATATGTTGTACTATGCGAATTAATGGTAAAAGTAGTACTCAAACTGTACTTTATACTTTGTGTATCTGTGTGGGTGCAAACTGTTGAAATCTTTACTTAGTATGTACCAAATTGATCTTCTGTATATAAAGATAATTAAAAATGAGTCTTGATGAAGAATGTGAAGGGAGAGGCAGTAGGAGATGGGATGGTTGTGGATGGGAGGGAGGTTATGGGGGGAAAAGCACTATAATCCAAAAATTGTATTTTCAAAATTTATATTTATTAAATAAAAATTTAAAAATAAAACAAAATGTCCCACTTCCTTTTGTAAAATTTCCATTGCATTCTTCTCTGAACTCTGCCTTAGGAATCAATATCCTCAGCTTTTCATCTGCTATTATCCCATGATCAAATGCAGCCTGTTTTTCCTGATTCTACCATCTTGGAATCCCTGAATTCTTCTTTTTCTAATAGTTCAGTTTGATTTTCTTCAGTATCTCAATCTATGCAGAATTTCTCATCCTCATCATGTATAGATTTCTTTGTCTCATGAATTTGTTTCTCTGTTTTTGAATAATATGATTTTCCTTTTGAATTCATTATCAGGCATTTCATTAATCTCTTCATCTTCCTATTCTACTACTGAAGTATTGTCATTTTCCCTTTGGGGAGTCTTGTTGTCTTCCTTGTTTTTATTTCTTATATTTTTGTGTTTATTTTTTGGCATTTTAGGATAAACTTGTTGGTTTTCTTGTCAGATGGCTTTGTCTTTGAATCGTGCCTTGTGGCATAGTGGAGGGCCTGCCCCTTGGTAGCCATCCCGAGGGGTATTCCAAGGTGATCAATGCCTGGGGTTCCCCACAGTGGGTGTAACCGCCTCACCCCACCACGGGCACATGAACCACAACAAAGAATCTGTGCAGTCCTCAGTGTGAGCGCAGAGTCCTCTGCAGGGACCCACTTCAGGCAGTTAGGGAACTCTGAGCCTCTGAAGCCAGACACCAATTGCTCAGAGACCCAGCTACACCCCACACTCTATCAGGCAGTCACAGAACTCACAGGAATAGTGCACAAGGCTCCCAAAGTCACAGGGTGCAGAGGATCCACTCTCAGCCCCATGAGGCTGCCCCGTCTATGCAGAGAACAAAGGTGTTCCGAGTCAGCTGCCTTTGGGTGCTCCACCTTGGCTTCAGTTTGAGACCTGAAGCCTATGGTAGGGTTAGAGGTTGGGAGCATCTCACAATCTTTTTTTTTTATTTTTATTTAATGAGCATAAATTTCCAAAGTACAGCTTATGGATTACAATAGCTTCCTCCCCCCCGTAACTTCCCTCCCACCCACAACACTCCCCTCTCCCACTCCCTCTCCCCTTCCCCTTCACATCACGATTAATTTTCAATTATCTTTATATACAGGTCAATTTAGCATATGTTAAGTAAAGATTTCCACATTTTGCTCCCACACAGAAACACAAAGTGTAAAATACTATTTGAGTACTAGTTATAGCATTGATTAAACACCTAAGAGTAATTGTGTATTAATTACAGAGTTCAACCAATAGTTTTACGTAGAATATAAAATGCATCTTTTGTATTGTTGTGGCTTCCCCCCCGACCTCCCTCCCTCCTGTGGCCCTCCCCTCACCCACTCCCTCTCCCATCCTGCCCTTCATCATGTTTCATTTTCAATTACCTTCATATAATGAAGATCAACTTAGTATATACTAAGCAAGGATTTCAACAGGTTGCACTCACACAACCGAACCAGGTATAGGGTATTGTTCGACTAGTAGTGTTGTTTTTGAGTTTCATAGTTAAACATATTAAGGACAGAGATCCTGCGAGGGGAGCATGAACCCAGTGACTCCTGTTGTTGATTTAACAATTGGCACTCTTATTCATGACGTCAGCAATTACCCGAGACTCTTGTTATGAGCTGTCTAGGCTATGGAAGCCCCTTGAGTTCACCAACTCTGAATTTGTTTAGTCAAGGCCATATCACAGTGGAGGTTCCTTCCTCCCTTCAGAGAAAGGTGCCTCTCTCCTTGATGGCCTGTTCCTTCTGCTGGGGTCTTGTTCACCAGGATCCTTCATTTAGATTTTTTTTTTGCCACCGTGTCATGGCTTTCCATGCCTGTGAGACTCTCATGGACCTTTTAGCCAGATCCGAATGTCCCAAGGGTTGATTCTGAGGCAGGAGTGCTGTTTTGGGCATTTGCCATTCTATGAGTCTGCTGTGTGTCCTGCTTCCCCTGCAGGATCATTCTCTCCCTTTTGATTCTATCTTTCATTATTTGCTTACACTGGTCTTATTTGTGTAATCTCTTCGACACCCTATCTTTTTGATCAGTTGTGTATTTATATTTATCACTTTACCAAGTGTGCTGGCATTGGTACCTGCCTCCTTGGTAAGGTTGGCATCTCACAATCTTAAGTGGGTGCCCAGTCCACTGCAAACCCTCCAGGCCAGACTCAATGTCAGGACTATGGATTTATCCCTCTGATATTATCCCCTTTTGAGTGTACAACAGTGCCACTATGCCTCTATTTGTATTAAGATGGCATTTTCTCCCAGCTGGTTCTTGGATACCCTTGTGAGAGGCTGGGGAAAGACAAATATGCTTTTTCTTCATGAGATTAGGTCAGTACCCTGCCCTCTACTAGGGCTCCAGGCAGGAGTCAAAGCCAATGTTGTTTGCAAGGTTTTCCTTCAGGCAATATCACCAGTGGCATGGGCTGCCACAGTCTTCTCTCAGAATATGGAATCTCCTCCAGCCCCTGGCTGTGAGAGTCATGGGTGTTGTCCCTGTTCACTGCTGCATGGCTGCACTGTGAAGGCTGCTCCATGCCATGTCTCTTTTTTCTGTAGAATTCTTATTACATACTTCTCTTCAAGTCTCCCATGGGAATGCACTTCTTCCACTTTTCTTATGTTATCTTCCCCTGGTCACAATCAGCATGCCTTTTCCCTATTCAGTCATCTTGGAATTCTTGATTTTCCTTTTGATTTCTTCTATGGCCCTTTGTTCCTTTAGGCGTATATTGTTCAGTCTCCTGTGTTTGTTTATTTTCTAAAGTTTATTCTTCTGTTGTTATTATGCAGCTCTATTTCCTTGAGGTCAGAAAAGAAATGGGATATGATTTCAAATTTTGAAATTGTTGAGACTTGTTTTATGGCTTAGTATACATTCTATCCTGGGTACTGTTCTATGCACTGAAGAAAATAATGTGTATTCTGCAGCTGTGGGATGAAATGTTATGTAGATATCTTTTTGGTCCATATTTTGGACTAGTTCTACTTATTAATTGATTTTTTGTCTGGTTGGCCTGTCCATTGATGAATTTGGTGTTGAAGTCCTCTATTATTGTTGCATTGGAGTTTACATCTCCCTTTACATTCTTTAACATTTGTTTTATGAAACTTGGTGCCCTGGTCTTCAGTACATATACATTTAGTGTCATCACATCTTCTTGTTGAACTGATTCCTTATTCATTACATAATGACCTTCTTTGTCTCTTAACAGTTTTTTCCTTAAAATCTATTTTGCCTGATATGAGTATTTCTATTTCTCATTTTTTTCTTCAAAGAATCATTTACTGATGATCTTTATTGGTCAAACAATCTCAAACATATCCAGAACAGATTTTCAAATTTTGAGCCCTTAATGCAAAAACACCATGTCATGCAGGAAATAAAATAAGTATGTACTGTAGCTCTCCTCTTGACACCTTTAAATATTACAATGATCAAGCAAAAGAGGACTTATGTGACAAGCATCTGCTCATAAATCTGCTAGAAACAGAACATGATTCAAACCTCATATTAAGCTTTTTTCACAACATAAATGAGCTTAAACAACTTATAATTTCAATTTCTTAATTTCAAAACAATATCCTGAGAATCAACTATTCCCTTAAAACATAATCAATTTATTGTCTTTTTTCTTTCTTTTTTAACTTTTATTTAATGAATATAAATTTCCAAAGTACAGCTTATGGATTACAATGGAATGTATTGCAGAGAATTCTGTTCCTGCAGTTAGACCATGTGTCTGCACAGGAATCCAACCACAACTCATGTCCCTCTCAGGTTCATTGCTGCATCTCCTGCATGAACTGTTTCCTGAATCATGACAGAGATTGGCTACAGTTCCACCTCAACAAATTTAGACTGCACTTTGATTGGGGAGGGGAGAGAAGCAATACGGTCTCCCTTCATGGACTAAAGTAGTTGCTCAGTTCCCCATCACTTTCCCGTGTCAGACTCAGAGCCAGTGATGACCAAGAAATTCTCCCACCATCAAAGACAGCAGAGGCTTTACTGTAGTAGCCTTCTCTCACCCTGAATGGGGAAATGGAACTTCTCAGCTAGGCACCAGCTGTGACTAAGCAGGCATCACTGGCAGCACGCTGCTGGTGGCTGTGTGTCCTCTCTTTACTCTTCCATGGAGTCTCTTTATTGTTCTGTACATTATGCACTGAAAGTTTCTTTCATTCAGTTCCATGTGTATGTAGTCCTTCTATTATTTTTCTGGTGTCTGTCTGTAGCTGAAATCAGTGCAACTTCTCCCTGTTTAGCCACCTTGGCTCTCTGTATATGATTTAAATAGAAAAAAGAAGCACTAAAGTAGAGATATTCTCTCTCTCTCTCCCTCTCTCTCTCTTTCTCTCTCTCCCCACCCCTTCATTCCCCAGTCCTCTAAAATTATTTCACTGGCATTGTTTTATTTATTAGGAACCTATTTTTTCATTATTTCTGCGGTCATCATGAGCTGATATAAAAGCACTCTTTTATTCTCAAAATTCTTTGCCGAATTAACTAAAGCCACCACATAAAAAAGAATAATGCCAGAATCAGAGGGGATATGCACTTCCTTCTTATTTTGATAACCCTTTTGCTGTGGCTCCTCAGATAATTTCTGCTTCCAGGAGGGAAGGATGGATTATGAAAAAAAGCACTAAAAGGCTTATTGAGAACCCATGTTTCACTACATAATGTGTATAAATTGCTTACATAATGTGGGAACTCGATAAACATATTTAACTTCTGTGCTTCCCTTAGAGGCACAGAGGAGGAAACATGAATGGAAGGTAAATGCAAGACTCGAGTTCAGTGGTTTCAAATATTTCCAGAAATACTTTTTCACATTAAAAATAAGGACTTTAAGGAACATAAAAGAAGCTTTGGAGAAGCAATGGTAATGACAAAATATTCTTGGGATTCAGAGAATTGAGACCTTGACTTTTCATTGGGTCTTGTCATTTATCTTCTTACTTGATTCTCTATTTCTTTTTCTGAAATATGGTCTTCTCTCATCTTGATAGAGCCTATGTAAGGGCAAGGACATGTTTCCAAAGGAGTACCTATTTCCTATTTTCTCTGATAATTTACTGCTTCCACTAGTGATTGAAGTTTTTGTCTGGTCACAGAGATTCTTCAGGGTTACTAGGATGTCATTCACTAAGTTAGGAAGGTCTTTGTGCCCTTCTGATTTTCCCTGCCTGTTTATGTCACCTTATTTCTGAGAACATGTCTTAGTCCATCCATTAGCATAAAAGTGTTCAGAGTTAATGATGAGTAAACAATATACATTTTATGTGTTTTACACGTAATTACCTTTCTTTTACATCTTAGGTGGAGCAATTTGACTGTGTTCACAACTATTATTTGAACACATTTTAGAAATTGCTTTTGTCATTATTTCAGGCACTTGTAAAGTTTCTCCCTAAGATTCCTTTTAAAAGGCATGTGCATTTAGATTCATGGACATTCTTCTGTTTAAGAAAAATATAACTATCTGCCAAAGTGCAATGAGAAGTTTTGGAAAAGTGATGACCACTCTGTTCCTATCAATCTTATGGAAGTCACTGATTATTTCTCTGGTTAGAAGCCATCATGCACAGAAGCCATAGATGACAGCTTAGGCAGGACCATCTATTTCCTAACTAAGTTGCCTAATTGTGTAAATTCCATTTGCATGGAGAGACTTAAGTCTTTTGATTTCTCTGCATTGCAACATAGAAGTTTTTAAAAAATGATTTTTGACTCTTCATAGAGCTGAACCAAATCATTCTTTTGATAACTTCAAACTATGTGATATTAGTGAAATTCCTTCAGTTTCATCTTTCTAATCTATATACTCCTTAACTTGGGTGTTATGTTAAAAGTTGAAAGACTGACACTTAGCCAGAGTTGAATACATAGACAACTGATGATCAAAATAATAAGGAATGATGATTAAAATAATTTTAATATCCTTTGGCAAATTTGTTCTGCAGTTGTCTCATAAGTTTTTAAGTTCCTACATTGGAATGTAACCTCCCATAGCTTCAAACATATGGCCAGTAATATCTGTGCTCCTCAGATAGAAAAGATGATACAAAATCTCTATGAAGTAAAACAGGGGTCCTGTGCTGCAATTGCTATTTCTTATAGTTGTGGTGAGTTTTAGAGACACCCATATTTTCTTATCTGCTTGCAATAGAACATAGTTAGAAGAAGGCTGATTTCAGATAGAATTGTTGATAATAACTATGATATTGGATTTTTGTCTCAATGAACTCAAAGGTTGAAAGTACAGCCCTTTTCTCATAACCTCCAATTCAGGTTACTAATCAAACTATTACATTTGGAAGCTGTTGCCTTTGTTGCAAGTAGAGATGTACTGAAATCCAGGAATAAAAAAATGATTGGAGTTCATGAGCTCAGTAAAGCCACAAAAGGATTTTGATAATTTTTTTTTAAATTTTCTATTTAGTAAATATAAATTTTCAAAGTACAGTTAATGGATTACAATGGCTTCCCCCCACCCCATAATTTCCCTCCCACTCACACCACTCCCATCTCCCGCTCCCTCTCCCATTTATTTCACATCAAAATTCATTTTCAATTATCTTTATATAAAGAAGATTAATTCAGTATATATTAAGTAAAGATTTCATCAGTTTGCACCCACACAGAAACACAAAGTGTAAAATACTGTTTCAGTATTTGTTATAGCATAGCTTCACATTGGACAACACACTAAGGACAGATCCCACATGAGAAGTAAGTACACAGTGACTCCTGTTGTTGACTTACCAATTTGACACTCTTGTTTATGGCGTCAGTAATCTCCCTAGGCTCCAGTCATGAGTTTGCAAGGCTATGGAAGCCTTTTGAGTTTGCTGACTTCGATCTTATTCCGACAGGGTCATAGTCAAAGTGGAAGTTCTCCCTTCAGAGAAAGGTACCTCCTTCTTTGAAGACCTGTTCTTTCCACTGGGATCTCACTCATAGAGATCTTTCATGTAGGTTTTTTTTTTTTTTT
Source organism: Oryctolagus cuniculus (assembly GCF_051225735.1). NCBI lineage: Eukaryota > Metazoa > Chordata > Mammalia > Lagomorpha > Leporidae > Oryctolagus > Oryctolagus cuniculus. The sequence continues at coordinate 65,184,862 of NC_142870.1, forward strand.
TTTTTTTTTGCCAGAGTGTCTTGGCTTTCCATGCCTGGAATACTCTCATGGGCTTTTCAGCCAGATCCAAATGCCTTAAGGGCTGATTCTGAGGCCAGAGTGCCGTTCAGGAAATCTGCCATTCTATGAATCCGCTGTGTATCTCGCTTCCCATGTTGGATCCTTCTCTCCATTTTTATTCTATCAGCTAGTATTAGCAGACACTAGTCTTGTTTATGTGCTCCCTTTGGCTCTTAGTCCTATCATTATGATCAATTGTGAACAGAAATTGATCACTGGGACTAGTGAGATGGCATTGGTACATGCCACCTTGATGGGAATGAATTGGAATCCCCTGGTATGTTTCTAACTCTACCGTTTGAGGTAAGTCAGCTTGAGCATGTCCCGAATTGCACATCTCTTCCCTCTCTTACTCCCACTCTTATATTTAACAGTGATCATTTTTCAGTTAAGTTTCAAAACTTGAGAATGACTGTGTATTGATTACAGTATTCAACCAAAAGTATTAAGTAGAACAAATAAACAAAAAAATGCTAAGAGGGATAACATATTAAGTTGTTCATCAACAGTCAGGGCAAGGGCTGATCAAGTCACCGTTTCTCATAGTGTCCATTTCACTTTAACAGGTTTCCCCTTTGGTGCTCAGTTAGTTGTCACCGATCAAGGAGAACATATGACATTTGTCCCTTTGGAACTGGCCTATTTCACTCAGCATGATGTTTTCCAGATTCATCCATCTTGTTGCAAATGACCAGGTTTCATTGTTTTTGACTGCTGCATAGTATTCTATGGAGTACATGTCCAATAATTTCATTATCCAGTCTACTGTTGATGGGCATTTAGGTTGGTTCTAGGTGATGGTGTCGGGTTGCAGATTTAAGTCTTTATCCCATGTTGAGTGAATTTTTGTGTAAAGTGTAAGGTAGGGGTCTTGCTTCATGCTTCTGCACGTGGAAATCCAGTTTTCCCAGCACCATTTATTGAATAGACTGTCCTTACTCCAGGGATTGGTTTTGGATCCTTGATCAAATATAAGTTGGCTGTAGATGTTTGGATTGATTTCTGGTGTTTCAATTCTGTTCCATTGGTCTATCCATCTGTTTCTGTACCAGTACCACGCTGTTTTGATTACAACTCCCCTGTAGTATGTCCTGAAATCTGGTATTGTGATGCCTCCGGCTTTGTTTTTGTTGTACAAGATTGCTTTAGCTATTCGAGATCTCCCCTGTCTCCATATGAATTTCAGCTTCATATTTTTCCAGGTTTGAGAAGAATGTCTTGGGTTTTGATTGGTATTGCATTGAATCTGTAAATTGCTTTTGGGAGAATGGACATTTTGATGATATTGATTCTTCCAATCCATGAGCATGGAAGGTTTTTCCATTTCTTGGTATCCTCTTCTATTTCTTTCTTTAAGGTTTTGTAATTATCATTGTAGAGATCCTTAACGTCCTTGGTTAAGTTTATTCCAAGGTATTTGATTGTTTTTGTAGCTATTGTGAATGGGATTGATCTTAGAAGTTCTTCCTCAGCTGTGGTATTGCCTGTGTATACAAAGGCTGTTGATTTTTGTGCATTGATTTTATATCCTGCTACTTTGCCAAACTCTTCTATGAGTTCCAATAGTCTCTTAGTAGAGTTCTTTGGGTCCCCTAAATAAAGAATCATGTCATCTGCAAAGAGGGATAGTTTGAGTTCTTCCTTCCCAATTTGTATCCCTTTAATTTCTTTTTCTTGCCTAATAGCTCTGGCTAGAACTTCCAGAACTATATTGAATAGCAGTGGTGAGAGTGGGCATCCCTGTCTGGTACCTCAATACAATCAAAGCAATTTATGAAAAACCCACGGCCAACATCCTATTAATGGGGAAAAGTTGGAAGCATTTCCACTGAGATCTGGTACCAGACAGTTATTGATCATCTTTTTTATTTCCCAAAGAAACCATTTATTTAATGAGTACAAATTTCATAAGTACTATATTCATAAGGAACATAGTGATTCTTTCCAACATATCCGCCCTTCCACCTTCACTCCCACACCACATCCTCCTCCCTCTCTCAGTCTCAGTCCCATTCTCCATTAGGAAAAAGGAAGAAAAGAAAAAAAAATCTGTTTCTCAACAGTCAAGGAAAGCGCTATTCAAGTCATTGCTTCTCAAAGTGTCAATTTAACTTCTACTGATTTCTTTTTAGATGCTGCATTAGTTATCACAGATCAGGAGGAACATATAGTATTTGTCCCTTTGGGACTGGCTTATTTCACTAACTACTATGGTTTCCATTCACATTGGATCTGTAAATTGCTTTTGGAAGAATGGACATTTTGATGATATTGATTCTTCTATTCCATGAACATGAAAAATTTTCCCAATTTTTGGTATCTTCTTTAATATCTTTCTTTAATGGTTTGTAATTCTCATTATAGAGATCTTGGACATCTTTGGTTAAATTTATTCTGAGATATTTGACTTTTTTGGTAGCCATTGTGAATGGGATTGATAGTGGAAGTTCTTTTTCAGCCTTTATATTGTCTGTGTATACAAAGGCTGTTGAATTTTGTGTATTGACTTTATATCTTTCTACTTTACCAAACTCTTCTATGAGTTCCAACAGTCTCTTAGTGGAGTCTTGGATCCCTTGTATATAGAATCATGTCATCTGCAAATAAGGATAGGTTGACTTCTTCCTTCTCAATTTATCTCTTTGATTTCTTTTTTTTTTCACCTAATGGTTCTGGCTAAAACTTCCAGAACTATACTGAACAGCAATGGTGAGAGTGGGCATCCCTGTCTAGTACAGGATCTAAGTGGGAATGCCTCTAACTTTTCCCCATTCAATATGATGCTGGCCATGGGTTTGTCATAAATTGTCTTGATTGTGTTGAAGAATGTTTCTTCCAAACCTAATTTGCTTAGAGTTTTCATCATGAAAGGGTGTTGTATTTTGTTGAATGCTTTCTCTGCATCTATTGAGATAATCATATGGTTTTTCTTCTGTTTGTTAATGTGGTGTATCACATTGATTGATTTGTGAATGTTGAACCATCCCTGCATCCCAGGAATAAATCCCACTTGGTCTGGGTGAATGATCTTTCTGATGTGTAGTTGGATTCGATTGGCCAGGATGTTGTTTAATATTTTTGTGTCTATGTTCATCAGGGAGATTGGTCTATAGTTTTCTTTTCCGGGTTTAGGAATTAAGGTGATATTGGGTTCATAGAAAGAATTTGGGAGGATTACCTTCCCTTTCAATTGTTTTGAATAATTTGAGAAGAACTGGGGTTAGTTCTTCTTTAAATGTCTGGTAGAATTCAGCAGTGAATCCATCTGGTCCTGGACTCTTCTTTGTTGGGAGGGCCTTTATTACTGTCCTGGTTATGTGTCTGTTTTATGTTTTCATTGCTCAATTTAGGTAAGTTGTGTGTGTGTGGGAATCTGTCCATTTCTTCTAGGTTTCCCAGTTTGTTGGTATACAGCTCTTAGAGTCTTCTCTCTTCTTTTTTTTTGGTTAGTTGGGCCAATGGTGTGTCAATTTTGTTTATTTTTTCAAAAAACCAGCTCTTTTTTTTTTACTAGTTTGCAAATGGTGCATCAATTTTGTTTCTATTTTTCTTAAAACCAGCTCTTCATTTCACTGTTCTTCTATATTTTTTGTTTAAATTTTGTTTATTTCTTCTGTAACTTTAATTATTTCTTTCCTGCTAATAATTTTTTAAGAAAGCTTTTAAATAACAAATACAAATTTCAGGGGCTGGTGCCATGGAACAGTAAGTTAATCCTCTACTTGCAATGCTGGCATCCCATATGAGGGCTGGTTCTAGTCCCAGCTGCTCTTCTTATATTCATTAAATAAAAGTTAAAAAAAAAAGATCTAAATCTATGACCCGACACCATCAAATTCTTAGAGAACACTGGAGAAACCCTGCAAGATATAGGTACTGGCAAAGACTTCTTGGAAAATACCCCAGAAGCACAGGCAGTCAAAGCCAAAATTAACATCTGGGATTGCATCAAATTGAGAAGTTTCTGTACTGCAAAAGAAACAGTCAGGAAAGTGAAGAGGCAACCAATAGAATGTGAAAAAAGATTTGCAAACTATGCAACAGATAAAGGGTTGATAACCAGAATCTACAAAGAAATCAAGAAACTGCACAACATCAAAACAAACAACCCACTTAAGAGATGGGCCAAGGACCTCAATAGACATTTTTCAAAACACGAAATCCAAATGGCCAACAGACACATGAAAATATGTTCAAGGTCATTAGCAATCAGGGAAATGCAAATCAAAACCACAATGAGGTTTCACCTCACCCCGGTTAGAATGGCTCACATTCAGAAATCTACCAACAACAGATGCTGGCGAGATTGTGGGGACAAAGGGACACTAACCCACTGTTGGTGGGAATGCAAACTGGTTAAGCCACTATGGAAGTCAGTCTGGAGATTCCTCAGAAACCTGAATATAACCTTTCCATACAACCCAGCCATCCCATTCCTTGGAATTTACCCAAAGGAAATGAAATTGGCAAACAAACAAGCTGTCTGCACATTAATGTTTATTGCAGCTCAATTCACAATAGCTAAGACCTAGAACCAACCTAAATGCCCATCAACAGTAGACTGGATAAAGAAATTAAGGGACATGTACTCCATAGAATACTATGCAGCAGTCAAAAACAATGAAATCTGGTCATTTGCCACAAGATGGATGAATCTGGAAAACATCATGCTGAGTGAAATAGGCCAGTTCCAAAGGGACAAATGTCATATGTTTTCTCTGATCAGTGACAACAACCGAGCACCACAAAGGAAACCTGCTGATGTGAAATGGACACTATGAGAAACGGTGACTTGATCAGCCTTGCCCTGACTTTCGAGGAACAACTTACTATTTTATTCCTTTTAGTATTTTTTTAACTTTTATTTAATGAATATAAATTTCCACAGTACGATTTATGGATTACAATGGCTTCCCCCACATACCGTCCCTCCCACCCACAACCCTCCCCTTTCCCACTCCCTCTCCCCTTCCATTCACATCAAGATTCATTTTCGATTATCTTAATATACAGAAGATCAGCTTAGTATACATTAAGTAAGGATTTCAACAGTTTGCTCCCACACAGAAACATAAAGTGAAAAATAATAGATGAATTTTTTTAAATGATGATGAAATCAGATCAGACCTATTGTCATGTTTAATCCCAGTGAGAGTCAAGTTGGGAATTGATAATTTTTTTTTTTTTTTTTTACAGAGGATCAGTTTAGTATGCATTAAGTAAAGATTTCAACAGTTTGCACCCCCATAGAAACAAAAGTGAAATATAGTGTTTGAATACTCATTATAGCATTAAATCTCAATACACAGCACATTAAGGACAGAGATCCTACATGAGGAGTAAGTGCACAGTGACTCCTGTTGTTGACTTTACCAATTGACACTCCTGTCTATGGCATCAGTAATCTCCCCATGCTCCAGTCATGAGTTTCCAAGGCTATGGAAGCCCTCTGAGTTCTCCGACTCTTATCTTGTTTAGACAAGGTCATAGTCAAAGTGGAGGTTCTCTCCTCCCTTCAGAGAAAGGTACCTCCTTCTTTGATGACCTGTTCTTTCCACTGGGATCTCGCTTGCAGAGATCTTTTGCCAGAGTGTCTTGGCTTTCCATGCCTGAAATACTCTCATGGGCTTTTCAGCCAGATCTGAATGCCTTTAGGGCTGATTCTGAGGCCAGAGTGCTATTTAGGACATCTGCCATTCTATGAGTCTGCTGAGTATTTCACTTCCCATGTTGGATCACTCTCCCCTTTATTTATTCTATCGGTTAGTGTTAGCAGGTACTAGACTTGTTTATGTGCTCCCTTTGACTCTTAGTCCTTTCATTATGATCAATTGTGAACTGAAATTGATCACTTGGACTAGTGAGATGGCATTAGTACATGGCACCCTGATGGGATTGAATTGGAATCCCCTGGTATGTTTTTAACTCTACCATTTGGGGCAAGTCAGCTTGAGCATGTCCCAAATTATACATCTCTTCCCTCTCTTATTCCCACTCTTATGTTTAACAGGGATCACATTTCAGTTAATTTTTAACACTTAAGAATAACTTTGTATTAATTACAGAATTAAACCAGTCATATTAAGTAGAACAGACAAAAAAACTACTAAGAGGGATAATGAATTAAGTTGTTCATTAACAGTCAGGGCTATGCTGATCAAGTCACCGTTTCCCATAGTGTCCATTTCACTTCAGGAGGTTTCCTTTTTGGTGTCCAGTCAGTTGTCACCGATCAGGGAGAACATATGGTATTTGTCCCTTTGGGACTGGCTTATTTCACTCAGCACGATGTGTTCCAGATTCCTCCATTTTGTTGCAAATGACTGGATTTCGTTGTTTCTTACTGCGGTATAGTATTCTAAAGAGTACATATCCCATAATTGCTTTATCCAGTCTACCGTTGATGGGCATTTAGGTTGGTTCCAGGTCTTAGCTATTGTGAATTGAGCTGCAATAAACATTAGGGTGCAGACCTCTTTTTTGTTTGCCAATTTAAATTCCTTTGGGTAAATTCCAAGGAGTGGGATGGCTGGGTCGAACGGTAGGGTTATCTTCAGGTTTCTGAGGAATCTCCAGACTGACTTCCATAGTGGCTTAACCAGTTTGCATTCCCACCAACAGTGGGTTAGTGTCCCTTTGTCCCCACAATCTCGCCAGCATCTGTTGTTGGTAGATTTCTGAATGTGAGCCATTCTAACCGGGGTGAGGTGAAACCTCATTGTGGTTTTGATTTGCATTTCCCTGATTGCTAATGACCTTGAACATATTTTCATGTGTCTGTTGGCCATTTGGATTTCGTGTTTTGAAAAATGTCTATTGAGGTCCTTGGCCCATCTCTTAATTGGGTTGTTGGTTTTGTTTTTGTGGAGTTTCTTGATTTCTTTGTAGATTCTGGTTATCAACCCTTTATCTGTTGCATAGTTTGCAAATCTTTTTTCACATTCTGTCGGTTGTCTCTTCACTCTCCTGACTATTTCTTTTGCAGTACAGAAACTTCTCAATTTGATGCAATCCCAGATGTTAATTTTGGCTTTGACTGCCTGTGCCTCCCGGGTCTTTTCCAGAAACTCTTTGCCTGTGCCAATATCTTGATGGGTTTCTCCAATGTTCTCTAGTAACTTGATGGTGTCAGGTCGTAGATTTAGGTCTTTAATCCATGTTGAGTGGATTTTTGTGTAAGGTGTAAGGTAGGGGTCCAATTTCCAATTTGTGTAAGGTGTAAGGTAGGGGTCCAAATTTCCAATTTCTTGATGTAGGCACCTATTGATATAAACTTGCCTCTCAATACTGCTTTTGCTGTATCCCATAAGTTTTGATATGTTGTGTTGTTATCCTCTTTTACTTCCAGAAAGTTTCTGATTTCTCTCTTTTTTTTAAACTTTTATTTAATGAATATAAATTTCCAAAGTACGACTTATGGATTACAATGGCTTCCCCCCCATAACGTCCCTCCCACCCACAACCCTCCCCTTTCCCACTCCCTCTCCCCTTCCATTCACATCAAGAGTCATTTTCGATTATCTTAATATACAGAAGATCAGCTTAGTATACATTAAGTAAGGATTTCAACAGTTTGCTCCCACACAGAAACATAAAGTGAAAAATAATAGATGAATTTTTTTTAAATGATGATGAAATCAGATCAGACCTATTGTCATGTTTAATCCCAGTGAGAGTCAAGTTGGGAGTTGATAATTTCTTTTTTTTTTTTTTTTTACAGAGGATCATTTAGTATGCATTAAGTAAGGATTTCAACAGTTTGCACCCCCATAGAAACACAAAGTGAAATATATTGTTTGAGTACTCGTTATAGCATTAAATCTCATTGCACAGCACATTAAGGACAGAGATCCTACATGAGGAGTAAGTGCACAGTGACTCCTGTTGTTGACTTTACCAATTGACACTCCTGTCTATGGCATCAGTAATCTCCCCATGCTCCAGTCATGAGTTTCCAAGGCTATGGAAGCCCTCTGAGTTCTCCAACTCTTATCTTGTTTAGACACGGTCATAGTCAAAGTGGAGGTTCTCTCCTCCCTTCAGAGAAAGGTACCTCCTTCTTTGATGACCTGTTCTTTCCACTGGGATCTCACTTGCAGAGATCTTTTGCCAGAGTGTCTTGGCTTTCCATGCCTGAAATACTCTCATGGGCTTTTCAGCCAGATCTGAATGCCTTTAGGGCTGATTCTGAGGCCAGAGTGCTATTTAGGACATCTGCCATTCTATGAGTCTGCTGAGTATCTCACTTCCCATGTTGGATCACTCTCCCCTTTATTTACTCCATCGGTTAACGTTAGCAGGTACTAGACTTGTTTATGTGCTCCCTTTGACTCTTAGTCCTTTCATTATGATCAATTGTGAACTGAAATTGATCACTTGGACTAGTGAGATGGCATTGGTACATGCCACCTTGATGGGATTGAATTGGAATCCCCTGGTATGCTTCCAACTCCACCACTTGGGGCAAGTCAGCCTGAGCATGTCCCAAATTATACATCTCTTCCCTCTCCCATTCCCACTCCCATGTTCAACAGGGATCACATTTCAGTTAATTTTCAACACTTAAGAATAACTGTGCATCAATTACAGAATTAAACCAGTCATATTAAGTAGAACAGACAAAAAAAACTACTAAGAGGGATAATGTATTAAGTTGTTCATTAACAGTCAGGGCTATGCTGATCAAGTCACCGTTTCCCATAGTGTCCACCTCACTCCAACAGGTTTCCCTCTTGGTGTCCAGTCAGTCGTCACCGATCAGGGAGAACATATGGTATTTGTCCCTTTGGGACTGGCTTATTTCACTCAGCATGATGTGTTCCAGATTCCTCCATTTTGTTGCAAATGACTGGATTTCGTTGTTTCTTACTGCGGTATAGTATTCTAAAGAGTACATATCCCATAATTGTTTTATCCAGTCTATCGTTGATGGGCATTTAGGTTGGTTCCAGGTCTTAGCTATTGTGAATTGAGCTGCAATAAACATTATGGTGCAGACCGCTTTTTTGTTTGCCAATTTAAATTCCTTTGGGTAAATTCCAAGGAGTGGGATGGCTGGGTCGAATGGTAGGGTTATCTTCAGGTTTCTGAGGAATCTCCAGACTGACTTCCATAGTGGCTTAACCAGTTTGCATTCCCACCAACAGTGGGTTAGTGTCCCTTTGTCCCCACAATCTCACCAGCATCTGTTGTTGGTAGATTTCTGCATGTGAGCCATTCTAACCGGGGTGAGGTGAAACCTCATTGTGGTTTTGATTTGCATTTCCCTGATTGCTAATGACCTTGAACATTTTTTCATGTGCCTGTTGGCCATTTGGATTTCGTGTTTTGAAAAATGTCTATTGAGATCCTTGGCCCATCTCTTAATTGGGTTGTTGGTTTTGTTTTTGTGGAGTTTCTTGATCTCTTTGTAGATTCTGGTTATTAACCCTTTATCTGTTGCATAGTTTGCAAATATTTTTTCCCATTCTGTCGGTTGCCTCTTCACTTTCCTGACTGTTTCTTTTGCAGTACAGAAACTTCTCAATTTGAGGCAATCCCAATAGTTGATTTTGGCTTTGACTGCCTGTGCCTCCCGGGTCTTTTCCAGAAATTCTTTGCCTGTGCCAATATCTTGAAGGGTTTCTCCAATGTTCTCTAGTAACTTGATGGTGTCAGGTCGTAGATTTAGGTCTTTAATCCATGTTGAGTGAATTTTTGTGTAAGGTGTAAGGTAGGGGTCTTGCTTCATGATTCTGCACGTGGAAATCCAATTTTCCCAGCACCATTTAGTGAATAGACTGTCCTTGCTCCAGGAATTAGTTTTAGATCCTTGATCAAATATAAGTTGGCTGTAGATGTTTGGGTTGATTTCTGGTGTTTCAATTCTGTTCCATTGGTCTATCCATTTGTTTCTGTACCAGTACCATGCTGTTTTGATTACAACTGCCCTGTAGTATGTCCTGAAATCTGGTATTGTGATGCCTCCGGCTTTGTTTTTGTTGTACAAGATTGCTTTAGCTATTCGAGGTCTCCTGTGTCTCCATATAAATTTCAGCTTCATTTTTTCCAGATCTGAGAAGAAGGTCTTCGGTATCTTGATTGGTATTGCATTGAATTTATAAATTGCTTTTGAGAGAATGGACATTTTGATGATATTGATTCTTCCAATCCATGAGCATGGAAGGTTTTTCCAGTTTTGGTATCCTCTTCTATTTCTTTCTTTAAGGTTTTGTAATTTTCATCGTAGAGGTCTTGAACATCCTTGGTTAAGTTTATTCCAAGGTATTTGATTGTTTTTGTAGCTATTGTGAATGGGATTGATCTTAGAAGTTCTTCCTCAGCCATGGCATTGTCTGTGTATACAAAGGCTGTTGATTTTTGTGCATTGATTTTATACCCTGCTACTTTGCCAAACTCTTCTATGAGTTCCAATAGTCTCTTAGTAGAGTTCTTTGGGTCCCCTAAATACAGAATCATGTCATCTGCAAAGAGGGATAGTTTGAGTTCTTCCTTCCCAATTTGTATCCCTTTAATTTCTTTTTCTTGCCTAATAGCTCTGGCTAGAACCTCCAGAACTATATTGAATAGCAGTGGTGAGAGTGGGCATCCCTGTCTGGTACCAGATCTCAGTGGAAATGCTTCCAACTTTTCCCCATTCAATAGGATGTTGGCTGTGGGTTTTTCATAGATTGCTTTGATTGTATTGAGGAATGTTCCTTCCAAACCCAGTTTGCTTAGAGTTTTCATCATGAACGGGTGTTGTATTTTATCAAATGCTTTCTCGGCATCTATTGAGATAATCATATGGTTTTTCTTCTGCAGTCTGTTAATGTGGTGTATCACATTGATTGTCTTGTGCACATGAAACCATCCCTGCATACCAGGGATAAATCCCACTTGGTCTGGGTGGATGATCTTTCTGATGTGCTGTTGCATTCTATTGGTGAGAATTTTATTGAGGATTTTTGCATCTATGTTCATCAGGGATATTGGTCTGTAATTCTCTTTCAGTGCTGCATCTTTCTCTGGCTTAGGAATTAAGGTGATGGTGGCTTCATAGAAAGAATTTGGGAGGATTCCCTCTTCTTCGATTGTTCTGAATAGTTTGAGAAGAATTGGAGTTAGTTCTTCTTGAAATGTCTGGTAGAATTCAGCAGTGAATCCATCTGGTCCTGGGCTTTTCTTTGTTGGGAGGGCCTTATGACTCTTTCAATTTCTGTCTCAGTTATGGGTCTGTTTAGGTTTTCGGTGTCTTCCTGGTTCAATTTAGGCAGGTTGCATGTGTCCAGGAATCTATCCATTTCTGATAGGTTTCCCTGTTTGCTGGCATACAAGTCCTTGTAGTAATTTCTGATGATTCTTTTTATTTCTGTGGTGTCTGTTGTTACATTTCCTTTTTCATCTCTGATTTTATTGATTTGGGTCTTTTCTCTTCTTTTTTTAGTTAGTTGGGCCAATGGGGTGTCAATTTTGTTGATTTTTTCAAAAAACCAGCTCCTCGTTTGGCTGATTTTTTGTAATGTTTTTCTTGATTCAATCCTGTTGATTCTTCTTGGATTTTAATTATTTCTCTTCTCCTACTAGATTGGGGTCTGGTTTGCTGTAGGTTTTCTAGATCCTTGAGGTGAATTGAAAGCTCATCTATTTTGTGACTTTCCAATTTCTTGATGTAGGCACCTATTGATATAAACTTTCCTCTTAACACTGCTTTTGCTGCGTCCCATAAGTTTTGGTATGTTGTGCTGTTCTCCTCATTTACTTCCAGAAAGTTTTTGATTTCTCTTTTGATTTCTTCTATGACCCATTGTTCATTCAGGAGCATGTTGTTCAATCTCCATGTGTTTGCGTATGCTCTAGGGATTCCTGAGTTGCTAATTTCCAACTTCATTCCTTTATGGTCTGAGAAGCTGCATGGTATGATTCTAATTCTTTTGAATTTGCTGAGACTTGCTTTATGGCCTAGTATGTGGTCAATCCTAGAGAAGGTTCCATGTACTGCTGAGAAGAATGTAAAATCCTTAGCTGTAGGATTGAAAGTTCTGTATATATCTGTTAGATCCATTTGGGCTATAGTGTCGTTTTAATCTACTATCTCCTTGTTGATCTTCTGTCCTGTTGATCTGTCTATTTCTGAGAGTGGAGTATTGAAGTCCCCCAGTACTATTGTATTGGGGTCTAAGTTTCCCTTTAAGTCTCTTAAGAAATCTTTTAGAAAAACCAGTGCCCTGTAGTTAGGTGCATATACATTGATAATTGTTATATCTTGTTGTTGTATTGATCCCTTAATCATCATATAGTGCCCCTCTTTGTCTCTCTTAACAGTTTTTGTGTTAAAGTTTATGTTGTCCGATATTAAGATGGCTACGCCCGCTCTTTTTTCATTTCTGTTGGCATGGTATATCTTTTTCCAGCCTTTCACTTTCAGTCTGTATGGATCTTTGTTGGAAAGATGTGTTTCTTGTAAGCAGCAAATAGATGGGTTTTGTTCCTTAAGGCAATCAGCCAATCAGTGTCTTTTAACTGGACGGTTCAGGCCATTAACGTTCAATGTGACTAATGATAAGTGGTAACTTTGCCCTGCCATTTGCCAAATATATTTTCTAATATATGCTTTGAATTCCCTGTGATCTTTTGCTGTGGGGTTTCCTTCCTTTACCTTCTTTCATATTGATGACCGTGTTTCTGTGTTTCTGTGTGTAGCACATCTTTAATCATATTTGCAGGGCTGGATGAGTGGCGACAAATTCTTTGAATTTCTGTTTGCTATGAAAAGTTTTTATTTCACCTTCATTCACAAATGATAGCTTTGTAGGATATAGTATTCTGGGCTGGCAGTTGTTCTCTCTTAGTACCTGGTCTATATCTCACCATTCCCTCCTAGCTTGTAGGGTTTCTGATGAGAAGTCAGCTGTGAGTCTGATTGGAGATCCTCTGAGAGTAATCTGACGTTTCTCTCTTGCACATTTTAGGATCTTTTCTTTATGTTTCACTGTGGTGAGTTTAATTACAACGTGTCGTGGTGAGGATCTCTTTTGGTCATGTTTATTAGGGGTTCTGTGAGCTTCCTGTACTAGGATGTCTCTGTGCTTCTCCAAACCTGGGAAATTTTCTGCTAATATCTCACTAAAAAGGCCTTCTAATCCTTTCTCCCTCTCCATGCCTTCAGGAACTCCTAGAACCCGAATGTTGTTTTTTTTTTTAATAATATCCTGCAGATTCCTGACAATATGTTTTAGATTTCTAATTTCCTCTCCTTTTCTTTGGTCTGACTGTATCCTTTCCTGTTCTCTGTCTTCTAAGTCTGATATTCTCTCTTCTGCTTCACCCATTCTGTTTGTAAGGCTCTCTATTGTGTTTTTCATTTGATCAATTGAATTCTTCACTTCATTATGATTTCTCATCACTATCACATTTTCCTGTTGTACTAGTTGTTTTGTTTCATTTTGATTCCTCCTTAATATTTCATTTTCACGAGAGAGATTTTCTATCTTGTCCATTAAGGATTTCTGTAGTTCAAGAATTTGTTTTTGAGAACTTCTTAATGTTCTTACCAATTTTTTGAGATCTGCTTCTTGCATTTCTTCTAACTCATCATCTTCATAATCTTGAATTGGGGTGTCTTTTTCATTTGGGGGCGTCATGGTGACTTCCTTGTTTTTATTACCTTGGTTTTTGAGTTTGTTATTTGGTATATTGGAGATATTTGGTTTCTTCACTGTGGTGCTTTTTCTTGTTATACTATGACTCTAGATTAAGTGGACTGTCTGCTTTTGATGGAGCCTTAGAGGCTTGAGATGGGTGTGGCCTGAGAGCTCTGTTTGGTGTGCTAAAGGTGACACTCCCAGGTTAGGTGTGGTATCTCTCTCTCTCTCTCTTTCTTTCTTTCTTTTGATTCAGAAGGGATGTAATTTGCACAACTCTGTGGAATTGGAGGTAGTTAGTGCTGGTGTGTTGAGTCTGCCGCTAGTGTCCCAAACTGTGGACTCCCACGCTCTCCATGCAGGTCCACTGTGAATCATGCGTTCCGGAAGAGTTTCTTCTGCTGTTTCCTCCCCTACTCTTCCTTGAATCTGCAGTATCTCCACTTTTATTAAACTGTCTCTCCCCGGACTATCAGTGTGCTCCCTTCCTATTCCGCCATCTTGCCTCCTCCAATCTCCTGTTATTTCACCCCCCACCCCCCGTAAGTCAGGTTTTTCTGCTAGGCTGAGGGCTGGTGCAGACCTGAGGTCGCCCTGCTTATGACGTATGTCCAAAATGGTGCCTGCTCTTTGTCTTGCTTGCCTTTGAGAGGTGAGCAGAGAGAGAAACTCAATTCCATATTGGTCACTTTTTTTTTTTCCCTCTCTCTTCTAGTTAGCCTGGTGAACTTTTCCCCATGGGGTTTCAAGCCTTGTTCCCTCTAGTCTCCTCTTTCCGCTTGCCTGCCAGTGTCTTGGGCTACTGAGGTTCGGCTCACCTCATGTTCCAGCGCTGGTGTGTTGATTCTGCCGCTGTTGTCCTGAACTGTGGGCTCCCACGCTCTACACGCAGGTCCACTGTGAATCACTAGTTCTGGAAGAGTTTTTTCTGCTGTTTCTTCCCTTACTCTTCCTTGAACCTGCAGTATCTCCACTTTTATTAAACTGTCTCTTCCCGGACTATCAGTGTGCTCCCTTCCTATTCTGCCATCTCGCTGCTCTCGAGTTGTTGGGTTTCTGATGAAAATTCAATCATGAGTCTAATTGGAGATCCTCTGAATGTAATCTTGCATTTCTCTCCTACACATTTTAGAATCTGTTCTTCATGTTTTATTGTGGAAAGTTTGATTACAATGTTGTCATGGTGAAGATCCTTTCTGGTCATATCTTTTATGAGTTCTGTGTGCTTCCTGTACTTGTATGTCGCATTCTTTCTCCAAATTGTGGAAGTTTTTTGTAATTATTTCACTAAAAATCTTCTTAGTCCATCCTCTCTTTCTACACCTTCAGGAACACTTAAAACTTATGTTAGATCATTTGATAGTATCGCATGAATCTCCAATACTTTTTAATTTTTCTAATTTCTACTTTTTTTGGTCTGATTGTCTAATTTCCAGAGATTTTCTTCTAACTCAGATATTCTTTCTTCTCTCTCATTGAGTCTGCTGTTAAGTCTTTCCATTACATTTTTATTTGATCTATTGAATTCTTCATTTCCAATATTCTATTCTGATTTCTCTTTAAAATCTCAATTTTGTGGGAGATTCATATTTATGTATGGATTTCTTTTATTTGTGGTTTTCCTTGATTTTGAGTAATTAATCTTTGAGTATTATTTCCACAATTTCATCATTCTCTTCATCTTCACATTCTCATATTGAAGTGTTTCTGTGCTCCTTTGTGGAAGTCATGTTGTCCTATTCTTGTTTCTTAATTTCTGCATTTAGTTGTATTCATTCATGGAGATACTTTTTTATCCTTTAGTAGCTTTTATCTTTGAAGCATGCCTCTGTGGCTTAGTGGAGTGTTTACTCTTTCAGTGAATATCCAGAGGTATGTGCTGGGTGAGTCCAGGAAGCTTGGTTCAGTGCTTCAGAGTAGGAAGAGGTGACACCCAAGTTGGGTGTGATAGATCTTTTCTACTTTTTTTTTTTAATCAGAGGGGAGGTTTTTATTACCTCTCTGTTGGCATAGTCTCACCCTCACTTACTCTCTGTCAAGGTGATCAATGGCTGAAATCTAACCCCAGTTGGTACAATATTCATCTATGATGTCACTCAAAGGATCTGTGCAGTCCTGTGTGAGCATGGATCCCCCACAGTGACCCATCCCAGGCAATCAGTGAGCCCTGATCAGGTGGACCATCCCACTGTGACTCCCCAGAGATGTAGCCACACCCTACACACTCCGCGCCCCCATGAAGCCAGTGTTTCTGCAGTCCTAGCACACAATGCTCCCACAGTGATAGGAGGCTGAGGATCCACTGCACCCTGACAGTCTGCCCTGTCCACAGAAAGGTGCAGACTCTCCCAGAGCCAGCTGCCTGTTGGTGCTTCACCTAGGCAGTTTGAACCCCAGAGCCTGTGATATATTGGGAGCCTGGGAGTACCTCACCATACTATTTGTGTGCCCAGTCCCTATCATTCCTCCCAGCCAGACTCAGATATCTCCTTTTGTGTTTTTCCTGGGCATATGATCACAAGCTGGAGCAGCTATTACATATGACAAAAATGCCCCCTGCCCTCTCGCAGCAAGTTGCAGGGCACAGTTGTTGGGGAGGGTGGAGAGAGAGAGAGTAATGTGCCCTTTTTCTTTTCTAGGCTGGCAGGTGCCTTGTTCCCCACAGGGTTCCAGGCTAGACTCACACCATGCTCTCCTAGCAGCTATATTGCCAGTGACCTGGGCTGCTGCAGTCTGGTTTCACCTCACTCTCCAAAGCTGGTGCTGAGGGTCTCAGATGCTGGGGTCCTATTTTGTGTCCATGTCCACACCATCCATGTAGAGCCACAGTATCCCTTTTCCTTTCTTGGAATTTCCATTGCATTTTTCTCCCTAAATCTTCCCTGAGATTACACTCTCTCCCACTTTTTTTTTTTTAAACTATCTTCCCCTAGCCAAGCGCAGTAAGCTCCATCCATATTCTGCCATCTTAGAATCTCTCTCCAATTTGTGTATTTATAATGTTTACATTTAGGGGTAGACATTTAGTCTAGCAGTTAAGACACCTGTATCACATATCATGCTTTCAGGTTTCAATACACAGCTCTGTATCTTGATTCCATCTTCCAATACAGAGACTGGGAGGCAGCAATGATACCTCAAGTAATTGATTTCCTACTATGTTCATGAGAGGCCTGGATTACATTTCTGGCTCCTGGATCTGGCCATAGTCCTATCCTGGTCATTGAGAGCAAGGGGGAGTGTCTCACAAATAAATACAAAATTTAGAGTTCTTAATTAGTTAAGGCTTAAGACTGCTATTTTATTTTTGTTTTCTTTCTGTTTGTTATTACAGTATTTATTTATTTCTCCATTTCTGATAGTTGTTGAATATATTTTAGAATGTCACTCCCACTTATGTATTTTTTTTCCCTTTTTTCTTTTTTCTTTTTTTTTGACAGGCAGAGTGGACAGTGAGAGAGGGAGAGACAGAAAGGTCTTCCTTAACCATTGGTTCACCCTCCAATGGCTGCTGTGTCTGGTGCACTGTTGCCAGCACACCGCACTGATCCGAAGCCAGGAGCCAGGTGCTTCTCCTGGTCTCCCATGCAGGTGCAGGGCCCAAGCACTTGGGCCATCCTCCACTGCCTTCCCAGGCCACAGCAGAGAGCTGGCCTGGAAGAGAGGCAACTGGGACAGAATCTGGTGCCCTGACCGGGACTAGAACCCAGTGTGCCAGCACCGAAGGGGGAGAATTAGCCTATTGAGCTTCGGCGCCAGCCCCACTTATGTAATATTTTTGTGTATATCTCCTTTTATTGAAACATACATACACATGTCTATTAGTATTCAAATTAAGTAAAGAAATCTTACCTCCTTTTGTGTTTCTTTAAATGTCTTATCAGCCGGCACCGCGGCTCACTAGGCTAATCCTCCGCCTAGCGGCGCCGGCACACCGGGTTCTAGTCCCGGTTGGGGCGCCGGATTCTGTCCCGGTTGCCCCTCTTCCAGGCCAGCCCTCTGCTGTGGCCAGGGAGTGCAGTGGAGGATGGCCCAGGTGCTTGGGCCCTGCACCCCATGGGAGACCAGGAAAAGCACCTGGCTCCTGGCTCCTGCCATCGGATCAGCGCGGTGCGCCGGCCGCAGCGCGCCGGCCACGGCGGCCATTGGAGGGTGAACCAACGGCAAAAGGAAGACCTTTCTCTCTGTCTCTCTCACTGTCCACTCTGCCTGTCAAAAAAAAAAAAAAAAAAAAGTCTTATCTTTTAGCTGACATTTTAATGTTACATTATATATTATATATTAAATATATTTTACATTATAAAATTGAGGCAATTTTATAATGCATTATATTATATAACTTTTTGCTTCAATTATCAGACACAATTCAGAAAACTCAAGATGATGAGAGAATATCATATTTACTCATCATTTTTTCTGTTGTTCTTCCTTCCTGATATTCCAAGATTTTTGGTTGATAAATTTCTTTCTATTGAGAAAATTTATTTTAGCCAGTCTTTTAGGGTAGTTTTAGTGGTGACAGCTCTCTTTGTTTTCCTTTATCTGAGACTACCACCATTCTTTAACCTTCATTCCTAAAGGATATGTTTGTTGCATATAGAAGTCTGGATTTGCAGTTATTTTATTTTAGCACTTGAAAAATATTGTGTCACTTCCTTTTGGCCTTCATGATTTCTGATGAGAAATTGGCTGTCACCTGAATTATTTTTCTCCTATAACGAAGGTGGCATTAATCTTTGCTTTTCAGATTTCTTCTATTTTGTGCTTTTCAGAGTTTGACTATTTATATACTTTTTTTGTGGATTTCTTTGGGATTTGCTGTTTGCAATCTGCTCAGCTTTTAGAATTTGTAAACTTATGTTTTCTTGATAAATTTGGGGATTTTTCAACTATTATTTATTTTATTATATTTTAAGCTCCCCTCCTTCCAGGATATTATGAATGCTAAGGATATTATATCTTTTGCTATGGTTTCAAATTTTCCTATTATTTTTTCTTTTATATTTTTGTTAAAATTGGTTCTTTTTTTTCCTAAAATATTTATTCATTTATTTATTCTATTGGCAGAGTGACAGAGAGAGTGAGTCTCCCTCTCTCTGTCTCTCTCTCTCTCAGATCTACACACACACACACACCCACACACACAGCAAGAGCAAGAAATATATATAGGGATCTTTCATCCACTAGTTTATTCATCAAATGGTCAAAATATTCAGAGTTGGGCTAGGGCAAAGCCAGGAGCCAGGAATTCATCATGTTTTCCAATGGGTGGCAGGTACCTAAGTCCTTGGGTCATCATCCACTGCATTCCTAGGAACATTAACAGGGAGCTGGATTGGAAGAACAGCAGCTGGAACCTGAACCTACACTTTGATATGAGATGCTAGCATTGTAAGTTGTCGCTTAATATGTTGTGCCACAATGCTAGTTCCATGTAGGTTATTTTTCTATTGATTTGTTTTCCAATTCACTATTTTTTTTTAAGGTAACAAGTTTTTGGTTTATTTCAAACATGTACATGTAACTTAAGAGTTTGAGGCTTGCTCTCTGGTTTGACTCTCATCTTACAGAACTGTTATACACAGACATCCCTTTTTCATCAGCTATTATGTGTTTTTTTTCACCCTGTAATTAATAAAAATTAGCACCTAACTCTCTATTAAACTATTTTTGGATACCTTTCAGGGTTACTGTATTTACTTTTCCTGCTGTCACATTTTGTACCCTAGTGCAAAAAAATAAAAGACCTCCTATTTCAGTGATCCAAAACTTAAGCATAATTAAGTGAACTGTTAATTTATTTTACTTTATCCGCAGAACACAGACCACCATTGGGAAACAAGAAAAAGCACCAAGTAAAAAGCCAATGAAAAAGAGAAAAAAGAAGAGAGCTGCTAATTAAAGCTAACATAGTTGTATATTTGTATATATAACTATTAGATGTATTTATTCAGTGCTAACAACCTGGGTATCATTTATTCACAAATCCCTAAGTTTTATTTTTTTAACATTAAAGTGAATGTTCTAGAGCTTTTTCTCTGAAAATTTTGTCATCTCAAAGCCTTATTCACCAACCTGTGTATGTGTAAAGTGTAAAAATTGATGATGAATAAAATAATCTGATAGGCTGCTGTGTGTGTACAAAGAAGAATGATTTTCATCGTACTGGTAAATAAGCACAGATTTATTGTGCAGAAATCGGCAGACTGATCCAGTTGCTTAGGAAAATGGATATTAGAACATTGAGGGTCTGTTTTCCTAAAGTCAACTTTTTAGAGAGTGGCTTTCCACTCCCCACTGTACTGTATAAGCCAGGTAACTTTTCTAAGAAATCTTGAAGTCAGGTTTTTATCTCAAATTAAATTTGACTTATAAAATTTTCCAAATCAATTTATTAATTCTTAATATCCTGACAGCTGGCATCATTAATACTTTTAACAAAACCACTTAAAATTAGCCAAATATCTATGATAGATACATGTACAAAAGATATACAAATTAAAACCATTTAAAAAGTAATAGATACCATAATTTGTTCTTGTCCATAACTTCTGTATTCAGAAATGATTGTAACATTCAAAACCCAAGATAAAAACTGTACACAATATACTTTGAGTGATTTACATCTTAGAAACAAATGCAGTCTTTCACTGTTAGACATTTAGTGTCTCTGGTGGGTTGAGGAGGGAAACACCATGATACTTTGAATTTTTGTACTTTTCTCTTATTGATTGTTGTGCATGCTGTGGTGCTTTGAGGTAGGTCTGGTGAAGGTCCATGAGACAAGGCTTAAGAGTCTCCAGAGTGTATCCAGTCTTTCGTACTAATGATTCAGGCCAGCTTTGTCCCGTGACTGTGTAGAGTGCTAAATGAAATGCTGCTCCAGCAATAACTGATGGCAGATACTTTAGGTATGGGTCAGCATCTATCAAACTTAATTCTCCCAAAAACATTGCTAAACTTTCGACTTTGCAGTTTGCAGGCTGCTGATGTAGAAAGTATTGGGTAAGAAACTGATTTACCGTTGGTGCAGCTAAGTCAAAAGCAAGGACTTTCAAAACTAGATGCTCCATTCTCAGAACTTGTTTCTTTGTATAGGTATCATCTGTAATGTATACAAACTCTGCTACTTCTGGTGGGTATATTTCTTCAAATTTTGAGGCTAGCAGCATAGCAGCAGTGCCCACAAGCTGAAGCTTTCCTCTCAACACAGACATTGAAGAAAGAAACCTATCGATGTAGTTCACCGCCAAATGCAGAGTCTCATTCTGTAGTTTATATTCCTCTCCTACTTCAACTAACCAGTCCACGAGGATAGCCCTCATACTGTTAGTGATGTCAGGCTGTTTCTTCATGTAACCCACTTTAGGTTTACATTTAACCTCCATTTCCCTAAGATATGTGTGAATATCCTCATGGTAGTCTGGGACTTCATTAACACTCACTGGCTTTTCATCTTCTAATACAATTGACATGTCCATAGTATATGGTGACTCGAAACTACCATCCATTGGATAATCAAGAGGTACCAGTGGTTTTCTTTGTCCAGGTAAAGTGATGGCTGAATTAAAAGCCAGGACATCTTCAGGCTTGTCTTTTTTAGATTCCGTGGGCCTCTTGGGAGGCTCCTCTTCTGCTTCATCCACATGAATGGTGAATGCAGGCTGTTTACTGTTTGCTTTCCAAGGAGGAACAGAGACCTGCTCATCATTTATAGGAAGATCCTTAAGAGGTGCAACCCGTCGCGTCTTGGGCCTCTGTTGTGGAACTGGACCCCGGGAGTTCCCAGCCTTCAGTACTGCCAGAGCAGCCTGGGCCCGCGGCTGCTGGGCGTGCACCGCCTTCTCGGGGTTGATGTTCTCCTGGTCCTCTAGGAGCGCCGAGCCCGCCTCGCGGGCCGCGGGCTTCGGCACGTTGTGGCCCAACATCGTTGCTCCAGGGGGCGGGCGGCGGGATCAGTCTGCCGAGCCAAGCAGCGTGCACACTCCGCCCAGTCGACCAGCGGCGCCGATCCCCGCCGAGGAACGCTCCAGCTGTAGCCCCTCGCCGCAGCCCGGGCCAGTCTGCCAGCCCTCCCGCTCGCTCCCCTGTCTCCGGACCGCGCAGGATCGAGGAGGTTGCGAGAGGCTCAGGCAAACGCTGCCGGGCGCGGAGGGCAAAAAAAAATCCAATTCACTATTGCTTCCTCTTTCTCTCCCATTCCACTGTTAAGCCCATTCATGGAGTTTTCAAAATATTAGTTATTGAATATTTTATTTCAAAATATATTTTCTTCTTTATATATTCTTTTCTTTGGCTAAAACTTTATGTTTTTTATATTTGTTCCAAGTATATTCATGATTATTGTGGAAGTATTTTTATTGTAGAGTCTACAAAATCCTTGTTAGACAACCCTGAGTGTCAACATCTTTAGATCATGTTTTCTCACTCTAATTGAGAATAGCCTAGTTTTCCTTTTAACATAAGTGATTATTAAAATTAAATTCTTGATATATTAGTGATTAATATTGTGAGACATTTGATCTCATTTAAATATTTGATATGGCAGGATCCTATGACGCTACTCCAATGGGGAAAGGACATCATCTTATTATCAGCAGCTTGGCCTCCATTGACACTGGGGAAGGGGTACTCTTTATAAGTGTGGGGCAGTAGTAGAAGACAAGACTCTCCACTATGTACCTACTAATACTACTCAGGCTGGATGTGGAAGAATTGCCTCGTTACTGATCCCCATGTGGCTTCTCTGACACTTTCAGGGGATGGTTTGCCTTGTTACTCTTAAGATTAGCCGAAGTCTTAACTCTGTATTTGGTCTTCTCAGACATCCATCCAGCAGGGAAGGAGAGGGGCACCTCAGAATCTCCATGTCAGATGAAATTCTAGGTCTTCAGTAACACTTTGTTTCTTCCCAGTAGAGGTGAAAGCCCGAGTGTTGCTGGTCTTCATTGATACCTCCCTGGCAGAAGGAGTGGATTGCCCTGTTAGAATTTGTTGAAAGTGGAAGTCTGGTTTCTTCACTTGGCTTTTGATGGTAGAGGTGCAGATATGGTCACAGAGTATTTGTGTTTTATTTTATTTAATGAACATAAATTTCCAAAGTACAGTTTATGGATTACAATAGCTTACCCCACCCCCATAACTTCCCTCCCACCCACAACACTCCCCTCTTCCACTCCCTCTCCCCTTCCATTCACATCAAGATTAATTTTCAATTATCTTTATATACAGAAGATCAATTTAGCATATATTAAATAAAGATTTCAACAGTTTGCACCCACACAGAAACACAAAGTGTAAAATACTATTTGAGTACTCATGCTAAAGCTGACTTGCCCCAAATGGTAGAGTTAGAAACATACCAGGGGATTCCAATTCAATCCCATCAAGGTGGCATGTACCAATGCCATCTCACTATTCCAAGTGATCAATTTCAGTTCACAATTGATCATAATGAAAGGACTAAGAGTCAAAGGGAGCACATAAACAAGTCTAGTACCTGCTAACACTAACCGATAGAATAAATAAAGGGGAGAGTGATCCAACATGGGAAGTGAGATACTCAGCAGACTCATAGAATGGCAGATGTCCTAAATAGCACTCTGGCCTCAGAATCAGCCCTAAAGGCATTCAGATCTGGCTGAAAAGCCCATGAGAGTATTTCAGGCATGGAAAGCCAAGACACTCTGGCAAAAGATCTCTGTGAGTGAGATCCCAGTGGAAAGAACAGGTCATCAAAGAAGGAGGTACCTTTCTCTGAAGGGAGGAGAGAACCTCCACTTTGACTATGACCTTGTCTAAACAAGATTAGAGTCGGAGAACTCAGAGGGCTTCCATAGCCTTGGAAACTCATGACCGGAGCATAGGGAGATTACTGATGCCATAGACAGGAGTGTCAATTGGTAAAGTCAACAACAGGAGTCACTGTGCACTTACTCCTCATGTAGGATCTCTGTCCTTAATGTGCTGTGTATTGAGATTTAATGCTATAATGAGTACTCAAACAATATATTTCACTTTGTGTTTCTATGGGGGTGCAAACTGTTGAAATCTTTACTTAATGCATACTAAACTGATCCTCTGTAAAAAAAAAAAGAAATTATCAATTCCCAACTTGACTCTCACTGGGATTAAACATGACAATAGGTCTGATCTGATTTCATCATCATTTTAAAAAATTCATCTATTATTTTTCACTTTATGTTTCTGTGTGGGAGCAAACTGTTGAAATCCTTACTTAATGTATACTAAGCTGATCTTCTGTATATTAAGATAATCGAAAATGAATCTTGATGTGAATGGAAGGGGAGAGGGAGTGGGAAAGGGGAGGGTTGTGGGTGGGAGGGACGGTATGTGGGGGAAGCCATTATAATCCATAAGTCGTACTTTGGAAATTTATATTCATTAAATAAAAGTTTAAAAAAATACTAATTGAGTACTAGTTATAGCATTAATTAAACACCTAAGAGTAATTGTGTATTAATTATAGAGTTCAACCAATATATTTAAGTAGAACATAAAAATACTAAAAGGGTAAAGTATTAAGTTCTTTTTTTTCTCTTTTTGTTTGTTTTATAGTTTTTTTTATTTAATAAATGTGAATTTACAAAATACAACTTTTGTATTGTTGTGGCTCCCCCCGAACCTCCCTCCCTCCCGTGGCCCTCCCCTCTCCCACTCCTTCTCCCATCCCGTCCTTCATCGAGTTTCATTTTCAATTACCTTCATATACTGAAGATCAACTTAGTATATACTAAGCAAGGATTTCAACAGGCTGTACTCCCACAACCGTACAAGGTATAGGGTATTGTTTGACTAGTAGTAGTGTTTTTTTTTTTTTTTTTTTTTTTTTTGACAGGCAGAGTGGACAGTGAGAGAGAGAGACAGAGAGAAAGGTCTTCCTTTTGCCGTTGGTTCACCCTTCAATGGCCGCCACGGCCAGCGCGCTGCGGCCAGCGCACCGCGCTGATCCGATGGCAGGAGCCAGGAGCCAGGTGCTTTTCCTGGTCTCCCATGGGGTGCAGGGTCCAAGCACCTGGGCCATCCTCCACTGCACTCCCTGGCCACAGCAGAGGGCTGGCCTGGAAGAGGGGCAACCGGGACAGAATCCGGCGCCCCGACCGGGACTAGAACCCGGTGTGCCAGCGCCACTAGGCGGAGGATTAGCCTAGTGAGCCGCGGCGCCGGCCCTGTAGTAGTGTTGTTTTTAAGTTTCATAGTAAAACACATTAAGGACAGAGATCCTATGTGGGGAGCCTGTACCCAGTGACTCCCGTTGTTGATTTAACAATTGGCACTCTTATTCATGACGTCAGCAATCACCCAAGGCTCTTGCCATGAGCTGTCTAGGCTTTGGAAGCCCCTTGAGTTCACCGACTCTGAACTTATTTAGTCAAGGCTGTATCACAGTGGAGGTTCCTTCCTCCCTTCAGAGAAAGGCGCCTCTCTCCTTGATGGCCTGATCCTTCTGCTGGAGTCTTGTTCACCAGGATCTTTCATTTAGATTTTTGTTTTTTGCCTCCGTGTCATGGCTTTCCATGCCTGCGAGACTCTCATGGACCTTTTAGCCAGATCCGAATGTCCCAAGGGTTGATTCTGAGGCAGGAGTGCTGCCATTCTATGAGTCTGCTGTGTGTCCTGTTTCCCCTGCAGGATCATTCAGAAGAGTATTTTTTGTCTGGGCTTGTTGGCATCATCACATTTTCTGTTTCTTCATACTCAGTCTGGGATATATGAGGCAAAAAGAAGGCTAAGAGAGTATATTGATCAGATGTACTCATACCTCCAGTGATTGAAACATTTTGGTTCAAATTTTCAGATTGGCTTGCTTCTGTGCTTTTTCTTCCCTAAGGGCTTAGGTTTTAGCATTCTCAGATTTTCTAGGTCAGTTGCCATTTCTCCATCTGCTTTCCACTTTTTGAAAATTTTCTGTTTAACATCCTCTGACTACCTTGTCTTTACAGGTTTGTTTTAAAAATAATTTAATTGTATTTTATTCTTATCTATTTTAAATATGATTTAAAAATTTTATTGTATGACTATGTTGATTTAAAATACCTTGAGTCTGTACTTCCCTGCCGATAGTCCCATGCACTGTAAAAGTCAGTGATCATTAGGAGACATAAATCAAACTAGTTATTTTAATGTTTAGAATTGAATATAAAATTATTGAGTAGATATTTAAAGTAAAAAAAGACAAAAATAAAACATGATTATATCAGAAAAATAGCAAATGCAGGAAGTGGCTATAATTATTTTTTTCAGAAATGAAACTGTTTATTAGCTTCTTATTCTGTATGATCTGTAGTTATTTTATGTGTTATGCTAAAAAATGTTTTGTAGAATTTTGACCCTGTATTTTGACTCTGTAATTAACACACAATTATTCTTAGGTGTTTAAATTTTAACTGAAAAGTGATCCCTGTTAGGAATTTGGAAAACATTCTGTTGAGTGAAATAAGCCAATCCCAAAGGGACAAATACCACTTGTTCTCCTTGATAGGTGACAACTAACTGAACACCAAAAAGGAAACCTGTTAAAGTGAAATGAACACTATGAGAAACGGTGACTTGATCAGCCCTCACCCTGACTGTTGATGAGCAGCTTAGTATGTTATTCCTCTTAGTATTTTTTTTTGTTTGTTCTACTTAATACTTTTGGTTGAACTGTAATCAATACACAATTCTTCTTAAGTGCTGAAACTTAACTGAAAAGTGTTTGCTGTTAAATATGAGTGGGAATAAGAGAGGGAAGAGATGTGCAATTCGGGACATGCTCAAACTGACTTACCTCAAACAGTAGAGTTAGAAACATACCAGGGGATTCGAATTCAATCCCATCGAGGTGGCATGTACCAATGCCATCTCACTAGTCCAAGTGATCAATTTCTGTTCACAATTGATCGTAATGATAGGACTAAGAACCAAAGGGATCACATAAACAAGAATAGTGTATGCAAATACTAGCTGATAGAATCAAAAAGGGAGAGAATGATCCAACATGGGAAGTGAGATACACAGCAGACCCATAGAATGGCAAATGTCCTAAGAGCACTCTGGCCTCATAATCAGCCCTTAAGGCATGCGGATCCGGCTGAAATGCCCATGAGAGTATTTCAGGCATGGAAAGCCAAGACACTCTGGGGGAAAAAAAAACTAAATGAAAGATCTCCGTGAGTGAGATCCCAGTGGAAAGAACAGGTCATCAAAGAAGGAGGTACCTTTCTCTGAAGGGAGGAGAGAACTTCCACTTTGACCATGGCCTTGTCTAAAAATTATCAGAGTCAGTGAACTCAGGGGGCTTCCATAGCCTTGGCAGCTCATGACAAGAGCCTAGGGTGATTACTGATGCCATAAACAAGAGTGTCAATTTGTAAGGCAACAATAGGAGTCACTGTGCACTTCCTCCTCATGTAGGATCTTTGTCCTTAGTGTGCTGTACATTGAAATTTAATGCTATAACTAGTACTCAAATGGTATTTTTCACTTTATGTTTCTGTATGGGAGAAAACTGTTGAAATCTTTACTTAATGTATGCTAAACTGATCTTCTGTATATAAAGAGAATTGAAAATGAATCTTGATGTGAATGGAAGGGGAGAGGGAGTGAGTAAGGGGAGGGTTGCGGGTGGGAGGGATGTTATGGGGGGAAGCCATTGTAATCAATATTCTGTACTTTGGAAATTTATATTCATTAAATAAAAGTTAAAAAAAAAAGAATTTTGACCCTTCTCATTCAGCAGAGTGCATTCAACTATTCTTAACTAATCCTACTGTGATCTTCATAAATTCTCTGCAAATTTTTACTTACTGATTATTTTTTCCCCAAAGAGACCTTTTAGTTAAGGAATACAAACTTCATGCATTTCACAAGTACAACTTTAGGAATAGAGTGATTCTTTGCACCTTACCCGCCCTCCCACCCATCCTCCTCCTCCCTCTCCCATTCCCACTCCTATTCTCTATGAAGATCCATTTTGATCAACTTTATAAATAGAAGACAAACTCTATTCTAAATAAAGAGTTCAACAATTTGATTTGCACACAAACAAAGATAACCTGTTCTTCAACTGTCGAGACAAGGGCTGTTCAAAGTCATTGCATCTTTTTTCTCCCCAAAGAAGCTGTTTGTTTATTGAGTACAAATTTCATAAGTACAACTTTAGGAATATAGTGATTCTTCCCATCATACCCACCATCCCACCCGCACTCCCACTGCACCTCCTCCCTCTCCCATTCCCAGACACATTCTTTATTAAGAAAAAAAAAAAAAACTGTTCCTCCACAGTCAAGACAACGGCTGCTCAAGTCGCTGCTTCTCAAATTGCCAGTTTCACTTCTACAGATTTCTTTTTAGGTGCTCTGTTAGTTTTCACAGATCAGGGAGAACATACGGTAATTGTCCAATTGGGACTCGATTATTTCACTAAGTATGATGTTTTATAGATTAATTTATTCTGTTGCAAATGACTGGATTTCATTTTTTTTACTGCTGTGTAGTATTCCATAGAGGATATATCTCATAATTTCTTTATCCAGTCTTCCATTGATGGGCATTTAGGTTGATTCCATGTCTTAGCTATTTTAAATTGAGCTCCAATAAACACAGGGGAACAGATAACCCTTTTCTTTGCTGATTTCATTTCGCTTGGGTAAATTTCCAGGAGTGGGATGGCTGGGTCATATGGTAGGACTATATTCAGATTTCTGAGGTGTCTCCAAACTGTTTTCTGTAGTGGTTTTACCAGTTTACATTCCCATCAGCAGTGGATTAGGGTACCTTTTCCCCCACATCCTCACCAGCATTTGTTGTTTGTTGATTTCTATATGAAAGCCATTCTAACTGGGGTGAGGTGAAATCTCATTGTGGTTTTGATTTGTATTTCCTTGACAGCTAGTGATCTTGAACTTCTTTTTTTCATGTGTCTCTGGGCTATTTGGATTTTCTCTTTTGAAAAATGTCTATTTAAGTCCTTGACCCATCTCTTAACTTTGGTTGTTTGTTTTGTTGTTGTGGAGTTTCTTGTTTTTTTTTTGTAGATTCTGGTTATTATTCCTTTATAAATTTCATAGTTTGCAAATAATTTCTCCCATTCTGTTGGTTACCTCTTCACTTTCCTGTTTTTTTTGCATATAGAAACTTCTCGATTTGTATAATTCCAGCTGTTAATTTTGTCTTTGGCTGCCTGTGCCTCTGGGGTCTCTTCCAAAAGTCTTCACCTGTGCCAATATCTTGCAAGATTTCTCTGATGCTCTCTAATAATTTGACATGTTGGGTCATAGATTTAGATCTTTAATCCATGTTGACTGGATTTTAGTGTAAGGTAGTGGTCTTGCTTCATACTTTTGCATGTGGAAATCCAGTTTTCCCAGAACAATTTATTGAAAGACTGACCTTGCCCCAGGCATTAGTTTTAAATCCTTGACCAAATATAAGTTGGTTGGACATGTTTGGATTGATTTCTAGTGTTTCTATTCTGTTTCATTGGTCCACCATCTGTTTCTGTACCAGTACCATGCTGTTTTGATTAAAACTGCCATGTAGTATGTTTTGAAGTCTGATACTGTTATGCCTCTGGCTTTTGTTGTTGTTGTTGTACAAGATTGCTTTACATTTCAGGCATGGAAAGCCAAGACACTGTGGCAAAAAATGCCTATATGAAGGATCTCTGTGAGTGAGATCTCAGTGGAAAGAAGGGGTCATCAAAAAAAGATGTACTTTTCTCTGAAGGGAAGAGAGAACCTTCACTTTGCTTATGGCCCTGTCTAAATACTGACGAGTCTGTGGACTCAAAAGGCTTCCATAGCCTTGGCAGCTTGTGACAAGAGCATTGGGTGATCACTGATGTCATAAATAAGAGTGTCAATTGTTAAATCGACAAGAGTCACTGTGCACTCAATTGATCATAATGAAAGGACTAAGAGTCAAAGGGAGCACATAAACAAGTCTAGTACCTGCTAACACTAACCGATGGAGTAAATAAAGGGGAGAGTGATCCAACATGGGAAGTGAGATACTCAGCAGACTCATAGAATGGCAGATGTCCTAAATAGCACTCTGGCCTCAGAATCAGCCCTAAAGGCATTCAGATCTGGCTGAAAAGCCCATGAGAGTATTTCAGGCATGGAAAGCCAAGACACTCTGGCAAAAGATCTCTGTGAGTGAGATCCCAGTGGAAAGAACAGGTCATCAAAGAAGGAGGTACCTTTCTCTGAAGGGAGGAGAGAACCTCCACTTTGACTATGACCTTGTCTAAACAAGATTAGAGTCGGAGAACTCAGAGGGCTTCCATAGCCTTGGAAACTCATGACCGGAGCATAGGGAGATTACTGATGCCATAGACAGGAGTGTCAATTGGTAAAGTCAACAACAGGAGTCACTGTGTACTTACTCCTCATGTAGGATCTCTGTCCTTAATGTGCTGTGCATTGAGATTTAATGCTATAACAAGTACTCAAACAATATATTTCACTTTGTGTTTCTATGGGGGTGCAAACTGTTGAAATCTTTACTTAATGCATACTAAACTGATCCTCTGTAAAAAAAAAAAAAAAAAAAAAGAAAGAAATTATCAACTCCCAACTTGACTCTCACTGGGATTAAACATGACAATAGGTCTGATCTGATTTCATCATCATTTAAAAAAAATCATCTATTATTTTTCACTTTATGTTTCTGTGTGGGAGCAAACTGTTGAAATCCTTACTTAATGTATACTAAGCTGATCTTCTGTATATTAAGATAATCAAAAATGAATCTTTTTTTTTTTATTTTTGACAGGCAGAGTGGACAGTGAGAGAGAGAGACAGAGAGAAAGGTCTTCCTTTGCCGTTGGTTCACCCTCCAATGGCCGCCGCTGCAGCCAGCGCACCGCGCTGATCCGATGGCAGGAGCCAGGATCCAGGTGCTTTTTCCTGGTCTCCCATGGGGTGCAGGGCCCAAGCACCTGGGCCATCCTCCACTGCACTCCCTGGCCATAGCAGAGAGCTGGCCTGGAAGAGGGGCAACCGGGACAGAATCCGGCGCCCCGACCGGGACTAGAACCCGGTGTGCCGGCGCCGCAAAGTGGAGGATTAGCCTATTGAGCCACGGCGCCGGCCTTCAAAAATGAATCTTGATGTGAATGGAAGGGGAGAGGGAGTGGGAAAGGGGAGGGTTGTGGGTGGGAGGGACAGTATGGGGGGGAAGCCATTGTAATCCATAAATCATACTTTGGAAATTTATATTCATTAAATAAAAGTTAAAAAAAAAGAGTCACTGTGCACTTGCTCCACCTGTAGGGCCTTTGTCCTTAATGAGTAGTACTATGAGAATTTAACAGTAAAAATTATCTTCAAACAGTACCTTATTCTTTGTGAGTCTGTGTAGGTGCAAACTGTTGAAATCTTTACTTAGTGTAGAATCAATCTTCCGTATATAAAGATAATTAAAAATGAATCTTAGTGAAAACTTCTAATTGTTTTTATCATAAATTTTTTGAAATCCATGTCTTGCATTTCTTCCATCTCATCATCTTCATAATCTTGGCTTGGGATGTCTTGTTCATTTGGGGGTGTCATAATGTCTTCCTTGTTCTTGTTTCCTTGGTTTCTGCGTTTGTTGCTTGGCATTGTGGAGATATTCTTTGGATTATTCTCTCGCTGTGGTGTTTTTTCTTGTTATACTATGACTGTATTAAGTGCTCTGTCTTCTAAGTCTGATATTCTCTCTTCTGCTTCACTGAATCTGTTTTTAAGGCTCTCAAATGTGTTTGTCATTTGTTCTATTGAATTCTTCATTTCATTTTGATTTCAATATCACCATTTCATGCTCTACTAAATTTCTCATTTCATTTCGATTCCTCCTTATGATTTCATTTTCATGAGAGAGATTTTGGATCCTGTCCAGTATGGATTTCTGTAGTTCATGAATTTGTTTTTGATAACTTCTAAATGTTCTTATCATAAATTTTTTGAAATCCATATCTTGCATTTCTTTTGTCTCATCATCTTCATAATCTTGTATTGGAGAGTCATTTTCATTTGGGGGTGTTTTAATGTCTCTTTGTTCTTGTTTCATTGGTTTTTGCATTTGTTGTTTGGTCTTGTTGGGATATTCTTCAGTTTCTTCTTTTTTTTTCTTCCTCGCTGTGGTTGCTTTTCTCCTTATACTATGACTCTAGATTAAGTGGACTGTCTGCTTTTGGTTAATCTCTAGAGGCTTTTGGTTGGTGTGGCCAGAGAGTTCTGTTCAGTTCTTCAGGTTAAGGGTGTGTCAAAGTGACACACCCAGGTTTTGCATGGTAAATATTCTCTCTCTCTCTTTTTTTTATTCAGAAGGGAAGTAATTCTGCTCAGCTGAGCTCTCCTCCTTGATGGTAATCAGTGCCTGAGCGCTAGCCCCTGTGGGTATAATATTCATCTGCTCTGTCCCACGGACCACACAAAGGATCTGTTCAGTCCTCAGTGTAAGCTCAGATTCCTCTGCATCGTCTCTCACCATGTAGCCAAGGCTGCTGAGTTTGTAGCAAGACTACTCACATCTCAGCCACACCGTGAGTTCTCTCACACACCCACAGCTTTTTTTTTTTCACAGTCCCAGTTCATAAGCTCCACACATTCACTAGGTCTTACTCTCCTTTTATTTCTCCCCACCAGAGTCAGGTTTTTCTGCTTGGCTGAGGGCAGGCACAGCCCTGAGCTGGTGCAGCTGTTACTTATGTCCAAAATGGCACCTGCTGTATTGTTTTCCCTGCCTTTGTAAGGTGAGTGGAGTGAGAGAATCGTGTCTGTACTGGTCCCTTTTATTTTTTTTCTCTCCTCTAGTTAGCCTGGTGAACTTTCCCCCATGGTGCTTCAAGCCTCATTCCCTCTAGGCTCTTCCTGTTGCTTCCCTGCCAGTGTCTTGGGCTACTGAGGTTTCACATCACACCCTTTCCAGAGCTGGTGCGTAGACTCAGTGGCTGGGGTCCTAAGCCATGGGCTCCTGTGCCCTCCACGTAGGTCCACCATGTCCCACTAGTTCTGGAAGAGTTTACTCTGCAGTTTTTTCCATAACTCTTCCCTGAGACTACTGTGTCTCCACTTTTATTAAACTATCTTTTCCCAGACTATCAGTGTGCTCCCTCTCTATTCCACCATCTTGGAGTTTTTCCTAAATAAAAGGTTTCTAAAAAAAAGATTGCTTTAGCTATTTGAGGACTTCTTTGCCTCCATATGAATTTCAGAATCATTTTTCTATATATGAGAAGAGTGCCTTTGGAATTTTGATTGGTATTACATTAAATCTGTAAGTTGCTTTTGGAAGAATGGGCATTTTGATGATATTGATTCTTTCATCCATGAACATGGAAGATTTTTCCATTTTTTGTATCTCCTATTTATTTCTTCAATGTTTTGTCATTCTCATCACAGAGATCTTTGACATCCTTGGTTAAGTTTATTTCCAGGTATTTGATTGTTTTTGTAGCTATTGTGAGTGGGATTGATCTTAAAAGTTCTTCCTCAGCCATGGCATTGTCTGTGTATACATACAAAGGCTATTGATTTTTGTGTATTGATTTTATATCCTTCTACTTTACCATACTCTTCTATGAGTTCCAATAATTTCTTAGTGGAGTTCTTTGTATCCCCTATGTAAAGAATCATGTTATCTGCAAATAGGGATAGTTTGATTCCTCCTTCCCAATTTGTATCCCTTTAATTTCATTTTCTTGCCTAATGGCTCTGTCTAAAACTTCCAGGACTGTATTGAATAGCAATGATTAGAGTGGGCATCCCTGTCTGGCACTGAATCTCAGTGGGAATGCTTCCAACTTTTCCTCATTCAATAGGATGCTGGCTGTGGGTTTTTATAAATTGCATTGATTGTATTGAGGAATGTTTCTTCTATACCCAATTTGCTTAGAGTTTCCATCACGAAAGGGTGTTGTATTTTATCAAATGCCTTCTCTGCATCCTTTGAGATAATCATATAGTTTTTGCTCAGTGGTTTGTTAATGTGGTGCATCACATTGATTGATTTTCAAACGTTGAACCATCCCTGCATACCAGGGATATATCCCACTTGGTCTGGGTGCATGATCTTTCTGATTTGTTGTTGGATTTGATTGGCTAGAATTTTGTTGAGGATTTTCGCATCTATGTTCATAATAGATATTGGTCTATAATTCTCTTTGTTGTATTTTTTTCAGGTTTAGGAATTAAGGTGGTGCTGGCTTTGTAGAAAGAATTTGGGAGATTCCCTCTCTTTCAATAGTTTTGAATAAGTTGAGAAGAATTGGAGTTAGTTCTTTAAATGTCTGGTATAATTCCATAGTGAAGTCATCTTGTCTTGGATTTTTTTTTTTGTGGGGGGAGGGCCTTTATTACTGTGGGGAGCAACTGGGAGCAACTCGGACTAGACTAAGTTACTGGAATTAAGACTTATTCTATGCATCTGCTTTCCCACAATATGGCGCTGAGAAGGGAAACAGCTTCTACACAGCTGCCTCCAGTTCAACCAATAAACTGTGGGACCTGCTCCTGATTGGAGGAGAGCAGCGTACTCGGCGTGTGGGTAGCAGAGTTGGGATTGGTGGAAGAGGACTATAAAGGAGGAGAGAGACGGCATGCACCAGGAACATCTAAGGGGAACATCTGAAGGAACACCTGTGCAGCCCCCGAGAGAGCCGGCCGGCAGTGTGCTGCTCCCCCACGGAAGTGGGGAATGTGGCAGGGGGAACCGCCCTTCCACGGAGGTGGAAGGAACAGTAGCCAACCCGGGAAGAACCAGCAGCAAACCCGGGGAGGGCTGAGCAGACGAAAGAACAGCGCAGGGTCCTGTGTCGTTCCTCCACGAAGACGGGGAGCGACAATTTCTGATTCAGTTTCCATCTTTTTATGGGTCTGTTTTGGATTTCTCTCTTTATTGCTCAATTTAGGTAGGTTTTTTTTTTGTTGTTGTTCAGGGATCTATCCATTTCTTTTAGGTCTCCCCGTTTGTTGGCATAGAGCTCTTTGTAGTAATTTCTGGTGATTCTTTTTATTTCTGTGATGTCTGTTGTTACATTTCCTCTTTCATCTCTAATTTTATTTACTTGTGTCTTCTTTCTCCTTTTTGTAATTGGGCCAATTGTGTGTCAATGTTATTTGTTTCTCAACCAGCTCTTTGTTTTGCTGCTCCTTTCATTTTCAGCCTGCATGCATATTTGGTGTTTACATGTGTTTCTTTTTGGCAGTAAATAGATGGGCTTTGTTTTTTAATAATTCAGCCAGTCTGTGTCTTTTAACTGGAGAGTTAAAGCCATTCATATTCAAGGTGACTATTGATAAGTAATGACTTTGACCTGCTTTTTTTTCCATAAATATTCCTATTTTTTACTTTGGGTTTCCTTTTTACTTTTATTTGGGGCTTTCCTTCCTTTACCTTCTTCTGTAGTGATGGTCATGTTTCTGTGTTTCTGTGTGCTGCACATCCTTAAGCATCTTCTTCTTGGCTGGACAGGTGGATTCAAATTATTTCAATTTCTGTTTGTCATGGCAGGTCTTTCTTTACCTTTGTTCATAAATGAGAGCTTTGCAGGGTATAGCATTCTCAGTCAACAGTTTTTTCTCTTAAAACTTGTTCTATATCTTGCCATTCTCTCCTATCCTGTAGGGTTTCTGATGAGAAGTGCTGTGAGTCTAATTGAAAATCCTCATTTGTTGTTGTTGTTATTTTTAAGATTTATTTACCTACTTGAAAGTCAGAGTTATACAGAGAGAAGGAGAAGATGAGGCCGAGAGAGAGAGGTGCTCCATCCACTGGTTCACTCCCCAACTGGCCGGAATGGCTGGAGCTGTGCCAATCCAAAGCCAGGAACCAGAAGCTTCATCTGGATCTCCCATGTGGGTGCAGGGGTCCAAGCACTTGGGCTCTCCACTGTATATTTTATTTGTTCTATTGAATTCTACATTTCCAAAATTTCATTTTAAGATCTCAATTTTGTGGAG
Organism: Oryctolagus cuniculus; assembly: GCF_051225735.1. Lineage (NCBI taxonomy): Eukaryota > Metazoa > Chordata > Mammalia > Lagomorpha > Leporidae > Oryctolagus > Oryctolagus cuniculus. The sequence continues at coordinate 65,220,494 of NC_142870.1, forward strand.
AAATTTTCTTTCATGTCATGTAGGGACTTCATTAGTTCATGCATTTGCTTCTGATTCTTTCTAAATAATATGATGATCAATTTTTTAAATTACATTTCTGGCATTTCTTCAATCTCACCATCTTCTCCATCTAGAATTGAGATGTTTTGCCCTTTCAGTGTGTCATGTTGTCATCCTTGTTCTTGTTTTTGGATTTATACATTTGTTATTTGTTGTTTGTTGAGATACTCATTGGGTTCTTTGATTTTTCACTGTGGTGGCTTTTATGTTTGGATTATATTTGATTGGATTAATGGAGTATCTGCTTTCAGGGAATAACTGAAGGTGTGTGGTGGGAGTGGCCAGGAGCCCTGTTTAGTGCTCCAGAGGGAAGGGCATGTCTGTGGTGACACACCCAGATTTGGTGTTTTAGATCTTTTTTTTTTTTTTTTTTTAAATCAGAGGGGAGGTTCCTTCCTGTCTATTGGTGTATATAAGCTGAGCTTCTCTCCTTTGAGGAGAGCAGTGCCCAGGCACTAACCCCAGTGAATATATTATTTGTCTGCTCTTCAATAAGGACCACATAGAGGATTTGTGCAGTCTTCAGTTATAAGCTCAGGTTCCCCAGCAATGTTTCTTTCAGGTATCCAGGGGTCCAGATCATATGGAGCCTCCCATAGTGACTGTTCAATGTCCGAGCCACCTGCTGAGTCCTCCCACACAGTCTCTGTGTTTTCACAGTCCCAGCACACAATTCTCCTACAGTCATGAGCACCCAGCTCCTTGTCTATCCTCCCCACCAGATTCAGGAGTCTCTGCTTGGCTGTTTGCTGGGAACAGACATGAGCTGGTGCAGCTGTTACATATTTCCAAAATGGCACCTGCTCTCTGTCAGCTTGTTACAGGACCCTTTGCAGGATGATTGGGGGAGAGAGAGAAACATGCCCCCCTTTGTTTTTTCTCCTCTAGTTTGGTGGGTATACTATCCCCCATGGGGCACCAAGCCAGATTCCCTTTGGACTCTTTCTGCAGTTTTTTCACCAGTGGCTTGGGCTGCTGCACTCTTGCTCTCTAGTGCTTGTGTATAGGCTCTCAGCTAGTGGGTTCCTAAGTTGTGTGTATCTTCATCCTCCATGTAGGTCCACTGTCAGTCATTGCATCTGGAAGGATATTTGACCATTTTTTAAAGATAAAAACTCAATTAACTTTAAAGAGGCATCCAAGAGTGATACATCTTTTGTGAGCACTTGGACATAATTATAATTCAACCCTTTGAGGACAGAGGTCCTACATGGGAAGTTAGTGCACAGTGACACTTGTTTTTAATTTTACAATTAACATACTTATATATGATGTCAGTTATCACCCAAGGCTTTTTTTTTTTTTTTTTTGGACAGGCAGAGTGGACAGCGAGAGAGTGAGAGAGACATAGAGAAAGGTCTTCCTTTACCATTGGTTCACCCTCCAATGGCTGCTGCGGCTGGAGGCTGCGGCCGGTGCACCACACTGATCTGAAGCCAGGAGTCAGGTGCTTCTCCTGGTCTCCCATGCGGGTGCAGGGCCCATTGACTTGGGCCATCCTCCACTGCACTCCTGGGCCACAGCAGAGAGTTGGACTGGAAGAGGGGCAACCGGGACAGAATCCAGCACCCCAACTGGGTTTAGAACCTGGTGTGCCAGTGCCACAGGCAGAGGATTAGCCTATTGAGCCACGGCACCAGCCAATCACCCAAGGCTCTTAACATGAGTTGTCTAGGCTATGGAAGCCTTTTGAATCCATAGACTCCTTCAGTATTTAGACAAGGCCATAAGCAAAGTGGAAGTTCTCTCCTCCCTTCAGAGAAAAATACCTCCTTCTTTGATGACCACTTCTTTCCACTGGGTTATCACTCACTGAGGTCCTTCATGTAGGACATTTTTTTGCCATAGTATCTTGGATTTCCATGCCTGAAATGTAGTGATCATTCTCAACCCACTTTGCCACAGCACAGGCCCCTATGTTTGTACTCTTTTAAAAAAGATTTTATTTATTTATATTAGAGGTGGAGCTACAGACAGAGAGAGGGAGTGACAGAGAGATAGGTCTTCTATCTGCTGGTCCACTCTCCAAATGGCCACAATGGCCAGGGTAGGGCAGATCCAAGGCCAGGTGCCAGGAACTTCCTCCAGGTCTTCAAAGTGCATGCAGGGGCCCAAACGCTTGGGCCATTTTCCACTGCTTTCCTAGGCCATAGTCAGGGAGCAGGCTCAGAAGAGGGTCAGCTGTGGCATGAACTGTTGTCTATATGGAATGCTGGTGTTACAGAGGCTTAGATTGCTACATCACAGCACTTGCCCTTTCATTTGTACTTTTGATCATACAATATTGTAACATTATGTTACTATCTCCACTGTCTATAAAGATATAACCTACCTTAAAATGAATCAAAAAGATTTTGCAACTTTAAATTCTGAAGAAGAATCAGAATCTGTACCAGGACGCTGATTTATTGTGGTAAATCATGGAATTTCAAGATATAAGTTAAATTGAAATGAAAATTATATATATGTAATAGTAAAGATGCATCATAGTAACATTGAATAATGCTTTAAACTCTTACATAAGATTGCTATATCCACCATCCACCATAATATAAAACTACCATGGCTATTTAGTTAATCTAACTATTTCAATAGAAAATCAACATTCTACCCCATTGAAATGTTTTTCGGGAGATGAGTTTTTGAACCTTTTTATGAAAGTGTTGATGCATCAATTTTAAACCACATTAGTCAAGAAAAGAAATTGGCAAAGAAAAATGTTCTGGTTCAAAAATAAATGTCACTAGGAAATTTATCATTTGAAAGAGCTACAGTTTCACATTGACTTTTATTTTTGATCCTTAAGGATAGCTAATAAAGTAAAAAGTTGCATCATTATCCTTTGCAAAAAACACACAATTAAACAGAATGGCAAAATGCAAAGCAAACTTCAAGGTGAACTTTGGAGTTACAGGCTATGCAGGAAGCTACCAAGAATTGATGTGCCAAGCTTCTTAGTATTCCCAGTCCAATCTCTACATAAACAATGTTACCTCTTGTCTTGTGGTTCTGGAATTATTTAATTGAAAATGTGCAGTCTTTCTGACTTGGATGGAGCATAAGAAATAAATGAATCAATGACTTATAGAATGCATTCTTGTTGATAATATAAATGAAAAGTCCAAAGTGAAAAATGTATAAACAATCCATCATTTAGGGGTTCAGAAACAGAGAAAAATATAATAAGTTCTCGAATGTATTCACCACAACTAAGACATTATGAAGCCTTTAGCATGCTTAGGTGGTGCAGTATCATGGGGCTTGTGGTAGCAATTTATGTCAAGCAAAAATTAATATTAAACAATAAATTCCTCTTGACACTATCTTCATAACTACATTCACTATGTGACATGCATTCTTTAGTTACTGATGGTTTGATAATATTACTTTAATCAGAGAAGATTCATGAGAAATAAACATAGTAACTGTTATGTGAGATTATGAATGTTTCTGTTAAGATAGGATGAGTTTAGAATTCCTGATTAGAGGGTTGGCTGGACTCATCTAATGTCCTCTTTTTACCCTGTTGTTCCCTGGATAAGTAGTAATGAGTGTGCCAGCCATGTCAATTTTCACTGACCTGGCTTAAGTTTCACAGTGTATGAGCTTTATTTAGTTAAGATAGAGATGTGACTATGCTCGGGAAATCCAGGAGTTTCGCCATCATCTGAATGTAGTTCTCATATTTACAAGAGGCTTTAGAAAAGGGTTTTTTAGGGCTGGCACTGTGGTGTAGTGGGTAAAGCCACTGCCTGCAGTGCCAGCATCTCATTTGGGTGCTGGTTCTGGTCCTGGCTGCTCCACTCTGACCCAGCTCTCTGCTGTGCCTTGGGAAAGCAGTAGAGTATGGCCCCAGTCCTTGGGTCCTGCACCCAAGTGGGAGACCTGGAAGAGGTTCCTGGATCCTGGTTTTGGATTGGCACAGATCTGGCCATTGAAGCCAACTGGGGAGTGGGCCAGCGGATGGAAGACCTCTCTCAGCCTCTTCTTCTCTCTGTGTAACTCTGACTTTCAAATAAATAAATAAACAAATCTTAAAAAAAAGAAAAAAAGAAAAGGGTTTTCAGGGCTAAATTAGAGAAACAAAAATCCACTTTGACAACAGACAGTTTCTTGGTTCAATTTTGTGATGACTGCTGTCTGTGTTGTACATGGTCACTTCTCAGAAATGTATTAGTATTGGGTGCTGATAATCAGTAGAAATGATGCATCCTAGCAATCTTTTCCAAATTCCTTTTAATAAGATGAAATTGGTCTATCTTTTCCTTCAAATTTTTAGTTCAGCCTTATTTAATCTTTCTTTTAAAAAATATTTATTTGAGATGCCAGTACCTTAGTGTGGCAGATAAAGTCACCATCTGTAATGCCAGCATCTCATATGGGTGCCAGTTCGAGTCTTGGCTGCTCCATTTCTGATCCAGCTCTCTGTATGGCCTGAGAAGTCAGCAGAAGATCACCCCAGTCCTTGGGCCTCTGTACCCATGTGGGAGACCTAGCTCCTGGCATCAGATTGATACAGCTCTGGTCATTGTGGTCATCTGTGGAGTGAACCAGTGGATGGAAGATCTCTCTCTCTCTTTCTGCCTCTGCCACTTTGTAACTCTGAATTTCAAATAAATAAATAAATCTTTAAAAAATATTTATTTGAAAGGTAGAGTTACCTACACACACACACGCGCACGCACACACACACACACAGATCTTAACATCTGCTGGTTTACTCCCCAGATGGCTTCCATGGCTGGGGCTAGGCCAGGCTGAAGTCAGGAGCTTGGAACATCATTGAGGTCTCCCATGAGGGTGCAAGTGTCCAAACACTTGAGTCATTCTCTGTTTTCCCCAGCACATTAGTAGGGAGCTGAATTAGAAGAGGAGCTCCTGGGACTGGTACTGGTGCCAATACGGGATGCTAGAGTCAAAGGTAGTGGCTTACCACATTGACCCATTACACTGGCCCTAGAGTTTCTTAAAAAGTTATAACTTAGGGGCCAGCACTTTGGAGTAGAAAGTAAGGCTAGCTGCAGTGCTGGCATCACACATGGGCGCCGGTTTGATTCCCGGGTGCTTCTTTTCCGATCCAGCTCCTGCTATGGCCTGGGAAAATAGTAGATGATATCCAAAGTGCTTGGGACCCTGCACCCACGTGCGAGTAGTGGAAAAAGCTCCTGGCTCCTGACTCCAGATAGGCGCAGGTCCGGCCATTGCAGCCAACTGGAGAGTGAACCAGTGGGTGGAAGACCTACCCCTTCTGCTTCTGCCTCTTTGTAAATTTGCCTTAAATAAATCTTTTTTTAAAGTTATAACTTAAATCCCATAATATAAACTCAGTAAGTCTATTTTTCTCTTATTGCATTTATATATTTCACTGTCTTAATAGGAAAATACATATATTTTTGACTGTAGGCCATGCAATCCTGGGTATGACTATTCATGGCAAAGTAGAAATAGGAATAAGCAATGATTATAATCATGAGAGAGAACCCAGTAGGGAGAGAAATTTCAGTGACATGTGAGGGAATGGGGAGAGTCAATTGTTAAGGTAAGGTGGCAGGAGGCAGAGAGATTCTTAAAATCAAAAGGAGTGAATCTATAAGATCCTGGCTATCGTGGGAATAAGGATGAATCCAGAAATCCAGAGTAGCAGTTAAAAAAATCAAGGTGTATCAAATCTGAAGGAACTAGAAGTAGCCATATCAAGGAAGTGTTCCAGGAGGCTTATGAGGAATGTTGTCCTGGAAAATCTAGTTTGTTCTCAACTGCTCTACAAACACACATTTGTGTAATTCTAAAGCTGTAAGGATATTCCTTGTTTTTTGACAACACTTTGTGAAGTAACTGATGACAAGATTTTTCTAAGTCCTTTGTCCACCCTTTTCCTAGGTAACTTAACACCCTCTGCTTTTCCAGGTCACAAGTGTGATCCATATGGCATTTGGTGACTGTTTTTAGCAGATTAATTGTTGCTCAGGTCCAATGCTTTAGTTGCACATTGTAGTTACAATAACTCATCACTCTGCTTTCTAAGATGGAGATTATACTGTAACACGTGTTTGTAACTAACTACTAGACTTTTCAAGGATCACTAGCTCTTAGATTTCAATATCTTTCCCAGTATTCTTAGGTACAGGTTAAAATTAGCTTAATAAATTAGAGAAAAAAATTTTCACCAAAGTTATCTGAATCAAAACTAGGGTTAATCAAGTGAGGTTGGAAGCAGAGGTGCAGTGGAAAGTCCTCACTGATCCTGTCTTCCATTCTTGGATGAAGATATTTACATATTTTTTAATCATTGATTTTTTTTCCTTGGTTTTAAGTTTTAAAAATATTGTACTGAAATTTTTTTGACTGCTGAGTTTCTTGGTTCCCTTTAAGGTTTTGCATGCCAGGAAGGTTCTAAACTAGCCTCAGTCCCCTCACTAATGCTGGCCTTGAAAAGTGTGAACATGTAAGTGCAAAGTCTATGTAGGGCAAATGAACATCTTTTGTGATTTTTAGCTTCGCAATTGTGAATATTACATTTCTTTGGACGTTTCTTTCTTCCAAAACCAATAAAACTTTATACACTTTCATTCTTTTCATCATTAATAGATAACTGGAGCAAGCAAAAAATATTTTGTTATTCCAAACATAAACTATCTCTTTACCCAGAGATCAAAACTGCAAATGAGAATGTGGGAGATAAAAGTGCTCTCCACCCCAAACAATTAGGTGAAGCAGGTCATCCTAGAAAACACCTCAGTACACTGGCCAGGGGGCCTGTATGTGTACTATTTAATATATGAGCCAAGAAATCAGGCTAATACATACCCAAGATATAAAGTATTTTGACATTAGTATGTTTCATATTTTTCCATAAAAATCTCGAGCACATTTCAACCTAAATGCCCATCAACAGTAGACTGGCTAAAGAAATTATGGGATATGTACTCTTTAGAATACTATACCACAGTAAGAAACAACGAAATCCAGTCATTTGCAACAAAATGGAGGAATCTGGAACACATCGTGCTGAGTGAAATAAGCCAGTCCCAAAGGGACAAATACCATATGTTCTCCCTGATCAGTGACAACTGACTGAACACCAAAAAGGAAACCTCCTGAAGTGAAATGGACACTATGGGAAACGGTGACTTGATCAGCATAGCCCTGACTGTTAATGAACAACTTAATACATTATCCCTCTTAGTATTTTTTTCGTCTGTTCTACTTAATATGACTGGTTTAATTCTGTAATTAATACACAGTTATTCTTAAGTGTTGAAAATTAACTGAAATGTGATCCCTGTTAAACATAAGAGTGGGAATAAGAGAGGGAAGAGATGTACAATTTGGGACATGCTCAAGCTGACTTGCCCCAAATGGTAGAATTAGAAACATACCAGGGGATTCCAATTCAATCCCATCAAGGTGGCATGTACCAATGCCATCTCACTATTCCAAGTGATCAATTTCAGTTCACAATTGATCATAATGAAAGGACTGAGAGTCAAAGGGAGCACATAAACAAGTCTAGTACCTGCTAACACTAACCGATAGAATAAATAAAGGGGAGAGTGATCCAACGTGGGAAGTGAGATACACAGCAGACTCATAGAATGGCAGATGTCCTAAATAGCACCCTGGCCTCAGAATCAGCCCTAAAGGCATTCGGATCTGGCTGAAAAGCCCATGAGAGTATTTCAGGCATGGGAAGCCAAGACACTCTGGCAAAAACAAAAAAAAAAACAAAAACAAACCTAAATGAAAGATCTCTGTGAGTGAGATCCCAGTGGAAAGAACAGGTCTTCAAAGAAGGAGGTACCTTTCTCTGAAGGGAGGAGAGAACCTCCACTTTGACTATGACCTTGTCTAAACAAGATAAGAGTCGGAGAACTCAAAAGGCTTCCATAGCCTTGGAAACTCATGACTGGAGCATAGGGAGATTACTGATGCCATAAATAGGAGTGTCAGTTTGTAAAGTCAACAACAGGAGTCACTGTGCACTTACTCCTCATGTAGGATCTCTGTCCTTAATGTGCTGTACATTGAGATTTAATGCTATAATGAGTACTCAAACAGTATATTTCACTTTGTGTTTCTATGGGGGTGCAAACTGTTGAAATCTTTACTTAATGTATACTAAACTGATCTTCTGTAAAAAAAAAAAAGAAATTATCAATTCCCAACTTGACTCTCACTGGGATTAAACATGACAATAGGTCTGATCTGATTTCATCATCATTTAAAAAAATCATCTATTATTTTTCACTTTATGTTTCTGTGTGGGAGCAAACTGTTGAAATCTTTACTTAATGTATGCTAAACTGATCTTCTGTATATAAAGAGAATCGAAAATGAATCTTAATGTGAATGGAAGGGGAGAGGGAGTGTGAAAGGGGAGGGTTGCGGGTGGGAGGGATGTTATGGGGGGGAAGCCATTGTAATCCACAAGCTGTACTTTGGAAATTTATATCCATTAAATAAAAGTTAAAAAAAATGATATAAGCCAGTCCCAAAGGGAAAAATACCATATGTTCTCCCTGATCTGTGATAATTAATAGAGCGCCTAAAAGGAAATCTGTAGAAGTGAAATTGACACTTTGAGAAGCAATGGCTTGGGTTGACTGTCAAGGAACAGTTTTTTTTTTCCTTAATGGACAATGGACTGGGAATGGGAGAGGTAGGAGGAGGTGGGATGGGAGTAGGGGTGGGAGGGTGGGTAAGGTAGGAAGAATTACTATATTTGTAAAGTTGTACTTAAGAAATTTGTAGTCATTAAATAAAAAGTTTCTTTGTGGGGAAAAAAGATATATCATTGTCTCTCTCTCTCCCCATAATTCTGCTTTTCAAATAAATAAATATATCTCTCCTATTGAAAAAAAATCTCGAGCACATTTAAAAAATTATTTTCTTTATCATATTTCTTGTTCTTTTCAATGAGTTCTGTTTTTGTTATATTAATAAATGTTCACATTTGTAGATCATTTGTGTATCCCTACATCCTGTCATCTCATTAAACAAATAAGTATTGATACTGTCTATGTGTCAGAAGTTGTTCTAAGTTCTTTGATACGGCAGTAAACATGGTGAAAGACTAAAAATAACCAAACAATTCGTTAAAAGAAAAGGTCAAACAATGAAAATGGCTAGGGATGGGATTAGAATTGAGTTGTCTGTGTACATGGCATATTACCAGAGACTTGAGTGTTGAGAAAGAGGTCCACATCTTAAGGTTTATGTAGCATGCACTAAGCTTCAGAGGACATCTGAGTGATATCAGGATGGGATTTCGACATTCTGACCCTTGCCTAGGATTACTTCCTCCCCTAGAATTGAAGATGTTTTCTTATTATGTTATTCCCTCATCATATTTATATAACTTAAACAGTAAAATACAAATATTTGTGGCAGTATACTGTGCACTTTTCCTTATTCCAGCACTAAAATATCTTTGAAAATTGAATTGACACACTAGCATTGGAGAATAGGAAAACTGAAATTTAATAAGTACTACTATAATAGAACCAAGAAAATAAAATATTTGCATATAAATCTTACAAAATATGTTAAAGAACTTTATGATAAGGGCAAGAAAATCTTGATAAAATAAGTCAAAGAAGACTTAAATAAATGGAAGATATTAGCATACTTCAAAAATTCATGGAAAATAGAATTAAATGTAAGTTTATATTAAAGTCAATTAAATATATAAATTAAATATAAATTGTATAATTAAATTTATATAATTAAAATTAAACATAAATAAAATATAAGCCTTATTTTGGTGCAAAATTTTTTAAAACTATCCATAGTTTTTTTTTTCACTTTTATTTAATAAATATAAATTTCCAAAGTATAGCTTATGGATTACAATGGCTTTTTCCCACCCATAACTTCCCTCCCACCCACAACCCTCCCATAGTTTTTTTTAAACCATGAAGTTTCTATGGTGATACACCCCATCCCTCACCATCTGCAGTAATCACAAACTGTAAGAGCTGATTTTGATCAGACCTTAATTCCATCCAAACTGATCCACTGAATCAATATGATGACAGTCCAAATCTAAGCAGAATATTTTCCAGAAATTAACAAACTGATTCTAGAATTTATAGGATAACAAGGAAAAAGAGGGAAGCATTCCAAATGAACAGAATAGAGAAGGTCCTACTGCTATAGGTTAGGGGTAAACAGTAAAATAAAGTGGAGGAAGTACATTCTTGGAGAGACTTAGAAAACTACAATGGAAATTCTATGGAAGGAAGAGGAATGCTGTGTATCCAGGTGACCACAATGGAAATTCTATGTAAGAATCCAGATAGAAGGTGCAAAGTACAGCCCAAGCCACAAACACACCACATCAGCAGCCGAGAACCAGGGAAAGTGCCAGCACTGGAGAATGAGGTGAGATCAGACTGCAGCAGCCCAGGATACTGGTGATGTAACTAGTGTGAGAGCATGGCATAAGTCCACCCTGGAGCCTTATGGGGATAGGGTACTCTTTGACCCAGTGAAAGAAAAGGGGCATGTTTCTCTTTCCTCATCCCCTCAACAATGGTGCCCAGTAATCGGCTGAGAGAGGACAGATTCATTTTGGGCATAAGCAGCAGCTATAGAAGCTCCAGTAAGTGTGTCCAGCAACTGGTTGGGACAACATGCTATCTTGTGAGCAGTAGCGGTGGCAGAGGTCAAGTGTGCATACCCGGCAATCGGTGGGGAGAAGGTAACATTGTGAAATGAGAAGGGTCTACCACCAGTGGTTCTTGTGCATGTGTGTAATCCAGAAATTCTACCAGAGGGAAAAATATGCATTCTTCACTGACTGAGTCTGGCTGGGAGGATTGGTAGGGAGCTGAACACCAATGTACAACCGTTAGGTGCCCTCAGTCTCTCAACATGTCAGAGGCTCTGGGGCTCAAGCCACTAAGGTGGAGTACCTACAGGCAGCTGGTTCTAGGAACATCTCTTCCTGTCTATGGCTGGGACAAGCTAGAGGGGTGGAGTGGATCCTTTACGCCTCAGCCTTGTGTGTTGAGACTGTGGAAACTCTAATTGGAGAAGAGGGCACAGGGATTATCTGGGTCTCTGGGCAATCAATGTGATAAACTCCATACACTCAGAGGTCCCTGATGGCCTGGGGTGGATGATTGCAATGGGACCCATGCTCACACTGAGGACTTCATAGATTCTTTGTGTCGTTCAGACGGCAGTGCAAACGAGTAAGTTGATCGTGGATGCATGTATGGATTTCTGGAGTTTCTATCCTGTTTGGTTAGACAAAACATCTGTTTTTATGCTAGTACCAAACTGTTTTGATTATAAATACCATGTAATATGTCTTGCTGGTATTGTAATACCCTCAACTTCATTTTTGTTGTTTAAGTTTGCCTTAGCTGTTATGGTCTCTTGTGTTTCCATATGAATTTTAGCATCATTTTTTCTAGATCTGAGAATGTCAATGATATTTTAATTGGGATCACATGGAGTCTATAAATTGCTTTCAGCAGAATGGGCATTTTGATGATATCAATTCTTCCAATCCATGAACATGGAAGATTTTAAAGTTTTTAATTTATTCTTGTATTTCTTTCTTTAGTGTTTTGTAATTCTCATTGTAGAGATCTTTAACATTCTTGGTTAAATTTATTCCAAGGTATTTAATTTTTTTGTAGCTATTGTAAATGGGATTGATTTTAGAGGTTCTTTCTCAGCTATGGCATTCATCTGTGTATACAAAGTTTATTGATTTTTGTGTATTGATTTTATATCCTGCTACTTTACCAAACTCTTTTATGAGTTCCAATAGTCTCTTGGTGGAATCTTTTGGCTCTCTCTATATAAAATCATGTCATCTGCAAATAGGGATAGTTTGACTTCCTCCTTCTCAATTTGCATCTGTGTTCATCAGGGATATTGGTTTATAGTTCTCTTTCTCTGTTGTATCTTTTTCTGGCTTAGGAATTAAGGTGATGCGGGTTTCACAGAAGGAGTTTGGGAGTATTTTCTCCCTTCTCACTGTTTTGAATAACTTGAGAATAATTGGAATTAGTTTTTCTTTAAATGTCTGGTAGAATTCTGCAGTGAAGATATCTGGTCTTGGTCTTTCCTTTATTGGGAGGGTCTTTATTACTGTTTCAGTTTGTGTCTTGGTTATTGGTTTGTTTCGGTTTTCTATGTCTTTTTTTTTTCTATGTCTTTATGACTCAATTTTGGTAGATTGTATGTGTCTAGGAATCCATATGTTTCTTCAAGGTTTCCCAATTTGTTGGCATACAGTTCTTTTAAGTAATTTCTCATGATTATTTTTATTTCTGTAATATCTGTTGTTATAATTTCTTTTTCATCTATGATTATATTGATTCGTGTCTTCTACATCTTTTTTTTAGTTAGTTGTGCTAATGGTGTATCAACTGTGTGTGTGTTTTTTAAGAAACCAGGTGTTCATTTCATTGATCTTTTTTATTTTTATTTTTTGGTCTCAATTTTGTTTAGTTCTTCTCAACTATCAATTATTTCTTTCCTCCTACTTATTTTTGTTTTGTTTCGTTTTTCTAGATCCTTGAGATGGATTGATTGCTCATTTATTTGATGCCTTTCCAATTTCTTCATGTAGGCACCAATTTCTATAAACTTTCCTCTTAAGACTGCTTTTGCTGTATCCCATAACTTTTGTTATGGTGTGTTGTCATCTTTATTTGTCTCCAGAAATTTTTTGTTTTCTCTTTTGATTTCTTCTATGACCTCTGTTCATTTCAGATCATGTTTTTCAGTTTTCATGTGTTTGCATATGATCTAGAGATTTTTGAGTTGTTGATTTCCAGCTTCATTTCATTGTAATCAGTTAAGATGTCTGAAATGATTTCAGTTCTTTTGAATTTGTTGAGACTTGCTTATGCCTAGCATATGGTCTATCCTTGAGAAAGTTCTTTGTACTGATAAGAAGAATCTATATTCTGCAACTGTGGGGTGAAAAATAAGAGATCTGTAGATATCTCTTATATCCATTTGGTCCATAGTGTCAATTAGCTCTGCTGATTCTTTGCTGATTTTCCCTTTAGTTGTTCTCAACTGATGAATGCGAGGTGTTGAATTCCTTTATTACTATTGAATTGGAGTCTATGTGTCTCTTTAGATCCACTAACATTTCTTTTTCATAGCCCAGCACCTTGTAATTGGGTGTGTATACATTTATTTATTTTTTGTAGGCTTTATCTTATTTTTTTAACTTTTATTTAATGAATATAAATTTCCAAAGTAAAGCTTATGAGTGGCTTCACCCTCATAACATCCCTCCCACCTGCAACCCTCACCTCTTCTGCTCCTCTCCCCTTCCATTCACATCAAGATTCATTTTCAATTCTCTTTATATACAGAAGATCAGTTTAGCATACATTAAGTAAAGATTTCAACAGTTTGCACCCCCATAGAAACACAAAGTGAAAAATACCGTTTCAGTACTAGTTATAGCATTAAATCTCAATGTACAGCACATTAAAGACAGAGATCCTACATGAGGAGTAAGTGTACAGTGACTCCTGTTGTTGCCTTACAAATTGACACTCTTGTTTATGGCATTAGTAATCACCCTAGGCTCTTGTCATGAGTTGCCAAGTCTATGGAAGCCTTTTGAGTTCACCAGCTCTGATCATATTTAGACAAGGTCATAGTCAAGTGGAAGTTCTCTCCTCCCTTCGGAGAAAGGTACCTCCTTCTTTGCTTCTTTGATGACCTGTTCTTTCCACTGGGATGTAACTCGCGGAGATCTTTCATTTAGGTCATTTTTTTTTTTTTTTTTTTTGCCAGAGTGTCTTGGCTTTCCATGCCTGAAATACACTCATGGGCTTTTCAGCCGGATACACATGCCTTAAGGGCTGATTCTGAGGCCAGAGTGCTGTTTAGGACATTTGCCATTCTATGAGTCTGCTGTGTATCTCGCTTCCCATGCTGGATTGTTCTCCATTTTTTAAATTCTATCGGTTAGTATTTGCATACACTAGTCTTGTTTATGAGATCCCTTTGACTCTTAGTTGTATCATTATGATGAATTGTGAACAGAAATCGATCACTTGGACTAGTGAGATGGCGTTGGTACATGCCCACCTTGATGGGATTGAATTGGAATCCCCTGGTAGGTTCCTAACTCTTCCATATGGGGCAAGTCAGCTTGAGCATGTCCCAAATTGTACATCTCTTCACTCTCTTATTCCCATTCTTATATTTAACAGGGATCACTTTTCAGTTAAGTTTCAACACTTAAGAATAACTGTGTATTAATTACAGAGTTCAACCAATAGTATAAAGTAGAACAACGAAAAAAAATACTAAGAGAGATAAAGTATTAAGTTGTTCATCAACAGTCAGGACAAGGGCTGATCAAGTCACCATTTCTCATAGTGTCCATTTCACTTTAACAGGTCCTTTTTGGTGCTTGGTTAGTTGTCACCGATCAGGGAGAACATATGATATTTGTCCCTTTGGGACTGACTTATTTCACTCAGCATGATGTGTTCCAGATTCCTCCATTTTGCTGCAAATGACCGGATTTCATTGTTTTTTTACTGCTGTATAGTAATCTATGGAGTACATAACCCATAATTTCTTTATGCAGTCTTCTGTTGATGGGCATTCAGGTTGATTCCAGGTCTTAGCTATTGTGAATTGAGCTGCAATAAACATGAATGTACAGACAGCTTGTTTGTTTGCCAATTTCATTTCCTTTGGGTAAATTCCAAGGAGTGGGATGGCTGGGTTGAATGGTAGGGTTATATTCAGGTTTCTGAGAAATCTCCAGACTGACTTCCATAGTGGCTTAACCAGTTTGCATTCCCACCAACAGTGGGTTAGTGTCCCTTTTTCCTCACATCCTCACCAGCATCTGTTGTTGGTAGATTTCTGAATGTGAGCCATTCTAACCGGGGTGAGGTGAAACCTCATTGTGGTTTTGATTTGCATTTCCATGATTGCTAGTGGTCTTGAACATTTTTTCATGTGTCTTTTGGCCATTTGGATTTCTTCTTTTGAAAAATGTCTATTGAGGTCCTTGGCCCATCTCTTAAGTGGGTTGTTTGTTTTGTTGTTGTAGAGTTTCTTGATTTCTTTGTAGACTCCAAACCAGACCCAAATCTAGTAGGAGAAGATAAATAATTAAAATCAGAGAAGAAATAAACAGGATTGAATCAAAAAAAATTTTTTTAAAAATCAGCCAAGCAAAAGCTGTTTTTTAGAAAAAAAAATGACACACCATTGACTCAACTAACTGAAAAAAGAAAAGACCGAAATCAATAAAATCAGAGATGAAAAAGGAAATGTAACAACAGACACCACAGAAATAAAAAGGATCATCAGATATTACTACAAAGAGTTGTATGCCAACAAAGAGGGAAATCTATCAGAAACGGATAGATTTGTTTACAAGTCAATGTAAGAATATATGCTTCGGGAAGCTGAGACACTGTGGCAAAAAATGATCTACTTGAAGGATCTCTGTGAGTGAGATCCCAGTGGAAAGAAGGGGCCATCAAAGAAGGATTTACTTTTCTCTGAAGGGAAGAGAGAACTTCCACTTTGATTATGGCCCTGTCTAAATAATTGTTGAAATTTGTGGACTCAAGAGGCTTCCATAGCCTTGGCAGCTCATGACAAGAGCCTTGGATGATCACTGACATCATAAACAAGAGTGTCAATTGTTAAATCAACATCAGGAGTCACTGTGCACTTGTTCCCAATGTAGGCCTTCTGTCCTTAATGAGTTGTACTATGAGAATTAATGGTAAAACTAGTCTTGAAACAGTACTTTATACTTTGTGTCTCTGTGTGGATGCAAACTGTTGAAATCTTTACTTAGTATAGTGTTGATCTTCTGTATATAAAGATAATTAAAATGAATCTTAATGAAGAATGGGATCTGAGAGAGAGTAAGAGGTGGGATGATTTGGGGGTGGGAGAAAAGTTATGGGGGAAGACCTGCTATATTCCAAAAGTTTTACCTATGAAATTAATATTTATTAAATAAAAGCTCCTTAAAAAGAATACAGGCTTTATTTTCTCTTGCACAAACACCTAGGAATAAAATTGATGGCTCATGTAGAAATTAACTCACTGTTTGCCAAATAATGTTACATTTGTACCTTGAGTGTATGAGATTTTCATTCTGACACAGCCTCTATATGACTTTATATGGCCTGTTTTTTGATTATGACCATTCTAATTAATAAGCACACAAAATATATTTCATTGGGAGTCTTAATTTGTGTTTCCCTAATGATTAATGATGTTAAAGATCTATTCATGTGGCTTATTACATTTGCATAATTTTCTCTGGTGACGTGTTTGTGCACCTCTTACCTATTTAAAATTAGATTATTTAGTTTCTTATTGGTTTTTGATAGATCTTATTTACATATATGTATATATGTGTATATGTATAAATACTCACACATATACATTTATACTCATATATAATTTTCTGATATAAGAATTTTGTCAAATATTTGATGTTTGAATATTCATCCAAGTTTGTGGCATGTTTAATTTTCTTCATAGTATCTTTTAAATAGCAGAAGTTTTACATTTTTATGTTGTCTAATTCATTATTTAAAATTATGTATTTATTTGAAAGACAGTGTTACAGAGAGAGCAGTTGAGATATATATAGAAAGAAAAATCTTCCATGTGCTGCTTCAATTCTCAAATAGCCTCACCAACTGGAGCTGACCCAGGCCAAAGCCACTAGCCTAGAACTCCATCTGAGTCACTCCTGGAGTGATAGGGGCCCAAATATTTGGGATGCTGGCATCACAGGTGGTAGGCTAGCACAGTGCACCACAGCAGGCCCCCAGTTTATCTCTTTTAAAGTATATCATACATGTCTTATCGCATCTAAGTACTCTATGCTTGTCTCAAATTCACAGAAATTTTTATCATTTTGTCAGTTTTTTTTCTAGAAATTTTGTTATCACTTTAAGTTGGTGTTTATATCCCACAGGGCACTTTACTTGATTTTTGCATATTGTACACAATATAGACCAAAGTTCATTTTTTTCTGTATATGATTATACAGTTGTTATACCACCATTTTCTGAACACATTCATTTCTCTACTAAGTTTCCTTTGCCCTTGTGCCTATCTTTATAGCTATAGGACTTTGCCTGATTTATTGTAGTTTTATACAATTCTTGAAATCAAAATGTCTTAGCCCTCAAATTTTTTTCCCCACAGCTGTTTTGACTTAGAGTAAGGACTGTAAGTATAGGAGGCAGAGGAAGAATTTAAGTTATTGCATTTTTCCTGGAGACAATTACTTAAAATGTCACTTTTGCAGGGCAGCTTCATTTGGGCCTTGGCAATGCCGTCATTTAGCAGAATTCTTCATTGCAGTGGATCTGTAACTGCAGCAGTTCCTTTTCTGGCCACCAGGCTATAGAGTACTTGTCAAGTGAATTTGTTGACAAAATAATGCCATTTTTCATTCATAATGTCTAAACCTCAACATTCTTTTTTTTTTAATATTTTATTTTATTTATTTGAAAGAGAGAGTTACAGAGAGAGGTAAAGACAGAGAGGTCTCCCATCCACTGGTTCACTCCTCAGATGGCCACAATGTCCGGAGCTGTGCTGATCTGAAGCCGGGAGCCAGGAGCTGCTTCCAGATCTCCCACGCGGGTGCAGGGGCCCAAGGACTTGGGATATCTTCTACTGCTTTCCCAAGCCATGGCAGAGAGCTGGATTGGAAGAGGAGCAGCTGGGACGAGAACCGGTGCCCATATGGGATGCCAGTGCTTCAGGCCAGGACTTTAACCCACTGTGCCACAGCGCCAGCCCTGGAGCCTCAACTTTCTGAAATACTCCCTGCCGCATGGTAGAGTGGGACAAAACTCAGAAACACTGCTTGTTGCAGTTTGCAGCAGTCTGATTGAAGAAGATGGTACTAAGTTTTCAATATCTGTGTGCACTGTACAACTGCCTAGGCCTTGCCCTGGGGGAATTTAGGCCTCCATATGGCTGCCTCTGCTCAGAAAAGCCACACTGCTGCTTAAAGGTAAAGTATGCAGGACATAAACTCTTCCAGGACTTTGTCACTAAGGAGTGTAAATGGGTTAGGTGAGTCTGAGAAGAAGGCTCTTCTGAAAATATTAAGTGTTCTGACTGATAGTGATTCAGCCCTTAAACAGCAGCTAGAGGTAGCAGGGGCTGGCTAGGAGTAGACCCAGCTTTAAGAACACTGGGAGAATGTTTTTAGGTTCACTTTCCTATACCATTTGTGAAGAGGGCATTAGGGAAAGTCTTAAGAGTTTAGCCACTGGTATATTTCAGGTAAGGTTGAAAACAGTCAAGTACCTGGACAGGCAAGGAAGTCTGACAGTAGATGATTGATGAGATATATGGGGAGTAGCGAGTCATAAACAAGAATGGATTATAGCAAATGCATATTCATGTGGTGGGGAAAGTTCATGGGTCGATAAACACAGTCAGTGGATTTGATATAATTTACTCAGGGAAAAATATGGTCTATAATAAGGCATTTAAAGGAACTTTTTATTTAACACCTTCAAAACACTCATAATCATATTCAAATTAATTCCACAAACACTTAATCATCGCTGGGAATACACTGATGGCTAATAAATCTTGGTTTTGTTTTTAAGAAGCTGTACAGGGTGCCGGCATTGTGAAGTAGTATGTTAAGCTGTATCCTGCAATGCCAGCATCCTTTATGGGTGCTGGTTCATGTCCTAGCTGCTTTACTTCTGATCCAGCTCCCTTCAAATGCACCCGAGAGGGTGGTAGAGGATGTCCCAGTGCTTGTGCCCCTGAATCCACATGGGAGATATGGTTAAAGCTCTTGACTCCTGGCTTCAGTTTGGCCCAACCCTAGCCATTGTTGCCATATGGGGAGTGTCTGTCTCTCCGCCTCCCTCTCCCTCTGTCTGTGACTCTACCTTTCAAATAAATTTATAAATCTTTTTTTAAAAAGAAGCTGTACAAGGTACATAAAAAGTTTATGCAAAATGCAATTAAAAGATTTTTTTGGTACAAATATTCTGAAATCCATGCATTCAAAGTGTCTTTAAAAACTTCATTTAGAATGCATATTATGAAAAAACCTATGCATGTATTTAAAAATTTTTGCAACCAAATAAATTTGTATTTTATTTACATTTCCCTGAACTTAAAAAAATTCTTACATAAATGACAGAGGTAACTTCAGCTCTGTGGAGCAACACCAATGGCTGAAGAACCTTTTTATCTCTATGGCCCCATTACTGGAGTGGGTCATTATTGAAGAATCATAGAAGAAGGGAGCAGATCTCATAATGTAAAATCAGCCAAGTTCTTTGTGACCTTCTTTGCAGTTTTTCTCCTCCCTCTTTTCTAATGGCTTGCCTAGAAGCTGACAGCAGAATAAAAAAATAAAAACGGCTATCAATAATCAATGTTACATGCTGCTTAATGCAATTCTGAGAGAAAACTTTTTTTTGGCTAATTGTTCCTTTTTTTATTTAGTGCGTCTGACTTTCTACTTTAATGAGATGCCAGTTTTAATCTTAGAGTAGAAAGTAATCAGTATGTAAACAATGGATCATATAACTACGGATAAGTGAAAAAGTAAAATGTTCAACATTTAAGTTAAGATGCTAGTTGATCAATGTGTTTGTAGATTATAACTAGATGCATAAAACACATTTTTCAGATTTTGAGCAAGTTATTTTATTTTTCACAATGAGTTAAACTTCTCAAGGGAGTCTATAAGTGTTGAGTATTGCAAAGGGCTGTCACATTCTACAGAAGGCCAGCAATTAGCCCTGGATATTTACTGAAAGTCATTAGTTATGATTTGGATGATTCACTACTTCATGTGCCATAATTCTACTTCAAAATGACAAATTTCATGGAATTCTACTTGAATGTCTTAAGGTAAAAATTAAAATTTTCTTTTAAAATCAAATAATAACTGAAGTAGATATTATTGTATGCTGTAAATATTCTTCTATATATTATTATCTCATGGAGTTCTTATAACAGCAAGAACAAATCATCACTTATCAATAATAACCTTGAATGTACATGGATGAAACTCTCCAACTAAAAGTTACCAATTGATTCAGATCCAAGATGGTTGAATAGGGAAAAAGACTTGCTGATTTTGGCCATGGGAAGATAACATTTAAAGCACAGCAAATGAACTCCCAGGGGAGTGCTGGAGAGAAATTTGTAGTAGAAATTCTATAGAAATAGAGATGCTGTAGAGCAGTGTGGATAATGCAAACATGCAACAGTGAGCAGATAACACCAGCAACTCCTACAGCTGGAGGCTGGAGGAAATGCCATCTCCTGTGAGTGAGAGGAGAAGAACCTGCAGAAGTCCAAGTCACTGTTGATATTGCCTGAGGGATACCCTTGTGGACCGCACTGATTTTGAGTCCAGCCTGGAGTACTAGCAGGAAGCAGGGTGCCCACCTAACCCTGGGGATGGAGAGAATATTACCTACTTCCCTTTCTCCCACAAGGGTCTCTGGCAATTAGAAGATGGAAAACACCATTTTAATAAGGTTAGTACAAGCTGCTGTGGCCTAAGTACATGACTAGGGGATTTTATTGGAGGGATTTTATCTGAGGTACACACTGATTTTAGTCTTGCTTGGAGGGTAGGTGGGGAGAAGGATGCCCACATAAGCCTGTGAAGCACTTCCATTCTCTCATCCTATCATGGGTACTTGTACTCAACAGCCAAGGTAGAACACCAAGAAGCAACTGATACTGGGAATTTCTTGGATCCTCAGTGGGCGGAGCAGGTTCACAGAGCTGAGTGGATCCCCTGGTTCCTATGACTGGAAGCCCTTTGTGCTATGATTGTGGGAATTCTATGGCTGTACAACAGGGCATGGGGTGTAGCTGGGTCTCTGAGAAACCACTGTGGCTGGCTACAGATATTTTTTGAGTGCTTGGAGTGGGTCATTGAGAGGATTCTGTGCTCACACTGAGGACTGCACAGATCTTGTGTGCAGTTCATGCACCTGTGTGGGTGGGATGTATAACCACTGTGGGCATTGATATCCTTGGCAAAGAGGAGTTGAGGCTATGATCATGTCAGCAAATGTGATCATGCCCTCCACCCTGTTGACAAGATCTACAATGCTCATCTTGGGTGTCACCCTGGACTCTTGTACCTTCCCTGAGTACTGAGTTGAGCTCTCCACACTACTCAGCACACACTATAAATATCCACTGAGGGAGCAGACACTCCATTAAGCTACAGAGGCACATTTTAAGGATAAAAGCCATCAGAGGATAAAAACAAGTGTTTCCACAAATACCTAAAAATAAATGCAGAAATACAAGGTAATAAAAACAAGGAATACAATGTGACCCTCCAAAAGGAACACGACAATAATTTCATTTTCTTTATTTGACAGATAGACAGTGAAGAGAGAGAGAGAGAAAGAGAGAGAAACAGAGAGAAAGGTCTTCCCTCCGTTGGTTCACTCCCCAAATGGCTGCCATGGCCGGAACTACTCCGATCTGAAGCCAGGAGCCAGGTGCTTCCTCCTGGTCTCCCATGTGGGTGCAGGGGTCCAAGCACTTGGGCCATCCTCCACTGCCCTCCTGGACCACAGCAGAGAGCTTGACTGGAAGAGGAGCAACTGAGACTAGAACGTGGTGCCCATATGGGGTGCAAATCCTAAAAGAAAAAAAAACTCAACCCAAAATACTATACCCTGAAAAGCTTTCATTTACAACTGAAGATGAAGTAAAGATCTTCCAAAACAAAGGAATATTGGAGAAAATAGACTGTAGCACAAAAATTGCTAAAAGTGAGAAATAAAGGCATTATGTAATGCTTAAGGAATCAATTCAACAGGAAGGTGTGATTATAGTAAATGTATACATACCCAATGCCAGGGCACCTGGCTATTAATACAAATGTTAAAGAATCCAAAGGTAGACACAGCTTCAGTACAATAGTAATGGGGGACTGCAACACTCCAGATGCTTTTTTCTTAAAGGATTTTATTTATTTATTTATTTGAGAGATAGAGTTATAGACAGAGAGAGGGAGAGATATAGAGAAAGGTCTTCCACCCACTGATTCACACCCCAAATGGCTGCAACACCCATAGCTGTTCTGATCCAAAGCCAGGAGCCAGGTGATTCTTCTGTGTTTCCCTTGTGCTTGGGCCTAAGCACTTGGGCCATCTTCCACTGTTTTCCCATACTATAAGCAGAGAGCTTGATTGTAAGAGGAGCAGCTGGAACATGAACGAGCACCCATACGTGATGCCAGCACTGCAGGTGGAGGTTTAGCCTACTACACTGCAGCACTGGCCCCTCAACACTCCACTTTCATCAATCAGTGAGACAAGAAAACAACAAAGATACAACAGAGCTAACCTACACTATTGGCCAAATGGACCTAATTGATAAAATAGAATATTTCACCCCACAGCTGCATACTACACATTCTTTTCATCAGTGCTTGAAGAAAATATTTGCAAACTATGCAAATGATATAGGATTAATTACCAGAATCTACAAAGAGTTCAAGAAACTCAACAACAACAAAGCAAACAATCCAGTTAAGAAATGGGCAAAGGACTTGAACAGGCATTTTTTTTTTCATTTTTGATTCTCTTTATATACAGAAGATCAGTTTAGCCTACATTAAGTAAAGATTTCAACAGTTTGCTCCCACACAGAAACATAAAGTGAAAAATAATAGATGATTTTTTAGATGATGATGAAATCAGATCAAACCTATTGTCATGTTTAATCCCAGTGAGAGTCAAGTTGGGAATTGATAATTCCTTCTTTTTTTTTTTTTTTTTTTTTTTTTTTTTTTTTTTACAGAAGATCAGTTTAGTATACATTAAGTAAAGATTTCAACAGTTTGCACCCCCATAGAAACACAAAGTGAAATATACTGTTTGAGTACTCATTATAGCATTAAGTCTCAATGTACAGCACATTAAGGACAGAGATCCTACATGAGGAGTAAGTGCACCGTGACTCCTGTTGTTGACTTTACAAATTGACACTCCTGTTTATGGCATCAGTAATCTCCCTATGCTCCAATCATGAGTTTCCAAGGCTATGGAAGCCTGAACAGGCATTTTTTAAGAGAGGAAGTTCCAATGGCCAATGGAGACTTGCAACAATGCCCAGGATCATTAGTAATCAGATAAATTGAATTACCATATGAACCAGCCATCCCACTCCTGGGAATTTACCCAAACTAAATGAAATCAGCAGATGAAAAAGCTAAATGTATCCCCATGGTCATTGCAGCTCAACTCACTATAGTTCAGATATGGAATCATCTCAGATGTCCATCAAATGATGACTGGAAAAAGAAATTATGGTATATATACACTATGGAATACTACTCAGTGGTAAAAAAAAAGAAATCCTGTCTTTTGCAACAAAATGGATATTACTGGAAACCATTATACTTAGTGAAATAAGACAGTCCCCAAAAGACAAAAAAAATATGTTTTCCCTGATCTGTGGTAATTAATAAATTATCAAAAAATGTAATTTACAGGAGTGAATATCACATTTTGAAATTGGATGATTGTTAAAAGCTCTTGTCTCTACTGTTGAAGAAGGGTGTTTTTTCTTCTTACTATTTATTGAACTCTTTACTTAGTATAAGGTTAGTCTTATCAGTATAAAGTAAACTGAATGTAGATTATTTTAAAAATTAGGAAAGAAAACATGAGAGGAAGGAAGTGGAAGGGCCTTTGCCAGGGTGGAGAGGGTAAGGTGGAAAGTATCAATATGCTCATAAATCTTTATACATGAAATACATGAAATTTGTTTAAATTAAAACATTTATAAAACAAATTATAAGAAACAGAAACTTTTTTTTGCAAAAATTAAATAAAAAAGAAAGGAAGGAAGGCCATTGTTTCAGGGACAGATGGAGGGAGGGAAATTTTGATATGTTCTTAGAATTGCACCTATGAAATACATAAAATATATTTTCTTGAATTTTATTTTTTAAAGATTTAATTATTATATGAAAGGCAGAGTTACAGAGAGACAGAGGCAAAGAGAGAGAAGGAGATCTTCCATCCACTGGTTCACTCCTCCAGATGGCAACAATGTCTGAAGATGTGCAGATCCCACGGCAGGAGCCAGGAGCTTCTTATAGTCTCCCACATGGGTGCAGGTGCCCAAGGACTTGGGCCATCTTCTATTGCTTTCCCAGGCCATAGTAGAGAGCTGTATCGGAAGTTAAGCAGCTGGGACTCAAACCAGCACCCCATATGGGATGCCGGCACTGCAGGCAGTAGCTTTCCCTGTTATGCCACAGTGCCAACCCCTGTTTTCTTTATTTTAATAAAAATTAAAAAAAAATCCAGGACTACAGATTGTATGTAGACCTGATAACTACTTATTATGTGTTCAGTAATGCAGATTAACTCTGCTAGAAGTGGATTTGACAACTACAGACCATATTGTAAATTGCAAGGCAAAACTGAGAGTTTACAAGAGACTTTCAAAGAAGGGCAATATATGAACTATTATAAAATTCATACTTTGGGGATAGCATTATGGTGCAGTAGATTAAGCCACTATCTGAGATGGCAGCATCCCCTATGGGTCACAGTTTGAGTCTTTATTGCTCCATTTCTGATCCAGCTCCCTGCTAATGAACCTGGGAAAGTAGCAGAAGATGGCACAAGTGCCTGGGAACCACCAACCATGTTGGAGACCTGGTTGAAGCTCCTTTTTCTCGGCTTTGGCCCAGCCTAGTCCTAGCTGTGGCAGCCATTTGGGGAGTGAATCAGCAGATGGAAAATCTCTCTCTCTCTGCCTTTTCCTCTCTCCCTGTATCTCTCTCAAATGAATAAATAAATCTTCTTAAAGCATTTAAAAAATAAGTTCTTATACTTATGAGGGAGGTGATTTGTCAGATAGAGAAGCCCAAGTACACATTTCATGCTTGCAGTTAATCTGCAGTCTGTTAATTCTGATCCTGAAGGCTTTTTTGTACAATGCATGAAATCTGCATGTCGGTCTATTCTAAGTCTCCGCATTCTTTTTATAATTATTCAATTTTGATGTTACTCACCTTGTTTTTACAAATAGGAAATTGGTGCTTAGAACAGTGAAATAGTTGTCCCAAAAGTGATGTTGACCAAGATGTAGAGACAGCTTTAAGAACTGTGACTAACTGCGCCGAGCTTCTTATCTTTTCCCCCGGTAATCTGGCTGTCTGATAAGCCTCTGGAACTCTGCTTTGAGCAGATTTTACATAAAGCCATTGTTATTTACAATGAAGGATTCTGCTGTGTGTTCCATGAAACATTTAAAAATGTCCATCATTCATAATGGCTTGGCCCTGACAGTTACTGAATCTGTCAGGTAAGCAAGGTGATTGATTTCCAAGAGAATATCTATCTCTTCCACATTCTTGATTCCATGGGCTAATATATTCATAATATTTAATTTATTAAGATCAGTCCAAACCCCAGAAATAATATAGATGGAATATAAATGATTTCATAGGTGCATAGAATTTCTATTTCAATTATTATAAAATAAAATTCAAATACAGATAATTTAATATTGTATAATATTCGATATCTTGTCATTTTTTGGATAAAACAAAAATTTAAAAATAAAATTTCTTTGAACTAAGATGTACATATGATTTGCATTTTATTTTAAGTATCAATTCTTTTTTTTTAACTTTTATTTAATGAATATAAATTTCCAAAGTACAGAATACGGATTACAATGGCTTCTCCCCCGTAACGTCCCTCCCACCCGCAACCCTCCCCTTATCCACTCTCTGTCCCCTTCCATTCACATCAAGATTTATTTTCGATTCTCTTTATATACAGAAGATCAGTTTAGCATACATTAAGCAAAGATTTCAACAGTTTGCTCCCACACAGAAACATAAAGTGAAAAATACTGTTTGAGTACTAGTTATAGCATTAAATCTCAATGTACAGCACACTAAGGACAAAGATCCTACATGAGGAGTAAGTGCACAGTGACTCCTATTGTTGACTTTACGAATTGACACTCTTGTTTATGGCCTCAGTAATCACCCTAGGCTCTTGTCATGAGCTGCCAAGGTTATGGAAGCCCCCTGAGTTCACTGACTCTGATCATATTTAGACAAGGCCGTGGTCAAAGTGGAAGTTCTCTCCTCCCTTCAGAGAAAGGTACCTCCTTCTTTGATGACCCATTCTTTCCACTGGGATCTCACTCACGGAGATCTTTCATTTAGGTTTTTTTTTTCCCCCAGAGTGTCTTGGCTTTCCATGCCTGAAATACTCTCATGGGCATTTCAGCCGGATCCGCATGCCTTAAGGGCTGATTATAAGGCCAGAGTGCTGTTTAGGACATTTGCCATTCTATGGGTCTGCTGTGTATCTCACTTCCCATGTTGGATCATTCTCTCCCTTTTTTATTCTATCAGATAGTATTTGCAGACACTATTCTTGTTTATGTGATCCCTTTGGCTCTTAGTCCTATCATTATGATCAATTGTGAACAGAAATTGATCACTGGGACTAGTGAGATGGCATTGGTACATGCCACCTTGATGGGATTGAATTGGAATCCCCTGGTATGTTTCTAACTCTACCGTTTGAGGTATCAATTCTTATGATTATTATGTGTAACTATCAGTTCAAAGTTATGAATAGGGCAGAAAATTAAGAGTAAGTGATGATGCTTTTTATTTTAATTTTTCTTAAAATTTAAAAATGTATTATTTTGGAAATAGTGAGAATTAGTAAGCAAGCTGTATTCCTCTAGATCATTCAAAAGTGTTTACAATGGCCTGGGGCATCAAAGCCAGGAGCTAGGAACTCAGACAGGTCTCCAGAATGGGTAGCAGACACCAAACTACTTTAGCCATGTTTGCTATCTTCTAGGGTCTGCATGAACAGAAAGCTGGAGTCAAGAACCAATTTTAAAAAATTTTATTTATTTGAGAGCTAGAGTTACAAAGAGATCTTTGATCCATTGGTAAAATCCCCAAAAGACTGCTGCAGCCAGAGCTGGCTGATACAAAACCAGAAAAGATGCAATCAGAGAAAGAAAACTATAGAGCAATCTCCCTGATGAACATAGATGCAAAAATCTTCAACAAAATCTTGGCCAATTGAATCCAACTACACTTCAGAAAGATCATTCACCCAGACCAAGTGGGATTTATCTCTGGGATGCAGGGATGGTTCAACATTCACAAATCAATCAATGTGATACATTACATCAACAAACTGCAGAAGAAAATCCATATGAATTTTTCAATATATGCAGAGAAAGCATTCGGTAAAATACAACACTCTTTCATGATGAAAACTCTAAGCAAATTTGGGTTTAGAAGGAACATTCTTTAACACAATCAAGGCAATTTAAGACAGATCCAAAGCCAGCATCATATTAAATGGGGAAAAGTTAGAAGCATTCCCACTGAGATCTTTGGTATTTTAATTGGTATAGCATTGAATCTGTAAATTGCTTTTGGAAGAATGGACATTTTGATGAAATTGATTCTTCCAACCTATGAACATGGAAGATTTTTCCATTTTTTGGATTCTTCTTCTATATCTTTATTTAAAGTTTTGTAATTCTTATCATACGGATCTTTGACATCCTTCACTAAGTTTATTCCAAGGTATTTGATTTTTTGGTAGCTATTTTTTTTAACTTTTATTTAATAAATATGAATTTCAAAAGTACAACTTTTGGATTATAGCGGCTTTTCCCCACATAACTTCTCTCCCACTCGCAACCATCCCTTCTCGCATTCCCACTCTCATCCCACTCTTCATCAAGATTCATTTTCAATTATCTATATACAGAAGATCAACTTGGTAAATACTAAGTAAAGATTTCAACAGTTTGCACCCACACAGACACACAAAGTATAAAGTACTGTTTGAAGACTAGTTTTACCATTTTTTCACATAGTACAACTCATTAAGGACAGAAGGCCTACATGGGGAACAAGTGCACAGTGACTCCTGATGTTGATTTAACAATTGACACTATTATTTATGATGTCAGTGATCATCTGACGCTCTTGTCATGAGCTGCCAAGGCTATGGAAGCCTACTGAGTTCTCAAACTCTGACCTTATTTAGACAAGGCCATAATCAATGTGGAAGTTCTTTCCTCCCTTCAGAGAAAGGTACCTCCTTCTTTGATGGCCTGTTCTTTCCACTGTGATCTAACTCACAGAGATCTTTCATTTAGGCCATTTTTTTTTTTTTTTTTTTTGCCACAGTGTCTTTGCTTTCCATGCCTGAGAAACTCTCATGGGCTTTTTAGTTGGATCCAAGTGCCTTGAGGGCTGATTCTGAGGCCAGAGTGCTGTTTAGGGCATCTGCCATTCTATGAGTCTGCTGTGTGGACTGCTTCCAATGTTGGATCGTTCTCTCCTTTTTAATTCTATCAGTTAGTATTAGCAGACACTAGTCTTGTTTATGTGATCCCTTTGACACTTAATCCTATCATTACGATCAATTATGAACTGAAACTGATCACTTTGACTAGTGAGATGGCATTGTTACATGCCACCTTGATGAAATTGATTTGGAATCCCCTGGCACATTTCTAGCTCTTTGAATCATGTTTATCTTAGAAGTTCTTTCTCAGCCATGGTATTGTCTGTGTATACAAAGGCTTTTGATTTTTGTGTAATGATTTTATATCCTACTACTTTACCAAACTCTTCTATGAGTTGCAATAGTCTTTTAGTGGAGTTTTTGGATCCCCTTTATATAGATTCATGTCATCTGCAACTAGGGATAACTTGACTTCTTCCTTCCCAATTTGTTTCCCTTTGATTTCATTTTCTTGCCTAATGGCTCTGGCTACAACTTCTAGTACTGTATTGAATAGCAATGGTGACAGTGGGCATCCCTATCTGGTTCTGGATCTTAGTGGGAATGCTTCAAACTTTTCCTTATTCAATATGATGTTACCGAGGGTTTTTCATAAATTGCCTTGATTGTGTTGAGGAATGTTTCTTCTATACCCAATTTGCTTAGAGTTTTCATCATGAAAGGGTATTGTATATTATCAAAGCTTTCTCTGCATCTATTGAGATAATCATATGGCTTTTCTTCTGCAGTCTGTTAATGTGGTGTATCACATTGATTGTGTGGATAATCTTTCTGATGTGTAGTTGGATTCTATTGGCCAGAATTTTGTTGAGAGGATTTTTGCATCTTTGTTTATCAGGGGAATTGGTCTGTAATTTTCTTTCAATGCTGCATCTTTTCCAGGTTTAAGAATTAAGGTGATGGTGGCATCATTGAAAGAATTTTAATTATCTATTTTGCCCCATGTAGCTCAAATCATCATGCTGCTAACTCACCATATTGACAAATCCCCACCCATGTACTCTTATATGGGATGTGGGTATCTTAGCTGACAGTTTAACCACTAGACCAAATGCTGTCAATAGCTTTTATTTTGATTTTTGATATACATATTTTGGGAATGGAAACAAATCTCTTTATCTCTCTTTTCCTTATTTGATGCAGTATTTTTATCAATCACAAAGTTTCATCTTTTATAATTTCTCCATCTCCAGTATGAAAATAGCAATGAAAAATTTGTCATCAGTTAAGCTAGTTCTTAGATTGATGATGGTGTAATTATGGGGGAATATAAGGTGTTAGATGTATAACAATAGCAACAATATGAAGGAAGACAGTATGTTAGGTTTGTTTCCAATTAAAGAAAAAAGAGGGTATATTTGTTCATTATCAGTAATTAAAAACCTAAAATGTGAGAGACATAAAAGATTAAGGACACCAAAGATGAATTGTGTTCAAAGGCAAATTGTTCTCAGATCTGCTTTTTTTCTTTCTCTGATACAGTCCGCTTTCCATCGATTTCTGTGGTTTCAGTTTTCATGATTAATCAACTGCAGTAAGAATATATTAAATGGAAAATTTACAGGAATAAATGATACATAAATTTTAAATTACATTATTTGAGTAGTTTGATGAAATTACTGTCTTGCTCCATCTTGGCTTGGATATGAATAGCCCCTTTGTCAAGGATATTTATGCTGTAGATGTTCCTGTTATTTACTTAGCAGCAATAATGATGGTCATATTGACTAACATAGTGTTTGTGTTCAAGTAACCCTTGTTTTAATTAATAATGGCTGTAACTTCCAAGACTAGTGATGCTGGTAATTCAGAGATGCCAAGAAGAAGCCAAACAGTACTTTTATTAAGTGAAAAGGTGAAAGTCCTTAATTTAAAGAAGGTAAAAATTATATTCTAAGGTTCCTAGGATATATGATAAAAGCCAATCTTCTATCTATGAACTGTGAAGAAGGAAAAAAGAAATTCATGACAGGTTTACTGTGACAGTTCAAACTGGAAAAGTTTTGGCCAGTGTGTGATAGTGCTTTCAAGGCAATAAGTTTGTGTGTGTATGTACAGGAAAAAGCATTGTTTATTTAGTGTTCCATACTGTCTATGGTTTCAGATAACCAGCCTTCAGCACATATACCCCATGCTTAAGAGGGGACATATGCTAGATAATTGACTAAACAAAGTAAAGATAGAGTTTAAATCCAATAGTAAAGTGAAACATGTTTGAGTCAGAAAAAAACTATTCCATGGTTGAAAAATGATAATTCAAATGGGAATCCAATTGCCTATCATTTATTATTTTATTGGCTGTGGTAGTAATTATTAATCTATGTAATCTTTCAATGTGCCTCTCTGTCTTGTTTGAAGGATCTTAAAATTGTATTTATGTAAATCCATATTGAGAGGTTAAGTAATTTATTTTAAACCATACAATTTTACATATCGAATAATGTACTTGTGTTTTCCATTTGCTATTCATGAAACTAAGTGATTAGCTTAAATATATTCAAATAAAAAACAAAGTATTTTTTGCATAATCATTAGATTTCTTTCACTAGAGGAGGGGCAGTTCAGTAGAAAGAAAAACTATATATATGACATACATGAAATTTGTTTACCTTAAATAAAAAAAAAGTAGTCTCAAGGATGAGTATTCTTCTTTTCTTTTTTTAAAATATTTATTTATTTATTTGAAAGTCAGTTACATAGAGAGAGAAGGAGAGGCAGAAAGAAAGAGAGGCCTCCCATCCACTGGTTCACTCCTTAACTGGCTACCATGGTTAGAGCTGTGCTGATCCGAAGCCAGGAGTCAGGAGCTTCTTCTGAGTCTCTCACATGGGTGCAGGAGCCCAGGATCTTTGGCCATCTTCTACTGCTTTCCCAGACCAAAGCAGAGAGGTGGATGGGAAGTGGAGCAGCTGGGACTCAAACCTGCACCCATATGGGATGTAGGCACAGCACATGGTGGCTTTATTTGCTACATCACAGCACTGGCCCCTGAGTATTCTTTTTCTTATCACAAATTGAATTTATGGTTTCAGGAATAGAAAAAGGAAGGGAGTAGTTTGAAAAAATTGTATGGAATAGAGCTGATATAGGCAAATCTAAATATCACATTGAGGGCCTGAGTGATTTTAAATTAATCTTAAGATTAATTTGTGTGATTTTCTTTCATATCTGGAGCTTTAAAAAAGTAATGAAAAGAAGGAAATTATATCCTGGTTTATTTTATAGTTATTTATTCCTTTGAGACAGAGATACCCACCCAGCTTAGTGTGTTTCACATACAATACTAAATGAAGCTAGAAAGTTTTAACATACACTAGATATGATTGTGACTCACTGGAGAATGAAAGATTCAGGAAACCTGGTGGATGGTTAAGCCCTTACATTGTGCACAGTTTGTGTCATTTGTCCTAACTATATGCTCCTTGATTGACAGACTCTATTGTATATATTTTTATATTCTCCATAGCTGTTAGTGAACTCCATCCAGAGAAAGCTCTCCTTAAGTATCTGCTCACCAGCATTCTATCTGACTAAGCACATTAAACAAAATCTAATTTTCAGCCATCTTTCTGCCTTTGTTCTATATTTTCTAGCTTCTCTTTATTCATGGGCTAGGAAGTAAAGCATCTGGATCTAAAATCTGCTTGTGATGTTACATCAGTAAAATCTTATAAGCATTGCAGCTGGGCTCTCTGCACACTGCCCAAGTCGTTGCTTTTCTGCACAACAGGGGATTCACTAACTCCAAACTGTTGAATGTAATTTCTTTCCAGTGCTCTAACTCTCTTTCTTTCTTGCATGCTAGCTCTTAATTAACCAGGAGTGAAGGACTGTAGCAATGCTATTTCTCATGTTAAATCCACTTATCTCTTCCTTTCCATATAACTTGTAAAATACAACATCAGAGACAACTGCCAGTGGATGTCTATAGTAAAAGGAGTGGCACATTCCTGAGACAGAAGTGGGATCATATTTTTTTTTTTTTTTTTGACAGGCAGAGTGGATAGTGAGAGAGAGAAGAGAGACAGAGAGAAAGGTCTTCCTTTGCCGTTGGTTCACCCTCCAATGGCCGCTGCAGCTGGTGCGCTGCGGCCGGCGCACCGCGCTGATCCGATGGCAGGAGCCAGGTGCTTCTCCTGGTCTCCCATGGGGTGCAGGGCCCAAGTACTTGGGCCATCCTCCACTGCACTCCCTGGCCACAGCAGAGAGCTGGCCTGGAAGAGGGGCAACCGGGACAGAATCCAGCTCCCCGACCTGGACTAGAACCTGGTGTGCTGGCGCAAGGCTGAGGATTAGCCTAGTGAGCCACGGCGCCGGCTTCATATTTTTATATATTCGTTAGAAACATGGGACCCTGAATCAACAGAGTTAGGTGCAAATTCTGCAGCTGCCATTTGTTGATTTTATGACTGTGAATAAATTACTTATTCACTCTTTTTAACATAGTTTCTTTGATTAACACCTTGACACAATATACTTAAGGTCTCCAAGCCTCATTTTCCATATCAACAAAAAGAGAAAAATAGCAGTGTTTACCATGTGGGTTTGCTTTAAAGAGAAAATGACATAATCCATCTAAAGTATTTACCCCTCTTTGGTGCAAAATTTACCCTCCATGAATACAATTATATGTTTGCTGTTATTGTTGTTATCCCTATTCTTTCTATATCACTTTTAGATTATAATCCATTCCATGTCTCTTCAGTATATAAGCCATTTTATAGATCAATATCAAATTTTCTGCCCAATTCTCCTCAAAATGATCTGAAATGAATTTCTTTCTCTTTTTCTCTCCTTCCTTATTATTCTAGTTCTCCTAGGTCTCATGAATTTTAGGTTTAAGGTAATCTTGAACTCCATTTTCTTACTGCTTTCCCTTTCTTTTTGTTTGTTACTTGTAGTATTTTTTTTTGATTTTGAATTGGAGACTGTGTAGTTGAATCTACTATAATTTAGAAGCTACCACCTATGTGAAGTGCTGGCAACAACTACAGAGACTACACAACTTTTAATTTTGTAGTGCTCACCTTACCTTACCTGTTGTTCAAATGTAAACTGATTTTAGATAGTCCTTGGGTTATAGAAAGTTTCTGATACCTTCAACTACTAACCATCTGATGTTGGAAACTGTTGAAAGAGACCATGCCCATCATTCCATTAAAAGTTCTACTGATATCAATAATCTTCATTTTCCCAACATACTTCCTGGAGCAATATTGGATCTTGGGCACTATGACAATTGCCTTTTAGGAGAATGACCCTATGTTATTATCCTTTCACAAATTAATTCCCTAGAAGGGGAACTGTCTGAGTTTGAGTGTCAAGTCATTCAGGTTTGAGTGAGATTTTCGTAAGCTGTCCTGATATGGCTTGCTGTGCCATATCTGGAAGCACTGGGAGAAGTAGAGATCAAGGGGCTGTTGGTCACTACCAGATTATTGCCGTGATATTCAAAGAGAATCTCCCCTGATCATTTATTAGACAATCTTTCATGATACCCCCAATTACTTAAGAGTGAAATCTAAAATTAGGATCAAGTTAATTATTTCATTTTATAGTTAACAATTAGTTAATTGCTAGAATTAGTGATAATTAATTAGTAGATATAAATATAATTTATGATATATTAATAAAGCTGAGTTAAAATTGGAGATGGAAATAATGTTAATAAAGTGGGGAAATAATAGGAGATGCATTGAAAGTCAGATATGAAATTTTAGAGTCACTATAATGGAAAGTGAGGATCCATAAAAAATTTTTGGGTCAGAAAATTGCACCATGAAAGCAGAGTTTCAGGGTTATGGCTGCAGTGGCAATAAGTGGTGGGGGGTTTTGGCATTGTGGTGCAGAGTGTTAAGTGGCAGCCTGCAACAATGACATCCTATATTGCAGCACCAGTTCAAGTACCAACTGCTCTGTTTGCCATCCAGTTGCCTTCCTATGTGCTTGGAAAGCAGCAGAAGATGGCCCAAGTGCCACAGATGGAGTTATACACTCCTGGCGTTAGCCTGGCCCACCCTGGCCATTGATGCGTGTAGGGGGTGAACCAGTGGATAGAAGACCTCATTCTCTATGTCTCTCCCTCTTTCTCTGCAACTCTATTTTTTAATAAATAAAATAAATTTTTAAGAAAATTAAGTGGTAGGGAAGAAGAAGGAAGTGAGGGAAATCTTGTTTGGAACTTTGACTAAAAGAGATAATAGCTATTGTAAGCATTTGAGGAGTGAAGCAGCAGATGGAAAAACCTCTCTCTTTCTCTGTCACTCTTTCACATTAATAAAAATAAATAAATGAAAAAGAAAATAATAGTAATGGCAAAAACAGAGTAAGTATTAAAAGGAAAGATTGACAGGAGTCATTGATAACTGGAATCTAGGAATTCAGGAGAGACTGAAGGATTGTACCTCCCTGGGCTTTAATAGACTGGATTTAGTCAGTTTGTCATGATCTGACAGAAGAGC
The DNA here is from genome assembly GCF_051225735.1 of Oryctolagus cuniculus. Lineage (NCBI taxonomy): Eukaryota > Metazoa > Chordata > Mammalia > Lagomorpha > Leporidae > Oryctolagus > Oryctolagus cuniculus. The sequence goes on from NC_142870.1 coordinate 65,255,370, forward strand.
ATGGTGGGGGCTGGCACTGTGGCCTAGCAGGTTAAGCCACCGCATGCAGTGCCGGCATCCCATATGGGCACTGGTTTGAGTCCCAGCTGCTCCACTTCCGATCCAGCTCTCTGCTGGAAAAGCACTGGAGGATGGCCCAAGTCCTTGGGCCCCTGCACCTGTGTGGGAGACCCGGAAGAAGCTCCTGGCTCCTGGCTTCAGATGGGCGCAGCTCCGGTCATTGCAGTCAATTGGAGAGTGAACCAGCAGATGGAAGACCTCTCTCTCTCTCTGCCTCTCCTTCTCTCTCTGTGTAACTCTGACTTTCAAATAAATAAATAAATAAATAAATCTTTAAACAAAAAGAAGAGCATGGTGAATAAACTGATTTGGGAGGAAAGGAAAGTCACCTTTTGACACTGGATAGGTCTTTGCAGAGGTACCCCACTGAGGATATGTTTAGATGTAGAGATTAAAAAACCCAAAGATGAACTTCAGTAATTTCTATAAAGGTTTGTGTTTTGCTTTGTTTCATTTGCTCTTCAGTTTTCTAGAGTCAGTTAGAACTGAGTTTTAACTGTTATTGTCAACTACATTTTGTTCTCATTCCTCCATTTCATTGAATTTTAGTTTTCTTATTCACAAAAAAGGGGATAAAAACTCCTCATAAAATAGGATAATAACCAGTATCTGGTAGAAAATGCCTGGATACTAAATAAGTTATATGATTTAAAGGTATTTAGCACAGATTTAGGCAAGGTCAGCACCAAGTAGAAACATAAGAATATCACATGTTCAGTTCCTTGTGGCTGGAAAGTGAATACTGGGAATTTTGAAATAGAGTTGTGAGGGAAATAAGTCAGGATACTTCTTATCTTCCTCTTTCTGTAAGGCTTGAGACTTTTTAAAAAAGATTTATTTATTTATTTGAAAGTCAGAGTTATATAGAGAGAAGGAGAGGCAGAGCAAGTGGGAGAGAGAGAGGTCTTCCATCTGGTGGTTCACTCCCCAATTGGCCACAACGGCCGGAGCTTTGTCGATTCGAAGTCAGGAGCCAGAAGCTTCTTCTGGGTCTCCCATGTGAGTGCAGGGGCCCAAGGCCTTGGACCATCTTCTACTGCTTTCCCAGGCCATAGCAGAGAGCTGGATCAGAAGTGGAGCAGCTGGGCCTTGAACAAGTGCCCATATGGGATGCCGGCACTGCAGGTGGCAGCTTTACCCGCTATGCCATAGCATCGGCCCTGAGGCTTTTAAACTAAAGTAATACTATCTTTCTTTTGAATATGATGTCTGAATTATTGTGTAGGTGAATAGATTCTGTCTTTTCATCGTGGACATAGCCTTTAAAAATCCCTTGGAGATTACTAGTGGACCCTGCAAAGGAAAAGACCTTAATGATGAGCTAGTCATAAAATGCATCATTAATTTGTCCACTTTCATAGAGGTTATTTATCGAGATCAGTGCATATTTCACTATCTCTGAGTCACTACCAGCAGCCCTCGACATTGCTCTTCTCTTTAGAGGAAGGCAGCAAGCTCAATTATGCACCAAAGGACTTAACAATGACAACTCCCAAAACCCTGATAAAATATTTTTCTGCCCACTGACTAACATAAAATGCAAATAATAATCTTTTATTACTCCCCCGTAGCATCATATGGAGTAATAATAAATGAATGTCACAAACTTAAAGGTAATGGTTACACGTGAAATAAATGCTTAACATTATTGTTGTTTATTTTTTACTATTGTGATGCTATCTCTTTCCAGTGGCCTAGACTTTCTTCTTCTATAGCTGCAAAAATGCTTTTGGTAATTATGAGAATTAATCAAGTTTCAAATTGGATTATGGTGGTGGCAGACATCCTTAATTACAGGCAATGGGAAACGAAGGTCATTGTTGGTTTGAATCCAACGTAGGTCAGTGCAGCAAAAAAGCCATTAACAGCTGAATGTGATTTTGTACTCTGAATAGAATGAATTGCCATCTCAGGCCAATTTCTTACTAAACAGTTGTCCTACATCCAAGCTAACAATCACAGAAAAGAACACCTGACTGTTTAGCTGGCAGCCTCAATAAACAGTGGTTCTCAGCCCTGGCTATACATAAGGATCACCTGAACAGCTCTGAGCTCACAGATGCCCAGACAGCAGCCAGACCAATTAAACTGGGATCTCTGGAAGTAGGACAAAGGCATCTGGGTTTTTAAATTTATTTTTTATTTTACTTTATTTCATTTCATTTTAATTAACCTTCTGCGTGATTCCAACGTGCTACTTCATTTTCACACTGTTGCTGCACAGGCAGAGGAAGCCAAAAGTCACCTTGTTTTTTCCCTATCAACATATGTTTCTTCTAGATAGCTTTGTAATGAGCCACAATCTACAGTGGAAGTGTTTATTTCAGCAAAGGCCAAGCAAGGTAAGATCTGTAGATAAATAAACACCATGTTTCAATTAATTTGAATATCCAATTGAAAGATCTGAGAATGATCATATTATTTAAAAAATGATTTGTAGTGGCCACCTCAGCCTCCACTTGACTGTTTTGGTATTGTAACCTGCCTGCAGACATTGACCTTTAAGGCACAGAGAGGTTTCTGAGGTTTGCAGTCTCATACCCATTTGCCATGCTGCGGATGCACAATTTAGACCCAGAAAATCATTTGCAATACTCACTTTATATGAGAAATACAAATCCTTGATTATTTTTAATGTGCCATCTTCAATTTAGGTCAGCCAGCAAGAAATATCATAGCTTCCCCACTCCCTCTTTCTGCTTGGTGGATGACAAAAAGTGCAATCATTAGATACAGACTGTCCTTGAAGAGGAATCAGATCAAGGGAACATTTGCTCTTTTCCGTGATCTGGAGCTCCCAAAATATTTTGTCACACAACATGTTTTCCTCATTTAATTTTGCCAGCAATGTTGTATTTTTTCATTCAGGAGGCACTCAGATACTCCATCATCCCCTGCTTCCTAGAGGAGCTCTGCGTTGATCAGCTTGCTTGCACTCAGTGATTCACCTTCAAGTGCCACTGAGCCAAGCGGAGAAGCACTATCAGCTGAAATCCACTGACTGGGATTAGGTTTACTATTGCTCTACTCAATGGAAAAATCTCAACTTCCCTCCCTATTTTGAAAATTTTGTAGAATTTCAGAGTAAGTAGGAGTTCAACTTCCTTACTCTTTGAATGAGAAAACGGAGGCAGATATTTACATAGGTAGTTAATGCAAGAATCAGGATTCGAATGGACATCTCCCAGGCTGACAAACTGCTCTTTCCACACTGCAGCAGTTTCTCCTAGAGCAACTTTATACAAGTCATTCATATGCCGCCTTAAATGACTTCCTGTTAAAAGGACTCTCCTGACAGTGACAGCAGGCTTAGAGATGATGACTCATGACTGCTCAAGGTGGCAGGGAAGGCCATGCCATTTTTTTCCTGTGCGTTTTGGGGTTTCTCTTGGTCATATTAAAATTTTGCAATTCAGAAATTCTCTGTAAAAATATCTGAGTTCTGAAGAAAAATATGAGGAGTGGCACAGCCACACCAAGAAGCAGATGTGATATCGAGCATATGGGATTGCAGCACACTCTCTCTATCTGGAAAATTACACTGGAGGGAAACATATCTTCAAGAAAACTATCAGGTCACCACTAGTATCTTTTAATATGTGAAATAACCTAAAAGCCTTTAACACAAGATGCTAGCAGTGGTGTTCTGCTTTAGTATTTCAGCTTAATAGTACTTTGCATTATGTGCATATATTTAAAATGATAACAGAGTAATAGAGGGATAAAGGCAAGCATTTATATTGTCTTTTTAGAAAAACACTGATAAATTCATGTGTAAACATGCAGCATTCCAACAGTGCATCATCATGAAATTTTCTGATCTATGATTATGTTAAATTGTTCCCATAGTGTTTAATTTTCCATATTATACTTGATATCTGTTTTCCAAGAAATTACCAATTATTACAGCCACTTGGATGGTTGAAAAAAGTAGATGGCAACGCAGTATATTAGAATGTAATTGCTTGCTTCCTTGTAAATCCTGATTTTAAAGTATTTTTTAAAAGGCTGCAGAGAAAGAACTGAGAGAGAACTGTTTCTTACTAACAAGATGCTGTCATGGCTCTTATGGAACCACTGGGAAACTGTGAATATAAACGAACTAATATCTGATCAGTGGTAAATGATATCAAGAAAAATCCAGTAAGGCATCGTGGAGAATTGATATTAATGTATTTTAGAACAGTTGGTCAGAGAAGGACTCTGATAAGGGATATTAGGCAGAGATTTTTTTTATAAAAGGACCAAGAGAGCTACATTGATCTCTGGTCAAAGAGTATTGCCTGTTTGATAAACAATAAATACTTTTTGAAAATTTTTTAAACTTCTAAAAAGCTTCCTAGTTTTCAGGTTTATTAAAGTTTGTTATTGCAAGTTACATAAAAGAGTGTATTAGTAAGAGTGTATTAGACAAGTGACACATGGACCAAGGCGGTTAGAAAACATGGTGCAGACTTACAAAGCCAGGAAAAATTGGTAAGATGGAAACAAAACAGCGACTGTTATCAAAAACTGGAAAATGAGCAGCTGGAAAGTCTGTCAGGGCTGAGTCAGGAGTGAACCTTTGGTCTCTACTTCTTGCTAAAGGAAATTTTTTAGCAACAAGCTTGACTAGAAGAGACAAGATCATTTACCCAGTCCCTAATTGCAAAGAATGCAGGATAGTGAATGGTTGATATATTTAGCTTTTTTTGTTGGTGAATTCCACAAACACAGGAAGGGTTTAGTTTCCAAGGTGGGTATATAGACAATGACAAACTCTACTAATGCAGGGATTTTCCAACATTCCTTAATAGAAACCACTTTATCTTATATTGTTCCTAGTTCCAGCAAGAGTGATGTCACTTAGTATTTATAAAGATGACCTCTTTAGGGGCCAATGTGAGGCCACAGTGGGCTAAGCCACCATCAGCATCCCATATCAGGGAACTGATTTGAGTTCTGGCTGCTGTGCTTCTGATCCAGCTCCTTGCTAATGCACCTAGGAAACCAAAAGACAATGGCCCAGGTACTTGGGCCCCTGCCACCCATGTAGGAGACCTATATGGAGTTCCCAGCTCCTGGCTTTAGCCTGACCCAGCCCGGGCTTCTGCAGCCATTTGGGTAGTAAACCAATGGATGAAATTTCTCTCGATTACTCCTCTATTCCTTTTAAAAATAAATAAAACTCATTTAAATGAATAAAAATAGCGATGACTTGTTTAATTTTTTTTATTTTATTTTATTTTTATTTTATTTTTTTTTTGACAGGCAGAGTGGACAGTGAGAGAGAGAGACAGAGAGAAAGGTCTTCCTTTGCCGTTGGTTCACCCTCCAATGGCCGCTGCGGCCGGCGCACCGCGCTGATCCGATGGCAGGAGTCAGGAGCCAGGTGCTTCTCCTGGTCTCCCATGGGGTGCAGGGCCCAAGCACCTGGGCCATCCTCCACTGCACTCCCTGGCCACAGCAGAGAGTTGGCCTGGAAGAGGGGCAACCGGGACAGAATCTGGCGCCCTGACCGGGACTAGAACCCGGTGTGCCGGCGCCGCTAGGCGGAGGATTAGCCTAGTGAGCCGCGGCGCCGGCCCGACTGAGCTTTTATTATGCTAGGGAAGTGAGAAGCAAAGATGTTTAAGGTTGTGTAAGCCTCAAAACAACTTTTCTGCTAGATGGAGTGGAAAACACTTATTTTACAAAAAGTGAAGTCTGAAAAATATTTGCTAAATATATTGGGGGTATAGTAGATGTTTTGGAAGAAACTCTACTTATGAATTATCAAAACATGTGTACAATACTATTGGTCAGAGCAAAAACATGCTACCAAGAGGTAGGGTTGATGGTCTATGCTGTAAGTTACTTTGGCCTTACAAAAAGATTTTAGACAACATTTTGGATTCTACTGATTTTAAATATCTATAATGCTAAAATCATTTAAAAAATCAAAGACTGAAGAACTTGAGGAGTATGTAGTTTAAAATATCCTTAAAGTAAAGAACAGGCCATCAAAGAAGGAGGTACCTTTCTCTGAAGGGAGAAGAGAACTCCCACTTTGACTACGACCTTGTCTAAATAAGATCAAAGTCGGCAAACTCAAAAGGCTTCCATAGCCTTGGCAACTCATGACATGAGCCTAGGGTGATTACTGATGCCATAAACTAGAGCGTCAATTTGTTAAGTCAACAACAGGAGTCACTGTGCACTTACTCCTCATGTAGGATCTCTGTCCTAAATGTGTTGTACATTGTGATTTAATGCTATAACTAGTACTGAAACAGTATTTTACACTTTATGTTTTGTGTGGGAGCAAACTGATGAAAGCTTTACTTAATATACACTAAACTGATCTTCTGTATATAAAGAGAATTGAAAATGAATCTTGATGTGAATGGAATGGGAGAGGGAGCTGGAGATGGGAGGGTTGTGGGTGGGAGGGAAGTTATGGGGGGAAAAAGCCATTTTAATCCATAAACTGTATTTTTGAAATTTATATTTACTAAATACAAATTAAAAAAAATAAAATATCCTTAAAGTAAGAGTTAGGTATTATTGGGCAGCAGCAATAGGGAATATAATTAGCATGACAATAGAGATGGGAATATGAGTGACTATTTTAGGAATATTGAATATATCTGGTAGGATTAAAGGTAGTGTTTATTTAGAAGTCTGATGTTACAACAAGAGGTGATAGTTGGAAATTAGAGTGACAAATGCAGAGCTGTGATCATGTGAGAGGAGTGGAAAGATGGGATCTATGTTTATTAAGCATCTATTACATGCTGGTATGTGCTTATCCTATGACTCCTCATCTGACTTCAGAAGCTACTGTCAGAATGTAAACGGTGTTATAAGCTCTCTAGTACTAATAAGGTTGCATTAATGGGAAAAGAAAGAAAGGAACAGTTTTAAGTTGACAAGACTGAAAGAGAACTCTGTGGGGAAATAGGGGCTGAATCAAGAATATCTTGGTCTTTGAACTGAGTTTTGAGATGGAAGTATTCAGGTGTTGACAGGCAGATGGAAAATAGAAGATGGGACAAACACAAAGGACTTCAGCTGGACAGAAGAACTAAAATATGCAGCGTTACAGAAACCTAGGCATGGTACAGTGTTAAAACCAAATGGGAACTTTTCCTAAGAATCTCACTTATGGTTATCATCTCCTAACACCAAATACCCTCATTTATCTATTACTAAATCTGGATTCTTGGGTTTGAAATCAATCTGTCTCTTCTAACAATAAAATTATCTCCTTGGGTGGAGAAAAATAGCATATAACTACTTGTTTCCATAACTGATGGATTCTGGTTATTTGTTTTGGCTAGCAAAAAATATTATTACTAGAAAGCAATTAAAAATATAGAAAAAAGTAAAAATACATGAAGTCTTATGAGGCCTTCATTATAACATTTACTAATGGTATTTTACAAAATGTCTATATCTTTTTCCATTTGACATATAACTTATTCTATATTCTGAGGAAACAGCCAATAAAACCCAGGCAGACTGGGAAAAGAAATTCAGAAGAAGTAAACCAAAAAAATCCCCTTGTTAATTGGATATCATGACCTAATGGCATCTTGGTTACTGCATGTTACATCCACAATTGTTTCATTTAGCATCCTGACATCATAGACTCCAATTAGTTTGCACAGATGGGAGAGAGGAAAGCAGAAAAACAAAATCTGAGAATCTGAGGGAAATCACATAACTGAAGTTATACTGCAAATTTTACTTCTTCTGAAAATAATTTTCTTCAATAATAAAGAAAGTACCTTTCATGTTGAGGCCTATTCAAAAATGGAGAATATTTCTTTAAATCTTTTTAAATTTTATTTAAGGTATACAAATTTCATGTATTTCATACATATAGATATAAGAATATAGTGATTATTCGCACCCTACCCTTCATCTCATCCTCATTCCCACACTTCTTCCCTCTCCTATTTGCACTCTTAATTTTTATAAAGATCTATTTACAGTTTACTTTATACTCATAAGATTAACCTTACACTAAGTAAAGAGTTCAAGAAATAGTATGAAATAAAAAAAAAAAAAACGTTCCTCAACAGTAGGGACAAGGGCTGTAAAAAATCATCAAATCTCAAAATGTCAATTTCAATCAACTACACTTCATTGTAAGTACTCTGTTGATTACTACAGATTAAGGGGAAACATATGGTATCTGTCTTTTTGGAATTTGATTATTTCACTAAGTATAAGGGTTTCTAGTTGCATCTATTTTGTAGCAAAAGAAAGTATATTTTTACAACTGAGTAGTACTCTGTAGTGTTTACATAGCATATTATCTTTATCAAGTCTTCAGTTGATGGACATCTGGGTTGATTTGTATCTTAGCTATTGTGAACTAAGCTGCTTTAAATACAGGAGTGCAGATAACTCTTTCATACGCTGATTTATTTTTGTTTGGGCAAATTCTTGGGAGTCAAATGGCTGGTCATATGGTAGGTGTATGTTCAGATTTCTGTGGAATCTCCATGCTGTTTTCCATAGTGGCTGCACCTGTCAACGTTCCCACAAACAGTGGATTAGGATGTCTTTTGATCACAGTCTCACCAGCATTTTTTTTTTTTGTTATGCATGTGAGCCATCCTAATGGGGGCAAGATGAAACCCCTTGTGGTTTTAATTTGTATTTATCTGATGGCTAGTGTCTGTTGGCCATTGGATTTCTCTTTTGAAAAATGCCTGTTCAAGTCTTTTATCCATTTCTTAACTGGATTGTTTGTTTTGTTGTTGAGTTTCTTAAATTCTTTATATATTCTGGTTATTAATCCTTATCAGTTGCATTGTTCACAAATTTCTCCCACTCTGTAGGTTGCCTCTTCACTTTTCTGAGTATTTCTTTCGCAGTACAGAAGCTCCATTTGATGTAATCCCATTTGTCAATTTTGGCTTTGATTGCATGTGCTTCTGAGGTGTTTTTGAAGTCTTTGCATTTGCCAATGTCTTTCAGAGTTTCCCCAATGTTCTCTAGTAATTTGATTGTATCAAGTTGTAGATTTAGGTCTTTGATCCATGTTGACTGGATTTTTGTGTAAGGTATAAGACTAGACTCCAATTTCATACTTCTTTGCATGGAGAGCCAGTTTCTCCAGCATCAATTGTTGAAGAGACTGTCCTTATTTTCAAGGATTGATTTTAGCTGCTTTTTCAAAGATAAGTTTGTTGTAGATGCATGGATTGATTTCTGGAGTTTCTATTATATTTCGTTGGTCTGCATGTCTGTTTTTGTGCCAGTACCAGGCTGTTTTGATTATAATTGCCCTATGTTATATCTTGAAATCTGTTAAATCTGGTATCATGATGCCTCTGGCTTTTATGTTGTATAAAATTGATTTAGCTATTTGGGGTCTTTTGTGTTTCTATATGAATTTTAGCATATTTTTTCCTGGATCATTGAAGAATGTCATAGGGATCTCGGTGAATCTGTAACTTGCTTTCAGTAGTATGGATATTTTGATGATATTGATTCTTTGAATCCAGAAACATGGAAGATTTTTTTCCCTTTTTTTGTGTTTTCTTCTATTTCTACTTCTTTCTTTAAAATTTTTAAGTTTTCATCATAGAGGTCTTTGACATCCTTGGTTAAATTTATTCCTAGGTATTTGATTTTTTAAAGCTATTATGAATTTTATTGACCTTACAAGTTCTTTCTCAGCCAAGGCTTTGTGAATGTATACGAAGTATATTGATTTTTTTATGTTAATTTTATATCCTGTCACTTTGCCAAATTCTTATGAGTTCTAATAGTCTCTAGTGGAGATTTTTGGATCCCCTATTTATAGAACCATGTAATCTGCAAATAGGGATAGTTTGACTTCCTGCTTTCCAATTTGTATTTCTTATATTTCTTTTCTTTCCTAATTGCTCTAGATAAAACTTACAGGATTATATTGAATACAAGGTTGCCAGTGGGCATCCTTGTCTGGTTTTGGATCTTAGTGGGAATGCTTCCAACTTTGCCCCATTTTGATAAAGTGCTGGCTGTGTGTTTGTCATAAATTTCCTTCATGGTGTTGAGGAATGTGCCTTCTATATCCAATTTGCTTAAGGTTTTCATCATGAAAGGATGTTGTATTTTGTCAAATGCTTTCCCTGCATTTCTTTAATCATACGGTTTTTGTTCTTAAGTTTGTTATTGTGATGTATTACATTTATTAATTTGTGATTGTTAAACCATTCCCTGCATAGCAGGGATAAATCCCGCTTGGTCTGGGTGAATGAAATTTCTCATATACTGTTGGATTTGTTTAGCTAGTATTTAGTGATGGTTTTTGCTTCTATGTTCATCAGGGATACTGGCCTATAATTTTCTTTCTCTGTTGCATCTTTTTCAGGTTTAGAAATTTAGGTGATGCTGGCTTCATAGAAGGAGTCTGGGAGGATTCCCTCCCTTTTTATTATTTTGAATAGCTTGAGAAGAATTAGAATTCGTTCTTATTTAAATGTTTGGTAGAATTCAGCACTGAAGCCAACTGGTCCAGGGGTTTTCTTTGTTGGGATGGTCTTCATTACTTTACTATTCAATCTCCATCTTGGTTTTTGTTCTGTTTAGATTTCACATGTCTTCATGACTCAGTTTAGGTAGGTTGTATGTTTCCTTGAATCTTTCCATTTTTTCTGGTTTCCCAATTTGTTGACAGACAGCTCATTGTAGTAATTCCTGATGATTCTATTTCCTTGGTATCTTGTTATATATCCTTTTTCATCTCTGGTTTTATTGATTTGGGTCTTATCCCTCTTTTTATTTTCTTAATTGTGCCAATGGTGTATCAATTTTGTTATTTTTTTTTAAAGAAACAGCTCTTTGGTCTTGGCACTGTGGCACATGGGTTAAAGCCACAGCCTGCAGCACTGTCATCTCATATGGAAACTGGCTCAAGTCCCAGCTACTCCACTCTGATTCTGCTTCCTAGAAATGCTACTGTGAAAAGAGTGAATGATGGCCAAAGTCCTTGGGCTCCTGCACCCACGTAGGAAACCTTCTAGATGAAACTTCTGGCTCCAGGCTTTGAATTGGCTCAGCTCCAGCCATTGCAGCTATTTGGAGAGTGAGCCAGCAGATGAAAGACCTCTCTCTCTCTCTGTCTCTATTTCTATAACTCCGTTTCAAAATAAATAAGATAAATCTTTTAAAAATCTTTATTTCATTCATCTTTTTTGTTTCAATTTTGTTTATTTCTTAATTATTTCTTTCCTCCTACTAATTTTCAGTTTGATTTGTATTACTTTTCTAGATCCTTCAAATAAAATGATAACTCATTTATTACATGGCTTTCCAATTTCTTCATGAATGTACCAATTGCTATATAATTCCATCTTAGCACTGCTTTTGCTATATCCTATAAATTTTGATAAAATGAATTGTTGTCGGGGCCGGTGCCATGGCTCACTTGGTTAATCCTCCTCCTGCGGTGCCGGCATCCCATATGGGTGCTGGGTTCTAGTCCCGGTTGCTCCTCTTCCAGTCCAGCTCTTTGCTGTGGCCCGGGGTGGGGAAGTGGAGGATGGCTCAAGTGCTTGGGCTCCTGCACCCGCATGGGAGACCAGGAATAAGCACCTGGCTCCTGGCTTCGGATTGGCACAGCATCGGCCATAGCAGCCATTTAGGGAGTGAACCAGCAAAAGGAAGACCTTTGTCTCTGTTCTCTCTCTCATTGTCTATAACTCTACCTGTAAAATAAATTTTAAAAAACAGAACTGTTGTCTATATTTGTTTCCATAAATTTTTTATTTATCTTATTTCTTCTCTGAGCCAATATTCATTCTGGAGCATGATGTTCAGTCTACATGTGTTTTCATATGTTCTAGAATTCTTGAATCTTTGATTTCCAGCTTCAACCTGTTGTGGTCAGAGAAGATGCCTGGTTTTATTTTTATTTTTTTCAAATTTTCTGAGACTTGCTTTATTGCCTAACATGCACAATCCTAGAGAAAGTTCCAGGCACTGGTGAGAAGGATCCATAGGATGCAAAGTTCTGTAGATATCAGTTAGGTTCATTTTTTTCATAGTGTCAATTAGCTCTGTTGTTTTTTGTTGATTTTTCTGTCTCGTTGACCTGTCCATTAATAAAAGTGGAATTATGAAATCCACCATTACTGTTGTATTGGAGTCTATGTTAAATTTCTTTTAAATGGCCAGGCTCTCTGTAATTGATTGGATATACATTTATGATAGTCACATTTTCCTGTAAACAGATTCCTTTTTTTAAAAACTTTTATTTAATAAATATAAATTTCCAAAGTACAGCTTTTGGATTACAATGGCTTCCTCCCCCCCCCCCCCATAACATCCCTCCCACCCACAGCCCTCCCATCTCCCGCTCCCTCTCCCATTCCAGTCACATCAAAAGTGATTTTAAATTCTCTTTATATACAGAAATCAATTTAGTATATATTAAGTAAAGATTTCAACAGTTTACACCCACACAGAAACACAAAGTGTAAAGTACTGTTTGAGTACTAGTTATAGCATTAATTCACATTGTACAACACATTAAGGACAGAGATCCTACATGAGGAGTAAGTGCACAATGACTCCTGTTGTTGGCTTAACAATTGACATTCTTGTTTATGGCGTCAGTAATCTCCCTAGGCTCCAGTCATGAGTTGCCAAGGCTATGGAAGCCTTTTGAATTTGCCAGCTCTGATCTTATTTAGACAAGGTTGTAGTCAAAGTGGAAGTTCTCTCCTCCCTTCAGAGAAAGGTACCTCCATATTTGATGACCTGTTCTTTCCACTGGGATCTCATTCACAGAGATCTTTCATTTAGGTGTGTTTTTTTTTTTTTTTTTTTTGCCAGAGTGTCTTGACTTTCCATGCCTAAAATACTCTCATGGGCTCTTCAGCCAGATCTGAGTACCTTAAGGGCTGATTCTGAGGCCAGAGTGCTGTTTAGGACATCTGCCATTCTATGAGTCTGCTGTGTATCCTACTTCCCATGTTGGATTGTTCTCGTCTTTTTAATTCTTTCAGTAAGTATTAGCAGACACTAGTCTTGTTTATGTGATCCCTTTGACTCTTAATCCTTTCATTATGATCAATTGTGAACTGAAACTGATCATTTTGACTGGTGAGATGGCATTGGTACATGACATCTTGATGGGATTGAATTGGAATCCCCTGGCACGTTTCTATCTCTACCGTTTGGGGCAAGTCCGATTGAGCATGTGCCAAACTGTACATCTCCTCCTTCTCTTATTCATACTCTTATATTTAGGAGGGATCCCTTTTCAGTTAAATTTAAACACCTAAGAATAATTGTGTGTTAATTAAAGAGTTCAACCAATACTACTAGAACACTCTGGCAAAAAAAAAAAAAAAAAAAAAAAAGCCTACATGAAAAGTCTCCGCGAGTGAGATCCCAGTGGAAAGAACAGGTCATCAAAGAAGGAGGTGCCTTTCTCTGAAGGGAGGAGAGAACTTCCACTTTGACTATGACCTTGTCTAAGTATGATCAGAGTCAGTGAACTCAAAAGGCTTCCATAGCCTTGGCAACTCATGACAAGAGCCTAGGGTGATTACTGATGCCATAAACAAGAGTGTCAATTTGTTAAGTCAACAACAGGAGTCACTGTGCACTTACTCCTCATGTAGGATCACTGTCCTTAATGTGCTGTACATTGTGATTTAATGCTATAACTAGTACTCAAACAGTATTTTTCACTTTGTGTTTCTATGTGGGTGCAAACTGTGGAAATCTTTACTTACTATATGCGAAACTGATCTTCTATATATAAAGAGAATTGAAAATGAATCTTGATGTGAATGGAAGGGGGGAGGGAGAGGGAAAGGGGAGGGTTGCGGGTGGGAGGGAAGTTATGGGGGGGGGAAAGCCATTGTAATCCATAAGCTGTACTTTGGAAATTTATATTCATTAAATAAAAGTTAAAAAAAAAAGTTCAACGAATAGTATTAAGTAGAGAAAAAAAATACTAAAAGGGATAAATATTAAGTTGTTCCTCAACAGTCAGGACAAGGGCTGATTAAGTCATTGTTTCTCATAGTGTCCATTTCACTTCAACAGGTTTCCATTTTGGTTCTCGGTTAGTTGTCACTGATCAGCTGTGAGTCTCATTGGAGATCCTCTGATAGTAATCTGTCATTTCTCTCATGCACATTTTAGAATATTTTCTTCATGTTTCACTGCAGAATGTTTGATTACAATGTGTCATGGTGCAGGTCTTTTCTGGTGTTGTCTATTAGGAGTTTTCTGTGCTTTCTGTACTTTGGCATCCCTTTCTTTCTCTAAATTGGGAAAGTTTTCTGTAATCATTTCACTAAATAGGCCTTCTAATCCACTTTCTCTTTCCACACCCTCCAAAACTCCTAAGATACATATGTTGGGTCATTGATAATATCCCATAAGTCTCTAACACTGTTTTTAATTTTTCTAATTTCTTCTTTTTTTTGTTCTGATTGAAAAATTTCCAAAGATTTGCCTTCTAACTTGGATATTCTTTCTTCTGGCTCACCATGTCTGTACTTAACACTTTCAGCACATTTTTTTTTAATTTGATCTATCGAATTCTTCATTTCTAATTCATTTTTATTTGGGTAACATTTTCATTCATTTTGTTTAAGAATTTCTTTAATTCATGCACTTGCTTCTGACTGCTTTTGAGTAATCCTATAATTAATCTTTTTAGTTCCATTTCAGGCATTCCATAAATATTTTCATCTTCATTCTAATATTAAAGTGTTGTGTTCCTTTGGGTTGGTCATGTTATCTTCCTTATTGTTTCTTGAATCTCTGTATTTATTTTTAGACATTTGTGTAGCTACTTGTTCTTTTTTCCACTGATGGCTTTTATCTTTGAAGTATGCCTCTGTGGTTTAGTGGAATGTCTGTTTTTTTCAGTGAATACCCAGAGCACCAATGCACCCTCTAGTGTGTTACTGACCCCTCCATGAGATCTTTTCTCACCATATAGAGAGCTCTCAGTCCTTGTAGTCACACCAAGTGCATGCATGGAGCAATGCAGCATCCTCTAAGCTTGTGACCTATACCCAGAACTCCCACAGTCAAAGGGTACAGGGGGTCCAGTCTCTACCCTGCAAATTGCCCTGTTCCTTGTCCCAAGTAGCTTTTGCTAGTGCTGGAACTGTCCACTGTTCCCTTACTCAGCAGAGTTCAGCTACATCTCTGACACAACAAATTTATTCTGGCTTTTTGGTGGGGGTTAGGGAAGAGAGGCAATATGACCTTCCCTCATGGAATTATGTAGTTCTCTAGATATCCACCAATGTTGCAAGCTGAACTTGAAGCCAGTGGGGACCATGGAATTCTTCAGTCAAAACCATCAGTGATGGGGACCATCGAAACCTTCTTTCAGCTTTCCCAGGCAAGATGGCACTTCCCCATCAGGAACCAGTATGGTATTTATAGGAGTGATTGACAGCACAACAGGTAGTCTGTCTTCCTTCCTTCCTGTCCAATGGAGTCTCTCTTCTGTCCATTCTCCACTACAAATTTCTCTCAATCAGTCTCATGGAAATGTGTGGTTCTTCCTTTGTTTTTCTGGTATCTTTATGTGGCTGAGGTCAGTGCAGCTTCTTGTTGTTCAGCCATCCTGGCTTTCTTAAGATGCAATACTATTGGTTAATTGCTTACATAATCTTATTTTTACATAAGTTGATGAAAAATTCATCTTTACTTTTGCTTCTTAATCTAAGTCAAAATAAATGTAGTTGTTGTCATCAATCAAAAAAGTATATACTTAAAATGATAAATTTAATTAAAATAAAAGATAACTGCATTCATGGCTAGTATAGCAACAGGTATATTATTTTCAGGTAGAGAATTAATTAAATGGCCTCTTCAAAACATTTATGGTATAATCTATTATAGAAAGAAGACCTTTCAAAAATTAGACAACAGGAGAAATTAAAATTAATGTTTTATTATTAATGGAGCATTAATTTATATTTTAATCACTAAGGCAGCATTACATTAAATATCGAGGAAAAACCTATTTTATTTATTTATGAGACATTGGCTTTTATTTGTATGCAGAACTAGTGGGTTTCCAGATTCATGGTGAAAAGAATGTGTAATTTAAAAAAGAGTGTTTACGATTTTGTTGTATGTCAATTTAAGGCTTTGTGTGGAAACTGTCCACAACTGAATATACACAAAAGCTAGTGGAAGAATATTTGGTAGTTAAACTAACGACACACATTGAAAATATGTAATCATATATACTGAAACTATCAATTCATCAAAATATATATTTTATGCTTAATTTTAAAATAACATTGAAGAGGGTTATTTTCATATTTGTTCAAGGAACACATAAGTTAAAGAGGATGAGTGACACTGTTGAGATAATAAATTTTCTGTTATATGAGTCAGACTAGGCAATTGTGATTTGTGCTCATTGTGACTTGTATAAAATTTTTTATTTTGACTCAATCTGGGCTATATAGGGGAGAATAAAAATTGTTTAATAATTATTCTATAAAATTACTTCCTCATATGGAATCCCATATTCCAGTGACTGGCTTTCATAATCATAAAATGAAATCTGGAAAAAAGGACATGGTATAAAAAACTTAAGAGGGGGATGACCAGCACTGTGGTTGATGGGATAAGCTGCTGCCTGCAATGCTGGCAACCTGTATGGGCTCCAGTTTGTGTCTCATCTGCTCCACTTCCAATCCAGCTCCTTACTAATGGTCTGGGAAAAGCAGCGGATTGCCCAAGTACTTGAGCCCCTGTTACCCATATAAGAGACCTGGAAGAGGATCCTGGCTTCTGCCTTCTGCCTGGCCCAGAGCTGGCTGTTGTGGTCATCTGGGGAGTGAACAAGTGTGTGGAAGATTCTCTCTCTCTCTCTCTCTCTCTCTCCCCCTCTCCCTCTCCCTTCCCCCCTCCCTCTTTCTGTAACTCTTTCAATTAACATTAATTAATCTTTTAAAAAAAGTGAAGGTAGGCCGGTGCCGTGGCTCACTAGGCTAATCCTCCGCCTGCGGTTCTGGCACCCCAGGTTCTAGTCCCAGTTGGGGCGCCAGTCCTGTCCTGGTTGCTCCCCTTCCAGTCCAGCTCTTTGCTGTGGCCCCGGAGGGTGGTGGAGGATGGCCCAAGTGCTTGGGCCCTGCACCCTCATGGGAGACCAGGAGGAGGCGCCTGGCTCCTGGCTTCGGATTGGTGCAGCACGCTGGCCGTAGCGGCCATTTGGGAGGTGAATCAATGGAAGGAAGACTTTTCTCTCTGTCTCTCTTACTGTCTAACTCTGCCTGTTAAAAAATAGTGAAGGAACTTTTTTGGAGAGCAAGGTTTCAGTACAAACCTGTGCACTGAAGTTAGGGGAGGAGTGTTTATGATAGAGTCTTAAAGAGCTGTGAACTACAGAACTTATGAGAGCATTTGTATTTCTGGTTGAGTTCATGCATAAGAATATTGTTTTCCAGACTTATGAAGTAGTTGCATATGTATAATGCAGATTAGAACTTTGCTACTTTGATTGACTTAGAGCTAAGGTGGCTTGGAGCTGTTTTCTTGGCACCCAACTTCCTTTATGAGAGAAATGGAGGACTCTGAAAGCAATGTTTGAAAATAACTGCACTAGATACAGCCCAAGTGGGCCACACAAAGAAGACAAACATTTGTTGACTGACTAAATGAATGAATAAATGAAAATGTGAGTACATGAATAATCTTTTCTAATTGACAAGGCAAATAAATGGAAGTAGAAGAAGATGAAAGAAAGAGAATAAAAATAAGAAAGAGTAGGAGAAGGAGGAAAATATTTTGGTGATAAAACCGTGAATGCTTTCTGTGTGCTAGGTATTATTCTAAATCCTTTTGTTTGTTCAATGCTCATAATATGTCAATAAGGAAATACAGTTATCATTTCCATTTTTTTGTATGAGGAAACAGTATCAAAGAGAAGTGGAACAACTTGATTAAGATGATGAGTTAATATGTCACAATAATTATGTATAAGTTCCATTGGTTAATATCAATATAATGGATACATATAATGATTAATGTATCACATTGAGTAAGTAATTTCTCTTGCATCCCTTTATCTGTGTGTCTATATATCTGTGTCTACATATCTATTAATCTATATATCTATATCTACATCTCTGTCTCTACCATGTGCGGAGATATAATACATGAGGCATGTAGGAAAAACCAAATGAGAACTAAAGCAGAACTCTTCCTTTGAAGCACATATAGTTTTGCTATAAAGACATACTTATATGTAATTCAATGAAAATGCTGTCATTTTAAAGTTATTCAGTACAGAAAACAAAGACAAAGGGAAATCAGAGCTTGGTGTAATTACTGACGCTTGGAATGGCTATCAAAAGCTCTACTTAGAAAATGGGACATGAAAATATAAAGCATAGGATAGGTAATGAGGATAAAAACTTCCATAGGTTTGTTGGTAAATAATGATAGTTACTTAGTATAAATATCATACATGCAGGTACCCACAATACAGTAAGTCTGAATAAAAATAGAGCTTGTGTTGGACAGCAGAAAGGTTGATTGAAACAATGACAGGATTTTAGAGGGCACTGAATACAAAGTTTAGAATCTGTGTATCATCTTGGCATTGATTGGAAAGTTTTTAAGAGAATGATGTAGTAGGTAGATAATAATATGATGACATCAGTCACTGCTAAATCAGGATTGGGCACAAGACAAGTTAATGCAAGGATTGCTTTTACTCTGAATTAAAGAAATGTTGTAACTCATAAATGGGTTAAATAGCATCAAATCAGAGTCATGGCACTGGGAATAAAAATGAGGTCAGGGAGAATCAGGAATATTTTTGATGGCTGATTTCAGTCACTTGCATTTGGCTTTAAGTTAGAAAACTCAGATTGGACATCTGCTGAATATTTTCCAAGGTACAAAAACAACTTTTTTATGTGATAGTGAAATACGATGGCTGCTTGCCCCATATTGTTGAGCTTGTTGCAGCTGTAAATCACTGTATAAATTCCTTGCAAAAGGAAACTCCCCAGTGTCAGACCCAACCTGTGTAAAAATGAACTAGAACAGATTCTGGTACTTTCAAAAACACATATAAATAATTTAAGAGCAATAGAATTTGGCACAAAAGTATTAATTGGGAGTGAAGCAATTTACCTGCATGGATCATGTATTACACATATCTAATTATACTGGCACAATTTAACTCTCAGTTTGAGAAATCAGCTATGACATTTTGCATGTGTCAAGGATAGCTAGCTTTTCAATTTCATGGATTTTGTACATGATGTCATTTTAAATTGCAAACTGTTATAAATAGAACTATTCTTATATATATTTTTTTTTGACTGAAAAGAAAGGTTCCTGGTAATTCTGAGTTGTTACAGACATTTTATTTTACTTGATATGAATATCATAAATCACAAGGGTGCAGAAGGTTGCAAACTTTTCCAGGGGAAATATAACACTTAACCTAAAATTTAGTACATGCTATAAATGCATAGATGTCAAAGTGTGTGCAACAGTTTTCACTGCAATGTTGAACTAATTCTTTTATTGTGATCAGTGGAAGCACATTTTTCAAGTGTGTCACTAGATTGGAAACTAAAGCAACATAACTTCTGAATAGTTTATGCTGAAAATTAATGGATGCCATTAGTCCTGTGGATAAATTAGTAGGAAAGACTGTACTGACATGAAAATGATGTGCACTGAATTTGTGGAGCTGTGAATGTGCTTAGCATCTTATAATTCGTATATAAATTCACAGCTTCCTTTTGTGGGCAGATCTGGAGGATCCCAAAGCAAGCTGAGGAGTGAAAAGAGAGAAGGATAACTTCTTTTTTCTTTTAAAATGTTATTCTCTCTTTAATTAACTTTTATAAAGGGAACAAATTTCATGTATTTAATACATATAGTTTTTTATAAAGATTTATTGGCCGGCGCCGTAGCTCACTTGGCTAATCCTCTGCTTGTGGCACCGGCACCCCGGGTTCTAGTCCCAGTCAGGGCACCAGGTACTAGTCCCAGTTTCTCTTCCAGTCCAGCTCGTGCTTGGACCCTGCACCCACATGGGAGACCGGGAAGAAGCACCTGGCTCCTGGCTTCAGATGGGTGCCGTGCCAGCCGTAGTGGCCCTTTGGGGAGTGAACCAACGGAAGGAAGACCTTTCTCTCTGTCTCTCTCTCACTGTCTATAACTCTCTCTCTGTCTCTCTCAGTGTCTAACTCTGCCTGTCAAAAATAAAAATAAAAAGATTTATTTATTTATTTGAAAGTCAGAGTTACGCAGAAAGAGAAGGAGGGGCAAAGAGGGAGGTCTTCCATCTGACAGTTCATTCCCAATTGGCCACAATTGTGCCAATTGTGAGTTGTGCCAATCCCAAACCAGGAGCCAGGAGCTTCCTCCAGGTCTTTCCACATGAGATGCAGGGGCCCTAGGACTTCGGCCATCTTCCACTGCTTTTCCAGGCCGTAGTAGAGAATTGGTTCAGAGTGGAGCAGCCAGGATTTGAACTGGTGCCTATATGGGATGCTGGCACTGCAGGTGGCTGCTTTACCTGCTTTGCCACAGTGCCAGCCCCCTCATATATATAGTTTTAAGAGCATAATGATACAACCCATAGGTACCTCCACCTCCCTCTTTTGCTCACTCCCACCCCCATCCTTTCTTATTTTTCTTTTAATTTTTCCAACAACATACTTTCAATTTACTTTATAATCACAAGATTAACATTCCACTATGTAAAGAATTCAACAAGTAATAAGAAAACCTACTGTTCCTTAATAGTATAGACAGGAGATGTAAGTAATAATCAAATTTCAAAACATTAGTTTTTCTCATGTACATTACATTTTTTACTTTGCATATTAATCTTAGTTACCACAAGTAAGGGAAAGCATATGATATTTGTCTTTTTTAAGATTGGCATACTTTACTATGCATTATGGTATCTAGTTAGATCTACTTTATTGTGAAAGACAGGATTTCATTACTCTTTATGGTTGAGTAGTATTCCATTGTGTGTATATACAACAATTTCTTTATCCAGCCATCAGTTGAGGGACATTTGGGTTGATTCCATATCTGAGCTGTTGTGAGTTGAGCTGCTATAAATGTGGCAGTACAGATAGCTCTTTTATATGCTTGTTTCATCTCTTTTGAGTAAATTTCTAGAAGTGGAATAGCTGGGTAATATGGCAGATCTATTTGCACATTTCTGAGGAATCTCCATACTGTATTTCATAATGGTTGTATTAGTTAACATTCCTAACAACAGTGTACTAATGTACCTTTTTATTTACATCCTCACCAGCATTTGTTATACTTGATTTTTGGATGACATCCATCCTAACTGGGGTGGAGGGGTACCTCATTGTGTTTTTTATTTGCATTTCCTTGATGGCTAGTGATCTTGATCATCTTTTCATTTGTCTGCCTATCATTTGTATTTCATCTTTTGAAAAATGTTTCCACATATCCTTAGCCCATTTCTTAACTAGATTTCTTCTTTTTAAATATTTATTTATTTATATGAAAGTCAGAGAGAGAAGGAGAGACAGAGAGAGAGGTCTTTCATCTTCTGGTTCACTCCTCATATGGGCGCAATGGCTGGAGCTGGGATGAACTAATGCCAGGAGCCAGGAGCTTCTTCTGGGTCTCCCGTGTCAGTGCAGGGGCGCCCAAGACTTGCTTCTCCTATTGCTTTCCCAGGCCATAGCAGAGAGTTGGGTCAGAAGTGGAGCAGTTGGTAACATACCATTGTCCTCATGAAGCTCATGTTTCCCCTAAGATTACCCCTTCTCATGCACCATTATCTGCCCATTCACTCACATGAGTTACTTCTGCCAGACATAAAGAGATATCTCATTAAATAAATTTTCAGTAAAATAATCAAATCATAAAATGTAAGCATGCCCAGATTGCCTAACAAAACATATCTTAAAACTAATAGAGCTTGAATGAGAAACTAGATGTTAAAAATCTTAATCCTTAGCACTTTCCACTGATAGACTATCAGAAAACTAATATGAACTAGATTGTTTTGGTTCTTCATAACATTGCATTTACTTACCTGCCCTTTGGTATTTGTAATCAGATTGGATGACAAACTCATTGGAATGAGTTGTGTCTGTTGTAGGAATTTCACATAAGGTGGACATTCCCAGCAGCCCACAGTGTCTCCTTAAGGAGTACCATTAAGTGACCTTGAAGGAGCTGATATGTTATATATTTATGGCCTTTACTTTTTCCCTGGCTTATTTTCTTTTCCCTAAAATTTGTGATTTATTTGTTTGCTTATAGATATTTAAAATAGCATATATTATATTATAAAAATATAATACTTAAATACAATATTAATTTAGAAAGCTCAATTAATTTGACTCACAGTTTATGAAGAGGTTCAGTTCAAACTATTCACATGCATCTATGCTATCAAAATCTTCATAATCAATAAGCATTGTTCTATGGAGTGTCCACAGAGTGTGAATATGAATTATGATTCCCAATCTAGTTCTTTTTTTAAAATTTTATTTATTTTTTATTTTTTTTGACAGGCAGAGTGGACAGTGAGAGAGAGAGACAGAGAGAAAGGTCTTCCTTTGCCATTGGTTCACCCTCCAATGGCCGCCACGGCCAGCGTGCTGCGACCGGCACACCGCGCTGATCCGATGGCAGGAGCCAGGAGCCAGGTGCTTCTCCTGGGCCCAGGTGCAGGGCCCAAGCACTTGGGCCATCCTTCACTGCACTCCCTGTCCACAGCAGAGAGCTGGCCTGGAAGAGGGGCAACCGGGACAGAATCTGGTGCCCCGACCTGGACTAGACCGGGGTGCCGGCGCCGCAAGGCGGAGGATTAGCCTGTTGAGCCGTGGCGCCGGCCCTATATCAATATGTTAAAAACAAAAATCAGGCCCAATCCCTGAAAATATATATTTGTGTATTCAATTATGTTTTCTTTTTTGAGGGATGACAGTAAAATTAATTTTGGCCTTATATTTTCATTATTAACATTCATGTTTTTAAAATTATTTATAAAACAAACACTAATCATGTGTTAACATTAGAATTTGCCATTAACATATACACAAATGCATCTTTTTGTTTTCTTTTTTTCTTAAATTTTGTGTTTTTGTTCCCCAGAAACCTTTTATTTAATGTGTATACAAACTTCATACATTTCATACGTACAGCTTTAGGAGCATAGTGATTCTTCCCACCATACCCAGCCTCACACTTGCACTCCCCGCCTTCTTCCTCCTCTCTTTCCTATTCACATTCTTATTTTTTACTAAAATTTATTTTTAACTAACTGCATACAGAGAATACTAACTCTATACTAAGTAAAGAGTTCAACAAGTAATATGAAAAAAAAAACTTTTCCTCAACAGTTTTTTGATTTATCTTTTGATTTTGTCTATGACCCACTGTTCATTCAGGAGCATGTTGTTCAGTCTCCTTGTGTTTGCATATGTTATAGAGATTCCTGAGTTGCTGATTTCCAGTCATCCATTGTGGTAAAATAAGATGCATGGTATGATTTTTTTTTTTTAATTTGCTGAGACTTCTTTTATGGTCTAGCATGTAGTCTAGCCTAGAGAAAGTTCCATGCACTGGTGAGAAGAATGTGTATTCTGCAACTGTAGGATGAAAAATTCTGTAGATATCTACTAGGTACAGTTTGTAATATTAATTAACTCTGTTATTTCCTTGCTGATTTCCTGATGGTTGATCTGTCCATTGCTGAAAGTGGAGTATTGAAGTGCCCCATTATTATTGTATTGGAGTCTGTCTCCTTCTAGATCCCTTAACATTTCTTTTAAATAGCCTGGTGCCCTATAATTAGGTGCATATACATAGTTACGTTTTCTGTTGAATTGATCCCTTAATTATTAAATAGTGCCTTTCACTATCTCTTTTAACAGTTTTTGTGTTAAAACCTATTTTTTCAGATATTAAGATGATTATACCAGCTTTTTGTTTGGTTTCTGTTAGCCTAGAATATCTTTTTTCATCCTTCCACTTTCAGTCTGTGGTATCTTTGTTGGTGAGATGTAACTCCAAGTCAGACTCACACCAGGCTCTTCATGCAGCTTTATCACCAGTGGCTTGGGCTGCTGCAGTCTTGTCTCACATCACTTTCCAAGGCTAGTGTTGAGGCTCACAGCTGTTGTGGTCCTGAATTGTGCATGTCCACATGTGCATGCCCTCCATGGAAGTCTACAGTGTCCCTCTAATTTGCATGGAGTTTCCTCTGCCATTTTCTCCCTAACTCTTTCCTGAGATTTCATTCCATGCACGTTTTTTAAAACTATCTCCTTCCAGACTTGAGCAGTAAGCTCCCTCCCTATTCTGCAATCTTGGTCTCTCTCCAGACCAACATCTTAGACTTCACTAAGTGTGAGCACTCTGAATTTATACAGATAAATGTTTCTTTTTTTTTCTTTTTTTTTAAACTTTTATTTAATGAATATAAATTTCCAAAGTACGACTTATGGATTACAATGGCTTCCCCCCCATACCGTCCCTCCCACCCACAACCCTCCCCTTTCCCACTCCCTCTCCCCTTCCATTCACATCAAGATTCATTTTCGATTATCTTAATATACAGAAGATCAGCTTAGTATACATTAAGTAAGGATTTCAACAGTTTGCTCCCACATAGAAACATAAAGTGAAAAATAATAGATGATTTTTTTTAAATGATGATGAAATCAGAGCAGACCTATTGTCATGTTTAATCCCAGTGAGAGTCAAGTTGGGAATTGATAATTTCTTTTTTTTTTTTTTTTTTTTTTTTTTTTTACAGAGGATCAGTTTAGTATGCATTAAGTAAGGATTTCAACAGTTTGCACCCCCATAGAAACACAAAGTGAAATATATTATTTGAGTACTCGTTATAGCATTAAATCTCAATGCACAGCACATTAAGGACAGAGATCCTACATGAGGAGTAAGTGCACAGTGACTCCTGTTGTTGACTTTACCAATTGACACTCCTGTCTATGGCATCAGTAGTCTCCCTATGCTCCAGTCATGAGTTTCCAAGGCTATGGAAGCCCTCTGAGTTCTCCGACTCTTATCTTGTTTAGACACGGTCATAGTCAAAGTGGAGGTTCTCTCCTCCCTTCAGAGAAAGGTACCTCCTTCTTTGATGACCTGTTTTTCCACTGGGATCTCACTCACAGAGATCTTTTGCCAGAGTGTCTTGGCTTTCCATGCCTGAAATACTCTCATGGGCTTTTCAGCCAGATCTGAATGCCTTTAGGGCTGATTCTGAGGCCAGAGTGCTACTTAGGACATCTGCCATTCTATGAGTCTGCTGAGTATCTCACTTCCCATGTTGGATCACTCTCCCCTTTATTTACTCCATCGGTTAGCGTTAGCAGGTACTAGAGTTGTCTATGTGCTCCCTTTGACTCCCAGTCCCTCCACCATGACCAACTGTGAACTGAAATTGATCACCTGGAACAGTGAGATGGCATTGGTACATGCCACCTCGATGGGATTGAATTGGAATCCCCTGGTATGCTTCCAACTCCACCACATGGGGCAAGTCAGCCTGAGCATGTCCCAAATTATACATCTCTTCCCTCTCCCATTCCCACTCCCATGTTCAACAGGGATCACATTTCAGTTAATTTTCAACACTTAAGAATAACTGTGCATCAATTACAGAACTAAATCAGTCATATTAAGTAGAACAGATAAAAAAAACTGCTAAGAGGGATAATGGTTCATTAACAGTCAGGGCTATGCTGATCTAGCCACCGTTTCCCTTACTGCCCACCTCACTCCAACAGGTTTCCCTCTTGGTGTTCAGTCAGTCGTCACCGATCAGGGAGAACATATGGTATTTGTCCCTTTGGGACTGGATTATTTCACTCAGCATGATGTGTTCCAGATTCCTCCATTTTGTTGCAAATGACTGGATTTCATTGTTTCTTACTGCGGTATAGTATTCTAAAGAGTACATATCCCATAATTTCTTTATCCAGTCTATCGTTGATGGGCATTTAGGTTGGTTCCAGGTCTTAGCTATTGTGAATTGAGCTGCAATAAACATTAGGCTGCAGACCGCTTTTTTGTTTGCCAATTTAATTTCCTTTGGGTAAATTCCAAGGAGTGGGATGGCTGGGTCGAACGGTAGGGTTATCTTCAGGTTTCTGAGGAATCTCCAGACTGACTTCCATAGTGGCTTGACCAGTTTGCATTCCCACCAACAGTGGGTTAGTGTCCCTTTTTCCCCACATCCTCGCCAGCATCTGTTGTTGGTAGATTTCTGTATGTGAGCCATTCTAACCGGGGTGAGGTGAAACCTCATTGTGGTTTTGATTTGCATTTCTCTGATTGCTAATGACCTTGAACATTTTTTCATGTGCCTGTTGGCCATTTGGATTTCCTCTTTTGAAAAGTGTCTATTGAGGTCCTTGGCCCATCTCTTAATTGGGTTGTTGGTTTTGTTTTTGTGGAGTTTCTTGATCTCTTTGTAGATTCTGGTTATTAACCCTTTATCTGTTGCATAGTTTGCAAATATTTTTTCCCATTCTGTCGGTTGTCTCTTCACTCTCCTGTTTCTTTTGCAGTACAGAAACTTCTCAATTTGATGCAATCCCAGATGTTAATTTTGGCTTTGACTGCCTGTGCCTCCCGGGTCTTTTCCAGAAACTCTTTGCCAGTGCCAATATGTTGAAGGGTTTCTCCAATGTTCTCTAGTAACTTGATGGTGTCAGGTCGTAGATTTAGGTCTTTAATCCATGTTGAGTGGATTTTTGTGTAAGGTGTAAGGTAGGGGTCTTGCTTCATGATTCTGCACGTGGAAATCCAATTTTCCCAGCACCATTTATTGAATAGACTGTCCTTGCTCCAGGAATTAGTTTTAGATCCTTGATCAAATAGAAGTTGGCTGTAGATGTTTGGGTTGATTTCTGGTGTTTCAATTCTGTTCCATTGGTCTATCCATCTGTTTCTGTACCAGTACCATGCTGTTTTGATTACAACTGCCCTGTAGTATGTCCTGAAATCTGGTATTGTGATGCCTCCGGCTTTGTTTTTGTTGTACAAGATTGCTTTAGCTATTCGAGGTCTCTTGTGCGTCCATATAAATTTCAGCACCATTTTTTCCAGATCTGAGAAGAAGGTCTTCGGTATCTTGATTGGTATTGCATTGAATCTGTAAATTGCTTTTGGGAGAATGGACATTTTGATGATGTTGATTCTTCCAATCCATGAGCATGGAAGATTTTTCCATTTCTTAGTATCCTCTTCTATTTCTTTCTTTAAGGTTTTGTAATTTTCATCGTAGAGATCTTTAACGTCCTTGGTTAAGTTTATTCCAAGGTATTTGATTGTTTTTGTAGCTATTGTGAATGGGATTGATCTTAGAAGTTCTTCCTCAGCCATGGCATTGTCTGTGTATACAAAGGCTGTTGATTTTTGTGCATTGATTTTATACCCTGCTACTTTGCCAAACTCTTCTATGAGTTCCAATAGTCTCTTAGTAGAGTTCTTTGGGTCCCCTAAATACAGAATCATGTCATCTGCAAAGAGGGATAGTTTGAGTTCTTCCTTCCCAATTTGTATCCCTTGAATTTCTTTTTCTTGCCTAATAGCTCTGGCTAGAACCTCCAGAACTATATTGAATAGCAGTGGTGAGAGTGGGCATCCCTGTCTGGTACCAGATCTCAGTGGAAATGCTTCCAACTTTTCCCCATTCAATAGGATGTTGGCTGTGGGTTTTTCATAGATTGCTTTGATTGTATTCAGGAATGTTCCTTCCATACCCAGTTGCTTAGAGTTTTCATCATGAACGGGTGTTGTATTTTATCAAATGCTTTCTCGGCATCTATTGAGATAATCATATGGTTTTTCTTCTGCAGTCTGTTAATGTGGTGTATCACATTGATTGTCTTGCGCACATTAAACCATCCCTGCATACCAGGGATAAATCCCACTTGGTCTGGGTGGATGATCTTTCTGATGTGTTGTTGCATTCTGTTGGCCAGAATTTTATTGAGGATTTTTGCATCTATGTTCATCAGGGATATTGGTCTGTAATTCTCTTTCAGTGCTGCATCTTCTCTGGCTTAGGGATTAAGGTGATGCTGGCTTCATAGAAAGAATTTGGGAGGATTCCCTCTTCTTCGATTGTTCTGAATAGCTTGAGAAGAATTGGAGTTAGTTCTTCTTTAAATGTCTGGTAGAATTCAGCAGTGAATCCATCTGGTCCTGGGGTTATCGTTGTTAGAAGGCCCTTTATTACTGTTTCAATTTCTGTCTCAGTTATGGGTCTGTTTAGGTTTTCAATGTCTTCCTGGTTCAATTTAGGCAGGTTGCATGTGTCCAGGAATCTATCCATTTCTGATAGGTTTCCCTGTTTGCTGGCATACAAGTCCTTGTAGTAATTTCTGATGATTCTTTTTATTTCTGTGGTGTCTGTTGTTACATTTCCTTTTTCATCTCTGATTTTATTGATTTGGGTCTTTTCTCTTCTTTTTTTAGTTAGTTGGGCCAATGGGCTGTCCATTTTGTTTATTTTTTCAAAAAACTAGCTCCTCGTTTGGCTGATTTTTTGTAATTTTTCTTGATTCAATCCTGTTGATTTCTTCTCTGATTTTAATTATTTCTCTTCTCCTACTAGATTTGGGTGTGGTTTGCTGTAGGTTTTCTAGATCCTTGAGGTGAATTGAAAGCTCATCTAGTTGGTGCCTTTCCAATTTCTTGATGTAGGCACCTATTGATATAAACTTTCCTCTTAACACTGCTTTTGCTGCGTCCCATAAGTTTTGGTATGTTGTGCTGTTATCCTCATTTACTTCCAGAAAGTTTTTGATTTCTCTTTTGATTTCTTCTATGACCCATTGTTCATTCAGGAGCATGTTGTTCAATCTCCATGTGTTTGCGTATGCTCTAGGGATTCCTGAGTTGCTAATTTCCAACTTCATTCCTTTATGGTCTGAGAAGCTGCATGGTATGATTCTAATTCTTTTGAATTTGCTGAGACTTGCTTTATGGCCTAGTATGTGGTCAATCCTAGAGAAGGTTCCATGTACTGCTGAGAAGAATTAAAACCTTTAGCTGTTGGATTGAATGTTCTGTATATATCTGTTAGATCCATTTGGGCTATAGTGTCGTTTAAATCTACTTTATCCTTGTTGATCTTCTGTCCTATTGATCTATCTATTTCTGAGAGTGGAGTATTGAAGTCCCCCAGTACTACTGTATTGCGGTCTAAGTCTCCCTTTAAGTCCGTTAATAAATCTTTTAGATAAACTGGTGCCCTGTAGTTAGGTGCATATACATTGATAATTGTTATATCTTCCTGTTGAATTGATCCCTTAATCATGATATAGTGTCCCTCTTTGTCTCTCTTAACAGTTTTTGTGTTAAAGTTTATGTTGTCCGATATTAAGATGGCTACGCCCGCTCTTTTTTCATTTCTGTTGGCATGGTATATCTTTTTCCAGCCTTTCACTTTCAGTCTGTATGCATCTTTGTTGGAAAGATGTGTTTCTTGTAAGCAGCAAATAGATGGGTTTTGTTCCTTAACCCAATCAGCCAATCGGTGTTTTTTAACTGGACAGTTCAGGCCATTCACGTTCAATGTGACTAATGATAAGTGGTAACTTTGCCCTGCCATTTGCCAAAGATAAGTTCTAATATATGCTTTGAATTCCCTGTGATCTTTTGCTGTGAGGTTTCCTTCCTTGGTTTCCTTCCTTTACCTTCTTTCATATTGATGACCGTGTTTCTGTGTTTCTGTGTGTAACACATCTTTAAGCATCTTTTGCAGGGCTGGACGAGTGGCAACAAATTCTTTCAATTTCTGTTTGCAATGAAAAGTCTTTATTTCACCTTCATTCACAAATGATAGCTTTGCAGGATATAATATTCTGGGCTGGCAGTTGTTCTCTCTTAGTACCTGGGCTATATCTCGCCATTCCCTCCTAGCTTGTAGGGTTGCTGATGAGAAGTCAGCTGTGAGTCTGATTGGAGATCCTCTGAGAGTAATCTGACATTTCTCTCTTGCACATTTTAGGATCTTTTCTTTATGTTTCACTGTGGTGAGTTTAATTACAACGTGTCGTGGTGAGGATCTCTTTTGGTCGTGTTTATTAGGGATTCTGTGAGCTTCCTGTACTAGGATTTCTCTGTCGTTCTCCAAACCTGGGAAATTTTCTGCTAATATCTCACTAAAAAGGCCTTCTAATCCTTTCTCCCTCTCCATGCCTTCAGGAACTCCTAGAACCCGAATGTTGGGTTTTTTAATAGTATCCTGAAGATTCCCGACAATATGTTTTAGATTTCTAATTTCCTCTTCTTTTCTTTGGTCTGACTGTATCCTTTCCTGTTCTGTGTCTTCTAAGTCCGATATTCTCTCTTCTGCTTCACCCATTCTGTTTGTAAGGCTCTCTATTGTGTTTTTCATTTGATCTATTGAATTCTTCACTTCAGTCACTATCACAGTTTCCTGTTGTACTAGTTGTTTCATTTCATATTGATTCCTCCTTAATATTTCATTTTCACGCGAGAGATTTTCTATCTTGTCCATTAAGGATTTCTGTAGTTCAAGAATTTGTTTTTGAGAACTTCTTAATGTTCTTATCAATTTTTTGAGATCTGCTTCTTGCATTTCTTCTATGTCATCATCTTCATAATCTTGAATTGGGGTGTCTTTTTCATTTGAGGGCGTCATGGTGACTTCCTTGTTTTTATTACCTCGGTTTTTGCGTTTGTTATTTGGCATATTGGAGATATTTGGTTTCTTCACTGTGGTGCTTTTTCTTGTTATACTATGACTCTAGATTAAGTGGACTATCTGTTTTTGATGGAGCCTTAGGGCTTGTGATGGGTGTGGCCTGAGAGCTCTGTTTGGTGTGCCAAAGGTGACACTCCCAGGTTAGGCGTGGTTAAATCTCTCTCTCTCTCTTTCTTTCTTTTTTTTTTTTTTGATTCAAAAGGGAAGTAATTCTGCACAGCTGAAAGAAGTTGGAGGTAGTTAGCAGGCAAATGATATACCCACAGGAGCCAGAGATCGGAAGCTCTTTCCCAAGGACCCCACAGGGAATCTGTTCGGCCCTCAGAGTGGGCTCAAATTCTCCTTCAGTCTCCCACTGGGTTGCCAAAGTTACGGAATTGTAGCGTCTCTGGAGAGTGCTCACGTGAATTCCGTGAGTTCTCTCCCCCACCGTCTCTTTTTTCACAGTCTCAGTTCAGTAGCACCACAAATTTACTAGGTCCTAATCTCCTGTTAATTCGCCCTGCCCAGAGTCAGGTTTTTCTGCTAGGCTCAGGGCCGGTGCAGTCCTGAGGTCACTCTGCTTATGACGTATGTCCAAGATGGCGCCTGCTCTTTGTCTTGCTCGCCCTTGAGAGGTGAGCGGAGAGAGAGAAGCCCGTGTCCGTACCAGTCACCCCTTTTTTTTTTTCTCTCTCTCTCTCTTCCAGCTAGCCTGGCGAACTTCCCCCCACCGGGGGTCGTTCCCTCTAGTCTCCTCTCTCTGCTTGCCTGCCGGTGTCTCGGGCTATTGAGGTTCGGCTCACCTCGCGTTCCAGCGCTGGTGTGTTGAGTCTGCCGCTGGTGTCCCGAACTGTGGGCTCCCACGCTCTCCACGCAGTTCCGCTGTGAGTCACGCATTCCGGAAGAGTTTCTTCTGCTGTTTCCTCCCCTACTCTTCCTTGAACCTGCAGTATCTCCACTTTTATTAAACTATCTCTCCCCAGACTATCAGTGTGCTCCCTTCCTATTCCGCCATCTTGCCGCTACCAGATAAATGTTTCTAATTGCTATCATAGTATGTGTATATACATTGCCTCAACTCTCCAAATGTTTGAAGGCTTACTTTCTGTACAGAAGCTCTGAATTTTATTTTTGAGAATTTTGGTACCAGATGCAGTCCACAGTAATAGTTTAGTTTGGGAAAAATATAATCATATATCCCTTAAAACTCAGTAATGGACCATTGCAGACATTCATCTTATACTCCTACTCCAAGAAACATGTGTGAGTAGAGTGAGTATATTAATAGGAAAGTTTAGCTGAGATCAATTAGGTAATTTTAAATAGAATCATTTTTTGCTTGTTGGATAATTCTATTACAAAGTAATTGGAATAGGCTACATTTGGTCAGTTTTCACATTATTATGTCAAATTGGTGAGTTTAATGAAATTGTGCTTTGATCATTATGCTGCTAAAGGTTTAGCAATGTCTCCTTCACAATTTTGAGTTTATGCACTTACTAACACTATGAATGGTGTTGCTATTGACAAAATAACAGTATGCTATAAATACCTACTCATATCACATTAGGAAGTTGGTACTCTCTAGTGTCCTGTTTCTTTACATTCATAATCCCCACATGTAACTACTTGCCATATTGCTATTTCATATTAATATTAACAAAATTATAAACACAGCATTTAAAGAGACAAATAAGTATTACTTACAAACTTTGTTATAAAAACCATCAATCTCCTTTCTCTCACTTCCAGTTCTAATAGGTTATTTAGTGATATATTTCTATGTCTAAATAACATGCCGTTTTTCATTTCTTGGTTTGTCAGTTTTGGGCAAGACCTATAGATAGATTTCCAGCTATGGAGTTTTCAGATTTACTTCTCTTTCACTACTGCATGGGCACTATTTCCTTGCAGGCATCCTCTTGATAAGAGTTAAACACAATGACAGCTAAACCATGCAACAAATGTTGCAAATTACCTAAATGTCCTCTCAAGGTGTTGAAGTGCATTGGGTATTCCCTTAGTTTCATCTTTCAGAAGGAATTATTCCCTGAAGAACTTTCTGACCTACTATGCTCTGGCTTTTAGAAGATTTGACGTCCAAACTCACACTGTAGTTTAAACCCATAAATTGTAAATTAAGGATACCAAGTAGGTAGAAATTTAATTGTATTGTGTTTAGGTGGCAGGTTAGTGGGAGGTCCTTAGGATACTGGAATATGCCCTTGGAAGTTAGTTTTCATAAGTTGGTTAGTTGTAAGATCTCAGTCAGACCCAGCCATTCTCTCTGCTTCCTGGCACAAAATGTGATATTTCTTCCACAAATGTTCAACTGTTTCTTCACTAGACAGCCAAACCAATGGAGTCCAGTGACCTTGAACTATGAACTGCCAAATCCATAAGCCAAATTAAGAAGTCTTCCTTGTTCAGTGCATTCTCTCAAGTTCTTTGTTATAGTAACATAAAACTAATGCATAAAATGGATGCTGAGGAATAGACTGAAACTGTAATTATGTATGAAGGTATGGATAATTATTTGGAATTATTTATCAGAAAGCATTCAAGAGTTGAAGGTGTAGATAAAGAGCCTAGGGGGGCTGGCACTATGGTGTAGTGGATAAAAGCTGCCTCCTATGGTACCAGCATCACATATCGGTGCTGGTTCATGTCCAGGCTGCTCCTCTTCCAATCCAGCTTTCTGCTGATGGCCTGGGAAAGCAGTAGAAGATGGCCCAAGTGCTTAGGCCCCTGCACCCATGTGGGAGACCTGGAAGCGGATCCTGGCTCCTGGCTTTGGACTGGCCTACATCCAGCCATTGTGGCCATTTGGGGAGTGAACCAATGGATGGAAGACTTCTCTATCTTTCTCTCTGATTCTGCCTCTCTTTAATTCTGCCCTCCTAATAAATAAATCTTTAAAACAAAAAAGAGAGAAAGTGAGCCTAGGATGCAATAAACAGAGCATCATTGGTGATTCTAGTGGAGTCTTAGAAGACAAGAATGCTGATACAAATGTGAGTGGGAAAGATATGGCTGATGAGGTTTCAGATGGAAATGAGAATTATATTAGGAACTGGAATAAAGGCCTTGCTTTTTACACCATTGCAAAGAATCCACCCGTGTTATATATCTGTTCTGATACTTTATGAGAGGTCAAACTTTTTTTTAACCTTTATTTAATGAATATAAATTTCTAAAGTACAGCTTATGGATTAAATGGCCCCCCCCATAACTTCCCTCCCACCTGCAACCATCCCCTTTCCCTCTCCCTCCCCACTTCCATTCACATCAAGATTCATTTTCAATTCTCTTTATATACAGAAGATCAGTTTAGCATATATTAAGTGAAGATTTCAACACAAACTTTTTTTTTTTACACTAATGCTGCTTTTAATGGCAATACAACAGAGAAGTACAAGATATTATTACCTTGAGCTAATAGAAGTTTTAAAAGATGCCCATTTAGCCTCATAATAGAAATGTTATTTAGAAAATATACAGGATAGAATGGAGACCATTCTTTATGTTATTCGTAGGGTGAAAACATTGAATGCTAGCACAACAGTGTGATTGTTCTTACTTGGGAAGTTTGGCTCTGGTGATGATAGTAGTATCTTCCATAACTTTTACTCAGGTGGGAAATGAAAGGTTGCTTCCTTAAGATTTATGTTTTCTTAGTGATCCTTGTTAAATATAAGAGTGGGAATAAGAGAAGGAGGAGATGTACAGTTTGGGACATACTCAAGCTGACTTGCCCCAAATGGTGGAGTTAGAAACGTGCCAGAGGATTCCAATTCAATCCCATCAAGGTGACATGTACCAATACCATCTCCCTAGTCCAAGGGATCAATTTCTGTTCACAATTGATCATAATGATAGGACTAAGAGCCAAAGGGATCACATAAACAAGACTAGTGTCTGCAAATACTAACTGATAGAATAAAAAAGGGAGAGAATGATCCAACATGGGAGGCAGGATACATAGCAGACTCATAGAATGGCAGATGTCCTAAACAGCACTCTGGCCTCAGAATCAGCCCTTAAGGCATTCAGATCTGGCTGAAAAGCCCATGAGAGTATTTCAGGCATGGAAAGCCAAGACACTGCCAAAAAAAAATGACCTAAATGAAAGATCTCCGCAAATGAGATCCCAGTGGAAAGAATGGGCCATCAAAGAAGGAGGTACCTTTCTCTGAAGGAAGGAGAGAACTTCCACTTTGACTATGACTTTGTCTAAATATGATCAGAGTCGGAGAACTAAAAATGCCTCCATAGCCTTGGCAACTCGAGACAAGAGCCTAGGGTGATTACTGATGCCATAAACAAGAGTGTCAATTTGTTAAGTCAACAACAGGAGTCACTGTGTACTTACTCCTCATGTAGGATCATTGTCCTAATTGTGCTGTACATTGTGATTTAAGGCTATAACTAGTACTCAAACAGTATTTTACACTTTGTGTTTCTGTGTGGGTGCAAACTGTTGAAATCTTTACTTAATATATACTAAATTGATTTCTGTATATAAAGAGAATTGTAAATGAATCTTGATGTGAATGGGATGGGAGAGGGAGCAGGAGAGGGGAGGGTTGTGGGTGGGAGGGAAGTTATGGGGGGGAAAGCCATTGTAATCCATAAGCTGTACTTTGGAAACTTATATTTATTAAATAAAAGTTAAAAAAAAGTTTTATGTTTTCTTGTTCATACACATTTTGTTTCAGTAGAATACCATCCATTAAGCCAGCAGGAGTTCTCCTGGGTATTTCAGAATGGTGTTGTGTTTGTGTGTGTTTGAGAGCACAAATGTCTTGTATTCTTATTCATTTAGTTATTGTTGGCTTTATTGTTAGACAAAATATTAGCAGTGTGTCCCTTCCATATTCCCTGCCGTCAGACCTTTAAGGATTCTCATGAAGCATCTTTTTTTTTTTTTTTGTAAAATACTTATTTATTTATTGTTGAAAGGCAAAGTTACAGAGAGGCAGAGGCAGAGAGAGAAGTCTTCCATCCACTGGTTCACTCCCCAGAGGGCTGCAATGCCCAGAGCTGCGCCGATCCTAAGCCAGGAGCCAGGAGCCTCCTCTGGGTCTCCCACATGGGTACAGGGGCCCCAGGACTTGCGTCTTATTATACTGCTTTCCCAGGCCATAGCAGAGAGCTGGATTGGAAAAGGAGCAACTGGGACTTGAGCTGGTGCCCATATGGGATGCTGGCACTGCAGGAGGCAGCTTTACCCACTATGTCACAGGCTGGCCCAAAACATTTGGTTTTAAAATTTGGAATATGGTAGTGGGAAAAAATGCTTGCTGAATCCACTCACTGGATAAGCACAGGCCTGTGCTGGGATTTCCCCTTCACGCTGTGGCTCCACCTCAGGTAACCAGCCTTACGTTTTATCCATGCTAGAGGAGTAGGCATGGAAAGGAGTGCCTGTGTTTACTTTTTTCCTAGGACAATCTTTATTTTCAAATTTCATGCTGTTCCCTAAGTCCTTTTCAAATGTTGGCACACAGCTCCCTTGTGTGTGCTGTGTGGACTCCAAGTGGAGGGGAGTGTGAGGAGGTGGGAGGCTTCAGGTACACTCAAAGGCACTTTCCTCTACATCCAATAGCAGGTTGACGGCCCAGCACTCTCCCAAGCAGGTAACTTGATGATGCATGCTGGCTCCTTGTTCAGACCAACTAGCATTGGAACATATCTGCCTCTAAATAAATACTACTGCATCACTTCTGAAGAGGACTCTGCTCATTTTTTTCTAGCCACACCACTCTTTCCAGTTTCAAGGTTGGAGTGTAGCCCCCTAGTTCCCGTTCGAGGTTACTTTAAGCACAAAGTGAATCCCTGTACAAGAGTTTCTCTGTGCTTGTTAAGTTATACATCAGTTCAGGTAGCTTATGCTTCTTATCAGCATTCATCCATGCTTGACTATCACCTCTTGAGGTGGACGTCTCAAGATCACATAACCTTCTGATAGAACAAGTTCGTAACACAAAAGTCACTACGCATTTCTCAACTTTTGGTACTTTTTTTTTTTTTTTTTTTGGTACTGTGCAGTGTTTTCTACTAGAGTCCGCGGTGCAGACAATAGGACCACTGACATGGAAGTGACCTGGGTGTCCAAGAGTCTGAAAGACATTCTCCCTGGAGATACAAATATATGGTAAAGACGATGGGAGACCATTCCTGGGGAGTGCGCTTCACGTATACAGTCTCAGCTTAGGTTGTTCTCTTATAAAGGAGAGTCCTTGTAATAGAACATCTACGTACTAAGAGGTAGGATGGCAGTTAACTTCAGTGCAAGACTGAACCAAGCTTTCTACATTTGGGGAAAAAAGTATGTTTTTTTATGGAAACTAGATACTCTTTACCAGTTTATTGAGTTAAAAAATTGAAGATCCCTCATTTTTAAAAGACCCCTTTCCATAAAGTAAAATTCCACTTGACTGATCTGGAAATCAGTCTGAATGGACATAGTGTGGATTGAACATGCAGATGAGATTTCCTTATAGCACTCCTGAAAATGGGCCTGATTTCTTCCTCAAAAGAATCTTATAAAAAATTGCTTCAGAGCCCCTTTTGAAATCACAATAGTGTAGCAAAACCACAAGTAAACAACTGGCTGTTAACCTGTTATTTCAAATATAGGCAGAATAGCCAACAGGCATTTTTTGTGTGTGTGCAATTTTTTTTAAAAACAAATCTTAAGCTGAAAAACCTGTGCAGCAGTGTCCCTTCACAGAAGGCAAGAAGCTGCAGCATATCATGTTGGAGGCCGTCCTCAGTGCTAGAGGATGTGGCAGTGGCCTCCTTCAGGGTCTGGTTGATGTGGAAGTAAGGGCCTTGGCACAATCAGACTGCTCAGGCATGGGCTGAGAGGGGTGTTGGGGCTGGATCCGACCATGGTCTGGCTTAAGCTGATCTCAGGCCCACTGGCTCTGGGCTGTTAATGCTGCTGCTGCTGCTGCTGCTGCTGCTCCCACCACTGTCACTGGTTGAAGACTCTGTGTCCCAGAAATCCTGTAAGACAGGAAGATGGTTCTCCTCTTCATTGTCATTCCTTCTTTTTTGGGGCGTACAGAGGTGCTCGCTCAGGACAGCTGGTGAAAAGGAGTCTATAGTACTCTTTCTCTGTTATTTTTTCTTGTACTGTATGCCCATGCCCTCAGGAAGAGAGTTATATCTCTTTGTTTGAATCTAGGCTCCTTGTGTGTTAGTGATTTTTTTTAAAGAGATTTATTTGTTTACTTGAAGGTCAGAGATACAGAGACAGGGGGAGAGAGAAGAGAGAGAGAGAAAGAGAGAGAGAGAGAGAGAGAGCATTTCCATCTGCTGGTTTACTCCCCAGATGAGCACAGTGGCTAGGGCTTGTCCAGGCCAGTACCAGATGCCGGGAGCTTCATCTGGGTCTTCCATGTGACAGGCAAGGACTCAAGCACTTGGGACATCTTTTGCTGTTTTTCCCAGGCCATTAGCAGAGAGCTGGAATGGAAGTGGGGCAGCTAGGCCTGGATCCAGAGCCAATATGGGATCTGGGCATTTCAGGTGGTGGCTTTACCCACTATGTCACAATGCCAGCCTAGATGTGACTGTTTTCTAAAAATTTTTATTTATTTGGCAGGCATAGACAGAAAGAAAGAAATCTCTCTTTTACTGTTTCACAACCCAAATGCATGCAACAGCCAGGGCTTGGACACGTGGAAGTAGGAATTTAATTTGGGTCTCCCATATGGGTGACAAGGATCCAATTACTGAAGTCATCTCCTGCTGCCTTCCAGGGTATGCATTAGTGGGTATCTGGGTTCAGCAGTGGAGCCAGGACTCACAGTGACACTCGGATATAGAATGCAAGTGTCTCAGAGATATCTCAGCTGCAGCATCAAATGTCCACCCCCGTGACTGTTTTGACCACTAAAATGTTTGAGATTTCCGTGTCCTAGTTCTAAAAGGACAGCTTTCATTCTTTTCCTCTTGGAACACTCTCATGATATGGTCCTCCAAATGCAGCTGCCAGACTATAAGCAGCATGAGCACTGAGATGCTTTGGTCTAGAGCCCCAGATAAGCCCACAGTGGAAGCCAGTATTTATGGTCAACGGGAGAGTGAGTCATCTTGTCTGTTCCAGTGCATTTGAGCCCCTGCGGAACTGCAGACTCAGCTAATTTTCTGTGGACTGAGGAAACACCCAATTTCTGCCTGTCAGCCTGAGACACCAATGAGAGATGCCAATATGGCTATTGCTAAAGCCACTCAATTTTGATGTGATTTATTACATAGCTATGGGCAATTAATAACATCATCTCTATAACAAAGTTTTTACCCTTTTTCAATATTCTGACTAATGAAAGAAGCATCTGAGAAGCTTAAACCCTATGTACACTACTAGGTGGACTAACTTATTATAGTATTATTACTATTATCATCCTTATTCTTCTATTAATTTTCATGTTTGTTGGAAAGTCAGAGACTGAGAAATATCTTCTACCTACTGGTTCATTCCCCGGACGGCCACGATAGCTAAGGCAGGGTCAGGCTGAAGCCAGGAGCCTAGAACTCCATTGATGCCTCGCATGTGAATGGCAGGGGCCCACATCTTTGAGTCATCATTTACTGTTCTTCAGGATGGGCATTCGTAGGAAAATTGTTTGGAAGAGGAGGAGTAGGGAGTCAAACCAGGCACTCTGCTATGGAATGCAGCCATCCCAAGTGGAGACTTAAGTTGCTGTGCCATAAGGTCCACCCTCTATAATATTAAAGCAGCAATAATCCCTCCTACAATACACTCTTCTGAAAATTTGGCTTTAATGAACAGATCTCTGGTTATCCTGAGCAAAAACAGGGTGAAAATGATGCTTGAGTTTTAAAATTCTCAACTTTAGGAGATTGCAAGAGTGTCGAATTGTTAAGTCAACAACAGGAGTCACTGTGCACTTATTCCCCATGTGGGATCTCTGTCCTTGATGTGTTGTACAATGTGAATTAATGCTATAACTAGTACTCAAACAGTACTTTACACTTTGTGTTTCTGTGTGGGTGCAAATTGTTGAAATCTTAATATATACTAAATTGATCTTCTGTATATAAAGATATTTGAAAATGAATCTTGATGTGAATGGAACGAGAGAGGGAGCGGGAGATGGGAGGGTTGCGGGTGGGAAGGAAGTTATGGGGGGGGGGAGCCACTGTAATCCGTAAGCTGTACTTTGGAAATTTATGTTTATTAAATAAATGTTAAAAAAAGTACATAGCCAAAAATAAAACAATAAAATACAATTTTTTAAAAAAAGAAATGTGCTTTATTTACTTATAATGAACATATTTTCCGAGTCTAAAATTGGGACACCCACTTGACAAACTTTATGCAATTAGGAGACCATGTGCAGAATCATGAGAAAAATGAAGCAAAAGTCTCTGGTGCAGGCCTAGAGATTAAGACACTAGATAAGACACTGGAGTACTTGGGTTGATTGCTGACTCTAGTTCCTGACGCTAGCCTGATGGACCCCAGCAGGCAGCACTGATGGCTCTGATGATTGGGTTTCTGCCATCCATGGATAGACCTGGATGGAGTTCCTAGTTTCTGATTTCAGCCCAGCCTGTCATGGCTATTGTGAGTATCTGAGGGTAAATCAACGCATAGGAGTTTTGCTTTCTCTATGTGTCTTTTCCCTTCCTTCCTTCCTTCCTTCCTTCCTTCCTTCCTTCCTTCCTTCCTTCCTTCCTTCCTTCCTTCCTTCCTTCTTTCCTTTCCTTCCTTCCTTCCTTCCTCCCTTCCTTCCTTCCTTCCTTCCTTCTTTCCTTCTTTCCTCCCTTTACCCTTCCTCCTCCCATCTCCTCCCCCTCCCCACTTCTGCTCTTTCTTTCTCTTCTTTCTTTTCTTCTTCTCTTTTTCTTTTTATTACTATCTGCCCTTTTATCTCTTTTACTGCTTTTTAAATAAACAAAGTTTTAAAGTTTCAGTCCTAGAGAATTATAATGCAGGTGAAAACAAAAAATGGCTAATTTACTTGGGCATCAACAGTAGGGCATTGGACTGCAAGATGGTCCCAGCCATCCTCAACAGTGACCTGGCCAACGTAGAGGTCTAGTGCATCCTGTTGCTAGCTCTGGGGCTTATTACTTGCACCTGGATGTAATAGATGGGAATTTTGTTCCCAACATCACCTTTGGACATACTGTGGTAGAAAGTCTCTGAAAGCAATTAGGCCAGGACTCTTTGACATACACAGGATGTCTAAAACCAATGGCTGTTGCAGGAGCCAATCAGTATATCTTTTATCTCAAGACTACTGAGAACCCAGGGGATTTGATTAAACACATTCAGTATAATGGGATAAAGGTTGGCCTTGCCATCAAACCAGAAACTACATTTGAGTATTTGGCACCATGGGTCAATCGAATAGATGTAGCCTTTGTTATAATAGTGTAACCTGGGTTTGGAAGACAGAAATTCATGGAAGATATGATGCCAAAGGTTCACTGCTCCAGGACCCAACTCCCGTCTTTGGATATAGAAGTCAATGGTGGAGTAATTCTTGAAACTGTCCAAAAGTGTGCAGAGGAAGGAGCTGACATGGTTGTGTTTGGTAGCGCCATCAAGAGGAGAGAAGATCCCACATCTGTGATCAACATATTAGGGAATGTTTGTTCAGAAGCTGCTCATAAATGTTCTCTTGCTTGATGAAACCACAAGTTTCCCAAAGGTTCTGCTTGTG
Organism: Oryctolagus cuniculus; assembly: GCF_051225735.1. Lineage (NCBI taxonomy): Eukaryota > Metazoa > Chordata > Mammalia > Lagomorpha > Leporidae > Oryctolagus > Oryctolagus cuniculus. Next base: position 65,296,827 of record NC_142870.1, read on the forward strand.
GGATCTTTTTATATGGAAAACAGGACTATTGATTTTTAGATCCTCTTGAAATTGAGGCAGTGTTGCTTTGCTGTGCAATTATTTGTTTCCATGATTAAAACATGCAATGTTCTAAAAAATTTGCATGTATAATTATGATTTTAGTGATGGAATTTAAAGATTAGTATGCTGGGATACCCTGCGTTTACTGGGATACTTGACTGTTATAAAAATATAGCTCTATTAAAGTTACAAGCAGAAATGTGTCAGTGCTTAGGAAGGCATATTAGCTACATGAAATTATTTTTATTTCTTTTTGTTTACCTTTTATCAGATATTTTTCTTTATGTCCTTCCTATTTCATTTATGATTTGTTTATATATTTGCCCATATGAGTACAATGAAATAAAAGCTTGGGTGGATGGCATACCATATTCTTGCATCTGAAATGTTTATTTTTCACTTTTCCCCTTATACTTGATTCATAAAATCTATAAAAACCACATAAAAGGCTAGGATTTCTTTTTTTTAAGATTTTTATTTATTTATTTATTTATTTTTAAGAATATTTTTATTTATTTCAAACACAGAGTTACAGAGAAAGGTAGAGACAGAAAGAAAGGTCTTCCATTCGGTGGTTCACTCCCCAAATGGCTGCAATGGCCAGAGCTGAGCCTATTCGAAGTCAGGAGCCAAGAGCTCCCACGTCAGTGCAGGGGCCCAAGGACTTGAACCATATTTATTGCTTTCCCAGGCCATAGCAGGAGCTGGATCAGAAGTGGGGCACCCACTGTGCCACAGCATCAGACCCTAAGATTTCTTAAATATTTCTTAAATTCGTATAGGATTTAATCAAGGTGTTATTTCTTTGTCAGAGTAGAGCAATATCTTCAATGACTCTCATCCCTAGTGTTCTTAGTTTAACCTACCATTCTTAAGGGTATTTAAATTATAGCATGTGTTAGCTCTGAGTTGAAAGGAAAAATAAGACTTCTATTTGGAAATAATATTGTTTGAACAAATATTGGCTAACTAAAATCTATATAATGCTTTACATATGACAGGCAGTACTCCGTCTATAACTAATACATTTAATAGTTATAAGACTCTATGACACGAATTGTATATTAGTTCCTGTTTTATAAATGAACAAATGGAGGTAAAAGCCTAGTAAGTAACAGAGCAAATTGTGAAGTCAGGCTTGTTCTAGAACCCACAGTCTTTACCAATATTTTCTGTTGTCTCTGAATACACCATGCTATACTACTATAATTAAACTGAGTCTTTTAAAAATACTTATTTATTTTAGACAGGGAGGCATAGGGAAAGACAGATGTACAAAGAGAGATCTCCTATCTCTTGGTACATTCCTCAAATATTCCTAACAGTTGGAATTGGGCTTTGCTAAAACTGGGTTCTGGGAACCTAATCCAGGCCTCTCACATGGTTGGCAGAAACCCAACTGCTGAATCAACACTGCTGCCTTCAAAGTGTACATTAGCAGGACACTGGAGCTGGAAATGGAATTGAAAGTCAAAAGGAAACACTGTGATATGGGATGCAGGCCCCCTAAATTTTATTTTATTTTATTTTATTTATTTATTTATTTTTTTTACAGGCAGAGCGGACAGTGAGAGAGAGAGAGACAGAGAGAAAGGTCTTCCTTTGCCGTTGGTTCACCCTCCAATGGCCGCCACGGCTGGTGCGCTGCGGCCGGTGCACCGCGCTGATCCGAAGGCAAGAGCCAGGTGCTTCTCCTGGTCTCCCATGGGGTGCAGGGCCCAAAGACTTGGGCCATCCTCCACTGCCTTCCCAGGCCACAGCAGAGAGCTGGCCTGGAAGAGGGGCAACCGGGACAGAATCCGGTGCCCCGACAGGGACTAGAACCCGGTGTGCCAGCGCCGCAAGGTAGAGGATTAGCCTACTGAGCCATGGCGCCGGCCTTTATTTTCTTTTTCTTTTTTAAATACTTATTTTATTTATTTGAAAGACAGAGTTACAGACAGAGGTAGAGACAGAGAGAAAGATGTTCCATCTGCTGGTTCATGCCCCAGAGGGCCACAACAGCCAGAGCTGTGCCGATCCGAAGCCAGGTGCCAGGAAATTCTTCCAGGTCTCCCACACGGGTGCAGGTACCTACCCAAGCACTTGGGCCATCTTCTACTGCTTTCCCAGGCCACAGCAGAGAGCTGGATCAGAAGAGGAGCAGCCGGGACTAGAATTGGCATCCATATGTGATGCCGGTGCTTCAGGCCAGGGCTTTAACCCATTGTGCCACAGCACCGGCCCCCTAAATTGTATTTTAAGCACTTTGCCAAACATCCATACAAATGTAGCCTCTTAGTTTATAAAGTACAAGAGTTAAGTGGGAAAAGGGAGTGGCTGTAATTCTTAAGTAATGGGAAGTGTTAATCACAACTGGTACAAAATGGAGCTTTATTAAACAACATTTAAGATACTACTTGGCTATTGTCGTACTCTTACTTCCTCTTTAGCCACTGATAACAAACCTGAATCAACTGTCCATAAAGTGGCTTCTATGAGAAGCTCTCATAATCTAGGTATGATGCTAACCCAGGACCATTTCTACCACCTCAAAAGAACTGGCTAATAGTGGTGTACCACCTATAACAACATCAGTTCAAGATCCCATGATGAATAAAATTGGTTCTTTGCGAAATTTCATTTTATGCACTGGTTGTGTGAAAAGGATGAAGAAGAAGCGAGGTACTAACTTCAGTGTCCAATAGAGTAGGTTACAGTGCATCCTAAGTACTAAGAGCTTCTTCGTTCCTTCTGTGCAAGTGATAGGTTACTCACACTCAGACTCAGATAAAAGATCAGACTATATTGTAAATGCCACAAAGTTCAGCACCTGATTCGATAATTTCAAGCAGAAGCTAATTTTTAACCTACTATTACCACTTAGTACTTGAAAATGTGTCACTCCCTGATCTTGAAGACATTTTGCCATGAGCAACTCTTTTTTTTTATTTTTTTCATTTCAAGTTCATTAAAACTTTAGCAGTACAAATTGTCCAGGTGCATATTTTAAAAATATCAACTCAGTGAAGTCCACATTAAAAAAAAAAGGCCAAACATAAAACAACCCAAAAACAATGAAAACTTCAAGTCTGAGACAAAAATGAAGTAAGTATACAGGAATCACTCATCCACTTTTGTCTTCATCTGTCCCAGGGCTTGATTCATGATCAGTTTTTATCTTTATCATGTAAAGGTCATTTTCTTGACCCTTTGATTTTTGGTGTTCTTTTTCAACTGAGGATCTGATCTTCTCATCCTCTTTATTTTTCAGTGAGGAAGACTTTAGTTCATTGTCCTGACTGCTTTGTTTCATTTTTGAGAATGGACTTTGATCTCTATCAGCCTTTTCCCCCTGTCATTTGAACTATTAGGATCACGATTTTTAGAGTACATTCTTTTCTCACTCTCAGAATTTTCTTTTCAGTCTTACACGTTACAGTTTTCCACCCCATCCCCTCCATTCTTCCCTAGGTTTGGACACTGGGGAGCCAAATTTGAAGAATCTGTACAAAGGATTTCACCTCCATCTACTGCCTTTACCCACACCCTAGTCCACCTAAGATGTAAAAAAACCCAGCCCCCAGGATCTTGGCCCTCTGCCATGTGTTAAGATTGTGTGCATGCTGGTAGTTGATTGACCTCTGAGTGTTTATTTCCTTTGAATAAATTTGTGCTGGCCGTGAGTTTGTACTGTTACTGGAGAAATTGCAGGGTTCTTGTCTTCGCGCAAGAAAGAATTCAGGCGTGAGACAGAGTAGTGGGAGGTAAAATAGCAAGGCTTATTAGGGAAGGGACATCCGTAAGGATGGATGGGCACCTCTCCAGACAGAGCCTGAGAGAGTTGGGGGGGGTGGAGGTTACATGGTTGAGTGGAGAGATTACACCTGGCCAGACCAAGCAGGCAGCTCAGCAGAGAGGCAGAGGGCTGAGCACATAGTCTGGTTGAGGCTGGGGGTTTTTAAGCAGATGCGTCTTGCTTCCCCACCTCTGTTCCCCTTGGAACAAAGGGCTTTTTGGGTGTAAATAGAAAAACTTCTGAGTTTTCTCTTGAAGGTCTGAAACAAAGGACTTTATGGATGCAAATGTTATCAGACAAGAGGAAGGGCGGCCAGACCCCCTAGAGAATTGGAATCTGGAGCAGGGTATTTGAAATGCAGATACTGGACTGCACCTGAGAGATATCAGGTAGAAGAGGTCAGGGCAGGGCAGGATGTGAATACTGGGCTGCCCCTGAAACACCATCAGGATGACTTTGAGATGCAGCATATGCTGGACACAGATGTCTTCTATTTAGGCCTTTATGTCGCACACACATAAGCTCATAACTGACTTCCTACCTAACAATACCATGTCTCATCTCTGTTTCTGTCCTCTTTTCCTTGTATTTGATGCCAGAATTTACCTCTCATATTACCCAAATAGTATCTGCCACTCTTCATATCTCAAGGGATTTTTCATTCTCTATCATTCCTCCACTTCAGGAAAAGTAGAATTGATGAGTGGAGTTTTAAAACAGGCTCTAACTAAACTCTCCACACAGGTCCACTTAGACTGGGTAGAACTCCTTTCTTTAGCCCTGTTAGGAATTTGATCTCTTCCCTGGAAACAGTTCATGCTTTGCCCATATGAAATTACCTATGGAAAGCTTCTTCTTTCACCTAACTTCCCTCCCCAACAAAATGCTGAACCTATTCCAGCCATTTCTCAAGAGAGGAAATTCAAATGTCCAAATGACATTTGAAAAATTGGCCATGAGCAATTCTTAACAAATTCAAAATTAGAGGCCACATTGAGAATGCCCTTCAAGAACTTGGACATGAGGAAGATAAGATTACACACTCAAAAGGTAAATATAAATAATTTCAACACAAAAAGGATTTGAATAGGAAACCCAAATTTACTGTTGGAGACAGGACTGTTCTTGTGCCATTCAACTTCATATTAATAAGACAGATTGTATTACAATCTATGGAGAGGAGATTCTTCTTTTCAATTTTTTTTAAGGGAAAAGGTTTATTGGATGAAATACAAGAGACTGGAGGGAAGGGGCAAAAAAGTAAAAGAGGGAGAAGAAAAGCTTAAGAGAGACATCAAGAGAGAGAGAGAGCAAGAGAGAGATCAAGAGACAGAGATTGAGAGAGGGCTATGTGTTCAGGAACAGGTCCTCTTAAAATTTTGCTGGGGGTGGACAGAGAAGTAGGAGCAGAGAATCCCATTAGAGTGGGAGTGGAGCTGACACCGGTGGTTGAGCCATCTTTTTAATTTTTAATCAGAAGGTAGATTGTCCTATTGGAGGCATGGACAGAACAGAGAGTGTTGAGGCAAAGCAGCACAAAGGCAAGTGTAATACAGGAGAAAAAGAGTCATCTTAATTTGTGGAGTAGGAGTATATATTGGCCAATCACAGTCATTTCTAGTTCTCAGCTTCTGAATCTGGGAAAAGTACCTGGGATTCCTTCCACCATAGGATAAAGACAGTAGCCTTTCATGATACCCATATGGAAGCTGGTGTATGGAGCTGCCTGAGATGGTAATCATTTCAGAACTACTGGTATTTATGATGAGGTCTGTCACCCTGGTGAGGATTATGCATGGAGGGATATTTTAAACTTTCTATGGAACAACACATTTCATAAGGCATTTTTAAATTTTATGTGACACTCAAACTCTTGTTACAGGTGAAATGACAGAGGAGAGAATATTCTTACCTTGCTTCTTTGTCTCACATGGCAGAATAATTTTTCAGTGGGACAAGTAGAGATTTAAAAGCAAGATTTACTAGGGTCAAGGCCTCCAGTTGGAATGGCATTGAGGAGAGCTTCCAAGAGAGGAAAAAACTGTAGAGGCCTGTGGCACTGCGGTTTTAAGCACAATTTCAAAAATAAGAAAAAAAAAAAAAACTTGACAATCAGATTGACATTCAGTTACAAGGCAGGGACAAAACCCACCAAAAGACCTGATTTGCAATCCTTTACGCTGTCTGGCTTGCTCTTCATATAACAAAAGAGCCATCACAAGGATGGGATATCTAATTTGTTTTACAGTAAACTGGGAGTTCAGAGGGTGGAGTGACCACTCCTTTGCTATTCTCATGATAGGACTAGAAGCTCCCAAAGAGTAGGAAGGCAGGCACTTCTGACCTTGCTAAGGAAAACTTTTGGGAGAAACATTTTCCACCCTCATTTCCAGACTGCCTATTGATCCATCTGACTCCTCACATTGTGAAATATCCCAGAGAGAGAGAGTGCTCCTAGTGGCTCAGAAGCTAGGAGGTGGCCTGATCAAGGTTGTTGGGATCAGAGGGTTGTGGGGGAGTGGTGAAATATGGTGAGGCCAGGAACTGAGAAAAAAACAAATAAACAAACAAAAGAAAAGAAACAAAATAGTTTGGAAATAGATGTTGGGAACTGGGTAAATGAAATTATGGTATTTCTTATCCTTATTAGAAACATTATCTGGGGGCCGGCACTGTGGCGCAGTGGGTAAAGCTGCCTCCTGCAGTGCTGGCATTCTGTATGGTCACCAGTTCGAGTCCCAGCTGCTCCACTTCCAATCCAGCTCTCTGCTATAGCCTGGGAAAGTAGTAGAAGATGGTTCAAGTCCTTGGGCCCTACACCCACATGGGAGACCCAGAAGAAGCTCCTGGCTCCTGGCTTGGATCAGCACAGCTCTGACAGTTGCAGCCCTCTGGGGAGTGAACCAACATGGGAAGTGGGATACACAGCAGACTCATAGAATGGCAGAGGTCCTAAACAGCACTCTGGCCTCAGAATCATCCCTTAAAGCATTCGGATCTGGCTGAAAAGCCATTGAGAATATTTTTGGCATGGGAAGCCAAGACACGCTGTCAAAAAAAAAAAAAAAAAAAAAAAAAAAAAAAAAACCTAAATGAAAGATCTCTGTGAATGAGATCCCAGTGGAAAGAACAGGCCATCAAATATGGAAGTACCTTTCTCTGAAGGGAGAAGAGAACTCCCACTTTGACTATGACCTTGTCTAAATAAGATCAGAGTTGGTGAACTCAAAAGGATTCCATAGCCTTGGCAGCTCGTGACAAGAGCCTAGGGTGATTACTGATGCCATAAACAAGAGTGTCAAATTGTTAAGTCAACAACAGGAGTCACTGTGCACTTACTCCCCATGTGGAATCTCTGTCCTTAATATGTTGTACATGTGAATTAATGCTATAACCAGTATTCAAACAGTACTTTACACTTTGTGTTTCTGTGTGGGTGCAAACTGTTGAAACCTTTACTTAATATATACTAAATTGATCTTCTGTATATAAAGATATTTGAAAATGAATCTTGATGTGAATTGAATAAGAGAGGGAGTGGGAGATGGGAGGGTTGTGGGTGGGAGGGAAATTATGGGGGAAAAAGCCACTGTAATCCAAAAGCTGTACTTTGGAAATTTATATATATTAAATAAAAGTAAAAAAAAGAAAAATTCATCATCTCTAGTGTTATTCTATAGTGTGCATACTGAAGACCAATTCTCTTAGCAAATGTCAAGTATATAATACTGTTAACTTTAGTAATCATCCTGTACATTAGATTTCCAGAACTTATTCATCCAGCATAACTGAACATTGGTACCTTTGAGCAAAATCTCACCATTCCCCCATCTCTTAGTCCCTATCAACCTCCATTCTACTCCCTACCTTTGTGAGTTTGATTTTTCATATTTACATGTAAGTGAGAATATGCAGCTTGAACCTTTTTGTCTGGCTCATTTCACTTAGTGTAATGTCCTCCAGGTTCATGCACATTGTCACAACTGTCAGACTTTTCTTCTTTTTAAGGTATGAATTAAAAAAGATAGTTGTTTCCTTTAAACAGGACATTTACATTCTATGTAACCAGTCTTCTCCATTTCCTGTGAAAAAATTTCACTGATACAACAGCCAGCACCATAAAAACTTTTCAGTTTTCATCTTTTGAGCCTGGAAGGAAAATCTTTGATTAAACAGGAATACATTTTTGATATCCGTGATAATTTCTCATGGCTAATCAATTAAGTGATACATATCTAACCTTTTGTGTAGCTTGGCTTTAATGAAAATGCTGACCTGAAATTTATGATTTACATAATTTGTTATTTCTCATCTTAGCATTACAAATGGTCATCTTTAGCGTTACTTCCATTTTAAATATCTTTGATACAGTAAGATTCTACCTTTATAGACTTATTCATCCATGGTCCTAGCACACTAGGATGAACTATCTAGGTATAGTATCAGATTTCAGAACATGGAGAATAACGCATACCCAGATGAGAGCACTTTTTCTTCTCTAGTATGACAAATTACTACTTCTAATTTTTGTACAGGAGGAGAACACTGTAACAAGAGTCACTAGAATTGTTGTTCTTTGTTGTTACCACTTTAAACTGGCTGTATGGTCATGAGCAAATACTTTGACGTACCTCTGCATTAACTTTCCCATATATGAAATAAAAGGGTTGAACAGAAGCATCTCTGAATTTCCGTTTATTTCTCCAGCCTTGTATAACCCAACTAATCATACTTCACTTTTGGGAGTTCATAAGCATATTGTGTAATTTAGATATAGTTTAAATCCTGTATGTGAAAGGTTTAATAAAACACAAATTTTTGAGTTACTGCCTTATTAGCATCTAATTGGATAGATTGCAGCCACATTTTAACATCTGATGACTTTAAAACAGTTTTTAATCATTCAGTATCACAGAATTCAAACAAAACAACAAAATAAGCACATCAAAACATGTTTTACTTGAACAAAAATAGCAGACAGCTGGAGTCACAGGCACACTATGCAAAATAGCTTTGTGCATATCACACTTTACATATTTATAACTGTGTACCTCTAGCAACATTGGCAGTTAATGGAGTGTCAATGGAAGAGAAGCTGTCTTGGAGGCTTATTTATATTGAAGAAAAGGAAGGAAAGCCAGGAAATCTAGTTTTCTTTGTGCCAAATCAAGTTATCAAAAGAATAAGTCATATATTAACTTTGGACATGCCACATAGGTTCCTATGTTCCTGTTTATGCAAGAGCCAACCCAGTAACAACAGGATAGAGTCATCTTCATTTATGTCCATGTTAAGTATAGCAGAAAGAAATTTTTTTTATATAATTACTTTAGCAGTTATGGAGGAAGGTGATGCATTGTACCAGCAAATTGCTATAAAATAGCATAAACAAATGGAAAACATGAAGTTAAAACATTTATACAGTATAATAATTTACAGAAGAATAATGCTAAATGTTGCATTTATTAAACATAAATGGCATGAGATATTCACATTTATAAAATTTACTTTTGAAAACATTTTAATTTACTTATTTGAAAGCGAGAGGGAGACAGAAAGGAAGGGAGACATAAGAAGAGGGAGAAATGACGGAAGGGAAGTTGGGAGGGAAGGAGAGAGAATTGACAGAGACAGAGAGAGAGAGAGAGAGAGGGACAGAGAGAGAGAGATAAAGAGGTTAAGGCAAGAGGAAGGAACACAGTTCAAATCTATTACAAGGGTGGCAGGTATCTAAGTACTTGAAGGAAAAATGCACTAACTAAAAACTAGAAAAATAACTAAAGAGCACCTCTTCTCAATTAATTTTCAAACATGTTTCCCATATAAAGGCACTGAAATTTACCCCATAGACCATCCTGTGGCCATGTGAACTCATGAACACATAGGTCACTGGTGTGAGAGGAATCTAAACTCAGCGCTGTCACAATGACTCACAACACAGTGACCACCGCATGATCTCTTTATCGAGAATCAGAAGTGAAACAGAAACTGGATCTGAAGTGGTCTTATGCCATGGTGATTAGAGAAAAATTTATCACAATAGACTGTACATCTTTATCTTAGTTGTTGACTCTAATTCTATTCTCTGCTGATGTTTACCTTGTTGGAAAAGTAAGGAAAATGCACAGAGGGTAGATTGGGTGTGGAGCAAGAGCCTTACGTTCAGGTTAGCTGAGCCAGGCCCAAGAAGGATGTGCAAGAGACTCAGGGGTTAGAGATGAAAGTATCATTACCAAAAGTTGAAGGCTTGGGATCCTTTATAAGCGTGTTAGGATACCATCTTTCTCATAACACTAATGTATCAAATTGTGATTGGGTTACTTAAAAGCATAGGAAATTGGTAATGCTAGGTGGTACATGTGTGGATATATTTATCTGTAATGGACACACAACATAAACATAATAGAATTTAAAATAATTTATTCAAAAGGGAAAATTATTGAAATCAAAAGAGAAAATCAAGCCAAAGAGGAAATACCTAAATAGCTGAAGGAAAGGGAAATGCTGTTGTTTAAGCAATTGCTCTCCACCAGCAGCTGCCTAATAAAACAGTACAGGTCAGGGAGAGGTCGCTCAAGTCACTGCTTGACTAGCCCCAGCCTCACTTCTCCCATAGGCCTCATCTCATTTTCTGCAAATCATAGTAATGGGGAATCAGTTCACACAGCTGTGAACCAAGGCTCCCAGATACAGAAGGAACAAATTTGAAGTTAAGCATCTCTGTTGGAAGGAGAAGGGAGGTGACTTGTTTATGCACCAATTCATCATTCTTCCAAGAGGCACTAGCCTTGGGTTTATGTTCCATCAAAGGTGCAACCAAACTTTGCTTTTAAAGCAAATAGAAGACTGGCCTACAATTAGAATGAGAGGATCTTGATTCAATTCCTAATTAAAATACGAATTTTAGTGTTACAAGGTAAGTAGTTGTAACTTAATCAAATTTTGTCCTTTTACAGGTGAGAGACCTTTTGCACAGATGTTAAATAATTTTCCAAGTTACTTAATGGTAGCATCTGGGCAAGAACCACCTGTAGCTTACATCACTGCGTCTGTCACATCATTTTTTGATTCTCAGGAAAAATATCCCCAGGAATTCAAGACTGATGCCAATCAAGTACAGCAATATTCTTTGTATCATGTCTCCACTACTTTTTAGCTTCAAAGTTTTCCTGTCATCGAGAACTTCATAATGTGGCTTATCATTTTTTTTGCTATTCTTGTTCTCATCCAGGTGATTTAAATAAACACACAGATTACCACTTGATTTGCTAAATTCACATTTTTCTTTCTGTGGTTTACTCTATTTACTCTCACTTTCCATGACCAAGTCTGATGATCCACCCTTGAATGTCGCTCCCCCTCTTCGTGGAGGAACGACACTAAACCCTGCCTAGGCTTCATATCCGAGTCACGGCACCATTATGTCCCTCCCCCTCTTCGTGGAGGAACGACACAGGACCCTGTGCTGTTCTTTCGTCTGCTCGGCCCTCCCCGGGTTTGCTGCTGGTTCTTCCCGGGTTGGCTGCTGGTCCTTCCCGGGTTGGCTACTGTCCCTTCCACCTCCGTGGAAGGGCAGTTCCCCCTGGCCACATTCCCCACTTCCGCAGGGGAGCGGCACACCGCCGGCCGGCTCTTCTCGGGGGCTGCACAGGTTCCCTTAGATGTTCCCCATAGATGTTCCTGGTGCATGCCGTCTCTCTCCTCCTTTATAGTCCTCCTCCGCCAATCCTAACTCGGCTGCCCACACGCCGAGTACGCTGCTCTCCTCCAATCAATAGCAAGTCCTACAGTTTATTAGTTGAACTGGAGGCAGCTGTGCGGAAGCTGTTTACTTCTCTCCCAGCACCATATTGTGGGAGAGCAGATGCATAGAATAAGTCTTAATTCCAGTAACTCAGTCTAGTCCGGTTGCTCCCCACACTTGAACCATTTGTCCTCCAGAATTGCATCATATCTGAAGTGACAAATTCTAATATCCTAGTCTCTGATTATAACTCCTGTTCTTCCAGTCACCAATTACTCCACCCCTTTAATTATAGAGAAAACTGTTGAAATAAACTGATTCCAAATCCAAGCCTCCTCCTTCAAGGAATAGTGCAGGTATGGGTTGTATAGGGTGGCCTATGACCGTGTTCTACAAGGTCATCAGATACTGAAGTTCTTTCAGTTTTGTTGTTCTGCCACTCTCCAAGGGCTTGTTTTGCCCACATATTTAAAGCTGCTCACCACATCTGTATGTATTTTCCAGCCCTTATAAAGAAGAAAGTGAGTGAGGGGTTAGCAGTTTTCTTGTTAAACGATGTGACTCATAAGCTGTGCCCCTCCCTTTCACCCATTTCCTATTGGCTAAGAGTCAATCCCAAGAGCATACTGATATGGGCCTGATTATATTTTTATTCCATGCTCTTGCCTTTACAGGGATAAGAATTCAAAATGGAGGCATCCATATATATTGCACAAATGAGAACACAATTTGTTTATAAGTGAGAGAATAAATAGACATTCATGCCCGAGTTTGGGCCACCCTGCACAGAGCAATACCCATCTTGAATGGGCCAGAGGGTTGCCCATGAAAGAAAATAAGACAGTAGTATCTCCATGTGTAGGGATGAAGAGACCTCTCCTCTGTTCTTAGCCTCTTTTATGACATAGGGAGTCATACCTTAATTGGATGAGCAAATCAGGTGGGGGTCTTAACATGCAAGAGGCCTTTTGGGATTCTTGCAATGTGTGGAATCTAAATTCCATACGGCCCTCACACCGTCTCCTCCTCCTTGGTCTTTGATAAGCCACACTGCATCCTGGGAAAGTAGGCATATCAACCTGTTAAAGAGATAAACATTACACTGCAGGGGTGCAAGAATTCCAGACTAATTTTGTACCTCATTACCTGCCTAGGTATAACATATCACTACCTAACTAAAAGTGACGCTAGAAATTATAGTCTCTAGTGAGCAATTTTGTATGAAGCCAAAATTTGGGAGGTCATATTCCTAAAAGGAAGAAAGAGGAAAGAGTTTGGGGGACAAAATCACATGTTTCTGCCACAAATTCTCATTGTACTTCTATTCATTGCTTTCATTGGAATCTCTAGGTCCTTGATCCAACTTGTATAGCCAAGTTCATCAATTCCTTCCTGAACTGACTTTTTTTTTGGGCCTGCAAAATAAGAATTCTTTTTTTGGACATTTGTTATTTTTTTTAATTTTTTATTTAGTAAATATAAATTTTCAAAGTACAGTTAATAGATTACAATGCCTTTCCACCCCATAATTTCCCTCCTACACACACCCCTCCCATCTCCCGCTCCCTCTCCCATTCCATTCACATCAAGATTCATTTTCAATTCTCTTTATATACAGAAGATCGATTCAGTATATATTAAGTAAAGATTTCATCATTTTGCACCCACACAGAAACAGAAAGTGTAAAATACTATTTCAGTACTAGTTATAGCATTACTTCACATTGGACAACACACTAAGGACAGATCCCACATGAGAAGTAAGTACACAGTGACTCCTGTTGTTGACTTAACAATTTGACACATGGCCGGTGCCGAGGCTCACTAGGCTAATCCTCCATCTTGCGGCACCGGCACACCGGATTCTAGTCCCAGTTGGGGCACCGGATTCTGTCCCAGTTGCACCTCTTCCAGGCCAGTTCTCTGCTGTGGCCCGGGAGTGCAGTGGAGGATGGCCCAAGTCCTTGGGCCCTGCACCCCATGGGAGACCAGGATAAGTACCTGGCTCCTGCCATCAGATCAGCGTGGTGTGCCGGCCGCAGCGCGCTGGCCGTGGTGGCCATTGGAGGGTGAACCAACGGCAAAGGAAGACCTTTCTCTCTGTCTAGCTCTCTCACTATTCACTCTGCCTGTCAAAAAATAAATTAAAAAAATTACAAAAAAAAAAAGCCAATTTGACACTCTTGTTTATGGCGTCAGTAATCTCCCTAGGCTCTAGTCATGAGTTGCCAAGGCTATGGAAGCCTTTTGGGTTCGCTGACTTCGATCTTATTCCAACAGGGTCATAGTCAAAGTGGAAGTTCTCTCCTCCCTTCAGAGAAAGGTACCTCCTTCTTTGATGACCTGTTCTTTCCACTGGGATCTCACTCGCAGAGATCTTCCATTTAGGTCTTCTTTTTTTTTTTTTTTTCCCAGAGTGTCTTGGCTTTCCATGCCTAAAATACTCTCATGGGCTCTTCAGCCAGATCTGAATGTCTTAAGGGCTGATTCTGAAGCCAGAGTGCTATTTAGGACATCTGCCATTCTCTGAGTTTACTGTGTATCCCGCTTCCCATGATGGATCGTTCTCTCCCTTTTTGATTCTATCAGCTAGTATTAGCAGAGGCTAGACTTGTTTGTGTGATCCCTTTGACTCAGACCTATCAGTGTGATCAATTGTGAACTGAAATTGATCACTGGGACTAGTGAGATGGCATTGGTACATGCCACCTTGATGGGATTGTATTGGGATCCCCTGGCATGATTTTAACTCCACCATTTGGGGCAAGTCCGATTGAGCATGTCCCAAATTGAACATCTCCTCCCTCTCTTATTCCCACTCTTATATTTAACAGGGATCATTTTCAGTCAAAATTTAAACACCTAAGAATAATTGTGTGTTAATCACAGAGTTCAACCAATAGTACTAGAACAAAACAAAGAGAAAATACTAAAATGGGTAAAGTATTACACTGTACATCAAAGTCAGGACAAGAGCTGATCAAGTCACTGTTTCTCATAGTGTCCATTTCACTTCAACTGCTGGTTCACTTCCCAAATGACCACAATGGCTGGGGCTGGGCCAGGCTGAACCTCTGGGTTCTAGACTCCATTTGGGTCTCCTCTTAGGTGGCAGGAGCCTGAGTATTTGGGACATCTTCCACTGTTTTCTTAGGTGCGTTATCAGGAAGCTGGATTAGAAGCAGAGCAGCTGAGACTTGAACTATTAATTTGATGTGGGATGCAAGCATAATGAGTAGTGGCTTAATCTGCTGCACCACAATTCCAGTCCATACTTTGATGGTTTTTAATTTGGGAGGAGCTTTCACATATAAATTCTCACTGAATCAGCTAGACCATAAGTCCCTCCAAGGATAAGCATTATTCCTGTTTTTGATGTCCATTATCTGGTGTATTGTCAAGCTCTGAATGAAATTTAGAACAGTTCTACTGGTTTAGAATACAAATACTGATATTGTTCCACCTTTGAAAATTTATAAACAATTTAAATTTGTCTTTCATATTTTCTGTTTTAGAGATGCCTGATTAAAAGTATGTCTTAAGCCAGCTAATATTAAGTGCACTAAAACCACAATTCAAGACTCTATGACCTTATATAAAGAAATAAAAATGTACAAACAGAAACTATAAAAGCAAGGAACAATTACTTTCATGCAATAATTTTAAATAAAAACTGCATAGAAATGCAATTTAAATGGCAATCTCAATTTTATGTAACACTCAAGATAATAAAGGGTTAGTACTTTAGTTCTACCAATACAATGCTTAACAATGATTTAGAAAAATAAAAAAAATAGTAAAGGAAATACATTCTCTTTTTTGCTATAATGGTATAAATCAGATCTTCAAATCTATGGGAACAAGTCATCTCCTTCTTTTTTTTTTTTTTTTTTTTTTTGACAGGCAGAGTGGACAGTGAGAGAGAGAGAGACAGAGAGAAAGGTCTTCCTTTGCCGTTGGTTCACCCTCCAATGGCTGCCGTGGCCGGTGCACCTCGCTGATCTGATGGCAGGAGCCAGGTACTTATCCTGGTCTCCCATGGGGTGCAGGGCCCAAGCACTTGGGCCATCCTCCACTGCACTCCCTGGCCATAGCAGAGAGCTGGCCTGGAAGAGGGGCAACCGGGACAGAATCCGGCGCCCTGACCAGGACTAGAACCCGGTGTGCCAGCACCACAAGGCGGAGGATTAGCCTAGTGAGCCGCAGTGCCGGCCCATCTCCTTCTTTATCTCAGTCTCCAGAAATTAGTTCTTTAACAGCTGTTTTTATGAAATCTTTTCTTTTTATTTTAAATTAATTAATTAATTAATTTTTTTGGACAGGCAGAGTGGACAGTGAGAGAGAGAGACAGAGAGAAAGGTCTTCCTTTTTGCCATTGGTTCACCCCCCAATGGCACTGTGCTGATCCGAAGCCAGGAGCCAGGTGCTTCCTCCTAGTCTCCCATGGGGGTGCAGGGTCCAAGCACTTGGGCCATCATCCACTGCTTTCCCGGGCCACAGCAGAGAGCTGGACTAGAAGAGGAGCGACTGGGACAGAATCCGGTGTGCCGGCACCGCAGGCGGAGGATTAGCCTAGTGAGCCACGGAACCAGCTGAAATCTCTTCTTTCAGTTAAGTCATAAGCAGGATAATTTTCATATACCTCTTTTACAAATCTGCCTCATTGTGACTTCCTCCAAGTTAGCACTGGCCAATAATTTCCTTATTGTTTCCTTTAACTCTTCATCTGTAGATGTTTCTTCAATTTTTTAGTTAAAGGTTCATCATCCTAACTATCCTCAGATTCACTTTCATTCTTGGAACTGTTTTGATTCTTCTTGGTGGTACTGCTATCTGCTTTCTTAACACTAGTACTTTTTGGACCTTTACTTTTAGCAGCAGCTTTCTGTTTAGGTTTTCCTCTTTTTGAAAAGTCTTTTTTAGTGACTCCTGTTCACTTTATCTTCATCCTCTGAAGACTTCCTTGTTTTCCTCTTTGTCTCCATCGCTACTAGACTCATCTGACGGAATTTCAGGACATTTGGTTCACTTTGCTTTCCTCGCCATTCCAGAACTGTTGCATTCCTTTTTACTGCCTTTGCCAGAAGATTTTTTTTTTTTTTTTTTTTTTTTTTTTTTTTTTTTTTTTTTTTTTTTAGATTTTGTCAATGATTTAATGATTTCCCATAAGGTTTTGGATGCATTTAAGAAATTCAAGATCCTCTTCTCTAGTTCACTATTTATACCTTCGCTCTCCAAATCAAGAACCTCAAGAAGATGCATTTTAACTTGGCATTTTTAAAGTTTTTCAACATAGCTTCCTTCTTATTTTATAATGAATAGTTCCTTTTTCAAATGGAAAAAACACTGAACTAACCCACATTATTCTTTAATGAAGGCACTGTGCCTGGTCTATTGTAAAGTAGTTTGTGTAGATGTCTAAGTTCATCTGTTTTCTTCTTACTCAGAGAGAAATTTATCCTTTTCATTTCAGTTTCTGCCCCATTCCTTGTGCTATTGTAAATGGCTCCCTTTGCAAGGCAGAGACTTGGACTGCCAACCTCTCTGCTTTTTTCTTCTCCCTCTTGCCTTCCATGATGAGACTCCTTTCTTCATCATCCTCCTCTTCATTGTCTTCATCTCTCTTCTTGCTTTTTCCTCTCTCTGCCTGGGCATGTTGGGCTCTTTCTTGGACCTGGACTGGGGGACAGGGACTTCTCCCTCTGTGGCGGGCCCAAAGAAGACCTATTGAGGACCTTGGGTCCCGGCTGCTGCGGGTCTTGACGAGTGAGGTACAAGGTGGTTCTTGGAGGTTCCGGAGGCCACCAGTGAGGAGAAGCTGTGTGGCCCATGTCTGGTGCTTTTTTTCATTTTGTTATTGTTTATAGCAGTTGGCCTGTTTTACTCCTAGACATTAGACTTTTATGTTTTACTTTTTGAACTCTATTTAGTAGAGCCATTAAACCTTTGCAATGTGAATTCAAATATGTTATCTAAAAAAATAATAAACTATTAAGTTGAAAAAAAAAAAGGTCTGAAATTAAGGTGTCAGCCAGGTTGTTTCCTTTTATGGACTGTGAGGTAAGGATGTGTTTTAGTTCTCTACTCTTAGCTTGTCAATGGCTGTTGTCTTTTTATACCTCTTTTCATTGTCATGTTCCTATGTTCCAAATCTTCACTTTCCATTGGGGACACTGGTTATATTGGATTAGGTCACACCTTCATGTCATCATAACTTGATTATCTCTATAAAGAACCTATCTACAAATAAGGCTGTGTTCTGAGGTGTCATGGGATAACTGGGTCTAGTTTCAGATCTTTGATGAAAGAAAGAACTGAAGAATGAGATATAGGTAAAGGTTAGCAGAGCAACATGATTTACTGTTAGATCAGTGAAAGTTCGTGCTTGAGAGAGAGTATGTTGGTATGCTTGAGGGTGAACTAGGCCCAATGAGTTTGAGGGTCATCCTCTTATATGATCTGTGCATTATGGATGGTGTCTGGGGTGAGGTTTAATTATAGGGGTGGTATTGGATTGCTGTTTGAGTATTTCTCATTTTGTCACCATTTTTTAACTTTTGAAAGTGTCATGGTAGGCCGGCGCCGCAGCTCACTAGGCTAATCCTCCGCCTTGCCGCGCCGGCACACTGAGTTCTAGTCCCGGTCAGGGCACCGGCTTCTGTCCCGGTTGCCCCTCTTCCAGGCCAGCTCTCTGCTGTGGCCAGGGAGTGCAGTGGAGGATGGCCCAGGTGCTTGGGCCCTGCACCCCATGGGAGACCAGGATAAGTACCTGGCTCCTGCCATCAGATCAGCGAGGTGCACCGGCAAAGGAAGACCTTTCTCTCTGTCTCTCTCTCTTTCACTGTCCACTCTGCCTGTCAAAAAAAAAAAAAAAAAAAAAAAAAAAAAAAAAGAAAAGAAAGTGTCATGGCCTCAGGTGCATGATGGGAGTGGAGTGTCAGCCAGTGTAATTTTATTTTTATGATATTACAATTAGCTACGTCATTTTGGGGGCACAGTCAGCAACCACGTTGGTCATTTTTGTGTGGCACAGTTTCTGGGTGGTGGTTTCCTAGAAATTGTAGTTTTCCACAGTACAAAAGTGGAGGCATTTGGTGGAGTAGGCAGGATCATAGGGATGGGCTGGTTACCTTATCTTCTTGTTAGCTCCTTCTTCACCTATGTCAGAGGTACCAGGAGTTAGGACTCAATATATTATTAGTGGGGCATAGAATTCAGCCCATAATATTTACCTCATATTAACTATTATATTGGGTTTATAATGATGTAATAATAAATACTCTAATGAAATTCAATTCATTTTTTAGAAGATTTATTTATTCATTTGAAAGGTAGAGTTACAGAGAGGCAGAGGCAGAGAGACAGAAAGAGAGAGATCTTCCATCTGCTGGTTCACTCCCCAGATTGCTGCAATGGCCGGACCTGGGTTGATCCAAAGCCAGGAGCCAGGAGCTTCTTCTGGATCTCCCACATGGGTGCAGGGGCCTAACCACTTGGGTCATCTTGTATTGCTTTTCCTGGCCATATCAGAGAGCTGAATTGGAAGTTGAATAGTCAAGACTCGAACCGGCACCCATATGGGTTGCTGGCACTGTAGGTAGTGCTTTACCCGCTATGCCACAGTGCCAGCTCCACATTTTAAAAATCTTATCTAAAATATAATATACTTTAGGGACCAACACCGTGGCATAGCGGGTAAAGGCACCACCTGCAGTGCCACCATCCCATATGGGCACTGGTTCAACTCCCGGCTGCTCCACTTCAGTTATGGCCCAAGAAAGCAGTAGGAGATGGCTCAAGTCCTTGGGCCCCTGCACCCATGTAGGAGACCCAGAAGAAGCTCCTAACTCCTGGCTTCAGATTGGCCCAGTTTTGGCTGTTGTGGCCATCTGAGGAATAAACTAGTGGATGAAAGACTTTCTCTCTCTCTTTGCCTCTGCCTCTCTGTAACTCTGCCTGTCAAGTAATAAATAAATAAATAAAAATCTTTTAAAAATATAATACACTTTGAAGTCTATTTTACCTTTCATGGTTTCCCTATCATCACTGAAAACTGCATGAATCACTGACACTTGTATGTTTTCCATTGTTGCTCCTAGTCTAGATTATAAATGGTTTATTTATGAAACAATATCTGTCTCTCTTAAACTATGCACAATTTGGGAACAAGAATTGTTACATCAAACCCAACATTTCCAGAATCTGAAAAAATCATATGGCTACTATTATCATGATTACCATTAATACAAAATTGTAAAGAAATTTATATTATTTTAATTACAAAATAAATAGTATGTTTACAACACCTATTAAAAAAATCTACGACCTGACACCATCAAGTTACTAGAGAACATTGGAGAAACCCTTCAAGATATTGGCACAGGCAAAGAGTTTCTGGAAAAGACCCGGGAGGCACAGGCAGTCAAAGCCAAAATCAACTATTGGGATTGCATCAAATTGAGAAGTTTCTGTACTGCAAAAGAAACAGTCAGGAGAGTGAAGAGACAACCGACAGAATGGGAAAAAATATTTGCAAACTATGCAACAGATAAAGGGTTAATAACCAGAATCTACAAAGAGATCAAGAAACTCCACAACATCAAAACAAACAACCCACTTAAGAGATGGGCCAAGGACCTCAATAGACATTTCTCAAAAGAGGAAATCCAAATGGCCAACAGACACATGAAAAAATGTTCAAGGTCATTAGCAATCAGGGAAATGCAAATCAAAACCACAATGAGGTTTCACCTCACCCCAGTTAGAATGGCTCACATTCAGAAATCTACCAACAACAGATACTGGCGAGGATGTGGGGAAAAAGGGACACTAACCCACTGTTGGTGGGAATGCAAACTGGTCAAGCCACTATGGAAGTCAGTCTGGAGATTCCTCAGAAACCTGAAGATAACCCTACCGTTCGACCCAGCCATCCCACTCCTTGGAATTTACCCAAAGGAATTTAAATTGGCAAACAAAAAAGCGGTCTGAAGCCTAATGTTTATTGCAGCTCTATTCACAATAGCTAAGACCTGGAACCAACCCAAATGCCCATCAACGGTAGACTGGATAAAGAAATTATGGGACATGTACTCTTTAGAATACTATACCGCAGTAAGAAACAACGAAATCCAGTCATTTGCAACAAAATGGAGGAATCTGGAACACATCATGCTGAGTGAAATAAACCAATCCCAAAGGGACAATTACCATATGTTCTCCCTGATCGGTGACAACTGACTGAACACCAAAAAGGAAACCTCCTGAAGTGAAATGGACACTATGGGAAACGGTGGCTTGATCAGCATAGCCCTGACTGTTAATGAACAACTTAATACATTATCCCTCTTAGTAGTTTTTTTGTCTGTTCTACTTAATATGACTGGTTTAATTCTGTAATTAATACACAGTTATTCTTAAGTGTTAAAAATTAACTGAAATGTGATCCCTGTTAAACATAAGAGTGGGAATAAGAGAGGAAGAGATGTATAATTTGGGACATGCTCAAGCTGACTTGCCCCAAATGGTAGAGTTAAAAACATACCAGGGGATTCCAATTCAATCCCATCAAGGTGGCATGTACCAATGCCATCTCACTATTCCAAGTGATCAATTTCAGTTCACAATTGATCATAATGAAAGGACTAAGAGTCAAAGGGAGCACATAAACAAGTCTAGTACCTGCTAACGCTAACTGATGGAGTAAATAAAGGGGAGAGTGATCCAACATGGGAAGTGAGATACTCAGCAGACTCATAGAATGGCAGATGTCCTAAATAGCACTCTGGCCTCAGAATCAGCCCTAAAGGCATTTGGATCTGGCTGAAAAGCCCATGAGAGTATTTCAGGCATGGAAAGCCAAGACACTCTGGCAAAAGATCTCTGTGAGTGAGATCCCAGTGGAAAGAACAGGTCTTCAAAGAAGGAGGTACCTTTCTCTGAAGGGAGGAGAGAACCTCCATTTTGACTATGACCTTGTCTAAACAAGATTAGAGTCGGAGAACTCAGAGGGCTTCCATAGCCTTGGAAACTCATGACTGGAGCATAGGGAGATTACTGATGCCATAGACAGGAGTGTCAATTGGTAAAGTCAACAATAGGAGTCACTGTGCACTTACTCCTCATGTAGGATCTCTGTCCTTAATGTGCTGTGTATTGAGATTTAATGCTATAACGAGTACCCAAACAATATATTTCACTTTGTGTTTCTATGGGGGTGCAAACTGTTGAAATCTTTACTTAATGTATACTAAACTGATCCTGTGTAAAAAAAAAAAAGAATCTGCATATGCTTAGATGGATCCTTTTATGTAGTGAAGAAATCATAATTTATCTTCCATTGCATAGGAATAATCTTTGATGGCATGAAAGTTCTCCTTTGGGCTATGCAGTGAGGAATAACAACTCTTTTAGGTCTAACATCTACAGTCTAATAAAGGCACAATTCCTTAAAAAAAATAAAATAAAATAAAATTGAAAAAAAATTTTCCATATGATTCATGCAAGGAAACATTTCTTTTTTTAATTTATTTTTTATTTAGTAAATATAAATTTTCAAAGTACAGTTAATGGATTACAATGGCTTCCCCCCGATAATTTCCCTCCCACACACACCCTTCCCATCTCCCACTCCCTCTACCATTCCATGCACATCAAGATTCATTTTCAATTCTCTTTATATACAGAAGATTAATTCAGTATATATTAAGTAAAGATTTCATCAGTTTGCACCCACACAGAAACAGAAAGTGTAAAATACTGTTTCAGTACTAGTTAAGAATTACTTCACGTTGGAAAACACACTAAGGACAGATCCAACATGAGAAGTAAGTACACAGTGACACCTGTTGTTGACTTAACAATTTGACACTCTTGTTTATGGCGTCAGTAATCTCCCTAGGCTCTAGTCATGAGTTGCCAAGGCTATGGAAGCCTTTTGGGTTCGCTGACTTCGATCTTATTCCGACAGGGTCATAGTCAAAGTGGAAGTTCTCTCCTCCCTTCAGAGAAAGGTACCTCCTTCTTGATGACCTGTTCTTTCCACTGGGATCTCACTCGCAGAGATCTTCCATTTAGGTCTTCTTTTTTTTTTTTTCCCAGAGTGTCTTGGCTTTCCATGCCTAAAATACTCTCATGGGCTCTTCAGCCAGATCTGAATGTCTTAAGGGCTGATTCTGAAGCCAGAGTGCTATTTAGGACATCTGCCATTCTCTGAGTTTACTGTGTATCCCGCTTCCCATGATGGATCGTTCTCTCCCTTTTTGATTCTATCAGCTAGTATTAGCAGAGGCTAGACTTGTTTGTGTGATCCCTTTGACTCAGACCTATCAGTGTGATCAATTGTGAACTGAAATTGATCACTGGGACTAGTGAGATGGCATTGGTACATGCCACCTTGATGGGATTGTATTGGGATCCCCTGGCATTATTCTAACTCCACCATTTGGGGCAAGTCCGATTGAGCATGTCCCAAATTGTACATCTCCCTCTCTTATTCCCACTCTTATATTTAACAGGGATCACTTTTCAGTCAAAATTTAAACACCTAAGAATAATTGTGTGTTAATCACAGAGTTCAACCAATAGTACCAGAACAAAACAAAGAGAAAATACTAAAATGGGTAAAGTATTACATTGTACATCAAAGTCAGGACAAGAGCTGATCAAGTCACTGTTTCTCATAGTGTCCATTTCACTTCAACAGGTTTCCCCTTTGGTGCTCAGTTAGTTGTCGCCAATCAGGGAGAACATATGATGTTTGTCCCTTTCGACTGGCTTAATTCACTCAGCATGATGTTTTCCAAATTCTTCCATCTTTTTGCCAATGACCGGATTTCGTTGCTTTGACTGCTGTGTAGTATTCTATAGAGTACATGTCCCATAATTTCTTTATCCAGTCTACTGTTGATGGGCATTTGGGTTGGTTCCAGGTCTTAGCTATTGTGAATTGAGCTGCAATAAACATAAATGTGCAGACTGCTTTTTTGTTTGCCAATTTCATTTCCTTTGGGTAAATTCCAAGGAGTGGGATGTCTGGGTTGAATGGTAGGGTTATCTTCAGGTTTCTGAGGAATCTCCAGACTGATGTCCATAGTGGCTTAACCAATTTGCATTTCCACCAACAGTGGATAAGTTTCCCTTTTTCCCCACATCCTCGCCAGCATCTGTTGTTGGTAGATTTCTGAATGTGAGCCATTCTAACCAGGGTGAGGTGAAACCTCATTGTGGTTTTGATTTGCATTTCCCTGATTGCTAGTGATCTTGAACATTTTTTCATGTGTCTGTTGGCCATTTGGATTTCCTCTTTTGAGAAATGTCTATTGAGGTCGTTGGCCCATCTCTTCAGTGGATTGTTTGTTTTGATGTTGTGGAGTTTCTTGATTTCTTTGTAGATTCTGGTTATTAACCCTTTGTCAGTTGCATAGTTTGCAAATATATTTTCCCATTTTGTTGGTTGCCTCTTCACTTTCCTGACTGTTTCTTTTGCAGTACAGTAACTTCTCAATTTAATGCAATCCAAAATGTTACTTTGGCTTTGAGTTCCTGTGCTTCTGGGGTGTTTTCCAAGAAGTCTTTGCCGTACCTATATCTTGCAGATTTTCTCCAATGCTTTCTAATAATTTGATGGTGTCGAGTCATAGATTTAAGTTTTTAATCCATGTTGAGTGAATTTTTGTGTAAGGTGAAAGGTAGGGATCTTGCCTCATATGTCTGCACGTGGAAAGCCAATTTTCCCAGCACCATTTATTGAATAGACTGTCCTTACTCCAGGGATTGTTTTTGGATCCTTGATGAAATATAAGTTGGCTGTAGATGTTTGGATTGATTTCTGGTGTTTCAATTCTGTTCCATTGGTCTATCCATCTGTTTCTTACCAGTACCATGCTGCTTTGATAACAACTGCCCTGTAGTATGTCCTGAAATCTGATATTGTGTTGCCTCGGGCTTTGTTTTTGTTGTACAAGATTGCTTTAGCTATTCAAGGACTCCTGTGTCTCCATAGGAATTTCAGCATCATTTTTTCCAGGTCTGAGGAGAATGTCTTAGGTATCTTGATTGGTATTGCATTGAATCTGTAAATTGCTTTTGGGAGAATGGACATTTTGATGATATTGATTCTTCCAATCCATGAGCATGGAAGAATTTTCCATTTGTTTGGTTTCCTCTTCTATTTCTTTCTCAATGGTTTTGTAATTTTCATCGTAGAGATTTTTAACATCCTTGGTTAAGTTTATTCCAAGGTATTTGATTGTTTTTGTAGCTATTGTGAATGGGATTGATCTTAGAAGTTCTTCCTCAGCCATGTCATTGTCTGTGTATACAAAGGCTGTTGATTTTGTGCATTGATTTTATATCCTGCTACTTTGCAAAATCTTCTATGAGTTCCAATAGTCTCTTAGTAGAGTTCTTTGGATCCCCTAAGTAAAGAATCATATCATCTGCAAACAGGGATAATGTGACTTCTTCCTTCCCCATTTGTATCCCTTTAATTTCTTTTTCTTGCCTTATAGCTCTGGCTAAAACTTCCAGAAATATATTGAATAGCAGTGGTGAGAGTGGGCATCCCTGTCTGGTACCAGATCTCATTGGAAATGCTTCCAACTTTTCCCCATTCAATAGGATGCTGTTCGTCGGTTTTTCATAGATTGCTTTGATTGTATTGAGGAATGCTCCTTCCACAACCAGTTTGCTTAGCATTTTCATCATAAGAAGGTGTTGTATTTTATCAAATGCTTTCTCAGCGTCTATTGAAATAATCATATGGTTTTTCTTCTGCAGTCTGTTAATGTGGTGTATCACATTGATTGTTTTGCGCACATTAAACCATCCCTGCATACCAGGGACAAATCCCACTTGGTCTGAGTAGATGATCTTTCTGATGTGTTGTTGCATTCTATTGGCCAGAATTTTATTGAGGATTTTGCATCTATGTTCATCAGGGATGTTGGTCTGTAATTCTCTTTCAATGCTGCATCTTTTTCCGGCTTAGGAATTAAGGTGATGCTGGCTTCATAGAAAGAATTTGGGAGGATTCCCTCTTTTTCGATTATTCTGAATAGTTTGAGAAGAATTGGAGTTAGTTCTTCTTTAAACGTCTGGTAGAATTCAGCAGTGAATCCATCTGGTCCTGGGCTTTTCTTTGTTAGAAGGCCCTTTATTACTGTTTCAATTTCTGTCTCAGTTATGGGTCTGTTTAGGTTTTCGATGTCTTCCTGGTTCAATTTCGGTAGGTTGCATGTGTCCAGGAATCTATCCATTTCTGATAGGTTTCCCTGTTTGCTGGCATACAAGTCCTGGTAGTAATTTCTGATGATTCTTTTTATCTCTGTGGTGTCTGTTGTTATGTTTCCTTTTTCATCTCTGATTATATGGATTTGGGTCTTTTCTCTTCTTTTTTTAGTTAGTTGGGCCAATGGGGTGTCAATTTTGTTTATTTTTTCAAAAAACCAGCTCCTCGTTCGGCTGATTTTTTGTAATGTTTTTTTTTTGGATTCAATCCTGTTGATTTCTTCTCTGATTTTAATTATTTCTCTTCTCCTACTAGATTTGGGTCTGGTTTGCTGTAGATTTTCTAGATCCTTGAGGTGAATTGAAAGCTCATCTATTTGGTGCCTTTCCAATTTCTTGATGTAGGCACCTATTGATAAAAACTTTCCTCTTAACACTGCTTTTGCTGTATCCCATAAGTTTTGGTATGTTGTGCTGTTATCCTCATTTACTTCCAGAGAAATTTTGATTTCTCTTTTGATTTCTTCTATGACCCATTGTTCATTCAGGAGCATGTTGTTCAATCTCCATGTGTTTGCGTATGCTCTAGGGATTCCTGAGTTGCTAATTTCCAACTTCATTCCTTTATGGTCTGAGAAGCTGCATGGTATGATTCTAATTCTTTTGAATTTGCTGAGACTTGCTTTATGGCCTAGTATGTGGTCAATCCTAGAGAAGGTTCCATGTACTGCTGAGAAGAATGTAAATGCTTTATATGTACGATAAAAAGTTCTGTAGATATCTGTTAGATCCATTTAGGCTATAGTGTTGTTTAAATCTACTGTCTCCTTGTTGATCTTCTGTCCTGTTGATCTGTCTATTTCTGAGAGTGGAGTATTGAAGTCCCCAGTACTATTGTATTGGGGTCTAAGTCTCCCTTTAAGTTCCTTAACAAATCTTATAAATAGACCGGTGCCATGTAATTAGGTGCATATACATTGATAATTGTTATATCTTCCTGTTGAATTGATCTGTTAATCCATATATAGTGCCCCTCTTTGTCTTTCTTAACAGTTTTTGTGGTAAAGTTTATGTTGTCCGATATTAAGATGGCTACGCCCGCTCTTTTTTCATTTCTGTTGGCATGGTATATCTTTTTCCAGCCTTTCACTTTCAGTCTGTATGGATCTTTGTTGGAAAGATGTGTTTCTTGTAAGCAGCAAATAGATGGGTTTTGTTCCTTAACCCAGTCAGCCAATCTGTGTGTTTTAACTGGAAAGTTGAGGCCATTAACGTTCAATGTTACTAATGATAAGTGGTAACTTTGCCCTGCCATTTGCCAAAGATATTTTCTAATATATGCTTTGAATTCCCTGTGATCTTTTGCTGTGAGGTTTCCTTCCTTTACCTTCTTTCATGTTGATGACTGTGTTTCTGTTTTTCTGTGTGCAGGACATCTTTAAGCATATTTGCAGGGTTGGATGAGTGGCGAGAAATTCTTTCAATTTCTGTTTGCTATGAAAGGTCTTTATTTCACCTTCATTCACAAATGATAGCTGTGCAGGATATAATATTCTGGGCTGGCAGTTTTTCTCTCTTAGTACCTGGCTATATCTCGCCATTCCCTCCTAGCTTTTAGGGTTTCTGATGAGAAGTCAGCTGTGAGTCTAATTGGAGATCCTCTGAGAGTAATCTGACGTTTCTCTCTTGCACATTTTAGGATCTTTTCTTTCTGTTTCACTGTGGTGAGTTTGATTACAACGTGTCATGGTGAGGATCTCTTTTGGTCGTGTTTATTAGGGGTTCTGTGAGGTTCCTGTACTAGGATGTCTCTGTCCTTCTCCAAACCTGGGAAGTTCTGTGCAAGTATCTCACTAGAAAGGCCTTCTAATCCTTTCTCCCTCTCCATGCCTTCAGGAACTCCTAGAACCCAAATTTTTTTTTTTAACAGTATCCTGTGGATTCCGCACAATATGTTTTAGATTACTAATTTCCTCTTCTTTTCTTTGGTCTGACTGTATCCTTTCCTGTTCTGTGTCTTCTAAGTCTGATATTCTCTCTTCTGCTTTACTCATTCTGTTTTTAAGGCTTTCTAATGTGTTTGTCATTTGATCTATTGATTTCTTCATTTCATTATGATTTCTCGTCACTATCACAGTTTCCTGTTGTACTAGTTGTTTCATTTCATTTTGATTCCTCCTTAATATTTCATTTTCATGAGAAATATTTTCAATCTTGTCCATTAAGGATTTCTGTAGTTCAAGAATTTGTTTTTGAGAACTTCTTAATGTTCTTATCAATTTTTTGAGATCTGCTTCTTGCATTTCTTCTATCTCATCATCTTCATAATCTTGAATTGGGGTATCTATTTCATTGGGGGGCGTCATGGTGTCTTCTTTGTTCTTATTACCTCGGTTTTTGCGTTTGTTGTTTGGCATATTGGAGATATTCTTTGGTTTCTTAACTGTGGTGTCTTTTCTTATTATACTATGACTCTCGATTAAGTGGACTGTCTGTTTTTGATGGAGCCTTAGAGGCTTGAGATGGGTGTGGCCTGAGAGCTCTGTTTGGTTCCTCAGTGTTAAGGGTGTGTCAAAGGTGACACTCCCAGGTTAGGCGTGGTAAATAACTCTCTCTCTCTTTCTCTTTCTTTCTTTCTTTCTGATGCAAAAGGGAAGTAATTTGCACAGCTGAGTGGAATTGGAGGTAGTTAGCAGGCAAATGATATACCCACAGGAGCCAGAGATAGGAAGCTCTTTCCCAAGGACCACACAGGGAATCTGTTCTGCCCTCAGCGTGGGCTCAAATTATCCTCCTGTTGTCTCCCACTTGGTTGCCAATGTTACAGAATTTTAGCGTCTCTGGAGAGTACTCACGTGAATTCCGTGAGTTCTCTCCCCCACCGTCTCTTTTTTCACAGTCTCAGTTCAGTAGCACCACACATTCACTAGGTCCTAATCTGTGAACTCACCCCCCGCCCCCCAGAGTTAGGTTTTTCTGCTAGGCTAGGCTCAGGGCCGGTGGAGACCTGAGGTCGCCCTGCTTATGACACATGTCCAAGATGGTGCCTGCTCTTTGTCATGCTCACCTTTGAGAGGTGAGCAGAGAGAGAGAAACGCGTGTCCATATCGTCACTGTTTTTTTTCTCTGTCTTTCTTTTGTAGTTAGCCTGGTGAACTTTTCCCCACGGGGTCGTTCCCTCTAGTCTCCTCTTTCCACTTGCCTGCCGGTGTCTCGGGCTATTGAGGTTCGGCTCACCTCACGTTCCAGCACTGGTGTGTTGAGTCTGCCGCTGGTGTCCCGAACTGTGGGCTCCCATGCTCTCCACGCAGGTCCATTGTGAATCACTAGTTCCAGAAGAGTTTCCTCTGTTGTTTCTTCCCCTACTCTTCCTTGAACCTGCAGTATCTCCACTTTTATTAAACTGTCTCTCCCTGGACTATCAGTGTGCTCCCTTCCTATTCCGCCATCTTGCAACTCCCCAGCACAAGGAAACATTTCACTGTAAATTTTTTTTGCCTGTGTTTTCTGAAATTTCTTAGAAATCATATTGTAATTAGCTGTAGAAGTTTCTTAGAAATCAGAAGAATTTCAAGTAGGTTTTGGTGAATAAGTATCTTGAAAACATTTTTGTTAACATTTTTATATACATTTTTTTGACTTAAAGTTTGCAGATATTTATGGAATACCAATGATGTTTCAATACATGTATATAATGTTTAATGTCCAATTAGGGCATATATATTTGTCTCCTGAATATTAAACATTTCTTTAGGGGAAAACATTAAAAATTCTGTCTTCTAGATTTCTTTTTTATAGAGAAATATACAGTATATAAACTTTTTTATTGTTACCTTTCTGTGTAATAGAACTCTAGAACTATGACTTGGTGCTTGTTAATCAATCTTTCCTTATCCTTCTCATCCCACTTTCCTGCCCAACATTTAGCAATCACTATAATACTTTTTAAAAATTATTTTATTTAATTGAAAGGCAGAGTTATATATACAGAGAGAGGTAGAGACAAACACAGAGAGAGACACACACAGATAACGTTCTTCCATCTGCTGGTTCATTTCCCAGGTAGATGCAATAGTAGAGCTGGGCCAAGCCAAAGCCAGGAGCAAGGGGCTACTTCTCAGTCCCTCACATAGGTGCAATGGCCAAAATATTTGGGCCATCCTCTGCTGCTTTCCTAGGTGCATTAGCAGGGAGCTGGATTGGAACTTGAACCAGTGTGCATCTGGGATGCCAGTGCTGCAGTTGGTGGCTTAGCCCTCTTTGCCACAACAGTGGCCCCTTTTTAGCACTTTTAAAGTCTTTGTTGCTTGGCGTATTTGAATTAACATAATGACGTGAGGTTTCATCCATTTGTTGTGAATGATGTGATCACATCTTTTTATGGGTAAGTAGTATTCTATTGTGTATCTGTACCACAGTTTGTTTATTCATCAGTGCACGGGCACTAAGGTTATTTCCATTTCTCGGCCATTGTGAGTGGTGCTGCAGCAGACATAGATGGGCAGATGTATCTTCAAAAGCCTCATTTTATTTCCCTTGTGTATGTACTCAGTAGTGGGATTACTGGATCATATGGCAGTTCTATTTTTAGTTTTTTTTGGAACCTCCATACTGTTTGCCACAATGGCTTCTAACTTACATTTACACCCACGGTGTGCAGCAGTTCCCCTTTCTCCACATATTCACTAGAATTTGTTTGTTTGTTTATTTATTTATTTGAAAGACGGAGTTAGGCAGTAAGGGAGAGAGACTGAGAGAAAGGCCTTCCTTCCATTGGTTCACCCCTCAAATGGCCACTACAGCCGGAGTTGTGCTGATCCAAAGCCAGGAGCCAGGTGCCTCCTCCCAGTCTCCCATGCGGGTGCAGGGGCCCGAGCACTTGGACCATTCTCCACTGCCCTCCTGGGCCACAGCAGAGAGCTGGACTGGAAGAGGAACAACTGGGACTAGAACCCGGTGCCCACATGGGATGCTGGCAATGCAGGCAGAGTGGTTAGCCAAGTGAGCCACAGCGCTGGCCCCCCTTCACTAGCGTTTGCTATCTTTTGTCTTTTTGATACTAGTCAACTTAACTGAAGTGATGCACTATCTCATTACAGTGTTGATTTGTATTTACCTGATGATTGGTGACATTGAGCATTTTTTTTCATTTACTTATTTTTAGGACCTTTCTATTAGAGTCAAATATACTATATATAAAAAGATTCTACATATGTACTTACAACTAATATATGGAAAGTGCCAACTGAAGAAAAGATGTGATATCACAACTCTAACAGAGACTCAAAACATGTAAAAACTGGAAATACACAGAATTCAAAAAGTTTTTATTTATTTTTTATTTTTAATATTTTTTTGAAAGCCAGTTACAGAGAGGGAGAGGGAGAGGAAGAGGGAGAGAGAGAAAGAGATCTTCCATCTGCTGGTTCACTCCCCAAATGGCTGCAATGGCAGAGCTGGACCGATCTGAAGCCAGGAACCAGGAGCTTCTTCCAGGTCTCCCACATGGGTGCAGGGGCCCAAGGACTTGAGCCACCTCCACTGCTTTCCCAGGCCACAGCAGAGAGCTGGATTGGAAGTGGAGCAACCAGGACTCGAACCAGCACCCATATGGGTTGCTGGCACTGCAGGCAGTGGCTTTACCCACTATACTACAGTGCTGGCCCCCAAAATTTTTTTTAAAAAAGATGAAATACTGGTGTGGGTATTATGGTGCAGTAGCTTAAGTCACCTCTCAGGATGCCAACATCCCATAGCAGAACCTCAGTTCAAGTCCCAGCTACTCTTCTTCTGATAATGCTTCTTGGTAATGCATCCTGGGAGGCAGCAAATAATGGCTCAAATTCATGGGACCCTGCTACCCAGTTGAGAAACCTGGGTAAAGTTTCAATATTCTGGCTTTGTCCTGATCTAGCGCTTCCTGAGAGAACCAGAAGATGTAAAGCCAATCTTTCTCTGCTTTTCAAGTAGATGAACATAAATAAATACTTAAAAACATCTTTTTTCCTCATATTCTATTTCATGTCTCATAAAATTTGCACAGTATTAATCATGGTATAAATGCGAGGTTTTAGCACTTTTTAAAGCTTAAGATTTTATTGAGTACTTTTCTATTTTTACAGGAATGAAGAACCTTTAAAAAGCCCTTACTGTAATTAAAAATAAAGAAATTTCCAGTTTTCAGTTATGTTTACTCAGTCCTGGTATACTATCTGTTACCTGCAGCCATTTAGATCAATTGACTGTAGAATTATGTTCTTGGGTGTGCTGAATGCAGGAGTTCTGACTCCATTAAGAGTTATTCTCACAGAGTTTGCTAGATGCCTCTTTTTCTGGGGATATCAATAAGGTACAAGGTTATTATGGTTTCCAAGAGGGTAGGTGAGTGCTTCCTGTGAGGTAGACGAAACTGTGAATTCCATCTTTCAGAAAAGAATATAAAATCACAACTCTGGATCTACGTTAAGAATAGATTCATCATTAATTATGGGAAAATTATAAACAATTAGACTGAAGGAATATCCAGAACAGTGCCAAAAAAAATCATCTATTTGTGTTTACAGCATCCAAAGGAGGATTAACAGAAAGGTCCTAAAGTGCAGATTACTGTTCTCTTCTCTGTCATGAAGCTTTACATGATTCTATTCTGTATGTTTATACCCCAGGTTGGAGGAGAAGAGAACTTTCTCAAATATGTTCTATGTATGTATTTCACAAATCAGGAAATATTTAAAAAATTGCACAAAATTATGAAAATAATAATCCAGGACAAATTTGAAAGGTATTTACCAATGTAATTTTTCCCTTGTCAACAAATTTTGTTTTAAATTTGCAAATGGACACCACATGATGGTGTATATTTTGATGATACAGTGTGATAATTCATCACATGCTTATAATATGTAACAATTAAATCAGTGTAATTAACACCCCCCCCTTACTTACACAGTTACTATTTCTTTGTGTTGTTAGCTTTGAACTCTTTTCTTCTAGTTCTTTATAAAATATAAAATAAATTGTGCATTATTTTTATTTGAAAGAGCTACAGAGGGAGAGAGAAAGAGAGATATTCCATCTGTTGGTTCACACTCCAGATGACTGCAACAACCAGGGCTGGGCCAGGCTGAAAACAGGAGCCAGGAGCATCATCTGGGTATCCCATGTGGATATAGAGGTCCAAGCACTTGGGTCATCTTCCACTGCATTCCCATGTACATTAGCAGGAAGCTGGATCACAAGTGGAGAACCTGTGTCTCAAAATGGTGCCCATATGGGATCTGATGTCCAGCCAAGAGATCTTCTTGAAGCACTAGTGTGTGGCCCCAGCCAGGATCCATCAGCTGCTTCAAGTTCTTCTCCCAGTTCTTTGCAAAGAGACAATCCATGCGAGAAGGAGCTGTCTTATAAGACTTACCCACATCTGGGAGTTGTTTATCTAACTGATGGTTACAAGGTCCCTCAGTAGGAAGCAGAGGTGGGGGAAATGTGCCTGGGGCCCCTGACAACTGCCAGCAGTCAGTCAGGTCATGTATGGATCTCAGTGTGCTGAGTCCTTATCCAGGGTTTTTCCCAGGGGCCATAGTGTGCCATCCCCTTTCAACCCCCTGCATAGGCTAGGTAGGCAGTCTTCCAGCCAGGCAAAGGTTCACCCACAGGTAATAGTTTTTTTTTTTTAATTAGACTTGTTCCTTTCAGGTTCTGTCCTGTGAAGCTATTCTAGTTTATGTAGTTGATTTAAAATAACAAAATTACAAGTGGTTAAATTCTGCAACATATAAATATAATAACAATAATGTATTAATGAAGCTTTAATAAAGAAAAATGTTGCTATTTTATTGTTAAAGAAAATAGTTCTGTTATTTAGTTACAGAGCTCTGCTTTCTAAAGCAATTTTGTGGGCAGGAACATGGTAACCCAATGCCCATATTTCCTAAGAGTTTCAAAGGATGAGGCCCCAAGCCATTTAAATTGAAATTCAATAGTGCAGAGTACAAAACTGCTTTGGAAAAAGAATGCAAAATTGAGAAATATGTTAAAGTTGTCCTTGGTGTTGCAGGAAAATGTGATAGGATTCCTTTGAATGTCAAAATGGGAGAAAACTTTTGATAGTAATTTTTCACAAAATTATAAATATAAATCAAATTGACCTGGAAAATAACTGAACTTCATGAACTAAAAACTCACTTAAAGGAGCAAGTAAAAATAGAGCTAAGGTATAAAAAGACCTAGAGATGCTCCCAATCAGGGAATATGGGGGAGGGCACAGAGAAAAGCCTTTTTGGATGAGTAAGAGAATGAAGGAGAAGATTGATGATATAGTAAAGGTGCCAGTATAAATAGTGTCAGTAAGGAAGTTATGAAACGTGATGGGATATAAATAAATAAGATCTAAGAAAGATAGACACAGAAATGACTGCACCATGTAGATAGTAGGAAAGGGAAAATGCAGGCGTGAAATGAAAAAGAAGCTTAATATTTATGGACATGGCCTAGAAATCAATTGAACATCCTGATGTCTTGCCATTCTCTTCCACTATTCTCTTCTTTACCACTTCATCATGCACCACACAAAGCACCCTCCTCATTCCTTTCATTGGCATTGGAAGAAAGCACAATGCCATTACTCTCAAGATCCTCAAAAATTTGTCAGCCTCTTACAGATGGAAGAGATGTGAAGTGAGTACTGATGATGGCAGGTCTCAGAGAGAGATTGCTTTCTGCTTCCCAGCCAAATCCTCAGAGCTAGAGAAGGGGCACTGAACAGTGTTTTCTAGGATTTTAAATACCTACTCAATAGGGCAATTTCCAAACCCCAACTTAGCATAAAAGAATCAGAGGGGTTCAAGTGAGGGATGGAGGTGGCAGAATCTCCTGCCATGAAGAGGCCAGTTAGTAGGATAATGAATGTTTGACGGCATCCTCTGTGAGATGCTGACAGAGACAGAGGGCCCAATGAAAGATCTCAGAGGCACCTATGCAGACAGAGGGCATCAGCACCAGACGCCTGAGCCTCATGTCTTGGGACAGTGAAGAGTCTCCATAAATGTGGACCATTCCTGGGAAGCCTAAACTACAGAGATCAAGTTTCTGTCATCATGGATGAAAGGAGACTGTTTAAAAAATTAAATCTGTATAGCAATGTCAATATAATTACAGGTTTCACACCTGATTTGTGAACTACAATTCATCACTTTCATGGATTTCACAGGATGTGCTAAGAACTCATGAAACCTCAAATCATGAGTTTATAAATATGCAGTGTCTTGTAAAAAATGCTTTTTCAAATTAACTTGCAATACTTTCCAACTAAATTTAGTAGTACACACATACTTTTTAATGTTCAAAGCTTGGGGCCATCATCGTGTCGTAGTGGGAAGTCACCACCTGCATTGGGAGCATCCCCTATAAGTGTTAGTTTGTGTCCTGGCTGCTCCACTTCTGATGCAGCTCCCTGCTAATGGCTTGGGAAAGCAGTAGAAGATGGCATAACTGTTTGGGCCCTTGCCACCCATGTGGGAGACCCAGATGGAGTCCCTGTCTCCTGACTTTGATCTGTCACAGTGCTGGCCATTGTAGCCATTTAGGGGGTGAACCAGCAGATAGAAGATCTCTCTCTCTCTTTCTGTCTCTCCTTCACTCTCTGTAATTCAGATTTTCAAAATAAATACATAGATCTTTAAATAATTAAATCTGAAAGAATCAAAAACATAATTATTGAAAGGCAAAGTTACATAGAGACAAAGAGAGAAAGACAAAGGAAAGACAAAGATCTTCCATCTACTGGTTCACTTCCCAAATGGCTGCAATGGCCAGAGCTGTGCCCATCCAAAGCCAGGAGAAAGGAGCTTCATCCCAGTCTCCTACGTGGGTGCAAGGGCCCAAGCACTTGGGCCATTTTCCACTCCTTCCCAGGTGCATTAGCAGGAAGCTGGGTTGGAAGTGGAGCGGCTGGGATTTGAACCAGTACCCATATGTGATGCCAGTGCTGTAGGTGGCAGCTTTACCCACTATGCTGCAGCACTGGTCCCTAAGTTAGTATTATAAAGAGATAGCATAAGAAAGATACTCTGCTGAATATTTTACATGCATTGTTTCCTTAAACTTCGAACAAATCTTGTTTCCCTTATTCCCTTAATCTTCAAACAAACCTTGATCAGTACTATTGCTACCCCCACTTTACAGGTGAGTAAATTATGGCAGAGAGAGTATTAGTGCATTGTTCCATTTTGCACATCTGAAAAGTTATACATCCAGGATTTTGAACCTGGCCTCTCTGATGCCAGAGCTTGTGGTCTTAGTCATCATGAGTATAGGTGTCCACTGTGGTATAAGTCATCATCACAAGGGAACATGGCAGGATCTCTGGGGTCCTTCTGCATCTCCAGAATTGAAGTAGTACTAATCTTTCATATACGGCAGAGTATAAGATTAAAAATTATCAAGTACATATTTATAGCCTAATCAAATACTTTATTTTGGTGTAGAGCAAACAAACAATAAAATGGTTACAAAACAGCAGGTAAGTTAGCACAACCTAGAATAAAGGGGAAATGGAACAGTCTGCAGGAAAGAAAAAAAATAAAAATCTACATTATCTCAGATAATGCTAAAGACACCTTTTTTAGGTGGGCACTGTGGTATAGCAGGTAAAAGCTGCCATCCACAGTGTCCGCATCCCAAATGGGCACTGGTTTGAGTCCTGGTACTCCACTTCCCATCCAGCTCTCTCTATGGCCTTGGAAAGTAGTAGAGGATGCCCCAAGTCTTTGGGCCCCTGCACTCTCATGGAGACTCAGAAGAAGGTCCTGGCTCCTGGCTTTGGATCAGCTCAGCTCTGGCTGTTGTGGCCATTTGGGAAGTGAACCAGCTAACGGAAGACCTCTCTCTCTTCCTACCTTTGTAACTCTCTCAAATACAATAAAATAAATGCTTAAAAACGCCTGTTCATATACTTAGCCCATTTCCTCAATAGATTTCTTGTTTTGTTGTTGTTTAGTTTCTTGAGCTTCTTATTCTAGATATTAATGCTTTACCAGATGTGTCATCTACAAATATTTATTCCCATGCTGTTGGTTGGCTTTTGTTGAGTGTTTCTTTTGCAATACAAAAACTTCCTAGCTTGATGTAATCCCATTTATCTGTTTTGCTTTTATTGACTGTGCTTCGGAGGCCTTCTTGGAGTATTTACCTAATCCAATGTCCTTCAGTGTTTCTCCTATGTTTTCCTGTAGTAATTTGATGGTATTTGAACTTAAATTCAGATCTCTGATCCATTATAAGTTCATTTTTGTATAAAATGTTAGGTAGGGGTCTTGTTTGATACTTTTGCATTCAGAAATACAATTTTTTAAAACTTTTATTTAATGAATACAAATTTCCAAAGTACAGCTTATGGATTACAATGGCTTCCCCCCCATAACGTCCCTCCCACCCGCAACCCTCCCCTTTCCCACTCCCTCTCCCCTTCCATTAAAGATTCATTTTTGTTTCTCTTTATATACAGAAGATCAGTTTAGCATACATTGAGTAAAGATTTCAACAGTTTGCTCCCACACAGAAACATAAAGTGAAAAATACTGTTTGAGTACTAGTTATAGCATTAAATCTCAATGGACAGCACACTAAGGACAAAGATCCTACATGAGGAGTAAGTGCACAGTGACTCCTGTTGTTGACTTAACAAATTGACACTCTTGTTTATGGCATCAGTAATCACCCTGGGCGCTTGTCATGAGCTGCCAAGGCTATGGAAGCCCCCTGAGTTCACTGACTCTGATCATATTTAGACAAGGCCATGGTCAAAGTGGAAGTTCTTTCCTCCCTTCAGAGAAGGGTACCTCCTTCCTTGATGACCCGTTCTTTCCACTGGGATCTCACTCATGGAGATCTTTCATTTAGTTTTTTTTTTTTTTGCCAGAGTGTCTTGGCTTTCCATGCCTGAAATACTCTCATGGGCTTTTCAGCCAGATCCAAATGCCTTAAGGGCTGATTCTGA
Organism: Oryctolagus cuniculus; assembly: GCF_051225735.1. NCBI lineage: Eukaryota > Metazoa > Chordata > Mammalia > Lagomorpha > Leporidae > Oryctolagus > Oryctolagus cuniculus. Next base: position 65,334,615 of record NC_142870.1, read on the forward strand.
GGCCAGAGTGTTGTTTAGGACATCTGCCATTCTATGGGTCTGCTGTGTATCTCACTTCCCATGTTGGATATTCTCTCCCTTTTTGATTCTATCAGCTAGTATTTGCAGACACTATTCTTGTTTATGTGATCCCTTTGATTCTTAGTCCTATCATTATGATCAGTTGTGAGCAGAAATTGATCACTGGGACTAGTGAGATGGCATTGGTACATGCCACCTTGATGGGATTGAATTGGAATCCCCTGGTATGTTTCTAACTCTACTGTTTGAGTTAAGTCAGCTTGAGCATGTCCCGAATTGCACATCTCTTCCCTCTCTTATTCCCACTCTTATATTTAACAGTGATCACTTTTCAGTTAAGTTTCAGCACTTAAGAAGAATTGTGTATTGATTACAGTATTCAACCAAAAGTATTAAGTAGAACAAACAAAAAAATACTAAGAGGGATAACATATTAAGTTGCTCATCAACAGTCAGGGTGAGGGCTGATCAAGTCACCATTTCTCATAGTGTTCATTTCACTTTAACAGGTTTCCTTTTTGGTGCTCAGTTAGTCGTCACCTATCAAGGAGAACAAGTGGTATTTGTCCCTTTGGGACTGGCTTATTTCACTCAGCATAATGTTTTCCAGATTCCTAACAGGGTTCACTTTTCAGTTAAAATTTAAACACCTAAGAATAATTGTGTGTTAATCATAGAGTTCAACCAATAGTACTAAAACAAAAAAAATACTAAAATGGATAAAGTATTACATTGTACATAAACAGTCAGGACAAGAGCTGATCAAGTGACTGTTTCTCATAGTGTCCATTTCATTTCAAAAAGTTTCCCCTTTGGTGCTCAGTTAGTTGTCACCAATCAGGGAGAACATATTGTGATGCCTCCAGCTTCATTTTTGTTGTACAAGATTGCTTTAGCTATTCGAGGTCTCCTGTGTCTCCATATAAATTTTAGCATCATTTTTTCCAGGTCTGAGAAGAAGGTCTTAGGTATCTTGATTGGTATTGCATTGAATCTATAAATTGCTTTTGGGATAACGGACATTTTGATGATATTGATTTTTCCAATCCATGAGCATGGAAGATTTTTCCATTTCTTGGTATCCTCTTCTATTTTTTTCTTTAAGGTTTTGTAATTTTCATCGTAGAGATCCTTAACGTCCTTGGTTAAGTTTATTCCAAGGTATTTGATTGTTTTTGTAGCTATTGTGAATGGGATTGATCTTAGAAGTTCTTCCTCAGCCGTAGCATTTCCTGTGTATACAAAGGCTGTTGATTTTTGTGCATTGATTTTATATCCTGCTACTTTGCCAAACTCTTCTATGAGTTCCAATAGTCTCTTAGTAGAGTTCTTTGGGTCCCCTAAATAAAGAATCATATCATGTGCAAACAGGGATAGTTTGAGTTCTTCCTTCCCAATTGGTATCCCTTTAATTTCTTTTTCTTGCCTAATAGGTCTGGCTAGAACCTCCAGAACTATATTGAATAGCGGTGGTGAGAGTGGGCATCCCTGTCTGGTACCAGATCTCAGTGGGAATGCTTCCAACTTTTCCCGATTCAATAGGATGTTGGCTGTGGGTTTTTCATAGATTGCTTTGATTGTATTGAGGAATGTTCCTTCCAAACCCAGTTTGCGTAGAGTTTTCATCATGAAAGGGTGTTGGATTTTATCAAATGCTTTCTCGGTGTCTATTGAGATAATCATATGGTTTTTCTTCTGCAGTCTGTTAATGTGGTGTATCACATTGATTGTTTTGCGCACATTAAACCATCCCTGCATACCAGGGATAAATCCCACTTGGTCTGGGTGGATGATCTTTCTGATGTGTTGTTGCATTCTATTGGCCAGAATTTTATTGAGGATTTTTGCATCTATGTTCATCAGGGATATTGGTCTGTAATTCTCTTTCAATGCTGCATCTTTTTCCGGCTTAGGAATTAAGGTGATGCTGGCTTCATAGAAAGAATTTGGGAGGATTCCCTCTTTGTCGATTGTTCTGAATAGTTTGAGAAGAATTGGAGTTAGTTCTTCCTTAAATGTCTGGTAGAATTCAGCAGTGAATCCGTCTGGTCCTGGGCTTTTCTTTATGGGAGGGCCTTTATGACTCTTTCAATTTCTGTTTCAGTTATGGGTCTGTTTAGGTTTTCTATGTCTTCCTGGTTCAATTTAGGTAGGTTGCATGTGTCCAGGAATCTAACATGATTCTTTTTTTATTATTTTTTATTTATTTGAAAGACAGAATTATAGATAGAAGGAGAGACAGAGAGAGAGAAAAAGGAAGAGAGAGAGAGAGAGAGAGAGAGAGAGAGAGATTTTCCATCTGTTCATTCACTTCTATTCATTCTCTCCCCCAAATGGCTGCAATGGCTAGGGCTGGGCCAGGCTGAAGCCAGAAACCAGAAAACCCCCTGGGTCTCCCATTTGGGTGCTGGGGCCCAAATAACTGGTCCATCCTCCACTGTCCTCCCAGGTGCATTGCCAGGGAGCTGGATCAGAAGTGGAGCAGCTAGGTTTTAAATCATTGCCCATATGGAATATCAGCATTGCAGGCAGAGTGTTAACCTGCTATACCACAACATCAGACCCTCACGTTATTCTCAATAAAGTAACTTAATTAAAAAAAATGGAACCAGCACTGTGGCACAGAGGGTTAACACCCTGGCCTACAGCACTGGCATCCCATATGGGCACCAGTTTGAGACCTGGCTGCTCCACTTATGATCCAGCTCTCTGCTATGGCCTGGGAGAGCAGTGGAAGATGACCCATGTACCTGGGTCCCTGCACTTGTGTGGGAGACCCAGAAGAAGCATCTGGCTCCCGGCTTTGGATCGGCACAGCTCTGGCTGTTGCAGCCAACTGGGGAGTGAACCAGTGAATGGAAGACCTCTTTCTCTCTCTCTTTCTGCCTCTCCTCTTTCTGTGTAGCTCTGACTTTCAAATAAATAGTCTTTTAAAAAAAATAAAGTAACTCAAAATCTGGAATCATCAATAAACAACCAAGACAATTGAGCAAAGAAGGTGAATTTTAAGGCTAAGAAATAAGACTTCAAAAGTCTCTACAGGGGCAGACATTTGGCACAGCTGTTAATATATCTCTCGAGATACTTGAATCCAGTATCAGTGTGCCTAGGTTTGAGTCTTGTCAGTGGTATTAATTCTAGCTTCCACTTAATGTTCACTCTTGGAAGAGCAAACGATAACTCACATGGTTGGTTTTCTTTCTTTCTTTTTTTCTTTTAAGATTTACAAATTCATTTGAAAGTCAGAGTTACATGATGGAGGGAGAGAGATCTTCCATCCACCAGTTCACTCCCCAGATGACACAATGGCCAGGGTTGAGCCAGGCTGAAGACAGGACTCAGGAATTTCTGCCAGGTCTCCCGCAATGGCTCACGTACTTTGATGTGAGCTTTTCCCAGCCCACAGACATGGAGTGAGATAAGAACATGATCCAGGATGCTGGCACTGCAGGCAGCAGCTTTACCTGCTATGCCATAATACTGGCCTCAAGTAGTTGGATTTCTGGAATCAATGCATAAAACCTAGATTGAGTTCCCAGATCTTGAGCATTTGGGGGGTATATCAGAGATGGGAGGCTTCTCTCTCTGTGTCTTTCTCTTTCTCTCTCTCTCTCTCTCAAATAAAACATTAATTAAAAATTTGATGACACTACAAATTGATCCCTTAATCATTATATACTGCTCCTGTTGGTCTCTCTTAATAGTTTTTTTGGTAAAGTTTATGTTGTTCGATATTAAGATGGCTACGCCCGCTCTTTTTTCATTTCTGTTGGCATGGTATATCTTTTTCCAGCCTTTCACTTTCAGTCTGTATGCATCTTTGTTGGAAAGATGTGTTTCTTGTAAGCAGCAAATAGATGGGTTTTGTTCCTTAACCCAATCAGCCAATCTGTGTGTTTTAACTGGACAGTTGAGGCCATTAACGTTCAATGTGACTAATGATAACTGGTAACTTTGCCCTGCCATTTGCCAAAGATATTTTCTAATATATGCTTTGAACTTCCTGTGATCTTTTGCTGTGAGGTTTCCTTCCTTTACCTTCTTTCATATTGATGACCGTTTTTCTGTGTTTCTGTGTGCAACACATCTTTAAGCATCTTTTGCAGGGCTGGACAAGTGGCAACAAATTCTTTCAATTTCTGTTTGCAATGAAAAGTCTTTATTTCACCTTCATTCACAAATGATAGCTTTGCAGGATATAATATTCTGGGCTGGCAGTTGTTCTCTCTTAGTACCTGGGCTATATCTCGCCATTCCCTCCTAGCTTGTAGGGTTGCTGATGAGAAGTCAGCTGTGAGTCTGATTGGAGATCCTCTGAGAGTAATCTGACGTTTCTCTCTTGCACATTTTAGGATCTTTTCTTTGTGTTTCACTGTGGAGAGTTTAATTACAACGTGTCGTGGTGAGGATCTCTTTTGGTCATGTTTATTAGGGGTTCTGTGAGCTTCCTGTACTGGGATTTCTCTGTCCTTCTCCAAACCTGGGAAATTTTCTGCTAATATCTCACCAGAAAGGCCTTCTAATCCTTTCTCCCTCTCCATGCCTTCAGGAACTCCTAGAACCCGAATGTTGGTTTTTTTAATAGTATCCTGTAGATTCCCCACAATATGTTTTAGATTTCTAATTTCCTCTTCTTTTCTTTGGTCTGACTGTATCCTTTCCTGTTCTGTGTCTTCTAAGTCCGATATTCTCTCTTCTGCTTCTCTCATTCCATTTGTAAGGCTCTCTAATGTGTTGTTCATTTGATCTATTGAATTCTTCACTTCATTAGGATTTCTCGTCACTATCACAGTTTCCTGTTGTACTAGTTGTTTCATTTCATTTTGATTCCTCCTTAATATTTCATTTTCATGAGAAATATTTTCAATCTTGTCCATTAAGGATTTCTGTAGTTCAAGAATTTGTTTTTGAGAACTTCTTAATGTTCTTACCAATTTTTTGAGATCTGCTTCTTGCATTTCTTCTATCTCATCATCTTCATAATCTTGAATTGGGGTGTCTTTTTCATTTTGGGGCGTCGTAGTGACTTCCTTGTTTTTATTACCTCGGTTTTTGCGTTTGTTATTTGGCATATTGGAGATATTTGGTTTCTTCACTGTGGTGCTTTTTCTTGTTATACTATGACTCTAGATTAAGTGGACTGTCTGTTTTTGATGGAGCCTTAGTGGCTTGAGATGGGTGTGGCCTGAGAGCTCTGTTTGGTGTGCCAAAGGTGACACTCCCAGGTTACGCATGGTAGATCTCTCTCTCTTTCTTTCTTTTTTTGATTCACAAGGCAAGTAATTCCACACAGCTGAATGAAGTTGGAGGTAGTTATCAGGCAAATGATATACCCACAGTAGCCAGAGATAGGAAGCTCTTTCCCAAGGACCACAGAGGGAATCTGTTCTGCCCTCAGTGTGGGCTCAAATTATCCTCCTGTAGTCTCCCACTTGGTTGCCAATGTTTCAGAATTTTAGCGTCTCTGGAGAGTACTCACGTGAATTCCGTGAGTTCTCTCCCCACCGTCTCTTTTTTCACAGTTTCAGTTCAGTACGCCACAAATTTACTAGGTCCTAATCTCCTGTTAATTCGCCCCTCCCAGAGTCAGGTTTTTCTGCTAGGCTCAGGGCCGGTGCAGACCTGAGGTCGCACTGCTTATGACGTACGTCCAAGATGGTGCCTGCTCTTTGTCTTGCTCGCCTTTGAGAGGTGAGCGGAGAGAGAGAAACGCGTGTCCATATCAGTCACTTTGTTTTTCTCTCTCTCTATCTTCTAGTTAGCCTGGTAAACTTTTCCCCCCGTGGTCGTTCCCTCTAGTGTCTTCTTTCCGCTTGCCTGCCGGTGTCTCGGGCTATTGAGGTTCGGCTCACCTCGCGTTCCAGCGCTGGTGTGTTGAGTCTGCCGCTGGTGTCCCGAACTGTGGGCTCTCACACTCTCCACGCAGGTCCACTGTGAATCACTCGTTCCGGAAGATTTTCTTCTGCTGTTTCTTCCCCTACTCTTCCTTGAACCTGCAGTATCTGCACTTTTATTAAACTGTCTCTACCTGGACTATCCGTGTGCTTCCTTCCTATCCTGCCATTTTGCCTTCTCCAAGAAGCCAGAAATCCAATTTTCATAACACCATCTGTTGAAGAAACTGTCCTTTATCCAGAGAGTGATGGATTTATTTCATTTGTCCAAGATTACGTGGTTATAGATGAGTGGATTAATTTCTGCAATACCTGCTCTGTTCCACTAGTCAATATGTCTGTTCTTGAGCCAATACCAAGCTGTTTTGAGTATGACTGCCCTGTAATATATCTTTTTTTTAAAAACTTTTATTTAGTAAATATAAATTTCCAAAGTAGAGTTTATGGATTACAATGGCTTCTCTCCACCCCATAACTTCCCTACTACTCGCAACTCTCCCATCTCACGCTCCCTCTCCCATTCCATTCACATCAAGATTCATTTTCAATTATCTTCATATACAGAAGATCAATTCAGTATATATTAAGGAAAGATTTCATCAGTTTGCACCCACACAGAAACACAAAGCGTAAAATACTGTTTCAGTACTAGTTACAGCATTACTTCACATTGGACAACACATTAAGGGCAGAGATCCCACATGAGGAGTAAGTACACAGTGATTCCTGTTATTGACTTAACAAGTTGAAACTCTTGTTTATGGCATCAGTAATCTCCCTAGGCTCTAGTCATGAGTTGCCAGGGCTATGGAAGCCTCTTTAGTTCTCTGATTTTGAACTTATACCAACAGGGTCATAGTCAAAGTGGAAGTTCTTTCCTCCCTTCAAAGAAAGGTAACTCGTTCTTTGATGGCCTGTTCTTTCCACTGGGATCTCACTCACAGAGACCTTTCATTCAGGGTTTTTTTTTTTTTTTTTTTGCCAGAGTGTCTTGGCTTTCCATGCCTAAAATACTCTCATGGGCTCTTCAGCCAAATCCGAATAACTTAAGGGCTAATTATGAGGCAAGAGTGCTGTTTAGGACATCTGCCATTCTATGATTCTGCTCTGTATCCTACTTTCCATGTTGGATCGTTCATTCCATTTTATTCTATCAGTTAGTATTAGCAGACACTAGTCTTGTTTGTGTGATCCCTGTGACTCTTAGACCTATCAGATCAATAGTGAATGGAAATTGATCACTTGGACTAGTGAGATGGCATTGGTACATGCCACCTTGATGGGATTGTATTGGAATCCCCTGGCACATTTCTAATCCACCATTTGGGGCAAGTCCGATTGAGCATGTCCCAAATTGAACATCTCCTCCCTCTCTTATTCCCACTCTTATATTTAAAAGAGCTCACTTTTCAGTTAAATTTCAGCACCTAAGAATAATTGTGTGTTAATCACAGAGTTCAACCAATAGTACTAGAACAAAAAAATACTAAAAGAGATAAAGTATTACATTGTACATCAACAGTCAGAACAAGGGCTGATCAAGTGACTGTTTCTCATAGTGTCAATTTCACTTCAATAGGTTTCCCCTTTGGTGCTCAATTAGTTGTCGCCAATCAGGGAGAACATATGATATTTGTCCCTTTGGGACTGGCTTAATTCACTCAGCATGATGTTTTCCAGATTCCTCCATCTTGTTGCAAATGACCGGGTTTCATTGTTTTTGACTGCTGTATGTATTCTATAGAGTACATGCCCCATAATTTTTTTATCCAGTCTACTGTTGATGGGCATTTGGGTTGGTTCCAAGTCTTGGCTATTGTGAATTGAGCTGCAATAAACATTAATGTGCAGACAGCTTGTTTGTTTGTCAATTTCATTTCCTTTGGGTAAATTCCAAGGAGTGGTGTGGCTGGGTTGTATGGTAGGGTTATATTTAGGTTTCTGAAGAATCTCCAGACTGACTTCCATAGTGGCTTTACCAGTTTGCATTTCCACCAACAGTGGGTTAGTGTCCCCTTTTCCCCTCATCCTCTCCAGCATCTATTGTTGGTAGATTTCTGAATGTGAGCAATTCTCACCAGGGTGAGGTGGAACCTCATTGTGGTTTTGATTTGCATTTCCCTGACTGCTAGTGATCTTGAACATTTTTTCCTGTGTCTGTTGGTCATTTGGATTTCCTCTTTTGAAAAATGTCTATTGAGGTCCTTGGCCCATCTCCTTTTTTTTTTTTTTTTTTGACAGGCAGAGTGGACAGTGAGAGAGAGACGGAGAGAAAGGTCTTTTTTGCCGTTGGTTCACCATCCAATTGCTGCTGCGGCCGTCGTGCTGCAGCCAGCGCACCACGCTGATCCAATGGCAGGAGCCAGGTATTATCCTGGTCTCCCATGGGGTGCAGGGCCCAAGCACTTGGCCATCCTCCACTGCACTCCCTGGCCACAGCAGAGAGCTGGCCTGGAAGAGGGGCAACCGGGACAGAATCCGGAGCCTCGACCAGGACTAGAACCCAGTGTGCCGGTGCCGCAAGGCGGAGGATTAGCCTAGTGAGCCAAGGCGCCAGCTCAATTGACCCTTCTCTTAAGTGGGTTGTTTGTTTTGATGTTGTGGAGTTTCTTGATTTCTTTGTAGATTCTGCTTATCAACCCTTTATCTGTTGCATAGTTTGCAAATATTTTTTCCCATTATGTTGGTTGCCTCTTCACTTTCCTGACTGTATCTTTTGAAGAACATTGAGTGTTTTGCGCACATTAAACCATCCCTGCATACCAGGGATAAATCCCACTTGGTGTGTTGTATTTTATCAAATGCTTTCTCAGCGTCTATTGAAATAATCAGATGGTTTTTCTTCTGCAGTCTGTTAATGTGGTGTATCACATTGATTGTTTTGCGCACATTAAACCATCCCTGCATACCAGGGATAAATCCCACTTGGTCTGAGTAGATGATCTTTCTGATGTGTTGTTGCATTCTATTGGCCAGAATTTTATTGAGGATTTTGCATCTATGTTCATCAGGGATGTTGGTCTGTAATTCTCTTTCAATGCTGCATCTTTTTCCGGCTTAGGAATTAAGGTGATGCTGGCTTCATAGAAAGAATTTGGGAGGATTCCCTCTTTGTCGATTGTTCTGAATAGTTTGAGAAGAATTGGAGTTAGTTCTTCTTTACACGTCTGGTAGAATTCAGCAGTGAATCCATCTGGTCCTGGGGTTATCGTTGTTAGAAGGCCCTTTATTACTGTTTCAATTTCTGTCTCAGTTATGGGTCTATTTAGGTTTTCGATGTCTTCCTGGTTCAATTTCGGTAGGTTGCATGTGTCCAGGAATCTATCCATTTCTGATAGGTTTCCCTGTTTGCTGGCATACAAGTCCTTGTAGTAATTTCTGATGATTCTTTTTATCTCTGTGGTATCTGTTGTTACGTTTCCTTTTTCATCTCTGATTTTATGGATTTGGGTCTTTTCTCTTCTTTTTTTAGTTAGTTGGGCCAATGGGGTGTCAATTTTGTTGATTTTTTCAAAAAACCAGCTCCTCGTTTGGCTGATTTTTTTGTAATTTTTTTTGGATTCAATCCTGTTGATTTCTTCTCTGATTTTAATTATTTCTCTTCTCCTACTAGATTTGGGTCTGGTTTGCTGTAGATTTTCTAAATCCTTGAGGTGAATTGAAAGCTCATCTATTTGGTGCCTTTCCAATTTCTTGATGTAGGCACCTATTGATATAAACCTTCCTCTTAACACTGCTTTTGCTGCATCCCATATATTTTGGTATGTTGTGCTGTTATCCTCATTTACTTCCAGAAAGTTTTTGATTTCTCTTTTGATTTCTTCTATGACCCATTGTTCATTCAGGAGCATGTTGTTCAATCTCCATGTGTTTGCGTATGCTCTAGGGATTCCTGAGTTGCTAATTTCCAACTTCATTCCTTTATGGTCTGAGAAGCTGCACGGTATGATTCTAATTCTTTTGAATTTGCTGAGACTTGCTTTATGGCCTAGTATGTGATCAATCCTAGAGAAGGTTCCATGTACTGCTGAGAAGACCTTAAATGCTTTATGTGTAGGATGAAAAGTTCTGTAGATATCTGTTAGACCCATTTAGGCTATAGTGTCATTTAAATCTACTGTCTCCTTGTTGATCTTCTGTCCTGTTGATCTGTTTATTTCTGAGAGTGGAGTATTGAAGTCCCCAGTAGTATTGTATTGGTGTCTAAGTCTCCCTTTAAGTTCCTTAACAAATCTTATAAATAAACTGGTTCCCTGTAACAAATCTTTTAAATAAACTGGTGCATATACATTGATAATTGTTATATCTTCCTGTTGAATTGATCCCTTAATCATTATATAGTGTCCCTCTTGGTCTCTCTTAACAGTTTTTGTGTTAAATTTTATTTTGTCTGATATTAAGTTGGCCATGCAAGTTCTTTTTTTATTTCTGTTGGCATGGTATATCTTTTTCCAGCCTTTCACTTTCAGTCTGTATGCATCTTTGTTGCAAAGATGTGTTTCTTTTAAGCAGCAAATAGATGGGTTTTGTTCCTTAACCCAATTAGTCAATCTGTGTGTTTTAACTGGACAGTTGAGGCCATTAACGTTCAATGTGACTAATGATAAGTGGTAACTTTGCCCTGCCATTTTCCAAAGATATTTTCTAATATATGCTTTGAACTTCCTGTGATCTTTTGCTGTGAGGTTTCCTTCCTTTACCTTCTTTCATATTGATGACCGTGTTTCTGTGTTTCTGTGTGCAACACATCTTTAAACATCTTTTGCAGGGCTGGACGAGTGGCAACAAATTCTTTCAATTTCTGTTTGCTATGAAAAGTCTTTATTTCACCTTCATTCACAAATGATAGCTTTGCAGGATATAATATTCTGGGCTGGCAGTTGTTCTCTCTTAGTACCTGGGCTATGTCTCGCCATTCCCTTTTAGCCTGTAGGGTTTCTGATAAGAAGTCAGCTGTGAGTCTGATTGGAGATCCTCTGAGAGTAATCTGACGTTTCTCTCTTGCACATTTTAGGATCTTTTCTTTGTGTTTCACTGTGGAGAGTTTAATTACAACGTGTCGTGGTGAGGATCTCTTTTGGTCGTGTTTATTAGGGGTTCTGTGAGCTTCCTGTACTGGGATTTCTCTGTCCTTCTCCAAACCTGGGAAGTTCTGTGCAAGTATCTCACCAAAAAGGCCTTCTAATCCTTTCTCCCTCTCCACGCCTTCAGGAACTCCTAGAACCCGAATGTTGATTTTTTTAAAAGTATCCTGTAGATTCCCCACAATATGTTTTAGATTTCTAATTTCCTCTTCTTTTCTTTGGTCTGACTGTATCCTTTCCTGTTCTGTGTCTTCTAAGTCTGATATTCTCTCTTCTGTTTCACTCATTCTGTTTTTAAGGCTCTCTAATGTGTTTGTCATTTGATCTATTGAGTTTTCATTTCATTTTGATTTCTCTTCACTATCACAGTTTCCTGTTCTACTAGTTGTTTCATTTCATTTTGATTCCTCCTTAAGATTTCATTTTCTCACAGGAGATTTTCTATCCTTTACAGTAAGGATTTCCATAGCTGAAGCATTTGTTTTTGAAAACTTCTAATTGTTCTTATCATACATTTTTTGAAATCCATATCTTGCATTTCTTCTGTCTCCTCATCTTCATAATCTTGGCTTGGGGTGTCTTGTTCATTTGGGGGTGTCCTAATGTGTTCCTTTTCCTTGTTTCCTCAGTTTCTGCAATTGTTTCTTGGCATTATGGAGGTATTATTTGGATTCTTCTTCCCTCACTGTGGTGTTTTTTTCTTTTTATACTATGACTGTATTAAGTGGACTGTCTGCTTTTGATGGAGCCTTAGAGGTTTGAGATGGGTGTGGCCTGAGAGCTCTGTTTGGTTCCTCAGGGTTAAGGGTGTGCCAAATGTGACACTCCCAGGTTAAGCATCGTAATTCTCTCTCTCTCTTTCTGTCTTTTTTTTTTTTTTTTGATTCAGAAGGGAAGTAATTCTGCACAGCTGAACGGAATTGGAGGTATTCAGCAGGCAAATGATATACTCACAGGAGCCAGAGATCGGAAGCTCTTTCCCAAGGACCACACTGGGAATCGGTTCTGCCCTCAGTGTGGGCCAAATTCTCCTGCAGTTTCCCACTGGGTTGCCAACGTTACCGAATTGTAGCATCTCTGCAGAGTACTCACGTGAATTCTGTGAGTTCTCTCCCCCACCGTCTCTTTTTTCACAGTCTCAATTCATTAGCACCACACATTCACTAGTTCCCAATCTGTTTTTTCACACCCCCCAGAGTCAGGTTTTTCTGCTTGGCTGAGGATGGGTGCAGTCCTGAGGTCATGCCGCTTATGACGTATGTCCAAAATGACGCCTGCTCTTTGTCCTGCTCACCTTTGAGAGGTGAGCGGGGAGAGAGAAACGCGTGTCCGTACCAGTCACTTTTTTTTTCCCTCTCTCTCCTAGTTACCCTGGTGAACTTTCCCCCACAGGGTTAAAAGCCTCGTTCCTCTAGTCTCCTCTTTCCACTTGCCTGCCAGTGTCTCGGGCTATTGAGGTTCAGCACACCTTATGTTCCAGCCCTGGTGTGTTGATTCTGCCACTGGTGTCCTGAGCCATGGGCTCCCATGCCCTCCACCCAGGTCCACCGTGAATCACTAGTTCCAGAAGAGTTTCCTCTGCTGTTTCTTCCTCTACTCTTCCTTGAACCTGCAGTATCTCCACTTTTATTAAACTGTCTTTTCCCGGACTATCAGTGTGCTCCCTTCCTATTCCACCATCTTCCTGCAATATATCTTGAAATCAAGTATAGTGATGTCTCCAGGTTTATGCTAGTTGGGGCCAGGGAGCTCAGGCCAGTGCTCAAGGGTAGAGCAATAATCCAGAATAACACTGAAGTTAGGCATGGTAGATCCTCTATTGTCAACAAGGCAATTGATGATCCCTAGGGTGGTATGAACACAACCTCATCCTTTGTTTTCCACGATGAATCCACTGCTTTGGGTGTGTCCACAGTGAGTACATACCCAACCCACACAGATGCATGAACCACACAAAGGATCTGCCTGCTCCACAGTGTGAGCATGGAACCCTATGGATGACCCACCATAGACACTCAGGGACCTCTGAAGGCAGACATAGTAATTTCCCAAAGACTGAGCCACTTCCCAAGTCTTGTCACACAGTCACAAAATTTCCACAGTCAGAGGGAGCTTGGGACCCACTCAATACTATGAGCCTCTCCCATCCATGGAAAGAGCCAGGGTGTTTCCAGAGCCAACTGACTGTCTGATAGAAATTGATCGATACTCTACTTTGGCATTTTGAGTCAGGTGTCTTGATAGAGTGAGGGTAGAGGAGCATTTCACAGGCTTAATTGGGCTCCCTGACCTCTGCCAATCCTCTATTCCAGACCTAAAGTTAGTGCATTTATCCCTCTGATAAAATCCTGCTGTCATGCAAGCCTCAGCAACCTCTACTTATTAAGATGGTACTTCCTCCCTGCTGGTTGCCAAGCACTCTTGTGGAGGGTTGGGAGGACACCAGTGTGCTCTGCCTTCATAGGGTTAGGTTGGCACCCTGCTCCCTGCTGGTGCTCCTGGTTGGGCTCAAAATCTTTGGTATCTGTACTATTCTTCCTCAGGCAACATCATCAGTGACATGGGTTTCTGTAACTTCCCCTCACCTCACTCCAAGAAGATGGCATTCCCTCCAGCCGCTGACTGTGTTCTGCTTGTTGCTGTGTGACTGTACTGTCCCCATCCCTCCATGTCATCTCTCTTTTTTTCTGTAGAATCTATCTGGTATACTTCTCTCCAACTATTCCTTGGAAATGCAGTTCCTCCCCCTTTTCTTTTGTTATGTTCTCATGGTCAAAATTGACACATCTTATTTATTTTCAATTTTAAAGTTTAAAGGATGAGGCTACCATGTTCTTATTGTAAATACTTCAAGTTATTCAGAAAAAGTGTAAAAAAGTAAAAATTCCTCATGCAATTACTGGTGTATTTCCATGTTTTGTATGCACATATACATATATGAGTGTTTTATATATTATACAGATTTCTATATTTTTTATAAATAGGAAATTATTATATAATCATTTACAACTTTAATATCATTTCTTATCTGTACATAAAGTTATATGTCATTACTATTACATATACAATGAGTATAACACATTCTTTTTGTGTTGGTTTTAAATGTGTTCACAATTTCTTGTAGTTACTCCCTCAAAATGTGAAAGAAATCTCATTTCTCTCATCTTGGGCTTAGTGACTTGTTTCACAGATATAAAACTGTGAGAGAAATTGAAGTTTTTTTTTAATTTCCTTTTATTTTTCCAAGAACATCCTTGGATTAATAGCTTTTCATATGGTATATGAAAATTAAGATTGTTTTCTAAAAGTAGAGTGTTGGTCAAAGGATAACTATGTCTAAAATTTTGGAAAATACTGGCACAAACCCTCCTAGATGGTTACAGCATTTATCTTAGCTACAGTATGTTAGAGTTTGAGTTTAAACACATTTCAACTCTAGGCATCATTAAATTAATGAGTGTTAATTAATAAGTGAAGCCTATTAATTTTGTTTCAGTGTATATGGAATTTGTAGTGAGTAGAGAGTAACACATTTTCATAAACTTCTTCTTTTTCTACTGTCGATTCATTTATTTGGATTAGTTTTAAAATATCCTCTTGATATTTTGCTTTGTTTTTGTTTTGTTTTTAGTGTAATTAAATGTCAGCACTGTGATGATAAACTGAATTTTAGTCCTGGACCTGCTCCTTTGTAGTTGTGGAACCACAAGCCAAGTATTTAGGGTCTCTCACCTCCATTTCTTCATCTAGTAAGTGGGGATAATAGTGGTACCTATCTTATACAATTGCTTGATGATTGAATGAGTTTGTGTATGTAAAGTACTAGAGCATTATTGTATGCAGAGAATGTACCAATATTAAAATTCTTATGTTAAAAACTGGCTACTTATCATTTGTATATAATTTTGTTTTGTTGGGGAATAGTCCGCGGCGGCATTGCTAGGTGGAGGTTTTTAGTTTCAGTTTTGAATGGGGGCTTTCCTACGGGCGGGGCTCTCCGGAGGCGGAGGGATCGAGGTCGTGGTAAACAACAAGATGGCGCCAGGACCCCCGCAGTGAGTCTGCCTGCCTGCCTGCTGCGTGACACCTCACCTGATTGGCCGAAGGACGCATGCCCTTCACGTGAACAGAGACCGGATTGGTGTGCCCGATGCATGGACTCTAGCTTGCTTCTGATTGGTCACATTTTGTATCTAAGCCGCAGGTGTAAGGAGGAAGCTCTCTCTCTCCTCTCCTTTCCTCCTTCCTTTCTACCTCTGTCACATCTACTTTCTCTAATAAAAAGTCTACTGAAGACCGATAAGCGTCGTTCGTTCTTTTCTCGCCCGAGAAACCGTCGTCATGGGCCCTGGGTTGAGTCTGCTGGCCAGACTCCCCGAGATGCTCGTGGCATTGTTTGTACTATTTTCTGCTACATACATTTTATTTAAGTTGAGGTATAACATATACTACCTCTTAAGGTATAAAACACACAAATCTTAAGTGTATGAACTGATCAAGATAAAGAACATTCCTAATTATAGATATTACCCTGGAAGTTTTCACATTCCTCTACTAGGTCACATTCCTCCCCAGATCACCACTGTTTCAGCCTCTATCATCATTGATTCCTCCTGTCAGATCATCAGCTCTTTTCTTTTCTTTTCCTTTTTTCTTTTCAAGAGTTTATTTATTTATTTATTTGAGAGGTAGAGTTACAGACAGTGAGAAGGAGAGACAGAGAGAAAGGTCTTCCTTCCTATGCTGATCCAAAGCCAGGAGTCAGGTGCTTCTTCCTGGTCTGTCAGAGGAGTCCAAGTACTTGGGCCATCTTCTATTGCTTTCTCAGGTCACAGCAGAGAGCTGGATTGGAAGAGGAACAGACAGGACTAGAACCGGCATCCATATGGGCTGCTGGTGCCGCAGGTGGAAGATTAACCTACTATGCCATGGCGCCAGCCCCAAATCTTCAACTTTCTATAAAAAGAGTCATTCAGTCATACAGAATGACTTCTTTCATTCAACATATGCCTGAGATTTGTTCAACTTGTAATTTGTTGATCTTTCTTGTGTTGCTTTTTGCTCTGTTATTTCTCTTTCAGTCTCCTTTGGAATTAATTTGTTGTTCTTTCTTTTAGTTTATTGAGAGAGATCATGATTTTTATTTAAATTCTTGTCTTTTTCATATGTGTGTGTATGTGTGTGTATACTATATATATATATAGAGAGAGAGAGAGAGAGAGATCTTGTAAATTTCATTATAAGTAATGTTTGTTAGCTCCATCTCACAGGTTATAACTTGTTGAATTTGCATTAACATTCAGCAAAATACATTCTAAATTCCACTGTCATATCCTCCTTAATCCATGAGGAATTTATAAGTTTGTTGCCAAATTTCTGAACCTCTGATGTTTTTTCTTTATATTCATCCTCTTTGTGACCTTATATTTAAAATGTGCCTTTTGTAATATTGATGTTTAAAATACAATTTGCAATTCTGTTCTTTAAATTGAATTATTCATTCCATTGGTATTTGATACAAATACAGAACATAGTTGATTTTTAAATCCATCATCTTGTCATTTACTTCTTATTTGTCTCATGTGTGTCTTTTCATAATTTCTAGATTTAAGTTTTTATTAAAATTTTTTACTGATTTTTAAAGCAGTGGGTTGGATTTTACTGTCATTCAACAGCAATCAATTAATGGACATAAGCCACACATTTAAGAAGTATAATTAGGTAAGTTCTCAGAAATCAATATACTTGTGAAATTATTGCTACAATCATGGAAACAAGCATATTACTAATGAATTGGACCTTAAAAGTATTGTTATAAGCTGAAAACTTTAAACATGTTGATATTTTCCGTAAGTTTAGTTATTATTCTTTTTTAAATCCAAATTATCTCAGTTTTAAATAATGGAAGCTTCTTCAGGTTATCCTGTGGTCCCTTTGAAATGAACTTCATAGTCCTTCTTAATTTCCTGGCCGTCTTTTTAAAAATTTAATTTATATTTTTAGTTTTTTTTAGTTTTAACAAATTCAATGTAGTTCAATGTACAATTCTAAGAATATAATTATATTCCCTTCCTCCCTTCCACCCTTTCTCCCTCTCACCTCCCTCTCCCTCACATTTGTACTGAATCGTGAATATTGCACTTGAACAATTTTGGAGATCTGGATAATGTTAAGTGCTTACAAAGAGGATCAAATTTTATTCTAGTAGATCACATTGTTACATTTCAGGATATATTTTTAAGTTTCTTAGTTTTGAACTACTGTACTTTCATTTCTAAGATAGGAGTCACTAAATATTTCCTGTAAAGGGCCAGACACCAAATATTTTAGACTATGGCTATTCAAATTTACTGTTATAGCTGAAAAGAATTCATAAACAGTATGCAAGTAAGTGAGTTTGGATATTCCCAATAAGCTTTATTAACAGTAAACTTAGAATTTCACATGATTTTCAAGTGTTATGTAATAGCATTTTTATTTTGCTTATTTGTTTGTTTGTTTATTTTGAAAGTCAGAGTTATAGAGAGAGAGGGGGCAGAACAGAGAGAGAAGTCTTCCATCTGTTGGTTCACTCCCCAGATGGTGTCAATGGCTAGAAATGGGTCAGCCTGAAGCCAGGAGGAAGGAGCTTTGTCTAGCTCTCCAATGTGGGTGGCAGGGGCCCAAACACTTCCACTGGCTTTCCTATGTCATTAGCAGGGAACTAGTTCACAAGTAGAGCAGGCGGGACACAAACAGGAGCCTATATGAGATGCCAGTGTTGCAGGTGGTGGTTTTACCTTCTACACCACAAAGTAGCCCCACTTTGTTTATCTTTAACCATGTAGAAATGTAGAAATTACTACTAGCTACAGGACCATATAGAAACAGGTGGCATGTCATATTTGGCCTGTAGGTTATGGTTTGCCGATTACTGCACTAGTAGTGTACTAGTAAGATTTGCATTCTGCAATGAAATATCTGAGGCAGCTAACTTAAAAAGACAATAGTTCACAAGTTTGGAGGCACAACGACATACAATATTTACATTACATGGGTTCCAGTGAGGCTCACAGTCTCATAGTTAATGGCAGATGGCAATTGCTGGAGCACATGTCAGAGCAAGTAGTCACATTTGGAGCCAAGAGCCTAAAGAGTAAGTTGAACTAATTTCATGCATTTGTAACAGCCTTCACACTACCACCTAAGAGGCTGCATAAGAACTGTCTTATGAGAGCACAACTCCAGTGGCCTAAGTGCCTCCCAGTAGACTCCACTTCCTAAGCTGTCTGTACCTCCCAACCTCACCACCCTAGGGACTAAGCCTTTCCATGGACCTTGGGATTTCATCCTGACTTCATATCTTAACCATAGAAACTAGTATATACCTCCTCCTCCTAAATGTGACTATTATTTTTGACTGTAAGTCTATGGGTTCATCAAGCATGTGGAGTTCATAGGCTTTCAACTCAACTCTTCTCCGTGATTGCTTAAGTCTCCCTGATCGTTGTTTACTGCTGGTTACTCAGAGTCTTATCTGCGCACACACAACAAGAATCAATGAATACTTACAGGGAAATTAGTAGTCAGATTTGAGACTCATTTCTCTGAAGTTCCCTCTTCCAGACCCAACTGTTTGGACAGCTGCATGCTTCAACATGGGACCCTTCAGCCCAGACTGGTAGCTGCTTTCTGGATAGGCTCTATTTCTTACTCCTTCACACACAGAAAAATCAGAAAATAGCCCAAGGAGAAAAGTCAATTTGAATATGAACATTATTTTGTGCTTTGTTATTCTTTCTAATATTGCAATTCCTCAACTACCACCCACCTGTAGTTAAAATATCTTCAAATATTTTATGTTGTATATATTGTATCAAAATCTTATTCTTATATTCAACTGAAATGTTAATCTGTTTGCTGAAAGCAGAAGTCTGTGTAGGCATTTTAAGCTAATATGTAGTCAAAATTTTCAGTATAGGTTTCATGAAAACATCTAGGTTTCATGGTAAGCTTAGGAAGTCAGTTCCCCTTATGATATTATAAAAAATCCTACATACTCTCCTTCAGTAATCTTTCAGTTTCAAGTTTTATATTTATATTAATTTCTGCAATAAATTATCAATCATTCTAAGTTTATTTTATCTAAATAAAAGATTCAAAATGAATTTTCAGCTTTTTCTCAAATAATTAGCCAGTTTTCTCAATATTTATTATTGATTTGAAGTGTTATATTTGCAATATGTTAAATTACTTTTTGCACACAAATGTATTGGAGCTTATCTATGATTCACTTATGTGACTATCTATATTTGGACCAAGATTGTGTTATTTTGAATACATTTTATTTTAAGGGAATACTATCCTCTATTACTCTTCTTTTTCAAAAATGTTCTAGGTATTATCTTTTATGCATTTTCTTTGATTATCTTTAGAATTAGGCAATTAAGAAATGTGACAAGAGAAGGAAAATAAATAGACAAGTTAAACTACATCAGAATTGGAAACTTTTGTGAATCAGAAAACTCTATTAATAGAATTAAAGGGTAATTTATGGAGTGGGAGGGAATATATGTGAATCATATATTTGTTAGTGATTAATATACAAAACTGACAAAAATTTTTATAAGTTAACATTAAAAATCCAAATTTAATAAGTGGTAAAAGACTTGAGTATGTATTTATCTTAGGGATAATGAGCATAAGCAAACATGGTCAATATTATTAATCATTAGGGAATACAACTTGAGACCACAATAAGATACCACTTCACACTCATTAGTATGTCTATGATCAAAAAACATAACATGAAAAGTGTTGGCAAGTATGTGAAAAATTGGAACCATCTTGCATTACTTTTGGGAAATAATATGCTAATTCCTCAAAAAATTAAACACAGTATTACCATATGATTCAGCAGTTCCACTTCTGTGTGTATTCACAAAAGTACTGAAAACAGGGATTATTTGTACTTCCATGTTCATTAACAGCATTATTCACAATAGCCAAAAGGTAGAAGTTGTGATATGTCCCTTCATGAATGAATGAATGAACAAAGAGTGGTAGTGCATACACATGCAATAGAATATATTATTCATCCTTAAAAAGGAAGGACATTTTGACATGTGCTTCAATATAGATGAACCTTGAATATATTATGATAGGTGAAATAAGCCAGTCCAGAAAAACAAGACAAATACTGCATAATTCCAGTCACATGAGGTACCAACAATAGTCACTTTGTAGAGATGGAAAGTAGAAAGTTTGTTGCCAGGGAATTAGGGTTGAGGGTAACAGTGTGTGATGGATTCCAACATACACACTTTAAGTCTGTGAAGATGAAGAAGTTAGGAGATGGATGGCATGATAGTTTTAGAGCAGTATATATGTATTTTTTTTAAAAGATTTATTTATATGTTTGAAAGTCAGAGTTACACACAGAGAGAAGGAAAGGCAGAGAGAGAAAGTCTTCCATCCGCTGGTTCACTCCCCAACTGGCCACAACAACTGGAGCTGGGCCAACTTGAAGCCAGGAGCCAGGAGCTTCTTCTGGGTCACCCACGCGGGCGCAGGGGCCCAAGGACTTGGGCCATCTTCTGCTGCTTTCCCAGGCCATAGCAGAGAGCTGGATGGAAAGTGGAGCAGCTGGGACTCAAACCAGAGCCCTTATAGGATGCTGGCATTGCAGGTGGCAGCTTTTCCTGCTATGCCGCTGCGCGATATATGTATTTAATTCCATTATTCCATTGAATCATACTTAAAATGATTAAAATTATATGAAATTTCTTCAAATAGTTAATTGACAAAGGAATTAAAACTATAAGTTTATTGGATGTAAGGATTTTTTTGTTGATTTATATATAAGTTTTTCAAAATATGTATTTGTACCAAAATACACTCATTTTTAAAACAATTCATTAGTTTGAGAATCATAGAGACAGAGAGAGGTAAAAAATAGATATTGACAGTTTAAATTCATTCATTGTTTTACTCCTCAACTGCCCACAATAGTTGGGACTGGGCTGTGCTGAAGCCAAGAGCCCAGAATTTACACCACACCTCCCATGTAGGTAGCAGGAACTCAATTATTTGAGGCATTGCTACTGCTTCTTAAGATCCATATTAGGAGTAAGATGGAATCTGGAGTCAATTGAACCCAGTACTCTGACTGGGGACATGGATGATTTAATTGGTATCTTTTCTGTTGGCTAAATGCCTGGCCCACTCGTGTTCTTCATTCCATTTTCTCTGAATGTTTTGAAATACCTTCCTATATTTTGTCAAATATATTTGACTCAAAAATCAAAAGATAAAGAAGTGAGAACCTGTTGTGCTTTCTATTGGGATTGATGAAACTGACTTTATAGAACTGTATCTTACTAACTGTTTCTTACTAATAAGATACATCTTTCTATTTTTTATTTTTTGTGTTTTCCAATACAGGCCCTTTCTGTACTAGGATTCTGAACATCTCTTGTCTCTCTTAGATTTTGTTTATTTTTCTGTTATATGTTTGAATTAATTTTTTCTACTATCTGATTGGTTCTTGTTTGACTATAAAATAATTTTCCAAATTTTATGATGTTTTTAACTGTTCATCTTTTCCTCTCATGTTTTCTCTAAAACACTATTTGGTAATTCTTTTTTTTTAAGTTATTTATTTGAGAGACAGAGTTACAGAAAGAGGGAGAGACAGAGAGAGAGAGAGAGAGAGAGAGAGATCTTCCATCTGCTGGTTCACTCCTCAAATAGCTCTGACAGCCAGAGCTGACCTAACCCAAAGCCTGGAGCCAGGAGTGTCTTCTGGATATACCACATGGGTGCACATGTATATCTTCTGCATATACCACATGCACATGGGCCATCTTCCACTGCTTTTCTGGGCCTTCAGCAGGAAGGTGGTTTAGAAGTAGAGCAGCCAGGACTTGAATCAGCACCCAAATGGGATGCCGTTTCCACAGGCAGAGGCCTAGCCTACTATGACACAGTGCTGGCCCCCATTACCTAGTTGGTAATTCTTTCAAACAAGTATTCATTGAGCATAATTTGAGGTAAGAGCGAAGTTACAGTATTGTTGCCTAGCTGTGAATCAAGTCTACCCAGAAAATGAAAAAACATAAAATATTAAAAAAAAAAAAAAACTCAGTGCATAGCCTAAATGCCAGACCTTCCATTTTTGGAGGAAAATAAGCCTCATGAAAACAAAGTCATATTCTCACACTCAACTAAATTAATGCAGCCTCTAAAATGGCATGCTAACTTTTATGACACTTTTTATTTCACATTATATTTTACTATAATTGTAGCAGAAACACTAAATGCAGGAAGATAGTGATTTAAGGAATGGTCAGACGGGGCTGCTGTACAGACCTTGGTCACAACAGTCTTTAGTTCAGGCACTCCTCACAGGCAGAGCCTGCAGAGCCTGTTCTCACTCTGTCTTCGACCAGTTCAAGTGTCAGTCTGTGACCAGCACTGAGCTGAGTGTGGCTTTATTGTTATTAGTTGCAATGCCTCTCATTCTGGAGTCTGTATCTAAGCCACATTGGAAAATTGTAAAAGCTTTTTCTTGTGCCCATCAAGGAGTTTCTCACTCAGAACTGTTGTGAGGCAGATATCTCAACCCAGATAATTATTTTTTAATAAAATTAACTAGTTCAGTCCCAAAAGCTCACAGCAGCCAGGCATGGGCCAGGCCAAACCCTCACGCCCAGAACTCAATGGGAACTCTTATGTAGGTGATAGAGATGCAACTGCTTGATCCACCTGCTGCCTACCAGGAAGCTGGAATGGAGAATGGATCCAGGACTTCATCCTGGGCACCGCAATATGCTATGTGGGCATCCCAAATGGCAGTTCAAATTCTTCACCAAACAGCTTCCCTACCTAGATAATTCGGATGCAGGTTATCCCTAGAACACACTTTGGAAAATACTACTCTTGTGTAATAACCACTTCAACTGTCGTCCCTAAACTACTTTTTTTTTTTAACTTTTATTTAATGAATATAAATTTCCAAAGTACAGCTCATGGATTACAATGGCTTCCCCCCCATAACTTCCCTCCCACCCACAACCCTTTCCTTTCCCACTCCTTATCTCCTTCCATTCACTTCAAGATTCATTTTCAATTCTCTTTATATATAGAAGATCAGTTTAGTATATATTAAGTAAAGATTTCAACAGTTTGCACCCACACAGAAACACAGAGTGAAAAATACTGTTTGAGTACTAGTTATAGCATTAAATCTCAATGTACAGCACATTAAGGACAGAGATCCTACATGAGGAGTAAGTGCACAGTGACTCCTGTTGTTGACTTAACAAATTGACACTCTTGTTTATGGCATCAGTAATCACCTTAGGCTCTTGTCATGAGTCGCCAAGGCTATGGAAGCCTTTTGAGTTCACCGACTCTGATAATATTTAGACAAGGCCATGGTCAAAGTGGAAGTTCTCTCCTCCCTTCAGAGAAAGGTACCTCCTTCTTTGATGACCTGTTCTTTCCACTGGGATCTCACTCACAGAGATCTTTCATTTAAGTCATTTTTTTTTTTTTTTTTTTTGCCAGCGTGTCTTGGCTTTCCATGCCTGAAATGCTCTCATGGGCTTTTCAGCCAGATCCGCATGCCTTAAGGGTTGATTCTGAGGCCAGAGTGCTATTTAGGACATCCGTCATTCTATGAATCTGCTGTGTATCCTGCTTCCCATGTTGGATCGTTCATTCCATTTTATTCTATCAGTTAGTATTAGCAGACACTAGTCTTGTTTATGTGATCCCTTTGACCCTAAACTACTTTTTACAGATTCTGATAGGCCCTATAAACTTTTTTTTTTATGTAATATCTTTTAAATATCTAATGTTACCCGGTCGGGGCGCTGGATTCTGTCCCGGTTGCCCCTCTTCCAGGCCAGCTCTCTGCTGTGGCCAGGGAGTGCAGTGGAGGATGGCCCAAGTACTTGGGCCCTGCACCCTATGGGAGACCAGGATAAGTACCTGACTCCTGCCATCGGATCAGTGCGGTACACAGGCCGCAATGCGCTGGCCGCAGCAGCCATTGGAGGGTGAACCAACGGCAAAGGAAGACCTTTCTCTCTGTCTCTCTCTCTCACTGTCCACTCTGTAAAAAAATAATCTAATGCTAGATTGCAACATCTAATGAAATCATAACTTCTTAACATATTGGATACTGTCTGCTTGTACTTTGGTACTTTTATTTATGACGTCAGTAATCACCCCAGGCTCTTGTCATGAGTTGCCAAGGCTATGGAAGCCTCTTAAGTTCACAAACTCTGACTTTCTTTAGACAAGGCCATAGTCAAAGTGGACGTTCTCTCCTCCCTTCAGAGAAAGATACCTCTTTATTTGATGGCCCATTCTTTCTGTTGGGATCTCACTCACAGAGAACTTCCATTTAGGTCATTTTGTGTGTGTGTGTGTGTGTGTGTGTTTTGCCAGAGTGTCTTGGCTTTCCATGCCTGAAATACTCTCATGGGCTTTTTAGCTGAACCTGAATGCCTTAAGGGCTGATTCTGAGGTCAGAGTACTGTTTAGGACATCTGCCATTCTATGAGTCTGCTGTAGAAATACTTTAATTCCTTCTTATTCTGTCCAGTGCACTTAATATTCATTTACTGTAACCAACTTTCCAGGAATCTCTGTCTACCCTGGCAGGCAGCATCATTTCCTCTGCTCTTCTGCTGCAGTCAAACAGTGGAAACACTTTTAACCTTCTGACTCATATCCTTTAACTCTAGCTACTACTGCATTCAATTGCTCTTCCCTCCTAAACTTACATAGTCCTCCACAGCAACAACCATGTTAATGCTGCACATTATAGTACATTTTGAATCCTGTCATTTATTTCTGTAGATGTTGCCTTATCTAGCTATCATTTACTTCCAAATTCATGTAGTCTATGTGTCAAAGAACTCAGTGTTGCAACATTATTTCCAAGTTCAAACAGTGCTAATTTTTATAAATGCATTGTAGGCTAAATTTCTTAAAAATAAATTCTTATATATGTAACTCAACTGGTAGCTTTAGTGGGTTTTTTAATTGATAAAATTCAACTATGACATGGTAAATTTGGTTGCTTGAACATTTAGAAAAATGGCATGTTGTCTTTATATGTTCTATGAGCATATGACCAACCCTTAGTTTTTGGTTCACCATAATAAAAAGTTACATAGAACTATCCAACCTGTAATATTTCATAGTGGTCACTGACTTTATTTTTTGTGAAATGATGATAAGCCATTCTTTAGGTTCCTGCTTTGTTTCCCAAGGCTTTGTGTAATGATTCCCAATCTATGCCATTGTGGAGCTTTCTGTGACCACTCTCTTTCTACACATTCTTAACTTTTCCAGCTCAATTCCTACTTCTACTTTGTCTTTACACCAAATGAATATCTACTATTCTTAAAACAGTCTTAAAGTTTGAGCTGGAGGATGTAAAAATTCACACTCCGTGTGATGAATATGAAGGACAATTGGGCAGAAAGCAGTTCATTAGCATCATCATGTATTTCCGTACTCTCTTATCTGTATCTCAGTTCTGTATAAGCAAGCAGGTCAAGTGAACCACCCATTGTCATGCCACTTCCATATGTGGGGACAATCTACTGCTTCTCACCACAATTCTGCACCCCATCTGAAAACTGTGATTTTTCTAAGGGAGTTCTGGGAAAGCTTAGCTTTTTACTGGTTTGTAGCAACCTAAAATGGATACCTGAAAAATGGCATAGTGACCCATTCTAATTGGAAAATGCCCATGATAATTCCGACTCCCTCCCCATGACTGTGCTCATAGCCACTGGACTTTTCAGAAAGTTTCATAAATGCTGTCTCTTAGGAGAATATACAGTCAGCGCAATTTCTCTGTTTTTATTTGCAAATCAGCACTAAATCTACTCCAGGCAGTAAGAATCTTGAGATCGGTATGTTCTTTTTCAAAGTTTTCCAGTCCATGGCTTGTAAGATCATCACAAAACACACCGAACACTGGAGTAAGGGAAAGGGTTTATTGGGGAAAACCCAGCAGGCCAGAGGGAAGGGGCAAGGAAGGAAAAAGAGAGAGAAAGAGAGAGAGAGAGAGAGAGAGAGGAGGAGAGGAGAGAGAAGTGAGCGAGGGAGCAGAGAGGAGAGAGGAGCGAAGAGAGGAAAGCAAGAGAGTGAGAAGCCAAGAGCGAGCAGAGCGCAATGTGTTCAGGAACAGGTCCTTTTAAAACTTTGCCGGAGGGCAGGCAGGAAAGTAGGAGCAGGGAATCCCATTAGAATGGGGGTGGAGCTATGTGGCCACCTGGTTTTCAGTAATGGCGGTGGGGGCTAGAGCCTAGGATGATGTCAGGGTGTAGATCGTGCCATAGATAAGATTGCACCATTTTGCTAACATGACTTGCATCCTGTCAAAGACAATACAAGCAAATAGCACTTCAGGGTCTTAGTCCACCCGAATGAGGATGAACTGGGTCCAAAGAAAGGTAAGTGCGCCGCTCACCTGTTTCCCCAGCCTCCCAATCCCGGAAACAGTCAGACGCAGTGGGGAGTCAAGTCAATCAAGACCCCATTTATTGAGTGTGTAGCAAAGCCTTTTAAAGCACAAGACCTCAGGATTATTGGGGCAGGGCATAAGGACCACCAGTTACTTAAAAGGTCATTTTATGGGGCAATTTTTTACAGGACCAGCCATATTTCTGTACACTCGTCATCAGTTGTTGTCACCTCCCTTGATGCTGCCTGGGCAATCAGCTTTGGTGGTAAATGACTTTGGGTACTGCCTACCTTACTTCCTTTGGGTATCATCTTTGAATTGCCTCATGTACCTAATTTCCCCACATAGCGCAAGTATTTATTTTAGAGCAAGACTTCTAAAACACTTCAAAGGCATTATTGATGTTTTGGACAGATAATTCTTTGTGATGTGAAGTCTGTTCTGCACACTACAGGGTGTTTAGCAACGTCCTGATCTCTACTCAACAGATCACAGTGGCACTCCTTCCTCTACAATTGAGATGCCCAAAAAATGTTGCCAATGTCCTTTGGTACTTAAAATTGCTCTGGTTCACACTATCGCCTTAGAGAAAGTGTAATTCATTTGTTAATTTATTTATTCTTAAAGATTTATTTATTTATTTGAAAGGTCATGTTACAGAGAGAGAGAGAGAGAGAGAGAGAGAGAAAGAGAGATCTGGTGGTTCGCTGGTGAAATGGCTAAAATGGCTGGGGCTTGGGTAGGCCAAATTCAGGAGCCAGGAGCTTTATCTAGGTCTTCTAAATGGGTGGTAGGGTCCCAAGCACTTGGGCCATTTTCCACTACTTTCCCAGGTGCATTAGTAAGGAGTTGGATGGGAAGTGGAGCAGCAGGGACCTGTATGGGCATCCATAAGGGATGCTGGCATTCCAGGCAATGGTTTTAGCCACTATGACACAATGCTGGGCTGAGAAAATAAAATTTAAGCAATGGAATTCCCACTATTGTTTGCATATATATTTAAAAATACACATATTATATAAAATGCTTATATATTTCATCTTTGATTTGTTTTAGGACAATTTATCAGATTTTAGAGAACTAGTAAGAGTTTATTTTAAGTATAAAAGTTAACAAAATAAGGCAGTTATGAACTTCTCAGAGGAATAGAAATACTGGTACTAATATAGTGAACCATGCAAATGAACTCCTGAGTTTTTCACAGTGGATGGTTCACACTAGGTCACAGGTATTCACTCTAAGTGAACATTGGGTGATATATTATTAAATCAAGTAGCTCAGACTGTGAGTTAGTCTACATGGACAGATAAAACAAGCTATTTCTCTAAGCAAAAACTGTTTTCTTTTATATATCTAAGTTTTAAAGCTTTGCTTGTATTCTGTTGCTGATGTGACCCACGCAGTGTATGTTCAATTCATATCTGATGAATGAATGCTTGATTACAAAAAAACTGAGTTTGGCAGGATGGACAGTTCAGGATTTTGTCTAAGCCTAAAGTCTGCTTTTACTAGTAGGAGGAGTCATACTGATTAGTAGAAATGCAATGTTGGCAACCCCAAGCAGAGTTTTAGAAATGAAAAATGTCAAGACATTGCCCTCATCCTTTGACCAAATTGAGAATTGCAATGGTAGCCCCAGGTGATTCTTTTGCAAATTAAACACCTCAGAACATTAGTTCCAAAGATAGCTAAAATATCAATTTTTCTGAAAGGATTCTGCAAACATTAAGCTAAAGGAAGAGTGAATTAAATATAGTTTCGTAGGTTAAAAAGTAGTAGCAGATGAAAATAGTGTTTTCAAAACATATTGGTGATGAGACCCTTTTTTTTTTTTCCATAGACATCCCTTTGGAAACCATGGCTGTTAGATGACACAGACTTTCAACTTGAAAGTGGCAAAGGCATGTTAACTAAGTAAATTAATAATGTGGCTGTTTTACTTAATGATTACTGATAAAATGCCAAATGGTAGGGCAAAACAGACATTCCAGAGAAGAAAAAAAGCTAAAAATAATTCAAGATAAAAAGACAATAAAACTAGTTATAAGAAATAGTAGTTGGCCCATTGCATTTACCATATGAACATTTTTAATGGAGTTCTGTGAATTTAGTTCTGAGATAATCTTATAAAAAGTTAGTTCTTATTGTTTATGCTTTTTTAAAAAGATTCATTAATTTAGAAGGCAGAGTTACAGAGAGGCAGAGGCAGAGAGAGATATCTGCCATCTGCTAGTTCACTCCCCAAATGGTTGTAATGGCTGGAGCTTACCAATCTGAAGCCAGAAGCCAGGAGCTTCTTCTGGGTCTCCCACGCAGGTACAGGGGCCCAAGGACTTGGGCCGTTCTTCACTGCTTTCCTAGACCATAGCAGAGAGCTGGATCAGAAGTTGAGCACTGGGTCTCAAATTGGTGCCCAGATGGGATGCCAGCACTGCAGGTGGCAGCTTTACCAGCCACCTGCAGTGCTGGCATCCCGTTTATGTTTTAATATCAGCAATATTTAGATAAAGGTAGCAATTAAAATGTAGACATATTTATGCTAAATAAACATAATACATGTTTATCATAGAAAGTGGGTATAATGCATAATAGAATAAAAGGGAAATTATATGCTCTTATGGTTCAGTATGAAGCACAATTGTCATTTGAGTTTATTCCATTTTATCCCTTTTCCACACATTTATGCATATGACATGTTAAAATTATAAGCTAATTAAGCTATCTTGTATTTTACTCTTCTCATTTTAACATTATATAATAACATTTTGTAAGGTATTAAAATTTGTTTAAAGACATGATCTTTAGTGAATGAGTAACATTACATTATATGAATTGTTTATAATTTAGAAATCTTTTAGTGACATATTTACTGTCTATGCAATTTTATTCTTTGAAATAATTCTCTGATAAAAACTCTTATTTGAGTAAAATTCTAATTTTCTAGGATAAATTACTAGAAATAGAATTGTGCCTCAAAAGAAATAAATATATTAAATAACAATTTGAAAATGGGATATTTAAAAGATTTACCACATTTCTTATTTTTACTTACATTTAAAAAATATGCCTTCACAGTGGAGGATAGCCCAAGTCCTTGGGCCCCTGCACCCGCATAGGAGACCAGGAAGTAGCACCTGGCACCTGGCTTCGGATCGTTGTAGTTCTGGCCGTAGCGGCCATTTTGGGGGATGAACCAACGGAAGGAAGACCTTTCTCTCTGTCTCTCTCTCTCACTGTCTAACTCTATCTGTCAAAAAAAATATGCCTTCAATATCAGTCATATTCCTCACTACTGTCAAAGAGTTCTGTTAGTGTCATAGCTGGAGAACCTAGCCATCTCGTTTACTCTAGCACCATGATTGACTCTGATCAAAAGATGCTTTGTAATTGTAATTTACTTTCAGTTGGCAGATACAAAATTATTCAAAAAGAATGGAATATATGCCGGCACCGCGGCTCAATAGGCTAATCCTCTGCCTGCGGAACCGGCACCCCGGGTTCTAGTCCCGGTCGGGGCGCCAGATTCTGTCCCGGTTGCTCCTCTTCCAGGCCAGCTCTCTGCTGTGGCCCGGGAGTGCAGTGGAGGATGGCCCAAGTCCCTGGGCCCTGCACCCCATGGGAGACCAGGAGAAGCATCTCGCTCCTGGCTTCGGATCAGCACGGTGCGTTGGCTGCAGCGGCCATTGGGGGTGAACCAATGGAAAAAGGAAGACCTTTCTCTCTCTCTCTCTCTCTCTCACTGTCCACTCTGCCTGTCCCCCCTCCCCCCCAAAAAAAAACCAAAAAAAAGGGAATATAATAATTCAGAATCTGTCAAAGCTGTTCCTCTTCAGAGCAATCTTGCAAAGTTCCCTCAAGAGGCTCCTATTTCCGTGTGTCTTCAGATTCTCTCCCAGTGTAAATGACCTGAGTTTTCTTGCCATTGTTCAAGCACATCAATCATTTTTGTTTAACAAGGGATTTTCAGTGGAGAAGAAATTACGATTTTATACTATGAATGAATTATATTAATGGTAGAAGCATATCTATGTACAAGAGAATAGTTTATATACATTTGTAAACCTAAATGCCGGGTATAAATAGTGAGTTCTGTCATATTCATCCTTGCTTAGCTTGACTACATAGATGTCTCTAAGGAAGTTACATGCTTGGCTGTAGAGTTTTTGACTACAAAGGAAAACTGAATTTGCTGCTCATAAGCTATTTGCTCCCAATTGCAAGGTTTGAGAGTAAATGATTAGGGTCATGATGTTTCAGGATTATTCTCTTTGGGCACTACTTTTGTTAGCAGCTCAGGGTAGAATGGAAGGGTAACAACTTTGTCAAAAAATCATTTTGTAGACTATTTTGTTGTAAGCTTTTAGTATATCAAGAGGCAATGGATTATCTCACACAGGATTTACCACATAATATTCACTTGGACATTTGATTTTGATTTGTTCTTCTGTGGCTTAAATATGTAAATAAAGGCCAGGCACATACCTTTTGCATTAAAAGAACAAACCAATACTAATTTAAAAGGGAAACTTGGTGTAAATCTCTAATGTTCAGAAAATATGAATTTGCAATTCTTGCCTTGGGCTTTGCTGTAGTTTAATTAAATTCTTAACCTTTGTGGCAAGTTTTCTCTTTTTTGTAGTTACAGTTTTTAAAAGATATCGACTGTTGGAAATTGCTGTTTCAGGGACAGCTGTTCTGGCTTAGTGGGCAAAGGTGCTGCCTGTGATGCCCGTATCCTCTGTGGGCACTGATTCAAGTCCTGGCTGCTCCACTTCCTATCCAGCTCCCTGCTAATGCACCTGGAAAGGCAGCAGAGGATGGCCCAAATTCTTGTGTCCTTGCACCCACGTGGGAGACCTGGAAGAAGCTCCTGGCTTCTGGCGTTAGATTGGCCCAGCTCAGGCCATTGCGGCCATTTTGTGAGTGCACTAGTGGATGAGAATTCTTTCTCTCTCTCTCTGTCTCTCCACTTTTCAGATAAACATATAAATCTTAACGACAACAACGAAAAGAAATGGCTGTTTCAGAATATACTTTCAGTCCTAAGAATCCCAGATGCAGTGTTGACCAAACTAATAAAGATAAAAATGTCTAATGTATTATAATTATCTACAGTGTCATTTTTAAAACTGGTGAAATGATTTTAGTAGAAAATTTGGAGTCATTTTCGTCTATTCTCTCTGGTTCCTTTGTCTCTCCATAAAATCTTACCTGAATTATTTGAGATATTCTGGGGATAAAAGGGATAATTTAGTTAAGCAAGGCCAGGACTTTTGTACCTCACACCTTTGAGAAATATCCTGATCTAGTTTTGTACATAAATGTGACAAAGCTATTCACCTTGAAGAAGAAAATAATTATTAATGGCAATACTCAAAAAGTTTCTTTTTTTTTTAGAGGGTAATAGATTAAAGTTCAGCGTTGTGATGGAGTGGCTAAAATTCTCTGCAATGCAGGCATCCCATACGGGTGCTGGTGGGTGTCCTGGCTGTTCTACTTCTGATCCAGCTCCCTGCTAATGGCCAGGGAAAAGTAGTGGGAGATGACCCAAGAATTTGATTCCTTGACACCGACATGGAAGACCTGGATGAAGCTACTGGCTCCTGGTTTTGGCCTGCCCCAGTGCTGGCTGTTGCAGGCATCTGGGGAGTAAACCAGCAAATGGCAGATTCTCTCTCTTGCTCTCTCTCTCTCTGTAACTTTGACTTTCTTTTTTTTTAACATTTACTTAATGAATATAAATTTCCAAAATACAGCTCATGGATTACAATGGCTCCCACCCCATAACTTCCCTCCCACCCACAACCCTCCCCTTTCCCACTCCCTCCCCCCTTCCATTCACATCAAGATTCATTTTTGATTCTCTTTATATACAGAAGATCAGTTTAGCATACATTAAGTAAAGATTTCAACAGTTTGCTCCCACACAGAAACATAAAGTGAAAAATACTGTTTGAGTACTAGTTATAGCATTAAATCACAATGTACAGCACATTAAGGACAGAGATCCTACATGAGGAATATGTGCACAGTGACTCCTGTTGTTGACTTAACAAATTGACACTCTTGTTTGTGGCCTCAGTAATCACCTTAGGCTTTTGTTATGAGTTGCCAAGGCTAGGGAAGCCTTTTCAGTTCACCAACTCTGATCATATTTAGACAAGGTCATAGTCAAAGTGGAAGTTCTCTCCTCCCTTCAGAGAAAGGTACCTCCTTCTTTGATGACCTGTTGTTTCCACTGAGATCTCACTCGCAGAGATCTTTCATTAGGGTCATTTTTTTTTTACAAGAATGTCTTGGCTTTCCATGCCTGAAATACTCTCATGGGCTCTTCAGCCAGATCCGCATGCCTTAAGGGCTGATTCTGAGGCCAGAGTGCTGTTTAGGACATCTGCCATTTTATCAGTCTGCTGTGTATCTTGCTTCCAATGTTGGATCGTTCTCTCCCTTTTTGATTCTATTGGTTAGCATTTGCAGACACTAGTCTTGTTAATGTGATCCCTTTGACTCTCAGTCCTATCATTATGATCAATTGTGAACAGAAATTGATCCCTTGGACTAGTGAGATGGCATTGGTACATGCCTCCTTGATGGGATTGAATTGGAATGCCCTGGTATGTTTCTAACTCTACCGTTTGGGGCAAGTCAGCTTGAGCATGTCCCTAATTGTACATCTCTTCCCTCTCTTATTCCCACTCTTATATTTAACAGCAATCACTTTTCAGTTAAGTTTCAGCACTTAAGAATAACTGTGTATTGATTACAGAATTCAACCAAAAGTATTAAGTAGAACAAACAAAAAACTACTAAGAGGGATAACGTATTAAGTTGTTCATCAACAGTCAGGGCAAGGGCTGATCAAGTCACCATTTCTCATAGTGTTCATTTTACTTTAACAGGTTTATTTTTTGGTGCTCGGTTAGTTGTCACCTATCAGGGAGAACATATGATATTTGTCCTTTTGGGACTGGCTTATTTCACTCAGCATAATGTTTTCCAAATTCCTAACAAGGATCACTTTTCAGTTAAAATTTAAACACCTAAGAATAATTGTGTGTTAATCACAGAGTTCAACCAATAGTACTAGAACAAAAAAAAATACTGAAATGGATAAAGTATTACATTGTACATCAGCCATCAGGACAAGAGCTGATCAAGTCACTGTTTCTCATAGTGTCCATTTCGCTTCAGCATATTTCCCCTTTGGTGCTCAGTTAGTTGTCACCAATCAGGGAGAACATATGATATTTGTCCCTTTGGTACTGGCTCAATTCACTCAGCAGAATGTTTTCCAGATTCTTCCATCTTGTTGCAAATGACCAGGTTTCATTATTTTGACTGCTGTATAATATTCTATAGAGTACATGTCCCATAATTTCTTCTTCTTCTTTTTTTTTTTTTTTTTTGCTTTTAAACTTTCATTTAAGGAATATACATTTCCAAAGTACAGCTTATGGATTACAATGGCTTCCCCCCCATAACGTCCCTCCCACCCGCAACCCTCCCCTTTCCCACTCCCTCTCCTCTTCCATTCACATCAAGATTCATTTTTTTTTTTTTTTTTTTTGACAGGCAGAGTGGACAGTGAGAGAGAGAGACAGAGAGAAAGGTCTTCCTTTGCCGTTGGTTCACCCTCCAATGGCCGCCGCGGCCAGCGCGCTACGGCCGGCGTACCGCGCTGATCCGATGGCAGGAGCCAGGAGCCAGGTGCTTTTCCTGGTCTCCCATGGGGTGCAGGGCCCAAGCACCTGGGCCATCCTCCACTGCACTCCCTGGCCACAGCAGAGAGCTGGCCTGGAAGAGGGGCAACCGGGACAGAATCCGGCGCCCCGACCGGGACTAGAACCCGGTGTGCCGGTGCCGCTAGGCGGAGGATTAGCCTAGTGAGCCGCGGCGCCGGCCCGATTCATTTTTGATTCTCTTTATATACAGAAGATCAGTTTAGCATACATTAAGCAAAGATTTCAACAGTTTGCTCCCACACAGAAACATAAAGTGAAAAATACTGTTTGAGTACTAGTTATAGCATTAAATCTCAATGTACAGCACACTAAGGACAAAGATCCTACATGAGGAGTAAGTGCACAGTGACTCCTGTTGTTGACTTACCAATTTGACACTCTTGTTTATGGCATCAGTATTCACCCTAGGCTCTTGTCCTGAGCTGCAAAGGCTATGGAAGCCCCCTGAGTTCACGGACTCTGATCATATTTAGACAAGGCCATGGTCAAAGTGGAAGTTCTCTTCTCCCTTCAGAGAAAGGTACCTCCTTCTTTGATGACCCGTTCTTTCCCCTGGGATCTCACTCACAGAGATCTTTCATTTAGGTTTTTTTTTTTCCCCAGAGTGTCTTGGCTTTCCATGCCTGAAATAGTGTCTAGGGTTTTCAGCCGGATCCGCATGCCTTAAGGGCTGATTCTGAGGCCAGAGTGCTGTTTAGGACATCTGCCATTTTATCAGTCTGCTGTGTATCTCACTTCCCATGTTGGATCGTTCTCTCCCTTTTTGATTCTATAAGCTAGTATTTGCAGACACTAATTTTGTTTATGTGATCCCTTTGGTTCTTAGTCCTATCATTATGATCAATTGTGAACAGAAATTGATCACTGGGACTAGTGAGATGGCATTGGTACATGCCTCCTTGATGGGATTGAATTGGAATGCCCTGGTATGTTTCTAACTCTACCGTTTGAGGTAAGTCAGCTTGAGCATGTCCGAATTGCACATCTCTTCCCTCTCTTATTCCCACTCTTACATTTAACAGAGATCACTTTTCAGTTAAGTTTCAGCACTTAAGAAGAATTGTGTATTGATTACAGAATTCATCCAAAAGTATTAAGTAGAACAAACAAATAAATACTAAGAGGGATAACATATCAGGTTGCTCATCAACAGTCAGTGTGAGGGCTGATCAAGTCACCGTTTCTTAGTGTTCATTTCACTTTAACAGGTTTACTTTTTGGTGCTCGGTTAGTTGTCACCTATCAAGGACAACAAGTGGTATTTGTCTCTTTGGGACTGGCTTATTTCACTCAGCATAATGTTTTCCAAATTCCTAACAGGTATCACTTTTCAGTTAAAATTTAAACATCTAAGAATAATTGTGTGTTAATTACAGAGTTCAACCAATGGTACTAGAACAAAAAGAAATACTAAAATGGATAAAGTATTACATTGTACATCAGCCATCAGGACAAGAGCTGATCAAGTCACTGTTTCTCATAGTGTCCATTTCATTTCAACAAGTTTCCCCCTTGTTGCTCCGGTAGTAGTCACCGATCAGGGAGAACATATGATATTTTCCCTTTGAAACTGGCTCAATCCACTCAGCATGATGTTTTCCAAATTCCTCCATCTTGTTGCAAATGACCGGGTTTAGTTGTTTTTGACTGCTGTATAGTATTCTATAGAGTTCATGTCCCATAATTTCTTTATCCATTCTACTGTTGATGTGCATTTGGGTTGGTTCCAGGTCTTAGCTATTGTGAATTGAGCTGCAATAAACATGAATGTGCAGACAGCTTGTTTGTTTGCCAATTTCATTTCCTTTGGGTAAATTCCAAGGAGTGGTATGGCTGGGTTGTATGGTAGGGTTATATTCAGGTTTCTGAGGAATCTCCAGACTGACTTCCATAGTGGCTTAACTTTCAAAAATTAATACATTTTAGAAACAATAGATTATTTGACCCACTGAAAGGTGGTATAATTTCAAATAAAATGATCTAGAATACTCAAGGGTTTGTATTTCCAAAATAAAATTATGATTTTGAGTGCTGATGACAGAAATCTTGGGAATCTGTTTTTAAATATTTTTGTCTTAACGATGTTACTAATTGAAGTCAGTAATTGACAATTAAGTTACAGATATAAACATCTGGCTGTGATTGTTAGGCCATGGAACTCTAATGATTATATGAAACCTCTGTAACTGAATTTTCCTCTGTTTATTTCTCAGCAGAGATAATAGAATGATTTTATTAATCACATCTTTTCTAAAAATGTGTGTTTTCTTCTTCCCCATCCTACAGTCCCCATACCCTTCCTCTAACTGATGACATTTATTTCTGGGGACTTTCCTATCTAAAATGGTCATGAATTTCTTTTAGATCTTGTTCTATTGGGCATATTTCAATTCCTTGAAGTTCTTTTAAAATTTTTTTTATTTATTGGAAAGGCAGAGAAATAGAGATAGGTATCTCCCATTAGCTGATTCATTTCCCAAATGACTACAACAGCTGGGGCTGGGCCAAGTTGAAGCTATGAGCCCAGTTCTCAATATGGGTCTCCCATGTGGGTACCAGGGATGCTAATACTTGTGCCATCACCTGCTGTCTCACAGTGTGTATTTTAACAGGAAGCTGGAATTAGGAGCAGAGACAGATTCAAACCTCAAGTGCTCATATGGGTTTGTAGATGTCCCCTGTGATATTTTAATCTGACCAAATGCCCACGTCCACCCTACTTTTACTACTTAACAATACTCATTCAACTTTATCAGAGAATTTCTAAGACAATTTCCTCACCTACCGAGAGGCTGTTGGTTGGGGGAACATTTATTTGTCTTCTTTTTGGATTTTGTTTGTTTGTTTGTTTCTGTTGTAAACACTGAGGGATGATACTATACCCTTGGAAGCTTAAGTGGCTCACTTAAGTGAGCTTTGTATTCTTGGCACATAGAGCTCACTATAATGTGTACTCAATAAATTTGTCTTTTAAGATCTTCCTTGAACATGCTAGTGTATTTGCATCTTAGGATATTTGCTCTTGAAATTTTCACTGCTTAAATTGTTTCATCCTTAAGTATTCTCATGGCTCATTTCTTCACTTTAATCAGGTTTCTGCTGAAATGTCACTTTCCCAGAGGGACTTGTTCTAAACTACCAAATCTTAAAATGCTAAATAGTGTGTATTCACTCATAAATCACAAAAACGCCTTTGCATCTATTTTTCTGATAAGGTTTATCAATACCTAAAATATTTGCTCATTTATTGTCTCCCTTATTAGCATATAAGCCATCACAAGGACAGCGATTTTAGCACAGAATTGGTCCGGCATATCCTAGATGTTTGAGAAATAAGAGTTTAAAGACTCAGTAAAGTATTCATTAATATTAGTCCTCCATGTTCAACGCACACATACATGAATATATTGGAGTATGCACATCCTAAAAATTAGGAACATATTTTTTGTTTGTCATTGTATCCAGGCAATCAGACTACAAATATTTGCTAAATTGCAATGAATTAGTACAATGTGTTACTGATCAGCTGTTTTGCAGGCATTTTTTGCTCATCCTTTATAATTATAGCCTACTGAGTACTTTCTTTTAATCAGTATCACACTAAAAGAAAATTATTTCCTTATGTTGTATTTATTCTTGATTCCAAATGTTTACACTTATGTTGTATTTATTCTTGATTCTAAATGTTTATACAAAAGTATTGCAAGTGGAAATTTTATGGAGACATCACTTGACTCTGGAGGATTTAATTAGTGATTAGTTCACATTTCCTTCTTCTGCTTTATTAGGCCCTGTTAGTGACAATGGGATTACTTTGCATTTATATTTTGTGCACAACCCTCAAATCTCAAACATTCATACTCTGCATTCAATCTTACTCCCTCTCCAAGTTCTGACTCAAATTTAGATTCTTACAAAGCCTATTTGCTTAGGGCAAACAACACAGTTCTCTGTTCATTGGATTTCTCCAACACATCTATTTCCAAGGTCTATTACTGGAAGGTGAACAATTCTGTCTCATAATTCAAAGAACAGGAAGCCCTGAAGAAATTCAGGTGGCAAACGAGGCACTTGGCAAGAGACAGAATGGTAGAATAAAGAAGGGAATGGTCTATGAATATTCTATTTAGTGAACCTCCTTTCTTATTCTGAGTTTTCTCCTTAACATGTTACCACTTCACTTAGAATCATTGGGGTTTGAGTGATTACATGCTGAAATTGAGAACTTTTCCAAACTGGATTTTTTTTACTGTTTTCTTTATTATTATTATTGAAATGTAACAGTTTGAAGTTGAGTATACAATGCACCCTGACAATGTTAGATGCAATACCTTTGTAGCATTCTTCTCCTAAATGAGGCTTTGTGGGGACCATTTACTAAGAGGTGATGGATGAGAGTATGGAAAGTGCATTTAAATGATCTGAAATAGTAAATATAGTTCTGAAATAGATGAATAATGCTTATATGTTCATTTATGAACCAAATTAGAAAACTTCAGTTAGCAACTTAGTTTATTTACCAATTTGGAATTGGAATCCTACTATTCCATGAAATTTCTTCAGAGTTAAGTACTAAATAAGAAAGACTTCATGAAGATAGAAATGCTTACTCAGAAAACAGTTTGTATATTAAAAATGAACATCAATGTCCTCATTTTTTAGAAGGTATAAGAAAATGTATTTTTGCAGAATATTAATTATGGACCAAAAGGCATTTAAACTAAATATGAAATTTCAAAATATTCAATACAAAGAATTATAGAACTCATTTATTTAATAATAAAATGTCCAGTTTTTTAATAAAATATTTTAAGGTCTTTTTATCATATATGATTTCCGAGAAATAAGTCATATTCATATACAGAATCTGTTGTATTTTATATATATTAGCCCTGCCACCCCAGTGAACTTGGGATTTATGATAGAGAAGACAGTGATATATGCTCAGAAAAAGATTGGTGTTGAGAGACTTTATTCATGAGTAATTCCGCAAGTATTTACTGAAAGCTTACCACATTCCAGCTCTGTAAGGAACCAGACACAATCTTGTCTACAGAAGTCTCACCATTTATAATATAGCAGACCAAACACTGAATGTGAATTGCTGTGAGTCTTCACTTCTTCTTTCACGCTTTGCATGGCTACTGATTTCCTTTGGAAGGGCAAACAAAATCCTTCCTTATGAACGTGAGTCCTGGAATATCTGAGATATTTTGTAATCCGTGTCTATAAGGGCTATACCTACCTTTGTCTTATTACTCTCTGCTATTACAACTATATTTAGTATTCTGTTTTCCTACTAGCTTTGCTCCAAATGAGCTCTTGCTGTGTTGTCTTGGCTTTTTCACTATAGCTTTTATTGCCCTTTGCTGTCATCCTTTGCTTCTTTCCCCTTAGTAGAAGCCTAGTCCTCTAGACTTCCCCATCTCCCCTTTCCTGGGTTCTATTCACTTGAACGACTCATCTTAGCACTTCTTCCTAACAGGTCTTCATGAAGTATAATTTATTAACATTTTTGATCAATATTTTTTTGGCATTGTTATAAATTTTAGATCTTCTTTTCAATAATATTCTCTTCCTGAATGTTACATTTATCTTCTAGAACTATACCTATGAAATACATGAAATCTGTTATTTTTACATTAATAAACATAAAAAGAAATATTATCCTCAAAAATACAATGGTTTCTTCAGGACTCCTGTTATCAAGAGATCAATAAATGCATAACCCAGTAAAGGATTCTTCTATTGCATTGTCATTTCCCACCATTGCAAATAGTGGATATTGCAAGATCATGATTAAAACTATTTGGTGAGAGGCATCAATGTATACATTTAATGCTCAGATAAAATATTCAGTTTTTGATTATTTCATTTTATTAATATTGTCAGATTTATCTTGTATTTGTTTATTTGAAAGAGCCACACAAGAGGGAGGGAGAGACACAGAGAGATATTTCATCTACTGGCTCTCTCCCCCAGTGACTACAATGGCCACCAGCCAAAGTCAGGAGCCAGGGTATCTCCCCTGTTCCCCCACAGCAGTGGCAGAGATCTACACTTGGACCATTTACTTCCTTCCCAGGTCCATTAACAGTGAGCTGAATCAAAATGGAGTAGCCCAGAACCAAACTGGCCATCGTTGTATAGGATGCCAGCTCTGCAAACAGTGGCTAAATCAACTGTGCCACAATACTGACCACAGTTCTGTTTCTAGTATTTTCTTTCTGTTTCATGCACTTTTACATGTTTTCATGATAGATGTTAGCTTTTTTTACTTCTGTGTGTAGGATTGCCTAATTCTCATAGAAAATTTTGTATGGCTTATCTACCTGGAAATGATACATTCCCTCCACTTTTGATTATCTTAGTAAGTTTTTATAATTATATAAAGGAAACAAATTTCATGTATTTCATTAATAGTTTTAGAACACAATAATGGTACTTCCCAACCTACCCTCATCTGCTGCCTATAAAAATAGAAATTTCTAAAATGACAGTAATGACTTGTCCATGTTAACCTTGACTATAAGTGGATTGAATTCTCCCAATTAAAACATTTGTACTTAGAGGAAGCATTTTGTCTGGGATTTGTAGTATGTTTTAAATCAGCTATTATGATATCTCTAGCTTGCTTTTTTTCCCCCTCAGGATTGCTTTGGCTACTCTGGGTGTTTTGTGAGTCCATATGAACTTTAGGATTGTTTTTACTAATTATGTAAATAACTTCATTGGTATTTTGATAGAGTTTTCACTTTTTTCTTTTAACCAGATCTAAGAAAAATATCAGGCCCCTAAGTTATTAAATCTGCTTTGATTACCTGATATTTTGTATAAGAAATTATTTGTTTTTTTATTTACTGTAATTTTCCACATAAAACTTCTTCTCTGTGTGCAATACAGTTGTTACATCAACTGTGATAGCAAACAGAAGGCTCGTCATCAATATTTATTGAATGAATGAATGGTACCATTTTCCTTAAAAGACATTCCCACCCCTGATTTATTCCCAAAATGTCTACAACAGTCAGGGGTAGGCCAGCTAGAAATCATAATCCAGGAACTCTATCCAAGTTTCTGACATGGATGTTGGTGACTCAAGTTCTGACGCTATCATGAGCTGCTTCCCTGGAGAATTAGCAGAGCTGTGAACCCAAAGCAGAGGGGTAAGCCAATTCCAGGCCCTCTGATATGTGTGGAGATGTCTCCATATCTGGTACTGTGATGACTACGGCTTACTTTTTGTTTATAATTACTTTAGATATTTGGTATCTGTTGTTTTCCATATGAATTTTAGTATCATATCTTCTACATCTGAGAAAAATGTCATTGGCATATTGGTTAAGATCACATTGAATTTGTAAATTTTGGGTAGGATGAACATTTTAATTCTTCCAATCCAGGAACATGGAAGATTGTTCCATTTTTTGGTTCTTCTTTTATTTCTTGCTTTAACATTTTGTGGTTTTCAGTGTAGAGATCTTACACCTCCTTGGTCAAAATTATTCTGAGGTATTTATAATAATATTGTGGCTATGATATGATACTGATCTTTACAAGTTCTTTCTTAGCCATGTGTATACAAAGTCTATTGATTTTTGTCTGTTGATTTTTTTTTGGTGTATGCAGAATTATTTTCCCGAAGGAATCATTTTATTTAAGGAGTAAAACTTTGTGCATTTCGTAAGTACAACTTTAGGAATATAGTGATTCTTCCCAACCTATTCACCCTCCCTCCCACTCTCCCACCTCTCCTCCTACTCTCTCTCCCATCTCCAGTCCCATTCTCTACTAAGATCCATTTTCAATTAACTTTATCCACAGAAGACCAACTCCATACTAAGTGTTCAACAATTTGTACAAAAAATACAAAAACAATAACAACAAAAACTATTCCTCAACAGTTGAGACAAGGGGACAAGGGTTGTTCAAAGTCATTGCATCCTTTTTTTTTTTTTTTGACAGGCAGAGTGGACAGTGAGAGAGAGACAGAAAGGCCTTCCTTTGCCATTGGTTCACCCTCCAATGACGGCCACGGCCAGTGCTGCGGCCAGCGCATCGCGCTGATCCGAAGCCAGGAGCCAGGTACTTATCCTGGTCTCCCATGCGGGTGCAGGGCCCAAGCACTTGGGCCATCCTCCACTGCACTCCCGGGCCACAGCAGAGGGCTGGCCTGGAAGAGGGGCAACTGGAACAGAATCCGGCACCCTAACCGGGACTAGAACCCGGGGTGCTGGCACTGCAAGGCGGAGGATTAGTCTATTGAGCCGTGGCGCCGGCCCATTGCATCTTTTTTTTTTTTATAATGTATTTATTTATTCAAAAGAGTTACACATAGAAAGAAAGTGAGACAGAGAGAGAGGTCTTCCATCTCCTGGTTCACTCCCCAGTTGGCCACAACGGCTGGAGTTGCGCCCATTTGAAGCAAGGAGCCAGGAGCTTCTTCCAGGTCTCCCATGTGGGCACAGGGGCCAAAGGACTTGGGCCATCTTCCACTACTTTCCCAGGCCATAGCAGAGAGCTGGATCAGAAGTGGAGCAGCAAGGACTTGGACTAGTTCCCATGTGGGATGCTGGCACTGCAGGCAGTGGCTTTACCAACTATGCTGCTGTCCTTGCATCTTGAAGTTAATTTCACTTCTTTTTTTTTTTTTTTTAGAAACTTAATTGACTTTATTTTTAAAATATTTATTTATTTATTTGAAAGGCAGAGGTAGAGGGAGAGAGAGAGGTCTTACATCTGCAATGGCTGAAGTTTGCCTATCCAAAGCCAGGTGCCAGGAGCTTCTTCCAGGTCTCCCATGCAGGTGAAGGGGTCCAAGGACTTGAGCCATCTTCTATTGCATTCACAGTCCATAACAGAGAGCTGAATCAGAATTTGAGCAGCCAGAACTTGAACTGACACCCACATGGAATGCCAGTACTGCAGGTGATGGCTTTATCTGCTACACCACAGTGCTGACCCCTTAATTAACTTTAGAGAGGCACTCAAGAATGATACATTTTTTCAAGCACTGAGACATAGTTATAATGCAACTCTGAGGAGAGAAATGCTGTATGGGAAGGCAGTGTACAGTGATTTTTGTTATTAATTTAACAATTAACACTCATATATGATGTCAGTGATCACCTGAGGCTCTTGACAAGAGCTGCTTTGGCTATGGAAGCCTTCTGAATCCACAAACTCACTCAGTATTCAGACAAGGCCATAAGCAAAGTGGCAGTTTTCTCCTCCCTTAAGAGAAAAGAACATCCTTTGATGACCACTTTTTTCCACTGGGGTCTCACCCACAAAGGTCCTTCATGTAGGACATTTTTTTCCAGTGTCTTGGTTTTCATGTCTGCAATGCTCTCATGGGCTTTTTATCCAGACCAGAATGCCTTAAGGGCTGAGGTTAGAGTATTACTTAAAGTAATTGTCATTCTGAGTCTGCTGTATGGACTGCTTCCTATGTTGGAGAATTTACTCCTTTTTAATTCTATCTATTATTATTAGCAGACACTCAATCCTACCCATATGATTACTTCACCACTTAAGATGGTATTTTTACCACCCAGCCTAAGGGGATTTGAGGCCCCCTAGCAAGTTTTTAAACTTTACCTTAAGTCCCTAGGAATGTATGCAGAACTATACAACTTTATAGTTACAAACTTCAAACACTTCATAATTGCAACTTTAGGAGCTTGGTGATTCTTCCCACTGTGCCCACTCTCACACTCATACTCATACCCACCTCCTCCTCCCTCTCATATTCCCACCCTTATTTTTTTTTTACTCTGATCTATTTTTAATTGATTTTATACACACATGTTTAACTCTATATTATGTAAAGTGTTAAACAAACAGTATTAAAAAAAAAACAAAAAAGAAATTATCAACTCCCAACTTGACTCTCACTGGGATTAAACATGACAATAGGTCTGATGTGATTTCATCATCATTTAAAAAAAATCATCTATTATTTTTCACTTTATGTTTCTGT
The DNA here is from genome assembly GCF_051225735.1 of Oryctolagus cuniculus. Classification (NCBI taxonomy): domain Eukaryota; kingdom Metazoa; phylum Chordata; class Mammalia; order Lagomorpha; family Leporidae; genus Oryctolagus; species Oryctolagus cuniculus. The sequence goes on from NC_142870.1 coordinate 65,378,810, forward strand.
GTGGGAGCAAACTGTTGAAATCCTTACTTAATGTATACTAAGCTGATCTTCTGTATATTAAGATAATCGAAAATGAATCTTGATGTGAATGGAAGGGGAGAGGGAGTGGGAAAGGGGAGGGTTGTGGGTGGAGGGACGGTATGGGGGGGAAGCCATTGTAATCCATAAATCGTACTTTGGAAATTTATATTCATTAAATAAAAGTTAAAAAAAATAAATAAAAAATAAAAAAAAACAGCTCCTCAGCAGTCAAGACAAGGACAATTGTCTTGCTCTCAATTCATTGCTCTCAAAGTGTCAATTTCAATTCTACAGATTGCCTTTTAGGTGCTCTATTGGTTATCACAGGTCAGGGAGAATATGTGGTATTTGTGCCTTTGGGACTCTCTTATTTCACAAAGTATGATGTTTTCCAGATTCATCCATTTTGTTACAAATTGCATTTTTTTTACTGAGGGGTAGTATTCCATAGTATATATATCCCATAATTTCTTTATCCAGCCTTTAATTTAGGAGGCATTTACTTTGATTCCATGTCTTAGCTATTGTGAATTGAGCTGCAATAAACATGGAGGTGTAGATAACTCTTTTGTTTATTGATTTTATTTTCCTAGGGTAAATTCCCATGAGTGGGATGGGTGGGTCATATGTTAGATCTATATTCAGCTTTCTGTGGTATCTTCATATTGTCTTCCTTAGTTGCTTTACCAGGTTATATTCCCATGATCAGTGGATTAGTGTACCTTTTTCCCCACATCTTCACCAGTGTTTGTTGTTTGTTGATTTCTGTATGAAGGCCATTCAAATTGGAGTAAGGAGAAACCTCATTGAGGTTTTGATTTGCATTTCCCTGACAGCTACTGTTCCTGAGCAGTTTTCATGTGCTTGGTCATTTGGATTTACTCTTTTGAAAAATGTTTGTATAAGATTTTTGGCCATTTCTTCATTGGGTTTTATGTTTTGTTCTTGTTGAGTTTCTTGATTTTCTTATATATTCTGGTCATTAATCATTTATCAGTTTAATAGTTTGTAAATAATTTCTCCCATTCTGTCAGTTGCCTCTTTACTTTCCTGAGTGTTTCTTTTGCAATAAGAAGATCCTCAATTTGATGAAATATCATCTATTGATTTTGGTTTTGGTTGCCTGTCCATCTTTGGTCTTTTCTAAGAACTCTTTGCCTGTCCCAATTTCTTGCAGGGTTTCTCCAATATTTTCTAATAATTTGATCGTATCAGGTCATAGATTTAGGTCTTTATCCATATTGAGTGGATTTTTTTGTAAGGTGTAAGGTAGGTGTCTTGCTTCATAATTCTGCATGTGGAAATCCAGTTTTCCCAGCAGCATTTGTTGAAGAGACTTTCCTTGTTCCAGGGATTTGTTTTAGCTCCTATTCAACTTATAAAGGATAACTATCCAGAATATATAATAGCTCAAGAAACTAAACAACTATGAAACAAAAAATGTAGTTAAGAAATGGGCAAAAGAGTAGGACAGGCAATTTTCAAAAGAGTACATTGAAGTGGTGAACTGACATGAAAAAAAGCTCAGGATCACTAACCATCAGGGAAATACAAATTAACATCACAGTGAGGTTTCATTTCACCCCGTTAGAATGGCTCTCAAAGAGAAATCAACAAATAATAAATAGTGATGATGAGATGTGGAAAAATGTATCATGATACAATGTTCATGGGGATGTAAACTAATACAACTATTGTGGAAGAACACGTGGAGATTCCTCAGAAATCTGAAAACAGATCTACGTTATGCCTCAGCCATCCCACTCTAAACATAATGAAATCAGCATAAGAAAGAGTTATTTGTACCTCCATGTATATTGCAATTCAGTTCATAATAGCTAAGACATGAAATTAAACCAGATGTCCACCAACCAATGACTGTATGAAGACAATGTGGTAGATACACATTATGGAACACTACTCAGTCATAAATAAAATGAAATCCTGTTTTGCAACAAGTTGGATGCAAGTGGAAATCATTATACTTAGTGAATAAGCCAGTCCCCAAAACACAAATGCAATATGTTTTCTCTTATCTGTGGTAATGGATTACAAAAAATATAATATATATGAATGATTATTATGTAGAGCCCTTGTCTCTACTGTTGAGGAACATATTTTTTTCTTACTATTTGTTGATTTCTTTACTTATTGGAGGTTTAAGCTTTTTATTTTAAAATAAATTGAAAGTATATCTTTGTAAAAATTTAAAAAAAATAAGAAAGAAAAAAGGAGGGAGATTGGGTGCATGGGCAGCATGGAGGGTTGGATGAGAAGTATCACTATGCTTATTAGTTTGTATATATGAAATATATGAAACTTAGTCACCTTATATAAATAAAATGTATGCATATAAATATACATTATTTATATTTATATATTTAAATATACATAAATAATAATATATAATATATATAATATATATTATATATAATACATATAAATAATATATATAATATATATAATATATAAATATATAATATATTTATATTATATTTATGCATATAATGTATATTTATATGCATATATTCTATTTATATACACAAAAAATCAACCCAAATTCCTATCAACTAAAGATGGATTAAGAAAATGTGGCACATATGCACTATGGAGCATTATTCAGCTATAAGAAAGAATTAAATCCTACATTTTGCAACAAAATGGATGCAACTGGACACCATTATACTTAGTGAAATAAGCCAGTCCCCCAAAATTAATGTATAATTATTTGCATAGCAATCTGCCTACAATTATTTATGTCCATAATCTTTGACAGGAAATGGCTTAAAGTCTAAATGACCTTAATTATTATCTTATAACCACACAAGAAATATTTAGATGTTACATTGTCATTGGTCTATTTCATTGAAAGAAATTATGAATGACTAATTGAACAAAAAAGCTGTGTATATATGGAATGGTCATTTATACATTCAATTTTTGTTTATAGCTATTATCTATATTACCAGTTAACTTAGGTATTTCACCTTTTGCTTCTTATTCAGTGTAGTATTAAGCCTTTTTAGTGTAATATAAATTTTAAATATGTTATTTATTTATTTTTTTGACAGGCAGAGTTAGACAGTGAGAGAGAGAGAGAGACAGAGAGAAAGGTCTTCCTTCCATTGGTTCACCCCCCAAATGGCTGCTATGGCTGGCGCGGTGCGCTGATCCAAAGCCAGGAGCTAGGTGATTCCTCCTGGTCTCCCATGTGGGTGCAGGGCCCAAGCACTTGGGCCATCCTCCACTGCCTTCCTGGGTCATAGCAGAGATCTGGGCTGGAAGATGAGCAACCGGGATAGAATCCGGTGCCCCAACCAGGACTAGAACTTGGGGTGCTGTCGCCGCAGGCAGAGGATTAGCCAAGTGAGCCATGGCGCTGCCTGAAATATGTTATTTCAAAACCTAAAAAAATACTGAAAGAAAGGTAGAAGGAAGGAGTGTAGAGTGAGTGGTGAAGGGAATATCATTATGTTATTAGACTTATTTCTACTGGACTTGTTAAAAATCAATTATAATTTACATTTGAATTTTAAAAATTAAATCTATTCATTTTGAAGTATGAAACAAATCTCCTAACTTACAACTTATACAAAAAGCAACAGGGGACCAAGGATCTAAATCATCAAATTACTTGAGGAAAACAAGGAGGAAACTGTGCAAGACATCAACATAGGTAAATACTTATTGGTAATGACCCTATAAGCACAGGAAATCAAAGCAAAAATAAGCAAATGGGATTACATCAAGCTAAAAAGCTTCTTCACTGCATAGGAAACACTCAACAGAGTGAAAAGGCAATCAATAGAATGGGTGAAAATATTTGGTAGCTATGCAACTGATAAAGCATTAGTATCCAGGATTTCTAAAGAGCTCAAGAATCTCAAGAACAAAACAAACAATCCAATTAAAAAATTGGCCAAAGACATGAACAAACATCTTCTACAGGATGAATTACAGATGAGCAACAGACACATGAGAAAGTGCTCATGATCACTGGTCATCAGGGAAATGCAGATAACAATCACAATGATGTTTAACCTCATCCCGATTAGAATGGCTATTCTTCAAAAATCAAAAAATAGTAAATTCTGGTGATATAGGTAATATCTATTCTAATACACTGTTTGTAGAAGGTAAACTAGTACAGCTATTATGGAAAACTGTTTGGGGATTCCTGAGAAATCCAAAAATAAATATACCTTATGACCCACCCATTGTACTTCTGGGAATTTACCTGAATGAAATGAAATATTCATATGAAAGAGTTATTTGTACCTAATGTTTATTGCAGCTCAATTAACCATAGCTAAGATATAAAATCAAGCCAGATGTCTATCATCTGATGATTTGATAAAGAAAATGTGAAATACTTATCACCCTTAAAAAAGAATGAAATCCTGTCTTTTACAAAAAATGGACATGACCTGAAACTTTTATTTTTATTACAACAAGTCAGTATCAAAAAGACAAATATCATATGATTTATCTGATATCATATGATTTCTCTGCAGTTAAAATGGAATACAAAAATGCATAACAATGAAATGGACATCCTGTATTATGATTGTCATTTTTTGTCATTATTTGTACTCTTGTGGAACTGTGCTCTTTCTACTTTTTGCTTATTAAAATATTATGGTTAGTTGTGAATTAAGCCTGTGAGTATAGAGTCAATTAAGACTGTGTCTCCAAAAACTGAGGAAAGGAAGAACAGGGGTAGAGAGTGTTTGGAGGGGATAGAGGAGAGATAGATGTGTTGTTGTCTTCCTGGAACTGTACCAATGGAGTGCATGAAATTGGTTTTCTTTATAGTAACAAAAATGAAAAGGACAGCCACACTCTTCTTCTGCTCCTCTTTGCTAAGAACAGTTAACAAAGGGTGGAATGTACCTTGTCATTTTGCCTTCTTTCTGAGATTTCAGTATTTTGCTGACTTTTATCCAGTATCTGAAAACAGTTAATTTATTTGTTCCAACTTTGTAGTCATTCATGATGGGAAGGCTTGATACTTACTCATTGCAAGTAATGTATTACTTCACAGACTATTCTGATATATGGAAGTTGTTTTTCAAATATATATTTACTCTTGTTGCATACTTACAATGTCATGCTTATTCATTTATTTATTCCATCAATATGGTTATATGCTACCAACAATATCAAGTACTGCATATTGTGTGAAGAGTAAAAGAGATGTGATATTTGACTTCATGTGGTGTAGATATAATTTTGAATGTGCTTGTAGAATTTAAATACACTTTATAGTCTGCTGAATTTATAGAATAATTAAAAAAGATAGTACCTTTTAAATATTTTTCTAAAATTCCACAGATTATTTCAAATCACTTTTATCTCCTTAAAAATTTATAAACTTTCTTTTCTTAAGTGTATGAGTGCATATTTTATGCTTAGTTAATTTCAGGCATTTTATGAGTTTGTTACTATCGTTAGTGTGTTATTTTTTCCCCCATTACACTTTAGAGTTTGTTGCTGGTATAAAAAATGTTATTGCTTTTGGTATGAACCATTTATTGATCTCTCCATAAAATCCTAGTAGTTGTTTCTTTGGTATTTGCCAAGTAGAGCTTACTCAATCTTTATGTACATGATATATTCTCAGCAAAATATTGATTATTGTTGTGGATAAATACACTGTCTTGGTTTATCTAATGTGAGCAGGCTGTGTATGCATTTTCTCTCTGAGGATTGATAATCAGTGTAGTGTAGCCATAGGGGACTTAACCCTCTCTTGGAAAGATCAGACATTCTTTGCTTAGAGTCAGGTCAGGATTGAAAATAGAATTTTCATCTATGCAGTATCATGTCAGATCTTACGAAACATCAATAAACATCCTCCTGATAAAAGTCCCCCAGTACAGGCCTGTTTAATCATGGAAAACATCAAATGATTAGATTACACTTTCCATCTGAGTGGGAGACTGTGACAAGATGCCAGGCTCTACCATATGATATGTATTTTATTGTATGTATAACCGCAAACTCAAGCTATGCTTTAATGTATTTTAAATTCTGATTACTTGACATAAATATCACATCAAAGCATTTTATTTTAGCAAACCAGCATTAATAATAAAAGTAGTATAGTTGAGGTAATTAATAATCACTGAAAAAAAATATTATATAGTATTCCACCACCATAAGATATTGTGTTGCTGGGGCTGGTGTTGTGGCACAGCATGTTAAGCTACTGTCTGCAGGACTGTCATCCTTTACTGGTGCTGGATCAAGGTCTGGTTGCTCTACTAATGATCCAGCTCCTTGCTAATGCACCTGGGAAAGCAACAGAAGCCCGTGATTCCCTGTGAGAGACCTGAATGGAGTTCTAGCCTCCTGTATTCAGCTGGGCCCAGCCTCAATCATTGAAGCCATTGGGGGAGTGAACCAGTGGACTGGAATAGTTCTCTCTCTGTCTATTCTTCTATTCCTCTCTTTGTCTCTCCCTCTCTCTGTAACTCTGCCTTTAAAATAAATGAATATTTTGTTTAAAAAGATATGTGTTACCAGGGGATTCCAATTCAATCCCAGCAAGGTGGCATGTACCAATGCCATCTCACTAGTCCAAGTGATCAATTTCTGTTCACAACTGATCGTAATGATAGGACTAAGAGTCAAAGGGATCACATAAACAAGACTAGTGTCTGCAAATACTAACCGATAGAATCAAAAAGGGAGAGAACGATCCAACATGGGAAGTGAGATACACAGCAGACTCATAGAATGGCAGATGTCCTAAACAACACTCTGGCCTCAGAATCAGCCCTTAAGGCATGAGGATCTGGTTGAAAAGCCCATGAGAGTATTTCAGGCATGGAAAGCCTAGACATTCTGGCAAAAAAAAAAAAATGACCTAAATGAAAGATCTCTGCGAGTGAGATCCCAGTGGAAAGAACAGGTCATCAAAGAAGGAGGTATCTTTCTCTGAATGGAGGAGAGAACTTCCATTTTGACTATGACCTTGTCTAAACACCATCAGAGTTGGTGAACTCAAAAGGCTTCCATAGCCTTGGCAACTCATGACAAGAGCCTAGGGTGATTACTGAGGCCATAAACAAGAGTGTCAATTTGTTAAGTGAACAACAGGAGTCACTGTGCACTTGTTCCTCATGTAGGATCTCTGTCCTGAATGTGCTGTACATTGTGATTTAATGCTATAACTAGTACTCAAACAGTATTTTTCACTTTATGTTTTTATGTGGGTGCAAACTGTTGAAATCTTTACTAAATATATATGATAAACTGATCTTCTGTATATAAAGAGAATTGAAAATGAATCTTGATGTGAATGGAAGGGAAGAGGGAGCGGGAACGGGGAGGGTTGCGGGTGGGAGGAAAGTTATGGGGGGGAAGCCATTGTAATCCATGAGCTGTACTTTGGAAATTTATATTCATTAATAAAAGTTAAAAAAAGATATGTGGTTCGCTTTATGTTAAATTATATTTTCATATACAATATTCCTTCTATGAGGTAATTATTTACAATCTTACTAGTACCTATTTTTATGTATTTATTAAGACACAGTATGTAATAAGTTTTATTCTTGATATCCCTTGAATTTCTCTATTAAATTCTGGAGAATTTTTATTTTCAGGAAACACACGAACACTTTTAGGGATTGTGTTGGTGATAAAGATAAAAAATAAAGATTTATTTATTTGAAATGCCAAGTGACAGGAGCAGGGAGAGAGAGAGAGAGAGAGAGAGATCTTCCTTCTGCTAGTTCGTTCCCCAAATATCTCATTGGCTGGGTCTGGGCCAATCTGAACCAAGGAGACTAGAATGCCATCTGGGTCCCCCAAGTGGTTACAAGGTCTCATGTTCTTTGGTCACTTCTGTTTTCACATGTGCATTAGCAGAAAACTAGTCTAGAAGAAAAGCAGCTTGGACTGGACCCTGGACTTGGACCCATGCTCCAACTTGGGATGCCAGCAAGGCAGTGGGCAGATCTTATTCCATTGCATCACCATGCTGGCCCCCATAAGTGGTTCTACTTACTGCCTTGATTATTTTAGGTTATGAGAGAGAAGAGAATGTTGATCAACTACTTTGTCAATAAACTAGCTGTGGTTTGAAAAATATCTCTGAAAAAACTGATGAGTGATGAGTCTGCTCTCTAAGAAAATCAAACATGTGCACAGAATTTTAGATATTTTACATTCAGCTTGGATTTAGTTCAACCTACTTATTTTGCAGGTAATAGAGAGGCATAGGGAAGAAATAAGTCACATGATTAAGAATAGATAAGTTATGACTTAGATTAACTTTTTTAAAGTTTTTTTTTAAAATTTAGTTTATTTATTTGAAAGAGAGAGATGGAGACAGAGAGAGAGGTCTTCCATCCGCTGGTTCACTCCCCAGATGGCTGCAATGGCAGAAGCTGAGCAGATTCAAAGCCAGGAGCCAGGAGCCAGGAGCTTCTTCTGGGTCTCCCACGTGGGTTCAGGGGCCCAAGGACTTGGGCCATCTTCTACTGCTTTCCCAGGCCATAACAGAGAGCTGGATGGAAGAGGAGCAGCCAGGACTAGAACCTGCGCCCATATGAGATTCTGCTGCATCAGTCCAGGGCGTTAACCCACTGAGCCACAGCGCCAGCCCCTAAGAATAACTTCTGATCTCTTAGTATAATGTTTTCATGGTGCCACAGAATAGCTAGATAAGAAGGAGGTAAAGAGGAATAATTAAAAGTGAAGTGGGTATGTATGAAAAAGGTAGAAACAGAATCAAGGAAAACATTTAATAAAGTTTGTTTTACTGCCTAAGTGAATGATTAGAGGAGGAAATAATATACAAATAAAAATGTGGCCAATAAAATAAACTTTTTTCCCTGACTTTAGGATAAGACCTCCTTAATACTAATGTTGCAAGGAAAAGGGAAATTCTATCAGTGTTAGGGGCCGATGTTTAGCATAGTGGTTACAATGACAATTAGGATCCCTGCATCCTGTACCAGAGTACCTCAGTCTAATTTACTTTGGCTCCTGATTCCAACTTCCTGATAATGTAGGGAGGCAGCAGTGACGACCCAAATAAATGGGGGCTTTTCATGCACAGAGGAGTCCTGGAATGAGTTGCCAGTTTCCACTTTGTTCTTCCATTATTGTCTCCAAGTCCCCATTCACAGTGTTTGAGAAATGAACACATGGATGGGAGTTCTCTTCAACCTCTCTCTGTCTCTCAAATAAATAAGAAAAAGTTAAAAAGTAGTATAATTAAACTCTGAATGTATTTATATAGAAAATTGTTATAAATGAAATGTGCATGTGTAAAATTGTGGAACTTGACTGTAAATTCCTGTGAATTGATTAATGTTCTTCATCACAGGTATAAAAGTGAATTTGCTTATAAAAGCACAGAACTATTTTATTTCTTCACAAATTTAAAAGATAATAATCACACTGAAAGCCCTAATAAATCTAATTAAATATGTATTTCCCTTTTACATAAATGATAGGTCTTTACATTAAACATTGTAAAAATATAAGATCTCAGTTTGTTTTCTAGCCCTTAAGAACTCCTGCTTTATGAATACATATGAAATGGATATATTTTCTAGAGCCACGTGAACATATGGCATCATCTGTGTCCATGCAAGGCCCCATTTCTCTCTCAAACTTCTGTTGATTAGGAGTGTCTTGATTTAATTGCTGTATTCTTATTTTCTGATAAAATGCTAAGCAGTGAACACACACCTTCCAACTACTGGTTTACTTATCTCGAATATAGTGAACCATTTCTCATTTTTTCTGAGAAAATTTCATTTTTCTTGATTTCCTCTTTCTAGGAAGTGTATAGGTGCTAATCTATCCTTGTGTTTTATCCTTAAAAGTCTGAATTTTTCCTTGAAGGAAGCCTGAAGTTATACTTTCCGATTTTTGTTAGATACGTTTCAGTGGTAACAACTGGGTATTAACAAAGGGTCTATAGAATAACTCATATTCTCTTTTACAACCAATTGGAGGACAAACTCTTTGAAATATAAGCGTAAAACATCTAAGAAACAGGTTGATACATGAACAGTTTAAAGAAGAAAAAGGACAAGATCTAATAAGGAACACTTGCTGTGTATATATCAAAGGAAATCAAATCTGTTTTCAGCACATCACCCAACATTTGATGTTTTAGGCCAAGGTTTATATAAAAATCTGATGCTCAACTACTAGCCCAGGATCAAATTCAAAAGCTACTGTCTTTTTATGGCTTCCTTTATCAGCTTTATCACATTGTCAGTTCTATGTGTAACTTGTGGGAACACACCAATTTGTGCTAAGGAATGCTCATGAATAATGTCTGTAAAAATAGCAGAGTTGTATAAAATGTGTTATTTAACGATTGATTGTAAGAACACTTTATTTCTGAGAATAATTTATACTACAGTTTCTAGCCATTTGGCCCCAACATAATCCTTATAATTTCTGCTTGGTACAAATTCATGGCCTGGAGTTTGCAGAAATCCAACACTGTCACATTCATTTCAGGCTACAGGGAAGCGAATAGTAGCTGGGGAAGGGGAATGAGAACAGATATGCAAAAGATGACATTACTTCATGAAATTTATCTCTGCGTATCAAATAATATAATAATAAAATGATTTTAATAGAATATCATCTTTCTGTTTACCAAAGGAATGCAATGGATTTTGGTTTCTCTTGATTAATTTCACTTTTCTTGAACGGGCCATCAAGGAAGGAGGTACCTTTCTCTGAAGGGAGGAGAGAACTTCCACTTTGACTATGACCCTGTCGGAATAAGATCAGAGTTGGCAAACTCAAAAGGCTTCCATAGCCTTGGCAACTCATGACAAGAGCCTTGGGTGATTACTGATAACATAAACAAGAGTGTCAATTGTTAAATCAGCAACAGGAGTCACTGTGCAATTACTCCCCATGTAGGATCTCTGTCCTTAATGTGTTGTACTATGTGAATTAACGGTATAACTAGTACTCAAACAGTACTTTATACCTTGTGTTTCTGTGTGGGTGCAAACTGTTGAAAACTTTACTTAATATGTATTAAATTGATCTCCTGTATATAAAGATAATTGAAAATGAATTTTGGCCAGAGCTGAGGCTCAATAGGCTAATCCTCCGCCTTGCGGTGCTGGCACACCGGGTTCTAGTCCTGGTGAGGGCGCCGGATTCTGTCCCGGTTGCTCCTCTTCCAGGCCAGCTGTCTGCTATGGCCCAGGAGTGCAGTGGAGGATGGCCCAAGTGCTTGGGCCCTGCACCCCATGGGAGACCAGGATAAGCGCCTGGCTCCTGCCATTGGATCAGCGCGTTGCGCAGGCCGCAGCACGCCGGCCGCGGCAGCCATTGGAGGGTGAACCAATGGCAAAGGAAGACTTTTCTCTCTGTCTCTCTCTCTCACTGTCCACTCTGCCTGTCAAAAATAAAAAAAAAAATGCATCTTGATGTGAATGGGATGGGAGAGGAAGTGGGAGATGGGAGAGTTGTGGGGGAGAGGGAGGTTTTGGTGGGGAAAAGCCACTGTAATCCAAAAGCTGTACTTTGGAAATTTATATTTGCTAGATAAAAGTTAAAAAATAAAAAAATAAAATTTAATTTATACAAAAATAATTTCACTTTTCTCATTTATTGTCAAAGGGTCAAAACAGTGTGGTCACTGATTTTTCAGAAGGAATTGAACAATGTTTATAAAGTCTTTGAGATTGTCAGTTGACTATGCAGAGACCTAATAGGATTTTCAAAAATTATACAATTTTTAGAAAGAATAAAATCAATAAACTTATTCAATACTTCTTTGTTTTAGAACTATATTTAGTAATGAAAAGATTAATAAATGTATTTAACTAAGTGATATGAAAATATAAGGAAAGGTTAATTCCTGGAAACTCATATCAAAGAATCTATTGACTGGATAGAGCTAGACCATTCATCCATTCACCATTTCCTTACACATTCAAGTGACAAAGCTGTCCACAATCTCCTGAGGTATAAAGAATAGCAATATGTGTTGATAAAGTAATTAAAATAAATGTTATAAATTGTCAGTGTTCTAGGATTTCAAATAAAATTGAGCCATCTGTGAAAGTGTACTCAGAAAGGTGGAGAATACATTTTAAAGCACTAGACAGTAAATAACCATAGTGACATAATATTTTTATTTGATATATTTTCCTTGCTACCTTGCTGTACAAGAGTAGCACAGAGAGCTACTTTAAAAATGCAACGAATCTTTAATCCAATATGTTTCTGCCATGTAAGAGATGTATCATGTATAATGGATTTTCTATGCTGTGCAGGATCTGGTTGACTTAACAAGAGAATGGAAACAGCAATTGCCACATCTTTACTACCTTCTTAACTTCTTCCCTTTCTTGAATAAAAGGTGCTATTTGTTTATGCTCTCAACTGATAGAATTTAACACAAAGAATATTGTGAAACATCAGCAATTTTTGCACTGGCAAAGAGCATTCTACAAAGTACTCTACTAAAAGACATGTAGTTTCCTAACTGTAGCACAGATTTCCTTTGTTGTAGGTGAATGGTCTGAATTAGCAAGAGAGAGACAGTGTTTCAGTTACAATTTTTAAATATTGAACGAAAAAGAAAATGCTTTTCTATTTATGAGTATAAAAGAGAGGTGATATTGTAGTATATAACTTTTTTCTCTTGGGTTTCTCAAAGAAGGCGACTAAAGCAAGAAAACAGCATATTATTTAGCATTGATGAAAATGATTTAAAACCCAACTTCAGGGAAGAATTCTCAAAATACACTAATACAGAATAAGGTATTCCAGAAGTAATAAATTGGTATTACATACCTCTTAAGCTTATATACCTCTTTGTTTTGATTTTTTAAGATCTTAAGGGAAAAATTAGGCATTTTATGTGATTCACACATTAAAGCAGATAATCCTAATCATAGCTGGACTTATGAAATTTGGGAAGATATATTACTTGTTTCAGTTCATAGGGTAACGTTTGTATAATGAAAAAAATCCTTATATAGTAATGTAAAGGGTTGAAGGAAAGCCTAATCTTTTTTTTTTAACTTTTATTTAATGAATATAAATTTCCAAAGTACAGTTTATGGATTACAATGGCTTCCCCCCCCCCATAACTTCCCTCCCACCTGCAACCCTCCCCTTTCCCGCTCCCTCTCCCCTACCCTTCACATCAAGATTCATTTACAATTATCTTTATATACAGAAATCAATTTAGTATATATTAAGTAAAGATTTCAACAGTTTGTACCCACATGGAAACACAAAGTGAACAATACTGTTTGAGTACTAGTAATAGCACTAAATCACAATGTACAGCACATTAAGGACAGAAATCCTACATGAGGAGTAAGTGCACAGTGACTCCTGTTGTTGACTTAACAAATTGACACTCTTGTTTATTGCATCGGTAATCTCCCTAGGCTCTAGTCATGAGTTGCCAAGGCTATGGAAGCCTTTTGAATTCACCGACTCTGATCATATTTAGACAAGGTCATAGTCAAAGTGGAAGTCCTCTCCTCCCTTCAGAGAAAGGTACCTCCTTCTTTGATGACCTGTTCGGAAAACCTCATCTGAACACCTAAGTATTTAGGTGAACTGTGTAGGTCTTGAGTGTAGTGAAAAATAAATTCCCCAAATATTGCGAACCAAATTTTATAGAACTGTTAAAGCAACATTACAGGTAACTCTCTGTAATGGGAAGAAATTAACATTTAAATTGAAAATCTGAGTATACAATTTCTCAACAGGAGTTAAATGTTAAAATTAGATATAATTATGAAGAACTAGAAAATATTAGTATTCCAGAATGTCGCACAGAAACTTTTAAAAAGTGTGTGTTTGTGTGTGTGCGTGTCTGTGTGCATGTGTGTGTGTGTGAAGAGATCTCAATACAAAAATCAAAATGAAGACACTGGGAACACTTTCCAAAAATAAGTGTCTGTTCTCCTTGCTTTTCCTTAAACTCTAGTTTATTTATTTGTTTACCTATCCGTTTATTAACTCATCTAATCAACAAGCCTATCCATAACTCCTTTCATCTATCAGGAATCAAAATAGGTGCTGGCAATACACTAACAAATACGATATAGACCTATCTGGGGAGATGTTGATCAACTACAAATATGTATATACACACACATGCACACATATGGAGAATTTCAGATTTCAGATATTAACATACTTTGGATTCTATAGATAACCAAAAAATACTACAATACCAGAAAGAACAGAGTGAAGAACTTTGTCTACCTCCAATATCAGCATGCCTAGATTAGAGTCTCACCTCTGCTTCTGATGCAACTTTCTGGTAATGCACACTCTGGGAAGCAATGAATGATGGTTGAAGTACTTGGGTCCCTGCTGCTCACATGGAGATCTGAATAGAGTTTTGGGATCCTAGTTTGTTCTGGCCTAGTCCCAGCTCTTATAGGCATCTGTGGAGTGAACTAGTAGATGAAAAACCTTTCTCTCTCTCTTTCTCCCCACCCCTCTTTTCTCTTTCTTTCTCTCCTTCTTCATTGCTCTGCCTTTCAAAAATAAATCAATAAACATATAAAAATCACTTTAAGAAAAAATGGTGGAGTTGTCAATTTTGTGGTCCCACTTCTCATCCAAGGGGAGTGGCTCATGTGACCACGGCTAATTAAACGTTTCCTTTCAGGAATTTGATTTTTTTTAATCATACAAGTTGTGAAATGACAAATTAAACAAGATTATTAAATCTTGATCACAACTAGAAAGTGGTCCTTGCTGTTGAGATTCTTCTATTTGTCTTTTGGTGAGTTTATGACTGCTCAGTTCTTCAATTCTTGGAGCCATTCACTGTGGCAAATACTCCACTCCTCCACTTTCTTTATTACTAAGCATTAGTTTCTTTTACTTTCAACAAAACAACATGAGACTCCTTGGTTAGAGAAAGTGCCTTTTTTGCTGATGGCACGGCAAGAATCATCAGTACCATATCTGAATCAGTTCACCTTTTCTTACATATCCCATAGGGATAGCATGAAGATACCTAGGCAGATCTTGCAGATGTAATGTATTTTTCTTTTCTCCTCTCAATTTATTCATAAATTCAGTTGCATAGCAATTTCCTAGGACATGAGAAGAGGCAGGATCAACACCTGGTTAGGAAGGACATACTGTCAGGGCAGAATAAACTTAATATTTCTGAATATGGTTACCTCAACAATTGTTGCTTGGAGGAGGCCTTGTATTTACACTTAGCTCAAAATTATTCTTCTCCAGTCTTGTTAAGGGCAGAGGAGAAAGAAAATAAGAACTTGTTTGTAGAACATTTTTCAATTAAGAGAGAAAACTTGTCATTTGAGTTTGCTAAAACTATTTCACTTTATACTCAGCATACTATTTTAATACACCCAAAGGAAACTGGGAAATACTTTAATATGCAGGTAATATAATAGCAATATTATCAGCAGAATCTGTCGTTCCATTTGGCTGGATTTACTAGTGATGCTAATGTCTCTTTAGTCCTTTGTTATCTTTGAAAGTTATGTTTTTTGCTTACACTGTAAAAGGGTACACAAAATTCAAACTTGAAAGAAAAGATTAGTAAGAATAAAACTCTATGCAAAAAAGGCATTACTGCAGAATGATGCAATTATGTCTAACATAGATTCATTTAAATACATGTTAAATAATGTGATTTACTCCACTGGATTATTTTCAAGATTATGTATGTCAATACATATTTTATATATGACCTTATTTACAGTAATGTATGTCTAATATATAGTTATATTCTGGAATAGATGTAGAACAAAACAAACATACTATTATAAGAAAACTTCAAGTTTTATCATTGGGAGTTTCAATGAATATCCTTGAATACATTCCCCAGTAAAACATTTCAGTAACATAGAAAATCAAGTGTGAGTGTCTCTGTGCATGTGTTTATGCAGTATTCTAGGTAGAATGAATAATTACAAAAAGCAAAGTATGTCAGCAACACATGCAAAGAAATAAAATTCTCAGATGATATATTATAATCTTCAGAAGTGTATTGGGAAATATCATTCACATATGTCAAATAGGAGATTAGTCAATAGAATTTTAGTAAAATTTTCTATTGCAAAATCTTGGGCTGAATTCCCTACTACATGTATTAATGAGCACTACAATCAAATAAGTAGCTATTTTCTTTAATTTATCCATAACTATGATTTATTCTAAACTGAGATACTGATAAAATTGATACAGGTTAAATCTTACTGAAGTGATACTCTAAAAGTAAACATAATTAATAGGCAATTATTCCATATATTTAATATATTCCAGATAGTATAAATTTCATTAAAGAAAGCAAAATAAAGATCAGATATAAGAGGAATGTAAAATTTTTAGCTAGCAGGAAAAAGTAAGAAGAAGAAATATTTGAGCAGCAACCAGGATAGAGGGAGGGAACAAAGGAACACAAACAGTGATTACAGGAAGAAAAACTTCGAACCACAATGCTTTGAATATAATACATCTGGAATGAGTTACAGAGATTAATTTATAGAATAAGCAGGAGTCGAGAAAGCATTTGATAAAATACAACACACTTTCATGATGAAAACTCTAGCAAACTGTGTATGGAAGGAATATTCCTCAATACAATCAAAGCAATCTATGAAACACACACGGCCAACATCCTATTGAATGGGGAAAAGTTGGAAGCATTTCCAATGAGATCTGGTACCAGACAGGGATGTCCACTCTCACCACTGCTATTCAATATAGTTCTGGAAGTTCTAGCCAGAGCTATTAGGCAAGAAAAAGAAATTAAAGGGATACAAATTGGGAAGGAAGAACTCAAACTATCCCTCTTTGCAGATGATATGATTCTTTATTTAGGGGACCCAAAGAACTCTACTAACAGACTATTGGAACTCAAAGAAGAGTTTGGCAAAGTAGCAGGATATAAAATCAATGCACAAAAATCAACAGCCTTTGTATACACAGACAATGCCATGGCTGAGGAAGAACTTTTAAGATCAATCCCATTCACAATAGCTACAAAAACAATCAAATACCTTGGAATAAACTTAACCAAGGACGTTAAGGATCTCTACGATGAAAATTACAAAAGCTTAAAGAAAGAAATAGAAGAGGATACCAAGAAATGGAAAAATCTTCCATGCTCATGGATTGGAAGAATCAATATCATCAAAATGTCCATTCTCCCAAAAGCAATTTATAGATTCAATGCAATACCAATCAAGATACCGAAGACCTTCTTCTCAGATCTGGAAAAAAATGAGGCTGAAATTTATATGGAGACACAGCAGACCTCGAATAGCTAAAGCAATCTTGTACAAGAAAAACAAAGCCAGAGGCATCACAATACCAGATTTCAGGACATACTACAGGGCAGTTGTAATCAAAACAGCATGGTACTGGTACAGAAACAGATGGATAGACCAATGGAACAGAATAGAAACACCAGAAATCAACCCAAACAGCTACAGCCAACTCATATTTGATCAAGGATCCAAAACCAATCCCTGGAGTAAGGACAGTCTATTCAATAAATGGTGCTGGGAAAATTGGATTTCCATGTGCAGAAGCATGAAGCAAGACCCCTACCTTTCACCTTACACAAAAATCCACTCAACATGGATTAAAGACTTAAATCTATGACCTGACACCATCAAATTATTAGAGAGCATTGGAAAAACCCTAGGTACCAGCAAAGACTTCTTGGAAAACACCCCAGAAGCACAGGCAGTCAAAGTCAAAATTAACATTTGGGATTGCATCAAATTGAAAAGTTTCTGTACTTCAAAAGAAACAGTCAGGAAAGTGAAGAGGCAAGCAACAGAATGGGAAAAAATATTTGCAAACTATGCAACAGATAAAGCGTTGATAACGAGAATCTACAAAGAAATCAAGAAACTCCACAAAAACAAAACAAACAACCCACTTAAGAGATGGGCCAAGGACCTCAAAAGACATTTTTCAAAAGAAGAAATCCAAATGGACAAAAGGCACATGAAAAAATGTTCAAGATCACTAGCAATCAGGGAAATGCAAATCAAAACCACAATGAGGTTTCACCTCACCCCAGTTAGAATGGCTCACATTCAGAAATCTACCAACAAGAGATGCTGGAAAGGAAGTGGGGGAAAAGGGACACTAACCCACTGTTGGTGGGAATGAAAATTGGTTAAGCCACTATGGAAGTCAGTCTGGAGATTCCTCAGAAACGTGAATATAACCCTATCATTCAACCCAGCCATCCCACTCCTTGGAATTCACCCAAAGGAAATTAAACTGGCAAACAAACAAGCTGTCTGCACATTAATGTTTATTGCAGCTCAATTCACAATAGCTAAGACCTGGAACCAACCCAAATGCTCATCAACAGTAGACAGGATAAAGAAATTATGGGACATGTACTCTATAGAATACTATACAGCAGTCAAAAACAGTGAAACCCAGTCATTTGCAACAAGATGGAGGAATCTGGAACACATCATGCTGAGTGAACTGAGCCAGTCCCAAAGGGACAAATATCATATGTTCTCCCTGATCAGTGACAACAGAGCACCAACGGGGAAACTTGTTGAAATGAAATTGAAACTATGAGAAACAGTGACTTGATCAGCTCTTGTCCTGACGGTTGATGTACAACGTAATACTTTATCCATTTTAGTATTTTTTTTTGTTTTAGTACTATTGGTTGAACTCTGTAATTAAGACACAATTATTCTTAGGTGTTTAAATTTTAACTGAAAAGTGATCCCTGTTAGGAATTTGGAAAACATTATGTTGAGTGAAATAAGCCAATCCCAAAGGGACAAATACCATATGTTCTCCCTGATAGGTGACAACTAACTGAGCACGAAAAAGGAAACCTGTTAGAGTGAAATGAACACTATGAGAAACGGTGACTTGATCAGCTCTCGCCCTGACTGTTGATGAACAACTTAATACGTTATCCCTCTTAGTAGTTTTTTTGTTTGTTCTACTTAATATTTTTGGTTGAATTCTGTAATCAATACACAGTTATTCTTAACTGTTGAAACATAAGTGAAAAGTGATCGCTGTTAAATGTAATAGTGGGAATAAGAGAGGGAAGAGATGTGCAATTCAGGACATGCTCAAGCTGACTTGCCCCAAACGGTAGAGTTAGAAACATATTAGGGGATTCCAATTCAATCCCATCGAGGTGGCATGTACCAATGCCATCTCACTAGTCCAAGGGATCAATTTCTGTTCACAATTGATCATAATGATAGGACTAAGAACCAAAGGGATCACATAAACAAGAATAGTGTCTGCAAATACTAGCTGATAGAATAAAAAAGGGAGAGAATGATCCAACATGGGAAGTGAGATACACAGCCGACTGATAGAATGGCAGATGTCCTAAATAGCACTCTGGCCTCAGAATCAGCCCTTAAGGCATGCGGATCTGGCTGAAAAGCCCATGAGAGTATTTCAGGCATGGAAAGCCAAAACACTCTGGGGGAAAAAAAAAAAAAAAACTAAATGAAAGATCTCCGCGAGTGAGATCCCAGTGGAAAGAACAGGTCATCAAAGAAGGAGGTACCTTTCTCTGAAGGGAGGAGAGAACATCCACTTTGACCATGGCCTTGTCTAAATATGATCAGAGTCGGTGAAATCAGGGGGCTTCCATAGCCTTGGCAGCTCATGACAAGAGCCTGGTGTGATTACTGATGCCTTAAACAAGAGTCAATTTGTTAAGTCAACAACAGGAGTCACTGTGAACTTACTCCTCATGTAGGATCTCTGTCCTTAGTGTGCTGTACATTGAGATTTAATGCTATAACTAGTACTCAAATGGTATTTTTCACTTTATGTTTCTGTGTGGGAGCAAACTGTTGAGATCTTTACTTAACGTATGCTAAACTGATCTTCTGTATATAAAGAGAATCGAAAATGAATCTTGATGTGAATGGAAGGGGAGAGGGAGTGGGAAAGGGGAGGGTTGCGGGTGGGAGGGACGTTATGGGGGGGAAGCCATTGTAATCCATAAGCTGTACTTTGGAAATTTATATTCATTAAATGAAAGTTAAAAATAAAAAAAAAAGAATAAGCAGGAGTCAATTGCCAGAAAGGTTGCACATCAAATACATGTTTTGGAATTTAATCCGAACATAATAGTAAACCACCAGAAAATTCATAGTAAGATGGTGATATAATTCTATCCTACATTTTGAAATTATCAGTTTGGTAGTACAAATGAGTACAGAATATAGGAAGGTAAGGCACTTACAGGCAAATGATTTTGAAGCTAAAACACATAAAAGGAAATATAAAAGGCATAAGCCAAATTGGAATTGGTGAGGAATAGCAAGTTGTAAAACTAGCAAAACTTGTTTATGTTCTGGATGTGAGCGTTATGAGGAAATAAACCATGAGTCTTGAGCAATTGAGTGAATGGCAAGATCTCTTAATTCAATGAGAAAAATTGAGGGAATTCTAGTTAAGAAAAAGAATAAAATTCTTTATTTGGTTAGGTTAAATACATCTAAGTATTAGATTTCTAAGTGTGCCTATTAAGTAGGCAGCTGGAGAAACAAGTATGGAGGTAATAACCTTTCAGGTAAAGGTATGGCATTGAGTGTCATGAGCATCCAGCTGATGGCTATGTTTTTCACTCCAAATATTGTGATGAAATTTAAACTCCATTGTGAATTATTGAGAAGTAGGGCTAGTTGAGACCTTTCAAAGATTACTAGGCTGCTGCTCTGATGGATGGATTAATCCATTTATGTGACTAATGGATTTATGGACTAACAGATTATTTTGGGAGTAGGTCTTGTATGGAAGCCAGTTTAGATGAGTCTTTCATATTCCCATGTCTCTTCCCTTGTGATGGCCTGTGCCAACTAGAACTGTGCCAGGAAAAAGGTCATCACCAGATATAATCCCTCAATTTGGACTAGAATCATGAGCCAAAATAAACTGCTTTCTTTTTATAACATATCTGGTTTGTGGAATGTGTTATTAGCATTGGAATATGGACTATGATATGTTATAAAGCCAGTGGGTATATATGATCACCTAGGGAGAAAGTGTGAATAGGGAAGAAGATAAAAAAGCTGAGCCCGAAGGCACAATAGATACAGAGAAGAGCAACTAGTAGCAACAAGCATAAGAGGAATATAAAGAAGAAATGAGTTGGCTATGATTTTAGTTGGCAAACTAAAGTCTAAACGGAAAATCTCATTTGTGTCATCTTTTTTGTGACTGTCAAGCAAAAAATGGATTTTATTTTTGTGAGACATGAAATTCAAATTCCAGTGCTGATGAACAGAGTTTTACTGGAACAAAGCCATTGTCACCCATTTACACATTGTCTGTGTATGCTTTTGTGCTAAAACTATTCTACTAAGTGATTAAAACACAAGTTTTATAGTCTATAAAGCCTAACATCTTAACATCTGCCTCTTTATAGAAAACAAATTGCCAACACATTCTTTAATCACTAAGAGAAATACATGTTTCAAGAAGGAAGAGGTGTTAAAATGTGTCAGATTCTGCTAGAGACGGTCAGTTTAGAGAAGAAATGTAACTGACGGATGACGGATTTGGCAAGGCAGAGATAATTGATGTACATATTTACACAGGATTCCCTGGATGGTGGAAGAAAAAATTCCAGTTGGAATGGATTGAGGAAAAAAGGGAAATATAGGGAGTCAAGATAGAATTTTTTTATTTATTTTTTATTTAGTAAATATAAATTTTCAAAGTACAGTTTATGGATTACAATGGCTTCCCCCCCCACCATAATTTCCCTCCCACTCGCAACCCTCCCATCTTCCGCTCCCTCTCCCATTCCATGCACATCAAGATTCATTTTCAATTATCTTTATATACAGAAGATCAATTCAGTATATATTAAGGAAAGATTTCATCAGTTTGCACCCACACAGAAACACAAAGTGTAAAATACTGTTTCAGTACTAGTTATGGCATTACTTCACATTGGACAACACACTAAGGACAGATTCCACATGAGAAGTAAGTACACAGTGACTCCTGTTGTTGACTTACCAATTTGACACTCTTGTTTATGGCGTCAGTAATCTCCCTAGGCTCTAGTCATGAGTTGCCAAGGCTATGGAATCCTTTTGAGTTTGCCGATTTCGATCTTATTCCAACAGGGTCATAGTCAAAGTGGAAGTTCTCACCTCCCTTCAGAGAAAGGTACCTCCTTCTTTGATGGCCCCATTCTTTCCACTGGGATCTCACTCGCAGAGATCTTCCATTTAGGTCTTCTTTTTTTTTTTCCCCCAGAGTTTCTTTTCTTTCCATGCTTAAAATACTCTCATGGGCTCTTCAGGCATATCCAAATGCCTTAAGGGCTGATTCTGAGGCCAGAGTGCTGTTTAGGACATCTGCCATTCTATGAGTCTACTGTGTATCCTGCTTCCTATGATGGAACTTTCTCTCCCTTTTTGATTCTATCAGCTAGTATTAGCAGACACTAGTCTTGTTTGTGTGATCCCTTTGACTCTTAGACCTATCAGTGTGATCAATTGTGAACTGAAATTGATCAGTTGGACTAGTGAGATGGCATTGGTACATGCTACCTTGATGGGATTGTATTGGAATCCCCTGGCATGATAAGAAAGGGAGGAGATGTACAATTTGGGACATGCTCAATCGGACTTGCCCCAAATGGTGGAGTTAGAAAATATTTTTAAAAACACTTTTTCAAGGACTTTTGTCATAAAGATTAATATTGTAGGGTAACAACATAGTGTAGAATCAGAACATGATGGAAGAGACATGACTTCAGTCCAACAGGCAGTATGTACTTACATTAAAATTTTTAAACTTAAATAATTCTTTAAAAATTTCTCCAAGTCCAGTCCATTATACTAAGAATAAAGTGTATCTTCAAAAATTTTGTAATTAAAACTTCTGGGAAGCAGAGCAATTGTCTTAGTTTATGGTGATGATGTATTACAGATGACTAAATCAAATATTGACTGAAGCATAAGACAAAAATATAGAAAAAACAATGAATGCAATAAAATTACAGGAGTTTCCTATGCTGGTATAATTTACTTTCTTATAAAAATTTTCTTGGGATAAGTGGGAGAAATTTTCACTGAGCCACAACATGTTTTTTAGTTTTTTATCATAAGCATGTATTCATATATGACAGAAGTATAGAACAGCATATACCTGACATATAAGAAGATAGATTCTGTCCATTGTCATCATACAGTAAACATGGTAAAACTGCTACAATTAGAGAAAAGGTAAAATATTAAGCAACATAACAACCACCGATTTTTATTTAATGTAAAGCTTGCTCCAGTAGTAAAATTGTTCCATTTGATTTATTTGTAAATCACAGTCAAATGTGTGGGTGTGTTTGCGGAGTGGGATAGGTACTTATGCACATGATCTCTCACTCCTGAGTGTGCGTGGAAAGAAAAGGCACATAATCATTCAGATACCAAATCCATTCCATTATGCCACAGATATAAAGTTTCCAAACAAGAGCTATAAAACCTTTAATTTGAATTCCCATAGAAAAATCATATAACACATATTGAGGATCTTTGGATTTTCAATAAAAGACTACCAAGGAGTAAGATAATGAACTTGCACCACTATGATGTATGGAGATATCTAGACTTCAAGCATACTCATTGGGGAAGGGTATTACAGGATTGAAATTGTCAGAAGAGATCAAGCACTGTCTAATGAATAATAAAAAAGCATCTCTAGTAAAACTGACATAGATTAAGTATCAGGGAACAGTGCATCTTTCTACAATAACTTGAGCCAAAATACTTAGTTGAAGTAGATAACAGAAAGATGTTAAACTTAACTTAAAATGAGCTTCTACCAATTAGAACTTTTTCCAATATTACCAAATAGTTATTGAGGAGCTGCTGGAATAAAGCATGTGGAATACAAATTTTTTAATTATACCATCCCTTCTCTGGGTAATGTGATAATCCAGCTAAAATTCTCATATCATGCTGTATATCATCCAAAAGAACCAAGACCCACAATAAAGTTCAAAAGAAATCATTAAAAAAAGAAATCAATGCTGTATCTTGGGAGGGTAAAACTTGAATGCACACTTTGATTTGTATCTTAAGTTTTTCAGTGTAGTATCATGCTGTCCTCCCTAGAGGAGGAACTCACCCTTAACAGGCTGGTGAACATTTTTCCCCCCAAAACAATGAAGAAAAAATTTCCACCAAGCTTCTCTGTAAGTGTTTCTCTAAGTATGGGGACTAAGCCATTGAGAATCCTTCCTCAAACTTTTATCTGGTTACTGTATACAAAACTTGCATGTGTGATGTCTCTTCTTTCAGCTATGATCTAAGATGATACAATTTTTGAATTACTTTTGGTCATATATCCTCCATCTGTCCTCAAGTTGAAGCCATCTGAAGTAAGAGAAAATAGTTGAAATGTGGAGAATACCCAAGAAGGGAAGTGAAAAAAATCTAAAACATCAGTTCTGTCCTTGGACTCTTGATGTCTGTTCCAGTTATTTAAATCAATGTATCTCTCCCCTTCCCTTTCCTTTGTTTTCATAAGCTGTGTTAGGTGAAGTTCTGACTAATGTGTATCCAGTGATCCATGAATAGCTTAACTATAATTATGGAGAGTAATTCAGAGGTAAAGAGGCAATATACGCCGGCGCTGCGGCTCACTAGGCTAATCCTCCGCCTTGCGGCACCGGCACACCAGGTTCTAGTCCCGGTTGAGGCGCCGGATTCTGTCCCGGTTGCCCCTCTTCCAGGACAGCTCTCTGCTGTGGCCCAGGAGTGCAGTGGAGGATGGCCCAAGTACTTGGGCCCTGCACCCCATGGGAGACCAGGATAAGTACCTGGCTCCTACCATCGGATCAGTGCGGTGTGCTGGCCACAGCGCGCTGGCCGCTGTGGCCATTGGAGGGTGAACCAATGGCAAAGGAAGACCTTTCTCTCTGTCTCTCCCTCTCACTGTCCACTCTGCCTGTCAAAAAAAAAAAAAAAAAAAAGAGGCAATATACAACATTTTGATGTTGTGTATGGTTTAATATAAGCAAGACACAGCCATCTTAACAACAAAGAATATGTATATTTCAATTTCTCTACATTGCTAGCTCCAGTAATGAGCCTTAACATCAGTGAGAACAGTATTGTTATTGAAATAAGTTGTTATTTTTGGACAAAATAAATCATATCAATAAGTTAAATATCTAGATTATTCAAGAGCAAAAACAGAGAAGATCTAATTTAGTAGATTATCTTATAAAAATAGGTTACTGGAGACTAATACAAAAGTGATTTCATGGAGAGAATATTTATTGATTACTTTTATTTTCTTTGAAAGGTAGAGAAACAGAGAAAGACAGAGGGAGACAGACAGAGGCAGATCTTGAGTCTGCCTGTGCACTTCCCAAATGCTCACAACATCCAGGACTGGACCAGATAAAAGCAAATATCCTGGGACTCAATCCAGGTCTCCCATGTGGATGGACCCAAGTGCTTGAAACATCATCTACTGCTTCCGAGAGTGCATATAAGTAGCAATCAGAAACAAGGGGTTGGCATCGTGGCAGAGCATGTGAAGGCCTTATTTGTGATGTCAGCATCCTGCATGGGCACTGGTTAGAGTGCTGATACAGTTTCCTGCTAATGTGCCTGGAAAAGCACAACATATCGATTACAGTTAGTAACAGTGTACACTACATCTGAAAATTGCTACGAGAATAGATATTTAAGTTTCCCAGCATAAAAAAACTATGTAAAGTAATGCATGCTACTTAACTTCATTTAGCCATTTTGCAAAATATTCATATATCAAAGCAATACATGGTAAAAGATAAATATGTATAATTTTTGTCAACTAAAAGTTAATTAAATTGGGCCGACGCTGTGGTGCAGCAGGTTAAAGCTCTGGCCTGAAATGCCAGTATCCCATATGGGCGCCGGTTCTCGTCCCTGCTGCTCCTCTTTCCATCCAGCTCTCTGTTTTGGCCTGATAAAGCAGTACAAGATTCAAGTCCTTGGGCCCCTGCATCCATGTGGGAGACCCAGAAGAAGCTCCTGGCTCCTGGCTTTGTATTGGCCCAGCTCCGGCCATTGCGGACATTTGGGGAGTGAACCAATGGATGGAAGACCTCTCTCTCTGTCTCTACCTCTCTCTGTAACTCTGTCATTCAAATAAATAAAATAAATCTTTTAAAAAAGCTAATTATTTTAGTAAAAGAAAATTAACATTGAATCCAAAGTTTCTACCTTCATCGTCACCAGAACATTGTTACTTGAACTTTGTCTTACTTAAAAGAGAGTAAAGCATGACATGGGAAAGAAACTGTTTTCTTGGCTTTGCTTATTTTGTCTTTTACAAACATGGAATTTATCATTAGCCTTCTAGTTATCTCATAGATTTAATTCACTGTAACTCCTATTTTCTCTCATAAGTTTCTCTTCAATGCTTCATTAACTGCACGTGCAATCACCCACTCCATTCTGTCAAGTTTGACAGCTGCTGAAGCCTCATGACAGGCTTCCCTGGTTCCACTCCTGCAACCCGGAACTAGTGTATGTGCTGGAGTTTCCTTGTTCAGACTCTCAAGGTCCCATGCCTTTTCACCTACAAATCCAGTAAGAAGTTGGCAGCTTGAAATTTGCCAAGTGGAGAACATTTAGACACAAATAAGAAAATGATACATTAGGGCTTCTTAGTTTTGATATTTTTTTTCTAGATAGTTCATGGGTAAGCACTTATTGCATAACACTCTCCTTATAGCTATAATAGTAAAATAAATTATATCATGTTATTCTTCTGCTTTAAAACCTAAAACAACACTCTTCAGATCCAAATTACTTACTTGATTTTCTTTTCTTTCTTTTCTTCTTCTTCTTCTTTTTTTTTTTTTTTTTTTTTTTTTTTTGGGTCAGGCAGAGTTAGAGAGAGAGAGAGAGACAGAGACAGAGAGAAAGGTCTTCCTTCTGTTGGTTCACCCCCCAAATAGCTGCTAAGGCCGGGGCACTGTGACGATCTGAAACCAGGAGCCAGGTGCTTCTCCTGGTCTCCCATGCGGGTGCAGGGCCCAAGCACTTGGGCCATCCTCTACTGCCTTCCCGGGTCACAGCAGAGAGCTGGACTGGAAGAGGAGCAACCAGGACAGAACTGGCGCCCCAACCAGGACTAGAACCCGTGGTGCCGGTGCCGCAGGGGGAGAATTAGCCTATTGAGCTGCTACGCCGGCCACTTGATTTTCTTTTGACCTCAGTCTAATCTGTACCCTCATTTTTTTCTATTGCTCATTGTATTCACTGTAATCTAGCTGCCTTTTCCATCTCTCTAACATACCAAGTTTATGGTCTGTGCACATTCAGGCTGATATTTTCCTGGATCTTTGCACAAGTGAACGATTCTTATCATTCAGGTCTTACAACAAAGGTTTACCTTGTCAGAGAGGTCTTTGTGACCACCATGTCATAAGTGTTTGTTTCATGTTATACTGTTTTCTTCAAAATTTTATGTATTTATTTTAAAGTATTTATTTATTTATTTGAAAGGCAAATTATTGGGGGCAGATTCACTCTACAACTGGAAAGGGATGGCCCAGGCCAAAGCCAGGAGCCTGGAACTAATTCCACTAGTGTTTCCCACATGAGTGGCAGGGCTTAAAAACTTTGGCCATTATTCCATTGCCTTGCCAGGTACATTATCAGGAAGCTGGATGAGAAATAGAACAGTCAAGACTTTTTAAAATATTTATTTTATTTATCTGAAAGACAAAGTTACAGAGAGAGGTAGAGAGAGAGAGTAGTCTTCCATCTGCTGGTTCACTCCCCAGATGGCTGTGATGGCTGGAGCTGCGCCAATCCAAAGGCAGGAGCCAGGAGCTTCCTCCAGGTCTCTCATGTGGGTGCAGGGGCCCAAGGCCTTGGGCCATGCTCTGCTGCTATCCCAGGCTATACAGAAGAGAGCTGGATTGGAAGAGGAGCAGCTGGGACTATAACCAGTGCCCCTATGGGTTGGCGGTGCTTCAGGCCAGGGTTTTAACCTGCTGTGCCCCAAAACAGCCATGATTTAAACTAGCATTCCAATAAGGGATGGCAGCATTGAAAGCAGTGGCTTAACCAGCCATGCCACCATTCTGGGCCCAAAATGACGTATTTCTGAATTCTGCACTATAATATCTTTTTGGGAGAACAGAGGTCATGCCTCTTGACTCTAGAAACTGCCTGGTAATATATAGCAATTCAACAAATTCAACAAATTAATTAAATAATTAACAATTGGATAGCTGCATTTACTTCACACAGTACACAGCACAGTGTCTGACATAATGATATTTTGAATATGTGAATGAAAATGTGCAACAGTAATATATTAACTTAAAAACTCATGTTAGAAATTTTATTAGAGTAACATCTCATTTTATACTGTGTAGTGTAGTGAGAAATTTGTGGCTTGAAGCTTGGGAAATACTTCTATGATCTATGTTTTGAAGCATATACTGTATTGTTCTCAAAAATGTTATTTTTAAAGAACTCTTAGTTTTAAGAGATGAGATTTCAAGAAATTAAAACATTGTTTTACAAGAATATTTCTTTATTTATTAGATATGCTTAGAATCTCCACATCATCCTACTTGGGCTTCTTTCTAAAGAATATAATAAAAGGAAAAACTGAAGAAAATTAGCATACTTTGGAATATATTCACATGATTCACTCATTATACATTTTCTACCTGTATCCAGCAATGCGTCTCTTGCCTCACTGATGTGTCACCCTTAAGTTGCCCACTTTTCAATCTACTCTCTTCATTCTCAATATATTGTTCACTCAAACCCTTCCCTTGGGAAGATTCACTGCTGACTTGCACTTTGGTTGGATCCATTCTCCAATGACTTTCCTACTAACACATTGTAGAAAATGTTCCCCCTACCCTCAGGGATACTCACTCTTCCTCTTGGTCAGTGAGCAAGAATGTTATCACTTTCTAATTTTTAATGATGAAAACGTTTAGAATTGAAGTTCTTGGAATCCATCACAGAGGATGTCATTATTATTATTTCTATTTTTTTCAAAATGCTGTATTTTTTCATTTTTGGTTTTCCTTTTTGAAATATTTTTATTTATATAAAGTAAACAAATTTTATATATTTTATATATACAGATTTAGGAGCATAATGATAGTTCTCACCCTACCCTCCCACCTGCCCACATAGTATCTTCCACAATAGCTGTACCAGTTTACATTTCCACCAACAATGGATTAGGGTACCATTTTACCCACATCATTCTGGCCAACATTTATTGTTTATTGATTTCTGCAGGATAGCCATTCTAATTGGGGTGAGGTGATTTGCATTGTGGTTTCAATTTATATTTCCCAGATGGCTAAAGATCCTGAACATTTTTTTCATGTGTCTGTTGGCTTTTCAAATTTCATCTTTGAAAAATGCCTGTTCAAGTCCTTTCCCCATTTCTTAACAGGATTGTTTTTGTTGTTAATTAATTTCTTAAACTCTCTATAGATTCTAGATATTAATCTTTTATCAGTTGTACAGTCTAAAAATACTTTCACTCTGTCAGTGGCCTCTTCACTCTGTTGAATGCTTCTTTTGCAGTACAGAAGCTTTTTATCTTGATATAACCCATTTGTCTATTTTTGCTTTGATTGCCTGTGCTTCTGGGGCCTTTTCCAAGAAGTCTTTGCCAATGCCATGGCTTGCAGAGTTTCCCTAATATTCTCCTCTAGTTATTTGATGGTATAAGGTCATAGATTTAGATCTTTAATCCATTTTGAGTTGCTCTTTGTATAAGGCATAAGTAGGGGTCTTGTTTCATAATTCTGAACATAGAGATCTAATTTAGTCAACACAATTTTTTGAAGAGACTACTTTTTCCAGAGATTTATTTTAGATCTCTTGTGAAGGATTAGTTGATTTTACATGGGTAGATTTATTTCTGGAGTTTTTATTCTCTTCCATTGGTCCACACATATATTATTTGCCAGTAGCAGGCTGTTTTGTTTATAACTGCTCCATAGTATGTCTGGAAATCTGGTATTGTGTTGGTTCTGGCTTTTTGTTGTATAAGATTGCTTTAGCTATTTGGGGTCTCTTGTGATTCCATATCAATCTTAACACCATTTCTTCTATTCTGAGAATAATTTTGTTGTTATTTTGATTGTTATTGCATTAAATTTGTAAATTACTTTCAGTAGTATGCACATTTTGATGATATTAATTCTTCCAATCCATGAACATCGAAGATTCTCTCATTTTTTATATTTTATTTCATTTCTTTTTTTGAAGAACTATACAGCTTTACAGTTAACTCCATATGCTTCATAATTGCAAGTTTAGAAAGTGTTGATTCTGGAGATTCCTCAGAAACCTGAAGATAACCCTACCAGCAACCCAGCCATCTCACTCCTTGGAATTTACCCAAAGGAAATGAAATTGGCGAACAAAAAAGCTGTCTGCACATTAATGTTTATTGCAGCTCAATTCACAATAGCTAAGACCTGGAACCAACCCAAATGCCCATCAACAGTAGACTGGATAAAGAAATTATGGGACATGTACTCTATAGAATACTATACAGCAGTCAAAAACAACGAAACCCTGTCATTGCAACAAGATGGAGGAATTTGGAAAACATCATGCTGAGTGAATTAAGCCAGTCCCAAAGGGACAAATATCATATGTTCTCCCTGATCAGCAACAACTAACTGAGCAGTAAAAGGGAAACTTGTTGAAGTGAAATGGACACTATGAGAAACAGTGACTTGATCAGCTCTTGTCCTGACGGTTGATGTACAATGTAATACTTTATCCATTTTAGTATTTCTTTGTTCTAGTACCATTGGTAGAACTCTGTAATTAAGACACAATTATTCTTAGGTGTTTAAATTTTAACTGAAAAGTGATCCCTGTTAGGAATTTGGAAAACATTATGCTGAGTGAAATAAGCCAGTCCCAAAGAGACAAATACCACTTGTTCTCCTTGATCGGTTACAACTAACTGAGCACCAAAAAGGAAACCTGTTAAAGTGAAATGAACACTATGAGAAATGGTGACTTGATCAGCCCTCACCCTGACTGTTGATGAGCAACTTAATATGTTATCCCTCTTAGTATTTTTTTTTGTTTGTTCTACTTAATACTTTTGGTTGAATACTGTAATCAATACACAATTCTTCTTAAGTGCTGAAACTTAACTGAAAAGTGATTGCTGTTAAATATAAGAGTGGGAATAAGAGAGGGAAGAGATGTGCAATTCGGGACATGCTCAAGCTGACTTGCCCCAAACGGTAGAGTTAGAAACATACCAGGGATTCCAATTCAATCCCATCAAGCTGGCATGTACCAATGCCATCTCACTAGTCACAGTGATCATTTTCTGTTCACAATTGATCGTAATGATAGGACTAAGAACCAAAGGGAGCACATAAACAAGAATAGTGTCTGCAGATACTAGCTGATAGAATAAAAAAGGGAGAGAACGATCCAACATGGGAAGTGAGATACACAGCAGACCCATAGAATGGCAGATGTCCTGAAAAGCCCATGAGAGTATTTCAAGCATGGAAAGCCAAGACACTCTGGGGAAAAAAAAAACCTAAATGAAAGATCTCTGCGAGTGAGATCCCAGTGGAAAGAACGGGTCATCAAAGAAGGAGGTACCTTTCTCTGAAGGGAGAAGAGAACTTCCACTTTGACCATGGCCTTGTCTAAATATGATCAGAGTCCGTGAACTCAGGGGGCTTCCATAGCCTTGGCAGCTCATGACAAGAGCCTAGGGTGATTACTGAGGCCATAAACAAGAGTGTCAATTTGTTAAGTCAACAACAGGAGTCACTGTGCACTTACTCCTCATGTAGGATCTCTGTCCTTAGTGTGCTGTACATTGAGATCTAATGCTATAACTAGTACTCAAACGGTATTTTTCACTTTATGTTTCTGTGTGGGAGCAAACTGTTGAAATCTTTACTTAACGTATGCTAAGCTGATCTTCTGTATATAAACAGAATCGAAAATGAATCTTGATGTGAATGGAAGGGTAGAGGGAGAGGGAAAGGGGAGGGTTGCGGGTGGGAGGGATGTTATGGGGGGGAAGGCATTGTAACCCATAAGCTGTACTTTGGAAATTTATATTCATTAAATTAGTGAAAAAAAAGTGAAAAAAAGAGAAAAAAAAGGAAGTGTTGATTCTTCCCACTGTGCCCACCATCTCACCCATATTCCTAACACCTCTTTCTCTTCCACCTCTTATTCCCACTCTTATTTTTTACTGAGATTATTTTCAATTGACTTTATACACATATGTTTAACTCTATGTTAAGTAAAGAGTTAAATAAACAATATAAAAAATAGTGTTCCTCAACAGTCAAGATAAGGACTGTTCAGTTCATTGCTTCCCAAAGTATCACTTTCACTTCAACACATTGCCTTTTTGGTGCTCTATTAGTTATCACAGGTCAGGGAGAACATGTCATATTTATTATTTTAGGACTGGCTTATTTCACTAAGTATGATGTTTTTTCAGATTCACCCGTTTTGTTGTAAATGACTGGATTTCATTTTTTACCACTGTGTAGTATTCCATAGTGTACATATCCCATAATTTTTTAGTGCAGTCTTAATTGATGGCATTTGGGTTGATTCCATGTTTCAGCTATTATGAATTGAGCTTCAATAAACTTGTGGATGCAGATATCTTTTTTATTTACTAATTTTATTTCCATATGGTAAATTCCCAGGAATGGAATGGCTGGGTCATATGGTAGGTATACATTCAAATTTCTGCAGTATCTCCATACTAGCTTCCACAGTGGGCTTACCATTTTACATTCCCACCAGCAGTGGATTAGGTTACCTTTTCCCTATATCCTCGCAGGATTTGTTGTTTGTTGATTTCTGTATGAAAGTCATTCTAACTGGGAGAAGGTGAAACCCTATGATGGTTTTGATTTGCATCTCCCTGATGGCTAGTTATCTTGAGCCTTTTTTCAAGTGTCTGTTTGCCATTTGGATTTCCTCTTTAGAAAAAGGTCTGTTTAAGTGCTTTGCCTATCTCTTAATTGAGTAGTTTGTTTTGTTGTTGTGGAGTTGCTTGATCTTTTTATATATTCTGGTTATTAATCCTTTATCAGTTGCATAGTTTGCAATAATTTCTCCCATTCTGTCAGTTGGCTCTTCACTTTCCTGAGTGTTTCTTTTGCAGTACAGAAGTTTCTAAATTTAATGCAATTCCATTTGTGAATTTTGGCTTTGATTAATTGTGCCTCTTAGGTCTTTTCCAAAAAGTCTTTGCCTATGCCAGTGTCTTGCAGGTTTCCCCAATGTTCTCAATTAATTTGATGCTATCAAGCCATAGATTTAAGTCTTTAATTCTGTTTTGAGTGGATTTTTGTGTAAGATGTCAGTTAGGGGTTTTGCCTCATGCTTTAGCATGTGGAAATCCAGTTTTCCAGCACCACTTGTTAAAAAGACTGTCCTTGTTCCAGGGATTGGTTTTAGTTTCATTTCAAATATCAGTTGGTTGTAGATGCTTGGATGGATTTCTGAAGTTTCTATTCTGTTCCATCAGTCTATCCTTCTATTTTTTACCATTACCAGACATTTTTGATTATAACTACCTTGTAGTATGTCTTGAAATCTGGTATTGTGATGCCTCTGGCTTTGTTTTTGTTGTGTAAGATTGTTTTTTATCAAATGTTTTCTCTGAATCTATTGAGATAATAATATGTTTTTGTATTCCCTTCTGGAGGTTTGGCTTTCCTTTTTTATGTCTATTAATAGTAAGATTTTTTTTCATCTACCAGAGAGAGGTAAGGAAGACTTCAAAATACATACTTTTCTCATGGGCTTTAGGTGACAGACCGAGTTCTTACTTTCTGTTCACTTTTTTTTTTTGCTCTAATGATAAGTCTTTAAGCCATATGGGAAAAGAAGGCATTTTCATCACAGCTAAAAAGTGCCTTCCAAATTATAGCACATAAATATCTATTCATTAGATCTATGTATATTCCAAATATGTGCATATTCACACATCACCATGAACATGCAAACATATTCACACTGGCATTGAGTCTGAAACTAAGTATTTTGCTATTTTTACACTTTATTAGGGGCTTATATGCATATAGATGTACACACTTCTTTACTAGCAGTTAAACATGATACTGCTTCCATCTTTCCATAATGCTTATCAGGTAGACTCACCCTAACTAGGTTCAGGTGCAAAGCACTTGGCTAACTACCTTATGCTGTAATACAAAAGGAAAATTTGTTATACAATAAGCATTTTTCGAGCATTTAACACTCTAGAGGCCATGGGGATTTGCCAAAAAACATGAGATACTTATGTCTTCTAGGACCATAGCACGCGTGAAACATTTCCACCAGCATAAAATTGCTAAACTGTCTGACACCAGCTGTTAAGTGTAGTGGGAATATGGTAAAAAGGAAATCAAGTAACACTTCAGGGGTGACAAGACTTGGACTAGAAGAATAAAGTGAGAGGAAAAACCCTTGTTCTCAGTCTGTTTATCACAGTGACTAATAACTTGATGTGCATCTCATGGATGGAATGTGTATATTCTTTCCTTAGTGGAGATTATGCTCTGCCTTTCTCCCCAAAACTTCTATTTATGTACAAAGGAAGTTGGCATGACTTTCTTTGTCTCAAGTATTATATTATAGCAACAAAAAAAAACAGAATAAAATACTCCTGCAATTAAGCATATTTTCCTAAATTTGATTATTAATTGATCAAAAGTTAGTATTTTTTTAACTTTTATTTAATGAATATAAATTTCCAAAGTACAGCTTATGGATTACAATGGCTTCCCCCCCATGACTTCCCTCCCACCCGCAACCCTCCCCTTTCCCTCTCCCTCCCCCCTTGCATTCACATCAAGATTCATTTTCAATTCTCTTTATATACAGAAGATCAGTTTAGCATACATTAAGAAAAGATTTCAAGTTTGCTTCCACACATAAACATAAAGTGAAAAATACTGTTTGAGTACCAGTTATAGCATTAAATCACAATGTACAGCACACTAAGGACAGAGATCCTACATGAGGAGTAAGTGCACAGTGACTCCTGTTGTTGACTTAACAAATTGACACTCTTGTTTATGGCCTCAGTAATCACCCTAGGCTCTTGTCAAGAGCTGCCAAGGCTATGGAAGCCTTTTGAGTTCACGGACTCTGATCATATTTAGACAAGGTCGTAGTCAAAGTGGAAGTCCTCTCCTCCCTTCAGAGAAAGGTACCTCCTTCTTTGATGACCTGTTCTTTTCACTGGAATCTCACCTGCAGAGATCTTTCATTTAGGTGTTGTTTTTTTTTTTTTTTTTTTTTTTTTTGCCAGAGTGTTTTGGCTTTCCATGCCTGTAATACTCTCATGGGCTTTTCAGCCAGATCCGCATGCCTTAAGGGCTGATTCTGAGGCCAGAGTGTTGTTTAGGACATCTGCCATTCTATGGGTCTGCTGTGTATCTCACTTCCCATGTTGGATCGTTCTCTCCCTTTTTTATTCTATCAGCTAGTATTTGCAGACACTATTCTTGTTTACGTGATCTCTTTGGTTCTTAGTCCTATCATTACGATCAATTGTGAACAGAAAATGATCACTGTGGCTAGTGAGATGGCATTGGTACATGCCAGCTTGATGGGATTGAATTGGAATCCCCTGGTATGTTTCTAACTCTACCGTTTGAGGTAAGTCAGCTTGAGCATGTCCCGAATTGCACATCTCTTCCCTCTCTTATTCCCACTCTTATATTTAACAGCAATCACTTTTCAGTTAAGTTTCAACACTTGAGAATAACTGTGTATTGATTACAGTATTCAACCAAAAGTATTAAGTAGAACAAACAAAAAAATACTGAGAGTTATAACATATTAAGTTGTTCATCAACAGTCAGGGCAAGGGCTGATCAAGTCACCATTTCTCATAGTGTTCATTTCACTCTAACAGGTTTCCTTTTTGGTGCTCAGTTAGTTGTAACCGATCAAGGAGAACAAGTGGTGTTTGTCTCTTTGGGCTGGCTTATTTCACTCAGCATAATGTTTTCCAAATTCCTAACAGGGATCACTTTTCAGTTAAAATTTAAACACCTAAGAATAATTGTGTCTTAATTACAGAGTTCAACCAACTGTACTAGAACAAAAGAATACTAAAATGGATAAAGTATTACATTGTACATCAACCGTCAGGACAAGAGCTGATCAAGTCACTGTTTCTCATAGTGTTCATTTCACTTCAACAGGTTTCCCCTTTGGTGCTCAGTTAGTTGTTGCCGATCAGGGAGAACATATGATATTTGTCCCTTTGGGACTGGCTCAATTCATTCAGCATGATGTTTTCCAAATTCCTCCATCTTGTTGCAAATGACTGGGTTTCATTGTTTTTGACTGCTGTATAGTATTCAATAAAGTTAATATATTTTAAAAACATACATACATACATTTACCACTTCATATTATTGGTAGAATAAAGGGTGGGAAGATAACAATAAAGATAGAATTAGGACAGAGAAACTTTAAGATTACTTGAGAAGAGGGCAGGAAGAAGTCTCTAGAATCAAAAATCAGAAGTCTGATCAACCAGACGTGATAGGGTACCATTGGGCAGCATGAGGGCACTGACCACCGTGTTGGGAGATCCAAAATACTAAGGGACCAGGGCCATGAGATCAGTTTTGCCAGTTCATGTTGTTTCTCTCAATTGGGCTATTGATATCTGTAGTATTTTATCAGTATTAATGAAAATTACCATATTATAATATGTGTGATATATCTTTTTTTTAAAAAAACGATTTACTTATTTATTTAAGAGGTGGAGTTAGAGAGGCAGAGGCAAATAGAGAAAGGTCTTCTAACCGTTGGTTCACTCACCTGATGGCTGCAACAGCTGTAACCGAGCAGGTCTGAATCCAGGAACCAGGAGCTGCCTTCTGGGCCTTCTTCTACTGCTTTCCCAGTCCACAGCAGAGTTGGATCAGAAGTGGAGCAGCCGGGACTCGAACCAATGCCTATATGAGATGCTGACACTGCAGGCAGCGGCTTTACCAGCTATACCATAGCACCAGCCCTGATATTTCTTCAATATTTACTGAATTCCCACATAGTACAGATGTGCAGAGACATTCAAAAAGTAAACATAGGTTTTCCAGATTGCATATTATGAATAACATTTCACTTGTTTAAGAGGAAGCAGTGGTACATCTTTTAGCAATATTTCTCTCTGAAATGAATATACAATGTAGAAGTTCTAATGAGCACTGAAAAATTAATTAAATTAATTTAAAATTTAATTTAAATTGATTTAAAATTAATTAATTAAGATAATAAAAATAGGAGGAGAGGCACAAAAGTTAAATAATTTATTCACTTAATAGAAATCATTGTGTTTACTTGTTCCTTTTGAAGTCTAAGTAAGGTGACCTCTGTTCTTCTATGTTCAATGAGGCTCTGAGAATTTATTGTGTGGTCTGAAAGTGATTTAATTGTTAATATGTATTTTAAATGCATTTATTTTGAAAGCAGAAAGAAAGAGACACACATTGAAAGAAGAGAAAAGGCAAAGGGGGAGGAGGGGGAGATAGAGAGAGAGAGACAGAGAGAGAGAGAGAGAGAATCTTTTATCTCATAACAGCTTGAGTTGGCTATACTGAAACCAGGACTTGAGATCTCAATCCAAGTCTTCTGCATGGGTAGCAGGGATCCACCATCATTTGTTGCCTTCCAGATGTGTGTTAATAGGAAGCTGGAATCAGGAATAGAGTCAGGGGACTTGATCTGAAGTCATTCTCATACGGTATGTGGGTGTCCCTGTCAGCATCTTAACCACTGTGCCAAGTGCCTGATCCACTTAATCTTATTCTTTACTCCCCAGACTAGGTATCATCCGAAACTAAAAAAGAAATTGTGTGGATAGAGGTAAAAGAAGCATCCTCATCCCCCAAATGATATTTTAGTGGAAATTGCCTAGTTCAATTCCCTGATGTTTATACATATTTAAGAATACTTTTATTTTTAGATAGCTGTTGGTCTCCTTTGTATTAGATAGGGTGTCAGAAACCAATTTAAGTTAGAGCTAGAGAAACAAAGGTG
The DNA here is from genome assembly GCF_051225735.1 of Oryctolagus cuniculus. Classification (NCBI taxonomy): domain Eukaryota; kingdom Metazoa; phylum Chordata; class Mammalia; order Lagomorpha; family Leporidae; genus Oryctolagus; species Oryctolagus cuniculus. The sequence goes on from NC_142870.1 coordinate 65,416,918, forward strand.
GAATTATTATAAGAGGTTAATGCATGATAATTAAGGACAGCAAAGATGTGCAGTTTCAAGAAATCATAGCTTACATGTTCCTGTGTTGTAACTCCATGTCCTTCAATACAGCTGCCTCATTGACCAAATTGTGAACCTCAGGATACAGAAATCGAGCAGTTTGAATCAATGTCCATCTTCGTTCCATACAGCTAAGGGACCAAACTACTGTCCAGTTGTAAAGGATAGTAGGATCATGTAGTCAACTAAGGCTGTCGGAGTTATTTCTAGCTATATTTATGAGGTTATTTTAAGATACTAGTGTCTGCTAATAATAACTGATAGAATTAAAAAGGAGAGAACAATAAAACATGGGAAACAGGATACACAGCAGACTCATAGAATGGCAGATGTCCTAAACAGCACTCTAGCCTCAGAATCAGCCCTTAAGGCATTCGGATCTGGCTAAAAAGCCCATGAGAGTTTCTCAGGCATGGAAAGCCAAGACACTGTGGCATAAAATGACCTAAATGAAAGATCTCTGTGAGTGAGATCCCAGTGGAAAGGACAGGCCATCAAAGAAAGAGAGAACTTCCACTTTGACGATGGCCTTGTCTAAATAAGATAGGAGTTGGTGAACTCAAGAGGCTTCCATAGCCTTGGCAGCTCATAACAAGAGCCTCGGGTGGTTACTGACGTCATAAATAAGATTGTCAATTGTTAAGTCAATGATGGAAGTCACTGTGCACCTACTCCCTATGTAGGATCTCTGTCCTTAATGTGTTGTACTATGCGAATTAATGGTAAAACTACTACTCAAACAGTACTCTATACTTTATGTGTCTGTGTGGGTGCAGTCTGCTGAAATCCTTTACTTAGTATATACTAAGTTGATCTTCTGTATATAAAAATAATTGAAAATGGATCTTGATGAAGAATGGGATGGGAGAGGGAGTGGGAGATGGGATGGTTTCAGGTGGGAGGGAGGTTATTGGGGGGAAAAGCCACTATAATCCTAAAGTTGTACCTTGGAAATTTATATTTATTAAGTAAAAGTTGAAAAAAAAAGAGAGGCTGAGTTGGCTCATGTTCTATACAGACATCTCATAACACTATTTACTACATTAATTTAATACTCAGCCCTAACATACCTGCTTAACCTCCTGTATGATTTCTAAAACAAAATGTTAATAAAAATGGAAAGTTTTTTTTTTTTTTTTTTTTTACTTTTACTGTGTTTGCTTTTACGTAATATCTTGAAAACCCTGCTACTTTGAGTCAGCCAAAAGGAAGAAGATGCTTACATTAGCTTGGTATATTCACTTTTTTTTTCAAAGATTTTATTTATTTATTTGAGAGGTAGAGTTACAGATAGTGAAAGGGAGAGACAGAGAGAAAGGTCTTCCACCCACTGGTTCACTCCCCAGATGGCCACAATAGCTAGAGCTGAGCTGTTCAAAAGAGGGGAGCCAGGAGCTTCTTCTGAGTCTTCCACGTGGGTGCAGGGGCCCAACCACTTGGGCCACCTTCTACTGCTTTCCCAGGCCATAGTGGAGAGGTGGATCCGAAGAGGAGCAGCTAGGACATGAGCTGGTGCCCACATGGGATTCTGGCTATTATACCACAAAGACAGCACCATGGTATTTTCCCTTTCATTAATAAATTCTGACATGCTTGCTCTCCCTATGTTTTGAGGATTTGACTCTAGATAAATTTAAAGCAAGTGGAGAACTGATGATAGACAATTTATTTCATGGGTACAATTAAGCAGTAGGGTTAGGTTAAGATCACTGATAGAAATTTCCCTGCTGTCAAACTTCTCAGAATCCATGGAAAGAAAAAAGAAAATTGTCAGGGAAGATGTCATCATCTTTTGGGTATATTTTAATATGAATAATTGATTGGCATATTTTTCAGAATATATATATATATATATCTTACAAAATAATTCTTCAGCAGTCTTTGGACTGCCTATGCTCAGAGTCTATCTCTGTTGAGATTTGTTGGAAATGAGGAAAGCAACTGCAAGGGCAGCATTTGCATACTTGATCATATCAGCTAAGTCTTCCAGCATCTGAACAAAGGGCACTCAGATTAATGTGAACAGGACCAGCATCTTCACCCAGCTGGAGAGCAAATCTCTGCAGGGGGATGATTTTCTTTTAGAAAATGAAGACGATATCTCTCACTTTTGCCATGTATAGTCCATCCCTAGGTATAAAACTCACAACTATTAAGACCAAAATAGTTTCCATTGACAAAGTTTTCTTTTTTTTTTTTTTAAATACATAATTGATGATGGTTGTCGTCTAAGTTAATTGCATGTGGAACAACTGAGGTATTGTAGAGATACCACATTAAATTGGGGTGAATTATTGTGCATTAGGAAATACTAAATGATATATAGCTAATCCCTGAAACTTCCAAATAAATCAGAACATGCAAAGGATGATTCCTTCCTTCCTTCCTTCCTTCCTTCCTTCCTTCCTCCCGCCCTCCCTCCTTTCCTTCCTTCTCTTCTCTCTCTCTGTGTCTCTCTCCTCCTTCTTTCCTTCTGACCTTCCTTTCTTTTTTAAAGAGTTATTTATTTATTTGAAAATCAGAGTTAGAGAGAGAGAGATTTTCCCTCTGCTAGTTCGCTTCCCAGATGGCCAAAACAGCCAGGCCAAAGCCAGGAACAGTATCTTCATACAGGTCTCCCATGAGGATGTAGTGGCCCAAACATTGAGGCTATCTTCCTCTGCTTTTTCCAGGCCATTAGCAGGTAGCTGGATCAGAAGTGGAGCAGCCAGAACATGAACCAGTGTCCACGTGGGAAGCTGACATCACAGACTACAGCTTAACCCACTATGTCACTATCCCAGGCCCAAACAAGAGAGTTTCTCAAAAAGAATATGATTTTTTTTCAAATAATAAACTAGGTGTTATTAATTTTTAATAATAATGTAAGAATTTTTAGAGTATTCACTGGAAACAACCCTTTGTCCTACGTGCCCTTTGAAATTCTTTGAGATTAATTTATTTTTTATTTTTTTAACTTTTATTTAATGAATATAAATTTCCAAAAGATAGTGTGGTTGTTTTTTAAATTATTGCTTTTTGGCTTTATTTGGTTTAGCATTTAATTAATTTCTAATAAAAGTGCTCTTGAAATATTAAAGGCTGCATGGAAAACAGAATTTTAATGGTTCTTAGTCCAATGAAATTATAATAAAAATTCACAAGACTAACAAGACACAAGGCAAGGAAAGGATAAAAATTAGGTCAAGGGCAACATCAGTAGCAATGTGGTGATGAGATCAGGAATAATTAAAATTTATTGTTTAGAGTGTGTGTGCTCATTGGGAGAAAAATGTATATTATACTGTATTTAAATTGCAAATAAAAATAGTAGTTTTCTTCATATCTCTGCATTGACTTATAATATATTGACATTCCTGCTTTCCTAGGTCAGAGCAACAAAATAGTTTATCGCTGACTTGAAATATTAGAGACTAAATTTATGGTGTAAGATTAATTGTCATACACTATTCAAACTTTCTATATGAGCTATTTGCATCCACTTGTGTTTTTCAGGTAATTGGCTCCTTTTATTTATTTTTATTTGTTTATTTATGTAACATGAACAAATTTCATGTTTTTCATATATACAAATTTGTGAGCATAGTGATATTTCCCACCAACCTCCCTCCCAGCCTTGCTCCTGCTCTCCCTACACCTTCCTTTCTTATTCTTTCTTTTAATTTTTATATTGACATACTTTCAATTTATTTTATAATGGCAAGCTTAACTCTCCAAGAAGTAAAGAATTAAGCAAATAGTAAGAAGAAAAAAAACAAAAATAACTAAAAGAAAAAAGTTCCTCAACAAAGAAGATAAGGGCTGTAAAAAAAAAGAAATTTCAAAACATCAATTTTTTTCACATATATTACATTTTTTGTATTCTGTTAATGCAGATAAGGGAAAAGATATGATATTTCTCTCTCTCTCTCTCTCTTTCTTTCTTTCTTTCTTTTTTTTTTTTTTTTTTTTTGGACAGGCAGAGTTAGACAGTGAGAGAAAGACAGAGAGAAAGGTCTTCCTTCCATTAGTTCACCCACCAAATGGCCGCTACGGCCGAAGTCAGGAGCCAGGTGCTTCCTCCTGGTCCCCCACGTGGGTGCAGGGCCCAAGCACTTGGGCCATCCTCCACTGCCTTCCTGGGCCACAGCAGAGAGCTGGACTGGAAGAGGGGCAACCGGGACAGAATCTGGCACCCCAACCGGGACTTGAACACGGAGTACCAGCGCCGCAGGCGTAGGATTAGCCTAGTGAGCCATGGTGCTGACCAATGTTTGTCTTTCTGGGGCTGGTTTATTTCACTGAGTATAAAGATTTCCACTTGCATCCCATTTTTTTTTTTTTTTGCAAAAGAAAGGACTTCATTCTATATCGTATACATATCACATTTTCTTTCTCCAATTTTTAGTCGAATTGAGTTGTAATAAAGTTTTCATATGCTGATTTAATCTTGTAAATTCTCAGGAGGGGGTTGGCTGTGTCATATGATAGCTCTATTTTCAGATGTCTGAGGAATCTCTGTACTCTCTTCCACAATGGCTATACTAATTTACATTCCCAAGAACAGTGGATTAGGGTGTCTTTTTACCCACATCTCCACTAGCAATTCTTTTGTTTCTTTCTGTATGACAGCCATTCTAAGTGGAGTGAGTCAATGTGGTTTTTATTTGCATTTCCCAATGGTTATTGATCCTGAGTACGTTTTTCATGTGTCTGTTGGCCTTTTGCATTTCATCCTTCGAAAAATGCCCATTCAAATCCTTTGCCCATTCTTTTATATATATATTTTTATAAGATTTATTTATTTATTTGAAAGACAGAATTACAAAGAGGTAAAAGCAGTGAGAGAGACAGAAAGGTCTTCCATCCACTGGTTCACTACCCAAATGGCCATAACAGCCAGAGCTGGGCCCATCCAAAGCCAGGAGCTGGGAGTTTCTTCTGGGTTTCCCACGTGGGTGCAGGGGCCTAAGGACTTGGACCACCTACTGCTGATTTCCCAGGCACATTAGCAGGGAGTTGAATCAGAACTGGAGCAGCCAGGACTCAAACCGGCACCCATATGGGATGCCTGCACTGCAGGCTGCATCCTTACCCTCTACATCACAGTGCCAGCCACATCCTTTGTCCACTTCTTAACTGGATTGTTTGTTTTGTGTTGTTGAGTTTCTTGAGCTCTTTATAGATTCTGGATATTAATCATTTACCAGTAGCTTAGTTTGCAATTTTTTGTCTTTTGGTCCATTGCCTCTTCACTTTCTTGAGTGTTTTCTTAGCTGTGCAAGAGCAGTGCATATGCCAATTACATAAAAAAAGATGTAATCCTGTTGGCCTATTTTTGATTTTATTGTGTGTGCTTCTGGGGTCCTTTCTAAGAATCTTTGCCTATGACAATGTCTTATAAAGTTTCCCCAAAGTTCTCCTCTTGCAATTTGATGGTATCGTGTCATAGTTTTAGATTATTTATCCAATTTGAGTTGATTTTTTGTATAAGGAGTAAGGTGGTATTCTTGTTTCATACTTCACTCAGAGATCCAGTTTTCCCAGCCCCATGTGTTGAAGAGACTGTCCTTTCTCCAGGGATTGAGTTTAGCTTCTTTGTCAAAGATTAATTAGTTGTACATGCATGGACTGATTTTTGGAGTTTCTAATGTGCTCCATTGGCCTACATGTCTATTTTTATGCGAGTAATAGGTTGTTTTGATTATAACTGACCCATAGTATGTCTTGAAATCTGGCATTGTAATGCCTCCAGCTTTGTTTTTGTTGTTTAAGATTGTTTCCATATGAATTTAAGTATCAATTTTTTCTATATCTGAGAAAAATGTCCTCAGTATTTTCATTATGATCTCATTGAATCTGGAAATTGCTTTCTATAATATGGATATTTTGATGATACTCTTCCAATCCATGAGCATGGAAGATTTTTCAATTTTTTAGTGTTCTTCTATTTCTTTCTTTAATTGTTTGTAGTTTTCACTGTAGAGATCTTTGGCATCCTTGGTTTAATTTATCCCAAGATATTTAAATTTTTTGTAGCTATTGCAAATGGGATTGATCTTTGAAGTTCTTTCTCAGCCATGGCATTTTCTGTGTATTCAAAAGCTATCAATTTTGTGTTGATTTTATATCCAGCAGCTTTACCAAACTCTCTCATGAGTTCCAGTAATTTCTTTGTGGAGTCTTCTGGTTTCCCTATATATAGGATCATGTCACCTGCAAGCAGTTATAATTTGATTTTTTCCTTTCTAATTTGTATCCTTTTGATTTCTTTTTCCTGTCCAGTGGTTTTGGCTAAAACTTCAAGAACTATATTAAATTGAAATGGTGACTGTGGGTATCCTTGTCTGGTTCCCAATCTTAGTGTAAAGCTTCCAACTTCTCCCATTCAATTTGGTGATGGCTGTGAGTTGATTATATATTGTATAGACAGTGTTAAGGACTGTTTCTTCTGCTCCCAATTTACTTAAGGTTTTCTTTTTTTTTTTTTTAACAAGAAAAGATGTTGTATTTTATTGCATAATTTTTCTGCATCTATTGAGATAATCATATAATTTTTATTCATATTATTTGCTTTGGATTTCCTTTGTATTTTTACTAGGAGATTTTCTGTCTTCATATTCTTTCTTTTTTTTTCTTTTTTTTTTAACTTTTATTTAATGAATATACGTTTCCAAAGTACGAATAATGGATTACTATGGCTTCCCCCCCATACCGTCCCTCCCACCCACAACCCTCCCCTTTCCCACTCCCTCTCCCCTTCCATTCACATCAAGATTCATTTTCGATTATCTTAATATACAGAAGATCAGCTTAGTATACATTAAGTAAGGATTTCAACAGTTTGCTCCCACACAGAAACATAAAGTGAAAAATAATAGATGATTTTTTTTTAATGATGATGAAATCAGAGCAGACCTATTGTCATGTTTAATCCCAGTGAGAGTCAAGTTGGGAGTTGATAGTTTCTTTTCTTTTCTTTTCTTTCTTTCTTTTTTTTTTTTTTTTTTTTTTACAGAGGATCAGTTTAGTATGCATTAAGTAAGGATTTCAACAGTTTGCACCCCCATAGAAACACAAAGTGAAATATATTATTTGAGTACTCGTTATAGCATTAAATCTCAATGCACAGCACATTAAGGACAGAGATCCTACATGAGGAGTAAGTGCACAGTGACTCCTGTTGTTGACTTTACCAATTGACACTCCTGTCTATGGCATCAGTAATCTCCCTATGCTCCAGTCATGAGTTTCCAAGGCTATGGAAGCCCTCTGAGTTCTCCAATTCTTATCTTGTTTAGACAAGGTCATAGTCAAAGTGGAGGTTCTCTCCTCCCTTCAGAGAAAGGTACCTCCTTCTTTGAAGACCTGTTCTTTCCACTGGGATCTCACTCACAGAGATCTTTTGCCAGAGTGTCTTGGCTTTCCATGCCTGAAATACTCTCATGGGCTTTTCAGCCAGATCTGAATGCCTTTAGGGCTGATTCTGAGGCCAGAGTGCTATTTAGGGCATCTGCCATTCTATGAGTCTGCTGAGTATCTCACTTCCCATGTTGGATCACTCTCCCCTTTATTTATTCTATCGGTTAGTGTTAGCAGGTACTAGATTTGCTTATGTGCTCCCTTTGACTCTTAGTCCTTTCATTATGATCAATTGCGAACTGAAATTGATCACTTGGACTAGTGAGATGGCATTGGTACATGCCACCTTGATGGGATTAAATTGGAGTCCCCTGGTATGTTTCTAACTCTACCATTTGGGGCAAGTCAGCTTGAGCATGTCCCAAATTATATCTCTCTTCCCTCTCTTATTCCTACTCTTATGTTTAACAGGGATCACATTTCAGTTAAATTTCAACACTTAAGAATAACTGTGTATTAATTACAGAATTAAACCAGTCATATTAAGTAGAACAGGTAAAAAAACTACTAAGAGGGATAATGTATTAAGTTGTTCATTAACAGTCAGGGCTATGCTGATCAAGTCACCGTTTCCCATAGTGTCCATTTCACTTCAGGAGGTTTCCTTTTTGGTGTTCAGTCAGTTGTCACCGATCAGGGAGAACATATGGTATTTGTCCCTTTGGGACTGGCTTATTTCACTCAGCATGATGTGTTCCAGATTCCTCCATTTTGTTGCAAATGACTGGATTTCGTTGTTTCTTACTGCGGTATAGTATTCTAAAGAGTACATATCCCATAATTTCTTTATCCAGTCTACCGTTGATGGGCATTTAGGTTGGTTCCAGGTCTTAGCTATTGTGAATTGAGCTGCAATAAACATTAGGGTGCAGACCTCTTTTTTGTTTGCCAATTTAAATTCCTTTGGGTAAATTCCAAGGAGTGGGATGGCTGGGTCGAACGGTAAGGTTATCTTCAGGTTTCTGAGGAATCTCCAGACTGACTTCCATAGTGGCTTGACCAGTTTGCATTCCCACCAACAGTGGGTTAGTGTCCCTTTTTCCCCACATCCTCGCCAGCATCTGTTGTTGGTAGATTTCTGCATGTGAGCCATTCTAACCGGGGTGAGGTGAAACCTCATTGTGGTTTTGATTTGCATTTCTCTGATTGCTAATGACCTTGAACATTTTTTCATGTGCCTGTTGGCCATTTGGATTTCCTCTTTTGAAAAATGTCTATTGAGGTCCTTGGCCCATCTCTTAATTGGGTTGTTGGTTTTGTTTTTGTGGAGTTTCTTGATCTCTTTGTAGATTCTGGTTATTAACCCTTTGTCTGTTGCATAGTTTGCAAATATTTTTTCCCATTCTGACGGTTGTCTCTTCACTCTCCTGACTGTTTCTTTTGCAGTACAGAAACTTCTCAATTTGATGCAATCCCAATAGTTAATTTTGGCTTTGACTGCCTGTGCCTCCCGGGTCTTTTCCAGAAACTCTTTGCCTGTGCCAATATCTTGAAGGGTTTCTCCAATGTTCTCTAGTAACTTGATGGTGTCAGGTTGTAGATTTAGGTCTTTAATCCATGTTGAGTGGATTTTTGTGTAAGGTGTAAGGTAGGGGTCTTGCTTCATGATTCTGCACGTGGAAATCCAATTTTCCCAGCACCATTTATTGAATAGACTGTCCTTGCTCCAGGAATTAGTTTTAGATCCTTGATCAAATATAAGTTGGCTGTAGCTGTTTGGGTTGATTTCTGGTATTTCAATTCTGTTCCATTGGTCTATCCATCTGTTTCTGTACCAGTACCATGCTGTTTTGATTACAACTGCCCTGTAGTATGTCCTGAAATCTGGTATTGTGATGCCTCCGGCTTTGTTTTTGTTGTACAAGATTGCTTTAGCTATTCGAGGTCTCTTGTGCCTCCATATAAATTTCAGCACCAATTTTTCCAGATCTGAGAAGAAGGTCTTCGGTATCTTGATTGGTATTGCATTGAATCTATAAATTGCTTTTGGGAGAATGGACATTTTGATGATATTGATTCTTCCAATCCATGAGCATGGAAGATTTTTCCATTTCTTGGTATCCTCTTCTATTTCTTTCTTTAAGGTTTTGTAATTTTCATCGTAGAGATCTTTAACATCCTTGGTTAAGTTTATTCCAAGGTATTTGATTGTTTTTGTAGCTATTGTGAATGGGATTGATCTTAGAAGTTCTTCCTCAGCCATGGCATTGTCTGTGTATACAAAGGCTGTTGATTTTTGTGCATCGATTTTATAACCTTTTATTTTGCCAAACTCTTCTATGAGTTCCAATAGTCTCTTAGTAGAGGTCTTTGGGTCCCCTAAATCAAGAATCATGTCATCTGCAAAGAGGGATAGTTTGAGTTCTTCCTTCCCAATTTGTATCCCTTTAATTTCTTTTTCTTGCCTAATAGCTCTGGCTAGAACCTCCAGAACTATATTGAATAGCAGTGGTGAGAGTGGACATCCCTGTCTGGTCCCAGATCTCAGTGGAAATGCTTCCAACTTTTCCCCATTCAATAGGATGTTGTCTGTGGGTTTTTCATAGATTGCTTTGATTGTATTGAGGAATGTTCCTTCCAAACCCAGTTTGCTTAGAGTTTTCATCATGAACGGGTGTTGTATTTTATCAAATGCTTTCTCGGCATCTATTGAGAGAATCATATGGTTTTTCTTCTGCAGTCTGTTAATGTGGTGTATCACATTGATTGTCTTGCGCACATTAAACATCCCTGCATACCAGGGATAAATCCCACTTGGTCTGGGTGGATGATCTTTCTGATGTGTTGTTGCATTCTATTGGCGAGAATTTTATTGAGGATTTTTGCATCTATGTTCATCAGGGATATTGGTCTGTAATTCTCTTTCAGTGCTGCATCTTTTCCCGGCTTAGGAATTAAGGTGATGCTGGCTTCATAGAAAGAATTTGGGAGGATTCCCTCTTCTTCAATTGTTCTGAATAGTTTGAGAAGAATTGGAGTTAGTTCTTCTTTAAATGTCTGGTAGAATTCAGCAGTGAATCCATCTGGTCCTGGGCTTTTCTTTGTTGGGAGAGCCTTTATTACTGTTTCAATTTCTGTTTCAGTTATGGGTCTGTTTAGGTTTTCGATGTCTTCCTGGTTCAATTTAGGCAGGTTGCATGTGTCCAGGAATCTATCCATTTCTGATAGGTTTCCCTGTTTGCTGGCATACAAGTCCTTGTAGTAATTTCTGATGATTCTTTTTATTTCTGTGGTGTCTGTTGTTACATTTCCTTTTTCATCTCTGATTTTATTGATTTGGGTCTTTTCTCTTCTTTTTTTAGTTAGTTGGGCCAATGGGGTGTCAATTTTGTTTATTTTTTCAAAAAACCAGCTCCTCGTTTGGCTGATTTTTTGTAATGTTTTTCTTGATTCAATCCTGTTGATTTCTTCTCTGATTTTAATTATTTCTCTTCTCCTACTAGATTTGGGTCTGGTTTGCTGTAGGTTTTCTAGATCCTTGAGGTGAATAGAAAGCTCATCTATTTGGTGCCTTTCCAATTTCTTGATGTAGGCACCTATTGATATAAACTTTCCTCTTAACACTGCTTTTGCTGCGTCCCATAAGTTTTGGTATGTTGTGCTGTTATCCTCATTTACTTCCAGAAAGTTTTTGATTTCTCTTTTGATTTCTTCTATGACCCATTGTTCATTCAGGAGCATGTTGTTCAATCTCCATGTGTTTGCGTATGCTCTAGGGATTCCTGAGTTGCTAATTTCCAACTTCATTCCTTTATGGTCTGAGAAGCTGCATGGTATGATTCTAATTCTTTTGAATTTGCTGAGACTTGCTTTATGGCCTAGTATGTGGTCAATCCTAGAGAAGGTTCCATGTACTGCTGAGAAGAATGTATAATCTTTAGCTGTAGGATTGAAAGTTCTGTATATATCTGTTAGATCCATTTGGGCTATAGTGTCGTTTAAATCTACTCTATCCTTGTTGATCTTCTGTCCTATTGATCTGTCTATTTCTGAGAGTGGAGTATTGAAGTCCCCCAGTACTATTGTATTGGGGTCTAAGTCTCCCTTTAAGTCCGTTAACAAATCTTTTAGATAAACCGGTGCCCTGTAGTTAGGTGCATATACATTGATAATTGTTATATCTTCCTGTTGAATTGATCCCTTAATCATTATGTAGTGTCCCTCTTTGTCTCTCTTAACGGTTTTTGTGGTAAAGTTTATGGTGTCTGATATTAAGATGGCTACGCCTGCTCTTTTTTCATTTCTGTTGGCATGGTATATCTTTTTCCAGCCTTTCACTTTCAGTCTGTATGGATCTTTGTTGGAAAGATGTGTTTCTTGTAAGCAGCAAATAGATGGGTTTTGTTTTTTAACCCAATCAGCCAAACGGTGTCTTTTAACTGGACAGTTCAGGCCATTCACGTTCAATGTGACTAATGATAAGTGGTAACTTTGCCCTGCCTGTCTTCATATTCTTTCATAATGATGACTATCTTTCTGTGGTTCTGTGTGTAGCACATTTTTAAGCATCATTTGTGAAGCTAGATGAATGGTGACAAATTCTTTCAATTTCTATTTGTTGCATCATCAAATCTATTGTTGTCTTTCCAAAGCATTGTTTATTTGGCATACTGAATTCTTCATTTCTAATATTTCTTTTGAAATATTGATTTCAAAACTATTGATTTCAAAAATATTGATTTCAGTTTGATTTCTTTTCAAAATCTGTGTCTCATGGGAAAATTTTTCATACATGTCATGTATGGATTTCTTTAACTCTAAAATTTGATTTGCTTTAATTTTTTAAATAATTATTTTATCATTCTTTTGAATTCTTTTTCAGACGTTCCATCAATCTCTTCTTCTTCATAATCTAATACTGAAGTGTTGTTTTGTTCCTTTGAGGGAGTCATATTGTCTTCTTTGTTCTTGATTCTTGTGTTTCTGCATTTATTTTTAGTCATTGTGCAACTACTAGTTGGTTTACTCCTCTAATGGCTTTTATCTTTGAACCATGCCTCTGTGACTTAGGAGTGTCTAATCCTTCAGTGAATATTTAGGGGTGTGTGCTGGTTGGGGCCATAGGGGCTCCAGTAAGTGCTTGTGTATGCTACAAAGTCCAAGGCGACACCCACATTGGCCATGGTGGATCTCTATTGTCAGTAAGTTGGAGAGTATTATCATATTGGCTGGTGTGATCACTTCCTCACCTCCTCTATGCCAAAGCGATCAATGCACAGGGCAAGCCAACAGCGGCAACACATCCCGCCCACACACTCCTAAGAACCATCCAAAGGATCTGTGCTGATGCTCCTTAAGAGTGCTGAACCTTCTGCAAAGATGAATCCCAGGTACTCAATGAAATGTAAGCCTCTGAACACAGTGATTGCCCCAAGATCCAGCTACACTCTATACCCTGTCATGCAGTCACAGCATTCCCTTAGTCATAGCACGCAGGGCTCCTATAGTCAAAGAGAGCAGGTAGTCTACTCTCAGCCAGTTTAGGTTCCATCCAAGGAGAGAGGCAAAGCGTTCCTAGAAACAGCTGACTGTTGATGTTTTGCCTTGACAGTTTTAGAATAGTTGCCAGTGATATAGAGGTGAGAGGAGCACCTCACAGACTTAAGTGGGGGACCCAACCCTGCCAACCTTCCAGGTAAAACTCAAAATCAGTGGTGATAGTGGATTTTCCCATCAGATAAAATCCTATCTTCACATGGGCATGGGCCACATGAGCGTGTACTTGTCTTTTCTTTTTGTTCCTTTTTTATTGATCTTTTTAATTTATTTTTTAAGCAATACAAATTTCAAAAGTACAACTTTAGGAATATAGTTATTCTTCCCACCATAGCTGCCCTCCCAGCCACACTCCCACCCTTCCTCCTCTTCCCTCTATCCTTGCAGTTCAATTCTCCTTTAAGATTCATTTTCAATTAACTTTTCTACTTGTCTTTTAAGGTGGTTCTTCTTCATTATTATTCACTGGGAGCTCTCATGGGTGCCATGGGGAGCAGTCAATGTGCTCTCAGTCACAGGTCTAGTGGGTACCTTCCACCCCCATCCCCCACCCCTGCTAGCACTCCATTCCACACTAAAAGCCTCAAAGTTGGAGCCAGCACATTGCTATAGTAGTAGCCCAATTTCGGCTGTTGTGGCCACCTGGGGAGTTAACCAGTGAATGGAAGACCTTTTTCTCTCTCTCTATCTATCTCTGTCTCTTTGTCTCTCTGTCTCTTTGTCTCTTTCTCTCACTGTGTTATTCTGCCTCTCAAATAAATAAATCTTTAAAAAAAGTCTGTGTGGTCCACAAGCTTGTCACTCAAGTAATATTACCAGGGACACTGGGTGCTGAAGTCTCCTCTCATTTCTTTTTAAGAAGATGGTGTCAAGGCCAGTGTCCTGGCATAGCAGGTAAAGCCACTGCCTGTGACACCTGCATTCCCCAATATGGGTGCTGGTTGGTGCCCTGACTGCTCCACTTCCAGTTCATCTCCCTGATAATGTCCTGGGAGAAGCAACAGAAGATGGCCTGGGTATTTGGACTCTTGCTACCTTTGTGGGATATCTGGACTAAGTTTTTAGCTGCTGGCTTTGGCCTGGCTCAGTGCTGGCTATTGAGATGATCTGAGAAGTAAGCCAGCAGCTTGAAGACCTCTTTCTCTTTCTCTCCCTCTTTCTCTCTAGCTCTGATTTTAAAATAAATAAATAATTTTTTTAGGAGATGATGTCTCCTCCTCATGTTTATTCTTATACTGGTAGGAACTAAACAGAGGAGCACTACCTGGCTTTTGCTGCCAAGTATAGCACTCTACAGGAGTGGGGGATACCAAGAAACAGATCAACTTTCCTGCTACAAGTGCAGCAGTTGCTCAGACATCAGTCAGCTTCCCAGGCTGAAGTAGAAGCCATTGAGTCACTGGAATTCCCTCTCAGCTAAAGTTAAGAGCCACTGGGTGTACAGGGGGCACAGTGGTTTCTTCCTACTTTGCTGTGATGTGATAGTGGCTCACTTCTGGCAGCTGGTTGTGCTGTGTGGCTGGCTGCAGCAGTGTCCATGTCTTCTCTGATTTTGTTCCACAGGGTCTTTGTGGTTTTTCAGTTCTTTGCTGAAAATTTCCATCAGTCAGGTCTCTAGAAACGTGGTCCTCCCTTTGTTCTTTCCATATCTCAGAGCAGCTGAAGTTACTGTGGCTATACCCTATTCAGCCATCTTGGATCTCCCCTTTATCTTTCTTCAAAAATAAGGAGAGAGCTCTTAAACTAAATAAATTACTAAAAAAATTTCATGTGTGTTCAGAATCTGCTTTCAATGTGAAATTTCTCTACTCTATTAACCACTCTCTTTCTCCCTCTCCCTGTACATAATTCCCTTCCTTCCTTAACTCATAGAATACTGAAGCTTATCAGCTCAAATGAACAAATTTCTGGATTTAAGTGCAATTAAAGATTTCTATTTGTTTCTTGGCTTTATCCATACTCATATCCTGTCATCATGGAATGATTTCATCATATTGGTTGTCTCCAGGACTTACAATACTCTTACCCTTAAATTGGTTGTTGGCTCAGCGTAGTCCCTGGAATATGAATGCTTTGCCTTCTAATTACAGATGTTGATTGACCATGTGTTACTTTGGGAATAACAGCTGACTTGTCTTCTTGGTATGATAATGAGAAAATTACCAACCTCCTCTCCAGAGAGGTTTGACAAATAGAGGATTATAAAATGCCTTGCATTGGAAAAAAATGCTAAATATTCTTCTAAGTGCTTTCATTTTTCTTGGCTTAGCAATGTTCATTCATGGGCTATTTTATGGGAAGATGTTACTATACCTTAGCCATTGCAAACATCTGTGCATTAATCAGAACTTAACCAAAAGAGCATTTCAGAACCACAAACATGCCATGGCAGAGCCTTATGCTGTGCTTCTAAATGAGAATGGTATGACACCCATGACTTATTTTCCAGAGGGGCTCGCTCTGTAGCTGTAATATTTGCAACTTGGCCCATCAGAATCAATCCTTGCCTACTGACTTTTAGATGATCTCCTAATTGGTCCACTGCTGAATAAAATAGAAAACAGTATGATTAAAATCAGAAGGACTCAGTGCAGTGAAAGAAATCTCAATGCTTCTGTCGTGGCTGTCCAACACAACTGGGACTGCTCCAGTATTGGCAAACATTTTAAAAATAAAATATATGGGGACCAACCAACATTCCATTTGTTACTGTCGCAACAGCCTGAAGCAGAGCTGTGTTTTGCCACCACATGAAATAGCAGCGTGCATTTCAGTCACATTTGTTTTCCTGATGATTCAGGTGGTGTAAGATTTCCACAAGCTGGCAGCAGCTCACTTGCCCTTGGCTCATTGCTTCTCTGTGGTGCATCTTCACAGCCATTTCCTCCTAGTTTAAGATTTGCCACCACACTGAAGTTTGCGTTAGTTAAATATTTAGTTACACCAGAATCTGTGATCTGCAAAAGTCTCCAGGCAGAAATGAGCAGAAATTATTCTAAGGAGATAGCTGCTTCCCTTAACCACACACACACACACACACACACACACAAACATACATGCACACATATGCATAAAGTTGGAGAATTGCTGCTTGTATCAAAGACCAGTGAAGATTGTAGCTTATTAGTGTACTTGACTCCCCAACCCTCACTGCAACATCATATTTAACTAAGATCTGCTGGGTGCAAACTGCTGAAATCTTAACTTAGTAAATACTAAGTTGATCTTCTATATATAAAGATAATTAAAAATGAATCTTAATGAAGAATGGGATGGGAGAGGGAGTAGGAGATGGGATGATTTGTTGGTGGGAGGGTGGTTATGGGGGGGAAATCATTATAATCGAAAAGTTGTACTGTTGAAATTCATATTTTATTAAATAAAAGTTAAAAAAAAGAGAAGGTATGTGTTTTTGGAAAAACCATGGTATCTGTGAGACACAAGTTCCTGTTAAAATCTCTTCTATGATCCATACTGATCTCAAATATTTCTAAGATTTGACTCCAATTTACTTTATGATCACTTCTGTAGTGGCATGCCATTAATTATTATTAACTGTGAAAGCTGGGTGGTAGGTACATGGGGCTTTTTATGATAGTCTCTATCTGTGTATTTGGACTATTCTGTAAAAAAGTTTTAAACATATAATAAGCTCCATTCTCTTCATATATCTCATAGGTTCATAGGTGAGAATCACAATATGTAAAAGTATTCTTTATATGATAAAGCATGAGAAGTGTTACATCTCAAAAATGTATGCCTTCAGAGTACCTGATATCATCTGTGTAAAATAAAAGTTCCACAGACCAACAGACTCAGTACAATGGCAGCATATCTAAGGCATCTGAATTTTTAATTCACCTTTTAGACCTCATACCTCTGATGATATTCTTTTATTTTGAAATTTTAAAATTATGTACTCTACCTGTTTTTGACATTATTAAGGTATTTTGAGTGGCTGAAAAATTTCTTCTAGTGGGGACCTATTTCCTACAGAATATAACAGCCTACATGCTAAGCCCTCCTCACCTAAAATTTGTTATTGAGATCTTGTTTCCTAACAGTTGACTAAGCTTCAAGTTCATGATATCTATTTCCAAAGCTTCTCTTGGTTATAAAACCTCAAATATAATCTGTTTGTGAAATCTGATATTATTTTCTTATATATCAAAATCATTGGTAAACATCTAGACACAAGATTCTGTATAGATTTCTGCCTTCCCATCTAGATTTTTGCCCAGACCCTAAGCAAGTGTGCATTACATTCATTAACTCATTCCCCAACTGTTTGCTGGATATCTTTTACGTGACAGCACTCCTCTAGGTGGTAACAGACAATGCAGTTTAAATCATTTCCCCTATGAAATCTGTACTGCAGGCTGCATATTTTGCCTTTAAAACTGTAGGTGGGGATCCAGCACTGTGGCATAATAGGTTAAGCCTCCACCTCTGGCAATGACATCACATATGAGTACCTGTTTGAATCCTGGCTGCTCCACTTCCAATCCAATTCTCTGCTAATGGCCTGGGAAAGCAGTGGAAGGCAACCCAAGTACTTGGGCCCCTGAACCCACATGGAGACTTGGATAAAACTCCTGGCTCTTGGCACCTGATTGGCCCAGCTCTAGCCACTGTGGCCATTTGGGGAGTGAACCAGCAGATGGAAGACCTCTCTTTCTGTCTCTCCCTCTCTCTGCCTATAGATTTGTCTTTCAAATAATTTTTTTTAAAATAAAATAAAACAGTAGGTGGATAGTACAACTTCAGATAATAACAAGTGTCAAGAATAAATACATGAGAAAAGCAGCTTACTTCTACAGCTATCAGGAATTGCCCTGAAGAGGAGTATTTAAGTAGAGACCTAAGATGAAAAGGAGGAGGGAATAGAGAAAATTGATGGAAGAGAGAGAACAATTAGTACAAAGGACCTGAGACAGGAATGAATTTAAGATCACATAACATAGATGAAGTTATTATGACTGAGTCAAGGGCCAAAATGACAGAATTTAAGGTTGTTTAGAGGGGACCTGTGGGTGGAGCCTGCAAAACTTTAGAGAATATAATAAAGAGTTTGGATTTTCTTAAAAAGAACTATTTTATTAAAGTATGATTGGTATACACAAAACCGTATGTATATAATGTATACCACTTGATGAGTTTGGAGCTAAGTATATACCCATGAAACGATCCTATTTTATTATTATAAATATTCATATTTTGTGATAAGAACATTTAATTTAAGGTGTAGGCATTCAGAAAATTTCTGATTCTACAATACAGTGTTACTAATAGGCATTAAGCCATGCAGTAGATCTCTAGGACTTACTAATCTTATATAACTGAAACTTTGTACCTTTTGACTAATACCCACTTATGCTATCTCTTCCATCTCTTGTAACCACAATTCAAGTTGGTACTTATATGAGTTTTACTATTTTATATTTCATATGGTATTATGTAGTATTTATACTTCTGTGTCTGGATTATTTCATCTAGCCTAATGTCTTCTGCTACCATCAGTTTTGCATATATGACAGGATTTTCTTTTTTTAAATTAAAAAAAATATACAAAGGGGACAAATCCCAGAAATTTCATATATACAGTTTTAATAACATAATGATACTTTCCACCTTACCCTCCCTCCATCCCTGGCTCTCACCTTCTCCTCTCCTCCCTTTCTCATTTTTCCTTTAATTTTCTATAAAGAAAATTTATTTGAAAGGCAGAGTTACACAGAGGCAGAGGGAGAGAGACAGAAAGAAAAAGATCTTCCATCCACTGGTTCACTCCCAGATGGCTGCAATGGTTGGAGGTGGGCCGATCTAAAGCCAGGAGCCAGGATCTTCTTCCAGGTCTCCCACCTGGGTGCAGGGGACCAAAGACTTGGGCCATCTTCTACTGCTTTCCCAGGCCATAGCAGAGAGCTGGATCAGAAGTGGAGAGTGGAGCAGTTGAGACTAGAATTGGTGCCCATATGGGATGCCAGCACTGCAGTTGGAAACTTTACTCGCTACCCCACAGTGCCAGCCTCAATTCCCTTTAAGTTTTTCAATGACATACTTTCAAAGCACTTCATAATCATAAGCTTAACCCTTTACTAAATAAAGGATTCTACAAGTAATAAGTAGAAAAACCAAAGTTTCTTAGATGTATAGACAAGTGCTATAAACAATAGTCAAATCTCACAATGTCAATTTTTCTCATACACATTACTTTTCCCCCCATTCTATATATTAGATATCACAAATAAGGAATAAAGCATGATATTTGTCCTTTTGAGACTGACTTATTTCACTAAGCATAATTGTCTACAATTGCATCTATTTTGTTGTGAAAGATAAGAATGCATTCTCTTTTTCACTGCTGAGTAGTATTCCATCATGTATACATACCATAATTTCTTTATCCAATAATCAGTTGATGGACATCTGGGTTGATTTCATATCTTAGCTATTTTGAGTTGAGCCACTATAATCATGGGGGTGCAAATAACTCGTATATTGATTTCACCTCCTTTGGGTAAATTCACAGGAATGGAATGTTTGTGTTATATGATGGATCTATTTTCAGATTTCCGGGAGATCTCCATACTGTCTTCCACAGTGGCTGTACCAGTTAACATCCCCAACACAAGTGTATTAAGTTACCTCTTTCTCTGTACCCTCAGCAGAATTTGTTATGTTTTGATTTTTGTATGATGGCCATTCCTGCTGGGGTGAGGGAATGCTGATTGTGGTTTCTGTTTACATTTCCCCGATGGCCAGTGATCCTGAGCATGTTTTCATGTGTCTGTTGGCTATTTGTGTTTCATTCTTTGAAAATTGCCCTTTCATATCCTTAGCCCATTTCCTAATTGCATTTTTAGGTTATTGTTTTTGGATTTCTTGAGTTACTTATATATTGTTTATCATATGTATAGTTGTAAATATTTTCTCCATTCTCTCAGTTGCCTCTTTACTTTCTTGAGTGTTTCCTTTGCCTTACAGAAGTTTCTTAGCTTGATACAACCCCCTTTGCTTATTTTTGCCTTTATCACCTATTTCTGGGATCTTACCCAATAAGTCCTTGCCATTGACAATGTGTTGCAATGCTTCACCTAGTAATTTTATGGTTTAGGTCTTAGATGTAGATCTCTGATCCTTTGTGAGTTGACTTTTGTATAGGGTGTAAGGTAGGGGTCTTGTTTCTTCTTCTGCATGCAGAGATCAAATTTCTCCAACATCATTTATAGAAGAGAGAGTCTTTTCTACATGCAGTGATTTTAGCCCATCTGTTAAAGATTAGTTGGTTGTAGATGCATGGGTTAACTTCTGGGGTTCTAATCTGTTCCATTAGTCCCCAGGTTTGTTCTTATTTCCAGAAACAGGGTATTTGATTGTAACTGACCTATAATTTATTTCAAAATCTGGTGTTGTAAAGCCTCTAGATTTTTTTTCATTGTTTAGTATTGAAATAGCTATTCGGAGTCTTTTGTGATCTCCATGAATTTTAGGGTTATTTTTTCTAGATCTGTGAACATTATTGGTATTTTGATTGGGATCACATTGAGTCTATAAGTTGCTTTGGGAAATATGGACATTTTGATGATATTAATTCTTACAATCCATAAACATCAGATTTTGTTTTTTAGTTTTTTTATGTTTCTTTTCTTAATGCTTATCATTTTCATTGGGAGATATCTTTCACATACTTTTAAAATTTATCCTAAAGGGTTTAAATTTTTTTTGTAGATATTAAAAATGGGACTGGTCTTAAAGGTTCTCTCTCAGCATAGTTTCTGTATTGAAAAGCTATTTTTGCCAATTTAATTTCCTTTGGGTAAATTCCAAGTAGTGGGATGGCTGGGTTGCTGTCTGCACATTAATGTTTATTGCAGCTCAATTCACAATAGCTAAAACCTGGAACCAACCCAAATGCCCATCAACAGTAGACTGGATAAAGAAATTATGGGACATGTACTCTATAGAATACTATACAACAGTCAAAAACAATGGAACCCAGTCATTTGCAGCAAGATGGAGGAATTTGGAAAACATCATGCTGAGTGAATTAAGCCAGTCCCAAAGGGACAAATATCATATGTTCTCCCTGATTGGCGACAACTAACTGAGCACCAAAGGGGAAACTTGTTGAAGTGAAGTGGACACTATGAGAAACAGTGACTTGATCAGCTCTTGTCCTGATGATTGATGTACAATGTAATACTTTATCCATTTTAGTATTTTTTTTGTTCTAGTACCGTTGGTTGAATTCTGTAATTAAGACACAATTATTCTTAGGTGTTTAAATTTTAACTGAAAAGTGATTCCTGTTAGGAATTTGGAAAACATTATGCAGAGTGAAATAAGCCCATCCCAAAGGGACAAATACCACTTGTTCTCCTTGATAGGTGACAGCTAACTGAGCACCAAAAAGGAAACCTGTTAAAGTGAAATGAACACTATGAGAAACGGTGACTTGATCAGCCCTCACCCTGACTGTTGATGAGCAACTTGATATGTTATCCCTCTTAGTATTTTTTTTTGTTTGTTTTGCTTAATACTTTTGGTTGAATACTGTAATGAATACACAATTCTTCTTAAGTGCTGAAACTTAACTGAAAAGTGATCGCTGTTAAATATAAGAGTGGGAATAAGAGAGGGAAGAGATGTGCAATTCGGGACATGCTCAAGCTGACTTACCTCAAACGGTAGAGTTAGAAATATACCAGGGATTCCAATTCAATCCCATCAAGCTGGCATGTACCAATGCCATCTCACTAGTCCCAGTGATCAATTTCTGTTCACAATTGATCATAATGAAAGGACTAAGAGTCAAAGGGATCACATAAAGAAGAATAGTGTCTGCAAATACTAGCTGATAGAATCAAAAAGGGAGAGAAGGATCCAACATGGGAAGTGAGATACACAGCAGACCCATAGAATGGCAGATGTCCTAAACAGCACTCTGGCCTCAGAATCAGCCCTTAAGGCATGCGGATCCAGCTGAAAAGCCCATGAGAGTATTACAGGCATGGAAAGCCAAGACACTCTGGAAAAAAAAAACCTAAATGAAAGATCTCTGCGAGTGAGATCCCAGTGGAAAGAACGGGTCATCAAAGAAGGAGTACCTTTCTCTGAAGGGGGGAAAGAACTTCCACTTTGACCATGGCCTTGTCTAAATATGATCAGAGTCAGTGAACTCACGGGGCTTCCATAGCCTTGGCAGCTCATGACAAGAGCCTAGGTTGATTACTGAGGCCATAAACAAGAGTGTCAATTTGTTAAGTCAACAACAGGAGTCACTGTGCACTTACTCCTCATGTAGGATATCTGTCCTTAATGTGCTGTACATTGAGATTTAATGCTATAACTAGTACTCAAACAGTATTTTTCACTTTATGTTTCTGTGTGGGAGCAAACTGTTGAAATCTTTACTTAATGTATGCTAAACTGATCTTCTGTATATAAAGAGAAATGAAAATGAATCTTGATGTGAATGGAAGGGGAGAGGGAGTGGGAAAGGGGAGGGTTGCGGGTGGGAGGGACGTTATGGGGGGGAAGCCATTGTAATCCATAAGCTGTACTTTGGAAATCTATATTCATCAAACAAAAGTTTAAAAAAAAAAGAAAAGCTATTTTTGTGTGTTTATGTGTTGATTTTATATCATGAAACTTTGCCAAACTATCTTGAGTTCCAGCAATCTCTTAGGGGAATCTTTCGGTTCCCCTGTTTTATAGGATCATTTCTTCTGCAAATAGGGACAATTTGACTTCCTCTTTCCCATTTCTATCCCTTTTATTTCTTTCTATCTTTATAAGTTTGAATACTATTATATTTTATGCATATTTGTCTTTATTTATCTGGTTCTGAACATTTAGGTGGCTTCTGTGTCTTTGGTATTGTGAAACATACTGTAATGAGTTTGGTATTGCAGTATCAGTCATTTGGTATTAAACACTAAATGCTTTTGGCTATTGACTGTGTTTCAACCTGTCAAAATGGGTCTTGCTCTCTCAGTTGAGGGCCAGACAACCCTACAGGCGATACTATAGTCCACTCTAGGATTCAAAGGAAGCCAGCCATAGTATTCAAATGATTTCTACTTACCACAATTTATGCTTAGAGAATCTAGAGAAAACTTGCTCCTTTGTCTTGTTTATCATTGATGAGAGAGTGCTTGTTTTTCACTGAACATAATTTTACAAATCTCCAGAAAACAATGTGGAAAAATTGTTCCCCTCACATTCCAAGGGGGTACTTGAAATGATCAGATTGACCACTAGGTGTTGCCTCTATTTCAGTACCATAAAATAATAGTTGTGTTATTTCTTTGGGGACAGCATTGTGGCGTAGTGGGTAAAGCCCCCACCTGCAGTGGTGGCATCCCATATGGGTGCTGGGTTGAGTCCTGGCTACTCCACTTCCAATGCAGCTCTCTGGGATAGCCTGGGAAAGCAGTGGAAGATGGTCCAAGCCCTTGGGCACCTGTACCCATGTGGGAGACTTAGAAAGCTCTTGGCTCCTTGCTTCGGATTTGCATAGTTCCCAGCTGTTGTAGCCATCTGGGGAGTGAACCAGTGGATGGAAGATTCTCTCTCTCTCCCTCTCTCTCTCTCTCTCTGCCTCTGCCTCTCTGTAACTCTGCCTTTCAAATAAATAAATCTTTAAAAAACCCAACAACATGCTGTTAAAAAATAATTGCTTTCTGTTTGACAAAAGAATTAAATATTAAATTAAAGTATTGAAGAAACACAAAATATGTATGCATGTAATATTCCTTTGATTGAAGGGAAATTCATCAGAAGAAAAAGAAAAATATATTGTGTCACACAATCTATTCTTTCAGAGTTGTAGCTTTGTTTGAAAGGACTTTTGGATTATTTTGGGAATACTGATTTATGTGATAAAAGTCACACAAGTTGTGGCTATGTCAATGGAATAGTCTCCTTCTACTCATTCACCCACTAAGCTTAACTTTTCTTTCCAGCAGAGAGCATCTTGTGTTATCTTTGTGACTTCAAATCATGTGTAAGTCTTGTAATGTCTTATATGTTGAATAACCTTTATTTTAAAAAGAATAGACAAGTGGACAGATTTTACTCTCCTCTGCATGTTTTCAAGGAGAGAAAAGATCTTTCCTTGTTCTTTTTTTCTTACATTTGTACTCATAATATTTCCATTGAGAAAGCAAGGCCAAAGATCATCCAGAGACACTGTCGTTCAGTTACAACAAAGCAGGTCATCCTAAAAGTATGAAAACTTAGAAGCTGGAGAAGAGGTGGACCAGGGACCATGGGTGGAGTGGTCAAGGTCCAGGAACCTGAAAGAGCCCAAGCAGTGCCATTGATGGAGGAGTACCCTTGTGAATTGAGCATCAGGAGAATACCTAAGGTGACAGAATTTCATAGTTTTACTCATCATTTTCTTCCCAGTGATTGGTGTTTTGCTTGGTAAAGAGTAGCTGTCTAGTAGATGAATGGACATTGTTTGCTTCCTTGTTGGTGGACTGCCATCTTGAGTTTCTATGATATTTATATAATTCTGGGGGAGTTATGCATATATGAGCAAATATGGCTGTATTGTATCTGTGATGACTGGGAAGAACTCAGAAGCAGAGTTTTCCTTACTAGATGACTTAAATGTCTTTGAAGAAATCTGTGCCTTACAGCCCTCACCCTCAGTCTGGATATTCACTGTGTTACTGTATTGGTTCAAACAAAAGGATCAGAAATGTGAAAGGTTTGAATTTCTTATTTTTATAGCCATAAATTAAAAACATGGAATTTCTCCTTTAGCCATACAGGTATATTTATTTGGTAGGTAATAATAGAGTTATATAGATTTCATTCATATTTATGTTTTATTAAAACAAATATCAAATTCTTCAGATCTTCCTAATTTTTTTTTTGAATTTCAAATTTTACTTTAAGTGTGTGACCCACCTCTGCTATCAGAGATACCTGCTGTGATGACATGTTTTTCAAAGAGGAGGTAATCTGATTCCCCATTGTGGCTTCTTGGAAGGTTTACTTCTGATATTCCCTGAGAGTCTCATTATCTATCTCTGTTTCTTTAAAAATCCCATCTTTGCGAATAATAGACTTACATGTGTATACACTATATATTTTTCAAAGTATCATTTATACTTTCATTAATTTGATCTTGAGAACAATAGATTGAGTGGTACTAGTGGACCCACTTTAGAGATAAGAAAACTGAAGCTTGGAGATATTTTAAGTGAAGTCTGTGCAAGTAATAAGGTAAACAACAGAATTAGGTTAATAGTTTAGATTTCAGATTCCTCTTCTCTATTTTACCCATACTTTTATTCAACTGGGTTAATATCATTTCATCAGAAACAGTGGTTGTGGGGTTTGAGCGAGTCTTATTTAGCACACCTGGAAATGGCGTCCTATTAACAATACCCCTGATAATAGCCCTTTCCTAATTCATGATATAGAGACACTCTGTAATTATTAGCTTGGGCCTGCTCTGTACTCCATGCCCCTGACAATGAGCACATCAGCACGCTTGTTGCTATTCTTGCACAGAGCATTAATAATTAGATATTACTTGGGGAAAAGGGCAATGCTTCATCAAAAGACAAAGTACTGGCTTTCATATCACTTTGTGCAGCTGCCAGAACACTGCTAGTGCCTGCTTCTCATCTAAAGATTAGCTGGCGGGTTTGCCCTTTTTCTTGTGAAATATCTATTCTTAGGGGAGACCAGTACCAACACATATGGAGAATTTTTATACCTTATTAAAGGTGGTTCACTGATATTTGTAGGTTATTGCAGCACCTACAACATTATTATCAGGCAAATTCTAAATTTATTCAGAGAGAAGTAATGTTATGAAAAGAATTCTTCAAAATCATGAGGGATTGTGCTATTGTGGTAAACATTTTTGCCACTGGGACAAAAAATCTATGACTTTTTTTTTATTGCACTTAACTAGTTGGGGAAGAGATTTTCCCAGAGATGGAATTTTAAGTGTAAAGCTTCAATGTCACCATTGCAATAATCCCAGGTAAGGATGAGCATAGCTCAATTAGCTTCAGAAAATGAAATAACCCAGGAGGGGCCATTCTCATTTGGGGAATTCTGAGTGATGCTTTTGATTGCAGGTACTCAAAGGTTCTCCAGAATCCAAGGCTGTATAGTCTGGTCAAAAAGCAAAGCAATGCAAAACAAAACAAAGCAAAAAAAAACACCCCACAGAAATACAAAGGTAACATATTACATATGAGGTGAGCAGTCCAAGAAACACCATCAACATTTCTTGGGGAGTGGGAGTAGGTTCCAGGGAGTTTTAATGTGAATCAAGTAGGCCCACCTCTGGGCAAGAAATTTGGCCACAAAACTTGCAATGTAGCAGTTAGGTTTCAGACCTTAGAGGACAATTGCTGGCTCTAAAGTAGCTGGAATCTAGGCAGATTTTTCAGGTTAAGGACTTGGAACTAAAACGAAGGTTAAAAATTAGGCACCAGAAGGGGGCAAAAAAGATAGGATTTAATTCTTACGAATTTTTAGGATATGCAGAAATAAAGTAGTTTTGAACCCTCCAATTCACTTTACTCTCTGTAAGATCTTTCCCAGACCACTCATTTCTACTACTCTCCACCATTTCCTTTCTTGTTACATGACAATGAACCAAGGTCTAGTTCAACAATGGTAAGGTTCATTTCAAACTGGCTGTGCGGGACAGGATCCAAGATGGCTGAAGGAAAGGGTCCTTCACTTGGCTACACCACAGAGAACTAGGAAAGGAAAGGAAGGGCAGCATTTTGACAGCCTTGACTGAGGGAGAATCTGGAAATCAGTAACAAATTGATTAGAAACCAAACCAGCATGGATTCTCAGAAAGCCAGCACAGGAAGAGGGAAAAGCACACTGCATTTCTACTGCAGCTGCTCAATTAGAGGGGATGTCCACACTGCCAGGGAAAGATGACTGGCAAAGCACAGCAATCCCCATAATTATTTCAGACTGATAACCTTAATTACATTAGAATTCCACAGTCCTCAGATGCTTTAAATTTAGTTTGGAAAACTGGGGTCTGAATAACTGCTTTGCTCCCAAACATAAACTGACATTGGTCATCCCACTCCAATCCCCAGACCCCAGCCAACTAAAAGATAGCTATTGCTGAATTCCCTTCTAACTTAGGTGACGGTAGACATCCCTGGAAGCCCTCAGAAGCAGTATATGTCTTACAGGGCACAAAACATATCTCTTCAGTGTTCTGAAGCTATGAGACTTCAGTGCACAATCCCAGGTCACCTTTTCTTACTTAATGGGTTCTGGGAAAATGCCCCTCCACATCTTTTAGCTCAGAGTTCTTAGTGGCCTGTGCCCAAGCCCTGGCATCACCTTTGCTTTTCTACATGAAACCTGTGGAGGGGTCCCTCTCCATGCCTTGGAGCTCAGGGTTTTCAGTAGCGGGTGTATAAGCTCTGTACTCACCATGATTCACCTCATTGAATCTAAGCAAGTGCTCTTTTGGCTTTCATGGGTCAGAGCCTGTGGCTTCTGCTGCACAGGCAGGACTTGGTGAAGTCACCCTTCACATTTCATGATCAAGACTTTCAGCAGCCAGTGCACAAGCTCTGTGGTCACCCTTGCTAACTCTGTAGGATGTAGGGAATTCCTCTCTTATCTTGCAGCTCAGAGACTGAGGCTGCAAATATATAAATCCTGGAATCAACAGCATTCACCATAGGATGTGGAAAAGCCCTACCCACATTCCAAGCTCCAGGCTCACCACTGGTAGAATATTAGGTTTAGAAACAGTACTACTCACGCTTGCTGTGTGGAAACTGGAAATGGTCTTATCCAAGTCCTAAAGCTCCAGGGCCATGACTGTTGGTGCTACAAGTCCCAGTGCCACCTGCAATCACCTCGTGGACCTGGGGATGGTCCTTTTCGCATCTTGCAGTGTTAAAGCTACATATTTCATGTGGCAAGCAACATTACCCATGCTCACCCCTGTGAAGCCTGAGCAAGATTCTGTCTATGCACTTCAGCTCTGAGCTTGGCCATTGGTGCTACAATGTTCATCCTGTGGGACCTGCAGAAGGTTCTATATGTTCCACTAGACCTGTGGTTTGTGGCTGCCAGTATATAACTCATAGCATAGCATATGCTCATCCCATGGGAACTGGACAATTTATTCTCTATGTCTTTCAGCTCTGAAACTTTGGCTGTCTGAACTGTAAGATTCAGAAACACCATACTTGCTACACATTTCATGGGGAAGGCCCAATAAACATTTTACTTTTCTAGGCCCATGACTACAAGAGAACAATACACAGACTAACATGTAATTATGCTGCAGAACCTAGAGATAGGATGAACCACACACTGGAAATCCAAGATTGTGGATGTTAGTGTCAACCTCAGGATCATAACCATCACTCCTGTGGTACTTGAAGACAATTTGTAAAATTGTATCTGGTCCTATTAGCAGGCCCAGCACCAGTCATAATTATCCCTTGGGACCTGGGGTTGTTAACTTCTGCATCCTGCAACTACAAGATTCTGGTTTATGTTACAAATCCCAGTATCATCTATGACCACACTATGGATTCCAAGTAAGATTACTGCCATATCCTACAGCTTTTGGACCATGAATATCTGCTGCAATCCACAAAGTCACCTGTCTTCGTACTGTGGGATCTAGAGAAGGATCTATTGTGTCTCAAAGTTCCTGTCCCATAGCTGCCAGTGCATTATCCTCATTATATACTGCACTCACCCCTTGGTACACGGGTGAGGTTTCTAGAGCTTATTCCAGTGGCTAAATTGTGGATTAGGTGCTATAAACCCCAGAGTAATCCACATCCCACAGCTCCAATCCTGCAGCTATTGGAATTCCAAGTCTCAGTGTCACCTACACTTTCCCAGTGACAGTAGGGCCATGGCTAATGCAAAATGCATTGTGATCAATAGCAAACTTTATGGGGCCTGAGAGTGCATATCTTAGGAAGTCCATAT
This sequence comes from Oryctolagus cuniculus, assembly GCF_051225735.1. Classification (NCBI taxonomy): domain Eukaryota; kingdom Metazoa; phylum Chordata; class Mammalia; order Lagomorpha; family Leporidae; genus Oryctolagus; species Oryctolagus cuniculus. Next base: position 65,445,856 of record NC_142870.1, read on the forward strand.
CCACTGCAAAGTCTTACTAGTACCTCCATTAACTGTTATAGACTTGCTCTGTGTGAGACAGTTCTGATATTACTTATAGTTGTAGAAACCATAGAGAGGCTACACTTCTGTTTTCAACTAGAACTAAAACCAAAGAAGCTACCCAACTGACACACCACTATCATCTAAATGAAAAAAACATTTTCCAATGAAAGCTACTCCATAAAGAGTAAGTGCTACACAAGATGTGTAGATATCAACAAAGGAGACTGAAGAAACACACAGAAGCAAAGAGGCACAATGCTTTCAAAGGAACAAAATGATTTTCCAGGAAAATTTTCTGATTTTAAAGGAATTTATGAAACCTTTAAAAAAATAAAAATGATGATCATAAGAACATTCAAATCATGAAATATAATATAGACAACTCAAAGAAATGAGGAAAGCAATACATAGCATTAATGATAAATTCAACAAAGGTGAAAATCAAAGAGAAGGATCAACTGTAAATCTTGGAGCCGAAAACTCCAATCAATAAAATAAAAAAATATAATTTAGAACTTCAACAACAGATAATCCCTAACAAAGCAATTTCATAAATACATAGAAATTAAGCAATACACTCCTGAATGACCAATCTGTCATTGAATATATTAAAAATGAAATAAAAATTTATGAAACAAATGAACACGAAAACACAATATATCAAAATCTGTGGGATACAGCAAACGCAGACCTAAGAGAGAAAATTATTGCAATAAATGAATACATCAAAAATACATTTTAAAAAAAGATTTATTTATTTATTTGTGAGGCAGAGAGTTACAGATAGAGGGAGAGACAGAAAGAGGGAGATTTTCCATCTGCTGATACTCTCCCCAAATGGGCTCAATGCCCAGAGCTGGGCTGATCTGAAGACAGGAGCCAGGAGCTTCTTCTGGGTCTCCCACACAGGTACAGGGATCAAAGCACTTGGGCCATCTTAAACTGCTTTCCCAGACTGTAGTAAAGAGCTGGTTTGGAAGAAGAGCAGCCAGGACTCCACAGGGCATCCATATGAGATGCTGGCACCACAGGTGGAAGATTAGCTTACTACACCACAGCTCCAGCCATGAAAAAAATATAAATATTTTTAGAAAGTAGTATAACAATGCAACTCAAGGTCTTAGAAAAACAGTAATAAGTCAAGCTCAATAGATCAGAGCAGAAATAAGCAAAATTGAACCTGAAAATGGCAACAAAATGAAAAACATCAGTTTTGAAAAGATTAAAAAATAGACAAACCTTTAGATAGACTAAAAAATAAAATAGAGAAAAACTGAAATATATAAAATTAAAGATGATTATGATGTAATATATATAAAATATATAAATATATATAAAATATATATAAAATTAAAGATGTAATGGAGACACTACAACTAATACCACAGAAATACAGTGACAAGAAATTACTATGAACAACTATATGTTTCAAATAGAAAAATTTCAAAGAAATTCAGATTTTCTGGACACATACAATTTATCAAGATCGAATCAATAATATATGAAAAATCTAAAAAAAGAATTATAAGTAATGGGTTTGAAGATATTAATTAAATGTATCACATCCAAAAAATTTCATGATTTTATGACTGTACAGATGAATTGTTCAAAACATTTAAGAAAAATGGTTACAAATCTTCTGAAAGTATTCAAAAGAATGTAAAAAGAACAAACCTCTGTCAAACAATTTTTATAACACCAGAATTACTCTTTTATTGGAATCAAATAAATTCATGAGAAAAAAGGAAAACTGTAGACTAATATTCCTGTTGAACTTACTTAACAATATATTAGCAATCTGAATCCAACTTATCTATTTTCAATTAAAAATTGTATATGTATGTATGCAATATCTAAATATGAAGTGAATATAGTAAATATTAAATTGTGATGTCTTAATATGTAAAGTTATTTAAAAATATTCTGAAAGAATTATATACTCCCAAAAGATCATACACCATGACCAAATATAATTTATCCCAGGGATAAAGATGCTTCAACTTATGCAAATCAATAAATGTAATAATTCACATGAACAGAATGAGGAATTAAAAGCACTATCACCTCAATATATGTAGAATATATATTTAATAAGATTAAAATACTTTTCACAATAAAAATTCTGACCATATTAGAGGCAAAAAAACTCAGCATATTTCCACACAGTAAAGATTATGTGTGACAGATACAATATCTTGTTTAATGGGGAAAAATGGAAAGTGTTTTTTTTTTAAGATTTATTTATTTATTTGAAAGTCAGAGTTACACGGAGAGAGAAGAAGAGGCAGAGAGAGAGAAAGAGGTCTTCCATCCGCTGGTTCACTCCCCAGATGGCCACAATGGCCAAAGATGCGCCAATCCGAAGTCAGGAGCCATCGGCTTCCTCCGGGTTTCCCACGTGGGTGCAGGAACCTAAGGACTGGGCCATCTTCCACTGCTTTCCCAGGCCATAGCAGACAGCTGGATCGGAAGAAGAACAGCCAGGACTTGAACCGGTACCCATATCAGATGCCGGCACTGAGGGTGGCAGCTTCACCAGCTACAGCGCAGCGAAAGTCCCAAGTGTTTTCTCTAATATTTGTAACTAGACATGGATGCACACTTTCACCATTCCTATTCAGTATAGTATTGAAGTCTTTGCAAGAGACATTAGCTAAGAGAAACAAAAGAGCATCTTCATTTATGTACAAATTAGAAAGAAGGAAGTCAAAATATCTAATTGTAGTTAACATGATTTTATAAATGGAAAAACCTAATATTCTGCAAAACTGTGAGAGCTGAGAAATAAGCTCAGTAAAGATAGGGTCTACAAAAGTAACATACAAAAAGTAGTAGCAATTTGTTAGCCTGGAAAAGCAGAGGCAGATGGCCAAAATACTCGGAACTTTGCTACACACATGAGAGACCTGGAAGAAATTTCAGGCTCCTGGCTTTCCCTGGCCCAGCCCTGGCCCTTGTGGCCATTTTCTAAGTGAATCAGAAGATGAAGGATCTCTCTCTCTCTCTCTCTCTCTCTCTCACTAACTCTACTTTTCAAGTAAATAAATGAATAAATCTTTTTTTAAAAGCAGCATTTTATACAATAATAATTTGTTGAAAAAGAAATCAAGAGAGCAGTTCCATTCACTGTAGCTACAAAAAATAAAAAATAACATAATCAATTTAACTCTTGAAGTGAAACATCTCTATGATCTAAATTATAAATAGTGATGACAGGTGGGCACCATGGCATAGCAGTTTAAGCCAGTACTTGAAATAACATTAGGAGTGCTTGCCTTTGCTTTTAATCCAGCTTTCTGCTAATGTCCTTAGTAGGCAGCAGATCATGACCCAAGTACTTGGGTTCCATTCACTCATGTGGCGGACAGGAGTGGAGTTCTTCCATTTGACTTTGGCCTGGCCCAGTCCCAGCTGTTGCAGACATTTGGGGAATGAACCAGCAGAGGAAAAATCTCTCTCTCTCTCTCCCCCTCTCTCTCTCTTTTTCTCTGTCCCTCTTTCTTTGTCATGCTTTCAAATTAATAAATAAATAAACATACCAATAAATGAATGAATCTTTACAAAATGGTTATTAAAATCTTAGAAGATACACAATAACTGGAAAGATATTCATGTTCACGAACTGGAAGAACTAATTTTCTATTACAGCATCATTACTACTCCCAAGTGATTTACAAATTTATTGCATTCATTGCAATCTGTCAAAATACTGATACACAGAAATAGAAAAATTTAGTCCTAAAATTATAATGGGCCCACAAAGATTCAGAATAGCCAAAGTAATCCTGAGCCAATAATAATAATAATAATAATAATACAGACATAAAAGTAAAAAGCTGGAAGCATCACAGTATCAAACTTCAAAGCATACCACACAGACATTGTAATTAAATAGCATGGTGCTAGTATAAAACTGAAATGTATAGTGATGGAACAGAGCAGAGAACCAAAAAATTCACCCATGTACAAATAGCTAACAGATATGTGACAAAAGGGCCAAGAATATCTATTGGAGAAGAGACAACTTCTTCAATAAGTGGTACTAGAAAGCTGATATACATATGTAGAAGACTGAAATTAGATCCCTATATCTCAACATATATACTAATAAACTAAAGATGTGTCAAAGACCTAAATGTAAGACTTGAAACTATGAGATTTTGAGAGTCAAGCATAGAAGAATCACTTTAACAAAAGGTAGAGTTAGGCACATAATTAAAAAGTGTGATGGGAGGGCCACAACCTCTCCTCCAAAGGTGAAACCAGGGATGCTGATCTTTGCTGGGACCTATCCAAGACTGCTCTCTGCAGTTTAACTTACAATTAACTTACTCTGTTATAATGGGAACTTAATCAAACTAGAAAAGTCTACTTTGTAGCCACATGGACTGAGACCCCAGGGTATGCAACTTCCATCTGTCAATCACAAATGCCAATCGTGAACATCATGCACACGTTGATAGCCAATGGCCCTCAGACGTTAGGGATAAAAGCCATGCAGGAAGAAAAAGCCCATTTCTCCCTTGGAATGTGCTGTACTTTAATAAATCTCTCTTTACTATCCCTAGAGGGGGTCATGTGCTCTCTCCACTATCCTTTTCCGCACTTGGAGCATATTTCAATAAACTTTTGCTTTACTATGCATGCTGCCATCTCTCTGATCTTTAACTCATTACTGTTTCAGCAAAAAGGAATCAAGGCAAGACAGTCACTGCTGCTGAAAGTATAGGTGAAAATCTTTTAAGACCCACAAAGCACTGGTAACAAAAGGAAAACTAAGAAAATGGGATTTAATTAAACTCAGAAGCTTCTGCACAGCAAAGAAAGCATTCAACAGTATGAATAGGTAACAGAGTGAGAGAAAATGTTTGCAAGCCATGTATCTGAAAAATAATTCATATTCAAGACTTAAATGGAGCACAAAAAACTGAACAACAAAGAGACAATAACAAAAAACCTCCAACAAATCCAGTGAAGAAAAGGGCAAAAGATATGGATAGACACTTACCAAACAAAGAAATACGAATGGCCAACAAATATACATTAAAAAGTGTACAATATCATTAGCCATAAGGGAAATACAAGTTAAAATACAAATAATAACCCACTAACCACGGAAGGACTATTACCATAAATACAAAATATACCGGTGAGGATGAGGAGAAAGAACAACACTTATACACTGTTGGTGGAAATGCAAATTAGTACATTCACTTTGGAAAACACTAAACAATTTCTTTAAAAATTAGAAGTAGCAGTACCATATGATCCAACTATTCACTAATGGGTATGTATATTTACAAGAAATGAAATCACTATATCAAAGAGATACCTGCATTACTATGTTTGTTGTAGCATTATTCACAATAACCAAGAATCAAATTAGATGTCCACAAACAGAAGAATGGTAAACAAACTATGGTATATACACACCACAGAATATTATTCAGCTATTAAAACAATTAAATACTGTCATTTGCAGCAACATGGTTGTAACTACAGAATTGTATATTTAGTGAAATAAGCCATAAACAGAAAGACAAATACCACATGTTGTCCTTCACATGAGGAAGTTTAAAATAAAATGGTTTGAACATAGAATATTTATTTATTACTACGTCTTGGTAAGAATCCAGGAGAGTGATGTTAGAGGGAGGTTGGATAACACAATTAGACGGAAGAAGTAAGTTCCTAGTTTTACACAGCACAATGGGAGTGATTATAGCTCATAATAACCCATTATATATCATCCAAGCAAATAGAAGAGAGGAGGCAAACATTTATAAAGAGAAGGAAACATTAGTTACTTGGATTTGATTAGCAGATGTTGTGTTTATTGATGTTGCATTGTGCCTCATATATATATATACATATATATATAATATAGTTAATTAAAAAATTTAAAAAATTTTAAAGGGATAAATATTTTAAATAATTTGATTTGATCTTCATACATTGAATACATATATTGATTTATCAAACTGTACCCCATAAATATGCACAATTGATAAAAATTAAAAATCAGACAAAATGTGATGAGGAAGTTCTGATTAATATATTTGAAAGAGGTTGAGTACTATAAAATGCCATATATTTATTATTGATAGGCTTATAATAGGATTAGTAATCATTTATCTTTTAAGTACCGTATTTTTCATACTAAATGATACATTTATTTTTATTTTTTATTTATTTTTTCTGACAGGCAGAGTGGACAGTGAGAGAGAGAGAGAGAGAGAAAGGTCTTCCTTTGCCATTGGTTCAGCCCCCAACGGCCGCTGCGGCCAGCGCACCGCGCTGATCCGAAGCCAGGAGCCAGCTGCTTCTCCTGGTCTCCCATGCGGGTGCAGGGCCCAAGGACTTGGGCCATCCTCCACTGCACTCCCTGGCCACAGCAGAGAGCTGGCCTGGAAAAGGGGCAACCGGGACAGAATCTGGCGCCCCAACCGGGACTAGAACTTGGGGTGCCGGCACCGCAGGTGGAGGATTAGCCTAGTGAGCCGTGGCGCCAGTCGATACATTTATTTTTTATTCACAGCTTCAGAGTGTTCATCTATTGCCATGTTGTATGTGTGTGCGTGTGTGTGTGTGTGTGTGTGTGAGTATGTATAAAGTAGAAGGAGAAAATTCAACAATAATCTGTGGAATGAATGGTAATTTTTTAGAGAAGTGAAAGAAACCAGGATAGTTTTATGTTATTTTTGCAGCTCAGGCAAATTTGACCTACAAGGCATTGAACAGAAGAAACAGAATGACCACACTTTCTGAGAGAATTTTTGTGCACAAGCAATTGTACTTTAAACAGAAAGGACACTTATGATAGAAGCTTTATAGCTTGGGTTAGAGGATCTGCAGAATGTCTCCAACTGTTGCTCTTGCTCATTTAGCACCTCCTACCAGAGCCACTCACACAGAAATATCCAGAGTAGACTGGCTAGAAAGACATAAGGAATGTATGACACCAGCAAAGATGTGAGCAAATTACCAAGACTTCCTTTCTTGGAGAAGGCAAGGCAGATCTGGGAGGGGACAGGCTCAGAGAAGTCACAGGAGATATTTGTAAGACAATTTAAATTTCCTGTGATAGCACACACAGAGTCACTCAAGAGGATACTGGTAATTATGGATCTAGGAAGCAGTAATAATAGACTAGCTTCAATATTAATAACACCCATTCTCCTCATCAATGTATTGGAGTTCTTCAGGACTGATCATGTGTTAAGGCTACAAAATTACCATCAACAAATTCAAAAATATTGAAAATGTATCAAGGGTCTTTTCCAACCATGATGTAATGAAACTAGAAATAAAAAAGAAACTCTAGAAAAAGTTCAAATACACTGAACTAAAATAAGCATACTCTAATTTTTACCCTTTTAGTTTTATATATTTTTATAATGAAAATATTCATGTATTTAAAATAAACAATTATAAGTACAAAATGATAATTCTAAACTTCCTGGCTCCCTCCTCTTTCTTTCTTTCTTTTTTAAAATTTGCAATAATATACTTTGAACTCTTGATAATCAGGCTAAATCTTCCAGTAAATAAAGAATCAACAAGTAGAAAATAGAAAGACCACTGTTTCACAGGAGTATAATCAAGCGTTATAAATGATAATTAAATAAGAGTGGGAATAAGAGAGGGAAAAGACATACAGTTCTGCACATGCTCACTTGGAATTACCCTAAATGGTAGAGCTAGAGACTTGCCAGGGGATTCCAATTCAATCCCATGCAGGTGGCATGAACCAAGGCCATCAACTTGTTAAAGTGATCAGTTTAACTTCATAATTGATCAAAAAGATAGGATTAAGTGTCAAAGGGATTACATAAATAAGACCAGTATCTGCAAATAATAATTGATATAATTAAAAAGGAGAGAATGATCCTACATGGGAAGCAGGATACACAGCAGACTCATAGAATGGCAAATGCCCTAAACAGCACTCTAGCCTCAGAATCAGCTCTTAAGGCATTCAAATCTGGCTAAAAAGCCCATGAGAATATTTCAGGCATGGAAAGTCAAGACACTCTGGCAAAAAATGACCTAAATGAAAGACCTCTGTGAGTGAGATCCCAGAGGAAAGAATGGGCCATCAAAGAAGGAGGTGTCTTTCTCTGAAGGGAGGAGAGAACTTCTACATTGACTAAGGCCTTGTCTAAATAAGATTAGAGTTTGTGAACTCAAGAGGCTTTCATAGCCTTGGCAGCTCATGATAAGAGCCTCGGGTGATTACTGACGTCATAAATAAGAGTGTCAATTGTTAAATCAACAACAGGAGTCAATGTGCACTTACTCCCCATGTAGGACCTCTGTCCTTAATGAGTCGTACTATGAGAATTAATGGTAAAATTTGCCTTCAAACAGTACTTTATACTTTATGTGTCTGTGTGGGTGCAAACTGTTAAAATCTTAGTAAAGAGTTGATCTTCTGTATATAAAGAGAATTAAAAATGAATCTTAATGAAGAATGGGCTGGGAGAGGGCGTATGGGGTGGGATGGTTTCGGGTTGGCAGGGTGGGTATGGGGGGAAGAACTGCTATATTCCAAAAGCTGTACCCATGAAATTTATATTTATTAAATAAAAGCTTTCTAAAAATATAAAAATAAATGATAATTAAATTTAAGATGAAAATTTAACTCATACACATTACATTTTTTTGCTACTCTAGGTATGAGCTATTAAATCAGCTATGTCTTTTGGCATCTAGCTTATTTCACTAAGTGAATTTGTCTCTAGCTTAGTCCATTTTATTGCAAATGACAGGATTTCATTCTTTTTCAGGTTGAGTGGCATTCCATCATGTAGATATATCACATTTTCTTTATCCATAGGTCAGTTGATGGACATCTGGGTTGATTTCATATCTTAAATATTGTGAATTGAGCTGCTATAAACAAAGGACTACAAATAACTCTTTTGTATGCTTATTTGATTTTCTTTAGACAAATTCCCAGTTAAAAGATGGCTGGGTCATATGGTAGATCTGTTTGCAAGTTTCTGAGGAATCTTCATACTGTCCATAATAGTTATAATAGTTTACATTCCCACCAATAGTGTATTAGGATATCCTTTCCCGATCTATGCGACTGAGATCCCAGTAGAAAGAACAGGCCATCAAAGAAGGAGGTACCTTTCTCTGAAGGGAGGAGAGAACTTCCACTTTGACTATGACCCTGTCGGAATAAGATTGAAGTCGGCAAACTCAAAAGGCTTCCATAGCCTTAGCAACTCATGACTAGAGCCTAGGGAGATTACTGACGCCATAAACAAGAGTGTCAAATTGTTAAGTCAACAACAGGAGTCACTGTATACTTACTTCTCATGTGGGATCTGTCCTTAGTGTGCTGTACATTGAGATTTAATGCTATAACTAGTACTCAAACAGTATTTTACACTTTATGTTCTGTGTGGGTGCAAACTGATGAAATCTTTACTTAATATATACTAAATCAATCTTCTGTATATAAAGATAATTGAAAATGAATCTTGATGTGAATGGAATGGGAGAGGGAGCGGGAGATGAGAGGGGTGTGAGTGGGAGGGAAATTATGGGGGGGAAAGCCAATGTAATCCATAAACTGTACTTTGGAAATTTATATTTACTAAATAAAAAAAGGATATCCTTTCCCTCATACCCTAAGCATTATTATATTGTTATTATTATTACTATTATCTTAGGATGATAGGTATTCTTCTTTTTAATATTTTATTTATTTATTTGAGAGGTAGAGTTATAGACAGTGAGAGCAAGAGACAAAGAGAAAGGTCTTCCAACTGCTGGTTCACTCTTCAAACAGCCACAATGGCTGGAGCTGTGCCAATCTGAAGCCAGGATCCAGGAGCTTCTGCCTGGTCTCCAAGGTGGGTGCAAGGGCCCAAAGACTTGGGCCATCTTCTACTGCTTTCCCAGGCCACAGCAGAGAGCTGGATCAGAAGAGGAGCAGCCAGAACTAGAACTGGTGCCCGTATGGGATGCCGGCACCACTGGTGGAGGACTAACTTATGTGCCATAGCTCCAGCCCCAGGATGATAGGCATTCTAATCAGGGTGAGGTGAATCCTCATTGTGGTTTTTATTTGCATTTGCTGATGGCTGGTGACCCTGAGCATTTTTTCATGTGTCTGTTGACCATTTGTATTTCATCCTGGTTGTATCACCAGTGGCATGGGCTGCTACAGTCTGATCTCACCTCACTCTCCAAAAGTTGTGCTTTCTCTGCCCTCTGCTGCAGGAATCATGTGTTGTGTCCATCTTGGTTATTGGTCTGTTCAGGTTTTCTGTGTCTTTGTGATTCAATTTTGGTATGTTGTATGTGTCTATGAATCTATCCATTTCTGCTAGATTTTCCAATTTGTTGGACATATAGCTATTTGAAGTAACTCCTGATGATTCTTATTTCCATGGTATCCATTGTTACATCTACATCTCCTTTTTTTTTAAACTTTTATTTAATGAATATAAATTTCCAAAGTACAGCTTATGGATTACAATGGCTTCCCCCTCCATGACTTCCCTCCCACCCGCAACCCTCCCCTTTCCCACTCCCTCTCCCCTTCCATTCACATCAAGATTCATTTTCGATTCTCTTTATATACAGAAGATCAGTTTAGCATACATTAAGTAAAGATCTCAACAGTTTGCTCCCACACAGAAACATAAAGTGAAAAATACTGTTTGAGTACTAGTTATAACATTAAATCTCAATGTACAGCACACTAAGGACAAAGATCCTACATGAGGAGTAAGTGCACAGTTGTCGCTCCCCCTCTTCATGGAGGAACGACACTAAACCCTGACTAGGCTTCATATAACCCTGCCTAGGCTTCATATCCGAGTCACGGCACCATTATGTCGCTTCCCGTCTTCGTGGAGGAACGACACAGGACCCTGCGTTGTTCTTTTGTCTGCTCGGCCCTTCCCGGGTTTGCTGCTGGTTCTTCCCGGGTTGGCTACCGACCCTTCCACCTCCGTGGAAGGGCGGTTCCCCCTGCCACTTTCCCCACTTCCGCGGGGGAGCGGCACACCGCCGGCCGGCTCTCTCGGGGGCTGCACAGGTGTTCCTCTTAGATGTTCCTCTTAGATGTTCCTGGTGCATGTTGTCTCTCTCCTCCTTTACAGTCCTCTTCCACCAATCCCAACTCTGCTACCCACACGCCGAGTACGCTGCTCTCCTCCAATCAGGAGCAGGTCCTGCTGTTTATTGGTTGAACTGGAGGCAGCTGTGTAGAAGCTGTTTCCTCCTCTCCCAGCGCCATATTGTGGGAGAGCAGATGCATAGAATAAGTCTTAATTCCAGTAACATAGTCTAGTCCGAGTTGCTCCCCACACACAGTGACTCCTGTTGTTGACTTAACAAATTGACACTCTTGTTTATGGCATCAGTAATCACCCTAGGCTCTTGTCATGAGCTGCCAAGGCTATGGAAGCCCTCGGCTATGGAAGCCCTCTGAGTACATCTCCTTTTTCATCTCAGATTTTATTGATGAGTCTTCTTCTTCTTTATATGTATTTTTTTTTGTAGTTAGTAGGACCAATGGTGTATTAATTTTGCTTTTTTTTTTTTCAAAAAAATCTCTTCACTGTTCATTTGCATTTTTTGTTTACATTTTTTTCTTCTCTGATTGTAATTATTTCTCTCGTCCTACTAAGTATTGCTTTTTATTTTTAAAGTCTTTGAAATGCATTGAGAGCTGGATTATTTGATGCCTTTCCAAGTCCTTGATGTAGGCAGCAATTGCTATAAATTTCCTTCTTAACACTGTGGTCATCAAAGATACATGGTATGATTTCAATTTTTTTGAATTTGCTGAGACTAGCTTGATGGTCTAACATATGGCTTATCCTAGAGAAAGATCCATGCACTGATGAAAAGAATGTGATTTCTTCAACTGTGGGATGTAATGTTCTGTTGATACCAGTTAGGGCCTATGGTCCATTATGTTTTTCAGCTCTGGTGTTTCTTTGTTGATTTCCTACTTCATTGATCTGTCTATTGATGAAAGTGGGTTGTTGAAGTCCCCCATTATTATTGTATTGGAGTCTATTGTCTCCCTTTAGATCATTATTTTGAATTCTGTACCTGTGATTTCATATATTTCCTTCAGTTCAGTGTCTAATTTTGGAGGATTACTGTGTTGTTTTGGCATCATGCTACCTTGATCCTTTATGTCTTCTATGTCTCTACGTTGACATCTGTACACCTGGTGTACTCATCCATTCTTATTATGGAGTACATTTTATTGGAAAAGTTATTATGGTTTAGCTGGAATGCATTTCTATGTATTCTCTTGAATTTCATTACATTCCCTTAAAAAGTTATTTTGAAATTTTCATTCAAATTTTGACACTTCAAATCCTACCTGGATGGTTGGTTTCTCATACCTTATTTTCTCTAACAGTTGAGGTCATGGTACCCTAAAAGTTACTGATACTTGTTAAAATATGATGTCATCCATGTATTGATGGGTTAAATTTTATTAACCTAGTTTCATTTGTGGCTATCATTCTAGAAATTCTAAGCAGTATTGATTTTCTCCAAGCTTATGCATACTCCTAATTTGCAGTTTGCCCCAGATTTACTGTTGATATTTTTTTACTGATTTAGTTTTATAATACTCCCAAACTCAAATTTGTCCCAAATCTGCAGATGAAATATGTTCAGTATGACCTGGAGAACTGCCTAACAAGAGTTAGCCTGTGCCTGCAAGCCTCTTCTTGAGTCTTTGGTAAGCTCAGAATAATTGTTCTACATCCATAAATGTCGCAATACCAGATCACACATGGAGTGCTTAGCGAATCAAAACCAGTAAAGCCTAGGACTGGACCAAAGCTCATCCCGCTACGGGCTTTCTGCTGCCGAGCTGGGCTCATTGCCTGATGCTACATCTATCAGCTACTGTTGATGTTGGCTGGAGTATAAGACTGCTCAACCAGAATAATAAACTTTGCTGGGCACAGAATTTAGCAAGTCCAGAGCTTTTTTCTGCAGGTACTGGCCTGGACACAGGGTTCATTTGGATCTCCTCAATGCTGGCTTTATCAGTCTGGCCCTGAATCTCAAAGTAATTCTGTCACTCTTTGCTATCTATCCAACACTGAAGAAGGGTTGGTAGAAGCAATGCCTCAGGTTCTCAGGCAGGTCCTGGGGGTAGTCACACCTGGTTCTCTTTGTCACAAGGCCGTTAGAATCTTTTTTTTTTCTATTTGACAAATAGACAGTGAGAGAGAGAGAGAGAGAGAGACAGAGAGAATGGTCTTCCTTCCATTGGTTCACCCCCTCCAAATGGCTGCTACAGCCAGAGCTACACTGATCTGAAGCCAGGAGCCAGGTGCTTCCTCCTGGTCTCCCAAATGGATGCAGGGGCCCAAGCACTTGGGCCATCCTCCGCTGCCCTCCCGGGCTATAGTAGAGAGCTGGACTGGAAGAGAAGCAACCGGAAGCATAACCCGGCGCCCACATGGGATGCCGGCGCAGCAGGCAGGGGATTAGCCAAGTGAGTCACAACGCCAGCCCCTGCCCTTGCAATCTTAAGGTTGCATGCTAGGCCTGTAAGAGGCTAGTAGTGATACATGTGAAAAGACTGTCTCACTAGGGTTCAGGTCTCTGCTTAATATCTGGGCCAAGTCCAGAGACTCTTCCACAGTCACTTGCCTCAGAGCAGAAGCCATTAGGTTCTGCACAGCATTTGTCTTTACCAATACCCAGCACTGAGTCATAAGACACACAGTTCTGTAGTCCCTTAATGTCTTCCCAAAGTCAGAGAAGAGTGATAGAGGTAGCCTTATGGCTACTCAGATTGGCCCCAGGATGGTTACACCTGGTTCCTACTGTCACAAAACCCAAAAAGTCTCAGGAATGATTGCCAAGTCCACTCAAGGCTGGCAGTTTCACACACCAAAATGAGTCCAACCATTAGATCACAAATCTCCACCTGTTATTAGGCATGTCTAGAGATTCATTTCTGAGCATTGGGTGGGCTACAGGTCTTTGGGCTTTCTCAGGTGCAAGGTCTTGTCACACTACCCCTGGTTCTGAGCTTTGAGAAATGGCCTAAGCTCCCTCTGCTGGCCTGTCTGTGTGACTGGCATTCACTTTCTCATGATGGTTGAAGGAGAGTGGAAGAAACCCCCAAAACCACTTGACAGATATGGGCTTGTGGGCCAGGGTGGTGGGTGGGTCTGTCTAATTTTCTGTGTTGTGGGTCTGTCACTGGGACTTGTTTCAGTCTCCCTCTCACAAGAGCGAGGCATCTCTCAACAATGAGTTCCTTGGAGCTGGTAGAGGGTGAAGCTGGCAACTCTCTCTTTCTTGCTTTATTCATTACAATTTTTCTTATGATTATAACAAAGCAAGTCACTGTTGTATCTCCCTGGATTCTGTAATCTTGTGAAGTTATTAAGTATGTTTACAGATGTCCCTGAAGGGAGGGGGTTGCTAGAGCCTCTTACTCAGTCACCATCTTTGTTCCATCTCTAAGATGAATACATTACACAGAATTCAAATTTTCCTGCTTGTTGAAGAGTTTTGAAAGCTACTAACAGAAAAAGTTAAACTAGTTAATATATTAATTAATATACATTAAGAGTGTATATTGTCTTGCTTTCAATGTTATTACATATATTTTATCATATTGCATATGCTACATCTATTTATGTACTTAATCAAAGATACAATCTTCATTTATGATAATTAACACCAAGTAGAATGTGAGTTCTATGATATTAGAATTCAACACTTAGTTCCTGATATACACATCCTTTCCAAAATAATAACTAGCTTTATATTCTCCAAGCATACATTTATTTTTATTTTTTATTTTATTTTTATTTTTTATTTTATTTCATTTTTATTTATTTTTAAAAAGATATATTTATTTATTTGTAAGGCAGAGCTAAAAAGAGGGAGAGGCCAAAAGAGAAAGAGATCTTCTATCTACCAGGTCACTCTCAAATGGCTGCAATGGCTGGGGCTGGCCCAAGCTAAGGCCAGGAAGCCTGGAACCCCATCTAGGTCTCCTATGTGAGTGGTAGCGGCCCAAGTTCTTGAACCATCTTCTGTTGTTTTCCCAGGTGCATTGGCAGGGAGCTGGATTGGAAGTGGAGCAGCTGGGACTGGAATCAGCATCCATGCTGGGTGCAAAGGTTGTGTTTTAACCTGTCACACCATAACCCTGGCCCCATAAATAAATCTTTAATTGCTGTTGGGGAGCTTTTAAGCACAAAGGCTGAGTTTTCATTCTTCTGTCTTCAGAAACCCCCCCAACCTTTTTTTTTTACCCTTTTCAGCCTTTCACAGAAAATATACTTCCCTTATTTGTGGTCAATCAATATTTATTTAAAGGGGAATTAAATGTAAGTGACTACATCATTAGAGGTAGTGTATCTCAAGATAGCCAAGCAAAAATCTAGAACCTCTTCTGTCCTTGGATTCCTTATGACTTAAGGTAAATCAAGGAATACTCAAGCAATCTCAACAATTGCATCTGAAATAGAAATTAAAAAGTTACCATAGTCTGTTTGATTCCCTAATTACTATGTGAAACTCCCTTCAATTTTCCTATTATTCATAATTGCTTTATGCTGCTCATTCTTCCAACACTATTTATTTAAAGTATTGATTTTTCAGCTCTTTTTGTAGTTCATGTCTTTTTATTTGATCGTCCCTTCCCCAGGAACAAGATCAAATGTTTCTTTACTTAACTACCCATGGTTGTTGGTTTTTCTCGTTCCACATTGCTGTACACCAATGTCCTCTTTGCAGTGTCTGTGTCAGTCAGATTCCCAGCAGAAAAGAGGTGTCACACCCAGATTGAGTTACAGAGAGAGGAGAGACAGAGAGAGAGGGAGAGATCTTATAGCTGCTGGTTCACTCCCCAAATGGCTACAGTGGGCAGAGCTGAGCTGATCTGACATCAGGAGACACGAGCTTCTTCCAGGTCTCTCACATGGGCGCAGGAGCCCAGAAACTTGGGCTATCTTCCCCTGCTTTTCATGGTACATTAGCAGGGAGCTGGATTGGAAGTGGAGCATCCACGACTTGAATCAGAGCCCATATGGGATTCTGACACTTCAGGCCATGGCGTAACACGCTGTGCCACAGTGCCAGCCCCCATATTTATCTCTTTAATGATTTTCTTTCATGTGTGCAGGCAAGATTGTTTTTCTTTATTATGTGGCTAACAAAACAGAAAGGACAGGCTGGCACCATGGCTCACTAGGCTAATCTTACGCCTGC
The DNA here is from genome assembly GCF_051225735.1 of Oryctolagus cuniculus. Taxonomy (NCBI): domain Eukaryota; kingdom Metazoa; phylum Chordata; class Mammalia; order Lagomorpha; family Leporidae; genus Oryctolagus; species Oryctolagus cuniculus. The sequence goes on from NC_142870.1 coordinate 65,462,122, forward strand.
GGCGCCGGCACCTCAGGTTCTTGTCCCGGTCAGGGTGCCAGTTTCTGTCCCAGTTGCTCCTCTTCCAGTCCAGCTCTCTGCTGTAGCCTGGGAGGGCAGTGGAGGATGGCCCAAGTGCTTGGGCCCTGCACCCACATGGGAGACCAGGAGGAAGCACCTGGCTCCTGGCTTTGGATAAACACAGCACGCCGGCTGTAGTGGCCATTTGGGAGGTGAACCAACGGAAGGAAGACCTTTCTCTCTGTCTCTCTCTCACTAACTCTGCCTGAAAAAAAAAAACAGAAAGGACAACACAGTGGGTGGACTATCTTATTATATTTTTAAGATTTTTTTTAATTTACTAGACAGAGTTACAGAGATAAGAGAGAGAGAGAGAGAGAGAGAGAGAGGTCTTCCATCCAGTGGTTTACTCCCTAATTGGCCACTATGGCTGGGGCTGAGTCAGACCTAAGCCAGAAGCCAGGAGCTTCTTCCCATTCCCCCACATGGGTGCAGGGCCCAAGCAATTGGGCTATCCTCGCTGCTTTCCCAGGGATATCAGCAGGGAGCTGGATTGGAAGTGGAGCAGCTGGATCTCTAATTGAAGCCCACATGGGATGCCATTGTTGCAGGTGGTAGCTTTACCTGCTACAGCATATTTCCAACCCAAGACTATCTTATTATTCTTTTTTTTTTTTTTTTTTTTTTTTTTTGACAGGCAGAGTGGACAGTGAGAGAGAGAGACAGAGAGAAAGGTCTTCCTTTGCCGTTGGTTCACCCTCCAATGGCCGCCGTGGCCGGCGCGCTGCGGCCGGCGCACCGCGCTGATCCGATGGCAGGAGCCAGGAGCCAGGTGCTTTTCCTGGTGTCCCATGGGGTGCAGGGCCCAAGCACCTGGGCCATCCTCCACTGCACTCCCGGGCCACAGCAGAGGGCTGGCCTGGAAGAGGGGCAACCGGGACAGAATCCGGCGCCCCGACCGGGACTAGAACCCGGTGTGCCGGCGCCGCTAGGCGGAGGATTAGCCTAGTGAGCCGCGGCGCCGGCCACAAGACTATCTTATTCTTTACACCATGGTATACATGAAAAGAAAATGGGTCACAAGAGTCTATAGCTATGGTAGATCTTGTCATTTATGTTACTCATTTAAGATACTCATTTATGAAGATACTAATAAAGAAAACATGGCTCAGAGTGATGAGATGACCCATTTAACAACAAAATCTGGTATATATGAGTCTGAAATGTAAATCATGTTTCTTGACTATCAATCCTATGGTACCTCTCCTTTTGTCTTCATTCTTCTTCCCCATACTGAATATATTTCAGAGTGTGCTCCATAGTCACGATTACTCTGCATGCTCAGAACACTGAGAGTTAGATGTGGACATAGGAATACAAATCTCAAATATGGTACTTTGCTCTGTGGACACTCAGTGAATCAGATTAAATTATTGCAATGTACTTTTATTATAAGGACACATTTTCAGATGACTGTAATTATTGAGAGATGGAATCAGTTTACCACAAAGTGACTCCAGCTATTGGTATGTAGATGTCATTAATTTATAGTCAGTAGGTGATGATCATTTTGGAATAATAAGATGTTGATTATTCCCATTTAAATGTAGAAATAAAATGATCACAATTCAAAAGTTGAAAACTTCATAAAATCCTTAGATTATATTAAAATATTTTAAACATCATTTATAATTTCCAATAGAAAAATCTGAGTGTCTCAACAAAATTCTGAGTATTTACTTCTTCTATAGGTAGTTTTCACATATATATCAAAATTACATGATTGGAAACATGTTGTACATAGAAGAGCCCTGCAAACTAAAATCATAATTATGTTTTAACACCATGCCTCTTGTACTGTTCTTAACTGAATTGTAAATGTTTAATTGAAGCTCATATGAAATGACTGTATACAAGGCAATGTGTAATCAAGGAACTGAAATGCTTCCCTTCATGTAATGCACAGTGGTGCCTCAAATAAAAGATTCTCTGAGGATGGAGTTGGTCTTGGAATCTGGCCACACCAATATTGAATTGGAGGCAGTGATGGATGAACAGGAGGATGTGGTAAAAAAGAAATTAGATATACTTTTTCTGTGGAACTGCCAGAGTTTAAGCAAACATAAGAGGAGGATTACATTCCCTTTCATTTTAAATTTAAGATTCTATTACCTGGAAATGGAGGAGCTGCCTGTCACTTTGGCCATGGGCAAATATAGGTTTTGTGCTATTGGGAAAAAATAAACTCAGAATAGGCAAGAACGTCTTTTGTGTATGCCAAGTGTTGTAGTCAACTTGATTGGAGAGAGGGAGGATAAATGATAATAGTGAGCACTACCCCTGTTGGGTATATATCCTATGTCAAGCATTATGAGATAAAATGTATAAATTGTCAACAAATTCATGTGATTATTGTTATTATCTCTCCTTTTCTTAGAAAGACAAAGAAATTTAATGAAATTAAATAAATTGTTCAATATCTCGAAACAATGCAGTAGGTAAGCTGAGAATCTTTCCTATTCCTATACATTTCAAAAACTCTAGCTCTTTTCTCCATACTATATTGTGCTAATATCCAGAATATGTTATTAAGCTACTATATTATTTTCACTCTTAGCAATTTGCTAAAACTGAAGATTGTCCTTGTAATATATTTTACAATGGTTTTTCTGAGTCTCTGATATGATACATTTTATTAAGCATTTCACTTGTCTTCCAACCTTGAAATTCAGTTTTGTTAGTTTGAATGACTATAACTTTCCTTTTAAATCAAGAGACCTTAATGAGTTAAATATGATCTTTTAGGTATACCATATCTTAGAAAAACAACTTTTTGTCCTCCTAGCTTATAAAACTTCTTTTTTGCTTACAAGTAGAACTGTATAAACTTCCTATCTTCAGATGTGTCACACAAAAAGAGGGATTCCGGTCATTCCTACCATATTGCAAGTTTCCACAGCTTCTGTAATCCCCAAAACCCTGTATCTCCTCATCACTACTTTCCCTAACCTGATGCTTATAGGCCTTTTCTCACAGAGAAAGATAAACTTTATCAATCACGTGCTCTTCAAAATCTTTCAGCTATGCCTCAAAGGATTTCTAATTAGTAACTTCCCTGCTTATAGTTTAAAGCAGAGAGAGAGAGAGAGAGAGAGAGAGAATCTTCCAGAAAGCCCACACACTCAGCTGGTACTGACAGAGGTCAAACAATCACAGGAAACCCAGATATAACCCTGCCAATTAAGGAAAGGACATTTCTACAAGAAGATCAGTGAGCTTTAAATAATGACCGAAAAGCAAAACTTAAAAGTCTGTTAAGAACTAGAAAAGAAAAAAAGACTTAGAGTAAGACTTTGTCACTTGGGAAGAAATAATTTGAAATGAAACACTATCAGTAAAGTGGAATCATCCAACCCTTTATTTTATAATGTTCTATTACTTGGCTGATTCACTGTTATGGATATTTGGAGTCAGGGTAGGCTAATGGAAAAAGCCTTTGCCTTGTTGTCAAAACCCTGCATTTAGTTTTCAGCTTCACCATATATAAACTTTGGAAAGAAAATTTTTCTTCTTTGAGCTTCAGTGTACAGTGCTATAAAAGAGAGACATTAAATCTGTCTTATCTATGACATAAGAATTTGTGAGGATAAAAAGTGGTAAGATGTTGGAGACCACTTTAAGATTATATTAGTAAGTCTAACTACATGATTTTCAGAATCTGGTGCAAAATGAAAACATGGGACCCTAGTTATCAAAACTATCAAGAGTTTCAAAATGTCAATCACAGAGCATTAAGCTAAAGTCAGGATGATTCTAAGCACAGGGCCCTTTGTAACCACACACTTTGTTCATTAAGCCATCTCTGAGTAGTGATAATCATAGTACAGGGTGCCTCTTTTTTTTTGCTTCACTGTTTATTTTACTCTTGCTGCATGAATTGAGAAAGTGTCCATAGTCATTGTTGCATCAAGATTGCTTTGTCTTTCCGATGTTCTGCTTGCTTATGAAGCATTTCCCCTAGGAAACAAATTTTTGAGAATGATGCATTTAATAAGAAGCTAGATTTGGTTAAGCTAACCCTAATAATTCAACACTTCTGGTACATTTGTGGTTAAACAGATTTGATACAGGCAGCATCTCTTGAATGAAAATGAATCACTACTAAATGTTAAGTCTTTCCATGGGGAATTGAATTTTGACTTTTGACTCTGAAACTTTTAGAGCACAGCCTATTCTTTGATTGAAGACTTCCTGTACTTCTCTCCAGTAGACCAGCTGTCATTTTAAGAGAGAATGTGTTAGTTACTTGAAAAATTCCTGTTTAGTTTTCTCTCCAAGGATATTTGATGCTTCCATGGGGAAATTAGTAGACATACATTTGTTCTCAGAGCTGCCAAGAGCACTAATAAAATCATTGGAAAGTTGTGGTTTAGACACAGAAGGAGACATACGAGAAAAAAAATATCAAATCAGTTAATCTCCCTAAGGGGTGGTACAAAATTGTTTGCTGTAAATTGGGTTTCTTTCTAGTTTTCTTTTAAATGTAATTTCATAAGCTTCTTTTAGGACACAAAGTTTTTTTGCCCTTCAACAAAACATTATTTATTTAGTTATAATAATTTACTTCATTGAATGAATTTACAGCCTCATTTTTATATGGTTAACTTCCTAAATGTTTCACCTCCTTCACAAACTTCTTTGGCCCTTTTCAGAAAATGTAACCACAAGCTATATAAATCTGATGTTTTTCTAGCTTATTCCATTAATCAATTTTTCTGTAATCATCATTATTGCTCATCTTGGCACACTCTTCTTTCTGTCACCTGCTCTGCTTTGTTGAACTGCTCCCAATAGAATGAAAAGCTTTTTGGTTTCTCATTTATAGAAATCTGTGCATATCTCTGAATATTATTTTCAAAGAAAAATATTATTGATCATTTTGTTTCTGCCAGATTTACTGTGCTATGAAGTAAAATTTTTTTGTTTGTCATGTAAAATTAGCTACATGGGATTTTTCAGCAGTACTAAAATCAGAAAATTAAAACAAGAAAAGTAAATGTTGCATTGGATTTTATCATTATAAGTTCAATCTCACTGAACTTTGAATTATTTAGCCCTACTGCTCTTTTGTTTAAATTGACAGATAAAACTGTATCTATTTATGGTATCTAACATAATGTTTTGAAGTATATATATATCATGGAATTAATAAATCCAGCCTATTATCAAGTGTGTTACCTCACAGAGTTATTTGTGTGGTGACAATATTCAACATATACTCTTTGCCTTTTTAAAGACTATAATATACCATCTTTAGCTATCATCACCATGTTGTATAATAAATCTCTAAAAATTATCCTTCTATCTAACTATGATTGGGTATCCTTTGGCCAATAGCTCTCCAGATAGCTTTTCTCCACGAAGCACCCCAGTTTCTGGTAGCTAAAACTGTGCCTCTGCCTCTTTGAGAGCCATTATTTTAGACTGCATATGAGGGAGATCATGTAGTGGTTGTATTTCTGTGTCTGACTGAACTTCACTTTAGATAATGCCCTCCAGATTAATTTCTGTTGCTGCAAACGACAAGATTCTTTTTTTTTAATGGAAGCATAGTTTCCCCTTGTTTATTTAAACCACATTTTCTCTATCCATCTATTGCTGGACAACAAAGTTGATTCCACATCTTGGTTATTTGAATAGTGCTTAAATAAACACAAGAGTGTATATGTCTATTTAACATACTAATTTCATTTCCTTTGAATATGTATATGTATACACACACACACACACACACATATATATATATCTCCTCTGAATAAACACACACACACACATGCACACACAAAAGTAGTGGGATGATTAGGCCTAGCTGTTTGCTTTTGAGAGGATATGTCTGAGAGTATTGGAGTTGTGATGATGTAACATTTGAATCTCCATTCAATAAAGAAGTGGTTCCAATGAAGTGTACAGGGAGCTACCAGCATGCACTGTAGCACCATATCTGTTGTAGCACTTGTGCCAAGGTCACATTTGACTCTTAGCCCGTCACTGAGCACGGTAGGGGAATGATGGTCTGGCCACTTCTGCCCAATGTGTAGAGTAATTCGAAGTACTCTAACAGGTCTTCTAGCTCAATCCTGTTTTCTTCTTCCTTTCCTTTCATAGATACTTTACCTGTTAAGTGTCCTAAAGGCCTTTCCTGCCTAATTTGCATACTCACACTTTATATTTATCTCTCATGAAAATCACTCCCAAATAATAAAAAAAAAATTCTGATTAGATACAGAATATTCTAAGACTTAGCATGAACTCAGTCACCTCTTGTAACACTTTATTATTTCAGTAACCACCTCTTTAAAGCCTGTAAGATCCACTGCCTGAACTGGAATTGGCTTCTCTTACCTACTCCCTCCAGCTGTGGGCAAAGCATCCAGGTGAATGGCATAGAATCTGGTTTCCTTAGCATTTGTTGTAGGGGCAGGTGACACCACAGTGATGTAGGGAATTAACTTACTATGATGTGGAAGTTGACCAGTTAGGGGACAGGATCTAGGATGGGACTAGAAAACAAATTATTCTTCTTCTCATTCCTCTGGACTATTCAAAAAGACAGTAATATAAGTATCTCTCTAAAGCTGTCCATGAGAAGTAGCATTGTGGTCAAGTGGGTTAAACTGCCACCTGCAATGCCAGCATTATGTATCAAAGTGCCAGTTAAAGTCTCAGCTGCTCCATTTTTGATTCAGCTTCCTCCTAATGCACCTGGTGAAGCAATGGAAAATGTCCCAAATGCCTGGACCACTGCCACCTATATAGGTGACCAGAATGGAGTTTCTGGGTCCTGGCTTCCACCTGCCCCAGACCTGGTTGCTACAGATTTCTTTCTCTCTGTGTCTCTCCTTATCATTCTTCCTTTCCTAGTGATCTTGTTAATTGGCTGTATATTTTTTAAAAAAAGCTATCCATGGAGGGGGCAGTGCTGTGGTGTAGTGGGTAAAGCCACCGCTTGTAGTACTGGCATCCAATATGGGCGCTGATTTAGTCCTGTATGCTCCACTTCTGATTGAGCTCTCTGCTATGGCCTGGGAAAGCAGTGGAAAATGGCCCATCTGCCTGGGGCCCTGCACCGGCATGGGAGACCTGGAAGAGTCTCCTGGCCCTTGGTTTCGAATCAGTGCAGCTCAGGCCATTGTGGCTAATTGGAGAGTGAACCAGAGGACGGAAGACCTTTCTTTTTCTCTCTGCCTCTCCTTCTTTCTCTGTGTAACTCTAACTTTCAAATAAATAAATAAATATTTTAAAAAATAATCAATGAGATTTGCTGCAAAACTGAGGCCAATAAGGAATATACTCCCATCTATGTGCATTTACTACTTTGGTGTCTTTTAAAATTTATCCCTGATTTTCTGGACTAGTTCTTCCCAATAAGTGCCAGTAATAAGTTTTGCCTTAGTATTTCTAGGAAAACTTGGATAAATACGCATCAATGAATAGTTGTCATTATAATTGTCCTCATTCCACCAACCTGAGATTCTTCAAGTCACTACTTTATTAAGATTAGTTTGCTATGCAATATGAAGTCCTTCCTCTTAGGAAACAAAATGCTCATAACAATTTGGAGAGAACAACAGTTGTAGCAAGGAAAGAACTCAGAGACATCTGTTACCAATTAGCTATATGTTCTCAATCTGTTTTGGAATAGATTATTATAATGTGATTTGTAATTTGTATTCATAAGTTTTTGATAGTAAATTTAAATAAAGTTTTCATAAGTTTTTGATAATAATTTTAAATAAAATTTTTCTGTTTTTAACTCCATTCATTTGTGTTTGTTGAGAATGAAGGGTCTTAAACGTCTTAGATTGGAATTTAAACATTTTTTGGACATTTTGAAGTCACTGGAGGCTGCTGCATGATAATATGACATAGTCAGAGTCAAGCCTTGTGGTGGTTAGTCTGGAGTTGAGTGGGATTCAAAAAGAAGAGTGCATGTCAAATAGGAAAGACAATGGGCAGTTGTATGCTAATATTACAGCAGGTCCCTCTGGAAATGGGGAGTATCCTAATAACTCTCTAACTTGGAAGAAAGTAAGAGGAGGGAAGCTGGAAGAATTTGATGAGTGTCCTCCAAGGATCCACTGTAATTTTACAAATATCTATTTTCATTCCTTAGCAGTGAGATGAAGACAATGGATATTTATTAAACATCTGCCCTATGACCCTACAAGTAATTTTACATGAAGAATTCTATTTATCCCTCTTAAGAATCTATAGTTAGCACCATATACCCTTTCATAGATGAAGAAATTCATACTCAAAGTGTTAAGTGATCACTGTTGCATCTCTCCTAAATGACCATGTCAGAATTTCAACAAGAAGTTTCTCTATTGCCTATGCCATCTACAGCACACCATACTATTTGTCACATATATTGACCTGCATGATTTAAGATTCAAAGAGCAATAGAGACATTATTGGACAATATAAGTCATTCTATAACCAAGATGTTAGAGATGGCTGAAGATTTCTCCTACCTTCTCTTTGCCCTTATGAGTGAGGCTGATCTTTGAAGTGTCAAAAACAGGTTATTAGAAAGACTTTCTATTCCCACTCTTAAAGAGATGTGCAATTTGGGACATGCTCAAGCTGACTTGCACCAAATGGTAGAGTTAGAAACATACCAGGGGATTCCAATTCAATCCCATCAAGGTGGCATGTACCAATGCCATCTCACTAGTCCAAGTGATCAATTTCGGTTCACAATTGATCATAATGATAGGACTAAGAACCAAAGGGATCACATAAACAAGACTAGTTTCTGCAAATACTAACTGATAGAATAAAAAAGGGAGAAAACGATCCAACATGGGAAGTGGGTTACACAGCAGACTCATAAAATGGCAGATGTCCTAAACAGCACTCTGGCTTCAGAATCAGCCCTTAAGGCATTCAGATCTGGCTGAAAAGTCCATGAGAGTATTTCAGGCATGGAAAGCCAAGACACTCTGGCAAAAAAACAAACAAACAAAAAAAAAAAACAAAAAAAACCAACCTAAATGAAAGATCTCTGCGAGTGAGATCCCAGTAGAAAGAACAGGTCATCAAAGAAGGAGGTACCTTTCTCTGAAGGGAGGACAGAACTTCCACTCTGACTACGACCGTGTCTAAATATGATCAGAATCGGTGAATTCAAAAGGCTTCCATAGCCTTGGCAACTCATGACAAGAGCCTAGGGTGATTACTGATGCCATAAACAAGAGTGTCAATTTGTTAAGTCAACAACAGGAGTCACTGTGCCCTTACTCCTCATGGAGGATCTCTGTCCTGAATGTGCTGTACATTGTGATTTAGTGCTATAACTAGTACTCAAACAGTATTTTTCACTTTGTGTTTCTATGTGGATGCAAACTGTTGAAATCTTTACTTAATATATGCTAAACTGATCTTCTATATATAAAGAGAATCGAAAATGAATCTTGATGTGAATGGAAGGGGAGAGGGAGTGTGAAGAGGAGGGTTGTGAGTGGGAGGGAAGTCATGGGGGGGGGGAGCCATTGTAATCCATAAGCTGTACTTGGAAATTTATATTCATTAAATAAAAGCTAAAAAAAAAGAAAGACTTTCTATTAGGAGTAAGGCAGTGTTTTAATGCTTTGGGATCAAGGCATCTGAGCATTCCTAGTCTAAAACGCAAATGAGAAATTAATACAGCAATGATGTATAATTTGCAGTTGCAAAGTTCATCCTTCTCAGGTGGTAATTTCTATCTTAAACCTCATTGCTTTTTCAGGTCTCAGAATTGCCAATTCTCCTGTAGCATTAGTACATTTGCTGTGTATGGCAATCATGGTGTCTTTGGCTATCCAGCAACACCATTGAACTTCTTAGAATGTTCTTTCCAAACAATAATCAAATTGTTTACATGTTTCCTAGTCCAACCACAGTGTAGTTAAAATCATTTCCTATAACATCATACTAAATGTTATTTTTACTGTTAAGAAAACTTTGAATTTTTTTTAACTTTTATTTAATGAATATAAATTTCCAAAGTACAGAATATTGATTACAAACTTTGAATTTTAAAAAATATAATAGTTTATAATTGTTTACAAAATAGTACTTATATTCAAGCTGATTCGTGTAATGCCACAATGTGCAAGAGCTCATAATTTTAAGTGGGAAGAAGAAAATTATCTTAGGAAGGTAGCTAAATTCTCCCAACCTTCGCAGAAACTCATTATAAGCTTTCACCTTATGTTCACTACATTATTATTTACTAGCATTGCAGATTCCTCTTACTCTAACTAAACCATGAAGATGAGTTGAAAAATTGATTTTTGCTTTGCATGAATATTTGCTATATAATGACTTCAAAGAGTTTATTAAAAGTAGATCCTCTTTGTAAAGGCATCTGCTTTTCTATCTGAGAATATTATCCATCCTCTGCATACAATTGATGCATGCAGGTAAATGGATGTCTACAGCTCGTGGATACACTGGGACAAGTACCAAATGAGGCAGGAGACCTGTTCACTTTGTTTCTTCTTTTTTTTTTTTTTTTTTTTTTTCCCATATTGGATTTCCTTTATCCCCACACACCATTATCTCCTTACAGAACTAATTCTTCTCTCTCTGTCTCTCTTTCTGTCTCTGTCTCTCTCTGTCTCTCTCTCTCTGTGTTGTGTGTGTGTGTGTGTGTGTGTGCACTTGTAAAAGGTGTCTGTCTTTCTGAATCATTGGAATATAAACTCCAGGAAGGTAGACTCTATGAATGGTTTTCTCAATTGTGGTATATGTAAAGCCTATTCTTTTTCTTTTTCTTTTTTATGATTGTATTTATTTATTTGAGAGGCAGAGTTACAGACAGTGAGAGAGAGAGACATAGAGAAAGGTCTTCCCTTCATTGGAGATGCGCCTATCCAAAGCCAGGAGCCAGGTGCTTCTTCCCAGTGTCCCACGTGGGTGCAGGGGCCCAAGCACTTGGGCCATCTTGCACTGCTTTCCCAGGTCACAGCAGAGAGCTGGATTGGAAGAAGGGCAGCCAGGACTCAAACCAGAGCCCATATGGGATGCTGGCACTGCAGGTAGAGGATTAACCTACTGTGCCATGGCGCCGGCCCCAAACCTACTCTTGTATTGAGAATATGGAAGATGTTCAATAGATGCCTATTAAATTCATTAGGTTGTTTGCTAAATCATTTTCTCTTTTGCTGATATCACATGTTTTGAGTTACCTGTGTAACATATTCCTTCATCTAGGCATTGAGGAAGTGAGATGCTGAAATATATGTGCTCGGCCGGCGCTGTGACTCAATAGGCTAATCCTCCACCTGTGGCGCCGGCACACGTGGTTCTAGTACTGGTTGTGGCACCGGATTCTGTTCCGGTTGCCCCTTTTCCAGGCCAGCTTCTGCTATGGCCCGGGAGTGCAGTGGAGGATGGCCCAAGTCCTTGGGCCCTGCACCTGCATGGGAGACCATGAGAAGCACCTGGTTCCTGGCTTCAGATGCGCCAGCCGCAGCCCGCTGGCCATGGCGGCCATTGGAGGGTGAACCAACAGCAAAAAGGAAGACCTTTCTCTATGTGTCTCTCTCACTGTCCACTCTGCCTGTCAAAAACAAAACAAAACAAAAAAAATGAAATATATGTGCTCATTTTGGGGTATACAGGTTTTCTATAGCTCTATGTCCACACATTTGTACAGAATTTGTAGTACTGGCATTAAAGGTCACAGTGTAGAAATATTTAAACATTCAAGTTACTGGGCCTGGGGTTATAGCATAGTGGTTTAAACCAACATCTATTATTCCAATATCCCTTTTGGGTACCATTTAAAGTCCAAGATGCTTCAATGCTGATCTAGCTCTCTGGTAATGCACCTAGAAAAGGAGCAGAAGATGGCTTAAGTGAGTTTGCCCCTGCCACCCTCCTGAGAAACCTGAATGGAGTTCTGGACTCCTGATTTTGGTCTAGCCTACTCTCTGCTGTGAGTGAACCAGTGGATAGAAGATCTCTCTCGCTTTCTCTCTCTCTCAACTCTGCCTTTCAAATATTTAATTAAATTGTAGAAAGTATAACAAAAAACAAAATTATGGCTGGAGCTGTGGTCATTATTTTATGGAAGAGGTTTCTTCTTTCTGATGCCAGTGTGAATGATCCTTAGATGGGATTTAAATGTATTCCTGGAATCTAATAGTTAAATGTAGTCTTTATTTAGAAGTTACATTTAAAATTACACTTAAAACTTTAAGTCTAATAATAGCAAAAAACTATTTAACCTGAAGTATAGCTCGAACCCATATTACCTTCTTTTTAGGCATTTTTCATAGGAGAATTTATTCTGGCTTCTGAAGAGTGGTATAGTATGGTGCTTGTGGGGGAAGAGTTCCTGATTTATTCATCTTTATATGTCCACAATGGTTCTTGCCACATGGCCAGTGGTTAAAATGTATTTTTCTGAGTGTATAAGGCCCTAATATATGAAAAGCTGTTACAACCCACCAAGGAAAACAAAATCATCTTCATAGTTTAAAGTGTGCAAAGTATGAATCTGACATTCTATTCAGAAAAAATTAAAAATCTATTATATTTTTGTAAAAGTGTAAATCATATTAATTAAAAACATTCAAGTTAAAATAATGATTTTTTCTCATTGAATTAAAAAAAAACTACAAAGAAATAAAAAAAAAAAAACATTGTGAGGGTCTGAAGAAACCACAAGCTGCAGATGGCCTTTGGCTATGTTTTTTAACACAGTGTTCCTGAAGGACTGTTAAGAAAAATGTTTAATTAAAATATATTGTTTGAGTACTCGTTATAGCATTAAATCTCAATGTACAGCACATTAAGGACAGAGATCCTACATGAGGAGTAAGTGCACAGTGACTCCTGTTGTTGACTTTACCAATTGACACTCCTGTCTATGGCATCAGTAATCTCCCTATGCTCCAGTCATGAGTTTCCAAGGCTATGGAAGCCCTCTGAGTTCTCCGATTCTTATCTTGTTTAGACAAGGTCATAGTCAAAGTGGAGGTTCTCTCCTCCCTTCAGAGAAAGGTACCTCCTTCTTTGATGGCCTGTTCTTTCCACTGGGATCTCACTCGCAGAGATCTTTTGCCAGAGTGTCTTGGCTTTCCATGCCTGAAATACTCTCATGAGCTTTTCAGCCAGCTCCGAATGCCTTTAGGGCTGATTCTGAGGCCAGAGTGCTATTTAGGACATCTGCCATTCTATGAGTCTGCTGAGTATCTCACTTCCCATGTTGGATCACTCTCCCCTTTATTTACTCCATCAGTTAGCGTTAGCAGGTACTAGACTTGTCTATGTGCTCCCTTTGACTCCCAGTCCCTTCACCATGACCAACTGTGAACTGAAACTGATCACCTGGAACAGTGAGATGGCATTGGTACATGCCACCTCGATGGGATTGAATTGGAATCCCCTGGTATGCTTCCAACTCCACCACTTGGGGCAAGTCAGCCTGAGCATGTCCCAAATTATACATCTCTTCCCTCTCCCATTCCCACCACCATGTTCAACAGGGATCACATTTCAGTTAATTTTCAACACTTAAGAATAACTGTGTTAAGCACATGACATTTGACCCAATGATTGTACCACTAGGAATTTTTCCTGACAACAAAACAAAACTGTATATACAAAGATAGCTTATAATAGTGAAATCATCTGCCTCCAGGCTGGCTTCAGATTCAAGAGCAAAACGTCAACTTTCGCTGGCTATCTGGACTGCGTTGTAGATTTCAGAACTGCCAGTTTCCATACTCACATGAGCCTATTCCTTAAAATAAATTTCTCTCCCCCTGCCCTCCTCCTATGCACATATCCTATTAGATCTTTTTCTCTGGACAACCCAAGTGAATAGGTGGAGGTATTACTAGTCTGCATGAGTTCTTCTGGAAAGGGCAAATATCCCAGATATCTTGGGCTGGTTCCCCAGGAACAGACCTGGGTGAGTTTTGGGTACCAGTGAGTTCCCAAAAGAATGGTTTCAATGAATCTTTAGAATTCAGGTAGGATGGGAAGAGGTCAAGTAAGATCTTGGGTAAAGTTGTAGCCTCAGCCTGGTGCTGCAGGGGACCTCTGGAGGGTAAATTACCCTAAGTGGGGAAAAGGGAGCCAGGTTGTCAAACATCATTGCTTACAAATGCTCTTGGTGATATCAGTTCTCAGGCACATTTGGATGTCTGTCTGCAAGCAAAGCAGCTGCATCAGCTCAAGGGCAGTTCGCCAAAGGGTGCAAGTGGTAGAGGCAAAGGCAGAAGCCAGAGAGGAGCAGCATACAGGGACTGAGGGGGTTACAGGGATCTGTATATTTTCTACTACATTAAGGCTAATAGTATTATCACAGAAATTAGGTGGTGGGGAGTAGGGCTAGAAAAAATTTAACTCTGTTGTTAAATAGAGACCCACAGAAGTTGAATTGAGTTCATAAAAGGAACACACCTTTATTCTGATGCCTCAAAGCAAAAATGTTGGATTGGCTAAGCTGCTACAAATCAGTTGGATGACCAGGTGGAAACAGTTTGTTTGTCTATTTTATGAACTAAAGCTCTCCTGTAAAATTTTAAATATTTACTTTAGTACTTTAATAACTAGGATAATGAGACCACCTTTTAATTTTTCTCAGTGTATTCACCTAGAGTTAGGAATTTATTGCTATAGGAAAAAGAGTTGGTAACATGCAGGACCGAGTTTTCTCTTCTCTATCTCATACTTATGGTGTTTGATGACATTTACCTTTCCTCAGCAATCATCAAAATAATTGAACATATTTGTGAATTCAGCAAAAATGACATAGAGGGTTGCTGAGTGTAGGGTGATAAGCACCTGGCGTGTAGGATATGTATTCAATGAGATCATGGGCACCGTTATAGAAGTATAGACCTATAAGTACAATGTATGAACTCAAATTAAGAAGAAACTACTAAGGTGAAAATTAGTGGTAAACAAACTGTGTTTAAGTGCAAAAGAGCATTCAATTTAGTATTTAAAATATATAACTCATTCTTTCCTGCTAAGCTAAAAATCACTGACAAATATATAATACCTTTTAAGTTTTTCCCAGTTTTCTTATTGTTCAGCACACTCTCTTACAGGAAACATAGAAAAATCTATCCTTGCTTTTAACAAAATCATATTTTAGGTGAAAAGAAATGTTATGTATGCCCATTATAATTGGACTGGTAAAAATAATACCCATCAGTTATTTTGTGAGCTTTTGTGTGCCAGGCATTGTACTAGAAAGATACTTTGCTCCTGTGATCTAATCTCCTCTTCATTACAAGATGAAGATAGGAATTACTATTATCAGATTTTAAATGAGGAAACTAGGACTTAGGAAGACAAAATAATTTGATTACAATAAAACATCCTTTCTGTGCTTGATTAAGTATTCAAATCTGAACCAAAACTGTCTTTTTGCCAAGTTAAACTGCTTGTTAAGAATAATGTCAAAAAGCTCAGAATCAAAATTGATCTGAGATTCAATAAACATGTGAAGGCCATAAGAAATGAGTTTTTTTGAAAAATTTTAAAGTGGAAGATCAATAAATACACAATGTGTTGATTAGGTCCACCATAGTAATATTGACAAGTGATATGGAGAAGCAGAAACTATCAAGTTTTGTTTTGCTTTGTCTTCACTGTCAAATACAATGATCTTCAAACCATAGGAGGGAAAAACAAACATTGTTTATAGGGAAACTTAAATCCATAGGAGTAAGGATATTTTGAGACAGCATCTAATGGATCTAAACGAACTCAGGTCTTCTGCTAAGTAAAATATGCCCTTAAGGAGTAGGATAATGCAAACAGATCAATACTCTGTTATATTCTTTCCTAGCACCCAGTGTCACATTGTATGTTTTAAGTTGTGAAAATATATTTATTTGCACAATTGTGTCAATGATAATTTTTCTATCTAGACTCTGAACTCTATCTCTGCGCCATCATCATCCTGCTCCCCCCACCACTCCTCAGGGTTACTGCAAGTACCTGTAGTTTTTTAGTTGGTACTCAATGCACTTTCAAAGAACGAAGGGTTTTCTGAATCCTAGTAGATGACCCCTGAGTATCAGAGAGAATTGAAGAGGAGGAAGACACTTATTTTGAAAAGGGTATGGAGGGGGCCGGCGCCACAGCTCACTAGGCTAATCCTCCGCCTGCTGCGCCGGCACCCTGGGTTCTAGTCCCGGTTGGGGCGCCGGATTCTGTCCCGGTTGCTCCTCTTCCAGGCCAGCTCTCTGCTGTGGCCCCAGAAAGGCAGTGGAGGATGGCCCAAATGCTTGGGCCCTGCACCCGCATGGGAGACCAAGAGGAAGCACCTGGCTCCTGGCTTCGGATCGGCACAGCGCCCCGGCCGTAGCAGCCATTTGGGGGGTGAGCCAACGGAAGGAAGACCTTTTTCTCTGTCTCTGTCTCTCTCATTGTTTCACTCTGCCTTTAAAAAAAATGGGTATGGATGGAAAACATGGAGTATCTTTGGCAAAATTATAAACTTGTTACCTGTAGAACATATATAGCTGGCAATAATCTACAAATTGTCACAGAGAAAGTTGTTGAATATGAATAGTTCCGGGGGAACATATTTCTGGTTTATTACAGTTTTCACCTCCCTCTGCAGTGTTCCTCAATTTTATTCCTTGCATTACTCTTGAATGCATTTGTAGTTCAGAGTTGACATTGATTTTAGGCTAAGTTCTAGAATACATAATTGCAAAGCTGGGTGGTTTGTAAAAGCTAAAAAGGAGTGATCTCTAAGATCCAGGATAAATAATTTGTAGCTAATTCCTTTTTAAAAATATTTATTTATGTATTTAAAAGAGTTACAGAGACAGAAGGGGAGACAGAGAGAAACCTTCATCCATTGGTTCACTTCCCAAATGACTGCAATAACTGGGTCTGGACCAGGCCTGAGCCAGGAGCCAGGAGCTTCTTCCAGGTCCTCATGTGTGTGCAGGAACCCAGGAACTTGGGCCAGCTTCCGCTGCTTTCTCAGGTACATTAGCAGGGAACTGGATTGGAAGTGGAGCAGCTGGGACTCAAACTGGTGCCCATAGGAGAAGCCTGTGCCACAGATAGAGGCTTAATCTGAGGAACCACAGCACTGGCCCCAGTAATCCTTTTTATTTGTGAGTGTTTAGCAAGAAAATGCACTAAAGTAGGACAATGCAGAGGATTTGTCAGCCACATTGTAACCTATTTAACATGCATATCAGTGCATAACATGCATATCATTGGTGAATTATGCCAAACCTACTTTTCCAGCATCTTTCTAAAAAATATATATGTATACAATTTTGTAATTATCAGTTTTAGTTTGTATTTTCAGACTTTCCCTTTTGGTGGTTGAGGATCTATTGTTAACAGAATCAGGATAACATTTAGTATCTAATGACATATTGAGTGATTGGGGCAGCGAGTGTGTTAAAACAGGATTGAGACAGAAGCTATCCTCCCACAACAAGAAGTCATTTAAGGAAATATAACTCTCCTACATGAAATATGGACATTTAAAATTTTTTTCTAAATTGTCACGATCATTTCCACTCCTACTCAGTTTTTCCCATTCAATCTGTTTAAGCATAATTTGAGTTTAAAGAGGAAGTTTGCAGATTTCCTTATCTTTGTGTCACACTTCTTTAAACACAGCAACCAGGGGCAGATATTTACACAGTAGTTAAGATGCTACACAGAATGGCTGGAAGCCATATTGGAATGCCTGGGTTTGAGTCCTGGCTCTGCTTCTGGTTCCAGCCTCCTGCTAATGCTCATCCATAGAGGTGAAAGTGATGATTTAGTATTTAGATCTTTGCCACCAACATGGGAGACCTGAATTGCATTCTGGGTTCCTGGATGTGGCCTGACCCAGGCCTAGCTTATGTAAGTATTTGGAGACTGAAACACTAGATAGATCTGTCTCATCTCTCTTTGTCTCTCTAATAAATAAAAGCACATGACAATAGGTCTGCTCTGATTTCATCATCATTTAAAAAAAATCATCTATTATTTTTCACTTTATGTTTCTGTGTGGGAGCAAACTGTTGAAATCCATACTTAATGTATACTAAGCTGATCTTCTGTATATTAAGATAATCGAAAATGAATCTTGATGTGAATGGAAGGGGAGAGGGAATGGGAAAGGGGAGGGTTGTGGGTGGGAGGGACGGTATGTGGGGAAAGCCATTGTAATCCATAAGTCGTACTTTGGAAATTTATATGCATTAAATAAAAGTTTAAAAAAAAAAAAAAGAAATAATTAAACAAACCATTTAAAAAAAATAGTATTCAAATTTAAACAGTGTTGTATTGCTCTATCTCTACATTTTGATAAATTGGATGATTCTATTAGTATTAATAGATCTTAGAAAATCTTTGAGAAGTAAATAATCAGTGTGACCTTGACCTTGAAAATATCTAGTCTCCAAGACTTTTTCTCCTGGAGAAAAATGAAATTAACATTAAAGAGTTGTGAGACTATGTAGCATATCCACTGTAACCCGAATGCCTGTTATGTGCCAGCGCTGTCTTGGGGCCATCAGATACAATATTAGATACAAACCCCAGATAATATCATGTCAGTTGGGTGTTGTGTTGCTGCTCAAGTTCCAGGAA
Organism: Oryctolagus cuniculus; assembly: GCF_051225735.1. NCBI lineage: Eukaryota > Metazoa > Chordata > Mammalia > Lagomorpha > Leporidae > Oryctolagus > Oryctolagus cuniculus. Next base: position 65,480,755 of record NC_142870.1, read on the forward strand.
CAATCAAATCTGGAAAATAAAGCGAAGACTTCCATTCATTCTCAAGAACATAATTTTCTAACGGTTAACTTAGCCTACTGGATCTTTCTTTATCTGCTGCCAACTATGTTTTAAAGAATAGCATCTCTTATTTAATTGTATGTCTCTTTGTCAGAGATCATTCACACTGATCACTTGTGAGTTTAAGATAAGATATCTATGGTTTCAGTGTATGACAGTTATTTTCGTTTTTGCTTTTATGGGTGTATTTTGAATAAAACATTACATCTTATCCTACTTCAATCTGAAGTCCCACTTTTCTGGTTCATATATGAACTTCAACCTTTCATAGATTTCTTCTATAATTTTCTGGCATATATAACTATTTATGTCTATACTTCTATTTCTTAAGTTATCAATCTTCTGCAGTTCATACTTTGGTAATTCAAGTTCTATCCAGATTTTATTCTATCCTCACATTTGATTGGTAGCTTGGCTAGAATAGTATATACATCCATCATTTAATTGGAATAGTGTTCACTGAATATTCCTTAAACATGTTTTCTATATTTTTATAATTCTCTACATTATGAGTTCTGTCTTTCCAAGATGCAATGCTGAACTTCCTTTGCAGCTGTGGTGGAGTAGTCACTTGAACCTATCAGACAAATCAGTCCACATTCAAAAGCAAGTAGTTGGAACATTATAAGGTGCACCAATTCTGCTGGTGAAAGTTCAGAAGGATGTGGCTTTCAGATGAAGGAGTTTCATGGGTACAAGTGACAGGAGTAGTTACAGTGAATTCCAGTTCACAGCTCATTGAGAGATAAAAGATAAATTTTCCCATAAGGGTGGTTTTTGAAGAACAATTCTGGGCATTTGTACTGGAACCCCAATCTTGAGCTTACGTCTCTATTCCTTCAAGTAACTAAGTGATCTATTTTGTAGCCTCAAAAAATGATTTTCTCTGGCCTTGAATTCTTTTGTTCACCACTGAAGTTGATAAAGCTAGTGTAGGATACTAAATTGAGATGACTTTTCATCAGAAGTTGGGGGGATGCTCCACTGTATTTGAATAGCTAGCATTGAGATCATGTGCTGCCCATCGTTTTCCAAGAGTCTGTTGTGCATGTTATCGCATAGGCTTTCACAATTTTCTTTGAATGCTTTGTAAAATTTCTTTTTTTTTGTTTCACATTTAGAAGTTACTATCTTGGTAAAATTTCTGATTTTTTTTTACTTATTTTAAAGCTTTTAATTTTATTACTCTGGGCATTTCTGTGTGCTTTCTTACTGGAAAATTATTTCATTCAATTCAGGGAATGCTAACGTTATTTCTTTAGCAATCTATATATTTGGGTTTCTGGAACTCTTATTAGATGCTGGAAAACTGGGCACAATTCTCTAATTTTGTTATTGTGTCTTTTTTTCCTGTTTTCTTAAAAATTCTGACTTACATTTTAATCTATCTCTTGTGTTTCTGAACTTTAACTGCTATCATACTTTTATTACTTTTTCAATTTTGTCTATAATGTCACTAGCTTTAAAATATTTTCTTTATTTTAGGACAGTTCCTTTATAAAAATTGACCTTATTATTTGGGTTAACCTCAGATTCACAGCAAGATTGAGTGGAAAGTACAGAGACCTGAATCTTGATGTGAATGGAATGGGAGAGGGAGCGGGAGATGGGAGGGGTGCGAGTGGGAGGGAAATTATAGGGGGGGGGGAGCCATTGTAATCCATAAACTGTACTTTGGAAATTTATATTTACTAAATACAAAAAATAAAAATAGAAAGTACAGAGACTTCCCATGTACCTTTCTACCCTTATATATGCATAATCTTTCCCAATATCAACATTCTCTAACAGAATAGTACCTTGGGTATAATTGATGAATTGATGAATATATGTTGACACAGCCTTATCAACTGTAGCCCATAGTTTACACTAGGGTTCATTCTTGGCATTGTATAGTCTATGGGTTTGCACCAATGTTTAATGATGTCTATTCACAATGGGAGTATCAAACAGAGTATTTCTCTGCTTCAAACTTTCTCTGTGCTCTTCCTTTTCTCCTGCTCTCAAAGCCTTGGTAACCAACATATTCTTGCTGACTCTGCAGTTTTGTTTGTCAATTTCCAAGGCTGAGTTTCCAAGTGTTTTGTTGGGTAAATTAATTATCTTTTTTTCCTGTATCCTCTGAAATTGATGTAGGTTTTAGTTTGTTGTATTCTTATATGTTGGCTATCATTCCTCCATGTACCATTCTAGTGTCAGCTGTTGAAATAATAGTTACCAACTTATCACACCTATGAAGAAGGTATGCCTGTTATTTGAGAGAATGAGATTCAGAAGGGCCTGCATTGTGGTTCAGCAGATTGAGCCACCATTTCTGACACTGACACCCTGTATCAGTGCGCCAGTTCATGTCCTGGCTGCTCTGTTTCTGAGCCAACTCCATGCTAATGTACTTGGGAAAGCAGTGGTAGATGGCCCGAGTGCTTGTGCCCCTACCAACCAAATGGGATTCCTGGATGGAGTTTCAGGCTCCTGACTTTAGCCTGGACCAGACCTGGCTGTTGTGGCTATTTAGGGAGTAAATCACCAGATGGTAGGTCTCTGTTTCTGTGTCCAACCTCTTCTGTCATTCTACCTTTCAAATAAATAACAAACTTAGATGAAAAATTGAATTCTTAAAGAAAACCCTGAGATTCAGAAATGTTAAGCAGCTTGTCCAGGGTCATATGCACTTTGGAGGTACAGAGTAAAATTTCAAATTCAGGCCAATCTTATTCTGAGAGCTGTGCTGTAACTACCAAAATATTGCCTAATAAATTGTGGACCCAACACATCACAATTTTTCAATGATGGCAACTGTTGTTATCATGATCCTATAATTATAGTTTTCTGTGTTTTTGATAGACTTGATTTCTAGATTGAATAGAGTAATAGTATCATCCTTATACACAGCATCTAGATAACTATGGTCTTACAGTGCTAGGTAGCATTAGTTTCAATTTTAAATCTTATTATGATGGGCAAAATAGTGCTCTTCCTTCTCCCAAGATGTATACAACCTAACCCCTGGAAACTGTTAATATGTTAGATTACATAGTAAGAAAAAGACATTTACAGATGAAATTAGTTTTGATGATTTGTCATAGAGATATCTTGATGGGTGTGTTCAATGTAACCACAAGAGACATTATAAGTGAAGAGGGAGACTAGAGATAAAGAATTAGAAGGATGACGACAAGAGAAGGACTCAGCTTGATCATGTTGGCTTGGAAAATAGAGGAATAATAGAGGAATAGGTTTTTTTTTTTTTTTTAAGATTTATTTATTTGAAAGTCAGAGTTACACAGAGAGAGGAGAGGCAGAGAGAGAGGTATTCCATCTGCTGGTTCACTCTCTAGTTGGCTGCAATGGCCGGAGCTGCACCTATCTGAAGCCAGGAGCCAGGTGCTTCTCCTGGTTTCCCATGCAGGCACAGGGCCCAAGGACTTGGGCCATCCTCCACTGCACTCCGGGCCATAGCAGAGAGCTGGCCTGGAAGAGGGGCAACCGGGACAGAATCCGGCGCCCTGACCAGGACTAGAACCCGGTGTGCTGGCGCCACAGGGGGAGGATTAGCCTACTGAGCCACAGCACCGGCCTCCCAAACTGTGTCTTAACCACTGCACCAAACATCCATCTCACATGATAATTTATTATGATAGCAATAAGAAATGAATATGCTTATTAAATACAAGAAAGCCCTCTCTCCTCTCTCTCTCTCCCGATCTGTTGGTGTACCAGAAGAAAAATGGTGGTAATGTTTTATATGGGGAAAGAAATATGATATGATTAAACAGTAACTCCACAGATGGAAGGGAACTTTGAAAGGAGTGCTTGGAAATGCAAAGGCACTGTTCAGATGTCAGGATATGAAGGAAGATATTTTCATGTTGGACTGAGACAGGACTCTTCTTCCCACAATGATTTTAAAATGTTCTAACTGTGTCTATTGTGCCAAAAACATGTATCCTGTCACATGACACCCAGGTTAGGGAGAAGAACTGATATATGAGGAAATAAGTAAAAGCTGATTCTAGAGAAATGAAAGCACTAGAAATATGTGTGGTTTCTTGGTATTGGAAAGACCATATCTCCATAGTATTACATGACTAACAATGTTTCTTAAATGTTTCTTCTCTATTTCAGGGATGATGCTGGAAGTTAAGTGGAAGTATACTCTAGGTATCATCTGTAGGGAAGTAAGAAAGGGGAAGGAAGCCAACACTCAAATGACAAGGTAAACACAGTGGCAAGGCAAAGTTCAGGCCTTCTGGGGACCTCAGAGAGTCACTTCAGGGCACACATCATAGCTGACTCACTGTTGAGCTCAGAGACTCTACCAAGTCCCCATTGTCAGTGGTTGAGGGATGCTGTAGGCACTTTCCTTTCTGCTATCTTTCAATTCCTTTATTCATAGGTTGACCATTCTCTGGCAAGAAGACAAACCTTGTGTGAAGAGCTACACGTTCTTGGAATAAGAAATCCTCAACAGTTTTGAGTATGGTAAATATCAAGAATTTATGTTTTAGAATGCTACAATCATAGCACAGATAGTATGACATCTGTGATTATCTAGAATGTATCAGTTGATCTAGAAGAAGAAAAATAAGAATAGTCAAATGTAAACAAATTTTCTTGGCCAATATGATTACTAATCACCAATTTCTTACAAAAGAGGGGTTGGGAATAAATATCTATTATGCTCATTTTTTATATCATATCTGTGTTAACTGAATGGGAATCTAGAAGGATATAATTGTATGGATTCAAATATTAATATTCTAGCCAGTATTTAGGCAAACAAGATAAATACATGGATTGTGCATTAAACAAGTGTAATTGTTATGAATGTGTTCCACAATGCATTTTACTTTCTTTTCCTAAAAATAACAAAATATCAAAACCCTAGTAGGCGTACTTCCCAGAGTATGCAAATTGCAAATTCACAATATGTGGTTGAGGATACAGGTCAAGGAATTGGTTGGACCCCTCTTCCTTCTCTGAAGCTAGCACAGTTGGGAGTGCCATCTTTCTGCTCCAAGAACTACCATTTAAAGTAATAGCAGTCTCAGATTATACAAGTTCACAGCAGGCTTAACTAACCATGGCAGATGTAACAGCTCAAAAAGTAACAATGTAAAAATAAGTCAAAAGACAAACATTTGGATATATCTTTATTCTTAACTTTTATTTGAAGACTATAGTCAATTTTATACACTGAGATCTGGCAAAATGAAGATAAAAACTGTTCCTTTTTGTTACATTCTCTAATCTCTTAAGAATTAACATTAAAAATAAAAACAGAAATGAGAGCTCTCACTTTTGAATCACATGACGGCTCAAATGCACTTGTTCTAATATTCACTAGTTTTGACTTTGATCAAGTTATTTGAGTCTCAATTCCTTCAACTGTCATATATACATGATGCCTGCCATAAGTAGTCTTAGTGAATTTTAATAATTGTATCGATACATAAAGTACTTTCATTGTGGATATTGCATTGAATGTTCATGTCCATTTTTCCTTATTCAGACTTAGGCTTTATCACAGTAGAAGGGCTAAGAGGGAACTTTAAAAAGTTCATGGAAATGCAGAATTTAAAGATAAGTTTATTTTAATTAATATAATCTTTTAAAGTGATTAATATGAATAGTCTTTAGTGAGTTGATGACAAAGATTTCAACATATTTTGATTTAAAAAGAAGCTCATCTTTAAATTCCATTTCCATGGATTTCTTGAAGTATCTTCATATTTGTTTCATTGTAATTAAATTCAATATAGTTTACTGGGAACTAGTGTTGTGTAGCAGGTTGAACTGCCACTGCCAATGCTAGCATCCCATATCGGAACACTGTTTTACATCTCAGCTGCTCTACTTCAGATACAGCTTCTTGTTGCTGTGCCTGAGAAGGCAACAGAAAATGGTCCAATTACATGAGCTCCTGAACAAACAGGAGTTCATGGTTATTGGCTGTAGACTAGCCCAGACCTGACATGTGTGGCCATTTGTAGAGTGAAGCAGCAAATGGAATATTTCACTCTCTCTCTGTCTCTCCTTTACTCTCTGTAACTCTGCCTTTCAAATAAATAAATCTTAAAGAAGCGCTCACTTATATAATTTTAAGTTCTAGGTTCTGTAGTAGCCAGTGGTGATAACAAAAATAAATCTTGTCTTCTGGAAGTTCAAAAATTAGTGGTGATAAACAGTACATTAATTCAGATTCCTGTGTTATGTGTCACAGTGGAATATTACAATATTAAAGGAAGCCATGAAATAGAGTAATTGATCCTTCTAGGGAAATAGAAGGCAAAAGAAGCCAAAGAAAGGAAATAATACTTGAACTGTGCCTTGAAGTATAAGTAAGTTTCATTATTTTCTGTGTCAAGTGAGTTGGGGAAGTGGAAGACACATGTTAAGAACCATGTTTCAACTGCTTTTATATGCAGCAACCTGAACATCATGTGGGGCAAATAGCTGTGAGAGACTTTGGGAAATTTATCCACACAAAACATACCCTGAGTTATTTTTTAGAAAAAGCCAACTCTTTCATGTGTACCTGGCATAGCAATTATAGGACACTTGCATTCCACATCAGAGTGGCTGGGTTTAGGTCCCATTTACATTATACCCTCACTTTAAGCTTACTGCTAATGCACACCTTGGGAGGTAGCAGGTGACAACTCAAGTATTAGGTTTCTGCCATACACATAAGAGACCTGGTGTGGAGTTTCTGGCTCCTGACTTCATCCTGGCCCAGCCAACACTGTTGCAGCACTTGGGGAGTGAAGCAATGAATGAAAAAGTTCTCCCTCTGCCTTTCAAATACTTAAAATAAGTTAAAAAAAGATGAAGCCACCACATATTTTTCATAACTGTTATCTTGTTATTTATTAACATTTTTGTTAATTCACAATTATTTGGATTATACAGAAAGGAGTACCAATTCAGAGATCCAGCTTCAAACATTATTGTTTTTATATGAAAGGTATTTAATGTCACTAATCATCAGGGCATACAAATCAAAACCACAGTGAGAAACCCTACCATGTCTGTTAGGATGGTTGTTATTGAAAAGATAAGCAGTAAGTATTGGTGAAGATACAGAGAAAAGGGAATTTTATATACTGTTCATGGGAGTGTAAATTTGTATATCACTCAAAAAATTAAAAATAGAAATAATGTATGATTCAGCAATCCTTCTGCTGTGCACATACTTCAAAGAAATGAAACTTGTTAGAGATGTCTATATCGTGTTGTTAAAATTTTTAAATTTTAATTAATTTTTAATAGATTCAATGTGCTTTGTAGATATGATTATTTTTAAAGATTTTATTTAAATTATTCAAGTTTCATGTATTTCATATGTACATACTCAGGAACATAGTGATACTTCTCATCCTACCATCCCTCCTGCCCATACTCCAACCCTTCTTTCTCTTCCCTCTCCTACTTCCACTCTTAATTTTCTCAAAGATCTAGTTTCAGTTTACTTTATACCCATAAGATTAACCCTACAGTAAGTAAAGAGTTCAACAAATAATATGAAGAAAAAAACCACTGTGCCTCAGAAAAGACAATGGCTGTAAACAAGTGCTGAATTTCAGAATGCCCATTTCACTCCAACATATTACATATTATCTACTCTATTAGTTGCTGCAGATCAGAGAAACCATATGATTCCTGTCTTTTTGGGACTGGCTTATTTCATTAAATACAATGGCTTCCACTTGCATCTATTTTGAAAACATTCTTAACCAAATAGGTTTGACCACAAAACAGAAAATATTGAAAAGCTAACAGTTTTCTGATTAAAGAAAGACTATCACAGATTCTATGTATTAATTTTTTTGTTTATTTTCTTTTTTCATATTTCTTGTTAAATTTTACTTATATGAAAAGACCAGATCTGAAGCCAGGAGCCAGGAGCTTCTTCCATGTCTCCCACATGGGTGCACAGGGCCAGGGACTTGGGCCATATTCTACTGCTTTCCCAGGCCACAGCAGAGAGCTGGAGTGGAAGAGCTGGGACTTTAACGGGTGCCCTATGGTATGCCAACACGGCAGGCAGTGGCTTTACTCATTCGTTACACCACAGAACCAGCCCTAACCAATCTTTCTTATGTGTTGGACTTGACTAGCTAGTATCTTGTTGAGGACTTTTGCATCTATTTTCATCAGGGTTATAGAGGTATAGTTCTTTCTCTGGATTAGGAGTTAAGGTGATTCAGCCTTCAAAGAAGGGGCATAGAAGGATTCCCTCCCTTTCAAGAGTTTTGGATAGTTTGAGAAAAACTGAAATTTGTTCTTCCATAAGTGTTTTGTAGATTTCAGCAGTGAAGTCTTCTGGTCCTAGGTTTTCTTTGTTGGGAGGGTCTTTATTACTGATTCAATCTCTGTCTTGGTTATTGGTCTATTTAGTCTTCCTTTGTTTTTATGACTCAGTTTTGGTAGATGATATTTGTCCAGAAATCTATCCATTTCTTCTAGATTTTCTAATTTATTGGCATATAGCTATTTATAGTAATTCCTGATGATTCTTCTTATTTCTGTGCTATCCATTGTAACATCTCCTTTTGAATCTGATTTTTTTAGCCCTGACTGTTAATGAACAACTAAATACATTATCCCTCTTAGTAGTTTTTTTTATCTGTTCTACTTAATATGACTGGTTTAGATCTGTAATTGATGCACAGTTATTCTTAAGTGTTGAAAATTAACTGAAATGTGATCCCTGTTGAACACGGTGGTGGGAATGGGAGAGGGAAGAGATGTATAATTTGGGACATGCTCAGGCTGACTTGCCCCAAGTGGTGGAGTTGGAAGCATACCAGGGGATTCCAATTCAATCCCATCGAGGTGGCATGTACCAATGCCATCTCACTGTTCCAGGTGATCAGTTTCAGTTCACAGTTGGTCATGGTGAAGGGACTGGGAGTCAAAGGGAGCACATAGACAAGTCTAGTACCTGCTAATGCTAACTGATGGAGTAAATAAAGGGGAGAGTGATCCAACATGGGAAGTGAGATACTCAGCAGACTCATAGAATGGCAGATGTCCTAAATAGCACTCTGGCCTCAGAATCAGCCCTAAAGGCATTCGGAGCTGGCTGAAAAGCCCATGAGAGTATTTCAGGCATGGAAAGCCAAGACACTCTGGCAAAAGATCTCTGTGAGTGAGATCCCAGTGGAAAGAACAGGTCATCAAAGAAGGAGGTACCTTTCTCTGAAGGGAGGAGAGAACCTCCACTTTGACTATGACCTTATCTAAACAAGATAAGAGTCGGAGAACTCAGAGGGCTTCCATAGCCTTGGAAACTCATGACTGGAGCATAGGGAGATTACTGATGCCATAGACAGGAGTGTCAATTGGTAAAGTCAACAACAGGAGTCACTGTGCACTTACTCCTCATGTAGGATCTCTATCCTTAATGTGCTGTACATTGAGATTTAATGCTATAACGAGTACTCAAACAATATATTTCACTTTGTGTTTCTATGGGGGTGCAAACTGTTGAAATCCTTACTTAATGCATACTAAACTGATCCTCTAAAAAAAAAAAAAAAAGAAATTATCAATTCCCAACTTGACTCTCACTGGGATTAAACATGACAATAGGTCTGAAAAAAAAAACAAAACAAAACAAAACAAAATATTTTCTCCTAGTAATTAAAATATTGTACTTTCAGATATGTCTCTCCATACACCAATGTGACACTCTCATGATTACTGCAATTTTATTATAAGACTTTAAATCAAGTAATATAAAGCCTTCAATTTTACATTTCTCCATTTTAAGTCCTCCCGGATTCCATATAAGTTTTAGAATTTGGTTATCAATTTCTATAAAACACCCTCCAGATATTTTGATTGGGATTTCATTGAATCTATATTAATTTGGGATGAAGTGCCCTCAATAACACTGGGTCTTTGAATATATGCACATAGATATCTTTTTTTTTAATTTTTGTACTTTTTTAAAAATTTATTTCTTCTTATTTATTTATTTATTTATTTTTAGGTGGGCCAATGGTGTATCAATTTTATTTATTATTTTTTTCAAAAATCCAGCTATTTTTCATTGATTTTTATTTCTTTTCTTGGTTTCAATTTCGTTTACTTCTTTTCTTTTAACTATTTTTTTCTTCATATGGATTTTGCATTTGTTTTGTTATTTTTTTCTATTTCTTTGATATGCCTTGTTTGATTATTTATTTAGTGCCTTTCAATTTCTTGATGTAGGCACTAATTGCTTTAAAGTTCCACACTTAGAAGAGGTGGTTTTGAATATTCTTACCTCAAATAAAGGAGAAATATTTGAGGTGATGGCTATACTAATTATCCTAATTTTATCATTGTTCATTATATATGTATACCAAAATAGTATAATATACCTTATTAGTGTGTATGTGTTAATTAAAATAAAAATTTTAATAATAAAATAATATTTAAAATTTGCACAAGTATTAGATAATTTTTTTCCAAGTTCATTTATGTATTTAATTGATAATGGGAGACAGAGACAGAGAGAGAGAAAGAGGGAGGGAGAAGGTGATTCCATATAAGTGCAGGACTTAGCTGGAGTCACAACTGGGAGACAAGAAACACAATGTAGGTTTCCCACATGGTGGCAAGAGCCAATCACCACTGTTTCCCAGGGTACAAATGAACAACAAATTGGAGTTAGTAGACCAAGAGCTGGAAGTTGAACTATTCTAATCAAATGTAAGATATAGGCTTCTTTTTTTTTAAAAAAAGATTTATTTATTTGAAAGTCAGAGTTACACAGAGGGAGGGAGGGAGGGAGGGAGGGAGAGAGGGGGGGAGGGAGAGAGAGAATATCTTCCATCTGTCAGTTCATTCCTCAAATGGCCCCAATGGCCGGAGCTGCACAGATCCAAAGCCAGGAGACAGGAGTGTCCTCTGGGTCTACCATGTGGGTGCAGGGACCCAAGGACTTGGGCCATCCTCTACTGCTTTCCCAGGTCATAGCAGAGAGCTGGATTGGAATGGAGCAGCCAGGACTCAAACCGGCACCCATATGGGATGATGGCACTGCAGGCAGAGGCTTTACCCGCTATGCCACAGTGCCAGCCCCAAGATATAGGCTTCTTAACTGCTAGGTTGTATACCCATTGCCTCATTAGCTTATTTTAAAATCTTAAGTAGTTTTGTAAAAAGAAAATTAGAGTGAAAATCTCTCTCCTCCTCTCTGTAGTATTTGACAGGATTTTTTTAGGCTGTCATCCAGAATAATTTTAATTTAGGTACACATGAATGTCTATTATAGCATGATTTATATTTATGTATTACTTTAGTATTCAGAAGAGAAGGAAAAAATTCCAGTGTTAAAAAAATGACACACATGCAACAGAATATTTTCCTCCCCATTATATCCACTATATCTTTCTTCAATTAAATATCAAAATAAACAATTCAATTAATTACAACAAACACTTCTCATTCCAGATGCCATAAGTCTTAGAACATATCAGATATTTTAAATTTCATCCTATCTCTGGTTCGAACTCATTGAAATAACTCAGTGACTGATGCTTAGTTTTCAGTAAAAAAAATAAGAATGGGAATAGGAGAGGGAGGAGGAAGGATGGGAGTGTGAGTGGGATGGAGGGTCCATATCTACATCATCTATATGTTTATATGTTTATGTATATCTATATCTATATCCATATCAATATCCGTATCTATCTATTTCTATTTTTTTTAACTTTTATTTAATGAATATAAATTTCCAAAGTACAGCTTATGGATTACAATGGCTTCCCCCCCAATAACGTCCCTCCAACCCGCAACCCTCCCCTTTCCCACTCCCTCTCCCCTTCCATTCACATCAAGATTCATTTTCGATTCTCTTTATATACAGAAGATCAGTTTAGCATACGTTAAGTAAAGATTTCAACAGTTTGCTCCCACACAGAAACATAAAGTGAAAAATACCGTTTGAGTACTAGTTATAGCATTAAATCTCAATGGACAGCACTAAGGACAGAGATCCTACATGAGGAGTAAGTGCACAGTGACTCCTGTTGTTGACTTAACAAATTGACACTCTTGTTTATGGCATCAGTAATCACTCTAGGCTCTTGTCATGAGCTGCCAAGGCTATGGAAGCCCCCTGAGTTCACTGACTCTGATCATATTTAGACAAGGCCATGGTCAAAGTGGAAGTTCTTTCCCCCCTTCAGAGAAAGGTACCTCTTTCTTTGATGACCTGTTCTTTCCACTGGGATCTCATTCGCGGAGATCTTTCATTTAGTTTTTTTTTTCCCCCCAGAGTGTCTTGGCTTTCCATGCCTGAAATATTCTCATGGGCTTTTCAGCCAGATCGCATGCCTTAAGGGCTGATTCTGAGGCCAGAGTGCTGTTTAGGACATCTGCCATTCTATGGGTCTGCTGTGTATCCCGCTTCCCATGTTGGATCGTTCTCTATCTATTTAAGATTCATTTATTTATTGGAAAGAGTTACAGAAAGATGAGGGAACAGAGAGAGAGAGGGAGAGGGAGAAAAACAGAGATCTCTCATCTACTGGCTCACTCCCCAAATGACCACAAGGATGGGCTGGGCTGGCCCAAGTCCAGGAGCCTCTCCCCGGTCTCCCACATATGTTTAGGAGTCCAAGCACATGGGCAATCTGCTACTTTCCTAGGCTCATTAGCAGGGAGCTGTATCAGAAGTGGAGCATCCATAACATGAACCTGTGCCCATAGGGGATGCCAGAATCGCAGGTGGTAGCTTTACACTTTATGCCACAATGACAGCCCTGGATATGTAAATTTTAACACATGAACTAAGTTCATGACTAAACGCACATCTTATGCCTGACTTCTATATTGCTTTTGTTATTTTTGTATGTACAGCTGTAGCTAAAGAAGCTTCATTTATCTTAATTTGTCATCACCCATCAGGTAGTTATTCTGTAAGTTTAATACAGCATCATAATCAATCAAGTAATTAAAATTTTGTTGCTGTTGTTGTAAATGATGAATGTAATAATGGGAACAGTATGCATGCATTCAGGGTTGCTTAGGTTTACAAAGAACATGAAGCAAAAGTACAACCTGGCTTGAGAATATGTGAACAAGGACATGATTGCTATTCTTGGAATTACAGCAATAATAGATGTAGTTCTGTGGTTAGGAGGTGGGCTGGTTAATAAGGATTCATAAAATCATGGAATGTTAACCTTTCAGATATTTTAGTTGATTTGCCTCATTTTATAGAACATTAACTGGGACCCAGGGAGATGATTTTCCTGTGCAAATGGAACAGAGGAATTCAAATTCCAATATTTGGAGCTTAATAATTGCAGATGTCTATTCATCTCTCTTCCTGCTCTAAATTCCAGGTTACCTTTGAAGAAAGTAGCTTGTCTCTAACACTTTCTTAACTGTAATCTCATCTCTAGTCCAATTTCTCTTTCTTCTCCATGCATCTCTACAAAAGTTCCCACATCATGCCCTCATTTCTTTTCTATCATTTTCAAAATCCTTTATGTGATGGGGGGAGGTTCTGAAGGCCTCTGATCTATGCTAGCACACACCTACCATGGAGTAAGAGTAAAAATATTAAGAGATACTTGCCTTAGAAACTTTAATATCACAAAGCTCCAACAGTGAAATTTCTGTCAATTTAAGAGAGAACTTTCAATTTTTTGGTACCAAAGAACTGTCCTTAAAATCATTAAAAGGCAAGTAATCACTTACCTTTGGATAAGCAATTATGTTACATGAATCATGATTCTTTATGGTCTGAAGAGAGAAGAGAACCAGAGGAAGCTCAGTAAACTCACAAGTATTTATATTTCAAGCCTACACTGATGTGGAAGAAAAGTAAAAGTCTGAATCCAGGAGAGGTCGGAAACTCAGAAAAGGTGGAGATGTGAAACTAAAAAAAGCTTTTGAGAAATTTTGAGATATAGTTGGGAAGTTTTAACAACTGTTTCCTAGAGTGAAAATTTAGGGAATGGTAAGTATGGGTAGGCAGAGCTTAAGGTTTTATGTCTTAATACAATACTGTGTGTTTTGCCTTTCCAACAGATTACAGTCATCATGCTTTTAAAGTGTTTAGGTAGTTGTATTTTAGTTTCACTGAATATACTACCAAGTTGGAATAACATGACTTAATTTCATGTTGAAAACACATCTTTTTTATTTTTGATGACTTCCCTATATCACACAATACATATCCAATTTTTTGCAATCTTTGTTAAAGGGAAAAATGTGGTAGGAATTAGAGTATGAACTGGGATGTATATTTAATTAATGCTCTTAAACAGTTTCAAGGAGGAAATGAGTGCTTTTAATGTCTTGCCTATTTCTGAAATGCTGCAAAGATTAACTGTGGCAATGAAATCTATTAATTCCCTGGCAGGTTAACCAATCTAATTCCTGATCTACAAGATTGCATTTTCCAATAGCGCTTTCAAGACACCATCATTAGTAGTTTATCCCTTCATTTGACTCTTTTATTTATGGTATGGGTGAAGGCAAGTCCAATATGTACAATCAGACAACCACAATAAGTGTCCAGGATAACACTGGAGATATAAAAATATTCATTCTTACTCTTCTTGGCATCCATTCCCTTCCATAACTCCAAGACCCCATTATCTCCTGGGTTGGAGTGTGACACTAATCTAGATGATTGTTTGTTTAATTGCAGCCTCTATTTTCAATCACAATAAAAGCAGAAGTGGCAGGACATTGAGACAAAATAGATAGTGTTAAAAATTACAGTTTAACTTCCAATTTATCAATGTAATTGAAAGTTACTAGCAGGGTGTGTGGTGCCAGTGTTTCTATCTGGGCATGAGTAATCTATTTATGCAGCATAATTCATTCTTCTGAGGTTCTAATGAGGACTGTTTAATTCAGGTTTTAATCAAACCTGACAAGTCATCGTTGTAGTTGGCAATGGATTTGTTCCCAGGTGCCATTTCCTGCAAGTTTGACACAGTTTAGGTTCATCTCCTTCTCTGCATGTTCTTTTCAGACTTCACATATTACAGCAAAACACAGCAAAAGCTCTGGTTTCCGTCTACACTAAAATGCTAAATGCTCCTGATTTTATAGTTTCCTATTAGGTTCCATTAACAACAGCTCTTCTTATTACTTTTTAAATATGAAAAATAGTGAAGAAAAGAAGATGAATTCTTCTACAAAAAATTTATACTATTTGATAAAATGTATGCATTCCTTCAAAAGTTCATGTTCTAATAATAATCCAACAATCCACACTCAGACAAGAGCCATCTACTGAGAAATGGAGAGGGAGGAGTTAGCAGCTCAGAGCACCTGGCAGCTCAACAGCCTGAGGCTGATGTCTCATTTGAAATATGAAACCAATCTCTTTCCAGCAGGAAATGCATACTGATGAGAAATCTAAAGCACAAAGAAAAATGCTGGTTTAAGTTATAGTTTTTAATTTATGCAGAAATGAATATCAGGACCTACAATCTTCACCACTACCAACAACAGATGCTGGCAAGGATGTGGGGAAAAAGGGACACTAACCCACTGTTGGTGGGAATGCAAACTGGTAAAGCCACTATGGAAGTCGGTTTGGAGAGTCCTCAGAAACCTGAATATAGCCCTACCATACAACCCAGCCATCCCACTCCTTGGAATTTACCCAAAGGAGTTTAAATTGGCAAACAAAAAAGCTATCTGCACATTAATGTTTATTGCAGCTCAATTCACAATAGCTAAGACCTGGAATCAACCTAAATGTCCATCAGTAGAAGACTGGACAAAGAAATTATGGGATATGTACTCTATAGAATACTATACAGCCGTCAAAAACAATGAAACCCGGTCATTTGCAACAAGATGGAGGAATCTGGAAAACATTATGCTGAGTGAATTAAGCAGTCCCAGAGGGACAAATATCATATGTTCTCCCTGATTGGTGACAACTAACTGAGCACCAAAAAGGAAACCTGTAGAAATGAAATGGACACTATGAGAAACAGTGACTTGATCAGCCCTTGTCCTGACTGTTGATGTACAATGTAATATTTTATCCCTTTTAGTAATTTTTGTTCTACTTAATACTATTGGTTGAACTCTTTAATTAACAACAATTACTTTTAGGTGTTTAAATTTAACTGAAAAGTGATCCCTGTTAAATATAATAGTGGAAATAAGAGAAGGAGGAGATGTACAGTTTGAGACATGCTCAATTGGGCTTGCCCCAAACGGTAGAGTTAGAAACATGTCTGGGGATTCCAATTCAATCCCATCAAGGTGGGCATGTACCAATGCCATCTCACTAGTCCAAGTGATCAGTTTCAGTTCATAATTGATCATAATGATAAGATTAAATAAGAATAGTGTCTGCTAATACTAACTGATATAATTAAAAAGGAGAGAACGATCCAACATGGGAAGCGGGATACACAGCAGACTCATAGAATGGAAGATGTCCTAAACAGCACTCTGGCCTTGGAATCAGCCCTTAAGGCATTTGGATCCGGCTGAAAAGCCCATGAGAGTATTTCAGGCATGGAAAGCCAAGACACTCTGGCAAAAAAGACCTAAATGAAAGATCTCTGTGAGTGACATCCCAGTGGAAAGTACAGGCCATCAAAGAAAGAGGTACCTTTCTCTGAAGGGAGGAGAGAGCTTCTGCTTTGACTATGACTTTGTCTAAATTTGATCAGAGTTGGTGAACTCAAAAGGCTTCCATAGCCTTGGCAATTCATGACAAGAGCCTAGGGTGATTACTGATGTCATAAACAAGAGTGTCAATTGTTAAGTCAACAACAGGAGTCACTGTGCACTTTCTCCCCATGTAGCATCTCTGTCCTGAATATGTTGTGCTATGTGAATTAACGGTATAACTGGTACTCAAACAGTGCTTTACACTTTGTGTTTCTGTGTGTGTTCAAACTGTTGAAATCTTTACTTAATATATACTAAATTGATCTTCTGTATATAAAGAGAATTGAAAATGTATCTTGATGTGAATGGGATGGGAGAGGGAGCGGGAGATGGGAGGTTGCAGGTGGGAGGGAATTATGGGGGGGAACGCCACTGTAATCCAATAGCTGTACTTTGGAAATTTGTATTTATTAAATAAAAGTTAAAAAATAAATATTGAAAAACTTCCCAAACCTATAGAAAGAACTATCCATATATAGGAAAGTCAAAGTTTACCAGCCAGATTCATTCTACTACATCTACCCTAACACATATTATTATCAAGTTTTCTGAGGTTAAAGATAAAGAGAGAATTCCCAAGTTTGTAAGAGAAAAGAAACTAATAACAAATAAAGTTATTCCAATTAATCTGACTGCTCATTTCTCAGCCGAAAGCTTACTCTTCATAACGGATTGAGATGTGACTTCTACAGTACTGAATGAAACAATCTGAATACTCACCTAGCAAAGCTGTCAGATAGGAAAAGACTCTTCCAGATAAGCACAGCTGAGAAAATTTATCAACACCAGTCCTGTGTTATAAGAAATACCAAAGGGAATTCATCAAACTGCTTAAAGAAAGAGATTCTAATTATTAAGAAGAAAATATCAGAAGGTAGAAAATTCTCTGGTTAGAATAATTACACAAATTCAGAATTATCTAATACTGCAAAATATGGTCTTTAAACTATTTATATTTTTACTATGAACCCTAAAATGTATGTCACTTCTTAAAAAATTATGAGACAGGCAATATCTAAAGAGATCAAATGTCAGTTTAAAAATTCAAAATGTGGGCCTGGGAATTGTGCACAAATATAGAGGGTTCATTTATTTCTTACTTTTTGGTTTTTATTTCTTTTCCTAGTTTTTAATCAGAGCTAAGTTATTATAATTTCAAGATAGCTTCCTATGTTCAAAAAAAAGTTTGTAAGTCTTATGGTAATCACAAATAAAAAACTTATAATAGACTAATCAAAAATAATAAGGAAAGAATCACAGTACACCACTGTAAAATCACTTAACCACAAATGAAAAAAAATAAGGACCTAAAATAAAAACAAAATTATTACCAAAATGGACATACCAAGATATTACCTATGAATAATTACCTTCAATTTCAATAGGATAAATCCTCAATGAAAAGACATAGAATGACTGAATGGATAGAAAAAAAAGAGCCTAACTATATCCCACTTATGAGAAAATAAATTCATTTCTAATAGAATGATATACTTAAAATGAAAGGGCAGAATAATATAGAACAATATATTCTGTGCAATGGAACAAAAAGAAAGATGAAGCAATCATACTTCTGTTCGAAGAAATAGATTTTAGATTAAAAGCAATAAAAAAGAAAGGACAATATATATTTTGATCAACCTACAAGAGAAAATAACAGTTGCAGATATATATATATATATATATATATATATATACCTAATATGTAGCAACCACATGCTTTAACTAAAGATTAACAGACCTAAAGGGAGAGACAAACTTCAGTGCAATAATAGTAGGGGGCTTACCACAACAACTTAATAGATGGGTAGATCATCTAAATGGAGAAAAAGTGAAGTTGAATTGTGCTCTAGATTAATTGGCTCTAGCAGATGTCTACAGATCTTTCCATGGAAAAACAATAGAATACACATTATTCTCAACAGCACACAGCATTTTCCAGGAGAGATCACATCGTAAGTCACAAAACATGTCTAAAAATCATGTCTAAAAATTCAAGAGAACAAAATGATAGTGAAAACCTTTTTACAAGAATGAGATAAAACTAGAAATCAATAACAAGAAATTCTTTGGCAACTACAAAAATACATGGAAATTAAACATCTTACTTCTGAACACCAATTAATCAAATAAGAAACCAAGGAGGAAATTCAAAATTTTCTTGAAATGAACTAAATCAAGACATAACATACCAAAACTTGTGGATTACCCAAATGTAGTACTTAGAATGGGCATTTATTACAATCATTATCTGCATAAAAATTCAAATAAGCAACTCAATGTTTTACCTCAGGGAGGCACAAAAACAAGAAAAATAAAACTTAAAGTTGGTAGAAAGAAAGAAACACCAAGACTTAAAGCATAGGTAAAAGGGACAGAGACTAAAAAATACAGAAAAATGAAATTAATAATTGGTTTATTGAAAGTTAAACAAAATTGGTAAACCCTTAGATAGAGTAGCCAAGAAAATAAAAGTTTCAAGTACATACAATTAGAAATGAATATGAAGACATTACAACTGACACCACAAAAACTGCAAAAATTATTAGAGATTACTATGAAAAACTATATGGAAACAAATTTGATAACCTATAGGAAATGGACAAATTCATGGACACATACACCTCACCAAGAATCTTGAGGAAATAGAATTCCTAAACAGAGTAGTAATGAGTAGATTAAATTGTAACACAAAATCTCCAACCAAAGAAAAGTCCAGGGCTAGATGGCATCACTGTAATGTTTTGACATGCCATAGATCACATATTGTCATATTCTGCAGTTCTGGGTGTAAATTGTTGTTTCTAAATTTCAGCAGAGGTCATTTTATTCAGAACACCTGCAGGAGTAGCCTAAACATAGGTATGTTTTGGGAGCTCTCAAATAAGTTACCTGTACCTCCATGTTCAGTGCAGCTCAATTCACAATAGCTAAGATATGGAATCAACCATATGACCATCAACTGATGATTGGATCAAGAAAGGTGGTATATATACACTATGGAATACTACTCAATTGTAAAAAAAGAATGAAATCCTGTCTTTTGCAACAAAATGGGTGCAGCTGGAAGCCACTCTGTTTAGTGAAATAAGCCAGTCCCCAAAAAACAGATATGTTTTCTATGATATGTGGCCGTTAATATAGAATACCATAAATGTATAGGAACAAAATGGACATTTTGTGATATGATTGTTGTTTTAGCCCTTATTTATACTCCTGTGTAACTATGGTCTTCCTACTTTTCACTTGTTCATATTATGGTTAGTGGTGAATTAAACCTGTGGTTACAGTGTGGATTGAAATTATGTATTTACAAAAATTAAAGAAAAGAAAGGAAAGAAGGAGAGGGGTTGAGGAATGGAAGTGTGCGTATCATTGTAGAACTGTACCTATGAACTACATAAAATCTGTTCTCGTTATATTAATAAAATTAAAATAAACAGATAATAAAGAATTAACCCAAATCCCTTTAAAGTATTTTTAAAAAATGAAGTCAAAGAAAATTCTTCCATATTCCCATGAGACCAGAGTTACCTTGATACAGAGAAAAAAGACACGAATTGGACAATATTATTGATGAATATGGATGCATAGTTTCTCAATAAACTACTAGGAAATTGAAACTAACAGCATGTTTGAAGATCATTCAGTGTGATCAAGTCGGATACCTGTAGGGATTCAAGTGTGGCTCAATGTATGAAAATCAGTAAGTTTGATATACCACATCAATAGAATGAAGAATAAAAATCATAGGATCACCTTAATATATGAAGACAAGACAACATCACTTCATGATAAAACCCTAACAGGGTAGAACCAAGATGGCTGAATAGTGAAAAACTACATTGATTGTAGCCACAGAAAGATAGCAGAAAAACAAAACAAGGATCACATTCCAGGAGACTGAGTGAGATGAATTTTCACTTAAGAACTGAGAAGACAGAATGGAGATTCCATGGGCCAGTGAGGAGAGATGACAGAGATGCCACCACTGTCCATTTTGCCAGCCACCCCTGTCTCTACATGACTGACTCCCAGCCAGGAAATGCCATCTTGATAAGATAAGATAGAAAGAATATGACAGGGCTCTTAACACCAGTAACTCTAATTGAAGGAGATTTCCACACTCCCATGGAATTTAATTCCAGCCTTAGAAGCTGACAGAGGTCTGAGCAACTACTTTTCTCAATAAAGAGAAGCCACATCATCTCCCTTCCCTCCCTCACCAATGCACTAGACCCAGTTTGCTGGGGTAGAGTTACTGTTGAACACTTTTCTGACTTAGGGGACAGACAGCATTCTTACCTCTACCACAGGCCAACAGAGCCAGAGACAGTGCAACTTACAGAGTGGAGAGAAGATGCCCTGTATTCTGTGACTGTGCAATTTCTGGGCATAAAACACAGAGGCAAGAAAAATCACAGGTTGACACTGGGGTCCAGTGCACACAACCAGTCTAACTATAGAACCAGAGCTCCTTGCATACTGGAGATAGATCTCACAATGGAGTCAGGAGACAAATGATAGAGTGAGTCAGTGCTCTTGAGAGCACTCTGGAGGAGTAAAGTGTGCTGGCACTTTGAGCTCACTCAAATAAATGAAATTTGAAAACTAGTACATGACAGCAAGAAATTCTGCAAATAAATAGAGATAATGAAAAGAAAATTATCCAAATCTTAGAAATGAAGTATTCAAGAAATCAACCAGACAAAATAATCAGTGAAGAAAAAACAGAGTGAATCTACACCATTGAACTAATGTATCTTATTAGTATCTACAAAACATTCCATCCCACAGCAGCAGAATACACATTCTTTTCATCAGTGCATGGAATGTTCTCTATGATAGACCATATGCTAGGCCATAAAACAAATCTCAACAGTTTTTTAAAAATTGAGGTGTTAATGAACAACTTAATACATTATCCCTCTTAGTATTTTTTTTTTACCTGTTCTACTTAATATGACTGGTTTAATTCTGTAATTAATACACAGTTATTCTTAAGTGTTGAAAATTAACTGAAATGTGATCCCTGTTAAACATAAGAGTGGGAATAAGAGAGGGAAGAGATGTATAATTTGGGACATGCTCAAGCTGACTTGCCCCAAATGGTAGAGTTAGAAACATACCAGGGGATTCCAATTCAATCCCATCAAGGTGGCATGTACCAATGCCATCTCACTATTCCAAGTGATCAATTTCAGTTCACAATTGATCATAATGAAAGGACTAAGAGTCAAAGGGAGCACATAAACATGTCTAGTACCTGCTAACACTAACCGATAGAATAAATAAAGGGGAGAGTGATCCAACATGGGAGGCAGGATACACAGCAGACTCATAGAATGGCAGATGTCCTAAATAGCACTCTGGCCTCAGAATCAGCCCTAAAGGCATTCGGATCTGGCTGAAAAGCCCATGAGAGTATTTCAGGCATGGAAAGCCAAGACACTCTGGCAAAAGATCTCTGTGAGTGAGATCCCAGTGGAAAGAACAGGTCTTCAAAGAAGGAGGTACCTTTCTCTGAAGGGAGGAGAGAACCTCCACTTTGACTATGACCTTGTCTAAACAAGATAAGAATCGGAGAACTCAGAGGGCTTCCATAGCCTTGGAAACTCATGGCTGGAGCATAGGGAGATTACTGATGCCATGGACAGGAGTGTCAATTGGTAAAGTCAACAACAGGAGTCACTGTGCACTTACTCCTCATGTAGGATCTCTGTCCTTAATGTGCTGTGCATTGAGATTTAATGCTGTAACGAGTACTCAAACAATATATTTCACTTTGTGTTTCTATGGGGGTGCAAACTGTTGAAATCTTTACTTAATGCATACTAAACTATCCTCTGTAAAAAAAAAAAAAAAAAGAAATTATCAACTCCCAACTTGACTCTCACTGGGATTAAACATGACAATAGGTCTGATCTGATTTCATCATCATTTAAAAAAAATCATCTATTAGTTTTCACTTTATGTTTCTGTGTGGGAGCAAACTGTTGAAATCCTTATTTAATGTATACTAAGCTGATCTTCTGTATATTAAGATAATCGAAAATGAATCTTGATGTGAATGAAAGGGGAGAGGGAGTGGGAAAGGGGATGGTTGTGGGTGGGAGGGATGGTATGGGGGGGAAGCCATTGTAATCCATAAGTCGTACTTTGGAAATTTATATTCATTAAATAAAAGTTAAAAAAAATTTAAAAAAAGAAAAAAATAACAAAATAAATAAATAAATAAATAAAAAGTTAAAAAAAAATTGAGGTCATATCAAGTATCTCTTCTTATCAAAATGGAATGAAGCTAAAAATTAACAACCAAGAATGTTTTAAAAAAGTAACATATGGAGAATCAACAAACATGTTCCTGAAGGAACAATGCCCCATAGAAGACATCAAAAGAGGAATCAAAATCGTTTTTAAGAAAATCCCACAAATAAAGCTAAAGTCAAAAAATAAATCTAATAAAAATATATAAGACTTCTGCAAAAAATGAGAAATTAAAAAAATCCATGAAATGAAAAAGTCCACATATCAAAACTTATGGGATGCAGCAAAAACAGTGTTCAGAGAAATGTTTATAGCAATGAGAATCTATATAAATCAATTGGAAAGGGTGAAATAAATGATCTAACAATGCACCTCAAAGACCCAGAAAAATAAAAACAAGTCAAACCCAAAATTAGATAAAGGAAGTAAATAACAAAAATTTTGGTAAAAATAAACAAAGTAGAATAAAAACTATAAAAAAGAACAATGAAATAAGAGTTGCTTTTTGAAAAAAAAATTGTTAAACTGAGGCTGAGCAACAGCAAATAAAGAATGAGCATCCATATTAATAAAATAAGAGATGGAACTGAAATGTTATAACTGGATGCCACAGAAATACAGATAATCATTAGGAATTATTTCACACAGTATATGAACAACACTGGCAAATCAGAAGATGGGGGTAGTTTTCTGGACACATGTATTTGCTAAAATTGAGGCACAAAGACACAGAAAATCTGAATAGATTGATAATCTAGATTGAGACTGGATCAGTAATAAAGAGCCTCCTAACAAAGTGAAACTCAGGACTGCATGGCTTCACTGCTGAATTCTACCAAACTTTTAAAGAAGAATGAATCCCCACTTTTCTTAAACTATTCAAAAAATTGAATGAGAGGAATCTCTTCAAAGTTCATTTGATGATATTAGAATTACATTAATGCCAAAAGAAGACAAAGATACAAAAAAACCCACACAACTACACAGTAACATCCCTGATGAACATAGATGCAAAAGTCCTCAACAAAATACTAGCACTCAAATCCATCAATTCTTCAAAAACATCATCTACCCAGACAAAACAAAATTTATAGCAGGGATTCAGGGTTGATTCAGCATATGCAAATCAATACATGTGATATATCACATCAGCAAAATAAAGGATAAAAGTGATATGAGTATCTCAATAGATGTAGAGAAAGCTTTTGATAAAATGCGATATCCTTTCTTGATGACAACCTTAAAAACTGGATAAATAAGGAACATACCACAATACAATTAAGGCAATAAATAACAAACACACAGAAAGAATCATATTGAAGAGCAAGAATTTTTTCCACTAAGATCCAGTAACTCTCACGGATGCAATTCTCAATATAATTGTTGAATATAGCTCTGTAAGTTTTAGCCAGAGACATTAGGCAAGAAAAAGAATCAAAAAGATACAAATTCAAAAGGAGGAAGTTAAATTATCCCTGTTTGCAGATTACATGACCCTTTATATAGGGGAACCATAAGATTCCAATAGGAATTATTAGAGCTCAGAAGAAAACTCAGTAAAGTAGTGGGATATAAAAACAACACATAACAATCTCTACAATAAAAATGACAAAGCATTATGGAAAGAAATAGAAGACACACAAAAATAGAAAAGGCTTCTATGTTCATGGATTGAAAGAATTAATATCATAAAAATGTCTGTACTACTGAAAGCAATTTATAGATTTTGATGCATTACCAGTCAAAATTCCAAGGATATTATTTACAGAAATAGAAAAATCAATGATAAAATCCATTGGAAACACAAAAGGCAGACAAAGCAAACTTAAACAATAAAAACAAGGCTGGAGGCATCACAATACAAATTTTTAAGACATACTGCCAGACTTTTATAATGAAACTAGCCTGGCATTGGCACAAAAATAGACATGTAGGCCAATGGAAAAGAATAGATACCCCAGAAATTCACCCACACATCAACAACCAACTAGTCTTTGACAAATGAGCTGAAATTATTCCCTCAAGAAAGGACAATCTCTTCAATAAATTGTAGTGGGAAAACTGGATTTCCATATGCACAACAACACATGAAAGAAGACCCTTGCCTTATTCTCTATACAAAAAGTATGACACAGTGGATCAAGATTCTAAACTTAAAACCTGCAACCATCAGATTACTAGAGGAACACATTGGGGAAACACTGCAAGACATTGGCACAAAGACTTCTTGGATAATACCCCCAGAAGCAAGGCAATATAAAAGCAAAAATGTAGAAATGTATCATATCAAGTTAAGAAGTTTTGCATAGTGAAGGAGACAATTAAGAAAGTGAACAATTGACAGAATGGGAGAAAGTATTTGTTAATTATTCAACTAATAAAGGGTTAATATCCTGAATGTATAATCAGCTCAAGAAACTCCACAACAACAAAGCAAACCTTCCAACAACTTTAAAACAGACAATCCAGTTAAGAAATGAGCAAAGGATATAAACAGATTCTATTCAAAAGATGAATAAAATGATCAACAACATATGAAGAAAATGCACAGGATCACTACCCATCAATGTAATAACATAATACACACTACAAAAATGGCAATTCAAATAAAAATCACAATCCGTATCATTCCTCTCCAGTCAAAATGGCTATTACCCCAAAATCAAAAAAGAGCAAATGCTGATACAGTTGTGGAGAAACAAGTACCAACACGCTCTCGGTGGGAATACAAATTGCTACAATTATTTTGGAAAACAATATGGAATTTCTACAGAAAGTACAAATAGGTCTACCATATGACACAGCTATCCTTCTTATGGTACTATATCAAAAGGAAATGAAGTCAGCATATGAAAGAGATAATAGCACACCTAAGTTAACAACAGAGCAATTCACAGTAGCAACAGGTATGGAATCAAACCAGATGTCTATCAACTGACAGTTGGATAAAGAGCTGTAAAAAAGGATGAAATTCCATTTCCCCAAAATGGATGAAATTGGAAATCACAATGCTTAGTGAAATATGCCAGACACCAAAAGACAAGCATCATATTTTCTCTTATTTGCTTAAGTTACTATATAGACTATAAAAATATTGCAGATGCCATATCATTCAGTATTTTGGTATGAATAGTGCTTCTCTGAATGATACTATGTGAATGACAATATATTCTTCTTTCTCAATGTTAAAAAAAGGAAATAGAAAAGCGGAAATTGTTAGGACTCTTGGGATATCTAATGCTTTTGTTTGCAATTTGGATGTTAATGTGTTCAGAGGATGAAAAACTCATTTATTTGTACACTGTGTTCATTTCTTAGCATAGGTACTGTATTTAAATAAAATATTTAAATAACAACTAAAACATTTTAACTAAATTGGATTTGGAAAGAATGTACCCCAACACAATGAAGGACAATGGCTAGTATCATATGGAATTGGGAAAGTTGAAGGCTTTCTCTCTAAGATTTGAAATAAGACAAGGATCACCACTTTTCCCACTTTCTTGAACATAATACTGGAACTTCTAACTGGAGCATTTAGGCAAAAGAGAGAAATAAAGTGCATCCAAATAGGCAAGAGGGAAGTCAAGCTGTCAATATTTGTAGATACATGATATTATACATAGAAAACCTTAAAGTCTCATATTAAAACTGTTAGAAATAATAAACAAATTCAGTAAAGTTACAGGACAGTAAGTATGCATACAAAACCCAGTAATTTTGCTATATGCTAGTACTGAATCATCTGAAGAAGAAATTAAGAAAGCAATGTAATTTCCAAAAGCTACAAAAAATACCAAACAATCCAATAATAAAGTGGTAAATGAATTCACCAATGGAAACTATAAATCACTAATGACAGGAATTTTTATTTACTTTTTCTTAATATAAAAAGAAAAGATTTCATGTATTTTATAAGTACAATTTTTTTAAAAAAAATATTTATTTATTTGAAAGGCAGATTTACAGAGAGAGAAGAAGAGAGCAGGAGAGAAGTATCTTCTAACCACAGGCTCACTCCCCAAATGGCCACAATGCCTGAAGCTGGGCCAGTCCAAAGCTAGGAGACAAAAACTTCTTCCAGGTCTCTTACATAAGTGCAGGGGCCCAAGTAGTTAAACCATCCTCTGCAGTTTTCCCAGGTACACTAACAGGGAGCTGGGTCAGAGTTGAAGCTGGGACTCGAATCAGTGTTTGTATGGGATTGCCAACATTGCAGGATGTAGCTTTTACCTCCTACACTAAATTGTTGGCCCCTCATAAGTATGATTATAAGAAGATAATGATACTTCCCTCCTTCCCCTTCTGCTAACTCCAGCTCCCCTTCTTCCTTTCCTTCCTTTTTGTTAATTAATTTTCCCAAAGGCATAATTTCAATCTGCTCTGCAATCACAGGTTTACTTCACCACAATGTTCAGCGAGTAAAAAGTAGGATGACCACAGTTCCACAGGAGTATAAAAAAGGGCTAAAAACAACAATCATATATCACAAGATGTCCATTTCATTCCTATACATTTTTTGCAGTCTTTATTAACTGTTACATATTGGAGAAAATAAATGATATTAGTCTTTTTGAGACTGGCTTAGTTCACTAAGCATTATGGTTTCCAGTTGTATCCATTTGTTGTAAAAAGAAGGATTTCATTTTTTAATGGTTGAGTAGTATTCCATAATATATATGTATCACATTTTCTTTGTCCAGTCATCAGCTGTTGGACATCTGTGTTGATTCCATATCTTAGCTATTGTGAACTGAGCTGCAATGAACATGGGAGATACAGATAACTGTTTCATATGCTGATTTCATTTCATTTGGTTAAATTCCCAGGAGTAGGATGGCTGGGTCATATGGTAGATCTATTTTCAAATTTCTGAGGAATCTCCATACTATATTTCATAATGGTTGTATTACTTTACATTCCCATCAACAGTATATCATCGTACCTTTTCCCAACATCCTCACCAGAATCTATTATTTTTTGATTTTTGGATGATAGCCTTTCCAACTGGAAAATGAAATCCACTGGTCAGTGATTTATTTACAGTCCCCTGTTTATTGCAGGAATATATATTCCCAGAAGACAATAAATGGAAATAGCCTAACCATCCCTCCACTGATGAATGGGTAAAGAAAATGTAGTAAATATACATAAAGGACTACTACTCAGCCATAACAAGGATGTAGTTTTGTCATTTTCAATAATATGCTGGAACTGGGGGTCATTTAATGAAATATGCCAACCCATAAAAGACAGATATCTCATGATTTTATTCCCATATGGGGTCTAGAAAAAGTGTATTCATGGAAGTTAAAAATATAACACTATTTAACAAAGGCTTGGGAGGGGAGTTGAGAAGGGCAGTTGAGGAAATGGTGATTGATGGGTACTAGGTTATCTCTAGATTGGAAAAAGAATTTCTGGGGATTATCTCATTGTAGTGTGGCTACAGATATTGTTAACATCTTTATATTTATCTTCTTTAAAAACTACATTATAAGAGTTTGTATAGTTTTACTTTAAAGCATTGTTTAAGGCTCAAAAACAAATATATTGACCCTTATTGGACATTACACAATGTATACACGCAGTTAAACACCATATAATACACCCTAATTATATACAATTTGTAGAAAAAATATATTTATGACATTATAACAGAAAAGCTTTTATCAATATTTTGAATAACAGTTTAATTCTTACATATTACATGAGAAAATATATTTTATATTTTGAAAAATTAATGAATCAGAAAGTCTTAACTTTTACTAAGTTCTATCCTCTCACCATTGCAGTATCAAAAATATAAATCCAAATCTGGACAGAGAAATAAACACATCCATAACACAATTGGGCGCTTTTTTTTTTTTTTTTTTTGACAGGCAGAGTGGACAGTGAGAGAGAGAGACAGAGAGAAAGGTCTTCCTTTGCCATTGGTTCACCCTCCAATGGCCGCCACGGCCAGCGCGCTGCGGCCGGCGCACCGCACTGATCCAATGGCAGGAGCCAGGTACTTCTCCTGGTCTCCCATGCGGGTGCAGGGCCCAAGCACCTGGGCCATCCTCCACTGCACTCCCTGGCCACAGCAGAGAGCTGGCCTGGAAAAGGGGCAACCGGTACAGAATCCTGCGCTCTGACCGGGACTAGAACTCGGTGTGCCGGCGCCTCAAGGTGGAAGATTAGCCTAGTGAGCTGCGGCGCTGGCCAATTGGGCACTTTTTATATACCTCTCCTAGAAATTTACAGATGAGGAAATAATAAGTAATATAATAAGAGTTTTAATAACATAATAACTGCATTTAGTATAATAGACATTTATATATGTATTTTTGTTCCAATAAACTGTAGATATGTATTATTTTAAAATAACCATGAAAATCACAAAAAAATCAGCATGCTATTATTCCACAAAGGTAATATCTACTACTTCTAAACCAGATAAATTATACAAAACAATTTTTCCAGGCACAACAATCAAGCAATTAAAAAAACATTAAGCAGAAACACATATTAAAAACACGTGTATTCACTTACACTTCTAATTCACATCTGACATTTGTTGGAAAGTATTTTTAAATGCATTTTTCTAAGTAGATTAAAGGTGATACTGAAACATGCTATCACAAAAGTTTTCAAAAATAAGGATAGAATCATATATAAAAATCTAGCTTATAAAATTCATTGAGAAATTTTAGAGTTTTATGAACTATCTTCGATTTTAAAAATCAACCAGATAAAACTAAAGGAAAGGAGAATAGGCATTAACACACATAAAGGAGATAGCTATTAACTGGAGAAATAAAAGTATGAATAAGCAACTTTGGGTATAAGAAACATGGTACAAACACAGATAGAGATTTAACACCTGAAAACCCTGTAACTTCATACCGTTTAGTTTGAAAATGAGGTCATAAAATTTTATCAAAATTATATAATTATATATCTCACTAAAAAGGCCTTCTAATCCTTTCTCTCTCTCCATGCCTTCAGGAACTCCTAGAACCCAAATGTTGCTTTTTTAATAGTATCCTGTAGATTCCCAACAATATGTTTTAGATTTCTAATTTCCTCTTCTTTTCTTTGGTCTGACTGTATCCTTTCCTGTTCTCTGTCTTCTAAGTCCGATATTCTCTCTTCTGCTTCACTCATTCTGTTTTTAAGGCTCTCTAATGTGTTTGTCATTTGATCTATTGAATTCTTCACTTCATTATGATTTCTGGTCACTATCACAGTTTCATGTTCTACTAGTTGTTTCATTTCATTTTGACTCCTCCTTAATATTTCATTTTCATGAGGGAGATTTCCTATCTTGTCCATTAAGGATTTTTGTAGTTCAAGAATTTGTTTTTGAGAACTTCTTAATGTTCTTATCAATTTTTTGAGATCTGCTTCTTGCATTTCTTCTATGTCATCATCTTCATAATCTTGAATTGGGGTGTCTTTTTCATTTGGTGGCATCATATTGTCTTCCTTGTTCTTGTTACCTCAGTTTCTGCGTTTGTTTGACATTGTGGAGATATTCTTTGGTTTCTTCGATGTGGTGCTTTTTTTCTCGTTATCCTATGACTCTAGATTAAGTGGACTGTCTGCTTTTGATGGATCCTTAGAGGCTGTGATGGGTGTGGCCAGAGAGCTCTGCTTGGTTCTTCAGGGTTAAGGGTGTGCCAAAGGTGACTCACCCAGATTTTTCTCTCACTTACTCGCTCTTTCTCTCTCTCTCTCTCCCTCTCTCTCTCTCTCTTTTTTTTTTTTTTTTTTGACTCAGAAGGGAAGTAATTCCACACAGCTGAGTGGAAGTGAGGGTAGTTGATGTATGAAATCTGGCCCTGTGGGTATTCATCTGCTCTACTCCTGGGACCACACAAAGAGTTTATGCAGCCCTCCGTGTGGTCTCAAATTTCTCTGCAGTCTCTCATCGAGTTGCCAAGGTTACCAAGTTTGTGTACTCGGTGAGTTCTCTTGCGCTCCCCTCAGATTTTCACAGTCTCAGTTCGTTAGCTCCACACTTTAACTAGGTCCTAACCTCCTGTTATTTCTCCCCACCAGAGTTTCTGCTTGGCTAATGGTTTTTCTGCTTGGCAAATGGTGGGCACCGCTTTAAATACGTAAAATGGCACCTGCTCTTTGTCTTGCTCGGCTTTGTAAGGTAAATGGAGAGATAGGCTGGTGTCCATGCCGGTTCCACTTATTTATTCGTGTTTTTCTCTCCTCCAGTCAGCCTGGTGAATTTTCCCAGTGGGGCTTCAGGCCTCGTTCCCTCTAGGCTCTTTCTGCCATTCCCTGCCAATGTCTCAGGTTACCAAGGTTTTTATCTCACCTCCCCTTCCAGCACTGGTGCGCAGACTCTGTAGCTGGGCTTCCACGTGGTGGGCAACCTTGTTCTCCCTGTAGTCACATCTCCATGTCACATCCACTAGATCCAGAAGAGTTTCCTCTGCAATTTTTCCCTGATCCTTTTCCTGAGGCTATAGTAACTCCACTTTTATTAAACTATCTTTTCCTGGACTATCGGTGCACGCCCTCACTATTCCACCATCTTGGCTCCGCCCCCCGACCATGGTACTTTCACCAATATGTTCTGACCTCAAAACCTTCACCCCAAGTATATCTCACCGCAGCCCTGACAGAAACCCTTGAAAGCACGAGTATTTTTCAAATCACAGGGTGGTGTGTGAGCAAGCCAAATTTATTTAAATCTTGGAGATTATTTGCATTTGCTCATTTTTCTACTATGTTTATTGATGGAAGTTAAAAACAGCTATAAGGAAGACAGTTGAGGGTTTCTGAATACTTCATATTTAATATATAAAATGTGATAATAATTGTGATTAATCAATTTTGCTCATTATTAAAAGGGAGAAACTGTAGAAGGGAAAGGAAAGAGTTGCCTGTATACTCACTTTTAAATTTTTTAAAAGTTTTAACTGAATCATAAAATTGTACATATTTATGGGTAGTGTGATATTTTGATATATCCATTGTATATCTACTGTATCATGTCCAATCAAGCTAAACATATCTATTTTCTACAAAACTTATTTCTTAATTGTGAAAGCATTCAATACACTTACTTCTGGCTTTCTGTTTTTGGAAAAATCTACAGTATATTATCATCATCATATGATAGAACACCCTCTTTTTAAGATGGTAACTATAAAAGTTTATAGCTCCATGTCAAGATAAAAAGAAGCAATAATTTGAATAAAATATACATAATCTCATGGTCAGGATGCATATGTACAAATACCCATAAATCACACATTCTTGCTGTTTATCCTTTCTCATGTTGTTCTTTCAGGCTGAATTAGTCTTCATTTTTTTTTTCTGTTCAAACACCAAGTCCTTCAAGCATTAATGTGCTTCAGTTCCTGCCTGTAGCACTATGGAATTAACCCATATTTAGTGAATAACTCTTGTCCCTCTTTTCCTCTCTGTTGGCTTTATAATTCACTTGAGCTCTTAATTGATTAACATATATATATATATTTATCATTTATAGCATCAGATTATGAAATGTCAGTCTTTTTCATCCTTTAATAGTAAATAGATAAATTTCTGAGTGTAATAGGTGCCGAGTAAATGTTTACTGGATAGAAATTTGGTTTGAATAGTTTGATTTATGTATTTGAAGAAAAATAACCTAAAATTCTAAAGCAATTTAAAATTCAAGACAAATACTCCAATGTATTTCTTTCCCATTCAAGTATTAGCAACCACATGTATGATGATAATCCCTCATCTTTGACTACTGTCATCTTATTGCCTTAGGTTAAATTGCAGAGTAGGAAATAAGCATAGAGAGTAAGAAACTTGTCCAAGTTATAAAATAATTTAAGAAAATATCCTTGTAGTGCTTCTAATATTTTTCTTAGATACTAATGTTTGTTAATTCCCTATCTGAGGTATCAACATAATATACATTTGTCAATGATGCTTGCTTTCATGCAATTAAGTTCAACTATTGCTTTCTTGATAATTATTATTTATTATATTGAGATCTAAAGGAGATAAAAAGAATTGTAAGAAATAGTGTGTCCATCTTCCATAAGCTGATTAAATAACGAGATGACTCATAAACATATAAAAATTTTAGATAGCTGCAGAAGCAAAATACGATGATGAAATAGATAACAAATCAAAAATCATAATGTTGTCAGAAATTCCAGCTTGAAACTGTTAGGGAAACTAACGGCAGAAGCATGCATGTATTTAGCATGAGTGAAGTATAGTTCAAACAGATAATACTGAAATATTTGTAAGAACTTATCCTGGGCTCAGGAATAATGAGTGTGCCTCAAATTTTGATTTGTGTTGGACTTCAACAGTTACTTGTGACTCTGTCTGTGTCCTCCTATAGCTAAGCTCCTTTGTCTTCCTGATTTTTGGCTTAAGTTTCTTGTTATGTTTTTGGAAAATATACGAAAGATTGCCCAATTTCATGGTGATATTAATGACTACTATTTACTTAGCAAATATTATGTGTCATGCTATTATGCAATTTATATTATAGTTACCCTGAATGGTAAATAACATTTTTTTACATTCATAAATGAGGCAAAATGTTTTAAAAATGAGAAAATAATTTAGGTATTAAACTTTTTTAGGTTACATAACTAAGGTAGTGGTGCAAGTAGATTCACATCTTATTCTGTTGAATTTAAATTGCTGAAGTCTTGGTAAAGTACTTGGCACAGCAAAAGATGGAGAGATTACTTCATCTGGGCAGTAACTAAAAAGGTTTCATAAAATAAGTTACATTGGTGTCATCCTTTCAATAAAGAGTAGTATTTGATTGATGAGGTGGATGAAATTCCAGGTAGAGGGAATATAATGAACCATTAACCATACAATGTTAGGAATATATTTGAGAAATGATGTGAACTCCAGTCACTTGTAGGTGAGATAGAGTGAAATAAAATTCGTGCAGAAACATGGTAGAAATTCTATTGAATTAATCTGTTCTTTTAATTTGCTGCAAGATGGGAAGCCATTGAAAATTTTGAGCAATCAATGACCTGGGGATAAGAAGATTACTTTATATTTTTGCAGAGAGGTTGCTGGAAATTTTGTTTTTCCTGATACTAATTAAAAAGGTGTTAGCAAAAAAATAATTGAAGTAATTGGAGACAAGTTCCCATTGAGGATTAGCTGAAGCTGTGTAGAAGATTTCTCATAAAAGGAAAATACCTTTAAGGCACTGAGACAATCTCTTGCAGAGAAGTCACAGGAATGCATGTCTGAAGTCTCTGAGAGGGACCTCAGATGCATATCCTTGGATCTAAAAATTGGTATAGTTCACATAATTAGATTGCCTAATTAAGTAGCCATAGTTTTGTGTTTATATAATGGCAGGTTATAATTCCCCATTTAGGATCTGGAACAAGCATATGAACTGGGAACTAGACAATCACACGAAGATGTATCAAATGGGCAAACCATTTGGCTCTGTTAGCTCTATTAGTTCACTATAGTATCCTTGGGCAGTAGATGGAACATGTCTACAGAAGCGCTAATCTGCTATGCCTATTTTAAGAATTCTGTTTCAGTTGCATGTATTTTTTTCCTACTCTCCTTCATACCACTAGAGGTTGCACCAGCAACCAAGAACTATTAGGCAGAAACCATAGAATTTCTGTTTGGTATTTAAGAGTTGTTCGTTAAGCTAACCCTTATTATGGCCATGGCTGTATGGTGTTTTTTTTTTTAATATTTATTAAAAGAGAGAAAGATGAGAGATGAGAGATGAGAGATGTCTTCCATCCGCTGGTTCACTCCCCAATTGGCCGCAATGGCCAGAGCTGCATCTATCTGAAGCCAGAAGCTTCCTCCAGGTCTCCCATGTGAGTGCAGGGGCCCAAGGACTTGAGCCATCTTCCAGTGCCTTCCCAGGCCATAGCAGAGAGCTGGATCTTAAGTGGAGCAGCCAGGTCTCAAACCAGTGCTCATATGGGATGCCAGCTGTGCAGGCAGCAGTTTCACCTGATACACCAGAGGCCGGCCCCTGTATGGTGTTCTTACTTCAAAGTCCAGGCACAGTATTTTTATGGTACTGGGATGCACATGTACAAATAATAATAACAAGATGTATACTTTGCAAAAATTACTAATCAAGTGGGGATAGTTTTAGGCAATTTTTTCTTTCTTCTGCTAGAGGAAAGCCATAGATTAATTATGCTCTTACAGCATAATAAAATTGCACTTATTTTCCAGTTAAAAAATACCATTAGATAAGCAACTAACTTCCAGAGTAAAGATCAGAAGGAAAAAGAAGGGAAGAGAGAGATTTCAATCATCCCTATCATACTGCCACATAAAACTTAAGAGGTTAGCATGGCCTGTAAACTACAATGTGAGTGGGTTCCAGAGTTGTGTAGCTCATGACCTGTCCAAACTTACCCAAGGGTTGTACACAGGGAGAATTATACTGTGGACTTTTACTGAAGGAAGGAGTGTATATAAAGCATGTGAGAAATGTCCAAACTTAGCAGATGGAGAGAAAAGGAAGACAAGGCAGCAAGGGAAAGAGGAAGAGGTCAGAGAGGTGCACATTGGTTCACGACGGTATGATGGCCACATCTGTGTTCTTTTGTCTGCATGGTATCCAAAAATTTTGTCATAATGAAAATTTTCAATGTAAAATCAGTCTGTGAGCCTTTCTTTCTAATTTTACGCCTCTCTCTCCCCCCTTCCTCTGTGTCTACCTGCCTCTTTGTTTATGTGTCTCTCATCTATTCTGTGTATGTGCGACACACACACGCACACACACATCCATTATTTGGAATCCTCCCTGTTAGTTTCATGGTCAGATCAAATCAGCTCATTAGAGCTAAATGTTCTTTGATAAAGCACTATTTACCCTCAGAAGTGGTTGCTCCTTCTTAAATTGATGTGTTAACTAACTTCATTCCCTTGCTCACTCTGTAGAGAACACTTTGATTTTAAAGCCTGATCTTCCTCTGAGGAATTACATTTGATCATTAACATTTTCTTAAAGATTTATTTTTATTTATTTGAAAGACAGAGTTACAGAGAGGTAGAGCCAAAGAGAGAGAAAGGTCTTCCATCTGCTGGTTCACTCCCCAAATGTTCACAGTGATCAGAGCTGAACTGACCGAAGGCAGGAGCCAGGAGATTCTTCCAGGTCTTCTACATAGGTGTGAGGGCCCAAGGACTCAGGCCATCTTCTACTGCTTTCCCAGGCCATTAACAGATAGATTTATTGGAAGAGGAGCAGCAGGACTTGAACCGGTCCCATATGGGATGCTGGCAGTACAGGCTGGGGCTTTAAACCATTGCACCACAGCACAGGACCCTCATTGAAATTTTAAGGGAGGACTATTATGTTGCTATTCAATAACCCATATCTTACATTATTTCTGTAAAGGAATGTTTAAATTGGTTACCATTATTTAAAAGTTGAAAGTCATCCTATCAACACTTGATCATCAGCATTTGATAACACTATTGCTGAGGCTGTAGGTCCAAAAGCTGAATTTCAAAAGCTATACCCTTAGGGACATTTTTTTCCCAAAGAATGGAATAATTAGCTCCTAAGAAATGGCACAGCTACACAATGTCAGTGTAATTAAGCGTGCTGCTGCCAAAGTCAGACAAGCCTACATTTATGTCATTCTGCCTGATGCCAAAGCCAATATATTTTTTGCTTATTATTTTATAATCACCACTTAGAGGAAGTTCAAGGAAGCTTCATGAATTCCAGGAAAACCATAAAATAAGACCAGCTACTATCCTGGCCATGCTTCAATATTAAAACATAGTCATTTAGTCAACCCCTACCACTTGTCTTTTGTAGCAAAGTGCCAATTACATAGGAGTTATTCTGCTCCCTAAAACCATCCGAAGAGAATTTTAAACAACTTTGTCCTGAATCAGCGGCAATGGGTAATAATGTAAATCAACAGTGAAAAGCAAATTTGATTAGAATTTTATATTTTAGGACAAGGCCTAAGTAAATGATGAATTAATTTGACTTATTTTTCCTTGGCTCCTTTTCATCTGCTTTTAACCATCTCTATTGGGGAGTGGGGCAGCTCTTACTTTTGGCTTCACGTGATAATGTTGCCCTCATTACCAATCTTGGTGTTAAGACTTCACTCTCATGGCGACTGGAAGGGGCACAGGGTATTTAACAGAGCTCAGACTTCACCAAGTACAGTGATTCCATCTCCCTGCACACTGATAAGTCTGTGGGTGGAGCTTGACCCAAGAATGCAGCATTGTCAGATAAAATACAAGATTTCCATTAAAATTTGAATTTCAAATAACTAATAACATTGCCAAATATTTCAGGTACACTCATACCAATATAGACTAATACTAAATTTATGTTTGTTACATGTCTGAAAACCAATTTAAAAGTGTCCTTTAGTTTTGTTAGCCAAATCTTGCAAGACTGAAAGTAGAACCAGAGCCCTCTTTTGCTTCTTGTTCTAATGAACATTAAGAGAAAGAATTTCTATTGTGGAGGTTAGAGCACAATGAGATGGAAATGCATATGGTAGTCATTTTCCCTGATGAATGAATGGAAAGATTCTCCTGAAAAAAGTAAGCCAGGGGAAAACATATACTCGAGATGGTGGAAGCATTAAAGTCTTCTGAATTCCAGCTCCTAGCCCCAGGCCCAGGTTCAGCAGCTCTCCTTTTTGATCCTATGCACACTTCTCAGTATCTTTCCAAGCTATGTGAACAATGTGTTACTCTTTCCCTTAATGACAGGTGTGAGTTGAACACCAGCGCCTTCACTCTGTGTTTTTCACACTCTGTGCTTCCCCTGCTATTCTCCAGCTCTCTCCCCAGATGCTCTCTATGGACTCAGTTTACCCTTCACAATGTAACACACACTCAGACCTCCTCTTCCCATCGGAGCAGCCACACACTACCTGGCACACTGTTTTCCCCTAAAAGGATCTGAAACGCATTTTTGAAGAAATCAGTGGACTGAGACCCAGGAAATAAGGTGTCAGAGCAACATCTTCTTTTTAAAGAGAGATCTGTGAAGCAGAGTTAATAGTAAGACAGGGCTGTCAATAACAATTCCTCATATTTTAGCTCGAAACTGTTTTTATTCTTCTTCCCAGTGTGAGGGTAGAGGAACACAATTTCCTTCTTCTGATTGGTAGAAACATGTTGTTGCTTTTCTCATCTCAAGGAGAAATAATTATTTCAAAATCCTCAGTTTTTGATGCCTTTATTATCTTGCTACATCACTCTCTACCGTTTGCCAGTGGCTCATATTAGAAGCCATCTTTTAAGAGGCAAGACCATCCCAAAGAATGAACATATGGAACTGTACTCACTAGTGGGCAGTTGAT
Source organism: Oryctolagus cuniculus (assembly GCF_051225735.1). Lineage (NCBI taxonomy): Eukaryota > Metazoa > Chordata > Mammalia > Lagomorpha > Leporidae > Oryctolagus > Oryctolagus cuniculus. The sequence continues at coordinate 65,519,076 of NC_142870.1, forward strand.
CCCCTGTTAACACCATAAAGGCCTTTGTGGACCAAATCTTTCATGAATTAAAGGAGGAACTGGAACACTTTTAATTTATGGTATATGTGAGGAGGTCTTTGAAAAGTTCCTTTAATGTGTATATCATGAATAGAAAAGCTATGAGTGGATTTCAAAATTCCTTTTTGCACTCATACAAACATTTTAATTCCATCTTCCAGGAGCTTGTTTAAGTATGCTAAGAAAAATTGTTGTTCTCTACAAAAAAACTATTCTTTATTCCTTCAAAAAATGTGGAGTTGAAGTTGTTCAAAATATAGATAATGACAACAAAAGCTTGGAGAGACAAAAAGGACAATAAAGTAGGTACTTTTTACTTCATTGCTATGTCAAGTAAAGTTATTTTTTTTAAAGATTTATTTATTTGAAAGGCTGAGTGGTAGAGTGTCAAAAAGAATGAAAAGAGAGAGAGAGAGAGAGAGAGAGAGAGACAGAGACAGAGAGAGACAGAGAGAGAGAGAGAAAGAGAAAGAGAGAAACTTCCATACCCTGGCTCACTGTTCAAGTGGCTCTAATAGATAGGGCTGGGCCAAGCAGAAGCCAAGAGCCAGGAACTCCATTCTGGTCTCCCACGTAGCAACCAGGACACAACAACTTGGGTCATCTTGGGTTGCTATCCAAGCCCATTAGCAGGAAACTAAATAGGAACCAATGAGGTCAGGACTTGAACCAGTATTCTGATATATACCAGTGTTGCAAGTGGCAGCTTAAACCACTGCAGTACAACACTGGCATCTATATGAAGTACTTTTAAAAGACAAAGTAAAATTGTCAATAGGGTTCAAAAAATAAATCATACAAAAATTGTAATGTACATAAGTAGAATTGACATTTGGAGATTTGATTATTATTCACAGCCTTTGTCAATACTCTTGAGGAACAGTGGTTTTTCTAGTTACCATTTGTTGAATTCTTTATTTTGTGGAGGGTTAAGCTTGTGACTATAAAGTACATTGAAAATATGTCATTGCAAAAATGGAATAAAAAGTAAGGAAGGAAGGAGGTGGGAAGCTGGGAGTGAGTGAGGGACAAAGGGTAGGGTGGGAAGTATCATTATGCTCCTAAAACTGAATATAAAAAGTACATGAAATTTGTTTCTTTTATATAAATAAATATATAATAAAAGGTAAAATTGAAAAAAATGAATTTGGAAATAAGGAGAGTAAAAAAGTGAAGATGGTTGAGAAAAAAGCAAGCAAAAACTGCACACCTTCTTCCAGGTTGTTAGCACCTGTTGGATTAATTGCTTAACTAAATCTCTCCCTAAATATGGAGGTGCTCACTGACAGCTTTAGCATAAGGAGTTTCCCACTTCTGTAAATGTCAAGTCAATTGGTTTTAGATTCATGACATTAGTCGCAAGCATATAAATATAGCATATTATCTGGCCATAGGTTCTGATGAGACTCAGTTTGTAATCTTTGCTATCTCTTCCTAGAAAACTTGGGAAACACAACAGGATATATTACAGTCAAGTGTAAGGCCCAATATCAAGCATCCTAGTGGTAGGCGTTTGACCGTGTAGTTAAGGTGCTGCTTAGGATATCCACACTCCGTATCAGAATAGCTGAGTTTGACTCCGAGCTTCTGTCTCCGGCTTTCTGATAATCTGCCACATGGGAAGCAGAAGTGATGATTATAGTAGTTGAGTTCCTTGCCATCCTGTTCCAAGTTCACCCGTGGAAGAACTTGATTGAATTTCTGGTTCCCATCTTTGTCTTCTGGCCAATTATGAGCATTTGGGGAATGAACAAGTGGATTTAAACTCTTCAATATGGCTAACCCACTCAGTTAAGTATGAGTCTGAAACAAAGGCACAGATCAAGAGCTTCATCTCAGACAGAACTGCTCTGAAACACTCTGATGCAGACTTAAATCATGTGAAATAAATAACTGTTCTTAACTCATATGGGGTCCAGAAGCCACCACTTGGCTATTAAAGACAAATTGGTCTCTATAGCTTGTCTTGAGTAGAATCTAACACAAACCAACTTTTTTTTTTTAAAAAATTATTTATTTATTGAAGAGACAGTCACAGTGAGAGAGAGGGAAGATGGAGAGAGAGATCTTCCATCCACTGGTCCACACCTCAAATGGCCATAAAAGCTGGAGCTGGGCCATATGTAGCCAGGAGCTAGGAGCTTCTTCCAGGTCTCCCATGTGTGTGCAGGGGCCCAAAAACTTGGGCCATCTTCCACTGCTCTTTCAGACCATAGCAAAGAGCTGGATTGAAATTGGAGCAGCTGGAACTTGAACTGGTGCCCATATGGGATGCTTAACCTAATATGCAACAGCACCGGCCCCAAACCAACCTTCTTTGTTTAACTACATATCTCTATTTTGAATAAGAATATTGTGGTTAAAGTAGAGGCAGGAGGAAGGGGTTAAAGGTGAAAAGAGTAGAGCAAGAAATGGGTAGGTAAGGGTAAGCAGTATTTGCTAAATGCTTTCCAGTTGGGTGAAATACCAATTTAACTATTATGTAGTCTTTGTTACTTCTTACTGATATACAATGTTAAAGACTTCAAAGAGAATCTATATACAAATTAACAAGATTTTCTACAAGAATATCCCTATGAAGTAAAGCATATGAGACAAAAGTGAGTCTCCAGGGATTAAGCAACAACATCAAAATCACTCAAATAACAACTAGCACAGACTAGAAAGTTTTCCAGCAAGAGTATCTTGTGTGATCTTCTCCATGAGCCACATTGATATGGAGACTTGTGATATGGACTTCTGTTTACTGCCATGCAAAGAAAGAACAGAACGGAATTTGGTTTGAGCCTGGTCCAAATGCCATACTCTAACAGGGCAAAAATAGCATCAATTATGCAGATGATTGGGGAAGACACCAGGACCTTAGAAATGGTGTTGTTATCAACGACTACATAAAGTAAGCTTCAAGGAGCTCCGGAGTTACAGAAAACAGAAGGGGAGATATGGAAATACAAATATTCTCAATAGCAGTTAAGGTAAATGGCATTGCTCTTGGCACTGCCTATGAACTCTATCTGATGGGAGAGAATAGTAAACCTGCAGATGACACTGTTACATCAGTTCTTCAGATCCATATTTTTATTATCTTTTTTAACTTTTATTTAATGAATATAAATTTCCAAAGTACAGCTTATGGATTACAATGGCTTCCCCCCCCATAACGTCCCTCCCACCCGCAACCCTCCCCTTTCCCACTCCCTCTCCCCTTCCATTCACATCAAGATTCATTTTCGATTCTCTTTATATACAGATCAGTTTCGCATATAGTAAGTAAAGATTTCCACAGTTTGCACCCACATAGAAACACAAAGTGAAAAATACTGTTTGAGTACTAGTTATAGCATTAAATCTCAATGTACAGCACACTAAGGACAAAGATCCTACATGAGGAGTAAGGGCACAGTGACTCCTGTTGTTGACTTAACAATTTGACACTCTTGTTTATGGCTTCAGTAATCACCCTAGGCTCTTGTCATGAGTTGCCAAGGCTATGGAAGCCTTTTGAGTTCACCGACTCTGATCATATTTAGATAAGGCCATGGTCAAAGTGGAAGTTCTCTCCTCCCTTCAGAGAAAGGTACCTCCTTCTTTGATGACCCGTTCTTTCCACTGGGATCTCACACACGGAGATCTTTCATTTAGGTTTTTTTTTCCCCAGAGTGTCTTGGCTTTCCATGCCTGAAATAAAACAACTATAAATTTCCAAAGTACAGCTTTTGGATTACAGTGGCTTTTTCCCTCCCAGAACTTTCCTCCCACCTGCAACCCTCCCATCTCCCGCTCCGTCTCCCATTCTATTCACATCAAGATTCATTTTCAATTATCTTTATATATAGAAGATCGATTTAGTATATATTAAGTAAAGATTTCAACAGTTTGCTCCCACACAGAAACAGAGTGTTAAGTACTGTTTGAGTACTAGTTATAGCATTAATTTACATTGTACAACACATTATGGACAGAGATCCTACATGGGGAGTAAGTAAACAGTGACTCCTGTTGTTGACTTAACAATTGACACTCTTGTTTATGGCATCAGTAATCACCCTAGGCTCTAGTCACGAGTTGCCAAGGCTTTGGAAGTCTTTTGAGTTCGCCAACTCTGATCTTATTTAGACAAGGTCATAGTCAAAGTAGAAGTTCTGTCCTCCCTTCAGAGAAAGGTACCTCCTTCTTTGATGGCCCCGTTCTTTCTACTGGGATCTCACTTGCAGAGATCTTTCATTTCATTTTTTTTCCAGAGTGTCTTGGCTTTCCATGCCTAAAATACTCTCATGGGCTTTTCAGCCAGATCCGAATGCCTTAAGGGCTGATTCTGAAGCCAGAGCGCTGTTTAGGACATCTGCCATTCTATGAGTCTGCTGTGTATCCTGCTTCCCATGTTGCAGATCCATATTTTAATATTGGGGATGGCTCTGAACAAGGTGACTCTTGTGGTTTCCTTGATTTAGGTTCTGTAATATATTCACTTATATTTTCTATTGCAGATATGCCTAAACCTAATTAATGACTAAAACTTTGAAAGTGTTCATATTATTAACTCATAAAATTGTATATTAATCACTCAATTTGGATACATATATTCTTGGCAAGATTATAGGAACAAGTTTCTTAGAAACTAGTTTTAATTGGGATTGTTTAAAGGAACTTTGTAGGATTACATTATCTTACACATAAGGAGACAGTTGCTTTATCTTGTGGTTTTACTGATGTGTTTTCCTATGGATTGGTGCCAATGATACTGGACAATGAGATGTATATAGAAGTCTATCAATATCCCCTTACTCTTCCTATTTCCTGCTTTGAATTAAAACAGGCATGCTGGAACTAGGACAAAAAGGGCAAAATATCTTTCATTTAATTTTAACATGGCTAAGTTACTGAGCTAATGAAATCAACTTCTTACTCTCATATATTTTGTGATAAAGCTCCATTTATTGTTTAAATTATTCCTAGTTGAGTCATTTTTTTAGTTAAAAAATTTATTCTGGGGCTGATGCTGTGGCTCAGTGGGTTAAAGCCGCAGCATGCAGCACCAGCATTCTATATGGGCATTGGATTCAGTCCTGGCTATTCCACCTCCTACCCATCTTCCTGCTAATGTGCCACAGAAAGCAGCAGAGGATGGCCCAAGTGCTTGGGTCCCCTGCACCCATGTGGGAGATCCGGAAGAAGCTCCTGGCTCCTGGCTTCGGCATGGCTCAGGCCGTTGCAGCCATTTAGGGAGTGAACCAGTAGATAGAAGCACTTTCCTTTCTCTCTCTTGTGTATCTCCATCTCTTGCTGTAGTTCTGCCTTTCATTTTAATAACTATGTCTTAAAAATGCACTTATTTGAAAGGCAAACAAGTGGAGGATCAGAGAGAGGGAGAAAGAGATCTTCCATTTGCTGATTCACTCCTCCAATGCCTGCCACAACTGGGTGGGAATGGACCAGACTGAAATCAGGAGTCTAAGAATCATTCTAGGTCTCCTACATGGATGACAAAGAACCACAATAAGTCACAATCTGCTTCCTCCACGGTGCAAATCAACAGGAAGATAGAACTGGAAGCAGAACCTAGACATTTGGATATAGAATGTGGGTGGCCCATGCCATACCTTAACTGTTGTGCCAAATGCCTATCCCCTAAGCAATTATTTTATTACTTCAACCAAAATCATATCCTAACTGAACCCTGAATTTCTGTCTTGTTTTCTCTTTCAACTTCCTTTCAGTCTTTCTGTCATAAGACTTTTTTTTTGGCTTTTTGTTTGACTAACATTTGTTTCCCCCTTTTTAATGTGAGATGAACCTTGGTGGGAGTCAGAACCAATTTTAAACTATAGAAATATTAACTCTATAAACTATAAACACTGAAAATGCCAGTACATGCATTGTGGCTTATTTGAAACTAGGGCTTGTGCAAATGTTCCAGCCCTCTGTTGGATGCACCCAGACCAGTTTTTGAGTGATGAGTCAATGACATGGAAAAATATGGGAAGTAAATAATTCTATAATAAGGGAAGTGGATAGCAAAATTGTTCTGAAACAGTAGTGGCAGCAGTAGCTCAGACATTGAATGCACTAACTCTTTCAGAGGCAAGCACAGATTCCTTGTCAGATCAAGTTTGTAGCCTCTACTGGATCTTGTTTCAAGTAGCAGAATTATGAGCAAGATAGTCCACCTCTCCTTGCAATTCAGAAAGCTGTCAATAGTCTTTTTTTCTAAAGGTTTACTTATTTTTGAAAGGCAGAGTTACAGAGAGGCAGAGGCAGAGAGAAATAGAGAGGTCTTTCATCTGTTGGTTCACTCCCCAAATGGCTGCAATGACCAGAGTTGGGCTAATCTGAAGCGAGGACCCAGGGGCTTCTTTTGGGTTTCTAACTCAGTCACAGGGGCCCAAAGACTTGGGCCGTCTTCTACTGCTTTCCCAGGCCACAGCAGAGAGCTGGATTGGAAGTGGAGCTGCTGGTACTTGAACCAGTGTCCATATGGGATACTGGCACTGCAGGCAGCAGCTTTACCATTGCATCACAGCACCAGCCCCACCAATACCCACCAATAGTATTCTTAATAAATTGGAAAGAATGGGTCATCAAAGAAGGAGGTACCTTTCTCTGAAGGGAAGAGAGAACTTCCACTCTGACCATGGCCTTGTCTAGAAATGATCAGAGTCAGTGAACTTGGGGGCTTCCATGGCCTTGGCAGCTCATGACAAGAGCCTAGGGTGATTACTGAAGCCATAAACAAGAGTGTCAATTTGTTAAGTCAACAACAGGAGTCACTGTGCACTTACTCCTCATGTAGGATCTTTGTCCTTAGTGTGCTGTACATTGAGATTTAATGCTATAACTAGTACTCAAACAGTATTTTTCACTTTATGTTTCTGTGTGGGAGCAAACTGTTGAAATCTTTACTTAATGTATGCTAAACTGATCTTCTGTATATAAAGAGAATCGAAAATGAATCTTGATGTGAATGGAAGGGGAGAGGGAGTGGGAAAGGGGAGGGTTGCAGGTGGGAGGGACGTTATGGGGGGGAAGCCATTGTAATCCATAAGCTGGCTAGGGAGGGGCGGAGCCAAGATGGCGGAATAGTGAGGGCGCGCACCGATAGTCCGGGAAAATTTAGTTTAATAAAAGGGGAGTTACGGTAGCCGCAGAAAATAGAACCAAAAAAATTGCAGGGGAAACCCTTCTGGATGGAGCAGGCATGAATCGGAGGACCTACTGGGAGAACAAGGTTGCCCACCGTGCAGAAGCCAAGTTGCGGGACCCAGCCGCAGAAGCCCCAGGGTCTACGCGACAGTGCTCCAAGGGGAGTGCATGCCACACAGACAACAGCGGGGAGACTTGGGACGCTCAGGGCTCTGAGTCCACACATCGGCGCTGGAAGGGGAGGTGAGCTCAATAACCCGAGACATTGGTGGGGAAACGGGGGTCAGAATCTAGAGGGGGGCCGGAAAGTGCAGCAAACTCACTACCGGAAAGAAGGAAAAAAAAAAGCTTCGGGGTTTCTCTTCCCCCTAACCTTGCAAAGGTTACAAGGCTGCAAGGCTTGAAGAATTCCCAAGAGACAAAGAGCAGGCCTCCTCTTTGGATTTACATATCAATGGGGGAGAGTTAAGGAACTGAGTCACTACAATTCAGTAGCCTAGGCAACCCAGTGGGAGTCCAGAGGAGCCAAAGACTGGAAGCTAAATACCATCAATTCTGCACAGCCCTGTCCTGCGGTGTTACTTACCCCCTGAATAAATGAAATAAATAAATAAATAAAAAGAGAGAGATTTACCACGCATAACCTGAGGGTGTCACCTTTGCACACCCTTAACCAGGAAGAACCAGGCAGAGCTCTCAGGCCGCACCCATCTCAAGCCTCCAAGGCTCCTCCAACAGCAGGCAGTCCACTTAACACGGACACAGTATAAAAAAAAAAAAAAAACAAAAAAACAACAACAACAAAAAAAAAACGCACAGTGACGCAAGAAGAATTAACTATGCTGAGTAACAAACACAGAAATAGAGGGAGCAAGATCAATGATGACACTATGATGCCTCCAAATAAGCAAAACACCCCAAGCCAAGAGTAGGAAGATGATGAGATAGAAGAAATGCAAGATACGGATTTCAAAAAATTTATGATAAGAACATTTAGAAGTTTTCAAAAGCAAATCCTTGAACTACAGAAATCCTTAATGGACAAGATTGAAAATCTCTCTCGTGAAAATGAAATTTTAAGGAAGAGTCAAAATGAAACTCAGAAACTAGTAGAACAGGAAAGTGTAATAGTGAAGAGAAATCAAAATGAAATGAAGAGCTCAATAGATCAAATGACAAACACATTAGAAAGCCTTAAAAACAGAATGGGTGAAGCAGAAGAGAGAATATCGGACTTAGAAGATAGAGCACAGGAAAACATACAGTCAAACCAAAGAAAAGAAGAGGAAATTAGAAACCTAAAAAATATTGTTGGGAATCTACAGGATACTATTAAAAAAACCAACATTCGAGTTCTAGGAGTTCCTGAAGGCATGGAGAGAGAGAAAGGATTGGAAGGCCTTTTTAGTGAGATACTAGCAGAGAACTTTCCAGGTTTGGAGAAGGACAGAGATATCCTAGTACAGGAAGCTCATAGAACCCCCAATAAACATGACCAAAAGAGATCCTCACCACGACACGTGGTAATTAAACTTACCACAGTGAAACATAAAGAAAAGATCCTAAAATGTGCAAGAGAGAAACGTCAGATTACTCTCAGAGGATCTCCAATCAGACTCACAGCTGACTTCTCATCAGAAACCCTACAAGCTAGGAGGGAATGGCGAGACATAGCACAGGTGCTAAGAGAGAAAAATTGCCAGCCCAGAATATTATATCCTGCCAAGCTCTCATTTGTGAATGAAGGTGAAATAAAGACCTTTCATAGCAAACAGAAATTGAAAGACTTTGTGGCCACTCGTCCGGCCCTGCAAAAGATAATTAAAGATGTGCTACACTCAGAAACACAGAAACACGGCCATCAATATGAAAGAAGGGAAAGGAAGAACACCTACCAGTAAAAGAGCATGGGAAGCTCAAAGCATATACTAGAAAATATTTCCGGGAAAATGGCAGGGCAAAGTCACTACGTATCAATTGTCACATTGAACATTAATGGTCTGAATTCTTCAGTTAAAAGACACCGTTTGGCTGACTGGCTCACAGAACACAACCCAACTATTTGTTGCCTACAAGAAACACATCTCTCTAACAAAGAGGCATGCAGACTGAAAGTGAAAGGTTGGAAAAAGATATTCCATGCCAACAGAAACCAAAAAAAAGCAGGTGTAGCCATATTAATATCAGACAAAATAAACTTTAATACAAAAACTGTTAAGAGAGACAAAGAGGGACACTATATAATGATTAAGGGTTCAATTCAACAGGAAGATGTAACTATTATAAATGTATATGCACCTAATTACAGGGCACCGGTCTATTTAAAAGATATGTTAAGGGACTTACAGGGAGATTTAGATTCCAATACAATAGTACTGGGGGACTTCAATACTCCACTCTCAGAAATAGACAGATCATCCGGACAGAAGATCAACAAGGAAACAGCAGATTTAATTGACACTATTGCCCAAATGGATCTAACAGATATCTACAGAACTTTCAACCCTACATCTACAGACTTCACATTCTTCTCAGCAGCGCATGGAACCTTCTCTAGGATTGATCACATACTAGGCCATAAAGCAAGTCTCAGCAAATTTAAAAGAATTAGAATCATACCATGCAGCTTCTCAGACCACAGCGGGATGAAGCTGGAAATTAGCAACTCAGGAAACCCCAGAAAGTATGCAAACACATGGAGACTGAACAACATGCTCCTGAATGAACAATGGGTCATTCAAGAAATCAAAAGAGAAATCAAAAACTTTCTGGAAGTAAATGAAGACAACAACACAACATATCAAAACTTATGGGATACAGCAAAAGCAGTATTGAGAGGCAAATTTATACCAATAGGTGCCTATATCAAGAAATTGGAAAGGTACCAAATAAATGAGCTTTCAGCGCACCTCAAGGACCTAGAAAAACTGCAGCAAACCAAACCCAAATCTAGTAGGAGAAGAGAAATAATTAAAACCAGAGAAGAAATTAACAGGATTGAATCCAAAAAAACATTACAAAAAATCAGCCAAGCGAGAAGCTGGTTTTTTGAAAAAATAAACAAAATTGACACCCCATTGGCCCAACTAACTAAAAAAAGAAGAGAAAAGACCCAAATCAATAAAATCAGAGATGAAAAAGGAAACGTAACAACAGACACCACAGAAATAAAAAGAATCATCAGAAATTACTACAAGGACCTATATGCCAGCAAACAGGAAAACCTATCAGAAATGGATAGATTCCTGGACACATGCAACCTACCTAAATTGAACCAGGAAGACATCGAAAACCTAAATAGACCCATAACTGAAACAGAAATTGAAACAGTAATAAAGGCCCTCCCAACAAAGAAAAGCCCAGGACCAGATGGATTCACTGCTGAATTCTACCAGACATTTAAATAAGAACTAATCCCATTTCTTCTCAAACTATTCAGAACAATCGAAGAAGAGGGAATCCTCCCAAATACTTTCTATGAAGCCAGCATCACCTTAATCCCTAAGCCAGAGAAAGATGCAGCACTGAAAGAAAATTACAGACCAATATCCCTGATGAACATAGATGCAAAAATCCTCAATAAAATTCTGGCCAATAGAATACAACAACACATCAGGAAAATCATCCACCCAGACCAAGTGGGATTCATCCCTGGTATGCAGGGATGGTTCAACATTTGCAAATCAATCAATGTGATTCACCAATTTAACAGACTATAGAAGAAAAACCATATGGTTATCTCAATTGATGCAGAGAAACATTTGATAAAATTCAACACCCTTTCATGATGAAAACTCTAAGCAAAGTGGGTATAGAAGGAACATTCCTCAATATAATCAAAGCAATTTATAAAAAACCCACAGCCAGCATCCTATTGAATGGGGAAAAGTTGGAAGCATTTCCACTGAAATCTGGCACCAGGCAGGGATGCCCACTCTCACCACTGCTATTTAACATAGTTCTGGAAGTTTTAGCCAGAGCCATCAGACAAGAAAAAGAAATCAAAGGAATACAAATCAAGAAGGAAGAAGTCAAACTATCCCTCTTTGCAGACGACATGATTCAGTACTTAGAGGATCCAAAGAACTCTACTAAGAGACTATTGGAACTCATAGAGGAGTTTGGCAAAGTGGCAGGATATAAAATCAATGCACAAAAATCAACAGCCTTTGTATACACAAGTAATGCCATGACTGAGAAAGAACTGCTAAGATCAATCCCATTCACAATAGCTACAAAAAACAATCAAATACCTTGGAATAAACTTAACCAAGGACGTTAAAGATCTCTACGATGAAAATTACAAAACCTTAAAGAAAGAAATAGAAGAGGATACCAAGAAATTGGAAAAATCTTCCATGCTCATGGATTGGAAGAATCAACATCATCAAAATGTCCATTCTCCCAAAAGCAATTTATAGATTCAATGCAATCCCAATCAAGATACCAAAGACATTCTTTGCAGATCTAGAAAAAATGATGCTGAAATTCATATGGAGGCACAAGAGACCTCGAATAGCTAAAGCAATCTTGTACAACAAAAACAAAGCCGGAGGCATCACAATACCAGACCTCAGGACATACTACAGGGCAGTTGTAATCAAAACAGCATGGTACTGGTACAGAAACAGATGGATAGACCAATGGAACAGAATTGAAACACCAGAATTCAATCCAAACATCTACAGCCAACTTATATTTGATCAAGGATCTAAAACTAATTCCTGGAGCAAGGACAGTCTATTCAATAAATGGTGCTGGGAAAACTGGATTTCCACGTGCAGAAGCATGAAGCAAGACCCCTACCTTACACCTTACACAAAAATCCACTCAACGTGATTAAAGACCTAAATCTACGTCCTGACACCATTAAGTTATTAGAGAACATTGGAGAAACCCTTCAAGATATTGGCACAGGCAAAGAATTTCTGGAAAAGACCCGGGAGGCACAGACAGTCAAAGTCAAAATCAACTATTGGGATTGCATCAAATTGAGAAGTTTCTGTACTGCAAAAGAAACAGTCAGGAGAGTGAAGAGACAACCAACCGAATGGGAAAAAATATTTGCAAACTATGCAACAGATAAAGGGTTAATAACCAGAATCTACAAAGAGATCAAGAAACTCCACAACATCAAAACAAACAACCCACTTAAGAGATGGGCCAAGGACCTCAATAGACATTTTTCAAAAGAGGAAATCCAAATGGCCAACACACACATGAAAAAATGTTCAAGATCACTAGCAATCAGGGAAATGCAAATCAAAAGCACAATGAGGTTTCACCTCACCCCGGTTAGAATGGCTCACATACAGAAATCTACCAACAACAGATGCTGGCGAGGATGTGGGGAAAAAGGGACACTAACCCACTGTTGGTAAGAATGCAAACTGGTCAAGCCACTATGGAAGTCAGTCTGGAGATTCCTCAGAAACCTGAAGATAACCCTACCGTTCGACCCAGCCATCCCACTCCTTGGAATTTACCCAAAGGAGTTTAAATTGATAAAGAAAAAAGCGGTCTGCACCCTAATGTTTATTGCAGCTCAATTCACAATAGCTAAGACCTGGAACCAACCTAAATGCCCATCAATGGTAGACTGGATAAAGAAATTATGGGATATGTATTCTTTAGAATACTATACCGCAGTAAGAAACAACGAAATCCAGTCATTTGCAACAAAATGGAGGAATCTGGAACACATCATGCTGAGTGAAGTAAGCCAGTCCCAAAGGGACAAATACCATATGTTCTCCCTGATCAGTGACAACTGACTGAACACCAAAAAGGAAACCTCCTGAAGTGAAATGGACATTATGAGAAATGGTGACTGGATCAGCATAGCCCTGACTGCTAATGGACAACTTAATACATTATCCCTCATAGTATTTTTTTTGTCTGTTCTACTTAATATGACTGGTTTAATTCTGTAATTATCACACAGTTATTCTTAAGTGTTGAAAATTAACTGAAATGTGATCCCTGTTAAACATAAAAGTGGGAATAAGAGAGGGAAGAGATGTATAATTTGGGGCATGCTCGGGCTGACTTGCCCCAATTGGTAGAGTTGGAAACATACCAGGGGATTCCAATTCAATCCCATCAAGGTGGCATGTGCCAATGCCATCTCACTATTCCAAGTGATCAATTTCAGTTCACAATTGATCATAATGAAAGGACTAAGAGTCAAAGGGAGCACATAAACAAGTCTAGTACCTGCTAATACTAACCGATAGAATAAATAAAGGGAGAGTGATTCAACATGGGAAGCGAGTTACTCAGCAGACTCATAGAATGGCAGATGTCCTAAACAGCACTCTGGCCTCAGAATCAGTCCTAAAGGCATTCGGATCTGGCTGAAAAGCCCATGAGAGTATTTCAGGCATGGAAAGCCAAGACACTCTGGCAAAAAAAAAAAAAAAAAAAATAACCAGCCAAACCTAAATGAAAGATCTCTGTGAGTGAGATCCCAGTGGAAAGAACAGGTCTTCAAAGAAGGAGGTACCTTTCTCTGAAGGGAGGAGAGAACCTCCACTTTGACTATGACCTTGTCTAAACAAGATAAGAGTCGGAGAACTCAGAGGGCTTCCATAGCCTTGGAAACTCATGACTGGTGCATAGGGATTTTACTGATGCCATAAACAGGAGTGTCGATTTGTAAAGTCAACAACAGGAGTCACTGTGCACTTACTCCTCATGTAGGATCTCTGTCCTTAATCTGCTGTACATTGAGGCTTAAATCTATAACGAGTACTCAAACAATATATTTCACTTTGTGTTTCTATGGGGGTGCAAACTGTTGAAATCTTTACTTAATGTATACTAAACTGATCTTCTGTTAAAAAAAAGAGAAGAAATTAGCAATTCCCAACTTGACTCTCACTGGGATTAAACATGACAATAGGTCTGATCTGATTTCATCATCATTTAAAAAAATCATCTATTATTTTTCACTTTATGTTTCTGTGTGGGAACAAACTGTTGAAATCTTTACTTAATGTATGCTAAACTGATCATCTGTATAGAAAGAGAATTGAAAATGAATCCTCATGTGAATGGAAGGGGAGAGGGAATGGGAAAGGGGAGGGCTGCGGGTGGGAGGGACGTTATGGGGGGCAAGCCATTGTAATCCATAAGCCGTACTTTGGAAATTTATATTCATTAAATAAAAGTTAAAAAAATAAATTAATTAATAAATAACATTAAAAAAAAAGATTCCCACATTCTCTCCTGTGGCATAGAAACATCAACTAGAAGGATGGCTGGATCTGGAATGACTGTGGAATGTACTGGTGTCTAGGTATTAGCCACTTGAAAGACGGATAATGGCTAGCAAAAGTTACACTTACATAGCTCACTATCTCATTGGTAGGGATCCCTAGAAATTACTGAGATAGAATTTAAACTCCCTCAGCAAGTTGTAGGCAAGAAACCAACATTCAGTACATTTGTATAAAATAAAGACATGCACTACTGTTTTAATTCACTCAGGCTGTCACAACAAATTACCACAGATGAGTTGGGATGAAAAATAAATTTATTTTCTCAAAGATAGATAGGCTGCAGAATTCTAAGTCATGGTCTTTAAAAGGTTTATTTCTTTGGAGGCCTCTCTCCTTGAATTGCAGAGGGTTGTCTTTTTCCTGTGTTTTCTCAGGATCTTTTCTTCAGTTTCTAATGAGAACACTAATCACATTGGATTAAGTCCAATCCTTTTGTCCTTATTTTATCTTAATTATGTATCTGTAGTCTCTGTTCTGAATACAGTCTCTTTCTGAGGCACTGGTGATGAGAGTTTCAATATGTGAATTTTGAGGGGATGCAACTCATCATATAACATGTACCTTTCTGTCAACTAAGCTTTAGATTTTTTGAAGCAATTTTTCCTCTGTAATTATATACTAATAAAGACATTACTAATAATATAAATAACATTGACAAATATTTCTTAGAATTTAGGGTCACCACAGAGAATTTTTCTCACCATGTCCCAGTCCATTTTGTCCTTGGTTTTTAAAGGTTCTGCCCTTTCATTTAACATTGCTGTCACCAAAATACAAAAATTTGCTGGTCAGGAGCCAGAGAGGAGGTTATAAGCCTTGGAATGATCTCAGCATATATTCTGTGGTGTAGGTGTAGGTATTGGGTTCTCTGATGTCTAGGTTATAGATAAAATCATGATACAGAAATTAGAAATGCCATGACTCTGTAGTCTTCTTTTTTTATTGTAATAAAATTTGATCAGTAAAATGTGACTCTCTTTTTGTAGTGTCTTCAAATTTTTAACTAATGTTTTATTTGAGAGAGAGAGAGAGAGAGAGAAAGAGAAAAAGAGACAGAGAGAGAGAAGACTCCCATCTCTGATATACCCCCCAAATGCTCAAGATCTGGGAACTCAATCTAGGTTTCATGCATTGATTGCAGAAATCCAACTACTTGCATCAAATTGTGAAGTTTCTGTACTGAAAAAGAAACAGGAGAGTGAAGAGGCAACCGATAGAATGGGAAAAAATATTTGCAAACTATGCAACAGATAAAGGGTTGATAACCAGAATCTACAAAGAAATCAAGAAACTCCACAACATCAAAACAAACAACCCACTTAAGAGATGGGCCAAGGACCCCAATAGACATTTTTCAAAAGAGGAAATCCAAATGGCCAACAGGCACATGAAAAAATGCTCAAGGTCACTAGCAATCAGGGAAATGCAAATCAAATCCACAATGAGGTTTCACCTCACCTCAGTTATAATGGCTTACATTCAGAAATCTACGAACAATAGATGCTGGAGAGGATGTGGGGAAAAAGGGACACTAACCCACTGTTGGTGGGAATGCAAATTGGTTAAGCCACTATGGAAGTCAGTCTGGAGATTCCTCAGAAACCTGAATATAGCCCTACCATACAACCCAGTCATCCCACTCCTTGGAATTTACCCAAAGGAATTTAAATTGGCAAACCAACAAGCTGTCTGCACATTCATGTTTATTGCAGCTCAATTCACAATAGCTAAGACCTGGAACCAACCCAAATGCCCATCAACAGTAGACTCGATAAAGAAATTAGGGGACATGTACTCTATAGAATACTATACAACAGTCAAAAAAAATGGAACCCAGTCATTTGCAGCAAGATGGAGGAATTTGGAAAACATCATGCTGAGTGAATTAAGCCAGTCCCAAAGGGACAAATATCATATGTTCTCCCTGATTGGCGACAACTAACTGAGCACCAAAGGGGAAACCTGTTGAAGTGAAATGAACACTATGAGAAACAGTGACTTGATCAGCTCTCGTCCTGGCTGTTGATGTATAATGTAATACTTTTTCCATTTTAGTATTTTTTCTTTGTTTTGTTCTAGTACTATTGGTTGAACTCTGTAATTAACACACAATTATTCTTAGGTGTTTAAATTTTAACTGAAAATGATCCCTGTTTTGAATCTGGAAAAATTTATGCTGAATGAAATAAGCCAGTCCCAAAGGGACAAATACCATATGTTCTCCCTGATAGGTGACAACTAACTGAGCACCAAAAAGGAAACCTGTTAAAGTGAAATGAACACTATGAGAAACGGTGACTTGATCAGCCCTCGCCCTGACTGTTGATGAACAAATTAAAACATTATCCCTTTTAGTATTTTTTTTTGTTTGTCTACTTAATACTTTTGGTTGAATACTGTAATCAATACACAGTTATTCTTACGTGTTGAAACTTAACTGAAAAGTGATCCCTGTTACATATATGAATGGGAATAAGAGAGGGAAGAGATGTACAATTTGGGGCATGCTCAAGCTGACTTCCCCCAAACGGTAGAGTTAGAAACATACCAGGGGATTCCAATTCAATCCCATCAAGGTGGCATGTGCCAATGCCATCTCACTAGTCCAAGTGATCAATTTCTGTTCACAATTGATCATAATGATAGGACTAAGAACCAAAGGGATCACATAAACAAAAATAGTGTCTGCAAATACTAGCTGATAGAATCAAAAAGGGAGAGAAGGATCCAACATGGGAAGCAGGATACACAGCAGACTCTTAGAATGGCAGATGTCCTAAACAGCACTCTGGCCTCAGAATCAGCCCTTAAGGCATGCAGATCTGGCTGAAAAGCCCATGAGAGTATTTCAGGCATGGAAAGCCAAGACACTCTGGCAAAAAAAAAAAAAAAAAATGACCTAAATGAAAGATCTCCGCGAGTGAGATCCCAGTGGAAAGAACAGGTCTTCAAAGAAAGAGCTACCTTTCTCTGAATGGAGCAGAAAACTTCCACTTTGACTATGACATTGTCTAAATAATATCACAGTCGGTGAACTCAAAAGGCTTCCATAGCCTTGGCAACTCATGACAAGAGCCTAGGGTGATTACTGATGCCATAAACAAAAATGTCAATTGTTAAGTCAACAACAGGAGTCACTGTGCACTTACTCCTCATGTAGCATCTCTGTCCTTAATGTGCTGTACATTGTGTTTTAATGCTATAACGAGTACTCAAATTGTATTTTTCACTTTGTGTTTCTATGTGGGTACAAACTGTTGAAACCTTTACTTAATATATACTAAACTGATCTTCCGTATATAAAGAGAAATGAAAATGAGTCTTGATGTGAAAGGAATGGGAGAAGGAGTGGGAAAGGGGAGGGTTGCGGGCAGGAGAGAAATCATGAGGGGGTGGAGCCATTGTGATCCATAAGCTGTACTTTGGAATTATATTCATTAAATAAAAGTTAAAAAAAAGAATCATGTGAATCAGTGCCTACAATAATAATGATTCAAGGTTTATATCCTTTCTCTAGTCACTTCAGGACAAAATTCCATTTCACTCTGTCTCCTGTAGAAGAAAGGCTGGAAATCTTGGAACAAACCAAAGAAATGGACATTAATGATGAGTCATTTTGATCAAAGAGACCAAAATAAGGGTGATTATTCTTATTGGGAGTTTTCATAATCTGCATATTGAAAACAAATCAAATCTTCCTCAAAAATTCAGTTGTTATGTGAAAGCATTGTAAGATAATAAATAATAAAAATTGTGTTTATTATTGTTATTACTAGTGTATGTATGCATCTTATATATGTATTTATATATACATGTATATGTATATATAACCCAATAGTAGCAGATAAGAGAGTCAAATAATGAATTAAAACAGAGATTTTTAAAAAAAGAATTTCTCCTTTGTAAAAATAATACAAGGGGGCTAGCACTGTGGCACAGAGGGTTAAAGTCCCAGACTGCAACACTGGCATCCCTTAGAGGCACTGGTTTGAGTCCCAGCTGCTTCACATCTGATCTTCCTCCCTCTTAATTTTCCTGGAAAAGCAGCAGAGAATGGCCTAAGTCCTTGGGCCCCTACCTTCATGTGGGAGACCCAGAGGAAGCTCCTGGCTCCTGGCTTCAGATCGGCTCAGCTCTGGATGTTGCAGCCATTTTGGGAGTGAACCAGTAGATAGAAGACCTTTCTCTCTCTGTTTGTACCTTTTTCTAAAACTGTTTTTCAAGTAAATAAAATAAGTCTTTAAAAGAACTTAATGAATAATGATACAAAAATAGTAAATAGAAAGGTTATTAGAATTTATCAATCCAGACTACATGGAAGAATTTCTAGGAGACTTATAAATAATAATATCCATTTCGCCAGGATGTATTAATCAATCATTGCCCTGGATGCATTACTGTCAGTCATTTTTGGAAACTTTCCAGGTAAAACTAACATAAATTCCAAGAGCCTAAGATTAAAAGGCAGTGAGCTAAGGAAAGAAGTATTGAATTTAATCAACTACCATCTGCATATAAGTAAAATCTCTGAAAAGCACTTAAAAAGATAGAAGTTTATTTCCTTACTTAAAAGAATGCTAAAAGAATGCTGAAAGACAGCAAAGCAGGTCTGTTGCGGAGATTTTGGGTTATTATCAGGTACCCATGCTTGCATGATCTCTTTGTCAACACACGACTTTCAATCACAAAGTTATTTTATAGCAGTAATTATTATTGATTTATTCAACCAATATTTTTTGGGCAAGTGTTCTGTGGAAGGAACTGTTCTAGGTTCTGGTTACATTCTTGCAGAGGAGCAACCAAATGTTCACTAAGAAGGTAGTGTTTGAGTAAACCACCAAAGGAGATCATAAAGTAAACCAAGCAGACACTTGGATCAAGAGTGTTAAAAGGAAAGAAATATAATGTCCCTAAGGTAGAAATGGAACTAATGTCTTTGAGAAAGCAAAGAGGACAGTTTGGGTAGAGATAAAAGAGTACAGGGTCAAGAAGAAGATGGGACTGGAGGGTATATTAAAGAATCCTTAAAGGCTGCTACAGATTCTTTCAGTTTATTTAGCCCCTGAAGATAGAAGGTGAGCAGATGGGGAGGGGAAGTTGGCATGGAGAAGTGATGTGATGTGATTTATGCTTTAGTTTCATCAGGGTCATTTTGGCTGCTGCATTACAGAGTAAACCAAGGAGTGAATTAAGTGGAAGTAGAGAGAACAGTCAAATAATGTAATTGTCAGGGTGAGAGATGATGGTGACTTGGACCACAGTGACTGTCATAAAAGTGATGAGAGTTGTACTGAGTCCAGATCTTACTTGACGGCAAAGCCAACACTGATTAATAATGAATGTGGCATAAGAGAGAAAAAGAGATGAGCAAGGATGGCCCAAAGATTTTTACTGATAAGTTGGAAAAATGGGGTTGCCACTTACAGAGACAGAGAACAGTACAAGAGGGGAATGAAGGTTTGTGTAACAACTAAGAGTTGAGTTTGGACATGTGAAGTTAAAATGCTTGTACACATTTATGTCAGTTGTCAGTTTATTACTTTTCTGCTTCAATATATATTCTGTGATAAGGAGTGAAATTATTTAAGCACTTCTTAAAATAAACATAATATTAATATTTCTTAGTCAAAGGAACTGAACAACATCGAAGGAGGAGGGCATGTTCATAATTTTTTACTTTAAAATTCCCCATTTACCCAACTGTGTTTTCTCTTTTCATTAGACACAGACTGTTATAAACTTCAAATGGAAATATATGTAGTCATTGGTTGTGTAAATTTGGAGTTCATATTAGAAATCCAGAGTAAGAGTACACATTTAAAACCATAAAAATATATATGATGGCAAAACCATGAGATTGTGTTAGCTCTCAAAGGAATTATGTTTAGAGAGAAAAGAAACTTAGTTTAAAGACTGTGCCTGCTTCGAAAATTTAAAGGGAGAATAAGGAGAATGAAGCAAAGGAGACTAAGAAAGAGTTCCAAGAAAATGAGAAAGAGAAATAAAGAGGAAGAGGAAGAAGGAGAGAAAGAGGAAGAAAGAGAGATAAAATGGAAACTATTTGAAGGAGGAGGATGCAGTTAACTGTGTTAAAAGCAACTGTTTACTCAATGTTGTTTTTTTTTTTTTTAAGATTTAATTTATTTGAAAGAAAGAGTTACAGAGAGAGGTCGAGACAGAAAGAGGTCTTCCATCCACTGGTTCACTCCCCAGATGGCCAAAATGGCCAGAGCTGAGCCAATCCAAAGCCAGGAGCCAGGAGCTTCTTCCAGTCTCTCACATGGGTGCAGGGGCCCAAGGCTTTGGCCATCTTCTACTGCTTTCCCAGACCATAGCAGAGAGCTGGATCAGAAGAGGAGCAGCCTGGACTAGAACTAGCGCCCATATGAGATGACGATGCTTCAGGCCAAGACTTTAATCTGCTGTGCCACAACGCTGGCCTCTGAATCTTGTTTTATTCTGGGTTAAGCCACTTTTTGGGGATGCTCACATCTCGTATCAGGGTAACTGATTCAAGTCCTGGCTTCTCCACTCTTCTGACTCAACTTCCTGCTAATATATCTGGAGCAACTCATGATGGTCAAAGTACTTGGAAACTTGTCTCTCATGTGGGAAACTCTGATGGAGTTCCTGGCTCCTGCTTTTGGCCTTTCCTCCCTCTTGCTCTTGTGGATGTTATGGTAGTTACACCACAGATGGGAGATCTCATTCTTTCTTTCTTTCTTCCTCCCTCTCCATCACTTTACCTTTCAATAAACAAACAAATCCTTTCTTTTTTTGAAGGATCAGCTAGAAACAGTAAATTTGAATCAGTAAATTTGAAGTTCTTTGGTGAAAACAGCAATTTCATTTTACTGGAGACAGTTAAATTCTAATTGAAGAGGATTCATGAAAAAATAGAACAATAAAACATAGACAGAGACAGTGAGTATAGAGACTCTTAAAATAGTTTATGTAACAAAAAGGAATATAGGTTAACAAGAGAACATAGAGTTAAGCAGAATGCTTTTGTTTTTCAAGTGATGAAAGAAAGTTATACTTAGTATGCTGGTGGGAACATTTCAGTAGGAAGCAAAAAATTGTGGTGATATAGACAAGGACAAGATCCTGGATTAATGTTTGTAAAGAGAATGTTTGTACAATCCCACTTGCCCCAAATGGTGGAGTTAGAATCATGCCAGGGGATTCCAATACAATCCCATCAAGGTGGCATGCATCAGTGCCATCTCACTAGACCAAGTGATCAATTTCAGTTCACAACTGATCACACTGATAGGTCTAAGAGTCAAAGGGATCACACAAACAAGACTAGTATCTGTGAATACTAACTGATAGAATCAAAAAGGGAGAGAACAATAAAGATGAGAAGTGGGATACACAGCAGACTCATAGAATGGCAGATGTCCTAAATAGCACTCTGGCCTCAGAATCAGCCCTTAAGGCATTCAGATATGGCTGAAGAGCCCATGAGAGTATTTTAGGCATGGAAAACCAAGACACTCTGGAAAATAAAAAAGAGGACCTAAATGAAAGGTCTCTGTGAGTGAGATCCCAGTAGAAAGAACAGGCCATCAAAGAAGGAGGTACCATTCTCTGAAGGGAGGAGAGAACTTCCACTTTGACTATGACCTTGTCTAAATAAGATCGATGTCTGCGAACTCAAGAGGCTTCCATAGCCTTGGCAACTCATGATTAGAATCTAGGGAGATTACTGGCACCATAAACAAGAGTGTCAAATTGTTAAAAATTGTTAAGTCAACAAAAGGAGTCACTGTGTACTTACTTCTCATGTGGGATCTCTGTCCTTAATGTGTTGTCCAATGTGAATTAATGCTATAACTAGTACTTAAACAGTATTTTCACTTTATGTTCTGTGTGGGTGCAAACTGATGAAACCTTTACTTAATATATGCTAAACTGATCTTCTGTGTATAAAGATAATTGAAAATGAATCTTAATGTGAATGGAAGAGGAGAGGGAGTGGGAGATGGGAGGGTTGCAGGTGGGAGGGAAGTTATGGGGGGAAAGAAGCCATTGCAATCCATAAACTGTACTTTGGAAATTATATTTACTAAATAAAAGTTTAAAAAAAAGAGAATGTTTGTAAAGAGTAGAATGGGGATCAGATCCTTTGCAAATGTGGTGGAATTCTTTAGTCACATGACAGAAGATAAAATACTTAGGCACAAATGTTACTTTAACTATATATCATATCTCTCTCTCTCATCTATCAGAGCATGTAGATTAAATTCTATTTTGACAATCTAATTTGAATTAAAGTCATCAACTGAGATTAAATATACAAGGTGACATGCTGGAGGCTTAAGGAGAATACACAATTTGCAAAACAGTAGAGGATGAAGTAAATAAAGTCACAAGCACAAAATACAAGTAACTTTTACCTGCCAGTAATTATCTCAGAGTGAGAGGGAACATGGAAGAATTGCAAACAGAGAAATACATTTCAGCCGGTGCTGTGGCTCAATAGGCTAATCCTCCGCCTTGAGGCGCCAGCACACCGGGTTCTAGTCCCAGTCGGGGCGCCGGATTCTGCCCCAGTTGCCCCTCTTCCAGGCTGGCTTTCTGCTATGGCCAGGGAGTGCAGTGGAGGATGACCCAAGTCCTTGGGCTCTGCACCCGCATGGGAGACAAGGAGAAGCACCTGGCTCCTGGATTCAGATGAGCGCGATGCACCAGCCGCAGTGCGCTGGCCACAGCGGCCATTGGAGGATTAACCAACAGCAAAAGGAAGACCTTTCTCTCTGTCTCTCTTCTCACTGTTCACTCTGCCTGTCAAAAAAAAAAAATACATTTCCCCACATACACAACTTTACTGACTAAGAGCTTAATGTAACTGTATTGGAACTCTTGAGTCTATTGCAACTTCCAGGGAGAAGGCTTGGATGGCAAATTCTGATTAATTTCATCTTTTAGAGCAGTCAGCAGTGCCTACTCTTCCTCCTCCTTCAGCTTCATTCCAGGCAGTTCAGCGCATGTACCTGGAACAGCTTGTAGAGCCAGAGTGGGCAATAAGGTCATTATTCACCTAGCTTTAGGGATTTGTTCTCTGACTGATGATTCTTGCTCTTATAGTTGAAAAGTCATGAAAGGACAAGACAGAAAGAAATTCAAAGAGAATATTTGAAAAAATAATGACGAAAAATTTCCCAGAGAAAAAGCTAGGCAGCCATTTATTTTGACAGGCAGAGTGGACAATGAGAGAAAGAGAGACAGAGAGAAAGGTCTTCCTTTGCCGTTGGTTCACCCTCTAATGGCCGCCACGGCCGGTGCGCTGCGGCCGGTGCACTGCACTGATCCAAAGCCAGGAGCCAGGTCCTTCTCCTGGTCTCCCATGTGGGTACAGGGCCCAAGAACTTGGGCCATCCTCCACTGCACACCTGGCCACAGCAGAGAGCTGGCCTGGAAGAGGGGCAACTGGGACAGAATCTGGTGCCCCAATTGGGACTAGAACCTGGTGTGCCGGCGCCACCAGGTGGAGGATTAGCCTATTGAGCTGTGGCGCCAGCAGGCAGCCATTTTTATAACACCCATTCCCATTTTTGCAAGTGCTTCAGTTAAGGCAACTTCCTGGCAATCAATGTTATTCTGATCCTTCATTTTCCTATTGTTTGTTACAGATATTTAATGATTGGGCTATTAAAAAGCAGCTGTATATGCAAGAAAGTCCATAAAGTCACCACAAACACCAGGAAAAAAAATCACAGGCTCAAAAGAGTCCTAAGATACCAATGTTGTGTTGCAGTGTTAAGCTACAACCTGCAATGCCACCATTCCATATGGGCACAGGTTTGAATCCTGGCATCTCTACTTCCAAACAAGCTCTCTGCTTATGGGACTGGGAAAACAGTGGAAGATATTCCAAGTGCTTGAACAAGAAGATGGAAGTATTTTTTTTTCTCTCTTTCTCAACTCTTACTTTCAAATAAGTAAATAAGTTATAAAAAAACAATGCCTGAGAATATCTGAAATCTTACTTCAGGATGATCGTTGGCACAGGGATACTGACACTAAGAAAACAAACCAAATCATCAAATCCTGGAGTAGATGGAGACTGTGATCAAGAATTCCACCATAATGTAAGACTTGAAAATCCAGTTTTTGACAAAAAAAACCAAAACTATGCACAGATAAATGTACTAGGAAATCTCAAAGGAAAGAAAACAAGTCAATAGAATCTATCTCAGAGGAAGATCACTTAAATGTTTTAATAGGCAAATATTGCAAAATAATTATCTAAAAAGGAAGAAAATAAGAAAATAAGATATAGAGAAAATGCAAATATAAACAAAAACATTAAAATAGAAAAGAACAAAAAACAAAGTCCAGAGATGAAAATTACAATAACTGAAATAAAAAGTTCACTAGAGATATGTGAGAAGGAAAAAAAGAATCAGTCAACTTGAGGATATGCCACTTGAAATGATCCAATCCAGGGCACAGAAAGAACATCCAGGGCACAGTGGAAGAAATGTGAACAGAGCCCAAGGGATCTTTGGAATCCCAGCGTAATAAACACTACAGGAGTTGTAAGAAGAACAAAACAGAAATTCAAACAGAATATTTGGAGAAGTAATGACTAAGAACTTCCCAGATCTGATGAAAGACATATGAGTGGACTTCAAAAAATCATGGAAATGGAGTTAATAGATAAGTTTATTTTGGTGGAAAACATTTTTGAAATTTGGGCATAGTTCCTTTTGTAATACCCATTTTACATGAACTTTTTGAAGTAAAAATAGCCAAAAGCTCAACTAACTCAAAACACAATAAATTCAGAGATCCACAATGAATGACATTTTAATCAAACTGTTTAAAACTGAAGCAACAATTATAATTTTGTAAGATACAAGGGAGAATCAACTTGCCCCATATAAGGGATTACCAGTAAGATTACCAGCAGATTTGCATTAAAAGTTTCAGAGGTTAGGAGAAAATGCATTAATATACTCAAAGTATCAAAAGAAAACAACAAAAACAGTTGTCTACCAAAACTATATAGTGGTTAAGAGCATCGAACAATAAAATTAATGACTTTCTGAGGCAATGTGCTCACTGACAGTGAGCTTAAAAGTTGGGTGTGAGGGAGCTATAAGAGGAAATCATACATTAGATTAACACAGAGATGCAAATAATTTTCAAATCTTTATTTATTGGTAGAAACTGCCTAGACCTCTAAATCGAGAATAATTCTGAAACTACATGTAGCTTCATTAGGGAATAATGCAATGATCTATTTTGCACAGCGTGCACAAGACCCAGGAGTGGGGCATATTATTTATTCACTATTCCTAATTAGCAACTGATATAGATGCAATACTTAAAAATAGCAAGTGTTGGGTGGGCATTTAACACAGTTAAATTTTTTTTAATTTTTTTTTTTACTTTTATTTAATGAATATAAGCTTCCAAAGTACAGAATATGGATTACAATGGCTTCCCCCCCATAACATCCCTCCCACCCACAACCCTCCCCTTTCCCACTCCCTCTCCCCTTCCATTCACATCAAGATTCATTTTCGATTCTCTTTATATACAGAAGATCAGTTTAGCATACATTAAGTAAAGATTTCAACAGTTTGCTCCCACACAGAAACATAAAGTGAAAAATACTGTTTGAGTACTAGTTATAGCATTAAATCTCAATGTACAGCACACTAAGGGCAAAGATCCTACATGAGGAGTAAGTGCACAGTGACTCCTGTTGTTGACTTAACAATTTGACACTCTTGTTTATGGCCTCAGTAATCAACCTAGGCTCTTGTCATGAGTTGCCAAGGCTATGGAAGCCTTTTGAGTTCACCGACTCTGATCATATTTAGACACAGTCATAGTCAGAGTGGAAGTTCTGTCCTCCCTTCAGAGAAAGGTACCTCCTTCTTTGATGACCTGTTCTTTCCACTGGGATCTCACTCGTGGAGATCTTTCATTTAGGTGTTGTTTTTTTTTTTTGTTTTTTTTTTTTTTTCCCCCAGAGTGTCTTGGCTTTCCATGCCTGAAATACTCTCATGGGCTTTTCAGCCGGATCCGCATGCCTTAAGGGCTGATTCTGAGGCCAGAGTGCTGTATAGGAATCTGCCATTCTATGGGTCTGCTGTGTATCTCACTTCCCATGTTGGATCATTCTCTCCCTTTTTGATTCTATCAGCTAGTATTTGCAGACACTATTCTTGTTTATGTGATCCCTTTGGTTCTTAGTCCTATCATTACGATCAATTGTGAACAGAAATTGATCACTTGGACTAGTGAGATGGCATTGGTACATGCCACCTCGATGGAACAGTTAAACAGTTGTTACTATGTCTCTTGGGATGCCTACATTTCATATCAGAATACCTGGGTTGGAATGCTGGCTTCATTTCCAATTCTAGCTTCCTACTGAAGAGTGCTTCTTATTTATTTTCAAAAATTTCTCTGTTTTATATTATTTTTAAACTTTACTTAAGGAATACAAACTTCCTGCATTTCATACATACAAATTTAGGAACATAGTGATTCTTTCCACCTTACCATCCCTCCTGCTTGTACTTCCACCATTCTTCCTCCTCCCTCTCCTATTCTCATTCTTATTTTTCTTAAAAATCTATTTTCAGTTAACTTTATACTTATAAAATGAAGCCTACACAAAGTAAATGTTTCAACAAATAGCATGAAGAAAAAAAAATAAATAAGAAAAAAAAACACTGTTCTTCAACAGTCAAGACAGGGGCTATTCAAAATCATCACTTCTCAAAGTGTCAATTGCACTCTTATAGATTACATTTTAGGTACTCTTAGTTACTTCAGATCAGAGAGAAAATATAGTATTTGTGTTTTGGGGACTGACTTATTTCACTAAGTATAATGGTTTCCAGTTGTATCCATTTTATTGCTAATGACAGGATTTCATTATTTTTACTGCTGTGTATTATTCCATAGTGTACTTATACCATAATTTCTTTATCCAGGCTTCAGTTGATGGGTGAAGTGAGCTGTAATCAACATGGGTATACAGGTCACATTTTCATATGTTGATCTCATATATTTGGGTAAATATCCAGGAGTTAAATGGCTGAGTCATATTCAGATTTCTGAGGTATCTCCATACTGTCATCCACAATGGCTGTATTAGTTTACATTCTCGCCAATAGTGAATTAGGGTACCTTTTCCTCTAAATCCTCACCAGCATTTGTTGTTTGTTGATTTCTGTATGAAAAGCATTCTATCTGGAATGAAGTAAAACCTCATTAAGGTTTTGATTAACGTTTCCCTGATGACTAGTGATCTTGAGCATTTTTTCATGTATCTGTTGGTCATTTGAATTTCCTCTCTTGAAAAATGCCAACTCAAGTCCTTTGCTCATTTCTTAACTGGCTTGTTTCTTTTGTTGTTGTTGAGTTTTGTGTGCTCTTTATAGATTCTGGATATTAATCATTTATCAATTGAATAGTTTGCAAATATTTTCTCCCATTCTCTAAAGTGCTGCTTTACTTTGCTGAGTGTTTCCGTTGTAGTACAGAGCTTTTCAGTTTGATGTAGTCCCATTTGCCATTTTGGCTTTTATTGTGCTTCTTTGGTCTTTTCTAAGAAGTCTTTCCCTATGCCAATATCTTGCAAGGTTTTCCCAATGGTCTCCAGTAATTTAATGGTATCAGGTCATAGATTTAGGCCTTTGGTTTATTTAAAGTCAGAGTCAGAGAGAGGAGAGAGAGAGAGGGAGAGAGAAAGAGAGACAAAGAGAGGTCTTCCATCTGCTGATTCATTCTTCAAGAGGCTACCAGTCTGAAGTCAGGGGCAGGAGTTTCATCTGGGTGTCCTACATGAGTGGCAGGGACCCAAGCACTTGGACCATCTTCCCCTGCTTTTCCCACACCATTATTAGGGAGCTGGATGGAAAGTGGAACAGTTGGTACAAGATACAGTGCCCATATGAGATGCCGACATCACAGGTGGCAGCTTTACCCAATAAACCACAACACTGACTCTAATTAATACTCTTTGAGGCAGCAGATGATGGCTCAAGTACTTGAGTCCTTGCCACCCACTTGGGATCTGGATTGATTTCTGGGCTCCTGGTTTCAGCTTGTTCCAGTCCTGGTTCTTACAGGCATTTAGGGAGTGAACAAATAGATGGACAATCTCTCTCTTTGCTTTTCAAGTAAAAACTTTAAAATGTGATCAATAAATGACATTAATAAAATAATACCTTAAATTGACTACATTCTGAGCACTTTACATGTTTCATCTTCATAAAGGCTTTTTAAAATATGTGCTGTTTAAAATGAGAGGGCACTAGACAATACTCAAATCCATATGAAGAAATCAAGATTCCTGGTGAAAATGTTTACATGGACAATCATATAAAGTGAAGTTACTCTAATTTCTGTTTGTAATCTCACTCTTTTGTTTTCTACATCATTTAGGAAACTAATGATTTTAAAACACAATAACTAGTCTGTACTTTTGGAAACATGGTGAATAAATGTGTGGTTTTGTGACATCAATTACTAAAAAAGAAGTGCGAAATGAAGTTGCAAAGAAGTAGGGTTTTTGTATGTTATTGAAATTAAATTTATGAATTCAGAGAGTCATAATTTAGTGTATTAACTATAATCTCCTTTGTAACCAAAAAGAGAGAAACCAGAATGGTAGTTTACAGTAAAGAAGGAATGGGATTCAATGAATACAGAGATTCACTTCTGCAAAATGACGAAAAGTTCTAGAGATGGTGGATAATAGTTGTACCACATTTTGAATTTACTTAATGCCACTGAAATGCGTACTCAAATAAGTGTAATATGGTACATATTATAATATGTATAATTTACATACCTTAAACAATAAATAATTTTAAATAGTTAGTAGTCATGAATTTAAGGTGAAGGCATTATATTTTGTGTTTTTCTCCATCTCATTTTAGCTGTATGTGTTTCTCTACAGAAACAATGAAGATGTGGGCTTGTCAAGTGATGTGAAAAAGAGTCAAGGAAATAAAAGTATATAAAGGAATGAAATTAATAATTGTGGATATAAGCTATTTGCTAGAACTGTAGCCATTAAGTCAGACTGATAACAGAAGGAAATAGAAGACAGTAAAATAGTGCCAACTCAAACGAGTCCACTTCTTTTAAACAGTCTTCCTGGAAGGCCCAAACACATTTTAGTGGCAAGACTTAGTCATGTAGCTATACATTGCTTTAAAGGATTCCAGAAAATATAATTCATTATTCTATGGTGCAGTGTGTTCTGTTGAAAACCATCCCACTTACTAGGGAAGGAGGAGAGAATAAATATAGAAGAAAATTTCCCTCCTCTGTCATAATATGAAAACTATCTTTTGCCTAATGAATCTCTCTGGAGGCAGACTTTGAAAGAAGTTGATTTAGCCTGGGGATGGGATGGGAGTAGGGGGAGATGTTCTTCTTTCATTAGAATTAGACACAAGACCATTTACACGAAAGTGTGACTAGGAAAACAGCATGTGTTTTTGCTCATCCATCCATCTCTCTTCAATTTCGTCTCCCTCAGGCATACTGATCGTCTTAGTTATAAGACTCTTCATGTAATTTCATACCTTTAGAGAAGCTTCCTTCAGGAAAGGGTTTGATAAACCCAATCTCATTATGGATTAAATGATTGATAAAGGTTAGAATCATTTATCTGGATACTCTAAACATTTAAAGAGGGTAAAACCTGAGGCTACGAAGTGCAGCATTTTTTTGGAGTGGGTTTCTACTTTAGGAATTCAGAGTATTTTAAGGGATATGGGGAGCTTCCCAGCGCCTCTGTAATGATTCCATTTTGGCCATCCACTCTCTGAATACTGTTAAGTGCATCATTGGCTAGAGCTACATATTTCTGTCTTTCAGACTGTCAATCTAGCAACAGCCATTAAATTCACTATGAAACCAAATAAAAAGAAGCATTTTGCAATTAGAATGAATAAAGGTTAATGGAATAAAAGATGCAGAGATCATTATCAGATAGCTGTGGGACTCAGACTTTTCACAACTCAATCAGTGAATGCTATGAAGTAGAATTAACCTTGCGGCATCCTGGAGAGTTGGCACAAGACAAGTTTTTGCTTGCAACAGAGACATATTTCTTTGACTTCTCACTGAATAACCAAATAGAATTGACTGATGATTTGCCACATGCTACCAGGAGATATCTTAGTGCAAGTGATAGACTACAAAATAGGAATGCTACTTAACATGAATTTTATTGCATCTCAGCACCTGCTCCAGCCAACAGTCATTACTATCTAAGGGAGGCTGTACTCAGATTATCATTATTCCTGTATCTTTGCATTTGTATTCTGTCGACTACTGTGCAAGGTAAAATTGATGAATGGAGGAACTGATTGTGAGTGGCGGAAACCTGGGGCTGCAAATTCTTTGCAAGCCTGGAATATTAGGAAGGGTTGGGGGAAATGGGTTGTTTATATAATTAGAATCATCATCTAGGTATATACTAGCTTTTTTCTCACTCCCAACTCTATTCCTTCCTGCCCTCCATTTCTCTTTGTCTCTCTTCCCTATTAATTTTTATCAGGATATTTTATTTTAATGAGTGAATATGAAACAGAATAGCCAGGACAAAAATTGTTAATCCAAAATTCCACATAAACCTCATTCTCTGATCAGTAGGATAATGCTAGAATGGTATCAGTGAGTTTTATATGTATGTATATATATATATGTGTGTTTGTGTGTGTGTGTGTGTGAGAGAGAGAGAGAGAGAGAGACTCAGGACTAATATTCCTAAGGTTATTCAGAATAATCACTGAAATATTGAAATATTCCTTGAGCAAATGATTATCTATTTGCTGATTCAAGTCTTGTGAATATGTCCTTGCTACCAAGCCCCTTATTGTGTCCAAAAGAAGTCTAAGATTCTTGAAATTGCTCCAATATCTATACACTAAAAATTTAGAACTTGACTCCATAGGAGGTCAGCAGGTGCAGCCTTTGATGTGTAATATTATTGTTCTGAGCCCCTGTCATATCAGTTGTTTACTGCCAGAATTGTTTACCTGCTAACATGCTCTCCAAAGACTTGAATAAAGAAGGCTGATGTGGAGTAAGAAAAATTAAAATGAATCAACTTTGTTTAGTGTGTTAGTTTTCTATTCTTATGGAAAAAACAGGCATTTATTGCATTTATTCTTCTGGAGCTTTTAGTGAGGAGCTGAATCAGTACTGCTTTGTTTATCAAAATGTCTGTGTTTAAGCCCAGAATAGCAAGTCTGAGCAGATGAGCAAAAGAAAAAGGGCACACTCAATCCATGGGTCATGGACCCCTACAGGTCTAAGTGACAATTCAACTCATTCTGTGTGGTCCTCTGTAACCCTTAAAACCTTTGCTTATTATTATGTAAATTGGATTACTGCTGCATATCATTTGTAGGTGTGTCTTTTTTTGTGGGAGCTCCCAGAAGGGTTCAAATTTTACCTTTGGATATTTCTTTTCTCCAAAATTCAGTAGATATAAAAATGATTCATATCTTTGGCAGGCTTCAGGTCTTTTCAATCATGGTTAACAATGGTATCCGCTGACAGAAACTACATCCTCTGCACATCATTTTGTGCATTGCTTTGAACCACTATTTGTAAATTGTGTGTGATTGGGTCTATACAGATTAAAATAGCACCAAGAGAGCCAATTTAAGGCTTGGGATGAGTGAATCTGAGCGTTAGAGGCATTCTGGCAAGCACACACCTCATAAATCCCTTTGCTAAGTTTGTAATGCCTGCAATGGAATGTGCAGCTCAGGCACTTTACCCTTGTTAAAGCAAAGGTAAATGGTAAGGGTTCTCACACTGCTCCAAGGGGAATAAAAAAGACAGGAAATGGAAGAGGCTTTGTTAAGTCTAATGGGGTCCCCCAGTACTCTGAAATCAAATTAGCCAAAGATACCAACATCTTTGCTAATTTTAGCATTATTATATTTAAATACATACTATTATTTAGTGGAAGAACATCAGGGTGACTTGCCAGCATATTCAAAATAGAATAGGAGCTAGGAAAAAAATCCTTCTATAAAGATCTCATTGATCAGATATGACAAATGATGGCAAAATAATTAGTGTGCTTCGGGGCTGGCTCTGTGAAGCTGTAGGTTAATCCTCCACCTGCAGCGCCAGCATCCCATATGGGTGCCGTTTCTAGTCCTGGCTGCTCCTCTTCCAATCCAGCTCTCTGCTGTGGCCTGAGAAAGCAGTACAAGATGGTCCAAATCCTTGAGCTCTTGCACACAAGTGGGAGACCAGGGAGACCAGGAAGAAGCACCTGTCTCCTGGCTTTGGATTGATGCAGCTCCGGCCGTTGCGGCCATTTGGGGAGAGAACCAATGGAAGGAAGACTCTCTCTCTCTCTCTCTTTCTCTCTCTCTAACTCTACCTCTCAAATAAATAAAATCTTTAAAAAAAAAGAATTGGTGTTCTTCAATAGCAAATGTCTTTAGATGATTTTGATCATCGATAACAGGAGGGCT
The DNA here is from genome assembly GCF_051225735.1 of Oryctolagus cuniculus. Classification (NCBI taxonomy): domain Eukaryota; kingdom Metazoa; phylum Chordata; class Mammalia; order Lagomorpha; family Leporidae; genus Oryctolagus; species Oryctolagus cuniculus. Next base: position 65,552,032 of record NC_142870.1, read on the forward strand.
TCTCAACTTTGTTGACACACTAGAATCTCCAGGGAGCTTTACAAAAATCCTTATGCCTTGATCCTTCCTAGAGAGATTTTAATTTATTTCATCTCAGGTGAGGTCTCTGCATCAGAATTTAAAAAATATTCCTAGGAAATGTTAGTGTGCAGAGCAGGTTGGGAAACACTCGGTGAGAACCACTGTGAACCATTTATTTTATGCTAATGTGTCTTAGTAACACAAATTTTTTTAAAAAATTAAGGAATCATATATTTATAGCTGTAAAGTTTTAATATGTGTGTATTTTCAAACCATGGCTCAAAAGTAATAGTGTAAAACTTTTAAGACTTGGAAGCATTTGAATTAAGAGATCAAATTTTCAAATGAATATATCTAGATATGTGACTCGATGGCTTAATTTAAAATTATAGTGCATAAAGTTTATAGAAATCCAGAACTGTGTATAACTTGTATTTTATGGTGTCATTAAGAAAGCAAAACTTGGAGCTCACATAGTTAATGGCTTCCATGAGAAATGTTTTCCTGTAGGCACTTAGCAAGAACAGCAATATTTTTATATAACAAAGTAATATTTGTTTCTCATTGGCAGGCAGACAACAATCTCTAGACAGAAGATAATGGCAGCTGAATGTTGATGAAGATTTCCCTGATATGATTTCAGTTAATTAAGAACACCAGTGTTTCTGAAAATGGAACTTCCTCTGTATCAGAGGCAGGGGGAGATCATTTTGACAGTTCGAATGATCTGAGAGTTGACTGGAGTCATTTGGAAGTTTGAGGTCAGGAAACAACTTTGACGCAATTATTAATCATGATGGACATGTTCACCCCATTAGCTACTTAAAATCCAATTTGGTGGGGCCTTAGTATAGTATCCATTAAAAAGCATTGTATGACAATTTTTTCTTCCTTTAGAAATAAACCAACTTTCTCATCTTTGTTAAATCTGAGAAGGAAAAAATGTGCATAAACGGGAATACATAAACCGATTGTTCACTCTTTAACAAGGCAGTAGGTCTCCTGACCAAGCATTCCCATGTGGCCATCATCTGCCAGTGATCTGCTTCCATTATAGCAGCTTTGAGGAAAGAGGCATGCAGAGAAAGATATATACCATTTACACTGAGGAGTAGCTTGATGGTTGATGGGCAACACTCTCTCCGTGGTGCCAGCAAACATGTATTTTAGAACTATTCATAGTTCAATTTTAGAGAGTGTAATTCTCTGATACAAAAGCCTCTTGATTTATGGATAGTTATGAGACAAACTGTTCGTCTCATACTTCTCAGTAAAAGGTGTTATAAGGCATTTTTGTAAAGCTGTTGTTATTGTCCCAAAAATAAATCTCTAAGGACAACATACAGAATTCAGTTTTTTCTTTTTCTCCAAACAAATGCAATATTCTGTCTCTTCAGGTAATATATTAGAAAGGAATCTAGAACCTATAAAATAATTCTGTGTTCCTCAGGCTGACAGGATTTAAACCTCCACATTACAGGTGCCCAATAAATATTTTTAAAATATTTTAAAGGAAGAACAACAGGAGTAAGCCATGACCTACAGAAATATTTATGAATACTAACAAAAGAATTTCACCATTATACTATCATTTCATTTTCTTTTTTAAAGAGATGCAAATTTTTTCTAAACTGAGCCTTTCATGAGACACAAGAAGGGCTAATTCTCTGTTTCCCTATGCCTCTAAACATTAGTTAATACCTTTTATTATTCCTTATTATAATATATGAGGATTTTCAGTTGCACTTTCTACTTAGCATCATAGAATGTTAAAAGTTGGACTTAGAAAATCATGAAATGTGATTTAACGGATTTAGTGCAATATTTGGGAACTAACTGGTAAAAAGTATTAGCTATTATGATCATATGTAATATCATTATGATATTTACCATATCTTGTTAATTTCTATTTTACAATTGAGTTAACTGAACTCCTGTGAGCTGAGACTTTTTCCAAAATAAAAATAAAATATACCCCAAGAAGTTGATTTAAGAACAGATTCTCCTAAAAGTTAATCCAATTTTAAAATATATATATTTTAATCAATTTTAATTAATGTTTAACAGATTGCATGATTTGTAGATACAAATCTAAGAACAAAATGCTATTTACTTTCTCCCTCTCTTTCTCATTCCCTTCCTCCCTCTCATCCTCCTTCATTCTACTTTTCATTCTTTTTTTTTAGATTCTGAGATATTTTAAACTTATAGTAAAAAGGTTTAATACTTTACCGAATAAGATTAAAAAGTAAAAGGCAATAGCACCCTAGTTTAATGGGAATGTAAACAACAGCCATAAACGATAATGAAATAGAACAATGACTGTTTCACCCATATACAGTGCTATTTTTTGTCAGCTACTCATTCATAATTTCTTTCAATGGAATAGAACCAGTGACAATGTAATATCTAAATATTTCATGTGTTGTTAAAAGATAATAATTAAATTCATTAACTTTAATCCATTTTTCTTAACAGTAAATACACAATAATAATATGCAGATTTCAATACAAATAATCATACATTACATTTTTGTACTCTTTTATTTACCACAAATCAAGGAAAATATATGATATTTGCCTTTTTGGGACTGGCTTATTTCACTAAGTATAATGGTTTTCAGTTACATCCATTTTGATGGAAAATACAGAATTTCATTCTTTTTTATGGCTAAGTAATATTCCTTAGTATATATGTACCACATTTTCTTTATCCAGTTATCAGTTGAGGGGCATCTTGGTTGATTCCATACTTAGCTATTGTGAATTGAACAGCAATAACTATGGGGTTACCGATAACTCTTTCTTATGCTGATTTCATTTTGTTTGGGTAAATTATCAGAAGCAGGATCTCTGGGTCATATGGTAGATTTATTTTCAGCCATCTGGATTCTCCACATTGTCTTCCATATGGTTGTGCTAGGTTATATTTCCACCAATAGCGGATTGGGGGACATTTTCCCCCATATCATAACCTACATTTATTTTTTTTTAGATTGCCGTATGAGAGCCATTCTACCTGGGGTAAGGTGAAACTTCAGTGTGGTTTTTATTTGTGTTTCCTTGATGATTAGTGATCCTGAACATATTTTCTTTTTTTTAACTTTTATTTAATAAATATAAATTTCCAAAGTAAACTTTCTGATTATAGAGGTATTCCCTCCCATAACCTCCCTCCCACCCACAACCATCCCATCTCCCATCCCACCCCTCATTAAGATTCATTTTTAACTATGTTTATATTCAGAAGATCAACTTAGTATTTACTACGTGAAGATTTCAACAGTTTGCACCCACACAGATACACAAGGTATAAAGTACTGTTTGAATACTAGTTTTACCATTAATTCTCATAGTACAACACATTAAGGACAGAGATCCTACATGGGAATTAAGTGCACAGTGACTCCTGTTGTTGATTTAACAATTGACACTCTTATTTACGACATCAGTAATCACCCGAAGCTTTTGTCATGAGCTACCAAGGCTATGGAAACAACTTGAGTTCACAAACTCCAAACTTATTCTTTAGACAAGGCCATATCAAAATGGAAGTTCTCTCCTCCATTCACAGAAATTTACCTTCTACTTTGATGGCCCATTCTTTCTGCTGGGATCTCACTCACAGAGACCTTTCAGTTTGGTTTTTTTTTTTTTTTTTGCCACAGTGTCTTGGCTTTCCATGCCTGAGAAACTCTCATGGGCTTTTCGCCATATCAGAATGCCTTAAGGGCTGATTCTGAGGCCAGAGTGTTGTTTAGAGCATCTGCCATTCTATGATCGGCTGTGAATCACGCTTCGCATGTTGGATTGTTCTCTCCTTTTAATCCTATTGGTTATTATTAGCAGACATTGGTCTTGTATATGTGATCCCTTTGACATTTAATCCTATCTTTATGATCAATTATGAACTTAAACTGATCACTTTGACTAGTAAGATGGCATCGGTACATGCCACCTTGATGGGATTGATTTGAAATCCCATGGCACTTTTCCAGCTCTACCATTAGTAGATATTCTGAGTGAGCATGTGCCAAAATGTACATCTCTCTCTTTTATTCCCAATCATATTTAACAGGGATCACTTTTCAGTTAAATTTAAATGCCTAAGAATAATTGTGTGTTAATTAAAGAGTTCAGCCAATGGTATTAAGTATAACAAAAAATATTAAAAGGAATAAAATAGTAAGCTGTTCCCTGACAGTCAGGACAAGGGCTAATCAAGTCTTTGTTTTTCAAAGTGTCTGTTTCACTTCTACAGGTTTCCTTTTAAGTGCTCAGTTAGTTGTCACTGATCAGGGAAAATATATGGTATTTGTCCCTTTGGGACTGGCTTAATTCACTCAGCATGATGTTTCCCAGATTCCTCCATTTTGTTGCAAATGACCAGATTTCATTTTTTTACTGCTGCATAGTGTTCTATAGAGTACATATCCCGTAATTTCTTTATCAAGTCTTCTGTTGATGGGCATTTGAGTTGGTTCCAGGTCTTAGTTATTATGAATTGAGCTGCAATAAACATTGAGGTGCAGACAGCTCCTTTATTTGCCAATTTAATTTCCTTTGGGTAAATTCCAAGGAGTGGGATGGCTGGGTCAGGTGGTAGGACTATATTCAGGTTTCTGAAGAATCTCCAAGCTGTATTCCCTGGTGGCTTTACCAGTTTGCATTTCCACCAATAGTTGATTACTGTGCCTTTTCCCCCACATCCTTGCCAGCATCTGTTGTTACTTGATTTCTGAATGTAACCCATGCTAACAGGGGTGGTGTGAAAAATCACCATGGTGTTGATTTTCTTCTCCCTGATTGCTAGTGATCCTGAACATTTTTTCATGTGCCTGTAGGCCATTTGGAGTTCCTGTTTTGAAAATGTTTATTTACATCCTTGGCTCATCTCTTAAGTGGGTTGTTTGTTTTGTTGTCGAGTTTCTTGATCTCTTTGTAGATTTTGGTTATTAATCCTTTATCTATTGCATAGTTTGAAAATATTTTTTCCTATTCTTTTGGTTGCCTCTTCACTTTATTGACTGTTTTTTTTGCTGTACAGAAACTTCACAATTTGATGCAAAGCCAATTGTTTTTTTTTTTTTTTTACTTTTATTTAATGAATATAAATTTCCAAAGTACAGCTTATGGATTACAATGGCTTCCCCCCCCCCCAACGTCTCTCCCACCCGCAACCCTCCCCTTTCCCACTCCCTCTCCCCTTCCATTCACATCAAGATTCATTTAATTTTGGCTTTGACTGCCAATGCCTCCAGGGTCTTTTCCAAGAAGCCTTAGTCTTTGCCTATATCTTGCAGGTTTTCTCCAATATTCTCTAATAATTTGATGGTGTTAGGTCATAGAATTCGATCTCTAGCCCATGTTGAGTGGATTTTTGTGTAAGGTGTAAGGCAGGGGTGTTGCTTCATGATTCTGCACATGGAAATCCAGTTTTCCCAGCACCATTTATAGAATAGATTATCCTTGCTCCAGGATTTGGTTTAGATCCTTGATCAAATATAAGTTGGCTGTAGATATTTTAATTGATTTATAGTGTTTCTATTCTGTTCCATTGGTCTATCCATCTGTTTCTGTACCAGTACCATGCTGTTTTGATTACAACTGCCCTGTAGTATGTCCTGAGGTCTGGTATTGTGATGCCTCCGGCTTTGTTTTTGTAGTACAAGATTGCTTTAGCTATTCAAGGTTTCCTGTGCCTTCATATGAATTTCAGCATCATTTTTTCCAGATCTGAGAAGAATATCTTTGGTATTTTGATTGGTTTCGCATTGAATCTATAAATATTTTGGGGAGAATGGACATTTTGATGATATTGATTCTTCCAATCCATGAGCATGTAAATTTTTCCATTTTTTGGTATCCTCTTCTATTTCTTTCTTTAAGGTTTTGTAATTCTCACTGTAGAGACCTTTGACATCCTCGGTAAGTTTATTCCTAGGTATTTGCTTTTTTTTGTAGCTATTATGAATGGGATTGATCTTAGAAGTTCTTTCTCAGCCGTGACATTTCCTGTGTGTACAAAGGCTATTGATTTTTGTGCATTGATTTTATATCCTGCTACTTTGCCAAACTCTTCTATGAGTTCCAATAGTCTCTTAGTAGAGTTCTTTGGGTCCCCTAAATAAAGAATCATATCATCTGCAAAGAGGGATAGTTTGAGTTCTTCCTTCCCAATTTGTATCCCTTTAATTTCTTTTTCTTGCCTAATAGCTCTGGCTAGAACTTCCAGAACTATATTGAATAGCAGTGGTGAGAGTGGGCATCCCTGTCTGATACCAGATCTCAGTGGAAATGCTTCCAACTTTTCCCCATTCATTAGGATGTTGGCCATGGGTTTTTCATAAATTGATTTGATTGTATTGAGGAATGTTCTTTCTATACCCAGTTTGCTTAGAGTTTTCCTCATGAAAGGGTGTTGTATTTTATCAAATGCTTTCTCTGCATCTATTGAGATAATCATATGGTTTTTCTTCTGCAGTCTGTTATTGTGGTGTATCACATTGATTGCTTTGTGCACATTGAACCATCCATGCGTACCACGGATAATTTCCACTTGGTCTGGGTGGATGATCTTTCTGATGTGTTGTTGCATTCTATTGGGGAGAATTTTATTGAGGATTTTTGCATCTATGTTCATCAGGGAAATTGGTCTGTAATTCTCTTTCACTACTGCATCTTCTTGAGGCTTAGGGATAAGGTGATGGTGGCTTCATAGAAAGAATTTGGGAGGATTCCCTCTTTTTTAATTGTTCTGAATAGTTTCAGAAGAATTGAAGTTAGTTCTTCTTTAAATGTCTGGTAAAATTCATCAGGGAATCCATCTGGTCCTTGGCTGTTCTTTGTTGGGAAGGCCTTTATTACTGATTCAATTTCTGTCTCTGTTGTGGGTCTGTTTAGGTTTTCTATGTCCTAATGGTTCAATTTAGGTTGCATTGTCCAGGAATCTATGCATTTCTGATAGGTTTCCTAGTTTGCTGGTATACAACTCTTTGTAGTAATTTCTGATGATTCTTTTTATTTCTGTAGTGTCTGTTGTTACGTTTCCCTTTTCATCTCTGATTTTATTGCTTTGGGTCTTCTCTCTCCTTTTTTTATGAAGCAGGGCCATTTTTGTGTCATTCTTGTTTATTTTTTCAAAAACTGGCTCTTCGTTTGGCTGATTTTTTGTAATTTTTTTTTTGTATTCAATTCTGTTGATATCTTCTCGAATTTTAATTATTTCTCTTCTCCTACAAGTTTTGGGTTTGGATTGCCATATTGTTTCTAGATCCTTGAGATGCATTGAAAGATCATTTATTTGGTGCCTTTCCAATTTCTTGATGTAGGCACCTATCGCTATAAACTTGCCTCTTAATACGGCTTTTGCTGTATCCCGTAATATTTGATATGTTGTGTTGTTATCTTCATTTGCTTCCAGAAAGGTTTTGATTTCCTCTATGACCCCATGTTCATTCAGGAGCATGTTTTTCAGTCTCCATGTATTTGTATAAGCTCTAGTGATTCCTGAGTTGCTGATTTCCAGCTTCATTCCATCATCTTGTGAGACGATGCATGGTATGATTTCGATTCTTTTGAATTTACTTAGACTTGTTTATGGCCTAATATGTGGTCAGTTCCTGAGAAAGTTGATGCATTGCTCAGAAGAATGTGTTTTCTTTAAGTGTAGGATGAAAATTCCTGTAGACATTTATTATATTCATTTGGTCTATAGTGTAGATTAAATTTGCTTTTTATTTGTTGATCTTCTGTCTGGTTGGTCTGTTTATTGCTGAAAGTGAAGTATTGAAGTCTCCCAATACTACTGTATTGGAGTCTAAGTCTCTCTTTAAGTTGCTTATCATATCTTTTAAATAACTGGTGCCCTATAATTAGGTGCATATACATTTATAATAGTTATATCTTCCTGTTGAGTTGATCCCTTAATCATTATACAGTGCCCCTCTTTGTCTCACTTAACAGTTTTTTCATCTGATATTAAGATGGATACTCCAGCTCTTTTTTGGTTCCTATTGGTATGTAATATCTTTTTCCAACCTTTTACTTTCAGTCTGCGTGCACATTTGCTGGACAGATGTGTTTCTTGTAAGCAGCAAATAGATGGGTTTTGATTTTTAATCCGTTCAGCCAGATTGTGTCTTTTGATTGGAGAGTTGAGGCCATTTACATTCAATGTGACTATTGATAATTAGTAACTTTGCCCTGCCTTTTTCTTAAAGATATTTCTAATACATGCTTTGAACTTCCTGTGATCTTTTACTTGGAGAAATTGTTCCTTTACCTTTTTTCTTATTGATGGCCATATTTCTCTGTTTCTGTGTGTAACACATCTTTGAGCATCTTTTACAGGGCTGGATGAGTGGCTACAAATTCTTTCAATTTCTGTTTGCTGTGAAAGGTCTTTATTTCACCTTCATTCACAAATGAGTGCTTTGCAGGATATAATATTCTGGGCTGGCAGTTTTTCTCTTAGTACTTGGGCTATATCTCGCCATTCCCTCCTAGCCTGTGGAGTTTCTGATGAGTAGTCTGCTGTGAGTCTGATTGGAGATCCTCTGAGAGTAATCTGATGTTTCTCTATTGCACATTTTAGAATCTTTTCTTTATGTTTCACTGTGGTGAGTTTGATTACAACATGTCGTGGTGAGGATCTGGTTTGGTCATATTTATTGGGATTTCTATGTGCTTCCTGTACTTGGACGTCTCTTTCTTTCTCCAAACCTGGGAAGTTTTCTGGTAGTATCTCACTAAACAGGCTTTCTAATCCTTTCTCCCTCTCCATGCCTTCAGGAACTCCTAGAACCCAATTTTTTTTAACAGTATCAAATAGATTCCCAATAATTATTTTAGATTTCTTTTTTTTTAATTTGACAGGCAGAGTTTAGACAGTGGGAGAGAGAGACAGAGAGAAATATGTTCCTTCAATTGGTTTACCCTCTAAATGGCTGCTATGGCCGGCGTGTTGTTTCGATCTGAAGCCAGGAGCTAGGTGCTTCCTCCTGGTCTCCTATGCAGGTGCAGGGGCCCAAGCACTTGGGACATCCTCCACTGCCTTCCTGGTCACAGCAGAGAGCTGGACTGGAAGAGGAGCCTCCAGGATTAGAACCGGCACCCATATGGCATGCCGGCCCTGCAGGCGGAGGATTAACCAAGTGAGTTATGGTGCCAGTCCCTATTTTGTAGATTTCTAATTTCCTCTTGTCTTTGGTTTGACTGTATATTTTCCTGTGCTCTGTCTCCTAAGTCTGATATTCTCTCTTCTGCCTCACTGATTCTGTTTTTAAGGCTCTCAACTGTGTTTTTTATTTGTTCTATTGCATTCCTCATTTCATTTTGATTTCTCTTCAATATCTCAATTTCATGTTTTATTAAATTCCTCATTTCATTTTGATCCTTCCTTAACATTTCCTTTTCATGAGAGAGATTTTCTTTCTTGGATTTCAGTAGTTCATACATTTGGTTTTGATTACATCTTAATATTCTTATCGTTTATTTTTTAGTTCCATTTCTTGCATTTCTTCTATCTCATCATCTTCATAATCTTGTATTGATGTGTCATGTTCTTTGATAGCTTCATGTTGTCTTCTTTGTTCTTTTTTCCTTGGTTGTTGCATTTGTTGTTCAGCATTTGTGGAGATATTCTTTGGTTTCTCTTTCTTCTTCTTCTTCTTTTTTTTCCTGCTGTGGCAGCTTTCCTTGTTATACTATGACTCTAGATTAAGTGGACTTTCTGCTTTTGGTCAATCTCTAGAGGCTTGTGTGTCAATGGTACACACCCAGATTTAGTGGGTAAATCTCTCTTCTCTCTCTCTCTTTTTTTAGTCAGAAGGGAACTAATTCCACACAGCTGAACTCTTCTAGATGGCAATCAGTGCCTTAGCACTAGCCCCAGTGGGTATAATATTTGTCTTCTCTGTCCCAAGGATCACACAAAGGATCTGTGCAGCCCTCAGTGTAAGCTCAGATCCCCCTTCAATGTCTCTCGTCGGGTAGCCAGGGTCTCCCAAGCTTGTGGTGTCTCCCACTGAGACTACTCAAAGTCTCAGCCACACGGTGAGTTCTCCCACACACCCTCAGTTTTTTTTCACAGTCTCAGTTCATGAGCTCCACACACTGAACATTTTTTCATATGTTTCTTGACCATTTGAATTTCCTCTTTTTTAAAGATTTATTTATTTATTCATTACAGAGAGAGATGGAGAGACACAGAGAGAGGTCTTCCATCCTCTGGTTCACTCTCCAAATAGCCACAACAGTTAGAGCTGAGCTGATTTAAAGCCAGGACCCAAGAGCTTCTTCTGGATCTCCCAGGTGGGTACAGGGGCACAGTCATTTGTTCCATCATCTGCTGCTTTCCTATGCCACAAGCAGACAGATGGATTTGAAGAGGAGCAGCTGGGATATGAACAGGTGCCCATATGGGATGCTGGCATGGGGGTGGAGACATAACCTACTATGCCACAGAACCAGCCCCAGATTTCCTCTTTTGAAAGATGCTTGTTCAGACTGGTGCATAGGGAGATTACTGATGCCATAAACAGGAGTGTCAATTTGTAAAGTCAACAACAGGAGTCACTGTGCACTTACTCCTCATGTAGGATCTCTGTCCTTAATGTGCTGTACATTGAGGCTTAATGATATAACGAGTACTCAAACAGTATATTTCACTTTGTGTTTCTAGGGGGGTGCGAACTGTTGAAATCTTAACTTAATGCATACTAAACTGATCTTCTGTAAAAAAAAAAGAAAAGAAATTATCAATTCCCAACTTGACTCTCACTGGGATTAAACATGAAAATAGGTCTGATCTGATTTCATCATCATTTAAAAAATCATCTATTATTTTTCACTTTATGTTTCTGTGTGGGAGCAAACTGTTGAAATCCTTACTTAATGTATACTAAGCTGATCTTCTGTATATTAAGATAATCGAAAATGAATCTTGATGTGAATGGAAGGGGAGAGGGAGTGGGAAAGGGGAGGGTTGTGGGTGGGAGGGACGGTATGGGGGGGAAGCCATTGTAATCCATAAGTCATACTTCGGAAATTTATATTCATTAAATAAAAGTTAAAAAAATAAATAAATAAAAAAAAGAAAGATGCTTGTTCAAGACATTTTCCCTGTTCTTAACTGGATAGTTTGTTTTGTTATTGTTGAGTTTCTTGAGCTCTTTATATATTCTATATATTTTTACTTTATCAGTTGCATAGCTGGGAAATATTTTCTCCCATTCTGTCCAATTACCTCTTCATTTTCCTGAGTGTTTCCTTTAGAGTGCAAAAGCTTCTCAATGTTTCAAAATCTCAATTGCCTATTTTGGCTTTGATTACCTGTGTTCCTGGCTCTTTTCCAAGAAGTCATTGCTTATCCCAATGTCTTGCAGAATTTCATCACTGTTCTCTAGTAATTTGATGGCATCAGGTTGTATATTTAGGTCCTTGATCCAATTTTGATTATTTTGTGTAAGATGTAATGTAGGTTTCTCCTTTCATACTTCTCCATATAGAGATCCAAATTTCTCAAGTACACTTGCTGAAGAGGCTGTCCTTTCTCCAGAGACTGATTTTCGCTCCTTTGTCAAAGTTTAGTTTGTTGTAGATATGTGCATAGACTTCTGGGGATTCTATTCTGTTCCATTTGTCTATTTATATGCCAGAACCAGGCTGTTTTGATAATAACTGCCATGTCTTGAAATATGATGTTGTGATGTCTGGCTTTGTTTTTGTTGTTTTAAATTGCTTTAGCTATTCTGGGTCTCTTGTGTTTCCACATGAATTTTAGCATCATTTTTTCTAGATCTGAGAAGAATCATGGATATTTTGATTGGGATTACACTGAATCTGTAAATTGCTTTTGGTAGTATGGACATTTTAGTGATATTGACTCTTACAATCCACAGACATAGATTTTTCCATTTTTCTGTTTACTTCTATTTTCTCCATTAATATTTTTAATTATCATTGAGAGATCTTTCAACTCCTTGGTTGAATTTATTTTAAGGTATTTACATTTTTTGTATCCATTGTGAATAGGACTGGTGTTACAAGTTCTTTCTTAGCCATGGCATTTTCTGTGCATACAAAGACCATTGATTTTTGTGTCTTGATTCTGTATGCTGCAACTTCACCAAACTGTCTTATGAGTTCAATTTGTTTCTTAGTGGAGTCTTTTGGTTCCCCCTTATATATAGAAATATGTCATCTGCAAACAGGGATAGTTTGACTTCTTCCTTTCCAATTTATTTTCCATTTATTCCTTTTTCTTGCATAATGGCTCTAGCTAAAACTTCCAGGACTATATTTAACAGCAGTGGTGAGAGTGGGCATCATTGTCTGTTTCAAGTTATTGTGGAAATGATTCAAACTTTCCCTCATTCAATGTGATGCTGACTGTGGGTTTTTCATAAATTTCCTTGATTGTGTTGAGGAATGTTCCTTCTTGCCTAATTTGTTTAAGGGTTTTTTTTTTTATCATGGAATGATATTGTATTTTATCAAATGATCACTCTGCATCTATTGAAGCTATCATTTGTTATTAATCTTCAATTTGTTAATGTGATGTGCTGCATTTATTAATTGTCTATGTTGATACAATCCTGTATACTAGGGATAAATCACACTTGGTTTGGGTGATTGATCTCTCTGATATGATATTGGATTCAATTAGTTAGTGTTTTTTGAGGGCATTTGCAGCTGTGTTTATCAGGAATATTGATCTATAATCTTCTTTCTTTGTTATATATTTTTCTTATTTTGGAAATAAGGTAATGCTGGCCTCATAGAAGGATTTTGAGAGAATTACCTCCCTTTGAATTGTTCTGAATAGTTTGAGAAAAATTGGAATTAGTTCTTCTTAAATGTCTGGTAGAATTCAGTAGTGAAGCCCTCTGGTCCTGGGCTTTTCTTCGTTGGAATGGTCTTTATTACTGATTCAATTTCTATCTTAGTTATTGTTCTATTTAGGTTTTCAATATCTTCATGCTTTAGTTTTTGTAGACTGTATGTTTCTAAGAATCTATATCTCCTAGATTTTCCAATTTGTTGACATACAGCTGTTTGTAATAATTCCTATTGATTTTTTTTTATTTCTGTGGTAACCATTGCTACATCTTTTATCTTCTCTGATTTTATTGATTTAGATTCTTTCTCCCCCTCTCTTTTGTTAATTGGTTGACTTGTTTCAATTTTATTTATTTTTTCAAAAACTGGCTCTATTTCTCTGAGTTTTTCTATTTTTTTTTGTTTGAGTTTTGTTTATTTCTTCTCTAGTTTTAATATTTTCTTTTCCCCTAATAATTTTGTGTTTGGTTTGCTGCTGTTTTTCTGGGTCCTTGAGATGCATTGATACCTTATTTATTTAATTCCTTTTTAATTTCTTGATGTAGGCTCTAATTGCTACAAACTTCCCTCTTAATATTATTGCTGTTCTATGTTCTATGGTCATCTTCACTAATTTTCAGGAATTTTTTTTTATTTCCATTGTGATTTTACCTATTACCACTGTTCATTCTGAAGCATGCTGTTCAGTCCATGTGTTTTTTCTAGAGATTTTTAGGTTGTTAATTTCCAGCATTTTTGTTACATTGTGGGCAATAAAGTACATGATATCATTTCCATTTCTTGAATATGCTGAGACTTGCTTTATGACCTAGCATACGGTCTATCCTAGAGAAAGTTTCATGCACTGATGAAAAGAGTGTGTATTCTGCAACTGTGGGATCAATGTTCTGGGGATATCAGTTAGGTCCATTTGAGGCATAATATAGATTAGCTTGGTTTTTTTTGTTGTTGTTGTTGATTTTCTGTCTAGTAGATCTGTCAATTGATGAAAGCTGGGTGTTAAAATCCCTATTGTAATTGTATTGGATTCACTGTCCATTATATCCATTAACATTTGTTTTAATTAGCGAGGCATCCTGGCATTGGGTACATATATATTTTTTGTAGTCACTTCTTGTTCCATTGGTCCCTTGACCATTACATAGTGCCCTTCTTTGTCTCTGTTAATGATTTTTGTGTTAAAGTCTATTTTATGTAGTATTAGGATGGCTACAACTGCTAATTTTTGTTTTCCATTAGCATAGACTACCCTTTTTGCATTGTTTCACTTGCAGTCTGTGTGTTTGTTTGATGCTAAAGTGTGTTAATGTGGGCATCAAATAGATGGGTCTTGTTTTGAATATGTTAAGCCTGTCTGTATCTTTTAATTAGCGAATTTAGGCCATTTACACTCAAGGTTACTATTGGTAAGTAATGACTTGGTCCTCCATTTATTTATTTTTTATTTTTTATAGAAAGATTTTATTTAACAAGTATAAATTTCATAACTACAACTTTTGGATGATAGTGATTCTTCCCCACCATACCTTCCCTCCCACTTCCAAACCATGCCATCTCTTACTCCCTCTCCCATCTTATTCTTGATTAAGATTCATTTTTAATTCTTTATATGCAGAAGTTCAACTCTATACTAAGTAAAGGTTACAACAGTTTACACCCACACAGATACACAAAGTATAAAGTACTGTTTGAAGACAAAGTTTATCATTAATTTTCATAGTATAACACATTAAGGACAGAGGTCCTACATGGGGAGCAAGTGCACAGTGACTCCCATTGTTGATTTAACAATTGACACTCTTATTATGATGTCAGTGATCACCCGAGGCTCTTGTCATGAGCTGCCAAGGGTACGGAAACTTCTTGAGCCCACAAACTCCAAATTTATTATTTAGACAAGGCCATAATCAAAGAGGAAGTTCTCTCCTCCCTTCAGAGAAAGGTACTTCCTTCTTTGATGGCCAGTTCTTTCCACCGGGGTCTCACCCACAGAGATCTTTCATATAGGTCATTTTTTGCCACAGTGTCTTGGCTTTCCATACCTGATATGCTCTCATGGGCTTTTTAGCCAGATCCGAATCCCTTAAGGGCTGATTCTGAGGCCAGAGTACTGTTTATGGTATTTGCCATTCTATGAGTCTGCTGTTTGTTGGCCCTCCTTTTATCCATAAAGATTCCTCATGTTTGCTTTGGATTTCCTTTGTGCTTTTACTGGGAGATTTTCTGCTTTCACATTTTCATAGTGATGTCTACTTTTTTGTTTCTCTGTGTAGCACATTCTTAACATTATATGTAAGATTGGATACATGGTGACAAATTCTGTCAATTTCCATTTGTTAATGAAACTCTTTATTTCACCTTCATTCATTAATGAGAGATTTCATGGTATAGTATTCTGGGTTGACAGTTTTTTTAAGACTTGTATTATGTCTACATTCTCTCCTAGACTTTAGGGTTTCTGATTAGAAATCAGCTGTGAGTCTAATCAGAGATCCTTTGAAGGTAATCTGGTGTTTCTCTTTTGCATATTTTAGAACATTTTTCAAAGCATGTTCTAGCAAGATCTTCTTTACTTATATGTTAGAACATGTTATGTTGTGCTCACCAGATGTTTCATTTCCTCTCTTAGACATATAATGCTATATTTTTTATCTCTCTAGTAGGTGTGCTATGGTCTGAATATTTGTATTTGCTCAAATTCATATGTGGAAATTTTACTATTACTGTAGAAGGTCTGTTCAGAGGTTCTTGTCTGCATAAGAAAGAATTCAGATTTAAGACACAGAATAGTGGTAAGAGAGGTAGCAATGTTTAATGAAGAGAAATAATGAAAACACACATGATAGACTAGGTCCTGTCTCAGTAAAGGACTGAGAATTCAGTTTGCTTTCAGAGTGGAGTTTTTATGAAAATTATTATAAGTCCCCATTTCTTCTCCCTTCCTACCTCTTCTGAGAAATTGTGGGTAGGGAATTTCTTGATGTTCAGATTTCTAAAGTCCTCCCAGGATCATATCAACACAGTGTTATCAGACCTAATCACCCCTTTGGAGTAGGGCAGGGCATTTTCCTGGGCTTCCCCAAGGAAGAGGGCTGAAGCCCATTTAACAGAGTTAATAAAACAAGTGCAGTTAGTTTAGTTGTAATGTCTGTTTCCTCATTCCATTGCACACACATATTTACTTTCTTTTTTTCTTAAAGATTTATTTTACTTAATTGAAAGGTAGATGAGAGAGAGAGAGAGAGAGATCTTCCATCCTCTGGTTCACTCCCCAAATGGCAGGCCAAAGCCAAGATCCAGGAGCTTCTTCTGTATTTCCCATGTGGGTGCAGGGGCTCACTGCTTTTCTAGGCACATTAGCTGGGAGATGGATCGGAAATGGAGTAGCCAGGACTCAAATTGGCATCCATAGGAATGTCAGCACTGTAGGTGACTGCTTAACCTGATATTCCACAGTGTTAGTCCCAATTAATTTTCTTTAAAAATTCTCATTTTCTTCAGCCCCTCTTAAACACATAGGCTAATATCTACCTTAACACTAGCCCCAACATGATGGTGTTAGAAGGTGGGACCTTGTGGCCGGTGCCGCGGCTCACTAGGCTCATCCTCCACCTGCGGCACCAGCACCTGGTCTGGGTGCCGGATTCTGTCCCAGTTGCTCCTCTTCCAGTCCAGCTCTCTGCTGTGGCCTGGGAAGGCAGTGGAGGATGGCCCAAGTGCTTGGGCCCTGTACCCGCATGGGAGACCAAGAGGAGGCACTTGGCTCCTGGCTTCGGATCGGCGCGGTGCGCCAGCCGTAGCAGCCATCTGGGGGATGAACCAACGGAAGGAAGACCTTTTTCTCTGTCTCTCTCTCTCACTGTCTAACTCTGCCTGTCAAAAAAAAAAAAAAAAAAAAAAAAAAAAAGAAGAAGTAGGTGGGACCTTGGTTATAATATAAGGGTAGAGCTCTCATGAATGGGATGCATGCCTTATTAAAATAGTGACGTGAGACCCCTTCTTTCTTCCACTATTTGAGAACACAGCTGAAGTTACCATATATGAACTTGGAAACAGACCCTCAGCAAACAGTGGATTTGCTAACACTTTGTTCTTGGAATCCTCAGATTCCAGGTCTGTCAGAAATATATTTCTGTTATTTATAAGTTACCCAGTTTATGAGTTTTGCTATGAAAGCCTGTAAAGACTAAAACAGGGGCCATGTGATTAACTTCTATGGTCAGGATGGATTTAAGCTAGTCTTCAGACTGGCATTTATCTCTTATATGATCCTATCTTCCACTTCCTTTTTCCCTTCTTTGGTAACCTTAGAAATTGGTGCTCCAGACAGTTTATCTACAGAATGGCAGGGGCCTGGATCTCAGTCGTCATCAGAAGAGTAGTTGTTGTATCAAGTAACTAAGATTTGAGGGTTTCTTCATTACTGTAGCATAGAGTATTCTAGTGGCAGAGTGTCAAGTTGTGGGCTTTAATACAAACACATCTTTATCTAATATACAAATCTTATTATTCTCTTGTCTTTTCAAGGGTGAAATAACCCATGAGTATTTTTAATTACAAGGAACGCTGTTTAATTTGCTACATGTCTTTTTTTATGTATGGTATTTTTCCTCAGAGGACAAACTCTGACATTCGATAAGTTTCTCATGAGTTCTTTGCCCCAGTTTTCTCCTTATAAAATAGAAAAAATATTGTTTCCTTCTTTATTACTCAGAGCTGTCAAAAAGATGAATGGATTGATAATTATTAATAAAGTAGTATATAAGCACAGAGCATTATATTATTAAAATGTTAGTCTCATATTAAAAATAGCAAAAAGTGTTTTTGGGCTGCAGATTGGGATATGTTGTGAAGGAAAGATTTATGATCTGTTCAGTGATTTATTTTTCTTTCTGGAATTGGAATAATTCCTTTAGGTTACATAGATAATACAGTTATCTTAAAGCTTCAAGGCATCTTATCATGTCTGCATGAATATTTAAAATGCTTTAGGGCACTGATACTAAGACTGTTGTATGAGATAAAGTGATTGATAGGAAAAAAGCATGGATGGCTTTCCATGCACTTTCATATTGTAGTACTAATATGCAGTTGATGCTAGTCTTACCATGAATGAAAAATAGTTAAAATATCTCTGGGCTTAGTAACCTTGAAAAAATGTGAATATTGGTTGATCTTAGAAGGAAATCAAGTGCCTAGAAAAGTTAATTTATATTAAGGCATATGTTATATTATAGAGTAGTGTTAATATTTAGCAATAATTAGTCTTTAAACTTAAGTGATTATTTCAAAATATTCTTTGTGATCTTCTTGATCCATAATTTAATTACGCAAGATACATTTATTTTTAGATGTGAGACAATGTTAAGTTCTTCTCAAATATATGATGTATTTAAGTACATTAATCAGGGATTGCAAATAGGGTACTTGGATTAATCACAAATCAGTAGTTCCTTTGCTTAATGTATCTACTTTATTTGCACAAGAACTAATTTCCCTAAGCTTTCTTCCAAGTGATTCTGATAATTTTCAAAAAGTAGTCAATATATGCTTTATCAATATGTGCTTTATGGACCCCTATATTTGGCACCTCAGATCATTAGTCTTTCCTCCTCTTCTTGACTGGCTCCTTGAATGATACAGCCAGCCTTGTAGATATCCCAGGCAGGAGCCAGCTACCAATGAGTCTTGCAAGTGCTGCTTGTTCAGACACTAATGCCTGCAAACATCCTTGGAGGTTGCTAATACAGAATACTCAGGTCAGGCTACTGAAGTATGCACTAATGTATCATGGTCTTTGTGCCAGACAAAGGCTTTGGATAAGAGATTGCAGCAGCTAATGCTGCTTAAGAATAATAATGGTAACAGTTACATCGCTGGTGGTGACAGCAAGGATCTGTAGGCTGCCAGTGGCTAATCCTGACAGTGTCACTTTCATTACAGACAATGTGATAAAACAGCTTATTTAGGTTTCCCTCTCTTTTGCTCTAGTTCCTATTACTGACAATTCAAGTAAGAGTCCTCCAGAAAGAACCTGTGCAGAGAACAGACACAGGACTATTAGTAACAGTCATGCTGTATTCACAATCCCTCCTTCAGACTGATTCACATCTTTTGTCATGCAGCAGATCGTCATTCTGTGTTTCTTTGCTGGGATTCATAGCTTATTCTTGGTAGTCCTTATTCTTGGATTTCTGATGATGATGTGAATACGTAATAATGACAAGGCATATGGGAAAAACCACAAGTGTGAGGGCACTTCAAAAAGTTCATGGAAAATGGAGTTAAAAGAGTTTATTTTCTTGCAATTATTTTAAGTCCATGAAGGTCTTCAAAAAATTCATGGATATATGTATTACATGTACTATGCATGAATTTCAACATTCTTTGCCCAAAAATAAAATTTTCTAAGTTCTGTTTCTTCTTGAAGCTTTTGACTTTTAATGCAATATTTGAAATACTCCTGCATTAATACTAATAACCATCTAAAATTCATCCATATCTCCTGGAAATTGTGTTAAAAAATAGATATTACATCAGATCTCATATAAGGCTTCTCACTTTTCACTCTAAACACATCTTTGAGGATGCAGATTCTTATGAAGAATTAGACTGAGAGTTAAACAGAAGTGTGTAGAAATCAAGAAACATTTGTTTATGTGTGTGTATTTTAAAGATGGGTGATACTGAAACATAATTGAATGTTAGCAGGAATTGTTCAGTAAAGTAGGTAAAGTTAAGAGTGCAGGGAAAGTGGCCGGCACCACGGCTCAATAGGCTAATTCTCAGCCTGTGGCGCCACACACACCGGGTTCTAGTCCCGGTTGGGGCACCAGATTCTTTCCCGGTTGCCCCTCTTCCAGGCCAGCTCTCTGCTGTGGCCAGGTGTGCAGTGGAGGATGGCCCAAGTCCCTGGGCCTTGCACCTGCATGGGAGACCAGGAGAAGCACCTGGCTCCTGGCTTCGGATCGGCGCGGTGCGCCTGCTGCAGTGCGCCGGCCGCAGTGGCCGTTGGAGGGTGAACCAACGGTAAAGGAAGACCTTTCTCTCTGTCTCTCTCTCTCTCTCTCTCTCTCTCTCACTGTCCACTCTGCCTGTCAAAAAAAAGAAAAAAGTGCAGGGAGAGGTAGCGTCAGGGGCAACTGGTGAGTCACTGAATAAATTTCCAGATTGTGGGAGATCAGAAAAGCTACTTACAGTAAATAACCATCAGAATGGGCTATCTGATCTCTTTCTTATATTAGGATATCTGCACTGTTGGAATTGTGATTATAAACTTCCAACTTGGTATTTGTCAACGTCATTTCTCTCCCTTCTCCCAGAAACTATGTAGTGATACCCTTCTTTCCAACTCTTCTACCCAACTTTGGTTGAAATAATCTTCATTTGTGTTCATTTAGTTCATTAGTAGTCAAAGGACATCTTTACCATAGAACTTTTCAAAATATATTGTAATTGATAATTCATTTACTTTATAGCTATTCCCACTAAGTTGTAAACTCTTCAAGGAGCTTCTCTCATCTGTTTTACTGCTTTATTGTGATAAAATGCACTTAATTTTTCCCTGTTAAGTTAAAATTTTTCCCTGTTAAACATTTTCAAGTACATAGTTCTGCAGCATTAAGTACATTCATGTTTTGTGTAGTCACCACAACCAGAACTTTATTCTTTTCCCTACTTAACAGTTATACCCATTAAACACTAACTCCTGGGGCCGGCGCTGTGGTGCAGAGAGTTAAAACTCTGACTTGAAGTGTTGGCATCCCATATGGGTGCCAGTTCTAGTCCTGGCTGCTCCTCTTCCCATCCAGCTCTCTGCTATGGCCTGGAAAAGCAGTAGAAGATGGCCCAAGTCCTTGGGCCCCTGCACTCGTGTGGGAGACCTGGAAGAAGCTCCTGGCTGCTGGCTTCAGATTGGCGCAGCTCCAGCCATTTTGGCCATTTGGGGAGTGAACCAGCGGATGGAAGACCTCTCTCTCTGTCTCTACCTCTTTCTTTAACTCTTTCAAATAAATAAAATAAAAAAAACTAACTCCTTCTATTCTTTCCTCTTCTACTTCTTGGCAGTTTCTAATATCCTTTTGCATCTTCAGGGCTGAACAGATACCTGTTCATTGAATGAATACAGATACTCATTGATTTGTGTTAATTTTCCAGTGGACAAAACCAATGTTTTCAAATTGAGAGTTAATATATCATCTCTCTGTGTTATTTCAAAATGGTTTACTTATTTTAATTTTAATTGAAAGGCAGAGAGTTAGAGACAGAAATCTCCCACCCACTGGTTCATCCCCTGAGTGACTACAACAGCAATGGGTGGGTCGAACAGAAGTCAAGAGCCAAGTCTCCCACATGGGTTACAAGAACCCAATTACTTGAGCCATCACTGCTGTCTCTAAAGATGTGCATTAGCATAAAGCTGAAGTTAGAAGAGCTGGTTCTTGAACCCAGACACACGAATATGGACTGTGGACATCCCAAGTGACATCTTAACTGTTGCACCAAATGCCTGCTCCATATCTCCACATTTACCAAAAATTTAATATATCACAGTTTATTCTAAACAAGCTGTGTCCTTTGTTGATGAGAGAATACCATGATATATAAAAACAGACTGAATAAAAGTGATGACAGCCAAATCTCAAAAGATGGATATGTGCAAAACAGAGTATTCAGATCATTAACAACATAAGCACAAAGGAATTCAATTATCAATGCCCTTTACACTTAAGTCCAAAAACAAAAATAATCACTGGTTTAAAAATGCCAAATAAATGACAATGTCAGCCATCATAATTATGGAATTAGGGCAAAAGAAAAAAAGATTATACAAGTGATCTTTGTTGTTACAGAGACATTGTTATTTCATGGCTGGGTTGCAGATGTTGCTTAAAAGTGGCATTGAAAAACAAGAGGTCAAATTTAATAAAATAACTTGGTTTTAATGATTAATTAGAATGAGATTATTTTTGGAAAATGAGCAGAGTTATTTCAGAAGCTTTCTTCAATTTTTTTTTTTTTTTTGGCTTGGCAGAAATAAGATGCTTAAAAGCCAGCTGTAAGATAATATTTTTTGAATTCAGTGGTGGCTTTGTGACACCAAATTTACTGGAATTTTAAAAACCATATGAGGGGCCAGCACCGTGGCTCACTTGGTTAATTCTCCACCTGAGGCGCCGGCATTCCCTATGGCCACTGGTTTCTAATCCCATTTGCTCCTCTTCCAGTACAGCTCTCTGCTGTGGCCCAGGAGGGCAGTGGAGGATGGCCCAAGTGCTTGGGCCCTGCACCCTCATGGGAGACCAGGAGGAAGCACCTGGCTCCTGGCTTCAGATCTGGGTAGCGCTGGCCATAGCGGCCATTTGGGGAGTGAACCAATGGAAGGAAGACCTTTCTCTCTGTCTGTCTCACTGTCTATAACTCTACTTGTCAAAAAAAAAAAAATGAGATTATTGAGTACCATTGGTGTACCTGCAATAGTAAATGACTGCCAACAGTAGAATAGTTCCTGAACAACAAATTTCTGCTAGCTTTGGTAGAAGCTGGATTTCTCTGTTCCTCAATGCCTAAGGTTAAGAGATGCAGATTGGCATTAGGCAACTGTATTAATTCAGCTTTCTCTAAAATATGGGCTAAACACTTGAGTTACATAGGGAACCAGTAATCTAAAGCAAAGTGTTGAGTTTTGGTGACTAAAGCCAGTATTGTGAAATTGGCACATATGACCAACAGCGAGTAAAGGAAATATGGTCAAAGGAGGCTGGAGAACACTATTTATATACTATCTATATATAATACTATACTAGAGAAAGAAAACATTTGCCAAATTATGCAGTTTCAACTCCTGATTCCCTCCAATATCATAAAATTTTTATAGTGCAAAATGGTATCCTAAAATTAAGAAAGGTGTGTAATTCTATGATTTGGGAAGTTATTTGAATGATTTAAAAGTATTAAGTAATAACCCAAAAGTAGCAGGATAGTGTTGAGTGATTCTGGACTTTGAATGGCAGCTCTGAGATTTGTTCTAAGGCTTTGACTTTGTAGGGTTTTAATGTTCTTTTTTGCAAAATAAGGAAATTGAGCCAGATAATCAAGGGACACTTGATGTTCTTGAGAGCTGTGAAATTTACATACAGGGCATACGTTAAACTTTTATTTCTTCCTTACATCACCTTCATCAGAGTTTGGCAGTGACATCAGATGAACAATATTAAATATACTGATTTGCCTTTGAACTTCCATGTTGTCTACATTCCAAAAGATACCAGCTTTGTATATCTGGCCTACAAAGTGCTGTTTTCAACTTTGATTGACAAGGTTATATTCATTAGATGACATCACATAGTAAGACGCACAGAATTGGGTTTTCTTTTTCTCACATCTGAAGTACAATTTATAGTGAAAAGATTAAACACTTTTCTTCCTAAAGATAATGAGAATTGATTTCTTTACCCCCAATCAAACTTTCAAGCTCCAGGAGAAGGACTTTTAAAAAAATTGGTTTTAAATCTTGTAGTCTGTCTAAGCCCCTGAGGGTAGAGAGGTATTACACTAGCTAAATGATGGAAAACCCTGTTTATTTCATTTTATTCTCTTGTACAAGTAAACATGACTTCTGGGACCTTTATCTTAAAGCAAAAGATTTATTCCAATTTTATCTTACTAAAATATATAAAGATTGAATGTAGTATTCACTGTACTCGGAGAAAATTGAACAATTTACAGAAAAGGGGCCAAGTTTCTAATTTTATATTAACAATGCATTTTCTTTTAAAACATTATAGTTTTAAATTTTCTTGATCATGCACTTAAAATTTCTTATTTTTTAGAAGTCTGAATTAATTATAAGTATAAAAACAGATCTGGAGATGAATATGTCTATTTCATTTTCTGAAAATCCAGACTTTTTTACCTTCACTATAAAAACATGCAAAACCACATTTAGCTTACTATTGAAGTTTTTTGCTTCATTCTGATGATTAGTAGCATCTTTTCTTAGTCTTAATTCTTTAGAAATGTGTTCATCTCCAAGGTGAATAATGTGTTTCTAGTTTTGGTGATCCTTGAAATTGTTACCTAGACATTGATTTCCTGGATGCCCTGAGAAATGTTGCCTTGGTTTATTAACATAACCCATGTAAATATGTTTATATAGCTGTATTTTAGTGTAATCTATACAGAAGGCTGCCATGTTCACTATACACAGAGAACACAATAGTGAGCATATGTAACTCTGTGCTTGAATCCATGCCTTGAGTCTAAGAAGGAGTTATGACTTCCCTCACTAAGAGAAGCATTAACTCTACAAATATGTGTTGCGTTTTTTGATTATTTCAATATGAACTAGAAAAGCCAGCCACTGTCTCTGAGGATCTCCAAAATTTCCTACAAACCTTTAATGCTGTCTTCTTTTCTATCTCTCTAATTACTTTTACCAAAAGGAAACAGGATGGAAGCTATTTCAGGTGTCTAGGTGAACTTTCACTGAGAATAGCCCTAGGTGTTAACTATTGACAGGCTGAACAATTTTTTAAAAAGTATTTTTTAAAAATAGCATATATTCCATTTTAAATTTTTTTTAAATTTTTAATTCTTTTTAAACAAATTCAGTATGGTTTGTAGATACAATTCTAAAACATATTGATATTCCCTTCCCTCCTTCCCCTCTCTCCCTCCAACCCCCTTTCCTTTGCTGTTTTTTCTTTCTTTTTCTTTTAGTTTTTGAGACAACTATTTTAAAATTCATTACACTTAGCATTTTAATACTTCATCAAATAAGAAGTTTAATAAGTAAAAGCACAAAGACCCTAGTTTAGTGGGAATATACACAATGGCTATAAACAATAATTTACTGGAAAAATGACCATTTCACTCATATACAGTAATTTTATAGTAATCACAGATTATTAAAACTACAGTAGCATGATATTGTAATGATTTTGTGTTCATTTTGCAGCTAATGGTAGAATTTCATTCTTTTTATAGCTGAATAATATTCCATTATATATATATTATATATTCCATATATTATATATATATGTATATATACACCACGTTTTCTTTTTCCATTCATATGATGATGGACCACTTGGTTCGTTCCAAATTTTGCTTATTGTGACTGTGGTACAAGTATCTGTTGATACATTGTGTTCAGACATTTGGGTATATACCTAGTAATGGGACTGCTCATCACACCGAAAATCTATCTCTAGTTATTAAAGAAATCTCCATATTTTCTATAGTGGCTGCACTATTTTTTTTAGTAATCATCCAATAAGGATTTACTATTTTTTCAGATTATAACATTCTTTTTTTTTTGTAAATATAAATTTCCAAAGTACAGTTTATGGATTACATTGGCTCCCCCCCATAATTTCCCTCCCACTTGCAAACCTCCAATCTCCCACTCCCTCTCCCATTCCATTCACATCAAGATTCATTTTCAATTATCTTTATATACAGAAGATCGATTCAGTATATATTAAGTAAAGATTTCATCAGTTTGCACCCACACAGAAACACAAAGTGTAAAATACTGTTTCAGTACTAGTTATAGCATTACTTCACACTGGACAACACATTAAGGACAGATCCCACATGAGAAGTAAGTACACAGTGACTCCTGTTGTTGACTTAACAAATTGACACTTATGGCGTCAGTAATCTCCCTAGGCTCTTGTCATGAGTTGCCATGGCTATGGAAGCCTTTTGAGTTTGCCGACTTCTATCTAATTCAGACAGGGTCATAGTCAAAGTGGAAGTTCTCTCCTCCCTTCAGAGAAAGGTACCTCCTTCTTTGATGGCCCCATTCTTTCCACTGGGATCTTACTCGCAGAGATCTTTGATTTAGGTGGTTTGGTTTTTGGTTTTTTTTTTTTTTTTTTTTTTTTTTTTTTGCCAGAGTGTCTTGGCTTTCCATGCCTAAAATACTCTCATGGGCTCTACAGCCAGATCCGAATGCCTTAAGGGCGGATTCTGAGGCCAGAGTGCTATTTAGGACATCCGCCATTCTATGAGTCTGCTGCGTATCCCGCTTTCCATGATGGATAATTCGCTCCCTTTTTGATTTTATCAGCTAGTATTAGCAGACACTAGTATTGTTTGTATGATCCCTTTGACTCTTAGATTTATCAGTGTGATCAATTGTGAACTGAAATTGATCACTTGGACTAGTGAGGTGGCATGGGTACATGTCACCTTGATGGGATTGAATTGAAATCCACTGGCACGTTTCTAACTCCACCATTTGGGGGAAGTCCAATTGAGCATGTCCCAAATTGTACATCTCCTCCCTCTCTTATTCCACTCTTGTATTTAACAGGGATCACTTTTCAGTTAAAATTTAAACACCTAAGAATAGTTGTGTGTTAATTACAAAGTTCAACCAGTAGTACTAGAACAAAACAAAACAAAATACTAAAAGGGATAAAGTATTACATTGTACATCAACAGTCAGGACAAGAGCTGATCAAGTTACTGTTTCTCATAGTGTCCATTTCACTTCAACAGGTTTCCCCTTTGGTGCTGTTATTTGTGCCGATCAGGGAGAACATATGATATTTGTCCCTTTGGGACTGGCTTAATTCACTCAGCATAATGTTTTCCAGATTCCTCCATCTTGTTGCAAATGACCAGATTTCGTTGTTTTTGACTGCTATATAGTATTCTATAGAGTACATGTTCCATGTCTACTGTTGATGGGCATTTGGGTTGGTTCCAGGTCTTAGCTATTGTGAATTGAGCTGCAATAAACATGAATGTGCAGACAGCTTGTTTGTTTGCCAATTTAATTTCCTTTGGGGAAGTTCCAAGGAATGGGATGGCTGGGTTTAATGGTAGGGTTCTATTCAGGTTTCTGAGGAATCTCCAGACTGACTTCCATAGTGGCTTAACCAGTTAGCATTCCCACCAACAGTGGGTTAGTGTCCCTTTTTCCCCACATCCTCTCCAGCATGTGTCTGTTGGCCATTTGGATTTCCTCTTTTTTTTTGTTTTTTTTTTATTTTTTTTTGACAGGCAGAGTGGACAGTGAGAGAGAGAGACAGAGAGAAAGGTCTTCCTTTGCCGTTGGTTCACCCTCCAATGGCCGCCGCGGCCGGCGCGCTGCGGCCGGCGCACCGCGCTGATCCGATGGCAGGAGCCAGGAGCCAGGTGCTTTTCCTGGTCTCCCATGGGGTGCAGGGCCCAAGCACCTGGGCCATCCTCCACTGCACTCCCTGGACACAGCAGAGGGCTGGCCTGGAAGAGGGGCAACCGGGACAGAATCCGGCGCCCTGACCGGGACTAGAACCCGGTGTGCCGGCGCCGCTAGGCGGAGGATTAGCCTAGTGAGCCGCGGCGCCGGCCATGGATTTCCTCTTTTGAAAAATGTCTATTGAGGTCTTTGTCCCATCTCTTAAGTGGGTTGTTTGTTTTGATGTTGTGGAGTTTCTTGATTTCTTTGTAGATACTGTTTATCAACCCTTTATCTGTTGTGAAGTTTGCAAATATTTTTTCCCATTCTGTCGGTTGCCTCTTGACTCTCCTGACTGTTTCTTTTGCAGACAGAAACTTCTCAATTTGATGCAATTCCAATAGTTAATTTTGGCTTTGACTGCCTGCACCTCCAGGGTCTTTTCTAGGAATTCTTTGCCGGTACCTATATCTTGCAGGGTTTTTCCAATGCTCTCTAATAATTTGATGGAGTCAGGTCATAGATTTAAGTCTTTAATTCATGTTGAGTGAATTTTTGTGTGAGGTGAATGGTAGGGGTCTTGCTTCATGATTCTTCATATGGAAATCCAATTTCCCTAGCACCATTTATTGAATAGACTGTCCTTACTCCAGGGATTGGTTTTGGATCCTTGATCAAATATAAGTTGGCTGTAGATGTTTGGATGGATTTCTGGTGTTTCAATTCTGTTCCATTGGTCTATCCATCTGTTTCTCTACCAGTACCATGCTGTTTTGATTACAACTGCCCTGTAGTATGTCCTGAAATCTGGTATTGTGATGCCTCCGGCTTTGTTTTTGTTTACAAGATTGCTTTAGCTATTCGAGGTCTCTTGTGTCTCCATATGAATTTCAGCATAATTTTTTCCAGATCTGAGAAGAATGTCTTCGGTATCTTGATTGGTATTGCATTGAATGTATAAATTGCTTTTGGGAGAATGGACATTTTGATGATATTGATTCTTCCAATCCTTGAGCATGTAAATTTTTCCATTTCTTGGTATCCTCTTCTATTTCTTTCTTTAAGGTTTTGTAATTTTCATCGTAGAGATCTTTAACGTCCTTTGTTAAGTTTATTCCAAGGTATTTGATTGTTTTTGTAGCTATTGTGAAAGGGATTGATCTTAGAAGTTCTTCCTCAGCCATGGCATTGCCTGTGCATACAAAGGCTGTTGATTTTTGTGCATTGATTTTATATCCTGCTACTTTTCCAAACTCTTCTATGAGTTCCAATAGTCTCTTAGTAGAGTTCTTTGGATCCCCTAAATAATCATATCATCTGCAAAGAGGGATAGTTTGAGTTCTTCCTTCCCAATTTGCATCCCTTTAATTTCTTTTTCTTGCCTAATAGCTCTGGCTAAAACTTCCAGAACTATATTGAATAGCAGTGGTGAGAGTGGGCATCCCTGTCTGGTACCAGATCTCAGTGGAAATGCTTCCAACTTTTCCCCATTCAACAGGATGTTGTCTGTGGGTTTTTCATAAATTGCTTTGATTGTATTGAGGAATGTTCCTTCCATACCCAGTTTGCTTAGACTTTTCATCATGAAAGGGTGTTGTATTTTTTTAAAAGATTTATTTATTTATTTGAAAGTCAGAGTTACACAGAGAGAAGAGAGTCAGGGAGAGAGAGAGAGAAGTCTTCCATCCAGCGGTTCACTCTCCAGATGGCCGCAACGGCCGGAGCCGCACCGATCCAAAGCCAGGAGCTAGGAGCTTCTTCCAGGTCTCCCACATGGGTGCAAGGGCCCAAGCACTTGGGGCATCTTCTACTGCTATTCCGGGCCATAGCAGAGAGCTGCTCAGGAAGTGGAGCAGCTGGGTCTCAAACCGGTGCCCATAGGGGATGACGGTGCTTCAGCCAGGGCGTTAACCCAGTTCGCCACAGCGCCGGCCCAGGGTGTTGTATTTTATCAAATGGTTTCTCAGCATCTATTGAGATAATCATATGTTTTTTTCTTTTGCAGTCTGTTAATGTCGTGTATCACATTGATTGCTTTGCGAACACTGAACCATCCCTGCACACCAGGGATAAATCCCACTTGGTCTGGGTGGATGATTTTTCTGATGTGTTGTTGCATTTTATTGGCCAGAATTTTATTGAGGATTTTTGCATCTATGTTCATTAGGGATATTGGTCTGTAATTCTCTTTCAATGCTGCATCTTTTTCCAGCTTAGGAATTAAGGTGATGGTGGCTTCATAGAAAGAATTTTGGAGGATTCCCTCTTTTTCCATTGTTCTGAAGGTAAAGGAAGGAAACCTCACAGCAAAAGATCACAAGGAATTCAAATCATATATTAGAAAATATCTTTGGCAAATGGCAGGGCAAAATTACTACTTATCAATAGTCACATTGAACGTTAATGGCCTGTACTGTCCAGTTAAAAGACACCGGTGGCTGATTGGGTTAAGGAACAAAACCCATCTATTTGCTGCTTACAAGAAACACATCTTTCCAAGAAAGATGCATACAGACTGAAAGTGAAAGGCTGGGAAAAGATACACCATGCCAACAGAAATGAAAAAAGAGCAGGCGTAGCCATCTTAATTTCAGACAACATAAACGTTAACACAAAAACTGTTAAGAGAGACAAAGAGGGACACTATATAATGATTAAGGGATCAATTCAACAGGAAGATATAACAATTATCAATGCATATGCACTTAATTACAGGGCACCGGTTTATTTAAAAGATTTGTTAAGGGACTTAAAGGGAGACTTAGACCCCAATACAATAGTACTGGGAGACTTCAGTACTCCACTCTCAGAAATAGACAGATCAACAAGACAGACTGGGCTGGCAGTTTTTCTCTCTTAGTACCTGGGCTATGTCTCGCCATTCCCTTCTAGCTTGTAGGGTTTCTGATGAGAATTCTGCTGTGAGTCTAATTGGAGATCCTCTGAGAGTAATCTGATGTTTCTCTCTTGCACATTTTAGGATCTTTTCTTTATGTTTCACTGTGGAGAGTTTGATTACAACGTGTCGTGGTGAGGATCTCTTTTGTTCATATTTACTAGGGGTTCTATGAGCTTCCTGTACTAGGATGTCTCTGTCCTTCTTCAAACCTGGGAAGTTCTCTGCAAGTATCCCACTAAAAAGAGTGGCTGCACTATTTTATTTCCCACCAACAGTATAGAAGACTTCCTCTTTTTCTGCATCCTCAGCAGCATTTGTTACTCTTTGACAGAGGTGAGATACTATCTCATTGTGGTTTTTATTTGCATTTGCTGCTGGCTAGTGATATTGAGCATTTTTCATATATTTATTGGACATTTGTTTTTCTTCTTTTGAGAAATGTCTTCTGAGGTACTTTGTCCATTTCTCAACTGGATTGGTTCTGTTGTGTTTTTTTTTAAGTTGCTGATATATTCAGGATATTGATTCTTTGTCAGATATATGGTTTAAAAATTTTTTTCAATCACAAATATATAAGCATCCAACACAAGACCACCTAGATGTATACAGAAAATACTAGAAACCAAAATGAAAGACAGGCTCTAAAACAGTAATACTGGATGACTTCAACACCTCCCACTCATCAGTTGATATATCATCCAGACAAAAAATCACTAATGATGTATCAGAGTTGAAATATACCACCAAGCCAATGGACCTAAGAGAACTTTACAAGACATTTCACTCAATAGCTACAAAATACATAGTCATCTTATCAGCACATGGAACATTGTCTGGGATGGACCAAAAGTGAGGATACAAATGAAGTCAGCAAATTTAAAAAGATTAAAATAATACCATATATCTTTTCAGACCATAAAGAAATAAAATTATAAATCAACAAAAGGAAGAATAAGTCAATACTCATAAATACTTGGAAATTCAACAACATGCTACTGAATGATCAATGAGTCATTGAAGAAATTAAAAAGAAAATTAAAACTTTCTTGAAATAGATTAAAATGAAAACACAACATATCAAAATCTGTGGGATACAACCAAAGCAGTACTAAGAGGGAAGTTTACAGCATTAAATACTTACATTGAAAGAAGAGAAATGACTCAAATTAATCTACTGGTTGTGTCTTGAAGATTTAAAAAAAGAAGATCAGACCAAATCCAAAATAAGCAAGGGACATGACATAATAAGAATCAGAATAGTTAAATGAAATTGAAACTAAAATATAACCCACAAAAATCTAATATTTAGGAATAAATTTAGCCAAAGAAGTGAAAGAGCTCTACAATGAAAATTTTCTTTTTTTTTAAATATTTATTTTATTTATTTGAAAGACAGAGTTACAGAGAGAAGTAGAGACAGAGAGAGAGTCTTCCATCCACTGGTTCACTCCCAAGATGGCCGCATCAGCCAGAGGTGCACAGATCCAAAGCAAGGAGCCAGGAGTTTCTTTCAGGTCTCCCATGCCAGTAGAGGGGCCCAAGGACTTGAGCCATCTTCTACTGCTTTTCCAGGCCCTAACAGAGAGCTGGATCAGAAGAGCACCAGCCAAGACTAGAACCAGCACCCATATGGGATGCTGGCACTTCAGGCCAGGGCTTTAACCCTCTGCACCATAGTGCCGGCCCTTACAATAAAAATTTTCAAACACTGATGAAAGAAATCATCAGGGATACACACACAAAACATAGTAAGATATTTATTGCTCATGGATCAGAAGACTCAATATTAACAAAATGTCTGTACTACCTAAAGCAATTTACAGATTCTATGCAATCCCTATCAAAATAACAATGGCATTTTTTTACAGCGTTAGTAAAAACAATCCTAAAATTCATATTGAATCAAGTAAGCCCCCATATAGCCAAAAGGCTAGCAAGGAAACCCAAGCTGGAGGTGTGAGGAGGCAGACAGACTAATAAGCAGTTAAGCTGAGTCCTGGTAAGAATGAGAAAAGGGGAAACACTCCAAAACTTTGGATGACGCACAGGCAGCAAATGCAAAACCAAAAAAAAAAAAAAAAAAAAAATGAGACCATATCAAACTCAGAAGCTTTTGCACAGCAAAAGAAATGATCAGTAGAATGAATAGATACCCATCAGAATGGGAAAAATATTTTCAGTTACCATTTATTGCCCCATTTACTCTAATGATGAATGGGGCAACTTTTCTAACCACGGGTGGCGTTATTTTTTCTGAATTAAATTAATTTGCTTTTGCTTCAAAAACTTAAAAAGTTAGCTTCTTCTACTTGCCACTTGCTCACAACCTGATGAGGCATCTATAAACAGTAGTTCACAGACATTGAAACACTAATTATTTTGAGGCTATGGAGAGACCTGAGTGCCAGCCTATAAGCACCCATCAAAGACATTTACTTTTCTGCCTCAGTAATGAGCTATTTTTTTTTATTCACAAAGATCTAAAAGCAACACGAGGTTTTTGTTTGTTTGTTTGTTTGTTTTTTAGGTCTTTTGAACCTTTTGCAAACTGATATAAGTTTTGACGTTATCTGGTTTGGCTTTATTTAATTATTTATTTACTATTGACTCAGATTTGAAAGGATTTTGCCCAGTTCTCCATATTTTTTTTTAAATCTGGTGTCTACAGGAGCTAGTTTCTATGGCAAATTACTTTTTAGGGCTTTGTGATATTTTGCTATCTGAACAGCTCACTGCAAGCATAGGTTTTATTTTTTCTTACATATATTTTTTGGTCCACAGGTCATTGCTTCGGGACTTTATTGCCAGTGGCAACTTGTGCTTGATAAGTTAGGTGATAGCTTATTTTCCTGCCAAAACCTCAAGGGATCAATCAGTTTTCCATGGGACCGCATAACAACTAATTTGACAACAAAATAAGGATTCATTCTATCTGGCATTTGTGAGAAAGTGGTTAGTGCATCCACACCAATCTTGCAGGAGTGCTTCGTAAACAAATGTCTCAACAAAAAAATCACAAACTGACAGCTCACTTCTATTTTTTTTCCAGGCATCACAGTGTCTACTAAGCTGCTTCCCTAGACATTTTTCCTAAATATCAGAGCATCCTGGTGCTGGAGGGGATTCTGTGTTTTGTGTGGAATTGAAAGGAAACCCCAACCATTCCCTCCCATAACATTAACAAGAAAGGGAGATTCAGACAGTTGTCAAAGTACTGTGGGTATGGTCCAGATTTTGATGGAAGTAAGGTTGGTTAAAGACCAAATGTCTATTTGCTGTAAGACTGAGATCAAAGCCATATTGCCATTACATTTTCATCTGGCATGGCTGTTGGTTGCACTGTAGTTACTGACAGATACATCAGAATACACTGATGCAGAATCCCCGAAGGCTCAGAGTTTTAACAGAGTACCCCCAAGCTATTTTTAAGGAAAGAGCTTCCAAATGGGACCAGTTACTGTTGCTATTACTCTCATTTCCTCAGCTTGCAGCAGTCCAGTAACTCAGATTCACCGAGACTGACTGCCTTGTTTTTTTTTGTCACATGACTCAACATTGTATTGCACATGAAAACACTAAAGGAAATGTACAGTGAATATCTACTCATCACTCAGATTCTGTAATTAACCTATTGCTTTGACTTTTTAATCACATATTCATTCATCCTTCCATCTATTCACTTATGAATACATCTTTTCTTTTTGATGTATTTCAAAAATATGGTACAGATCTCAGTATTTACCCTTAGACACATAGCATAAATACCCTTAAATAGAATTTAATATCTTTCTGGCTTTATTTTTCAAGGTAAATTTATAATAAAATTCATTAATAGAAATTTGCACATCCAGTGATATCTGACCAAAAATATTTCACATAACTGTGTAACATACACCCTTATAAAAAAGGACAACTTGGGCTGTTTAAATAGTGTTATTGTCTCTTATCAAAAAAGTTGCTGTGAATATTCTTATGTAAGTCTTTTATTTATGCACCCAGGACTTCATTTATCATGGAAATATGTAGGAATGGATGAATTATAGAACAAGCATTTATTCGGTTTTATAAGAAATTATCAGGCTATTTTCCAAAGTTATACAATTTTATGCTTCCATCAAAATGGAGGCAAGATTTGGTTCCTTTACACTCTCCTTTCTCATTTTTCATAGGGCCCTATTGCTGTTAGATTTTTTAGATGTGGATTCTTTAGAATTGCCTTAGAAATAGCCATAAATTGAAGATTTTATAGTTATAAAGATATTTCAGAATAGGCTTTATCATTTTATTGGTAGTCCATATAAAAAGGAAGCACCTATCACCAACATACTTATTTCTTTTTTTAAAACTTTTATTTAATAAACATAAATTTCCAAAGTACAACTTTTGGATTACAGTGGCTTTCCCCCCCAATAACTTCCCTCCCACCCACACCCCTCCCATCTCCCGCTACCTCTCCCATCCCATTCTTCATTAATATTCATTTTCAATTATCTTTATATACAGAAGATCAATTTAGTATATATTAAGTAAAGATTTCAACAGTTTGCACCCACACAGAAACACAAAGTGTAAAGTACTGTTTGAGTACTAGTTATAGCATTAATTTATATTGTACAACACATTAAGGACAGAGATCCTACATGGGGAGTAAGTGCACAATGACTCCTGTTGTTGACTTAACAATTGACATTCTTGTTTATGGCATCAGTAATCACCCTAGGCTCTTGTCATGAGTTGCCAAGGCTATGGAAGCCTTTTGAGTTCACCAACTCCAATTTCATTTCTTTTGGGCAAATTCCCAGGCTTTGGATGGCTGGATCATATCATAGATCTATTTTTAAGATCTGTTAGGATTTTTCCATACTATCTTCCATAATGGGTATACTAGCTTACATTTCCACCAACAGTGGATTAAGATACTTTTTTCCCCATACCCTCACCAGCATTTATTGACTTCTGTAGGAAAGCCATTCTAACTGGAATGAGATAAGCCCACAGTGCAGCTTTTATTTGCATTTTACTGATGGCAAGTGATCCTGACCATTTTTTCATGTATCTGTTGGCCATTTGTATTTCATCCTTTGAAAATTGGCTGTTCATATCCTTTTGCGATTTCTTAACTGTATTGTTTGTTATGTTGTTGAGTTTCTCGTGCTCTTTATAGTTTTCTGACATTAATCTTTTTCCAGTTGTGTGGTTTGTAAATGTTTTCTTGTATTCTGTGGGTTGCCTCTTCATTTTGTTGAGTGCGTCCTTTGCAGTGTAGATCTTCTTAGTTGGTCTGTTTCTGTCTATTGGCTGTGCTTCTGGAGTCTTTTACAAGAAATCTTTGCATATGCCAATGTCTTGCAGAGTTTCCCTGGTGTTTTCTTATAGTAATTTGATGATATCAGGTCAGAGATTAAATCCTTGATCTATTTTAGAGGTCTTGTTTCATACTTCTGCTTCTGTAGGTCCAATTTTCCCAGCACCATTTGTTGAAGAGAATGTCCTTACTTCAGAAATTGATGTCAGTCCATCTGTCTGTCAAACATTAATTGCTGTAGTTATTATGTATTAACTTCTGGAGTTTCTATTCTGTTCAATTGTTCTACATGTCTATTTTTGTACTTTATTGATTATAACTGCCCTGTCATATGTCTTGAAGTCTGGTATTGTGATATTCTGGCTTTCATTTGGTTGTTTAAAAGTTGATTGCTTCAGATATTCAAGTTTTCTTATTTTCCATATAAATTTTAGTATCACCATTTTTTTCTAGATTTTAGAATATCATTGATTTTTTTTAAGATTTTAAAATTTATTTATTTTTTGAGAGGCAGAGTTACAGATAGAGAGAGGGAGAAGCAGAAATGTTTTCCTTCTGCTGGTTCAGTCCCCAGATGGCCACACAATGCCTGGAGCTGAGCTTATCCAAAGCCAGGTGCCAGGAGCTTTTTCAGGGTTTCCCACATGGGTGCAGGGGTCCAAGGACTTGGGCCATCTTCCACCGCTTTCCCAGGCCGTAGCAGAAAGCAGGATTGGGAGAGGAGCAGCTGGGACTAGAACTGGCACCCATATGGGACTTTGGCTACACCACAGTGCTGGCTCCATTGATATTTTGATTGCAATTGCATTGAATCAGTAAATTGATTTTGGTAGTATGGAAATTGATATTATGTTTTCAACCCATGAACATGGAAGATTTTTTTTCCCATTTTTAGCATCTTCTATTTCTTTCTTTAGTGTTTTGTAATTTTCATTACAGAGATCATTCACATATTTGGTTAAATTTATTCCAAGGTATTAAGTTTTTGTGTAGCTAATGTGAATGGAACTGATCTCAGAAGTTCTC
Organism: Oryctolagus cuniculus; assembly: GCF_051225735.1. Lineage (NCBI taxonomy): Eukaryota > Metazoa > Chordata > Mammalia > Lagomorpha > Leporidae > Oryctolagus > Oryctolagus cuniculus. Next base: position 65,588,302 of record NC_142870.1, read on the forward strand.
AGCCATGGAAGTGTCTGCATATACACAGCCTATTGATTACTGTGTGTTGATTTTATATCCAGCAGATTTACCATATTCTCTTATGTGTTCCAGGAATCTATTAGTGGAATTTTTTAGTTCTGCTGTATCTAGAAACAGGTCATTTGCAAATAGGAATAATTGATTTCTTCCTTATCAATTCATATCCCTTTGGTTTCCTTTTCTTGACTAATTGCTGTGGTTAAAATTTTCAGAATTATATTGGAGAGCAGTGATGAAAGTAAACATCATAGTCTTGTTCTGGATCTTAGTGCAAATGCTTCAGACTTTTCCCCATAATTGCCTTGATTGTGTTGAGGAATATTCTTTCAATACTCAATTTGCTTAAGGCGTTTTTTTTTTTTTAATCGCAAATGGATATTGTTTATCTTTCTTGACATCTATTGAGATATTTATGTGGTTATTAATCTCCAACTTGATAATGTTGATGTATCACACTCATAGATTTGTATATGGGAAATCATCCCTACATATCAGTGATAAATGCCACTAGGTCCTGAGGAATGCTGTTTCTGATGTTATGTTACATTCAGTTAGCTAGTCTTTTGTTTGTGCATCTCTGTTCATCAGGGATATTGGTCTATAGTTCTCTTTCTTGTATCTTTTTCTGATTTTGGAATTAAGGTGATGCTGTCCTCATAGAAGGAATTTGGGAGGATTTCTTCCCTTTCAATTGTTTTGAATAGTTTGAGAATAATTGTAATTATTTCTTTAAAAGTTTGGTAGAATTCAGCAGTGAAGTCCTCTGGTTCCAGGATTTTGTTTGTTGGAAGGATCTTTATTACTGATTCAATCTCTGTCATGCTTATTTTTTTTTTAAGATTTACTTATTTATTTCATTGGTAGAGTTAGAGAGAGAGAGAGAGAGAGAGAGAAGAAGAAGAAGAAGAAGGAGAAGGAGAAGAAGAAGAAGATGATGACGATGACGATGACGATGACACAGAGGGAGAAATCTTCCATCTGATGTTTGCTCCCTTTTTTTGGTTAATTGGGCCAATGGTGATTAATTTTGTTTATTTTTACAAAAAAAAGCTCTTCATTTCACTGATATTTTGTATCATTTATTTTTTGTTTCCATTGTGTTTATTTCATTTCTAATTATAATTATTTCTATCCTCCTGGTAATTTTGGGTTTGTATATCCTAGGTCATGAGATTCATTGGTGGAACATTTATTTGATGTCTTTCCAATTTCTAAGTGCAGGTACTAATTGCTATTATTTTACTACTTAATACTGCTTTTGCAGGATCACATAAGTTTTGATATGTTGTGTTGTAATCCTCATTAATTTCCAAGATTTTATTTATTTCCCTTTTGATTTTTTCTATGACCCCCCTGTTCATTCAGGAAGATGTAGTTCATTCTATATGTGTCTGCATATTTTCTAGAGTTTCTTAAGTTTTTTTTTTTTTTTTTTTTTGACAGGTAGAGTGGACAGTGAGAGAGAGAGAGACAGAGAGAAAGGTCTTCCTTTGCCGTTGGTTCACCCTCCAATGGCCGCTGCGGCTGGCATGCTGCGGCTGGTGCACCGCGCTTATCCGAAGGCAGGAGCCAGGTACTTCTCCTGGTCTCCCATGGGGTGCAGGGCCCAAGCACCTGGGCCATCCTCCACTTCACTCCCTGGCCACAGCAGATAGCTGGCCTGGAAGAGGGGCAACCGGGACAGAATCCGGTGCCCCGACTGGGACTAGAACCCGGTGTGCCGGCACCACAAGGCGGAGGATTAGCCTACTGAGCTGTGGCACCGGACTGTATGATTTCAATTTATTTTTTAATTTGGTTAGATTTGCTGTATGGTCTAGCATATGGTCTAGCATAGAGAAAGTTCCTTGCAGTGATGAAAAGAAAGTTCATTCTAAAACTGTGGGATGAAATGTTCAGTAGATAAAAATAGGTCCAATTGGTCTCAAGTGTAGATTATCTCTGTTGTTTCTTTGTTGATTTGAAGGTTAGTTAATCTGTGGTATGTTGGAGTCCCCCATTAATATTGTAATAAGCTATATATCTTCCTTTTGATCTGTTAACATTTGCTTTAAATAGGCTTCCTGGCATTCTGTGCATATAAATATACAATAGTCAGTTCTTCCTGAATTGACGCCTTAATCATTTCATAATGCCCTTCTTTGCCTCTTTTAACTGTGTTAAAGTCTATTTTATTTGATATTAGGATGGCTACACTTGCTCATTCTGCTTTCTATTTGCATGGGACATCTTTTTCCACCCTTTTTCTTTCAATCTGTTTGTGTCATTGTTGGTAAAGTGTGTTTATGTAGGCAGCAAATAGATGAGTCTTGTATCAGCCAATCTGTATCTTTTAATTGGAGAATTTCAGCCATTTACATTCAAGATTATTCATAAGTAACAATGTGGCCCTAACTTTTTTTCATATATATTCTTACTTCTTACCTTGGATCTCCTTTGTACTTTCACTAGTCACATTCTTTCAATATGATTACTATCATTTTCTGTTTCTGTATTTAGCCCATCTTGAAGAATCATTTGTAAGGCTGTCAAGTGGTAATAAATTATTTCAATTTATGTTTGTTTGGAAGGTGTTTATTTTACCTTAATTTATAAATCAGAGTTTGGCAGATACAGTACCCTGGGTTGATGGTTTCTTTTTAGGAAGTGGTCTATTTCTCTCCATTCTGTTCATGCCTGTAGCGTTTCTGATGAGAAGTCAGCTGTCAGTCTAATTGGGGATCCTGTGAAGGTAATCTTGCATTTATCTCCTGCCCAATTTAGAATCTTTTCATTATGTTTTAGTGGTGAAAGTAGGACTATAATGTGTCATGGTGAAGATTTTTTTGATCATGTCTATTAGTAGTTCTATGTGCTTTCCATACTTGGATGTCTTTTTCTTTCTTCATACTAGGAAAATTTTCTGCTATTATTGCCCTGAATAGTTCTAATCCATTCTCTATTTCCACGCCTTCAGTAACTCCCACAATAGTTACGTTTGATGGTTTAATAGCATCCCATAATCTTAAACACTATTTTCAGTTTTTCTAATTTTTTCTTCTTTTTTTTTTGTCTGAGATAATTCCAAGTATTTGTCTTCTAGCTCAGATATTATTTCTTATGCCTCATCAAGTCTGTTTTTGAGGCTTTCCACTATTTTTCTATTTAATATATTGAATTCTTCATTTATAATATTTATTTGATTTCTCTTCAATATCCATATCATGGCAAAATTTTTCATCCTTATTATGTATGGATTTATTTATCTCATGAATATGCTTCTGTATTTTCTAAGTAATCTTATAATTATTCTTTTGATTTCATTTTCAGGCATTTCATCAATTTCTTTGTGTTCACATTCTAATGCTGAAATGTTGTGTTCCTTTTTGGAAGTCATGCTAATCTTCCTTGATCTTGTTTCTTGTATTTCTTTATTTTTTTAACGCATTTGTAGAACTGCTTGTTGGGTTTTCTAGACTGGTGGCTTTAATCTTTGAACCTCTTTGGTTCAGTGAAATGCCTTCTCTTTCATTGGATATTCAGAGCTGTGTGCTAGTGAAAGAAGCGGCTGTGAGCCACCATAAAAATAGCCTTTAAAAAAAAATAAATAAATAAAACTCCTGAGACAAACCGTTCCAGAGACGGCCTTGGAAAATGGGGAGTAAACCGGTTCACAGAGAAAGCAGTCAGCTACTAACCAGAGATACACAGAACACCTGCCTTATAGATAAGCCCCTTCCCTACGCTTGCTCAAGGTTAACTAAGAAAGCTGCAAGGCACGTAGCAACCTATTCCTCTCTCCTAGAAACCCCCTCCCCTAATGTATCCCTTTGACCTAGTACTTTTCCACCGACATTACCACTTTTAGACTGCCATACAAGGCCTGCTACTGAAAATTATCCAATGAACTTACGCCAGTCTATAGTATGTTAATTTTGTGGTTTTGCCCCTTAAAAGCTGTGTGAGATAGCTGCTTGGGGCTCCTCTCACTTGCTCGCTGCTTGCAGCAGTAGAGGGCCCATTTGTGCAAATGAAATAAAATTACCTCCTGTTCTATTGCATCGTCTGGTCTGGAGTCTGTGTTTCTGGGGTCGTCACAAGAGGACACTGCTTTTGGGGTCCTACACTAGGTATGGCCAGGGAGCTCTGGTCAATGCTCAAAAGTGAGGTAAGTGTCCAGGATGACAAGAAATTTGGATGTGGTAAATCTCTATTGTTAGCATTGGGAGGGAGGGTATGGAAGATATGATTACATTTGCTGGTATTATCACACCTTAGCCTCCTGTCTTCCAAGGCTATACTCCAAACCGCACAGGCTCATGAACTGTGTAAAAATCTGTTTCATCTTCAGTGTGAACTTGAAACCCTGTTCAATGACCCACTCTAGTCAATCAAGGAGCTCTGAGCCTCTGAAGCCACACACAGTGGTTGCACAGAGACCAAGTATACTCCACAAAATATTGCGCAGTCACAGAATTTCCACAGATATAGCAAGCAAGACTCCCATAATCACAGGGTGCGGGGGATTCACTCTCAACCATGAGAACCTGTTCTATCCATGGATAGAGCAGAAGTGTTCCCAGAACCAGCTGCCTATTGGGGCTCCACCTTGGCTGCATGAACCCCAGAGCCTGTGACAGAGTGGGGAGATGGGAAAATCTCACAATGCTAAATGGTGCCAGACCAGTGACAATCACCCAGGTTAGGCTTAAAGTCAGTGAGGAACCTGGATTTATCCCTCTGATAAAATCCCCTAGTCCCAAGTGAGAGGAGATACAGCCCTACTGGCATTAAGAATGCTCATTTTCTCTGCTAGTCACTGGGCACCCCTGCGGTAGTATGGGGAGAAAGAATTGTGCCTTTCTTTTACGGGTGCAGGAAGGTATCCTGCCTCCCACTAGGGCTCCAGGTTGGACTTAAAGTCAGTATGGTTCCCAGGGTTCTTCTTCATTTGATATTACCAGTGACATGGGCCATTACCGTCTGCTCTCACCTTACTCTCAGCAACTGGCATCTCCTTCAGCCCTCCACTGCAGCAATCATTATGGTGTCCCTGCTCACTGCTACATATGTGTACTGCTGAGAGTGTGGTTGAGAGATACTCCTCCATGGCATCTGTCTTCTTGCTCTAGAATTTCCTCTGCAAACTTCTCTCCAATTCTCCCCTGGGAATGCATTTCCTCTGTTTCTCTCCTCTTATCTTTCCTTGGTCAAAATCAGCAAATCTTTTTCCTATTCAGTTGTCTTGGAATCTACTTATTAAAATTCTTATTTGGTGAATTATTTTAAGATGTTTTACTTCTGGAATAGCACCCAATCCCAGAGTCTGCAGAGCAGCGACAAGACAGCACAGCCACTCAGCTAATTCTTTCTTATGGTGTGTTATCAACACCTCTGACCTTTGACCACTGGACTCCACAGCACCCACACCTGGGGTTGTAACAAATTGTCTCCAGAAACTGTCAAATGGCCCCTGGAGGGCAACAATTTCCATTGTTAAGGATCAATGCCATAGAAGGAAGACTAAAGGAAGAGTGACTGGTATATTATATGGTCATGAAGAAAACCTGACAAACACTGGACTTTTGAATCATATAGAGAGACCACAACATTGACACTCAAGCTACCTAGATCCATCTGTTTGTCAATTATACCTTCTTTCCTGGATCTAAGAATAGCACAATTGTATGCAGGCAAATTACTACTGCTGTAGGTCCTTACCATCCCAGATAAAGTTTTTTGACTGGAAAATGTGAAACTCAAGCTACTCATCCCAGAATCTCTATCTTTATTTTAATTCACAAAGGAAGATATAGCTAGCTTCATTTCAACTTTTGGTCTGAATTATGCTCTCAAACCTTCTTTTTTATAAACAAGGCTGTACTTTGAGTTACACCAGCTTTTTGGACTCCAGTTTTGCAGATGTTTGAATCCTACAAGGAAAATAGTCAAATAGCTAGAATTCTACAAATAACACTTTGTAATAGTATATCCTTTTCTATATTAATAATAACTCTGTGTTATCCAAAGATTCTCTAAGATTCACCATGATTTGTTGTCTATGTCTTGATATTTGGTTTAAGCTAATCTAGAGGAGATATCAATCCATTCACTCTGTTCCTTATTAAACCAACCTGGGCTTGCTTCTACGACTAGCAGGGCTAGACAGTTCCACCTCAAGAAATTAGTGTGGAAGGAAGAAGGCATCACCTGTTTGAAGGGAACATCAATAAAAGCTGGGCAGGTTCAGTAGATTGTGGTCCAAATTCCTCTTGTCTGGTGGATAATCTGTTCATGATCTTCAGAACAAAACTTCCCATTAATATAAGGCCTGGTGGAAAGAAGTCAAAAAAAAGCAGATTATATTCAAATAGTAACAGGATAGTCATTCTGAGTAGATGAGTACTGTACTAACTCTAAAAGGCTGTTATGTTGGATAATATTGCTGGTGTACCCATATTCTGAAGGCTTTGTTTCCAAAGTCTTATGTTTATGATTAATGGATTAATTTTAATGATTGTATTCTTAGATACTTGATCCAAATTTAGTGGGTCACAATTGGCCTTTAGATTATAGTAGGTTGTACTGAAGGTACTTCTTGCAAGAACATTGGTTAGAAAAACTGAATTGAACATAAGTGCACTCTTTGATTACCGGTATGTCAAGTGTGCCTGTATCCAAATGCATTTCACCATTGACTATACTCATCAGATACTAGAGGAATGGGATCCTGATTTTATTATGTGAACTTCCAAAACCAAGAGGAAAAATAAATCTTCTCCTTTGTAAGTTAGCTCCTTTCAGATATTTTAGTTGTAGCAATGAAATGATAACTAATACAGAGGAGATCCTCTCTTTGGTATCTCTCATTTGACCAACAGCATTAGTTGTAAACATGAGGAGTCACAGATACATACAAAGAAAATGCACATTGAGACCCACCCATAACCACTCATAAATTAACATAGTCATAGATAGGAACACACAGGCTTTATTTTCTCCTTGAGAGTGTTGCTTAAAGTGTTTCCATATTCACCAATAAATGAGCCATCTGAATAAAACCAAGTCATTCTTTAAATCTCAGCAATATTATCAACTCTAAAGTCTTCAATGCCTTGGATATTGATTAGTTCATCCTCTGTACATAATCCCCTTTATGGGATTGTTAAGAAATTGTTTTCAAGGGCCCAGCACTATGGCTTGGTGGGTAAAGCAGCCACCTTCTGTGCTGGCAACCCATATGGGCACTGGATCAAGTTCTGGCTGTTCCACTTCTGATCCAGCTCTCTGGTAATGTGCCTGCGAAAGCAGCAGAGGATGGCCCAAGTCCTTGTTTCCCTGCGCCCCATTGTGGAAGACCCAGAAGAAGCTCCTGGCCCTGATTAGGCCTGGCCAAGCTGTGGCCATTGTGGCCATTTGGGGAGTAAACCAGTAGATGAAAGGCCTCTCTCTCTCTTTGTCTCTTTCTCTCTCTGCCTCTCTATAGCTCTGCCTTTCAAATAAATAAAGACAGATAGATAGATTGCTAAAAAGGAAATCATTTCCATAATACTGCTCTTTCTAAAACTATATTTTATGTTGTATAAAAGAAGAGACTATGGTGTATAATTAACATTATTTTGATCATAGCACCCAAAAATGATGAGAATAAAAGATGTGATACAGTTTAGTGATGATAGGGACAAAGAAGATGATACAGTAGTGCTAAGACAAAGCATATACTCATTCAACACCAAATAAAGGAACATTTACTATGTCCTGAGCTCTGTGCAAAGTTCCAAGAATGCTGTAAATAACAGTTAAAAAATATGATCTTTTTGCTCTTGGAACTTACAGTTTGATTGTGAATTAGAAGGTTACAAAGAGTATTAATAAACAAAATGAAAAATTAACAATATGAGGTTTCAACAATGGTATGTAATTTAAAAAGTAGGGTTGTTTTTCCCTTCTGCTTATTAATCTATTCTCATTACACTGGAAATAAAACCAGTATACACACACACACAGGCACACACTAGTAAATATAATTCTTTAAAGTCCAAAATAATTGGGTAATATATAATATCACATGCAAAAATGTGGTTTATGTATTTTTATTTAAATAATTTAACAAACATAAAATCATACATATTTATAGGGTACTATGTAATATTTTGCTGCATGTATGCATTGTGTAACATCTAATCAGGGTAAATATATTTATCATTTCAAGCATTTACCATTTCTTTATAAAGAAAATATCTGATTAATCAAAAATTATACAAATAAGAAAATATAACTGCACCATAAACTAATCAGTACAGAGTCTACTATTTACTTTTTAAATTGAATGATATTTATATGTAACACAAATTAACTTATTAGCACAGAAAACAATTCTCCAAGTGAAAGAAAAGGCTTATTGCCTGATTTAATCTGCTAAGTGGTTGTAAAACAAATGTTATCTTTAAAGCTATAAATAAAAAAAATTGCCTGCATTAACCTACCTTATGTTTATGCAAACTGGAGATAATTGACATTTATTTAAGGGATAATAAGTTTACAAAAGATTATATTGGAACGACTGTAAACTACAATTATCAACATCTACTTATAACTTGAGCTGAAGTAGGTATATTTCTCTAATAATTACTCATAATTGATATAATAATCCAAGTTATAAATGAATTTCTTGATAAACCGATACAATTCTTCAATATATATTTCTTTTATAGTATAAGCTCATTGGCAAGTTTAAATATTAACTACACCAAGAACAGATTTTTCATTAAGCACCAGCCAGAGTTTCTGGGGTGAGGCAACCTGGAAGCAGAGCTGGGAATCCCAGCACTCAGAGAGGCCCATCTGGTGGACTAAAGGGATGAGATGGCCAGAAACTCTAGAGAGCAGGTGGATGCATTCACAAACTTGAGAGCTAACTAAACCAATGATGAGTAAACTCATCAGTATCAGCCTGACACATAAATCCATGGTTGGATCCCAAGCAGTTTTTTTTTTTTTTACTTTACTCTTCTAGTCACCAATATTGGTGATGTTGTCCAATTGAGGATTTAAGTCCTTTCTTCAGAAACTAGAGTCTTATTTTTTGGAAAATGTTTTTTCTGCAAAACAAACAATGCCCTGGCCATGATAAAATAAAAGAATAAATAATTACAGATGTGAGTGTGATGCGATTTAATGGCATAGCAAATTCTCATTACTTTCAAGACAGTTATTAAACAACAGCAAAGGAAAAAACTTGGAAGGATCATAATGCATTATACACAACACTAAAGATAATGATGAATTCCTTAGAATTGATTGGGTGGAGAAAGTTGACTGTATAAATGCTAGTCTGAGACAGTTTCAAATAAATTGGGGAAGTGTTTAGTTTTCATGGATGTCAACGGGATACTAGTCCAATGGTGATAATGACTGGAACTGTAGACATGATTCTGAGGGATAGATAATGAGAGAGGGGTTCTTGTCATCTCTGCTGATTGCTATAATTTAAGACTCTTTTGTGTACCAGATGAGTATTGCTAATCCCCAGAACAATCCCTGTGTTGAGAGAAATTATTGGCAAAGAAACAAGGGTGAGGCTTGAGAAGGTTAAGTTTCTCGCACAAGGTCTCATATCTAGAAAATAAGGTGACTAAGTTATTCAAACTTATGAGTGTACATTGTATTGCAGTACATAGTGCATTTGTTTATTTCTGCCCAATACTCCATCAACTTCAGCTATCACTAAATATATATACTAGACATTAATATTTTTGATTGAAGAGTATTTTATTCTTTATTCTTAAAAGCATTTTGATCTCATTTTGGGCTGTGTTTTCTTTTGTGTATCTCCTCAATGAAGATACATTCTTCCCATTCCTTGTCCTTGCCTGGGTGGAGGAAGGGTCTATATTAGAAACATGGTTTTTTCAATATATTGAATGCTTCTTGTGGAATTTTGGATTCTTGAAAAAGTGATGCCAGAAATAGTTTGAAGTTCTTTGTTTACAGTGGGATTCAGATTAAATTGTTCTTATGAGTATACTAGTTTTGCTCTAATCTTCCAAGGATCCCTTGGTTCCCCCTCACTATCTGACATGTTTCCCAGCCAACCTTTGATCCAGTTAAGTTTGTAGCCTTCAAGAGTATTCTCTTTATGCTTAGCTTAGTCAGAGTTGGTTTCTATTGCTTATTACCAAGAACTCTTAATTAGCAATGTTATGAAATGGATTCTGCCAAATCATGTCCAAGGGAAAAGGCAATGATAAAATGGCCAACAAAGAGAGAAAAGACAGAAGTCTTAAAAATCAAAGAAGTATTTCTTAAACAAAGTTTCATGTAAGTTTTTATCTCTAACATTCCTCAGTAGATGACAAAAAGAAACAACTACATCCAGAAACATTAAGTATTAGCCTTACTGGGTCCATTTCTAAGATTCAAAACTAAGTATTTACTCAAGGGAACTTTTTGACTTAATCAGAATCAGAACATCAGAATCATCTATATTTTAAGTTTTGGACACTACAAAGATTTTTCAAAAATTCAATTTGATATTTTGTGCAGGCCTGCTGCACCTGTCAAACAGAACCTGAAGGAGGGAGTGGGAATGAAAAGGACAAGGGTGCAGAGAATGGAGCCAAGACAAAGAGCTGATCAAGGCTCGTTTATTCCAGTGTCTCGGCGATATTTGTACATAACCAGCTGCAACTCAAAGAAGCACAAAAGATAACAACATATGTAAGCAGCTTATCGGGTCTCCTGTAACACAGCTAATTTTAACAGAGTATTCTTGATCAACATCCTCCTTCAACATGGGAGTGCGTGACTTTCTTATCCCAGGAATTCCACAAGCCAAGATTGGCCTTGACTTGTCCATAGGCTGCCTACAATATTCAATATTTGATCTTTTCTTCTTTTCTATTTTTTCTTATGTTCTTTTCCACCTATTTTATAGCATTATGACTCACTTGTCCATAGGCTGCCTACAATATTCAATATTTGATCTTTTCCTCTTTTCTCTTTTTCCTTATGTTCTTTTCCACTTATTTTAATATATATAATATAATATATAATGTATATTTTCCTACAAGCTATTTTTATTAAATTAGAATTTAGAAGTTTTAAACAAATGTTATATGCTTAGATTTGCCTTTAAGTTCATACAGTCCACTAAACAGATGACTCAGGGTAATGATTTTTGTTTGAGATGAATGAATTCCTTTGAGGGATCCACAGTGCTGCTCCAGGAAATTTGAAGAAATAGCTTCTTTGTTGACTTTTGATATACTAATTTTGAAATATGAATTTTTCTATTTTATAGAGGTTTCAGTATATGACTTCCTATGGGAACAGCATAACAACTGGACAAGGAAAGAGTGGCTGAGGATCTAATCTGGAGGCAAAAATGAAAATAACTTCTTCCAGAGTAAAAGAAATGTAGTTTGATATTTCAGTTGTTTTAGACACAGAATCATTAAATAAATTGATCAAAATCATGAACAAATATCCAGGGTTCAAAGAACTCCCTGTCATAATGAAAGAATTAGATAGGTGGTTAGACAGAAAATTAGTTCTTATTTACTGTGAATATATATATAATGTATGTATATATAATCCTCAAAAATTTCATAGTATTCAAACAATAATTAAATACTAGAAATTTAACAATAAGATCTTCCTATTATTAAGAGTTTTGGTTACAATATATTTGATTGACTTCTCATTCTATGGCATGTATAATAATTAAATCCTAAAATGTAATGAGCCAAAATTTTTATCACAATCAATATTAATCTAGGAAACATAAAGGGATTTCTAATATCAAAACGAAAATCAGTAGTAGGAAATAGTTCGCATAAGGGGAAGTGTAAAATGTCTAAGCAGTTTCATAAGTTTCATTGTTTTGTTCATTTTCAATAGGATAATAAAATATAATGCCTCTTTTCTCTGCAGAACATAAAGGAATACTCTATTTTTGCCTAATTGGATTGACAACCAATAGTGAACACTAAATATAAGTAGTTATTTTAACAACATACTTCAGGGCATATGCTCATTTTTATGTATGAGGAGTCACAACTGTACCTCTCACAGAACCAAGAGAATAATTATTCTCTACAACTTTTCGCACAATTTATACCAAAAAATGCTGGAGAATCCATTTCCAATTATCTTTCCTTTCTTTTTGATTCAACACAATCATCTGCTCTTTATTTTATTTTAAATATTTATTTAGTTAGTTGAAGGAGTTACAAGGAGAGTTGGAGAGGCAGAGGCAAAGAGAGTAACTTTAATTTTCTGAATCATTTCCTTGATGTCCACAACAGCCAAGGCTGGGCCAGGCTGAAGCCAGGAGCCAGGACCCAAGAACCAAGAATTTCTTCTGGGTCTTCGACAAGGGTAACAGTGGGTTAAATGCTTGGGCCATCTTCTGCTGCTTTTCCCAGGCCATTGGCAGGGAGCTGGAACTGAAGAGGAACAACTGGGACACAAACTGGTGTCCAGATGGGATGCTGGCATTGCTGGTGGCGACTTTACCTGTTACACCACAATGCCAGCCTCCCTATCTGCCCTCTTGAATTGGAGACTATCCTTCTAGGTTCGCTACAGTTTCCACTATTCCCTATAATATTGCAATTTGAGCATCCCCAATTAGAAAATACAGACTACTGGACAAAAAATGGACGCTTCTGAGCAGTAACAATCATGTCACATATGAAAATTCCACCTCTGTCTTTATGTAATAGGTCACAGTCAAAATGTTGGTGGTATGAAAATATTGTATAAGATTGCCTCCAGGCCATGTGTATAAGGTCAATATGAAACAATGAACTTCGTATTTAGACGTGGGTCCTATCTCTAAGATATTTCATTATATATATGCGAATATTCCAATATTTTAAAAAATCAGACCTTAAAACATATTTGGTCCCATGCATTTCAGATAAGGGATACTGAACCTGCATGTCTTCCTTGCCGCACTCATTTATGTCTCTGTTGGCACTGAAGCTTGTGAACTCCTCACTTTAATGCAGAAGAGACCCTGGTAAAGGACAGAGCTGTCACATTGTAGAAGTCTGGTGCTTAAATTACCATGTGAAAAGCTTCCTGGGAACATACTTCTACTGCAATAAGCCAGTAAAATTTTAGTGTTTGTGTGTTGTGGTAGTAAGCAGCAGACTGACTAACACACACTAATACCCAGAAAATACAGAATGCCCTGATGAATTTAAGAAGCACTGTTATGTTTACAGATGTCATGAAAAAAACAGTGAAAATGAAATTATAACTGAAAACACAGTTCATTTATATTTAAAAAAACAAACTAGATCTGAAAAAATTTTATATTAATTTGCTTACTTTCCACTACATTCAGTAAATAAAGCTAGCTGGTGTCAATGGGCTGCATATGAATAATTAATGTGGTAGCTTAAGTCATGGCCCTGCATTTCTGTTACTACACAGAGTCAGATTAAAAAAAAAATAAGAAAGAAAAGAAACAAAGGCAACCTTAGACCAGATGCTAAACTTTGAAACTCATTAAAACTATTATTGATGTGTCAAAATTATCTCACTCTACAATCAGATTTTGACTGTTTTATTTTGATGTTTGTATATGCTTCATATTAACAATTAAAAGAAGTAACATCACAGTTGTTTCGAGACTCATGAATTTAAATATGTGGTTTGATGGGACTGAGGTTAACAAAAACCCTAAGCAGCCATTATTTTAGAAAGTATTCATTTTATTTATTTTTACTGCATAGTATCAGAGAGAGAGAGAGAAAGAGAGAGAGAGAGAGATCTTACATCTGTTGGTTCACTCCTCAAATGGCCTCACCAATACAAGTTGGGCCAGGCTGAAGCCAGGATTCTGGTACTCCAACCAGGTCCCCCACATGGGATACAGGGGACCAAGTACTTGTTCTTTCCCAGCAGGGAGCTGGATTAGGGGCTGAGTAGGCAGGATTGGAATAGTGACTCCAAAATTGGATGTGGGCTTCTTAGGTTGTGGTTTCTTCCACTGTGCCACAATACTGGCCCAGCAATTATTTTCAAACAAATTTTATTTCAAAGTAAGATTATACTTACATCAAAATAAGATAAGGTGAAATAAGAAAAAAAATGTCTTTGCCACAAGTCAACTTGAAAGAGGAGTTGCTAAGCTGCAGTAAAGCTGTCCAATCACGTGTGCTATCTTGACGAGGAAAGACAGCCTCAGTCTTTTGTTGCAGGGGGTTGTGTATGGATTGTTTTTGTCTGACCTGAAGTCAATGTCTGTTTGTGCATGTTTACATGCATATTTTTGGAGTTAGTGTTGGTATGTGTGTGAAGTCAGTCCTTGGTCTTATCAGACTTGGTCAATACTGGAAACCAAAGGGTTTAAAAAGCCTGGCAAAGAATAAGACTGAGACATTAAGGCAGAAGTTCTGGAAGTGAGTTTCTGCTCATCTTCAGTCATGTAATTGGTTTTTAGGGAAGATTTATCCAGTGTGAGGCAGCACTAACCCTGAAGGTGTAGTTATAGAACTTTAACCTCAAAGATGCGTGAATAGAGGGAAAAAGAGCCAAATGAAACACTCGCAGGTAAGTAGGAAAGTCAACACTATGACACCATTTAGTGTTCATGGCTTCTCTGAGTTACAGATTTAGTGGCTTCCTTGAAACAAGGAACTCTCTAATCCCCACTAGAATAGGGTAGCTTCCTGGTTTATCACAGAAACATGCACTAGAACTCAGCTTTAATACAGCCAGAATAGATCAAGAGAGCAATTTTATTTACTCCCATCATATGGAACTTTTTTCTCCTTGTTCTATTGAGTATAAAATTAGAATTTAAACATTTGCAAAATCTCTAGGACTTGGTACTCCACAAATTGAGGCAGCTGTATAAGATGGAATGAATTCCCATCTGATTTACTGTACTCAGATCATCTCTGACACCACTTTGCACTCAGAAGTTTCCCTGAGTTTATGGACACATCTATTTTTTTTTTTTTTTTTTGCAGAAATTGGACTAGATGAAGTCAGTGCACTCCCCGAAGCATATGAATGCAGAGAATCTCACAATAAGAAAAATGTTTTTTTCATTATTAAAGATTTCCAAACTTCATTACCACTTATTCATTCATAAGCATATGTTCTGCTTATTTATCCTATGGAGTTTTCTCACCCCCCCAGCACTCCATAGGATTAAATAGAAGAACATATACTTTTGTGCTTTGGAAATATAAATTACCTAAGACCTGTGAGTTAGGTGTGCAGATGAAATGTATTATAAAATTCATTTTATTGTTTAAAATTTCTGATTGACATATAATCCTTGTACTTTTTTGGGGTACAGTGTAATATTTCAACAGATATATACAACATAAACTGACAAAGTAGAGCAACTAGGCTTTAATTTCCCAATCTTTTCTTTCTTTGAAGCTTATAATTTCATCTGTTCTAATTCTTTATACAGTATTAGCACATTGTTGTGAAGTACAGTCAGCTCACTCTGTCAGTTCCCCTAATTCCCCATTCACAGCCTTTAGTAATCACTATTCTATATTCAAATCTACTTGTAAGGCATTCAATAGTTTTCATTAACTGTGCTCACCATATTCTACAGCAGATCTCTAGATTTTATACCTCTTGTCTCATTAAAATTTTGTATCCTTTGACCAAAATCTTTCTAATCTCATCCATTACCCAAGCCATTGGTACCATAATTCTATTTTGTTATTTAATAACTTCGAATTTTTAGATTCCACACGTGATGTCATGTGGTTTTTACCTTTCTGTGTTTGGCTTATTTCATTTAACATAGTGATCTCCAACTTCATCCCTGTTACTGCAAATGACAGAATTTTCCTCCTTTTAAAAGCCCAAATAGCATTCCATTTTAGAATATAATGCATTTTCTTAATATGTTTACCCATTGATGTTCATTTAGCTGATTCTACATATTGGTTATTATCAACAGACATATTGAGCATAGTATTTTTTCAACATGCTGACTTCAATTCCTTTGAATGTATAACCAGTGTTGGTAGTACCAAATCATATGGTATACCTCTTTTTGAATTTTTTTTATAATTGCTGTATTAATTACATTCTCACCAACAATGTGCAAAAAATCTCTTTTCTCCACATTCACCCAAATGCTTCTTAATTTCATGTTTTTCATAACAGCCATTTTGATAAGTGTAGGCTGATATCACATTTTTAATCAAAATTATTTTATTTAAAATTTGATTTATGTTTAATACTTGTACATTTTTATGGCAATAGTTCAACATTTAACATATACACAGGGCAAGAATATCAAACCAATAAGCTGGACTTTACATTTTCTTATCTGTTCTCTATTTGTAACCTTACAGCTCCTTTCTTCCAATTATTTATACAGTACATAATATCTTATGGTGAATGATATTCATTTATTATTTCTATATGACTGTTCTTTGATACCCGTTATCCAACCTACCTCTATTTCCTCTTTCCTTAGTCTTTACATCCTCTAATAATTAATGTTTTAAGTGTAGATCTACTATTTTATTTAAGCCTTCCTACTTGACAAAGAACCTAGAGACTATGTCTTTCAGCGTCTGGCTTGCTTTACTTAACATTATGCTCTCTATTTCCTTCCATTTTGCTACAAATTTTAGCATTTCATTTTTTATGATTGAATAATAATCCACTGTGTTATATATACTGATTTTCTTTATCAGTCAGTAGACATATAAGTTGATTCTATTTGTCAGTTATATTGGAGAGTGCTGCAACTAATATGGAGATGCAGGTATGTATTTGATCTGAAAACTTCTTAAGATAAATACACAGATGTGGAATAGCTAGATCATAAGGTAGATCTATTTTATAGATAGTCATCATAACAACTGTACTAATTTGCACACATGATAACAGTATATAAGGTTACTCTTTTTGCCACATTCTTACCATCATTTCTTTTTTGTTAAAAAATATTTATATACTTAAAGATTACAGTTAAAGAGAGGGAGAGGGAGACAGAGAGATAACCCATCTGCTGGATTTTTCACCACACGGTTGCAACTGCCAGGGATGAGTCAATCTAAAGCCAGGAGCCAAGAGCTTCATCTGGATCTACCACATGCATAGCAGGGTAACAAATGCTTCGGCCATGCTCTATTGCTTTTTCCAGACCTTTACCAGGGTGCTGAATGGGAAGTGGAATAACCAAGACACAGACTGGTGCCCATACATGATGCTTGCATTGCAGGTGGCAGACTTATCTACTACACCACAATACTGGCCCCTCATGTTCATTTCTTATCATTTGCTCTTTTTGATGAAAGCCATTCTGACTGGAACGAGGCTGTGTTTCTTCAATATTGGGTTTCGGTTTCCCTGATGGCAGTGATATTGAACTTATTTTCTTATATTTATTGGCCATTTGCATTTCTTTTCCTTTTTTTCTTTTTAGAGAAATGTCTATTTAAATTCTTTGCCCATTTCTTTTTATTTAAAATTAATTTATTTATCTGAAAGGCATAGAGAGATGGACAAATTTTCTATCTGTTCACTTCTCAATTGTTCTCAAATGTGTGTAAATCAGACACAGGTTTGCAGCCAATGCAAAAGCCAGGAAATCAATCCAGATTCCCACATGGTGGCAGAGACCCAAGTACTTGTGCCATCACCTGCAGCCTCCTGGGTGTGCATTAGCAGAGAGGTGGAATTAAGAGTGGAGCCAGGACTCATACCAAGGCAGTCCAATCTGGGATGCAAGCATCCCAAATGGCAGTTTGCTCCACAAAATGTGTGACTCCTTTGCCTATTTCTTAACTGAATTGTTCATTTTATTTCTTGTTGAGATTTTCAAATTCCATAATATTCTAGCTATTAATTCTTTGTCAGATGAACATAAATATTTTCTCCTGTTCTGTCAGTTATTTCTTCACTCTGTTGACTGTTTTCTTCGCTGTGCAGAAGCTTTTTGGTATAATTCCATTTGTCTATTTTTGCTTTAGCTGCCTAGCTTTTGAATCTTATCCATAAAAGAAATGCCTACACTAGTGTCTTAAAGGCTATCCGCAATGTTTCTCTACTAGTTTCATAGATTCAAGTTTTAGTTCTTTCATACATGTTGAATTGATTTTGTACAGAATAAGAGACTACATGTACATCAACTTTTAATCTTCTGTGTGTAGATCTCCAGTTTTCCTGGTAAATTTATTGAACAAATTGTCCTTTCTCCAGCACATATTTTTGACAATATTGGCAAAGGTCACCCTGTTGTAGGTGTGTGTATTAATTGCTATTTGTGCTTCCATTTGAATTTTAGGATATTTTTTCCAGATTTATAAAGAATGTCATTGGTATTCTGACAGAGATTGCTTTGAATCTGTAAATCATTTAGTATGGATACTTCATTTTATTTTATTTAAAGATTTATTTTATTTTTTTGAAATACAGAGTTACAAAGAGAGAGAGAGAGAGGTCTTCCATCTGCTAGTTCATTCCTAAAAAGGCCACAATGGCCAGAGCTGAACTGATCTGAAGCCAGGAGCCAGGAGCTTATTGTAGGTCTCCCACATGGGTTCAGGGGCCCAAGCACTTAAACCATCTTCTTCTGCATTCCCAGGCCATAGCAGAGAGTTGGATCAGAAGTGGAACAGACAGGACACAAACTGGTATCCATGTTGGATGCCGATGTCACAGGCCGGGGCTTTCATCCGTTGTGCCACAGCACTGGCCCCAGTATGGACATTTTAATAATATGAATTCTTCCAATCCTTAAACATGGGAGCTCTTTCTAATTTTATGTTTTATTCAGTATCTTTCACGTGTGTTTAATAATTTTCCTTGTAGAGTTCTTTCGCATCCCTGGTTATATCTATTCTAAAAAAAATTATTTATTTATTGAGCTATTGTGAGTGATATTGCTCTTATAATGGTTTTCAGTGAGTTCATCATTGGTTTATAAAAGTGCTACTAGTTTCTTTGTATGTTGAATTTATTTATTGTCTCTTTACTGAATTCATTTATCAATCTTGATAGTATCATAGTGAAGTTTTGGTTTCTCCGAAGAATCACAACATCTACAAATGGACATTTTGACATCCTTCATTTTCAAATTTATATATCTTATTTCTCTTACTTAAATCTTCTGGTTAAAATTTCAATATTATATTGAATAAGAGCAGTAAGGGGGCCGGCGCCATGGCTCACTTGGTTAATTCTCCAAGTGCAGCACTGGCATCCAACATGGGCGCCAACTTCTAGTCCCAGTTGTTCCTTTTCCAGTCCAGCTCTCTGCTGTGGCCTGGGAAGGCAGTGGAACATGGCCCAAGTGATTGGGCCCCTGCACCCCCATGGGAGACCAGGAGGAAGCACCTGGCTCCTAGATTCGGATCGGTGTAATTCCGGCTTTATTGGCCATATGGGGGGTGAACCAACGGAAGGAAGACCTTTCTCTCTGTCTTTCTCACTGTCTAACTCTATCAATCAAATAAAAATAATTTAAAAAAAAGCAGTAAGTGTATATAATCCTGTCTGGTTCCAGCTTTTAGAATAAAAATGTTCATTTTTTTTTCAATATGAGGTTGCTGTGGTTTTGTCAAATATATTCTTTATTATTTTGAGGTCAGACCAACCAACTGGAAACCAACCTCCTTGAAGGATATAGATATAAAATTCTAAACAAAATTCTAGCAAATCAAATCCAACAACACATCAAAAAGATCACATCTTGAGCAAGTGGAATTTGTCCCAGATATACAAGAATGCCTGAAATTTGCAAATCACTAAGTACATTTCATCACAGCACATATAAAGAATAAAAATCACAATCATCTCAAGAGATAGAAAAAGCATTCAATAAAATCTTTTCTCATGACTGTTTTTAGAACTTGAAAAAGCTCACATAAACAAGACTAGTGTCTGCTAATGCCAACTGATAGAATAAAAAAGGGAGAGAACAATCCAACATGGGAAGCAGGATGCGCAGCAGACTCATAGAATGGCAGATGTCCTAAACAGCACTCTGGCCTCAGAATCAGCCCTTAAGGCATGCAGATCTGGCTGAAAAGCCCATGAGAGTATTTTAGGCATGGAAAGCCAAGACACTCTGGCAAAAAAAAAAAAAAAAAAAAAAAAAAAAAACCTACTAAATGAAAGATCTCTGTGAGTGAGATCCATCCCAATAGAAAGAACGTGCCATCAAAGAAGGAGGTACCTTTCTCTGAATGGAGGAGAGAACTTCCACTTTGACTATGACCCTGTCTGAATAAGATAGAAGTCGGCAAACTCAAAAGGCTTCCATAGCCTTGGCAACTCATGACAAGAGCCTAGGGAGATTGCTGACGCCATAAACAAGAGTGTCACATTGTTAAATCAACAACAGGAGCCACTGTGTACTTACTTCTCATGTGGGATCTCTGTTCTTAATGTGTTGTTCAATGTGAATTAATGCTATAATTAGTACTGAAGCCGTATTTTACACTTTATGTTTTGTGTGAGTGCACACTGTTGAAATTTTTACTTAATATATACTAAATTGATCTTCTGTATATAAAGATAATTGAAAATGAATCTTGATGTGAATGGAATGGGAGAGATAGCAGGAGATGGGAGGGTTGTGGGTGGGAGGGAAATTATTGGGGTGAAAAAGCCATTGTAATCCATAAGCTGTACTTTGGAAATTTATATTTACTAAATAAAGTTAAAAAAAAAGAACTTGAAAAAGCTAAGACAGAGCATACCTCAACATAATTTCAATGAACTCTATAGTCACAGACTTAATGCACAAACAATTAATGTACAAGCTAAAAAGCACTTAATGCAAAAGCAAAAAATAGAAAGAACACAGTTTCACCAAATATAATGATTTCCAGAAAATCCATTTTGTTGTGGAAGACAGAATCATTGTTTTATTTTTGACCAAGTAGTATTCCATATTATATAAATATATCACATTTTATTTATCCAGTTACCAGTTGATGCAAATCTGCGTTATTTCATATCTTAGCTATTGTGAATTGATGAAATAAGCCAGTCCCAAAAAGACAAATATCATATTTTATCTGATTTGTGGTAGTTAATATTGACTACAAAATTGTTTAGGAATAAAATAGACATCTTGTGATTTGATTGTTGTTTTAACTTTTTAAAAATACTTCTGTGGAACTGTGGTCTTTCTACTTTTTGCTTGTTGAATATTATGGTTAATGGTGCATTAAGTCTGTGGTTATAGAATGGATTGAAATTATGCTTTTGCAAAATTATAAAGAACAAAAAATGAAAAAATGGAAAGGGGGTCATTGAAGGAAGGAGAGAAAGAAGGGAGGAATTATGGTTATTTTAGAATTGTACATATTAAATACACAAAATCTGTTCTCCTTATATTAATAAAAATTTAAAATGTATGTTTGCACTAGTATTAGATAGGTGTGTATTTATGAATATTATTTCTTCTCAGTGAATTAGTCTTTTTATCATTTTATAGTGACCATCTTTCTTTTTATCGTTTTATTTCTTAAATTCTATTTTGTTTTAATATAAGTATAGCTACTGATCACTTTTGGTCCTTCTTTATATGAAATATCCTTCACTCCCTTTTCACTTTCAGTCTGTGTGTGTATTTTGCAGAGAAGTGAGTTTCTTACATGCATTATATAAGATCCAATTTCTTATATGCATTATATAAGATCCAGATATTAATTGGATCTTACTCTTTCTTTAATCCATTCAGATAATAAATCTTCAATTGAAGGTTTAGACAATTTACATTCAAAGGTATCATTAATAGGTAATTATTTAGTCCCGTCATTAAGAATGCTTCTGTTTATTTTGAATATCTTGTGTTCTTGTTCCAGTTCATATTGTACTTTTATGTTTTCATTGTGGCCATTATCTTGATTGGTTTTTGTAAATAGGTTTTCTTAAGCATCTGTTGTAAGGCTGCTTTGTGGTGATGAATTTCTTCAGTGTTTGCTTATCTTAGGCAGTATCTTCCTTTTATTTGTTAAAAATAGTTTTACTGGGTAAAGTATTTGGGGTTGAAAGTTTAAAAAAATATTTCACTCCTGGTCTGTTAGGTCTCTCTTGAAAGTGACTGCTGTTACTCTGTGGAGATCCCCTTAGAAGTGACTTGGTGGTTTTCACTGACAGATTTTAGAATTCTTTCCATAATGTACACTTGACAGTTTGACTGTAATGAGTCAGGGCAAGATCTTTTCTGACCAAATTTATTTGAGGTCCTTGGGATCTGTACTTATATGTCTATGTTTTTCTATTGAAAAGCTTTTCTCTGCCTTTGTTCCTCTCCTCTTCCTCAGGAATTCCATAATCAGAATATAACTCATTTTATGATGTTCCAAAGGTTGAAGATTGTCTTCCCCTATTTTTATTTATTTTTTTTCTTTCTTGTCTGGAATTTTTCAAAAGATTTATTCATGTTCAGATATTCCTGCTTCTGCTGCTTGTGCTTGATCTAGTCTGCTGTTTCAACTATATTTTAAAGTTTGATTTATTAAAATCTTTATTTAATATCTCTATGATTATTTTTTCACTAATAAAATTAATATTAACTTTTTTCTAAATGTTAGTATTTTGGTATATTTTTAACATATTTGTTCAATTTTTAATTAATTTTTAACAAAATTCAATATAGTTAATAGATAAAATTCTAAGATTATAATTATTTTTCATTCCTCCCTTACTCTCTCTCCTCTCCTCTCTCCTTCTCATCTTCCTAACTCTTTTTTTCCTTTCTTCTTTTTCTCTAGTTTTGTGATAATATTTTAAATTTATGTTATAATAAAAAAGGTTTAATGCTTCACCAAACAGGAAGTTTAATAAGTAAAAAACAAAAAAGACCCTAGTTTACTGGGAATATAGGCAATAGCTATAAATAATAATTGAATTGTGAAATGACAATATGATCCATATGCACTAAATTTTAAAGAAATCTCAGATCATTAAAATAGTAGTATAACATTCTTAATTATTGGTTTGACAAAGGTATAAAAAAGTTTTACCAAAATATGTTTACTGATACACAAAGATGTTTCTTGTTTTGCTTAATGTTGTGCATTAATTTTTCTTTTTGATAGGCAGAGTGGACAGTAAGAGAGAGAGACAGAGAGAAAGGTCTTCCTTTGCCGTTGGTTCACCCCCTCAATGGCTGCTGTGTCCGGTGCACTGCACTAATCCGAAGCCGGGAGCCGGGTGCTTCTTCCGGTCTCCCATGTGGGTGCAGGACCCAAGCACTTGGGCCATCCTCCACTGCACGCCCAGGCCATAGCAGAGAGCTGGCCTGGAAGAGGGGCAACCAGGACAGAATCCGGCGCCCCAGCCAGGACTAGAACCCGGGGTGCTGGCGCTGCAGGTGGAAGATTAGCCTAGTGAGCCACGGTGCCAGCTTGCATTGATTTTTAAATCACTTAGATGTCTACCTGTATTCTCATATCCCTTTCAGTATTTTTATAATCTTTATTTTGAATTCCTTAAAACTCATTCTATGTATTTGTCTTTTGGCAGAATCTGATATTAAAGCATTATTTTCTTCCTTTGGGAACATAAAACTTTCTGAGTTTTTTCTATTTCTTGTATCCCTATGTTGATATTTGTTTATCTAGTGAATCAGTTGTATGTATCACTTTTATGTATTTTATTTATTTGAAAAGAAGGAGAAAGGGAGGGATGGAGAAAGGAGAGAGAAAGAGAGTGAGAGAGAGAGAGAGATTCTGTATGTGAGTACTCTTCCTTAATTCCTGCAACAGTAGGCATTGTGCCAAACAATGTCAGGAGTTGTGAACTGATTCTGATTCTTTCACATAGATCCTATGACCTAACTACTTGAACCATCACATACTGCCTCTCAGGGTGCAAATTAGCAGGCAATTAGAATAAGCAGCAGAATTAGGACACAAACTCTGTATGTCCCTTATGGAATGTGGGCATCCTAAGGATCATTTCAACCAGTAAGTCACTCACTCACACATATATCTCTTTTAAATCATGGCTTTAATGGATTGAAGGCTTTTTTTCTGAGTATGTTTCTTTGGGTGTTGGTTTTTTAGGCTACTTTGCCTTCAATTCAAGTTGGGTATGGAAGTGTATCTCCCCATATCTTCACTGATAATGGTGGCAACAGTAATAATTTTATATGATGATTCTCTCAGACTCAGCAAAGGTGTGAGGGACTTGGTGGTGTAGATGGGGTCATAGCAGTGCTGAGTGCAAGTCTGGAGTGTGCATACCAGGCTTCCTGTGCCCACAAAGCCAGGGTGGACTATGGGACGGAAGTTCAATGGGACTGGGGTCCTAGGAACCACCAAAGCTGGGAAAAATTCAGAAAGTAAGCCAAAGGAAGATGGTCCAGCACTATGGTGGATGCAATGCTCTCATTATAGGTCAAGAGTATGGGAGCATGGCCACAAGTCTGAAGAGGCTTCTAAAGGCTTGCTTTTAAGATCTGGGGAGCAGGAACTGTTCTGCTGTATTGAATTACCCATTCCATGTAATGCAGGCTACCGCTTTTGTTAAGGTCCATTATCACTGTAGCTGCTTGGTCAGTTTGGGTTTGTAAGGCTGCAGCTCGTTTGCTCATGTGGTGAATTTTAGTATATATAGTATTCCTAAAAATGTTTCTTTTAAACTAATACCGAGTTTATTGCCTTTTTAAGGATACAATAGGTATATGTATGCAGTTATGATCTAGAAGGAATCACATGTGTTGACTTTAAATGTCGACATTCCAAGCAGTTGAAAATATTTTTACCTATTATTACTAATAGAAGAGTCACCCTGAACCATGGGAGGAAGGAATATTGGAGTAGAAAACATTGTCAAGTAAAGGTTCAAAACAAAGTTTAAAACTGTTTGCTCTTTGCAATTATCATGAGCCATTGACAAAGTAAACGCATCAAACTCTATCACAGTTCCAAAAATACTAACTCTGCAGTCACATAATTCCAGAAAATTCTGTAACTTGTAACCTTGCTATGACCACATACATACACTTTTTTAAAAGATTTATTTATTTATTTATTTTGAAAGTCAGAGTAACAGAGAAGCAGAGGCAGAGGCAGAGAGAGAAAGGTCTTCCATCTGCTGGTTCACTCCCCAAATGGTTGCAATGGCCAAATCTGGGCCAATCCAAAGTCAGGATTCTGGAGCTTCCTCCAGGTCTCCCAGATATGTGCAGGTGCCCAAGGACTTGGGCCATCTTCTACTGTTTTTCCAGTCCATAGCAGATAGCTTGATTGTAAATGAAGCATCTGGAACTTGAACTGACTCCCACATGGGACATATACTTTTATATATTTTATTCAACTTATTTTCTTAAGAAATTCAGTATAATTTATTAAAGATTAATAATAGTTAGTCATGGCTATAGTGTACTTTAAGAGTAATGACCAGGAAGGAGATATTTTATATATTGTTTAAAAATTAATTTAGAGGCTATTAAGCTAAGACAATGCAAGGGTTACCATGTAATCAAACTGAAACACAATTATTTTTTATTTTTGTTTTTTGTATTTATTTAAAGTTTACAAATTTCATGCATTTCATCTAAAAACATTTAGGAACACAGTGATACTTCCTACTCTACCTTCCCTCCAGCCCATACAATACAATCACAACTCAATGCAAGCATTAAAAAAACCTAAGCTTAATCAACCAAAAACCATCAACTAATCTTGAGATAATCTGCCATCCAGAATCTACCACTAAGTAGAGCCCAACCACCGTCAGGGTGATGCTGCCTAACTCGTGACTGTGACTGATCAAACTCTGGTAAAATTTAGTGTGCATAAATTTATCTTTTAATAATATATATAATAGAAAGAAAATGCATTTAACATCCATTTCAGTAATAAATCTATATTCTTTGATGGGAGTCTTATTGTTTTATCTGTTGTAAATAGAACATCATAATTGACACTTTATTTTTTAAACTTTTATTTAGTAAATATAATTATCCAAAGTACAGTTTATGGATCACAATGGCTTCCCCCCCACCAATAACTTCCATCCCACCCACACCCCTCCCATCTCGCTCCCTCTCCCATTCCATTCACATCAAGATTCGTTTTCAATTATCTTTATAAATAGAAGATCGATTTAGTATATATTAAGTAAAGATTTCATCAGTTTGCACCCACACAGAACATAAAGTGTAAAATACTGTTTGAGTACTAGTTATAGCATTGATTCACATTGTACAACACATTAAGGACAGAGATCCCACATGATGAGTAAGTACACAGTGACTCCTGTTGTTGACTTAACAATTTGACACACTTGTTTATGGTGTCAGAAATCTCCCTAGGCTCTAGTTATGAGTTTCCAAGTCTATGGAAGCCTCTTGAGTTCGCTGACTTCGATCTTATTCAAACAAGGTCATAGTCAAAGTGGAAGTTCTCTCCTCCCTTCAGAGAAAGGTACCTCCTTCTTTGATGGCCCCATTCTTTCCACTGGGATCTCACTCACAGAGACCTTTCATTAAGTTGTTTTTTTTTTTTTTTTTTTTTTTTTTTTTTTTTTGCCAGAGTGTCTTGGCTTTCCATGCCTAAAATACTCTCAGGGGCTCTTCAGCCAGATCTGAATGCCTTAAGGGCTGATTCTGAGGCCAGAGTGAGACAGCATTGGTACATGCAAGCTTGATGGGATTGTATTGGAATCCCCTGGCACGTTTCTAACTCCACCATTTGGGGCAAGTCCAATTGAGCATGTCCCAAATTGTACATCTCCCCTTTAAAAATATATTTTTATTAAAATAAAATAACATTTATGAGAAAAGCGTATAAAATAAAATATATACTAAAATTCAGCATATTTTTAAACAAATATCAATCATGTCAACTCAAAACTTATAGTTTTTATTTTACTCTTTAATTGGATTATTTCTATAATGTAAGTAGAGAGAATAAAGCTTAGATCAACATAATTAATACAAGGAAGGAATTGGTACATCATAGTGCTTAAGGACTGGGCTTTAGCATCTCACTGCTTTTCTACAAATTACTGCTCTGTCATTCTTTATCTTTGGAGTTTGATATGTAACTGTGACTCAGTTTCCACAAATCTATAATATCTCATATGTCTATTGTAACATAAAAGGGGTTTGTTAGTGTTACTACTGTTACTGTAACTACTACTACTATTACCACTTTCACTTTTATCAGTCATCATTGATGAAGGATTACCAGGAAAAAGGTGAATTTTGGAGAAGTTCTCTATTTTTTCCTTTATTGTTCCTCTTTTTAAAATTTTTTTCACCTAGAAACCTTTTATTTAAGGCATGCAAACTTCATGTATTTCATATATACAAAATTAGAAACACCATCCCTCCTTCCAGCCCACACTCCCACCCTTCATCTTCCTGCTTCTCCTATTCCCATCCTTATTTTGTACAGAATTTTTTCTTTTTTTGCAATTAACTTTATATTCATAGATTATTCATACACTAAGTAAAGAGTTCAACAAATGGTTTTGAGAAATGAAAAAAATCTGTTTCTCAATAGTCAAGACGAGGGCAGTTCAAAGTCATCACATTTCAACTGTCAATTACACTGCTCTAGATTACCTTTTAGGTACTCTCTTAGTTAACACAGATCAGGGAGAACATATGGTATTTGTCATTTTGGGATCGGCTTATTTCACTGAGTATAATGATTTCCATTTGCTTCCATTTTGTTGCAAATGACAGGATTTCATTTTTTTTCCTGCTATATAGTATTCTATGGTGTACATATACCATAATTTCTTTTATCGAGTCATCAGCTGATGGCTATCCGGTTGATTCCATATTTTAGCTATTGTGAATTGAGCTACAATGAACATGGGGGTACAGCAAATTCTTTCAAATGCTGATTTTATTTTGTTTGGGTAAATTCATGGGAGTGGGATGGATGGGTCATAAGGTAGGTCTATATTCAGATTTCTTGGGTATCTCCATGCTGTCTTCCACAGTGACTTCATCAGTTTACATTCCCACCAACAGTAGCTAAGGCTACCTTTTTATCCACATCCTCAATATCATTTATTGTTTGTTGATTTCTGTGTTACAGCCATTCTAGCTAGGGTGAGATGAAACTTAATTTTGGTTTAGGTTTACATTAACTGATGGCTAATGATCCTGAGCATTTTATCAAGTGTTTGTTGGCTATTTGAATTCCCCTGTTTGAAAAATACCTGTTCAAGTCCTTTGCCCATTTCTTAACTGGATTGTTTGTTTTGCTGTTGTTGAGTTTCTTGAGCTTTTTATAAATTCTGGATATTAATCCCTTATCAGTTGCATAGTTTGCAAATAATTTATTCCATTCTGTAGGTTGCCTCTTCACTTTGACTAGTGTTTCTTTTTCAGCTTTGATTCCTGTGCTTCTGGGGTCTTTTTCAAGAAGTCTTTGCCTATGCCAATGTATTCCAGGGTTTCCCCAATGTTTTCTAGTTATTTGATGGTATCAGGTAATAGATTTAAGTCTTTGATCCATTTTGAGTAGCTTTTTGTACAAGGTGTAACAAAGGGGTCTTGCTACATAGTTCTGCATGTGGAGATTCAGTTTTCCCAGCACTATTTGTTGAAGACTCCTTTTTACAGGGATTGATTTTAGCTCCTTTGTCAAAGATAAGTTGGTTGTACATGCATAGATTGATTTCTGGAGTTTCTATTCTGTTCCATTGTTCCACCCTTCTGTATTTGTGCCAGTACTAGGCTGTTTTGATTCCAACTGCCCAGTAGTATGTCTTGAAATCTGGTGTTGTGAGGTCTCCGGCTTTGTTTTTATTGTATAAGATCACTTTAACTATTTGGTGTTTCTTGTGATTCCATACAAATTTCAGCATCATTTTTTACAGATTTGAGAAGAATGTCATTGGTATTTTGACTTGAGAAATCTTCTAATGCATAAAATACGACATACATGTCATATTTCTAAACTAATGCAGTATAAACACTGATACATTTAAAATTAAGGAATAGTATAGTGCAATTAGAGTAGTTTTCCACACTAGAGACTATTATTTAGATACTTTAGTTTGTGATCCAAACATTTTTCAGCTTGGCTAGAACTTCAATAATTACAATTGGAGATGAGAAGTATTGAAGTTACTAGGTACTCTGCATCTAATTCTTTCTGCATGGAATTCTTTACTGCAAGAACACTTTTAAGATTAGGATGATATAAAGTATTTGTAAACCTGGTTTAGTGTTTGAAGTATACTATTTGCTTATATCTACACTGTAAGTATTAAATAGAACTCAAGCGAAGTATAATAACAATGCTACAGGCCAGAGCTGAAGCACAGTAGATTAATCTGCGTGCGGCGCTGGCATGCCATATGAGCACCAGTTCTAGTCTCAGCTGCTCCATTTCCAGTCCAGCTCTCTGGTATGGCCTGGGAAAGCAATAGAAAGTGGCCCAAGTCCTTGGCCCTCTGCACCCATGTGGGAGACCAGGAAGAAGCGCCTGGCTCCTGGCTTTAGATTTGGCACAGATCTAGCCATTGCAGCCATTTAGGGAGTAAACCAATAGAAGGAAGATCTTTCTCTCTGTCTCTCCCTCTCACTGTCTGTAACTCTACCTCTCAAATAAAAGAAAGAAAAGCTTTAAAAAAAGCAATGCTACAGATATATTGAAATAATAATAACCATAGCTAACTTTAATGTGTGGTTGTATAAATAACCAAAATAAAACATACTTTTAACAAAATATCTGATAATTATGAGATGATCAAGTCCACAAGCTTGGATTCATTCTTCAGACTAAATAGTGGTTTAAAGATTGGACTCTGGATTTAGAAGCTTGCCTGGACTTGAAAAGGACAATGGAGGAATATTTCTAATACATTCAGTAAATAACTTTAGAAGAGAAAAGAAAAATGCCATTACTTCAAGTTTCCACTATTACATAAGGTTAATGCATGTGAATGGATAATAGCTTGCTTGATATATTCCCAGGGAACCTAGAGGTGACAGAGATAAGTTTGGGGTCTAGCCAAATTGAGTGAGGATTCAGATAAGTCATTCCAGAGTAATTAGAACCTTAGCAGTTGAAAAATAATTAAAATATACTCTTAGATAGATTTTATTGTATCCAAGTAATTGCTGCCTCCCCTACTCAATTGACAGGAGCCTTGGCAAGGTGTCTTACTTGTGCCATCAATGAAAAGTAAGCAAAGTAATATGTAGCACTTCAGATCAGAAGATTTAAAAGACATCATATGTTCCCACTACTGCTCTTCTTCCTACACTGTAAAAACAATGTGCTTCTTTAACCCCAAACCTGACACATAATTGAAAAAAGCATGAACAATACATTTTGTTGAAAGTCATTACTTTTTTTTTCAATCTCAGCATAAGCAGGGAAAACTGAGATATATTTCGTCTTCCCAGCAAAGGTAGTTTTACCTGGCTACACTGGATGTATTGTCTTTGTTAAAGCTATCTTATAGTGGGCAATGTCTTTGTCAATCTGAATCCACTATAAAATTTTGCCTAAAATATCACTATGCTGTTTTAATAAAGATCACTTGCACTGTAGACAGAATCAGAAATTATGCATTTTTCAGAAGAATCACTTATTTATTTTAAAGTCACAGTTACAGAGAAATAGAGAAAGACAGAGATGTTCCAACCACTATTTCACTCCTAGATGGCTGCAAGGGCCAGGGCTGGGCCAGGTTGGAGCCACAAGGCAGGAACTTCATCTGGGTCTCCCAAAAGAGAGGCGGGGACCCAAACACTTTTCCCAGGCTATTTCCAAGGAGCTGGATAGGCAGCAGAAAAGTTGAAACATGAACCAGTCACCATATGGGATGCTTGCAATGCAGATAACTGTTTTAATCACAACACCAGCTCCAGAATTGATGTACTTTTTTCATGTCAGCTGGAAGATTAATTATAAATAGGACTAATAGTTTGTTGGCGTAGTATGCTCAGACATAAAAAGTAATTTAATTTAATTAATTTCTGAGGAAAATGAAATTTTCATTTTAAAGTTAAAATATTTTAAGTACAAATGGAATTATATTTTCAATCATTTATATTGATGTTTAGAGTGAATTTATTTGTAATTTCTGTTCCAACTTTCAAGACTGTTTGATAACTTTTTAATGATTCAGATAGACATTCCAAATGTTTTTCAAACACAAACAGAAAACATGTTCAGAATTGAAAGACAGTTGTAAATAGAATGGCTAGTAAAACTATATCCAATTTAGTTTCTTTAGAAGAAAAAATACTGTGAATAACCACATTGTCTACAATTATGGCTGGCTAATCTATGGTTCCGATTTACTTCTCTCATGTTGCATCTTCTTTACATATGGGCCAATATTTCAGAGAGAAAATTCTAAAGAGTAATGGACTTGTTGTAATCAAGAAAAATAATGAGAGTCTTTAAAAATAAGATAAAATAGGGATTGGAAAACATTAGTGGGCAAAAAAATTTGTTGTCACAAAGGGCTTTGAAGATAATTATTTATCTGCCTGGTGCCAGTTGAGGTACCCATTGATAGTATTTCTAAAGTAACTTATAAAGAAGCAATGGGCTTTTATATCCATAGACTCAGTCCCAAAGCCTTTTCATATCTACTTTTTTGGAGTCTGGTGAAATCCACTGTTCCCTGAGAACAGAATAATAAAGCAGCAAATAACCAGGTTTGTCACTACAACTGCTTCTTATTCCAAGACATCAAGTTTATATTGGCCAGATTAGGATAGACATATGTTATGGTAAACAACTTACAAACACTCATTTTTCATTTACACTATCTCATGTAGATTGACAGGGGCTTCTGCTACAGTCATTTAGAGACTCAGGTTGTTGGAACTTTTACCATATATCATATAGTTGTAACACCAAGGCACTGTCAGATGGTACAGGCAGAAGCAAAAACGCTGTAGAGCTTTTCCTAAAAGTAGTTCAATTGCTTCATACAGAAGAGATGCAGAAAATCAATTATTAGCCAGAACTAATTAGTCACATGGCCCTGCAAATTTAAGAAACCATTGCAGTAAAACAATCCTCTCATTTGCCCAGAAGAGGACAACTAATTTTGAATAAATTCTGAAGAACTTGACTATAGAGGTGAAACTTCTGGGAATGTTGCAATGAAACCGCAGAATCACCAGGAAAATATAATGAAGTATTGTACTATTTTAAGTAGAATTTTGGAAAATCTAAGAGCTAGAATAGCATGCTTTGGAGAATTGTCTTTATACTCATGTCTTAAATAACAGCCATTCATGCGTTGTTTAAAAATGTTTTGGTGATTAGATATTTTAAAATTGATTAAACTAGGAAACAGAGTATGATATTTTCAAGAAGACATAAATTTCTTTAAATAAAAAGAAATTTTATAAAAACAATAAAACCAAAAGGAATAGGAATATCCAACATATGGATATTGCCATTGGTAAGAAAAGAATATGTAGAAAATTGGTAGCAGAGAAATATTTACTGAATAAGAGACAATCACTGAGGTTTAGAAAAACAATTTGCATCCCATTAGTCATTTCTTTTTCTCCTCTGTGAGAAAAAGGCAAGAGCAGAAGAGAGGGCCATCTGCAAAAATCTCACTATTGTTTAGTTGCTTCAAGAATAGTAAAAAAAAAGTGTATGCTTGTCTAATAATGTCATGGTAGCAGAATGAGTTAGTTTAATTCATTCTTGTAGGTAGATTTTCTATCAAGCACTTTGACATCAATGAATGTTAAAATTTCTATCCACTGAGCCTAAGGTAGAGCCTTCACAGTGGACCTATTGCTGTAAGTGAAACAGGAATTGTTTGTTGCTTTGTGCATTATTCTTTCTCCAGAGTCTAGCATAATCCCTAGCATGTAGCAGACATTTGATAAATACTCATGTTAATGAATATAGTTGGAATGAGAAAATTTGAAAAGAACCTGGTAAATGTAAAGCATTATGTAGATAGCAATTGGCAAAGGCTTAATATGAGAAGTGTATTTATAATATTAAGATGAGTATAAACTAAACAGAAGTGAATTTCTCCTTGACATCGATTGGATAGGTAGGGCCAGGAGAGACATACAAAATAATTTGCTATGTTGAATATATTTGCATAGTTGAATGGAAGGTAATTCTTCCCTGATTTCTCTTTTAAATTTTCTTTATTTATATAGTTTGAGAAATAGTGAGAAAGACAAAAAGAAATCTGTCATCACTAGTTCACCTGGCCAATCAAGACAAAATTGAGAACTGGGAACTCAGTTTAAGTCTCCTACAGACTGGCAACACCCTAACTACTTAGGATATCACCTACTGCCTCCCAGGGTGTACATCAACAAGATGACTGGAGAACAGGGTTGTGAATAAACCCAGGCACTGTGATACTGGATACCCATGTCTCAAGTGGCCGCTAAAATTGTGTCAAATGCTATGCACCACACTTCTTTCTGAGAGTCATGAGATAGCAGATATTAGCTCTCAAGGAAGTATGACTACTCTTAAATTTGGGTATACCCCTTTTTTCTTTTTTCTTTTTTTAATTTTTGACAGGCAGAGTGGACAGTGAGAGAGAGACAGAGACAGAGAGAAAGGTCTTCCTTTTGCCGTTGGTTCACCCTCCAATGGCCACCACAGCCGGCGCGCTGCGACTGGCGCACTGCGCTGATCTGAAGCCAGGAGCCAGGTGCTTCTCCTGGTCTCCCATGCGGGTGTAGGGCCCAAGCACTTGCGCCATCCTCCACTGCACTCCCAGGCCATAGCAGAGAGCTGGCCTGGAAGAGGGGTAACCTGGACAGAATCCGGCGCCCGGACCGGGACTAGAACCCGGTGTGCTGGCGCCGCAAGGCGGAGGATTAGCCTATTGAGCCACGGCACCAGCCTGGGTATACCCTTATCAGATGTATAATCTGAAATATTTTCTCCCAGTCCATAGGTTACCTCTTCACTTCATCAATTTGTCTTTTATCTATATGTAATCCCATTTCCCCATTTTTATCTTGCTGCCCATGTTTATATACATAATATCAACTACAAAACCAATGATATGGAGTCTTTCCCCTCTTATGACAGTTTTGAGGTTCTAGGCATTTCGGTCAAGTCTTCAGTCCATTTTAATTTTACTTTTATGTGTTATAAGATAAGGGTTCTAATTTGGTTTTTCCATATGTAGATATTGAATGCTCTCAGCATCATTTATTGAAGAGACTATCTTTTTCCCATTATGTGTTCTTGGCATATTTGTTGAAATTGCTTGGCTGTAAATGTGTGGATTTATTTCTATTCTATTCTATCCATCTGTGTAACTATGTTATGTCAGTATCATGCTGTTTTGATTACTCTAGATTTGTAATACATTTTTAAGAAATATGATATCTCTAATTTTTTTAGAATTATTTATTTTATTTGAAAGTCAGAGTTACATAGAGAAGGAGAGCAGAGAGAGAGAGAGAGAGAGGGAGAGAGAGAGAGTCTTCCATCCACTGGTTCACTCCCCAATTGCCCTTGCTGATCACTTCATAATATAGTCTGTCTTATCTCCCATATGGTTAGTGTGAGAGCCTGCCTTATAAGAAGGACTGACTTGGGAAACAGCCAGAGCTGTATTGATCTGAAGCCAATAACCAAGCTCTTTTTCCAGGTCTCCCACGTAGATGCAGGAGCCCAAGAACTCAGACCATCTTCCATTGCTTTCCCTGCCATAGTAGAGATCTGGATCAGAAATGGATCAGCCAGGGCTCAAACTGGTGCCCACATGGGTTCCTGGCTCTGCAGGCGGTGGCTTTAGCCCCTACGCCACAGCGCCAGCCCTGATATCTCTAATTTTGAATGTTAATTTTTGTTCAATATTGCCTCAGCTATCTGGAGTCTTTTGTGGTTTCCTACAAGTTTTAGGATTTTTTTCTATTTCTATGAAAAATGGCATTGGACTTTTGATATGAATTGCATTGAATCTGTAGTTCACTTTGGGTATTACAGACATTTAACAATGTTAAGTTCTAATCTATGAATACCAAGTATCTTAAAGTTTTGTTTTTTCTTCTATTTCTTTTTATCGATGTTTTATAACTTTTGGTGAACAGGTCTTTACCTCCTTTGTTAATGAAATAGTACCATCAAAAAGGCAGATTATTTCTGTTTCTTCTGTTCCATCTTGATCATGTTGTTTCTGTTATGTTCATGGCTACATGATGTCAGAAGTAGCTTTCCAAATTGCATTTTCAAACAACAAAGTACATAGACAGTAAAACAAGAGGCTTTTTTAAATTTTAAATCTTAGCTAGCTTTTAACTTTCCTGGAAGTTTTTGGGTTTCTCTTCCTGGTATACTAGCCAGAGAACTATCTCTTGCCCTTGCTGATCTCTTCATAATATAGTCTGTTTTAATCTCCCTCTATGGTTAGTGGGAGACTCTGCCTTCTAGGAAGGACTGACTGGGGGAAGCTGAACAAAACTTAGAATTTCTTGCTAAAAAAGGTGGAAAGATCTGTTGAGCAGGCCATTCTGTCTTCCATAATCTCATATTTCATTTCTATGTTCAGTAAACTGTCCCCCTTCTTTTAAGATAAGCTATGTCTCAACCAAGATTTTTTTTTTTTAATATCGTGTTCTCTGTTAAGCTGTATTAAACTCTGCATGGCCAGTTCCTCCCTCTTTTATTTGCAAAGCCATTATTAACATTTCTATGAAATCATTTGGAAAATTGTATTACATACATCCAAATACATATATATTTCCTCCATCAGATAACATGATCCTGGAGCTCAAGTTCTTATTTGGTACTACATTCCTAGAACTTAATGATTTACCAGACTCAGGGTAGATACAGAATAAAGATTGGAAAAATTAAATAATTAAAACCCTCTATAACAGAATATATTTAAAATATGCTTTTTGGGGCCTGGCCTAGTGGTCTAATAGGTTAATAGCACTCAATATCAGACCACTAGTTAGAGTTCTGGCTTCTGATTCAGTTCCCTGTAAGTGCCCCTGAGACAGCAGCAGAAAGGGTGGACCGTGTACCTGGGGCCCTGCCACCCCAGTGAGAGACCCAGATGAGTTCCAGGCTCCTAACTTTTGTCTGGCCCAATTCTGGACATTATTGCCATTTGGGGAGTGAACTGGTAAACTGACAGATCGGGGCTCTCTTTCTCCATTTCTTTCTTTCAGTCTGCCTTTTAAGTAAATAAAATAAAGCCTTTAAAAATATGCCTTTTCATTATTTACATGATCATATCCATAAAAATTCTTAGGGTGATTGATCTATTATACTACATAAAAAACAATGATTTCCTTATATTTAAAAATATCTTTGAGTGCTTTACAACACCCTTTGAAGGTAAACACATTTGAATGTATAAATTCAAAATGTATATGTCAGTTACTGTCTCATGATCTTGGGATACAATATAACACACATAACGCAAGCATGGACCCTACATTCAAAGAACTCAGAAACTAGTGAGGGGAAATGTATTATTAAAATGGCTATTTAAAATTCAGTATGAACTTGTAGAAATACATTATGACCTAGAGCAAGAATTCCAAGAACAATCACTGGAAGTTCTTTCCTCTGGAATACTCACTTTGTTAATTCCTATGCACAGTGGAAGTGGGGCCTGACTTTGATATGAGAGGATACTAAGGAGACTTTTCAAGATGAACAGTGGAGGAAGACACTCCAGAGTGAGTATAATGGTATACAAATCTACAGAAATATCTACTTGTGCACATAATTAGGAAGATTAGATAGTTTTACAGTCTTGGAACACATGTTTTGTGAAGAACAATTTCAGGAGTGGTAATTAGGCAGGGATATAAGGGTCCAGATTATGAAGAGTGTTTTGCCTTATGGTTAGGATTTGGAACTATTCTGAAGACTTTGGGAGCTAGTTAGCTTATTTTTTCAAGGGGAATATGCCCTTCAACTAACAAATGCACTGTGAGGACTCGTTCGATTGATGGTTGTGAAGTCTTTTATTGGCAAATTAGAGAACCTCAACAGACTAAATTGATATAAAATGACCAACTTTCTCTTCTACTTTTAAAATCCTAGGAAATATGAAATGGATCCTCTCCCCATGAACATTTTTCATCTTTTTATTGTCACATGGGAGATGTTAATGCTTTTGGACTGCTGCCTGCAGCCTTGGCCTCACCACCTAAGTGGATATTTGGTGACAGCAGTGCACCCTCATAAAGACAGACTGCTGATTACATTTCCATTAAAAACCAGAGCCAAGTCTGTCTGCTAATTTTCCTGCCAATAACAGATTTTTACAGTGGCTAGTTTACTGTGGAGAAGAACCACTTTTCTTTTTAGAATACAAATAGCATAAGAAATTTAAGATCATTATCAACAAATTATCTAAACATAATTTTGAAAATGGTCTTTACATATAATTCTTGATCATATGTCTTTCTTTGTGACAAGATATATTATTGTCTGCCACAGAAGATTCTATTTGTCAATTACAGTCATAAAAATGAAAAGAATGGATGTACAGGGTACAATTCCAGTCATTCAGTTTTTAAACATTTATTATGTTCTAGGCATCATGCTATGTTCCAGCTCAAAAAATCAATGCAGCACAACTGTTGCCATCAAAAGGCTTACAATCCAGCAGGCCTGCTCACCTCCTGAAGAAGTATTTCTTTATGAATACAAAATCAAAATTCTTGTAAAATCAAAATTCTTATAATATGGGGTATAACAAAAGAAACTATATGTAAAATTGCAGGATTCAGATTTTCCTTAGTGATAGATATATAATTATGATAGAATCTCTGTAACAACAGTTGCTAAAATTTCATTTTTTTATCTTTTTGATCACTCTTTGTCATGGACTGTATGTGTCCTGTCAAAATTCATATGTTGAAGCTCTAATAAGAAATGAAGAAATAATTAAAGATAGAATTTGGGGAAGATAATTAGGGCTACATGAATTCACGAGGGTAGGCAATGGTGATAGGAACATGTCTTTATAAAGAGACACCAGAGAGATTATCCAGTCTTTTTTTTTTTCATGTGCATTGATCAAAGGAAGGTCCTGTAAGCACACAGCAGGAAGGTGACAACTTGCATACTTGGTAGAGAGCCCTCAGCAGAACACAACCATATTGGCACTCTGACCTCCAATATCCAGGCTGCAGATCACTGAGAAGTAAGATTCTGTTTGTAAGCCATGCACTCTATAGTATTTGTTATAACAGCTCAAGCTGATTAATATATCTACTTAACTGTAAATATCATGTTTGATATTTTCTTTTTATTTTTCTTAAATGTTCACCATGATCTTGAAAGGCAGCTATTATTGACTTCATTGTATATGTGTACAAATTGAGTTCAGAGTACCCTAATCATTTGCTTGGGATGATAAAACTAGTAAGTGGTAGGTCAGAATATAAATACATATTCATAATATCCCTACTACTAAATATTTTTTCATGCCATAGATTCATCAATATTTATTCCCATAATGATAAAATATCCTATTTATATATTTGTGTTTAAACTTACCAACCCCACTTTTCCTGAACCTCAGAGTAAGTGATAACCATACTCGCTAATTTGTCCTTGTCATTAAACATTCAAAATACATGGTAACATACTGTCTATGCAATGATTTCAGGAGTCAAAGAAGCAGGAAAATATTTTTCCTGGAAATCAAGTATCATCTTCTTCTCTCACTTTTAATTTTTAATGATAAGGAGAAGAAATATAATAGCTGTCTGACACAATATATTACATTCTCAATTTATTCCTGAGATTAATTGGCTCTGCTTTTCTTTATGTAGAAAGCATGTGCTGATGTGGATCAGTGACAGGTGGGGCAGTCAGGGACATGATTTAGGAAGTCAGATGGACATTCTGCTGCTTTTTGCCAGATTTACTTTCCTAGGCAGTTCTGGTCATACAGCTATTCAAATATGGAATATATAAAAATGTGATAGTACTTTCTTTTTTCTACTATGAATAGAACTTGTAATTGTCCTTGAGGAACTGGAATAATATGAATTTATTTCTGGTCACTGTCTTTTAGTGAAAGTTCTAGATGGATGTGGGTAATTGAAAGATTTTATAGAAAATGAAATTAAAAATTAGCTGATTTTGATGTGGAAATTTGCAATCCCTGCATAGTTTTTTTCACATAATGCATTTCCATGAAGTTTTGGAAGATTTCTTATATTCATGTTATTACCTCATTGTTCTCTATCCTTATATAAACAACTCTTTGAAAGAGCGTTCTATAGTCACTGATTCCAATATTTCGTTTTTCAAGTTTTTAAAACTATCATAAAATAGATATAGAAAAATTGCCATTACCAAGATAACTAATAAACCTTGTGCTGTATCTAGTGCTCAATTTTAATCCCTCTTGACCCATAAGTGGCAATTGACAACATTGATAAGTCCTCTTCTATATTCTTTCTTGTCTCGGCTAATAGGATATCACGTATACTTGACTTCCTTTCCTTCTGGTACTGCCTCAGGTTTCTTTTGTTGATTTACCGTCATCCATTTGATCCCTAAATTTACTTTCTTTGGATCAGTCTTTGGATTCCACCTCCCCTTCCTCCTTCTCCTCCTTCTTTTTGCATTGGGTGTTTTACATAGTCTTAGAACTTTAAATAACTTATGGTTTACATATCTGTGCCTGTAAAACAAATTGCTTCAACATTTGGTGATTTAAACTAGTAAGAGGCACTTTTTCTAGTTGAGTGCTTCTGGATTGTAATATCTTATGGGGTTACAGTGAGTTATCAGCAAGTACTGCAGTCATCTGAAGGCTGGACTGGAGCCAGAGTAACAATATCCAGGTTTTGCTCACTTAACTGCAAGTAGGCATAGGTAGTGTCCAGAGAATATTGTTTCTTCTGTTAATCATAAGTATCCTTAAATTAGGGTATGACAGGATTATTTTTTTTTCTTCACAAACTGATGTGTTGTTTCAGTGTTCATTTTCAATATCATCTAGTCCCTTCTTTTTTTTATTTTTTAATTTTTGACAGGTAGAGTGGACAGTGAGAGAGACAGAGAGAAAGGTTTTCCTTTGCCATTGGTTCACCCTCCAGCACCGCGCTGATCCGAAGGCAGGAGCCAGGTACTTATCCTGGTCTCCCATGGGGTGCAGGGCCCAAGTACTCGGGCCATCCTCCACTGCACTCCCTGGCCACAGCAGAGAGCTGGCCTGGAAGAGGGGCAACCGGGACAGAATGCAGCGCCCCGACCGGGACTAGAACCCCGTGTGCCGGCGCTGCAAGGCGGAGGATCAGCCTAGTGAGCTGTGGCGCCGGCCTCTAGTCCCTTATTAAAAGCAGTTATAGACTTGTAAACTGTTGATTTCCTGGAAACCCTATTCCCATGAACGGTTCATAAAATAGCAACATCTTCATCATTATTCTATGCAAGCTTCGCCATAGATTTGATGTTTGTTCTTGCTTCAATTTTGGCAGAATTCATGTTCTTTAAGAGGGGCTCATTTCATATGGATATACTTCTCAGTGCTTCAAACTAGATTTTGCTTAGATGCGTTATACAAAGATACTAAAAGTTAATTTTGGTGTAAAGATTTTGAAATCCATACATAATGTTTTCATAATATCTATTTTCAGCAAACTGCTTGAAGACCTTAATACATTACCTTAAATATTTCTGAGGTTTTACAGTGATATCCTTCATATTTAAACAGTGTTTTTCTGACATTACTTAATTTTTTTTTTTATTTTTCTGGATTCTTCTCTCTTGTTTTTAGCATTGCTTGCCATATGGATACAGTAATCAGATTCAATTTTATTTCAAACTTAGAAATCCCTGGATAATTATGTATTTAAATACGATTCCTTTAGTTTAACTTTCTTGTTTTCACTTTACTATAGGCAGCAAAAGGTAGCCAAGTGACAACTTTAATACTCTGCCTGAGAATGCTTTATTAAATTACTTAAAAAGCAGATTTTTTATTTCCCACGGTATTTAAGGTGGCAGTGTTGCTAAACTTATATCACTGAATAGCAAGAATTCTCTTTTCTCCAGCTTCTAATAAAATTTATAACATTTTCTTCGAAGTTCTTGCTTAGAGACTTAATAGCTATTGAGATTCAGGTACCATCCTTTTCTAGGATCTTTAGAATTTCATTACCCTCTTTATTTATGGGTTTTGCAGCCAAGGATTCAACCAAGTATTGATAGAAAAATTGCATGTATATTGAAATATAGAGATTTTTTGTCATTTTTTAAAATGATACAGTATAGCAACTATTTACATAGTAGTTACATGGTAGTAGCTATAATAAGTAATCTTGATATTACTAACTATATAGGAGGATGTGTGTAGGTTATATTCAAATATTATACTATTTCACATAAGTGGATTAGGCATCTGCAGATTTTCCTATCTGTGAGGAGTGTGTGAATTCCCAATATCAAAGTGACATGATTTAGGTTCTATTATTCTAACACCCTACTCCTTGTACAAAATACATAAATTTTACTTTGCTTCTGCAAAAAAAATTATCTTCTATTTATTTATTTTTGAGCCAGTAATTCAAGAGTGCATTGGCTGTACAGTTCTGGCTTTAGATCATTCATTGTCTGATCTATTGTCAGTTTTAGGCTGTCTGCTGTCATCTAAAAGCTTGACTCAAGGCTGAAGAATCCTTGATCTAGACATCTATTGAAATGGAGAGTGGGTTGATGTTGGCTATTTCTCACAGACCTTAGTTTCCCTTTACTTAAACCTCTCCTCAGAGGGCTATTTGAATACCCTCATGACCTGGAGGAAATCTCCTTATAGCAAGCAATTCAAGATACAAGAATAGAACCTGTAATGCTTTTTAAATACCTATTCACAGAAGTCACA
Source organism: Oryctolagus cuniculus (assembly GCF_051225735.1). NCBI lineage: Eukaryota > Metazoa > Chordata > Mammalia > Lagomorpha > Leporidae > Oryctolagus > Oryctolagus cuniculus. The sequence goes on from NC_142870.1 coordinate 65,630,086, forward strand.
TAGTCTATCATAATATGGTGATCACACCATACAATAACAACTACAAAACGTTAAAGAAAGAAATAAATGTAGACACAGAAAAATGGAAAACTCTTCCATGTTTGTGGACTGGAAGAATTAATGTCATCAAAATGTCCATACTACCAAAAACAAGTTGCAGATTCAATGTGATCCTAATCAAAACCAACAGTGTAGTTCTCAGATCTTGAAAACAAGAGGCTAGAATTCATAATGAAACAGAACAGACCCCAAATAGCTAAAATAATATTAAACAATAAAAATATGTAGAAGTATCACAATACTAGATTTTAAGATATACTACAAGGCAGTTATAATCACAACAGCTTATATATATATGAAATATTTGAAGTTTGTTGACCTTTAAAATTTTTTAAAAAAATAATAAAAACGGGCCAGTGCCGCAGCTCACCAGGCTAATCCTCTGCCTGCAGTGCTGGCACCCCGGGTTCTAGTCCCGGTTGGGGCACCAGATTCTGTCCCTGTTGCTCCTCTTCCAGTCCAGCTCTTTGATGTGGCCCAGGAGTGCAGTGGAGGATGGCGCAGGTGCTTGGGCCCTGCACCCACATGGGAGACCAGGAGGAGGAGCCTGGCTGCTGGCTTTGGATCGGTGCAGCATGCTGTTGGCAACACACTGGCCGTGGCAGCCATTTTGGGGGTGAACTAACAGAAGGAAGACCTTTCTTTCTGTCTCTCTCTCTCTCTCTAACTCTGCCTGTCAAAAAAAAATTAAAAAAATAAAAAAAAATTAAAAAATAATAAAAAGACAAAAAAAATGAAAAATCTAAATTTATTGTACTGGCTCTGAACCTGCTAAGGCTGAATATACAACTGTATCAAGGAGATTGTTAGAAAGGTCTTCAATGATAAGAGGAAAACTGTTTTTTGTTATCTATAGAAAGAATGGATTGGGTTTATATAGTAACGGAAAATTTGGTAATAGTTTTGACAATAATTTGTGATAACTGGTAAAATAAAAAATTACACACATAGAAAGGATCACTTCGACTGGCGCAGCAGCTCAATAGGCGAATCCTCCAACTGTGACGCCAGCACACTGGGTTCTAGTCTGGGTTGGGGCCCCGGATTCTGTCTCTGTTGCCCTTCTTCCAGTCCAGCTCTCTGCTGTGGCCCAGGAATGCAGTGGAGGATGGCCCAGGTACTTGGGCCCTGCTCCCGCATGGGAGACAAGGAGAGGCACCTGGCTCCTGGCTTCGGATCAGCGCAGTGCGCCAGCTGCAGTGGCCATTGCGGTGTGAGCCAATGGAAAAAAGGAGGACCTTTCTCTCTGTCTCCCTCTCTCACTGTCCACTCTGCCTGTCAAAAATTTTTTTTAATTTAAATAAAAAAGAAAGGATCGCTTTAGTTATTTAAGATGCATATAATTTTATGACTATATAGAAAAAAATCAAATAAGAAATTTTTCAAGGAGACTATAAATGAAGAACCAACTTTTTTTTTAGGGTCTTTTTTTTAAACTTTTATTTAATGAATATAAATTTCCAAAGTACAGCTTTTGGATTACAATGGCTTCCCCCCCATAACGTCCCTCCCACCTGCAACCCTCCCCTTTCCCACTCCCTCTCCCCTTCCATTCACATCAAGATTCATTTCCGATTCTCTTTATATACAGAAGATCAGTTTAGCATACATTAAGTAAAGATTTCAACTGTTTGCTCCCACACAGACACATACAGTGAAAAATACTGTTTGAGTACTAGTTATAGCATTAAATCTCAATGGACAGCACACTAAGGACAAAGATCCTACATGAGGAGTAAGTGCACAGTGACTCCTGTTGTTGACTTAACAAATTGACACTCTTGTGTATGGCATCAGTAATCACCCTAGGCTCTTTCATGAGCTGCCAAGGCTATGGAAGCCCCCTGAGTTCACTGACTCTGATCATTTTTAGACAAGGCCATGGTCAAAGTGGAAGTTCTTTCCTCCCTTCAGAGAAAGGTACCTCCTTCTTTGATGACCCATTCTTTCCACTGGGATCTCAGAGTGTCTTGTCTTTCCATGCCTGAAATAGTGTCATGGGCTTTTCAACCAGATCTGCATGCCTTAAGGGCTGATTATGAGGCCAGAATGCTGTTGAGGACATCTGCCAATCTATGGGTCTGCTGTGTATCTCACTTCCCATGTTGTATCATTCTCTCCCTTTTTGATTCTATCAGCTAGTATTTGCAGACACTAGTCTTGTTTATGTAATCCCTTTGGTTCTTAGTCCTATCATTAGGATCAATTGTGAATAGAAATTGATCACTGGGACTAGTGAGATGGCATTGGTACATGCCACCTTAATGGGATTGAATTGGAATCCCCTGGTATGTTTTTAACTCTACCGTTTGAGGCAAGTCAGCTTGAGCATGTCCCGAATTGCACATCTCTTCCCTCTCTTATTCCCACTATTACTTTTAACAGCAATCACTTTTCAGTTAAGTTTCAGCACTTAAGAATAATTGTGTATTGATTACAGTATTCAACCAAAATTATTAAATAGAACAAAAAAAAAATACTAAGAGGGATAACATATCAAGTTGCTCACCAACAGTCAGGGTGAGGGCTGATCAAGTCACCGTTTCTCATAGTGTTCATTTCACTTTAACAGGTTTCCTTTCTGGTGCTCAGTTAGTTGTCACCTATCAAGGAGAACAAGTGGTATTTGTCCCTTTGGGATTGGCTTATTTCACTCAGCATAATGTTTTCCAGATTCCTAACAGGGATCACTTTTCAGTAAAATTTAAACACCTAAGAAGAATTGTGTGTTAATTACAGAGTTCAACAAATGGTACTAGAACAAAAAAATACTAAAATGGATAAAGTATTACATTGTACATCAACCGTCAGGACAAGAGCTGATCAAGTCACTGTTTCTCATAGTGTCCATTTCATTTCAACAGTGTCCATTTCATTTCAACAAGTTTCCCCTTTGGTGCTCAGTTAGTTGTCGCCGATCAGGGAGAACATATGACAGTTTTCAAAATGAAACTATTGGGGCTGGCACTGTGACGCATTTGGTTAATGCTCTTCCTGTGGCACCAACATCCCATATGGATGCCAGTTCTAGTCCCAGTTGCTCCTCTTCCAGTCCAGCTCTCCACTGTGTCCTGGGAAGGCAGTGGAGGATGGCCCACGTGCCTGGGCCCCTGCAACTGCATGGGAGACCAGGAGGAAGCACCTGGCTCCTGGCTTCGGATCAGTGTAGTTCTGGCTGTAGCGGTCATTTGGAGGGTGAACCAACAGAAGAAAGACCTTTCTCTAAGTCTCTCTCTCACTTTCTATAACTTTACCTGTCAAATAAATTAAAACAAAAAAGAAACTATTTATCATTGTCAATCTCTTCCAGAATAAGGTTTGCAAAGAGTAAAATGGTTTCAGAGAAAATATAAAATCCAAAGTTCCTCTAGGGAAGCATAATTTTAGGGTGAAGATCTCAAAGTTTTGGCTGTAAAGTTCTTTGTTAAGACCTCAAAAAATGGAGGTAGTATTATATAGACTATCAGTACAAAAAAATTCTTTTTTCTTTTTTAAAGGTTTATTTATTTATTTGGAAGTAAGAGTCACACACACACACACACACAGAGACACACACACACACACACACACACAGAGATACATAGAGAGAAATATTTCATCCTCTTTTTCACTCCCCAGATGGCAGCAATGGCCAACACTGGACCAGTTGAAATCCAGGATCCAGGAGCCTTAGTCCACAACTCCCATGTGGTTGGCAGACTTCCAAGCAGCCAGGCCATCTTCTGCTGCTTTTCCCAGGCCCTTAGAAGGGAGCAGTATCAGAAATGGAGCATTTGAGTAATGAACTGGCACCCATATGGGACATTGACATTTTAGGTGGCCTCCTTACCTGCTATGCCACAGCACCAGCTCCAAAAAGGCTTTTCATAATCAATTACACAATTACCTACTTTTTTCAAAACTTTTATTTATTTATGCTTAATTTTTATATGAAAGAGAGAGAAAGATTGATAAGCTCTCTGTTCACTCTCCAAGTGCCCACCATAGTTGGGGATTTGCCAGGCCAAAGCCAGAAGCTCAGAAGTTCATGTGGCTCTCCCACATGGGTGGCAGGATCCTAAACTCTTGAGCCATTATTTGTTGACTCCTAGGGTGTTCACTAGTTGGATGCTGAAATCAGGAACAAATCTAGGACTGAAATCTACAAACTCTTGTATAGGTTGCAGGTGTTCCCAGTGGTGTGTTTTAACTGCTGTGCCAAATGCCTGTTCCCACCACAATATTTCTATTTAGAATTTATTCATATAAAATAAAAAAAAACCGATTAATTCACAGGATTTATTCTTGAGGCAAAGAAGGGGTATACGTAATGCTCACCCAAAGGACTAAAGATCAATTTTAAAAAGAGAGCATTCTATTTTCTGGTTCAATATAAAAGGAGCTTGAAAGTCACCACTCCCTTTTAACCATAAGCAAAAAGCTAAGAAAACTGAAAACTGAAAAAAATCAACAGTTTTTCTTAAATATCTAAGAGTAGTGAGATCACAGGAAAAGTATTGACACCACAATTAGGCAGACAAGCAGAATCAGAGAATAACTTACTGGACAGAGACTGCCATAATAACGAGGGCTGGAGTAGGCAAGCCTGAACTTTAAGTGATGAGTTACTGGAAGCTCAGTGTGGACAAGTATGAGTTAAAGACTCTGAGGGGCCCCAGTTCTGAACTATTCTCCATGCTTTTGCTGTAAATTCAGGAACTGGACTAGGTTCTCTTGTAAACAGTGGAGAAAAATTCACTCAAGCTTCCAGTGGTGTGGGACAGCAGCCACTTTGATATACAGCAACTTTACTTTAAAAAAGGGGTATATTCAGGAGAAAGTATTTAATTACTTATTTGCTGGGGGTTTTATTAGACCTGAGGAAAGGCAAATTCCCAATTTCAGGTGGCCTCTGTCTCACCTATAGAAGGAGAAAAGACCAAGAAGCACCTGTGAAGTCCACAGTCCAGAGTCACAGTGTCAGTAAAAGTCAGACACACAATCATGGAGCTATAAAACTCTTTCCCTAACCACACATCTTAGCACCTCTGTATAAGACTTCTTTATTACCATTTCTCTTATCCAGCACACTGTATTCATTAATAAAGAAAGAATTATAAATCATGCTAAAAGAAAAAAATCTTGTTTTAATAGATAAATTAGGAATCAGAACCAGGTATGGCAGGTGTCAGAATGGGGATTTGAAGAAGCTATGATTAACATGCATAGACAGAGTGGACAGCATGCAAAAGCAGATGGGTAATGTAAGCAGAGAGAAGGGAATTCTAAGAAAAAAGTGAACAAAAATAAATGTTAGCAGTAAAAATATCCATGTAATAATAGTCTTGACATCAGCATGTAAGAATCACTGAACTTGAAAACACTTCAATAGAAACCTTGAAAACTGAAAAGCATGGAGGAAAAACTACAAAAAAAAAAAAAGCAGAAGAGAATATGCAAGAACCCTGGAACAACTATGTTTGTGGAATCAGAATAATGTAAAGGGAAGAAAGGAACCCAGAAAAAAAATTCAAATAATAGTGACAGAGAATTTCCTTAGTTTAATGTCAGATGTAAAACCACCTATCTTGGAGGCATGGGAAACACTAAACAGTATAAATACCAAAAAAACAGACAACAAACAACCTCGCAAACAATAAAACACAAAGTTTATAATTTTCCAACTAGAGGAAAAAATCAAACAAAAAAGTCTTGAAAAAGAAGAAAAAATCTAATGTAAAAAGGAAAAGATAAAATTTACAACCCATTCTTCCAGAAACCATGCAGCAAGAAGAGAGTAGGTTGAAATATTTCATATTCAGAGGAAAAAATTAACCTGGAAATTAATTATCCTTCAAAAGTGAGGCAAAGATAAGATCTTTAAAACTTGAGGGAATTAGTTGCCAGGACATGTGCCTTGAAAAGAAGTTCCTTAGAGAGAAGCGAAATAACGTAAGTAGAACCATGGATCTGAATAAAGAGGCTAGAGAAGGACTAAGTGAAAATAACATACAGAAATTTATTTTGCTTATTTTTTAGGTAAGGGCGAACAGTTCATTCAACATAATGGCAACAGTGTAATTATGTATGATTATATGTTTATTTATAACACGCAAAAATATTCATTATATATACATATATATGCATACTAAGATGTGCTTATATACAAGTAGAATAAATGACAGCAATGACACAAGGTATAAAAGGGAAGGATTAGGATTATTTTATTATTATAAGGTACATATATGTCAAAAATATAAAATATTAGGGTATCTGGGTTTGATTTGGGACCCTACATCTTATGTACAGACTTTGTTAGTACAGATCCTGAGAGGCCACAATCATGGCTCAAGTAACTGGGTTCCTGCCACTCATGTGGGAGACCCGTCTGTGATCTTGGCTCCTGGCTTCAGCTTGGGCCAGCATCACGAACTTTAGGCATTTGGGAAGTGGGCTGATTTATGGATTCTCTTTCTCTTTATCTTTCTAATGAATAACATGGTAAAATATGTTTTAAAAATCCTCTAACTGATATCATAAACTTAAAAGATTCCCCATTAAGATTAGGACCAAAAAACTTAAAAAAAAATCAGGACCAAGGCAAGGATATCTCTTTTAACCACTGATTTTCAATATTGTACTGTTAGTCATAGCTGATGAAGTGACCAAGAAAGATAAACCTGAAATTTTATAATATTATTTATAATTAGCATTCTAAAAGTTAAATAGGTATGAATCTAACAAAATATATGCAAGATCCATTTGAATAAAACTATAAAATTTTGATGAAAGAAATCAATGAAAATGTGGATATGTGTTCATGTTCACGTTTAGGAACATTTAGTATTGTGAAGGTAAGCATTATCCCTGACTTGGTCTATAGATTTAGTAAGGGACTACTCTGATGAGAATCTAGATAATGTATGATATTGTGTGTGCTAATGATTGCTTTCACACTACAATTGCAGAGCTGAGTAGTTCACATAGACTGTATGATTCCCAAGACTAAAACGTTCTCTATCTACTGTTTTCAAATAATATTTGGTGACCCTTGTTTTGTAGCATAAGCACTTTTAGGACAAGGACTATAGTCTATTTCATTTTCAGGGTCTAAAACAAAACCATACTCAGAATTTATTGTCAAGTAAGTCTCTGATGACATATTGAGTGTAGGAATAAATTAACTCTCCCAGGAGATAAATCATTATCATGCCAAAATATACAAACAGATATATTCAGATAATCTGTGTTTTGAAAACATATGTTCTTTCAGCATTTTTTAAAGATTTACTTGTTTATTTGAAAGGCAGAGTAACACAGAAGGAGGGAGACATACACCCATACACACACACGTACATACACACAGCGAGAGAGAGAGAGAGAGAGAGAGATCGAATGGAACCAGGCAAGAACCCTATCCTGATCTCCCACATGGACAGCAGTGGTCCCAGTGTCTGGACCATCTTGAACAGACTTCAAAGGTGCATTAGTAGAAAGATGGATCAGAAACAGAGCAACTAGGACTGGAATTGCACTCTGATGTTTGATGGCAGCATAGCAAGCAAGAACTTCACCCATTGGGTCACAAGGCTAGCCCCTCTTTCAACAAATTTAAGAAAATGTTTATTACATTGTTTTTAAAAATAAGGTTGCTTATTAATTTTAATGGCATTGTTCCATAGCATACTGACTCTCAGCCCAGGGTAGAGACGGTGTAGCTCAAAGAGATTTTTAGGTGTGGGGTCCATCTAAAATTACAAAGGCTTTTCAATATTTCATGTGAGAGAGAGAGAGTGAGAGAGAGAAAGGGAGAGGGAGAGGGAGAGAGAGAGAGAGAGAGAGAGAGAGAATTGTTTTTTCACTTGATGAGACACCCCCAAATATCTGCAACAACCAGGTCCAGGCCATCCTGAACTCCAGGAACCAAGAACTCCATCTTTGATTCCCATGTGGGTGTCAGGGATCCAGGTACTGGAACCATCATCTGCTGCCTCCCATGCTGTGCATTAGCAGAAGGCCGGATTTGTAAGCAGAGCAGGGACTTGAACCCAGGCACTCTTATATGGAATGCAACATTCCAAATGTTGCTTTAACCACTGAACCAAACACATACCCTTTGCTCATATTTTAAAATGGAATAATTATAGTTAGAGCCGAAAGAAACACAGATCCTCAAACTTGAAAGAAACACAGTGCTTGTTCACTGGACAATTGCTTTATTTCAGGAGAATTGAAAATGTTTTTTACATAGTTTAATTTGATCTCAATCTTTTAAAGTAGGGATTATTATGACTCTCTGGGTAAGGAAACGCTAGCTTAGAAAGATTACAAAATTTACCCAGTTTTGTGTCATTAATAAGAGTCACAATTGTTTTTTTTTGACAGGTAGTTAAACAGTGAGAGAGAGAGAGAGAGAGAAAGAAAGGTCTTCCTTTTCCGTTGGTTCACCCCTCAAGTGGCCACTATGGCCGGTGCGCTGCACTGATCCAAAGCCAGGAGCCAGGTGCTTCCTCCTGGTCTCCCATCTGGGTGCAGGGCCCAGGGACTTGGGCCATCCTCCACTGCACTCCTGGGCCACAGCAGAGAGCTAAACTGGAAGAAGGGCAACCAGGACAGAATCTGGTGCTCCAACAGGGACTAGAACCTGGCACCGCAGGCAGAGGATTAGCCTAGTGAGCTGTGGCGCCAGCTAAGAGTCACAATTAAAAGTTGTCAAAGTGTTCTGAGCAAGTTCAATATTTTTTTTCAATTATTTTCTAAGTATGTACATATTGAAATTTATGAAAAACAAAGAAAAAAGTCTTGAGACAAATACAATTATTATAAAGTCAAAACACATCCTCAGGCAGAGCACAAACAATCTCAGAGTTTATAAAAATGATGACAATGAGAGGCTTGGAAAGTACAAGTGTGATGACGATAACTTGGTGTCAATAAAGTAAGACCTCTTAGAGGAATCAGCGCTAGAGCTGATGCTGGAGAGGGAGGAAAGAACAACTAGGTAAAAGAGGAGAAGCAGTTTTTGTTCTGGCTTGTGTAGAAGGCGGAGATGCAACTTTCAGGTCTTGATAGCTGAAAATAGTAGAACACTGGGACTAGGGAGGGAGGTGCTATTCTTTTGACATTTGGTAAATTCTTTAGATTTTAGGATTCCTAAATAAATTCTGCGAAGGAAGTGTGAAATGCAATTAAAACAGCTCCTGCACATGTCACACTGAATAGACAATGTTTTTTTTTTTTTTTTAATCCATTTTGGAATGTCTATGTGTAATGCAAAAAGTTAGTTAATATTGAGAAATGATGAATTCATCACACAGAATTTCTATTTTTTTTTTCTCAGTACAGTGGCTAAATCAATTGCATGCATCTCACAAGTCAGTCAAATAAAAAAGAGTGCATTTCAGGAAAATATTTTAAAAAGCTCATATTCTCATTACCTAATCCAAACAATTAAAAAAGCAAATAACAGTAAAATTTGAGGAGTCAAGTATGGTCAACTCCAGAGACTCTCATAGTCTGCAAAAGCTAAGTACAATGTGTGAGGAGAGTTTCCTTAGGGAGTCAGGGAGTTGGCTTGCGTGCTGGTACATTAACCCTACTTAGAAACACTTATCATCTTAAATAATTAAAAACTCTGATTTAAGGAGACAGTCTATGCTGATGAAAGTTCTAGGAAGAGTAACTGAATGAAACAATGGACTCTATGGAAAATGTGAGAAAGGAAAAATCATTTTGATGTTATTTCTCTTGGAAAAACAATGTTACAATCTCAGATTTTCAGAAAAATGAATGAGGACATGTTTTTCATCAGACACTCATTGAATTGAATAGGGTGAAACTTATGTGAATATGGCATTGCAGCGAGCTGCTGGCAAGTGAGGAAAGTTGCAGCTGTACCTTCTTTAGAGTACAGTGGCTCTAATACAATAAGGAGTTCAGAAAGTTAGGATGTGTTTAATGGTAAGTGTCTTTCAACATATCAACAAACACTTCCTCAAATGATAAAAAGAAAAACATTTTAGAAAACGAAATGCCAGTAATACATTATCCTGTTTAATATAAATGTAAATTCAAAATAACATTTATAAATAGCATAGGGATTCTTTTAGTTTGCTTGTTTTAGTGGAGGAAATGCTCATCATATTTTCTCTTCAAGTACACTTTTGTTCCTGGAGCCAAATGGAAAGAAAGGTTTGTGTATCGGTTGATGCACATGGTCAAAAATGAACCAAATTATAATAATAAAGGATTGTAAGGGATAAGAATTATTCTGTTTAGGTTTTAATGGCAAAGATTTTTTGCATGCAGGGCCATTCTAAAGTCTAGATTTTTCTAAAGGAAACTACTTCCTTTAATTTATGTACTTAACAAAATAACTTCTCAATTATAAGGTTTTTATAAATGAAAATGAGGTATGGACAACAATAGAATTATTGATTCTTTATGCCACTGATGGAAGAGCCAATCTAACAGAGTCCTTCTAAAGTAATTTAAAAAGCAGTGTGGTAAAACATAAAAACAAGGATTTCTTGTCATTTATTTTACTTGTTTAGTAAAGTACAGATGACAAGGGATGTTAGATTATTTCTTTGACCTTTATATTTGATTCTCTAAAACTTGACTTCTGATGACGGTTCATAAATTTCTGGTCCATATGAATGACACTGCAATTTGAAATTTGGGTTTAACTATTCTGAATATCTTCTCAAGAAAGGGATTATTATTATTATTTTATAATGATGTGTTAAATTACATTTATGCTTAGGTGTGACAATGAAAATGGTCACATTCATTATTCTTTTCACTGCTCATTTTAATTTATAAGAATAATTATCGGACATCCGGGTGAGAGTGTATTTATATACAACTCATAGCAAAAACCTAAGCAGGTGCTATTGTCTGCATTGACAGATGGAGGAATTGAAGACAATAGGAGTGTTGTATTAAAGTTCATTAATTAAAATATCTCAGTTCACAAGGCAAAGTTGAGATTCAAACCCAAGATTATATGACTTCAAATCCCTCTTTTTCCTAAATAGCGCTACTTCCTATGACACTAATGTTCAGCATCAGTGGGGATGAAGAATTCCTTTTACAATTGAAACTGCTCTGAAATTGACCCTCTGGTGGGTCTGTTCTCTTCCCTCTGTGCTGACATTCACTTGATAAACAGGGTGGTTAGGGCAAATCACTATGGCTAAAGGGAAACATCACAAGTGGACCCTTTAAATACACTAACAGTATAGGAAACTTTGCCATTCTAGGCTTATTTATATTCTATGTTTCTAAAGATTGTAGTTTCTGGTTTTACTAAGTATCCATACTCTAACTTGGTGTAGATCATAAAAATGATGACCAACACAAGAAAAAAAGAGTTTGTGTTGAACGAGTAACTTGATCTAGACATTCAGTCCTGTTAATATTGTTTTTGGCTTTCTATTAATTAATTTGAAATATAGAAAGAGATTTTCTATCTGTTGGTTTCTCCCCCCACCAAAAAAGTAAATAAATAAGAGCCCACAACAGCCAGGGTTGGGTAAAGCTGAGGCTAACAGCAAGAAACTCAATCAAATCTCCCATGTGGGAAGTTGGGATCCAAATACTTGAGCCTTCATCTTCTGTCCCCTAGAAGTGTTTTAATAGGAAGCTGAAGTGAGGAGCAGAGCTGGAACTTGAACCAGGCCACTCTAATATGGATGTGGGCATCCCAGTTGTCTTAACCAGTGTGCCAAATGTACAACCCAATCCTTGGGCTTTAAATGGTTCTGTTCTTTGAATACCAGCTATTTAATACATTAGCAATCATGGGGCTGGCATTGTGGGTTAGTCTGTTGCCTGCAGAACTAGCATCCCATATGGTTACTAGTTCAAGTCCCATGTACTCCATTTCTGATCTAACTCCCTATTAAAGCACTTGGGAAAGCAGCAAAGTGCTTGGGCTGCTACACCCACAAGGGAAACTCAGATGAAGCTCGTATCTCCTAGCTTTGGCCTGGCCCACCACTGGCATTGCAACACTTTGGGGAATGAATCAGCAGATAGAAGACTTCTCTCTGTCTCTCCTTCTCTGCTTTTCAAATAAATAAATTAAATCTTAAGGAAACCCAAATATTTCTGAAATTATCACTTTTGTAGTACCTAAGCAAAATTTTAATTTATTTTTGAAATTATTTATAAGATTTCAAAGATAATATTTGAATTAATGTATTTCATATTAAGCTTTTACTATAAAATAAATTCACTTTCATGGTTAAAATTCACAGCAAATAAAATAAAGTATCAAACCTATTTGGCTTTTTCCCACATTAATACTCATTTCAGTTAGTCTCAATATCCAAAAGAAACCACTATGAACTGTTTTCTTTTAATTGCCTGTCAAAATTCAAATAATAAATTCAAGATTTACTGGTTTATCAAATTATTACAGTGCCTAATTACTACACTATAAAAATAAGAAATTGTGCAATTCAACTTTTAATTGTTTTTGACTTTACTGTTAGTTCCTGGTAATTATTTTTATGTTGCCAAATGTCAATATATTTTGTTGATCCTCAAACATTAAGTCCTCTGTGCTGTCTGGGCTGATTCAAATTATCAAAGCTAATAGGTAGCATTTAAAATATGGTTTTCAAAATATTTTGTACAACAAAGACAAAAATGTGACTTTTAGTAAAATAAATACGATTTTTTTTGACAGGCAGAGTGAACATGAGAGAGAGAGACAGAGAGAAAGGTCGTCCTTTACTGTTGGTTGACCCTCCAATGGCTGCTGTGCACCGCACTGATCCAAAGCCAGGAGCCAGGTGCTTCTCCTGGTCTCCCATGTGGGTGTAGGGCCCAAGGACTTGGACATCCTCCACTGCACTCCCGGGCCACAGCAGAGAGCTGGACTGGAAGAGGGGCAACCAGGACAGAATCCGGTGCCCCGACTGGGACTAGAACCTGGGGTGCTGGCGCCGCAGGCGGAGGATTAACCTATTGAGCTGCAGCGCCGGCCATAAATGTGATCTTATAGCATTAAAAATTTGTTGGGGACTTGGCCTAATGGTTGGAATGACTGCACCCCATATTGAAGTACTGGCTTTGAGTTGTGATTCTGGCTTCTAAATTCCAGCATCCTGTTGGTGCAGATTCTGGGAGGCAGCGGGTGATGGCTCAGGTGTTTGGAAGATCTGTCATTCAGTTGGAAGGTTTGAAATGAGTTCCAGCTTTGGCCCTGTCCAGTCCTGGCAATGTGGAAACTGGATAGTTAATCAGTGGATGGCCCCTTCTGTCTGTCTCTGTTTTACAGATTAATTTTAAAAGATGCATTACCAAAAAGGGGTTTGTGTTTAAACTAGAAGTTAAGAAGCCCGTATTCCATATCAGGTTACCTGGATTTGATAACTGATTCTGACTCCTGAATTCCAAATCCTTACTAACGAAGAACCTGGGAGGCAGTGGAGATGGCTTTTTAAATAGTTAAGTTCCTGACATCCATGTCAGAAATCTCAATCAAATTCTTGGCTCTCTGCTTTGATCCTCAGCTTGGCACAGGGCCAGTGTGAGCATTTTTGGAGTGAACCAGTGGATGGCAGCTCTCTTTCTCGCTGTTTCTCAAGCAAGCAAACAAACAAAAAAAATATTCAAAATGCTGAAGTTAAATGAACCTTCCTTTATTTTTTGCCTACTTTACTGCAAATCTTCTAGGTTATATATGGCACATAAATGATGAAATTTGTGAATTCTAACATTACAAAACTAGAACCTAAGAATAATTCTGTCTTTCTCACATGTTCTTGATAGTTTGGCAGCATATAGAATACAAATATTTTTCATCAAATGATTAAAGATTCAATTTTACCTCTTGTTCCAGTGCGGAGGGAATGCCATTGTGTGTTATTTGGTCTAGAAGTACTTAGTGAACTTTCCCTTGGATGTCATTTTCCAGATTTTTCCTCTGTGGGATTCACTATGTCAGATCTAAAGATTTGATAGTTGCTGTTTTCATGACAAATAATCCCGATCCTTTGAATCTGAAACTTCTTCAAATTAAGATAGTCTGCTGTCTTCTGACTGGTTCCTCTCTCCATTGATTTTACTTTCTTCTTTGGAAGCATTTATACATAGATTTAAGACTTCTCTGATATTTTATGTTTTTTTCTGTCTTAATTTCTATGTGTTGGTTGTTAGTTCACCATTTTACATTCATCTTAAAAATCACCAGGTTGATTTTAATCATGGTCTGTTTTCTTTTCCTTATACTGTATTCATAAAAAGTCACAACAATTTGCATTATTTTCAATTATTATTTCCTTTGTCACTTGTGTGATCATCATTATAAAAGATATTTATCAGCATAATTAAAATTTTGTATGCCACCAAGTTTTCTACTGAGTTCATTCATTTTATATATCCTTCTTCATGCTGTTCAATACACTTCACTCTTTATTTGTATGTAGGAGTGTAATTCAAAAGGCTTATGGGAAAATGGAATTAAAGGATAAGTTTATTTGGGTGCAAGCTTTTTTTTAAAGATTTATTTTATGTATTTGAAAGAGTTACAGGTAGAGACAGAGAAAAAGAGAGAGAGAGAGAAAGAGAGAGAGAGAGAGGTCTTCCATCCACAGTTTTACTCCCCAAATGGTTGCCATGGCCACAGCTGAGCCAATCCAAAGCCAGGAACTAGGAGCTTCTTTTGGGTGTCCTATGTGAGTGCAGGGGTTCAAACACTTGAGCCATCCTTTGTTGCTTTCCCAGGTCAATTAGCAGGAAGCTGGTTCTGAAGAGGAGCAGCCAGAACTCTAACCAGTGCCCATATGGGATGTAAGCACTGCAGACTGGGGCTTTAACCTACTATGCACATCATTGTAAGTAAGGAGTTGCTTCCTCTGATTTTGTGCATGCATTTTCCCCACACATCTTCCTTTGAAATAAGGTTGGGGAAAGTTAGCCCCTGCCTGTGTTGAGAGAGCGTAGGAAGAGAAGTTACTTTATTGGTTGTGAGGAAGAAATTAATTTGATGGTATTACAGATCATTGTAATGTAGAAGGGAATAAAATGAGAACTCACTGTGTACTAAAATTTACTCTATCTCTGTTCAACAAAGGTATTTTCTGGTGAATGCTACTAAACTTTTTTTTTTTTTTTTGACAGGCAGAGTGGACAGTGAGAGAGAGACAGATAGAAAGGTCTTCCTTTGCCGTTGGTTCACCCTCCAATGGTTGCCGCGGCTGGCGCACCGCGCTGATCCGATGGCAGGAGCCAGGTACTTCTCCTGGTCTCCCATGGGGTGCAGGGCCCAAGTACTTGGGCCATCCTCCACTGCACTCCCGGGTCACAGCAGAGAGCTGGCCTGGAAGAGGGGCAACCGGGACAGAATCCGGTGCCCCGACCGGGACTAGAACCCGGTGTGCCAGTGCCGCCAGGCAGAGGATTAGCCTAGTGAGCCGCAGCGCCGGCGCTACTAAACTGTTAAGTCCTTGTATCTCTTCTCTAATGTGCATTTTGAAAAAAATATGATTATTAATATTACCAAGGACTGTCTTATTATCTGAACTTATCTGTTCCTTTTATAAATATTATGTAGCAAACAAAAATACTATTTTAAGTGCACATGACATTTCTATTGATATTTCAAATTTTCACTAATAGGAAACAATGAAGACCAAGAAAATAGAAATTACAGATCAGTAATATTTTCTCAAATTGAAAGAGATATATCATTTCAGGGGTCACAGAAAATCAACTGAGAAAATAAAAAAATTATAAAGATACATGAAATACAGATGAAGCAGAATGATGCTTTCTGAAGGATTAATGTGAAGTAAATTTTTAACAGATTATGGAAAAACACATTTAAAAATTCTAAGTACTTGGTTTTGTTGTTTCTACGTCTCTTATAATGAATGAGTAGTATAAAAATAAATGAGATAAGGTGATATTTGTCCTTCACCAGGAAAGACTAAGAGAAGTAAATACTGATGAGCTCTTTTGAATTATACTTCAGCACCATCTAGTACACTTATTTGAAGGCCAGAATTGGTGCTTTAAATTCCATACTCAATTCAGTGTCAGAATGTCAATGCTTGTTTGGGCAAAAGACCTTTAATTATTTTAATTTTATTCTTTTTTAAAAAGGAAATTATGTACTTTCCAAGCTGGCATTAATTTCTGAATTGGAAAAATTATTTTCATGTTAAAAGAAATAAACAAACTTGGATTTTAATTCAAGGAGTGAGAATC
This sequence comes from Oryctolagus cuniculus, assembly GCF_051225735.1. Lineage (NCBI taxonomy): Eukaryota > Metazoa > Chordata > Mammalia > Lagomorpha > Leporidae > Oryctolagus > Oryctolagus cuniculus. The sequence goes on from NC_142870.1 coordinate 65,646,349, forward strand.
ATGGAAAAATATATTATGTAGTTCATAAATAACTGAAATATTATTGCAATAACATTATTTTCAGTTTCTATAATCATGCTCAACTACAAAATCAATTGGCTTATACATAAAATAAAATAAATTATTGTTAGGATAATGACCAGGCCAATTTTTAGTGTTTGTGGTTTAAAAAAATACATATATTAGTATTTGTTTTTGTTTACTTGGAAAGCAGAGTGACACAGACAGAGGAGAAACACAGAGAAATCTTCTGTCCACTGGTTTACTCCCCAGATGTCAACAGCAGCAGCGACTGGATCAGGTATAAGCCTGGAACCAGGAGCTCCATCCTCGTCTCCCACATCAGTGTCACAGACACTTTCTGCTTACATGAGTGGTAATTAGCAGGAAGCCAGGTTGGAAACCAAGTAGCCTGGACTCAAACTGGCATTCTCATGTGGGATATAGGTTTCCCAAGGATGGCTTCACTTTTTGCCCTCAATGTCCGCCCCCATTTATATGTTTAATAACAAATAGAAGGTATTGCCTGTGATAAGAACACAAGCACAATTCAGCTGAATTGCATTTGCTTTATATTCAAAGGTCCAAATGTTGTTTTGATGTTCTTTGAGCTCTGATATCTAAATGTATACATTTTTATTTTCTGTAGACATGAAGCTAGAGCAAAATAAACTACTGAACTGCTGGAATAGTTGCATATGTTGGTGGGAATTATTTCATTGACAGATCTACCTGTCTACTTTGTTATTACACTTTATCTTTTTTAAAAAAACATTTATTTAATTATTTAAAAGGAAGAGTTTATATATGTATATATATATATATATATAGAGAGAGAGAGAGAGAGAGAGAGAGAGAGAGTCAGAAATATCTTCCACCTGCTGGTTCACTCCCCAGATGGCTGCAATGGCCAGGCTGAAGTCAGGAGACAGGAGCTTCTTCCAGGTCTCCGATGTGTGTGCCAGGGGAACAGGAACACGTGTCTCTTCTGCTGCTTTCCTAGGCACATTAGAGGGGAGCTAGATTGGACATGGAGCATCCAGGACATGAACAGGTGCCCATACGGGACTGGAGCACTGCAGGCCTCAGCTTAATCAGCTGCGCCACACTGCCAGCCCTTATTCCATTTTATCTTGTGAAAATCACACTAGCATGCAATGATGAAAAAGTATTGCCAATAAAGAACTTTGATATCTAATAGGCCTTATTACCAGTGTGCTGATAAAGTGAGCAAATCTGCCACAAAACAAAATCTATAACTACATGTTTTCTTTTTGGTTGGGCTGTGCTTTATCCAAAAATGTGGAATTTACTGATTTTGGCATAGGAGACCAGTTATTTTTAAGGTTTACTGTGTTGCATTGCTATAAAATACAAAAAAAGGGCATTAAAAGTAAAATAAGGGAAATTTCACAGTATTCCCTTGGTTCATGTCAACCGCAGTTGAAAACAGTGAACTTTGCTTTATGCAGGCCCTCAAAACAAATACAATAGTATCAATAGCACAAATGACTTCAAGGAGCCAACTGAGGAGAAAGTTCACCTCAAAATTATTATTTTATGGTTCTAAGTGATGTTGATCTTGTTAAATCATGTGAATGTTGAATTATTTTATTAATTTATTAAACCCCATTACACTATTTGGCCTTTTTTTAAAAAAAGATTTATCTATTTATTTGAAAGTCAGAGTTACACACAGAGAGAAGGAGAGGCAGAGAGAGAAGGAGAGGCAGAGAGAGAGAGAGAGAGGTCTTTCATCTGCTGGTTCACTCCCCAATTGGCCGCAATGTCTGGAGCTGTGCTGATCCGAAGCCAGGAGCCAGGAGCTTCTTCTGGGTCTCCCACATGGGTGCAGGGAGCCAAAGACTTGGGCCATCTTCTATTGCTTTCCCAGGCCATAGTGAGAACTGGATCAGAAGTGGGTTAGCCAGTACTCCAGCTGGCACCCATATGGGATGCAGGCACTGCAGGCCACGGTTTTACCTGCTACACCACAGTGCCGGCCCCTGTGATTGGATTTATAGTTAGAGAACACGTATAGTATCTTGCAATACTTTCTGATATATGCTACACAGAAGCTCAAAGAAACTGGTTTTCTTGACCTTTCACCTACACTGATAATCTTTATATGGATGCAGAATCTTTTTGTTGTATTCAGTGAAGCTTCCCAACTTAAATTTTATGTAAATGTACAGGAAATGTTAATAAACATAATTTTTTAGAATTGTTTTATTTGTCTTATGTAAATTGATTCCCTATTTTTGAAATCCATGGTTTTGCTTTTGGATCAGTATATTCAAAATGTGTCAATGAGTTAAGTTAATCTCAAATGTGAAGTGCCATAAACCATTAGCTACATAAGAACCTTGGAAATATGGATCATTCTTGCATGAATTACTGCAAACTTTCATAAAAATATGGCATGCAAACATAGCTTGCATGTGTCCTTCCATCTGTGTGCATTTGGAATCAAATATTTGTGAAATACATATGACAGATGTGCATGTCTGTATATTATACATGCATATAAGAGGAGACTTCAAAAAGTTCATGGAAAAATGAAATTAAAATATGAGTTTGGGCATGGGTATTTCAGCTAGTGCTTAGGTTACAATCCATTCAGAGTAGCTAAATTTTTATCCTTACTCTGACTCCTTATTCTATCTTCCTGCTCATTCCTATTCTAGCTTCCTGCTAATTCTTTTGGGATTTGAGCAGGTGATGGCTCAAATGGTTGAGGACCTGTCACTCATATGGGAGACTTGGATTAAATTCTTGGCTCACAGCTTTACTGTGGCCCAGTCCTGGCCACAGAGGGTATTTTGGGAATGAATCAGCAAACGGAAACTTAACCATTCTGTCTGTCTGTCTGTTTCACATTCTATCTTTCTCTGTCTTTCTTTCTCAGAGAGAAGGACAGAGAAAGAGAGAGAGAGAGACAGATATAGAGAGACAAAGAAAAAGCTTTATCATTGTGCAAAAATTTTTAAAAGCCACTTTTAATAATATGCAGCTCCCATTAACTTTTTGAAGACCTCTCCTATATGCATGTAAGTAGATGTTTTTATAGATTGCATTTGGATCATTGTATCTTGTATCAATAGGGAGATTGACTTATGACAAAACATCCTCCATCAAAATGACAGTTTTCCATTCATAGCTGAGTGAAAAATCTTTTCATAAACCCTACTTACACTGTACTTACCAGTGTCCTTAACTCAGAGCTCTTGAATTTTTCTACCTTTCGGGAGATTTATTCAGCTGCCTTGGAATTGAAAAAGACGCCTACACATAAATACCATTTATATAGATATTTGAATGAAATTTTCAAAGAGACTGGGAGAGAATGCAGAATATGAAGACATACAACCTTCTACTAAATACCTTATTTTAAAGGTATTTTAACTCTTGATGTGCATAGCTACTAAAGGCTTTAAGAAAAGAATTCATGTGGAGATACAGAACAATATTCCTGGTGTGACATACATGACAGAAACAAAGTTAGCTATGAAACAAAGAAGATATTTGAAAAGCATATTGTATATATTGAATACACAATCACATATATTATGATAAACTTTAAATGTATTTTCAAAACCCACAGAAAAAACTAAATTGATACCAGAATTCTTTTCAATAGAACCCAGCCTGTGGCAAGGCTAAATTTTGAAGCCTTAAATATATGATTTTTAGTTGCTTGTTGCACCGAAGGATAGAACATGATCCCTATCTTGAATTTCTTTATTTCTTCTTTTTTTTAAAGCAATACATTTGTTCTAAATAATTTTACACTTCAAGTTGGGAAGGCTTGTTCAAAAAGTTACTAGATTTTGCATTTCTTTAAACTATTGCATCAAGGATGTCTAAGCAAAATAAGAAAAAATTGAAAAAATGAAAAACTCAGAAAAGGAATTAAAAACAAAAACAATGTGGTTTATAGCTGAAAGAGAGGAGTTTTATGAACCTCTTAGTCAAGAAATTCTGGGAAATGTATTGGTACAGACTCCAAAGCATAATGTTTAAAAAGCTTTGTTTTATGGGTTAAGGAAAACACTGAAATTGAAGGCAATGCAGAAAGTGAAATGATGTAACAGCCAGTCATTTCGAATGTGTTTACAGATAAACACTAAAAAAGGATGATATCTTTTGCTTTGTTGAGAGACTATAAGTAAGAAATGGACACAAAATGTATGGAATTATCACAAAAGATAATTATTTCAAATGATACATAAAAATAAAGCATTATATGAGATAAAGGCCAAGCATTTATATTCTTGGTATATTTCTAATGAGAAAATTGCATCTAATGGTGTAATATTACTTGATTTGTTTTGGAGGAAGAGACAAGGAGACAGCTGCTAGGGATGGCATTCTGTGTTCCAAGAACTTTGCCTGATGTTCTGAGTACTAAGATGAGATCATTTAACCCCTTTCTTTGCAGATGACATTCACATAGCTTGGGAGCTTGCCCAGGTTCAGTGTCAGTCCTCTAGGCAGGGACAGAATGTTTCTCTATATCCTGGTCTTTCTGACTTGAAGATTGCTGCTCTTCCCATTCTTCTGTGCTGATACTCAAGTTTTCAAGCCTCAGTTTGTTTTTCTTTTTAATATTATGTCATCCAATTCTCATGAAAACTTACTAAAATTATTGAACAGAAAATTATAATAAGTTGCTTTTTCTTCTATTTTGTGACAGAAGTGAATTTTTTAATCCAAGTCTCAAGTAGCAAATAGATTATTTTTCCTCTACCAGGTTATAATTCTTTCTTTTTTAAAAATATTTTTTATTTGAACTTCAGAGTTACACAGATAGAGAAGAAGAGGCAGAGGCAGAGGCAGAGGCAGAGATAGAGATAGAGATAGAGATAGAGATAGAGATAGAGAGAGAGAGATCCTCCATTTGCTAGTTCACTCTCCAATTGGCCACAATGGCCAGAACTGCACTGATCCGAAGCCAGGAGCCAGGAACCTCCTCTGACTCTCCCATGTAGATGTAGGGGCCCAAGGACTTGGGCCATCTTCTACTGATTTTCCATGCCATAGCAGGGAGCTGTATAGGAAGTGGGGCAGCCAGGACTTGAACCGACACCCAAATAGGATGCTGGCACTGCAGGTGGTGGCTTTACCCTGCTATGCCACTGTACCGGCCCCAGATTATGTTTCTAATGGCACCAGAATAGAAGGGAAAATGCTTGTACAAAAGAATTTAAAAATGTTCATGGAAATGTATATTAAAAATAAATTAATTATGGATTTCAAAAATCTAGTGTACTGAAGTAGTCTTAGTAGTCTTATATTTTAATTTCATTTTTCTCATGAATTTTTGAAGTAACTTTTTTAACTCATTCATGGTCTACATTGTATACTCTCTTAAAATTTTTGTATATCTAGTACTGTCTGAGCAATGGTGACCCTCATGAGATTTATAACAGGGCACCTTGTACCTGAAAGAACAGACTCTGATTAGATGGCTTCTCGCTGTAAGCTGGGCTCTGGGACAACATCATCTAGCTCAGAAACACCAGCCTTCCACCTTCAGCAAACAGCAGTAAGGAAGAGTTTAGGAAAACAAGTGAAGTGAGGAATCTAGTTTGGGAATGAGGGAAGGATTCCATTTGAGGGCAGTGTATCTTCATTCAATTATATTCTGACTAAAATTCCCTGCATTCCCTCTTACCAAGACTGATAAAAGACAAGAAGGAAAACAATATATGCAGTAACAAATTACTATAAATATTAATAGAGGTATGGCAAAAATTTAGGGTGCTTGTGTGTGTGTGTGTATCTACCTACTTACCTACCTATCTATCTATCTATCATCATCATCATCATAATCATCATCATCTATCTAGTTACTATCTACTGATTCATGCCCCAAATGCCCACAACAGTCAGGAATGGACTAAGCTAAAGCTGAAATTGTACCAGGTCCTCCCTGAGGGTGGCAGGAGCCCAATTACTTGAGCCACTACCACAGCCTACGAGGATCTGTATTTGCAGGACTCTAGAGTTATATCAACATTATTAAAATCTTGATTCTCACTGGAAGATTTCCAGAAGTTATTCTTTATTTTTAGATTTGTCAATGGTCCTTCTCCACAGGACATTTAAGCAAGTTACAGAGACAGAGCATATGTGCTTTGTTAGACTTTTTCTTCTCATTACTTTATTCTAGCTTGTTAATGACTTTTGTTGCTCAAATTGCTTGCCTCAGATTATAAGTGATCTTTCTACCAGAACTGATGCTATTGGAAAATGTATTCTGTGAACATGAAGGTTTATGATATACGATTATTCCTCATGGTCATCTCTCTCAGCTTGCAAACTGGCTTGGTCATTAAAATGGAGTACCAAGTTACAAAAAGTGTTTTTTCATTTCTTTATTCTTTGTGCAGTGGTCAAAGAAACCTTGGCAAAGAAATTTTAATAATGCTTTAAACTGTTTCTATTATCGCTATATCTCACCTGAATTTCTCTTTAATTTTACTGATTTCTAAGGTTTTCCTGACATTTGAAACTTAGCATCTTGTTCTGTTTTTTCTTCATTATATTAGTCTTCAATTCTCCAAGCTGAATCAGATTTTTAAAAGTCCTCTTTCAACTCTCTATTAGGACCTTTCTGTTTTTTATAGTTTTGTATCATTTTCCATTTGTATCATTTTCAAGCATATTGCATTTACTTAAGAACCATTATGAAGAGAATGCATTCCTACAGGTAAAGCCAGTCCCACATAATTCAAGAGATTCCAGCAAAGTCCAAATTTGGGAACTATTAACTGGAGTATTAAGTTAAAGCCCTGATCAACATAGCCCTGACTGTTAATGAACAACTAAATACATTATCCCTCTTAGTAGTTTTTTTATCTGTTCTACTTAATATGACTGGTTTAGATCTGTAATTGATGCACAGTTATTCTTAAGTGTTGAAAATTAACTGAAATGTGATCCCTGTTAAACATGGTGGTGGGAATGGGAGAGGGAAGAGATGTATAATTTGGGACATGCTCAGGCTGACTTGCCCCAAGTGGTGGAGTTGGAAGCATACCAGGGGATTCCAATTCAATCCCATCGAGGTGGCATGTACCAATGCCATCTCACTGTTCCAGGTGATCAGTTTCAGTTCACAGTTGGTCATGGTGAAGGGACTGGGAGTCAAAGGGAGCACATAGACAAGTCTAGTACCTGCTAACGCTAACTGATGGAGTAAATAAAGGGGAGAGTGATCCAACATGGGAAGTGAGATACTCAGCAGACTCATAGAATGGCAGATGTCCTAAATAGCACTCTGGCCTCAGAATCAGCCCTAAAGGCATTCGGAGCTGGCTGAAAAGCTCATGAGAGTATTTCAGGCATGGAAAGCCAAGACACTCTGGCAAAAGATCTCTGCGAGTGAGATCCCAGTGGAAAGAACAGGTCATCAAAGAAGGAGGTACCTTTCTCTGAAGGGAGGAGAGAACCTCCACTTTGACTATGACCTTGTCTAAACAAGATAAGAGTCGGAGAACTCAGAGGGCTTCCATAGCCTTGGAAACTCATGACTGGAGCATAGGGAGATTACTGATGCCATAGACAGGAGTGTCAATTGGTAAAGTCAACAACAGGAGTCACTGTGCACTTACTCCTCATGTAGGATCTCTATCCTTAATGTGCTGTACATTGAGATTTAATGCTATAACGAGTACTCAAACAATATATTTCACTTTGTGTTTCTATGGGGGTGCAAACTGTTGAAATCCTTACTTAATGCATACTAAACTGATCCTCTGAAAAAAAAAAAAAAAAAAAAGAAATTATCAATTCCCAACTTGACTCTCACTGGGATTAAACATGACAATAGGTCTGATCTGATTTCATCATCATTTAAAAAAATCATCTATTATTTTTCACTTTATGTTTCTGTGTGGGAGCAAACTGTTGAAATCCATACTTAATGTATACTAAGCTGATCTTCTGTATATTAAGATAATCGAAAATGAATCTTGATGTGAATGGAAGGGGAGAGGGAGTGGGAAAGGGGAGGGTTGTGGGTGGGAGGGACGGTATGGGGGGGAAGCCATTGTAATCCATAAGTCGTACTTTGGAAATCTATATGCATTAAATAAAAGTTTAAAAAAAAAAAAAGTTAAAGCCCAAGTAGTAGAGAAAGCAGAGGTTAGGAATAAAGTGCTAACATTTATGTAGCACTTTTCCACTTATTTATACCTCAGTCAAATTTAACAGAAAACAAAATGGTGTCCTCTCTGAAGGTGGTTATATACCTCAAATCCACATTTTCGGAGAATGCCTTTGTCAAGCCTAATAATCTGTTAAAGATATCTGTGAACTTACCTTCACTTACATTCCATGGAAGATAATCTTTTCTGTCATTCTGTTAGGCAACAGGGACGTATTAACTATTTCCAAAGTAGGTTCTCCAAAACAGTCAGTCTAGGAAATTTCAATGGTGACTCACAAAAAGATAACAAATATTCAAATATTAGAAAGTACCAGTAACTATATTCCCTTAAATATTACTGTAGATATGCTCATTGTAGAGGATGAGAAAAATTCCAGATAAAAAAATAATATTTTATAAGCAAAGATTTTCAAAATATGTTTAATTAGGGAATCTTTTTTGTTTGAGAGTTTTCTTCTCTTGTTGAAAGTATATAAAAAAACAGCATTCAACTCATTGCAACCCATTATATTTCACTTATTTCAGTCATAGAGTATGGAAGTTAGGCACCTATAGACAAAGGAACCTAAAGAAAAGCTGGTTTTCTACATTTATTGTTTTTGATACTCAAGATCGATCCTTTGACCTACTTCTGACACCACCTGAGGTTTTGCTGGACAATACCATTGCACATTAAAGAGTCACATTCCAAATTCCTGCCTGCTGTCTCCACTTATCTAACTTGGAACATTTTATGGTACAGGTAGACTGTTCAGTGCAACCACAGGGCTGTCCAAAACTACTGAGGTAAAAGGGTTGAGAAGACATGTTAACCTTAAATACTCCAAGCTCCGTCTTCTTAATAAATAATCCAAAGGTGTATTCTTTATAATTCCTTACAGGTTCTTCAGTAGGTTTGAGTTCAATGCCCATAGTGGTAACTTGCTTGTTAACCCACACAATTGTATTTCATCTCATTTAGTTCTCATCTTCATTTCGGCTTCCTGAGATCCTCTCCTAAATATATGAAGGTTATCTCTCTGTCTTCTTTTAGGGGGAACAAAATCAAGATGATCTTTTTTTCCACAAGTGGTAAAAATAGGAAAGAATTACGTTGATATGGGAAAGAATAGTCCTGCTTCCTTAAGATGTACTTCTAGTCTATTTTATGCTTTAGCTGATTCTTTTATGTATGTCAGTTATTTTAAGGAGGTCTAATCTGACAGAAATTTAGCCCTGCAATTTTGGTCTAAATCTTATCATTGAGCTTCTGCTTTGTTTTTTAAGGGCATCTCCATTCCATTAAACAGCAATGAAAATACAAGTTCTCATTTAGAACCTAGTTTTGGAAAATAATGTGCAATAGGATTAAAAAATTAAAACTACCTAGTAATGTTTCTATACTCAACTTTACAGATATGAAAGTAAACTGAGAACCAGAGGAAGTAAATGATTTAGAGAATCACACTTTTGGTAATCTGCAGAACCAGAATTGGAATGCATGTCTGTGACTGTATATGTGAAAGCAAAACACCTAGTAGTCTCTGCAAAAATGTTTAATATATTATGAGCATTTTTCCTATTATTTAAAAATTACATAGGGTCAATGCTCTTTTCTTTGAGTCCTTAAGTAGATCCTTTGGAAGCTCTGGTAGATGAGAATAGAATGGTGAGTGGGTACAAGGAAAGCTACCTGATTATTACTTTAGGAGCTATGGCTGGAAGGTGTACATTAATTTTGACTGCATAATTGGCCAGCATTATGTCACATGACTCCACCTAAATGCAAAAGAATTTGGAAAATTAGTTTCGCTGTGTGCCCAGGAGGAAGCGGATGTGAATTTATACAATTACAGAGCAATATTTCACATACTGTCCTCTTTGTTATTAATATAATTTAGGATTAGAAGATTCAGAAAAGTGTTTTACCTTTGCAATACCCATGATCCCATCAGGTCTCACCATAACTACATAACCATCTTTCTGGTACTAGTTATTATTTCTTTCCCTGCAACAACTACTTAACACGTTTGACCTTCTCCACGGTTGCCATTTAAACATGCTTTCTCCATTCAGAAAGTAAGCACATCAGTTTCATCATGACCAATTTAGGTCTCTCATCTACTCAAAATCATCCAGTGAATTTCCATCATACTTAGAACAAATGAAAAATGTTGACATGTTCTGTCCCTGTCTATTTGATGTCATAATCTCTAACCTCCACCTTACGATTCTCTGTTTGAGTTACTTTGGTCTTGCTACTCCTAGGATGTTCAATGCTCCCTCCTTCCTTAGCAATATAGAACATGCTCTTTTCTATTCCAGAAATTCTCTTCCTCAGCATCTTTGTATAAATCTCTTTCTCATTTCACTCACCAAAGAGGCCTCTTTAATAATTCCACTTAAATATACCTCAGTTCTTTTCTAATTCTTTAATATATTGATTTTTTGATGGCATTTAGAGTGCCCAATAATATACAGTGAATTTATTTACCAGTATTCTATTGTATACACATACACACATTCCCCATTTTCTCTAGCTGTTCACTAGTAGATGGATACTTAGGTTGATTGAATATCTTGTCATTTGTGATAATACCACAATGAATGAGAATTCAAATACCTTGATAACATTGATTTCACTTTCTTCACATATATATCCACAAATGGGATTGCTGAATCATAGATTTCCTGTGCTGAATCATACTGTAGTTCTGCTTTTAACATTTTTAGGAACTGCATAATGTTTTCTGCATTTGCTGCTCTGATTTATATTCCTACCAATAGTGTATCAAAGTTCCTTTTCTTCCACATCCTCACCAACACTTGATACTTGATCTTTTCAATAATTAATTCTGTAACAGGTGCGAGGTGATATATCATTGCATTATTAACTGGCATTTCCCCAATAATCAATGATATATATATATATATATAATTTAAAGGATAAATGATTAGTTCTTCAAATCACATTAATGGATTTTCATATGTAAATAAATCTTATTAGGGAAAACTATGTAACCATATTAAGGACTAATTAATATCAGTGCTGCATTATTCTATTTTGTGTAATACTAGACTGTTAGGAGTCAAAATTAAATGTAAGTAACAATCAAAACTAAGGCATAAATATTAAAGATAGGACATGGGCTAATTTTAGGGCATTTGGGACATGTTCTTTTTTAAAAGACAAGTTTTTAAAATTTCTACTTATTTGAAGCAGGGGGGCAGAGAGAGAGAGAGAGAGAGAGAGCGAGCAGTAGAAGGATTCCCCTATCCTGTTTCACTTTCCCAATGCCTGCAACTGCCAGGACTGGGTCAAGCTGAAGTCAGAATACTGAAATTCCATCTGAGCCTCCCAAACAGTTATTAGAGAGCCAAGTACTTGAGCCTGTCTTTATCTTCCTCCTGCCAGTACATATCTTAGTAGGAATCTTGATCTGAAGTGGAGAAGCTGGGACTTGAGCCAGGCACTCGTATATAGGATACAGACATTCCCAAAAGGTGGTTCAACCCATTGCACCACAATACCCACCTGGGCTCTCTTCTTTATCCTCTCTGAAAATCTCATCCATCACTCATTTCTTTCTGAACATTCTCATCAGCTCATTAGAATTGAAAATCTCATTTTACTATACTTTCTACTCTTTTTCATTTTATATAAAATACCAGAACCAAAAAATAGAAGTAGTACATTGTTCCAGTGTTGTGTTTTGCGTATTAATTTGGTTACTTCTCAAAGGCCTATGTGTTAAAAATGTGGTCCCCAAAATTCAATGTTAGTGTTTAATGGATTAATGTTACTGGTTTAAAGATACAAATTTAATTCAATATGGTTTCTGAAGGTAAGGCTTTGAGAATGATAAATATGATTAGGCTGTTCAGGTGAAGGCCCATGATTGAATCATTGTGACTTTACAAGGTGACATACTGACATAAGAAATAATCCTCCTTTCTGTCTCTTTTTTTTTCTTTGTTCATCACATGATCATTCCTCTGCAATGCTTTACCATTGCCATATGGCTTCATCCATGTGAATTATGTGGTATTGGACTGTGAATTTTCAAATTATGAAACAAAATAAATTATTTGCCTCAAAAATAAGTTGTCTTAGATATACAGATATAGTGCTGAGTAGCTAATACATCCAACCTCATTAAAATATATGCTGTTGTCAACTATGCAAATTGTTTTAAGGATTAGCATTATTTAAAATATGACATCAGGTATTTTTATAAATCATAAATTATCAAAATGTTAGTATTTGAGGGTTAACAATTCCAAAATTTCATGGATGAATAAGAGTTTATGAAAAAGGAAATGTTACAGAAAGAGTGTTGGAGAAAAGAAAAAATGTTTCTTTTGCATTAATAGACTGCTTTAGATTGTTGGTAGATTAGATGTGTTTTTGAGATCATGAATGGCACATTTCTAAAGACTACAGGTCCCATAATTTCTTTATCCAGTCTACTGTTGATGGGCATTTGGGTTGATTCCAGGTCTTAGCTATTGTGAATTGAGCTGCAATAAACATTAAGGTGCAGACTGCTTTTTTCTTTACCAATTTCATTTCCTTTGGGTAAATTCCAAAGAGTGGGATGCCTGGATTGTATGGTAGGTTTTTATTCAGGTTTCTGAGGAGTCTCCAGACTGACTACCATAGTGGCTTAACCAGTTTGCATTCCCACCAACAGTGGGTTAGTGTCCCTTTTTCCCCACATCCTCGCCAGCATCTATTGTTGGTAGATTTCTGTATGTGAGCCATTCTAACCGGGGTGAGGTGAAACCTCATTGTGGTTTTGATTTGCATTTCCCTAATTGCTAGTGATCTTGAACATTTTTTCATGTGTCTGTTGGCCATTTGGATTTCCTCTTTTGAAAAATGTCTATTGAGGTCCTTGGCCCATCTCTTCAGTGGGTTGTTTGTTTTTTTTTTTTTTTTTTTTTTTTTTTTTTTTTATTCTGCCTCACTAAGTCTGTGATTGTGACTTTCCACTGTATTTTTTTTTAACTTTTATTTAATGAATATAAATTTCCAAAGTACGACTTATGGATTACAATGGCTTCCCCCACATACCGTCCCTCCCACCCACTACCCTCCCCTTTCCCACTCCCTCTCCCCTCCATTCACATCAAGATTCATTTTCGATTATCTTAATATACAGAAGATCAGCTTAGTATACATTAAGTAAGGATTTCAACAGTTTGCTCCCACACAGAAACATAAAGTGAAAAATAATAGATTATTTTCTTTAAATGATGATGAAATCAGAGCAGACCTATTGTCATGTTTAATCCCAGTGAGAGTCAAGTTGGGAATTGATAATTTTTTTTTTTTTTTTTTTTTTTTTTTTTTTTTTTTACAGAGGATCAGTTTAGTATGCATTAAGTAAGGATTTCAACAGTTTGTACCCCCATAGAAACACAAAGTGAAATATATTGTTTGAGTACTCGTTATAGCATGAAATCTCAATGTACAGCACATTAAGGATAGAGATCCTACATGAGGAGTAAGTGCACAGTGACTCCTGTTGTTGACTTTACCAATTGACACTCCTGTCTATGGCATCAGTAATCTCCCTATGCTCCAGTCATGAGTTTCCAAGGCTATGGAAGCCCTCTGAGTTCTCCGACTCTTATCTTGTTTAGACAAGGTCATAGTCAAAGTGGAGGTTCTCTCTTCCCTTCAGAGAAAGGTACCTCCTTCTTTGATGACCTGTTCTTTCCACTGGGATCTCACTCGCAGAGATCTTTTGCCAGAGTGTCTTGGCTTTCCATGCCTGAAATACTCTCATGAGCTTTTCAGCCAGCTCCGAATGCCTTTAGGGCTGATTCTGAGGCCAGAGTGCTATTTAGGACATCTGCCATTCTACAAGTCTGCTGAGTATCTCACTTCCCATGTTGGATCACTCTCCCTTTATTTACTCCATCAGTTAGCGTTAACAGGTACTAGACTTGTCTATGTGCTCCCTTTGACTCCCAGTCCCTTCACCATGACCAACTGTGAACTGAAACTGATCACCTGGAACAGTGAGATGGCATTGGTACATGCCACCTCGATGGGATTGAATTGGAATCCCCTGGTATGCTTCCAACTCCACCACTTGGGGCAAGTCAGCCTGAGCATGTCCCAAATTATACATCTCTTCCCTCTCCCATTCCCACCACCATGTTTAACAGGGATCACATTTCAGTTAATTTTCAACACTTAAGAATAACTGTGCATCAATTACAGATCTAAACCAGTCATATTAAGTAGAACAGATAAAAAAACTACTAAGAGGGATAATGTATTTAGTTGTTCACTAACAGTCAGGGCTATGCTGATCAAGCCACCATTTCCCATAGTTGTGGAGTTTCTTGATTTCTTTTTAGATTCTGCTTATCAACCCTTTATCTGTGGCGTGGTTTGCAAATATTTTTTCCCATTCTTTCTGTTGTCTCTTCACTTTCCTGACTGTTTCTTTTGCAGTACAGAAACTTCTCAATTTGATGCAATCCCAATAGTTAATTTTGGCTTTGACTGCCTGTGCTTCCGGGGTGTTTTCCAAGAAGTCATTGCCGGTACCTATATCTTACAGGGTTTCTCCAATGTTCTCTAATAATTTGATGTTGTCAGGTCATAGATTTAAGTGTTGAATCCATGTTGAGTGGATTTTTGTGTAAGGTGAAAGGTAGGGGTCTTGCTTCAAGATTCTGCATGTGGAAATCCAGTTTTCCCAGCACCATTTATTGAATAGACTGTCCTTACTCCAGGAATTGGTTATGCATCCTTTTTTTTTCTTTTTTAAACTTTTATTTAATGAATATAAAATTCCAAAGTACAGCTTATGGATTACAATGGCTTCCCCCCATAACTTCCCTCCCACCCGCAACCCTCCCCTTTCCCTCTCCCTCCCCCCTTCTATTCACATCAAGATTCATTTTCAATTCTCTTTATATACAGAAGATCAGTTTAGCATATATTAAGTAAAGATTTCAACAGTTTGCACCCACACAGAAACACAAAGTGAAAAATACTGTTTGAGTAGTAGTTATAGCATTAAATCACAATGTACAGCACATTAAGGACAGAGATCCTACATGAGGAGTAAGTGCACAGTGACTCCTGATGTTGACCTAACAGTTTGACACTATTGTTTATGGCATCAGTAATCACCCTAGGCTCTTGTCACGAGCTGCCAAGGCTATGGAAGCCCCCTGAGTTCACTGACTCTGATCATATTTAGACAAGACCATGGTCAAAGTGGAAGTTCTCTCCTCCCTTCAGAGAAAGGTACCTCCTTCTTTGATGACCCGTTCTTTCCACTGGGATCTCACTAGTGGAGATCTTTCATTGAGGGTTTTTTTTTCCCCCAGAGTGTCTTGGCTTTCCATGCCTGAAATACTCTCATGGGCTTTTCAGCTGGATCCGCATGCCTTAAGGGCTGATTCTGAGTCCAGAGTGCTGTTTAGGACATCTGCCATTTTATGGGTCTGCTGTGTATCTCACTTCCCATGTTGGATCATTCTCTCCCTTTTTGATTCTATCAGCTAGTATTTGCAGACACTATTCTTGTTTATGTGATCCCTTTGGTTCTTAGTCCTATCATTAGGATCAATTGTGAACAGAAATTGATCACTGGGACTAGTGAGATGGCATTGGATCATGCCACCTCGATGGGATTATATTAGAATCTCCTGGTATGTTTCTAACTCTACCGTTTGAGGTAAGTCAGCTTGAGCATGTCCCGAATTGCACTTCTCTTCCCTCTCTTATTCCCACTATCATATTTAACAGTGATCACTTTTCAGTTAAGTTTCAGCACTTAAGAAGAATTGTGTATTGATTACAGTATTCAACCAAAAGTATTAAGTAGAACAAACAAAAAAAAATACAAAGAGGGATAACATATTAAGCTGCTCATCAACAGTCAGGGTGAGGGCTGATCAAGTCACTGTTTCTCATAGTGTTCATTTCACTTTAACAGGTTTCCTTTTTGGTGCTCAGTTAGTTGTCACCTATCAAGGAGAACAAGTGGTATTTGTCCCTTTGGGACTGGCTTAATTCACTCAGCATGATATTTTCCAAATTCCTCCATCTTGTTGCAAATGACTGGGTTTCATTGTTTTTGACTCCTGTGTAGTATTCGATAGAGTACATGTCTCATAATTTCTTTATCCAGTCTACTGTTGATGGGCATTTGGGTTGGTTCCAGGTCTTAGCTATTGCGAATTGAGCTGCAATAAACATTAATGAGCAGACTGCTTTTTTGTTTGCCAATTTTATTTCCTTTGGGTAAATTCTAAAGAGTGGGATGCCTGGATTGTATGGTAGGTTTTTATTCAGGTTTCTGAGGAGTCTCCAGACTGACTACCATAGTGGCTTAACCAGTTTGCATTCCCACCAACAGTGGGTTAGTGTCCCTTTTTCCCCACATCCTCGCCAGCATCTATTGTTGGTAGATTTCTGAATGTGAGCCATTCTAACCGGGGTGAGGTGAAACCTCATTGTGGTTTTGATTTGCATTTCCCTAATTGCTAGTGATCTTGAACATTTTTTCATGTGTCTGTTGGCCATTTGGATTTCCTCTTTTGAAAAATGTCTATTGAAGTCCTTGGCCCATCTCTTCAGTGGGTTGTTTGTTTTGATGTTGTGGAGTTTCTTGATTTCTTTTTAGATTCTGCTTATCAACCCTTTATCTGTGGCGTGGTTTGCAAATATTTTTTCCCATTCTGTCGGTTGTCTCTTCACTTTCCTGACTGTTTCTTTTGCAGTACAGAAACTTCTCAATTTGAGGCAATCCCAAATGTTAATTTTGGCTTTGACTGCCTGTGCTTCTGGGGTGTTTTCCAAGAAGTCATTGCCGGTACCTTTATCTTGCAGGGTTTTTCCAATGCTCTCTAATAATTTGATGTTGTCAGGTCATAGATTTAAGTCTTTAATCCATGTTGAGTGGATTTTTGTGTAAGGTGAAAGGTAGGGGTCTTGCTTCATGCTTCTGCACGTGGAAATCCAGTTTTCCCAGCACCATTTATTGAATAGACTGTCCTTACTCCAGGGATTGGTTTTGGATCCTTGATCAAATATGAGTTGGCTGTAGATGTTTGGATTGATTTCTGGTGTTTCAATTCTGTTCCATTGGTCTATCCATCTGTTTCTCTACCAGTACCATGCTGTTTTGATACAACTGCCCTGTAGTATGTCCTGAAATCTGGTATTGTGATGGTTCCGGCTTTGTTTTTGTTGTACAAGATTGCTTTAGCTATTCGAGGTCTCCTGTGCCTCCATATGAATTTCAGCATCATTTTTTCCAGATCTGAGAAGAAAGTCTTCGGTATCTTGATTGGGATTGCATTGAATCTATAAATTGCTTTTGGGAGAATGGACATTTTGATGATATTGATTCTTCCAATCCATGAGCATGGAAGATTTTTCCATTTCTTGGTATCCTCTTCTATTTTTTTCTTTAAGATTTTGTAATTTTCATCGTAGAGATCTTTAACGTCCTTGGTTAAGTTTATTCCAAGGTATTTGATTGTTTTTGTAGCTATTGTGAATGGGATTGATCTTAGAAGTTCTTCCTCAGCCATGGATCCTTGATCAAATATAAGTTGGGTGTAGATGATTAGATTGATTTGAGGTGTTTCAATTCTGTTCCATTCGTCTATCCATCTGTTTTCTGTACCAGTACCATGCTGTTTTGATAACAACTGCCCTGTAGTATGTCCTGATATCTGGTATTGTGATGCCTCCGGCTTTGTTTTTGTTGTACAAGATTGCTTTAGCTATTGGAGGTCTCCTATGTCTTCCTATGAATTTCAGCATCATTTTTCCATTTTCCATTTCCCATTTTTCTGAGACTGGATAAAAAATTATGGGACATGTACTCTATAGAATACTATACAGCAGTAAAAAACAATGAAATCTAGTCATTTGCAACAAAATGGAGGAATCTGGAAAACATCATGCTGAATAATTTAAGCCCATCCCAAAGGGACAAATATCGTATGTTCTCCCTGATCGATGACAACTAACCAAGCACAAAGAAAGAAACCTGTTGAAGTGAAAGGGACACTATGAGAAACAGTGACTTGATCAGCCCTTGTCCTAACTGTTGATGTACAATTTAATACTTTATTCCTTTTAGAATTTTTTTTGTTCTAGTTAATACTATTGGTTGAACTCTGTAATTAACACGCAATTATTCTTATCTGTTGAAATTTAACTGAAAAGCGATCCCTGTTAAATATAAGAGTGAGAATAAGAAAGGGAGAAAATGTACAATTTGGGACATGCTCAATCAGAATTGCCCCAAATGGTGGAGTTAGAAACGTGCCAGGGAATTCCAATACAATCCCATCAAGGTGGCATGTACCAATGCCATCTCACTAGTCCAAGTGATCAATTTCAGTTCACGATTTCTCATACTGATAGGTCTAAGAGTCAAAGGGATCACACAAGCAAGACTAGTGTCTGTGAATACTAACTGATAAAATTAAAAAGGGAGAGAATGATCCAATATGGGAAGCGGGGTACACAGTAGACTCATAGAATGGCAGATGTCCTAAACAGCACTCTGGCCTCAGAATCAGCCCTTAAGGCATTCGGATATGGCTGAAGAGCCTATGAGAGTATTTCAGGCATGGAAAGCCAAGACACTCTGGCAAAAAAAAAAAAAAAAAAAAAAAAAACCTAAATGAAAAGTCTCTTCGAGTGAGATTCCAGTAGAAAGAATGGGCCATCAAAGAAGGAGGTACCTTTCTCTGAAGGGAGGAGAGAACTTCCACTTTGACTATGACCTTGTCTAAATAAGATCAAAGTTGGCTAACTCAAGAGGTTTCCATAGCCTTGGCAACTCACGACTAGAACCTAGGGAGATTTATGATGCCATAAACAAGAGTGTCAAATTGTTAAGTCAACAACAGGAGTCACTGTGTACTTACTCCTCATGTAGGATCTCTGTCTTTAATATGTTGTCCAATGTGAATTAATGGTATAACTAATACTGAAAAAGTTTTTTACACTTTATGTTCTGTGTGGGTGCAAACTGATGAAATCTTTACTTAATATATACTAAATCGATCATCCGTATATAAAGATATTTGAAAATCAATCTTGATGTGAATGATATAGGAGAGGTAGCAGGAAATGGGAGGGGTGTGTGTGGGAGGGAAGTTATGGGGGGAAAAGCCATTGTAATCCATAAGCTGTACTTTGGAAATTTATATTTACTAAATAAAAGTTTTAAAAAAAAGTAAAAAAATTGACAATTAAAGAAAATGAACCACAGAAGATTCACAATTGATTAAAAAAAAAAAAAAAACAACTATGTATAGATTTCAATTTTTTTTGTAACAACAACAAAAAAGACTACAGGTAAATTGCATAGCCAACAAAATCTTCCAGGACATCAAGAGAATCTCCATCAAAAATATGTTTAGAGTTACAATGTTTATAATCTGAATCTTCCAAGTCAACAATAAAAAGATGGAAGTAATATACCTGCAAATAATTTAATCATTTAAACATACTATTTGGTGGAGAGTGTATTTTGCCAGTACTGGGTGGAGGTGACAAAAGATCAATAAACTATGAACTTGGAATCAGGTAAAAAATCTTCTTGCCTACTGAATCCCTGTATTAGAAGTCAGCATCGAGCCTTGCAGATGATCTATTTTCTGTATCCCAACATCTATAATCAATTATATATTGAACAAAGTACTTAAAGAGATTTAAAAATTTTGCCTTTGGATTCCAGGGAAATGTGCTAAGCCATTGTATTTTACATTCATATCTCATTCACAGAACTTCCAAGTACTAATTGTTCTGTGGGGTAGCAAAATATGCATGGTTAGACTGGGTCAGCACTTGTCTCAGTCCTTAATAAATATTTAAAAAACTTATCCTCAGATTGCAGTGAAAGAGCCATCTACACACTTTGCATAATGACTGTAATGTCTGAGAAAGATGAGTTTACTGGAGAAAAAGCAGCAAAAATCTCAGATTTTATGTCTTTAAAGAGCTGCTACTGGATTCATCGTGGAGAAGTGCCATGGAAATCAGCCCAGCACAAGGAAATCTTCATTATTTAACTTTTGTTTTCTAGAGTTCCTTATACCTAAGATTGCAGCACATGGTATAGCAATTTGTATTTTTAACATAGATAACTATTTTGAAAACAAATAGGAAACATGGTTAAGAAAACACCATTTATTGCTCTATGAAAGTAAAAACAAAGGTAAAAACACACTTTTAGAAGTCTGATGATTGCTTCTTTGCCTCTTTCTAGTCTATTATCCTTCCAGACGCTCTGAATATGTTTTCTCATGTTTATGCCTTCACATTTCTTATAGGAAAGTCATTGTGTATAATTTTACTTATACTTATGTTATTTAAAAAACATAAAAATAAATTTGCTTTTTTCCCCTCCTGAAGCCAAAAGCAACACAGGCTCATGAACACAAAGATATAAAACAAATCTCATCTATAAAATAGAAAATTCAACTCTTCCTGAACATTCATCCTTTGAATTGGATGTTTACCTATCCTTTGTTGATGACTTACAACCCTAGTTCTGTTCTTGTCTGAGTTTTCACCATTCATTAAAATTCTTAACTAGTTTCCTAACAAATTAAATGAAAATAAGAATGTCCAGCATTGAACTTGGGAAATTTTGCTGCCAACATACTAACAAAGCATTTATCTAACCTGCTTCTCCTGGATTCAATAACTTAGCTAATATTGTGGACATATGAATAGTTACCTAACTTCCAAATTTGTACTCATGTTAAAAATTTAATAGATTTTCTCTCTTAAATATTTCCTGGGTACGTCTCTTCCCCCACCCTCATTGTCATTTTCATGACTTTAGGTCAAGCTCTCATCTCTGACCTGATTCATTTATTCTGTTTGCCCTCTTCTAAACTCATTTTTTTTATCATAGCTAGTCTAATTATTTCATATAATATAGTTTTAATTGCTTAAGAGGGCATATGAATCCCTTTAAGATTTAGTCTGATGTCTTCTATTTGTTTCCCCTTCCTGAGTCAAAGTCCTATAACATTAAACTGCTTGTAATTCTCTGTACCCTAGGCACTCACTCTTATACAAACACTCAGTATTTTATATTTTGATGCTTCACTGTATTTTTTCTTTTAGTTGTTCAGCCCTGCCTGCTTCCATCCTTCCGTGCATCCTTCCATCTTCTTTCTGGTGTCTTCTAACAATATATATGCCTGTCTTTCTCAGCATATTGGAAACTCTTTAAAGAAAGGAATCACTCTTACCTTACCAGTGTTTTCCCATGCTCCTTAGAATCTGACAAATAACTGGTCAGTAAATGTTTGGACAGTGAATGCCAAGGAGCATAAATGCAAGTGACTAAACAAAGAAAAGACAAAACTATTTAATTATGGAATCCAGACACTCAACTCTCTGCTATATTCTTTATGTTCACTTCATATTCACTTAATGAGTGAACTTTATTTCTTCTAGGTGGGTGGTACCCAGTTTATTGTCAAGACTTTGATCTTTTGTCAACATTAATTTGGGTGTTGACCATCTTCCACTTGGATATTATACACTTATCTTCCCTGAAAGGTGTCATTATTATTATTAACTTATTCAACAAATAAACAAA
Organism: Oryctolagus cuniculus; assembly: GCF_051225735.1. Classification (NCBI taxonomy): domain Eukaryota; kingdom Metazoa; phylum Chordata; class Mammalia; order Lagomorpha; family Leporidae; genus Oryctolagus; species Oryctolagus cuniculus. Next base: position 65,668,126 of record NC_142870.1, read on the forward strand.
CATTTTCCATGGTTAGTATGGTCATTCACTAAATATCTATTTTGATGCCTTGACTTTTCCAAGTTATTCTTTATCCTTTTGGCAATTTAATCCATCATAAAATGTGATTAATTTTTGTAGTTTTCTAAATTATTCCTTTCTGATAAGTTCTTTTATCACCATGAAATCTTTATAACCTTGATATATTTTTAAAAGATTTTTTTTTTCTTTCAAACTTTCATTTAATGAATATAAATTTCCAAAGTACAGCTTATGGATTACAATGGCTTCCCCCCCATAATGTCCCTCCCACCCGCAACCCTCCCCTTTCCCACTCCCTCTCCCCTTACATTCACATCAAGATTCATTTTTGATTCTCTTTATATACAGAAGATCAGTTTAGCATACATTAAGTAAAGATTTCAACAGTTTGCTCCCACACAGAAACATAAAGTGAAAAATACTGTTTGAGTACTAGTTATAGCATTAAATCTCAATGTACAGCACACTAAGGACAGAGATCCTACATGAGGAGTAAGTGCACAGTGACTCCTGTTGTTGACTTAACAAATTTATTTATTTATTTGTAAAGCAGAGTGAAAGGGAGAGATACAGAAAGAAATTCAGAGACACAAACATTCACACACACACACACACACACACACACAGGTTGAGAGAGAGAGAGAGAGAGAGAGAGAGAGAGAAGTCATCCATCTGCTAGTTCACTCCACAAATGGCTGCAAAGCCAGAGTTGTGCCTATCCAAATCCAGGAGCCAGTAGCTTCTTCCAGGCTTCCCACACGGGTGCAGGGGCCCAAACACTTGGGCCATATTCTACTGCTTTCCCAGGCCATAGCAGAGAGCTGAATGGGAAGTAGAGCAGCCAAGAATGGAACAAACACCCATGTGGGATGCCGGCCCTGTAGGAGGAGGCTTTTACCCACTACACCACAGTGAGGGTCCCCATTACTTATCTCTTAAATACATCTTAGTTAAATACGTCTCATTTGACCCCAAACCATTTTTATCAATTTTTTTTAATGTTCTAATAACATTTTCCCCTGTAAAGGATGATTTTTCATTGAACTATTCTAAATAGTCTTTCTTAATCTTTCACTAAATAATGGATGATACATATCTCAATTTTCTTTTTAAAAGGAAGTAGAGTAAGAACGAACACTAATCAAATGATGAAAAAAATGACACCACTAAGTTGTTAGTTCTCTCTTGGAGTCAGTACTCCTGGACACATTGATCTATTTAGCATTAATTCAATTTCTGCTGCCCTTGCTTCTATGATGGTGTTTAGCATATCACAATACTTACTATTTAAGTAAGTCAATTTATACTTCATTATATTTAGTCTAAATGTTATTCAGGTTACTAAGTGGTAAAATACAGAGAACTGCCATCAAACAAATTGAAAAAATGTTAGCAATACACAACAATGTACTGTCCTGACAAGTTTTTTAAGATTTGTTTTATTTGAAAAGATAGAGCTACAGAGTGAGTGAACAAGAGAAAGACAGACACACAGAGACAGTCTTCCATCCACTAGTTCACTCCCCGCAGGGCCACAACAATTGGTGCTGGGGCCAGTTGAAGCCAGGAACCAGGAATTCCATCTGAGTGGTGGTGGCTAAGTACTTGGTCAACCTTCCTCTGTTTTTCCAGGCATATTAACAGGAAGCGAATGGGGTGTGAAGCAGCTAGAGCTCCCGCTGGCACTCATATGGGATGCCACTGTTGGAAGCAGTAGGTGGCTTCATCTGCTGTGCTACAACACCAGCGCCCTAAATATTTTGGTTCACAACAATGGTATTTTCCTATACTGTAACCAAAACCTTTTCTAGTTGTATTTAAAAAAAAAAAAACATGTATTTATTTATTTTGAAATTTAGAGTTACAGAGAGAGAGGGAGAGACAGAGAGAAATCTTCTACCCACTGCTTCACTCCTCAGATGGCCACACCACAACTGCCAGAGCAAGGCCCGGCTGAAGCCAGGAGCCAGAAACCTCATCTGGGTCTCACATGTGGGTGACAGAGTCCAAACACTTGGGCCATCTTCTGCTGAGATGGATCCAAAGTGCAGCAGCCAGGACACAAGCTGATGTTCATAGGGTATGCCGGCATCAGGGTGCAGCTTAACCCACCACAGTGCCAGCCCCCCCAGTTGTATTTTTATGTATACGGATTAATATTCAACATTAGAGAAAAAGTTCAGGCCTTGCTTTAGTAGACTACTTATTGTAAGTGCTTTGAAATAATTTAATATACACCTAGTTAAGAAATATCATTTGGGATAGCTCACAAGGAATAGACACTTTGCATTCAAAAGAAGTAAAACTTCTGAAAGAGCTTTAGTTTTTTAGTTTAATTCAGGATTAAGCCATAAATTGAAAAAAGAAGTCCCCTCCGCTCACTTATTACCTTTTGCTGATGCTTCCTCTGTGGTTACTCTGCCAGTGCAAGAAGATTCTAAAGCTCAAAAGACTGTTTGCTTTTTAATAGCTAGTTGGACAGACCACCAATTGCTTTAAGATGCTGTGGCTCTGAATACAAGCACAGAATATTAGATTAATGGCTTTTACTCTGTCCAGCAAGAACAGGAGTGTTAGGGAATAAAAAGCGGGACCCCTGTTTTCCCCAAAGAAGAATTCTTTGTTCCCAGAACCGCAGGGAGGATTAGTTTGAATAGTGTTGTATAAAATGGATTTAGGCCTATAGATCCTATCACCTTTTATCACTCTGGTACTGGAAGTTTCAATTTAATACAACATGGTATTAACTGTATTTACTTTGTTTAGAACTGTTATATAGATTAGCAACTCTGGACCCTTTTCTGATTTTCCTTCCCTTTCATTTTATTTTATTTTTTTGAAGATACTAGTGTGATTAACGTTAACAAGAGGTAATGGCATCAGGGCTGGTGGAGATTTTAAAGGTGCAACTTTGATAAATATCAGGGATTTGGGACTCACAGGAAGACACTGTGTCACAACTCCTTTGTTCTAAAATCTTCATGATCAGGATATGTCAGGAAAGTCTCAGAGGATTTTGGTTCCTGCTTAATGAAAAACAAGCAAAATATCTCTCTTTGGGTGCCTTCTGCTACAAAGTGGTCTATCAGTTGATCTGTAGCCTCACAAGTGAATTGAATGAACACAAAAGCAATTTTCCTAGTTGGGATTCTGGGCCTCCATCCACAATTGTAACAACCAGCACCCTTCCACTCCATATTTACAATTTATATCTCTGTTTGGTATTTAATTTCCTTTCAACAAGCATTTATTGGGTGTCAGGTATTATACTAGATGCTGGAAGCGGACATGAGATGAATATGAAACCTGGCCTCTGCTTTCGATTTCACGACCTTTAAATTGCAATTGTACCTCATATAATGGTTTGCTTAGCAATCTAGATCAGAAGCTAGTCACAAAGAATACATCTAGGGACATAACTAGTAAAGATACTGAATAAAAGATGGTCAGGTTACAGCATTGAGTAGATAGGAAAGGTCTCGAGCAACACCTGTATACCAAAGGATGATAGTGAAGATTGTGCCTGGAGACCTTCTCAAATGGCCTTAGCTCTTAATGCTACTCAGAACTAAAGCACACACACACACATACACACACACACACACTCCATCTCTCTGCAAATACATATATGAAGGGACTAAAAGTCCACAGAATATGGAATTAAAAGATAATTTTGGCCCCAAACATTTTGAAATCCATGCATTGTGTTTAGTAATATGCATAATCATGGACATTTTGAAGACCCTTCATCTGTGTGCATTTCAAAAATTTTTCACTAAAAAATTATCTTTTATTTCATTTTCTGCAAACTTTTTGAACTATACTTCTACGTGTACAAAAGATAACTTGATTGACATATGCCATTTAAATTAATTAATAGTTTCAGCACAATTTTTCTTATCAATTTAAATTTAGACAAGTTGTGAATATGGAAGTTAAATAAATAGAACCTGTTGGCCGGAACTGCGGCTCACTAGGCTAATCTTCCGCCTGCAGCGCCGGCACCCTGGGTTCTAGTCCCAATTGGGGTGCCGGTTCTGTCCCGGTTGCTCCAGCTCTCTGCTGTGACCTGAGATGGCAGTGGAGGATGGTCAAAGTGCTTGGGCCCTGCACCTGCATGGGAGACCAGGAGGAAGCACCTGGCTCCTGGCTTCGGATCGGCACAGTGAGCAGGCCGTAGCGGCCACATTGAGGGGTGAACCAATGGAAGGAAAACCTTTCTCTCTGTCTCTCTCTCTCACTGTCTAACTCCACCTGTCAAAAAAAAATAGAACCTGTTTTTTTTTGTTATAATAATAATGATGATTTTCAAAAATTATCCTCTTCCAAAGGCGCCTAGTGGGTGTATTATACAGATTTTTTTCTTTTGTTTCTATGTAAGTTAAAGAAAACACAAATATTATCACATTTACTTTGGAGACAAGAATTTGAGGCATTAAATTTGTGATGATTTTGAAAAGCCAGAAAACCAGAATTAGAAATCCAAATTTTAGATTCAGGGTCTATTTGTAGATAATGATAGATTGTCCCAGAAGAACATTTTCTCTAGTGTTCTATGGTATGAGCTTATTTGCTTTCTGCCCAAATTTTAATATACTCGGTAAATCACTAGCTCAAAATAACTGGGAAAGGTAGATAGATGAAAAATGCCCTTGCTCCTTTGTTTGGCAGAGTTGGTTGTATAAGAAAGAAGTTTTGGATTAATGGTAAATCTTTTAAAATCTAACCTGATACACATGGCTTCTTTGAGGGTTAAATCAAAGGTAATTCGTTCTGAGGGAACAAAGTTTCTAAATGGCAAAATAACGACTATTATCTTGGCTTTCTCGCCAAATTCCCTGCCAAGGTAAGACAACATAAAATGATCAATCCTGGCTACTGAAATCACGTTTAGTCTTATGATGATACGGAATTTCAATGTTTTCAGTTTAGTGTGTTTGTGTATTTCAGTTAAAAACACATGAGTTTTAAAATAGCTGTATTTCCAAACTGCTGAAACGGTCTTGCAAATTTCCCAAATTGTGTAGGTTTTCCCCATTCATATTTCCAAACAGTTTGTAAATAGCTAAAAATTTGCTGTGACAATTTAAGCAGCTTGTTGACAGACATGGGAGCTCTCCAGCACATAAATTGCTATTGTATTTCAGCATAACGCAAGCTTCAACCACCTGCATTAGAAACACAAGCAAGATATTTTCTTGGCAACAGCTAGTGCTTTGGGTTTAGCTAATAGGAAGGAATTTTGTAGCTCTCACAATTAGATGAAGGAAGAAAGAGTTGCAACTAAAGAAAAAAAAACTACTATAGATTCTTAGGCCTGAGAAAGACTTCCAATAAACATCCAGCCTGTTTTCAAGCAGAATTATACCCATTCCAAGCAAACATTCATCTGTATATCAAAGCATCTGCCATTTCTCCCTCACAGCCTCATCTCTGGTGTTATATATTATTTGTAAGGATAATATTTTAAAATATAAATAGCCATACAATGAAGTAAAGTTTATTAAAAAGAGAACAGGATCTGCAATCTGAGAGTATTAATTTCATGTCCCAGCTTTATCTCTGACCCTATGTACAACTTCATATATTTCTTAATCATTTTGAAGTTCACATTTCTTCATCAGCAAAAGGGAGATAACAACAATTTCAGAAAACATTGTAAGGATTAAATTTTATACCTTATGTAAAATTTCTAGCATAGTTTGACACCAGATATAGATGGTTTATTTTATTTAATCCTTATAGTAGCATTATGAGAAAGATGGGATCTCCATTTTGAAGAAGGAGAATCAGAAGTTCCGAGTGGTGATATGATTTTTCCAAGTTCCTAAGTTGAGTAAACAGAATATCCAGGGTGGCCAAACAGCCTCCTACATATCAAAGCAAATAGACTTAAAGATGTTCAGATGTTTTCCTAACATTTCAAATCCCCCTCTTTGTGATATTGATGTTTTTATCGCTCAGTCATCAATGATGAATAAATAATCATGACATCAACATCATTAACTTTATCAATTAGTTTTTATACTATACACAGATAAATATTAATTGCAAATATTAATTCAAATTCAAACGTTGACTTTTATAATTATGTATTAAATCTTGTCTTTCCTACTAGACTCAAAGCTTCAGAAAAGATGGGAACACATATATACAGTTTATCTCCAATTAGTGGCAAGTAATAATGATCTATATGTATTTAAACTAGCACTACTAATTGAATAACAATATTTTTCCAGTAGAGTGAATTCTCAAGTTTTCAGCATAGTCTAATCTCTATTTATGAAATTTGTCTTTATAAGTACCTTTTATTTCTTTTAGTAATAAAATCAACTCATATTACTGAGGAATATTAGAAAATAAACAAAATGAAAGAAAAATAAAAGATCCAACATGTTATAGTTTGCTTTTTGACTTAGAACAAGAAGAGTTCAAAATCAATTTTAGTTGAACTTCAGAAAGTGTTTTCCTGGGGATTTCTGTGCCTAACCACAGGGCTCTTCCCATTATAAGAGATAAAACATAATAATGACACTATTTGCTTTCAAGTTTCAGACAGATGTCTGAGGGAAAGGTCTTAAAAATCTCTTCCCATTCTCTCAGATTTATTATGATTTTGATAAGATGTGTTTAGCGAACCACTCCCCATCAGGAATCTTAAAATTATTTTTTTCATTTTGGATTTTGATTTTCCCACAATGAAGCAGAAACATTTTTTTATTATTCTATATCGTAACATCTCTGTTCTGTTCAGGTTAATTTTGAGTCATCAGTGGATTGTTTTAAGGCTCCAGGTAACTTCTTTTCAGCATGGTACACAGGCAGAGAATATTTTATTCCTTCGAGTTTGAAGTTTTCTGAAAATATATTTCATTTGCTTTTATGCATAGAACAACATTTTTTCAGTACTAATAATCAAAATTGTAGCCTTACCTTCAAAACTCTATGGGGTATCATGTTTAGTTTTGTGCTGAAGACTGGAGATTTTTTAAACTAGTTAATTAAAAAATTGAGTAAATATGTTTGAAAGATTAATTTTAAATAATTTTCCTTGTTCTCTATTTTTTATTTTTTCAGCACAGAAATGCTTCAATTGTGCTTTTTATTTTATCTTTTGTTCCACTTCAATATTATAACTTATTTCTTAGAATATCTAAGCATCATTCTTTAAATCAAGATCACATAATAAGTTTATTACAACTTCAGGCAAAAAGATTGAAGTGTTCCATAAATACTTTGATTCCATATATATATATATATATATATTATACATATATATATATATATCTGAAATAGAGGAGAAACCTAAACAAGAACATAAGATTAAATATTCCAAAGCTCTAAGAAGCAGTTATGTTACTGAGCTCCTTTTTTTTTAAAAAGAATTATGTACTTATTTAAAAGTCAGAGCTAGAGGGAGAGAGCGAGAGCGAGAGAGAGAGAGAGATACAGAGAGATATCTCTTGCATCTGCTATTTGATCCTCCAGATGGCCACAATGGCCAGCACTGGGCCAGGCTGAAGCCAGGAGCCAGGAGCTTCATCTGGGTTTCTCACATAGGTGTCAGGGGCCTGGATGTTTGGACCATCTTCCGCTGGTTTCCAATTATCAGGTCATCAGTAGGGAGCTGCATCAGAAGCAAAACTGATGTCCACATGGCATCTGGGACCCATAATGGATCCCAGCATTAAAGGTTACTGTTTTACCAGGTATGCCACAACATTGGCCCTACTGAGCTTAATTTTTACAGACACATAAGGCAATATTCCTACACATTAGCTTTTGAATAATGTTTTTACATTTTTCTATGGTACAAAATGAAAGCCAACTAAAGTTCACACCATTTTCATAGTCTGAATACTATACACCCTTTTGTTTTAATTAAGATATATTGTAATAAACTCTTTGTCTTTAAGTTTATAGATTATAATAATTTGTGATTAATGCACTAAAATTGCCTTTTCATGTGGTCATCCACACAAGAGAACAGTCAGATTAACTCCTGAGCAGTCAGGATTGCTATAATCTACCTGTGTATAATGCCAAAGTGGCCCCACGCTGAGTCGATGGGAAGTTAACAGCGGTGAAGACAATTCCTCTTGGGTCCCTGGGAGCCATGCAGGGAGACAGCTAAGTGAAGTCAAAAAAAGATGCATAGCAACAACTCCACTCAGAACACTGGGAACACCAAGGTTAGGGATGTAGTGGGGGGAGAGGGGACATAAGGAAGTTAAACAAGTGGATCAGACAGAGACATCTTGGATTTTTTGATTTACAGGGCTGTAACTTTTAAACGTCATTTTCTCTTTATTGATGTTTGTACAAATGTCACTCTGGGAGGAGATACAGCAGTACCCACCACGATTTGGATTTGTAATGGCATCACCTGCATCTTGGATCATGGCTGTTCTGTATTCCCGGATGCTTGACGTGTGGGAATGCTGGCAGTGGTGTCCAGACACTACATGTAGCCAAGTAACAGGGAGGCCATGATAAAACCAAGTGAAATCCTACCTCAATGGTATGTGAAGAAGCACAAGAAGTAACATTTAAATGGCCTCCTATAACTAAGAGGGATTTTTGTTTTGCTTTGCTGTTTTGGTAGAATTCCAATTCAAAAAAGAAGAGCTAGAGGTTCTAGCATGTGAGGAGTTCATCTAAGAGACTGACATTTCAGATTCCCATCTGGTCAAAACCACCTGTAGCACAGAGGCCTCCTCTTTCCTACAACACAGTATGGCCCCACTGTTCTCAGCCTTTTAAACATTAGAACATTTATAAGATATCTAGGGGCTCAACTTTCTTGGTGAGGAACATCCATAGAAATTATAAAAGTTTTTGACATACACAAAAGGCGAAATGTTTTGGATTCAACAAAAGTCACAAAGAAGATCATGGGAAAGGGGAACGAGATTAAGAAAATAAAGCCTGGGCTAGTGATGGCAGGAGGCAAACAACTGAGATTTGGTCTTTTGCTGCCTACAAGAATACTTTATCCATTCAATCAAGGCACACTGCTACTAGATTCTTCTCCCTGTTAGTTTTTACGGCTCAAGTGAAAGGCTTGGAAACAAAGAAAATATATAAAGCTGCTACAAGTGGTTCTGGATAAGATATGAGAATCAAAAAACATCTGTAAAGTTTGTCCTCTGTACTTTTTTTCTTCTGTCAGTCTGGGTGCTCTACGGAAAGTGAGATGTGAAGTTGACAGCTCACTGAATTCTTAAGATCAGCGCCTTCTTCGACAAGTGGCAGATTCCTGAGTTTTCCAAATGAAAATAGGGACTGGTAAAGGAGCTAAAACACATTCTGTCCTATCTAAATATTTCAATGTTCACTTCTTTGAACACATGTTTTTTAGTAAAGATAAATTCATTCTGGGGCCGGTGCTGTGGCATAGCAGGTTAAGCCACCACCTGCAGTGCCAGCATCCCATATGGGTGCTGGTTCGAGTCCCAGCAGCTCCGCTTATGATCCAGCTCTCCGCTATGGCTTGGGATAGCAGTAGAAGATGGCCCAAGTCCTTGGGCCCCTGCACCCACGTAGGAGACCCAGAAGAAGCTCCTGTCTCCTGGCTCGGATCAGTGCAGCTCCAGCCGTTGCGGCCATCTTGGGAGTGAACCAGCAGATGAAAGACCTCTCTCTCTCTCTCTCTCTCTCTCTCTCTCTCTTTCTGCCTTTCCTCTCTCTGTGTAACTCTTTCAAGTAAGTAAATAAATCTTTTAAAAATATAAATTCATTCTAACTTAACATGATATTTCAAAGACAAAATTTGGCTGAGCACATTGATCTCCCGACAAGACTGTGACTTTAAAGAAACAGAATATCAACCAATAACTCTATTGTATTTGGTAAAGAAGTAAATTCTTCCTTTGTCTCCCAGCTCCAGATGGCAATGTGTCTCATCAGATGTGCAACTTCTTCTCATTATGTTTAGAAATAATGTATCTATCACCATGTCCCACCGGTATTTGAAAGTCTGATAAAATACCATTCCAGAAGCTGCATCTCTAGAATTAATTTTTAAGGTTCATTTATTTATTTGAAAGTCAGTTTCACAGAGAGAAAAGGAAAGGCAGAAAGAGAGAGGTCTTCCTTCCTCCTGTTCACTGCCCAACTGGCTGCATTGGCTGAAGCTTCACTGATCCAAAGCCAGGAGCCAGGAGCTTCTTCTGGGTCTCCCACATGAGTGCAGGGTCCCAAGCTCTTGGGCCATCTTCTACTGCTTTCCCAGGCCATAGGAGAGAGCTGGATTGGAAGTGGAGTAGCCGGAACTCACACCGGTGCTCACGTTGGATGCTGGCACTGTAGGCAGCCCCATCTCCAGGTTTTGAGTTTAGAAATTATTTTAAGATATGATCAAAGACAACAACTTGACTGTACAGACTTGCACATTTCATGAACATATGTATCAGGAAAAAGCGGGATGAGGTCGCTCTGACCAGCAGTGATGCAAGTACTAGGTGACAGGAGTATACAGACATGATGGAAACAAACACCAATCTTATTACACAGTGTGTCTGGGTGAGCAATGAAAACACTGTAATACAGCATCAATGTTTTTTTTATTTGACAGGTAGAGTTATAGACAGTGAGAGAGACAGAGAGAAAGGTCTTCCTTTGGTTAGTTCACTCCCCAAATGGCTGCTACAGCTGGCGCTGCGCTGATCCGAAACCAGGAGCCAGGTGCTTTCTCCTGGTCTCCCATGAAGGTGCAGGGGCCCAAGCACTTGGGCCATCCTCTACTGCCTTCCCGGGCCACAGCAGAGAGCTGGACTGGAAGAAGAGCAACCGGGACTAGAACCCGGTGCCCATATGGGATGCCAGCGCCGCCGGTGGAGGATTAACCAAGTGAGCGATGGTACCAGCCCCAGCATGAAAAGTCTTTACATCTTGCTTCCTCTCAGCCTTTTTTCTTGAGTCTGATGTAGTAGCGATTTGCAAATGATATACGTGAGTGAGCTGGGAATAGCTGGCATTTGATCCAGGATCTTACAATCATAGCATGCAACCTCAATGCTATGTTCTTCATATACCAAAATAAAAAGATGTTTCAGAAGTTCTTTATACTTTGGCCTCTTGGATTCATCCTTTATAAGGCACAAGCTGACAAACATGAAACTTGGGGAGAATACCTTTTCCTCAGAATTACTCATCTGAAGGATGTCCTTTCATGATTTGGTTTAGCTGATCAAATACATCATTCCAATTTTGATAGGGAAATTGGCCTGTGGCCAACTCATACAATGCGATCCCCAAATTGCAGACATCAGAGTGGACATCCTTGTTGTTAATGCCCTTAGCTGTATTCGCAGTGTTTACTATTTCCACTTCTATCCCAAAGAATAGTAGAAGGTTTTGCATGTCGTTGAATGATTTTCAAGTTTCTTTTCAAGTGGTTTAGCACTTTCAGAATTGCTAAAGAAATTTTGCCTAAAATTTCTTCTGGAATATGATCATCTAGTACACTGTATACATTTTTGTAAAACTTGTCAAATGAAGTAGGTGTGGGTTCCATAACAGATCCAACAGTTACACTTTCTGAACAATGCACCATAAAACTGAATAAGGTAGGACAATCACTAAGCCTCAGTATTACATCCAAATGCATAAGAAGCTGTTTTGTTCTTTTGTTTACCGAATTCTAACTGCCATTATTGGCCCACTTGATTTGTGGACCCAGAACCATAAGCTCCTTATCAGTTTCTTCAAGGTCTTTCAAATCCTCAGCAGCAAATTCCCAGTGTTGATCAAGGGAGATCCTCTGTTTTCCTGACTACATGCTATGTGTTCTCAGTCTCTCTCTGCATGGATTTAAAACTCCTGAAGGATTTGGATTCAGAGTAAACCTCGCTATAGATTTGAAAGGTGGATTTGCAAAATCCAACCTCAGCGTTTGTGTTTACCCTTGCATACTGCTGAAAGCCAGGTGGCTTATCACCACGGGGCTGTAGGGCTCCCTGGGATGCCGAAGCTGTTGCTGCCCCTAGTGCCCCTAGAGTTGCCATCAATAGAGCTTAGAACCATCACTGTTGGAATTAAGGAGCTGAGTAGTGTCACAGAGGCTACAATCCTTAGCATTTTTAATGATTTTTCAACATTAAGGAAATACATGTATATGATTAGAAATCGAGTAGAATTAAAGGACTTCCATTAAAGACAAGTAGTCTCTTGGCCCCATTCCTTCTCTATCCTTTCTTAAACACAATTCTACTCTCATTTAACTTCTAGCTTTAAATGCTATTACTTACCTTCAAAGTTAAAGTAATATATTTATGTTGATGTTTATTGAATTATTCATTTTCAAAGATGAACTATAGGATTTTTACTTTTATAGCAATATTAGGTTACTGCAAACACTCTTCTTTCTCTTCCAATGATGGTTTTGTTCTAACTTTTGGTTAAAACAACGTTACATCAGGATCATATAAGCAATGGTCATAATTTAATCAAAATACATACTAATATTTCCAAGGTAGTATACTAGCTTTAATTTGCCCTGCAGTTGATAATTGTTTTTTTACTTAGTTTTCTGTATGTCTATAAATCATCTTTAATAAGTACATCAGAAGATTTTTCAAATTCTTGGCAATAATTTTCCCCAAGCACTCAAAACATGAGATAATCCATAGTTCCATTTATGCTTCCTGTACATGGGTTTCTCTCACTACACACATACCTCATACTCGAACGCTGATTATTGTTTTCCATGCCTGCTGCATAGTTGTTGTCTTGGTACTTCGTGTTAAATACTCTCACTTGAATGCTCAAATTCCTACATGTCCTGTCTAATGCTTTTGTTCATGTGTTTGGTTGAGTTATAGTTTATAGTAACCTCCTAAGAAAAGTGAGATGGTGTGAAAATATATTATTTTTGTCATTCTATGTGGTTGAAGGTTTAGATGAAAACACAATATTCAGTAAAAAACTCAGTAAAAATTATTTTCCCTGAATGTCATCAGGAGCATTCTTCAGTTTTCTAGCATCTGAATTCCAGTTCCTATCACGATTTCATTTTTTTAAAAGTGTTTATTGTTTTTTATTGTTTTTTTTCACTTATCTTCTTGAAGCTTTTAGTGTTTCCTTTCAACGCCTGATGTACTGTTTTTATTTCAGTAATTAGCCTAGGCATTCTGAGAAATTTCCATATGCATAATTTATTTCTCCCTAATTTTGCAGCTCTTTATTTTGGGGGTGAGACATAGTTAAATTCCATAGTTGTCAAATTTTTGCAACTATCAAATACTCTTCAAAGTCTATTACAGTTAATTTAATCTTTCCTAACTTCTTTTCTGAGATACTTGGTATTATAAGAAAGCACTTCTAAATTTTAAGTTTGGTTATGTTTTAATTTATAGGGCTGTTTATCATCTGTGTTCATTAATAGCATTTACATGCATTTTCTAGTTGCTTTTATAGACTGTATCTCTTATTTGTTCAATATATACATGTCTATGGAATTGGTTTTCATCAATTTTCTTCTCTGTGTACTTTAACTGTTCTTTTTTTTCTCACTTTTTATAAACTTCTCATTCTATTTTTGTATGAATTTCTTTAGTTTCTCCTTTTTACCTTGAAAACAGTCTTTAAGTAATGGTGTTTCTTGATTCATCTATTCATATTCCAGAGGTATCAGGAAGCTCATTGGAAGCAGGGTCTCCATGGGAGGGTAGGATTGCTGGTTGGTAGATTAGGTGACTCTACAGTGACAGGGAGACAGCCAGGCTGGGGGTCCTACAATTTATCACAATGAGGACATTTCCAGCTTTTTGTGGTAGGGTGCACAGGAAGAAGTTTGTTTCACCCACTTGCTAGAATCATAGATAAGGAAAACAGTGAAAGAATGAGAGAGATAAGAAGAAAGGAGAAGCAGAAGAAGGAGGAGGAGAGGAAGACAAAGACGAAGATGAAGACAACAAAGAAGAAAAATAAAAGCTGCAATACTGGATCTAATCTTTCACTCCACATCCTCTCCTGCTGTCTACTCTGCTTCTGTCTCAAGTTCAAAGCCTTTCAAGAGCAGATGACTATTATCCTAACTGAGGAGAGGAATGTTGGGGACAATTATCTGGCTACAACCATGTTAAAGGGACCTGGAATGTTCCAACTACCATGGCTACAGACTCAACCAAACTGTCTTTCAGATCTTGACCTGTTCCGTTTTCTTGGCACCTGGTGCCTCCAATAGCAGAGGCTCTCAAAGGCTTTGTGAGAAAAAATTTTCACTGCATAACAGTTTAACTAAAACACTCGTATTGTCACTTTCTTAATCCAAGACCCAAGAGATTCACTTACTTTGCCTCCTTCTGTTTTCCTTCTTCTAGGTGTCCTTATAAGTTAATAACAACTTTTGTTTTCTGTGATGTCATTTTTGCATTTTCCTGTCAACACCTCAGACTACAGCAATCCAATCACATCTCTTTCTTTTGTTTGTATTCTCTTTTCAAATTATCATGCTCTATTTCCACAGAACTCATGTTTTCATAATCTTATTCAGAGTGCAAAACATTTTAAAAATATTTTTGATTCCTAAATTGCACAATCTCTAATTTTGACATGGTTTTAGACTACTAAATATATTCAATTTTTGTTATTCTTCAAGAATTTGGGAGGCTCCTGTGCTGCTTCTCTTATGTTTAGTTAGTTGCACTTTGACTGCTGTTTGAAATCTCCACCTAAAATCTAAAAGAATAAGTCACTTGCACTGTTTTGAGGCCTTTTCTGCTCAGCTTATACTGGGATCTCACACATTTTTCTCTATGCAGTAGTTAAATTCCCCGCAGATGAAGTATCAGGCAATCACTGTTACCAGTATTCTTCCTTCAGTTCCAGGTATCTCCCTCCCATTGTTGCTTTCCCTTTCCTATATTTTTCTAATGCACTCTCAGCACTCCATTACTCCCTCCTGAGTAATTTTCAGAGATTTATTGTCTTCTTATGGCTTGGAATTGAGGCATTCATTGGTGAATATGGACACATCAGACTGACTTTGCGGACAGAAGAGTATTCACATGGACCTACTGAGACCGGTGGATTTTCTCAAGTTTTCAGATTTGTGCAGTTGTTGTTTTGTGTCTGAGCTCAGAGGGAAGAGATGCATGTAAAGGTGGCCCCTGACTTAGTGCTAACCATAGCACTGGTGATCCAATGGTTATATACACTGCCATCCTTCAACGGATTGATCCAGGATCCCCTTGGATTGCAAAATCGCTGGATGCTCAACTACCTTGTATAAAATGATATCGTATTTTCATGGAACTACCCAAATGCTCCCTTGTATTTGAAAGCAGCCTTCAATTACTTATAATATCTAATGCAATGTAAATGCCATGAATGTAATTGTTATACTATATTTGAAGTAGGCAGGTGTACTCTAGTAGGCCAGACCTATGAGATGAGCCCCTGGAAAATCCAGATGCCAAATGGTTTATTGATGGCAGCAGCTATATGAAGGAAGGAGTTAGAAAAGCAGGCTATGCCGTAGTGGATCTTACTCAGACAATAGAAGCCCAAGGACTACCACACAATACTTCAGCCCAAAAGGCAGAGCTTATTGCATTGACTAGGGCTTTACAACTGGGAAAAGGCCAGCGAGTTAATATATATACAGATTCCAGATATGCTTTCCTTGTGTTACATGCACACACAGCAATCTGGAAATAAAGGGCTTACTGACTGCAAAGAATTCCCCTGTTAAATATGGAAAAGAGATACTGGCTTTACTTCAGGCAGTACTGGAGCCTTTAGAAGTGGCCATGATCCACTGCAAGGGACATCAGAAGGGAGATAATTATGTTAACCAGGGAAATGCCTTAGCAGATAGAGCAGCAAAAAGAGCAACTACACAGGAGAGTTTGGAAATGGCCCTTATACCTCAATCTGTGCAAGTGGCTAAGGAACCTCACTATACAGAACCTGAGAATGAATGGGCCCAACAGCAAGGCCATACTAAAAACGCAAATGGATGGTGGATGCTAAATCATAGAATTATGCTACCATTGGCCACTCAATGGAGAATTATTAAGGAGATACACAACTCTACCCACTTATGCCTTAGCACAACTTGTCTCTCGAGCTTTTGGAGGAAAGGGACTAAATGTGGTCATAATGGAAGTGACTCGCTCTTGCCCACTATGTTTACAGAATAACCCTGGCCATGTAAGGCCACCTCCACTTTTGACTCCTGTGCAGAGGAGAGGAACATACCCAGGTGAAGATTGGCAGGTTGATCTTATCAATATGCCCCCAACAAGCAATTATAGGTACCTTCTAGTCTTTATTTATACTTTTACAGGATGGATAGAGGCCTTTCTGACCCAAATGGAGAAAGTACAGGAGGTGTCTAAAGCCTTTTTGAAAGACATCGTGCCACGCTTTGGACTCCCATGGTCACTCCAGAGTGACAATGGACCTTCATTTATATCTAAAATAACCCAGCAGGTATCCACTGCTCTAGAAATTTCTTACCACCTCCATACTTCTTGGAGGCCTCAGTAATCAGGTGGATCCAACAGATACCTCAGCTTATTTCTGTGAGCCAATGGGAGATTTAAATACCTCTTCAAAAGGCAGAAAGATAAGTATAACTCTTGTCCTAGCCATGTCAAAATACCGCAATTCAGTGCCCACCTGATGTACATATCTGTCTTGGTCCTTTCTGGGTGCTATTATTGGCAGAAGGACCCCTTGGTGGGTTCCTCAGTGGTAGAGTGATAGCCCAGAAGAGTTTTATGAAACTGACTTTAAGAACCTGACCTTAGCTAGGGGTAATCTGGCCTACACTTCAGGACGGCTTCTGCAGCAGGCTCTGATTTCAGTAGACTCCCTGTCCAGGGTAGTTATGGACAATAGACAGGCCTTAGAGTTCATGTTAATAGAACAAGGGGCATGTGTGCAGTGCTCAACGGGATCTGTCACCTTTACTCATATAGTAGTAGGTTCACAGAAAGGGACCTCAAAGCTCTCTATGCTCAAGCTAAATGGTTTTATGGTTTGCATAGGGGTAATCTCCCACCACCTACTGTCTGGGAGATGACTAGACATGTTTTTTCTATTTTAAGGGGCACACCAGTTGCACTTGGGGCTATTAAAATCTTGCTTATGGTGATTGACAAATGTATGTTTCAGAACCCAACAGCTTCTGAGAATGATGATGACCATGCAGGGGACACAGAGGATGGTGGTGACTCAAAGAGCTCCAGCTCATGAAGCGAACTCATTAGATGAGATAGGCAGAGACTTCCAGACCGAGAACAGGAAGAGTCTGCACCCTTAATAAGCAGGAAGCAGCTACAGAAGATGGTGACTCGAAGCCCATCAACATCCCCTTAAGATTAAGATCTGGAGTCTCTGAGGGGGGAATGAAATAGGCAGGCATACAGGCTAAAATTGATTAGATTTGTGAGCTGGAAGACCACATCTTCACCATGCCCCTGTGTGACTTCACACCCTGCCTGATACCTTCGCCACACCCCTGTGTGACCTTACACCCTACCTGATACCCTCACAATGCCCCCATGTGACATCAGGCTCTACCTGACCATACATGAGTGCCCACCTGCCCACAAGCCACTCCCCTGTGGGAAATATATAAAAAGGCAGGGAGTTTCCCAAAACACTCTCGGCCTCTGCTTTGCTGCCAGTCATAAGCGGTGGATAGCAGCTCAAGGTGCTTGCTTCACGTGGCTCTGGCCTGTTCTCTGAGTGGAATGGACGCTACCCTAGTTTGCAGACTTTCCCCTCTCTCCTACCTGAACTAAAGTCCTCACTTCCTTAGATACCTTTCGCACTAAATAAAGCCTAAAATATACCATGCTGCCTCGTTTAATTGTGCCGGTATTTAGAATTCTTCTCTAAATATTAGGCAAGAACCCTCTTGGGCTTACTAATATTGGGGATTTGTTAGTAAGCATATGGTGAAATTGTATGGCACCCCAAATTCCGATAGCACATGTGGCATCCCAGATAGCAATTCTGGGGAACTTTAAGGGGCCACATTTTTGTATAAATTTTAGGGGGTCATGTCTGATTTCATATTGTTTAGGGAATGATGTCAAGAAAAAAGTCTGTGAAAGTTTAGTAAAGATGAATTTCTTTTAACAATTTCTAATAGTGGTTGGTTGAATTAACAGATGAAGAACTCAGGGATATAAAGGAATGATCATGTACATGCTTGGCTGGTTAGATAGTTTGAAGATTTTTTAATTAGTGTTGGCAATGGTACTTTTACTGCTTAATTTTTAATGTTATCTCAAATTTTGGTTATCTTTTGTGTCTTATTAAGTATTTATAGGAGAAAACTGGGTGATCTTTTAAAACTTTTTACAAGATACCATTTAAAATGGGAACTCCATATTGTTTTATTTAAATTTAAATCACTGGTGCAGTACAACATTTAATTTATTCAAGAATGGTAAACTCTTAGACTTTTAAAATAGTTCTTAATACATAAATAAGTGAGAAGTCATTATTTACTGCATTTTCAGAAAGACAAAAACAGCATTTTCTCAGGTTTGGCCTTCCAAACCCTTCATGCTATGCAAAACTCCTAGGACAAAATATTGTCCTCAATGCTTTTGAAAAGAAAAGTCAGTATTTAATACGAAAGCTAGAAGCAAAAAGGAAGTAGATACAGAGAAAATACATTGAAGTCTTATTTTTAAGTTACAGCAGAATCTATTTGAGTATGCTTTTTACTAAGATGAGAGTGTAATTGTTGCTACAAGCAAAAAAGGATTTTAAAATAACGAGTGTATTATGGCTTGTGAAGATGCACAGAAGAAATAAGAGAGAAAAGCTTTGGCTGCTAACTAAATTCTCTATGAAAGTTGTCTTTATTCGTTGAGTGAAAATAATCACATTTGTATTAACTTTCTGAATGTGGTATAGTACAGTATTAAGAGTACATCTTCAAGGCCAGCGCCGTGGCTCACTAGGCTAATCCTCTGCCTGCGGCAACTGCACCCCAGGTTCTAGTCCCAGTTGGGGTGCTGGATTCTGTCCCGGTTGTTCTTCCAGTCCGGCTCTCTGCTGTGGCCTGGAAGTGCAGTGGAGGATGGCCCAAGTGCTTGGGCCCTGCACCTGCAAGGGAGACCAGGAGGAAGTACCTGGCTACTGGCTTTGGATCAGCGTAAGGCACTTGCCGTAGCAGCCATTTTGGGGGTGAACCAATGGAAAAGGAAGACGTTTCTCTCTGTCTCTCTCTCTCTCTAACTCTGCCGGTCAAAAAAAAAAAAAAAAAAGAGTACATCTTTGGAATTAGACAACACCTTAATATTAATATTAGGCAAATTATGTAAACTGTGATTATAAATTTCATTTTATAAAATGTATAATCAAACTTTTAGTGAGGATTAAGTAAGGCATTAGTTTGTGTAGAATAATAATTACTTTAAAGTAATAATTATTTTTGTAAAAATCATATGGATTTTTTTCATGGATTTGAATCTGTAAATTTTGAAAAATATGCCTTCTTTTCGTCAATTGTGTGGGCTCCATGCTTTTATTTGTCTTTTGGAACTAATAAAGAAAATAGCATTTCTTTCTTAAATTTTTAGAGTTTTATATTCTTAATGCATGGAATATTATGAGTACATAGTTAATATTTTTGAGTTACAAATACCAAAAATTGTGCAAGTCCATCATTTACTAATTATATCCACTTAAATTTAACCTGTAGAATTTCTAGATAATATTTGAAGATTACCAGTGTTCTTAAAACTTCATTGATGAATATTCACATAGATGAAATGCATATATATATATATATATACTATGTATATTATGTATAGATATATTTCCTTTCTTAATGCAATAATGACTTGAAAATGTTTTCCATAATCTTTATGTCAAGCACTACTTAGACATCTTTTATGAATGGATTAACTCCTACAAACGAGAGTTTTGTATCTTTTGTCTCTCTCTCCCATGCATTAATACGTGAAGCACTGGATTCACTGAGGAATCCAAAGCCCTGCATCACATATTACCTTCTCTAAAAAGCTTAGGAGATACTTGTAGATATAAGCTGTATAACTCAGAAGCTTTCAATGAAGTTAACTGAATGGTCCACATAACTCTACTGATAGATAAGATAGGATTGAAAAATGATTTCATAAAGAAATGGAGACTTGATTTGAGCTTTGAAATACATGCAGCAAAGATTGTCTTGCAGTAAGGATGAATGGTAAGAAAGAGAGTGAATGGGCAAGATAGAGCAAAAAACAGGCAAAGCATAGTCAGTGTTCTTGAGGTTTTTATGAACCTGTTTCTAAGCCTGTTTAAAATGGGCCTGACTTCTTCTTATGTGAAGTTTGTTAGCAGTGACTTTTAGTTTAAGTTCCTAAGGAGGACAAAATCTAGAATTCAGGCAGATAGAGGGTATGCAGTAAAATGACTGTGGCTTTTCCTCTCATGCTTGACTTAGGCTGTGTTTATTACATTTTTAAGCCCTTTGGCTTTTCACTGGAAACTCTTTCGAAATCATACCAGAAAAATAAAATGAGAGACCATTCTGATGATCAAGAGCTGTGGATTAGGTTCTCTAGGAAGCTAATGCTGATCTGAGATAGGTCTGGGGGAAAAACTGATTGTAGTATCAACACCTGTGAAAGAGATTGGGAAGAAGCAGAATTCAGCTGAGGGAGAAGTTGGATGTACCATGGCCTCAGCAAAGGCCATAACCAATGTAACAAGTTACTTTGAAGTGGAGATGAAATTTCTTCATCCATGGAATTCTGAGAGGCCAGGATACAGCCAAACTCCTCAAAGAAAACTGATGTTTAGTCAAGGCAGCTTCCTTTAGTCAAGGACATTTTCTTAATTGGGCTGAGAGGTGACAGCAACTGGAATTCTTCCAGGTTTCAGAGGAGTTTTTCAAACCTCTTTCAGTCTCCAAGAACACTACCACTTCACCTGGAATAAAGAGTCAGTTCAGTCAATCAGTCATTACATGTGTTCTCCTGCTTTGCATGTGACCACCTCACATGGCCTTTTTTGGTTTGTGCAAGGGGCAGAGAGGTGGAGAGAATAAGGTCTGTGATATTTCTCATAAGGACACTGATACTACCAGGTCATAGTCATTGAATATTGACATTCTTTCTGAAAATTAAAGTCATCCCTTATACTGCTTATGCTTAATTAATTATTAAAATAAAATATTTTTTTCTTTTTCTTTTTTTAATTTATTTGACAGGTAGAGTTATAGACAGTGAGAGAGAGAGAGACAGAGAGAAAGGTCTTCCCTCTGTTGGTTCACTCCCCAAATGGCCACCACAGCCAGCACTGCACCGATCCAAAGCCAGGAGCCAGGTGCTTTTCCTGGTCTCCCATGTGGATGCAGGGGCCCAAGCACCTGGGCCATCCTCCACTGCACTCCTGGGCCACAGCAGAGAGCTGGACTGGAAGAGGAACAACCGGGACTAGAACGCGGCACCCATATGGGATGCTGGCACCTCAGGCGGAGGATTAGCCAAGTGAGCCACAGTGCCGGCCCTAAAATAAAATCTTGTTATTAATCACTGCTAATATCAAGAAGCTTTTTTGGTTGTATGTGTGTGTTATAACATAAAAATTCCAAAGAGTTATAAATATTTACCGTTTTTCAGAAATCTGGATAGATTAAAAATATTTTCTTGAATTGATTATTGTAGAAAATACATTTCATGTGATTATGCATATTTAAATTAACTGACACTTTTTATAATAAATTACATCAAACTATGCCTTCATAATATTTGACCTTTTAATAACAATCAAACTGGTGCTCTGTTAAACTATTAATGGACTGAGGGGAATTCACTGCGAACAGGAAATTGGAGCTCTCTTTTATTCCCTTTTGTGTGTTGTGACGGTGTGATGTAGAAAAAATCCCTTTCATATCTGAATATAAAGGAAAGGAGATTGAGGCTATTGCTGTGTAAATAGTGAAGTCTTTTATAGTTTTTTATGGTAGGAAGAGGAATTCTGTGTAGTGATTTCAGGAGTTGAGATGAAGAAGGCAAGTAAAAAAATTTGACTATAAAATTTCAAATATGTTTTGAGCTTTATATTCTATTTACCTTTATTTTCTTTTCCGTCTTTAGTAGTTTATTGATAATCATGATGGATAAAATTTGAGACTCTCTCCTAAACCTGAGTCTCTGGTAAGCTGTTCATAAAACCCACAGCACATTTTCTCCAGGCATGGCATTGAAGATCTAATAAACATTCAGTCTCCTGTCTCTGGAATATTTTAGCTGCAGCATGCAGAACAATTCTGCTGCTTTCCTCTGTGACAGATTTATGTTTTCTTCAGAGTATAATGAGCAGTAGAATTTTTCCCCTCTTTTCTTTAGTTCTTTATGTGGCAACTTTTAAAAATTCACAGCTGAAAAATGTCACTTGTCACATCCCGGCACTAACATTATCTTCCTGCCGAATGGGGAACACATCTAGTCATCCTTTTTTAAGTGGATTCTGACCTAAAGGCTATGCGAATCCATTTTATTTCATCTGCTGAAAAGTTCATATAAACTAGTTGGAATTTGGACCAACTGAGGGTGTTTACAATACATTATCAAATGTAAATGCTTGTATTTTTTTGTTTTGCAAATGGGTATTTGGAAAAACACATGTCATTCTGTTATATCTATATGGAAGTGTTTCTATATCTGTTCTCTCAATAATTAGACAGAAAGCAGTACATCATACAATAAAGGGCTAAAATTTCTGAAACAGCTATAAAACAAAGGAATTACTTAGAGCCAGGATAATAAAATTCACAGCAGAGAAAGATTAAAAGTAAATCCTAGAAGAATAGAAATATTTATTCTGAGAATGAGGGCACAATCCAAGTGTGGGAACAGGACTAATTAGACTACATTTCAGAAACCATGGGAAAACTGGCCTAACTCTAAATTGCCCCGAGGCAGTGTGTCAAAGACAGGGCCTGCCTTTATCTAGTTCACCACTTTCTCTCACCCAATGTAGAATAGGTTCTCCAGAGATATGTGTTGAATAAATTAATGCAAATCCAAGTATGTGAACAACAAAAGCAAGGCTAGCTGAGTCAAGATTATTTTCTGATCACCTTTAGATAAAAGTTTGGTTTTGTAAGGGAGGCTTGTAAGTCATTTCATCCAACTGACCACTTGCCCTTTTCCGCCTGACAGCCAGACAGATAGACTGGTGGCCTCATGTTCAATTCCCTTTTTCATCTACAATCTTACAGCCTCAAGCAGATAATGCCATTTTGCCATGATGAGAATCATGTACAAACTAGTGTTTTCTTCAATTGAACTTTCAAGTGTGAAAGGTTACTGATATCCAGAGCTTAGAGCAAAATCCAAAAATAAGCTGAAAAGACATGGGAAAAAATACATTCGACAAAAGAAAACATTTCTATTGGTCTGTGCTTCACACATATTCTCACAGCAGGGACGTGTTTAGGAGCCAAATTGGCCCTTCCTCTGAAGACGGTTTCCTTAGGAAAGCACCTAGACAGGTCAATAGAAAAACACTCTGTACTGACTGACGCTCTGACCCAGGTCTCAGTTCCATTCACAGAGCAGCTATGGAGGCAGATTTGAGAGTCTCTGATTCAGGTGAAACAGACAGTAATACTGCTTTCTGAATCTTCATAAAACCTTAGCAACTCATCAGAGGAAGATTACTATAAAAACGTTTAACTGTATCCCTTCCTGTATATTTGATTCACCCCATTTCTCCTCCAAGAGTGTTGTCAGGTTAGGTGAATATTGGGGAAAAAGGAAGTCTATCCATATTGCTGCTACTTAACATCTTTCAACATGTATTTGCTGCCTTCAGCATAATACAAAGTCATTAGAATACACTACTACTCCACAACTTTTTTATTTTATAAATTTAAACTCTTCTGAAGTAAAATATTTATTAAAGCATGTTCAAACACCCACCTTCCTCTTTTCCTTTCTATTCTTTAATGAGTAGTTATTGACTATATATGTGCCTGGAAATAGGCTTCTAGCCAGAGATCCAATGATGAATACGGGATATAGAGTTGCGGAATCATTTTTCTCTACTTCTCATACCTAATCTCAAGCATGCATGTATCTAAACTAGCTTTGTGTCTCTTTATATAATAATATCGTTTCTGCTTCCTCCTGACCACCTTGACCTCCAATTTTGCTTGATTTATTTCTGTGAATCCTTGATAACTCACCTGTGCTCTGCCTACCTGTTCCCTACCTACACCACAGAACACACAGGTTGAACTCTCAAACTTTGTATTTGCACAAAACATTTCAGTTTCCTCTCTGGAGCTTCTTGAGTGAGTGCTTTTCTCTGAGAGGAAAGCTTTATTTATCTACTTTATCCACATTAACTTTCTTGATGCCTGCAACTTAGTATTTCCTTAATAAAAATGTTGCCTAAGGTAGGTTCATTTGGGAAGAGAAAGTAATAAAAGGTATAAAAACAGGACAGGATGAAGTTGAATTATTACTGTAACCAGGTGATGTGATTCTATATAAAGAGAGAAACAAGATTCCACCAATAGACTATTAGAACTTGCCATTATTCATAATTAAAATGTGTTTAAAATCCATTTTACAGTGATGATTAATACATCAGAAAACAGGTGCTTAGGGATTTTTATATAAAATGATTTTTCTATATGTTAATAAATCATCAAGTGGGAAACAAAATAATTTTCACTCCTAATAGAGGAAAGAAACACATAGCAAGCCACTTTCCTACCTTTTCTCCAAACCTGGGTTGATGGACTGTTGCTGGTTATTTTAGGGAAGTTCAATGAAATTTCTCTCTTTAATCGCTTCTCCAATGGGGACTGTGAGGAATGATTGCTTTCCCTTGCACCACTATGCTTATCAAAAATTTTGTGCAAACTCAGCATCTTACTTGGCATTACACACACACAAACACACACACAGCTGTTTTTATCAATGTTTGTGCAGATTAAAGATGGTTGAAAGTTCCTTGACATTCCTCCACATAGAGAAATGAGATTTATTCCACCTTCAACATGGTGTCCATGTAAAGAAGTCCTGCAAGTATGTGGTGAGGAAAGGGGCCCATCAAGTATAGTGTTCTACATCCTGCAAACAGCCAGGTCTGGGCACTGCTACCCGCATTAGCCCAGCTAACAGCAAAGCTTGTTGAGTGAATGCAGACAATGTTCCATTTTTCAGAACCAGAAAATCTCCAGAAGGATTCTTCCTGAATTCTTAACCTATAGGAAACCACTGAACTTTGATGCTGAAATCAGAACAATTTGTTTCTAATCATAACTTATTCATTGTAACTTATTTCAAATCCATTATGGAAATTGCTGAGGTAGTTAGATTTATCATGATTTCTTTCACTTTAATGATGGTGTTGACAAAATAGATATACTAGCTAACAGGTTAGATACAAGTTATGAATGTGTGTGTGTGCGTGTGTATTTAAAAGATTTATTTATTTGAAAGCCAGAGTGATAGAAAGTCAAGGAGAGACAGAGGGAAGCATATCTTCCATCTGGTGGTTCACTTTCCAAAAATCTGTGAGGGTCAAGGTTGGACCAGGGTAAAACCAGAAGCCTGGAACTCCACCTGGATCTCTCAAGTGGGTGTCAGGGGCCCAAGTACTTGTGTTATTTTCTATTGCTTTCCCAGGCTTAAGAGCAGGGAGCTGGATCAGAAGTGGACATCTCTGACTTGAATCAGTACTCTGATACGGGATTTTGGCATTTCAGGCCATGGCTTAACTTGCTGTGCCATAATGCCAGCCTATTTGTGTGTGTGTGTGTGTGTGTGTGTTTTAAAGATGTATGTATTTATTTACTTATTTATATGAAGTCAGAGTTACACAGACAGAGAAGAGGTCTTCCATCCAATGGTCCACTCCCCAATTGGCTGCAACAGCTGGAGCTGCACTATCCAAAACCAGGGTCCAAGAGCTTCTTCCAGGTCTCCCACATGGGTGCAGGGGTCCAAGGACTTGGGCCATCCTCCACCACTCTCCCAGGCCATAGCAGAAAGCCGGATCAGAAGTGGAGCAGCTGGGACTCCAACCTGCGCCCACATGGGATGCCGGCACTGCAGGCGGCGGCTCCACCTGTTACGCCACAGCGAATGGCCCTGTGTGTATGTTTTAAATGTCTCTAACTGAAGCTAATCATCGTTATTTATCTACTACATGAATTTTTCTCAACCACACTTACATCATTTTTAGAAATTTTATTATATGTCTACTAAGGTCGCTTGTTTAGTCTGGTTCATAATATACTGCAGATGGTGAGGTGCCTCCATAGGTTCATACTTTTTTATCCAGTGTATTATTCTGATATTTCATTAAATTTGAGATGGTTGTCTATTTACTGCCTTCTCATACCATCTAAGCTTTTAACTCCAAGAGGTCAAAGAACATGTCTGTCTTCTTCAGGATTCTAAAAGCCTAGCCCAGAACCTGAAAGAGAAAAGACTCACCTACTTTTACTTGAATAAATACATTCATGAAGAATGGTGGCACTCACACTAAACCCTAGATTTCCTTATTCAGAGACTGAGTATCTATCACACCCATGAATGATGAGAGGGCCTGAGTCACTTGGAAAATTTAGGCAAAATGCACAGCCACCAATCATTTCCTCCCCTTGCCTGTTGCCTTTCCACCAGAGAATGTCTTTGTGTGGGAAATGTGGCTTTTAACAAATCTTCCTAGTAATTCTGACATACCTCTTGCTGATAGCTAATGCACAGCACTATTATTCTTCCCTTAATCACATGTTGTTCTATACAAAGGAAAATCTATGAGAAAAGGAAATCATGTATACTTATAAATTATGAGAACATTAAAGTTAAAAAAATGAAAAATAAGTAAGACACAAAAAATGCCAGGAAAAAAATGTACTAAAGTGCAAAAAAAATTTTAAGTTGGTATTTTGTGTGTGTATTTAGGGAATATTTACTTTTCTTTTTTTTTTTTTTTTGTAATTAAAATCAAATACCCGGCAGGCCAGGGATGAGTCTTCATGACTAAATGAATGGAAGATTAAGGGTAGAAGAATATCCTGAGTTAACAGCAATGTCATGAAAAGACAATTCGCGTTTAAGCATTCCAGCATATTTAATTGGTTCTGTAGCTCTTTTGAAAGTAAGTATGGACGTTGCATCTGCTGTTGTTTACCTAAATGCTTCTGGACTCCAATAGTTCCTTGTACTAAATGTCAGATCCTACGCACTGGTGTTGGTCTTCAGGAGCTACCTGCAGGCCAGGTCTCTGGAAGCATAAAAGTTCTCTCGGGTGCCTCTCATGGCTTTTAACCAACTGAGCAATGAGGACAACTCACAAATACAACCAGGGAGTGGTACTATAAGCTTTGCGTCTCCATCCTAAATTCATAGGTGATTTCTTAGATTTGAGTGTCTGGAATGCTTTGGCGCAGAGTTATTTTTCATAATTCAGGAATAAGGATTAAGAAATACTGATGCTTCAAAGTGGTACGAATAATGTGTCTGTTTTGTTATGACTAGCAGCAACTTCTTACTGAAATCAGAACTAGCCCCTCAAAGAAGGAAAGAAAGGTGGCAGAGTGGTAAGAGGAAGTTGGAGGAGTTTGAAATATAAAGAAAATGGGATAAGGAGAGGGAGAAAAAAAAAGAGATCCTAGCAATAGAAAAATAGTTTTCCTAGGAATATATATGTTTATATTCATATAACTCTATGAAAACACTACTGGCTTACATTTATATGTTATATAAGGTGTTTTAAAAATATATCCAGTTTAGTAGACAACTGATGGCATTACGCACAATAAATAGCAACTCAGAGGATAATACCAGGAGTTCATACATGAATTGTCTCAACTGTAGCTGAAGAAGAAGACAGAAGAATTATAATTATAGAAAAACTTTAGAGAATGTTGGTAAAAACATAAACTAAGCTCTACACACTTGTGTTACCCTGAGAAAAGTGCCATTGCTCAAGAGAAGGTGTGCAGAGACTCATGAATAAGGTTAGGAAATGGAACCATTAAATATAATCAATTAAAGCAAAGGCCAAAAAAAAGGGGGGGAGAGAGAGAGAGAGGGAGGAGAATACAGAAGAGACAAAGATAAATAGGAGACCAATATTGGGCTAATAAACTTAAATCTAGTTACATCAACAGTCACATTAAATGTAAATGATCTTTGCACACATATTATTTTTTAAAGATTTATTTATTTGTTTGAGAGGTAGAGTTACAGAGAGGGGGAGAGACAGAGAGAAAGGTCTTCCATCTGCTGGTTCACTCCCCAGATGGCTACAACAGCTGGAGCTGAGCCAATACAAACCCAGAGCCAGGAACTTCTTCCAGGTCTCTGACACAGGTGCAGGGGCCTAAGCAAGTGAGTCATCTTCTACTAATTTTGCAGGCCATTAGCAGAGAGCTAGACCAGAAGAAGAGCAGGTAGGATAGAAACCAAGGCCCAAATGGGATGCTGGCACCACAGATGTAGGCTTAGCCTACTAAATCACAGCACCAAGCTCCCTGCATCCATATTCAAAAGAGAGAGTTAGATTGGGTTCAGAAAATTCTAACTATATACTCCGGAGAATATCATTTAGGAAAAATAGAAGAAAAGTCACTCCTTTAAGATGCCAACATCACAACATTGTTTTTATAGTCTGTATTTATTGCTTTCTAGTCTTCTATTTATGTTTCACTTTGTGGTCATGGTGGTCGGTATATATAGCTTTCTTTCCTGATTTTCTCACTTGATTGCATATTGCTATATTGAAATTAGTTAAACTCCAATGTTTTACAAGTCCATTCTCAAGCACTTATGAATTCAGAGATAAGCAAATATTTGCCAAATAAAAACTTTTCAAAGTTGGCCTGTATGATCAGCACTAATATCCACAGTAAGAGGATTCTAGTGATTGAGAAATTAAAAGCATCTTTCTTTACAGTGACTATCATTGGTGATAAGACTCATTACAAGAAATGTTGACTACTCAGTGATCCAATTATAACATATATTCTTTTTTATTTTTAAGCACCTGACTCCTGCCTTCGGATCAGCCCAGTGCGTCAGCCGCAGCGCGCCAGCCACGGCGGCCATTGCAGGGTGAACCAACGGCAAAGGAAGACCTTTCTCTCTGTCTCTCTCTCTCTCTCACTGTCCACTCTGCCTGTCAAAAAAAATAAATAAAAATATTTATTTGAAAGGCAAAGTTACAGAGAAGGAGTGACAGAAGCAGGGAGAAAGAGAGTGAGGTCTTCCATCAGCTGATTCACTCTCCAGATGGCCCATAAGGCCAGGTCAAAGCCAGGAGCTAAGAGCTGCCTCTGGGTATCTACTGTTGGTACAAGGGCCTATGGTCTTGGAGCATCCTCTGCTGCTTTCCCAGGTGCATTGGCAGGGAGAAGGATCAGATGTGGAGCAGCTGGGACTTGAACTAGCACCCACAAGGGATGCCGTCACAGCAGGTGGCAGGTTAATGCACATGCAGTGCTGGCATCTCATATAGATGCAGGTTCAATTCTCAGCTATTACACTTCCCTTCCAGCTTCCTGTTACTAGTGAGGGAAAATAGCAGAAGATGGCCCAAGCACTGGGCCCCTGCACCCACATGGGAGACCCAGAAGAAGCTCGTGGCTTTGGCCTAGCCCAGTCCTGGCCCATTCGGACATTTGGGGAGTGAAGCAGGAAATGCATGATCTCTCTCTCTTTCTCCCTATCTCTCTCTCTGTAACTTTTATTGTAATTACATATACTCCTA
Source organism: Oryctolagus cuniculus (assembly GCF_051225735.1). Lineage (NCBI taxonomy): Eukaryota > Metazoa > Chordata > Mammalia > Lagomorpha > Leporidae > Oryctolagus > Oryctolagus cuniculus. The sequence goes on from NC_142870.1 coordinate 65,697,871, forward strand.
TTTTATGACTTTCAAAATAAATGAATAAATCTTAAAAAACCTAATCTATAAAAATATTGTGTGTGTGTGCATGTTTTTTGCTTTTTGGTTTTTTTTTATTTAGTAAATATAAATTCCCAAAGTACAGCATATGGATTACAATGGCTCCCCCCCCATAAATTCCCTCCCACTCACACCCCTCCAATCTCCCGCTCCCTCTCCCATTCCATTCACATCAAGATTCATTTTCAATTCTCTTTATATACAGAAGATCAATTTAGTATATATTAAGTAAAGAGTTCATCAGTTTGCACCCACACAGAACATAAAGTGTAAAATACTGTTTCAGTACTAGTTATAGCATTAATTCACATTGGACAACACATTAAGGACACATCCCGCATGAGAAGTAAGTACACAGTGACTCCTGTAGTTCACTTAACAATTTCACACTCTTATTTATGGTGTCAGTAATCTCCCTAGGCTCTAGTCATGAGTTGCCAAGGCTGTGGAAGCCTTTTGAGTTTGCTGACTTCTATCTTATTCAGAAAGGGTCATTGTCAAAGTGGAAGATCTCTCCTCCCTTCAGAGAAAGCTACCTCCTTCTTTGATGGTCCTGTTCTTTCCACTGGGAGCTCACTTGCAGAGATCTTTCATTTAGGTCTTTTTCTTCTTCTTCTTCTTCTTCTTCTTCTTCTTCTTCTTCTTCTTCTTCTTCTTCTTTTTCCCGGAGTGTCTTGGCTTTCCATGCTTAAAATACTCTCATGGGCTCTTCAGCCAGATCCGAATGCCTTAAGGGCTGATTCTGAGGCCAGAGTGCTATTTAGTACATCTGCCATTCTATGAGTCTGCTGTGTATCCCGCTTCCCATGATGGATTGTTCTCTCCCTTTTTGATTCTTTCAGTTATCATTAGAAGACACTAGTCTTGTTTGTGTGATCCATTTGACTCTTAGACCTATCAGTGTGATCAATTGTGAACTGAAATTGATCACTTGGACTAGTGAGATGGCATTGGTACATGCCACTTGATGGGATTGTATTGGAATCCCCTGGCACATTTCTTTTTTTTTAACTTTTATTTAATGAATATAAATTTCCAAAGTACGGCTTATGGATTACAATGGCTTCCCCCCCATAACGTCCCTCCCACCCGCAACCCTCCCCTTTCCCATTCCCTCTCCCCTTCCTTTCACATGAGGATTCATTTTCAATTCTCTTTATATACAGAAGATCAGTTTAGCATACATTAAGTAAAGATTTCAACAGTTTGCTCCCACACAGAAACATAAAGCGAAAAATAATAGATGATTTTTTAAATGATGATGAAATCAGATCAGACCTATTGTCATGTTTAATCCCAGTGAGAGTCAAGTTGGGAATTGATAATTTCTTCTTCTTTTTTTTTTTTTAACAGAAGATCAGTTTAGTATACATTAAGTAATGATTTCAATAGTTTGCACCCCCATAGAAACACAAAGTGAAATATATTGTTTGAGTACTCGTTATAGCATTAAGCCTCAATGTACAGCACATTAAGGACAGAGATCCTACATGAGGAGTAAGTGCACAGTGACTCCTGTTGTTGACTTTACCAATTGACACTCCTGTTTATGGCATCAGTAATCTCCCTATGCACCAGTCATGAGTTTCCAAGGCTATGGAAGCCCTCTGAGTTCTCCGACTCTTATCTTGTTTAGACAAGGTCATAGTCAAAGTGGAGGTTCTCTCCTCCCTTCAGAGAAAGGTACCTCCTTCTTTGATGACCTGTTCTTTCCACTGGGATCTCACTCACAGAGATCTTTTGCCAGAGTGTCTTGGCTTTCCATGCCTGAAATACTCTCATGGGCTTTTCAGCCAGATCCGAATGCCTTTAGGGCTGATTCTGAGGCCAGAGTGCTATTTAGGACATCTGCCATTCTATGAGTCTGCTGAGTATCTCGCTTCCCATGTTGGATCACTCTCCCCTTTATTTATTCTATCGGTTAGTGTTAGCAGGTACTAGACTTGTTTATGTGCTCCCTTTGACTCTTAGTCCTTTCATTATGATCAATTGTGAACTGAAATTGATCACTTGGACTAGTGAGATGGCATTGGTACATGCCACCTTGATGGGATTAAATTGGAGTCCCCTGGTATGTTTCTAACTCTACCATTTGGGGCAAGTCAGCTTGAGCATGTCCCAAATTGTACCTCTCTTCCCTCTCTTATGCCCTCTCTTATGTTTAACAGGGATCACATTTCAGTTAAATTTCAACACTTAAGAATAACTGTGTATTAATTACAGGATTAAACCAGTCATGTTAAGTAGAACAGATAAAAAAATTACTAAGAGGGATAATGTATTAAGTTGTTCATTAACAGTCAGGGCTATGCTGATCATGTCACCGTTTCCCATAGTGACCATTTCACTTCAACAGGTTTCCTTTTTGGTGTTCAGTCAGTTGTCACCAATCAGGGAGAACATATGGTATTTGTCCCTTTGGGACTGGCTTATTTCACTCAGCATGATGTGTTCCAGATTCCTCCATTTTGTTGCAAATGACTGGATTTCGTTGTTTCTTACTGCGGTATAGTATTCTAAAGAGTACATATCCCATAATTTCTTTATCCAGTCTACCGTTGATGGGCATTTAGGTTGGTTCCAGGTCTTAGCTATTGTGAATTGAGCTGCAATAAACATTAGGCTGCAGACCGCTTTTTTGTTTGCCAATTTAAATTCCTTTGGGTAAATTCCAAGGAGTGGGATGGCTGGGTTGAATGATAGGGTTATATTCAGGTTTCTGAGGAATCTCCAGACTGACTTCCATAGTGGCTTGACCAGTTTGCATTCCCACCAACAGTAGGTTACTGTACCTTTTTCCCCAAATCCTCTCCAGCATCTGATGTTGGTAGATTTATGAATGTGCGCCATTCTAACTGGGGTGAGGTGAAACCTCATTGTGATTTTGATTTGCATTTCCCTGATTACTAGTGACCTTGAACATTTTTTCACATGCCTGTTGGCCATTTGGATTTCCTCTTTTGAAAAATGTCTATTGAGGTCCTTGGCCCATCTCTTAAGTGGGTTGTTTGTTTGGATATTGTGGAGTTCCTTTATCTCTTTGTAGATTCTGGTTATTAACCCTTTATCTGTTGCATAGTTTGCAAATATTTTTTCCCATTCTGTTGGTTGTCTCTTCACTCTCCTGACTCTTTCTTTTGCAGTACAGAAACTTCTCAATTTGATGCAATCCCAATAGTTGATTTTGGCTTTGACTGCCTGTGCCTCTGGGACTTTTCCAGAAATTCTTTGCCTGTGCCAATATTTTGAAGGGTTTCTCCAATGTTCTCTAATAACTTCATGGTGTGAGGTCGTAGATTTAGGTCTTTAATCCATGTTGAGTGGATTTTTGTGTAAGGTGTAAGGTAGGGGTCTTGCTTCATGCTTCTGCACGTGGAAATCCAGTTTTCCCAGCACCATTTATTGAATAGACTGTCCTTGCTCCAGGAATTGGTTTTGGATCCTTGATCAAATATAAGTTGGCTGTAGATGTTTGGGTTGATTTCTGTTGTTTCAATTCTGTTCCATTGGTCTATCCATCTGTTTCTCTACCAGTACAATGCTGTTTTGATTACAACTGCCCTGTAGTATGTCCTGAAATCTGGTATTGTGATGCCTCCAGCTTTGTTTTTGTTGTACAAGATTGCTTTAGCTATTCGAGGTCTCTTGTTCCTCCATATAAATTTCAGCACCATTTTTTCCAGATCTGAGAAGAAGGTCTTAGGTATCTTGATTGGTATTGCATTGAATCTATAAATTGCTTTTGGGAGGAGAATGGACATTTTGATGATGTTGATTCTTCAATCCATGAGCATGGAAGATTTTTCCATTTTTTGGTATCCTCTTCTATTTCTTTCTTTAAGGTTTTGTAATTTTCATCGTAGAGATCTTGAACGTCCTTGGGTAAGTTTATTCCAAGGTATTTGAAGGTATTTGATTGTTTTTGTAGCTATTGTGAATGGGATTGATCTTAGAAGTTCTTCCTCAGCCATGGCATTGTCTTTGTATATAAAGGCTGTTGATTTTTGTGCCTTGATTTTATATCCTGCTACTTTGCCAAAATCTTCTATGAGTTCCAATAGTCTCTTAGTAGAGTTCTTTGGGTTCCCTAAATAAAGAATCATGTCATCTGCAAAGAGGGATAGTTTGAGTTCTTCCTTCCCAATTTGTATCCCTTTAATTTCTCTTTCTTGCCTAATAGCTCTGGCTAAAACTTCCAGAACTATATTGAATAGCAGTGGTGAGAGTGGGCATCCCTGTCTGGTACCAGATCTCAGTGGAAATGCTTCCAACTTTTCCCCATTCAATAGGATGTTGGCTGTGGGTTTTTCATAGATTGCTTTGATTGAATTGAGGAATGTTCCTTCCAAAGCCAGTTTGTTTACAGTTTTCATCATGAATGGGTGTTGTATTTTATCAAAGGATTTCTCTGTGTCTCTTGAGATAATCATATGGTTTTTCTTCTGCAGTCTGTTAAGGCGGTGTATCACATTGATTGTTTTGCACACATTAAACCATCCCTGCATACCAGGGATAAATCCCACTTGGTCTGGGTGGATGATCTTTCTGATGTGTTGTTGCATTCTATTGGCGAGACTTTTATTGAGGATTTTTGCATCTATGTTCATCAGGGATATTGGTCTGTAATTCTCTTTCAGTGCTGCATCTTTTTCCGGCTTAGGAAGTAAGGTGATGCTGGTTTCATAGAAAGAATTTGGGAGGACTCCCTCTTTTTCGATTGTTCTGAATAGTTTGAGAAGAATTGGAGTCAGTTATTCTTTAAATGTCTGGTAGAATTCAGCAGTGAATCCATCTGGTCCTGGGCTTTTCTTTGTTGAGAGGGCCTTTATTACTGTTTCAATTTCTGTCTCAGTTTTGGGTCTGTTTAGGTTTTCGATGTCTTCCTGGTTCAATTTAGGTAGGTTGCATGTGTCCAGGAATCTATCCATTTCTGATAGGTTTCCCTGTTTGCTGGCATACAAGTCCTTGTAGTAATTTCTGATGATTCTTTTTATATCTGTTTTTTCTGTTGTTACATTTCCTTTTTCATCTCTGCTTTTATTGATTTGGGTCTTTTCTCATCTTTGTTTAGTTAGTTGGGCCAATGGGGTGTCTATTTTGTTTATTTTTTCAAAAACCAGCTCCTCTTTTGGCTGATTTTTTGTAATGTTGTTTTTTTTTTTTTTTGATTCAATCCTGTTGATTTCTTCTCTGAATTTAATTATTTCTCTTCTCCTACTATATTTGGGTCTGGTTTGCTGTAGGTTTTCTAGATCCTTGAGGTGAACTGAAAGCTCATCTATTTGGTGCCTTTCCAGTTTCTTGATGTAGGCACCTATTGATATAAACTTTCCTCTTAACACTGCTTTTGCTGCGTCCCACAAGTTTTGGTATGTTGTGCTGTTATCCTCATTTACTTCCAGAAAGTTTTTGATTTCTCTTTTGATTTCTTCTATGACCCATTGTTCATTCAGGGGCATGTTGTTCAATCTCCATGTGTTTGCTCTAGGGATTCCTGAGTTGCTAATTTCCACCTTCATGCCTTTATGGTCTGCGAAGCTGCATGGTATGATTCCAATTCTTTTGAATTTCCTGAGACTTGCTTTATGGCCTAGTATGTGGTCAATCCTAGAGAAGGTTCCATGTACTGCTGAGAAGAATGTAAAATCTTTAGCTGTAGGATTGAAAGTTCTGTAGATATCTGTTAGATCCATTTGGGCTATGGTGTCATTTAAATCTACTGTATCCTTGTTGATCTTCTGTCCTGTTGATCTGTCTATTTCTAAGAGTGGAGCATTGAAGTCCCCCAGTACTATTGTATTGGGGTCTAACTCTCCCTTTAAGTCCCTTAACAAATCTTTTAGATAAACCAGTGCCCTGTAGTTAGGTGGATATACATTGATAATTGTTAGATCTTCCTGTTGTATTGATCCCTCAATCATTATAAAGTGTCCCTCTCTGTCACTCTTAACAGTTTTTGTGGTAAAGTTTATGTTGTCCAATATTAAGATGGCTACGCCCGCTCTTTTTTCATTTCTGTTGGCATGGTATATCTTTTTCCAGCCTTTCACTTTCAGTCTGTATGCATCTTTGTTGGAAAGATGCGTTTCTTGTAAGCAGCAAATAGATGTGTTTTGTTCCTTAACCCAATCAGCCAATCGGTGTCTTTTAACTGGACAGTTCGGGCCATTAACATTCAATGTGACTAATGATAAGTGGTAACTTTGCCCTGCCATTTGCCAAAGATAAGTTCTAATATATGCTTTGAATTCCCTGTGATCTTTTGCTGTGAGGTTTCCTTCCTTTACCTTCTTTCATATTGATGACCGTGTTTCTGTATTTCTGTGTGTAACACATCTTTAAGCATCTTTTGCAGGGCTGGACGAGTGGCGACAAATTCTTTCAATTTCTGTTTGCTATGAAAAGTCTTTATTTCACCTTCATTCACAAATGATAGCTTTGCAGGATATCATATTCTGGTCTGGCAGTTGTTCTCTCTTAGTACCTGGGCTATATCTCGCCATTCCCTCCTAGCTTGTAGGGTTTCTGATGAGAAGTCAGCTGTGAGTCTGATTGGAGATCCTCTGAGAGTAATCTGACATTTCTCATTTGCACATTTTAGGATCTTTTCTTTATGTTTCACTGTGGAGAGTTTAATTACAACGTGTCGTGGTGAGGATCTCGTTTGGTCGTGTTTATTAGGGGTTCTGTGAGCTTCCTGTACTAGGATTTCTCTGTCCTTCTCCAAACCTGGGAAATTTTCTGCTAATATCTCACTAAAAAGGCCTTCTAATCCTTTCTCCCTCTCCATGCCTTTAGGAACTCCTAGAACCCGAATGTTGGGTTTTTTAATAGTATCCTGAAGATTCCTGACAATATGTTTTAGATTTCTAATTTTCTCTTCTTTTCTTTGGTTTGACTGTACCATTTCCTGTTCTCTGTCTTCTAAGTCCAATATTCTCTCTTCTGCTTCACCCATTCTGTTTGTAAGGCTCTCTATTGTGTTTTTCATTTGATCTATTGAATTCTTCACTTCATTATGATTTCTCATCACTATCACAGTTTCCTGTTGTACTAGTTGTTTTGTTTCATTTTGATTCCTCCTTAATATTTCATTTTCACGAGAGATTTTCTATCTTGTCCATTAAGGATTTCTGTAGTTCAAGAATTTGTTTTGAGAACTTCTTAATGTTCTTAGCAATTTTTTGAGATCTGCTTCTTGCATTTCTTCTATCTCATCATCTTCATAATCTTGAATTGGGGTGTCTTTTTCATTTGAGGGTGTCATGGTGACTTCCTTGTTTCTATTATCTCGGTTTTTGCGTTTGTTATTTGGCATATTGGAGATATTTGGTTTCTTCACTGTGGTGCTTTTTCTTGTTAAACTATGACTCTAGATTAAGTGGACTGTCTGTTTTTGATGGAGCCTTAGAGGCTTGAGATGGGTGTGGCCTGAGAGCTCTGTTTGGTGTGCCAAAGGTGACACTCCCAGGTTAGGCGTGATAGATCTCTCTCTTTCTTTTTTTTTTAATTCAAAAGGGAAGTAATTCCGCACAGCTGAACGAAGTTGGAGGTAGAAGCAGGCAAATGATATACCCACAGGAGCCAGAGATCCGAAGCTCTTTCCCTAGGATCACACAGGGAATCTTTTCTGCCCTCAGAGTGGGCTCAAATTCTCCTTCAGTCTCCCACTGGGTTGCCAAAGTTACAGAATTGTAGCGTCTCTGGAGAGTACTCAGGTGAATTCTGTGAGTTCTCGCTCCCAGCGTCTCTTTTTTCACAGTTTCAGTTCAGTAGCACCACAAATTTACTAGGTCCTAATCTCTTAATTCGCCCCGCCCAGAGTCAGTTTTTCTGCTAGGCTCAGGGCCGGTGCAGACCTGAGGTCGCTCTGCTTATGACGTATGTCCAAGATGGCGCCTGCTCTTTGTCTTGCTCACCCTTGAGAGGTGAGTGGAGAGAGAGAAACCCGTGTCCGTACCAGTCACCTTTTTTTTTTCTCTCTCTCTCTCTCTTCCAGTTAGCCTGGTGAACTCCCCCCCACCCGGGGTCATTCCCTCTAGTCTCCTCTCTCCGCTTGCCTGCCGGTTTCTCGGGCTATTGAGGTGTGGCTCACCTCGCGTTCCAGCGCTGGTGTGTTGAGTCTGCCGCTGGTGTCCCGAACTGTGGGCTCCCACGCTCTCCACGCAGGTCCACTGTAGATCAAGCATTCCGGAAGAGTTACTTTTGCTGTTTCTTCCCCTAATCTTCCTTGAACCTGCAGTATCTCCCCTTTATTTAAACTGTCTCTCCACGAACTATCAGTGTGCTCCCTTCCTATTCTGCCATCTTGCCTCCTCCTCCCCCCGGCACATTTCTAACTCCACCATTTGGGGCAAATCCGATTGAGCATGTCCTAAATTGCACATCTCCTCCCTCTCTTATTCCCACTCTTATATTTAACAGGGATCACTTTTCAGATGAAATTTAAACACCTAAGAATAATTGTGTGTTAATTACAGAGTTCAACAAATATTACTAGAACAAAGCAAAAAAAATATAAAAATGGAAAAAGTATTACATTGTACATCAACAGTCAGGACAAGAGCTGATCAAGTCACTGTTTCACATAGTGTCCATTTCACTTTAACAGGTTTCGCCTTTGGTGCTCAGTTAGTTGTCGCCGATCAGGGAGAACATATGATATTTGTCCCTTTGGGACTGGCTTAATTCACTCAGCATGATGTGTTCCAGATTCCTCCATCTTGTTGCAAATGACCAGTTTCGTTGTATTTCACTGCTGCATAGTATTCTATAGAGTATATTTCCCATAATTTCTTTATCCAGTCTACTGTTGATTGGCATTTGGGTTGGTTCCAGGTCTTAGCTATTGTGAATTGAGCTGCAATAAACATTAATGTGCAGACAGCTTGTTTGTTTGCCAATTTAATTTCCTTTGGGTAAATTCCAAGGAGTGGGATGGCTGGGTTGAATGATAGGGTTATATTCAGGTTTCTGAGGAATCTCCAGACTGACTTCCATAGTGGCTTGACCAGTTTGCATTCCCACCAACAGTAGGTTACTGTACCTTTTTCCCCAAATCCTCTCCAGCATCTGATGTTGGTAGATTTATGAATGTGCGCCATTCTAACCAGGGTGAGTTGAAACCTAATTGTGGTTTTGATTTCCATCTCCCTGATTGCTAGTGATCTTGAACATTTTTTCACGTGCCTGTTGGCCATTTGGATTTCCTCTTTTGAAAAATGTCTATTGAGGTCCTTGGCCCATCTCTTAAGTGGGTTGCTGGTTTTGTTTTTGTGGAGTTTCTTGATCTTTTTGTAGATTCTGGTTATTAACCCTTTATCTGTTGCATAGTTTGCAAATATTTTTTCCCATTCTATCGGTTGTCTCTTCACTCTCCTGACTGTTTCTTTTGCAGTACAGAAACTTCTCAATTTGATGCAATCCCAATAGTTGATTTTGGCTTTGACTGCCTGTGCCTCCTGGGTCTTTTCCAGAAATTCTTTGCCTGTGCCAATATCTTGAAGGGTTTCTCCAATGTTCTCTAGTAACTTGATGGTGTCAGGTCATAGATTTAGGTCTTTAATCCATGTTGAGTGGATTTTTGTGTAAGGTGTAAGGTAGGGGTCTTGCTTCATGCTTCTGCACGTGGAAATCCAGTTTTCCCAGCACCATTTATTGAATAGACTGTCCTTGCTCCAGGAATTGGTTTTAGATCCTTGGTCAAATATAAGTTGGCTGTAGATGTTTGGGTTGATTTCTGGTGTTTCAATTCTGTTCCATTGGTCTATCCATCTGTTTCTCTACCAGTACCATGCTGTTTTGATTACAACTGCCCTGTAGTATGTCTTGAAATCTGGTATTGAGATGCCTCCGGCTTTGTTTTTGTTGTACAAGATTGCTTTACCTATTCGAGGTCTCTTGTGCCTCCATATAAATTTCAGCACCATTTTTTCCAGATCTGAGAAGAAGGTCTTCGGTATCTTGATTGGGATTGCATTGATTCTGTAAATTGCTTTTGGGAGGAGAATGGACATTTTGATGATGTTGATTCTTCAATCCATGAGCATGGAAGATTTTTCCATTTCTTGGTATCCTCTTCTATTTCTTTCTTTAAGGTTTTGTAATTTTCATCGTAGAGATCTTGAACGTCCTTGGTTAAGTTTATTCCTAGGTATTTGATTGTTTTTGTAGCTATTGTGAATGGGATTGATCTTAGAAGTTCTTCCTCAGCCATGGCATTGTCTTTGTATATAAAGGCAGTTGATTTTTGTTCGTTAATTTTATATCCTGCTACTTTGTCAAAGTCTTCTATGAGTTCCAATAGTCTCTTAGTAGAGCTCTTTGGGTCCCCTAAATAAAGAATCATGTCATCTGCAAAGAGGGATAGTTTGAGTTCTTCCCTCCCAATTCGTATCCCTTTAATTTCTTTTTCTTGCCTAATAGCTCTGGCTAAAACTTCCAGAACTATATTGAATAGCAGTGGTGAGAGTGGGCATCCCTGTCTGGTACCAGATCTCAACGGAAATGCTTTCAACTTTTTCCCACACAATAGGATGTTGGCTGTGGGTTTTTCATAGATTGCTTTGATTGTATTGAGGAATGTTCCTTCCATACCCAGTTTGCTTAGAGTTTTCATCATGAAAGGGTGTTGTTTTTATCAAATGCTTTCTCTGTGTCTCTTGAGATAATCATATGGTTTTTCTTCTGCAGTCTGTTAATGTGGTGTATCACATTGATTCTTTTGTGCACATTGAACCATCCCTGCATACCAGGGATAAATCCCACTTGGTCTGGGTGGATGATCTTTCTGATGTGTTGTTGCATTCTATTGGCGAGACTTTTATTGAGGATTTTTGCATCTATGTTCATCAGGGATATTGGTCTGTAATTCTCTTTCAATGCTGCATCTTTTTCCGGCTTAGGAATTAAGGTGATGCTGGCTTCATAGAAAGAATTTGGGAGGACTCCCTCTTTTTCGATTGTTCTGAATAGTTTGAGAAGAATTGGAGTCAGTTATTCTTTAAATGTCTGGTAGAATTCAGCAGTGAATCCATCTGGTCCTGGGCTTTTCTTTGTTGAGAGGGCCTTTATTACTGTTTCAATTTCTGTCTCAGTTATGGGTCTGTTTAGGTTTTCGATGTCTTCCTGGTTCAATTTAGGTAGGTTGCATGTGTCCAGGAATCTATCCATTTCTGATAGGTTTCCCTGTTTGCTGGCAGACAAGTCATTGTAGTAATTTCTGATGATTCTTTTTATTTCTGTGGTGTCTGTTGTTACGTTTCCTTTTTCATCTCTGATTTTATTGATTTGGGTCTTTTCTCTTCTTTTTTTAGTTAGTTGGGCCAATGGGGTGTCAATTTTGTTTATTTTTTCAAAAAACCAGCTCCTCGTTTGGCTGATTTTTTGTAATGTTTTTTTTTTTTTTTGATTCAATCCTGTTGATTTCTTCTCTGATTTTAATTATTTCTCTTCTCCTACTAGATTTGGGTCTGGTTTGCTGTAGGTTTTCTAGATCCTTGAGGTGAATTGAAAGCTCATCTATTTGGTGCCTTTCCAATTTCTTGATGTAGGCACCTATTGATATAAACTTTCCTCTTAACACTGCTTTTGCTGCATCCCATAAGTTTTGGTATGTTGTGCTGTTATCCTCATTTACTTCCAGAAAGTTTTTGATTTCTCGTTTAATTTCTTCTGTGACCCATTGTTTATTCAGGAGCATGTTGTTCAATCTCCATGTGTTTACATATGCTCTAGGGATTCCTGAGTTGTTAATTTACAACCTCAACCCTTTATGGTCTGAGAAGCTGATTCGTATTATTCCAATTCTTTTGAATTTCCTGAGACTTGCTTTTTGGCCTAGTGTGTGGTCAATCCTAAAGATGGTTCCATGTACTGCTGAGAAGAATGCAAATGCTTTAAGTGTAGGATGAAAAGTTCTGTAGATATCTGTTAGATCCATTTGGGCTATAGTGTCATTTAAATCTACTGTTTCCTTTTTGATCTGTCCTGTTGATCTGTCTATTTCTGGGAGTGGATTATTGAAGTTCCCCAGTACTATTGTATTGGGGTCTAAGTCTCCCTTTAGTCCCTTAATAAATCTTTTAAATAAACCAGTACCCTGTAATTAGGTGTATATATTGATAATCATTATATCTTCCTGTTGAATGGATACCTTAATCATTATATAGTGCCCCTCTTTGTCTCTCTTAAAAGTTTTTGTGTTAAAATTTATGTTGTCCAATATTAAGATGGCTACGCCCGCTCTTTTTTCATTTCTGTTGGCATGGTATATCTTTTTCCAGCCTTTCACTTTCAGTCTGTATGCATCTTTGTTGGAAAGATGCGTTTCTTGTAAGCAGCAAATAGATGTGTTTTGTTCCTTAACCCAATCAGCCAATCGGTGTCTTTTAACTGGACAGTTCAGGCCATTAACTTTCAATGTGGCTATTGATAAGTAGTAATTTTGCCCTGCCATTTGCCAAAGATAAATTCTAATATATGCTTTGAATTCCCTGTGATCTTTTGCTGTGAGGTTTCCTTCCTTTACCTTCTTTCATATTGATGACCGTGTTTCTGTATTTCTGTGTGTAACACATCTTTAAGCATCTTTTGCAGAGCTGGACGAGTGGCGACAAATTCTTTCAATTTCTGTTTGCTATGAACGATCTTTATTTCACCTTCATTCACAAATGATAACTTTTCAGGATGTAATATTCTGGGATGGCAGTTTTTCCCTCTTTGTACCTGGGGTATGTCTTGCCATTCCCTTCTAGCTTGTAGGGTTTCTGATGTGAAGTCTGCTGTGCGTCTAATTAGAGATCCTCTGAGAGTAATCTGACGTTTCTCTCTTGCACATTTTAAAATCTTTTCCTTATGTTTCACTGTGGAGAGTTTAATTACAACGTGTCGTGGTGAGGATCTCTTTTGGTCATGTTTATTAGGGGTTCTATGAGCTTCTTGTACTAGGATTTCTCTGTCCTTCTCCAATTCTGGAAATTTCTCTGCAAGTGTATCATTAAAAAGGCCTTCAAATCTTTCTCTCTCTCCATGCCTTCAGGAACTCCTAGAATCCAAATGTTGGTTTTTTTAATAGTATCCTGTAGATTCCCAGCAGTATTTTTTAGATTTCTAATTTCCTCTTCTTTTCTTTGGTTTGACTGTATACTTTCCTATTCTCTGTCTTCTAAGTTCCGATATTCTCTCCTCTGTTTCACTGACTCTGTTTTGGCAAGCTGTGCCGAATTACTTCACTTTTGAATCAAAAAAAGAAAGAAAGAAAGAAAGAAAGAAAGAAAGAAAGAAAGAAAGAAAGAAAGAAAGAAAGAAAGAAAATTGATTTACTATGCCTAACCTGGGAGTGTCTGCTTTGGCACACCCTTAACCCTGAGGAACCAAACAGAGCTCTCAGGCCACACCCATCTCAAGCCTCTAAGGCTCCATCAAAAGCAGACAGTCCGCTTAATACAGTCATAGTATAACAAGAAAAAACACCACAGTGAGGTAAGAAGAATCCAAAGATATCTCCACAATGCCAAGCTACAGACGCAAAAACCGAGGAAACAAAAACAAGGAAGACATTATGACACTCTCAAATTAACAAGACACCCAAACCAAGATGATGAAAATGATGAGATGGAAGAAATGCAAGATATGGATTTCAAAAAATTTATGATAAGAACAATTAGAAGTCTTCAAAAACAAATGTTTGAGGTATGGAATTCCTTACTTGACAGGACAGTAAATCTCCTTCAAGAAAATGAATTCTTAAGGAGGAATCAAAATGAAACACATAAACTAGTAGAACAGGAAAGTGTGATAGTGAAGAGAAATTAAAATGAAATGAAGAACTCAATAGATCCAATGACAAACACATTAGAGAGCCTTAAAAACAGAGTCTGTAAAAATTTTAAAATCATATGTATAATATGTATGTATATATATGTATAGCATAAAATTGTATGTATAGTACTTATGTACACTATATGTATAGTATATAATTGTATGCTATTCAAAGTTCTGAAATTTTAAATAAGGAATGTGTTTATATCAGTAAGTATAGAATTGAAATATAGCTTCTTATCATACTTATAGAGTCAAAAGTTAGAGGTGTTAATGCTTTTCAACAGCAAAAAAGAGGGATGCAATATATTTAGAAATAAATGTAAAATTTATTTTATATTGAATACTAGTAAAAATATGTTTTTGAGGCAATTTGATGATGGCTGAGCTACAATAAAAATAATAAGAAAAAGTTGAGAAAAGTATTAGGCCAGTCATATTCATAATGCATATTATGTTGTACCTGCTTTTAAAATAGTAAAAGAAGACTTTCATAATATTAGCCATGAAATACTATTGGCCTTTTAAATTTACTTGGTTTTAATTATTTTTGATAAATGTAAAACATGTACATAAGTTTCTATAGGTTCATCTACATATTATTAAATATAATTTTCAAAGTTAAAGTAAAAATACAAAATCTCCTTTATTTACAATGAGATTACGTTCCAGTAAATATATTGATTTGAAAATATCAAAATACTCAACATGATAGCTTAGTTTTGCTTACTTTAAATATACTTACAACACTTACATTTTCCTCCAGATGTACAATATCATCTATGGGAAGTGCTAATTGTTTTTAAATTTATTGAATATTCTATTGAAAGTGAAAACCTATTGTAATTTCAAAGGAGAAATTTCCAGAAATGGAATCAGAGGGAAAAGTCTATGAATAGTTTTATTATTTTTGACCTTGTTTTTTTTTCCTTTATGCTTTATTTTTTAAAGTGGTTGAACCAACTTACACTTTCACTAACATAATACAAGTATATATGTTCCCTTAAACATTACCTACATTTGGAACAGGTATCAGTTTAAATGTTTCACCAAATATAAGCCTTCTTCTTAATTTAATTTGAATACTCAGATAGGGAGTTGAATATTTGAAGGCACTTGACTGTTGAGAAACTTTAACTGTTGAGAAGTTATGTTTATAATTTGCTGATATTCCTGTGTTGAAACAAATTCCATTTTAGGCTAATTCATCACTACTGTAGAACACTAGTTTCTCTTTTGAATAAAGGTCAGTAAGGGTATTTCTATTGGTATTAAAATTAAAAAGAAATTCAGGATTTCTGCAGAAATTTGTTTGTCAGAAGGAAATTGCCCCCCATTGGAGGTTGAAGAGTCCAGGTGGTGAGTCCTTCCTCTTCACAATAAATTCTCTACAGTACCGGTGTTCTCACTCTTTTATGACCACTACTATCATTTTGTCTGACAGATGACAATATACCCCTTAAGCCAGGTGAGTGTGATCTAGAAAGCTCTTCCCTTAGATCAATGTAGCATAACTGGAGGCAGAAAAGAAAACAGTTGGAAGGCAATTCAGCATTTGTCCTAAAATGAAAAAAAAAAAAAATAAAAGTATGAGCATGTCATAAAAACCAAATACACAAGAAAGTACATATTGTAAAGTAAGCTTTTCCTTCTCAGAGAGGTTGTGTTGCTTTTTTATGACTTTACAAATCTTTCTCCCTCTACTCCAACTACTTACAAATGTTGGTGTTTTTAGTCTGTTTTCTTAGAAAACAGCAAAAGCTTTGACCTTATAAAGAACTTTGTAAATGGGCCAGCCAGACTCAAAAAGTATTTATGTGATCTTCAGTAAAAGTAGCTCACTTCTTTGAAGTTTAATTTCTTTTATTTGTTAAAATTAAAAAAATTACTGCCTCAGAGGGTTGTTTACCTCCAGAAAAGCACAAATAAAACTGTTCTTAGAACATAAAGGGTACTTCATAAATGATAGCATTACTTTTATTGTAATTACATATACTGCTATTTATTAATTTCATTATTAAGAGACACAAAAACATAAAAATTAGAGGTAATTCTAAAAGTATAATCAAATGGAAGCATCTTTAGTGAGAGATTCTTTTTTTTTTTTTAAGATTTACCCATTTATTTGAAAGTTAGAGTTATACACAGAGAGAAGGAGAGGCAAAGAGAGATCTTCCATCTACTGGTTCACTCCCTAGTTGGCAGCAACAGCTGGAACTGTGCTGATCCGAAGCCAGGAGCCAGGAGCTTCCTCTGGGTCTCCCACATGCATGCAGGGATCCAAGGACTTGGGCCATCTTCTACTGCTTTCCCAGGCCATAGCAGAGAGCTGGATGGGAAATGGAGCAGCTAGGACTCGAACTGGTACCTATCTGGGATGCCGGCAATGTATTCGGTGGCTTTAACCACTACTCCACAGCACCGAACCCGAGATTCTATTTTTAAATGTCAAGACAATCATGGAATGGCCTTTAATGACACCTTATCCGTGAAAATGTAAAGGACTACTCCCCAGATCTTAGCTTTGTTCCCATAATATGATTGCCCCACAGCATCTGCTCCAAGGATAAGTACCAAAACACTTTGGTTCAAAATCCTCTATCTCCTACCATTCTTTTTCTCTGTTTATGTGAGAGAAACTTACTAACTGAACTCCATTATTTTTATGATCTAAGATATTTCAAGTGTCCTCATCACTATGATGTTATTTACAAAGACTTGTTACCAAGAAACTTTTTATCCATGAAGGAAAGTGACTATGCAAATAATAGCCACACCTTACTCATGTTAAGATCCAAGAGAAGAAGCTTAATGACAGCAGGAAACTGATGTCCTGAGTTATCAACTTGTCTGGTAATTAGTAGAGTGCTTTGAATGTGATAGGTACTCACTAAAGAATTATTGAGAAAATGAATGGCAAGACACAACCACCTAGAAACCTCACTGTGGCACCAAAACTATGGCAGATATTTCTTGATTCTTCCCTTCATTAGACATCCACAGTTCATTAACTGTTCTCAGGGCTCTATTATCTCTTACCTTCTTAGTCTTTCTCCGCTAAATGTATGCCATTTGAATTCATCTGCAAAAGGAGAAAGGTGAAGAGCATTACATGCAAAAAAGAAATCAGCCAATGAAACTCGAAATATTCCTAATCTTGTCCATACAGAATGTATCAAATTTTTTCTTCTAATTTGAGCATTCTATTTATACTGCATGAGAGTGCAATAGCTTTCTTCAAGACTAGGAATGTTTTCTTTTAATATTGATGCATTTAATTTTTTAACACTGATAATTGCCTGCCTTTCCTTGCACTCCCTCTCCACTCTGATAAAAACATCAAAGGGAGGAAACCACAGAATCTTCCTTCTCTGATGATGATCTCAAGTTGTTTTTTAACATCAGTAGAAGGAGAAAAATTGGAGGCAAAAAATATTACTTTTGAGAAGTTATGACACGTTTTTGAAATTGTTCTCTCTCTTTCCTCTGACTCATTCTAAGGTATGATTCTTCTGTTATGAATCCTGCCATAGGCATCACATTCTTACTTCATTGACAACTATAATATTTGATTCTTTATATATTTTCAGCTGGGAATGTAATTATCATTGTTAAGAACTAAGCAACTGGGGCCAGCGCCGTGGCTTACTTGGTTAATCCTCCACCTGCTGCACTGGCATCCCCTATGGGTGCCGGGTGCTAGTCCCGGTTGCTCTTATTCCAGTCTAACTCTCTGCTGCGGCCCGGGAGGGCAGTGAAGGATGGCCCAAGTGCTTGGGACCCTGCACTCACATGGGAGACCAGGAAGAAGCACCTGGCTTCTGGCCTCAGATTGGCGCAGCAGCTGTAGTAGCCATTTGGGTTGTGAACCAATGGAAGGAAGACCTTTCTCTATTTCTGTCTCTCATTATCTGTATCTGTACCTGTCAAATAAATTTAAAGCAAAGAACTAAGCAACTGATAAAGGATTAATACTCAGCATCTATAAAGAATACAAGAAACTCAACAACAAAACAAACCATACAGCTAAGAAATGGGCAAAGGACTTGAGCAGGCACTATGGAAGAGAGGAAATAATGGCGAACAGACACATGGAAAAGTGTTCAGGGTCACTAGCTATCAAGGAAATACAAATAAAACCCACTGTGCAGTTTGACTTCACCCCAGTTAGAATAGCTCTCATACAGAAATCAACAAAAATATGTGTTGGCAAGGATGTGGGAAAAAAGGTACCCAAATCCACTGTTTGTGGGAATGTAAATTAGTACAGCCATTGTGGAAAACAGTATGGAAATTCCTCAGAATTCTATATATAGACCTACCATATAACCTAGCCATCCCACTCCTGGGAATTTACCCAGCGGAAATAAAATCAGCATATGAAAGAGTTATCTGTACCCCCCCTGTTTATTGTAGCTCAATTCACAATAGGTAAGATATGGAATCAACCCAGATGTTTATCAACTGATGGCTGGATAAGAATATGTGGTATAGATATACATGGAATACTACTCAGCCGTAAAAAATAATAAAATCTTATCTTTCCCAACAAAATGGATGCAACTGGAAACAATTATACTTAGTGAAATCAGCCAGTCCCAACAAGACACATATCACATTTTCCCCAATCTGTGGGAAATAATAGAGTACAAAAACTGTAATGTATATGAGCAACATTGACATTTTGAGGTTTGATCATTGTTTTCTGTCCTTGTCTCTATTGTTGGGGGAATCTGTGTGTTTCTCTTCTCACTGTTTTGAATTCTTTACATAGTGGAGGGTTAAGCTTACGATTAAAAAATAAACTTAAAGTATGTCATTGTAAAAATTAAAAGAAGGCATAAGTAAGGCAGGAGGAGGGATGACGGGAAGTATCACTTTGTTCCTAAATAATCTATATGAAATATATGAAATTTGTTCACTTTATGTAAATAAAAAATTGAAAGAAATCATGTATATTACATAAGCAAAGATTAAACTTAGGATAGTATTCTTAAAAAGGAAGTAGCACTTGGCAAATAGATCACTTAGGATCATAGGATCATCTGAGTGTTTCTATTCTAAAAGATAATGTAGAATAACAACTTAGTTTCTGTTCTTGCTCCAGGTCTTTGTAAGATTGTTCTTAGAATGATCAACACAGTGACGTCAGGACATTTACAGTTGATATTTAATTACACTTTTTCTCATTCAAAGGTATTGTTTCAGATAAGTGGTAATTACTATAAAAATAAACTTATATGAAATTGAATCGTTATCTATAATGTAAGGAAAATTTCAATGAACAAATTCCCTATCTTCTGTCTCTTTTCCAAACCTGGTAAATGCTCCTCTCTAGTTTACAGTTCTCCATGCTAAAATTAATAGTGCTAGTCCAAGTGATCTATTTCAGTTCACAATTAATCATACTGATAGGTCTAAGAATCAAAGGGATCACACAAACAAGACTAGTGTCTGCTAATACTAACTGATAGAATCAAAAAGGGAGAGAACGATCCAACATGGGAAACGGGATACACAACAGACTCATAGAATGACAGATGTCCTAAGTAGCACTCTGGCCTCAGAATCAGCCCTTAAGGCATTCGGATCTGGCTGAAGAGCCCATGAGAGTATTTTAGGCATGGAAAGCCAAGACACTCTGGCAAAAACAAAACAAAACAAAACAAAACCTAAATGAAAGATCTCTCCGAGTTGGATCCCAGTGGAAAAAACAGGGCCATCAAAGAAGGAGGTAGCTTTCTCTGAAGGGAGGAGAGAACTTCCACTTTGACTATGACCCTGTCTGAATAAGATAGAAGTCGGCAAACTCAAAAGGCTTCCATAGCCTTGGCAACTCATGACTAGAGCCTAGGGAGATTACTGACACCATAAACAAGAGTTTCAAATTGTTAAGTCAACAACAGGAGTCACTATGTACTTACTCCTCATGTGGGATCTGTCCTTAATGTGTTGTCCAATGTGAAGTAATGCTATAACTAGTACTGAAAAAGTATTTTACACTTTATGTTCTGTGTGGGTGCAAACTGATGAACTCTTTACTTAATATATACTAAATCAATCATCTGTATATAAAGATAATTGAAAATGAATCTTGATGTGAATGGAATAGGAGAGGGAGCAGGAGATGGGAGGGGTGTGAGTGGGAGGGAATTTATGGGGGGGAGCCATTGTAATCCATAAACTGTACTTTGGAAATTTATATTTTTACTAAATAAAAGTTAAAAAAATAAAATAAATAAATAAAATTAATAGTGCTTCCATTGTATAACATTAATGTTTTATTTTGCATTTCTAAATAATATGATTACTTTGAATGAATCTGTATTCTGTAAAGAATGTCATGGGACATGCTGAAAATTCTTTTATATTGTTTGAAGTCTTTGTACATGATTTAAGTGAGAATTAGAAAAGGACAGTGGTAAAGGACAGGTAAAAGGACGGTGTTTAGCAATGCATATTTCTTTTAAAAGATTCATTTACCTGAAAGTCAGAGTTACACAGAGAGAGAAGGAGAGGAGAGAGAGAGAGAGGTCTTCCATTTGCTGGTTCACTCCTCAGTTGGCCACAACAGCCACAGCTGTGCTAATCCAAAGCTAGGAGCCAGAAGCTTCTTCCAACTCTTCCACGCAGGCCCAGAGACCTAAGGACTTGGGCCATCTTTTGCTTTTCCAGGCCATAGCAGAGAGCTGGATCAGAAATGGAGCAGCTGGAACTAAAACTGGCACCCATATGGGATGCCTGCACTGCAGGCAGCAGCTTTTCCTGCTGCACCACAGTGCCAGAGCCATACAATGCAGATTTTAACATTCACATATTAGACATTTTTTTAGACAAGTAGACATGGAAGTTATTTCTGTCATTGAAAAAATTCAAAACATGAATTCCATGGTTTTCTTTTCCTACTTTTTGACTTTCTGTTAAAACCCTGAACTCATGAGTGACTGATGTGATATAGTGAATAAATCCACCTCTTGATTGCCAGAATCCCATATATATGCTGGTTTGTGTCCTGGCTGCTCCACTTTGATCTAGCGCCCTGCTAATGGCCTGGGAAATGTAGCAGAGAGTTGGAACAACTCCTTGAGCCTCTGCTACCCATGTGAGAGACAGAAGTAGCTCCTGGTCCTTGGGTTCTGGCTCCGGCTCTGGATGGCCTGGCCCGGCCATGGCGACCATGTGTGGAGTTAATCAGTGGATGGATTATCTATCTATCTATCTATCTATCTATCTTTCCCTCTTTTTCTGTAATTCTGATTTTCAAATAAATAAAACTTTTTTTTGAAAAATCTGAAATCGTGAATAGTAAAACTCGTTTGTTTTGCTTAAATATTTTAATGGCCAAATATCATTTTAATAAGCATTCTTTCTAATCAAAATGTTGCATATACTAAAGAAAATACATTTGTATATATTATTTGACAGATAGAATATTCCTCAGTTTTATCTTCTAGTTGATTAATAATTTTTAAACTTCAGTTTTATCCATTTGCAATGTATTTTCTAATAATATAGAGTATAACAGATAAAATACAACTGAAGTTGTATTCTGAGCCTCTGGTTACAGTAAGAGAAGTTAATATAAATAATTTTGGTCTCAAGTTGTGGCAATTCACTCAAAGACTTAGAATAAATTGTATGGAAATAATAATTATTTGATTACAAAAAAGACTATTTATATATCAGGTTGTCTCATTAAAATAGGGTCAATATACATGATATCCTAATGCCAACAGAATGAAAAAGCCACACATTCCACAATCTCGAATAGCTGTGAAGAAAGTTAATTCAACACTTCATCTGGTGTCCAGCATATAGTGATCAATCAGTAAGTGTCAATTAATGACTGGGCATGTGAGCAACAGTCAGAATGGGCAGACAAATGGAAAGGAGGCATTGGGGAGCAATATCTACCCACCTAAGCTTAAGGAGAATGGTTATTCTATGGTTATTCTTCAATGGTTGCAAATATATTATGGTTTTCAGTTTTTGAATGGTTGCAAACAATCTTGGAGAAACTTAACCATATGTATTGTGGGCTTCATTTGTATTTTATGTAATAAACATTATGTAGTCTGAAATGGAGCATAAAAATAAAATAAGGAAATAAGGAAATGACCATCTAGCTTAGAGTGCCTCAGGTTGAGCATTTGCCACTTTGGGGAGGTCATTTTCTTTGTTGCTCATTTGTTCCACTGTATCATTCTCACAGAGAAATGCCTTCTAAGTAATAATTTTACCAAATATTCATGTTTTTGGGCCTTTATAAACATTTTATCAAACTAGAAGTGATATTTTTTACTTCAATTGTTGGCTGAAGTTCTATGTATTTATGTTTACCATTGTATAATATACATGAAGTGATTTATGTACTCTTCTATGGTTGGATATTTGAGTTTGTTTGCTGTGGTTTATGTAGCTGTTCATTTTTGTCATTACTCTGCAATTATGAATATGCTCCTAATTTTAAGCTACACTTAAACTACATTTATGCAGGATGCTTGTTTGTTTCTCTTTTTGCTGTTGTTTTTCCTAGAAAAGTGCTTGGGTTGTAATAAATGCTTAATAAATGCTTTTCCTTGTTCTTATTGTTCAGAATAAAATATAACCCTTACATTTTATGTAATTACCTAATGTTCATTTACAACAAGTTTCCAATTACATATAATTTTGATGACATACATCCTGTCATAGTTTATTTTGTTCTGCTATAGCAGAATACCTGATACCGGTTAATTCACAAATACTAATAATATATTTATTTATTTATGGCTGGAAGCTAGAAGGTTCAAGGTCAAAGACCTTGCATTTTGTAAGAGCCTTCTTGCTGCATTGTCCCATAGCAAAGAGAGAGAGAGAGGAATGGAACCAAATATACCTTTATCAATAAATGCACTTCAATGATAACTATTTAATTCCTGTGATAACAGCTTGATGGATACATGAAATCTGAACCCTCATGAGCTATCATTTCTTAAAGGTCCCTCGTTTTAACACTGTTGCATTGAAAATTAAGTTTCCAATGCGTGGACTTTGGGAGAGTTAGAAAGTCAAAATACTACTGTGCCCAACAGAATAAGAAAACTTATGTTTTTTTTATACCTTTTAAAGTTGATGTCTTTTAAAATAAATCATTAGGTGACTTAGCTATTGGGAAGATAAAACAGGATAATAAAAAAATGCCAAAAGTAACAGTAATGAATTACAACATATTTTGTGTGGCAAGGATTATTTAATTAGAAACAAGCCTCTCTTTATGAATAATTTAGTATTACTAAAATAGACATAAAATATAAGCAAAAATGATGTAAAGTGTGGTATATTTGCATACTGACATTTTATTTTAAGATTTATTTATTTATTTAAGATGTAGAGTTACAGAGAGAGCAAAAGACAGAAAGAAGGGTCTTCCATTTGCTGGCTCACTCCTCAACTGGCTGTAATGGCCAGAGTTGAGCCAATCAGTAATAAGGAGCAGGAGCTTCTTCCAGGTCTCCCACATGGATGCAGGGGTCCAAGCACTTGGGCAATCTTCTACTGCTTTCCCAAGCCTATGCAGAGAGCTGGATCAGAAGAGGAGCAGCTGGGACTCTAACCAGCGCCCATATGGGATGCTGACTCTGCAGCCGGAGGCTTAGCCACCTACATCACAGCACTGTCTTCTATATGTTGACATGTTAAATTTACTTTGCAATATTTCCCTTTTAAAGCATCTGATAGAATTCATGTACTATTTTTCTCCACCATAATTTATGTATTAAATCCAGAAAACAGGTATTTTTTAATTAGGAAATTTATATTTTGTCTCTTGAAATAATATTTCTATTTCACTTCTCTCATAGATTTTTATCCTAATGCACTATATAGGAAGATATTTAAAAGAGTTCACAGAGAAGATTCCAAGATGGTTGAATAGGGAAAAGACAAGCTGATTTTGACCAGGAGAATACAACAGTATGAAAGCCGAGGAAATGCATTCTCAGGGAAAAGTTTGCAGTGGAAATTCTACAGAAAGATGAGAAACATCATGGAGCAGTGCGGAAAATACAGACACCCAACAGTGAGTGGAGACACCACCCACAACTCTTGCAGCCAGCGTATGGAAGAGATGCAAGCTTCTGAGAGCAAGGTAAGGGCAGACTGGGACAGCTGGTGGCACTGGTGCTACCGCCTGAGAGAGAAGCCTGCAAGTCACACTGACTTTGTGTCCAGCCTGCAGCCCTAGCTGGTGGGGGGAGGGCACCCAATCAAGTGAAGGAAAAGCACATTTCTTCCTCCCCTTCCCCACAAGGATACTTGGCAATCAGTAGGGAGAAAGTACCATCTTGTGCCAGTAGAGGCAGCAGGGGCTCTCACATGCGTTTCATCAGAGGATTTTACCAGAGGGAAAAATCCACATTCTCCACTGACTTCTAATCTGGCTGGAAGAGTTGGCTGAGGGCTGGGAACCCACTTAAGGTT
Organism: Oryctolagus cuniculus; assembly: GCF_051225735.1. Taxonomy (NCBI): domain Eukaryota; kingdom Metazoa; phylum Chordata; class Mammalia; order Lagomorpha; family Leporidae; genus Oryctolagus; species Oryctolagus cuniculus. The sequence goes on from NC_142870.1 coordinate 65,722,195, forward strand.
ATGAGGTGCTCCCATCCCCCCAGCCTAACAGGAGCTCCAGGGCTCAAACTGACAAGGCAGAGCACCCACAGGCAGCTGCTCTGGGAATATCTCTGCTCTCTCTGTGGATGGGGTAGGCCCAGAGAGCTGAGTAAATACTCTGCGCCCCATTACTGTGGGAGCCTTGTGTACTGTAAATATGAGAATTTAGTGACTATATGATAGAACCTGGGGTATAGCTGGGTCTTTGGGCAATCAATGTGTTTGGTTGCAGAAGCTCAGAGATCCCTGACTTCCTGAGGTATGTCATTGCAGAGGGTTCTCTGCTCACAGTGAGGACTGCACAGATCCTTAGTGTAGTTCATGCACGTGTGTGGTGGGGCTTGTATCCAGCATGGGCGACCCACGTGCATTGATCACCTTGGAATAGAGGAAGTGAGGTTGTGAATATACCAATAGGCATGATCATACCCTTGGCCCTGCTGATAATAGAGGAGATCTACCACACCCAATTTGGATGTCACCCTGGATTCTCACCCCACCCTTCAACACTGACCAGAGCTCCCTACACAAACTCAGCACACGCCTCTGGATATCTACTGAAGGAGCAGACATTTCACTGGGACACAGAAGCATAGTTTAAAGATAAAATTCATCAGCAAAGCAATCATAAAGCACTTCCCAATATCTAAAACTAAATGCAGAAATAAAAGATAGAAAACAAAGAAGACAACATTACTCCCCTAAAGGAACACAGCACTTCAATATTAGAATGTGAAGATGAAATGCCTGAAAATGAATCAAAAGAATGATCATTAAATTACTCAGAAACACAGAAAAACGAATTCATGATAAATAAATCCATACTAGATATGGCATAAAAATTTTGCCAAGAGATTGAAATGTTGAAGATCAATCAAAATGAAATACTAGAAATGAAGAACTCAATATGTCGAATAGAAAATACAGTGGAAAGACTCAACAACAGACTTGGTGAGGCAGAAGGAAGAATTCTGAGCTAGAAGAAAAATGCTGGGATATATCTAAGTCAGACAAATAAAAGAAGAGGAAAAGATATAAAAACAAAATAATATTGGAGATTTATGGGCTGCTATCCAAAAGGCAAACATACATGTCTTTTTTTCTTTTAAGATTTATTTATTGATTTGAAAGGCAGAGTTACAGAGAGGCGGAGGCAAAGGCAGAGGCAGAGACAGAGAGAGAGAGAGAGGTCTTCTATCCCTTGCTCACTTCCTGAATGGCTAAAATAGCTGGAGCTGTGCCAATCTGAAGCCAGGAACCAGGAGCTTCTTCCATGTCTCCCACATGGGTGAAGGGGCCCAAGCACTTGGACCATCTTCTACTGCTTCCCAGGTCATAGCAGAGAGCTGGATTGGAAGAGGAGCAGCTGGGACTTGTACCAGTGCCCATATGGGATGCCGACACTGCAGGCTGCAGCTTTATGCACTATGCCACAGCACCATCCCTCAAACATACATGTCTTAAGAGTCCCTGAAATCTTGGAAAGGGAGAATGGCCTTGAAGGCTTATTCAGTGAAATAATTACAGAAAACTTACCTAATTTGGAGAAATAAAGGGGCATCCAAATATAGGAAGCACACAGAACTCCTAATAGACCTGATCATAAAATATCTGATCATGACACATAATGGTCAAATTTCAACTGTAAAACATAAAGAAAAGATTTCTGAAACGTGCACAAGAGAAATGCCAGATTAACTTCAAAGGATCCCCAATTAGACTCACAGCTGATTTCTCATCACAAATCATACAGACTAGGAGAGAAGCAGTTCAAGTCCTAAAAGAAAGAAACTATCAAGCCATAATACTGTACCCAGCAAAGAAAACCTACTAGTAAAAGTACAACAGATATCCAAAGCAATCAATAGGAATATTAATGGAAAAATAGCACGGACAATTTGTTACTTTTCAATAATAACCTAGAATGTAAATGATCTAAATTTTCCAATTGAGAGAGACAGACTGGTTGAGTGGATTAAAAAATAAGACCCTCTATTACTGCCTATAAGAAACCTACCTTGACAAAAAGATACATTTAGAATGAAAGTAAAAGGATAGAAGAGATTCCATGCTAGTGGAAAGCAAAAACAAGCAGGCAAAGCCATCCCAATACTAAAAAATAGACTTTAACACAAAAACTGTTAAAATAGACAAAGAAATGTATTATGTAATGATTAAGGAATAAATTCTTCAAGATGTGACTATACTAACGTACCTGCACAGAAGGCTATACCTGGCCATTTAAAACAAATGTTAATGGATCTAATGGGGGATATAGACTCCAATACAAGAGTAATGAGGGACTTCAACACTCAGCTTTCATCAATGGACAGATAAATTACACTATGAAACTAAAAAAGGATTAATGTTTACAATCTATAAAAAGATCAAGAAACTCAACAGCAACAAAACAAACAATCTAGTTAAAAATGGGCAAAGGGCTTGAACAAGCATTTTTCAGGAGAGGAAATTCAAGTGGCCAATGGACACATAAAAAATGTTCAGGATCACTAGCCATCAGGGAAATGTAAATCAAAAAGGCAATGAGGTTTTACTTCACCGCAGCTAGAATGTCTGGGGAAAAAGGTACCCAAACCACTCCTGGTGGGAATGTAAACTGGTACAGCCGTTATGGAAAATACCTAAGAAATCTGAATATTCTTAGGTATGGAGATACCTAAGAAATCTGAATATTGATCTACCATATGACCCAGCCATCACACTCTTGAAAATTTACCCAAACCAAAAGAAATCAGCACATGTAAGAGTTTTCTGTACTCAGATGTTTATTGCATTCAAACACAACAGCTAAAATATGGAATCAACCCAGATATCCATCAACTGAGGACTTCATAAAGACTTATGGTATACATTGGTTGAACTCTTAAATTAACACACACAACTATTCTTAGTCATTTAAATTTAATTGAAAAGTGCTCCCTGTTAAATATAACATAAGAGTGGGAATAAGAGAGGGAGGAGATGTACAGTTTGGTACATGCTCACTCGTCTTACCCCTAATGGTAGAGCTAGAATTGTACCAGGGGATTCCAATTCAATCCCATCAAGGTGTCTTGTACCAATGTCATCTTACTTGTTAAAGTGATCAGTTTAAGTTCATAATTGATCAAAAAGATAGGATTAAGTGTCAAAGGGATTACATAAATAGGACCGGTGTCTGCAAATAATTGATAGAATTAAAAAGGAGAGAATGATCCTACATAGGAAGCAGGATATACAGCAAACTCATAGAATGGCAAAAGCCCTAAACAGCATTCTGGCCTCAGAATCAGCCCTTAAGCCATTCAGATCTGGCTAAAAAGCCCATGAGAGTTTCGCATGCATGGAAAGCCAAGACATTGTGGCAAAAAATATGAATGACCTAAATGACCTAAAAGATCTCTGTGAGTGAGATCCCAGTGGAAAGATCAGAGTTGGTGAACTCAAGAGGCTTCCATAGCCTTGGCAGCTCATGACAAGAGCCTTGGGTAATTACTGACGTCACAAATAAGAGTGTCAATTGTTAAATCAACAACAGAAGTCACTCTGCACCTGCTCCCCATGTAGGATCTCTGTCCTTAATGTATTGTACTATGTGAATTAACGGTAAAACTACTATTCAAACAGTACTCAATACTTTGTGTGTCTGTGTGGGTGCAGTCTATTGAAATCCTTTACTTAGTATACACTAAGTTGATCTTCTGTACATAAAGATAATTGAAAATGAATCTTGATGAAGAATGAGATGGGAGAGGGAGTGGGAGATGAGATGGTTGCAGGTGGGAGGGAGATTATGTGGGGAAAAGCTGCTATAATCCAAAAGTTGTACTTTGGAAATTTATATTTATTAAATAAAAGTTGAAAAAATACATAAAAATCAATAGCCTTTGTATACACAGACAATGCTATGGCTAAGAAAGAAATAAATTTTTAGATCATTCCCATTCACAATAGCTACAAAAAGTTTAAATACCTTGGAATAAATGTAATTAAGGTTGTAAAAGATTTCTCCAATTAAATTACAAGACATTAAAAACAAAATACAAGACACAAAAATGGATAAAAATCTTCATGTTTGTGGATTGGAAGCAATATCAAAATATCTGTACTACCACAAGCAATTTACAGATTCAAGGTGATCCCAATCAAAGTACCAAAAACATTCTTCTCAAATCTAGAAAAAAATGATGCTAAAATTCATGTGGATACACAAGAATCCCTGAATACTTATCTTTAATAACAAAAACAAAACTAGAGGTATCACAATGCCAGATTTCACGATACTACAGAGCAGTTATAATGAAAATACCCTGGTACTGGAATAAAAACAGACAAATAGACCAATGGAACAGAGTTGAAACCCCAGAAATTAATCCAAACATTTACATCTAACTAATTATTTGATAAAATAGGTGAAATAAATCCTTGAAGTAAGAACAGTTTCTTCAACAAATGATACTTGGAAAATTGGATCTACACATGCTAAATATGACCCAAGACTCCTACCTTACACCTTATATTAAAATCAACTCAAAATTGATAAAGGATATAGATCTATGACCTGATAGCCTCAAATTACTACAAGAAAACATAAAATGAGCTCAAGAAACTGAACAATAATAAAACATATAATCTAGTTGAGAAATGAGCAAAGGACACGAACAGATATTTTTCAAAGGTTAAAATTCAAATGGCAAACAGACATATGAGAAATGCTCAGGATAACTAGCTGTCAGGGAAATGCAAATAAAAACTGCAATGCAGTTTCATTTCACCCTGGTTACAATGGCTCTCATCCCAAAATTAAAAAACAGTAAATGCTGTTGGAGTAAATGGTGGTGGGAGTGGGACTCTAATTCACTATTAATGAGAATGTTAACTAGTACAACCATTACGTCAGAGTATAAGGAGATTACTCAGATTTCCTAAAATAGATCTACCATGACCCAGTCATCCCAGTCCTGGGAATTTACCCAAAGGCAATGAAATCAATGAATTGAAGTTAATTGTATCTCCATGCTTACTGCTATTCAATTCACAATAGGTAAGTTATGCAATCAACCTGATTTCAATAAGCTGATGTATGGAAGAAGAAAATGTGGTATATTTACACTATTGAAAACTACTCAGCAATAAAAAGAATGAAATCCTGTCATTTGCAACAAAATGGATGCATCTGTAAACAATTATGCTTGGTTAAATAAGCCAGTCTCAAAAAGACAAATATTATAAAATTTTTCTGATATGTGGTGAATAATATAGAATAGAATAAAAATGGATAGGAATGAAATGTCACTTTGGGGTATGATTGCCATTTTTAGCTGGTGTTTGTATTTCTATGGAACTTTGATCTTTCTACTTTTTATTTGTTTTTAATATTATGATTAGTTTCAAAATAAGCCTGTGACTATAGAATGAATTAAATTTTAAAAAATCCAAAATCAATATTGATTAATAAGGATTTTAAGGTATTCAAAAAAAGAGTTCACAGGAAAATTAAATCAAAAAGTTTATGTTGATGCAAAAAATTTAAACTTTTTTTTCTGGATTTATTCATCATAATAATTATTATCAGTTCACGAACTAGTAAAGCTATTTCACCAAATAAGCTTGTAACATTATTTTGAAATGCTTCTCTTGAGATTTGTGGGATTTCTTTTTTTCTATATATTTCTCATCCTCGGATGACTACCATCTACTAGTGAAATGAAACAAGAACCAATGGAAATTCATAGTAAAATACAGTGTTAGGCAACCAATAAGTGCAAGGCTTACATACACTTTTGCAAGGACCATTGTTAGAAACATATTGTGTGTGTGATAGCATACTTTCTAGTCCTGTAGAACAAATCAACATCCATAAAGGATATTTATTATTAAGTAAAAGACAATAAAGTTGTAAAATGTCTGGTCACTTGCTGGGAGCAAAATACAAGGAAATGTTTCTTCAGTGAATAATAAGTAGTTAAAAAATATAGGCTCTGTTTTACCTGCAATGTATGCCTCATTTTCAAAGATGGAATGCTGATGTATCAAAATTAAGCATAAACATTATAACCCTAAATCACCTGAACTTGTGCAAAATATGCATTTGAGACAGTCTCAAGCTCAGGGCATTATGGTTGGATCACATTGTTTTAATTTAGGGCACTGTTTTACACATTTAATTATAAGATACATATACCAATAAGGCATGTACCCCTTGTTGTGTGTGTTATTCTGTTTGACATTTCTTATTCTCACTCTTATTTGCTTTGCTCTCTTGGTCAAAGGGCTTCCCTTAAGTACAATGCATTCTTCCACAATTAAAATAAATGGAAAAATGAGAACCATTAAACAAAAATTGTCATCACACTGACCATGCCACTTAACAATATACATACATTTTCTGCAGTCAAATATGATATGTGTGTACGGGGACAGGTAAGTATTTCTAATATCCCTATTTATCTTTAAAAATGCATATTTATATGTCAAACTGAAAACACAAAGCCATACACCTGGGATGATGCTACAGTCTTTAAAAGAGAATTCTTAGACCCAATATTTTTCCTCAATTGGGTTTCAATATTTCCAGGGTTACAAATATACTTAAAAGACTTGATAGCCTTTCTTATGTTTATTTGGCTTAATTAATTCTCTAAAGCGTGATATCAATGCAAACCTTTTTTTATAAATTTTTCTGTCAGGCTGTTTACATTTATTGTTTTATAGAATCCTATATTTTAATAGTTATCTTATTAGATATGTTTAGATATGTTAAGCATATCTTTTTTTTTTTTTGACAGGCAGAGTGGACAGTGAGAGAGAGAGAGAGAGAGAGAGAGAAAGGTCTTCCTTTGCCATTGGTTCACCCTCCAATGGCCACCGTGACCGGCGCGCTGTGGCCGGCGCACCGCGCTGATCCGAAGGCAGGAGCCAGGAGCCAGGTGCTTCTCCTGGTCTCCCATGGGGTGCAGGGCCCAAGCACTTGGGCCATCCTCCACTGCACTCCCGGGCCACAGCAGAGAGCTGGCCTGGAAGAGGGGCAACCGTTGAATTTGGCAATTTTTCATATATGTTATGGAATATTTTGATAAAAAGAAATTCCCATTTTAATCAATCTAAACCTTTTTTACTTTAATAAATAGAATTTTGTTTGCAGTGAAAAATCCTTTTCTATTCAGTTTATGATGACAGCTCCTTTTATTTTTCTAACCATTTCTAATTTCACTTTATTTCTTTTTTTAAGGCTAATAAGTATATTTTTTATAGATTTATTTATTTTACTTGAAAGTCACAGTTACACAGAGAGAGGAGAGACAGAGAGAGAGAGAGAGAGAGGTCTTGCATCTACTGGTTTACTCCCCAGTGGCCGCAATGGCCGGAGCTGCGCTGATCTGAAGCCAGGAGCCAGGAGCTTTTTCCAGATCTCCCACATGGGTGCAGGGGCCCAAGCACTTGGGCCACTTTCCACTGCTTTCCCAGGCCAAAGCAGAGAGCTGGATCGGAAGTGGAGCAGCTGGGTCTCAAAGTGGTGCCCATATGGGATGCCCGCACTGCAGGCGGCTGCTTTACCCACTACAACAGAGTGACGGCCCCATTACATTTAAGTCTTTAATCCATCTGGAATTTATTTTTATGTGGTTTTCAATATAGATCCAATTTCAGTTCTTTAGATCATTATCCAGAACTGTTTACTGTTTAGTGCATCTCTTGCCTAATGATCTATATCAGTAACTATTGTATATCATGTTCAGGTGTGTGTGTGTGTTTATGTGTGTGTATGTGTGTGTGTGTATTTTTCTTTTATTCATTGTGTCTTTGCAAATGCCACTTTCTCTTTACTACTATTACTACCCTTTTATAATATCTATGGCAGATATAGCACAGGGCCAGTGGTGCAATGGATAATATCTACAGCAGATTTAAAAGAGGAGAGCGTTTCTTAACACACGTCCATGTGATGGAAGATTCTGTTTCCTACCACAAGAAATTGTGCTGCTCTATGGTTGCACAACATTGGAACACAGCTCCAAAACTAGACTTAAGGATACCTGGAAGTTGCCAGTGTGATCTGAGCAATCTCTGTGCCACCCACGTGGGCAAAGTGTCCTGCAGGAAAGGCCAGATGGCAAGGGTTTAAATTGTATGGAGAATGGACGGGGGAAGCTAAATCCACCCTGCTGGATATTCCTGCTAAGGTATCAGACATTTGGATTAAGCTGTCCTGGACCCCCCAGATCAATTAGCACCCAGCTAAGTACCACTGTAGGACTCCATTGATACCTCAAGCCTCAGAGAAACAAAATAACTTAGTTGTGATGGTGTCCTAATATGTCAATTGTGCACAGCAGCTTCAGCCTCCACCTAGGGAGTCCTTACCTGCACACGGTTTTTCCTTGCTGATTTCCTATCTCACAGACATTGGATTTACTTATCCAGCCCAAATTGTATAAGCCTATTCCTTAGAGTAAATAAATATCTTTAATAACTTCCAGTTGGACCTGATGCTGCTCTGATTGAAACTTTTAGTGTTATACTACAAATATCAAATTATCCACCCCTGAAATCAAGAGAGTAATAAAATAGTTGTTTTAAGCCATAAAATTTTGGGATCATTTGATCAAAAGCAATAGAAAACCAAAATAATATTTAATAAAAATATTTAACTTTCTTTAATATTTTAATGAATATTGAAGCAATTCTTGCTTTTAATTTTTCACACAAATATTGAAATTAGATAATCCATCTATTAATATTTTTAATGGCATTGAATTGTATCCATAGACTAATTTTAGTAGAACATTGTTATAATAAATTCTTCCTGGCCACCTATACCTCTAATTCTTTTATGTTTCTTAATAATGTTTTAAATTTAACCTTAAAATATTATAAATTTTTGCCATATTTTTATGTTTTTTTATTTTTTGTTATTATACATGTAGGCATTTAATTAAAATATTAATTGCTATGGATGAAAAATGACAAATATATCAATCTTTATTTCTACAATCATTTTCACCTCATTAATTTCCATGTTACCTTTTTTTGTCCTGTTTACTTCAATATGATAATATTGTCCATTTTCACTCCCTTCCCACTTCCCTTCCTTTCTCTTCATGAACTCTAAGTGGAAGGTGGATGAAGACAAAAGGATGATTTCAAATTTACCCCTGAACTTATCCCTGGGGAAGACTGGCAAACGGATGTCATAGATCTTTCCTGTCATTCTTCTCCTCTTTGTATATCCTGTGCTGCATTCCTTTTATCTACCTTTTTTGTACCCAATGTTCTCATGTGGAGATAGTCTTAGGGGAATTTAAACTCATAACATTGATAGTAAGGAATTTTTGGCTTCTATGATGTTAGTAGCTGTTTACTAATTGCTAAGTGTGTGTGTGTGTGTGTGTGTGTATGTGTGACTCAGCCAATGTACTTCTCTTTCAATTGATGTTTGAGATTCCCCCATCACAATTAGGCGTTCTATATTGCCTCTTCTCAAAATGGGAGGGGCTTATGTAAATACGTCAAGAGGTAGAATATGATGAGAGGATGTATTTGACTTTTGTGGACAGATCATTAAAGACAGCATGGATTCTATCTGGCTGTCTGTAAACACTTGCCATTGGAATCATCCATCATGCTGCAACAGCCGAGTCCACACAGAGAAGTTCATATGAGTTTTCTCACTCACTGCTCCATTTAGGCAACCAAAATAAACCCATTAACACGAGAATGAATAAGTCTTCAGTTTACTAGTCTCTAGCCATTGGTAAGCCATCCATACTGTCTTGTCTGAATTTCTTGACCACAGAAAATTTGAGAAATAATAAATGATTATTGTTTTTTAAAAATGCCATTTACATTAACTGGTATATTGTCCATTCATCATGATTTTTATTTGAGTAAAAATGCAATGTTTAATCCAAATGCATAAATCTCTAATAGTAACATTTACATTGCAGAGAGAGCTATATAGAATAAAGTTCTGAGAATGAATATCCTGAACATGATATAGTAGCGTTTACTTGAAAATAAATAAATTTGCCTTATTATCCTGTACATGTCTGTTTTATAGAGTGATTCTGGGTCTATTCTTAATATTCCTGTGTTTCAATTGCATTATCTATAAACAGATTAGAATGCCCACCTGCTATGTTGTAGTTCTGATTTTAAAAAATCATGGTTATCGACCATCTGTAAGAACACTTTAAGGATAATAGGCCCCAAATACATGTTATATTCCTCCCTATTCCAAGTTACCTTCAATTCTGTTGGATCTTCTTTCCAGTACTGGAGAAATCTCTTCTATTTGATCTTCAGTCACTCACAAGGGTTACAGATGGTGAAACGTTAAATAGATGGATGTTCTAAGGGTTTTTCTTTCACACATGCGATAAGAATAAGAAATATATGCATACACACACATATATATATATCAGGCCATATATATGTGTATATATATATTATGACATATATATATACATATACATATATATGTATATCAAGCCATGAGTGGCAAAATTCACTTAAATATTTGTAATTTCTTATCTTTCTTTTTTAGTGTTTTGCACTAATCTTAGCAGTCTATTTATTTCTCAGGTATTTTATTATTTAGGTATAATTTACATGCTAATCAAGGCTTAATATAACAAGTACTTTTTCTTTTTTTTTAAAGATTTATTTTATTTACTTGAAAGACAGAGTTACAGAGAGGTAGAGACAGAGAAAGAGGTCTTCCATCTGCTGGTTCACTCTCCAAATTGTCCCAACAGCCAGAACTGCGCAGGCCTGAAGCCAGGAACCAGGAGCTTCTTCCTAGTCTCCCACATGGGTGCAAGGGTCCAAGGACCTGGGCCATCTTCTACTGCTTTCCCAGGCCATAGCAGAAAGCTGGATGGAAAGAGGAGCAGCTGGGACTAGAACCGGCGCCAATATGGGATGCCAACACTTCAGGCCAGGGCTTTAACACATTGTGCCACAGTGCCGGCCCCACAAATACTTTTTCTTTTATAGTTCATTCTTACTGCATTTTATCTAAGAATCTGATTACATTAATTATGTCAAAATATTTTTTTTGTAGCTCTATATTTATATTCAAGAGTCAAATCTGACAGTTTGCTTATTGTGTGTAGTAGGAAAGAGCATTCAAGCTTATACTAACATGGAAACAGTAATAAACAAGATGGTAGGTTTTGGGCAGTTTTATATTCTGATAACAGTGAAATTCTCCTATCTTCAGTGTCTCTTCAATCTGATTTGATGAGTGTATGTCAGATTACAGGGTGATTTCATTTCCTCAGAAACTTTCCTTATTCCCTTATCAATCATTGTTCCTTTCCATAACAACCATGATACGTATTTTAGAATGTTTATATACATGCATACATGTATTGCATCTGAATTATTTCAGTTACCAAATCATGTTTTTGAAATTTGCTCATGGGGCCGGTGCTATGGTACAGCAGGTAAAGCCACCGCCTGCAGAGTCAGCATCCCATATGGGCAACAGTTCAAGTCCCGGCTGCTCCTCTTCCCATCCAGCTGTCTGTTATGGCCTGGGAAAGCAGTAGAAGATGGCCCAAGTCCTTGGGCCCCTGCACCCACGTGGGAGACCCGGAAGAAACTCCTGGCTCCCAGCTTTGGATTACTGCAGCTTTGGCTGTTGAGGACAATTGGGGAGTGAACCAGCGCATGGACGACCTCTCTCTATGCCTCTGCCTCTCTGCAACTCTTGCCTTTCAAACAAATAAATAAACCTTTTGCTTTTTTTTTTTAGAAATTTGCTAATGTTTTTGAACCATTAGTTTATTTTTATTGCTAAGTAGTACTTCTTCTTTTTATTTTTATTTAATGAATATAAATTTCCAAAGTACAGAATATGGATTACAATGGCTTCCCCCCCATAACGTCCCTCCCACCCGCAACCCTCCCCTTATCCACTCCCTCTCCCCTTCCATTCACATCAAGATTCATTTTCAATTCTCTTTATATACAGAAGATCAGTTTAGCATACATTAAGTAAAGATTTCAACAGTTTGCTCCCACACAGAAACATAAAGTGAAAAATACTGTTTGAGTACTAGTTATAGCATTAAATCTCAATGTACAGCACACTAAGGACAAAGATCCTACATGAGGAGTAAGTGCACAGTGACTCCTGTTGTTGACTTAACAAAATGAGACTCTTGTTTATTGCATCAATAATCACCCTAGGCCCTTGTCATGAGCTGCCAAGGCTATGGAAGCCCCCTGAGTTCACTGACTCTGATCATATTTAGACAAGACCATGGTCAAAGTGGAAGTTCTCTCCTCCCTTCAGAGAAAGCTACCTCCTTCTTTGATGACCCATTCTTTCCACTGGGATCTCACTCACAGAGATCTTTCATTTAAGTTGTTTTTTTTTTTTTTTTTTTTTTTTTTTTTTTCCCAGAGTGTCTTGGCTTTCCATGCCTGAAATACTCTCATGGGCTTTTCAGCCAGATCTGCATGACTTAAGGGCTGATTCTGAGGCCAGAGTGCTGTTTAGGACATTTGCCATTCTATGGGTCTGCTGTGTATCTCACTTCCCATGTTGGATCATTCTCTCCCTTTTTTATTCTATCAGCTAGTATTTGCAGACACTAGTCTTGTTTATGTGATCCCTTTGGTTCTTAGTCCTATCATTAGGATCAATTGTGAACAGAAATTGATCACTGGGACTAGTGAGATGGCATTGGTACATGCCACCTCGATGGGATTGAATTGGAATCCCCTGGTATGTTTCTAACTCTACCATTTGAGGTAAGTCAGCTTGAGCATGTCCCGAATTGCACATCTCCAGAATAGGAAGGGAGCACACTGATAGTCCAGGGAGAGACAGTTTAATAAAAGTGGAGATACTGCAGGTTCAAGGAAGAGTAGGGGAGGAAACAGCAAAAGAAACTCTTCCGGAACGCGTGACTCACAGCGGACCTGCGTGGAGAGCGTGGGAGCCCACAGTTCGGGACACCAGCAGCAGACTCAACACACCAGCACTGGAACGCGAGGTGAGCCGAACCTCAATAGCCCGAGACACCGGCAGGCAAGCGGAGGGAGGAGACTAGAGGGAACGACCCCCGGGGGGGGGGGGGAAAGTTCACCAGGCTAACTGGAAGAGAGAGAGAGAGAGAAAAAAAAAAGGTGACTGGTATGGACATGGTTTCTCTCTCTCCACTCACCTCTCAAGGGCGAGCAGGACAAAGAGAAGGCGCCATCTTGGACATACGTCATAAGAAGAGCGACCTCAGGTCTGCACCGGCACTGAGCCTAGCAGAAAAACCTGACTCTGGGTGGGGCGAATTAACAGGAGCTTAGGACCCAGTAAATTTGTGGCGCTACTGAACTGAGACTGTGAAAAAAGAGACAGTGGGGCAGAGAACTCACGGAAATCACGCAAGTACTCTCCACAGATGCTACAATTCCGTAACTTTGGCAACCCAGTGGGAGACTGAAGGAGAATTTGAGCCCACTCTGAGGGCAGAACAGATTTCCTGTGTGGTCCTTGGGAAAGAGCTTCCGATCTCTGGCTCCTGTGGGTATATCATTTGCCTGCTAACTACCTCCAACTTCGTTCAGCTGTGTGGAATTACTTCTCTTTTGAATCAAAAAAAGAAAGAGAGAGAGATCTACGATGCCTAACCTGGGAGTGTCACCTTTGGCACACCAAACAGAGCTCTCAGGCCACACCCATCTCAACCCTCTAAGGCTCCATCAAAAACAGACAGTCCACTTAATCTAGAGTCATAGTATAACAAGAAAAAGCACCACAGTGAAGAAACCAAATATCTCCAATATGCCAAAAAGCAAACGCAAAAACCGAGGTAATAAAAACAAGGAAGTCACCATGATGCCCCCAAATAAAAAAAACACCCCAATTCAAGATTTTGAAGATTATGAGATAGAAGAAATTCAAGAAACAGATCTCAAAAAATTGATAAGAACACTAAGAAGTTCTCAAAAACAAATTCTTGAACTACAGAAATCCTTAATGGACAAGATAGAAAATCTCTCTCGTGAAAATGAAATATTAAGGAGGAATCAAAATGAAACGAAACAACTAGTACAACAGGAAACTGTGATAGTGACGAGAAATCATAATGAAGTGAAGAATTCAATAGATCAAATGAAAAACACAATAGAGAGCCTTACAAACAGAATGGGTGAAGCAGAAGAGAGAATATTGGACTTAGAAGACAGAGAACAGGAAATGGTACAGTCAAACCAAAGAAAAGAAGAGAAAATTAGAAATCTAAAACATATTGTCAGGAATCTTCAGGATACTATTAAAAAACCCAACATTCGGGTTCTAGGAGTTCCTAAAGGCATGGAGAGGGAGAAAGGATTAGAAGGCCTTTTTAGTGAGATATTAGCAGAAAATTTCCCAGGTTTGGAGAAGGACAGAGAAATCCTAGTACAGGAAGCTCACAGAACCCCTAATAAACACGACCAAACGAGATCCTCACCACGACACGTTGTAATTAAACTCTCCACAGTGAAACATAAAGAAAAGATCCTAAAATGTGCAAATGAGAAATGTCAGATTACTCTCAGAGGATCTCCAATCAGACTCACAGCTGACTTCTCATCAGAAACCCTACAAGCTAGGAGAGAATGGCGAGATGTAGCCCAGGTACTAAGAGAAAAACTGCCAGCCCAGAATATTATATCCTGTTAAGCTATCATTTGTGAATGAAGGTGAAATAAAGACCTTTCATAGCAAACAGAAATTGAATGAATTTGTCACCACTCGTCCAGCCCTGCAAAAGATGTTTAAAGATGTGTTGCAAACAGAAACACAGAAACACGGTCATCAATATGAAAGAAGGTAAAGGAAGGAAACCTCACAGCAAAAGATCACAGGGAATTCAAAGCATATATTAGAACTTATCTTTGGCAAATGGCAGGGCAAAGTTACCACTTATCATTAGTCACATTGAACGTGAATGGCCTGAACTGTCCAGTTAAAAGACACCGATTGGCTGATTGGGTTAAGGAACAAAACCCATCTATTTGCTGCTTACAAGAAACCCATCTTTGCAACAAAGATGCATACAGACTGAAAGTGAAAGGCTGGAAAAAGATATACCATGCCAACAGAAATGAAAAAACAGTGGGCGTATCCACCTTAATATTGGACAACATAAATTATAAACAAAAACTGTTAAGACAGACAAAGAGGGGCACTATATAATGATTAAGGGATCAATTCAACAGGAAGATCTAACAATTATCAATGTATATGCACCTAACTACAGGGCACCAGTTTATCTAAAAGATTTGTTAAGGGACTTAAAGGAGAGTTAGACCCCAATACAACAGTACTGGGGGACTTCAATGCTCCACTCTCAGAAATAGACAGATCAACAGGACAGAAGATCAACAATGAGACAATAGATTTAAAAAACACTATAGCCCAAATGGATCTAACAGATATATACAGAACTTTCAACCCTACAGCTAAAGATTTTACATTCTTCTCAGCAGTACATGGAACCTTCTCTAGGACTGATCACATACTAGGCCATAAAGCAAATCTCAGCAAATTCAAAAGAATTAGAATCATACCATGCAGCTTCTCAGACAATAAAGGAATGAAGTTGGAAATTAGCAACTAAGGAGTCCCTAGAGCAAACGCAAACATATGGAGATTGAACAACATGCCCCTGAATGAACAATGGGTCATAGAAGAAATTAAAACAGAAATCAAAAATTTTCTGGAAGTAAATGAGGATAACAGTACAACATACCAAAACTTATGGGATGCAGCAAAAGCGGTGTTAAGAGGAAAGTTTATATCAATAGGTGCCTACATCAAGAAATTGGAAAGGCACCACATAGATAAACTTTCAATTCACCTCAAGGATCTAGAAAACCTACAGCAAACCAGACCCAAATCTAGTAGGAGAAGAGAAATAATTAAAATCAGAGAAGAAATCAACAGGACTGAATAAAAAAAAAAAAAAAAACATTACAAAAAATCAGCCAAACGAGGAGCTGGTTTTTTGAAAAAAAAAGAAAAAACAAAATTGACACCCCATTGGCCCAACTAATTAAAAAAAGAAAAGACCCAAATCAATAAAATCAGAGATGAAAAAGGAAACGTAACAACAGACACCACAGAAATAAAAAGAATCATCAGAAATTACTACAAGGACTTGTATGCCAGCAAACAGGAAAATCTATCAGAAATGGATAGATTCCTGAACACATGCAACCTACCTAAATTGAACCAGGAAGACATCGAAAACCTAAACAGACCCATAACTGAGACAGAAATTGAAACAGTAATAAAGGCCCTCCCAACAAAGAAAAGCCAAGGACCTGATGGATTCACTGCTGAATTCTACCAGACATTTAAAGAAGAACTGACTCCAATTCTTCTCAAACTATTCAGAACAATCAAAAAAGAGGGAATCCTCCCAAATTCTTTCTATGAAGCCAGCATCACCTTAATTCCTAAGCCGGAAAAAGATGCAGCATTGAAAGAGAATTACAGACCAATATCCCTGATGAACATAGATGCAAAAATCCTCAATAAAATTCTTGCCAATAGAATGCAACAACACATTAGAAAGATTATCCACCAGAACAAGTGAGATTTATCCCTGGTATGCAGGGATGGTTTAATGTGCGCAAAACAATCAATGTGATACACCACATTAACAGACTGCAGAAGAAAAACCATATGATTATCTCAATAGAACGAGAAAGCATTTGATAAAATACAACACCCATTCATGATGAAAACTCTAAACAAACTGGCTTTGGAAGGAACATTCCTCAATACAATCAAAGCAATTTATGAAAAACCCACAGCCAACATCCTATTGAATGGGGAAAAGTTGGAAGCATTTCCACTGAGATCTGGTACCAGACAGGGATGCCCACTCTCACCACTGCTATTCAATATAGTTCTGGAAGTTCTAGCCAGAGCTATTAGGCAAGAAAAAGAAATTAAAGGGATACAAATTGGGAAGGAAGAACTCAAACTATCCCTCTTTGCAGATGATATGATTCTTTATTTAGGGGACCCAAAGAACTCTACTAAGAGATTATTGGAACTCATAGAAGAGTTTGGCAAAGTAGCAGGGTATAAAATCAATGCACAAAAATGAACAGCCTTTGTATACACAGACAATGCCACGGCTGAGGAAGAACTTCTAAGATCAATCCCATTCACAATAGCTACAAAAACAATCAAATACCTTGGAATAAACTTAACCAAGGACGTTAAAGAACTCTACGATGAGAATTACAAAATCTGAAAGAAAGAAATAGAAGAGGATACCAAGAAATGGAAAAATCTTCCATGCTCATGGATTGGAAGAATCAATATCATCAAAATGTCCATTCTCCCAAAAGCAATTTATAGATTCAATGCAATACCAATCAAGATACCGAAGACCTTCTTCTCAGATCTGGAAAAAATGAAGCTGAAATTTATATGGAGACACAGGAGACCTCGAATAGCTAAAGCAATCTTGTACAACAAAAAACAAAGCCGGAAGAATCACAATACCAGATTTCAGGACATACTACAGGGCAGTTGTAATCAAAACAGCATGGTACTGATACAGAAACAGATGGATAGACCAATGGGACAGAATTGAAACACCAGAAATCAATCCAAACATCTACAGCCAACTCATATTTGATCAAGGATCCAAAACCAATCCCTGGAGTAAGGACAGTCTATTCAATAAATGATGCTGGGAAAATTGGATTTCCACGTACTGAATCATGAAGCAAGACCCCTACCTTTCACCTTACACAAAAATCCACTCAACATGGGTTAAAGACTTAAATCTACTACCTGACACCATCAAATTATATGAGAGCATTGGAAAAACCCTTCAAGATATAGGTACCGGCAATGACTTCTTGGAAAACACCCCAGAAGCACAGGCAGTCAAAGCCAAAATTAACATTTGGGATTGCATCAAATTGAGAAGTTTCTGTACTGCAAAAGAAATAGTTAGGAAAGTGAAGAGATAACCCACAGAATGGGAAAATATATTTGCAAACTATGCAACTGATAAAGGGTTGATAACCAGAATCTACAAAGAGATCAAGAAACTCCACAACATCAAAACAAACAACCCATTTAAGAGATGGGCCAATGACCTCAATAGACATTTTTCAAAAGAGGAAATCCAAATGGCCAACAGGCACATGAAAAAATGTTCAAGGTCATTAGCAATCAGAGAAATGCAAATCAAAACCACAATGAGGTTTCACCTTACCCCGGTTAGAATGGCTCACATTCAGAAATCTACCAACAACAGATGCTAGCGAGGATGTGGGGAAAAAGGGACACTAACCCACTGTTGGTGGGAATGCAAACTGGTCAAGCCACTATGGAAGTCAGTCTGGAGATTCCTCAGAAACCTGAAGATAACCCTACCGTTCGACCCAGCCATCCCACTCCTTGGAATTTACCCAAAGGAATTTAAATTGGCAAACAAAAAAGCGGTCTGCACCCTAATGTTTATTGCAGCTCAATTCACAATAGCTAAGACCTGGAACCAACCTAAATGCCCATCAACGGTAGACTGGATAAAGAAATTATGGGATATGTACTCTTTAGAATACTATACCGCAGTAAGAAACAACGAAATCCAGTTATTTGCAACAAAATGGAGGAATCTGGAACACATCATGCTGAGTGAAATAAGCCAGTCCCAAAGGGACAAATACCATATGTTCTCCCTGATCGGTGACAACTGACTGAACACCAAAAAGGAAACCTGTTGAAATGAAATGGACACTATGGGAAACGGTGACTTGATCAGCATAGCCCTGACTGTTAATGAACAACTTAATACATTATCCCTCTTAGTAGTTTTTTTGTCTGTTCTACTTAATATGACTGGTTTAATTCTGTAATTAATACACAGTTATTCTTAAGTGTTGAAATTTAACTGAAATGTGATCCCTGTTAAACATAAGAGTAGGAATAAGAGAGGGAAGAGATATATAATTTGGGACATGCTCAAGCTGACTTGCCCCAAATGGTAGAGTTAGAAACATACCAGGGGACTCCAATTTAATCCCATCAAGGTGGCATGTACCAATGCCATCTCACTAGTCCAAGTGATCAATTTCAGTTCACAATTGATCATAATGAAAGGACTAAGAGTCAAAGGGAGCACATAAGCAAGTCTAGTACCTGCTAACACTAACCGATAGAATAAATAAAGGGGAGAGTGATCCAACATGGGAAGTGAGATACTCAGCAGACTCATAGAATGGCAGATGTCCTAAATAGCACTCTGGCCTCAGAATCAGCCCTAAAGGCATTCAGATCTGGCTGAAAAGCCCATGAGAGTATTTCAGGCATGGAAAGCCAAGACACTCTGGCAAAAGATCTCTGTGAGTGAGATCTCAGTGGAAAGAACAGGTCTTCAAAGAAGGAGGTACCTTTCTCTGAAGGGAGGAGAGAACCTCCACTTTGACTATGACCTTGTCTAAACAAGATCAGAGTCGGAGAACTCAGAGGGCTTCCATAGCCTTGGAAACTCATGACTGGAGCATAGGGAGATTACTGATGCCATAGACAGGAGTGTCAATTGGTAAAGTCAACAACAGGAGTCACTGTGCACTTACTCCTCATGTAGGATCTCTGTCCTTAATGTGCTGTGCATTTAGATTTAATGCTATAACGAGTACTCAAATAATATATTTCACTTTGTGTTTCTATGGGGGTGCAAACTGTTGAAATCTTTACTTAATGCATACTAAACTGATCCTCTGTAAAAAAAAAAAAAAAAAAAAAAAAGAAAAGAAAAGAAAAGAAAAGAAAAGAAAAGAAACTATCAACTCCCAACTTGACTCTCACTGGGATTAAACATGACAATAGGTCTGATCTGATTTCATCATCATTAAAAAAAATCATCTATTATTTTTCACTTTATGTTTCTGTGTGGGAGCAAACTGTTGAAATCCTTACTTAATGTATACTAAGCTGATCTTCTGTATATTAAGATAATCGAAAATGAATCTTGATGTGAATGGAAGGGGAGAGGGAGTGGGAAAGGGGAGGGTTGTGGGTGGGAGGGACGGTATGGGGGGGAAGCCATAGTAATCCATTATTCGTACTTTGGAAACTTATATTCATTAAATAAAAGTTAAAAAAAAAAGTAACAAAAAAAAAAAAGAAATAAAAAAAAGAAATAAAAAAATAAAAATTCAAAAAAAAATAATAATAGGAAGCATATGGCAAAAATAAATATTAAAGACAGGGAAAACATTAACATTCCTCTTGGGAAAGAAGCAGATTTTAAAGCTAAATGGAAGCATCATATATCTTCCATATTGGGCTATACATTTATTTTCTTATGATATTGATAATATTTTCATTGAAAACCATATCAATCATCCAATCAGTGGAGGATCATAGGGCATGGAACTCCCATGTGGCACATGTGTCCCCTCTATGACATCTCTTTCAAAATGGTTCTTCATGCTTACTGATGGCCACCCTTGGGTAAATCTGCAAAATATAGTAAAATTTATCTATTTTTTCCACTGGTCCTACTTTTGCTTTTTTAGAACACACAAAATACAAGTTTTCCTTATTTTCAGATGTTGAAAGATTTTAAGACAGTATGAAAAACATAAGAAGACATAAGGCAGCCTATTTTCAGTTTTTCATTCTCTGAAATATTCCTTCTCAATGTGGTCTTTTAAACTGTGGATTTCTCTCACATACTAAGATTTTATAGTCAATAGCTTTATGAATTTTCTTACAGTAAAACTTAACTTCTCTTTAGTATCAAAAGATATGACGTATAAAAACTTCTGGTATTTCGGATTTGATATTCTAGTTCATTTTGCCTTCTAGGCAATAGTTGGAGTTAAATAGGAATAATTGGCAATGGATGATCCAACTGAAAACTGCAGTACTTCAATTAAAATTCAGAAAAGGATCTTGTTACCACTAAATTCTTAAGGACAAATTTTTTCTTGACTAACATAGATTGTTAAGAAACATAAAGATCAGTTTATTATGTATGCTTTCTGTGCAGAGATAGCTCTAATAACATTTAATTTTAAATGTGTTCCAAAAGTTCTATAGATTAATTCAGAATGAAATCACACCTCCTACGTAATGAGCACTGATCCTTTCTTAGATAGCAAAGGGAATCTTGTAATTTCTCCTATTGATTGGTTTCAACCCACAAATTCGTTATGACTATACATCAAGGACAATGATGATATTTAACTTAACTTGACTATATATTGTATTTCTCTTTGAATTGGACTTAGGCTTTCTTTTTCTCTTTTATTAATATTTGAATCATGTTCATATTTTATGATACAAATGCAAACAGACAAGTCATCACCGAAGCAGTTAAAAATCAGAATAACACTTATAAAAATAATGTGCTTAAGCCATTTGTACATTTACAAAAGAATAGGAGATAAATAACCAGAGTACAGGAAACAGAATCTTGACACCATCTGAGAATGCCCCTAAGATAATAGAACATGCAATAAAAAATTTGCTCACCTGTCACTACTATACAGCCACTCAATGTATTGTTTGCACGTGTGCAAAATTTATATAATAACTGCACTCAGTCTATATGCAACAGATGGTGCAGAAGGGAAATTATCTAAACAAAATAAAATATGATTCTGAAAGTTAGTAATCAAAAAATTATAAAATAAAGATATTCATTTTCTCTCCAAAGCTAATCTATATTAATGAAATTACTACTTTACTATAAGTTATAAGAATCTAGTGAAAAACTACTAGCTGAGTACATAGGCAGGATGAAGGAAAAATGTTTACTATGATTTCAGACATCAACGCCATATCACATTCTAAGCTACAGGTAGGTATGAAAGGGGTTTGAAAAAGAAGAAAGGACCAGAATTTCCTTCGATGAGGCATTTTAATCCTGTAAGTGATATTATTTTTCTTCCAGATAGAATATAATGAACAAGCTTGACTTTTCCTGTTTTATAGAACCAAAAAGTTATGTAAATCACATGAAATAAACCAATATAGATTTAGCATAATCATGAGGAGGGCCTTCATGGATTTTGTACTTTTTTCAAGATTGATTTATTTATTCATTTTTTTGACAGGCAGAATGAAATTGAGAGATCTTCCATCATCTGGTTCATTCACTCTTCAAATGGCTCCAACGGCTGAGGCTAGTCCATTCCAAATCCAGGAGCATGTAACTCCATCCGGATCTCCCACATAGGTGGCAAGGGCCCAAGTACCTGGGTCATCTTCTGTTGCTCTCCCAGGCATATTGCAACAAACTGGATCAGAAGTAGAGCAGACAGAAGTTAACCAAGGAAATGATATGAGATGCAGGCATCACAAGCAGCAGCCCAACACATTGCACCACAAGGCTGGTTCCTATCATGGACTTCAGATATGTATGTATTTATAATAATATTATTGGATAACAACAAAAAGCTTTTCAAAGTTTCATTAAACCCATTATAGTAAAGATATTACATATTCATGAGTTACTTTATACTTTCAAGGTGGAGATAAGAAGCCTGACCATTTAAAGAATAGTCTTGAGTGATAAGAATTTATGATATATACATGAATGTAAGAAGAAGCAGAAAAGACAACTTTTTATATACAAGTCATTGATTACTATATCAATTTTCTATGGTTGTATTATAAATAACCATAACTTCAGTGCTTAAAACAACACATACTTATTAATTTCCAATTTCTATGCATCAAGAGTTTTAATTGAGGTCTCTTACAGGGTCTCAGTGGCTATTGTTAAGATGTAAGTAGCTGGGGGCCAGCACACTGGCTCACTTTAATCATCCGCCTGCGACGCCGGCGGCATCCCATATGGGCACCAGGTTCTAGTCCCGGTTGCTCTTCTTCCTGTCCAGCTCTCTGCTGTGGCCCAGGAGTACAGTGGAGGATGGCCCAGGTGCTTGGGCCCCTGCATCCGCATGGGAGACCAGGAAAAAGCACCTGGCTTCTGGCTTCAGATCGATGCAGCAATGGCCATAGTGGCCGTTTGGGGCAGTGAACCAAGGGAGGGAAGACCTTTCTCTCTGTCTCTCTCACTGTCATAACTCTACCTGTCAAATTAAAAAAAAAAAAGATGTAAGTAGCTGCACAATTATCTGGAAACTCAACCCTAGAAGAATTCACTCCCTTGCTAAGAATTGGTGACAGTCATCAATTTCCTGCACGTAGAGCACTGAACAGCAGTTTATTTGTTGACTGCTGACTTGCCCTCAAGCTCCCAGGGATACCAGAGTTCCTTGCCATGGGAGATTCTCTGTTATGGACGCTTGAGCAAAGGATCACAAATTCTCTAGACACATGACATAACAAGCAAACAATACTCCATCACCTTTGACATAGTCTACTGGGTAGGAGCAAATCACAGATTCTGTCTCTTATCTTAGAAGAGTAAAGCAAAGCATGGATACTCAGTGGGGAAATCCAGATGGGATCTGTCTGCCAGTTGTCATATTAATAAAACAAAAATTAACTCTGTAACAATATAAATCTCTTGTGGATTTTTGAGTACAGGCATGAAGTGACCAAGAGTTGTACTGAAGAGAGGAAAAATTCACTTATTTCCAAATAGAAATAGGAAGAAGAATCAAATTGAATTTGAAGCTATTGACTTGCTTTCTAAAGTTAAGCCATAGAACTCATACATAAGATGTTCCAAAATCACTCTTCTCTAGACATTTGCAGGTTCAGGAACACCATAAGTTGTCTATGAGATGTCCATTCTACTATAAAAAATAATACCATTTTCTCTCAGAGTAATTGAATGACTAAAAAAATTGTAGGAAATAGAAACGCTCAGCAAAAGTGAAACAAAAATCAACCAGAAGACCATCTCAAATAAATTATATGATTAGGTTCTCCAGGCAAGAGAAAAAAGTGTTCAAGTGTACCAGAAGAAGACACAGAGTGAAATCATCTAAGGAACCAATTAACCTAATCATAAACCAAGCATGTGGCAACTGTACTGATAATTACACTCCAGTGAGTCACTTATAATGCTGTTACAGAGCACATTAGTCACCCTGCTGCCCTACTTGCCCAAAATATACTGCCAATTGCCAGTGTAACAGCTGTTCTCTGCTTTGTAGAGGTTATAAATGTTGTGGAAAAAAAGATGAATAAACTATGTACCTTGTTGCATTTTGCTAGGCTGACTGCTGGAAGCAGCTAGGATTTCTTCTAATTAATAAACATACATACATCCCACGGAGGAACCACTACGTTTTACAGATGTTCCGTATTTTTTTTATTTTACATTTTTAATAGTATGCCACATTCATTTTAAATTTAGACATTATATATATATACTATTATATATATACTATTTTTCTTGAAAATAATAACATTAACATCACAGAGTAAGGTATTCATGACAATGATTATAATGTGGGAAAGAATAATATATTGTCATTTTCATAGTATGATTCAGAGAAACTCTCATTATAACTAAATCCCAAATAAAATGACTTCCACACAATTTTTATACTCTTAATATATTAACTTCCACAAATAAAAAATATGATATGTGTACTTCAGGGCCTTTCTTATTTCACTTAGTATAATGATTTCCAGTTGCATCTATTTTGTTGCAAATGTAAGGATTTCATTCTTTTTTTGTGGCTGACTAATATTCAATCCTAAATGACAGATGATACATGGATAAATTTTATATATACTACATATATACAATTAATAGAATCAACTTAGAAATTCATAAACTGATGATATGATAAAAATGTGATTTATATATACAGAACTTTTTAAATAATTCTGTTAATTAGATTATTTTCGTATCTATTACCCAGTGGCACCTAGTAGTGACAGTGATTATTGTGTCACTAGTGACAATAGCTTCTTAATAGGGTACTTCCTACTTAACAATGTACTTCCTACTTTTTTTTTGTCTTGAGTGATATTTTTTGGGGTGAAGTAATTAATGTGAAAATAAAACAAAGACCTAGAATTCTCAGAAATAAGATATTTAGGGACTACATAAATCTGCAGGAAATGTGAGATAATTGTAATCTTCATTTGAGATGGGAACTCAGTTTTAAAACAAAAATTCATTAATTCAAAAGATTTCTTCCTATCTCTGTTTCTGTCATATGATTACCAACATTTCCTTGAATTATTAAGCACGAGTTTCCCACTGTATTACCTGTTTTAGTAATTCAGTATTTCTTAACAACCCTTCCTTCCTGATATAATTTCCTTACTTCTCTTCTGGTGTTCCTTTTTCTTTTAAAAGATTTATTTATTTATTTGAAAGTGAGAGTTACACACAGAGAGGATGAGAGGCAGAGAGAGAGAAAGAGAGAGAGAGAGAGAGAGAGAGAAAAGAGAGAGAGGTCTTCCATCCACTGGCTCATTCCCCAATTGGCCGACTGAAGCCAGAAGCCAGGAGCTTCCTCTGGGTCTCCCACGTGTGTCCAGGGGCCCAAGAAGTTGGGCCATCTTCCACTGCTTTCCCAGGTCATAGCAGAGAGCTTGATCAGAAGTGGAGCAGCCAGGACTCGAACTGGCACCCATATGGTGCAGGCGGTGACTTTATATGCTATGCTACAGCGCCAGCCACTTTCCTAGCGTTCCTTATACTCTCCCCACATAATTAACTATTTGTTGTAGAATTAATTCTTATTTTTAGAAAAACTCAAGCTGAGAGAGAACCTATGTGAGTGGGTATTATGAATTTCTTGGCAGTAATGGGTAAAAAAATATAAAGATTAAATAAACAAATTTTCTTAGAAATATAATACATTTAATACAGCAATGCATTTAATCTATTAGCAAAACATTCTGTTGCTTATTATTATTATAGCTGCAATAGTAGCTTCAGTAGTAACAGTAATAGCAATTGCACTTAATTACAATTTTCGATAAGTACATCATTTATTACAATAACAATACTCCATGAAGCAGCTAAGACACCACTTGGGACACGTGCATTCCATATCCAAGTGCTGCTTTGAATCTGACTTCCTGTTCCCCTACTTTAGATCCAGTTTCCTGATAACATACCTGGCAAGCGGAAGATGGTGGCCCAAGTTACTGTGTTACTGACACAAATGTGATGCACCTGACTGAGGCTCCAGGCTCTTACCTTCTGGCTACTGCTGTCATTTGAACATTTAGGGGAATGAACCAGAAGTTTGAAGATCTCTCTCTTTCTCTCTCTCTCCCCTATCTCTATCTCTCTCTTAAATAAGAACAAATAAATAATTAAAAAAAAAAAAAAAACAGAATCCAGCATCTTAATATGCTTTAACTCTTCAGAATCAATGAGATACTTTAAGGTATACCTTCTCACTCTAGTAGTATGACAATGCATAATGTCACAAGATGCTCAATTTTTCAGGAATACAGAGAAATGTATGTTCTTTTTTTAAAGATTTATTGATTTATTTGAAAGGCAGAGCTACAGAGAGGCGGAGGCTGAAAGAGAGAGAGGGAGAAAGATATCCTCCGTCTGCAGGCTCACTCTCCAGATGGCCAAAATGGCTGGAGTTACGTGGATCCAAAACCAGGAGCCAGGAGCTTCCTCTGGGTCCCCCACACAAGCACAGAGTCAAAGTACTTGGACCATCCTCCACTGCTTTCCAAGGCCATAAAAGCAAGCTGGATCAGAGTAGAGCAGCCAGGACTCAAACTGGCATCCACATGGGATGCCAGGACTGTAGGCGGCGGCTCCACCTGTTACAACACAGAGCTGGCCCTGAGAAACAGATGTTCGGATAATGTGGATTCAGAGACAGAAGCCTGAAAGAAGACATTGGCTTGTCCTATATTGCATTGTTTTCAGAGTTCTAGCTGAAATTCAGGATATATTGCTTGCTAAGACAAATTAATAGCTGAAAATACACATATACACTATGAATGCAATAAAGGACCCTGGTCAGGAAGTTGGTTTCTATCTGAAACTACCAATGTATTTATTGGGAAGTGGGAATTTTCCCAAATTTCCTGCCTCAGAATTCTTTGTATATTTGGGATTAAAATGAACAAGGTCAATCAAGTTGTACTCCAGGCAGGTTGGTACGAGACCTTGTCTATTTCAAAGAATTAATTAAAAACAACCTAGAACTAAATGCAATCTGCTGTTGGCACGGTCCTTAAGACACTGCTTGAGATGCCCACATCCTGTACTGGAGTACCCAAGGCTTGAGACTCAGCTTCACCCTATATTCCACTTTACTGCTAATGTGCACCAGCATGTGATGTCCTGAGTGTTTGCATAGAACACCCACATGGGAAACTTGAATTGAATCCTTGGCTTCCAGCTTTGGCTTGGCCCAGTCCTGGATGTTGCATGTATAGGGAGTGAAGGAGTGGTCACAGTATAATGGTAAGTGATTCAATCCAGCGAGAGGTGATTATTGAAAACATATGCACCCAGGATAGGAACACCTAAGTGTATAAAGCAGGCATTTGTAGATCTGAAGAAAGAGAGAGATTATAATACAAAAATATTAGGGAATTTTAACAAAACACTTTCAGAAATTAACAAACCATCCAGACAGAAAATCATAAAAGAAACATCAGAGTTTAATTGTACCCTTCGATCAATTGGACTTAATAGTCAACTACAGAGCTTTCTATCCAACAGCTGCAGAATGAATACACTTCTCAGCAGCACATGAAGTATTCTTCAAGGAAAATTATACAGTAAGTCACATAACAAGTTTCAAGAAATGTAAAAGGACAGAAATCTTACTGTGTATGTTTTCTGAACACTGTGCAATAAAAGTGGAAATCAAAAGCAAGAAAAATTTGGAAAAATACATAAATAAATAGAAATTCTAAAAATTCCTAATCAACCAATGAATCAAGGAAAACATCAAAAAGGAACTAATAGGTCGGCGCCGCGGCTCATTAGGCTAATCCTCCGCCTGCGGCCCCGGCACCCCGGATTCTAGTCCTGTTCAGGACGCCAAATTTTGTCCTGGTTGCTCCTCTTCCAGTCCAGCTCTCTGCTGTGGCCCGGAAGTGCAGTGGAGGATGGCCCAAGTCCTTGGGCCCTGCACCCGCATGGGAGACCAGGGGAAGCACCTGGCTCCTGGCTTCAGATCAGCGCTGTGCACCGCCAAAGTGCACCAGCCGCAGCGGTCATTGAGGGGTGAACCAATGGAAAAAGGAAGACCTTTCTCTCTGTCTCTCTCTCACTGTCCACTCTGCCTGTCCAAAAAAAAAAAAAAAGGAACTAATAAAGAAATTCAGAAAAGTTGTAACATACACAATCAATACATAAAAATCAATAACATTGTTATAAACCAATAGTAAATATTCTGGAAAAGAAATCAAGAAGGCATTTCAAATAGTTACAAAAATGTAAAATACCAGGGTGAACATTGTGTTACACCAGCTAACTTGCTATTTGGGATAATTGAATCCCATATTAGAGTTCCAGGTTTGAAGTCCTAAATTCCAATCCAGCTTCTTGCTAATGTGCACACTGGAAAGGTGGAGAAGATAGCTCAAGTATTTGGAAAGCTTCTGCCATTCATTTGGGATACCTGAATAGATTCACAGGCTCCTGGTTTCAGCTTGACCCTTTCTTAAATGTTGTAGGCATTTCAGGAATACACCAGTGGATTAAAGAGATTTCTTTCTTTTACATTTTTGTTTCGTTCTACTCTCTGTCTCTGTCTCTGTCTCTCTTTCTCTGTGTGTGTGCACATGCATGTGCACATGTCAATGTGTTCCTTTCCCAATAAACTAAACACAAATTTATAAAAATAAATATATAATGATAATGTAATCAATTAAGTTAACCATTTCTATAATGAAAACTATAAATCACTGAAAATAGAGATTATAGAAGACACAAAGCAATAAAAAGACATCCCATCTTCATGGATTAGAATGTTCAATATTGTTAAAATGTGAGAAACAGTGACTTGATCAGCTCTTGTCCTGACGGTTGATGTACAATGTAATACTTTATCCATTTTAGTATTTTTTTTGTTCTAGTTCCATTGGTTGAACTCTGTAATTAACACACAATTATACTTAGGTGTTTAAATTTTAACTGAAAAGTGATCCCTGTTAGGAATTTGGAAAACATTATGCTGAGTGAAATAAGCCAATCCCAAAGGGACAAATACCACTTGTTCTCCCTGATAGGTGACAACTAACTGAGCACCAAAAAGGAAACCTGTTAAAGTGAAATGAACACTATGAGAAACGGTGACTTGATCAGCCCTCACCCTGACTGTTGATGAACAACTTAATATGTTATTCCTCTTAGTATTTTTTTGGTTTGTTCTACTTAATAATTTTGGTTGAATACTGTAATCAATACACAATAATTCTTAAGTGCTGAAACTTAACTGAAAAGTGATCGCTGTTAAATATAAGAGTGGGAATAAGAGAGGGAAGAGATGTGCAATTCGGGACATGCTCAAGTTGACTTACCTCAAACGGTAGAGTTAGAAACATACCAGGGGATTCCAATTCAATCCCATCAAGGCGGCATGTACCAATGCCATCTCACTAGTCCCAGTGATCACTTTCTGTTCACAATTGATCATAATGATAGGACTAAGAACCAAAGGGATCACATAAACAAGACTACTGACTGCAAATACTGATAGAATAAAAAAGGGAGAGAATGATCCAACATGGGAAGTGAGATACACAGCAGACAGATATCCTAAACAGCACTCTGGCCTCAGAATCAGCCCTTAAGGCATGCGGATCCAGCTGAAATGCCCATGAGAGTATTTCAGGCATGGAAAGCCAAGATACTCTGGCAAAAAAAAAGAAAAAAAAAAAACCCTACATGAAAGATCTCTGCGAGTGAGATCCCAGTGGAAAGAATGGGTCATCAAAGAAGGAGGTAACTTTCTCTGAAGGGAGGAGAGAACTTCCACTCTGACTACGACCGTGTCTAAATATGATCAGAGTTGGTGAACCCAGGGGGCTTCCGTAGCCTTGGCAGCTCCTGATAAGAGCCTAGGGTGATTACTGATGCCATAAACAAGAGTGTCAACTTGTTAAGTCAACAACAGGATTCATTGTGCACTTACTCCTCATGTAGGATCTCTGTCCTTAGTGTGCTGTACATTGAGATTTAATGCTATAACTAGTACTCAAACAGTATTTTTCACTTTATGTTTCTGTGTGGGAGCAAACTGTTGAAATCTTTACTTAATGTATGCTAAACTGATCTTCTGTATATAAAGAGAATCGAAAATGAATCTTGATGTGAATGGAAGGGGAGAGGGAGTGGGAAAGGGGAGGGTTGCGGGTTGGAGGGACGTTATGGGGGGGAAGCCATTGTAATCCATAAGCTGTACTTTGGAAATTTATATTCATTAAATAAAAGTTAAAAAAATAATGTATATACTACTTACAGTGATTTTCAGTTTCAATACAATCTGTACCAAAATTGCAATGATACTTTTCACAGTACTAGAAAAGGCATTATTAACTCTGATTAAAAAAAAAAAAATACGAGCCTGAATATTCCAAACAGTCCTGAGCAAGAAGAAAAAAACAAGAGGCATAATACTTCCTGACTTTAACATATATTACAAAGCTACAGCAAGTAAAACAGTGTGAAAAGATACAGGTTCTCATGCCAAAGGAAAAAAATAAAGGCCCTAGAATTAAGATCATTCATGCTTCTTTTTATTTTGAGCTTCTTTTTTTACTTTTATTTAATGAATATAAATTTCCAAATCATTCATGCTTCTAAAACCAAAAGATTTTTGTCAAAGATGCTAAGAACATGCACTGGAAAATGGATAGTCTCCTCAATAGATGATGCTGGGAAAATTAGATATCCACATGTAGAATCATGAAATTATATTCCTGTGTGTCACCAGATAGGTATAATTAACTCAAGTGAATTAAAGACCTAAATGTAAGACCTGAATCTTTGAATCTTCTAGAAGAAAATGTTGTTAAAACAAAATCACAGGAGAAGCAATGCAAAAATAGACCAATGGGATTCATTAACTGAAGAGTTCCTTCACAGAAAAGGAAACAACTGACTAAGTGTACAAACGATCTATAGAATGGGGAAATTTCATAAATTATACATCTGACAAGGGTTATCACCTAGAATATATAGGAAAGACAAGTCAATAGCAAAAAAAAAAAAAAAAAACCAAACCATTTAATTCAACTGTGGAATGAACCAGGGTATCGAAAATCTTTTTCTCTCTTTTGCTCTTTTTTGTGTATTCTTAAAAATGGGCAGTACCTTTCCAAGGCTATGGAAGCCCTCTGAGTTCTCCGACTCTTATCTTGTTTAGACAAGGTCATAGTCAAAGTGGAGGTTCTCTCCTCCCTTCAGAGAAAGGTACCTCCTTCTTTGAAGACCTGTTCTTTCCACTGGGATCTCACTCACAGAGATCTTTTGCCAGAGTGTCTTGGCTTTCCATGCCTGAAATACTCTCATGGGCTTTTCAGCCAGATCCAAATGCCTTTAGGGCTGATTCTGAGGCCAGAGTGCTATTTAGGACATCTGCCATTCTATGAGTCTGCTGAGTATCTCACTTCCCATGTTGGATCATCTCCCCTTTATTTATTCTATCAGTTAGTGTTAGCAGGTACTAGACTTGTTTATGTGCTCCCTTTGACTCTTAGTCCTTTCATTATGATCAAGTACCTACAACCAGACATTTGTCAAAGGAAGACACACAAATGGCCAACAGGTCTATCAACTTCACAAATCAACAGAGAAATTCAGAGAAATGTAACTCAAACCTACAATGAGATTTCACTTCACTCCTGTTAGATAGGCTGTTTATCAAAAAGACAAGCTTTAACAAGTTCTGGCAATGATATGGAGAAAATGGAATCCTTGCGCATTGTTGAGTGAGAATTAAAATTAGTACAACTTTTGTGGAAAACGGTGTGGAACTTCTTCAAAAAAACTAAAAATAGAATTAACATGTAATACAGCAATCCCATGACTGGATATATATCTAAGGGAAATTAAATGTACCTGTCCATTCGCAAGGAATAGATGGGGGAAATATGGTATTTGTACACAATGAAATGGCACTCAGCCATACAAAGGATGGGATTTTGTTGTTTACAAAAGTATGGATCACACTGAAGATCATTACATCAGTTGAAATAGGCTCAATATGGATAGGTGAATATCACGTGATCTCAATCACATGTGTAATCTAAAAAACGTATATGATTGTTATCAGAGGGAAGAAAGGAGGAGAGGGAGATGAGGACAGGTTGATTAATGTTAGTGTATAGTTAGCAGTAAGAAGTTCTGGGGCTGTATTGCACATTTGGATAATTATAGAGAATGTACTGTACTATATATTTATTTAAATAGAGAATATAAAAGATAGAATTTTGGATGTTTTAGCATAAACAAAAGATAAAGCTTTTTGAAGGGAGATATATATACCCTGATTTACTATTGCACATTTTATACATGTTTTGAAACATCACGTGGTACCCTGTAAGTATGTATACTTTTTATATGCCTATTAAAATTTAAAAACCTTTGATTACTAAACTATGAAATAAGTACAGCTCTATGTACAGATGTTTGTCAACTTATGTCCACCTGATTCTAAATAGGATTTGACTTAAATTGTTTCAATCAGCTCAATAGGCTAATCCTCCGCCTGCAGCACAGGCACACCAGGTTCTAGTCCCGGTCGGGGCGCTGGATTCTGTCCCGGTTGCCCCTCTTCCAGGCCAGCTCTCTGCTATGGCCCGGGAGTGCAGTGGAGGATGGCCCAAGTCCTTGTGCCCTGCACCCGCATGGGAGACCAGGATTAGTACCTGGCTCCTGGCTTCAGATCAGCGCGGTGCGCCGGCCGCAGCGGCCATTGGAGGGTGAACCAACGGAAGGAAGACCTTTCTCTCTGTCTCTCTCTCTCTCACTGTGCACTCTGACTGTCAAAAAAAATTGTTTCAATCATATCTAACTTAACTGCCATACACCAAGCATGTGTGCTTACCTGTTTGTTTCTTCTGCCTTATGTGTATTTCTAAAATGCATCTTTAAAAACTCAAGATACTGGGACCAGTGCTATGGTATAGCGGGAAAACCCACTGCCTGAAGTGTCAGCAATCGATATGGGCTCCAGTTCAAGTCCTGACTGCTCCACTTGTGATCCAACTCACTGATTATGTGTCTGGTAAATCAGTGGAAGATGGCCCAAGTTCTTGGGCCCCTGCTCCCACATAGGAGACATGGAAGAAGCTCCTGGCTCCTGACTTCGGTCTCACTGAGCCCAGCTATTGCAACCAACTGGAAATGAACCAGCAGATGGAAGAGCTCTCTCTCTCTCTCTCTGCCTCCACCTCTTTGTAACTATGCCTTTAAAATAAATAAATACATCTTTTAAAAAGAACCTCAAGATATTGTCTGAAATCAAGCACCAGAAGCTTTGGGGTTTCAATATTCTACAAAGCTGAAAGGATAATTTGAGTGACTCAGTTTTCAGTATAACTTTCAGTAAATTTATAGTGTATAAATACTTAGGAATTTTCAAGATTTCTTTTTAAGTATATTTATTTTTGATAAAAATCTATATTTTATGGGGCTGGCACTGTGGCATAGTGGATAAAGCTGCAGCCTGCAGTGCCTACATGCCATTTGGGGGCCAGTTCTAGTCCTGGCTGCTGTACTTCCGATCTAGCTCTGCTATGGCCTGAAAAAGCAGTGGATGATGGCCCAAGTGCTTGGGCCACTGCACCTGCATGGGAAACCCAGAAGAAATTCCTGGCTCTTGACTTTGGATTGGTTCAGCTCCAGCCATTGCTGCCATTTGGGGAGTGAAACAGCAGATTAAAGACCTCTATCTCTCTCTGCCTCCTTCTCTCTCTGTGTAACTCTGACTTTCAAACAAATAAATAAATATTTAAAAAATCTATATTTTTTTGCATTTTTATTTATTTATTTGATGGGTAGAATTGCAAACAGTGAGAGAGAGAGACAGAGAGAAAGGTCTTCCTTCCGTTGGTTCACTCCCCAGATGGCCGCAATGGCTGGAGCTGCACCAATCAGAAGCCAGGAGCCAGGAGCCTCTTCCTGGTTTCCCATGCAAGTGCAGGGGCCCAAGCACTTGGGCCATCCTCCACAACTCTGCCAGGCCATAGCAGAGAGCAGGACTGCAGAGGAGCAACTGGGACTAGAATCAGCACCCATATGGGATGCCAGCACCGGAGGCGGAGGATTAACCTACTGCACCATGGCATTGCCCCCCCCCCCAATCTGTATTTTAAAACTTAAGCATAAGCATAAAAGCTTTTAAAGTATATTATGATGGGAAATGATTGTGAATTACTCATAAATAGCATAATGTAAAATTATGTTTTATATATAGGCCATACTATTCCAAATATACATTTTTTCTAATATTCTTATTGATTTAAAAATAGATTCTCAGTGAAATAACTCAAACTTAATTTAAATTTTTATGTATTTATTTCCAAATAAAGTAACAAAGGATAATGATACATTAAACTATAAAAGTCATTTGGCTGTTTCTGAATTGTGAAATATTTTGTGTTGTTCATTAAAAGAAAAAAAAAGAAAATTTATTATTGAGTTTTAATGAGAAACTTTTTAAACAGTGATTGATAATGACTAATTTAAAAGCACTTTCAAGTTTATTTACTAAATTACACATTTTGTATGTATTTCCTGTTTGATATAAATATATACACATATATATTCCTATGTTATATATGCATGCATATATAATACATACATATGTATATATAATACACATTTAGATATGTAAAATAAGATCAGTAGAGGTAAATCATCACTCCAAAAGGTGCTTGATATATAGATTCACCTGCGATGTATGAATTATGAGTTTGAGAGGAACAAAATTACCAAAGTCCGCTTTGCAACATGTCTATCTATACAAATTGACTCCTTTGTGATAGTTGGGAAACATGTACAAAAGTTAAAGTAAGAGCAATGTATTCTAGACTGAGTACTCTATAGCTTCAAGCAGAATGCAATCCCTAGGGGCAATGCTAGCTTTCTTCTTTCAATAGCTGTTTGTTGTCTGGAAGCTGGATTAAGGTTAGAGTGGCATATAACTTGTGGTTAGCATGGCTAACTCTGATCTCATTCTAGCTTGTGAGACAAAATTGTGCATTTCAACAAAGCTGAGAGCAATTTTGTCCATTGCACAAAGAATTTGAGTTGTCTTCAGTGTTTCTTAACTATTGTAGTTCTCAATTTTTAACTTTTCTGTGCCAATGCTGTTAAACTATTTTCTGGAAATGTGTTTCTAAATATAGAGTATTTTTTAAAATTTTATTTAAGTTATACTGGTTTCACGTATTTCATATATGCAAATTTAGGAACATAAGGGCATTCCCCTCTATCCTCCCTCCTTCTTATGCTCCAACTTTTCTTTCCCCTACCCCTTGGATTTCCATTCTTTTTTTTTTTTTACAAAAATCTATTTTTAGTTAACGATCATATAGTTAACCCTACACTAAGTAAAAGATAATTTAAATCAGATAAATCTACATTTAATAGCTTTGTACCATGTTTTGTCAAGATTTGTGCTGAATGTATTTATGCATCACCTTCCTTAGTTTAACTGTCCTGATCACTAGAGTCAAAAATATTATTGATATTCAAAACATTTATAGTGTTAGTTAATACTATTAAGTGGGTCAAGTGTTGTGGTGTAGCGAGTGAAACTGCTCTCTGCAGCACCTGCATCCACTATGGGTGTCAGTTCAAGTCCCAATTGTTCCACTTCCTGTCCAGCTCCGTGTTGATGTACCTGAGAAGGCAGTAGAAGACAGCTGAAGTCTTTGGACTCCTGCACCCACATGAGAGACCAAGAAGAAACTCCTGGCTCCTGGCTTTGGTCTGGCTCAGCCCTGGCCATTGTGGCCACTTGGGGAGTGAACAGCAGGTGGAAGATCTTTTTCTCTCTCTTTCTCTTCCTCTCTCTCTGTAACTCTGCCTTTCAAATAAATAAATTGAATCTTCTAAGAATACTGTGAACTATTACTGTGAATCATAATTTACACATCTATTTATATGCATAATTTAATTTCATCTTCCTGCAAGTTTACTGAAGTGCATAGAATTTATTTCCCTTTAACACAAACTATGCCAGAAAATAAAAATTAAAAAACTAAGACAAAATATTCAAGTCCAAACGAAGTTTTAATAACATAATTAATGATAATAAAACTATGATGGTGTTTTTATGTAGAAAGGACAATAAAGACATTCTTAAGAGTCTTTGAAAATCAAAATACTGTATTAACCTGTAAGCCTCAGTTTTACTGACTATAAACAGACATGACAATAAGTAGCTTGAAGATATATTTTGAATATACCAATAATAAACTTAAAGCAAATAAAAGAGGCATGACATTTATTATGTTATCAATACACTGCAATTTAAATCTTGTTCAGTGTTCATATATGACATATGCTAGTATGCCTCATCTAGATGTTCAAAATGTATTCATGTCAGGCTTAACTGTAAGGAAACTATGTGGTATATGTAAATTATGGACTACTGCTCAGTCCTAAAAAGAATGAAATAATGGCTTTTGTTACAAAATAGATGTAACTAAAGATCATTATAATTAGCAAAATAAGCCAGTCCCCAAAGTGAAAATATCATGTTTTCTCTGATATGTGGTACCTATAAATATTAGAGTACAAAAATTGTAATATATATGAGTGAAATTGACTTACTGACATTTGAGTATTGTTTATAGCCCTTATCTACACTCCTGAAGAACCATAGTCTTCCTACTTAATACCTGTTGAATCATTTATTTACTTGAGAATTAAGTAAGGGAAATTCAAAGTTTGTCCAGCCTTACAAACAATTCTTAAGATTGTGCTACACACAGAAGCAGATAATTACTGTAATCATTATAACAAAATGTGAAGACAGAAAATCTCCTAGTAAAAGCACAAAGGAAATGAAAAACAAACAATAGAGATATTTATAGAAAATGGTAGGACAAAGTCAATACTTATCAATAATAACCTTGGAAGTAAATGCCCAAAATTATCCAATTAGAAGACACAGACTGGCTGAATGGATTAAAAAACAAGACCCATCTATTTGCTGCCTAGAAGAAATGCACCTCATCAACAAAGATGCACACATACTAAAAGTGAAAGAATAGAGAAAGATATTCTATGCTAACAGAAACCAAATATGAGTAGGAGTAGACATCATAATATCAGACAAATAGACTTTAACATAAAAACTACCATATGAGTTAAAGAAGGGCATTATGTAATGATGAAAAGACCAATTCAACAGAAAGAAGTGACTACTGTGCATATATTTGCATCCAATGCCAGCCCCTCTGATTATTTTAAACAAATATTATTGGATCTAAAGGGAGACATAGACTCCAATAAAATTGTAATGGGGAACTTCAACACCTCACTTTCATCAATAGAAAGATCAACTACTTAGAAAATCAACTAACAACAGAACTAATCTACACTATGGACCAAATGCACCTAACTGATATCTATGGGACATTCCATCCCACAGTAGCAGAATACACATTCTTTTCATCAGTGCATGGAACTTTCTCAAGGATAGACAATATGCTAGGCCATAAAGCAAATCAAAGTAAATCAAATAAAAATTTAAATCATACCATATATCTTTGCTGACCACAATGGAATGAAGCTCGAAAATAACAATTTAAGAAACACTAGAAAATATAAAAACATGCAAAAATGGAGACTGGAAAATATGTCCCTGAATGACAATGGATCACAGAAAAGATTAGAAGAGAAATAAATTAATTGCTGGAAATGAATGGAGATGACAACACCACAACTCAAAAAAATGGGATACAGAAAAGCAATCTTAAGAGGGAAATTTAAGGGGCCAGCGCTGTGGCTCAGAAGGTTAATCCTCCACCTGCGGCACCAGCATTTGCTCCTCTTCCAATCCAGCTCTCTGCTATGGCCTGGGAAAGCAGAAGATGGCCCAAGTCATTGGGCCCCTGTACCCACGTGGGAGACTTGGAAGAAGCTCCTGGCTCCTGGCTCCTGGCTCCTGGATTCGGATCAGTGCGGCTCCAGCCGTTGCAGCCATTTGGAGAGTGAACCAGCGAATGGAAGACCTTTCTCTGTTTCTCCCTCTCACTATCTGTACTTTTCAAATGAATAAACACTCTACTTCTCAAATAAATAAATTTAAAAAAATCTTAAAAATAGAGGGAAACCACACAAGGATGCCCACTTTCACTATTGCTATTCAATACAATCTATTAGTTTAAGCCAAACCATAAGGTACACACACGCTGTCGCTCCCCCTTTTCAAGGAGGAACGACACTAAACCCTGCGCTGTTCTTTTGTCTGCTCGGCCCTTCCCGGGTTTGCTGCTGGTTCTTCCCAGGTTGGCTGCCGATCCTTCCACCTCTGTGGAAGGGCGGCTCCCCCTGCCACTTTCCCCACTTCCACGGGGGAGCAGCACACCACCGGCCAGCTCTCTTGGGGGCTGCTCAGATGTTATCCAGATGTTCCCTCAGATGTTCCTGGTGCATGTTGTCTCCCTCTTCCTTTATAGTCCTCTCCACCAATCCGTGCTCTGCTAACCACATGCCGAGCACGCTGCTCTCCTCCAATCAGGAGCAGGATCAGCTCCTGTAGCTCATCAGTCAAGTTGGCGAGAGGCAGCTGTGTAAAAGTTGTTTACTCCTCTCCCAGCGCCATATTGTGGGAGAGCAGATGCATAGAATAAGTCTTAATTCCAGTAACTTAGTATAGTCCGAGTTGCTCCCCACAGTTCCCCCTTTCTTTTTATTTTTTGGCATTGATAAGCGCCTATCTTCGGTGCCCCGCGGCACACACTCTGCTGTGCTTGCTGGAGTTGCTCACAGGTGCTTACAAGCCCTACCAATCAGGCAAACCGAATCCGGGTCCTCTCTTCACCATGTTGTGAGGAGGTTTTAGGCGCTGATGCGTGCCTGTGTTCGGTGCCCTGCAGTGCATGCTGTGCTCGAGCTGCCTGCAAGTGCTTATCACCTTAATCAGGCAGACCGAATCCAAGCCCTCTCATTGCCATGTTGTGGGGAGGCCTTATTTTTCTCTATTTCTCTATCTCCGGGAATTCCTATTTCTCCTATTTTACTTCTATCTTCCAGCATTCCTATTTCTCTGATTTTACTTCTAAACTTCTGTTTCTCTTATCCCGGCGACTTCCCGGCGCCTGCCCCGAGGCGGCTTCTTGGTGCCTCGCCCCGCGGCAGCTTCCCAGCTCTGCGCGGCTTCAGCCCGCGTTTCTCTCATCTGCGCGGCTTCCCGGCTTCGCGCTCGCTCCGCGGTCTCCGAGCCCTTTGCACCCGCACAACGGCCTCCGCACCAGCCTCGTGCTCTCCTATCTACTCGCACCCCGTGTGCTCTCTCCGCTAGTGCCCCTTGCGCTTTCTGCGCACGGTGGCTTCCGCGAATCACGGCCTAGCTCACATTTCCACTACCGGTTTTCAGTCTAAGTTCCCCAGGCTAACCTGATGAATTCCAACCTAGCTTACGTCTCCGCTTCTCTGTTTGGCTTCCCGTCTTTTGCTCCCTGGGCTGACTTGACGAATCCCAACCTAGCT
This sequence comes from Oryctolagus cuniculus, assembly GCF_051225735.1. Taxonomy (NCBI): domain Eukaryota; kingdom Metazoa; phylum Chordata; class Mammalia; order Lagomorpha; family Leporidae; genus Oryctolagus; species Oryctolagus cuniculus. Next base: position 65,761,806 of record NC_142870.1, read on the forward strand.
TATGTCTCCACTTCGGTCTACCCCTGCGGCTTCACACTAAAAATATAAATGATTTTCATTTGCATTTCCCTGATGGCTAGTGATTCTGAGCATTTTTTTCATATGTCTGTTGGCCATTTGTATTTCCTCTTTTGAAAGATGTCTGTTTAAGTTATTGGAGGACCATTTTCCAACTGGGTTGTTTTGTTATTGTGGTGTTTCTTGATCTCTTTATATATTCTGGTTATTAATCCTTTATCAGCTGCATTGTTTGCAAATAATTTCTCCCAACCTGTCAGTGGCTTCTTCGCATTCCTGAGTCTTTCTTTTGGAGTACAGAAACATCTCAATTTGATACAATCCCATTTGTTGATTTTTGCTTTGATTGCCTGTGCCTCTGTAGTCTTTCCTAAGAAATCTTTGCCTGTGCCAATGTCTTGCAGAGTTTACCCAACGTTCTCTAGTGATTTGATGGTACCAGATTGTAGATTTAGGTCTTTAATCCATTTTGAATGTATTTTCTTGTAAGATATAAATAAGGAAGGGGTCCTGCTTCATACTGCTACATGTGGAGATCCAGTTTTCTAGCACCATTTCTTGAAGAGACTGTCTTTTCTCTAGGGATTAGTTTTAGCTCCTTGGTTAAATATAAGTTGGCTGTAGATGCTTGGAGTGGTTTCTGGCATTTCTATTCTGTTCCATTGGTCTAACAACAATGAGGTTTCACCTCACCCCAGTTAGAATGACTTTCATACAGAAATCAACAAACAATAAGTGCTGGTAAGGATGTGGAGAAAAAGCCTAATCCATTGTTGGTAGGAATATAATCTGGTAAAGCCACTATGGAAAACAGTTTGGTGATACCTCAGAAATCTGAATATAAACCTACCATATGACCCAACCATCCTACTCCTGGAAATTTACCCAAGGGAAATGAAATTAGCAAAGAAAATAGCTATCTGCATCCCCAATGTTTATTGCTGCTCCATTCATAATTGCTAAAATATGGAATCAGTCTAAATGTCTTTCAAGGACTGACTAGATAAAGAAATTATGCGATATGTACTCTAGGAAATACTACACAGTGGTAAAAATAAATTAAATCCATTTATTTGCACCAAAATGGATGAATCTGGAAAACATCATGCTCAGTGAAATAAGCCAGTCCCTAAAGGACAAATACCATATGTTCTCCCTGATCTATGATAACTAGTGGAGCACCTAAAAGGAAATTGAAGTAAAATTGACACTTTGAGAAGCAATGACTTGAACAGTCCTTGTCTTGACTCGTGAGGTACAGGTTTTTGTTTTTTTCTTAATGGAGAATGGGTCTGGGAATGGAAGAAGGTGGAGGAGGGGGGGTAGGAATGGGGGTGGGAGGATGGGTATGATGGGAACAATCATTATATTCCTAAAGTTGTACTTAGCAAATTTGTACTCATTAAATAAATGATATATTTTACCCAACATCTTTATAATATCAACGCATTCTGCATTTTCTGATTAAATATGTATATGTGTGTGTGTGTGTGTGTGTGTATATATATATATCAGAGTTTTCTAGCTTCTGATACTTTCTTCTTACTTATTAGCATTGCTTTCTTTCATCAGGAAGAACTCATTTTAATATTTCTTATAACACTGGAAACTGACCTGGTGTGAGCAATTATCAGTTTTTATTTGGGAATGTCATTGTCTCTCCTTCACAATTTAAGGATAGATTTTACTGGATATGATATTAATGACTTCTCATTTTTTTCTTCAAGTACTTTCAAAGTCCAATCTCATTGCCTCTTGGACTTGGTCTATGGTGTAAAGTCTGCAGTTAAGGGTACTGAGATTTGTGTATGTGCTATTTCATCCTTTTCTGTTTTTGTCTTTACTCTTGGAGAGTTTGATGCTATGTCTTGGGGTAGATGTGTTGAGTTGAGCATACATGCTGACATTTAACCTTCCTCTATCTGGATGACTATATTTTTCTCTAAGTTTGAGAAGTTTCTGTCAGCATCTCTCTGAATATGGTTTCTATAACATTGGCATTCTTAAATCCATATTGAATCTTAATAAATCAAGTATTTACTCCTTTTATGCTACCTCATATTTCCCACAGCTTTATTCATTCCTATTTATTTTTCATTTTTTTCACCTAAAACTGTGTATTTTCAAGTAACCAGTCTTCAAAATCACTGAATCCTTTTCCTGATTGATCCATTATGTTATCAATGCCTTCTATGATGTTTATTTTTCACTAGTGTATTTTTTTTTCAGTTTAAGGATTTATGCTTCATTTTATTTAATGAATTCCATTACCCTATCAAATTTCTTTATTAGAATATTGAATTATTTCTTTGTGTTCTCCTACAACTTATTGAGTTCCTTTAAAATAGATATTTTAAGCTTTCATTCAATAATTCAGAAGCCTCAGTTCCTTAATGGCTGGTTTGTGCACCTTGTGCTTTTCAGGTGAAGTCGAGTTTCTGATTCTTTTTGTAAAATAATGTCTTCTCTTTTTTAAAAAAATAGATTTTATTCATTTATTTGAAAATCGGAGTTATGCAGAGAAGAAGGAGAGGCAGAGAAAGAGAGGTCTTTCATACACTGACTCATTCCCCAATTGGCCGCAAAGGCCGGAGCTGCACCAATCCGAAGCCAGGAGCCAGGTGCTTCCTCGGGTCTCCCGTGTGAGCATAGGAACCACAGTGCTGGCCCATTATGTCTTCTACTCATTGAAGAATTTCTTGCTAGTAATAGTTTTGTGGCTGCCCTGGAAGTTGTAAGCTCTTTTTTCTGCTGCTGAAGTGAGCTATAGTCTGTGAGTTCTGTTTGTCTCACTGCCCAATTTGCACCTATCAGCTACTGATGATGTTGGCTAGGATATAAGACTACTCAACCAGGACATTGGACCTCAGCTGGGCACTGAAGCACGTCCAGATAGTCTGTTTGCCTACACTGACCTGGTGAAAGAGACAGAATCTGCTCAGTGCTGGATTTTCTTAGCCTGATGCTGAGTTCCAAAACAGACCTTGATTGCTTTCAATATGTCCAAGGTGGCATGAAAAGTGAATGAGGCAACTTCCCAACTACTCAGGCAGGCCCTAGGTGGGACATTCCTGGATCTTATGGTTATTGTGCAATCTTGGGGGATGCACACCATGCCTATGAGAGGGTGATAGTGCTACTCACTAAAACAAATCTGTCAGCCAGAGTGAACATAACTACTTGATATTGGGGGGCAAACCCAGAGACTATCCACTGGCAATAACTTAGAGATGGAAGCTGTTAGAATCTACCCAGCATTTTCCTTTACCAGGGAAGAACCATTTACAAAATACAAAATATGGTCTCTGCTTAAGGGGGTGATTGATAAAGGCAGTACATGCCAGCTAAACTGTCCCATGATTAGTCACACTTGAGTCCCACAATCCCTGTGCCACACAAAGTTCCAGGGTGACAACCTAGGACAACCTGAGGCTGGTGGTGACATGTGTACATATGGGTCTGACTCAATGGAATGCAGGTGTCTGCCTGACAACAGGGAAGTTAGAAGCTCAGTCTGTGAGAATCAGCTGGGAGGCAGAGGCATTTGAGCTTTATCACATTCTGGGTGTTGCCCAACGCTGAACTCCCAAGGCTCTGTATTAAGATTCCTCTCCAGGATACGGAATGGCTGGATTTCACTTTCTGCCAGTGGTTGAGAGAGAGGGGATGGACGTCATCTGGCTGAGGAACTTCTAAACATTAGGTCAGGACCTGATGGCAGGGGTCTGTGACACAACCTAACTGAATTTATTCACAGAGGGCCCAGAATTGAGATTCAATTTTCTCTCCCTCTCTTAAATGAAAGGTATGTCTACATTCAGTAAGGGGTGACATAGGAAACTCTCTCTTTGTTTTAATTCAAATTAGAGTTTTTAAAAATTTTTTTAGAATGAGAGACAGACACACATTGCAGGGGATCGGGGGAGAGATCTTCCATCCACTAGCTCACTCACCAAAGGGCAACAGATGATAAAGTCAGTAGCCTAGAACCCCATCTGTATCTCCCACGTGGTTGACAGTGACCCGAGCATCTGGGCCATTGCCTGGTACTTTACCAGGAACATTATCAGGTAGCTATATGTAAGTGCAGAAGCCATGACTAGAACTGATATTCACAGGTAGCAGCTTAACCCACTGTGCCACAGCAAAGGCCCCACACATCATCTTACTATAATAAGATGAGATACAGTGGTCTCTATTGGCTTCTGTAGCTCTTTAGAAAGTGATGTAATTTGTGTAGACTTGTTCACATGGTGTTAGGAGGAGGTGGTTTCCAGAGCTTTCTCAGCACCCATCTGCCTACAATAGCTACACTAATATGGATGAGGTGATACTATATTATGGTTTTCATTTGCATTTCTCTGATAGTTAGTGCTATTGAGCATTATTTTTTCCTAAGTTTACCATTTGGATAGGAAGCTTGCAAATATTTTCCCCCATTCTCTTGGATACCTATTCATGTTCATAACTGCCTGAGCTTGATAATACTATTTGTCTGTTTTTGGTTTTAGTGTCTGCACTTTTGGGGTCTCCTTTGGAAAATTACTTTCTACCTCAATGTCTTATGTCTTTTACCAATGCTCTCTTCTGATAATTTCTTTTTTTTTTTTTTTTTTGGACAGGTAGAGTTATAGACAGTGAGAGTGAGAGACAAAGAGAAAGGTCTTCCTTCCGCTGGTTCACTCCCCAAATGGCTGCTACAGCCGGTGCTGCGCCGATCCAAAGCCAGGAGCCAGGAGCTTCTTCCTGGTCTCCTATGCGGGTGCAGGGGCCCAAGCACTTGGGCCATCCTCCACAGCCCTCCCGGGCCACAGGAGAGAGCTGGACTGGAAGAAGAGCAACCGGGACTAGAACCTGGCACCCATATGGGATGCCGGCACTGCAGGCGGAGGATTAACCAAGTGAGCCACGAGGCTGGCCCCTCTTCTGCTAATTTCATAGCTTCAGATCTTAGATATAAGTTTTTGATCCATCTTGACTTAATTTTTATATAGGATAAAAGGAAGAGATGTAGTTTTATTCCTCTGCATATGTATATCCAGTTTGACTGGCATCATTTATTGAAAATACTACCCTTTTTCTCCAGTGCATATCCTTGTCATCTTTATCAGAAACCACTTGGGTGTATGTACATGAATTAATCTTTTTTCTCTTCATTTATATTGATCTATGTATTCATTTTTATGACAGTACCATAAAGTTTCAATTACCACAAATTTGTACTAAGTTTTGCAATCTATTATTGTGATGTCTCCAGCTTTATTTTACCTTATGCAGAATTACTTTGGCTAATTTGTGGTTCCAAATGATTTTTACTTTTTTGTATCTTTCAAAAATGCCATTGGTACCTTTGTAGGAATTACATTGAAGTTGTGGATTCCTTTAGGTTTAATGGGCATTTTAATGATATTGATTCGTCCAATCCGTTAACAATTAATATTTTGTATCTTAAATGATTTCTTTCATTGAGGTTTTTAACAAATATATATAAAATTATAATTATAGACATCTTCCATTTCTTAGAGTAAATTGTTTCTTAAATATTTAAAACTTTTTGTAGATTCTATGAGTAGCTTTCTTGACATTCCTTCCTTGATTTCCCTTTGTGCAAGATCATTACCCATGTATATACATGCTACTGGCTGGAACTAGCCCTGTGGCATAGTGGGTGAAGCTACCGGCTGGCGTCAATATCCATATGAGCATTGGTTCATGTCCCAGCTGCTCTTCTGCCAATCCAGTTCCCTGCTGTTGTCTTTGGGAGGGGAGAGAAAAATGACCTGTATGTTTGGGCCCCCGCACCCATGTGGGAGAACCATGGGAAGCTCCTGGCCCCAGCTTCTGGCTGGCCCATCTCCAACTCTGGCAGCCATGAACCAGCAAAAGGAGGACGCGCTCTCTCTCTCTCATCTTCTCTCTATATAACTCTGCCCTTAAAATTAATTTAAAAAGAAATGCTACTGGTTTTTATATCTTACAAATTTACTGAATTGGTTAATAAGTTCTAACAGCTTTTCTGTTTAGTTTTGAGCCTTTTCCATGTATAAACTTATTTGTGCATTCAATGATTGTTTAAGGCCATTGTCTATATTCCCACTAAACTAAGGTCTTTATGCTGTTTACTTGTTAAAATCCTTATTAAGTGAAGCATTAAAACTTCTTACTGTAAATTTAAAATATATTATCTCAAAAACTTTTAAAAAAAAAGAAAAAGCAGAACTAAGGGTAGAGAGAAGGAGGATGGTTGGGAGGTAAGGAAGGAGGAAGATGGAGAATATCTTATGTTCTGGGGCCAGCACTGTGGCACAGCGGGTTAAAGCCCGGCCTGAAATGCTTTTTCTGCTTCTATCTAGATGATTATAGGTTTTTGTTTTCATTATGTTGATGTGATTTATGATGTTTATTGCTGTGTGAATGTTGAACCATCCTTTCATCCTTTGAATAAATTCCACTTGATTGTGACTTAGTGTCCTTTTGATGTATTGTTGAATTTGGTTTGTTAATATTTTGTTGAGACCTTTAGCTACTGTGTTCATCATTGATATGGGTTTGTAGCTTTCTTTTTGTAATGTGTCCTTATTTGGTTTACTGGCCTCATAAAAAGAGTTGACAGAGTTCCATCATCTTCAATATTTTGGAAAAATCTGGGAAATGTCAGAGTTAGAACTCAGAGTTAGAACATATTAAACGTTTTAAGGAATTCAGTTGTAAAGTTGTTAGGTCCTGTGCTTTTCTTTGATGGTAGACTTTAAATTAATGCTTCAATCTCTTTACTTAGATTTTCTTTATCTTGTTGATTTAATCTTTGTATCTACAATTTATTCATCTCTTCAAAGTTTTACAATTTGTTAGCATCAAGCTGTTCACAGTAGTTTCATAGAATCATTTATATTTTTGTGGTATCATTGTGATGTCTCTTTTTAAGCTAGTATTGGTTATCTTAAAAAGTACAGAATTTGAAAAAGTGCTTCAGTTTTCTGTGATATTACATTTCTTCCACATATACTCTAGAAAATGTTTCAGTTATTGTAGTCCCATAACTCATTTGTGCATTCAGTCTTTTTGATATTTTTATGGGCATATTGCCTTGTGTCATTATTTAATTAAAATGTAATTATAGGACATTGACACTAAAACACTCAGATACGTGAGCTATTCACATTCAAGTGAAAAGCATTTATACTATGTTGAGCCAAGGAAAGCTATCCCTTTTAATGAAAAAAATATAGGCTTGGGGAATGACAGTGATATTCAGAAATTCCATGAACATACTTGATTTTGAAGGATTAGAAACATTCAGGGATTTTTTATGTGTTATAGAGTTATAGAGGTTTATAATTATAAAGATAATTTAAATGTATTCTGTTGACTAAGGTTATAAGATGTTCAAGATCTTTTATATATTTTTAAAATTGAAATGTTAGGCAATACATAAAATTATGAAGCAAGTAGTGACATTTTGTGAGAATTACGTTAGTCAATATTATACAAATCCCAGCAATCAGGATTTCCATGTATATAGTAAATTAATTCTTTCTTTTGACACTGTTGATAATTTGACTAACAAGATATCTCAGGGTTTGAAATTCAATCACATTCTTTTTTGATGCTAGTTTTTGTGTTGGTCCTAATTAGTCAAATTTAATGTGAAAGAATTCTATTAAACATGGGTCATTTTTAAGAAGCTTCATTTTTAAAAATAAAACGTATTTTGTAATAAATCTGATCAAAAATATGGTCATGGTTAATTAAAACCCTTTTAATGCAATTGTGAATTTGGCTTTGGGAAAAGAAAGCTATAATTCCTATTTTCTTCACTTTGAGAAAATGAATGTACTGGAAAATACAATCACATTCTACAATCAAAACTCAACTAAACTAATGTCATAACCATCTAAACAATATAGTATGATAAAAGTTACGAGTTTCCTATCCAATTCTTTTTTAATAAGATTTATTTATTTGTTTGAGAGACTGAGTTACAGTAAGAGTTACATTAAGAAGCATAGAGGCAGAGAGAATGATCTTCCTTTCACTGGCTCACTCTCTAAATGTCCACAAGTGTCAGAGCTGGGCCAATCAAAACCAAAAAGCCAGGAGCCAAGAGCTTCGTCTGAGTCTCCCATGTGGGTGCAGGACCCCAAGCACTTGGACCATCTTCAACCGCTTTCTCAAAAGAGCAGTCATAGCAGTAACCGGTGCCCGTATGGGATGCTGGCACCCCAGGCAGAAGTTAAACCTACCATTCCATAGTGCTAGCCCCTCTTACCCATTTCTAAATAGCAATCTCCAGTTTTTACAGTTTGCCTGTTTATTAGAGGTTAATAATAAAAATTCGAAATTCCATCTTTAGGGAAGTCATAAGGATATGAAATATTCATTACATAGGAAAAGAGTCATAGAAGGAAAACAGTGTTATTCATGTCAAAAACATGGTAACAAATTTCAGCTTCCTAAATTGATCATTCTGGTGTGGGAAACTCTCTATTGGCAAGATGTCATTTCTTTCCCACCTGCTCTATAGAATCAATGCAATCCCAGCAAGATCACAGCTGTGAAAGTAGATAAACGGATTCTTAAGTTTATGTGGAGATACAAGAGGCACAGAATACCCACCACAAAATTGAAGAGAAGAATTAAATTGGATAACTGACATTAATTTCAACATTTACAATAAATCTAGTATCATTAGGACAGCATGACATGAGTGATAAAATAGCCAGATAGATCAGTAGAACAAATTACAGAGCCCCGAAATAGATCCTCATAAATAGGTCAACTGACCTTGTCAAAGGAACAAGGATTAATGAAGCAAAACTTTTCTGGAACAAAGATAATATTTCAAACAAATATACTGAATCAATGGACATCAACATATAAAAGATGACTTTTGATATAGACTTTACCCAAAACATTTTATATACCTATGTATGAAATGCAAAGGTATGAAATTTATATAACTTAACATAGGAGAAAAATCTGAAGAATCTTAGACGACATAACTCTTTAGATTTAAGAACAAAGGCATAATTTACAAAAAAAGAATTGATAAGCTAAATTTCTTTAATATTAAAAATTTATGCTCTACAACGTATATTGCAAAGTTAATAAAAGATACAGTGGGTAAAGATACTTGCAATATATTTTTCTGATAAAGAATTCATCAAAAATATGCCAAGAGCTTTTAGGTATCAACAATAAATAAACATTACATGATTATAATTCATGTAAATCAAAGACCAAAACAGGTACTCATCAAAGAATACATAAAGGACAGGCATTTAACCTAGCAGTTAACGTCCCACATTAGAGTATCTGGGTTCAATTTATGTATCTAGCTCTTGACTCTAGCTTTCGTCTAATGCAGATCCTGATGATGGCAGCGATGGCTTAAAGAATTATGTTCCTTCTACATGGGAAACCATGATTTCAGTTCTAGTTCTCAGATTTTGCTCCAGTCCCGTCTTCATTGCTGCAGATATTTGGGGAGTGAATTAGTAAGTGACAACTCCCTATCTCTGCCTATATGTCTCTCAGTCTCTCAAATACATACAAACAGTCATATGAGCCTACATAGATGACAAAAAAAGTATATGCAAAGCTGTTTCATTCATCTTTTTCATTAGGGAAATGCAAATTGAATCAATACTAGACACCACTATCATCCTAATAGTTGGCCAAAATGCAGAACAATGAAAACAGCAAATGCCATCAAGGATGCAGAAAAAAGTGGCCTTTATTCATTGTTTGTGTGAATACAAGTTAGTGCAACTATTTTAAACATATTTGCATATTTTAACAATATGAAACGTACTTTTACCATAGGATTTAATGATTGAACCTTTGATATTAGAAATCAGAAAATGTTCATCCAAATAAGAATGTGAACACAGGTGTTTATGGCTATTTTATTCACTATTTCAACACTTGGAAGTAAGCAAGATGTTCTTTAGATGAATGGATAAACAGTGATATCTATACAATGGGATATTTTTAGAACTAAAAAGGAATGACTATGAATGAACCATTAAAATACATGAAGTAATCAGCATCTGAATAATATCAAAACTATTTAGTCATGAAATGACGTAGACTGTTCTAATAAAAACTAATAAAAAGGTTGAATGACCAAGTCCTGGATTATTCTGAAGTTTAAGCAAAAGGAATGAAGTTAGGACCTGAAAGCATAATGGGAAAAAGTATGAATTTGTGTTACAAAGTGAGAAAAGAGTACAACATTGGAAAGTGTTATTTACTGAAAATTTAAGTAAGATTATTATGGAGCAATACTTATTGGATTTACGAATATGATGATCTTTGGTAAGTATGAATGGCATCTTTATGCTAGAGAAATTAAGAGAAGAAAGGTATTGGTGGTAATGAGTGTTGATTACTTTTGCATATGCAAATCAAATATAAAGCATCACATTAACAAATTAAAGAATAAAAACCACATTATTATCTCAATGGATGTAGAGAAGGCATTTGATAAAACACATTCTTTCATGATGAAAATCTTAAGCATATTGGGTATAGAAGGAACATAACACAATCAAGACAATATATGACAAACTACAGCAAACATCATGTTGAATGGGAGAAAGCTAGAAGCATTTCCACTAAGGTCTAGAACCAGAAAAGAATACATAATATCACCATTACCATTCAGCATAGTTTTGGATGTATTTGCCAGAGCCATCCAGCAAGAAAAAGAAACCAATGGGATGCAATTTGGAAATGAGGGAATCAAATTATTCTTATTTCAAATGACATGATCCTATATATAGGAAAACCAAAGCTTCATAATATATAATCAACACACAAAAAATCAATAGCATTTGTACACAGAAACAATACATGGCTGAGAAAAAAACTTGTAAAATCAGTCCCAGTCACAATAGTTACAAAAATATTTAAATACCCTGGGACAAAATTAACCAAGGATATTAAGTATCTCTGCATTGATTCTCCAGGATTGGTTTTAATCAAAATAAATGGTGATTTATTCTTTTAAGGATTGTAAGTCTCCATTTCTTCTCTCTCTCTCTCTCTCTCTCTCTCTCTCTCTCTCTTTCCCTCCTTTTTTCTTCAGAGAACTCTGATGTTTTCCCCCATAGGCAGCTTTCTGATACAGTATCTGTCTTTGGTTGATCTTTTAAGCCTGTTAGGTTCCCATTTTATGGTAGGATTTAATATAAGGAGTGAAGAAAAATGTAATTTTCAAATTATTTGATAGAATTCTGGTAGAGGATATGAGCCAACATAGCCGAGAATAAGGTATAACCCTCCACCCACCAATGAACTAAATAAACATATTCATGGATCACTTCCTTCTCAGAGAAAGTCGAGACTAGATTCCAATTTACCAGAAAATTGAGAAAACTTGCACAGATCAGAAAAATGAAACCCCAACTCTGGACATTGCATCATCCATTGAGAAAGATCTCTCTGATATCCAGCTTCCCCTGTGGAGAAGAAGACATGGACCTCAAATATAATGCTAATTTTTTTTCATAAATTGGCTTTTAATTCACCAACTCTTCAGTGGCAGGGATAGGGAGAGATTAGCCCTTCTAAACAACAGAAGAAAAAAGCAGTGGTTGAATAAGCGTGCAGAAATGCTTCAGAGTCTCCATCTCCTGGGAAAAATACAGAAAAGAGGATTCAAAAATGCATCTCCATGTTCCTTTCAAAAGAGGATTTTGACATACTTTTCCTATGAATTCTTGGTGAGACAACATCTTACTAACACGCAGTTGGAAAGTTAAAGGGGCAGACGAGGGGTTGGAGTTGTGGCATAGCTAGTAAAGCCACCACCTATAATGCCAACATAGCATTCTGGGGGCTGGTTCATGTCCTGGCTGCTCCACTTGACTTCTGCCAATTGACTGATAATTCAAACCGCCAGGCATCAGCGAGTGATCTACCCTTAGGTTTCCATCAGTTGCTAATTATGAGGCATGTTTGATCTAAAATGTAAATCCACTCTGGCCACAAATGTGAATGACTATCACTACAATAGAAATCAAGATTTTTTTAGGAGTCATGTTCATTTTTTTGACTCTTCCCTTATGATGTAATTCTTCTAACAGAAACCTGAGTCCCCATATAAATCCTCATGTCTCATACAGATCATGAAAAAATTATTAATGATATTTATTAAATAATAATCTGATTATTGCATTTTTCAATCATAAACTTGGAAAATGCAGTTCTCAACCTTATAAACTCTAGTAGATCTAGAAACAGATTACAGGAACTTGAATGAAATTCTTATCAGATTCATGCATCAAGAGTGACTCATCAAAGGATCCAAGTCCATTTTGTGCAAGAAATGCATGAATTAGCCTCTTCTTTATAAGAAAAAATCTTCCAGGATCATATATTCCCTCTAAAAACACTAAACAAAAAGCAATCAACCAAATTTTAAGAGAATGAGAAAGTGCTCCAGTACTGTAATTATAGAGTAGTGTACACATACATAGGCATTTATGTATATATATAAAGTCATCGATTCTGATTGTTGACAATGTCACATGTGATTTATTTATGTCATAATCAGGAAGAACTTAATCATCATTTGTAGGAAATTATCACTAATTAATGATATGTCATATATTTGTTTATATGGGCTTAACTTTAGAAGTAATACAAGTAATTAAGAAAATCCTTAATATCAAATGTGCAAAAATAGAAGAAATTATGACTGGTAAATGAAAGCTTAGAAGTAAAGACAGTCAAATCAAACTGTACATAGAGGAAAGGATTCTGACACTCTCTTTGATTATTTTTATTTATTTATTTTTTCATTACATCCCTTTTTTACTTTTTTTTTAACTTTTATTTAGTAAATATAAATTTCCAAAGTACAATTTATGGATTACAATGGCTTTCCCCCCAAAACTTCCCTCCCACTCGCAACCCCTCCCATCTCCCGATCCCTCTCCCATTCCATTCACAACAAGATTCATTTTCAATTCTTTTTATATACAGAAGATCAATTTAGTATATAATAAGTAAAGATTTCATCAGTTTGCACCCACACAGAACATAAAATGTAAAATACTGTTTCAGTACTAGTTATAGCATTAATTCACATTGGCTAACACATTAAGGACAGAGATCCCACATGAGGAGTAAGTACACAGTGACTCCTGTTGTTGACTTAACAATTTGACACTCTTATTTATGGCGTCAGTAATCTCCCACTTTCTGGTGCCTCAGAAAGCCAAAATTCACCTAATCTCACATCACTTTTTCACAATATTTTTCTCACCCTTCTCTGCAACTTAGAACTTATTCAGAGACCACTGGCCTTAAGCACACAGCTATTCCTTTAATCTGAAACCAATGCATCAGTAAAGATGAAGAACTCAATATGAGAGAGAGAGATGTATAGCATCTTTTTTCTGGATGTTATCAACGGAACCAAAAATACACTGCAATGTTAAGTTTCTGAAATATTTGTCATATATTTTAAAGCAACTTTTCTGGAATATCTTGTAAAATAAACATCTTAAAAAATGTCTCAACCAATATACTTTTCAAGTTACCACAGATAGTTGTACGTACTAGGAGAAAGGATGCTAAGATGTGGGAAATAATAAATAGAGAAGATAAAGTCATTTCCAGTCTCTCAGAGGTTAGAGGCAACAGGTAGGAACTCTTTCTGAGGGAGTAATATTGACTGGACAGTTATGCTATGAAGACATCAAGCAGATATCCTCAAACCCAGCTACAAGGAAACTTCATAGGTTTAGCTATCTCATTAATGATTTTATTTATTTATTTGTTTATTTTTATTTCAAAGGCAGAGAGACATTTTTCATCTGTTGGTTCACTTTCCAAATGCTTGCAGCAGCCAAGGTCTAAAGACAGACAGAAATCTTCCTTTCACTGGTTCACTCCCCAAATGGCCACAATGGCCAAGGCTAGATCAGACTGAAGCCTGGAGTCTGAAATTCCATCTTTGTCTCCCAGATAGGAGGAAGGGGCCCAAGTACCTAGATCTTCCCAAGTCCCTCAGCAAGGAGATTGATCAGAAATGGAGCAGCTAGTACTTGAACCACCACTTACATAAGATGTTGGCATTGCAGGTGGCTTAATCTATTGCACCACAAAGCTGGCCCCTAAAGTACACCCTTTCTCCTTTAAACCTTTTGGCGAATCCTGGTGCTTTTTAATTAAAGTTTTCTATTGTCTTTAAAATTATGTATGATAGGCCTATATTTTAATTATGTATGATTGTGCCTATATTTTAAATCTCATATTTATTCCTTTTCTCTAATTCTATATGTTCCATTCCCACTACTCTGGTTCTTGTACCTCAAATACACTAGACTCACTCTACTTTAAATATTTTGACTAGCTTGACTATACTCACTCTTTTTTTTTAAAGATTTTTATTTTTATTTATTTGAGAAGTACAGTTACAGACAGTGAGAAGGAGAGACAGAGAGAAAGGTCTTCCTTCTACTGGTTCACTCCCCAGAGATGCCACAACGGCTCCCACGCGGGTGCAGGGACCCAAGGGCTTGGGCATCTTCTACTGCGTCCCCAGGCCATTAGCAGAGAGCTGGATTGGAAGAGGAGTGGCCAGGACTAGAACCGGTGCCCATATGGGATGCCAGTGCACAGACGGAGGATTAACCTACTGCACCATGGCGCCGGCACCAATGCTCACTCTTAAGGTCTCACTTCAAACCTCACCACCTCCTCAGGCTACTTTCAATCATCAATCCAACCTATATAATCTCCCACTTCTACTTTCTATCCGTCATAACTCCTTTTATATATTTTCCTCTAATTTTTGTTACCAACTGCCAGCATTTCATCTGTCACTTTAAATGTTCGTTGCTTTTCTCCTTTAGAGCAGAAACTCTGTTCTTGTTGACGTACATATTCCAAAAGTGACCTAAATAAAATTATAGATATTTTGGGACATTGTATATATATTTGTTGACTGAATGCTTTTGCTTAGTGTCTCAAATCTTCAAATTTCTTAACAGAAGGCTCAAAAGACTGCACTATTGTCATTCATTTGGGAGACTAAAAGTAAGGTGAACCTACTGAGCAGAAAAGTCCTCTCCCTCCTCAGAAGAATCAAGAGTTGGATTCATACAAAGAGAGAAGAAAGTGTCTAGTCCCAGCACCGAGGCCTTGTTTAATTTTAGTTGAGAGCAGTAGCAGAGTCAGTAGTAATTATACCTTGAAATACCACCTTATGAATTCACATGGAAGAGGTGAAAAATAATGGTAATCAAGGACACCAAAAATTAGGACCATATTAGGGAAAGAGACCCAGGAATTCATAAGAATTACACTAGATGAGGACTTAATGGAAAAGAAATTTCATTACCATGATCTAATGAAGTAAGAATTATACTTCAGCATCTTTATTCTAAATAATTTATTCAGAATCCAGCTTTATTTACTGCCTTATTTCTTGTATTTAATTCATACTTTGAGACATGATTATTGCCTTAAAAGAATACAGACCGTGTTTACTTAGTCTGCATTTTCTTTTGTTTAATATTCCATTAACTAAATGATGGCATAAAATAAAGGATGTAATTTACTCTGTGTCCATAATTTATACAGAAAAGAAAAATGTAATCTGTAAATAGAGATGTTTCTGACAGAAGGAAATCCCTGAAAAATTTTTACTTTTATGAGATTTAAAATAATATTTGTATACATATAATTGGAGTCATAATTTTTTAAGTTGTAATGCTGTTATATTCCTAAATTATCAACATGGGTCAATACAGATGTCCATATGTGAACGCATATATACGCATACATGAAAGCTGCTGAGGGGCCTGTACTGTGGCTTAGCAGGTAAGGATGCCACCTGCAGTGCCAGCATTCCATAAGGGCGCCAGTTCGAGTCCCGACTGATCCACTTTCTATCTAGCTCTCTGCTATGGCCTTGAAAAGCAGTAGAAGATGGCTCAAGGCCTTGGGCCCCTGTACCTGTATAGGAAACCTGGAAGAAGCTCCTGGCTCCTGGCTTTGGATCAGTACAGCTCTGGCCATTGTGGCCAATTGGAGAGTGAACCAACAGATGGAAGACATTCTCTCTCTCTCTTTCTCTCTCTCTCATTCTCTCTTTTCCTCTCTCTCTCTCTCTCTCTCTCGCTCTCCTGCCAACTCAGCCTTTCAAATAAATAAATAAATCTTTAAAAAAATTGCTGATACTGAGATGAAGTAGTTCCAGTCAGACCCATACAAAATTAGAGCTAGGTAATAAACATGGGGGTGAGGGAGAAATGGGGGGAGTTAATGCTTGCCTGTTTGAGAACAATGTTGTATTGAATATTTTCTAAAAAAAAAAAAAGCTTTCTGTCATGTTCTCCTTGCTTTGTATGCAAATATTTCTAATAATAATAAGATAATGCAAAATGAATCTAAGGTCAACCCATTGTTACAGTGAGAGCACATTTCCAATACAAGAAAAATGACCAAAACTTAGTTTGTATCCAGAAAATAAATTCTTTGGAACAACTGACGTTGTGAATGATTTGAGTGATTTCCTGTAGATCTGCTCCTTGGATTTTCATTTGCACACAGAATTTAGGTCTGGATTAGAGACACAGAAAGCCCACTAATGTGTTAAGCGAACTGAGCTGATCTTAGTCCTCACTGAATAGCTGCTGGCTCCTGCAGAAGTGTAACATGTTTCTCTCCCAAGTTGGTGCATGCTGTCCTTCTGCTATCCCACCAAAGGTGTTTTGATGAGGTGTTGGAGAGTGTTGCAAGCCAAAGGAGAAACAGGATACAGGAACTCTTCCCCTGAAGAATGCAGCTGGAGTGATCAGAAACTTCCCAGCCTGCTTTTTTTATTGACAAGAATTATAGCAGACATTTGTTCAGCACGTGTGCCTGCTCATAGAACTCCAAGGTTGCTTGTAACTTTACTTGATAATCTTTAGAACATGATTGTTGAGACATTGGTGGGGCACCTTGTGACTTGGTTTGCAAGATAAGCAAGTCTGGGAAAGCTGCTGCATGTCCAGGAGAACTCACTGTTTTTCTTGTTAATAGGTTATCTATTATCCTCAATCAGTTCCTGTGGTCACACCCTGTGTCCAGGAGGAGCGTGTGCTCATTGAGAGTGCGGTGGCAGAGGGATCTTTCTTATATCCTGTGACAGCATAGGAGCGCATGAGCATGACTCTAAGAGTAGAGAAAAACGGACCACTGATGAGCTTGCCTAGCATTTAACACTAGGAAATTCTGGACGTGCTGTTTTTGTGAAGTTAGAAAATAAGCTTCTCTGTCCAGAACCGGTAACTGTCATTTGTGGAACTTAATAGAAAGATATACATTTCTGGGATTCGGGGACGTATTTATTCTACTCCAGCATATGCACTCACTTAGGCTGTGATTCGGCATTTTTCTGAGTAGAGATTTAATCTGTTGAAAAAATGATTGGGCAAGAAATTTCTGTTTTGTTCTGCCTTACTCTGACATGATCAGCTTCCTCCTTAGAGAGAAAAACATGACAACAGAGTAGATCCTGAGTGAAATAAGCCTCTTTGTTAAAACAGCCTTTCTACTGGGGGCCAGCATTATGGATAAAAATGTTGCCTGCGATGCCAGCATCCCATGTAGATGCTGGTTTGTATTCCAGCTGCTCCACTTCTTGTCCAGTTCTCTCCTTTTGGCCTAGGAAATGCCGTAGCCAATGGCCTATGAGTTTGGGCCTGTGCCACCCACTTGGGAGACCAGAAGAAGCTCCTGGCTCCTAGCTTTGGCATAATTCAGGAAGATACCCTGCCACCCGTTCTCTATCTAACTCTGAAATTCAAATCAATAAATAAAAATTTAAAAACAATCCTCTTGGGGCTGTTGCTGTGGGATAGTGGATAAAGCCACCACCTGCAGTGTCAAGATCCCATATGGGCACTGGTTCGAGTCCCAGCTGCTCCACTTCTGATCCAGCTCTCTGCTATGGCCTGGGAAAGCAGTAGATATCCCAAGTACCTGAGCCACTGCATCTGTGTGGGCAACCTAGAAAAAGCTCCTGGCTCCCGGCTTCGGATTGGCCCAGTTCCAACAGCTTGCTAGTGGTTTCTGCTTAGCCATTTTATGTGTAATATATATCTCAGAACAAAGACAAGAATTTTGAGTAGAGAATCCTGAACTCTATATCCCACTTATTATATCCTTATTTGATAAGAAGAAATATATAAGGAAACTCAACCTTCCAATCTGTTGTCCTGAAGAGTATTGTAATTTTCTCTTTCCTGGTAAACAATATTTCTGAAAGCTCAAAAGTAATGGTTACATCTTATTTTTTGATTTCCCCTTCAATAAACCAAAAAAATCTTTCCATTTAGAATAATGATTTTAAAAAATGACTCGCCTTTCAAGAAATTAAGGTATTCCTACATAGAAATTATTTATTCATCAAATTTCCCTATTACATAAAATAATGATAATATCAAAAATATTTCATTTTGGGGTATTAGTAGAATTAAGTAATTAATTGCCCATTATTGCTGGGGTGGATGTGATAATATTGAGAAAAAATGTCTCATAATAGGTTTCAAAAATATTTATAGACCAGATTATTTGTGGATAGACTTTAGCCCAAATTCATGTCCCAGTAGTCTTTTGTGTTCTGTTATTAATTTGTCTACCTCTTACTTAGGAAATATTTTATTTTCTGGCTGACATAAGATCCTCTATGTAGAAGTTTCTGAGCCTCAGGCTATGTCTCATGTAGACTTTTCTTTCAGAGAGCCTTTCTTTCCATGTGTACTTTCATCTTAATCCATGGATTTATAAATAGATTGGATGGAATTGTACATTTCCCCACACTTTCTCCCCTCTAACTGTCGCAAGTTAGGCTTGATAAATCACAATAGATTAACTGTGACTATTTGAAATAAAATTTTAACACCAAATGTTTCCTATTATGTTGTTAGAATATGGTCAGTGATTATTTCTTACTGGAAATATCTAACATAAATTTATATGTGACTTTGGTTGCTAATTAGACTGTTCTGCATTCTAATACGTCTTTTATTTTTAATTTATTTGAGAGAGAAAGAAAAAGAGAGAGAACCAGAGAGACAAGAGAGCACACTGTTGTCTGGCAGTTCACTCCCTCAATGTCTGCAACAGCCAGCATTTGGAAGGACACAAGACCAGAATTCAGGAGTACATACCTGGTCTGCTAGAGGTGTGGCAGGAGCATAATCACTTGAAGCAAAAACATTGCCTCCTAAAGTATGTCTTAGCAGAAAGATGTAGTCAGGAGTCAAGGGCAGGTGTCAAGCCCAGGTTCTTTAATATGAGACAAGGGCACCTTAACCAGCATCTTAACTGCTAGGTTAAATACCTGCTACACCTGGTAATATTTTTAAAGAACAATCAGAATTGGCTGATTAACTTTAGTAAGTTACTTGCTGGGGATTTCTGCTTAGGATCCACATGTATTTTTTCTGTATTAACATCAAGACTTCTATTTAAGGAGGTTACCAATGTTTTAAAATAATATTAAATACCAGCAAATTATTTCCTTGGTTTACTAAGCTAGAAAATGTCCATTTTAGGCCGGCGCCACAGCTCAATAGGCTAATCTTCCACCTGTGGCACCGGCACAACAGGTTCTAGTCTCGGTTGGGGCGCCGGTTCTGTCCCGGTTGCACCTTTTCCAGTCCAGCTCTCTGCTGTGGCCCAGGAGTACACTGGAGGATGGCTCAAGTCCTTGGGCCCTGCACCCGCATGGGAGACCAGGAGAAGCACCTGGCTCCTGGCTTCAGATCATCGTGCTGCGCAGCCGCAGCGCGCTGGACGCATTGGCCACTGTGGGGTGAACCTATGGAAAAAGGAAGACCTTTCTCTCTGTCTCTCTCTCTCCCTGTCCACTCTGCCTGTCAAAAAAATAAAATAAATAAAAAAAGAAAAAAAAAAGAAAATGTCCATTTCGGTCAAGATGTAGTATTACACCCAGGAAAGAAAATAGGGATGTTGGATCCACTCAAAACATTTTTATTGGAGTACATGTTCAACGTAGTATTTCAGAAGCCTGCATTCCTCTTTGGAATAAGTGAGTTCTGCACCCAGTTTTGATTCTTGATTCCAGCTTCCTGCTAAAAAAGACCATTTTATATGATGGTGAGAGCCCAAGTAATTAGGTTTCTGTTACACACAAGGGAGACTTGGGTTACGTTCTTGGCTCCCGGCTTGGGCTCTGGATTAGCTCTGACCCTTGTGAACATGGAGAGTGATCTAGTGGATGAAAACTCTGTAGAGGTGTGGAAGGGGGTGGGAGGCTGTCTGAATCTCTATTTCTCAAATCAGTGTGTAAAAATTGTGAAGCAGTGGGTTAAGCTGCCACTTAGGATGCCGACATCTTACATCAAAGTGCTTGGAATTGATTTCCTCTAATGTTTCCAATCTGGCTTCCTGCTAATGCACATACTGGGAAGTGGCAGGGGAAGGCTGAAATGCCTGGGTCCCTGCCACCCATGTAGGTGACCCAGGGAGTTTTAGTCTACTGACTCTGGCCTGGTCTGGTTCTGGCTTCCTCAGGCATTTGGGTTATGAACCAGTTGATGGAATATTTCCCTGTTTTTTTTTTTTTTCTCTCTGGTGTACTATCTTTCAAATAAATATATAAAAACTATGAATCAATTGAAAATGAATGCATAAATTAATAAATAAAACATTTGTAATAATCAAGTTATGAAAGTGAGACAATTTACTAAACTGATTTTTAATTTTTTATTTCTAATTTCACTGATAGAAAAGTTGTGGAGTAATAAAGAAAATTCCTATATGTCATTTACTCAGTTTTTTTTTTAATATTAGTCTCATATTTAACCATTCATGAATGTAGAAGCTGGAAAATCAGCATGAATAAAATATTATTGGCCACACCACAGGTTTTATTCAACTGTCTTCTTTTTCACAGTGTCTTTTATTTTGCCTTTTTACTTTTCGTTGTATATTTTCTGATCAAGAATTCTCTCTTGAACTTCAAAAGTCACCTGTTATTTCCTTTACCCTCCTCCCATGTGTGACCTGAGCTCTTTGCTTTTCTTTCATGACTGTGACACTTTTGAAGAGTACTCATCAGTTATTTATACAGTGACCCTCAATTTAGTTTTGTTTCATGTTTTCTCCTAAATAAAAGTGATGTATGAATATTCTGGTCAACAAAACAATAAAACATACAAAAATGATGTGACTTCCTTTTTGGTATCTAAAGATTATGTTAATTAGAAGGGCAGACTTTAGAGTCAAATAGTCTCCACTCACACATCAATTCCAATTCATGTAAACTGTGCAGCTACCTCCTTAAGTAAAATCTCTCATTTGAAAATCGTTATGACATTGAATTTATCTCAAAGCATTTTTATGAATTAAATGATAAAATATAATTATATTAAAGTTAATGTTCTAAATTTCATCTTGTCACATAGTATTTAAGTAGTTTCCACTGGTGATACATAGTAATGATTGTTGTATATAATATCAATAAATATATATCAAAATTATGGTATAAACTTTGACAAGAAACAAAATAGTTGTGTAGTCTCAAAGCATATTATCCATAATACTGGTTTGTATTTGATATAAATAGAAAGATAGCAAATTTACAGTGATATGATCTGGCAGATACCAAATTAACTTGGCAATCAAAGTGGTAAAAAATTTTGAGTCTCATTTTTTCCATTGAAAAAAAGGCAAATTGAAATGAAATTTTCCTAAGTATCTTTTATTGTTGTACTCTACTATGTTTGTATTTTTTTATTGATAAAGAAGTCTTCTCTCTAGCAGGAAATGGCATTTTAATGAAATACATTTGAGTACTTTCTTGGGTGGAGATAATACTTTATTTTTCAAATGCTATGTTCCACAGCAGAAGCAATGTTTTTGGGACAGAAATATGGGTGGATTTTTAGAGAAACTCTATATTTAAAAAACAAAATCCAAAGATTTTAGAAGGCATCTCACAAAATACAGTTAGCTAGCTTTGTGTAAACTATAGCAGAATTGTGTGTCACCTTTTCTTTCTCGATAGTCTATTATGAATGACAGATTTTTTTTTCTGAATATTAATTGCGTGTTCTATTTCTGTCTCTAAGTGGGGCTCTTGGCCACTGCCAAGTTTGCTTAAATTATACACATTTAGCTTACTTGAAATGATTAATTATTATTTGTAATATAGCACAACAAATAACATCCTTTAAAGAGATACAAATATTGTTACTATTTCATTAGGCAAGAGTTATCAATATCTAATAAGATTTTAATTCACAATAGCTTCAAAAATTATGAATAATGTCCACATTTATTTCTGGAATGAATGGAAGTCTTAATAGAAATCCAAAAATTGCTAAATATTTGCATTTAATTTTAAAAACATAAATATTCTATGTTGAGCAGAAGATTTCTTAACATTCACAACAGATTCCAGAAAAAAATGTGAGCTGTTTCTGGACCTGTTCTTGCCATTCCCACTCACTTTCTTTTCCCCTTCCTTCCAAAATAATTATAATAGGGAAAATTCAATAATTAAGCTATGCATAACATAACATGTTATGTTATACATAACATTTTTCAAAGAAGAATATTTTTACATAAAACCATCAACTGCATGTCACTGCTGGAATATTATAGTAAAAGGAAGCTATAAGAGTGATGAAAGGAGTCTCTTGTGGAATTCTTCATTGAAAATTTTAGCAGAATTCTTATATTTTTAGGCACAGGAAGTTTTCAATTTACCTACAGGACTGATTAGAACAAAGTATTATAGCCAATCTTTACCCAAGATGCATGTGTGTTAACCAGAATTTGCAGAATGATTTGACTATGTATGTAACCAGTTTACAAACTATCCATCCTACCTTTACTACAAAACAATTGTGTGTTTATTAGTAGTATTCATATCTTTCTATTTTACCCTTAATATGTAACAAGAAAAAGCTGAGAAATATTGTCTCATTTAATTCTCACAAAAATACAGGGACCTCAAAAGCATTAAAATAATCTTTCTCAACTGAGAGATTTTTACTTAGAAAAGTAGAGTAAGTTTTCTAGAGTTCCACAGCTTACAAGTATCACAACTACTATCTAAGTAGAGACAATCTGACACCAGGGACTGTCGCTAAATGAGCATTTTTTATTTATGAAGTAGGCATAAGATAAAATCGCGTACTGATGAAAGATCCAATCATAGGTACTTAAACTCATGACTTTCTGGGCTCACGGAATTCATAATGCTTAATTGTAGGGAAGTGGTAGGGAAAATCATTTAAAATGAAACGTTTTTAGTATATTTAGGGGAAAAAAGGATAGAAAATGTGATAGAAGAAGAAAAAAATTTCTGAGAAAAAAGCTAGATGAAAGAATGTTGAAGATTTTACCATAAGGACATGATAGATATTAGAGGCAATGCTTATGTTTATCCTGATTTGGATATTACACAGTGTATACATGTATTGAAAAATCACCTACTACCCAATAACCATGTACAATTTTTATAAATTACTTAAAATTTTTAAAAAGGTGACACAGATTCACATGAGAGAATTTAAGATTCCAATTATTGGGATGAGCATTGTGACCCAGTGGGTTAAGTCTCCACTTGTGACATCTGTGCTCCTTATTGGAATGTCTGGTTCAAGTCCTAGCTACTCTGCCTCAGGTCCAGCTTCTTAATAATGTACACCCAGCAAATGATGGCTTAAGCACTTGGGTTCCTGCCACCCATGTAGGAGACCTGAATGAAGTTCCTGGCTTCTAGTTTTGACATGCAATAGGCCTGGATGTTGTGGGCATTTGGGCGATGAACCAGCAGATGGAAGATCTAAGATACCTCTCTCTCTCTCTCTCTCTCTCTCTCACTGTCTTTCAAATTAATTAATGAATTAATCTTTAAAATAAGAATCAAAATCTCTCATTGATTTTCTTTTCATCCTTTAAAATCTCAGATGGCAGACTAGTCAGAATTCAATGTCTGCAATCATCAAAAGATAGCAGACAGAGCTATTAACTTTCCTAATGACCATGGAGAATTATTTAATTTTGGTGTGTGTATAGGATTTGTGTCTGACAGCATAAATTTACACTGCATTTCTTAGTTACATGTTTTATTTAATATCATGATAAAATATATGCCTAATGATTATTATAACATTTTTTATTTGCCCAAAAACCACAGATATTAATGCAAAGACACTCTTCCTCAGTTTGGTTTGCTGATGTCATTAGTCTCAAAGATCAATACAAGGTTCCTTATCCCATCTCACTTGCAGAATATTTTCCATAATCTTAAAATATCACTTGTAGTAGTAAGGGGGGGATAAGGGGCAGGCATATGGATCAGCAGTTAGGACGCTACTTAGGATGCTTTCATTCTACATCAGGGTGCCTATGTTTGAGTCCTAGGTCTGCTTCTGATTCCAGTCTTCTGCTCATGCTTGACTTCAGAAGCAGCAGGTGATTGCTCAAGGACGTGAGTCCCTGTTCCCAATGCAAAAGGCATGATTTGAAGTCTTGGCTCTTGGATTCGGCCTGACCCAACCCTGGCTATTGTCATTTGGGGAGTGAACCAGTGGATGGAACTTCACTCTTTCTCTCTGTATTTCTTTTTTTTATTTTATTTTATTTTTGACAGGCAGAATGGACAGTGAGAGAGAGAGAGACAGAGAGAAAGGTCTTCCTTTTTCCGTTGGTTCACCACCCAATGGCCGCTGCGGCCAGTGCACCGCACTGATCCGAAGCCAAAACCTAGGTGCCAGGTGCTTCTCCTGGTCTCCCATGTGGGTGCAGGGACCAAGGATGTGGGCCATCCTCCACTGCTCTCCCGTGCCACAACAGAGAGCTGGACTGGAAGAGGAGCAACCGGGACAGAATCCGGCGCCCCGACCGGCACTAGAACCAGGGGTGTTGGTGCTGCAGGCAGTGGATTAGCCTATTGAGCCATGGCCCTGACCCTCTCTGTCTTTCACATATATTTTCTGAAAAAATTTAAAGGGGAAGGAATAGCCTGAAAATCTCTAAGTTATATGAATAATGTCTTTGAGAAGATAAATCAGGGTTCATGACACATTTAAACCTGAGACTTTTGAGCTTGTTCAGCAAGTTGAAAGCCATGTGCTTTTGCAAGAACTTGTTTTTGCTAAGTAATCCATCAGGTTTATTCAATACTTATACCTATAGATCAAATACAGAGGAAGAAATATTAAACCTTTCTTGAGGAAAAGAAAGACAAATTGATTAAGAACCATAACAAATCATGTTTGTTGTAATTAGGAATGGTTAATATATGCATTGCTTGATGCCAAGTCTAAATTTGCTGCAATTTCACATTTTAAAATTTTTATTGTTACTATAAAGAGAACATTTCGTGCATTTCATAGAATACTACGAACATGATACTTCCCTTCTTTCTCCTTCCTTTCCTTCTCTTTCCTTTTTTTTTAATTTTTGCAATAACAGATTTTCAATTTTTCTTTTGTAATCATAGGCTTAATGCTCAAATAAATAGAGTTTTCAACAATTAAAATAATAGAAATACCACTGTCCCAAGGGAATATAGAAAAGGGCTATAAAATAATCAAATCATAGGATGTCAATTTTACTCTAACACATTCAGAATTTTTTTATTAACTACCACAAGTGAGAGAAATTAAAAGATATGTGTTTTTCTTGGTCTGGCTTATTTTACTAATCATAATTGTCTGCAGTTACATCCATTTTGTTGCAAAAGGTAGTATTTCACTCTTTTTATGGCTGAGTAATATTCCATCATGTATAAAAAAAAATCACATTTCCTTTATCCAGTCATCATATGGTGGACATCTGGGATAATTCCATATCTTCACTATTGTGAATTTAACTGCAATAAACATGGGGGTACAAATGTCTTATTTATATGCCGATTTCATTTCATTTGAGTAAATTCCTTGGAGTAGGATTTCTGGGTCAAAGGTAGATCTGTTTTCAGATTTCAGAGGAATTTCCATACTGTCTTCTACATTGGCTGCCCTAGCACACATTCCCAAAAGTGGGTTAGGGTACATTTTCCCCCATATCCTTGCCAGAATTCATTATTATTTCTGTATGAGAGCCACTCTAACTGGGATGAAGTGAAACCTCATTGCGGTTTTTTCTTAAACTTCCATGATGGCTAGTGATTCTGAACATTTTTTCATGTGTCTGTTGGCCATTTGTATTTCATCCTTTGTAAAGTGCCTATTCATGTCCTCGGTTCATTTCTTACTATATTATTTGTTTTGTTGTTGATGAGTTTCTTGAGTCCCTATACATTCTGGATATTAATCCTCTATCAGATGCATAATTTGCAAATAATTTCTCAAATTCTGCCAGTTGCCTCTACATTTTATTATTTTCTCAATGTAATTTTCCATCTAGTAGCCGTGTTATGCCTATGATTTTCCATTCATAAATATGTTTTAAAACCTGCATAGTGGTGGCTATAATTAAGAAAGAAGTGAGGCAACAGAATGCTTTAATTTCAAGTGCTAAAAACAATAACATACAGTTGTCATTAAACGTTGAGATTAAAGTATCTACATGAACCCTGGGCTTTTGAATTACAGTTTGAGCATTAACAGTAGAAGAACTGGAGTGATAGGATTTGACTCTAAACCTTAGATCTTCTTCTAAGCTGTGTGGCCTTATTGCCATAAATGCTATCATTTTATACAATGATAAAAATTGATTAAAAATAGATGCCTTTTCTGTAGAGTCCACTCTTCTGCTTATAAAAATGATATCAGTGTGATATTTCACAAATCATAGAATTAAAAAATTCAAAATGTTCATACTGATAATATCTGTATTAAAGTAATATTTGATGCTTATTTTAAAAATAAAGATTAAAAAAGGCCTAAGAATTTAAGGGTATTTCTGTTTGGTAAATGGAAGAAGAAATTCTGACTATTGCATGGGATTTTGTTTGCTGGTATCTGTTTTCAGTAGCTTTATGTCACATATATGCATACACATGCATTATATTGTTTGACTTTTGCTGTTTTTGAACTTTTTAAAACAGGTGTTATATCTTATGTAGTCTTCTAAGACTTGCTCTTTTACGATGATGTGATCCAATGGTGATATTTTATCTAATTACAGATCATTTTATTGCTGCTTGATATTCACTTTATGAAAATTCCACAAAACATTTATGTATCCCACTATTTATGGATGCTTTTTTATTGCTAGTTTTTTTTTTTTTTTTTTTTTTGACAGTCAGACTTAGACAATGAGAGAGAGAGAGAGAGAAAGAGAGAAAGGTCTTCCTTTTCCATTGGTCCACTCCCAAAATGGCCACTATGGCCGGCATGCTGCGCTGATCAGAAGCCAGGAGCCAGGCGCTTCCTCCTGGTCTCCCATGCGGGTGCAGGGCAGAAGCACCTAGGCCATCCTCCACTGCCTTCCTGGGCCACAGCAGAGAGCTGGGCTGGAATAGGAGCAACAGGGACAGAATCTGGCACCTGACCAGGACTAGAACCCGGGGTCCTGGCGCCGTAGACGGAGGATTAGCCAAGTGAGCCATGGCACCGGCCACTAGTTTTTTGTTATTAAGAACAGTGCCACAATTGGCATTCTCATTATGTCTCCCAGGATACTAGTGAAAGATTTTTCTCATGTATATCTCTTAGAATGATGATTATTCAGGAATGTTCCACTTTATTAAAAAGCATTTTTCAAAATGGCTGAATTATTTTATATTCTTGTCAACAATCGGTGACCCATGTCCTCTACCAAACTTGGCTGCATCAGAAGACTTTTTAAATTTTATTTGTGAGTCCTGGAAATGGAATCCCATTTGCTCTTTATTGGTATTCTTTTTTGTAAAGTTAATTTTTCATTTGTTTGTTTGCTATCAACATCTTTTAGAATACTTATATTCATGTATAGCCAATATTATATTTAACTTTCTATATCATTTAAATTTATAGACTCACTGTATATATGCCTATAGTATTTTTCTAATCATAACAATGTTAATTAACATCTTTTGATCTATGTTCTATTTTTATTTTTTAAAGATTTATTTATTGCTTGAGAGACAGAGTTACAGGCAGAGAGAGGGAGACACAGAGAAAGGTCTTCTATCTGCTGATTCACTCCCTAAATGACTGCAAGAACCAGATTTGGGCCAATATGTAGCTAGGAGCCAGGAGCTTGTCCCAGGTTTCCCATGGGAATGCAAGAGCCCAAGGACTTGGGCACTCTTCTACTGCTTTCCCAGGCCACAGCAGAGAGCTGGATTGGAAGAGATACAGCCAGGAATTGATCTGTGACCCATATGGGATGCCAGCCCCACAGGCAGATGATTAACCTACTATACCACAGTTCTGGCCCCTGTTTTATATTTTTAATAAACAAAACAGTGCTTTTGCTTTAGATACACATTAATGCCACATAAAGCAGCAGAAAGTATATTTTATATCAAAATTCTACTTTCTTTTTTTTTCTTTTTTAGAAAGCTTTTAC
This sequence comes from Oryctolagus cuniculus, assembly GCF_051225735.1. Lineage (NCBI taxonomy): Eukaryota > Metazoa > Chordata > Mammalia > Lagomorpha > Leporidae > Oryctolagus > Oryctolagus cuniculus. Next base: position 65,790,315 of record NC_142870.1, read on the forward strand.
TTAATAAATATAAGTTTCATAGGTATAGCTTTAAGAATATTGTAGTTCTTCCCCGCATACCCATCCTCCCACCCCACTTCCATCCTACCACCTACCCCCTCTCCCATCCCATTCTTCATTAAAATTTATTTTTAATTATCTTTATATATGGAAGACTAACTCTACTAAGGAAAGATTTCAACAGTTCGCACCCACACAGACATACAAAGCATAAAGTGCTGTTTGAAGGCAAGTTTTAACTTTAATTCTCATAGTACGACTCATTAAAGACTGAGGTCCTTCATGGAAAGAAAGTGCACAGTGACTCTTGTTGATTTAACAATCGATACTTTTATTTGTGATGTCAACAATCACCTGAGGCTCTTGTCATGAGCTGCCAAGGCTGTGGAAGCCTTTTGATTCCACAAACTCCATCAGTATCTAGACAGGGCCATAAGCAAAGTGGAATTTCTCTCCTGCCTTCAGAGAAAGGTACCTCCTTCTTTGATGGCCCCACTGGGATCTCTCAGAGTTCCTTCATATAGGTCACGTTTGCCTCAGTGTCGTGACTTTCCATGCCTAAAATGTTCTCATGGGCTTTTTAGCCAGATCCGAATGCCTTAAGGGCTGAATCTGAGGCCAGAGAGCTGTTTAGGGCATTTGTCATTCTATGAGTCTGCTTTGTGGCCTGTTTCCCATGTTGGATCATTCTTTCCTTTTTTTAATTCTATCTATTGTTATTAGCAGGCACTTGGACTTATTTATGTGACCCCTTTGACAATTATTCCTATCCATATGATCAGTTACATACTTAAAATGATCACTTTAACTAGTAAGATGCAATTATTACAACCCAGCTTAATGGGATTTGGTATCCCATGGCAAGATTTTAGCTTTACTCTTAGGGGAAGTCCATGTGGAACCCTCATCCCTCTCTTATTCCCACTCTTATTTTTTACTGGGATCAATTTTCAATTGGATTCAAACACCTATGAATAATTCTATGTTAAGAGTTCAACTAACAGTATTAAGTAGAAAAAGAAAATAGTAATAAAATAAAATAATAAGCTGTTTCTCAACAGTCAGGACAGGGCTGATGAAGTCATTGCTTCTCATAGTGTCCATTTCATTTCTACAGCTTTCCTGTTAGGTCCTCAGTTAGTTGTTACCACTCAAGGAGAACGTATGATATTTGTCCCTTTGGCGCTAGCTTATTTCACACAGCATGGTGTTTTCCAGATTTCTCCATTTTGTTGCAAATGACCAGATTTCGTTTTTTTTTTTACTACTGTGTAGTATTCCATATAGTATATATCCCATAATTTGTTTATCCAGTCTTCCATGATGGGCATTTAGGTTGATTCCATGACTTAGCTATTTTGAATCAATCTACAATAAACATGGAGATGCAGATTGCTGTTTTATTTGCTGAATTCATTTCCCTTGGGTAAATTCCAAGGATTGGGATGGCTGGGTTGTGTGGTAGGCTATATTCATATTTCTGAGGTATCTCCAAAATATCTTCCATAGTGGCTTTACCAGTTTATGTTCCCACCAACAGTGAATTAGGGAACCTTTTTTCCCACATTGTCCTCAGCATTTGTTGTTTGTTGATGTTTTATGAAAGTTATTCTAACTGGGGTGAGGTGAAACCTCATTGTGGTTTTGATTTTCATTTCCCTGATGGCTAGTGATCCTGACCATTTTTTCATGTGTCTATTGGCCATTTGGATTTCCTCTTTTGAGAAATGTCTGTTTAAGTCCTTGGCCCATCTCTTAAGTGAGTTGTATGTTTTGTTGTTGTGGAGTTTCTTGATCTCTTTGTAGATTCTGGTTATTAATCCTTTATCAGGTCCATAATTTGCAATAGTTTCTCCCATTCTGTTGGTTGCCTCTTCTGTTTCCTCACTGTTTCTTTTGCCAAACAGAAACTTTTCAATTTGATTTAAGTTAAATCAAATTCAATTTGATTGAATCCAGGTTAATTTTAGCTTTGACTGCCTTTGCCTCTGGGGTCTCTTTCAAGAAGGTTTGCCTTTGCCTATATCTTGCAGGGTTTCTCCAGTGTTCTCAAATAATTTGATGGTATTGCACTATACATTTAAATTTTTATTCCATGTTGAGTGGATTTTTTTGTAAGGTGTAAGGTAGGGCTCTTGTTTCATACTTCTGCATGTGGAAATCCAGTTTTCCCAACACTGTTTGTTGAATAGACTGTCTTTGCTCCAGGGATTGGTTTTAGGTCCTTGATCAAATATATGTTGGCTGTAGATATTTAGGTTGATTTTTGGTGTTTCTATTGTGTTCCATTGGTCTATCCAACTCTTTTTGTATCAGTACCAGGCTGTTTTGATTATAACTGCCCTGTAGTATGTCTTTTTTTCCCTAGTATCATATTTTATTATAATATATTGAAAAAATTGATATATTTATTGTTTTAACTTTTATTTAATGAATACAGATTTCCAAAGTACAGTATGTCTTGATATCTGATATTGTGATGTCTCCAGCTTTGCTTTTGTTGTACAAATTGCTTTTGCTATTCAAAGTCTCCTGTGCCTCCACATTTCAATATCATTTTTCTAGATATGAGATGAATGTCTTTGGTATTTTGATTATCATCACATTGAATCTGTAAATTGTTTTTGGAAGAATGGACATTTTTATGATGTTGATTCTTTTCAATCAATGAACATGGAAAATTTTCCCAGTTTTTTATATCTTTTTCTATTCCCTTCTTTAATGTTTTGTAATTCTCATTGTACAGATCTTTGACAACCTTGGTTAAGTTTATTCCAAGGTATTTTATGTTTTTGGAGCTATTGTGAATGGGATTGATCTTAGAAGTCCTTTCTCAGGCCGGCGCCGCAGCTCACTAGGCTAATCCTCCACCTTGCGGCACCGGCACACCGGGTTCTAGTCCCGGTCAGGGCGCTGGATTCTGTCCCTGTTGCCCCTCTTCCAGGCCAGCTCTCTGCTGTGGCCAGGGAGTGCAGTGTAGGATAGCCCAAGTCCTTGGGCCCTGCACCCCATGGGAGACCAGGATAAGTACCTGGCTCCTGCCATCGGTCTGCATGGTGCGCTGGCCACAGTGCGCAGGCCTTGGCGGCCATTGGAGGGTGAACCAATGGCAAAGGAAGACCTTTCTCTCTGTCTCTCTCTCTCTCACTGTCCACTCTGCCTGTCAAAAAATAAATAAAAAAAAAAAGAAGTTCTTTCTCAGCCATGGCATATAGATTATTTTGTTACAGGTTTTATCCTAGGTCCTTTGTAAATATTGATTCATTTAATGCTTGAAATAATCTTCTAAGGTAATTTCTTTTTTTTTCTCAGTTCACAGATGAAGAAATTGAGGCATACAGAGGAAAGGGACATCTCCAGGACCACACAGTGAGTGGCATGGATGAGAATATGAACCACTTAGTCTGTCTCCAGAGTTAATTATTTTAATTAGTATGTTACACGTTTTGTCTCCAGAAATACTGTGGCTATTTTGAGTCTTCCTCAGTTTTCTTACATGAATAACAATTTCAAACATTTATAATTTATAATGTGACAGCTTTTTGCTTCTTATTTATGTTTTAAAACATACATAGAATGATTTGGTAATAGTTAAACAGAATAGTACTTCAATACAAAACATATCTACCTTATTATTATGATACACGGCGTAAGTAAAGACTATGAATTATTTTGCTTCTGATTGAGTTTTGACACCAAAGTGACAGAAATTTGTATTTGTTTATTCTTTTTTAAATATTTGGTACTGTGTAATGTGTTATTGACATTTAATAAGTGAGAAAGTAAGCCCATAGGTTTCATAAACTAAATCAATATGTCACTTTAGTTGATGGGTTGTCTGTAATTTGTTTCTGGATTGTTTAAAAATGTTTTTATGTGAATATCTAAAGTCAAAATAAGAATTTGGCATTTTGCTTTGGACCTGGGTCTATAATGATTCCAGAACTTGCATAATTTACTTACTCACAACCTTGCACTGTTAGTCTATTCATTTTTATTCCTCCATCGCCAAGTGTTCTCAGCCAGCTAGTCTGTGTTAAAGAACAATGAAACAAAATAATACAGTTCAGTAGCAAATAAGAAAAAATGGAGATGAGGATTGTGTCCTAGATGTAACTAGATTTCAAGCCTATTTACAGAATTTTACCTCATTTAGTATCCAAGTTGTAATTTTATGATTTAAAATTCTTTTAGGTAGCCTTCCCTTAATGTTTTAAGATTTCTGATTAATTGTGTAAAGTTATTAATAGTGCCCCCTTTAGAATAATAAGTTGTCTTTCCATTAAGAGGAGCTGATTTTCTAGTTTCCTCCAGAAGAGTGTTACTCATAAAGGACCTTCATCTGTCTAGCACTTGGCACATAGTAGAACCTCAATAAATGCATGATAAATGCATTTTTAAATGAACAAATAGAATGGCCTCTTACAAAATTTTGATATCAGTCACTTCCAAGTTGATGTTTAATAACCAGAATTACATATTAAAGGTCACAAGAAAAGGCAAAACCTTAAAATACTTTTTCACCTGCTATAGAATGAAACACAGGATTTCTCAGTGAGGAATAAATGAAATGGGTGTAAGGGCTGAAATATAATGGACACTCTGAGACAAAGGATCCTTGAAAAGTCCATGGGTAAATGGAATTATAAGGTAAGTTTATTTTGATGCAAATTTTTTAAATAAAAGTTTACATTTTTATAATGCACAATTTTCATAAGCTTCTTAAAGATCCTTCTACGAAAACCACTTCATTCATATATATTCTATAGCTTAACTCAATGCTTGAATATAAGTATCATCAATCAGTTACATACTATTGTTCATATTTGTTACTTCCTAACAATAAACTTATATCCATTAGATCCATGTATTTTGAAAGGTTCAATGCTATACAGCACATATTAGACCACGAGTGCCCAAGCCACACACTAACTGGAAAAAATATTAAGCATTTCTGAACTATCACAATATAATCTTTATATATGCAGTTCATAATACTGTACTTTATCAAAGCTTCACTATCATTATAGAGAAAATTAAGAAGAAAATAAGTAAATGTTTCTTAAAAATTCATATTCACACTATCAGTGAGTACTTTGCTGACAGACTGAAATATTCAAGGAAAATGATATTCACTCCCCATCAGTTGACACCTGACATTATTTAAACCATCAATGTCATAGAGAAAAGATGATCCATTCTCATCTCATCATTTCCTTTTCTATGAAATCATAGTTCTATAGTTAGGCCCACAGATGGAATTTTCAGTTACATAATGACATCATTATCTGAACTTGGCTCCTGGTGGCTCAGCTCTGTCATAGGATGATGTCAAAATTGGCCACAGGGCCTCTTCTCTCAGAGTATATTGTCTGTTCTGGAACTGGCACTGTTCACTGTGAAACACAGTACATTGAGTGCCTTTTAAAAATAGTTTTTCCTTTGTCTGATGTTTATTAGATCCTAAAGCCATTGTTCCATCTTGGAAATATATCTTTAAATTCATAGATACCAATGTGAAAAAGTTATAAATGATAGATATTTTTATTTTGCCTTTTCTTTCGAAGATACATCTATATCCTTAAACACCTGTGTCAGTTGCTGAAAATGGTTATTTAGTCAACGTATGTTAAACTCTTTGGCCATAATCTAAGAGGTATTCTCTCCATGAATTAATACAGATATTTTTATTATAAAATGGAAATATTCGGAATAATTACTATGCAATATCCTGGTATGAGAATCTATCATTAATATCTCCTACCTGCTGTGTAAGTACATTTTAGCAACTGCATATTATATATTCTAAGTACTTTCAAATTTATCATCATATTGAATAATCAATAACTGTATGTGTACATGTTTAAGTAGATAGTGAAATCTGATTATCATTGTCTCCATTTTCTATACAAGTAAACTGAGGTTCAGAGAGTGTTAAGACCTCACCTGGTCACCCTGACACTAACAGTTGATCATTTAAGTCTGGGTTTTCTTGCTCCATGTCTATAACTTCCTCCAGTTTCTATCTACCTCCCTTTTGAAATGTGAATAATAACGAATCATGTGCGATTTTTTCACTTTCCTAAAATGCATGGTTCTGTTCACTGGTACTTTCTTAGTTAAAGAAATGTACTTTTTAACTGTGCTCAATTTTCTGATTCAAATGTTGACATTTGGATCATTATGAGTTGCTTTTCCATCCTATGCTTCACAATATGGCAGTGTCCCAAGGTCCGAATTAGTAACTTGAAAATGTAATGTCAGTGGCTTTATGGAAAAAGGAATAAAGAGGATTTGGACTGAATAGGACAAATTTGGTCATTGTTTTTAAAAGTCATTCTTTTAAAAGTGGAGATCTTGGCTTCCTAATATTAAAACTAAGTGAGAATTTAGATTTTAATTATAGACTTCTGCAAAGTTCACTCTTTGTGTTAAACCAACAAGAAGCTTTTTATAGATAGCAATTTATTCACTTTCTTTAACAATCCAAACTGAACAATCATATTCATGACTTTTTTTTTTTAATTAAAGAAAGTTTCTCTTCAGAATTGTTGCTATAACTGATAAGGTAAAGCTTCCTTTGAGCTGAAACTAACTGAAAAATCTAAACCTCCTGGGTTTGAGGCTCAAAGTATTTGACTTATTGTGAATCATGAGTGACAGAGTGACTGAGAGGAACAAACACAGAATAGGTAATCTTAGAGCCCACAACACCAGCAATTCATTGTTTTGACCAAATAATTGTGCAGAATGTGATGGTTTAGAAGACATGGTCAGAAGTCCATATCCAGTTCTCCTTAGAAATCACTAGGAAGCCTTTTCAAAGTCATGCTTTTCTCTGAACCTTGGTTTATTCATCTATAAAGTGAACATTGATCTACATGAACTCACATAATTATTGCAGTGTTAACATCCTAATCTCACAAATGCTTAAGAAGAGAGCAACATCATGGAAGTTTTATGAAAGTGTCAACTTCAGATGTGAAGCCTTCAAAAAATATTTTCTTCCTGCATAGGGTTGTTGTTGGATGCAGAGCAAAGGCTATTTGCCAGATTCTAGGAATAATTTTACTTTGATTAAATATTTGTGGTGCTGCTTCAAATCATGCTGCTCTTCTAGCCTTACTTGATTATCTAGATTTTGGTTTTTCAGTTTTGAGAACAATATATTAAGGTAGCATTTCATAGATTGACTTTTTCTGTAGATTGATTTCTAAAACAAAACAGATATTTCAATTGTTCATGCAAGCATTATTCTATAATAAATTATATTTTTGAGTTATTTATCTAGAATAATATGAATCCATTAAAATATTTGACATACTAAATAATATATGATTTCTTAGGTTGAAAGGAGATGTAATCAGTTGAAACTTCTTTACTATAAATTTTTCATATTCTTGTTGGACCCACCATGATACCTTAATAATACATTATTACATGCTATTCTCACCATTCCTGAACTGATTGATGTGGATAGCTCCCTTTAAGATATTACATATTCACATGGTAAGCATAAAAAGAGAAAGTTAAGGAGTGGAGGCTATTGATAAAAGCAAAGGAACATCTTTGATATTGTTTTCCAAAAAGAAGTCAGATCATTTCCCTAGAAATCACTATTCTTTTGAAGTTACTCTCCAGCTATGTGGATTAGAAAGATCATGGTGTTAGAAATTACACGTTAGCTGGCACCGCGGCTCACTAGGCTAATCCTCCACCTTGCGGCTCTGGCGCACCGGGTTCTAGGGCCGGTTGGGGTGCCAGATTCTTTCCCGGTTGCCCCTCTTCCAGGCCAGCTCTCTGCTGTGGCCAGGGAGTGCAGTGGAGGATGGCCCAAGTGCTTGGGCCCTGCACCCCACGGGAGACCAGGAGAAGCACCTGGCTCCTGCCTTCGGATCAGCGTGGTGCGCTGGCTGCAGCGCGACAGCCATGGCGGCCATTGGAGGGTGAACCAATGGCAAAAGGAAGACCTTTCTCTCTGTCTCTCTCTCTCACTATCCACTCTGCCTGTCCAAAAAAAAAAAAAAAAATTCTTAAAGAAATTACACGTTAGTTGTAATCCAGACTCTGACAAACTGCATGTATGGGACATGCTATTTAGATTCTCTAAAAATCAGCTTCTTATCTGAAAATTGGGAGATACATTCTACAATTTGCTGAAGGAATTCCTTTCCCATATTTTTGAAACTATTGATCCATGAAACTAAACAAAATGGGTCATTTTTAAACTGAGATTTAGTATCCAATTTTTGACTCTACCTTGGTTCCTCTATTCTAAAATGATTTAACTGATAACATACATTAATATAGTCAATTTTAGAGGATAAAAATAGACATGAAATCGTATTCCGTAAGACTTCCATTGGAAATAGAGAATCAAATTCATATTTTTGTATGTCTATTGTTTCTGAAAGTGATTGACACTGTATTATTTATATTCTTCATGCTGAGTTAATTTCAATGTAATAGTGATATCTAACCTATGCTTATTACCTTTGTATGATATGGGAGATTTTGATGCTTCATCTCATTTCTTCATGTAAATGATAGAGAATGTCCTGCACGTGACATTAATAACACAAATTAGTACACAAAATCCATTAACATTTTCATATAGAGTAATGCATAGTGTGTGCACATGCATAAATATTAAGTGTTGTGTGTGCTCATACATGCATATATGTGTTAGGAGGGAGAAAACAATGAGGAAATACTTTATAGAACAGAAGAAATCTAAGTTAGTATATAATTCTAATTAAATATGTTAAAGCAATTGAGCTTTGAAATGCAAGAATTAAATATTTAGACATAATGTAGAAGAGATATTTATAGTTGCCTTTCAAGGACAGTCAGTTAGCCAACTTAGTGAATTTATTTACTATTTTTGGAATACTCTGCCTAAGGCAAAACAAAACAAATAAACAAGAAAATGGTTCTGTTGTGATACTGCAGTTTCTTGAGTTACAGTGCTTCTCCAAATAGCATCAACATCACCTGGCAACTTCTGAGAAATGCAAACTCTTAGAAAATCTGTTGGAAGACTCACATTCCAGGTGGTTCTCAGACACCCAAATGTTTGAGAAGCTGCAACTTAATAATACAGTGGAGAAATTGGTCCAAATCTGATCTGTGAACATAAAGCAACTCTATAAATTTCGTTTTATGAGTATAATACTTATCAATCTTTTAAAGATCCTATATACTTTGGAGCAATGAATATCCAAGTTCAATTCCAGGCTCTGGCTCCGCTGGACTCCAACTTCTGGATCATGAAGACTCAAGAAGGCATTGGTGATGGCTGAAGTGAACAGGTTTCTCCTACCCGTGGAAAAGACCTGGATTGTATTCCTGGATCCCAGCTGATGTTGATAATAAATTCTAGGTTGAGAAAAGCTACTCTCAGAGGTCTAACTATAAATGGACAGTGACTGGACAAACATGATGACTTAGAGACTCACTCACCAGAAACAATTCCAAAATGCATAAAACCTACAAAACCAATGTTTTGACACAAATGGCAATAGGCAGGGCTGACTGTTTTCCCAGAGAAAGAAAATTCAATAGCTGAGTCCTAAATTCACTCAGACTTTTGTTGGAGATATCTCTGGTCTGAATTACAGAATAAGGGAATCAAATTAGAGCAGTGAAGTCTCAGAATGAATACACTGGGGTATTCAGAATCGATGGGAGCACATTGCTAGTAGTTTACTCTCAACTGATTCCAGAATTAAAAACAAACAAAACAAAAACTGAATGCACAGAGATTACATTTTGGGAAGACAGAGCAGTACAAGGCAGAAAACATCATAAAAATGTCCAGAAATCTACATAAGAATCTCATGGGGCATTGTTCAATTTAAGGAATCTCCATAAATTTTATGAAAGTGTATATTATATCAAAAAGCTACATGCACTTCAAATTTGTTTTCATCAAAATAAACTTAGCTGTAAATTTCATTTTCCATTTTTTTAAAAGACCTTTTCCTTTTTTTTAACTTTTATTTAATGAATATAAATTTCCAAAGTACGGCTTATGGATTACAATGGCTTCCCACCCATAACTTCCCTCCCACCCACAACCCTCCCCTTTCCCACTCCCTCTCCCCTTCCATTCACATCAAGATTCATTTTCGATTCTCTTTATATACAGAAGATCAGTTTAGTATATATTAAGTAAAGATTTCAACAGTTTCCACCCACATAGAAACACAAAGTGAAAAATACTGTTTGAGTACTAGTTATAGCATTAAATCACAATGTACAGCACATTTAGGACAGAGATCCTACATGGGAAATAAGTGCACAGTGACTCCTGTTGTTGACTTAACATTAAATTGACACTCTTATTTATGGCCTCAGTAATCACCCTAGGCTCTTGTCATGAGTTGCCAAGGCTATGGAAGCCTTTTGAGTTCACCTACTCTGATCATATATAGACAAGGTCTTAGTCATAAGTGGAAGTTCTCTCCTCCCTTCAGAGAAAGCTACCTCCTTCTTTGATGACCTGTTCTTTCCCTGGGATCTCACTCGCGGAGATTGATTTTATTTTATTTTATTTTTATTTTATTTTATTTTTTTTTTTTGCCAGAGTGTCTTGGCTTTCCATGCCCGGAATACTCTCATGGGCTCTTCAGCCAGATCCAAATGCCTTTAGGGCTGATTCTGAGGCCAGAGTGCTGTTTAGGACATCTGCCATTCTGTAAGTCTGCTGTGTTTCCCGCTTCCCATGTTGGATAGTTCTCTCCCTTTTTGATTCTATCGGTTAGTATTTTCAGACACTAGTCTTGTTTATGTGATCCCTTTGGCTCTTAGTCCTATCATTATGATCAATTGTGAACAGCAATTGATCACTGGGACTAGTGAGATGGCATTGGTATATGCCACCTTGATGGGATTGACTTGGAATCTCCTGGTATGTTTCTAACTCTACCATTTGGGGCAAGTCAGCTTGAGCATGTCCCAAATTGTACATCTCTCCCCTCTCTTATTCCTACTTTTATATTTAACAGCGATCACTTTTCAGTTAAGTTTCAGCACTTAAGAATAACTATGTATTGGTTACAGAATTCAACCAATAGTATTAAGTAGAACAAACAAACAAAAATACTAGGAGGGATAAAGTATTAATTTGTTCATCAACAGTCAGGGCAAGGACTGATCAAGTCACCGTTTCTCATAGTGTTCATTTCACTTTAACAGGTTTCCTTTTGGGTGCTCGGTTAGTTGTCACCAATCAGGGAGAACATATGATATTTGTCCCTTTGGGACTGGCTTATTTCACTCAGTATGATGTTTTCCAGATTCCTCCATTTTTTGTAAATGACCGGATTGCATTGTTTTTTTACTGCTGAATAGTATTCTGTAGAGTACATATCCCATAATTTCTTTATCCAGTCTATTGTTGATGGGCATTTAGGTTGATTTCAGGTCTTAGCTATTGCGAATTGAGCTGCAATAAACATTAAGGTGCAGACAGCTTTTTTGTTTACCAATTTAATATCCTTTGGGTAAATTCCAAGGCTAAGAAAGAACTGCTAAGATCAATCCCATTCACAATAGCTACAAAAACAATCAAATACCTTGGAATAAACTTAACCAAGGACGTTAAAGAACTCTACGATGAGAATTACAAAATCTTAAAGAAATAGAAGAGGATACCAAAAAATGAAAAAATCTTCCATGCTCATGGATTGGAAAATCAACATCATCAAAATGTCCATTCTCCCAAAAGCAATTTATAGATTCAATGCGTTACCAATCAAGATACCAAAGACCTTCTTCTCAGATCTGGAAAAAATGATGCTGAAATTCATATGGAGACACAGGAGACCTTGAATAGCTAAAGCAATCTTGTACAACAAAAAACAAAGCCGGAGGAATCACAATACCAGATTTCAGGACATACTACAGGGCAGTTGTAATCAAAACAGCATTGTACTGGTAGAGAAACAGATGGATAGACCAATGGAACAGAATAGAAACAACAGAAATCAACCCAAACTTCTACAGCCAACTTATATTTGATCAAGGATCCAAAACCAACTGGAGCAAGGACAGTCTATTCAATAAATGGTGCTGGGAAAACTGGATCTCCACATGCAGAAGCATGAAGCAAGACCCCTACCTTACACCTTACACAAAAAATCCACTCAACATGGATTAAAGACCTAAATCTACGACCCAACAGATCAAATTATTAGAGAACATTGGAGAAACCCTGCAAGATATTGGCACCGGCAAAGACTTCCTGGAAAAGACACTAGAGGTGCAGGCAGTTAAAGCCAAAATCAACGATTGGGATTGCAACAAATTGAGAAGTTTCTGTACTGCAAAAGAAAGTCAGGCGAGTGAAGAGGCAACTGATAGAATGGGAAAATATATTTGCAAACTATGCTACATATAAAGGATTAATAACCAGAATCTACAAAGAGATCAAGAAACTCCACAACAACAAAACAAACAACCCACTTAAGAGATGGGCCAAGGACCTCAATAGACATTTTTCAAAGTGGAAATCCAAAGGGCCAACAGACACATGAAAAAATCTTCAAGATCACTAGCAATCAGGGAAATGTAAATCAAAACCACAATGAGGTTCCACCTCACCCCAGTTAGAATGGCTCACATTCAGAAATCTACCAACAACAGATGCTGGCGAGGATGTGGGGCAAAAGGGACACTAACGCACTGTTGGTGGGAATGCAAACTGGTACAGCCACTTTGGAAGTCAGTCTGGAGATTCCTCAGAAATCTGAATAGAACCCTACCATACAACCCAGCCATACCACTTCTTGGAATTAAAACACCTTTCTATGTTAACACAGATTAGTAAGGACAACAAAATCTTGAAACATAAAAACAAAAATTGACTTGGGCTCTATGAAAGTAAAATCTCCTGGTTTTCCAAAAGCAACCTTAAGAAAAGTTAAGACAGTCCTCAGAATGAGGGGATTCTTTTTTAAGATCTATTTGTTTATTTATTTATTTGAGAGGCAGAGCTACAGAGAGAGAGAGAGGGAAAGACAGAGGGAGAGGTCTTCCACCCTCTGGTTCACTCTCCAAATTGCTACAAGCTGGGCCGATCCAAAGTTAGGCACCAGAAGCTTCTTCTGTGTGTACACATGGGTACAGGGGTTGTAGCACTTCTGTCGTCTTCCACTGCCTTCCCAGGCCATTTGCAGGGAGCTGGATCAGAACTGGAGCCACTGAGACACGAACTTACACCCATAATGGGTGCTGGTGCCACAGGTAGAGGCTTAACCTACGAGGCCACAGCACTGGCCCTGAGAGAAAATTCTTACAGTACAGATACCTGATGAAGGACTTTAAGTCCAAATAAAAGAATAATTCTAAAATCTCAGCAAGAAAGAGATCACATATTTGAAAAATTATAAATTATTTTGAATAGACATTTCACAGAAGAAGATATATGAATAACCACTAAGCACAAAGAATACTTACTCGTTAGAAAATGCAAATTGAAACCACAAATAAATACCACTGCATAACAAGTATAGTGGCTAAAATTGATGACTTATGATCCTAAGTACTTATGAGAATGGGGAGCATCTGAACCTTCCCCTGCCACTTTTGGGCATATTAAATGGCATAGCTACTTTGAAAAATAGTTGGGCAATTTATTATGAAGTTATAAATTTTTTTACAGTAAGATATCAACACTAATCATAAGTATTTGCCCAAAAGAAAAACAAAATTCAGTCTACCAAATGACTTCTATCTGAATGTCTAAGGCTGCTTAATCCCCAACCTGAAGATAATCAAAATGTTCATCAATCAATGAATGGTTAAACAAATTTTGAGATATAAACAGAATACCACATGGCCATATGAGGAATTAATGGCTGATATAGTCAAGTATAAAAATAAATATGAAGACTCCAGAGTGAACAAAACAATCCAGATACAAAAGAGTATAGATAGAGGGGTTGCATTTACATGAAATTCCATGGTAGGCAAAACTTGCATTTTAGTGACTACCAGAAACAGTAGATACCTGGAAACATATGACGTGAATGGACAGGCTAATTTCAAAGGTAAATGAAGGAACACTTTAAAAATTCTAATGATGCGTTTTATTTGAGAGAGAGAGAAAGAAAGAGAGACAGATTAACTGCTGGCTCATTTCTCAAATGTCCTGTGACCAGAACTCAACTCAGGTGCCCCACTTAGGCGAGAAGGATACAAGCACTTGAGTTATCACATATGTCTCCCAAGGTGTACATTAGCAAGAAGGTAGAATAAGGGGCAGAGCCAGGTATTCTGATATAGAGTGTGAATGTCCCAACTAATGTCTTGATCACCAAGCCAAATGGCTGCCATGACAGAACATTTTAAAGTGACAGAAATGTTCTATATCTTAATTGATGGAATAGTTGCAGATACATGCATTTGTAAAAATGCAGAATACACTTAATGTGGTTTCATTTTATTATAGTAAATTATATTCTAAAAGTTCATTTTAATGTAAAATATGTAGCTAAATAAATATCAATAATTGCTAAATTTAAGTCATTAAATGGGACTCCAGCACCCCTTACTGATCCCAATTAGTTAATTAAGAATAGAGAGACCATAACACACAGTAGAATATCAATGACTAAGCATGGAAGGAATAATTCACTTAAATAAATCACCCTTTGGAACTATTCTGTGGAATAATTAATTCAATCAAGTAATATCAGTAGTTGTTAAGATTAGTGGGTGAACATCTAATGAAAAATGTGATATATAGATAGCTTCTATGCATCTCTCCCCCAGAATGCTTACTGAATACAAATGAAAGAATCAGGGATTTAAGGTGAAGAAGCGTGTTGAATATCAGCATAACCAAGAGATCAAGCTAAACATATTGTATGCTACCTGATAAGATATAGTAAAAAACAAAGCATCATATTCTAAATATTCCTTCATACAGGGCATACTCTTCTTCTAACCATGAGAAAACATACAACATTAGGAACATTCTAAAGAATTACTAGAAGAATCTAAAGAAGCATGACAAGGGGCCGGTGTTGTGGCATAGCAGGTCAAGACACCGCTTGTGATGCCAGCATTCAATATGGTATGGGTCCCAGCCACAGCTGCTCCACATCCAATTCAGTTCCCAGCTAATGGCCTGGGAAAAACAGCTAAGATGATCCAAGTATTTGCATCCCTGCCATCACATGGGGGACCCCTTTAAAAAACAAAAGCATGACAAATAATGTAACATGTGATCATTAGTTGGATACTTTTGTTACAAAGCTCTTTTTTTTTTATCTTGAGTGGGTCTGCTTATTAGATAATAGCATATATCAAGTTCATGATTTGATGGCTATAAAGTGTGGTTATGAAAGAGAAAATTCTGTTTGTAAGAAATGCATTTCAAAATGCTCCCAAATGATGGGGCACCTTGTTAGTAACTTATTTTCTGTGATTCAAGAATAACTAAATACATACAAAGACTTTCAGTACTGTTTTGTAAATTTTGCCTGTTTTCTTAGAGGTTCTTTAGAGCCATAAAATGAGGAACTGTTTCTCTAGACTGAGAAAAGGCACTATGCTTTTTTTTTTTTTTTTTTTTTTTTTAAGGTGTATTTGCTTATTTGAAAGGCAGAGGTACAGAGAGGCAGAGGCAGAGCCGGAGCTGAGCCAATCCAAAGTCAGAAGCCAGGAGCTTCCTCTGGGTCCGCCACATGGGTGCAGTAGCCCAAGGACTTGGGCCATCTTCTACTGCTTTCACAGGGCATAGCAGAAAACTGGATCAGAAGTGGAGCAGCAGGAACTCAAACAAGCGCCTATATGGGATGCTGGCACTGCAGGCAGTGACTTTATCCACTACACCACAGCACCAGCCTTGGCATTATAGTTTTTAGTTGAATACAATACAGCATTGCTCTAATAGAAGTCACAGGAAAGACAAGCTTTTGTGGCCATTAAAGTTAATAGTAATTTAGTAACCATGACTGGAAAGAATCTATTATTTTTTTTTAATTTTTTAAGATGAACAATTTCATGTATTTCATGAATACAGATTTAGAAGCATAGTAACACTTCCTATCCTACCCTCCCCCCCATCCTTCCTCCCATGCTCCCTACTCCTTCTTTTCTCATTCCTTTCTTTAATTTTCACAATAATCTACTCTCACTCAGTCTATCTCTAACACAGATATATTTATTGAAACTATACAAGCCAGAATGTTGAGACTCTCAAAAATTTTAAGTAATCAGTTTGAATTATTATTTTATTATATTTTACTTCACCAATTTGTAATTTTTTCTATTCCATAAAGCAATTAAACATTTACATCCACTTTTCCTGTTCATTTAGCACAGTTAAAAAAAACAGTTCTGTAAAACATTGAACTGTTTTTATCTTGGGAAATCATATACTTACCTTGGGTTATTCTTCCATTTTCTGATTTGTATTATGATACTCTATAATTCAGGCCTTAAAATTTCTAGACCCTTTATTTAATTCAAGTCTAGCCATTACATTTTATGAAATTTCCGTATTTTACTATAATGAGTTAAAACTAATTAAAATTATTTAGAAGACACACGCGAATGGGAAGCTCTAACCAAAAAACAGTACAACCAAAGATGTTCTTAATCAGTACATAGTAATGTGTTCATGACAGTTGTTAAATGAAATACTATGGAGCAAGTGGCGTGGCTCACTTGGTTAATCTTCCGCCTGTGGCGCAGGCATCCCATATGGGCGCCAGTTCTAGTCCTGGTTGCTCCTCTTCCAGTCCAGCTCTCTTCTGTAGCCCGGGAAGGCAGTGGAGGATGGCCCAAGTACTTGGGCCCTGCACCCACATGGCAGACCAGGAGGAAGCACCTGGCTCCTGGCTTTGGATTGGCTCAGCGCCTGCCTTAGCGGCCATTTTGGGGGGTGAACCAATGGAAGGAAGACCTTTCTCTCTCTCTCTCTCTCTCTCTCTCTCTCTCATTTTCTAACTCTGTCAAATAAAAAAAATGAAATAATACTGACATAATACTGACATAATACTGAAGACCTGTTATTTAGCTGATATTCCTAAACCTGTGAGTGTTCCACTGCAGGCTTTGCACCATGGTACTATGCTGGGATTCTTGCTCTCCACTCCAACTGTTAAAAAGCTAAAAAGACAACACTTGAGGGGCGCCGGATTCTGTCCCGGTCGCTTCTCTTCCTGTCCAGCTCTCTGCTGTGGCCCGGGAGTGCAGTGGAGGATGACCCAGGTCCTTGGGCCCTGCACCCCATGGGAGACCAGGAGAAGCACCTGGCTCCTACCATCGGATCAGCGCGATGCGCCGGCTGCAGTGGCCATTGGAGGGTGAACCAATGGAAAAGGAAGACCATTCTCTCTGTCTCTCTCTATCACTGTCCACTCTGCCTGTCAAAATAATAATAATAATAAAAGACAACACTTGAGATGCCTGCATTCCATATTGGAGTGCCTGAATTTGTGTCCTGGTTTTGCTCCCAATTCCAGCTTCCTATAATGTGTATGCACTTGGGAGGCAAAATGTGATAGCTTAAGTAGTAGGATTGCAGCCACCTCTGGGAGAGACCTGGATTGAGTCTGGTTCTGACCAAGCCATGGTGAACATTTGAGAGTAGTCCAGCAGATGAGAACTCTCTCTCTCTCTCTCTCTCTCTCTCTCTCATCTTTCCCTCTCTCCCTCTCTCTCTTTCTGTCTTTCAAATAAATGTTTTTGTTAAAGCTAAAGACATAATATCTACAAAGATTAAGGCCCTAGCCTGAAGAGCCGGCATCCCATATAGGCACCAGTTCTAGTCCCGGCTGTTCCTTTTCCGATCCAGCTCTCTGCTATGGCTTGGGATAGCAGTAGAAGATGGCCCACGTTCTTGGGCTCCTGCTCCTGCATGGGAGACCTGCAGGAAGCTCCTGGCTCCTGGCTTCGGATGGGCGCAGCTCTGGCTGTTGCAGCCATCTGGAGAGAGAGCCAGTGGATGGAAGACTTCTCTCTGTCTCTACCTCTCTCTGCAATTCTGTGTTTCAAATAAATCTTTAAAAAACAAAAAAACAAAACAAACAAACAAACAAAAAAAAAACCACACAATATCCAGGGGATTTTCAACCTTACATATAGCTAAATAATATTTCATAATATAAAATTATTTTATAAATAAAATATCTGGCTGTGTTTTTTTTAAGTTGGAGGATAAGTTTGAAAAAGAAACTCGATGAAGGAATTTTTAGAGAGGAATTGTGAAAATACTTGAAATTTAAATGAACATAAAATTTTGGCAAAATTTGATGAGCATGTTTTATTTACCTAGAGCAAAAAATGTAATGAGATGAAAACAAGAAAGTTAGAGTTGAGGAACAGAAACAGGAGGCTAATTTAGAGATACGGTTGATTCATTTATCCAGTGATTATTATTCACAGATGTAGCAGGTTATATTGGTTAGTGTGCGGACTGGATTTCCTGTGTTGAATTCCTGACTATTATCACCTGCCTAATATATGACCTGAAATTACCATATTCCTTTCATCCTTGGTTTTGTCATTGCAATATAGGGAAAATAACACATTTATTATAGATTTGTTTCAATAATTGATTATTTTAGAATGCTAATAATTTCAATACATACATAAATAAATAGATTAATAACTTCCTGTAAATCCCTGGAGCTTTTATTCTCACAGTTACAATGAGAACTCTAAAATCTCCCTGGATGTTACATACCTCAGTTAGAATGTTACAGATCTATATTCCCATTTCCATAAATCAGTATTTCTCTATCTTATAGTACCTATAAATTTTTGCCCATCCAGAAAATCATACTTTTAATAAACAAAACATAACATTTTAATGATTTGAAATGATCATTTTATTTCTTTTGAGAAGATATATGATGATTAGAATCTCTTACCACAATATATTCGTTGAACCAGATGAATCTTAGGTCAGATTCCATGTATCATCAGCTTCATAGTCTACTTATTCTACTAAAACAAGACAGAATTCTATTATTTATTCACTAAAATTGCAGCAACTATTAGGAAATCCTGATTCCTGGGAATTTCAATTAACCACAGATATGGGAATTGTAAAGTATCTTGTGCGGAATATCCACAGACTTCCTTTGCATCCCCAAGAGAGGAAAAAATTAAAGGCAGCTTCTGTGTATACCCAGGATAATGTACTCCTATGCACAGATCTCTCTATTTTGATCCATTCGCTAAATCAGTGTTTCCTTCCTAAAAATATGAATGTATTTGTAGCATGTATACCTAGGGGATGAATAGCAAGCAAGTTATTTGAAGAACCCCAGACCTTCACAAGCATTCAGCTGAGACTTAAAGTTTCTTTTCTCTAATTCCATGGTTTTACTGACATCTAAAATTCATTTCTTGTGGGTTCTCTTGCAAATTTGTATACCATTTAAAAAATTTAAAATTTTTTTTTGGAATTAAAAGAGAAGTTCATTTTTGTGTAACAAATTTTTGAAACCCATACATAATTTTCTCATAATACACATTTTCTATGAATTTTTGAGGATCCCTAAGTATATGTGCATATACCAACTATATAGCTATATATTCCTATGTTTAATCACCTATGCCAATATTTAGTTAATTATGATTTCATTTCAATGTCTCCAACTCTAATCCAATACCATGTAGATGATTATAACTACATCCCTTTGATTATTTATAATCTGATACTCTACATGTGAAAAATCTAGCTCTTTCATGCTCTATGCATTTACTTATTACTTAATATATGGATGAAAACATCAAGGCTTCTCATCTATATTTCCATCATAAGTCACTTTATCAACTAGAGGACAGTGTTATATGTAGAACTTCCTTTGCCATCATTCTTATATTCTGTCAATTTCCAAAACTTCTTCAGTCTGCACCATTGTCCTCTCCTTTCATACAATTATAATATGGTTAGAGTGCTCTTTCACTGTCTGCATTCCACTCTGGGATTCTACCGATTTATCATGGTTCTTTAAACATTGGAATAGATTAAGTTTATGTGGGTTTTTTACAATTGTATATTGTCATTTATCCAAAACTATGGCGTCATATAGAATTGTATCACTGCCCTAGAAAAAATCTCTATTCTTCGCACAGATTCCATATGTGTCATTTTGGAAAGTGCTCGGCCATTACTATTTGAAATATTTCTTCTGTTTTTCACCCATCTATTGGTGTTTCAATTAAAGAAGGTTCAAAAGTTTGTGGAAAAAAGGGAATTAAAAATTAAGTATTTTGGTGCAGAAAAACTGGAATCCATGCAAATGAAGCATCTTCATAAAGTACACTGAAAATGATTCTGAAAAAATTATGCATGAATTTTAAAATTTTGCACCAAAATAAGCCTCTATTTTAATACCATTTTCCATTAACTTTTTGAGGTAAACTCATATGTTAGTTTTTAAAAACTGTTCCACGAATCTTGGATGTCCTGTTCCACTTACTTATTTTGTTTTTACTTTGTTTTTCAATTTGAAGAGTGTCTATTAAATTATCTCATAACTCACAGATCTTTCTGTGACCAAGCACAGTTTATGAACACATCAATAATAGGCTATACTGTTGTAAAAAAGCTTGTTATATATGCCATTTCCTTTTTTTTCTTACCATTTCTACCTTTCTATTGACATTACTTATTTGTTTTTACATTCTGTGCACCTTTTCCATTAGATTTTTTTTTTTTTTTTGACAGGCAGAGTGGACAGTGAGAGAGAGAGAGACAGAGAAAGGTCTTCCTTTGCCGTTGGTTCACCCTCCAATGGCCACCACGGCTGGCGTGCTGCGGCCAGTGCACCATGCTGATCCAAAGCCAGGAGCCAGGTACTTATCCTGGTCTCCCATGGGGTGCAGGGCCCAAGCACTTGGGCCATCCTCCACTGCACTCCCTGGCCACAGCAGAGAGCTGGCCTGGAAGAGGGGCAACCAGGACAGAATCTGGCACCCCGCCCGGGACTACAACCCGGTGTGCCGGCGCCACAAGGCGGAGGATTAGCCTAGTGAGCCGCGGCACCGGCCCCATTAGATCTCTTAGCAACCTTACATTGACAATAGCTATTTTGTCCCCTCTCTGAATACTGCAACATCTAGCATGAGGTTTTGATATTTGCTCTCACTTCAGGTTTTTTTCCCCTTAATTTTTGGCACAATTGTATTTGTTATTGGAAACAGATATGGGGCCGACACTGCAGCGTAGCAAGTAAAGCTGCTGCCTGCAGTGCCGGCATCCCATATGGGTGCTGATTAGAGTCCCGGCTGCTCCACTTTCAATCCAGGTCTCTGCTATGGCCTGGGAAAGCAGTAGAAGATGGCCCAAGTTCTTGGGTCCTTGCACCCGCGTGGGAGACCCAGAAGAATCTCCTGGCTTCAGATCGGCGCAGCTCTGGCTTTGCAGCCATTTCTAGAGTGAAACAGCAGATGGAAAACCTCTTCGCTCTCTCTGCATCTCTGTAACTGCCTTTCAAGTAAAAATAACTCTTAAAAAAAAAAAACAGATTGCATGAGGTAAGAGGGATTGAGACTTGAGTGGGAGGATCTACATAGTGAGAAACCATATATAAATGAGAATAAAGGAAAAAAATGAACATGAACATTGATTAATTCTTTATAGCATCAACACTGAATAATTTTACATAATTTACAAATATTTTCTCATTTTGCACCACAACAACCCTATGAAATAAATGTTATGGTTCTTCTCATTTTTTATAATTAGTGACATTTAGCCATTTATAAGTTAAAGAATTTTTACAAGCACAAAATGGATCCAAAATGACTGAATAGTGAGAAGTTACACTGACCTCAGCCACAGGAACGTGCCAGAAAAACAAAGGAAGGGCCGTATTCCAAAGGGACTAATCGAGTGGAATTTTCAGTGGAGAAAGGATCCTCTCTCATCTCCCTCCACCAAAATGCCAGAATCAATTTGCTGTGGCGGAGTCAGCGCTGAACTCTGTCCTGACTCAAGGAACGCGGTGGGGGTGGGGGGGCAGCCCTCAGCCCTGCTACTACTAGAGGCTGCAGAGCACATGCCCTGGGTTGCTTGCAAGAGAGTGGAGCTTTTACACCTGTGACTGCGGGAGTTCTGGACGTAGACCACAGAGCTGAAAGGGTCACGGGTTGGACACTGGGTTCCCATGCACCAACGTTGCCTGCCTGTAATGATTTTAAGCTCCCTGCACCTTGGGGACAGATCTCACAGTGGGGTTGGGGGATTCACTGTGCAGTGTGTTGGTGCTCCACACAGTACAATCTCTGGGTACCCATGGTGTGCAGGCACTGTGAGCTCACTCCGGGCTGTGAGGCAGTTGCTTCACCTTGGCACAGACAAGGGATGGTACTGTGAACACTCTAGCCAGCTCCATCATCCCCACCCCAAACTGACGATAGCCCGAGCTGCTCCACCCCATCCACCTTGGGTGTTACTCTGGACTCTTGTTTCACCCACAATTATAGTCCTGAGTTCTCAGATCCCACAGAGCACACACCCATGGAACTCAAATGTAGGCTTTAGGCACTCCACTGAACCACAGAGACACATTGTCAGTAATAAAGCCTTCAATTAAAAAAAAAAATCTCCAGAAGAATTAGTAACAACAGACCCATCGGATGCATAAAAATCAATGCATCAACACAAGGAACATAAATAAAGAAGGCAATAAGACTCCCACAAAGGAACACAATAATATACGATTACTGAATTATGAAGTAGGGGTGATTGATGAAATGACTGAAAAAAATGATTGCAAAATTACTAAAACACACAGTTACATGAAATAAACAAATCTATACATGTTATGAATGAGAAATTCTACAGGAATATTGAAAAAAATGGTATTAGAAATGAAGCATTAAATAAGTGAAAAGCCTTAAATACACACTGGTGAAGCAGAAGAAGAATGTCTGATCTGGAAGACAGGTCTTTTGATATATTTGTCAAAAAATAATATGCATACTGTGTTGCATAATGGTTGGACCAACTTGCATTCCCAGCAAGAGTGTTTTGGGGAACAATTTTCTCTACAATTGCCAGGATTTGTTTTATTTGTTTTTATTTTTGAATAATAGCCTTTCTAATTGGGGTGAGGTGATACCTCATTATGGTTTTTATTTGCAGCTCCTTGATGGCTAGTGATCCTGAGCATGTTTTCATATGTATGTTGTCCATTTGTATTTCTTCGTTTGAAAAATGTATCTTGCATATTCACATTGGTTTCTTACCTGTATAATCTTTTGTTTTTGAATTTCTTGAGTTCCTTGTATATTCTAGATGCAAACCATTTATCAGACTCAGAGTTTGCAAATATTTTCTCCTATTCTATTGGCTGTCTCTTGGATTTGTTAATTGTTTCCTTTTCCACCCGGAAGCTTCTTGCCTTGATGTAACCCTTTGCCTGTTTTGCTTTGATTTCCTGTGCTTTTCACATCTTATTTAAGAAGATTTTGCCTAGGCCAGTAACTTGCAATGTTTCCCCTTTGTTTTCCTCTAGTGCTTCCCATTTAAGTGCAGCTTCTTGATCCACTGTGACTTGATTTTTATATATGGTATCTGGATATGGTAAGGATCTGGTTTTAAAATTTTGCTGAGGAAATCCAATTATCACAGCATTGTTTTTTTTTTTTTAAGACACTATTATTTTGTAAAAAAAAAAAAGGTTTTAGTTAATTTATCAAATATTTGTTGGTTGTAGTTGTGTACTTTTATTTCTAGGGTTTCTAATCTGTTCCATTTGGCCCCGTGTCTATTATTATAACAATAGGATGCTGTTTATTATAATGACCCTGTTGTATGTCTTGAAATTTGGTACTGAGATGTCTTCAGCCTTTAAAAAACTGTCTAGAATGACTTAGGCTATTCAGGATCTTTTGTGTCTCCATATGGGTACTAGGATTGTTTTTACTAGTATTATGTGGAATGTCCTCAGAATTTTTATTGTGATTGCACTGGATCTGCAAATTGTTTGGGGAAGTATGGACATTTTCATAATATTAATTCCTCCAATCCATGTGAATTTGGATCATGTTTCTATTTTTAGAGGTCTTCTATTTAATTCATTAATGTTTTATAATTTTCTTTGTAGAAATATTTAATATGTTTCATTAAACTTTTCCCTAGTTATTTAATATTTTTGTAGTTATTGGGAATGAGATTGATATTATAACTCCTTTCTCAGGCATTGTTGTGTTGTTATATAAAGACACTATTGATTTTTGTGTGTTGATTTTTTTATATTGCAACTTTGCTGAAATTTCTTATGACTTCTCTTGGTAGACTGCTTTAGTTTCCCTAAAAGATTTTTTTTTCTTTTCTATTTATTTGACAGGTAGAATTATAGACAGTGAGAGAGAGACAGAGAGACAGAGAGAAAGGTCTTCCTTCCATTGGTTCACCCCGCAAATGGCCGCTACGGCCAGAGCTACACCGATCCAAAGCCAGGAGCCAGGTGCTTCCTCCTGGTCTCCCATGTAGGCATGGGGGTCCAAGCACTTGGGCCATCCTCCACTGCCCTCCTGGGACACAGCAGAGAGCTGGACTGGAAGAGGAGCAACCGCCCATATGGGATGCCGGCACTGAAGGCAGAGGATTAACCAAGTGATCCATGGTGCCAGCCCCTCCCTAAGAGATTTTTGTCATCTGCAAACAGTGGTAATTAGACTTCCTTCTTCCCAATTGATATCCCTTTGACTTCTTTTCCTTTCCTACTGGCTCTGGCTAGAACTTTCAGAACTACATAGAATAACAGCAGTGAAGAGAACATCTGTGGTTTTGTATCATAGTGAAAATACCTTCAAATTTTACATTCAATTTGATGCTGCCTCTGACCTTTTCATATGTTGCCTTAATTGCAGTGAGATATGTTCCTGCTATACATATTTCAAAAGGTCTGTCTTTTAGATCAGTTATTTTTCTTTCCTCTCATCTAGTCTGTTGTTATGACTTTCTACTGAATTTTTTATTTGATTTAAAGAGCACTTCAAGTCTATTGTATTCATTGGATTATTTTTCAATATTTCTAGCTCTTCACTGATTTTTTCAACCATGCCATGAATTGATTTCCTAATTTTGTTTAATTGATTCTCTATATTTTTGAGTAGCCTAGCAATCATTCTTTTGAGTTCTTCAGGCATTTCTTCAACCTCCCATTCATCATAGTCCAATATTAATATTGTGTTCTTTTTTGGGACTCATCCTTCTTTGCTTCTTCGTATTTCTTGTTTTATGACATTAACTTTTTGTGCATGTGGAGCTCTGTTGTTTCTATCACTTCTAAAATGTGATTTTCATTGATTGAAAGTTCTATTCCTGAAGATTCCCCTCTGGTGCTGGTTTGGTAGAGTGCTTACCTTTAGATCTGATAAGATTTTGTAGTATAATCTCCCTATGTCTTTAAATATAGTTGATGGTAACCATAGTAGTGATCTGGGCTGTTCTGATGGCTCATTTCAAAAATGAAATTCCTGTCATACAGGTTTCTAGTCATGTCTTTTTTTTTATCTTTTTATACTTTTTTTTTTTACTTTTGTTTAATAAATATAAATTTCCAAAATACAGCTTATGGATTACAATGGCTTCCCCCCCATAACGTCCCTCCCAACCGCAACCCTCCCCTTTCTCACTCCCTCTCCCCTTCCATTCACATCAAGATTCATTTTCGATTCTCTTTATATACAGAAGATCAGTTTAGCATACATTAAGTAAAGATTTCAACAGTTTGCTCCAACACAGAAACATAAAGTGAAAATACTGTTTGAATACTAGTTATAGCATTAAATCTCAATGTACAGCACACTAAGGACAAAGATCCTACATGAGGAGTAAGTGCACAGTGACTCCTGTTGTTGACTTAATAAATTGACACTCTTGTTGATGGCCTCAGTAATCACCCTAGGCTCTTGTCATGAGTTGCCAAGGCTATGGAAGCTTCTTGAGTTCACCGACTCTGATCATTTTTAGACAAGGCCATGGTCAAAGTGGAAGTTCTCTCCTCCCTTCAGAGAAAGCTACCTCCTTCTTTGATGACCCATTCTTTCCACTGGGATCTCACTCACAGAGATCTTTCATTTAGGTTTTTTTTTCCCCCCCAGAGTGTCTTGGCTTTCCATGCCTGATATACTCTCATGGGCATTTCAGCCAGATCCGCATGCCTTAAGGGCTGATTCTGAGGCCAGAGTGCTGTTTAGGACATCTGCCATTCTATGGGTCTGCTGTGTATCTCACTTCCCATGTTGGATCATTCTCTCCCTTTTTTATTCTATCAGCATCTCAAACTTTACTTATTGACTTTTATAAACTATATATTTTACACTACTTTGTAAAACCATAATTAATAGTATTCATATATACTCATTGATAAATTTGAAGTATTAATAATTATCAAGTTGTGTTAGAATCATTCAATTTTTGTCCAATTTTACATGTGGTTTAAAATTAATTCTGATGTTTTCCTTACTCCATACAAAAGTATAAATAACAATGCAGTTTAAACATTAGTTTTTTATTTAATTATTTATTTTTTATTTGACAAGTAGAGTTATAGACAGTGAGAGAGAGACAAAGATAAAGGTTTTCCTTCCGTTGGTTCACTGCCCAAATGGCTGCCACGGCTGGCACTGCACCGATCCAAAGCCAGGAGCCAGGTGCTTCTTCCTGGTCTCCCTTGCAGGTGCAGGTGCCCAAGCACTTGGACCATCCTCCACTGCCCTCCCAGGCCACAGCAGAGAGCTGGACAGGAAGAGGAGCAACCGGGAATAGAACCTAGTACTCATGGGATGCCAGCACTGCAGTCGGGGGATTAACTAAGTGAGCCACCACGATGGCCCCTTATTTTAGTTTTAAATATTATTAGAATATGAGAATAAATTTTGCTACTAACTCATTTAATAAATTCATATGACATAGTAACAAAAACTAGAAAATAAAGGAAATCAAGAATTTCCAAAATCAGAAAGTGACAGTATGAAGTTTAATAATTCCAAAATGCAAGAGTTTTCTTATGTAGTATATACCATAAAACCTTCCCCCCACTTAAGTTTAAATTTCCAACATAAGTAGTTCAGAATCAGACTATTTCTATTCCTATGTATAGGATAATGTTCCAGGTCTTGCCTATGTTAATAATCAAGGTTTAAGAGAACTAGCATGTATTGTTACCAAAACTGTAAATATGACTGCTGCTGCTTTAGCCAATATCGCTGAGGAACTTGATCAGGTCCGGACAGGTGTGTTGCTCAACCAGGCTGCCATTGACTACTTACTACTGAAAGATCGTATAAGCCGTGACTTGATTCCTGGAGGTTGCTGTTTAATATCTAAAATAATGTTCCTTACATAAAATAGTACAGCAGCTAAAAGGTGAACTTCAGCATATGTTTCTAACTAATCCCTTTTCTGTTGGTGGATCTCAATGGACCCACTGGCTTTTGATGTTGCTGGGTCCTTTTTTGCTGCTCCTGCCTTTTTGTCTGTGCCTCCCCTGTATATTCCAATGCCTCTCTGTGTCATTTGGTGCCATTTGGTCTGAGATTTTAAAGTTGCGTTCACAGCTTCACCCCCGAGCCAAAAAGGATGGCATTGAATTCCAATGACGGGTAAGACTGGGTCTCCTTGTACCAACCTAAGACAGGAGCCTCAGAAAATGTCTGGGGTGTCCAATGACAGGTAAGGACAAGAAGAGACTCAGGCAACCTAAGACAGGAACAATGCCTCAAAAAATAAAAAAATGGGGAAATGTGGGTAGCCACAGGCAGTCACCCCTTTTGTTTACACTTAAACATATGAATGGAGACATCCTGGCACAGACAATTAGGCTAAGGAGATTTCAGGAAGAGGCAGGAAGAACCTCATCAGGAACTCTTTGCAACCCCACAAGTCTTTTGGATATGTAAATCTTTTGTGTGCCTTCTTGTATACAACTGGTCATGATTAAATACTACTGGACTTGTTGAATAAACGAGCCTTGATCAGGAAAAAAAAATGAGTACATAGATTATTTTTCAGATAGACATTTGGGTATTGAAGTAGATATTTAAATTTTAACCAATATTAACCATTTTTATCACTAGTGTCTTGGTTTTATACTGAAGTCTTTACTTACACATACAGCATTTCCTTTTTGTTAGTGGATGGCAAAAGACTTTTGGAATATATTTCGCCTTACATATATAATGATTTTATTTTAATACTAAGCATACTTCTGCTCCAAATATGCAGACTGAATAAGTGTATTTGCTTCCACTAAAAAAGATTAAGGAAATACAGAAGAGATTCTAAAGATCTACAACTGAAAAGAGTTTCTGTTGGTAGCTTTCTTCTGTATATGACTCAATTTCCCATTTAATTGAATCTTGAATGAGTTAGGTGATAGAGTAGAATAACTCAAGCAATGGTTGAGGTTGGTAGTACATTACTCCATGGAATGCAGTTACAAACATTTTCATTTATGATTATTACTTTTGTACTTATTTATTTGTTGGATGAGTGGACTGTGAACTCTGTTCTGAATTCAGGGAAGTAAAACCTTTTAAATGATTAAAAAACAGAAAGTAGAAGTTCTAACACAGCAGCATAAAATATATTATGGCCTCCCTGCAATTATGCCATAATTCTGTTAGATAATGCAATTCTATTCACAAGCCCCATTTCCACACACTGACTTTAACGTTCTAGAAAAGAAAACTATACATTTTGTCTGAGATTATTTTGTTCTTTGCATGTTATTAAAATGACTAATATTTCTTGAGAAGTTTTTTAATAGTAACTTTTTAAAAATGTGTGTTGATTATTTAAAGCCAGAGGGACAGAGAAGATACTTGAAAGGGAGACAGAGAAGAGAGGAGAGAGGAATAGATAGAGATAGAGATGCAGCTGGAGAATGAGATGGAGAATGAGATGGAGATGGAGAGAGTGCTAACCTGCATCTGCTCATTCACTCCTCAATTGCAGGACTGAGGCTGAAACCAGTAGCAGAAAATGCAGTTTCGTTCTCCCACATGAGTGGCAGAGACCCAAGTACTTGAAGTATCACCTACTGCCCCCCAGGGTATACATTAGCAGGAAACTTCTTGAATAAACAGTGGAGCTGGGCTCAAATGTAGGCACTCCAATATAGAAAGCAGGAATCCTGAGTGGTGCGTTAGTTGTCTCACCATTAACCTTCCCCTCTTGGGCCATTTTAAAAGAGAGAACACATTGTATACACACACATATATATTTACACATACACACATACATACACACATACTAAGACACATGCATAGACACACTTCATTATTATGCTCTCTTTTTTAAAAAACTTTTATTTAACAAATATAAATTTCCAAAGTACAGCTTTTGGATTACATTGGTCTTCCCCCCCATAACTTCCCTCCCAACCGCAACCCTGCCATCTCCCGCTCCCTCTCCCATTCCATTCACATCAAGATTCATTTTCAATTCTCTTTATATACAGAAGATCAGTTTAGTATACATTAAGTAAAGATTTCAACAGTTTGCTCCCACACAAAAACATAAAGTGAAAAATACTGTTTGAATACTAGTTATAGCATTAAATCTCAATGTACAGCACACTAAGGACAGAGATCCTACATGAGGAGTAAGTGCACAGTGACTCCTGTTGTTGACTTAACAAATTGACACTCTTGTTTATGGCATCAGTAATCACCCGAGGCTCTTGTCATGAGCTGCCAAGGCTATGGAAGCTTTTTGAGTTCACCGACTCTGATCATATTTAGACAAGGCCATGGTCAAAGTGGAAGTTCTCTCCTCCCTTCAGAGAAAGCTACCTCCTTCTTTGATGACCCATTCTTTCCACTGGGATCTCACTCACAGAGATCTTTCATTTAGGTTTTTTTTTCCCCCCAGAGTGTCTTGGCTTTCCATGCCTGATATAATCTCATGGGCATTTCAGCCAGATCCGCATGCCTTAAGGGCTGATTCTGAGGCCAGAGTGCTGTTTAGGACATCTGCCATTCTATGGGTCTGCTGTGTATCTCACTTCCCATGTTGCATCATTCTCTCCCTTTTTTATTCTATCAGCTAGTATTTGCAGACACTATTCTTGTTTATGTGATCCCTTTGGTTCTTAGTCCTATCATTATGATCAGTTGTGAACAGAAATTGATCACTGGGACTAGTGAGATGGCATTGGTACATGCCACCTCGATGGGATTGAATTCGAATCCCCTGGTATGTTTCTAACTCCACCATTTGAGTCAATTCAGCTTGAGCATGTCCTAAATTGTACATCTCCTCCCTCTCTTATTCCCACTCTTACATTTAACAGAGATCACTTTTCAGTTAAATTTTAGCACTTAAGAATAATTGTGTATTGATTACAGTATTCAACCAAAAGTATTAAGTAGAACAAACAAAAAAAATACTAAGAGGGATAACATATTAAGCTGCTCATCAACAGTCAGGGTGAGGGCTGATCAAGTCACCGTTTCTCTTAGTGTTCATTTCACTTTAACAGGTTTCCTTTCTGGTGCTCAGTTAGTTGTCACCTATCAAGGAGAACAAGTGGTATTTCTCCCTTTGGGATTGGCTTATTTCACTCAACATAATGTTTTCCAAATTCGTAACAGGGATCACTTTTCAGTAAAATTTAAACACCTAAGAACAATTGTGTATTAATTACAGAGTTCAACCAATGGTACTAGAACAAAAAAAAAATACTAAAATGGATAAAGTATTACATTGTACATCAACCGTTTGGACAAGAGCTGATCAAGTCACTGTTTCTCACAGTGTCCATTTATGCTCTTATTCTCTCATTAAAAACACTTTAGCACTGTTACTTTAATTCAAGAAATGATAAGGTTTTATCAATTTGTTAAGTCCAAAAAGGAATCTCACACTTTTAAACTGTGCTTCCAGACAAGTGAGTGGGAGTCAGTTATGATTTTAATTTTTGAGAAAGATTTATAACTAGTATGTCGCTATCAGGTTGCTTAAGAATCATGATGGATATTTATTCATTGAATAGCCCTTTGCACAGAATCAGTTAACTAAGGTCATTTGAAGGAAATTATTTGAAAAATTATAATGATGGCCGGCGCTGCGGCTCACTAGGCTAATCCTCTGCCTAGCAGTGCTGGCACACCAGGTTCTAGTCCCGGTCGGGGCACTGGATTCTGTCCCGGTTGCCCCTCTTCCAGGCCAGCTCTCTGCTATGGCCAGGGAGTGCAGTGGAGGATGGCCCAAGTGCTTGGGCCCTGCACCCCATGGGAGACCAGGAGAAGCACCTGGTTTCTGCCTTCGGATCAGCATGGTGCACCGGCCACAGCGCGCCGGCGGCGGCCATTGGAGGGTGAACCAACGGCAAAAAGGAAGACCTTTCTCTCTGTCTCTCTCTCTCACTGTCCACTCTGCCTGTCAAAAAAAAAAAAAAAAAAAAAAAGAAAAGAAAAATCATAATGACCAAACCGTCCTGTAAATTATACCAACATGCACTCAGGTAATCACAATTATATTTGCCTTCCATACATTCAGTTCCAAGGGAACTGAATGGCAGAAGGACATTGCTAATCAAAACCTGGTATCAATGATTTGTTTACTCTTCTTCCAAACAGTTCCCCCTCACTATATGTGATGATTGATATTAGAAGACAAATAAAATCCCAACTTCATCTGAAGGAAGCTGTGTTCTTCCAGGAGACAGAAGGATAGCATGTGCGATTTCTGAAGATGATTTTCAGGGAGAAAAGTTTACAAAGCTTCTACATTTCTCCCAGAATAGATTTTCAGAAACACTCTCACTGCATCCACTATGAGATACAAATAGCAAGATGTCTTATCCCTTTATCTAGCTCATGGTGTAAATATCAACAAAAACTGAGGAATAATTGGTTTTACTTTACAATAACTTTGCTATTCCCTGAGATCTAGTCTCATGTGTCACTCTCATGGTTCATTTTGTACCTTTTCCAGATATTCTGCACAACAAAATACAAAGAGATAGTGACTCTCACTATTTAACGCTCGGAAAAACACATCAAATATGTCAAACTACTAAAGAAAGTCAATGATTTGAAAATCTTTATCTTTTTGGCCAATATCGAGACTTAGAATACCTGTGAATCCAGCAACCCGCGTGGGTGCCAGTTCATATCTCAACTGCTCCACTTCTGATCCAGCTCCCTTGTAAAGGCTTGGGGAAAGAAGAGAAAAATGGCCCAAGTGTTTGGGCCCCAGCCACCCACCTGGGTAACCCTGATGAAGCTCCCATGTCTTGGCTTAGAACTGGGTCAGCCCTGGCCATTATGGCCACTTGGAGAGTGAACCAGTATATGATAGACCTCCCTCTCTGTCTGCCCCTTATCTCTGTAACTCTAAATTTCCAAATAAATATTTTTTAAAAGAGATATATGTTGCAAGTCAGCTGGACAATAAAAAAAATATTGCATAGTATAGTCTGTGGCTCTATTATTAAGCTTTGTGCAATTGTAGGTAGTGGAATTCATATTAGTGAATTCATATTATTGAATATCATACAGTAGGAGAGAATTCCTCCAAAAAATTGACTGCCATAGTTTTAAAATACATTATGACACCATCTACTTACAGGTTTTGTAGTGGATCATAGTGTCTATTTAGTATGAAAATTCATACCAACATAAGTGAGACAAGTTCATCTATTCTCAAGTGAACATAATTTCTCTTTCTGATTGAATTAAACTCCAGAACTAACCCACAAGTGGAAAAATTAGCATGTTGTTAAATCAATTTGTTAAAGTACATCAATTATGCTTACTCTGAATTTTTTTTGAAATCAATTTGAGTTTATTCACTCATTTACTCATTTATTCAATATGCTTTGATGGAGTTCCTATTATGTCAGTATTGTGAAAGATAGTATAATAAGAAAATAGGCACATTGTGTTATGTTCTCATTAGGAACTGAACAGGAACCGAACTAACCAACCAGATAGCGTAGTTCCCAAGTATCACTTTGGCAACTGAATTTCATGCTAGAGGGCCCTTTTCTGCCACATATCACAAAATGACATAATTATCTAGGAATGACATTTAATTCTTAATGATTAGCATGTAAGTTATATAAAACAGGAAAATACATAAAATTGATTTTTATACAAAATATACAAAATATCTGAAGTAACAGACACTAAAGTAGCCACAGAACTGAACTGAGTTAATCAATAACATAGTATAAAGAGATTAACTATTTACTAATTATATTTGAGATCAGCCCAGACTCAAAAATATAAAATTGACATAGCTATCTTGCATATTTTAAAAGCAGCAGCTAAGGTCTATGCTCTGAATGTAAGTTACCACTAGATTTAGGAATCTCAGTTCATAAGTCATAAACAATAACACTTAAGAATTTAGCATCCAGCTTTGGAGAACATGAATGTAAACAAAGACAGACAATAAAAATGATATTAAAAAAAAAACTGGATTAGTTGTGTAAACCACAATTGCTAAATACACTCCAACGAACACAGTTCATGAACAGATAAATATGGTAGTTTGCCTTTAAAAATCCAGGTGTCTTTAATCTTATGAAAGTGTTTCAAAAAGAATCAAAAATGAATATGAAAGAGGGAAATTCTAGATTTTTCAGTTCTCAACTAGGGCTATTAAAAAATAGGAGAATAAAAAGAGAAAAAATAAATCATCCTTTTTCCGAATGTTAGAGGAAAGAGAGACTAGAAATCAAGATGATAAAGTTAGAAGGTAAGTTTGATTTTATATTTGAAGATTTTGAGCTGCTCTGTAAATAGTTTGGTATACAAGTGTAGGTTTCAGGGGCAACTTAAGACTTAAAAATAAACAGGTAATCATTAA
This sequence comes from Oryctolagus cuniculus, assembly GCF_051225735.1. Taxonomy (NCBI): domain Eukaryota; kingdom Metazoa; phylum Chordata; class Mammalia; order Lagomorpha; family Leporidae; genus Oryctolagus; species Oryctolagus cuniculus. Next base: position 65,824,126 of record NC_142870.1, read on the forward strand.
GAATTTAAGATGAAGGACTTTTTAGAAGAGCATTACTACAACTTTGTGATATAATGGGTATAGTCAGGGACAAAGAGAATAGAAATAGCTGGCAAAATTTGAAGAATGTCAGAAGGAAGGAAGATTAGAAGATTTGCACAGTTCAGTTTTTACAGAAGCTTTAAAATCATTGGAAAAGAAAGAAGCAGATAGCAGTGGAGAATTATTAGTAATGTGATGAAAGGTCATGGAAAATTCTAGGTTAGTTTAATTCAGCCCTTGATGGACACAAAAAAGTGTACATAATTATGGTGATTTATGGCAGTTCATTTCAGTTTATATAATCTTTTAATTAACATAAAGTGGCATGTATGACATGAGCACACTCTTTTGTGTATGTACTCATTATCTTGCTTGGAATCTAGGACAAAAATACAGCCAGAAAATAAGAGAGAAAAATTTGTATGCATCTTACTAGACAGAATATTTTAGAACCCTGCACAGTAGACATCCATCCTTTAGCTTCTTATATAAATATTTCCTGTGTAAGCCTGATCAGAAAATAAGTCACCGTAACTCATCTGGAACTTCACTTCAAGAGCAAGAAGAGTTTGCTGTGAATAGGAGACAGGAAGGCACGTGCTGAAAGATTCAGCACAGACCCCACTTTTGATTAAAAGATGTAGTTCTGAGCTATAGGCACTGCAGTAAGAGTAAAATCCAGCCCCTGTCCCCTCCTTGTGACGGGTGGGAAAAAGTAAAGTTGAGAAATATCGTGTGGATTCCAGATAAAATCCATATGTATTGAGCATTTTTACATTTGTTGGTTGCTAAATCTGTGCTGTCCCATTGTATCCTTACTAGTGCACTAAGAGGTAACTAGGACTAGATGAAGAATTTGAGTTTAGAGAGGCAATATTAAATGTTCAACAGAAACAATCTAAAGCAGAACTGGAATTCAACCCAACTCTGATTTATAAAACATTTAAGTTTTCATAGCTTTATCTCTGTGCACATGAATACCAGAGCCCCTTCCAGGGTCAAAGTGAAAGAAATAGCAAGGAATGATTATTTGTAAAAAAGTATCTCTGTCCCAGAATACCATAGCTCTAACAATTGATTAACTATGTAAGTCAATTAAGTGTCACACATTCTTATTACTTTTAAAACATCATTGGCCTTGTAAAATATTCTTACTCTCTGTGAGATAAAATTATGTTCCCTAAGCTCCAATTAGGAAAACTACATAATACGCTGGCGCCGCGGCTCACTAGGCTAATCCTCCGCCTAGTAGCGCCGGCACACCGGGTTCTAGTCCCTGTCGGGGCGCCGGATTCTGTCCCGGTTGCCCCTCTTCCAGGCCAGCTCTCTGCTGTGGCCAGGGAGTGCAGTGGAGGATGGCCCAAGTGCTTGGGCCCTGCACCCCATGGGAGACCAGGAGAAGCACCTGGCTCCTGGCTCCTGCCTTCGGATAGGCGTGGTGCGCCGGTCACAGCGCGCCGGCCACAGCGTGCAGGCCGCGGCTGCCATTGGAGGGTGAACCAACGGCAAAAGGAAGACCTTTCTCTCTCTCTCTCTCTTTCTCTCTCTCTCACTGTCCACTCTGCCTGTAAAAAATAAAAAATAAAAAAAAATAACAACATAAATGCTAGACTTAATGCATCCCTGTGAAGCCTGAGATGAAATAACAACTTTTACTACCCTACCTTCTCTGAGGGGTTTCTGATATCATGCTAACAGCCTAGAATTGCACACAAATCTATCTAAACAAAAACTTGGAGATAACACATCTTATATGGTGCCTTAGTCTTCCTAGGATAAAGGAGAAGCACACTTCCAAGTTATATGTTGTACCTGACAATTCTCTCTAGGTGAGTTAATAACTCAGATTGAAATCTGTATTTTCAAAAAAATCAAAGGTAATTAGGTTTAAACAATGTTGTAAATGGATACACAAATTTTCTCACTGAGATAACTGAAATTTTCTCCCTGATAACAAAAGACAAGCAATCCAGTAGCTAGTTAGACACTACTGATCAATAAGCCAAGCATGCTGTTAAATCATTGAAGCAATGGTATCCAGGGATCCAAATTATCAGTCATGATGTTCTCAATTCATTCCATTTGGGAACATGAGAGCTCATTCAACAACTTGGCACAGTGTCAGAGCTTCATACTGAAGGAAAAAATACTGCCCTATAAATGGAATATAACAAATTCCTGGCCACAGAAACTGTAGCAATTTGAACAAGGGTAGTGTATTGGCTGGCACTGTGTCTCTCTGCTTTCTTCCTCCCTCCCTCCCCCTCTTTCTTTCTGCCTTCCTGCTTTCTTTCCTTACCTCTCCCCTCCTCTTACCTCTCCTCCCCCCCTCCTCTTCACTTCCCTCCTCTTCCCTCCCCTTCATTTTATTTTTGTTATCTCTATTTTTACAAGTTGTTCCTTTTAGAATTAATCAAATGATTAGTTTTTTTCTCATTGTTTCACTTTAAATTCTGAACAGGTCAAATTGATACTTAAAATGATGAAGCATTCATGTTGAGTTCTCTCATAGAGGGGATACATCTTAAAAAAAAAAAACTTTAATGTCAGACAGTGTAAATGAATTCACAATTCCACATGATTTACCCTGCCATAGTGCAAGAACTATATTCTTCAAATGCAATGACATTGTAAGGGATATATAGACATTGCCTGGAGAACGAAATCAGAGTGCCTGCACCTCTGAGATGTCTCATCGTTTTGACTCTTTTCAGGGATCAATTCACTTACAAATATATTGTAGATGGAATTTTTTATATGGTGTAGGCACCAAAATTACAACCAAAGTTATCTTTAAAACCTTCATTTTTTATTGTTAAGAAATTTATTAATACATTAGATTTTCAGGATCACAGTAAATGCATGATCATTGCTACAACACAATTCTCATGTTGATGTGATATTAACACAAAGAGAACAGAATTCATGTAGCTCATAGTTACAATTTTTAAAATATGATACTTCCGTTTCTTTCTTTCTTAATTTTTGAAATTTTATATTTTTAATTAACATTATGGTTGAAGGCTTAAGGCTCCAATAGGATACCTAATTCATTTTCAAGATATTTGTTCTTGTTGCCTAGGTATGAAACTATAGCTTCTGTAAATTCTTCCTCTTTGATTTTGTGAAATTATACTTTTCTCATTATTTCCGAGTGTCAAATAAGAATTTGGATACTGGTCTAGAAAATATTTTAGCCTTTAATTTTATCTCTTATAAAGCCCATAAGTCATGTGTGTATATATATATATATATGTAATAATATATATTATATGTATATAATAATATATATGTAATAATAAAGTAATAATAAATATTTCCAATAAATTTAAAACATATAGAAAGTAGAGAAAAATTTATATATAACACATAATTGAAGAAATTATGGCATAGGCAAAAATGACACAGAAGTAAATAAAACACAGTTGATAGATCACCTGTTAAAAGAAACAGTATCGACAACTACTGCCCTTGCTCTTTATTTCCTGAGTAGAATTATGTTTGTTAATCTATGATGAAGAACAAAAACACTGTGGATTTGGGTATTTTTTTATATAACAACAGTTTTTTGAGACCTAATTCACATAGTATACAATTCATCAATTTAAAACTTACACTTTAATATTTTTAATATATTTATAGTTTTGTATAACTATAACCTCATTAACTTTTAAAACATTTTTGAGACTCTAAAATGAAATCCTGTACTGGCCCATTGTCACTTCCCCTTCCCTCTTAAGCTACAACTGCGGGCCTTAGGGCATCTACTTTCTGTCCCTATAATTTTGTACATTATGGGTGTGTCATACACAGGAAATCATACAATATGTAGTATTTTCTAATTGACTTCTTTTTAGAAAAATACTTTTGAGTTTAGTTTAAGGCAGAATTTCTGGCCTAGAGCCTGGGATGCTGTCGAGCAAAGGTGGAGGTAGCATCAGGACCATGGGAAAGTTTAATGGCCAAGCCTGGCAGCAGGAACATGACTTCTGTCCACACTCAGCTATCCTTTGTCCTGAGATAGCCCCATTCCCACCAGTTTTGAGTTAGCTATGTTTTCACATGTATAAATATTTGTTTTTTTATTTAATTAGTATATTGTACTATATGAATATGTGACATTTTATTTATCCATTCATCTATGAATGAAAGTTTGGAAGGTTTCGCCTTTTTGATTATTTAGTAACACTACTATGAGGATTTATGTTGAGTTTTTGCATGAAGATATGTTTCATTTCTTGTAACTAGGCTCTAGGCAAGGAGTTTCCTGGTGGAGCAGCAATTCTTTGTTTATTCTTTTGAGAAATTGCCAGACTGCTTTCAAAAGTGACTTTACCATTCTACATTCCTTACCAGCAATGTTTGAGGGTTGCAACCCCCATAACTACAATCTTGTTTACATATTGTTGTGTTTTCAAGTTATTAGAATAGCCATTTTTAGAGCATAATCGTATCTCACCGCGGCTCTTTTACTTCCCTGATTGTTAATGATATTGGGTATTTTTCATGTGCTTACTAACCATTTGTATATCTTCTTAGGAGAAATACTATTGTCCATATTTTAAATAGGTTACTCATCTATTTATCAATGACTTCTAAGAGACCATAATATATCTACATAAAACTCCTTTTTAGATGTTAATTCCAAATATTTTCCATTATGCAAGTTGTATTTTTAGCTTAAGAGAATTTTTTAAACAATGAAACTTAATATTTATAATATAATATTTTCATTAATATAAAAAGAACAGATTTCATGCATTCCATAGATACAGTTCCAAGAACAAAATCATACTTCCTTCACTCTTCCACTCCTCCTAAATCCCCTCCCTAACATCCTATTTTCAACTCATGCATAGATCTATAATCCACTTTGAGTTATCTCATGTATTATGAGTTATTTTATATATTATGTAAGGAATTACCATACTTCTTTTACTAAATTTATTCAAAAATATGTTGCTTATGATGCTATTGTAATTTTATTTTCAGATTGTCCTTTGCTAGTGTACAGAAACAAAATTGAGCTTTACATCTTTACCTTTTACAGTATGACCTTGATGACTGCTTGTCAGATCCAATAGACTTTCTGGTGATGTGAAGTCCTTCAGATTTTCTGTTTAAGAGCATTTCACCTGGAAGTAGAGATCATTTTAGTTCCTCATTTGTAGTTTAGATACATTTGATTTAATTTTCTTGCTTAATTATTTTGGCTAGAAACTCCAGGGAAATGGTTAACAGAAGTGACAGAAATGGACACCCTTGTCTATTTCCTGTCCTTAAGGGAAAACCATTCAGTCTTTCACAATAGAGATGTTAATTATGAGTTTTTCATGGACAATTATTCAATTTAAAGTATTTCTCTTCTGTTGCTGGTTTGATGAGCGATTTTATCATGAAGGGGAATTGGATTTTGTTAAATCCTTTTCTAATTTAGTTAAAATAATAGTGATGTGCTGTCCTTTCTTAATATGATGTGATACATTAACTGATTTTGAGAAATAAAACGTTTACCCTGGGATTTTTTTGCAAAAAAGATCCATTTTTATTTGAAAGGAAAATTGTGAGAGAGAGGGAGAGATGGAGTATGGGGAAAGAGGGGAGGGGGTTTCCATCCACTAATTCTCCTAAATGGCCACAACAGCCAGCACCAATCTAGGGTGAAGACAAGTACAACGGCCAGCGCCACAGCTCACTTGGCTAATCCTCCTCCTGCGGTGCCAGCACCCCGGGTTCTAGTCCCGGTCGGGACACCGGATTCTGTCCCAGTTGCTCCTCTTCCAGTCCAGCTCTCTGCTGTGGCCTGAGAAGGCAGTGAAGGATGGCCCAAGTGCTTGGGCCCTGCACCCTCATGGGAGACCAGGAGGAAACACCTGGCTCCTGGCTTCGGATCAGCGTCGGCCGCAGCGGCCATTGTGGGGTGAACCAATGGAAAAAGGAAGACCTTTCTCTCTGTCTCTCTCTCTCACTGTCCACACACTCTGCCTGTCAAAAAAAAAAAAAAAAAAAAGCAAGTACAACCATTCAGGTAACCATGTGTGTAGCAGCAACTCAAGTACTTTAGCTATCATCTGCTGCTTCCCAGGCACAATATCAGCGGTTGGATCTAGATTGGAGCAGCCAGTTCTTGGACCCACACTCTGATATGGTCTGAAGTTGTCCAAAGTGGCAGCTTAACTGCTATGCCACAGTGCCTGGCCCCCCTGCAATATTTTTTAAGTGTAACAGAAAGGTATTTATCTCAGAGCTTCAATCAGTAGTAACTGGAAAAAGACATATTTACTAAAACTCCCTTCTTAGGAGAATGTTTTAAAATATTCTCAGAGTTGGTCACATCAACCTACTTCATAATATATACAATATAATATTATATCCTACATTTCTGAAAATTGAGTTATACAATTAAGTAATATTTAAATTGTTTAAGAAATCTTAAGTATTTGTGTAATGAGTAATGTCAAATGGTAAACAGGTTATGAGCATCTATTTTATTAAAGGAACTATTCTCAACCAATTAGCTGAATAATATATTTTTTCAAACTTACTACTAAACTGTCTGATGGCTGTAAAATATAAGAACAAATTAAGGATAATACTATGTTTCTGAATACAGAGAAGATATTAATTATCCTTGCATTATAAGTATATTAAATGCAATTCTATTGAACACAAACAGGGTTTATTGAAACATGCTGAAATAATGTTAATCTCACTTAAAGATAAACCAAGTGAGGAGATTGCTTTTTACATTTGAAAAATACTAGTGATGGAAAATTGACATTAAAGGGTATTAAAACTTCCATAGCTTCAGAAAGTTGAACAGTGTGGCATGGGTGCTGGAAAAGATTTACAGATTAAAATTTTTAAGGTACAAGAAAAGATAATTTAGTATGTACTTAATGTTTTCTTTAAATTAATTAAAATATGCATTATTTGATAAGCTGTATTGGGATACTTTACTAACAATTAGAGAAACAGTAAGTAAATTGTTACCTCATACCTCACACCTAAATCATTATAATTTGATTAACTGTGAAAGTAATAATACATGTCTTTCCAGTGTGCAGATAGATCATCATCAAGTAAATGGGACAAAGTGGGCACTTGTTTTTTCTTCCTATTGCTCTCCTAACTGGCACTGTTTTATAAATTTAATTCTGAATACCATAATGAATTGTTAGATATCCTCCTTTAGTATATATTCTCCAACTACAAAAGTGACATCACTCATGCTCCTCTCACTGTAAACCCAATCCCTTCTGTTGGAACAAAACACACATTTCTGCAGTCAAAAAAAAAACTTACCTGCAACACAGAGGCCCATTATAATGCATACCTAACATTCTATCCTTAGTTCATCTGCTCACCATTTTAGTTCTTGTACCAGATTGACTTATTACTGTGTGACCTAAGTAAGTGCTTTACAAACTTTGCAATTTACGATCTTGTTAGGACTCTACAAGATTCAGTAGAACTCTTTCTGACAAACTTGCATTTGATATGAATGCTGCAGACCTGTGGCCCACACTTTCAGCAAATTTATAATCTATTTATAAGTCATCTTTCTTCCTATTGCCTCTGAGCTATAAAACTATGTTAAATAGGCTAATTCTTTATCAGAGATTTCTATTTGTGCTCACGTTAATTTATTCCAAATTTATTTAAAAATATCACATTTTATAGTAAATGAATTAATGAATGTGACAATATTTTAGAAGCTCAAAATTATTTCATGTTAATAGTTCTTTTAAGCATAAAACATTTGAGTAACATAATAGTACCTTTGAGTATAAATGTAAACAGGATGGCTGTGTCCAGCTAATACAGATTTAATTTGCACTAAGGTAAAGAAATGATATAGAAATTCCTGGGGCAAGATTCTACTCAGCTCTCTTATTAGTCTTCTCAGGTTGGCCTGAGATAACACCATAGACTAGGTGTCTTAAACAACAGAACTGTATTTTCTTATGATCTAAAGCTGGAAGTCTAATACCAAGCTGTTGGTAGAGTTGATTCAGGCGAGGCCTCCTTTCCCTCTGGGGATGGCCACCTTCTGTGTAGATCTACACACTCTTGATGTCTCTTCCTCTTCGTATGTACATCAGTCCTATTTGATTGAACCCTCACTATTATGACATAACGTAAGCGAAATTATATCCTTAAAGGCCCTATCTCCAAATACTTTCATACTGGACTACAGCATGGGGAATTGGGGTGATGGTGAAGGTGAGGTCAGTCCACAATAGTATCTCCAATGTGAAATTAAAGTCATCCTTTCATCATCCTATTTTAATTTTTTTTTATAACTGCTTCATGTGTTTCCTCTAACTTTAAGTTCAAATACAGACGAAAAGCTGCCCCCAGCAGCCTGATATGTTACAAATGAAACATAAAAAAATATATATTTTACTTTGTTTTTTCCTTCACAGTGTTCTCTTCCTGCAGTTGCATAGATTATTCTAACCTACCGTCCTTTTATTAGATAACCATCTGGTAGGTATTTACTAATGTATAGAATCAACATAAAACCAACCCCTATAATTTTGAAATTTGTGCTTGGATACAGTTAGTCATCTTTGAAAGAGGGCATGACCCATCCACAGAAAGAAACATTTTAAACATTAAACAAAGCATAAAAAGATAATTAAGCAATGATAGGGTGCTCTACAATTACAAACAAATTTTCTTAATTATATGCTTCTTTGACACTCAATAGAAAATGCAGATAAGCCATTTAATGCATTTATAAATCAGATCAAATTTGAATATTTCCACTAAACATGCCAGTGGTACTTGCTGTTAGCTCTTTGCTTGGGTCTTGTTTTCTTCCTCACCTTTGTTCAGACATTAATACTGGAACAACTTATCAATTGCAGGCTTTTAATCCTATGAAGTAATGAAGATGAAAACCATTTAAAACATCAATAAAATAATTATTTGTGAATTACAAGCCTAACTTGATGTTATTAGAGCTAGACTATTAGAATTTTGCTCCAAGGTGATAACCTTTTCCTAACTCAAGTTCATGCACAATCATTTGTGCATTCTTATTCATGAAATAAAACCACAGGAGATCGTAGCCTGATTAAGATAAGTGCATAATCATGAAAAGTGACAAATCCACATTTGAACTGAAGATTTTTTCCTCTTTAGTGTCTCCCTTTAAGTGTTGATTTTCAAAGAGGCATGCAGGTTCTCTATTATTTGATGATAATTTGAAAGGAAGGATAGTGCCAAGATGTTGCTAAAATATCAACACACAACATATGCATATGCGCATGCATACAAATATCCATCTTTTGGAAAAAATTTATTATAATCCTTGATCTTTTACTTTAAGTTTACTTTATATGTGTTCTTTAATTTCAAAATAATATCTTCCTGGAGATTTCCTTTTTTAAATCTCAACCAGCATACTCTTACGTAAAGGAAATCATAAAGAGAGTGATTTTAGAAAGCTACCTTTGAAAAGAAATGATAAATCTTACTTTCAAAAACTTTTCATCTCAGATAAACAGAATAATTGAATTACACTGACACTTCAAGTAATAATTTTTGAAGAATTCATTATATTACATCTGCATGTATTCTTGGAAACATCACACAATAAAAAACATAAGTTTCTCATCTTTCATATCTCAGATTATGATATCATTATAAATTAGGCTGACAAACGTAGTCTTCCTATCTACTACTTACTGTCAATAGAAGGTTAAATGAAAAATTGGTCATAACCGAAAGTTGGGCTGATAAAAAACACCATAAAAAGTTAACAGAAAAACAAGCTAAAACACTGTAGACATATTCCAGATACAAATATCTAACAGGAACCATTTTCAGAATATATAAAGAAGAACTGTGCTGTGAATCAGTAATAGAAACACATGTAATCTCCAAAATAAATGGATAAAAAATTTGAATAGAAAACTTAAAAAATAATTTATAAAACAGTAAACACAAAAACATGCGCCTAACATTATTAGGCTAAGAGAAATGCGAATTAAAACAATCATTAGATCTCACTCATACTTATTAAATGGCTAAAATGAAATACAATAAAACCTCAAATCTTGGTGAAAACAGTGAGGTGAACATAGCTCTCCTACACTGCAAGGTCAAACATAAAATAGTACAATCACTTTCAAAATGCTTCCATTATTTCTTTAAAAATTAATGATTTGCATGCTTTATGTCTGGCAATTATTTTGGGAGATTTATCTAACAGAAATTAAAACACATTCTTATAAAAATATTGCACAAGAATGTTTATAACAACTTTACCCACATTACTCAGATGTGCACTGATATGGTCATACAATGAAATACTACTTAGCACTTAAGAAGAATTGTGTATTGATTACAGTATTCAACCAAAAGTATTAAGTAGAACAAACAAAAAAAATACTAAGAGGGATAACATATTAAGCTGCTCATCAACAGTCAGGGTGAGGGCTGATCAATCACTATTTCTCATAGTGTTCATTTCACTTTAACAGGTTTCCTTTTTGGTGCTCAGTTAGTTGTCACCTATCAAGGAGAACAAGTGGTATTTGTCCCTTTGGGATTGGTTTATTTCACTCAACATAATGTTTTCCAAATTCCTAACAGGGATCACTTTTCAGTTAAAATTTAAACACCTAAGAATAATTGTGTGTTAATTACAGAGTTCAACCAATGGTACTAGAACAAAAAAAATACTAAAATGGATAAAGTATTACATTGTACATCAACCGTCACGCTAAGAAATGATCAAGTCACTGTTTCTCATAGTGTCCATTTCACTTCAGCAAATTTCCCCCCTTTGGTGCTCGGTTAGTTGTTGCCAATCATGGAGAACATATGATATTTGTCCCTTTGGGACTGGCTTAATTCACTCAGCATGATGTTTTCCAAATTCCTCCATCTTGTTGCAAATGACTGGGTTTCGTTGTTTTTGACTTCTGTATAGTATTCTATAGAGTACATGTCTCCTAATTTCTTTATCCAGTCTACTGTTGATGGGCATTTGGGTTGGTTCCAGGTCTTAGCTATTGTGAATTGAGCTGCAATAAACATTAATGTGCAGACTGCTTTTTTGTTTGCCAATTTAATTTCCTTTGGGTAAATTCCAAGGAGTGGGATGGCTGGGTTGAATGGTAGGGTTATCTTCAGGTTTCTGAGGAATCTCCAGACTCACTTCCATAGTGGTGTAACCAGTTTGCATTCCCACCAACAGTGGGTTAGTGTCCCTTTTCCCCACATCCTTGCCAGAATCTATTGTTGGTAGATTTCTGAATGTGAGCCATTCTAACTGGGGTGAGGTGGAACCTCATTGTGGTTTTGATTTGCATTTCCCTGATTGCTAGTGATCCTGAACATTTTTTCATGTGCCTGTTGGCCATTTGGATTTCCTCTTTTGAAAAATGTCTATTGAGGTCATTGGCCCATCTCTTAAATGGGTTGTTTGTTTTGATGTTGTGGAGTTTCTTGATCTCTTTGTAGATTCTGGTTATCAACCCTTTATCAGTTGCATAGTTTGCAAATATATTTTCCCATTCTGTGGGTTATCTCTTCACTTTCCTAACTATTTCTTTTGCAGTACAGAAACTTCTCAATTTGATGCAATCCCAAATGTTAATTTTGGCTTTGACTGCCTGTGCTTCTGGGGTGTTTTCCAAGAAGTCATTGCCGGTACCTATATCTTGAAGGGTTTTTCCAATGCTCTCATATAATTTGATGGTGTCAGGTAGTAGATTTAAGTCTTTAACCCATGTTGAGTGGATTTTTGTGTAAGGTGAAAGGTAGGGGTCTTGCTTCATGATTCAGTACGTGGAAATCCAATTTTCCCAGCATCATTTATTGAATAGACTGTCCTTACTCCAGGGATTGGTTTTGGATCCTTGATCAAATATGAGTTGGCTGTAGATGTTTGGATTGATTTCTGGTGTTTCAATTCTGTCCCATTGGTCTATCCATCTGTTTCTGTATCAGTACCATGCTGTTTTGATTACAACTGCCCTGTAGTATGTCCTGAAATCTGGTATTGTGATTCTTCCGGCTTTGTTTTTTGTTGTACAAGATTGCTTTAGCTATTCGAGGTCTCCTGTGTCTCCATATAAATTTCAGCTTCATTTTTTCCAGATCTGAGAAGAAGGTCTTTGGTATCTTGATTGGTATTGCATTGAATCTATAAATTGCTTTTGGGAGAATGGACATTTTGATGATATTGATTCTTCCAATCCATGAGCATGGAAGATTTTTCCATTTCTTGGTATCCTCTTCTATTTCTTTCTTTCAGATTTTGTAATTCTCATCGTAGAGTTCTTTAACGTCCTTGGTTAAGTTTATTCCAAGGTATTTGATTGTTTTTGTAGCTATTGTGAATGGGATTGATCTTAGAAGTTCTTCCTCAGCCGTGGCATTGTCTGTGTATACAAAGGCTGTTCATTTTTGTGCATTGATTTTATACCCTGCTACTTTGCCAAACTCTTCTATGAGTTCCAATAATCTCTTAGTAGAGTTCTTTGGGTCCCCTAAATAAAGAATCATATCATCTGCAAAGAGGGATAGTTTGAGTTCTTCCTTCCCAATTTGTATCCCTTTAATTTCTTTTTCTTGCCTAATAGCTCTGGCTAGAACTTCCAGAACTATATTGAATAGCAGTGGTGAGAGTGGGCATCCCTGTCTGGTACCAGATCTCAGTGGAAATGCTTCCAACTTTTCCCCATTCAATAGGATGTTGGCTGTGGGTTTTTCATAAATTGCTTTGATTGTATTGAGGAATGTTCCTTCCAAAGCCAGTTTGTTTAGAGTTTTCATCATGAATGGGTGTTGTATTTTATCAAATGCTTTCTCGTTCTATTGAGATAATCATATGGTTTTTCTTCTGCAGTCTGTTAATGTGGTGTATCACATTGATTGTTTTGCGCACATTAAACCATCCCTGCATACCAGGGATAAATCTCACTTGTTCTGGTGGATAATCTTTCTAATGTGTTGTTGCATTCTATTGGCAAGAATTTTATTGAGGATTTTTGCATCTATGTTCATCAGGGATATTGGTCTGTAATTCTCTTTCAATGCTGCATCTTTTTCCGGCTTAGGAATTAAGGTGATGCTGGCTTCATAGAAAGAATTTGGGAGGATTCCCTCTTTTTTGATTGTTCTGAATAGTTTGAGAAGAATTGGAGTCAGTTCTTCTTTAAATGTCTGGTAGAATTCAGCAGTGAATCCATCAGGTCCTTGGCTTTTCTTTGTTGGGAGGGCCTTTATTACTGTTTCAATTTCTGTCTCAGTTATGGGTCTGTTTAGGTTTTCGATGTCTTCCTGGTTCAATTTAGGTAGGTTGCATGTGTTCAGGAATCTATCCATTTCTGATAGATTTTCCTGTTTGCTGGCATACAAGTCCTTGTAGTAATTTCTGATGATTCTTTTTATTTCTGTGGTGTCTGTTGTTACGTTTCCTTTTTCATCTCTGATTTTATTGATTTGGGTCTTTTCTTTTTTTAATTAGTTGGGCCAATGGGGTGTCAATTTTGTTTTTTCTTTTTTTTTCAAAAAACCAGCTCCTCGTTTGGCTGATTTTTTGTAATGTTTTTTTTTTTTTTTTTATTCAGTCCTGTTGATTTCTTCTCTGATTTTAATTATTTCTCTTCTCCTACTAGATTTGGGTCTGGTTTGCTGTAGGTTTTCTAGATCCTTGAGGTGAATTGAAAGTTTATCTATGTGGTGCCTTTCCAATTTCTTGATGTAGGCACCTATTGATATAAACTTTCCTCTTAACACCGCTTTTGCTGCATCCCATAAGTTTTGGTATGTTGTACTGTTATCCTCATTTACTTCCAGAAAATTTTTGATTTCTGTTTTAATTTCTTCTATGACCCATTGTTCATTCAGGGGCATGTTGTTCAATCTCCATATGTTTGCGTTTGCTCTAGGGACTCCTTAGTTGCTAATTTCCAACTTCATTCCTTTATTGTCTGAGAAGCTGCATGGTATGATTCTAATTCTTTTGAATTTGCTGAGATTTGCTTTATGGCCTAGTATGTGATCAGTCCTAGAGAAGGTTCCATGTACTGCTGAGAAGAATGTAAAATCTTTAGCTGTAGGGTTGAAAGTTCTGTATATATCTGTTAGATCCATTTGGGCTATAGTGTTTTTTAAATCTATTGTCTCATTGTTGATCTTCTGTCCTGTTGATCTGTCTATTTCTGAGAGTGGAGCATTGAAGTCCCCCAGTACTGTTGTATTGGGGTCTAACTCTCCTTTAAGTCCCTTAACAAATCTTTTAGATAAACTGGTGCCCTGTAGTTAGGTGCATATACATTGATAATTGTTAGATCTTCCTGTTGAATTGATCCCTTAATCATTATATAGTGCCCCTCTTTGTCTGTCTTAACAGTTTTTGTTTAAAATTTATGTTGTCCAATATTAAGGTGGATACGCCCACTGTTTTTTCATTTCTGTTGGCATGGTATATCTTTTTCCAGCCTTTCACTTTCAGTCTGTATGCATCTTTGTTGCAAAGATGGGTTTCTTGTAAGCAGCAAATAGATGGGTTTTGTTCCTTAACCCAATCAGCCAATCGGTGTCTTTTAACTGGACAGTTCAGGCCATTCACGTTCAATGTGACTAATGATAAGTGGTAACTTTGCCCTGCCATTTGCCAAAGATAAGTTCTAATATATGCTTTGAATTCCCTGTGATCTTTTGCTGTGAGCTATCCTTCCTTGGTTTCCTTCCTTTACCTTCTTTCATATTGATGACCGTGTTTCTTTGTTTCTGTGTGTAACACATCTTTAAGCATCTTTTGCAGGGCTGGACGAGTGGCAACAAATTCTTTCAATTTCTGTTTGCTATGAAAAGTCTTTATTTCACCTTCATTCACAAATGATAGCTTTGCAGGATATAATATTCTGGGCTGGCAGTTGTTCTCTCTTAGTACCTGGGCTACATCTCGCCATTCTCTCCTAGCTTGTAGGGTTTCTGATGAGAAGTCAGCTGTGAGTCTGATTGGAGATCCTCTGAGAGTAATCTGATGTTTCTCTCTTGCACATTTTAGGATCTTTTCTTTATGTTTCACTGTGGAGAGTTTAATTACAACGTGTCGTGGTGAGGGTCTCTTTTGGTCGTGTTTATTAGGGGTTCTGTGAGCTTCCTGTACTAGGATTTCTCTGTCCTTCTCCAAACCTGGGAAATTTTCTGCTAATATCTCACTAAAAAGGCCTTCTAATCCTTTCTCCCTCTCCATGCCTTCAGGAACTCCTAGAACCCGAATGTTGGGTTTTTTAATAGTATCCTGAAGATTCCCGACAATATGTTTTAGATTTCTAATTTCCTCTTCTTTTCTTTGGTCTGACTGTATCCTTTCCTGTTCTCTGTCTTCTAAGTCCGATATTCTCTCTTCTGCTTCACCCATTCTGTTTGTAAGGCTCTCTATTGTGTTTTTCATTTGATCTATTGAATTCTTCACTTCAGTCAGTATCACAGTTTCCTGTTGTACTAGTTGTTTCGTTTCACTTTGATTCCTCCTTAATATTTCATTTTCACGAGAGAGATTTTCTATCTTGTCCATTAAGGATTTGTGTAGTTCAAGAATTTGTTTTTGAGAACTTCTTAATGTTCTTATCAATTTTTTGAGATCTGCTTCTTGCATTTCTTCTATGTCATCATCCTCATAATCTTGAATTGGGGTGTCTTTTTCATTTGAGGGCTTCATTGTGACTTCCTTGTTTTTATTACCTTGGTTTTTGCGTTTGTTATTTGTCATATTGGAGATATTTGGTTTCTTCACTGTGGTGCTTTTTCTTGTTATACTATGACTCTAGATTAAGTGGACTATCTGTTTTTGATGGAGCCTTAGGGCTTGAGATGGGTGTGGCCTGAGAGCTCTGTTTGGTGTGCCAAAGGTGACACTCCCAGGTTATGCGTGGTAAACCTCTCTCTCTCTCTCTCTCTCTCTCTCTCTCTTTTTTTGATTCAAAAGGGAAGTTATTCTGCACAGCTGAACGAAGTTAGAGGTAGTTAGCAGGCAAATGATATACCCACAGGAGCCAGAGATCAGAAGCTCTTTCCCAAGGACCACACAGGGAATCTGTTCGGCCCTTAGAGTGGGCTCAAATTCTCCTTCAGTCTCCCACTGGGTTGCCAAAGTTGCGGAATTGTAGCATCTCTGGAGAGTGCTCACGTGAATTCCGTGAGTTCTCTCCCCCACCGTCTCTTTTTTCACAGTCTCAGTTCAGTAGCGCCATAAATTTACTAGGTCCTAATCTCCTGTTAATTCGCCCCACCCAGAGTCAGGTTTTACTGCTAGGCTCAGGGCCGGTGCAGACCTGAGGTCGCTCTGCTTATGAGGTATGTCCAAGATGGCGCCTGCTCTTTGTCTTGCTCGCCCTTGAGAGGTGAGCAGAGAGAGAGAAACCCGTGTCCGTACCAGTCACCTTTTTATTTTTCCCTCTCTCTCTCTTCCAGTTAGCTTGGTGAAGTCCCCCCCGCCCCGGGGGTCGTTCCCTCTAGTCTCCTCTCTCCGCTTGCCTGCCGGTGTCTCGGGTTATTGAGGTTCGGCTCACCTCGCGTTCCAGCGCTGATGTGTTGAGTCTGCCGCTGGTGTCCCGAACTGTGGGCTCCCACGCTCTCCACGCAGGTCTGCTCCACTTCCAGCGCCGATGTGTGGACTCGGAGCCCTGGACGTCCCAAGTCTCCCCGCTGTTGCACTCTCCTTCGAGCACTTGCGCGCAGACCCTGCAGCTTGCGCAGCTCAGTCCCGCGGCTCGGCTTCCGCGGCTCAGTCCCGCGGCTCGGTCCTGCGGCTCGGCTTTCGCGCGCGGTGGGCGACCTTGTTCTCCCAGTAGGTCCTCCGATTCACGCCCACTGGATCCAGAAGAGTTTTGTCTGCAATATTTTCCTGGTTCTTTTTTCTGAGGCTACCGTAACTCCCCTTTTATTAAACTAAATTTTCCCGGACTATCGGTGCGCGCCCTCACTATTCCGCCATCTTGGCTCTCACCGCTTCCTATTATTTTTAACATTTATTTATTTATTTGAAAGTAAGAGAGAGAGAGAGATTTTCCATCCACTAGCTCACTCCACAAGTGGCCACAAAAGCCAGGGCTGGGCCAGGCTGAAGCCAAGGACCAGGAGTTTCATCTGAATAGCATACATGGGCGGCAGGGAGCCGAGTACTTGGGCCACCTCTGCTGCTTTCCCGTGCTGTTAGCAGGGAGCTGGATCAGAAGTGGAGCATTCAGGGACACTAACCAGCACTCTTATGTGATGCTGCCTTTTAGGCCTTAGCTTTACCTGCTGTGCCACAAGGCTGATCCTTGCAATGTGCTTTCTGAAAAGGCACAGTATGGTGTTTTTGTTTTGTTTTTCTTTTTCTTTTTTATGATTTATTTATTTATTTGAAAGAGCTACACAGAGAGGGAGGGAGGGAGAGGGAGAGAGAGAGATTTGCTTGTTCATCCTTGATATAATCACAACAGCCACGACTGGGTCAGACTGAAATCAGGAGCCAGGAGCTTCACCCAGGTCTCCCACATAGGTGGCAGGGATCCAGACATTTGGGCTCTCTTCTGTTGCTTTTCCTAGGCCATTATCAAGGAGTTACATCGTTGCCCTTCTGGCTGCTCTGATATGTGAGCAGCCAGAAGGGCAATGATGTGTGATACAGTCAGGACTCCAGCCAGCACCCATATGGGGTGCTGTCATTGGAGACACCAGTTTAACCTATTGCACTACAACATTGCCCTCCCCCTCTCTTTCTATGTAAGAACATACAACCTATACATTCTGTTTCTCTGGAGAACCTCTGATGAGTATAATAAAGTTATTTTCCACTTATGATGTGCAACTCAATTAAACATGACTTTAAAATTCATTAAAATCACCATAATGGGAGCTGTAGTCCATATGGGATGCCAGCATTGCAAGCATTGGATTTGCCCCCTATGCCACAATGCCAGTCCCCAATTATGGTGGTTTTAATGACTTTTTAAGTTGTTCTTTATTGAGCTGCATCTTATAAATACAGAATAAAGTTTTAATCACCAACTTCTCTTTCAGCCTTAATAAGGTAGGTGGATATTTTAGATCTGTGCCTTGAAATTATGGTCAGTTGATTAATACCTTTGGATAGCACTGGTTTAGAGTACTTAGAATACTTATAGTGATGGTTTTAAACTTGGCAATAGCTTTGATATCTCATTATTTCAATATGTTGGTCCAGTTACATGAAATCTTCACAAACCTATTTCACACAGGCAAGCATTTGTAAATACTGTTTATTTACAATATGCAAAATAAAGTCAATTAAAATGATGTATTCCTTATCTTATCTTGATATTCAAGCCTATACCTTGGAGCAGCAAATAAATTTGTAAATTCTATTCCCTTTACATTACAAATATATTGAAAATTTTTGTTGATTGGTGATTTGTCTTCAATAATTATCAACACCATTATAAAAATCATTGCATCATTTTAACAACCAGTAGTTATGCATAATTTCTGATCAGCCACATTCTAAAATAGCAACCACTCCTGCTTCAAAATTTTTCCGTGATTTCGTTTTGTACCAAAAATATAAATTTCAACTGATTTGGTCAAACTACTTATATCTATGTGAAACTCATTTTCTGGAACTGTACATGTTAAGTGTCTTGAACAGTAGTGTAGCGTATCTTTCATATAGTCCCCTAATGAACATAAAGTAAAAATGTGTTCAAAATTAGAAAAACTGAAATATCTACATCAGTCATTCTCACCTTGATTGTATTTTAGAGTCACTGCAATTATTTTATATAGGTGCTCAGGTCCTAATTAAAGGTTTCAGTTAATTGGTATGATATTTTTATGTATAATTATTAAAAATATCTTAGTTGATTCTAATGTACAATTTGGCTTGTGAATTGCAACTTATATTCATTAATTTTGCAAAAATTTCATATAAACTCAACCTTCAAATTAATTCAACAAATAAATTGTACCCACATTCTGAAATTTTCATAGACTGAAAACAGACATTTGTTCTAATTTAAATTTCTTGGCAGTCTATTCCACCAATATATGTGTTACAGTGTTTAATAGTTCTTTAATATGCACTGCAGGACGGCACCATGGCTCACTTGGCTAATCCTCTTGCTTGTGGCGACGGCACTCCGGGTTCTAGTAGCAGTTGGGGCGCCGGATTCTGTCCCAGTTGCTCCTATTCCAGTCCAGCTCTCTGTTGTGGCCTGGGAAGGCAGTGGAGGATGGCCCAAGTGCATGGGCCCTGCACCCACATGGGAGATCAGGAGGAAGCACCTGGCTCCTGGCTTTGGATTGGCACAGCGCTGGCCATAGTGGCCATTTTGGGGGGGGGAACCAACGAAAGGAAGACCTTTCTCTCTGTCTCTCTGTCTCTGTCTAATTCTGCCTGTCAAAAAAAAAAATTTGCACTGGAAAAAGTGATCTGGAGTTTATGTTTGTATTTATTGTGTTAAAATTACAATTTCATTGTAAATCAAAGTCAAAGATATGTGGGATTCTTGGTGAAATTTGAATAGCCTCCTTGAATAAAAACATAAATAACTAGAGACCTCAGATTGCCGAAGAATGTGAAGACGAATTGACTTCAGTCACAGAAGGGTATGAGAAAAACAAAAAAACCCATGTTTCCAGGAGATTGACTTACATTTTCTGTGGAGAAGTTACAGAACAGAGACCCAAAGGGACAGTGAGGAAAGAGGTCAGAGATGGTGCTGAGGTGGTCCACACAGCAGAAACAGCTGCCAGCTGGGAGCTGTCATCTTCCTAACTCAAGGTATGAAGAAGATGCTGCAAGCCTTACCACTGGCAGTTTTTAGCTAAGGAAGAATTCCGCAGACCCCCACTAACTTTAACTCCAGACTGGGGAGATGACAGGGGTCTGAGCAAATGGTTGACTCTGAGAAGGAAAGCCACATTGCCTCCAACTCTGCAGAGCTTGAAACTTCATTGGCTGTGTCGAGTCCCATGGCTGGCTGGTCTCTGTTCTTCTGGTACCACAAATCATTCAGAGCCTGGGTCAGGGAAACTTGAGCGGCAGAGAACAGATCCTCTGTATTCTGCAACTATGGGAGTGCTGGCCCTAATATCTCGAGATGTGCTTGCTCACTCCACATAGTCTAGAGGGGTTCCCCTCAGCTTCTTAGTATTACCAGCTGCTAGCAACACTAGAGGTCAAACCCCACCTGAAGAAGGTCCCCTCACAGTTCCTACCTCATGGTTTTGCACCACCAGGCACAAACCCCATCAACATCCTTGCATGCCTCATGAGAACTAGGAAGAGTGAACCACAGATGGAAGATTTTTCTCTCTCTCTCCCTCTGTAACTCTGCCTTTTATATAAATAAATAAATCTTGAAAAAAAGAAAAAAAAACTCAGTGAATTTAAGATTGAAATCATAACATGTAACTTCCATGACAACAAAGAAATAAAAATAGAAATCAACAGTGGAACAATAGAAAAACCACAAATATATGGAAATTAAACAACATCCTACCTAATGACCAATGTGTCATGATGAAAATAAGAAGGAAATATTTTTCTTGAAATAAATGAATATCAAAGCAGGTGAGATACAGCTAAAGCAGTATTAGAAAACTTAATAGCATTAAGTGCATACATTAAAAAAGAAAAAAGTCTCAAATGAAAGATCTAAAGATGAATATGGAAGATGTATAAAACAGGAACATATCATATTCAAAACAATTGAAGCTAAAAAGAAATACAAAAAAAATAAACAAAATTTGAAGTGTGCATTTTGAGAACAAAGCAAAATAGACAAAGCTTTTGCCAGAATAACAGAAAAAAAGAGAATGAACTCTAATAAATAAAATCAGAGGTGAAAAAGTAGATGTTACAATGGATGCCACTGAAATACAAAGGATCATAAGAAATTACTTTGAAAAGCTATGCTAACAAACTGGAAACCCCAGAGAAAATGGATAAATTCATGGATACATATAACCTAGCAAGAAGATACAGAAATGAAGAAGATACAGAATATTGAAACAGCTCCATAAGTCAGAATATTGAATCAGTAATTAAAAGTCTTATATCAGGTCTGGCATTGTGGCTATCACCCACTGTGCCAGCTTCCCATATGAATGGCAGCCCATGTCCCAGCTGCTCTACTTACAAGCCAGCTCCTTGCTAATGGCCTGGAAAAATAGCAGCAGATGATCCCAGTATTTGGGTCCCAGCCACACATGTGGGATATCTGAATGAAGCTTCTCACTTTGGCCTGTTCCACTGCTGGCCATTGTGGTCATCTGGGGAATGAATAAGCAGAAAGATTCTCTCTCTCTCTCTCTCTCTCTCTCTCTCTCGGTGTGTGTGTGTGTGTGTGTGTATGTGTCTGCCTGTCTCTGTTTCTTCTTCTCTTTCTGTAACCCAGACATTCAAATAAACAAATCTTAAAAAAAAGAGCTTTCCATCAAAGAAAGGTCCAGGACCATGTCTTTAAAAGAACCAATTTCAATAGTTTTCAAATTACTCCAAAATATTTATTAATATGGGATTCTGCTAAACAATTTTCATGAGTTCAGTGTCACTTTATCAATCTGACCCAAAAGTGAACAAAAACACAACATAAAGAGAAATACAGACCTATATCCTTGATGAAAATAGATGCAATAATTCTCAGCAAGATGCTAGCAAGCCAAATTCAACAAAAATGTTGTACAGCATAGTCATATGGGATTTATCACAGATTCTAAGTGTGGCTCAACATTAATAAGTCAAATGTCACAAGTCATATCACCAGAAAGAACAAAAATCACATTGCCATCTCAATAGATGAGGAAAAAGTATTTGTAAGATTGAACATCCCCTAATGATAAAGCTACCTCCAAAAATTAGGTGTAGATGAACATACCATAAAATTATAAAAGCTCTTAATTTCAAACTAAATGTCAATATCACACTGAATGGAGAAATGTTAAAAACCTGGAACAAGGGAGGAGGGCAAGATGGCAGAATAGGAAGGGAGCACACTGATAGTCCAGGAAGAGACAGTTTAATAAAAGTGGAGATACTGCAGGTTCAAGGAAGATTAGGGGAAGAAACAGCAGAAGAAACTCTTCCGGAACGAGATATTCACAGTGGACCTGCGTGGAAAGCATGGGAGCCCACAGTTCGGGACACCAGCGTCAGACTCAACACACCAGCGCTGGAACGCGAGGTGAGCCAAACCTCAATAGCCTGAGACACCAGCAGGCAAGCGGAAAGAAGAGACTAGAAGGAACGACCCCGGGGGGAAAAGTTCACCAGGCTAACTGGAAGAGAGAGAGAGAGAAAAAAAAGTGACTGATACGGACACGGATTTCTCTCTCTCTGCTCACCTCTCAAGGGCAAGCAAGACAAAGAGCAGGCGCCATATTGGACATACCTCATAAGCAGAGCGACCTCAGGTCTGCACCGGCCCTGAGCCTAGCAGTAAAACCTGACTCTGGGCAGGGTGAATTAACAGGAGATTAGGACCTAGTAAATTTGTGGTGCTACTGAACTGAGACTGTGAAAAAATAGACGGTGGGGGAGAGAACTCACAGAATTCACGTGAGTACTCTCCAGAGATGCTACAATTCCGTAACTTTGGCAACCCAATGGGAGACTGAAGGAGAATTTGAACCCACTCTGAGGGCTGAACAGATTCCCTGTGTGGTCCTTGGGAAAGAGCTTCTGATCTCTGGCTCCTGTGGGTATATCATTTGCCTGCTAACTACCTCCAACTTCATTCAGCTGTGCGGAATTACTTCCCTTTTGAATCAAAAAAAGAAAGGGAGAGAGAGAGAGAGATCTACCATGCCTAACCTGGGAGTGTCACCTTTGGCACACCAAACAGAGCTCTCAGGCCACACCCATCTCAAGCCCTAAGGCTCCATCAAAAACAGACAGTCCACTTAATCTAGAGTCATAGTATAACAAGAAAATGCACCACAGTGAAGAAACCAAATATCTCTAATATGCCAAATAACAAATGCAAAAACCGAGGTAATAAAAACAAGGAAGTCACCATGACGCCCTCAAATGAAAAAGACACCCCAATTCAAGATTATGAAGATGATGACATAGAAGAAATGCAAGAAGCAGATCTCAAAAAATTGATAAGAACATTAAGAAGTTCTCAAAAACAAATTCTTGAACTACAGAAATCCTTAATGGACAAGATAGAAAATCTCTCTCGTGAAAATGAAATATTAAGGAGGAATCAAAATGAAACGAAACAACTAGTACAACAGGAAACTGTGATAGTGACTGAAGTGAAGAATTCAATAGATCAAATGAAAAACACAATAGAGAGCCTTACAAACAGAATGGGAGAAGCAGAAGAGAGAATATCGGACTTAGAAGACAGAGAACAGGAAAGGATACAATCAGACCAAAGAAAAGAAGAGGAAATTAGAAATCTAAAACATATTGTCGGGAATCTGCAGGATACTATTAAAAAACCCAACATTCAGGTTCTAGGAGTTCCTGAAGGCATGGAGAGGGAGAAAGGATTGGAAGGCATTTTAGTGAGATATTAGCAGAAAATTTCCCAGGTTTGGAGAAGGACAGAGAAATCCTAGTACAGGAAGCTCACAGAACCCCTAATAAACACAACCAAAAGAGACCCTCACCACGACACGTTGTAATTAAACTCTCCACAGTGAAACATAAAGAAAAGATCCTAAAATGTGCAAGAGAGAAACATCAGATTACTCTCAGAGGATCTCCAATCAGATTCACAGCTGACTTCTCATCAGAAACTCTACAAGCAAGGAGGGAATGGCAAGATATAGCCCAGGTACTAAGAGAGAAAAACTGCCAGCCCAGAATATTATATCCTGCAAAGCTCTCATTTGTGAATGAAGGTGAAATAAAGACTTTTCATAGCAAACAGAAATTGAAAGAATTTGCCGCCACTCGTCCAGCCCTGCAAAAGATGCTTAAAGATGTGTTGCACACAGAAACACAGAAACACGGTCATCAATATGAAAGAAGGTAAAGGAAGGAAACCCCACAGCAAAAGATCACAGGGAATTCAAAGCATATATTAGAATTTATCTTTGGCAAATGGCAGGGCAAAGTTACCACTTTTCATTAGTCACATTGAACATTAATGGCCTGAACTGTCCAGTTAAAAGACACAGATTGGCTGATTGGGTTAAGGGACAAAACCCATCTATTTGCTGCTTACAAGAAACACATCTTTCCAACAAAGATCCATACAGACTGAAAGTTAAAGGCTGGAAAAAGATATACCATGCCAACAAAAAAGAAAAAAGAGCGGGCGTAGCCATCTTAATATCGGACAACATAAACTTTACCACAAAAACTGTTAAGAGAGACAAAGAGGGACACTATATAATGATTAAGGGATCAATTCAACAGGAAGATATAACAATTATCAATGTATATGCACCTAACTACAGGGCACCAGTTTATCTAAAAGATTTGTTAAGGGACTTAAAAGGAGACTTAGACCCCAATACAATAGTACTGGGGGACTTCAATACTCCACTCTCAGACATAGGCAGATCAATAGGACAGAAGATCAACAAGGATACAGTAGATTTAAATGACACTTTAGCCCAATTGGATCTAACAGATATATACAGAACTCTCAACCCTACAGCTAAAGATTTACATTCTTCTCAGCAGTACATGGAACCTTCTCTAGGATTGACCACATACTAGGCCATAAAGCAAGTCTCAGCAAATTCAAAAGAATTAGAATCATACCATGCAGCTTCTCAGACCATAAAGGAATGAAGTTGGAAATTAGCAACTCAGGAATCCCTAGAGCATACGCAAACACATGGAGATTGAACAACATGCTCCTGAATGAACAACGGGTCATAGAAGAAATCAAAAGAGAAATCAAAAACTTTCTGGAAGTAAATGAAGATAACAGCACAACATACCAAAACTTATGGGATGCAGCAAAAGCAGTGTTAAGAGGAAAGTTTATATCAATAGGTGCCTACATCAAGAAATTGGAAAGGCACCAAATAGATGAGCATTCAATGCATCTCAAGGACCTAGAAAAACTGCAGCAAACCAGACCCAAATCTAGTAGGAGAAGAGAAGTCATTAAAATCAGAGAAGAAATCAACAGGATTGAATCCAAAAAAATTACAAAAAATCAGCCAAACGAGGAGCTGGTTTTTTGAAAAAATAAACAAAATTGACATGCCATTGGCCCAACTAACTAAAAAAAGAAGAGAAAAGACCCAAATCAATAAAATCAGAGATGAAAAAGGAAACATAACAACAAACACCACAGAAATAAAAAGAATCATCAGAAACTACTACAAGGACTTGTATTCCAGCATACAGTGAAACCTATCAGAAATGGATAGATTCCTGGACACATGCAACCTACCTATATTGAACCATGAAGACACAGAAAACCTAAACAGACCCATAACTGAGATAGAAATTGAAACAGTAATAAAGGCCCTCCCTCCCAACAAAGAAAAGCCCAGGACCAGATGGATTCACTGCTGAATTCTACCAGACATTTAAAGAAGAACTAATCCCATTTCTTCTCAAACTATTCAGAAAAATCGAAAAAGAGGGGATCCTCCCAAATTCTTTCTATGAAGCCAGCATCACCTTAATCCCTAAGCCAGAGAAAGATGCAGCACTGAAAGAAAATTACAAACCAATATCCCTGATGAACATAGATGTACAATGATGTACAATGTAATACTTTATACATTTTAGTATTTTTTAGTATTTTAGTATTTTAGTATTTTTTTTATTCTAGTACCATTGGTTGAATTCTGTAATTAACACACAATTATTCTTAGGTGTTTAAATTTTTTTTTAACTTTTATTTAATGAATATAAATTTCCAAAGTACGGCTTATGGATTACAATGGCTTCCCCCCCATATCGTCTCTCCCACCCGCATCCCTCCCTTTTCCCACTCCCTCTCCCCTTCCATTCACATCAAGATTCATTTTCGATTATCTTAATATACAGAAGATCAGCTTAGTATACATTAAGTAAGGATTTCAACAGTTTTCTCCCACACAGAAACAAAAAGTGAAAAATAATAGATGATTTTTTTTAAATGATGATGAAATCAGATCAGACCTATTGTCATGTTTAATCCCAGTGAGAGTCAAATTGGGAATTGATAATTTCTTTTTTTTTTTTTTTTTATAGAAGATCAGTTTAGTATGCATTAAGTAAAGATTTCAACAGTTTGGACCCCCATAGAAACACAAAGTGAAATATATTGTTTGAGTACTCGTTATAGCATTAAATCTCAATGCGCAGCACATTAAGGACAGAGATCCTACATGAGGAGTAAGTGCACAGTGACTCCTGTTGTTGACTTTACAAATTGACACTCCTGTTTATGGCATCAGTAATCTCCCTATGCACCAGTCATGAGTTTCCAAGGCTATGGAAGCCCTCTGAGTTCTCTGACTCTTATCTTATTTAGACAAGGTCATAGTCAAAGTGGAGGTTCTCTCCTCCCTTCAGAGAAAGGTACCTCCTTCTTTGAAGACCTGTTCTTTCCACTGGGATCTCACTCACAGAGATCTTTTGCCAGAGTGTCTTGGCTTTCCATGCCTGAAATACTCTCATGGGCTTTTCAGCCAGATCCGAATGCCTTTAGGGCTGATCCTGAGGCCAGGTTTCCTTTTTGGTGCTCAGTTAGTTGTCACCTATCAGGTAGAACATATGTTATTTGTCCCTTAGGGATTGGCTTATTTCACTCAGCATAATGTTTTCCAAATTCCTAACAGGGATCACTTTTCACTGAAAAGAAGGATCATTTTTTTAATCCATTCAGCCTGTCACTACCTTTTAATTGAAGAATTTTGGCCTTTATATTCAAGGTTAAAGGGAGAATATCCAATTAACAAAATGAGACATTAAAAAGGAGATGTTTAAAAAAGGACATGTCAAAAATTAAGACCTTCTTAACAAAGAAGAGCCCAGGACCAAATGATTAACTGCTGATTTCTACCAAACATTTAAAGAAGAACTAACTCCAATTCTTCTCAAACTATTCAAAACACTTGAAAGGGAGGGACTTCTTCCAAACCCCTTCTATGAATCCTGCATCACCTTAATTCCCAAACCAGAAAAAGATACAACAGAGAAAGAATTATAGACCAATATCCCTGATGAACATAGACGTGAAAATCATCAATAAAACACTAGCTAATCCAGTGTATTAACACAACCATAAAAATCATTTACGTGGACCAAGTGGGATTTATCCCTGGTAAATAGGGGTGGTTCAACATCAAATTAGGAATGGTTCAACAAATCAATAACTGTGATGCATCACATTAACAAAATGAAGAACAAAGAGTATATGATTATCTCAATAGATGCAGAAAAACCTTTTGATAAAGTACATCTTTTCATGTATAGAAGGAAAATCCTCAACACTATCAAGGCAATATATAACAAACCCATGCTCAGCATCTTATTGAAAGGAAAAAATCTGGAAGGATTTCCACTAAGATCCACAACCAGGCAAGGAGCCCACTCTCACCATTGCTATTCAATATAGTTTTTAAAATTTTAGCCAGAGTCATTAGGTGAGAAAAAGAAATCAAAGGGATATAGATTAGAAAGGAAGAAGTCAAATTATTTATTTGGAGATGACATGATTCTATATATTGAGAAATCAAAACACTACACTAAGAGACTGCTGGAACTCATAAGAGAGTTTGGTGAAGTGGTAGGATATGAAATCAACACACACAAATCAATAGCCTTTGTACACCCAGACAATTCCATGGCTAACAAAAACTTCTAAGATAAATCACATTCACAATAGCTACAAAAATTAAATTCTTTGGAATAAATTTGACCAAGGAGTTGAAAGATCTCTACAACGAAAATTACAAGAAATAAAGAAAGAAATGAAAGACAACAAAAAAGGGAATAATCTTCATATTCATGAATTGGAAGAATTAGTATCATCAAAATGTCTATACCACCCAATCTAAATTATAGGTCGAATGCAATTCCAGTCAAAATACCAATGAAATTCTTCTCAGATCTAGAATAAAAGATGCTGAAATTTATATGGAAACACAAGAGATTCTAATAGCTACAACAATTTTAAACAACAAAAACAAAGCCAGAGGCATCACAGTACCAGATTTCAAGACAAACTACAGGGCATTTATAATCAATACAGCCTGGTGCTGGAACAAAAATAGACATGTAGACCAATGGAACAAAAAAGAAACCCCAGAAATCAATCCATGTGTCTGCAACAAACTAATCTTTAACAAAGGAGCTAAAATCAATCCTCAGAGAAAAGACAGTCTCTTCAACAAATGGTACTGGGAAAACTGGATCCGCATGTAGAAATACGAAACAAGACCTCCACCTTACACGTTATATAAAAATCAAGACAAAATACTTCAACGATTTAAATCTACAACATGATACCATCAAATTACTAGAAGAGATCATTGGAGAAATTCTGCAAGACATTTGCATAGTCAAAATCTTCTTGGAACAGACTCCAGAAGCACAGGCAATTAAATAAAACATAGAAAAATGAGATTACATCAATCCAAGCTTCTGCACTACAAAGGAAGCTTTCAGCAAAGTGGAGAGGCAACCAACAGAAAGGAAGAACATATTTGCAAACTATGCAGATAATAAGGTATTAATATCCAGATTCTGTGAAGAGCTCAGGAAACTAAACCACAATAAAACAAAACAATCCAGTTAAGCAATGGCAAGGACTTGAATGGCCATTTTCAAAGGATGAAATTCAAATTGCCAACAGGCACATAAAAATGGCTCAGAGATGTACAATTTGGGACATGCTCAAGCTGACTTGCCCCAAATGGTAGAGTTAGAAACATACCAGGGGACTCCAATTTAATCCCATCAAGGTGGCATGTACCAATGCCATCTCACCAGTCCAAGTGATCAATTTCAGTTCACAATTGATCATAATGAAAGGACTAAGAGTCAAAGGAAGCACATAAACAAGTCTAGTACCTGCTAATACTAACTGATAGAATAAATAAAGGGGAGAGTGATCCAACATGGGAAGCAAGATACTCAGCAGACTCATAGAATGGTGGATGTCCTAAATAGCACTCTGGCCTCAGAATCAGCCCTAAAGGCATTCTGATCTGGCTGAAAAGCCCATGAGAGTATTTCAGGCATGGAAAGCCAAGACACTCTGGCAAAAAAAAAAAAAATAAAAAATAACCAACCAAACCTAAATAAAAGATCTCTGTGAGTGAGATCCCAGTGGAAAGAACAGTTCTTCAAAGAAGGAGGTACCTTTCTCTGAAAGGAGGAGAGAACCTCCACTTTGAATATGACTTTGTCTAAACAAGATAAGAGTCGGTGAACTCAAAAGGCTTCCATAGCCTTGGAAACTCATGACTGGTGCATAGGGAGATTACTGATGCCATAAACAGGAGTGTCAATTTGTAAAGTCAACAACAGGAGTCACTGTGCACTTACTCCTCATGTAGGATCTCTGTCCTTAATGTGCTGTACATTGAGACTTAATGCTATAATGAGTACTCAAACAGTATATTTCGCTTTGTGTTTCTATGGGGGTGCAAACTGTTGAAATCTTTACTTAATGTATACTAAACTGATCTTCTGTAAAAAAAAAAAAAAAGAAGAAGAAATTATCAATTCCCAACTTGACTCTCACTGGGATTAAACATGACAATAGGTCTGCTCTGATTTCATCATCATTTAAAAAATCATCTATTATTTTTCACTTTATGTTTCTGTGTGGGAGAAAACTGTTGAAATCCTTACTTAATGTATACTAAGCTGATCTTCTGTATATAAAGAGAATGGAAAATGAATCCTCATGTGAATGGAAGGGGAGAGGGAGTGGGAAAAGGGAGGGATGCGGGTGGGAGAGACGATATGGGGGGGAAGCCATTGTAATCCATAAGCCGTACTTTGGAAATTTATATTCATTAAATAAAAGTTAAAAAAATAAAAAATAAAATAAAATGTTTAAAGCAATCATAAAAAAAAAGAAATGCAAATAAAAACCAAAATGAGGTTTCATTTCACCTCATGTACTCTGGTTTTGATACAGAAAAAATAAATAAATGCTGATGAGGATGTGGGAGAAAAGGTACTCTAATCCACTGTTCTTAGGAATTTAAACTGTTGAAACCATTGTGGAAGACAGTATGGTGATTCCTCAGAAAACTGAAGTCTACCATATGACCCAGCCATCCCACTCCCGGGGACTTACCCAAATGAAATGAAATCAGCATGTGAAATTGTTACCTGTACCCCAGTGTTTATTGCAGTTCAATTCACAATAGGTAAGGTCTGATCACTTCAAATGTCCATCAGCTGATGACTGGATAAAGAGATTTTCGTACATAGTACAGAATACTACTCAGCCATAAAAAAAAAAAAATGACAAAATGGTTGCAACTGGAAACCTAGTGTAATAAGCAAGTCCCAGAAAGACAATTATCATATGTTTTCCTTGATCTGTGGTAACTAATAGAGTACAAAAAATATAATGTATGTGAGCAAAATTGACATTTTGAGATTTGATTATAATGTATAGGCCTTGTCTCTATTGTTGAACAATGCTTCTTTTTTTCTGCTTCTTCTTTTTCTTGTTACTATTTGCTGAAATTTTTACTTAGTGAGGGTTACCTTATGGTTGTAAAAATAAAATCTATCATTGTAAAAATTAAAAGAAAGAATATGAAAGTAAGGAGGAGTGAGAATGGGACTGTGGGGGGAGGGATGTTTTGGTGATAAGTATTACTATGCTCCTAAATCCATAAATATAAAATACAAGTAATTTGTTCATCTTATATAAATAAAAATAACTTAAAATAAAAGGTACCTCATGAATAGAATATTTTAAATAATTAATAATTGGAAAAAGTACAATTAATAATCTAAAGACATCATTTTAGCAATTTAAGACATTATTTCCTACTCCAAGGTCACAATGTTTTGTCTAGAAATTTAGTGATAATTTCTACAACATATGTGATCAGTACTTGGTTTTCTTTTCACATTTTACTAGAAGTCAATGGTGTTATTCTCTCCATGAGCATACTCAATTTTTAAATAATGATTCAGTGGAAATATTTCCTTTTGTCTATTGATTTATTCTGGAATTTTAGTAAAAAATTATTTTGTCATGTGTCTGTAGGTCCATTTCTGGAGTCTACAATATTTAATTCAATTTATTTAGTTGCTTTTGTTTTCACCAATACTATGATGTTTTAACTAGTTAGTGTAGCTTTTCTAACAAGTAATGTATATTCTCTAACTTGTTGATGTTCTTTTTGCCTCTTCCTTCTTTCACTATTGTTTTGATTTCTGTAATTTCCTTTATTTTATACATTTTTCTTTAAAGAAATTTGCAATTTATTTTTTAAAAAAATGCCTACCAGAAATCTGATTTGGATTTCATTAAATCTACAGATTTGTCTTGGGTAAGAAATAACAACTCATCTTGTTCCTGTGAAATGCATATTGCTTCATGGCTGTCATGTAACATTAGGATATCCAATCAAATGTATGCATG
Organism: Oryctolagus cuniculus; assembly: GCF_051225735.1. Lineage (NCBI taxonomy): Eukaryota > Metazoa > Chordata > Mammalia > Lagomorpha > Leporidae > Oryctolagus > Oryctolagus cuniculus. The sequence goes on from NC_142870.1 coordinate 65,855,682, forward strand.
TAGCCATATAAGGGAGACAGAAATCCAAAAATCATATATGAGAAAATGCCCCTCTTTTTTGTAGGCTCAGTCTTTTCAGATATGAATCCAACTGAATCTTATGCCATCATAATTAATTAAGACTGCTTCCTGGCCTTGGTCTCTCATCTCTGTTCGGGAATCCTGCTACACACTAATCTAACAGAGTTTTGAGTTGTAAGGAAGAAACTTAGATTCCCAAGCAAGTCACAGAAAACAATGCTGAGAAGGGTTAAGGTAATTTTAATCTCTTGTCTCCTAGGTATATACATGTTATCTATTAAAGTGAATGTACCACTCAATATAATACATAAAACCTGTAATTATTGCCCTTCCACCAACACCATAGCCAAGCTTTCACCAAGCCACTCCAACATTTTATCAAGCATTCTTTTTCCAGATGATGCAGTATGTATTTCATAGGATCAATGAATCCTATGTCAATGATTATAACTCTTAATTATTAAATAAGTATCTTGGTAAATGGTTATGCTTTATGGAATCTCGTGTTGGTAATTTAAACACTGCATAACCGCTTGGATAGTGTTGGCAGCAAAAGTATCGTGCATAGGAGGGCAGAATAGTGGTCAATTTGAGGAAAGGTAAACCTATGATTGCTTAGAAGATGAAAGAAGCTTTGTATAATTGACTTGTCAACAAGTGGCTTCTTTCAGTGTGCAATCATGTTGTGGGCTCCATAACTCAAGTGCTAACAGATGAGGTATTTCCTTGTTATGTTAGGTTCATGTACAGTCTCTACTTAACAGTAGCATGAGTGATACCTTCCTAGTTCTGTTGAGCAAGTAGAGGGTGGTAAAGACAGATTCTGGTTGATATTCACTGTTAAGTTACTTGGTGTAGCTGGTAGTCATGAACCTCTTCTACAGTGACTTCTCTGGTAGTCACTGACATGATATACAATATTTATGCCCATTTTCATAGGTCTGCATTCAGGCTTCTTCATCACACTTTCTTGCCTTTAATCTTACAATCTTGTTACCCAAGGCCTCAGTCTAACCACTCAAACTATTTGACACAAATCAAAATCATTTGGGAGATAGAGAGATGATACATAGATGATACATAGATAGAATTTCACTTCAATGTACTCTTTCCATGTAAAAATATTCTACTTCTTATAGGAGTGGCCCCTCTACTGTCCTTAGACTATCTGTGTACCTCAAGTGAAGCAAACTGTATTTATTCACAAGAGCATATAGAGATAATGCATTTTGAACCAGGCCAACGTATATTTTTAAAGATTTTTTTTTATGCTAAAGGCAGGGTGACAAGACAGGGGGTCGGGGATAGAGAGAAAAAGAGAGAATGACAGAGAGATCTTAAATCTACTGGTTCACTCCCTAAGTTTATACAAGGGATTGGGCTGGGCCAGGCTAAAGCTAGGAGCCAGGAAGTCCGTCCAGTTCTCCCACTTGGGTGGCAGGGACTAAAGTATTATGTATCATTGTATGTTGCTTTTCTGAGGTACACTAACAGGAAGCAGTATCAATGGGAGCAGTTTGACTTAAAAGAGCACTCCAGTGTGGATGCCAGCATTGCAAAAGGTGGTTTAACCCACAACACCATTGCAGAAGCCCATATCCTTTAAAATCTATTAGTTGAAGATACATATATCATACAATGAAGCCTTAAGTGTCAGTTAAGGAGAGGTTATAGTGCACCTAAGATGACCAATATCATTAGCTTAAGACAACTCTCCATGTAATTTACGTTTTACTTCTGGACTTGCACAGGCTGCATGAGAAATGTATCATTTCTAGTATATTATAAACTGATGCTGCTCCTGACCAACAATGGGTCTTGTAAGAGATGGCTATACCAAATTCTAATGTCAATTTTAAATGGCAATCTAGGTTCTACTGGACCCTGGGAGCACAACAGGGTCTGCTTTTCAAGTAGCTTTTTAAAAAATTGACATTAAAATGCTAAGAATCTGAGCTACAAAACTCCTTCTGAGGTGTCCTAGAGATTCCACAAATCATCTTTATCTAAATAGATCTCTATCTCCATTGTATCCACTGAGTTAGAGTGCCTAAGTAATTATAAAGATTATACTACAGCCTAAGGCTGAAACAGAATATTCTCTGTCTCTAGACCCCACATAAAAGTGGAACTGGAACCTTGGGGATCACATAGTGAAAGGATTAGAACACTAGTTTTAAGCGTGTTGTGTCCTATCTCTAAAATCCAAAGAGATATAACAAGAGTAACACTCTTAGTGGTAGGGGATAGAAAGTATAATGAGTTATCACTTTTATGGACACAACATCCTAAATATAACTGTACCCTTATCACTTCACTAATATACCAGGCCCTGAAAATATATAGGGTTTATCTCTAGCCATCTGACATGCAATGTTTTTCCAGGTCTTCCAAAATATTTGACACCCATTGATCTCCAGGTCCAACTAATATATCGTCAGTTTAGTGGAGCAGTGTCATGTTATTCAGAACATCAAGTCAATTAGTCATTGTTCATATGTTATAGACAGCAAATAAGTTATATTAGCCCTGGTACATGGCAGTAGATTATAAAATACTGTTTTCTCTGGCAAAACGATGTCCTTTAATCTTCTTTACTTTTTAAGGTAGGAGAGAAATACTTGTCATATCAGTACATACTTTCAAAGTTTCAGAGCTATATTTGTTCAGCTTCATTAAAGATATCACACCCTGCATAGCAGCTGTGATTGGTGTTATCACTTATTAAGTTGATGGTCTAATTTATATACTATAATCTGTCTAGTTTTTGCCACATAGGAAACTATAGCAAAAGCTGGGAACATTAATCTTGCACACTTTAATTTTTTGAAGAAGCTGTGAAATTTACCCATTTTATAATATTGATAAGCTTTATTATCTTTAACTAGGCCAGTGTTTTTCAAGATCCTCCTTATAATAATTATTCTTAATCCAAAGATCAGAGCAGTTTGGGGGAAATAGCTACAAAACAAATCCTCAGTTCCTTGTTAAAGGTGCTTAGGTCAGGATTCCATTTACAATACTTGCCATAATCCCCACTTTTTCTGCAGGCCGTCATGGATTCAGGTCTGGATGTTTTGCTTTCTGCAGTGTAAAACCACTCTGTGAAATGGCACCAAGTTTCATTGGATGAAATACTTTTGGATTATAAATTATGTAAACTTGGGATTACATTAGAAAATTCTTCCCCAAGGAGACCTGGACTCGTATGAATTAATTAACTCTGTATATGTAATCCAGCTCAGTTTAAAAAACCAATTGAGGGATTTGACAGCTCCATTGTCATATGTACCAAAGAAACTCCAACTCTACTCCAATCCTTTCAGAAAATCTGAAACAAAAATAAAGCAATGTATTGCTTGCTATAAAATGTAAGACTAGCTTTATAAAGCACTATGTTTCCAATATCTTGATTTTGTGAAGCATGAAATTCATGGATTGGCTAGCATTCAGCCATATCAGGAGAACTACTACAGCAGCCTGTTGTTAATTGAGTTTTACAAGTATAAGCTCTTGCTGATTGGCTAATTAGAGACATAGGTACTGATGCAAAACTGTCAATGATCAATTGGGATGGGCTTTAAGTGCCAAAGCAGTAACTTTCATGGATGAGTCAAAGAATCAATAGAAGAATCAATATTTTCTTTTTCTGAAATTTCAAGAGAACTTTTGTTCTTAAGCACTTGGCAATCTTCTGCTCACCACATGTAGATTTTTTATTTCTGACTATACTTCAGCTAAAGTACATATTAATAATTGTTGTGTATCAGTGTTCTCTGTAGGAACACACGGCCCAATAGCCATCATCAAAGACCCATATAGCCAAGACATTTTTGTTATTTTCGCTCCTGACATAATCATAATATCCATTTTACTTCTGCTATTCTGGGACATTTTCTTTACTGACAGTGGGGAAACCAATTCCAGCTTATGCTACTGTCAAGCTTAGCCTCTACGTATTATCTACTGCTGAGCTTCTCAGGAATTCCAGAGACCTTCCTCACTAAGCAAATCCTCGAGATGTTAATAAAAGGAACTTCTTCTGGGCCATCATAAGGAATGCAGTCAGAGGGTAGCTTTCCACACTTTCTAAAACTATTGCCTAAGCCCCAGAGCTTTCCATCTCTTTCTAAATGCTTGGTCAATGCATTCAGGATCTGCACATTATATTTTAAATTTCAAAGCTTTATTCTGCACATTTTTCATTATGGCTTTTGTCATTTCAAAGCTTTAAGAAACCAATCTCAACTCTGTCATAAGTTCCAAGTGTTCAGATGATAAGTTCTAACTCGTAAAAGAGTGAATTTAAACAACATAATCAGGTAGAAGAAAGAAAAAATAAAAGGCATAGAATTAAATGTAAGAAGAAAAATTATTTGTAGATAACTTATGTATATTTGGAAAAACCCTCAAAGTTTTTTTGAGCATTATTTTAAGTGTTGAAAATCTGAGCAAGGTAGCATCACCATACCTATATATTTTCTTTTTTTTTTTGAAAAATTTATTTATTTTTACTTGAAATGCAGAGTTACAGAGAGGCAGAGGCAGAGAGAGAGAAGTCTTTCATCTGCTGGTTCACTCCCCAGTTGTCCCCAACAGCCAAAGCTGCCCCAATCTGAAGCCAGGAGCCAAAAGCTTCTTCCAGGTCTTCCGTTCGGGTGCAGGGGCCCAAAATCTTGGACCATCTTCCTAGGCCATAGCAGGAGCTGGATCGGAAGCAGAGCAGCCAGGACTTGAACTGGGATTCCAGAACTGCAGGCGGAGGCTTTACCGGCTACCCACAGCATCAGCCTGTACTTTTCTATATATGCAAATGGATATTATAATCAAAAGAGCTTAATACTGTCATAGAAATAGATCAGAAACCTCAAAAATTAACCCACACCTCTACAACAAACTACTCTTTGACAAACGAGTTAAAAACATTCCCTAGAGAAGGGACAGTTCTGTCAAGAAATGGTGTTATGGAGATTGGATTTTCAAAAGCAGAAGTATGAAACAAGTTCAATACCTTACACCCTACACAGTCAACTCTAACTGGATCAAGTGTCTCAACTTAAGATCTGAAATCTTAAAGTGCTAGAGAAAAACACAGAAATCTTAAAGTGCTAGAAAAAAACAAATTCTGCAAGACCCTAGCATAGGCAAAGACTTCTTGATTAAAATCCTAGAAGCACAAGCAATAAAATAAAAAAAGATAAATTGGATTACATCAGGTCAAAAAGCTTCATTGCAGCAGAAGAAACAGTTACCAAAGTGAAGAAGCCAAGACAGAATGGGAGCAAATATTTGCAAAGTATGCATACAATAAAGTACTATAACCCCAGAATATACCAGGAGCACAAGAAATTAAACAACAGCAAAAAAACCAACCTAGTTAAGAAATGGACAAATTATAAGAACAGACATTTTCAAAGGATGAAATAAAAAGTATAAGTTTCATAGATGTAAGATTATGATTATAAGTGATATTCATATTTATAAATAAAATTTATAAGCTGAACACAATTTTAAGATGATCCATAAAGGTAACACATCTTCCATTAAAAGAGGATTTTAAAGAATACCAAACAATCTGATTCTATAACTTATTGGGAAGAAAAAATAGGTAAGAAAATTCTGAACCAGCAGAAGAATTTCATGTGTGCTAAAATATACTATAACACTATAATAGGTTGAGAATCAATTAGAATTGAATGGGAAGGACTGGCGCTGTGGCGTAGCAGGTGGAGCCGCTTCCTGGAGTGCCAGCATCCCATGTGGGCACCCATTCGAGTCCCAGCTGCTCCACTTCCCATCCAACTCTTTGCTATGGCCTGGGAAAGCAGTATAGGATGGCCTAAGTCCTTGGGCCTCTACACTCATATGGGAGACCCAAAGGAAGTTAATGGCTCCTGGCTTCGGATCATCTCAGCTCTGGCCATTGTAGCCAACTGGGGAGTGAACCAGTGGATGGAATCTCTCTCTCTCTCTTTCTCTCTCTGCCTCTCCTTCTCCCTCTGTATAACTCTGACTTTCAAATAAATGAATAAATTTAAAAAAGAATTGAATGGAAAGTCCAGAAAGAATTATATATATTTAAAAATATATATTTGCTAATATTTGAGATAAATTACCTAAGTATTATGTTTACATAACCATTGGATTTCAAAAAGTCTAAATAAACCTCATAAATGATTTATTGACATCTAAAATTATTTGATTAGCCTTACGACTATTATCTATAGCATGATCTCAGAACATCAGAATTATATTGAACACCTTATGTCTTATATGTATCTTTTGTGAGGTTTTTAGTTATATAAATTATCACCATGTTTCCATACTATTAATAGTCATTAATCATGTAATTTTTGTACTAAATTTATACTTTCAACATTTTTCTATTTTTAAATAATTTACTTTGTTAAAAGAATATTTATTTATTTGAAAGGAAGAGTTACAGAGAAATGGAGAGGGAGAGAAAGAAGGAGAAGAATGGAAAGAGAGAGAGGAGACAAAGAGAGGGAGACAGAGAAAATCATCCATCCACTGGTTCACTCCCTAAATGGCTACAATGTCCATGGCTGAAGCCAGTGGCCAAGAGTTTTATGCAGGTCTCCCAGGAGGGTATAAGGGCCCAAGTAATTGGACCATTTTTCACTAGCATTTTTCAGTTTTTTTTTTCTTTTAACATACTTCTAGGTCACATTTCTTCCTTCCTAGCTTAAATGTATCTTTCACTAAAATATGTCCAATAGTTGTAGTCAGAATTGACCTACACATGTAAATTCTATCAATCCTTGCTTTAATGTCTGCAAATTGCTATTATGTCTGACTTCTTAAATTGCCATCATACTGGCTCTTCCAATTTTCTAATTCTTTGTTTCCCTGGGATGAAACCAATTACAACTCTTTTCATAACATCCTTAGTCTATGGATTTAACCATTTGTGATGAACTGAATATTATGTGAATCTTATTGCTAACAGCAGGAATGAGTGCATCTTTATAAGGAAATATAGAATAACTTGTAAGTATCAATTTGTTGTATGTTACACTGCAGGTAAAATATATTAACTAAAGTATAATCAATGTTTTACCATTTACAATATAACTGAAATAATTTTAAAGTTATTTCATCCTTATAATATAATTCACTAGATATATGTAGTCAACTTACAATGGTCTCTTTTTTTTTTTTTTTTTTTTTTTTTTTTTTTTTTGACAGGCAGAGTGGACAGTGAGAGAGAGACAGAGAGAAAGGTCTTCCTTTTTTCCATTGGTTCAACCCCCCAGTGGCCGCTGCGGCCAGCGCACCGCGCTGATCCGAAGCCAGGAGCCAGGTGCTTCCCCTGGTCTCCCATGCGGGTGCAGGGCCCAAGGACTTGGGCCATCCTCCACTGCACTCCCGGGCCACAGTAGAGAGCTGGCCTGGAAGAGGAGCAACCAGGACAGAATCCGGCGCCCCGACCAGGACTAGAACCCGGTGTGCTGGCGCCGCAAGGCAGAAGATTAGCTTATTGAGCCATGGCGCCGGCCACAATGGTCTTTTAATTAACTTGGAATTGATTCTCTCTAATGATATGCTATAGAAATTTACATGTATTTATCTTATTTTCAGTTGCTAAAATTTTCTTTAATATGATTTTTGTTTTACAGTGATATACTAGAAGCTAAGAAGTAAAGTATCTAAAATAATGCCTATCTAAGTTCTATATCTGCTTCTTTAGTCTATCATCTCTTTTATAAATGAAGGCTTTTAAATTTACACATGTATGTATTTATATTTGTCTACTTATAAAACAAATGACAAAAAGCCACACATACTTTCTTCAATCTATATGAAAGAGATGGTTCTTGCTCTTTGTTATAAATGTGTAATAATATTATCTTAAGAACTGGATTTTTAAGCAGGTCATTTTAAATTTATATTGTTACATAAATAGTAGGTTAGTATTTTCATTTTGTGACATTGATGTTGAATATTTTTCAAAGATTTGGTTTTTTTTTTTTTTTTATTTTTGAAAGTAAAGAGATAGAGAGAGAAAGATATCTTCAATCTGTGGGTATGTTCCCCAGTTGGCCACAATGATAGCACTGAGCCAAGTTGAAGCAGGAGTCAGGAGCTTCATCTGGCTCTACTATGTGGGTAGCATCAGCCTGATCACTTGGGCCATCTTCCACTGCTTTTCCCAGGCCATTAGAAGGAAGCTGGATTGGAAGTGGCATAACCAGGACAGAAATTGCTGCCCAAATGGGATGCAGGCAGCATCTTTAGCCACTATGCCACAATGCTGGTCCTGATGCTCAATGTTTTTAATGCATTCCAAGTAAGTTTATAATGGCTAAGAACAAAATTAATCTATAAAATGTATACAAGCAGATATTATGTAATCTTATCTGATTTTTTTGTTATTTCAATCATAACTAGAAATTTATATTTTTCTCAACTTATTTTGGTTGTTTTCAAACTAATCTCAATCTTTCATGATAGAAAAAATCAAATTTGATAAACATACTTTATAAGATTTTATTAAGTATTTTCTAGAACAGCAGATATATGAATAAAATGCATGACTTGAAAATAATCCAGTGGTGCTCCTGCCAGAAATAATGAGCCTCAATCATACTGAGAGCAGTTTCCATCGGAAAAAACTCAATATGATTTTAACTATCTCAAACTACTTCCTTAAGTATTCTTTGGACTACATAGACTTTTAAAAACTACTCAGATTTTATCCTTTAATCTAAAATGTGTAGAAGAAGTTAATATTGCAAGAATGCTGAGGGAAATAAGCCAGGCCCAAAGGGACAAATATCATATGTTCTCCCTGATCGGTGACAACTAACAGAGCACCAAAAAGGAAACCTGTTGAAGTGAAATGGCCACTATGAGAAACAATGACTTGATCAACACTTGTCCTAACTGTCAATGAACAACTTAATACTTTATCCATTTTAGTATTTTTTGTTCTACTTAATACTATTGGTTGAACACTGTAATTAACACACAATTATTCTTAAGTGTTTAAATTTAACTGAAAAGTGATCCCTGATAAATATAAGAGTGGGAATAAGAGAGAGAAGAGATGTACAATTTGGGACATGATCAAGCTGACTTACCTCAAACGGTACAGTTAGAAACATGCCGGGGATTCCAATTCAATCCCATCAAGGTGGCATGTACCAATGCCATCTCACTACTCCAAGTGATCAATTTCTGTTCACAATTGATCATAATGATAGGACTAGGAACCAAAGGGATCACATAAACAAGACTAGTGTCTGCTAATACTAACTGATAGAATCAAAAAGGGAGAGAATGATCCAACATGGGAAGTGAGATACACAGCAGACCCATAGAATGGCAGATGTCCTAAACAGCACTCTGGCCTCAGAATCAGCCCTTAAGGCATGCAGATCTGGCTGAAAAGCCCATGAGAGTATTTCAGGCATGGAAATCCAAGACACTAGGGGGAAAAAAAAAACCTAAATGAAAGATCTCTGCAAGTGAGATCCCAGTGGAAAGAACGGGTCATCAAAGAAGGAGGTACCTTTCTCTGAAGGGAGGAGAGAACTTCCACTTTGACCATGGCCTTGTCTAAATATGATCAGAGTCAGTGAACTCAGGGGGCTTCCCTAGCGTTGGCAGCTCATGACAAGAGCCTAGGGTGATTACTGATGCCATAAACAAGAGTGTCAACTTGTTAAGTCAACAACAGGAGTCACTGTGCACTTACTCCTCATGTAGGATCTTTGTCCTTAGTGTGCTGTCCATTGAGATTTAATGCTATAACTAGTACTCAAACAGTATTTTTCACTTTATGTTTCTGTGTGGGACCAAACTGTTGAAATATTTAGTTAATGTATGCTAAACTGATCTTCTGTATATAAAGAGAATCGAAAATGAATCTTGATGTGAATGGAAGGGGAGAGGGAGTGGGAAAGGGGAGGGTTGTGGGTTGGAGGGACGTTATGGGGGGAAGCCATTGTAATCCATAAGCTGTACTTTGGAAATTTATATTCATTAAATAAAAGTTAAAAAATTAATAAATAAATAAATAAAAATATTTTAATTAGATTAACTTAATTATGTTATCCCTTCCCCTGTGGCATCTATTGCTCCTCACAATAACTATGTAAATAAATAAAAAGTACAATAAAATACAATGATTTCTGGGTCTGTTTTTCCCTAATTCCATCTAGATCCTATAGTCATCTTAAGGCATAGCCGCTCAACAATGAGACATTGATTAGAATCCTAATTTCTCCCTTAAGGAAAATTTGGCTAAGTCTCCCTTGAATGTGGCCTAGGGAATTCCAGTCCCTCTCTGCCTCCACTTACACATTGTACTCACCTTCAATATCACTACCAACTAACTTATATGTAATTCCTTTAAGGGTTGTACTCCATGAATAAATGATATCCACACTGGTGTCGTTAATCTCAGGTGCATGCTGGCTTCAGACAACACAGAGGGAGAGTTAGTAATAAACTTCACAAAGGGGATACAGTCAAGCTTCTAAATTTGTGTAAGCAGGGTCTGTCCACACCCTGTTGTGCCAACACATGTCACTACTGCTGGGACCAGGCTAAAACTTCCAATACCAACTACACTGTAGATATGTGTTCAACATGGCAAACTTGGTCTTTGGTGAACACCCTGGGAAAAGTCATTTTCATACTCTCTATAGAGTTTTCTTGCATTTCAGCATTGTGAGTAACTATAGAGGATTTTAAGGCTCACTTGAAATAATGTTATGGTAAGTATTTTCCCTTTTGATAATTGCATGTATGTACATTCTACTCCAGCTTACTTACCATATTTTCCACTGTAGAAAAAAAAAAGCCGTTTAACTCATATTAGAATCAATACATTCACTTCACAGTTTTCAGAATTATAACTTTCAAATTTTCCTGCAATTAAAAGACAGTTAAATGAAAATATAAAGCAAAGTAAAAGATTCACTCACAAAACAATAATGAATCTTGCTTTCACGTATTTGGGATTCTGTGTAATATTTAGATGGAATTAAAGTTGTAGAGTAAAGTTTTTCCCACAGCCAATCATATACCCATTATCAACGGCTATGTTTTTAGGAGTTAAAGTTTCCCGTGGAGATAGTTGCATTTGTGTTTCCTGGAAGAGTTGCTGTGGGGTATAGTAAATAGAGGAGAGGGGTTCAATGCAAATAGAAAGGCATTATAGAAATCTAGGATGTAATCACTATGCATCTAGCTTTCCAGATATTTGGCAATACCTGGTCTATTCAGATTAAATTTTATTAGCATTCTAATCTGCATACAACATTCTTTTTTTAAATTTTTATTTAATAAATATAAATTTCTAAAGTACAGCTTTTGGAATACAGTGGCATTTCGCCCCCATAACCTCCCTGCCACCGGCAACCCTACCATCGCCCGCTCCATCTCCCATTCCATTCACATCAAGAATCATTTTCAATTCTCTTTATATGCAGAAGATCAATTTAGTATATATTATGTAAGGATTTCAACAGTTTGCACCCACACAGAAACACAAAGTGTAAAGTACTGTTTGAGTACTAGTTATAGCATTACTTCACGTTGTACAACACATTAAGGACAGAAATCCTACATGGGGATTAAGTACACAGTGACTCCTGTTGTTGACTTAAAAATTGACACTCTTGTTTATGGCATCAGTAATCACCCTAGGCTCTTGGTTGTTTATATTTCTTTAATTTTTTAATTTTTTTAAAATTTTTTGACAGGCATAGTGGACAGTGAGAGAGAGAGACAGAGAGAAAGGTCTTCCTTTTTTCCGTTGGTTCACTCCACCAATGGCCACTGCGGCCGGTGCACCTTGCTGATCCGAAGCCAGGAGCCAGGTGCTTCCCCTGGTCTCCCATGCGGGTGCAGGGCCCAAGGACTTGGGCCATCCTCCACTGCATTCCCGGGCCACAGTAGAGAGCTGGCCTGGAAGAGGAGCAACCGGATCAGAATCCGGCGCCCCGACTGGGACTAGAACCCGGAGTGCCAGCGCTGTAGGCAGAGGATTAGCCTAGTAAGCCATGACGCCAGCCCACCCTAGGATCTTGTCATGAATTGCCAATGCTATGGAGGCCTTTTGAGTTTGCCAACTCCGATCTTATTTAGACAAGGTCATAGTCAAAGTGGAAGTTCTCTCCTCCCTTTAGAGAAAGGTACCTCCTTCTTTGATGGCCCGTTCTTTCTACTTGGATCTCACTCACAGAGATCTTTTATTTAGGATTTTTATTTTTATTTATTTGTTTTTTGCCAAAATGTCTTGCCTTTCCATGCCTAAATTACTCTCATGGGCTTTTCAGCCAATTTCTAACTCTACCATTTGAGGTAAGTCATCTTGAGCATGTCCCGAATTGCACATCTCTTCCCTCTCTTATTCCCACTCTTATATTTAACAGCGATCACTTTTCAGTTAAGTTTCAGCACTTAAGAAGAATTGTGTATTGATTACAGTATTCAACCAAAAGTATTAAGTAGAACAAACAGAAAAAATACTAAGAGGGATAACATATTAAGTTGCTCATTTTAAAAACAGATTTATTTATTTATTTGAAAGGCAGAGTTACAGAGGGTAAGGAACATAGACACACACACACACACACACACACACACAGAGGGAGAGAGAGAATGAATATCTTCCATCTGTTCCTTCATTCCCATGACCAGTTCTGGTCCAGGCCCAATCTATGAACCTGGAGCTTTTTCTGGGTCTCCCACATTGCTGACAGGGGCCCGAGCACCTCAGCCATTCTCTGTTCCTGTCTCATGCCTTTAGTAGGGAGCTAAAGGTGGAGCAGCTGGGACATGAACCATCACCCATATGGGATGCCAGTGTCACCAGCAGAGACTTGACCCACTTCGCCACAGTGCTAGCACACAAAATACATTTTTTATTAAAGATTTGTTTATTTGGAAGGAAGAGTGCTGGGGGATGGGGAGACAAAGAGAGAGGAAGAGTGAGATCTTCTGTCAACTAATTCTCTCTCCAAGTGCCTTCAACAGCTGGGGCTGGGCCATGTCAAAGCCAGGAGCCAGGAACTCCATCTGGGTCTCCCATTATGAGTGGCAGGGATTCAAGTACTGAGTCATTATCTTCTATTTCCTAGGTACACTAGCAGAGAGCTGGATAGAAAGTAGAGCATCCAGGACTTATCTGGTACTCAGTATGGGAATTAGGAGTCCCAAGCAGTGAAAACCAGAATTCTTCCTTCCAGAATTCTTCCTTTGCTGTATTAAAAAGTAAAACGGGAAAGACCATCATTACAACCAAATGTTATGTGTATTTTCAAATTTTCTGTAGAATTATTTCCTCAGGAAAATTTCTTAGGCACTTTCTGCCTCTATATTCCTAACTCACTAGAGTCCAGGATCAAAATATTTTCAAAAACTCAGCTTGTTTCTTGATTATGGGAGAAAAGTCATTTTCATACTCTCTATAGAGTTTTCTTGCATTTTAGCATTGTGTGTAACTACAGAGGATTTTAAGGCTCACTTGAAATAATATGGTAAGTATTTGCCCTTTTGATAATTGCATGTGTGTACAGTCTACTCCTCAAAGGCAGGGTTGCTACAGTCAGGATACGGTTTCTTAATGCAGGAAGAGGCAGATAGAGGGGGCTCAAAGAAAGGATTGTGTGATCATCAGATGATGTAGCATCAGCCAAAGGTCCTGAGCACCAGGTGTCTTTTCTAGCACTCGATCAGCTTTCCATTTGCAGAACGAGTTATCCTGTCGCTGAACTCTGAGTGGCTGACCTCTTTAGTGTGTACAAGCAGAAAGGGAATTTTGGCAACTTCTCCCTGAGTGGTCATATCAAACACTGATAATTTTTGCCTTATTAATATAGTTGCCAATCAGTGGAAGTTCCCTATTTAAAACATCAAATCCCCTATACATGCCTTTTTAGTGGGAAACCCCAACAGTTCCTTTGCATTGTTTATACTCTTTTTTTTTCTGTTCTTCAGTGTTCCATGATTGTGAGAGTAGAATCCAGCATAGAAAAAAACCTGTATCACATCATATCTTCTCCAGTATAAAACATCTATAGATAAGAAAATCCAAAGTGTACATTCATCCAACAGAGTAAATATGAAAAATTCTTGTTTTATTCAAAATCTTCGATGGCAAAAAAGTATAAACTATTTTAAGAAAAATAGTGTAAAAATAATGGATTTTAAGAAACAGAGTGTTAAAAATTGGTAAAAGTCATAGTAACAATCACCGAAGTCACTTAAAGAAGTTAAAAATAATTTAGAATTAAAAACAAACTGGCAACATTTTTAAAGTATTTTATGTCTTTATTACTTCATCTGTAAGGTCATTATATTTCACTCAAATTCTTTGTTTGAATGATTGCTCTTCTTACTTCCATAGCACAAAAAGAAAAATTCTCTCATTAGCAATTGACCAGCATATAAGCTTATAAGGAGTTGCTAATACTCATTAATGAAGTGTAAATATGTAAATAAACAATGTTATTAATATGTAAATACATAAATAAGCAAAGATGTAAATTCATAATAAAATTGGTGATGGTGTAAATTGATAAGGCCATTATGGAAAAAAAGACATGGAGATCCCATAAGAAACTGAATATAGCCCTGTCATTATTTTAGGAATCCCAATACTGGGTATATATCCAAGGGGAATGGAATTCATCTGTCAAAGAAATATCCGTACTGGCATATGTATTACAATATTAGTCATAGTAGCCAAGAAAATGAGAAAAAACTTTTGATATCTCCATAAACAGAAAAATGACTATAGTTATGATTAATGTACTCTATAATCTCTTTTAAAAACAAAACTAGAAAATTGGGTTTGTGTGTTTTCAAAATTATAAAGAAATATTAATATTTGAAGAGATAAATATATGTACTCTGATTAGAAATTATACAATGTTTATAAGTATTGAAACATCACATAATGTGCCAGAAATATGTGCATTTTATGTCTGTTAAGTTCTTGTTAATAAAAATATTAAAAGTAAAATATGATGCAAATAAACAATATGAGAAATAAAATTAGAGTATTATTTTAGACTACTTTTCAAAACTTTTAAATAACAATAATTGCACATATATATTGGGCATCGTGTGAGATTTGAATACATGTGTATGAGGCTAAAGATAAAATTAGGGTGATTAGCATTTGCTCATTTTTAACATTACTTCATAATTGGAGATCTGCATCTTCCCTCCTCCACTTGCTCAAAAAAACACATAATAATTTATATTGTTAGAACATTCCATGAGTCAACACATTGACAATGTTCAGTCATGATTCTATATTAAAATAAGCATTATTATTTTATAATAATCATATTACAATTCACAATTGCAATTTAACTGGTTGATTTTATATGAGTTTTATGTCATCTACTTAAACCCACAAGATTACTCTATTTATACTGTATTTTAATCATTATAACATCAAGGAGAATTCTTTCTGCTTCTTGGTCATTGTGTGTGTATGTATATGTCAGTGTATATTTTATTGTTAATCACATTTCAGGGTTTGGAACATTTAGAACATTTCAGAAAGATTTCATAGTTGTCCAGACATCAGATTGGCATTTCACATCACTTTCATAATTTTGAGCATATCATGTTGTTTTTTATTTCTTTGACAGATACAGTTATAGACAGTGAGGGACATAGAGAGAAAGGTCTTCCTTTCGTTGGTTCATTCCCCAAATGGCCGCAACAGCCGGCACTGCGCCGATCTGAAGCCAGGAGCTAGGTGCTTCCTCCTGCTCTCCCATGCGGGTGCAGGGGCTCAAACACTTGGGCCATCCTCCACTGCCTTCCCGGACCACAGCAGAGAGCTGGACTGAAAGAGGAGCAGCCAGGACTAAAACCGGCGTCCATATGAGATGCCAGCATCACAGGCAGAGGATTAACCAAGTGAGCCATGGCATCGACCCAGAGCATATCATATTTTTAGTGGATTTGAGAGAAGAGAATATGCCATTTTCATCCAAAGTCTTCCTTAAAACATTACTTATTATTATTCTATATAAGGACTATATTAACAGCCTAGTATACAATCCCATAAACTTTGCCTAACTTTAAAATGATGAGAAAACATGTTTGCAAAATTACAAAGAAGCTCTTTGTTCTTGAAGTTATCATCCCAATTTGGCCAAGAACAAAAGAACAAGTATGTCTCAAAATTATAGGACATTTAATGACAAAATTCTTTACAAACAATATTACTATATATTTTCCTCTCATTCTGTTTTTGAAAAAAATATTCTTCAGAAAAGTAAAAATGATTGAGGATACTTGTCTTGTGAAGATCTCAACATTGCAAATGATAGTAATACCTTTATAGTTATTCACACAAGAACTCAATCCTGGGAACTCTTTTGGGTATTATTTCACTATTTTAAAGGTGAAGAAACAGGGACTCAGAGAATTTATCCATTTTTTTTTTTTTTTTAGAAAATGAAGAGTAGACACGAATGAATATTCATCTGACACCAGAGCCATTAAGATTAAAATACAGATATGACTTGAAAAGTTATTAAAAAGAGTATTTGTTTGTTAGATTTTCTGTTTTTTTTATTCCAGTTGTAGGTGTTCCTTTTCAATTGGTAAAATGGGTACCATATTAGGAGCAGAAAATAAATAAGATCAGACAGAGTTAGCATATGGGAAAATGGATAAGCTCTTGAAATTTGTCATTACAAATAATTCTCCCCAAAGAATCAAAAATACATATTATCCACTTTACCCATTAGACTTTCACAGAATCACTGCAGGAGCTTCCAGGGCAATTTTATATTGTCATGAGCTTTATGAGTCAGAGGATAGAAACAGCTGAGAAATTAGGGGACTTCAGAAATGACTTAGGTAATAGAATGAAATAATCTTGAAGTTTTAGTGATGGAAGGGTATTAGAAGTACTATCAATCAGTAGACTTCAAAAAGAAGTCACCTACATGCAAAGCAATGAAACTAGATCCCTGTCTTATACTATATACAAGAATGAACAATATAGATTAAAGATACACATTATGTCTGAAACCATATAATTCCTAGAAGGAAAAAAAAAAGATAAAAGCTCCTTGAGTGATCTCAGCCATGATTTTTTGCCAAGATATGACAATAAAAATCAGCAACAACAGCAAAATTAAATAAGGGGGACTACCTCAAACTAAAATGCTTCTGCAAAAATGAAACAACAAAATAATAAAAAAGCAAAATACAGCATGGGAGACAATATGTGAAAACCACATATATGATAAGAGGTTAATATTAAAATATATTAAGAATTTACACAATTTGAGAGAAAAAATAAGTAAAAAAAAGTTTGATTTAAAAACTGGCAAAGGAACTGAATTGATATTTTTCTAAAAAAGGGATTCAAAATAGCCAAAGATATATAAAGATATGTATAAAAATGTCAATCTTTAGAGAAATACAAACAAAAGCTAAAATAAGATATTGCCTTGTATCTATTAGCATGCCTATTATAAAATTATAAGTAATAACACTTCTGTAGAGAAAGAAATTTTGGAGAAAATGATACCACTGTATACAGAGAAGAGAAATGTGTTATAGTATGGATATGTTTTGTCCCCCGAAAAGGACATGTGACGTGTTGAATGCTTAGTCCCTAGCATAATGGTTTTGAAGTGGTAGCCTTTATAAGAGCTGATTAGATCATGAGCTTCACTCTGAGATGTGATTAATATAGTTCAATAGCAGTTTTGCTCCCATTAGAGAGCTGTGGTAAAAGAGTGATCACGGCCTCTCTTTGAGATAAGTGATGAAACTCTGTCTCTTGTTTCATTGTTGTGGTAGAAGGACATTTTTGTAGAAGAATGAGATGATTTTTTCTATTATTTTATTTTGCTCATTCAACTCATAACCTCTGATATAAGTGTTGAACAACAACTTGATATATTAGAAATGCAGACATAGGGAAAATAGCAAAGAATTGATGCATTTGAATCTAAAACTCTTAAGATTCAGTAAAATAGGGAACATTCCTGCATGTAAATAGTTGTTGCAGAATTTACAGAAGAGACAAGAGGCTCACTCTGGAGGAGAGAGCCTGGATTTGAGGCTTTTGGAAGAAAATAAATACCCAATAACAGAAAGGCCCCAGAAGGAGTGACTAGACATGGAGATAAAAGGTGTTCAAGGAAGAGGCAAATTCCCAGAGCTCCCAGACACTGGCAGCCACTTGAAGAGATTGTACTCACTACCCAAACTTGGGAACTAAATAGTCAGCTTCACAGAATTTTAGTCCACAGCATCAAAAAAGAAGCTTCACCTGTGTCACGAATTAAGTATGCTTGCTGTTAATTAGACAAAAGCACTTCTCTAACTTCCCTAAGCCATAGCCAGGGTACTTCCTTTTTACTCTCTGAGAACATTGAAGCCATTTGATTCTCTTTCTTCTCCACTTGACTAAGAAAGCTTAAATAGGATACTCTCTTTTTTTCTTGTTGTTCCAGAACATGCGATAGTGCTCTATGTTGGCATATTGTCAAAGAAAGATCTAACAAAGGGAGTCAATAAAGTTCACCGCAGGGATTTAAAGTGAAGAAATTTTGCTTAGATACTATTGCTACAGAATTCAAAAGTACTGCAATAGGTTTGAGAACCTGAACTGAACTACAAACACAGCATAGACAAGTCAGCATTTACAGCCAATGTACAGAATGAAAGAGCTGATGAACATTATAACAAATAATTTATATATGGTTCTATCCCCCTCCCCTGTATGGGGTTCCAGCAGCTCACGGGGGTCCCCGTTGGAGGAATGACAGTAGCTAGGCAGCCCAGCTTCATGAAGGCTCTGTGTGTGCCAGGGCACTCAGGCACATGATATATGCCCTTCCTGTCACCAAGAGGTACAAGATGAAGGTCAGCTCCCTCAAAGGACTGGTTAAGAAAGGTTCCAAAGAGATTGGTGTGGTTGTCAGGTAAATCTACTGCAAAAGTGGAAATGAAGCTCAAAATGTGTCTGGGAAGTATCAACTGTAAGACAAAAAGTGGGAACAAAAGAGAAGAAAGGGGCAAAGATAAAACAGGCCATGGTGACTCACCAAAATCCCAAAGATTTACCTACAGAAAATAGAAAGTAAGAGTGTAGAGAGTCTAGCCTCTGATGAGGAACATGAGAAAGAAGCCAAATCCTCTTATTCATATCATACAGCACATCTGGAAGGAAGACCACCTCATCCTTTAGGGGCATATCATACCCTAAAGCTCATGATGATCATGCTGACTCATCAAAATACCAAATGATAAGAAAAGGAATTCTCTTAGTATTTGCTTGTAGACTACAAAATAATATTAATGATTGAGTGTAGCTACCCATTAATGAATTAATTTTATTTATGAAACTGTACCATGAGCCTGTGTAATCCTTACACTAGATTTGTGATACTATTGTCTTTAACTTGGTATGAGAAAACTGAGTCATTAGAGATTAAGTAATGATGCAAAGGTCATGCAGAATGTGATAGGACAGAAATCACACTTAGATCTACAAAAGACATATTTTGATACCTATTGCACAATACAACCTCACTATTTTATTCTTCAGGGCTTTTACTTTTAACTACCAAGTATAGTATCTAATGAGGTTGGAGTTAAAAGTAAAGTAGAAAATCATCTTTTTGCTCATTAAGCAGTTAACTGCTATTAATACTTTTAAATAGTCTTATATCTCTTTATAGAACTCATGTGATAAAGCTTGTATTTGTGATGTCACACACACACGTTCTGCTTTCAAAAATGTTTGTCACATTATCTCCCCATATCATTATATATATATACTTCTAGGTTCAAGTGGGTAAAAATGTGAAAAACATTAATTTGGTATTTTTTAGTCCCGTGCCTGAAATGCTCAAGGGAGAGAAGTACATTGTCCAATATCCCTGATATTGAAAATGTTTCCTTTACTATTTTAAACAGGCAAGGATGTTGATGCTCATTGTCCTGTTCAATACAGCACTGGCAGTTTTAACCAGATAAAGAGAAAAAATAAAAGGCATACACACAGGAAAGGAAGAAGTCACAGTATTGCCATTTGCAGATGACATGATGCCATATAAAGGGAAACTGAAATATTACAAGTGAATACAGCAAAGTTGTAAAATAAAAAGATCAACACACAAAAATCCTTAGCATTTTTATTTAGCAAAAATTAATTAGCTACAAAAGAAATTATGAGGTCAACCCCATTCACCATTGTTACAAAAAATACCTTGAAACAAATTTAAAGATTTGAAAGCCCTGTACAATGAGAATTACAATATATTGATTAGAGAAATTGAAGAAGACACATGAAAACGCAAAAAGATCCCATGTTCATGGACTGGGAGAATTCATATTGTTAAAGTGTCCACATTACCCAAAGGAACATACAGATTCAATGCAATCACCATCAAAATCACAATGACAATGACATTTTTCACAGAACCAGAAAAAGAAATTCTAAATTTTATATGAAAACTCTGAAGAACCCAAATGGCCACAGTTATCTTAAGCAAGAAGAAAAAAGCTACAGCCATCACAATACCAGATCTTAAGATCTATTCTAATGAAACAGAAGAGTACTAGTATATAAATAGACACATTGACCAATAGAACAAACCCCAGATATTAGTCCAAATACCCACAGGCAACTTATGTTTGACAAAAAAAGATAAAACGTACCCTATAAAAGAAAGAGACTTTTCTACAATTAGTGGTTATATCTATAATGCATGAAACTTGAAATGAAGCTACCTGTAACACAAGAAACTTCAAAGAAAGCATCTATCTTTTAGTCTGTACAAAAATCTACTAAAATGGACAAAGTTCTAAATGTAAGACTGAAACTATGGAACTATCAGAAGAAAACATAGGGGAAACACATGAAGACATTGCCACAAGCAAAGGTGTTTTAAATAAGGTACCAAAAGCACAGGTAACAAAAGAAAAAAAAAGGATTATATGAAACAAAAGCTTCCACATAGCAAACAAAACAACAAAGAGACAACAAACACCTGGAGAGAAAATTTTCGCAAGCTCTTCATCTGACAAAAGATGAAAACACAGAATGTATAAAGAAGTAAAGAAACTCAACATCAAAATAACTTATTTAATTAGGAAATGGCTAAAATATCTAGAGAGGCATTTATTGAGAGAAGAAAAGCAAATAGATAGTGCTAACATGAAAAACATGTGCTCAGTCTTTCAGAATAAAATGAATGCAATTGGAGACAATTACATTTCATGAAATAAACCAGCCCTCAAAATGCAAATATTTTAAATATTATATTATATTATTGTACAAAATACTATAATACTTTTAAATATTATATTTTAACTCATTTCAATCCATCCACTCTGTAATCACAAGCTTCATTTACAACTAACCATTATATTCAACAAGTTAAAGGGAGGAAATAAAATTTTTCCTTGAGTTCTTATGGAAGTATCTGTAAGATCAACATCATTTAGGGAAGTTAAGCTCTCCATAACAGTATTGATTGAAGTGGATTTTACTGACCTATAAAGACATCTTTGTTAATAATTGATATTATTGTTAGTAATTAGTTATCTCTTATTTGACATAATATACACAGTACCCAAAATTTCATTCTATGTGAGTGAAATTGACATTTTTTGAAATATTTATTTATTTATTTGAGAGGTACAGTTACTGACAGAGAGAGGGAGAGACAGAGAGAGAGATTGTCCATCTGCTGGTTCACTCCCCAAATGGCTGCAATGACCAGAGCTGAGTCAGTCCTAAGCCAGGAGCCAGGAACTTCTTCCAGGTTTTGCATGATAGTACAGGGGCCCAAGCATTGGACCATCTTCCACTGCTTTCCCAGGCCATCAGAGAGCAGAATTGGAAGAGGAGCAGCCAGAACACGAACCAGCACCCATATGGATGCCAGCACCACAGGCATAGGCTAAGCCTATTAGGCCACAGAGCAGGCCCCGAAACTGACATTTCACTAATTGATTATTGTTTATAGCCCTTGTCAATACTCCTGAAGAGCAGTGTTTTTTGTTGTTGTTGTGCTACTTACTACTTGTTGAGTTCTTTATTTAATGGAAGATTAAGCTTGCTATTATAAACTAATTTGAAGATATGTCATTGCAAAAATTAAAAGTAAAATAAAAAAGGAAGGAGGGGGGAGGGCAGTATGGGGCATATCATATTCTTAAAACCATATATATGGCCGGCGCTGAGGCTCAATAGGCTAATCCTCTGCCTGCGGCACCAGCACACTGGGTTCTAGTCCCGGTTGGGGTGCCAGATTCTGTCCTGGTTGCCCCTCTTCCAGGCCAGCTCTCTGCTGTGGCCCAGGAGTGCAGTGGAGGATGGCCCAAGTGCTTGGGCCCTGCACTCACATGGGAGACCAGGAGAAGCACCTGGCTCCTGGCTTCAGATCAGCACGGTGTGCCGGCTGCAGTGGCCATTGGGTGGTGAACCAATGGAAAAGGAAGACCTTTCTCTCTCTCTCTCTCTCTCTCTCACTGTCCACTCTGCCTGTCTATATATATATATATATATATGAAAAAAATGAATCATAAACATTGTTGGTGGAAAATAGAAATTAGGACAGCCATTATAGAGAATAAGAAAAGAAAAATCAAGGAAAAGAAAAAAGAAAAAAATCCCTAAAGATGGATCTCCCATATCATTCAGTTATTCTACTTCCTGGAAACATATTCAGAGAAAAAGAAATAGTCACATGAGAGTGATACCTGCTCTTCCATGATCATTGTATCATTATTCACAATAGGCACGATGTGGAATCAATCCAGGTGTTCACTGTTTGCTGAACAGGATAAACACAACCTGTTACATATGAATACTATTCTGCCATTTAAAAGAATGAAATCCTTGGATTTTCAATAAAAATGGATGGAATTGAAGATCCTTATGTTAAGTGAAAAGAATCAGTCACAGAAAGATAAATATCAATTTCATACACACACACACACACACACACACATATATATATATAATCCAAATTTAACACAGTAATTAGTAGAGGTAGGGAAAGAAAGTGGGAGACATGGGGGATTTGATTATGAAAACAGAAACACAGTAGAGCAAATATAATATGCTTTGGTGTTTTGTAGCAGAGTGGAGTAACTATGGATTCTGCTGATGAACTATATTCTATATAATGACTGGAACTGATCATTTAGTAGGCTCTAATCCTAAAAGATAAAGGAATGGAAAAGCTTATTGCTTGGTTTAGGTTAGACATGTGTGCAGACATATTTCACTATATCCCATAAAAAGTGAAAGTATTACATGTTAATCTAAAATTTAAAAAAAAATTGAAAAATAAAAAAGTGGTTAAGCTTAATGGCCAAAGTGAATATCTACAAACCTGAAGTCCTCATAGTTTTACCATTTTGGGACTGACTGAGTAGTAGAGTAAAATGTATTTATAAATGTACATAGGAGCAATTGGAAGAATGAATATAATGCAAATGAATGTGTCTTTTCTAATTTTTTAATTTTTAAAAATATTTATTTATTTGAACGTCAGCATCACACAGAGAGAGGAGAGGCAGAGCAAGAGAGAGAGAGAGAGGTCTTCCCTCCGCTGGTTCACTTCCCAATTGGCTGCAATGGTCGGAGCTGCGCTGATCCGAAACCAGGAGCCAGGAGCTTCCTCCAGGTCTCTTATGTGGATGCAGGGGCCCAAGGGCTTGGGCCATCTTCCACTGCTTTCCCAGGCCATAGCAGAGAGCTGGACTGGAAGTGGAGCAGCCGGGACTAGAACCGGCATCCATATGGGATGCCAACACTTCAAACCAGGGTGTTAACCCACTGCGCCACAGTGCTGGCCCCAAATGAATGTGTCTTAAGCGGTATTGGCTCCACACTGCTCAGAAAATAGAAAGTTACCTGTGGGTACACACAAAGTGAGCTTTATACTAAGTGAGTTTTTCCATATTACAAGTACTCTAATCAATCTTCTTATGCCTTACTAATAATCTTAGCAATTATTCACAAGAGAAGAACGTAAGAAAAGGGCAGGCCGGTGTCGTGGCTCACTAGGCTAATCCTTCACCTAGTGGTGCCGGCACACCGGGTTCTAGTCCCGGTCTGGGTGCCGGATTCTGTCCTGGTTGCCCCTCTTCCAGGCCAGCTCTCTGCTATGGCCTGGGATTGCAGTGGAGGATGGCCCAACTGCTTGGGCCCTGCACCTGCATGGGAGACCAGGAGAAGCACCTGGCTCCTGGCTTCAGATTAGCACAATGCACCAGCCACAGCGCGCCGGCCATGGCGGCCATTGGAGGGTGAACCAACGGCAAAGGAAAACCTTTCTCTCGGTCTCTCTCTCTCACTGTCCACTCTACCTGTAAAAAAAAAGGGGGGGGGGGCAAAAAGAGTAATAGAAGGAAGTGAGCAGGGATCTTCCCAATATTGTATACTGAAAAGAGACAATGCTAATATGGGAGGTGAGGGAAGAAACTGAGTAAAAGACAGGCATACCTAGAGACCATGGAAAGTATATCCCAGCACCTTGGAGGTTAAACTGGGGTATTTGGAAAGATTCCAAGGACTGCTTACCCAGACAGAAGGCATCACAAAATCTGCCTAGTAGAAGAGTTACCAATGCAAAGCCTGGAAATATGTGTAATATTGGTGTAGTGAAAGCTCGTATGATACTCAAAGTCTACCACAATTTGTTCTGTGTACTACATAAGCTAATTCATTAAATCTTTATATCAATCCTTTAAATGTTCTCATCAGCAACATTTTATAGGTGAATACATTAAGGTACAGTGCCATTAAGAGGCATAATGCATTTTCTAACTGGGTATTCTGTCACTAGAGTCCATAATTTAAACTACATTATATTATGCTATATATAATATACCACCTTCTGAGAAGAAATAATAGTAGTTTTTACAGCATATACAATTTGGAGGTCTAGAGAGAATGAAATGTTTAAAGAAATTAAAAAATTAGGTACTGGCAAGGAACATGTATGTGCCTCTTTGTGTGTAAACAGTCACTTGGAGTCATTTACTCCAGAACAGAAAGACATTAAAATTACGATTGAAATATCATGTCCACACTACAGAGCAGTGTGGATTGACTTGCATGAGGAACCAATACCTTGGTTGAGATAATAATCACATAATCTAATACACTAATAAAACCTCATGGAAAGGTACACTTAGATATGTGCATTGCCCTCTAAAAAGCAAACATAACGAACAAGATTTATTTAGGCCTTCAATAAGGCTGGCCATCACTGTCTGATGGGACTACTTAAACACTGTGGCAGTCTCGAGGCCACCTCATGAGCTAATTGTTTTACCTTCCAAACCAGATCATTTGATATATCAAATAAATTCTAGGAACTGTATTATTTATATAAAGTGCTATACTGGTAAATTGCATAATCTGATAAAACAAAACAAAACAGAAAGCTGGTAGGGTCCAAACATGGAAGTGGAGAGTTAGAAATGCCAATTGCCTGATTTTATCGGTTTACACCATATACATTTGGTGAAATATTGCACTATGCCCCTTACATAACTAAGTATTGCTTGCTAAAGCCATGTTTTAAAAAATATGTGAACCCTGAGAGTTTTCAATGTTTTAAGAAAAATATAGCATTACTTTATATATTTATTTTTAAATTTTATTTGTTATAAAAATTTCATGTATTTCCTTTTTTTAACTTTTATTTAATGAATATAGATTTCCAAAATACAGCTTATGGATACCAATGGCTTCCCCCCCATAACTTCCCTCCCACCTGCAACCCTCCCCTTTCCTGCTCCCTCTTCCCTTCCATTCACATCAAGATTCATTTTCAATTATCTTCATATACAGAAGATCAGTTTAGCATATATTAAGTAAAGATTTCAAAAGTTCACACCCACATAGAAACACAAAGTGAAAAATACTGTTTGAGTACTAGTTATAGCATTAAAACACAACGTACAGCACATTAAGGACAGAGATCCTACATGAGGAGTAAGTGCACAGTGACTCCTGTTGTTGACTTAACAATTTGACACCCTTGTTTATGGCATCAGTAATCACCCTAGGCTCTTGTCATGAGTTTCCAAGGCTATGGAAGCCTTTTGAGTTCACCAACTCTGATCATATTTAGACGAGGTCGTAGTCAATGTGGAAGTTCTCTCCTCCCATCAGAGAAAGGTACCTTCTTCTTTGATGACCTGTTCTTTTTTTTTTTTAACTTTTATTTAATGAATATAAATTTCCAAAGTACAGCTTATGGACTACAATGGCTTCCCCCCCATAACGTCCCTCCCACCCGCAACCCTCCCCTTATCCACTCCCTCTCCCCTTCCATTCACATCAAGATTCATTTTCGATTCTCTTTATATACAGATCAGTTTAGCATACATTAAGGAAAGATTTCAACAGTTTGTTCCCACACAGAAACATAAAGTGAAAAATACTGTTTGAGTACTAGTTATAGCATTAAATCTCAATGGACAGCACACTAAGGACAAAGATCCTACATGAGGAGTAAGTGCACAGTGACTCCTGTTGTTGACTTCACAAATTGACACTCTTGTTTATGGCCTCAGTAATCACCCTAGGCTCTTGTCATGAGTTTCCAAGGCTATGGAAGCCCCCTGAGTTCACTGACTCTGATTGTATTTAGGCAGGGCCATGGTCAAAGTGGAAGTTCTCTCCTCCCTTCAGAGAAAGGTACCTCCTTCTTTGATGACCCATTCTTTCCACTGGGATCTCACTCGCAGAGATCTTTCATTTAGTTTTTTTTTGTTTTTTTTTTTTTTTTTCTCCTCCAGAGTGTCTTGGCTTTCCATGCCTGAAATACTCTCATGGGCATTTCAGCCGGATACGCATGCCTTAAGGGCTGTTTATGAGGCCAGAGTGCTGTTAGGACATTTGCCATTCTATGGGTCTGCTGTGTATCTCACTTCCCATGTTGGATCATTCTCTCCCTTTTTTATTCTATCAGCTAGTATTTGCAAACACTAGTCTTGTTTATTTGATCCCTTTGGTTCTTAGTCCTATCATTACAATCAATTGTGAACAGAAATTGATCACTGGGACTAGTGATATGGCATTGGTACATGCCACCTCGATGGGGTTGAATTCTAATCCCCTGGTATGTTTCTAACTCTACCGTTTGAGGTAAGTCAGCTTGAGCATGTCCCGAATTGCACATCTCTTCCCTCTCTTATTCTCACTCTTATATTTAACAGTGATCACTTTTCTGTTACGTTTCAGCACTTAAGAAGAATTGTGTATTGATTACAGTATTCAACCAAAAGTATTAAGTAGAACAAACAAAAAAAAATACTAAGAGGGATAACATATTAAGCTGCTCATCAACAGTCAGGGTGAGGGCTGATCAAGTCACCATTTCTCATAGTGTTCATTTCACTTTAACAGGTTTCCTTTTTAGTGCTCAGTTAGTTGTCACCTATCAAGGAGAACAAGTGGTATTTGTCCCTTTGGGATTGGCTTATTTCACTCAGCATAATGTTTTCCAAATTCCTAACAGGGATCACTTTTCAGTTAAAATTTAAACACCTAAGAATAATTGTGTGTTAATTAGAGTTTAACCAATGGTACTAGGACAAAAAAAATACTAAAATGGATAAAGTATTACATGTACATCAACCATCAGGACAAGAGCTGATCAAGTCACTCTTTCTCACAGTGTCCATTTCACTTCAACAAGTTTCCCCTTTGGTGCTGAGTTAGTTGTCGCCAATCAGGGAGAACATATGATATTGTCCCTTTGGGACTGGCTTAATTCACTCAGCATGATGTTTTCCAAATTCCTCCGTCTTGTTGCAAATGACTGGGTTTCATTGCTTTTGACTGCTGTATAGTATTCTATAGAGTACATGTCCACTAATTTCTTTATCCAGTCTACTGTTGATGGGCATTTGGGTTGGTTCCAGGTCTTAGCTATTGTGAATTGAGCTGCATTAAACATTAGGGTGCAGACTGCTTTTTTGTTTGCCAATTTAATTTCCTTTGGGTATATTCCAAGGAGTGGAATGACTGGGTTGAATGGTAGGGTTATATTCAGGTTTCTGAGGAATTTCCAAACTGACTTCCATAGTGGCTTAACCAGGTTGCATTCCCACCAACAGTGGGTTAGTGTCCCTTTTTCCCCACATCCTCGCCAGCATCTATTGTTGGTAGATTTCTGAATGTGAGCCATTCTAACTTGGGTGAGGTGGAACCTCATTGTGGTTTTGATTTGCATTTCCCTGATTGCTAGTGATCCTGAACATTTTTTCATGTGCCTGTTGGCCATTTGGATTTCCTCTTTTGAAAAATGTCTATTGAGGTCCTTGGCCCATCTCTTAAGTGGGTTGTTTGTTTTGTTTTTGTGGAGTTTCTTGATTTCTTTGTAGATTCTGGTTATCAACCCGTTATCAGTTGCATAGTTTGCAAATATATTTTCCCATTCTGTCGGTTGTCTCTTCACTTTCCTGACTGTTTCTTTTGCAGTACAGAAACTTCTCAATTTGATGCAATCCCAAATGTTAATTTTGGCTTTGATTGCCTGTGCTTCTGTGGTGTTTTCCAAGAAGTCATTGCAGGTACCTATATCGTGCAGGGTTTTTCCAATGCTCCCTAATAATTTGATGGTGTCAGGTCGTAGATTTAAGTCTTTATTCCATGTTGAGTGGATTTTTGTGTAAGGTGAAAGGTTGGTGTCTTGCTTCATGATTCTGCACGTAGAAATCCAATTTTCCCAGCACCATTTATTGAATAGACTGTCATTACTCCAAGGATTGGTTTTGGATCCTTGATAAAATATGAGTTGGCTGTAGATGTTTGGATTGATTTCTGGTGTTTAATTCTGTTCCATTGGTCTATCCATCTGTTTCTGTACCAGTACCATGCTGTTTTGATTACAACTGCCCTGTAGTATGTCCTGAAATCTGGTATTGTGATGCCTCCATCTTTGTTTTTGTTGTACAAGATTGCTTTAGCTATTCGAGGTCTCCTGTGTCTCCATATAAATTTCAGCACCATTTTTTCCAGATCTGAGAAGAAGGTCTTGGTATCTTCATTGGTATTGCATTGAATCTATGAATTGCTTTTGGGAGAATGGACATTTTGATGATATTGATTCATCCAATCCATGAGCATGGAAGATTTTTCCATTTCTTGGTATCCTCTTCTATTTCTTTCTTTAAGGTTTTGTAATTTTCATCGTAGAGATCTTTAACGTCCTTGGTTAAGTTTATTCCAAGGTATTTGATTGTTTTTGTAGCTATTGTGAATGGGATTGATCTTAGAAGTTCTTTCTCAGCTGTGGCATTGCCTGTGTATACAAAGGCTGTTGATTTTTGTGCATTGATTTTATACCCTGCTAGTTTGCCAAACTCTTCTATGAGTTCCAATAGTCTCCTCGTAGAGTTCCTTGGATCCCCAAAATAAAGAATCATATCATCTGCAAAGAGGGATAGTTTGAGTTCTTCCTTCCCAATTTGTATCCCTTTAATTTCTTTTTCTTGCCTAATAGCTCTGGCTAGATCCTCCAGAACTATATTGAATAGCAGTGGTGAGAGTGGGCATCCCTGTCTGGTACCAGATCTCAGTGGAAATGCTTCCAACTTTTCACCATTCAGTAGGATGTTGGCTCTGAGTTTTTCATAGATTGCTTTGATTGTATTGAGGAATGTTCCTTCCAAACCCAGTTTGCTTAGAGTTTTCATCATGAACGGGTATTGTATTTTATCAAATGCTTTCTCGGCGTCTATTGAGATAATCATATGGTTTTTCTTCTGCAGTCTGTTAATGTGGTGTATCACATTGATTGTTTTGCACACATTAAACCATCCCTGCATACCAGGGATAAATAACCTCTTGGTCTGGGTGGATGATCTTTCTGATGTGTTGTTGCATTCTATTGTTGAGAATTTTATTGAGGATTTTTGCGTCTATGTTCATCAGGGATATTGGTCTGTAATTCTCTTTCAATGCTACATCTTTTTCCGGCTTAGGAAATAAGGTGATGCTGGCTTCATATAAAGAATTTTGGAGGATTCCCTGTTTTTCGATTTATTTTATTTATTTATTTTTTTGACAGGCAGAGTACAGTCAGAGAGAGAGACAGAGAGAAAGGTCTTCCTTTGCCGTTGGTACACCCTCCAATGGCCGTCGTGGCCAGCGCACCACGCTGATCTAATGGCAGTAGCCAGGTACTTACCCTGGTCTCCCATGGGGTGCAGTGCCCAAGCACTTGAGCCATCCTCCACTGCACTCCCGGGCCACAGCAGAGAGCTGGCCTGGAAGAGGGGCAACCGGGACAGAATCCGGTGCCCTGACTGGGACTTGAACCCGGTGTTCAGGCTGCACAATGCAGAGGATTAGCCTAGTGAGCCACGGCGCCGGCCCCCCAGCACCATTTATTGAATAGACTGTCCTTGCTCCAGCAATTGTTTTTGGATCCTTGATCAAATGTAAGCTGGCTGTAGATGTTTAGATTGATTTCTGGTATTTCTATTCTGTTCCATTGGTCTATCCATCTGTTTCTGTGGCAGTACCATGCTGTTTTGATTACAGCTGCCCTGTAGTATGTCCTGAAATCTGGTAGTGTGATGCCTCTGCCTTTGTTTTTGTTGTACAAAATTGCTTTAGCTATTCGAGGTCTTCTGCATCTCCATATGAATTTCAGCATCATTTTTTCTAGATCTGAGAAGAAGGTCTTTGGTATCTTAATTGGTATCACATTAAATCTTAAATTGCTTTTGGGAGAATGGACATTTTGATGATGTTGATTCTTCCAATCCATGAGCATGGAAGATTTTTCCATTTTTTTGGTATCCTCTTATATTTTTTTAAGATTTTGTAATTCTCATCGTAGTGACCTTTTACATCCTTTGTTAAGTTTATTCAAAGGTATTTGATTGTTTTTGTAGCTATTGTGAATGGGATTGATCTTAGCAGTTCTTTCTCAGCTGTGGCATTGCCGGTGTATGCAAAGGCTGTTGATTTTTGTGCATTGATTTTATACCCTGCTACTTTGCCAAACTCTTCTATGAGTTCCAATAGTCTCTTAGTAGAGTTCCTTGGATCCCCAAAATAAAGAATCATATCATCTGCAAAGAGGGATAGTTTGAGTTCTTCCTTCCCAATTTGTATCCCTTTAATTTCTTTTTCTTGCCTAATAGCTCTGGCTAGATCCTCCAGAACTATATTGAATAGCAGTGGTGAGAGTGGGCATCCCTGTCTGGTACCAGATCTCAGTGGAAATGCTTCCAACTTTTCACCATTCAGTAGGATGTTGGCTCTGGGTTTTTCATAAATTGCTCTGATTATATTGAGGAATGTTCCTTCTATACTCAATTTGCTTAGAAAGGGTGTTGTATTTTATCAAATGCTTTCTCGGCGTCTATTGAGATAATCATATGGTTTTTCTTCTGCAGTCTGTTAATGTGGTGTATCACATTGATTGTTTTGCGCACATTAAACCATCCCTGCATACCAGGGATAAATCCCACTTGGTCTGGGTGGTTGAATTTTCTGATGTGTTGTTGTATTCTATTGTTGAGAATTTTATTGAGGATTTTTGCGTCTATGTTCATCAGGGATATTGGTCTGTAATTTTCTTTCTATGCTGCATCATCTTTTTCTGGCTTAGGAATTAAAGTGATGCTGGCTTCATATAAAGAATTTTGGAGGATTCCCTCTTTTTCGATTGTTATGAATAGTTTGAGAAGAATTGGAGTTAGTTCTTCTTTAAACGTCTGGTAGAATTCAGCAGTGAATCCATCTGGTCCTGGGCTTTTCTTTGTTGGGAGGGCCTTTATTACTGTTTTGATTTCTTGCTCAGTTATGGGTCTGTGTAGGTTTTTGATGTCTTCATGGTTCAATTTAGGTAGGTTGCATGTGTCCAGGAATCTATCCATTTCTGATAGGTTTCCCTGTTTGCTGGCATACAAGTCCTTGTAATAATTTCTAATGATTCTCTTTATTTCTGTGGTGTCTGTTGTTACGTTTCCTTTTTCATCTCTGATTTTATTGATTTGGGTCTTTTCTTTTTTTAGTTAGTTGGGCCAATGGGGTGTCAATTTTGTTGAGTGGAATTGAGGGTAGTTGATGTATGAAATCTGGCCCCTGTAGGTATTCATCTGCTCTACCTCTGGGACCACACAAAGAGTTTATTCAGCCCTCAGTGTGTTCTCAAATTGCTCTGCATTCTCTCACCAGGTTGCCAAGGTTACCGAGTTTGTGTACTCGGTGAGTTTTCTCACCCTCCCCCCTCAGATTTTCACAGTCTCAGTTCATTAGCTCCACACTTTCACTAGGTTCTAACCTCCTGTTATTTCTCCCCACAAGAGTCAGGTTTTTCTGCTTGGCTGATAGCGGGTGCCACATTACAGATGTCCAAAATGGCCCCTGCTCTTTGTCTTGCTTGGCTTTGCAAGGTGAGTGGAGAGAGCGGCTAGTGTCCGTGCCGGTTCCCCTTATTTATTTGTTTTTTTTTTTTTCTCTCCCCCAGTCAGCCTGGTGAACTTTCCCCAGTGGGGCTTCAAGCCTCATTCCCTGTAGGCTCTTTCTGCCTTTCCCCACCAATGTCTCGGGTTATCGAGGTTTTTGTCTCACCTCCCCTTCCAGCACTGGTGCGCAGACTCTGTGGCTGGGTTTCCATGCTGTGGGCAACCTTGCTCTCCCCGCAGGTCCTTCATGTCACATCCACTAGATCCAGAAGAGTTTCCTCTGCAATTTTTTCCTGAGACTACAGTAACTCCACTTTTATTAAACTATCTTTTCCTGGACTATCAGTGCGTGCCCTCACTATTCTGCCTTCTTGGCTCCGCCTCCTGTATTTTCTATATACAGATTCATGAACATAGTGATACTTTCCATCCCATTCTTCCTCCTGCCCATTCTCCCACCCTTCCTCCTCTTCCCTCTCCTACTCTCATTCTTTTTTTTTTTTTTACAGGCAGAGTGGACAGTGAGAGAGAGAGACAGAGAGAAAGGTCTTCCTTTTTGCCATTGGTTCACCCTCCAATGGCTGCCGCGGCCAGTGCACTGCAGCCGGTGCACCGCGCTGATCCGATGGCAGGAGCCAGGAGCCAGGTGCTTTTCCTGGTCTCCCATGGGGTGCAGTGCCCAAGCACCTGGGCCATCCTCCACTGCACTCCCTGGCCACAGCAGAGGGCTGGCCTGGAAGAGGGGCAACCGGGACAGAATCCGGCGCCCCGACCGGGACTAGAACCCGGTGTGCCGGTGCCGCTAGGCGGAGGATTAGCCTAGTGAACCGCGGCGCCGGCCCCTACTCTCATTCTTATTTTTTACAAAGATCTATTTTAAATTAACTTGATACACATAAGATTTACCCTACACTAAGTAAAAAGTTCAGTAAACAGTGTGAAGGAAAAAAAAGTTCCTCAATGGTTAAGACAAGGGCTGTTAAAAATCATTGAATCTCAAAGTGTCAATTTCCCTTCTATAAATTACCCTGCAGATACTCTATTATTTACCACAGATCAGGGTAAATATATGGTATTTATCTTTTTGGGACTGGCTTCTTTCACTAAGTATAATGGTTTCCAGTTGCATCCATTTTGTTATTTTGTTGCAAATGGCAGGGTTTTGAATTTTTTTTACAGCTGAGTAGTACTTCATACTACATATATACCATAATTTCTTTATCCAGTCTTCAGTTGATGGACATATGTTGATTTCATGTCTTAGCTATTGTGAACTGAGTTGCAAGAAACTTGGGGATACAGATCACTTTTTCATATGCTAGTTTAATTTTATTTTCATAAATTTCCTGGAATGGGATTGATGGTTCATATGGTAGGTCTATGTTCAGATTTCTGAGGTATCTTCATATTGTCTTCCACAGTGGCTATACCAGTTTATGTTCCCACCAACAGTGGATTACGGTGCCTTTTTCCCTACATCCTTGCCAGGATTTGTTGTTCATTGATTTCTGTATGTGAGCCATTCTAACCGGGGTGAAGTGAAACCTCCATGTGGTTTTGATTTGTATTACCCTGATGGCTAGT
The DNA here is from genome assembly GCF_051225735.1 of Oryctolagus cuniculus. Classification (NCBI taxonomy): domain Eukaryota; kingdom Metazoa; phylum Chordata; class Mammalia; order Lagomorpha; family Leporidae; genus Oryctolagus; species Oryctolagus cuniculus. The sequence goes on from NC_142870.1 coordinate 65,889,720, forward strand.
GGTCTTGAGCATTTTTTCATGTGTCTGTTGGCCATTTGAATTGCCTCTCTTGAAAAGTGCCTGCTTAAGCCCTTTGCCCATTTCTTAGCTGGATTGTTTGTTTTGTTGTTGTTTCTTGAACTCTTTATAGATTCTGGAAATTAATTCTTTATCAGTTGCATATTTTGCAAATAATTTCTGCCGTTCTGTTGGATGTGTCTTCACTCTGCTGAGATTTCTTTTGTAGTACAGAAGTTTCTCAGCTTGATTTAATCCCATTTGTCAATTTTGGCTTTGATTGTAGTTCTTTTCCAAGAACTCTTTGCCTAAATCTTGCAGAGTTTCCCCAAGGTTATCTAGTCAGAATCACTTCTGAGGTAGGTGATTTGCAATGCCCTCATTTGAGATACCTGCATTTCATACCAGAGAGTCAACTGGAGTCCTGCACTTCTGCTTCTGAACCAACTTCTTGCTAACACATCCTGGGAGGTAGCAGTGCTTCATCCCTTGTTACCCATTTGGGAGACCAGGATGGACAGTTCTGGCTGTTGTGGGCATTTGAAGTATAAACCAGTAGATATAAGATTCTCTCTCTCTTTCTCTCTCTCTCTCTCCCTGAAGTAGATGAAAATAAACAAATATTAACAATAATTTTAAGAAGACAAAAAGAGGAAAATTAATGATATGTTTATGTCAAGAATTGACCAAAATCAAGCAATTTACTCTATTTTCCTCCTTACCTGAACTGTAATCTTCATAAAATATTAAATAAATAGGAACTCTTGGCCATGGTTGTTTAACCCAGTAATAAGAAGTTACTTGAAAATTATTGTCTTTCCTGATGTGTGATTTGATCACACATACTGGGAAAACTAACATATTGACCAAGAGAACTGAACTGTATTTTGAAATGCTTAATGAACTGTGATATGGGGTTAGCTGATTAAGATGTAAAACCTTGAGGTTAAAGTTCAATAGGAATGTAAGCATACTAAATGACAAGTGTACTCCATTTCATCCATAGTTGAATCCAGCTCCTTCTGATATACCCTCCAGCTACAGGATATTTGAAAAGCACTGACTTTTTTTGTTCTGCAGTCTTTTCAGATTTCAAAAAACCCCTTTCTCTCTACTGTTACTAAGAGGTAAACACTTCTGTTGCCAAGTAACAAGAAAGTACAGTGTCTAGTATGTATCTGTGTTTCCTCAGCTGCATATCAAATGCAAAACCATGAGCTGTTCACAAGGACTTGGTCTTACCGAAATTTCATGGCAAATCCTGCAGTAAGTGTTTCAAGCCTGCCTGGGTTCATTTAGTCAGTGTTCTCTGAGAGTCATAGCTTTGTGTACAACTTTTAGTGTTTCAACTTGAAAAGTAAGGACATTACTAATGCAATTGCACTTTCCACTTTCCTGAAGCTCTTTGCTTAATCGTGAGCAAGTAATTTGAGGGAAAATTATTTTGTTTGTTTCATGTCTTGTTCCTGACCTATTTAACACAAGTTCCTCTTTTTACACCAAATAATGGTAGGTAAACAGATGTGTTATGAATCACTTTGATGTAATACCAAAGTTATTTTGTTATTTGCAAAAGTCTCAAATATACCTTTACAAAACTGACTCATCTAAAATGCCCCACACTCCAGAAAACACTAGATGAGCACTTACTCAGAGTAAACTCCAGTGATTAGCTACCTGTCATGCCCCTTCCTAAGAAAATTTCTAACAACTCTCCATTCACTTTTGCTCTCCTCTTTGTAACATGAATCATATCATAGTCACAACTAATTTGACCAATGTTTGGCCTAAGGAAAATCAATATTAAATGACTCAGGCAGGATCAAAGTCTGTATTTAAAGATGTGTACAAAGAGCTACGTAATGAAATAATGGCTTGCACTGGGTTCATATAACTTTGTGACTTAACCATGCTAAGCCACAATTAAGCAGGACAAACTCGTGTAGACAGACAAGAGATAGAGGTAAAGAAAAATAAGAGCATGAAAGACTGAAAAATAGAAAGACACAAAATCTTTGAGAGAAGTAGACATTGACTACAATAAGACTAGATTGTATTAATGTTATTTAATTTTATTTTCAAATTATTCCCTTGAAATAAGCTCAATTTAATCCCTCTATCCTTTACCTGAGAAGGAGTCTATATAACTTCTTAGTCATTGTCATTGGGAGTGATGGAGTACAATTCATAAGCTCTGTGGAGAGAAATCTGGCCTCCAATGTACTTTGCTCATTGGAATTCTCTTTAAAATATGAAGTACTTAGAACCTCTTGTCAGCTTAGCTTACAATTATCCTCAGCTGTCTTTCTCTAATATCAGAAAAGTCCCTTTCAGCATCAGTTTAAGCTGTTTTCCTCATGAGAGTTTTCTGTAGGTCCTAAGTTTCTGTGAGATATAATGTTTAAAATAAACCAGGCACTTTTTCAGTTTCTGTCCAATATTACCCAAATGAGACAAAGTGAAATTTCCCATACAGACTTTAGAGAGAAATGAAAGAAGGATGGATCATCAATCTGCTTGAAAGACAAAATTTACACACACAAAAATAACAATATACAGTATTATTTCAGTGAATGTTAAAGAAATTTTAAGAGACAATAATCACTACAGGACACTGTTGGTTCACAGCTAACAACCATGCTGTTATAATCCAGAGTCAAAAATAGGAAAATAGAATCACATTTTCATTTAAAGGCAAAGGAAAAATAATTTCCCTTTTAATTTTGAAAACCTGTCTTCAGGCAAATTCCTATATTAATAAAAAGAAACAATTTATATACCTAAAAATCAAAGTAGTGCTTAAGGGAAATCCTTGACATGGTGGAAGGTGAATGCAAAAGTTTTCTCTCTCTCTCTCTCTCTCTCTCTCTCTCTCACACACACACACACACACACACACACAAACACATGCACACACATACTAACACATTGTATGTCTCTATGCATGGTGTTTCTATGTATATTTTATGTATACCTATATCTATTTATACATATAAATAGATGTATTAGTGCACATAAACAAAAAAACCTGCAAAAGCTTTGTGGAAATTGATATAAAGTTTGTTTATTTTGGTACAAAAAATTTTAAAATGCAGTTTTCACAAACATTTTGAAGACCTTTCATATACATTCATATACAGGAATTTCAAAGTTTTTGAACAAAAATAACCTTTAAATTTTCTTTGCAATTATATTTTTAATAGAAACTATAAATTTTAAACAAAAATAATAAAAATAAAGAAAAATTGGACTCATATCTGAAAACTATTTCATTGACAATGATATTTTAATATTAAAGAGTTCAGAATCTTAATTTTATATTAGAAAGCTTTTACAATTATTTGAAAGTGTGCTTTACAGTCAAAGTTACTTTAGAGTTTAGCTTCTGTAACACACTATCTGGCTAGATTTAAACAAGCTAAATTTTCTAAATATCATTTTCCCCCATAATATATTCCAAAGTTATCATTCAGCTGATAGTGATGTTAATGGACATCTTCTTGGCTGGTTCTTCATAAAATAAATCCCAGAGGTGTTTCTACTTCAGTACCAATATCTGGCTACATTGATCATGAAACAGTTATAAAATTAATATAAAAGTGAAACCTCAAGATTGTTAATAATTCTTATGGAAAGTGTCATCTCCCATTTTCTTGCCATTTGGACTCCTATTTGTTTAAAATATGGACAGAGAAAGAGCATAAATCTTCATCTGATTAGATCACTAATGTGAACATCAAAGAGCTTGAGAGACAAAGTGAGCTTCTTCTTGAATAAATAGATTTATGTATTTATTTGAAAGGCAGAGTGACAGAGACAGTGGGAGAGACAGAAAGAGATGGATCTTCCATCTGCTGGTTCATTCCCCAAATGGCCACAGAGCTGGGTCATTCTGAAAACAGGAATCTGGAACTCCATCTGGGTCTCCCATGTGGGTCACAGGACCAATTACTTGGAACACATTCTGCTCCTTTTCCAGGTGCGTTAGCATGAGCTGGACCAGAAGCGTAGCTGACAGTACTGGATCATCCAACCAGTGCTCATGTGGGATGCTGGTGTCACAGGCAGTTACTTAACCCACTGTGCAGCAATGTCAGCTCCAACTTTTTGGACTCTTTTTGACAGGGACTTTGTTCTTGAAAAGAGAGTGAGGGAAAAAGAGGGGGGAGGGAGAGAGAGAGGGAGAGGAAGGATTTCTCCATAAACTATTTTATATCTGAAAAACAAAACTAAATTCACTTGAATAGTTTGAATATTAGGATGGTTCAAATGTGATTTTCATATCCCTTTTTGAATACAGATTCCTTTGGAATATGTATTTCTATTTCTCTGTGAAAATCTGTTTAAAATCAGTATCTTGGTCAAGTAAAATACTTAGGAAATTATGATTTCATTTCAATGAATGTTATTTAGCAAATAGATAACATATTTTCTCTAAATGTGCCTGTGCATGTGTGTGTGCGAATGTGTGTGTGTGTTTGTGTGTGTGTGTGTGTAGGAGACAGTGGAGGGAGTCACATCAAAACATATTTTTAAAATATAAATCTAAATGGTATATAGGCACATTTTTACATATTGTGAGTACATTTTGACCTCCAAATATATTTATTCACTCCACAATTATCTCACACCTATAAAATGTGTTATATTTGGCAATGCTAAGAATTAAACACAAGGGCATTACAATTTTAATGATGCAATGTTTATGATATCATAGAATTTAGGCTTTAATGAATATTCTCTTTTCCTCACATTAATTTGAGCTGTACAGAAATAGAATCCAGTGTCATAATTTAACAGGTCTCTGTATTTTCTATAACTCTTGATGATCTCCATTTTGAGACATTCACATATAATTTACACTGGTATTTACAGCAACATGGATGAACCTGGATGATATCATGCTGAGTGAAATAAACCAGCCACAGAAAGAAAAATGCTGCATTATGTTATTTATTCATAAATCTAAAAAAAAACACTCAAATATTTATAGACAGAGAATACAGTAGTATTTACCAAGCATGAGGATAAGAAGAAATGGGTAGATGTAAATCATAATTTGCAGTTCTTTTTTTGGGACATGCTCAAGTTGACTTGCCCCAAATGGTAGAGTTAGAAACATGCCAGGGGATTTCAATTCAATCCCATCAAGGTGGCATGTACTAATGCCATCTCACTAGTCTAGGTGATCAGTTTCAGTTCACAATTGATCATAATGATAGGTCTAAGAGTCAAAGGGATCACATAAACAAGACTAGTGTCTGCTTATACTAACTGATCGAATAAAAAAAGGGAGAGAACGATCTTTTTTAACTTTTATTTAATAAATATAAATTTCCAAAGTACAGTTTATGGATTACAAAGGCTGTTCCCTTCCATAATTTCATTCCCACCTTCAACCCTCCCATCTCCTGCTCCCTCTCCCATTCCATTCCCATCGAGATTCGTTTTCAATTCTCTTTATATACAGAAGATCAATTTAGTATATATTAAGTAAAGATTTCAACAGTTTGCACCCACATCGAAACACAAAGTGTAAAAACTGTTTGAGTACTAGTTATAGCATTAATTCACATTGTACAACACATTAAGGACAGAGATCCTACATGAGGAGTTAAGTGCACAGTGACTCCTGTTGTTGCCTTAACAATAGGAGTTGTTTGTTTCTTTTTTTCTTGTTGTTTGTTCATTAAGAGTTCTGTAAGATGGCTAAATCTAGAGATTTAAACAAATAGCATAAGGACTATATTTACTTTTATTTAAATGTTTAGAAGAATTCATCAATGAAGCAATCCAATCTTGGAATTTTTTTTTTAAATTGAGAGAGTTTTATTACTGATTAAATCTACATATTGGTTATTACTCCATTTAATTTTTCTAGAATTTCATTGTCTTCTAGATCTTCATTCTCCTAAATTATATGTGTTCAGAAATCTATTCATTTCTTCCAGATTTTTTCAATTTGTCAGCATACAGCTCTTTTTAATAATTCCTAATGACTCTTTTTATTTCAGTGGCATCATTTGTAACAACTTCTTTTTGTCTCTAATTTTATTAACTTGGATCTTTCCCTCCTTCCCTTTTTTGGTTAGTTGGGCCAATGGGGTATCAATTTTGTTATTTTCTTTCAAAAGGCAAGCTCTTCATTTAACTGATTTTTGTGAGCTTTCCTTTTTTTTGTTTCAATTTTTATTATTTCTTATCTATTTTTTATTATTTCTTAACTCCTTGTAATTTTGGGATTGTTCTTGTTTTTCTAGGTCCTTGAGATGCACTGTTAAATCATTTATTTAATATCTTTTCAATTTCTTGATGAGGGACTACTTGCTACAAACTTTCTACACTGTTTTTGCTGTATCCCCTAAATTTTAATATGTTGTGGCATCACCTGTATTTGCTTCAAGGAATTTTTGAATTTCCAATTTGATTACTTCATTGATTCACTGTTCATTCAGTAGCATGCTGTTCTGCCTCTATGTGCTTGTGTGTTTTCCAGAGTTTCTTATGTTATTAATTTCCAGCTTCATTCCATTGTGGTCAGAAAAAATACATGGTATGATTTCATTTTTTTAATTGATTGAGACCTTTTTTAAAGCATAGCATATCATCTATCCTAGAAAATGTTCCATAAACTGATAAAAATGCATATTCTGCAGTTGTGGGATGAAATGTTCTGTAGATAGCCATCAGATTTGTTTGGGTCATAGTGTAGATTAACTCTGGCGTTTGTTGCTTTTTTTGCCTACTTGATCTGTCCATTAATGAAAGTGGGATGTTAAAGTCTCCAATTATGATTGCACTGGAGCATATGTCATCCTTTAGATCCATTGACATTTGTTTTAAAGAACTGGGTGCTCTAGCATGGGGTGCATATCCATTTACTAGAGTCATATCTTCCTGTTAAACTGATCCCTTAATCATTATATAATGACTTTCTTTGTATCTATTGACAGTTTTTGTCTTAGAACCTATTTTGTCTAATATTACGATAGTAATTCCCACTCATTTTTTGTTTCCATTTGCATGTATCTTTGTTGGTGAGGTGTGTTTCTTGTAGGTATCATATAGCTGGATTTTGCTTTTTAATCCATTCAAACATTCGGTATCTTTTAATTGGGGAGTCTAGTTTATTTATATCCAAGGTTAGTTTTGATCAATAATGAAATGATCTTGCCATTTTCCTGTAAATATTCTTGTTTGTTTTAGATTTCCTTTGTACTATTATAAGGAGCTTTTCTGCCTTCACATTCTTTCATGATGCTGGTTATCATTCTCTGTTGCTGCGAATAAAGCCCTATTCAGTTATGACACTGCCATTTTCAGTGTCTCATCAAGAGGCCAATTATTTCACCTTCTTTTCTTCTTGTTTCTAATTAACACCAAAAAAATCTTTCTCTTTCAGGTCTCTAGTGCCACTTTGGTTGCCCTTCTCTACATCAACAAGGTGCAATTTTCCCAAACTGGGCCAATTATACTTTTTCTCTATTATTAGGTATACATACAACATGAAGCTACTGGGCAAGCCTCAGCTGATTGTTTTGTTTGAGAAGCCCTGTCGAGGTTGGTGTGAAGTGGTCCACAACACTCATTAAAGCTCAAAGAACTAATATGGAAGGACAGAGAGAAAGAAATAAGTTGGGGCTCACTTCAGCAGCAAATATACTAAAAATAAGAATAAGTTGATTCCTAACACTTAAAACCCTCTTTCAGTCTTCATGAGACTCCTGCGTACTTTGTGCTCAATGTTCTGAGACACAAACTAAAAAAGGAATGTATGGGTGTTGAGAGCGAATGATGGAGAATCTCAACATGATGGCTCCTCTGGAAGGTGAAGTCCATTATTGTCATGGTTTTCCAGGCTAATTTTGTAGAAATGCCCCTTGAAATAAAGGAGGGATGTATTAAATAGAATGGAATGTGCCTGTTCAAATAAATCTATAGTTTTCTTGATTTGACACTACCAATGTAGCAAATCAATTTCTGTAAGATCATAAAAAATCAATGGTGATTTTTCTATGTGGGAAGCTACTTGTAGTCTACTTTCTCAGAAGGCTTATCGGGATGGGATCAGGAGGATAGCTGAGCATCTGAATCTGCTCTGACTCAGTTAACTACAGCAGATTGTCAAAATCGTGAGTTTAAAAAGTAGATCTATTTCATTCAGTTTACTTGCAATGCTTCAATTGAAAGTGTTTAAACAATTTTTTGGCTTTATGATAATTAACACTGTTTCAAATGGAAATATATAGAAAATAATAAAGTCTGTATGATGAAGTGGTTCACATGTGAGTTTCTAATTCTTCCTCATTAAAGATCTGCCTGAGTTCTTTTGTCATTTTTTATTCTGTCCCAAACAGCTTTGAGGCATTTGTGATCTTAGAAGTAGTTTTTCAATTTTCAACCATTCCATAAGTTCACCTTTATTACTGACTTTATCAGCTGGTATATCCAGAAGTTTTTTTTTTTTTTTTAATTGCAATAAAACACCTAAAGTTTCCAAAATTATTTACTCAGTAACTTTGGACTTCTGAGTGCTCCATTCTGTGTCTGACTTACGTATGCTGTGCTAATGCAGGAATACCAGTGCTGGAATACAAACTTTTTTTGGCAAGAAGAGACATTTTCTAATTAGAGTATCATAATTGCATGTAGATTTTCCCATTGCATAGAATTGTTTTTCCAAGCAAGTTTTGCTCTGTTTATAGCAGTGCAGGGGATAGTTTATTTCACAACCACTATCTAGTTGCTTTCTCAAGCATTCAACAGAGAAAGAGATTTTTCTTTTTCAAACCCAAATGCTATGGGTTTCTTTTTTAATCCTTAGAGAATACATGTGCATTTTAACTGAATTGGTTTGCTACAAAATGCACATCTTTCAGTCTGTTTATTCTTGCGCATAAAGGAAAAAGAATTGACTAAGGATAATGATATTCCAAGATTTGACAAAGTGTTTGGTGTATGGCTCAAAGGTCTCAGTAAAAATAGGGTAAAATGTAAGCATATCATTTTTGTGTGTGTAAAAACATGTCGGCATTGAAGATGAAGTATTGCAAAAGAAGAACAATTCAAATGCTAGTAAAATCTGGGTGAACAAGATTGTAGTGATAGAAAATTCGGAAAGGGAAGTGGGATGACTTTTGATATTTCTTTTTTTCAAAAGCATATTTTATTGATTCATGAAACCCTAAAATTACACCATTCAAACTAGAAAAGATACTACAGTATTGAAGCTAATTTTTCAGGTTCATAATCTGCAGTAATCCAGAATAATATTATCTGAAGATCTATACGGTGTTTTTTTTACTCCAATATCACTACCTCTGAGAAAATTTCTCTGTCTTGTACTTTTCCTTTAATTTGATACAGAAGAATTTTATTAGATTGGTAAATGGATTATTATTACTTAAACGCAGTGTGTGGTACTTATTTTTAATGTGGACTCAGCTCTTTGAGACTATGAGCGTTATAAAGGCAAGAATCTTTTTATACTTAATACTTAGGATAATGTGCATTAAATTCATATTTGTAAAGATGAAAGTAATTTTCCTTATATATAAATTATTAATGTAATTTATCAGTAGGAACATTTTTGTTATAATTAAGACAATTTTGAATCTCATCTTATTAATAAGAATATGTTCAGAATATATTGTGATTTATGCATGTGAAGGTTTGAAATGGCCCCATTTTATATTGTTTTCAAAATGGCTTTCACACTTATAGGTTTTGGGATGAAAGAGAAATAAATAAAGAATAATTCAGTGCACCATTGCAAGATTTTGTCCTTTTGAATAACCACAGATACCTTCCTGTATGTAGTATATGTGCGTATTTTAGTTCATCATAAATATGGATGTCTTCAGAATGAGATGGCATAAATCACAAGTGAAGTTAATTTCCATATCAAAGATTTAATTTTACTTGTCTCTGGTTTATTGGCTATGTCTTACAACTTCCTTCTGCCTCTTTTGAGAGACTATTCTAGATTGAAAATTGATCAGAACCCTTTATGAAGCATGCAGATTTACATGAGGCATTGAGGGTATAGAGCTCAGTATACTATCAGTGATGTCATGAGAAGGACTGTATTTCTTAGTGCATCTGAAGGAAACAATAAGAAGGCAGATATCTTCAAACCAGGAAGAGGGCCTTCGTCAGAAATAAAATTAATTAGTACCTTAATCTTGGAATACCTAGACTTCAGAACTGTGGAATTAAAATTTCTGTTCTCAAAGCCACTAAGTTTATAAAAGTTTGTTAAAGAAGTCCAAGAAAACTAAGATACATGTTCTTCTAGAGAGGAATTTTAAACAACATGTTTGTGATATGCTACATCACTTGATCTTTTTGACAAATAACTCTTTAAGTAAGATGAGCAATATCCACCTAGCCTAGTCTTTAAGAAGTCAGTGAAGACAGCTGCACCTCCAATCAGGGCAGATGTGTTCAGGTTTTGGCTCCAAGTCCTCATTCCAGCTTCCTGTCAATGAGAATTAATGATGGATCAAATTATTGATTTCCTGATATTCGTGCTGGAAGTCTGTACTGGGTTCCCAGACTTCTCTCTCTCTCTACCATTCTTATCAATAAATATTTTTTTAAATTATGAGGAATCTTTAATACATGGAAAATGTATATTATAAAAATTGATACAGTCTTATCTGTGGCACAATCTATGCCCCGGAAATCATCCTAGGCTCTAGCCCCTGCTGCCATTGTTGGACACCAGGTGACCACATGGTCCAACCACAGGTGTCAGCTACACCCCCACCCTAATGGAATTCGCTGCTCCTACTTCCCTGCCCACCCCCCAGCAAAGTTTTAACAGGACCTGTTCCTGAACAGGTGTCTCTCTTGATCTCCTCTCTCTCTTTTTCCTTCTTTGCCCCTTCCCTTTGGTCTGTCGGGTTTGCCCTCAATAAATCCTTTCCCTTAAAAAATTATGAATGGATTTCATAAAAAATACACCAAAATAAACTCCATAGGGTATAAACTGTAATAGTTGCTGCATTATTTAGCTACAACATGTCTGAACATAGCCTAATTTAAGATTCTAAGAAAGATTACACATTGTTTTAAATCAGTCCCATTCAGAGCAACAAGATTTCTGCTAAAATACAATGAAATATAAACAGCAAATTAATGAAGAAGTTTGGGTGGAAAAATGGTGAAATTGTTAGTGAGTTATTAAAAGTTTACAAGGAGAGTTGCCCAAAGAAACCAGTGGTTTACATATGAGCGGCTAATTGTAAGAGGGGAGAAGATGAAGACAGAGATAAAACAGACAGTGACAAACTATTCACAGCAGTTTGTGAGGAAAATAAACGTGTGTGTCTGTGCCCTGACTGAAGAGGACTGATAGATAACAGTTGAATCAATGGCATCCCCAGCTTCTCAACTGGTTTATTGTACACATTTCTTATTGAAAAATTAAAGTGTAGGAAACTTCCTGCTTGAGCTGATAAGTGCAAAATTGTTGCACTAAGAACTACAGACAAGAGCAGAGATTTCAATGGGAATGTTAATTAGGAGGGATCCAGACTTGGAAGCATTTCTTCAGAGAATATAAAAAGAGATGAGGCAAGATAAGCATGATCCTGCAGACAAAGCAAAATCAAAGTAATGGTTACTAAGAAGTGCAAATGATCTAACGCAAAAGTGGATCAATCTAAAATTTTTGCCATGCCCAATTCATTCTTCCTATTGAATTTCTGTTGGGAAAAGGAACAATAAAAGCTGTTTACTATGATAATATTTTGAAAAAGGTTGCCAAAGCTTTATAAGAAAAGTGCTGGGTAACTCTTCCCAGAGAATCCCTATCCACCATGACAATGTTTGTATTCTTTCCTCTCATCAAATAAGGGCAATTTTGAGGCCGGAACTATGGCATAGTGAGTAAAGCTGCTAACTGTAGTGCTGACAACCCATATGGGCGGAGGTGCATTGTCCAATGTGAATTAATGCTATAACTAGTACTCAAACAGTTTTTATACTTTATGTTCTGTGTGGCTGCAAACTGATGAAATCTTTACTTAATACATACTAAATTGATCTTCTGTATATAAAGAGAATTGAAAATGAATCTTGATGTGAATGAAATGGGAGAAGGAGCGGGAGATGGGAGGGGTGCGGATAGGAGGGAAGTTATGGTGGGGGGAAGCCATTCTAATCCATAAACTGTACTTTGGAAATTATATTTACTAAATAAAAAAAAATAAGAATGGGAATAGTAGAGGGAGGAGGAAAAAAGGTAGAAGTAGGGGCAGGAGGGAGGTAGGGTGGGAAGAATTACTACATTTCTAAATTTGTATATATGAAATGCATGAAGTTTGTATTCCTTAAATAAAAAAATTTTTAAAAATCTCAAAAAAACAAATAAGGGTTATTTTGTAAGAATCTTGATGAAAAATCATTAGGCATCCACGTTAAAGTGGTAATGTGACTCCTTCCAACTTATTGTCCTTTTCTAATCTTAAAAAGTCTATGGAGGACAGTCATTATTCAAAATTTCATTGATATGGATAAGTTCCTAGGACCCCTAGTATGATAGGAATGGAATAAATGAGTATCATCACTTGAAAATATATCTTGAATTTGATGGAGCTAATGCTGAGGAATAAAAATTACATTTAGGTAATATTCTTCTTTCCATTTTACATGAAAATTTTTGAAGTCCCCACATCCATGTTTCAAAATAAAGTGTTATACATGTACAATTTTTCTTTATTAAAGAAAGTAAATGGGGCCAGTGCTGAGTCGCAGGAGGATAAAGCCCTGGCCTGCAGTGCCGGCATCCTATATGGGTGCTGGTTCTAGTCCTGGCTGCCCCACTTCTGAAACCAGCTCTCTGCTATGGCCTGGGAAAGCAGTAGAAGGTGGCCCAAGTCCTTGGTTCCCTGCACCCATGTGGGAAACCCAGAAGAAGCTCCTGGCTCCCAGCTTCAGATCAGCTCATCTCTGGCCATTGCGGTCATTTGGGAAGTGTACAAGTGGATGGAAGACCTCTCTCTCTCTCTTGCTCTGCATCTCTCTGTAACTCTGTCTTTCAAATATAAAATAAATCTTAAAAAAGTAAATAAAAATGTTAAATTGAAAAAATAAGACCTCAAAAATAAGTGGAATTACATCAGTTGAAATCACAATTTTAAAGTTTCTGGCAATAAGAATTTATAAAAATTACTTGGAATATCTACACACAAGTTTTCTCATTCATAAATTCTTCTCCGCAAACATTTCCCTCTAATTTTATTTCATTATATTTTGTTTCATTTCAATTAAGACAGACTTGTTTATTCAAAAGGCAGGATGACAGAGAGAAAGGGAGAGACAAAGTGAGAGACAGAGAAAAAGAGAGTGAGAGAGTGAGAGAGTGAGGGAGAGAGAGAAGTGTGCACCTCTATTTGCTTATTCACTCCCCTGACACAACTGGGCAAAGCTGAAGCCAGGAGCCAGGACCTTCATTTCAATCTCTCACTTGGGTGGCAGGAACCATCTTCCACTGCTTTTCCAGGTACATGAGCAAGAAACAGATAAGAAGCAAATCAATAAAGTCCCCAAAGCCAAAATAGAATGCCGGGGTCACAAGTGGCATATTAACCCACTGTGCCAAAATGCCAGCCCACTCTCTAATTTTAAAAACTTAGAAATAAAATAAAAAAAAATTTTAGTAAGTGTCCAGAACTGAATGTGTTATTACTTCTTGCCCAAACAGAATAGCTTATTTTCTCCTACATAATGTTCCATTGCCTAGGGTGGCATCCAGTATCTGGTTTAATTACAGTTGAGAATCAGAGCTCTAAGATCTGCATTTAAAAAACTGTGTATGCATTTGTCATAGTAATTACCTTTTAGAATTATGGAAGAGGTGCTACTTTGAATACCAAAGGATACTTTCCTTTCAGTAACTAATCCACTCTCAAAATTGAACCAAATTAAAGTGGGGTTTTTCTTTTTTAGAGATTTCTTCTACATATACATCAGGTGTCCTTATCTCAGTAGCCGGATTCACCTGTAATATTCTCAGGCTGGTGCTGGTTTCTTACAGGTGATCTCCAATTTTAAGATGAAGTAGTTAATGACACATTTAAATTCAAATGATGATTTTTAGCTTAGTATACTTTGACATGTTTTCAATATTATGAAATGTATTTTTAAATAATCTTAGAAAATCATATATTTAAGAAACTATAATTTCTTTGTTCAAGGTCATCATCACTTGGAATAGTGAACGCTCTGGTCAATTCAGCACATATTAATCCGTGATGATTATCTGATGACGTGACATAATAATAATAACAGTTTAATTGTATTTAAGAGTTTCTTACTACAGTTTGAGTAGTCGTAATCCAAACACTAAAAACTCAAAATACTAGAAACTGAAAATTTTTGAGTACCGACATGACACAAATGGAAATATTTACACCTGACCTCATGTGATGGGTATGTAAAAAAACATTTAAAGTTATCTTCATTCTGTGTGTAAATGGTACATAAGAAACAGAAACAAATTTTGAGTTTAGATTTGGGGTTCCCTACCAAAATATTGTATTATATATATGCAAATATCCCTAAATAAATCATAAACTGAAAGACTTTTTATCTAAAGCATTTCAAATAAACTATATTCAAACTCTATAAGTAAAGCTTTGATGAAGAATCTTTTTGTAAAATAATAACCACTTAAGCATAAGTAAAATTTTAATCACTGGATATATAGATTTTTTTGAAAATCAGATATTACTACTTTTTAACCTGAATCTCAAGTAACGCTTATTTCTCAATATTTGTTCTCTCCTGAAACATCTTGCTTTTGTAGCCATCTACTATACTCAAATAGTTTTTGAAAATACACAACTAACAACCTTGAACTTATCAATGAGCTAAAGGGCTTATGACACTTTATTTTCCTTTTTGATTGAATAAAATTCTCATTTTATCTGGCTTACCTCTGGGGTAAAGAGTTCATGTTCACTTATGGTAATTATTGACCTTTTCTCTTGATTAGCTAAACCTGTATGGAATTATAGTTGGAGTCATATTTCATGTTTACCTAATATAGTCTACATCTAGTCTAAATAAAGAAATGAATATAAAACTATGCACAAAAGAGATAAATAGCTCTTTATTGCAGTAGTAATTGTTTTGGAGTACTAATTCAGTGCAACACTAAACTGTGAAAACTTTGAGAAACAAACAAGATTAGTGTTGACCAACTGTTCCTGGATATTTAAACAAAAAATAAATCCATTTAACTGTTGTGCATGCTAGTTGTGAAAATGTTGTATCATCAGTGTTTGGGGAGATGATTTCCTCAATATACTAAGTACTAAAAAGATCATTCTGCAAGTATGGTGTTTGGTTCATATGCTGGAAGTTGTATGCACAAGAGTGTCTTGGCCTAGTAATACCACAGATCACACCACATAATTACCTAGTGGATAAACTTGTGATGTTGAACCTCGACAAAAGCTACATCAGAAAACAAAGAAATAAGCTTGATAGTGGATTTCACGTATCGGAGGGACTTATGTTAAATGCCAAATAGTCTTCATTTTTAGTAACTTCAGATGATATTTAATTGGTGAAAATGTTAATATCATAACTTTTACTTTGAGGGAAGGAGTCCTTCTAATATGTGGAATCACTTGTTAAAACTAAAATAGATTGTGGTAAATAGAAGGGTGTTTTTTAGTCCTGAAAATGATCAAATTTATATTGAGTTGTGAGGCTATAGAGTAGAATAATAAATACGGTTGCTGGATTAACTGTATTTCTGCTACCTCATTCTGCGAATGCGTGTAGGACTGGTACTGTAGTGCAGCCGATAAACATGCCACTTGTGGTGCTTAAACGCCTTGCAGGTGCAGTTTGAGTCCCAGCTGATCCACTTCTGATCCAGCTCCTTGTTAATGTACCTGGGAAAGCAGCTGAAGATGGCCCAGGTGCTTGGACTCCTGCACCCAAGTAGGATACCCAGAGGGAACTCTTGGCTCCTGCCTTTGGCATGGTCCATCCCTGGCCATTGCTGCCATTTGGGGAGTGAACCAGCATATGGAAGGCCTCTCTGTCTCTCCCTCTCTCTCTCTCTCTGTAACTCTGCCTTTCAAATAAATAAATAAATCTTTAAAAAGAGTGTAGAAGTTAATTTAAAAGGATATGACGCATTAAAATATGAAATACTAGGAAATTAATTCATCAAAACAGATACTAGCCCTGAATACTGGAAGAAAAAAAAAAAAAAAAGAACAACGCCAACAAAGTGGATAGAGGCCTAAATAAAATCTGAGTTGTAGCTAGCGCATGTACTAGGAGATTCAAAATTACTAAGGTGTTACTAAGGTGTTAACTTTTCCCTTAGTAATCTATAGATTTAATGAAATTCAAATAGAAAAAAATAACAGATAATTTGTTAGAAATTGATAAATTGATTTGAAAGTGGATGTGAAGATGCAAATAACCTAAAATGGTTCTGTGGAATATAGCAGGCAGTTTTAAAAAATAATCTTGAAAGACTTGTACTACCATGAACTTAAATGTATCATTAAGCAACAGCAATAAAGATAATGTGTTATTGGCAAAAATATAAATGTACAGTTTAATGTAACACAATGAAAAGTTCAGAAAGAAATCCTCACTTACATGGTCAAAACCCTCATGTTTGGAATTAGTGTCTTTATAAAAGAAACTACAAAGAGCTAGTTAATCCATTCTACCATATTAGGACTCATAGAAGACTCTATGATCAGGGAGGCAGACCCTCACTCGACACCAAATCTGCCATTGCCTTGGTCTTGAATTTCCCAGCCTCCAGAACTGTGAGAAATAAATTTTTGCTGTTTGTACATTATCCAGGTTACAGCATTTTGCTATAGCATCTTGAATGGACTAAGACAAAAAAGAAAGTCAGAGGTTAGGAAAAATATTCACAGTACATGTACCTGATAGAAATATATGTCATATAAACTTAGAAGCAATAACAGGAAGAACAATTGATGCAATAGAAAATGGGTCAAATATTTAATAGTCATTTCATAAAACAGGATATATAAATGGCAAATATGTAATAAAAATGCTTGGCATCATTAGTTATTAGAAGAAACTGAGTTAATGTTATAATGAGGTAGAATTCTCTACCCAATAGAATAACTAGAAATTAAAAAAACAGAGACTGGCTCTGTGGCTTAGTGGGCTAAGGCTCCTCCAGTGGCACCGGCATCCCATATGGGTGTTGGTTCTAGTCCTGGCTGCTCCTCTTCCAATCCAGCTCTGTGCTATGGCCTTGGAAAGCAATGGAAGATTGTCCAAGTGATTGGGCCCCTGCATCCATGTGGGAGATCCAGAAGAAGCTCCCGGCTCCTGGTTTTGGATCCGCCCAGCTCCAGGCAATGCGACTACTTTGGGAATGAACCAGTGGATGGAAGACCTTTCTGTCTCTCCTTCTCCATCTGTAACTCTGCCTCTCAAGTAAAAGAGAAAATCTTAAAAAAAAAAAATTAAAAAGATGGCAACAACTATTGGCAAGGTTGTGGAACAATTTGAATACTTGCACATTTTAGGTGGGAATTAAAATGATAGAACTGCTTTGGAAACAGTTTTGCTATTTCTAATCATGTCCCTACTATGTCAAGACATAATGCATTTCTAAGTATTTAATAAAGAAACATAAAAACAGTTATCCTATCAAAAGACTTGGAGGAATGGCATTCATCTTAGCATTTACGACATCTGTGTCCCACATTGGAATGCTTGGATTTGACTCCCAGGTCTGGCTCCTGACTGCAGCTTCCAAATATTGCAGACACTGGGAAGCAATGGTAATGGTTTAAGTAATTGGGTTCCTGCCACACATGTGGGAGACCTGGATTATGTCTCTAGCTCCTGGCTCCAGGGGAGGCCAGTCCTAGATATTGCAATCATCTGTTGAGTGAATAAGCAGAAGTGATCACTCCCCCACCACACACAGACACACATCTCGTCTGCCTCTGTCTGATTTTGTCTCTCTGCCTCTGAAATAGTTTTTTTAAAAAAACTGTTGCATATTTATTTATAATACCTTTATTCATAAAGCTAGGAATTGAAAATAGCTCTAATACTTATACCAACTGAACTGATAAAATGTATTTGATTTATATAATGGAATACTATTAAACAGTAAAATGAAGCAAACTAGGCAACAGCATAGATGAATATAAACAAATGTGGGAAATACATAAGATGCAACTGAATTCATACTCTATGATTCCATTTGTAAAAATGTTAGAAAGGCTAAATAATCTTTAGTGATAGAGAGCAAATTATAATCTCCAGAGACTTGAATCAAAAGGATTGGTTGAAAAAATGTTCTTAGAAAAAGTTTTGCATTGAAAATGCATAATATATCCTAACTTTAATGTGATTACAGTGGAGTATGAGAGTATTTATTGAAGCCCATTACTTGTACACTTAAAAGATTGCATTGAGAAAAAAAAGATACTGAAAATCAAGCTAGGTCTGCAGTCTCGTTAGCTGCAGTCAGTCCTCTCTGCCTTCACTGTAGTTATTTCAGATGTTGCAATTGAGAGATGGTAAATGGCAGGCACGCAGGAACTCTGTGTACAATTTTATGACTTTATGTGAGTCACTATTCATCTAAAAATGAAATTAAAAAATAATATTATAATTTTAGTATCCACACCAAAAGACAAGAATACATTTCATTTCCATATTTCAATAAAATTATTTTTAAAAAAAGATGATGAAAATGCACATGAAAGTAGAAAATGTTTGAGCTAAATGTTATAGAACTTTCTTAAACATCATTATTCTACAAATAAACACAATAAAATATTGTTCGAAACATTATTAAATGATCTAAAGAAGAAGTAGAAGAAGTAGATACTCACATAATAGAAAATTTTAAAAAAGGAGAGAGAGAATGAAGGATAGTTTTTTTATACTAAAAAATACTTTATCCAGGTAAACAATGACAAAATATGTTGTATGGAAATAAAATCTGATCTTATCAAAAGTGGTAATTTTCTGATGGTATTTGCAGAAAATGATGTTTTTAGTAAGTAGTAATGTAATTTAAAACAGTCTTGAAAGAATGTTCTCCTGGTACATTATCCCAAACTGTCTTTTCAATAAAGAAGACATATGGCATTAATTATAGTACAGCGATGTGAAAGGTGCATGTTAATTTTCATATGAGAGAAACTGCATAAAATATTTTTATGACTACCGTCATCATTATAATAACACCTCCAAGGTACTCACTCAACTTGGAAACATTATTCAAATTTTATGTCATTTGCAGCAGGCTAAATCAAAGAGGTTGCTGTTATCACATTAAGAACACTAGTCCTTTTTCTTTAATATCAGCAGGGAAAATGTCAGGGCAATCAAATACACCTGCTGATATGTCTGAATTTTTTTCGCCTTTAACATCCCCTCCCCCCCCGACACACACACACATGTGAATGCTTAACGGTTGCAAGATTTCCCCTCTCCTGGCTACAATTAGCACTTGAGCATCTAATGTATAGCCAAGAGCTTTGGACTCAGTTCAGATTGCCTTGTCAGTATATTTTTCTTTTATTGCCATATTTGTGGATATTTGGTTTGGGGATTCTGGAGTCATCCTCCCTGCATGCAGTTTTAATACCTACTAGTTCTTTGCTGCTTTGCTTTCTCCAAGCTCAAAAATTGGCTTCGTGAGGAAGAGACCCACTGTGGGTGAGCAGCTCATAAAACATCTGCTTTGATCATCTCACACATAACACAATAGCATAGCTAAAAATAGCAAATAAATAAAATCAGATTAATTATTGAAATATGCTTTTATAAAGATAGCTGAGAATAAGATTGCTCTGTTCGGTGAAAATATAAGTTTTAAGAAGTTACATATGTATGGTAATAATATAATGTTGACAGAAAATACAATAAAAAGCTATCAGCTTTCATCTCCATCTTTGTCCATCAACCCCTAGTCCCTTTTCACAAAGAAAACCCCTTTTATTTTTCTATTTTTATTTATTTACTAATTATTTCTAAATATAAACAATAAGCATATAATATCACTTACTGATGATTTAAACATTTATCAGTTAGGAAAATAAAGACTTTCATTTACATGGTCTCCTACCCACCATCCTCAAACCTCCGTTCTTCATACTTAAGTGGTTATTTTTAATTTAACCAATGTTGCTCTCAGCTAATTTCAGAAAATTGCTTGTTCCTATATCTATAGGCTTATACCACACTTCTCCTTTTCTTAAATTTTCTAGCTCCTGTCATTTATATTTGACTTTATTAATTCAACATTTTTGTCGCACTTATCTTTCCCCTCGTAAGTCTTTAAACTTCTGTCCATAAAAAACATAATTATTTGTAGAATCCCATTTAAAACTCTTTATTCAACATTAAATCAATTTTACGAAAAAATTAAAAAATGAATTTATTTTGCAATAACTGAAATGGTATTCAGTGCAGAGGCATGTAGAGTGATGGGGTTCCATTACTTCCTCAATAGAATTATTGTAACAACCATTGTGCCACTGAACATTAAATAGCCCTCGGTTCAAATTTAATCTTTTCCTACACTTTATAATTCCTCAAGATTATGGGATACTGATCACTTCATATTTCAGTTGCAATTTTGTCATTCTTTAAATGTATTGTTTAAATGTATTGTTTTCAAATTATTTTTAGTCTTTTATTAAGAAAATATAAACTCTATTCTTTTGGGATGGACACTTGACAAAAGTTAACAAAATTACATCCCATATCATATCAGCCTAGATTTCATATCTGATTTGGTTTCCAACTTTACCTTTCTGTTCATAGCGACCCTGATAGGTAGTGTTGATAGCTCATGTAATTTGGGTTCCTGTACACCCAGTGAAGACTTAAATTAAGTGCCAACTCTAAACTGCAACCTGGCCCAGCCCCAGTCATCTCAGGCTTTGGGAAGTAAATCAGAAGAAGAATGCTACAAGGAGGGAGAGTGGGTATGAAGGAAAAAAGCAGCATAGAATGAGAAGTGTCATTATGTTTCTAAAACTGTATGTATGAACTACATGAAATTTTCCCCTTTATATAAATAAAAATAATTTTTTAAAGTTTTAAAATGTAGTCTTCAACTTGTGGTATCATATTTTAGGACCTTTTTGATTGAATCTTGTCTGTTCTTGCAGTCTTCTGTTTGGAGGTTCATGATTTCAGTTTTATTTTGAATTGTTAGTCATCAGATATATTTAAAAATCATCATTCTGAAATTAGCTTTTACTAAAGTTTGGTATTAATTCCATTGTTTCTTGAAACCCATATTTTTCTCTTTTAATTTTCATATTTGATTTAGATGCATTCCCAAGAAACTTTCTTAGACAAGGTGTACGAGTATTGAACGTGAATTTTGTGAATTTTTGCATGCCTAAATTAGAAAATATATAGGCTGAAATTATTTTCTCAAAATTTGCAATTTATTGAATCAAATACCACAATGAAGAAAGATAGCGAAATAAAACTGAGAATGAGTTAAGAAGAGTTTTCTGTTCTGGAAGATGTGGTGGAATGAGAAGGCCATGCCAAGATGGCCGCTGGCAACAGTCTGCCTGGCAACAGAATGTGATTGGATGGCTTCGGAAACTGCCTTGCAACCGGGTGTGATTGGTTAGGGCATAGACCACGCCTTGACTGGATTTGCTGCCTTGGCTATATAAGCGGCTGTAGCAACTGAAATAAATAAGTCTGCAGGCTGCTTGCCTCAGGCCTGCTTTCACCCGACTCCCGGGGTCTGTGTGGTGACTCTGCGCCTCTTACCCCCACCACGCTACTCCTCACAGAAACTAATCCACTCCAACAGGAAGACAAGCAAAATAGTCTCCAGGAGTAGAAAATGATTTTTAAAAGCCAAATCTACAGAGATATGTATAGGATGAGAGTTTAATATTATCTTTATTCTATATTAATTCATAAGAGAATAATTAAATGGCAAGTTTATTTGGTTGCAAAAATTTAAAAACCATGGTTCATACAAAACACATTGTGAAAAAAAACACTGTGTTGATTTAATTATTTTCACCAAAATGAACCTACCTTTCAATTGCATTCCCCATAGACTTTTTAAAGAAGAGTTACATACAGAGAGGCAGAGACAAAGAGAGGTCTTCTATCCACTGATTCACTCCCCAAATTTTTGCAATAGTCAGGGTTACATCAGGCTGAAACCAGGAGCCAAGGGCTTTATCCAAGGCTCCCACATGGGTGACAGGGGCTCAAACACTTAGACCATTTTCTGCTGCTTTTCCCAGGCCACTATCAGGGAGACGGATTGTAAGTCGAGCAGCTAGAGCATGAGCTGCTACCCATATATCAATGCTGGCATAGCAAGCTGTGGTTTTACCTGCTACACCACAATGCAGGCCCTCACAATAAACTTTTAAAGTTCTTCTGCACAAGATGAACCCAGATCATCTTACAGTTCAATAAAGTAAGGAAAGCCTGTAGAGCATGAAGCTCAAAAGGACAAAATAATTGCTCTGAAAGTGAAGTTAATTGCAAGATTGAAACTGCTGATCAACAAAATAAATAAGGATAACATTGTATTATACCTCTATGAGAAAATAACTATTTATGATATAAACAAATAGAGAAGACAGAACAGTGATTTCCTATAGATGAATTATGATTAATTTAGAGGAATCAAGGGAATGAGACACCACTATTAAAACAACCTACTAAAGTGTTGCATACAATATCTATCCATGTGTGCAAGTAGTGAGTGAAGGCTTGAGAAATAATTGGGTGTTTACATATTCTCAACTATTTCTACCAATATACTTATGAATAACAAGGCAAAATAGCAATTTTAAAATAGAAAACCTGATTGACACCATGTTAGCCATGTAGCCAAGGACAATATTACCAGTAATAAAAATGTATCAATGTAATATATTCCTAAAATTATGAATATCGTTACTTTCTTGTATTATTGTTTGAGAAACATATAACTTGCTTCTAATCATGGGAAAACAGCAGATGAACACAAACTGAGGGACTTTCTCCAAAATTATTTATCAAAACTTGTCAAAACTATTAAGATTATAGAAGCAAAAGTAACACAGTAGAACTCAGAGATTTGGAAAACTAAGGGGACACAAGAAACAATACGTAGAGTAGACTTCAAGAATAGATCCTGGTACAGAAAAGGATATTAAAGGAAAAATTGTTAAAATCTAAATAGAATCATTAGTTCATATTACAAACAATTAATTGAAAATCTTGATCTATGCTTTTAAACAGAATTCCTGCTCTCTGAGCCAATTTCTTCAGCTCACCCCTGAGTCTCAAAAGGTCTTCAAGATCTCTGCATACTGTAAGGGATCATAAAACATTAGCTGAATGATTACATTAAATTGAATGAAACACATGGCAGTCTATTTAACTTCACTCTGTACTATGATTTTTTTGAAGGTAATGAGCATTTGAATTAAAACCAAATTTAGGAACAAATATTCATGTGTGGATGGGGGCATATGCAAACATCCCATACAGGCACCAGTTTGATTCCCAGCTGCCCCAATTATAATCCAGCTCCCTGCTAATGTGCTTGGGAAAACAGTGGAAGATGGACCAGGTGCTTGGGCTTCTGCACCCACATGGGAGAACGGAATGAAGCTCCTGGCTTCTGGCTTCAGCCTGGCCCAACCTGGCCATTGAGGCCATTTGGGAGTGAACCAGCTGCTGGAACATCTCTCTCTCTCTCTCTCTCCCTCTTTCTCTCTCTCTCTCTCTCTCTCTCTCTCTCTTTTAACTCTGAGAGATAGAAAGTCGGAAGCCAGGAGCTTCTTCAACTTGGGTGCAGAAGCCCAAGCAGCTGGACAATCTGCTGATTTCCTAAGCACATTAGCAGGAGCTGCATCATAAGTAGGGCAGCAGTGTGAACTGGCACCCATATGGGATGTTGGTGCAGGCCCCAAGTAAATAAACCTTTCAATAAAAACAGAGGGGCTGACGCTATGGCACAACAGGTTAAAGCCCTGGTCTGAAGCGCGGGCATCCCATATGGGCACCGGTTCTAGTCTCAGCTGCTCCTCTTTCAATCCAACTCTCTACCATGGCCTGGGATGGCAGTCGAAGATCGCCCAAGTCCTCAGGCCCCTGCATCCGCGTTGGAGACCCGGAAGAAGCTCCTGGCTCCTGGCTTCAGAGCAGCGCAGCTCCAGAGGTTTCGGCCATCTGCGGAATGAACCAGAGGATGGAAGACCTCTCTCTCTGTCTCTATCTCTCTGTAACTCAAATAAATAAAATAAAAAAATAAAAAAAAAAAAAAAAAAGAAAAAGAGGTGATGGATATAAACAAGTTACAGAAAAAAATGAGCACATACGGTTAATTAATAAAAATCTGCAATTTACTAGAGATAAAGCTCCAGGTCATACTTAAAAACAGCAGATTTTTTAATAGAAACCCTAGATAGCAAGAGGCAATGGCAGAATGATATATTCCAGGATCTAAAAGAAAATAACTGCCAACCGAGAATACTTTAGTGACATTATCTTTCATAAATGAAGAAGCAATAAAGACTTTCCAAGATAAGCAAATGGTGAAGGCACTCATCATGCAGGAAAGCCCTGCCAAAGGTGCTTACAGGAGTCCTTCACACAGAAGCAAATAAGGATTACAACCGCCACAAAGGCATGTGAATGTATAAAATTTATTAGGAACAGAACAGATGATATGTAAAATAATGAAAAATGTGAATGTATAAAATGGATTAGAGGCCGGCGCCGCGGCTCACTAGGCTAATCCTCCACCTTGCGGCACTGGCACACGGGGTTCTAGTCCCGGTCGGGGCGCTGGATTCAGTCCTGGTTGCCCCTCTTCCAGGCCAGCTCTCTGCTGTGGCCAGGGAGTGCAGTGGAGGATGGCCCAAGTGCTTGGGCCCTGCACCCCATGGGAGACCAGAATAAGTACCTGGCTCCTGCCATCGGATCAGCGCGGTGTGCCAGCCGCAGCTTGCCGGCCGTGGCGGCCATTGGAGGGTGAACCAACTGCAAAAAAAGGAAGACCTTTCTCTCTGTCTTTCTCTCTCACTGTTAACTCTGCCTGTCAAAAAAAAAAAAAAAAATGGATTAGAAACAGAACAAGATATAAGAAATAAAGATAGCTTCTTAAATGACAGGATTAAATCATTACTTATCAACAATAACATGGATGTAAAAGAATTCAATTCTGCAATTCAAAGATGCAGCCTGAGTGAATGGATCAAACAAAAAGATTCTATTTTAAGCTGCCTACAAGAAACTCACTTCACCAATAATGACACATACAGACTGAAAGTGAAAGGATAATGAAAGATATTCCAGTCAAACAAAAAACAAGTGGGGAGTAGTAACTAATATCAGACAAAATATATTTTCTGAAAAAAATTATAAAAAGGGGTGATGAAAGGCACTATAGTGATCAAGGTATCAACTCAACAAGAATAAATGAAAATTACAAATATATATGTGCCAAATACACCCAATTCTATTAAGCAAAAATTATTAGAGAGAGCTGAACTGGAAGAGGAGCAACCAGGACAGAACTGGCACCCCAACTGGGAGTAGAACCCAGAGTGCTGGCGCTGCAGGCAGAGGATTAGCTTAGTGAGCCACGGCGCCGGCTGATAAAGCACTCTTAAATATCAGCTCTGCAAGTATGTGATAATTCTTACAACTACATTCATATTTATTATTTTTCCTCCCTTACTAGACCCATCACTTCTCCAGCTGAGTTATGCTATAGTTAAAGATGAATGCATATCCTGAGAGAGGCACTTACTGACCTGTGTGGGAAAGGTCTCTTCCAATTCTTTTAGAACAAAGGGTGTCCTAACATGTATTAGAAAAGAATAGACCATATCTGAAGGCTATAGCAGTCTGAAGGACTCCTTGGGAGAACACAATCAGATGTTCATATTCTATGTTTCAAGGTCCTAGCATGTCTGAACTAAATACTTGCATATCTATTATGATCATAAAAATGACTCTGAATCTATGTGACTATAATGTTCAACATTCTCCTGAATTATGTCAACTCTTCTACTGAGGAACATAGGGTCTTTTTAAATCTATGAAACATTTAGTCTTTAAAGCTATTCATGTCCCTAAAATCTTACCATCCCTCTGGAAAATAATAAAACTTATCAGTAGCCAACCAATTCTACTATCTTTGCAGGACTTTTTGTTAGTCAGTCCTCTAATAAGCAGATAGCAAGACAGTGTGAAATATGCATAAGTTTTGTTTAGAAAATATCTGTGAGACATAATGGAGAAGAGTGATGAAAGGAAAAATGAGTTATGAAGTGACAGGGTTTGGAGGTGAGAAGGAAAGAAGATGGGTAAAATAATTCTAGAGTGTTGTGAAGTCTAAGAAATCATGGTCATGACCAACAAAAGTCCTACAGTAAAACAACTCTTTACATCAGTTTTGAGATCACCAAAAGTTCTTCCATACAACACTTGCAATGTTCAATCACTGACTGGGAATAGCCCATGTGAAGCATTGCCATGGGTAAATGTGATATATAGCAGTGCCCAGCAGCTCTAGTGCTTGGTTAAGTTCTTGATAGATGAAGATCTGAAAGGTTTATCTTCATGTCCATCAAAACATCATCACACTCATATTTTTCAAATGCCTACAAGGGCATTGCCTACCAATGAATGTCTTTAATCAGTTTGGTAGAACACAGGGCAGACAGAATGGCATTTTCTTTTTCTTTCCTAATAGTTCATGAGACATTCCATAGTTCGTATTACCTTCTGTCTTCTTGGATTACTTTGTACAACACTTGTGTTCATTAAGGTCCTCTGAGACACAAACATCAAAGTGGGGTGAGATGTATCTGATTTTATTTCTCTTTGGAGGGGAGAGACAACTGAAGAAAATTATAGAAAAGGACCTTTAGAACAAGGGAGGGGCTGGCATTGTCATGTGTGGGTAAAATCATTTCCTGCACCACCAGCATCCCATATGAGTGCCAGTTTTTATCTTGTGTGATCTAATTGCAATCCGGCTTCTTCCTAATGGCCTGGGAAAAGCATCAGAAGACCTAAATTTGGACCCCTGCCACCCACATGGGATACCAGGGTGAAGCATCTGGCTTTGGATCGGCCATCTCTCACCATTGTGACCATATGGGGAGTGAACAAGTGGTTAGAAAATCTCTCTCTCTCTCTCTCTCTCTCTCTCTCTCCCATTTGTTTCTATAGCTCCAAATTTTTAATAAATGCATATTTTAAAAAAGAAGGCTGATGGAGCCTTAATATCAGAATGCTGGTGTGATGTATATCTAGGAGAGTGAGGGAAATAATGTATTAGAAGAGTTGTAGATGGTAGTATATAGAACATTTCACCAGTTTAATGGGAAGCTTTTGTGTTAATTAAAGTCACCAAGAAGAAGAGAAATTTCCCTCAAAAATGAGCCTGCATTCGCAGACCAACTTGATCACTCTTTGGTTGGTAGCAACCTAACAGAAAATGTGGTCTTATTATGAACATGATAGATGGTAGTAGGAGCCAGAGCTATCAATTATGCTCTGCACTGCAAGAACTAAGTTCCCTGCAAAAGGCCTTTGAATACTCTCCTTACATTTTTGATTACCTCTTTATTGACCAGTGTTAGCTCTTAGAGCTTCCCTAAAAAATTGGGAAAAACTGGGTTCTTAAAACAACAATAATTTATCCTCTTATAGTTCCAAAACTGAAAATATGGCAAGGTGTCAACAGGCTAAATTCCTTCTGGAAACTCTTAGGTTAAAAAACACACCATGACTTTCTCCAAACTTCTGTTTGCTTCCAGCAGTCTTTGGGATTCCCTAACTTGGAGACACATCAATCTAATCCCTGCCTCAATCTCCACTGTTCTTCCTATAGATCTTCATCTTCCCTCTTTGCATATGTCTGTGTTCAAATTTTCTTCTTCTTTTAATGACATTAGTTTTTGTATTATGGTCCATCATCAAACACTATAACCCTATCTTAAATTGATTGGATTATCAAGATCCTATTTTCAAAGAAAAATTACATTATGGTTCAGAGTAGATATGAATTGTAAGAGGGACATTATTCAACCCATTACATACGTTCTTATCCTTCTCCCTTCAGGCTTAGCTAATAATTCCCAATCCTTCTTCATATTTATATTAACTGTCACTTCCCATTAGTCCGCCAAGACTCTATTAATTTTCCCAACTTATACACCTTCATAGCATGATCTATTCTTTGTAGCATTTCTCATAGGAGGACATTGTACATTAAATGTGTGGTTATTTTATTGATGTCCATCTACCCACACCAAGCCATGTGCTTAAGGAAATCAAAGCATTTCTCTTATATTTTAATCACAGCTGAATCCCAAAAATATAGCACAGTGTCAAGCATGTACTATGTACATGAAATTTAAAAATGAATAAATAAACAAATAAGTCACATTCCTGAGGAAGGAATAAAGGAGGGATGCTGTGAGAGAGTGGTAATGACACTTTGGAAGCATCTCTGTTCTCTGTTCGCAGAAAAAGAGGCACTAAGAGAAGTAGTCAATCCTTTGTTCACAATTCTTATTTTAATTCTTCTACTAAATAGTCTTTTTTGATTGGCCTTGAACTTTGATGAGGGAAGTTGAAGAACTCACATTTGGAGTTATGAATCATACTAAAAAAAAGATGAAAATAAGAGGAGAGAGAAAAATAGTGCATTGGCTGAGATTTGCTACTGGTTTTTCAAAGGATAATCTCATGTGGAGGCAAATCATGAATTACAAATAAGACAGACTCTGGCTGCACTGACAATAAGGATGGGTTAACGTCTGTCTACTTTCAAAAATAGATTATAAGATTCCTTTTCTTAAACAAGATATTGCTGCACGCTATTAACCCTGGAGATTTCTAGATATGCTGAAATAAACTTTTCACTTTGCTTTTCAAATAAATATTTTTTACTAAAAGTACATACATAATATGTGTAAACAGTTACAAACAAGTGGGTAAACAATTTCTTTTGTCACTCATTCAAAATTCCCATATTTGAGTTGCGTTTTCACCTAATTGATTTTAAAACAACTCAATGATTTTCAAGTAGTATTATACTTTGTTTCTTTTAATTAGATGACATGTTTCTAGTTGAGAATGCCTAGAAACAATATCTGAAATCTTAATTTTTTAAAGATGTTATTTATTTCTTTGACAGGTAGAGTTATAGACAGTGAGAGGGAAAGACAAAGAGAAAGTTTTTCCATTCGCTGGTTCTCTCCCCAAATGGCTGCAATGGTTGGAACTGGGCCAATCCGAAGCCAGGAACCAGGAGATTCTTCCAGGTCTCCCACATGGGTGCAGGGGCCCAAGCACTTGGGCCATCTTCTACTGCTTTCCCAGGCCATCGCTGAGAACTTGGTTGGAAGTGGAGCATCGAGGATTAGAACCGGCTCTCATAGGGGATGCTGTTGCCACAGGCGGAGGATTAATCAACTGCACCACAGTGCCCAGTCCACTGAAACCTTTTTAATTTAGGTAAATTGTTAGTCAAATATTCCATGTTGCATATATGTAAATTCATGACTCATTAACTTTTTCTTTTTTTTTTAATTACACATTTTGGGACATGTCTCTTTTATTAGCTTTTAATAGGGGGAGAAGCATTATGTAAAGATCACAGGACTGGCATCAGAAAGAGGAGGGTTCAAATATCAAAGTGTGCATTTACTAGTGTGCAAATGTAGGCAAGACATTTTGCATCTCTGAAACTCAGTTATTTCATGTTGAAAGATGTTCCAGTGCTGTTCAGTCACCACTGGGGATGCATCATTGGATGAGCATAAAATAGACAATAGGTAAATTTGTGATTTTCCTTCCTATTTCTAGGTGCCTAGCCTATTGTTCTTCAAACATAATCAATAATTGTTTGTTGATGATACCACAGAATTTCACATAATAGTAACATTAGCAGATAGATTCCTACTGCTTCCTATTTCCACTCTGGTCCTTTATAATTGAGCCTATTAACACTTTCCTTGTATTTCAAGTTGCCACATCTAGATTGACTGTAACATAGGGAAATATTCTAAATCACTCTTTTGATTTTTAATGACAGTTCATAATCTTGTTTTGGAAGTTCTGTGACCTTTTGCTTCTTGGGGCAGACAGCCAGAGAATAAATAAAATCATAAAATCTGAGAGGACTATGTTAGCCACACAAATTATTGAATAAGAAACTCATCTGCCTTCATTGTGATTTTACTTAGAACTTTCTTTCCCTCAGGCTTTCAGAAACAAAGAAAAGGAGTGAAACTAGTATGGAAAATGAGAACATCCAAACACAGCTGCAAGCTGAGAGTTGATCAATTTAACCTTTGGGAATAATGATTCATTAGCTTAGAAAACACAAAAAGAGGCATCTTCTTATGTCAATTATGAAAAACAGAAGTCATTAAAGAGCTAAAGAACTATGCTGATATAATTATGATGAGAGACAACCCTATTTGGTCAATAAGCTACCTTAATATGAGGCAATCTATGTCTGAAAGAATAAGAAAATTGGATGATACTTGAATACCAGAAATGAAACTGATACTTAACTTCAGCAAAGAAAAAGCAGCATACCACACAAGTACACACACACAAGCACACACACACACACACACACTTGCATTTTCTGAGTTGAAACAGGAGAAATGGAGAGACTGTCTAAACAAACTACATAAAGTATCAATGAATTTCTTATGAAGTTGCTCTTATAGATAATTATGGAAATTGCTCATCTGTAAATGTCCCTATCCTATTAGAACCTCTCACTTAATTAAAACATCGTCATCTCAATTGTTGAAATGCTCTTATTTAGTATGTTGTGCAGTGACTGCAGGGTTAATTTTTAGAGCGGCTGCAGGGTTAGTAAATGACTCATGGCTTTAAGAAATTATTTACTCAGAAGTACATACGCCTTGGCTACAAGTGAGTCTTCCAGATACACAGACTTACAAGCACATGCACCCCTCATACTATACAAACTATGGATTAACTGCATGGGACCATCAAAATATCTATGGTAGAACAACTGAAGAGGTAAGGGACTTCTAAAAATTTAAAGACAAGTTCTAAACTGTTGCCATCCTGAATTTTACAATATTGAGCTCAAAAACAATTAATATCCTTGATATTTATAAAAAGGAATAATTTGTTCCCAAACTATGTGAAAATAAAGCCTCAGGAGAAATCGTCTCTTCAGACATGTTTGTCAATATTCAATTGAGAGTTCCATCTAACACCCATTTTGGGGTTGATTCAGTAATATTAGTAAAAGAACAAAAATAGACACAAAGCAAGGAATCAATACTTGCAAGAAGTCTCCCTGAAATATTCTGAATAATTAGACTATGTTCATTGCTTGTTAATGGTATGATGAAATACACAATTTTTGTCAATAGGATTTTATAAACTAGGTTTCTAATCCAAGTACTAAAATAATCACAAATATGAAAAAAGCTGCAATGAAAAGATATAAAACATAATCAGCTATTTTTGTAGCATTTTTTCTTCTTTAACTCATAAAAGCCAATGTATGTTAAAATTTGCATGTGTAGAATTCAATGGAAGGGAGAGTTAAACTTTTTTGTTTCTATCTGTACATTCATAGGAAGGAAGAAAGAAAAATGGTTGTAGATTTCAATGACTAAAAACCATGTTAATAAAATTAATTACTCTTGAAAAAGAAAAAAAGGAAAATGGGAAAATGTAAGAAACAAAACAACTTTAAAAACTTTTTCAAAAGAAGATTTAATGAGCCTAAACCTCTCCTCAGATAGGTACAGAGAGAAATAGGACAGATGTGATGTGACTGGATTTCATCGGAAGATACATTTTGTAAATCCAAGAATGGAGTTTGACTGAAATATCTTAACCATTCCAGTTTTAAAGGTAACTCTCAATTTTAAAAGTCATATACTTGAGGAACAGAATAAGGTTCAGGATTGTAATGGAAGAGCATAAAAGCCTTCCTTGTCTCCACGTGCCACACTGACATTCCTATCTATATTTTCTGAAGAAACATATTTTCATAATGCACCATTCTTCCATTAATTTAGCACTCTTACTGAAGCCGTAGAAAGATGAGAATGACATCAAGAAGGAAGAAACACAGAGTCACCCATAATTGCTAACGACATGTTTTAGTGAAGCTGATAATGTTCATTTGAATTAAATTTAGAAGCTGTTTTCTAAACTTCTCAAAACACATTTCTAATAATTGAACTGTTTACTCTTTGAAAGTTAGTATGCCACTAAGATAACTATTGTAATAATAGAATTTCACCATCTTATACCAGTTTTAGGTGGAATTTCTAGGATATGAGTTACACCTCTCGTTTCCTGTCCACAGCTCTGGATACTATGGTTAACAGAACTGTAAATGCTATTAAGATTATGGATCTCAGAGGAGAAAAACCAACTTCAAAAATCATTTCCATTTTAAGAAAAATCTCTCAAAACTTCATTCTTTTGTAACATTTTGTATTCATTTCTCTTTTGCTTTCACGTGTATTTATATGGTCAATTTTCATGATAATGCTTTTTTTCTAAATACACTTTCTTAAATTTTGATGTTAAAAATTATATTCAGTATCATCTGACTAGCCTGTGGCTCATTTTTGATTTGACTTATTCTCTGGATGCCTGTGAGCTTTAAGGGAGAAATGGCATATTATTTCTACAGTCTTCAGAAGGATCCTCAATTCTTCTTCACTTTTCACTAAATGTTTTCTAAACACTTGCTTATTGCCACTTCTGAATCTCACAAATGGTCATCACTTATCCTGTGGAAGTGTGTGTATATTTCACTAGCTCAATTTCTCTTGAATATTTAACCTCAAGAAAAGCTGAAAGAAAAATTTGAGATGGCAAAATTAGTAGTTACCTCAGAATAATCACTTATGACCCAAATTGATGTAAGATATTTTAAATATCACTTTACTCCCTTATAAATTAGACATAGTTAATAAAAATCAGTATTCTCTTGACACAAGTGCTATAAACAAGTCTTATTATTCAAGTCAAATGTTACCATATACTAAAAGAAGAACCATTTATGAAGTTAGCTGACAATGTGAAGAATACTAATAAAATCTTAGGTTTTAAAAACGCCATTTAATTTTGTATAGGGAATTAGAAAGTATTAAATACTAAAAAAAATCACCATTTAATTGTAAACATGAACTTATATATGCTTTTTAGAATTTTAGAACAATTATTAAATGATTTTATGGTGCTTTTTCTAACTTTTGGCACATTAGTTTTGGCATTTTGTTACTAATCTCTATGTTGGGTACAATATTGTGGAGTAAAGGATTAAGCTGCGTCCTGCAGTGCCAGAATCCTGTATGGGCAACATTTCAAGCCCCAGCTGCTCCACTTTCAGTCCAGCTTTCTGTGAATGCACATGAGAAAGCAGCAGAAGATGCAGAAGATGGCTCAGGTGTTTGGGCCCCTGAACCCATGTGTGAGAGCCAAATGAAGCCCCTCGCTACTGGTTTCAGCTTGGCCCAACTGGAGCCATTGTGGTCATTTGGGGAATGAACCAGTGGATGGGAGATCTCTTTCTTTCTGTCTCTCTGCTTCTCTCTGTAATTCTGAGTTTCTTAAAAAAAAAAAAAAAAAAAAAAACTTCTTGTTATTGATTTTCAGAATTGTGTTGCTTTTTAGGTTCTAAGACATTACATTATGGTACTCTATTAGTTACCACAGATCAGGAAAAACATGGTATTTGTGTTTTTGAGACTGACTTATTTCACTAAGTACAATGGTTTCCAGTTGCATCCATTTTTGTTGCAAAAGATAGAATTTCATTTTTTACTTTTTTACCATTGACTAGTATTCCGTAGTGTATGTATACCATAATTCCTTTATACAGTCATCAGTTGATGGATGATGTCTGGGTGATTCCATACCTTAGCTATTGTAAACTGCACTGCAGTAAACACTGGGGTACAGATAATTCTTTCATATTCTTATTTCATTTTCCTTGGGTAAATTCCAAATCAGGAGTTTTACTCATTTACACTAACACATCATTTCTATCATCTTAATTATTAATTTGAAATGCAAAAAGACTAAGCTCTGAGTATACAAGAGATCGAATTCAGATGTGCAGAAGGATCACTGACAGCAAGGAAGCAGAAAAAGATACCACACTGAACTTGGCTTGTTTAACTAACATTTTCCTGAGAACTACTTTCTGAGGGCATGTCTCCAATGATCAATGTATCTTCCAATAAGTCCACTATCCAATCTCTGTAATTAATTTAATCGTTTACCCTCTAACCTCACTAATGAGGAGTAAGAGGGGAAAAAGATTTTTTTTTGAAAACTGACAATTTCTAAAACCACATGACTGAGACTATAAAGCTGAAAATGAAATGAACCATATGTAAACACAGTATACTAGCTGGTAAATATTTTTCTCATAGAAAGTAAATGTTAGCAGTTCTGAAACTAAATTACATTTGTCGTAGAATTCAAAAATATTGAATAATATTGACTAGCACATTATGAATAAATGGGATCCATATTTCTCACTCTCAGCGTAAACTTTTCCATAAGATAAATTTATCTCATATTCATTGTCAAGTTTCATAGCTAAGTATTAAATAAGTAAACAGACTAATCTTCCCTTCTTTGTTTTGTTACTAATCAGCATTTTCCGGAGAAAAAAATTAAGAACTGATCCACTGAATCAGTAGATCACTAAGGGGTACAAATCCTGTCCCAGGACTATTGGCTCATGCTGGAAATCGCTCTCCGTCATGTTCTACTGCAGATTAGACCTTTTTGGTGATCCCTCCAATAGCTCCCTCTCCTAGAGGGAGCCCCTCACAGCAGGGGTAAAATACTATGGTGGTTTTAGTGCTTCTGTGGTATGCCAGACTTTATAGATGCTTCATAGGGCAAAGAAAATTGAGCATTCAGCAAGTCCCGCTGATTTATGCCAAACTGAGGGAGGCTGTTCTTGCCTGTCAGAGGTCACACTTGAATGAAGTATATTGTTAATCAAGTGGCCACCTGCACTGATCAGTGTGTCATTGCTGAGGATATGCCTGACAACGGAAACATCTTCATTTTGTAAGTACGCGTTGAAATTTTCTAAGACATTTTCAGCCTCCTGTGAACTGGCACAGTTTCTCTTGAAGTTGAAGAGCAAAGGATCACAGTTAATACCAGAAGAAAAGCAAAGTACACTTAAAAACTAGTGCCCTGTATTCAAGGCACCATATTTCCAATCCCTCTTTCAACCTAATTCTCTTGGAATTATAGGGTTCTTGTAAATATCAAAAGGACCACTCACAGTCTTTGAGAAATGTGCCCAGTTGGAGCACTGCACTTAGGTGCAAAAATCAAAGACTTCTTGTGCTTCTACTTTCCCATCCAGAAAATAGAAACAACTGAAAGAGCTGGTGTCTTCTGAGGACTTATTAGCAAAGTGTAAAATTCTTTGGCCCTTACAGGAGCAAATATGCACATCAGTAAACAAAGAGAAAAGAGGACAAATTAGCTATTTATGCAGCCTATCCAGAAAATACACTAGCCAGAGTGAAAAAAAGCCCTTTCAAGAAGTATTCACAGAAATTGCAGAGCCGTTATACCAGCCTCCAAAACAAGGTCAGGGACAGGATTTAATTCATTTTTTAAAGATTTATTTATCTGAAAGGCAGAGTTACAGATGACAGAGGCAGAGAGAGACAGAGAGACAGAGAGACAGAGAGACAGAGACAGAGACAGAGACAGAGAAAGAGAAAGAGAAAGAGAAAGAGAAAGAGAGAGTGATAGAGAGAAGTCTTCTGTCCTCTGGTTTACTCCCCAAATGGCCCCAACAGCCGAAGGTGGGCTGATACAAAGCCAGGAGCCAGGAGATTCTTCTGTGTCTCCCGCACAGGTGCAGGGGCACAATAACTTGAGCCATCTGCCACTGCTTTCCCAGGCCATAGCAGATAGCTGGATGGGAAGTGGAACTCTGGGACATGAATTGGCTCCCATATGGGATTCTGGCACCACAGGAGAGGTTTTACCTGCTATGCCAAGGCGCCAGCCCCATAGGATTTAATTCTAAAGTATTGGGAACTTAGAAAATTAAGGTAATAGGTGTTACTTAAATAGGTTATTTTTCATAATTTACTTTTTAAATACTAGTGAACAATTTAGAAGAATCCCCACTACACATTTAATTGTGGTGGGGATTGTTTATGCTTAAACTGTGAGCATAGGTGTTACTGAAAGGTATTTCTTTAATACACTGTCCCAGAGGTAAAAGCACAATACAGACAAGACTGTATAAAGTTGGCACAGATAATAGTAGCAAAGTTGTGTTGTGTTTCAGGCCAAAAGCTGGAATTGTTGCAGCTATTATTAAAAAAGGGAAAAATAAGAGGCAAAACCTTCTTTGGAAATGAATACATCACTGGCCCCAGGGTAGGTGTGGAATCACCAATGCCTTTGATGGACAGAATTGCACAAAGAAAGCATATTGAATGAGCCCACCTTTGTGATAAGAGGTAGGAAGCCTTGTGGGAAAATACTTTCAGCTCTGGACTACAGTCGTATCTGAAATCAAGGACTAAAAGTAAGAGACAATGACATCTATCTGTCTGGGGAAACAGTTCCTGTTGTGTACTAGGGAACAAGGCCAGGATGTGCTGGAGAGAGTCTTCTTCCCAACAAAAGAACTGGGATAGAATAATGGGATTATACTTTCTAAAGGGCTGGGCAGGCCCTTTTAGAATTTCACAGGCAAGCATGAAACGAAGGCCCTGGCCACAAAACCTGCCAGAAACCTTAGCTCTAGAAGAGTTAATAATAAAACAGGATGAAGTCTTGTTATATATCTTCCTAAAACATCTTTCCGTGTGTCTGCAGTGTGGCTGTGTTACAAAAATGAAGCTCACATCTATTTGGGGGAATTTGCCTGATGATATGAAAAAACTGTCAGATGGTGCCCTAGATAATACAAATAGGAAGGCTGTTCCTGGCCAAGCACAGAGCATGACGCTGGCAGACACATTTATAATGGAGTAGTAAGGAAGATTCAGATCTAAATTTAGAGCATTGAAAGCATAGATGGATTGGGATGCCATTTCTCATTGATCTTCATCAACCTGTACTCCTTTGTCCCATGCACATTTTATATCTCTCAATCGCCCCCTTTTTATATTTCATTTTCATTTATTCCTCTTATCTGAACCAAAATGAACCTTCTGTATGTTTTGCTTTATTATTTAGAATTGCATAGAATTATAGGAATTAACAGTGACTTCACCAAAAACCAATTTCCTTTTGAAGTCTGAAGATGAACTGTGGGTCCTGTGAAAGGGTGCCAGGGGAACAAAATCGTCACAGCCAGCTTCAATTTCCCTTTCACAGGATTTTTAGCATATGGCTTTCATCCTCAGGGTTCTACAATGGCTGTTGTACCTATAGGCAATCTATCCACATGCAAAGGAAGAATAAGGGCTGAGAGCTGGGAGAAAAAAAGTCAAAAAGAACATGACCGCTGACTCTTTATCCTTTTAAACATACTTGTTTCTACTTATGTCACAATAGCCAGAACTGGTTTGCATAACCACCCTATTTGATGGGACTGAGACAAATGCCAAATTTTCATGGTTCATGCTTACCACATGTATACAACTATGATATTCTTTCCTTGTTGAAAAAGGCTGTGGAAGAGACCAAACGATTATGCTCTATTTAATGTATTATATCTAATAGCATAGCCAAATATAGTTATGCTCTTATTACAAATATTTCAAACAACAGAGAGAGAAAAGTGACCCTGTGGACCACATACCCTAGGCTCAATACCTGTACCCCTTCCACTGAGATTACCCTATGAGCATTTTCCAAAAGATTATTTATTTATTTGAGAGATAGAGTTACAGTAAGAGAGGGAGAGACAGAGAGAAAGAGAGAGAGGTCTTTCATCCACTGATCCATTCACTATATGGCTGTAATGGCCGGAGCTGAACTTATCTGAATCCAGAAGCCAAGAGTTTCTTCCAGGTCTCCCATATGGGTGTAGGAACATAAACACTTGGGCCATCTTCTACTGCTTTACCAGGCCACAAGCAGAGAGCTAGATCAGAAGAGGAGCAGCCAGGACAGTAACTAGAGACCATTTGGGATGCCAGTGCTGCAGGCAGAGGCTTAGCCCAATAGCCACAGTGCTGGGCAATTTGATGTGTATTTTTCCAGACCTTTTAAGTGAAATTATATTATAATAATATGTATATATGTATATATATCACATATTTAGTTTAAAATGTATTATAGATTTTTAAATTATAAATGTTCTACTGTATTTTTCACAGACTTGCTTTTGTCTGTTTAACAGTATCTTAGAGGCTTTTTATAAAATTGATCTTTTAAAGTTAGAAATGTGAGCTTTATAAAATAGTAACACTAGACAGCAATTAAATATAGTTTGTATTACTCCCCAAGGTGTGGGTGGCATAATCTAGTATAAAAATGCAGAAATTATTCTCAGTCTACATAGAAAATGTCTAAATAATCTTAGAATTCTAATATATGTCTCCTTAAGTAGGTCATTTCTTTAATCTCATTTTTATTATTTTATTCTCTCCCTAATCTTTATAATTTTGATTGTTTTTAATGATTATCCTTCCTTCATCAAATTTTGGGATGTTTGTTCTTTGTTTTACTTGGTTCCTAAAGGGGGTGATAGGCTTTAATTATTTTAAACTTTCCTTTTAAACCACTTTCGATTAATAACATATATTTTAGTATTCTCTTTTTAATTGGCTTCAAGATTTTTTAATTCCTTTCTAATTTATTTGATAAATCTTTGTTTTGCAAGAACAGTGTTTTAATTTCCACATATTTGTAATTTTATGAAATATCTCATTGTTGATTTCTAATTTTAGACTAATTATGGTCAAAATGATACTTGATATGACTGAAGTATTTTTAAATTTTATATGATGGACTTTGTGGCTCAACATATAATTTATCCTGATTAATGCCCATATATTCTTGAAATGATATGTATTCTGCTGTTGCATGAAATGTTCTATATATGTCTAATAAATCTATGAGTATTTCATTTATTGTGACATTCAATTCAGCTGTTACCTTATTCATTTTCTGTCTGGAAGACTGATCCATAATTGATGATGGGACATTTAATTATCCTACTATTATATTGCTTTCTATATTTCCCTTCAGTTCTGTTGATATTTTCTGTTATGTTTATGTGCCCCAATATTGGGTGCATATAGTCTGTTGATGAATCAATACCTTCATCATTTACATATTTGTATTATGATGGATTTTAAATACAGTTCATTTTGTCTCATATAAATATGGTAGCTTCCACTATCTTTTGGTAGCCATTTGCACAGAGCAGTTTTTTTTTCAATCTCTTAACATTCAGCCTATATATGCCCTTAAAGCTAAAATATTCTATTGTATGTAACCCATTGTTGGATCTTTCATTTGTTTTTTTCTAATTTTTTTACTATAAAAAGAACAGATATCATATATTTCATAGATACAATTCCTTTTTAAAAGATTCTTTCATATATTTGAAAGTCAGAGTTACAGAAAGGGAGAGACAGAGAGAGAGAGAGAGAGAGAGAGAGCAATCTTCCATCCCCTGGCTCATTCCTCAGATAGCAGCAATGGCCAGGGCTTGGCCAGGCTGAAACCTGGAGTCAGGAGCTTCATTCTGGTTTCCCACATGGCTGGCTGGGGCCCAAGAACTTGGGACATCTGCTGCTGCTTTTCTCAGGCCATTAGCAGGGAGCTGGTTCAGAAGTGGTGCAACAGGGTCTTGAACCAGCA
Source organism: Oryctolagus cuniculus (assembly GCF_051225735.1). NCBI lineage: Eukaryota > Metazoa > Chordata > Mammalia > Lagomorpha > Leporidae > Oryctolagus > Oryctolagus cuniculus. The sequence continues at coordinate 65,929,569 of NC_142870.1, forward strand.
CGCATATGGGATGCTGGTACTACAGGCACTGGAATTACCTGCTGGCCTCTCATAGATATAAGTCTAGGGAGATAACCATACTTCCCTGCCTACCTCCATTCCCCTCCTCAACCTTCCAACCTTTTTTCCCTTTAACTTTTGCAATAGCATAATTCCAATTTGCTTTATAATCACAGGCTTAATGCACCACTAACCGTAATGTTCAACAGGCAAAAAGTAAAGACTTCTATTCCATAGGAGTATAGACAAGGGCTAAAAACAATAAGTAAATCATAAGATATCAGTTTCACTTTTATAGCTTTTCTTCTGTGGTTCTGTTTTATTAATCAACACATAAAGAGGAAATATATGATATTAGTCTTTGGGGACTGGCTTATTTTCCTAAGCATAACAGTCTCCAGTTGCATCCATTTTGTTGCAAAATACAAGATTTCATTATTTACATGGCTGAGTCATATTCCATTGTGTATATAAACCACTTTTTCTTTACCAAGTCATCAGTTGATGGACATCTGGGTTGATTCCATAGCTTAGCTATTGTGGATTGAACTGTAATAAACATGAAGGTACAAACACTTCTGTCAATTGCTGGTTTTAGTCCCTTTGGGTAAATATTCAGGTGTGGGATGATTGGGTCATATGGTCAATCCGATTATTTGTTTTAACCCATTCAAAAACTCTATATCCATTGATGGGAGAATTTAATCCATTTACATCTAAAGTAATTGTTAATAATAAGTTTATTTTTGACATTTTGCTAATTTATTTTCATTTTCATATTCCTTTTTTTTTCTTTTGCCTCTCTTGCTGTTTTCTCTTGTGATTTGTTGGTTTTAGTTCTATATTTTAATTCCTTTTCTTTTCTTCTTGTGTATATTTTGGAAATTTTTTTTTCATCTTGGAGCTTATGTAAAGTATCATATGCTTAAAAATCTATTTTAATTTACAAACAACATCAACTATTGTTTCCATATATCATTCTCAGTTACACCACGATTTGGTAATGGTATCCCTGTTCTATTTTCTTAGTATTCACTGACATCACTTTTCTTAGTTATATCTAAACTATACAGATATGCTTCAATGATTTTGAGATACCAAAGGTCATTTTAAATTTCAGTAAATCATAATCCCTTTTAGCACATGCTGTGAGATTTTTGACGATACAGATCTTTAATGATTTTTGTTTTTTTTATCTATCAGATTACAATCAGCTCCTCTCCATGAATATTTAGGTCATGTATGGTTGTTACATTTCTATCATGTCTTTCTTTCCTGTCTTCTCTCTCTTTTTGTCTCTTTCTATTCTTCCCATATTCTCTTTTGATCACTGACATCTTGTATTATCAGGCTTTTGGGGTGCTGGATTCTGTCCCGGTCTCCCCTCTTCCAGGCCAGCTCTCTGCTGTGGCCAGGGAGTGCAGTGGAGGATGGCCCAAGTGCTTGGGCCCTGCACCCCATGGGAGACCAGGAGAAGCACCTGGCTCCTGCCATCGGATCAGCACGGTGCGCCGGCCGCAGTGCGCCGGCCGTGGTGGCCATTGGAGGGTGAACCAACGGCAAAAGAAGACCTTTCTCTCTGTCTCTCTCTCTCACTGTCCACTCTGCCTGTCAAAAAAAAAAAAAAAAAGAATCACAAAATTAGTCTTGTTTTCCTGAGGTCATCTGCCTAATTACATTTTTTCTTGTAACTTGTCCTTAGTTGAATGCTTGGTTTGTAAATTCTTACACCATTTGGACATTTTAATAATGAATGTGAGTAAAGTATCTTTGGCTTGATCTTTAGTCAATGGTAAATTTTAATTGCCTTTTGTTACAGGAATTTTTCTCAATTTTTAAGAATGGTTTTGAGAAGTAATTATTTCTTCTATTTCTTACTCTTTATTTTCAGTTATTGGATATTAAATCTTTCTGAGATCAACAACTGTTTTCTATAATAATTGTTATATACTATGAATACCCCAATAATGTGATCAATCATTTATTTTCCAAACTTTCACTGTAGGGTTAGTAGTTTAATAATTACCTAAACTGCCTCTCAAATTATTATAAGCAGCTGATTATCAAGTTTTGCCACTGTATAATAGGTATTGCCAACCTTTCAGTTTCTGACAAGCATTTTACTTGTGCTGCACACTGTTCAGGTACTAATACAGTAAAAGAAACTAAGGTATTGGAAAGTTAAGCAGATGCTCAATGAAATGTCTAGGAAGCAACAAACTTGATATTTAACACTAATAAAACTCCAGAACTCAATATTAGCTATTGAACTAAATTGCTGTATAAAAAGTTTCATGTATGGCGATCAGAGCTGTGGCATAGTGGGTAAAGCTGCTGCCTGCAGTGCTGGCATCCCATATGGGGGCTGGTTTAAGTTCCAGCTGCTCCACTTCCTATCCAGCTCTCTGCTATGGCCTGGGAAAGCGGTAAAGGATGGCCCAAGTGCTTGGGCCCCTGCACCTACATAGAACCGGAAGAAGCTCCTGGCTCCTGGCTTCAGATCGGCGCAGCTCCAGCCATTGCGGCCATCTGGGGAGTGAACCAGAGGATGGAAGACCTTTTTCTCTCTGCCTTTCCTTTTCTCTCTGTGTAACTCTGACTTTCAAATAAATAAATAAATCTTTTAAAAAAGTTATATACATGAATAGGAAATGTAATTACTCTGATTCATTTATTTCACCTTCATTATATAGTATCACATACAAAGTGACATGTTGACTGTATATACAGTAGGTAAAATCAGAAATGATCATGAAAAGTATCTGTTAGTTATCAAGTAATATTTTAAAATTTACTTCATATATTTTAGCACATACAGCTCCAACTAGCATTATTCCTTTAAATATGGATGTCTTGCATAATTTTACATTAATATAAGAATTACAAAAATACTATTCAATTTTCTCTATTATTAATACCTGTAATTATTATGGGACATTTGCTACAATTAACCAGACACTATTAATATATTTGTAGTAAATAAAGTACATATTTTACTGAGGTTTCCTTACATTTTGCCTAATGATCTTCAGCTTTAAATCTCATTCAGGATATGAAATTACATTTTATTGTAACTTCTCTATTAGCTTCCTGTTTTTTTTTTTTGACAGGCAGAGTTAGACAGTGAGAGAGAGAGAGAGAGAAAGGTCTTCCTTCCATTGGTTCACCCCCCAAATGACCAAGAGCCAGGTGCTTCCTCCTGCCCTCCCACACGGGTGCAGGAGCCCAAGCATTTGGGCCATCCTCCACTGCCTTCCCGGACCACAGCAGAGAGTTGGACTGGAAGAGGAGCAACAGGAACTAGAACCCGGTTCCCATATGGGATGCCAGTGCTGCAGGTGGAGGATTAACCAAGTAAGCCACAGTGCTGTCCCCATCTATTAGCTTCTCTTGTAGGCAACAGTTCTTCAGACCGTACTGGATCATTAATGACTCTTGAAACAATTTTCAAGTGTATTGACCAGGCATTTCAGGATACCCTCTAAGGGGAGTTATTTGATGCTTTTTATACAATTAGCTTGAAGTTATGAGTTTTTTAGGGCTAAAGACCACACAAAAAATTTTGCTGAAGTTTTCATCACATTAATGTCTTATTAAGGGTAAATTCTATTGACAAGAGTTATGACACTGAAGTCATGTTTATCAGATTTCTGTACTGTAAAGTTGTTCTTTTAAACTGCTCTATCATACTCTTCCGAGGGATGTCAATATATGTGGCCCATACTTGAAGACTGGGTTATGGGAGTTACACTTCTCTTCCTTGAGGACTAAGACTTTATATAAATTATCTAGATATTTTAAATGTTCGTAGAATTGGGACTATTTCCTCATACTACCAATATTTTTCAAGCTAAAGTGTCAGTTACTTGCTTTTGGAAAATGAATTTAATATCTATTCAGTGAGAGTATTTATGAGCCATTCCAACATTTAGAGGATACAAAGCACAAAACATGAGGTTCACAAAGAGGAAAGAAATATAGACTACAGACATATGCATTACTTAGATTTATAGACATGCATAGGATCATCATACATTTATGTTTATTTAGCAACATTTGCAGATGCATTATTTCTATATATATACATATACATGAATAAATTAGACTAAAAGATGGTGAGATGAAAGTTACTAAAGTTTAAAACTTGAAAGAGTATTGAAGATCATTTTTTCACTTGATTTTTTGATAAGTAGCTAACAGAAACGTACTGTTGTATTTGTGAGTGATAACAGGGTCATCAAAACAGTGGCATTAAAAGGCAAAATTTTGAAAGTTTTATATAACTTTAAAACAAACCCAAATCTTAAATTATTGCTAAGTGAATATATCCATGTTATTATCAGGTGAAGAAACCGTACATTTGCATCACCATAGGAACTTTTTATGATCCTATTCAATTACTACTCCCAGAAGGCAAATACTAGCTTGACTTCTAAGAGAATACATTATTATTTTCTTATTTATTGAAACATAATTTAGTTTATTCATAAAATTATGTGTGTGTTTCAGTCAGAAAATAATCACTAATGAATGGTAACAGTATATTTTGTGTAAATATTCTTCCCTAGATTTTCTAGTTCAAAAGAACTTGGTCCCAATTTCCATTTATTACACTATAGAAATTATCATATCTAAAAATGCAAGACAAAAGATTCTGTTGGTTTTTGTTAAAATTATGCCTTTGTTATTTCTACCTTCTTTAGAAGAGCTATGCCTAGATGCTTCAAACTTTATGCACTAATTTTAAAAAAGTGATTTTCCTGAGAACACTTAGAGTCTATATATTTTAAATATCCTTGAAGAAATACAGAATATACATATATTTTATGTATCAGATAAAATAATTCTATCAAAAAATTCCATGTAAGTGGGATACTTGTAATTCTGTCCCTCAAAAGATGAGAGATGATATGAAATCCAGAATTTATACCAGACTATGAAGTTAAAACTACAAATAACCTTTTCCTGAAGAAGGGAGGTTAACATACCAAAAAGGACACTTTTCAAATTCAAATTCAAGACAGCTTCCAAGATGGCAGAGAAAGGAGGGAGCTTACTGATCTAGTCTAGAAGATAGTTTAAAAAAAAGTGGAGAGCACAATCTCAGAGAAGAGTTAGAGAGAAAATGGCAGAGGAAACTTGATACAAATAAGAGGGACATAGTGGATTTTGTGGAGGGCATGAAAGGCCACAACTCCAACAACCGAGAGCCTACACACCAGCATTGGAGAGTGAGGTGAGACCAGACTGCAGCCGCCCAAGCCACTGGCGATAAAGCTGCTAAAAGAGACAAAGAAGGGCACTATGTAATGATTAAGGGATCAATTCACCAAGAAGATGCAACTATTATAAATGATTTTGCACAACATCACAGGGTACCTAGCTATTTAAAAGAAATGTTAAGGGATTTAAAGGTAGACATAGCTCCAATACAATTATAAGGGGGACTTCAATACCCCACTTTCTGCAATGGACATATAGACCAGACAGAAAATCAGGAAAGAAACAGCAGAGTTAATTGACATAATAGACCAAAGGGACCTAACAGATTTCCGCAGAACTTTTCATCCTACAGTTGTAGAATACACATTCTTCTGACCAGTTCAAAGAACTTTCTGTAGGATTGGCTACATGCTAGGCTGTAAAGCAAGTCTCAGCAAATTAAAAAAGAAATCAAAATCATACCATGTATCTACTTGGACTTCAATGGAATGAAACTGGAAATCAGACTCAGGAATCCCTACAACATATGCAAACACATGGAGACTGAAGGACATACTTCTGAATGAACAGTGGGTCATAGAAGAAACTAAAAGAGAAATAAGAAACTTTCTGGAAACAAATGAAGATGACAACACAGCATATCAAAACTTACAGGGTATAGCAAAGCAGTGTTAAGAAGAAAGTTTATAGCAATTGCTGCCTACATCAAGAAATTGGAAAGGTACCAAATAAATCAGCTGTCAATGTATATGAAAGATCTAGAAAAACAACAGCAAACCAAACCCAAAACTAATAGGAGAAAAGAAATAATTAAAATTAGAGAAGAAATCAACAAAATTGAATCAAAACAATACAAAAAAACAGCAAAATGAAGAGCTGCTTTTTTTTTTTTTTTTTGGAAAAAATAAAAAAAGAGAGACACCATTGGCCCAACTAACCAAAGAAAGGTGAGAGAAGACAAAATCATACAATTAGAGATGAAAAAAGGAAATGTAACAACAGACGCAAAAGAAATAAAAATGACTTACCAGAATTTACTACAAAGAGCAGTATACCAACAAACTGGGAAACCTAGAAGAAATGGATAGATTCAGGGGCTGGTGCTGTGGCACAGAAGGTTAAAGCCCTGGCCCAAGTTTCCAGCATCCCATATGGGCGCTGGTTCTAGTCCCGGCTTCTCCTCTTCCAATCCAGCTCTCTGCTATGGCCTGTGATAGCAGTAAAGATGCCCCAAGCTCCTGGGCCCCTGCACTCAAGTGGGAGACCTGGAAGAAGCTCCTGGCTCCTGGATTCGGATTGGTGCAGCTCCAGCCATTGCAGCCATCTGGGGAGTGAACCAGCGGATGGAAGACCTCTCTCTCTATAATTCTGTCTTTCAAATAAATTTTAAAAATATACAAAATAGAAAGAAATGGATAGATCCTGGACACATACAACCTACCTTAATTGAGCCATGAAGACATAGAAAACCTAAACAGCCCCATAACCAAGATGCAAGTTGAATCAGTAATAAAGACCCTCCCAACAAAGAAAAGCCTGGGAACAGATGGCTTCACTGCTAACTTCTATCAGAAATTTAAAGAAGAACTAATTCCAATTCTTCTTGAGTTATTCAGATAATTAAAAGGGAGAGATATCTCCCAAATCCTTTCTATGAAACCTGTCACCTTAACTCAAAATTTGAAAAGAAGCAACCGAGAAAGAGAATGACAGACCAATTTATGCAATGAACATAGATGTAAAAATCCTCAACAAAATTATAACTAATTGAATCTAACAGAACATCAGAAAGATCATCCATCCAGACCAAGTGGAAATTTTCCCTTTTTGTAAGGATGGTTCAATATATACAAATCAATCAGTGATAGATCACATTAACAAACTGAAGAACAAAAACCATGATTATCTCAATAGATGCTCAGAAAGCATTTGATAAAATTCAACACTCTTTCATGATGAAAACTAAGCAAATTGGGTATAGATGGAACATTCTTCAACACAATCAAGGCAATTTATGACAAACCTATGGCTAGTGTCCTATTGAATGGGGAAAAAGTCAGAAGCATTCCCACTGATATCTGGTACCAAACAAGGATCCCCACTCTCACCATTGATATTCAATATAGACCTGGGAGTTTTATTAAGAGCCATTAGGCAAGAAAAAGAAATCAAAGGGATATATATTGGGAAGGAGGAAATAAAATTATCTCTATTTGCAGATGATATGATTCAATATATAGGAGATCCAAAAGACTCCACCAAGGGACATTTGGAAATCATCGAAGAGTTTGGTAAATTATCAGGATATAAAATCAACAAACCAACATCAAAAGTCTTTTATACGCAGATAATGTCAATGCTGAGATTGAGCTTCTAAGATCAATCCCATTCACAATAGCTACAAAAAATAATTTGGAATAAATTTAACCAAGGATGTCAAAGATCTCTACAATGCAAAATATAAAACGTTAAAGAAAGTAATAGAAGAAGATGCAAAAAATATGGAAAAATCTTCCATGTTCATGGATTAAAAGAATAAATATCATCAAAATGTCCATTATTCCAAAAGAAATTTATAGATTCAATGTGATAACAATCAAAATACCAACGATATTGTTCTCAGGTATAGAAAAAATAATGCTGAAATTCATATGGAAACACAGGAGAACTCTAATAGCTAAAGGAAGGGTGCTAGTATGGATGGGAGGGTGTGCATGGTGGGAAGAATAAATATATTTCTAAAGTTGTACTTCTAAAATTTGTATTCCTTAAAAAATAAATAAGTCAATTAATTAAAAAAATTCAAATTCAAACACAGGGTTATGAACCTATGAAAAGAGAATCAAATGGTTGAAATTCATGCAGCACAGTCCAGGTAACAAACCTGGAAAAAGGTGGAAGGTAAATATTGAATAACCCAAGAAGTCAAAAGAAGAGTCGTAGACACAGTTGATAAATCTTTATCACCCAAGTCACATATAATTCTTACAAGCTGCATGCCCTCCCAGCATTATATGCTGCAGGTGAAATGTTATGCCTGGGTTTTGGTTACCATAGCTCTCTCCATTCGATTGTTTGTCAGATGTTGAGCTATTTCAAGTGCTGTGCCTACAAGAAGACCAGAGACACAACATTAAAATATATTCAAAGATTCTCAAGCTTTTGCATGTTCTATTAGTTACCAAAGATCAGTGAGAACATACGTATTTTTCTTTCCAGGACTGGGTTATTTCACTAAGTATATTTTTCAATTGTATCCATTTTGTTGCAAATGACAGGATTTCATTTGCTAAACAACTCTGTAGTATTCCATGGTGTATATATCCCATGATTTTTTCATCCAGTCTTCAGTTGACAGACATTTGTGTTGATTCTATGTCATAGCTATTGTGAATGGGGGAACAGATAACACTTTCACGTGCTTATTTCATTTCCTTTGGATAAATTCCCAGGAATGGGAAGTCTTGGTCATATGGTAAGTCTATATTCAGTTTTCTGAGGTATTTCCACACTATCTTCCACAGTGGCCATACTAGTTTACATTCCCACCAACAGTGGATTAGGGTACCTTTTTTCCCCACATCCTTGTCAGCATTTGTTGTTTATTGATTTCTGTATGAAAGCCATTCTAAATGGGGTAAAGTGAAACCTCATTGTGGTTTTGATTTATGTTTCCCTGATGGCTAGAGATCCTGTGCATCCTTTAATTGGTCCTTTGGCCATTTGGTTTTCCTCTTGAAAAGTGCCTGATTAAGCCCTTTGCCCATTTCTTAACTATGTTGTTTGTTTTGTTGTTGTTGAGTTTCCTAATCTCTTTATATATTCTGGTTATTAATCCTTTATCAATTGCATTGTTTCAAATATTTTCACTCAATCTGAAAATCTTCACTATTCTGAGTGTTTCTTTGGCAGTGCAGAAGCTTCTCAAATTGAGGTAACCATATATGTCAATTTTGACTTTACTTGCCTGAGCCTTTTGGGACTTTTCCAAGAACTCTTTGCCTATGCAATGTCTTGCAGGATTTCCCCAGTGTTTTCTAATAATTTGATGATGTTGTGCCATGGATTTATGTCTTTGATCCATTAGGAGTGGATTTTTGTGTAAGATGTAAGGCAGGAGTCTTTCTTCATACTTCTGCAAGTAGAAATTCAGTTTTCACAGAACCATTTGTTGAAGACATTGTCTTTGATCCAGAGATTGATTTTAGCACCTTTGTCAAACATGTTGGTTATAGATGCATGGGCTGATTTCTAGAATTTCTTTTCTGCTTCATTGGTCTATCCATCTGTTTTTGTGTCAGACCCAGACTGTTTTGATTATAATTGCTGATTTCTATTTTGATTTCTTCTATGACCCACTGTTCATTTTGGAGCATGTTGTTCAGTCTCCATATGTTTGCATATGTTTTAGAGATTTTTGATTTGTTGATTGTTAGCTTCATTCATTTGTGGTCAGAAAGATGCATGGCATGATTTCATTTTTTGAATTTGCTGAGACAGCTTTATGGTGCAGCATGTGTTCTACCCTAGAGAAAGTTCCATGCACTGGTGAGAAGAATGTGTATTCTGCTACTTCAGGATGAAAAATTCTGCAGATATTCATTATGTCCATTTGGTCTATAGTGTTGATTAAATCTGTGTTTCCTAGCTGATTTTCTGTCTGATTGATCTTTCCATTGCTGAAAGTAGGGTATCAAAGACCCCATTACTATTGTATTGGAGTCTTTGTCTGCCATTAGATCCATAAACATTTATTTTAAATAGCCAGGTGCCCTGTGATTAGGTGCATATATGTTAATTATAGTCATACCTTCCTGTTGAGTTGATCCCTTAATCATTACAAAGTGCACTTCCTTGTCTCTTTTAACAGATTTTGTGTTAAAGTCTAATTGTCTGATACTAGGATGGTTATACCAGCTCTTTTTTTTTTTTTTTTTGGTTTTTATTAGCATGAAATATTTTATACATCCTTTTACTACCAGTCTGCGTGTATTTTGTGATGTGATGTTTTCTTGTAGGTAACAAATAGATGGATCTTATTTTATTATCCATTCAGCCATCTACATTCAAGGTGACTATCAATAAGTAATGACTTGGAGCCGGCACCTTGGCTCACTTGGTTAATCCTCTGCCTGCGGTGCCAGCATCCCATATGGGCGCCAGGTTCTAGTCCTGGTTGCTCCTCTTCCAGTCCAGCTCTCTGCTGTGGCCCAGGAGGGCAGTGGAGGATGGCCCAAGTGGTTGGGCCCCTGCACACTCCTGGAAGACCAGGAAGAAGAACCTGGCTTCTGACTCCTGTCTTCGGATTGGTGCAGCGCCAGCCGTAACGGCCATTTGGGAAGGGAACCAATGGAAGGAAGACCTTTCTCTCTGTCTCTCTCTCTCTCTGTCTATAACTCTATGTGTCAAATAAATAAATAAATTATAAAAAAATAAGTAATGACTAAGAGGCCAGCGCTATGGCACATGGGTTAAAGTCCTAGCCTGAAGTGCCGGAATTCCATTCTGCTGTGGACTGGGAAAACAGTGAAAGATCGCCCAAATCCCTGGGTCCCTGCACCCACGTGGGAGACCTGGAGGAGGCTCCTGGCTCCTGGCTTCGGATTGGCTCAGCTCCAGCCATTGTGGCCACCTGGGGAGTGGATCAGTGGATGGAAGACCTCTCTGTCTACTTTTCTGTTTAACTCTGTCTTTCAAGTAAATAAAATAAATCTTTAAAAAAATAAGTAATGACTTCGCCCTGCCATTTTCCCATAAATATTCTTGTTGTTTAATTTGGATTTCCTTTGTAATTTTTTGGCAGGATTTTCTGCTTTCACTTCTTTCATAGTGATGACCATGTTTCTGTGTTTCTTAAACATCTTTTCTCAGGCTGGACAAGTGGTGACAAATTCTTTCAATTTCTGTTTGTTATGGAGGGTCTTTATTTAACCTTCATTCATAAATGAGAGTTTTGTCAAGTAAAGTATTCTGGGCTGACATGTTCTTTTCTCTTAAGACTTGGAATATGTCACATAATTCTCTCCTAGCCTGTAGTGTTTATGATGAGAAGCCAGCTGTGAGTCTAACTGATGATCTTCTGAAAGTAATCTGGCATTTTTCATACACACTTTAGAATATTTTCTTTATATTTTATTTTGGAGTTTTATTATAGTGTGTTTTCATGAAGATTTTTTCTTCTTGTCTATTAGGAGTTCTATGTGCTTCCTGTAGTTGGATATCCCTTTCTTTTTTCCAAATTGGGAAAATTTTCAAAAGCAAAAAAAAGAGAGAGAGAGGGGAGATTTATCATGCTCAACTTGGGTGTCATCTTCAACACCCAATTTACTCGGAGCACTGAACAAAGCTCAAAGGCCACATCTAGCACAAGTATCTGGGTATTCATGAAAAAGCAGACATTCTATTAAGCCACAGAGGCATAGTCCAAAGTTAAATGCCATCACAGAGGGAAAAAACAGAACAAGTATCTCCAAAAAACCCTAAAAATAAATGCAGAAATTTAAGATGCAAGAATAAGGAAAACAACATGATGCCCCCAAAGGAAAACAAGTGTGGATACATCCTGTGAGGCCCACACTGCTGGGATGGTAGGGTGATGCCATTCTTCAACAAGAAGCACCAGAGACAAGTTTCAGTGAACATGTCCCTTAATTAACAATCAGGCACAAGCTTTTATGGGGCAGGAAAAGGGGGTGTAGCTATTCAGGGCAAAACTAATTCTACAGGATAAAGCTGATACTGGTGCTTCTACGCTTCTCCTATCAGCTTTACATCACATAGCTGTTACATAAAATTATGTAACCTTCAGAGTAGTCTTATGAGTCTGAGCCACACATGAGATCTGTTTACCTGGTTGACAATTTCAAGGCCCTTCAACAGGAAGTAGGGGTGGGGGAAATTAGCCTAGGGCTTCTGCCACCTACCAGAAGTCAGGTCATATTTGGTTCAGTGTGCTGAACTCCTGACCAGGGTCCCAGGAGGCATGGTGTACCATGTCCTGTTAACCTCCTGCATGGGCTAGGAATGCGGTCTCACAGCCAGGCAGAGGATCACTCATACACAAGAACACTTCAATACAAGTATGTGAAGATGAAGAGTTTGAAGAAATGGAATTCAAAAAATTGATTTTAGGATTATTTAAAAGTAATCAGAAACAAATACTATAATTAAAGAAATCCATACATGACATGAATTGAAACATTTTCCTATGAATTGAAGATTTTAAAGAGAAATCAAAATAAAATATTGGAAATGAAGAATAAAATAGATTAGATAAAATGTGTTGGAAAGCCTCATTGAGGAAGAAGAAAACTATATGTTCTCCCTGATCGGCGACAATTAACTGAGCGCCAAAGGGGACACCTGTTGAAGTGAAATGGACACTATGAGAAACAGTGACTTGATCAGCTCTTGTCCTGACAGTTGATGTACAATGTAATACTTTATCCATTTTAGTATTTTCTCTTTGTTTTGTTCTAGTACTATTGGTTGAACTCTGTAATTAACACACAGTTATTCTTAAGTGTTTAAATTTTAACTGAATAGTGATCCTGTTAAATATAAGAGTGGGAATAAGAGAGGGAGGAGATGTACAATTTGGGACATGCTCAATCGGACTTGCCCCAAATGGTAGAGTTAGAAACATACCAGGGGATTCCAATTCAATCCCATCAAGGTGGCATGTACCAATGCCATCTCACTAGTCCAAGTGATCAATTTCAGTTCACAATTGATCACACGAATAGGTCTAAGAGTCAAAGGATCACACAAACAAGACTAGTGTCTGCTAATACTAGCTGATAGAATCAAAAAAGAAGAGAACGATCCATCATGGGAAGTGGGATACACAGTAGACTCAGAATGGCAGATGTCCTGAATAGCACTCTGGTCTCAGAATCAGCCCTTAAGGCATGCGGATCTGGCTGAAGAGCCCATGAGAGTATTTTAGGCATGGAAAGCCAAGACACCCTGGAAAAAAAAAAAAAAGGAAGACCTAAATGGAAGATCTCTGCGAGTGAGATCCCAGTGGAAAGAACGGGGCCATCAAAGAAGGAGGTAACTTTCTCTGAAGGGAGGAGAGAACTTCCACTTTGACTATGACCTTGTCTAAATAAGTTCGAAGTCGGTGAACTCAAAAGGCTTCCATAGCCTAGGTAACTCATGACTAGAGCCTAGGGAGATTACTGACGCCATAAATAAGAGTGTCAAATTGTTAAGTCAACAACAGGAGTCACTGTGTACTTACTTGCCATGTGGGATCTGTCCTTAGTGTGTTGTCCAATGTGAAGTAATGCTATAACTAGTATTGAAACAGTATTTTCCACTTTGTGTTTCTCTGTGGGTGTAAACTGATTAAATCTTTACTTAATATATACTGAATTGATCTTTTGTATATAAAGATAATTGAAAATGAAAAAAATAATATATTAGTTAGAAGAGAACTATGATCAACAACAGATGATGGAGAGGATGTGGGGAAAAAGGGACACTAACCCACTGTTGGTGGGAATGCAAACTGGTAAAGCCACTATGGAAGTCAGTTTGGAGATTCCTCAGAAACCTGAAGATAACCCTACCATAGAACCCAGCCATACCACTCCTTGGAACTTACCCAAAGGAAATTCAATTGGCAAACAAAAAAGCGGTCTGCACCTTAATGTTTATTGCAGCCCAATTCACAATAGCTAAGGCCTGGAATCAACCTAAATGCCCATCAATGGTAGACTGGATAAAGAAATTATGGGATATGTACTCTACAGAATACTATACAGCAGTCAAAAACAATGCAATCCGGTCATTTGCAACAAAATGGAGGAATCTGGAAAACATCATGCTGACTGAATTAAGCCAGTCCCAAAGGGACAAATATCATATGTTCTCCCTGATCGGTGACAACTAACTGAGCACCAAAAAGGAAACCTGTTAAAGTGAAATGGACACTACGAGAAACGGTGACTTGATCAGCCCTTGTCCTGACTGTTGATGAACAACTTAATATGTTATCCCTCTTAGTATTTTTTTTGTTTGTTCTACTTAATACTATTGGTTGAATTCTGTAATTAATACACAATTATTCTTAAGTGTTGAAACTTAACTGAAAAGTGATCCCTGTTAAATATAAGAGTGGGAATAAGAGAGGGAAGAGATGTGCAGTTCAGGACATGCTCAAGCTGACTTGCCCCAAACGGTAGAGTTAGAAACATACCAGGGGATTCCAATTCAATCCCATCAAGGTGTCATGTACCAATGCCATCTCACTAGTCAAAGTGGTCAATTTCTGTTCACAATTGATCATAATGATAGGACTAAGAGCAAAAGGGATCACACAAACAAGACTAGTGTCTGCTAATACTAACCAATAGAATAAAAAAGGGAGAGAACGATCCAACATGGGAAGTAGCCACAGTGTTTTCACAGTCTGTCCCAGCACACAAGGCTTCCATAGTCATGATTGCCCAGACCCTGTCAATTCTTCTGGCCAGAATCAGTCATCTCCTCTTGGCTGGTTGCTGGGAACGTGGATACAAGCTGGTGCAGGTGTTACATTTGCCTAAAATGGAGCCCACCATCTCTCAGCTAGTTACAGGATGCTTGTGCTGGGTGGTCATGGAGACTGAAATGTTCCCCCTTTTTCTTGCTTTTTTTTTCTCCTAGGTTAGCTGGTACACTGTATCCCCTTCTCCCTGGGCTCCAAGCTATTCCCACAGCTTTATTTCCAGTGTCTTGGGCTGCTGCAGTCTTGCCTCATCTCACTCTTCAAGCTGGTGCTGAGGCGCTTGGATGTTGGGGTCCTGAGTTGTGCCTGTCTACACCCTCTATGTAGATCTACAGTGTCCTTCTAATTTGCATGGAGTTTCCTCCAGTTTTCTCCCTAACTCTTCCCTGGGATTTTACTCTCTACACTTTAAAAAAAAAAGAGTAGTAAGATCCCTCCCCATTCCACCATCTTGGAATCTCTCCTTATACATTACATAAATTGAATTATATATTATATACTATTGTTATGTGAAATCTCTTTTGCTCAATATCTCATTTGTGAATTTCTACTATTTTGTTGAGTTTATAGGAATTTTAGTATAATTGATTTATGGCACTTTATTTGGAAATACACCACAATTTTTCTGTTCCTTTTTTTATGCAATATTTGGCATATTCCAGTATTGGCATACTATGAACTGCTGCTATTAATAATGTTTATCTTCAGGTGAATTTATGTAAGAATGTCTGTTGCATATAAATCTAGGAGTTGAATTTTTTAGTCATAGGATAAACATATATTCGCCTTTAGAAGATATTACAAGTTTTCCCAGTAAATGTACCAATTTATGCTCACAGCAATGAGTGAGAATGTGTTCTTGTTGTTCCTAATTCACACTAAGAATTTAGGGGAAGTCTTTTTTACTTTAGCCTTTCTTATTGATGTATCAGGGTGAAGCATCATTTTGTTTCATATTTCCCTAATAGTAAGTAAACTTTAATATTTTTCATAAATCTGCTGACTACTTGGATGTCATCTTTTGTAAAGCAACTATTTATGTTTTTTGTCCAATTTCTTAAAATGCTTCCCTTTTCATATCAATTTATGATAGTTCATTTTATGATTTCAATGGTAGTCCTTTGTTATATATATTGCATATAACTTTTCCCAGTGTGTAGATTGCACTTGAAACTTTTGACCTTGACTTTTAATGAAAAGCCTTGAATCTGTATAGATGCTCACAAACATGCACTCATTTCCTCTATTTTAGTGTGTCTGTGCCCATGTGAAAAGTCTTTACCTATGTGCAGATCTACATTTTCTTCTAAAATTCTTATTGCTTACATTTTATACTTAAAAACTACAAGCTATCTGGAATTGATTTTACTTAGTCTGTGAAATAACAGTCATTTTTTTTCTCTTATTGAAAGCTTTGCATCATTTTTTAAAACAATGACAGTCTTTTCAAGGTCACTGAAGCAGTCATGCATATATTAATATTTTTCCTTTATCTGTTTGTCCTCATGCCAATTCCACCCAACCCTAAGCTATAAACTTTTATTCTAATAAAGGCAGTATGGACCTGATATTTTGTAGTTGAATACTCTAAAGTGTACAACTTCAGCATTGCGTTAGCTATTACTTACAGAATACCCATTATTTATTTGGAAATTGTGTTTTGTCCTCTTTCTCGCTTTTTCTCTCTTTCTCATTTCATTACATCTGTCACTCTATACACACAGATACACATGCATACACATTTTGTTATTTGTAAGTATATATTCATACACACTCTTAGTTAAGAACTTTTGGTTCAACATTGTGATGTAGCAGGTTAAGTCTTCTCCTGCAATACCAGCGTCACATATGGGCTCTGGTTTGAGTCCCAGTTGTCCACCTCCAATGAACTCCCTGCTAATGAGCCTGGAGAAGCAGCAGAGGATGGCATAAGTGCTTTAGCCCCTGCATCCACATGAGAGATTTGGTAGAAATTCCTGACTCCTGGCTTCTGATCAACTCATCCCTGGCCATTGCAGCCATTAGGCTAACAACTCAGCAAATGGAAGCTCTCTCTCTCTCTCTTTCTCTCTCTCTCACACACACACATACTCTCCCCCTCAACATCCTGTCTGTCTGTAACTCTGCCATTCAAATAAATAAATAAATCTTTAAAAAAAATCTGTCTATTGCAAAAAAATAAGCTTTACATATCATTTATAAGCTTTATCCCTATGTTTTGTTGTTTTCTGATGTAATCATAAATATTTTTATCGTTTAATAAATTTTATTTCCTAATTGTTGTTATTTGTATATAGGCACACAAAAAGTATATGGAATAAAAGGAATAAAAGATAAATTATTTGGTGAAAAACTTTTTGAAATTCTTTTTTTTTTTTTTTGACAGGCAGAGTGGACAGTGAGAAAGAGAGAGACAGAGAGAAAGGTCTTCATTTTCCGTTGGTTCACCCCCAAATGGCTGCTGCAGCCAGTGCACTGCGCTGATCCGAAGGCAGGAGCCAAGTGCTTCTCCTGGTCTCCCATGGAGTGCAGGGCCCAAGCACTTGGGCCATCTTCCACTGAACTTCCGGGCAGTTCACCCTCCAATGGCCGCTGTGGCCAGCGCGCTGTGGCTGGCTCACCATGCTGACCCGAAGCCAGGAGCCAGGTGCTTCTCCTGGTCTCCCATGCGGGTGCAGGGCCCAAGCACTTGGGCCATCCTCTACTGCACTCCCGGGCCACAGCAGAGAGCTGGACTGGAAGAGGAGCAACCGGGAGAGAACTGGTGCCTTGACCGGGACTAGAACCTGGAGTGTCGGCACCGCAGATGGAGGATTAGCCTACTGATTTGCAGCACTGGCCTGAAATTCATTCATTTTTATAACATATATTTCCATAATGCTTCTGAAGAACTGTCATAGAAATAAATTCAGTAACATACTAGGTTGAATGGCATAATTATTAAACGCCAATTTATGAATCTATATAATATTAATATTGTTATTAAACATAAGTATTCACTTCAAATGTAGACATATGTGTATATACTTAGATATACATATTAGTTTAGTAATTGGTTTCCTGATCGTTTTGGATTTCCTATTTTTATCAGATTGTCAAAGAATATGACAACTCTAGTGTTCTAATTTATCTGCTTTTTGTTCTTTTTTCTTTCCTTATTACATAAACTAGACTCTTCATGTAATTCTTTTAAAAGAGTTATTTATTTATTTGAAAGGCAGAGTTACAGAAAAGCAGAGGCAGAGCCAGAGAGAGAGAGAGGTCTTCCATCCACTGGTTCACTTTCCAATTGGCTGCAACAGCTATACAGCTGTAGCTGTATGCTGATCTGAGACCAAGAGCCAGGAGATTCTTCTGGGTCTCCAACACAGGTGGAGGGGTCAAATATTTGGGCTATCTTCTACTGTTTTCCCTGGCTATAACAGAAAGCTGGATTGGAAGTGGAGCAGGCAGGTCTCTAACTGGAGCCCATATGGGATGCTGGCACTGCAGGCAGTGGCTTTACCCTATACACCACAGCATCAGCCCTTAGTGAAATTTTTAAGGACCACTGCATTTACTATTGTGTCCTATAAATGTTTGACCACATGCATGAAAAAGAGTGGAGTCAACTAATGATACAAAAGACAATTTGGAGTTTCTTATTTCTTGTACTGTTAAAAATATTGTGCACTTTTCAAAATAACATTTCAATGTGAAATAGCTCTAAAATTACCACAGGATCTTTGTATTCTCTTTACACACACACACACACACACACACATATACACACATGTACTTGATATCCTCTCTTTCTTATTTGTACATGATCATTAATGATGTTTTTGGCATTTCAGTTGTGCTTTAACTCCTCAGACAGGAAATATATCTTATTTTCTTGTGTATTAATTGGCTTATAGACCTAGACTGTTTTCGATAACAAGAATTCTTTTATTCTTTGATTTGGAAAAAATATGTTACATACACTGTCAGTCTGTGTAATAGCATTTTATAGCAGATAGGCGTTCAAAAATTGTTTGCAAAACCATTTCACATATTCTCTTACTAGAATCTCACAATTTTTGAGGTTTTTCAGAAGCTTCAGCATTTGTATAAAAACATAATATACATATGATTTCATGTAATTGCCTCTAAATCATTGTACTTTATTACCAGTTTGTGGGACTGATTGATACAGTAATAAAACAGGATATTTGACCACCTCCTGTGTACTTGGCATTGTGCCAACCAGCATAGATTAAAGAGATTTGGGGAGACCATAATCCAAGGGTTCAGGTCATTTTGATTGCTAAATTGAGGATAGAAACTACAATTCCCACTTGGTAGCAGAAAGAGAATCCCATGTTCTAAAATTCCCTTCACAGAGATTTTTATCCAGATGGTTTTATCTTAACCTTATGCCTCAGTGCATCTGGAAGAAAACAACGTATGGCATCATATATATGGATTATTGAAAGTGCTTCTTAGTTTAGGTGTCTGCTCTGGAAGCTAACCCTACAAACTCAATAGAACAGTATTCTTAAATTCAGATCTACATTTCACAAACATGAAAGAGATGACTTTTCTGTTCAAAGCTTCCAGCCTTTTCCCACACCACACCTCACTGAATGGAATGTCCCTCTGCCTACTTCTGGGAAAACAAACAGAAATCAAAAAGAGTCTTTCAAAATTGCCACTATAAATAGAAACCACCTCATCAACCCAGTGATTCCTGGGATACACACAATTCCTGCACATATATCTCTGATTATGGAAATATTTATAACAAATCTCAAAATTTGATTATCAGTTCTCTTCTTCCCACTTGCAATAAAAATGTCATGATCTTCTAAATAATCAAGTAATTCCTTAGGCTTTTTCATCATTAATTTTATTATTAAGAATCTGAGGGGCAGATGTTGTAATGGCACCGATTAAGCTGTGGCTTGGGTTATGCACATCACATATCCCAGTGCCTAACTGAGTCCTGCCTTTGTAGGACTGATAGTGTGCCTGAGAATCACAGTTGGTGGCCTAAATATGTGGTTTCCTACCACTCATGATGGTTGTTCTTGGCTCTTGGCTCAGCCTGTCATAGCTCTGGTTGTTGGAGGCATTTGGGGAGTAAAACAATGTATAGAAGACTGATTCTCTGTCAGTCCTCTACTCTTTCAAATAAATCAATATATTAAATATGACTAATATATTAAATATATATTCAATATATATATTCAATATATAGTCAATATATTAAATATTGACTAAGATATGTCCTACTACTAAAATACATCTACCTACCAGATTATAATAAATCTTAAAATATCTAATCCAAATTATCCTTCAAGAGGCAACTAATTAAACTGTAATTTTACCTCCATGAAGACTTAAACTGTATTTTGCTTACTTGCTTGTTTAAATTTCTGCAATGGTTAATCTCCCCTTGATCGCAGTCCATGTATGTGTTAAAAATTCTATAAGGCCATCTTTTACATGTTTTATAATCCTTTTCCTATTTACCAAAAGTGCTCTATAAATCCACTGATAAGTTAAAATCTGTCTATTCATAAAGAGTTGTGTCCAAATCTGCTGGGAATTGGTGGCAAATAGAAAATCTTATTAAGGTTCATGGTAGTGTTTCTTACGCTTCTATCTCTTCCAGAATAAATTGGGAAGTTTTAAAATACCCATCTTCTAACCAGAAGTTTTGCATTCAGTATGTTTGAAAGATGTCATGAGTTTCACGATTCTTTTTGTGCTGCACGGAGACTTCTCCTCTGTAGTCATAGCTGACACCTGCTGTTTTACAGGATAAGAATAAATACGTCACCTGTTAATAATAACTTTCTTCATATTAGTAAAGGTACATGCAAAATTGTTATAATTTTTAAAAGAACAGCTTGAAAACAATATGGACCATAAAAATCATCTTTAGTGTTAATAATGAAAAATTAATTATAAAAGCATGATGATATAAGGTGCTCGTATTCATCAAAGCTGCTCAATTATGATAGTTCAAAGGGTATAATGAAGAAAGTTTTATTCTCCTATGCTGAGAAAAATATAGAAATAAAATCAACACTTGTTGATTTATTGATTTAACATCAATTTTAGATTATCTTTGCTAATATTATAATTTCCTAAAAATGTTTTAAATCCTTAACATGGAATGAAAGGGAAAATTTTTCAAACCAACAAACAATTTCCTATACTGTAGGTTTTTGTTTTGGAGAAGAGATGGATATAAGAATAATAATGTATGTTTTTAAACATGAAAACTAATAAATGTTTATGTGAGGAGTCAGACTGGATAATAAGCAGCGAGGTTGGTCCCAGTGGAAATTGAGGGTCCAAAATGCTTGCTTCCCCAAAAAGTTATCTTTAGCAAGGTCAACGTTGCCTGCCCCACTCCTTGGGAGCTTCCAGTTTTATCATGAGAATAGCTAAATGTGGCAATTCCATCCTTGTGAGCTCAAAGTTTACTGTAAAAACAAGTTGCCTATCCCACCCCTGGGCAAATAAGATTACAGATCACGTCTTTTGATGGGTTTTGTCCTCCCCTTGTAACTGAATGGCAAGCTGATTGTCAAGTTTTTTTTTCTACCTGTAAATTGTGTTTAAAAACCCACTACACTACTGTGAGCCCCTTGGGTTTGGCCTCGTTTGGAGCACCCTCCTGGCTGCTCTGCTGGGAGGTATCTAACTTAAATAGAGCTTGCTTTTTAAATGCATATTGCCTTTCTCTCTTTCTCTCTGCCTTGTCCACTTGGCAATTCTTCCACATGAGACAAAGAACTGAGGTAATCTTTTTTTTAAAGATTTATTTATTTGTTTATTTGAAAGGCACAGTTACAGAAACACAGAGGCAGAGAGAGAGACAGAGAGAGAGGTCTTCCATCTGCTGGTTCACTTCCCAAAAATGGCTGCAATGGCCAAAGCTTTGCCATTCCAAAGCCAGGAGACAGGAGCTTCTTCTTGTGGGTCTCCCATGTAGGTGCCGGGACCCAAGGACTAGGGCATCTTCTGCTTTCCCAGGCCATAGCAGAGAGCTGGATGGGAAGTGGAGCAGCCAGAACTCAAACCAGTACCCATATGGGATGCCAGCACTGCAGGAGGTGGCTTTACCCACTAAGCCATAGCACAGACCCCTGAGGTAATCTTTTCTCTGCCACTGTTTCACCTGAAACATTTATAGATTGGTTAACCTGTGTAAAATGGAAGTTAGATTAACCACTGAAAATTATAGATAAGTTACTTTCTCATCTATTTGATTTCATTATGCTATAAATTTTAAAATTTTTTTTGAAAATACAGAAAAATCAAATTACCGAAATATTTTCTAGAATAAGGGCCTTTGTTCATATTACTATGATGAAATTAAAATGAATTATATAATCATATTATTACTAAGGAGACTGAGGGCACCCACAGTTATGTATCTAGACAGCATTACTGGTCTTTTTTTTATTTATTTGTTATTTGAGAGGTAGACAGAGAGAGAGAGAGAGAGAGAGAGAGAGAGAGAGAAGGAGAGAAAGGTCTTCCATCTACTGATTCACTCCCCAAATGGCTGCACAGGTTGGAGCTGGGCTAATCCAAAGCCAGGAGCTAGGGGTTTCCTCTGGGTCTCCCACATGGATGCAGGGGTCCAAGCACTTGTGCCATATTCCTCTGCTTTCCCAGGCCATCAGCAGAGAGCTAGATCAGAAGCAAAGCATCTGGGACAAGAACTGGTGCCCTTATGTGATACCAGCACTGTAGGCAGAGAAAGCCTACTACACCACAGAACCGGGCTCCATTTGTCTTTTTTTTAAACTTAGAAGAATGTTCAATTCTCAGAATACTTCTCTTGTTATTAATGAGCATTTTTTATTTAAAACAATTTTGTCTTTCTTCTGTTTGAACAAGTATTTGTGGCTTTCTAATCATAAACACATTTAATATCATCAAATTTAAAATAATTACTGGAAATTTTCACAAAAATATGCAATAGCTTTCCATGGAAAGAACTGTCATTTATATTCCCTAACACTTCAATATATATATACCTTTTTTCCCTCTGTTTTTGTAGGATCCTACATCACAAAAGTAAAATTCATAAGGTCAAAGAGACTAATCTCATGTAAAATTTGGCAAATAGCTTTGTCATCCATCACTAATGAGTGCATAGAAGTAAAATTCAACATAAGGCTGTACTTAATATGAATACTAAACTGTGTTACATGTAACAGTGCTAGTTCTGGAAGACAAGAAAAGTCTCACTAAAGTTGAATAAGGTATACTGCATCTGTTCAATTCTTTTAAATTTTGCAGATGATTCTTGCCCTCTTTTGAAACAGGGTAGTTTTTATATACAAAACATATGTTGGTTTCATCAGCATTTGTTCTAGAGTTGACATTAAAACCAAAACCAAATACTGTTGAGCCAAAAAATCTAACACATATTAATCAACCTAATTATATTATATATCTGTATCTATATATTCGTAGTTTTTATTGGTTTACTTAAATTGTAACTAATTCTCTTAAGGATTGATATTTTTCATAAGCATTATCACCACACAACAAGCAGCAAATTCAGTTTGGAAACTTTGGCTGATGTTGGAAGTATTCTGTGCAGAGTGGATCTTGGAGCATCATTATTTGTTGGTATGCACCTACAGTTCCAGGGAAAACTTCTGAGCCTCTCATTACTTGGTCCATTTTCATTCTATCAACTTTGCTCATGTTTATTTCACTTAAAAATCTCTTCTTTCCTACTCACCATGTAAGATCTTACCCAAATCTCAGGTTAAGTCAGTTAGATCTTAGTCCTATTAAGTTCTAAAGTACTTGCTTTCAAAATATAATAATTGCAAATTAAGAACTCACTGAAGTTATTTTACCTTTTATGCTTGCCCTGTTTTGCATTTCTATTTCTACTCTGCATCTTCCACAGTATTAAGCACAACAACATTCCTATGAAAGTTCATTAATATGTGTTGGGTGCTCTACATTTGATGGTAAATTAAATCAAGCTCAGTTTGTAATTTCAGTATTAAAACTGGCAAATATTTACATGGTTTCGTGCTTGAAAGGCATTTTTGAAATTCTAAATGTAAACAAATCTTCTGTTCTGATGCTTTTTTTCTGTAAAACACTGAGTGGCTCATTACCCACAAGCTGCGGTACAATACTAGTATCTTCTGCAAAAAAATAGAAAGATCCAGTTATGGAAATTAAGACTGGCAAAAAATCATGGTCCTGCAATTATGTGTTCCCAAAACACACTGAAGATTCAACAAGAGTGTAGATAGAATTTTCTAATTGGCTAAAGATAATTTACATTCCCAGCTCCAAAATTAGCCTTGAAATGACATTCCTGTTGGAAATGGTTAATGTACAAAACTAAGTGGTGTTAAAGGATTAAGTCACATAAAATTTTTGGGATATAAGTGTCAATCATTCAGTTCACAGATTTTGTAAATTAGGCACCATCAGTGTTTAACTGAAGCCACCCAACTCAATGAAGACAAATAGTAATCTGTAAAAATTATAATTTAAATTTATAATTATGCTATAAATATCTTGTAGAATAAATTTGTAAGGTCCTTAATTTCTTCTTTTTTTTTAAAAGATTTATTTATTTATTTAAAGTCTGTTACAGAGAGAAAAAGAGACAGAGAAAAAGAGAGAGACGAGAGAAGAAAGAAATGTGGCCACAATGGCCAGGGCTGGGTCAGGCCAAAGTCAGGAGAGAGGAGCACATGCTGCTGTGTGTGTCTTTAGTGTCTATTTTCAAAGATCTGAATAACCATTTCCAACATGCAACATGGCATCTTAGGATCCAGGTACCAACATCGAGCTTTTTAAATATCTTATGCTAATACCAACCTGAAGCATTTCAAAACTCAGCATTAGGGAGACTGCAAAATACTTCGGAATTCATGTGTAGGTATGCATGTATGAGTCTGAGATAGTAAATAAAGTCTTCATATTTACACATTTGGGATCTCAATCTTCTCATTGAATCATCTCAGACAAAAATCTCTCTCAATATAGTAACTGTTAGTGAAAACTAAGGCATAATTGTAATAGAAAATCACACCTGATTGGTTATTATACTTGCAAAGATGAAAAGCATCTTCAAAACATAAACCTAGAATTGATGTTCTAAAACCATTTAACATAAACCAAGTAGTCATCATGTTTTCAGCATTCACTCTTCTTTAAAATTAATTATCTTTGTATCTTTTAGCAGTAGTATTAGTTTACTAAAAGAAATTCATTAAAGTCAACCTCTCTAATTTTATGAATAATAAATATTTTAATAGTACATTAAATAGGACTAATATTGTGTTATTACAATGTCTGTTTAAGCTAACATGATATATTAGAACATAAACAGTGTACAATGAGTTATTTTCAGGATTTCTTTGGTCTGCATTTTGGAGGTGATCCCAGCAATTTGATCTGGAATTCAAAAAGCATTTCAAATTCTACTTAGAGTAGTCAGAAATACAACATCATCCTGTGCCAGATATATTTTTATGGAAGGAACCTGTGATGCTCAGTTCAAGTTTTTGCATATGAGGACTTGATATGTTTATAGACTTGTTTATTTGGGATGACAAGCTTAAATTAAACCTTCACAGATTCTTCAATAGCTTTCCATTTGGAATAGGTTCAACAGCCACCCAGCAAGCTGCTGTACATATCTAGAATGGCATATATTTCACTATAGAAACACTAACAGAGTAAGAATATCACAAAGGTATTGCAGTCGGTCATCAGTGAAGCATGTAATGGAAAAGCAGTGAAACTAAACTCAGTAATAAAAATAGAGTGATCAAATAATTCAGGGTAAGTTAGTGTATAAAAATACTTCATATCTTTTGGATTTGTATACTGTTTAGACTTTTCTGTTTAGTAAGAGAAAACCTTAGCTATGGAATTGCTGCATACAAAACAGACCATAGATTATAATGTATAAGATCCCAGACTGCTGGGAAACAAACTTCAATTTGAGTCCTAGTGGTTTGTAATAATCTGGATGAATGTGAGAAAAATACTTAAATTTGGTAAATGTTCATTCCTGCCTCAATAAATTTAGGGTAGTAATGAAGCCAACTAGACCAGAGAGAATCCAAATCTTAAGAAAGATAAATAATAAAAGATGTTTAATATAAAGTTTGGAAAATAGAAAGTGAAAAAGTGTTACATATTTGCAAGATGGTCCATTCAAAAAATGTACACAGTTTATGAAGGGTAAAAACACCATGAAACTGTCATTAAGCTCAATCTTTTCAACTCAGTAGTGTTAGGTGAGGTCCTGTAAAATACAATAGAAACAAGAAAACTGCAGAGTTTTTTTCAACAGTTATT
Organism: Oryctolagus cuniculus; assembly: GCF_051225735.1. Classification (NCBI taxonomy): domain Eukaryota; kingdom Metazoa; phylum Chordata; class Mammalia; order Lagomorpha; family Leporidae; genus Oryctolagus; species Oryctolagus cuniculus. Next base: position 65,955,628 of record NC_142870.1, read on the forward strand.
CATGTCCACAGATACTGTTCACAATCCATCAAGTAAAATGTGTGATGGTTTAAGCATAAATATTTTCAAGAAAACCTTATTAACTTCATTGTGAGTACTATCTACAATGACTAACTTAACTTCTGTTGTGGTCCATTTCTATTGAAAAATTTAGCAATCTTGCTAGACCTTCTTACATAAGGGAAAAGATAGATATTGACTTTAGTATGCAAGAGTAATACTGAAGTGTATAAATTGCTTTAGAAACTAGACAACTCAGTAATATTTTAACTTATTTAAAACAGTTTTTCCACACCAAATTTTATTTTCCCAATGTCTATGGAACTACACACAGTAATTTCCATTCACATAGTTTTTATTGTTACTGAGGAAAAAGAAGTAATGAAATTAAACAGTCAAATTTGAGTAAGGCTATGTGATGTGTTAGAATATATTTGGTGGATACAACAATAATTATGGTCATGAGACTTTGAAAACTATAACTTTTTAGAAATATGACTTATAACAAAGTTATAAAAGGATTTTAAAGAATTTTCCATAAAATAAGGCTGACTACAGCATACTCATTTTTAGGTAGATATTTTTTGTAGAATATGATAAGAATGCATATAATTTCCCCCTGCAAATTATGGATAATTTTGGAATACACATTAAGGAAGGTTATATTCAACAAGCTAGGTTTTGTGTTTTATTATGTATGTAACAGGATAATATATTTTAATTATGTTGATTTATATTTATAAAAACCCCTACTTTGATTTAATTTGCTTAGATGATGGAAAAAAGTACATTGCGATTTGAAGTGACTCTACAAAAAAGTTAACTCTGACTTTCAAATAAATAATAAAATAACTAAATCTTTATAGAATAATCTCTCCTTTTGACTTCAACCTCCTTTTTTAATATTCCCTTATCTTTAAGTTTTTGTTTAAAGTTCAACCTCTAAGAGGTCTCCCTTTAATCCAAAATAATTTCACCCTCTTTTCCCCTTCTATATAATTCTCCTGTACCCATCTGTTTCATTCATTTATTCCCTGGTTTCTTTAATCAATCAGCTAGAACTTACCATGTGTGAAATTCTGAGGAGTCATCTAAGACTGTGCTGTCATATACCATACAACCTATTAAGACAGAAAGACACCACATAGCACATAGTCAAATGCAGAATCTCAGCTATGACAAATTATAGGAACAACAGAGACATGGTCTTCCCAGAGAGTGTTGTAACACTAAAACAAGAGAATTTCCCTTGGCTAGAGGGTTCAGGGAGAGTCTCACGGAGGGAATGATGGTTGTGGAAAATCTGAAGGATGAGTAAAGAGTTAACTAGACTTACCAGTCTGTCGTCTGTTATGTAGTGAAATATCTGAGGCACGATAACTGCATAAATAAAAGAGGCTTTTTCAGTCCACATGGAGGCTGAAAGTCTAGAATCAAGCAGCCCCAAGATTTTGCCTCTGGTGAAGGCCTAATAATTACAGGTGGCATCATGGTGGGAAGATATGCAAGATGAAGGTCACAGGACCAAACTGGAAGCCTAAAGAGTGATTCCGGGGACAGTTCAAGGGTTTTACGACTTTCTCTTGCAACAGCTAAGAGCCACTTAGGAGTTACTTCAATCCTTTCTGAGGATAGAGCCTCCAATGACCAAGGACATTATAATAGACATTGTCTCTTAAAGGCCCCATTACCTCTTACATCATCACACCAAAGACAAAATTCACAATACATGAACTCTTAGGGGAAGAAACGCTTTCAAACTATAACACTAGGAGAAGAGGGAAAGAACACATTATGGAGGCAGGAGAGACTAGGTACAGATGGCTTGCTAGCACTGGCAAGGAGCACACTAAGCATTTAAGTCCAAAAGACGGCCATTGCAGTTCAATATGTAAAAGTATTGAAAATATTTTAACGATTAAAAAATAAATTCTTTAATTTAAATTACATTCTAAGCACTTGAGCAAGAACAGGTATTCTTGAATCCCTTGAGAATCACAACAGAAAATTGAAAAACTGCACAAAACCCCAAGGCTAAATCTAACCCAACTTCAAGTTATTTGCAAATAACAGCATGTTATTCAGTGGAGGAAGTATAGGCTATATAATAACACAGTCACTCTCCGTTATCTTCAGTTTGACTTCTGCAGTTTCAGTTACCTGCAATCATCATCAAGTATTTTTAATGAAAAATTCCAGAAATGGGTAATTCATGAACTTTAAATATGTTCAAACATTTATTTAATTTACTTAAATGTCAGACAAGGAACGATAGTTCCCATCTGCTTGTTTGGTTCCCAATTCCAGCAACAGTTTAATCTGGTTGGCCAATCCAGGAACTCAGAACACTATTTGGTTCTTCTACATAGGTAGCAGGGACCCAAACATTTGTGCCACAAGCTACTGTCATTCAGAGTGTGAGTTAACAGGAAGCAAGAATTGGAAATGAAGCCAAGATTTGAAGTTAAGTATTGTGATAGAGAATGCAGATACCACATATACCACAGTAGTATACCAAACACCATGATAAATAAATATTATTACATCATGTTTTAATATTTCTATTTTATTATGGATTATTATTGATAATGTATTACTGTACTAAATTATTAAATTAAACTTTACCATAGGTGTGTAAACAGCAAAAAACATGGTAAATATCCCCTTTGGTTCTATCTGTGTTTTCAGATATTCACTGGTGGTTCTGGAACATATTCCTATGGATAAGGGGGTACTATTATAATTGTAATACAGTCTATTTTCCACATTTGAAATAATTTGTTCTCAAAACATAGAACATTAACAGTGGGAACTATTAATTTTGCTATGTACTAGTTGCTAACTTCTCTAAAGTTTACCATTTTATTAAATATTAAAACATTTGAGGGCCAGCGCCGGCTAATCCTCCGCCTGCGGTGCCGGAACACCAGGTTCTAGTCCTGGTCAGGGCTCCGGATTCTGTCCGGGTTGCCCCTCTTCCAGGCCAGCTCTCTGCTATGGCCTGGGAGTGCAGTGGAGGATGGCCCAAGTCCTTGGGCCCTGCACCCCATGGGAGACCAGGAGAAGCACCTGGCTCCTGCCTTCGGATCAGCACTATGCGCCAGCCGCAGCGCGCCGGCCGTGGCGGCCATTGGAGGGTGAACCAACGGCAAAAGGAAGACCTTTCTCTCTGTCTCTCTCTCTCTCACTGTCCACTCTGTCTGTCAAAAAAAAAATTTTTTTGAATCATTGAAAATCAAGTTAAAATCAAGTTATATCAATGGTAACATGACAAATATATAAGACTCAATTTTAGGAATTGGAATATATAATTATAAATCCTATAAATAAAAATTCATCTGACAAATATGATTGAGCATATTATCTTTAGGATATATAATATAGGATATAGTTCTAGGTCTTAAAGAGTTGTAAATTCAGTGTAAAATATGATATAAGATTAAGAATGATAGGCATTTAAGGGATTATGTAAGGCAGCACTGTCCAACCAGAGTTTCACGTTATGAGGAATATTCTTTTTATTTGCTTTGTCAGCTATGCTTAATTCCAGGGACAGGAGACTATCAAGCTCTTGAAGTATGTCTAGGATGACTAAAGGTAAATTTAAAACTATTTTTCAGAATTTTAGTAATTTAAATACGCATATGTGACTAGTAATGTTTGTACCAGATAACAAAGATCTAGCACACTTAACTTTCTCAATTTTTAGATACTGAAATAAACATACAAGAAAAAAATACCTTGAGAGCTTATTTGGAGGTTCTAGCAGGAGAGACAGCTACTCGTATATCCTTGCCTGAAGACTAGTCTTCCTCTAGTGGGGAAGGTAGTCCTCTTCGACTGAGCCTGCAGCCTTGGGAAGGAGGCACATGGAACAGTGAGAGAGAAAGGGGACACCCCTATTATAGATGTAAAATAAAATTTAATTTATCATTGGAAAAATGTGAAGAATTGCTGAGAATGACTCCTGAATTACTCAGGGAAGACATAGTAAAGTACTTTTGTGGGGCAAGTGTGGCACAGTAGTTAAGTCACAGCTTGGGGTCACACTTTCCATCCCAAATGCCTGGGTTTGAGTTCTGCTCCGTTTGAGTTCCAGGCTCCTAACTTCAACTTGATCCAATCTGGGCTGTTGCCAGCATTGAAGGAGAAAACCAACAGATGGAATATCTCTCTCTCACTCAGTCTCTCTTTTTCCCCCTGCTGTTTTGGGTTTCAAATAAAGGCAAATAAATATAACTTTTTAAAAATAATATTTTGTGAGTTACTGTCATTGTTCTTATTATTGTGAGTGACCACTTTAGGGATAAGTTCTATTTTTTAAAAATGATAGTAATTTAATAAACCAAGAGATATACAAATGCACTTAATGTATTAGCCAAAGTGTTAATGGACTACGTCAACACTCATTTATTACTTCACATTTTCTGTAGGTTGAGAACCCAAGAATGATTTATCAGAGTCCTTTACTGCAGAGTCTTTCACAAATTTGGCTCTATCTTACTGAATTCCAGGATACTTCAAAGCTCAGTCATGCAGGTACTGTAATGATTCTATGTCTCAAGAATTGTGCTGGGGAGTCCTGTTCCTTGCTTACTGTTGGATTGATGCTAACCCTCAGTTCCTTTCCTAGAGGGTCTCTCCATAGGACAGTTCAAAATAGGAAAGTTTGGTTCATCAAAACAAAAAGAAAAAAGGACAAAGAGATAGACTTCATTGTTATGGTTTAATTTTAGATGTATTTATATTTTAGATGTATATATAAAATGGATATTTTAGATGTATATATAAATGTATTTTAGATGTATATATATTTTATTTTAGATGTATATATAAAACGTATTCTATATTTTTTCTTTTTTGCTTTAGACCCAAGTATATAGGCTCAGCCCACATAAAAGTGGATAGGATTACAAAAGGGCATAAATATCAGGTGATAGATAGTGGATCTCTATATGTAGAAGTATGAAATAAGAAGGAAAAATCAATACAAAATGAATCAAGGATCCAAACCTAAAATCTGAAACCATCAAATTACTGTAGGCAACCATGGGAGAAAAATGGTAAGGCACTGGAATAGAAAAGCATTTTTGGTTAAGACCAAAAATGACAAACAATAAACGCTCCTGGCTGCTGGCTTCGGATTGGCGCAGCTCTGGCTGTTGCGGCCAATTGGGGAGAGGAGCAGCAGATGGAAGACCTCTCTCTCTTTCTGCCTCTCCTTCTTTCTCTGTGTAACTCTGACTTTCAAAGAAATAAATACATCTTAAAAAAAGATTGAATAACTTACTGATTAAAACATTCTATAGTTTTTCAGAGTAGGATATAGCCATGAAGAGAGAGCTGTTTTTCAACATGGTCCAGACATGGATTGCATCCAGTAAGTGAACACAGTACTAATACTGATATAGTGAATAATCTCCATTAACTTTGCAAAGAATGGACACTCAGTAGAGAGCCTGACTCTCAACAGTGTTGTTGTTGCTAGAAAAAGAAGCCAAGAGGATTCAGAAATGACAACAATGATATAGAAAAGAAATATATAAACATGATTTTCATATTCTATTGTTGAGAAACAATGATTTTATATTTTTGCATAATCAGAGCTTTCTAAAAGAAAATTATTTGAATTGAGGAAAATTATTAGAATTGAGGGGTGTTTGAATGATAAATAGATCTTAGAAGTTGGGGGCCTCCAGAATTACTTACAGCCCTATCTCCTGGAGAGCCATTTATTTATTCTTGAAGAGTTATAAACATCTAGGATATTTTCCCTCTTCTTCCAGTGAGGATTTGTTTATATGATAAACAGTTTATTTTCCTCTCCCTGGAGGGGGAAGAGGAGTTACTATGCCTTAGTACTTCCCATAAGAGCTGTAAAATTTATAATCTTACGGTTCCTCTTCCTTCCTAGAAATTATCTCTATACATGCATATTCCCTCATCTCATTACCTCAAGAAAGAGAATATGAAATGGGAAACTTGCGGTTATTGCTCTAAATATTAATGGGACAGATCTCTGGTCTAGAAATACCGTATTCACTTTCAAGTTAAATATTACAAAGATATGAATGTGTTTGTGTTATTTGCAGCTATTAAAAGATACACAGACCTAAACTAGGGAGTTTGATTCTCCGGTAGTTGTTGAAAGTACTGTTCCCTGTTATTTTATAGTCACAGTTTGTTAAATAGCACAAGCGATTTGCACAGTACTGAGGGCCTCACATGTCTTTCTATACTACAGAGTTTATAGAGAGCAGAATTGCCTGCAAATGAGGAAACAAATTAAAGCAAGCAGGAAAACAAAAACAGGAACAATACTTACTAAGTTTTCCACCACAATGCTTACTAGCATTTAATAGGCTGGGTCTGCAAGGTCTACAGAGGAATTGTACCCAGATAGTTTGAAAAGTATTCAGAGGTCAGACAAGAGACTCAAGGGCAAGTTAATTATAGTGAAGACTGACCTTTAATTGAGATTTGTTTCCCACTTTTTTTTTTTTATTTGTTAAAACTGTCTTTTAAACAGTAATGAAAATGACAGAGCATATTTTGTTTGTTGTTTCATTATGTGGTTGGGTGAAATGTCCCTAATACTGCTTAGAATTTGTATTCGACAACAAGAGCACACGGTCTTGGAACCACTACTACAAATGGTTTATATTTTGCATTGAACTTGGTACCTCTGTTTTAGTATCAGCCTCAGAAGAAGAGTTAGCATGTGAGAAGCTAAACCTCAGGTTTGAATAATTCAGAGGAGTGTGATAATACAACTAGATAATTCATGTTAAATTTGAAAGTTAAAAATGAACCGATGTATTAATATATGCGTAAATGTTTATCTTCTAGAATATAACATTAAGACAAATCAAATTCCTTTCTCCATGAGTGCCTTTTTAAAAAGGTGTTAACCATTTCTTCTTGAAATGAAAATTTTCTATTAAAGATTTATTTATTTATTTATTTTTAATTTTGAAAGCCAAAGTTACAGAGAGAGAGATAGAAAGAGAAAGATCTTAACATCTGCTGGTTCACTCCCTAGATGGCAGCAAGGACAACGAGAGGCGAGGCCCAGGCTAGAAATCAAAAGCTTCATCCAGGTCTCTCATTTTGGTGGCAGGAGAGCAAGAACTTGACTCATCTTCTGCTGTTTTTCCCAGACCATCTGCAGGGAACTGGATTAGAAGTGGATTAGGAGGGACATGAATCAGCACCCACATGGAATGCCAGCATTGCAGATGGTGGCTTTATCTACTTCACCAAAATGCAATCCCCAAAAAGCATTTTTAAACAGCATTATAGCTGAACACAGTGCTATGAACGTTCTTAAGAACATTGACAGTCAGGAACCAGAATATTCAAGAACTTCTTAACTGTTTTTTAAGACTATTGGGCTTCATTGTATGGCAACAGGAAGTAATTGAAGAGTTTTATTTATGTATGTGTGTTACAAACATATATATGAATATTGATAAATGATCACCTCTGGCTGTTGAATAGTAAATGGTTTATTAGAAGGAGGCAAGTATGGAGAACTAAAGACCAGTAAAGGAATTATTGAAATAGATTAGATGGGGCTGGAGCCGTGGCTCACTTGGCCAATCCTCCGCCTGAGGTGCTGGCATCCCATATGGGCACCAGGTTTAGTCCCGGCTGCTTCTCTTCCAGTCCAGCTCTCTGTTGTGGCCAGGGAAAGCAGTGGAGGATGGTCCAAGTGCTTGGGCTCCTGCACCCACGTGGGAGACCAGGAGGAAGCATCTAGCTCCCGGCTTTGGATCAGAGCAGTGCCGGCCGTAGTGGCCATTTGGGGGGTGAACCAATGGAAGGAAGACCTTTCTCTCTCTCTCTCTCTCTCTCACTGTCTAACTCTATCTGTCAAAAAGAAAGAAAGAAATAGATTAGAAATAGAAATGGGAGCAAAATTAGGGTGGGGCCAGAGTTATGATCAATCAAGGTTAATAAGTGGCCCAAATTGTATGTGTTGATAAATTTCTTCTATACAGGTATTTATAAAAAGATAGTCACTCATTGCACAGTAAGACTCAGGTAGTTAGAAAATGATCCAACAAGTAATTTAAATTATACAATCTAAGTCTGGTTATAGGAGTCTTGTGTATTGTGCAGCTCGTTAAGCCACCCCTGGAATTCCATATGGGTACCAGTTGGAGTCATGGCTGCTCCAGTTCCAATGCAGATCCGTACTAATGTTCCTCAGATAGCAGTGGAAAATGTCTGGAGTGCTTGGTCCTTTGACACGCAAGTGGGAAACCCAGATAGAGTGCCAGTCTCCTGGCTTTGCCTGGCCCAGCCTCAACTGTTGTGTCCATTTGGGTAATGAAGAAGTGAACAAGTAGATGGAAGATCTCTCTCTCTCTCTCTCTCTCTCTCTCTGTGTGTGTGTGTGTTTATGTCCGGTCTGTTTCTATAGCATTGCCATTCAATTAAATCAAATTAAATTTAAAAAATGGTCATCAGAACTTATATTTGAGGAAGTCTAATACTGTGTTTTTGAGTATGTGTGAATATATATACCCTCTGCAATTCCATTATCCACATAATTTTGTAAAAATGATCAATGGAAACACTGAATAAAGATGAAGATGAGTAATTTCTCAAATGTCTTGCCACTTTTGAAAGTATATAAAATCGGAAAAAAAAATCAGGGAAAAAAAACTTACAGAAAGTCCCTGGTTTCTGTATAACCCTTAATTACTTCCTATCTTCTCTCCATTATTATTAATTTATTCCAGTCAAACTCAATTAGCTAATATAGTTTTCATATTTCTGTATCACAGTTTGATTTGATTTAGGAGCCTGAATATTTGGGAGAAAATACAATTGAGTTTGTGCAAAAATCTAGTGCATTATTATCTGTTCTCTTCTGTTTCAGATTTCTACTTTTATTCCTTGAACTGACTCCAGTGATCTTATGCTTCAAGTTGCATTTATAACCTTCTCTGGGGAAAATTTTCGCAACTATGTTCTGAAGTATGCAGCACATCAAGAAAACAGTTGCTCAGATATGTGTGAAAAGAAATTTCAGGTATGCCAAGATATTTAGGGAGAAATGTGTGAAAGCTGCATTTCTTTAGACGGAATGTGAGTTAGGTCAACTATATTTAGAATTTCACCTGATTGTACCAATTTCATTCAGTGAAAATTCAAATGAAAGTGTTATCTGTCTAATAGATGTTTGGATTAATTAGATTAACTCTTTACATTCATGAAGTAGATATTCACTCTTCTCAATGTAAAGAAAATGTGGATGTCGTATATAAAGATGTTATGTTTAGCACTTATTTTTTCTCTTATAAATCTAGGTAAACAAAAAGAAGATTTTAACCATTCCTAATAGTTATATGCCAATGAGTAAAACATGTTTATATTCTCGCATGATATAAGTAAGTTTACAAAAGAGCCTGAACTGAGAGAAAATGCATCTCAGTTCTAATTTGTTTTGTTATTCATTGGTAGTAAAAAGTCAGAAAGTGAGACTAAGGACCTGAATTCTTTTTTGATTTACCCAACTATGTGAAATCTTTAGCTGGAAATCACTGAAACCCAACAAAAATATCTTAGTCAATTGTGGTAGTTTTGCTGTCTAATTAAAATGATTAAAGACAGAGAAGAAATTTGGCTATACACAAAATCAGACTCCAACACTATTATGATTTTTCTCTTCACTTCCTTTTACCTATGTTTTTGTAGATAATTTTTCCACAAAGTCTTTTCCTCTATAAGAGAATTTGTCCATGGATATAATTAGAAACATTCCAAGACAGAGCATTAATTACACTGTTCTGCATCAATAAGCTACATATTAATCTTGGGAGCTGGAATAGCATAACTGACAACAGTCACTGCAGTGCCGTGACTGCAATTAGGAGCAGAGTAGCTCACCCAAATGAGCTGATGTTAGCAAGGAAGAGAGAAGTGATAAGCATAGAAAAAAAGTACTTATCAAAAATGCCAATGAAGAGGCCGGTGCTGTGGCACACTTGGTTAATCCTCCGCCTGCAGTGCCGGCATCCCTTATGGGTGCTGGGTTCTAGTCCCCGTTGCTCCTCTCTTCCAGTCCAGCTCTCTGCTGTGGCCTGGGAAGGCAGTGGAGGATGGCCCAAGTGCTTGGGCCCCTGCACCCGCATGGGAGACCAGAAAGAATCTTCTGGTTTCAGATCAGTGCAGCACCAGCCGTGGCAGCCATTTGGGGGGTGAACCGGCAGAAGGAAGACCTTTCTCTCTGTCTCTCTCTCTCACTGTCTAATTCTACCTGTCAAATAAAAAAAATAAAAAAATGCCAATGAGACTGTGTGAATTACAAGTATATGTGTTGATATAAAAACCTATCCTGGAATATGTTAATCACTTAAATGTAGAAATTTTCTTTTCTTTTTTCTTTCTCCCTTAGAAGTGGAGTAATGTCTAAAATGATAATACATATAATTCTACTACATCTACTATATCTACACACAAACTTGACTGATTTAATTTCTTCAAGAATTCCCTTGACTTACAGGCTTGATCAATGAAATTTACTCTCCAATAAAGAAGGTGACGTGAGGTTGTGGCAAATAGTACACAATTTTTGATACATATGAAGTTGGGTTTCATTTCAGCCACTTGCTATCTCTGTTCTCTAGGACAATTAATTTCTCTAGAACTCAGTTTCTTTATTTATAAAATAATGATTATATAACATTAAGGATACAATAATAAGGGCCAGAGTTGTGGTGCAGCAGATGAAGCTGACACCTGTGCTGCTGGCATCTCACACGGTTGTCAGTTCGGAACCCAGCTTCTCTACTATCAACATGGCTTGGAAAAAGCAGTGGAAGATGGCCCAAGTGCATGAGTCCTGTCACCCATGTGGGAAACCGGGAAGAAGCTCCTGCCTTTGTCCTGGCCCAGCCCTGTCCGTTACAGCCATCTGAGGAGTGAACCAGCCATTAGAAGATTCTCTGTTTCTGTCCTTCCTTTTCTATCTGTAACTCTGATTTTCAAATAAATAAATCAATCAATCTCAAAAAATGCAATAGTATTTCTAAATGACTTAGATTGTTTGGCAGCAAATAAGGAAATAATTATTATGATTGGGATAGTTCAGGAAATATTTTATTTTCCAAGACATCCTTATCTGGCATCTTGTCCTACGCAGGAAAACCTGATTCCCTGAAGATGATCCATAGAAATTCACTGAACATCCATTTTTCAGTGTTTTTGATCTTTAAATATTTTCCTTACTGAGACACAGACAGCTTCCTTTCAGCAAAGAAAGTTATAAAAGCAAAGCACAGGCATTGTGGCCAGCAGCTTAAGCCACTGCTTGTGATGCCTGCATCCCATATCTGAGCACCTGGTTTGTTTCCTGGATGCTCCACGCTTGTGACACAGCTTTCTGTTAAAGTACCTGTGAGGTAGTAACCTAGATGGAGTCATTCATTTGTAGATTGAACCACCAGATGAATTATTATCACTGTCTCTCCCTCCCCCTCTCCTTCCCTTTCTTCTTTTTTCTATTTTTCTTTATCTGTCAAGCTGCCTTTCAAATAAATACAAATCTTAAAAAAGAAAAGACAATATGAATCCATTATAGGAATAAATGGAATACTTCATGAACTGTCAATCCTAATTTCAGCTTCTCCATTTTCATATTTTCTGACCTTGAGGAAGACATTATATTCCCTCGTTAAATCTGACCCGAGTTTTACCTGCAAATTTGAAAAGAAACATCACAGAATAATTCAATATAATAGCATGTTTGCAAATATGAAAGTCATGTAAAATGCAATAAAATGCCAAATTATAAGTGAGCTAACATTTACCTATGATATCAGGTTGTTGAAAGAGACATATAGAATATTAAATGTTTTCATCACTCTTATGTCTCAAAAATAGAAATGAGACATTTCTATCCATTGAAAATTATTTTTTTTCATGTTGAAGAAACCATCTTCTACCCTGTTAGTTCATCTCTTCATAAACATAATCTTTGAACAAGTAAAGTCATGGGCATGGTCTGTTTTTCATGTGGGATTATGTAAATTCATGTGATAACAAAGAGAATTTGTGCTGCTTATAGTCTGTTGAAGACAAGATATTAAACAGGGCATTTTGCTTTCGTGGCTGAAATAGCTGTTGGAATGCAATCTCAGATCTTTCATGAGAGATTTTCTGAAAGGATAAGAGATAACTAGCAACCTCCACAGCAGTGTTCACACTATTTTCTCCTCAGGCTCCTTACATCCATAACTGTGCCTGGAGACAGAAATCCAGCCATTCTATTATTGCCTGATAAGTGACGCATCCAACAGGCAAGCGTTCTCATGGGTTTCCTATCATGTTGGCCAAGATTTATTTCAAAGCTGTATACAGTCTGAGGCCCTTTCTACCCAATCCCCCTTACTTCTTCTTTCTTTGTAGAGGTGTAAAACCTACATTGAGGTGTGAAGGCCGACCTCTCACTCCTCCTGTTCTTCACCTCTTGTACTTTATAAGTACTTCATATAATAAACCTCTCACAACATCTGCTTCTCAGAGGAAATTATCTGCTAAGATATTCAAATTAGCACTAAAATTAATGATTCTGTGATTGGGGTTCTAGTTATATGGGGATACTAAAACCAAAATGCGGTTTATTTAAAAAGTCTAATGGGTACTCTATGACTATCCTGACATTCTACATATATTAAAATTTCCTGGTTACAATTTGTTTTCTAGAAAAATAAAATTAAAAATTGGGTAATCAGTTTTCTGTCTTCCTTGTCCACAATCTTGTTTTAGAATAGATTTGCAGTCTCACCTCCCTGTTTCTTCACCCTAATCACAGTTGAATGGATCAAGGACTCCATCAGTACTTGGAAGACAGTCCTTGTCTTGAGTAACTTAATCAAATTTCGCTTAGGACAAATCAGTACAATAAACATAAAAGATGTAGTACATAGCTAAGCACACTCTAGAGTTGGAAGAATATATAGATGTGTGATAATTCACTTGTGTTATGTAAGAATATATGGAAATCAGTAAAAAATAAATAAAAGCAGAGATGAGATTATAAAGACTATGAGAGGCAGAGAGATCAACCTTGCTTTTCCTGAGTTCTATTTCTACATCATTCTTTGTGATGATTAAATTTATCTATTTGAATTTTCAAGTAATTAGAGCAAGGAACATGATGTAGAGATAGAAGAAAGTAAGCTTGAGCTAATTACGTCAAGCAAATTAGGAAAAGTCAATGAATCAGAGGATGAGATGAGAAGTATAAAATTTATCCCAAAAGTGATAGACAATGAAATTCACAAATCTTTTATAGGAAGTAAGTCAAGGTTAAATTATATTCCTATAAATCAAGACATGACATTATTCACTCATGTTTAACATATGCTTACGAGCCTTATTGGGAATTTAAAGGACATTCCTTTGCAGAAGCTTACCATATGAGGAAAAAGCAAATGTAAAAATAACCTGAACATAACATTAAGAGATTAAATACTAATAGAGAATTCTAGGAGGAAGTCTAATGAAGGAAGATATGTCATCATGTTGATGTTTATCAACGTGAAAGATATTTGAAAAGAAGTTTATCGAAAATATTGATTTTACAGATAGTCTTGTGGAGGAGGCAACATGAGTGAACGGTAAGAAACACATGGATCAGAGCCAAGAAAAAAGTAATTCCTCTTGCTTCTAACATAGCCTCTAGTTGGTAAATGACAGGGCAGGCATAGTCTGCATTATGCCCTTATTAAAGATATCCTGAAATAAGAACTGACAAAACTAAATGACTGATTTTAAAAGGTACACAGAGAGAAGAATTACTTTGTTTCAGCAGGGAAGCACAGAAAAATTATAACCCATTGACCTACACTGGGAAATTGGATTAAGGAATGGCATTTAGAGGAAGATACAATAGTACTTTTCATACAATATAAAATAATGACACTTTAGAAAACGTGTAGTAAACGTGAGAAAGCTAAAAACGTTCCCTAAAAACATAAATACAGCAGCTTCTGCCACACAGATGGTTTGTGTTTCCCACTTTTACTTACTACAGTCTTTTCACTGCAGTAAAAATTGATTGGTATAAATATTATACTTCTCCAAAGATTATGTTTTAACCTTATCTTTACTCTTTGCAAGTATTAAGTATGTGACCAAGCAAAGAGAGGTATGCTTTGACACACTGTAGAGAGAACCTTGACTTCTGTACTAATATTAGGCAACACGACGTCTTGTCAACATTGCCATATTCAAGGTTATTCTTGGTCTCTGTGTGATCTGAAAGTATGATACAAGAGATAAATCTGGACATGTAGGTTGAAGGGTAAGATTCAGGATTCATAATTCATAAAATAATGAGAATTAATTAATTAATTTATTGAACAAATATTTGCTAGGAAGCAGGCATTTTTCTAGGCAATGAGGATATTTTAATGAAAAATTAAAAATATAAAATACACAGAAATCCGACCTTGTACATTTGAGGAAACTAACAAAAATATACATTCACAAGTAATTAATACATGTATCATAGATATGTAAGTCACTTCATCTGAAATTACTCAATATGGTATAGAGAAGGAAAAGAGATAGAAGGACTGAAGAATAAGAAAATTTCAATTTAAAAATAATCAGCAAGACCACACTAGCATAGGTTGCAGCCTATGACTCTGACATCTCATATGAGCCCCAATTCAAGTTTGAGCTGATCCACTTCCCATCCAGCTACCTGCTAATGTGTCTGGGAAATCAGCACAAGATGGGTCAAGGGTTTGGGTCTCTGCCACCCATTTGGGAGACCTGGATGGAGTTTCTGGTGCCTGGCTTCAGCATGGCATAGTTCTGGCTATTGCAGCCATTTGGGGACTGACCAGTGGATGGAAAACTTGTCTATGCAGCTCTGTCTTTCAAATAAATGTTTAAAAAAATCAGGTAAACATTATAAATAAGGTAACCTTTGAGCATAATTCAATGGGAATAGAGTAAACCATGTGAAAATCTAGATAAAAAGGACATTCCAACAGAAAGAATGACAGTAGTTCCACCACAGGAATGGCTAGAAATATTAGTGAAGTGGACCTGAATAATTCCTGCTAGTACACTTGTCCTAACATAATATTGACATTGCTTATCTTCCATCTTCCACATATTCTATAGTTCTCTCACCTTAGTTCTGCATCACAATTGGTCGGGCTGTTTGCCCACAGATTTGTACTACACATATACCATTGTCACCAAGGGTTTGAATTCTTAGTTTTCTTTCCCTTTTGGACTGTGGTTGTTATGACTGTTCAAACACCAGACAAATGCTAGGTGAATCTTCTGTATTCCAGGCATATACCTACCTACTTCTGTTGTAAAGAGCAATCCTAGCTCTTCAAGATGTAGTCAGTTTCCCTAGCTGTTCAAGATGACAAGAAGTAGTCACAGTTTCCCTCTGCTATAGTTAGTACTAGTAGCATGAGGAGACCTGCAAAACCAGGGAGTAGTGGAGCTTCAAGACCAGTGGAGCTCTTACCCTGTATACTAGTTGAATTCTTGCTTAAAACAAACACTTCTAAATCAAGCAGAGCCTAAGGTCATTGGAATGGAAAGACAAATTCTGTAATTGATTCACTGTAAGTCTAAGAATAAAAGAACCAGGCTTCTGGTTTGTTTGTTTGTTTGTTTGTTTTTGGTTCCCGGACCCATGTATTTCCTCTGAAGAGGAGAAAGTACCCAAATATCAACTGTAAGCAAAATGCATATATTACATGCTAGAGGCAGTGCCCTAATGTCCTTGGTAGTAAGTTGGGCATTCAAAAGTGGATTTTAGGAACCGATATCAGTTCAGTATCAAAAAGAATGTATCCACCTAGACATCCTTGTGACTCCTGTAGTAAACCACAGTTGGAAATTTTTTGGCAAAGTTCTTGCTATAGGCATATATGGCTTAAGAGCCCTTCATAACATTTGTAAAAGTTTTTATCATAGGATATATGAATGATACCCTCCCTTTTCAGCTTCCCACCTGTTTAGTTTAGGTTTAACATAAGCTACTCCATCTTAATATTGACAACTACTACAACAAATCACTGTAGAGTGGCTGGCTTAAACAACAAGTATTTTATTTTTTTACAGTTCTGGAGACTGGAAACTCCAAGATCAAGGCACTGGCCAATCCTGTAGCTTGTGAGGGCGGTCTTCAATTTGAAAGTGTGTAAATTTTGGAGGGACACAAACACATACACTATAATATCTTAATAATTATTTATCAGAAAAAATAATTAGATACATTTTGTTAGATTCATAAAATTAATTATGAAGCAGAGCATAGTTTGGAATGACTGAAAGATTTGTATGGTATGGAAATGCATTAGTAAAACAGAGTCTTTTGTTTTTGACAGGAAGGAGTTAGACAGTGAGAGAGAGAGAGACAGAGAGAAAGGTCTTCTTTTTTCCATTGGTTCACCCCCTAAGTGGCCCCTACAGCCAGCATGTTGTGGCCGGCATGCTGCAACAATCCGAAGCCAGGAGCCAGGTGCTACCTCCTGCTCTCCCATGAGGGTGCAGGGCCCAAGGGGGCCATCCTCCACTGCACTCCCAGGCCATCCTCCACTGCACTCCCGGGCCACAGCAGAGAGCTGGCCTGGAAGAGGAGCAGCCGGGACAGAATCTGGCGCCCCAATCGGACTAGAACCCGGTGTGCCAGTGCTGCAGGTGGAGGATTAGCCCAGTGAGCTGTGGCACCGGTCCAAAACAGAGTCTTTTAATATTTACATCTTACAAATATTTCTGGTTATTAAATATATCATTAGTATCATTTAAAATTTTAATCATACTACTTATCTGCTGCCATATTTTCTGTTAATTTAAAATATTTTATGGAAAATAAGAAATCAGTATATTTTGAAGGATCATGTGTGTATTTGAATGTCATTTTCATATAATTAATAAGTACATATATATGTACTATATTTATTCACAAGTATATACTTATCTTTTTATTAATAATTATATTTTTATATTTTCTTCTCTATATCTAGGAATTAGTTACAAATCATTGCATGGATTATGGATTTAATAATGTGGTGATTGTAAAGTAACATGTGAGTCTGTGAAGAGAAAGAAAGTCAGAAAATGTCTGATAGTTTTTTTTAAGTTTTAGTTTGTTTTAGTTTTTAACATATTCAAAATAGTTCATAAATATAATTCAAAATGTAAAATAATCCGTTCTTCCCTCCCTCTTTCTCTCCACCTCATTCTCACCCTACCATCCTCTCCCTTTCTTTATTCTTTCTTCTTTATTTCTTTTTTTCTTTTTTAAGTTTTGAGGTAACATATTTTTAATTTATAGTCTAGGGCTTAGTGCTTCACCGAATAAAGTGTTCAACATATAAAAAGACAGAAGTTTGGAGGGAATACAGGCATAAGCTATAAACAATAATCAAATGGAAAGATGACAATTTTACCCTTAAACACTAAATTTTAATCACAGAACAATGAAACCATAATAGCATACATTCTTAAACAATGATTTGTCAAAGGTATAAAACAAAGTTTAATAAAACTGTATTTGCAGCAATAATGATACACTTGGGCAGTTCTTTTTTGTTTTTGTTTTTTTGATTTTTTTCTTTTTAAATTTTGGTTCAGCATATAAAGGAGGACATGTGGTATTTGTCTTTTTGTGTCCTCCAGTTGTATCTATTTTGCTGCAAATGGTAGAATTTCATATTTTTACATAGCTGAACAATAGCCCATTATGTATGCATATTGCATTTCTTTTATCCATTCATCTGACGATGGTACAAATTTTGGCAATTGTGAACAGTGCTGCTATAAACATGGTGGTATAGATATCAATTTTTATTGTTAATAGTAATATTGGTATTCTGCTTTTTTATTTGTTAGCAAGTTTCATGTATTTCATAGATACAGATTTAGGAACATAGTGACACTTTCCCCCCCTACTCTCAGTCCTGCCCATGCTCCAACCCTTCCTCTTCCTCCCTCTCACATTCCTACTGTTAATTTTCACAAAGATCTATTTTCAGTTTACTTAATGAGAATTTGGTTAACACTATGCTAAGTAACTGATATTGCTTTGATACAATGTGTTTATGTCTTTTGGTTTATACTCAGAAGTGGGATTGCTGGATCATATGGTAATTCTATTTGTGGTTTACTTTTAAGAGATCACTATACTGTTTTCCATTCCTACCAACAGTGTATAATTGTACCTCCCTCTCCACATCCTTGCTGGCATTTGTTACTCTCTGTCTTTAGAACAGTAACCATTCTGACAGTGGTGAGGTGGTACCTTATTTTGATTTTGATCTGCATTTCTCTGATGGCTAGTGATGAGCATTTTTTTCACATATTTGTTGGCCATTTGTATTCCTTCTGTTGAAAACTGTCTATTCAGGTCCTTTGTCTATTTCTTAACTGTATTGATAGTTTTGTATTGTTGAGTTTTTTAAGTTGTTATGAATTCTGGATATTAATTCTTTGTTATGTATGTAGCAGACAAATAGTTTCCTATTCTGCTGAATGTCTCTTCACTCTGTTTATCATTTCCTGTGCTGTGCAGAAACTTCTGAGTATGATATATTCTCATTTGTTTAGTTTTGTTTTTGTTGCCTCCGTGTTCGTATCTCATGCAAGAAGTCATCATCTACACTAATGTCTTGTAATGTTTCCCTTATATATTCTTCCAGATAATTTCATAAGTCCCAGCTCTTAAATTTAGGTCTTTGATACATCTAGAGTTTATTTTTATCTATAAAAATCTCTCCTAGGTATAGAGTTTGCATAAGGCTTTTTAAGTAGCTCAAAACTATAAATACAAATCCTTCATGATTTTTGGCATCCTTAACTTAGAGTTCTCAAGCAACACATATGCATATTTAGTAGCCACAATTTTATCAAAGAAACCTGTACTTATGCAGATCTAAATCTTGTCTCCTGAGTTCTCACCTGTACATCATCTAAGGAAGTGAAGGCATTTCTAGGTTTAACCCAGGATGAATAAGAATGGAACTGTCCATCCCACCAAAAGGTAAAGTCTAAGCTTTCGCTGAGATGTAGTCTGAGATTTTGGACTCACCCACTGGCACAGAACAATTTGGCTTTAGTATATTTCCTTTAAGTGGGGCAGCACTAGTACAGTCTACATGGGTCAATATAAAGCAGTTAATACTCATTAAAATTCAAATAATATGGTGCACAATCTTATTCTGAGATAAATTTGTTATTGAAAATATATAATACCATACTAACAGTGACCTGGTGTTTCCAATTATTTTATTAAATTTAGTTTTCACTACTGTAGTTTCTGTATTTCTATGAGTATATTATATTATCCAGGAATTGGAACAGTAAGAAGAAAGAGGAAATGAGCAGGGACAGATGTTTGGTTTATGGTATGCACATTTGACCTAGTGATTAAGACACAACTAAAAGTACCTTCAAGTCATATAGGAATGCTTTGGTTCAATTCCGTACTGCAGCTCTCAGTTCTAACTTATTGCTAATGCAGACCATAGAAGGCAGCAAATGATGATGACTCAAGAAATTTGGTTCTTTCTGTCGCTCTTTCTCCCTTTCAAATAAGTATTTTTTAGTTGAGACATTCTGTTTATATAGTTTTTAAACTATTGTTATTTGTTTAAAAGGAAGAAAGAAGGAGAAAGAGAGAGGCAGATAAAGAGATATACAAAGAGGGAGATATAGAAAGAGGGTGAGAAAGAACCAAAGAGAAGGAAAATAAGAAAGAGAAGGGGATAAAGGGAAAGAGAGAGAGAAGGCTAAATGATCTTCCGTCTAATGATTCACTCCCCAGTTGCCTGTACAGCTGTGGTTAGACAATGCTGAAGTCAGGAGTCAGGAATTCCATCCACTGATCCCATGTGGTTGGCAAGGATCCAAGTACTTAAACTGTCCTTTGCTACTTCCAAGAGCATGCATTATCTGAAAACTAGAACAGAAGTGGAGGTAGGATATTTTGATCCTAGGCTTGCTGATACAGGATATGGGTGTCCCAAGCAGTGATTTAACCTACTGTGCCTCAGTGTCCACCCATGTAATTTTTCTTATCAGGAAAATGATCAAATTACTGCAAGCATATCCGCAAAAAATTTACTAGGGTTTTTATCTGAAAAAATTCAATTATTGGTGATTTTCTCCTATTTGCTAATGTCTACAAATACTTAAAAATACTAAACTCAGAGAAAATTTTTTACAAAAAAGTGCTGAAGAAAAAGTTATGAAAGCTGGAGTGGATTGCATACTATCACTGAAGATTATTCTAATCTACTCTTGGGATCGACTAGCAGCCTCTCTACCGGAGTTCTTCAGGGTTTCCCTAGTCTGAGTTTTTGTTCAGGATTTCAAGTTTAAGGTCTCATTTTAGTTTGGTTTGCATGTTGCTATTGTTGGCATCTCTAAGCCTTGACCTCTTCGTATTTGTGTTCAATTTTGACAATATCAACCTCTCAAACTCTCTGTAGTCACTGCTCCCTTGATGGATGTTCCTCTTTCCCAATTTATTCATCATTGTCATTTTACAATCATTTCTGGTAAGAATTAGCTTTCATGTTTCAAAAGACATTGTCTCTGGGGATACCAATACTCAATCCATAATATTTGGGTATTTATTCTATGAAAATTCCCAAATGCATTCTAAAATATGAGCTGTTGAAAATAGGAGTTTAACCAACCTTTACATGAATGCCTGAGAATAAGTGATCGCTGTTAAACTGAAAAGTGATCGCTGTTAAATATAAGAGTGGGAATAAGAGAGGGAAGAGATGTGCAATTCGGGACATGCTCAAGCTGACTTACCCCAAACAGTAGAGTTAGAAACATACCAGGGGATTCGAATTCAATCCCATCAAGGTGGCATGTACCAATGCCATCTCACTAGTCCCAGTGATCAATTTCTGTTCACAATTGATCGTAATGATAGGACTAAGAACCAAAGGGAGCACATAAACAAGAATAGTGTCTGCAAATACTAGCTGATAGAATAAAAAGGGAGAAAACAATCCAACATGGGAAGTGAGATACACAGCAGACCCATAGAATGGCAGATGTCTTAAACAGCACTCTGGCCTCATAATCAGCCCTTAAGGCATGCGGATCTGGCTGAAAGACCCATGAGAGTATTTAAGGCATGGAAAGCCGAGACACTGGGGAAAAGAAATACCTAAATGAAAGATCTCCACGAGTGAGATCCCAGTGGAAAGAACGGGTCATCAAAGAAAGAGTTATCTTTCTCTGAAGGGAGGAGAGAACTTCCACTTTGACCATGGCCTTGTCTAAATGTGATCAGAGTCAGTGAACTCAGGGGGCTTCCATAGCCTTGGCTGCTCATGACAAGAGCCTAGGGTGATTACTGATGCCATAAACAAGAGTGTCAATTTGTGAAGTCAACAACAGGAGTCACTGTGCACTTACTCCTCATGTAGGATCTTTGTCCTTAGTGTGCTGTACATTGAGATTTAATGCTATAACTAGTACTCAAACAGTATTTTTCACTTTGTGTTTCTGTGTGGGAGCAAACTGTTGAAATCTTTACTTAATGTATGCTAAACTGATCTTCTGTATATAAAGAGAATCGAAAATGAATCTTGATGTGAATGGAAGGGGAGAAGGAGTGGGAAAGGGGAGGCTTGTGGGTGGGAGGGACATTATGGGGGGGAAGCCATTGTAATCAATATTCTGTACTTTGGAAATTTATATTCATTAAATAAAAGTTTAAAAAAATGAGAATAAACCCTAAAAATGGTGGAATCACTGACATGAGGAAGGCAGAACAAGCTGCTTTCTAAAATTCGCACCATCAGGGCCGGCACCGTGGCTCACTAGGCTAATCCTCTGCCTTGTGGCGCCGGCACACTGGGTTCTAGTCCCGGTCAGGGCGCCGGATTCTGTCCCAGTTGCCCCTCTTCCAGGCCAGCTCTCTGCTGTGGCCAGGGAGTGCAGTGGAGGATGGCCCAAATACTTGGTCCCTGCACCCCATGGGAGACCAGAATAAGTACCTGGCTCCTGCCATTGGATCAGCATAGTGCGCCGGCCACAGCGCTCTGGCAGCGGCGGCCATTGGAGGGTGAACCAACGTCAAAGGAAGACCTTTCTGTCTCTCTCTCTCACTGTCCAATCTGCCTATCAAAATATAAATAAATAAATAAATAAATAAATAAAAAGAAAAAAAATTGCACCATCAAATTAATTGAGAACATTGGGGAAACCCTGCAGGACTTTTGCCCAGGCAAATAATTCCTGGAAAAGACCCAGAGGCACAGACAGTCAAAGCAAAATGAACAAATGGGATTACCTTAAATTGAGAAGCTTCTATGCAGCAAAAGAAACAGTCAGGAAAGTGGAAAGGCAGCCGACAGAATGGGAGAAATTATTTGCAAACTATGCAACCAATAAAGGTTTAATAACCAGAATCTACAAAGAGATCAAGAAACTCTACAATAACAAAATAAACAAGCCAGTAAAGAGATGGGCAAAGGATTTAAGCAGACATTTTTCAAAAGAGGAAATCCAAATGGCCAACAGATACATGAAAAAATGTTCAGGATCACTAGCCGTCAGGGAAATGCAAATCAAAGCCCTAATGTGGTTTCACCTCACCCCAGTTAGAACTGCCCTCATGCAGAAATCAACAAACAACAAATGCTGGAGAGGATGTGGGAAAAGGGCACCATAACCCACTGTTGGTGGGACTGTAAACTGGTAAAGCCACTATGGAAGACAGTATGGCAATACCTCAGTAATCTGAATATGGACCTCTCATATGACCCAGCCATCCCACTCCTGGGAATTTACACAAGGGAAATGAAATCAGCCAAAAAAACAAACAAACAAAAAAAAACAAAACAAGAAAAACAAAACAAAACAAAACAAAAAGACTATCTGCATCTCTGTATTTATTGCAGCTCAATGCACAATAGCTAAGACATGGAATCAACCTAAATGCCCATCAACTAAAGACTGGATAAAGAAATTGTGGGATATGTACACTATGGAATACTATACAGCAGTAAAAAAGGATGAAATCTGGTCATCTGCAACATAATGGAGCAAGCTGGAAAACTTCATACTAAGTGAAATAACTCAGTCTCAAAGACAAATACCATATGTTCTCCCTGATCTCTGAGAATTAATAGCTCTCCTAAAATCAAACCTATAGAAGTAAAATTGACACTTTTAGAAACAATGGGTTGAATAGTCCTTGTCTTGACTGTCGAGGGACAGTTTTTTATTGTTATTTTTTATTTTGAATTTCCTTTTTTCCTTTGTATCCTTTCTTTCTTCTTTTTCTTTTCTTCATACTATATATTTAACTCTTTATGTTACATACAGTTAATCATATGTATATAAAGTCAATTGAAAAAAGATCCCAGTGAAAAATGAAAGGAGGAATAAGAGAGGGAGAGGGTAGTCTATAACTGCAAAGCTATATAGTTCTACATACAGTCCTACAGACTTACTTCTAAGGGTAAAGCCTAAAAATTTGTCATGGGACTCAAACCCATTAAAATCAGTGGTATAAATGCCATCTTAATTGTTAAAATGATCATATTAAATGTTACAGTCAATATATAGATAGGTTTAAGTATAAAAGTGACCATATAAACAACATCATGTGCATGGTAATAATAATAGACAGAATTAAAAAAGAAGGAATATCCAATATGGGAAGCAGTCCACACGGCAGACTCTTAGAATGACAGTGGCTGTAAATAGCACTCTGATCTCAGAATCAACCCTTAAGCCTTCCTGATCCGGCTGAAAGGCCTGTGAGGCCATTTCAGACGTGGAAAGCCAAGACTCTGTGGCAAAAAATATCCTACACGAAGGATCTTTGTGAGACCTCAGCGGAAAGAAGGGACCATCAAAGAAGGATGCACTTTTCTCTGAAGGAAGGATAGAACATCTACATTGCTTATGGTTGTGTCCAAACACTGATGCAGTTTATGGTCACAAAAGGCTTCCATAGCCTCGACAGCACATGAAAAGAGCCTCAGGTGATCACTGACATCATAAATAAGAGTGTTAATTGTTAAAGGAACAAGATAAGTCACTGTGCACTTACTCCCCATGTAGGACCTCCATCCTTAATGAGTTGTACTATGAGAATTGACTGCAAATCTTGTTCTCAAATTGTACTCTCTATGTTGTATGTTTCTGTGGTTGGGTGCAAACTGTTGAAATCTGTACTTAACATAGAGTTGGTCCTCTGTATATAAAATCAAACTAAAAATGAGCCATAATGGGCCGACACCATGGATCACTAGGTTAATCCTCCACCTGAGGCGCCGGCACACCGGGTTCTAGTCCCGGTTGGGGCACCAGATTCTGTCCCAGTGGCTCCTCTTCCAGTCCAGCTCTCTATTGTGGCCCGGGAAGGCAGTGGAGGATGGCCCAGGTCCTTGGGCCCTGCACCCACATGGGAGACCAGGAGGAAGCACCTGGCACCTGGCTCCTGGCTTCGGATTGGCACAGTGCACCAGCCAAGGGGCCATTTGGGGGCTGAACCAATGGAAAAGGAAAACTTTTCAGTCTCTCTCTCTCACATTGTCTAACTCTGCCTGTCAAAAAAAAAAAAAAAAAAAAAGAAAGAAAGAAAAGAAAAGAAATGAGCCATAATGAAGAAGGGAATGGGAGAAGGAGAAGGATGTGGGATGGGAGTCAGGGTTGAAGAATGGGTATGGAGGAAAAAACCACTATATTCCTAAAGTTGTACCTATGAAAAATGCATTCATTAAATAAATGCTTTAAAAAGTTGTACTTAAGGGAGGTAAACTGGGCTGCTTTAATGTATTGATTGCTTATTCAAAATAGAATAACTGTTTTCCAACATCAATAAATTGTAGAATGATGAGAAAAAATATTTAAGTGTTCTCTATGGGAATATTAATGCTTTTCTAGAGAAAACATAACTGCTTTTCTCAATTATTTGAAGGCAAGATTGGAATTCTGCCTTTGAAAAGAAATTAGAACTGAGGCAAACTTCATAGCAGCCAACTCCAAAGGCTGGTGGGCAACAGTCATTCCATTTGCAGCCTTTGTACTAATTCCATTTGGGGAACTTTCCAAAATCAAAGATAAACACTCTTGTATTTCCACAATTACTGCTGAAGTGCTTCGATACCCACATGGGATTAGAAATTGTCACAAAATCAAATTGTTAAATGGCAAAATTGTATATATTTAGGGTACATAGCTTTATATTTTGAAATATGTGTACAATACGAAATGGGCATAATCAGGAATTTATTTCCATAATATCAAATATTTACTTGTGTGTGTGTATGCATATGTGTGTGTGTGTTTGTGTGTGTGTGAGAAAGAGAGAGAGAGAGAGAGAGAAGAGAGACTCAGCAAATTACAAGTCTAAGATCCCATTCTAACTGTAGTCACCATGTTGTGTATTTTATCTCTGGAACTTATTCATCTAGCATAAGTGAAGCTTTTTACCCCATATCTTGACCAATATCTCTATTCACTCCATTTCCTGCTAACCCCTGAAATCACCCTTCAAGTCAATACCTGACTACTTCTGTGGGTTTGACATTTGAGCTATCTTCCTATATGTTCTAGAGATATTAGATTTTAAATTTACAGCCTTATTTCTAGTATCATAATGTCTTCATATTTGTATTTTATATTCATTTTTACAGTAGCTTAAAGAATAATCTTTATGTTCTGTGTGCTTTCATTAATTAAATTCTGCGGAAGTTTTGATGTTACTCTTATAAGCTGTACCGTAGGTTGGCTTTATCAGTGATGAGAATGCCCGTATGGAGCTCTCTCTTGTGTAGTAGCAGCCATAATGTTCTCTCTTTGCTTTGGTCATCATTCTGTGATAGCTATGGTGTTCAATGCTAATTTTAATTATTTATTTATAAAGATTTAGAATTTATTTATTTTAGTTATTCAAAAGACAAAGAAAAGTAAATGGAAAAATAGACAGAGATCTGTTGGTTCACTCACCAAATGTCCGCAGCAGTGAATGTTTGTTTAGGAAGCGAAACGCAGAAGAGGAGACACAGTCCAGGTCTACCACATGGGTGACCAGCAAACCAGAATTGGCAGTGGTGGTGGACTTGAACCCAGGCATTTCTTAATGGGATATCAGCATCTTAACTGCTTGGCTAAACACCCAAATCCAGAAGGTTATTTTAAATTCACTCTATATGTACAGAATATTTTTTTTCAGGGAATCCCAGCTGAAAGTGTATTTCTTCATTAAGGAGTGATTTAATTCAATCATCATTCCTGATGTCAATAACTTAGTCATTTCAAATCATGATGTTGTGAAACACCAGAATCTGTCCTGTGCTGAGTGATAGGCCCTTGCAGAAAGAAATGAAAAATGAAAACCAAAAGCACAACCAAGTTCAGATGACTAAACCATCAGGCACCAAATAGATGTGAGCCGCATACCTATTGATTGAATAAACAGACAATTCCAGCACCACAGCCATCAGCTCTATCTGGGACTTCAGTGATGAGGGTGAATGTTGTACTGACTGTGGATATATGCACATGGAGAGAATGAAGGCAATGCGTGGCATGGAGAGGGCAAAGGAATACAAAGTTGTTTTTCCTATTAATGTGAACCCAGACGCAGGGACTGTGATGAGCTTGAGTAGTTATTAGGAACATCAGAGAAACCTACACGAAGGGCCTGTGAAAAACAGAAGTTAGCAGAGCTAAGACATGTTAGTCAATGAAAACCATTAAAATATATAAGCTCTTCTGAAGATCAAACAGTAGAGGATGGCCTTTTAGTTGTGAGAATCAGAAGACTTGACTCCAGAAAGAAAATAGTGTGAAGTTGGTTATAGAACTATGAATAAATTTAATAGAATCCAAAGTCATGAAAAACAATATAACTGGGTTTCCTGTAATATAAATTTGTCTACATCTCAAAGCCACATGAATTGTCTACTATCCATCTTGCAAACTGAAGGTGAAATAAATGACTCTAAACCTTCTGTCTCTAGATTTAAGTAAAATATATTTGCATCTAGAGACATTTATATCATCATGTACAGAATGGTTAGCTCTAAGAGAATGCCATGTACATTTTAAATTTTCTTCTTGTGATTATGATTTTTAATTACTCTAAAACAATTAAATGATTTTATGTAGAATATTTTTAATTGGTAGCACATTATTTTCATCTTGACTTTGTAAAATTTATTTGATTATGATATCACTTAAAAATTTCTATGTAAAATTATTTAAATTCATAATTTTGAAATATATTAAATATTTATATTTAAAGTAAATGTAAACTAATAGAAAACAGTTAACTAATCCAAAAAAGCATACACAAGTAGGTAGAATTTAATCCACAGAAAATGAAAATATTACATCTATTTATCTATTATGAACAAGATTTATGATTAACTATATAATTTGTAAAGAATTCCCTTACTGGCTAATATAATTCAGTATCAATTAACACCTACTCAAATCTCAACACTTATTTAAATAAATTAAATAGAAATAAGCCTATATAGAAGTCACTTATTTTTTTCTGGATTTTTAGAATTATTATAATTTTATCAAACTAGTCAAAATGACTATTTTAGAGTTTGGATTCTATAGCTTATAAATAGTGATTTCATATTATTAAATGATCATACTATGGGTAAATGTAGAATTCAAAGTTTGAAAGGATATTTTTTCTTAAATCTGAAAATTTAAAATTCTCAAAAAAAGATTTAAAAACAATCTTACGCCTTAGAGGAAAATGTAACACGTAAGAGCTGTCACCAGGCGCTTTTTAGGGCTTTAATTTTTTTTACATGAGCTGGACATTTGTCCTAAATTAATTGCTTCTTTTCAGTTTTTATACAAAGCTTGTGTATTTTATGTCTTCCTTGCTTTCAGGGTTTAAAAATGAATGAAAACTGTAATAGACTGCTTTGGACAAGATTCAAACTTTTTGGCAGACTCCTAAGTAACAAGAGCCAGTACTTAATCAAATAGCGTATTTTAGTCTCTATTTTTTTTCAAGCTTTGAAGGAATGCTGCTTAACTAAACTGCCCATATATAAACTTTTATTTCTTTTTAAATGCTAATATGTTGTAAAAAATTTCAACCTGTCAGTAATCTAAATAACTTTTTCTGAGAGTGTTTCTGTTACCAAAATTTATTTCTAATTATGTCAATATTTTCCACTGAGCATAGAAAGCAAACAAGTGAGTTTATATGATATGAACATTTTCCAAAATTAATTCTTGAGACAATTCCTAATATAAATATTGACTTACGTATGAGCATTTTTCTACAGTATATACACTGTACTCATAGCATGTATGCACAAATATCTGTTATTTTTATTTCCCACATTTCTAAACCTGATTATATAACAGAAAAGTCACATTTTTCTGCTCTAGATGGAGATACAGAATAGCCGGGCAAGAAGTGAAGCAGCAAAGCCTCACAGAAGCCTGACAAAATTTACCCTTTGGTATATATATATATAAAGAAAAAAGTCAGCTTTGCTAGTGCAACCCCAAGAACAGAAGCCCACAGCCATTTAGTCATATGATTATTCCCTGTAGAATCCTGCTGGGATACTGTTGCCATAGAATTGAAAGACAAATCTAGCTACAGTCCTCAGATGTTATCTGTATAATGTCAAAGGTATTTTTTCAATAAAAATAATCTCATGAATTACTCAAAAAACCCTGTGCCTACTTTAGATTAATAAATAAATATTGTTAATTATTTACACAATTTTGGTGAGTTACTTCAATGGTCACAATTTTTTTATTTATTACGTTCATGTTGCCTACTGAAGATTGAATAATAAATTAAATTTGGAATGAATTACTATTGTTTAGTAAGAAGAATTAAAGCCCTTGAATATAAATCTGTTTTTAAAGTACTAAATTGAACTCAAGCATTTCTCAGTGAGACTAAAATTGCATTTATGTAAGTTATTCATGGAATCCTGAACATCAAATATTATTTGTGCTAAGGTCATGGATAAGTATATTTATATAATTCCTATTAAAAGTTCAGAATTTCTAATGTTGCTTCCCTTGTGTATATACTGAGCTAATAGAAAACATGAGTGAAAAGATAGCACATATTTTCTATAAATATATTCTCAATGTTGTTCCACTATATTAATCACAGATAGCTTAAAGTTATCAAAGGCCAGCATCTGAATTGAAACTAACACATGTTCTTGTACTGTACTTGTAACTGTAACTAAAAATGAAGCCTCATCCATAATCCACAGATATTTCAACATTGCTTGGCTAGATACACTGTGCCCAAAGTAGGTTAATTTCTAATAAAAAGTACATCTAAGAAGTCTGGGGGCAGTGCTGTGCCACAGCGGATTAAGCTGCCATCTGCAGTATTGGCATCCCATACTGGTGCCAATTCTAGTCCTGGCTGTATCACTTCCAGTCCAGCTCCCTGCTAATGAGTCTAGGAAAGCAGGAAAAGATGGCCCAAGTCCTTGGGCCCCTACATCAAGGTGGATGACCTGGAAGAAGCTCCAGACTCCTGGCCCATCCCTTTCTGTTGTGGCTATTTGTGGAGTGAACCATCAGATGGAAGATGTCTACCTTCCTCTCTCTTGCTCTTGCTCACTCTCTCTATAACTCTTTCAAATAAATAAAAATATTTTAAAATAAATCTTCTGAATTTATCACAATGTAATAAATATTTTTGCATATTGAATACATTAAAATGATCATAATTAAAGCAAACATACATGATTCAAATGACAACAAATTTAAATGTCAGGAATCTATTAAGCATATATCTGAATATAAAACACAATTCCCATACATTTGCAAAACAGAAATTTATAATGCACTTATCTCAATGTTTGGTTGCTCTTCTGTGTTACTATACTGACTCTCTTTTTTTAATTCTTAGATTTCTATTTCAGTAGAGATCCTCTTATTTTTCAAACTTATGAAAATAAAATGAATTTTAATTCTTTGACAATATAATACCCTTGTTCTGAATTATTTCCAAATCACTGAAGTAAAATGTATGAAAATTGGATTTGCTAACTGTGATTGATAGTCAATGATCTCAAAGAGCTTGATGTAATCTAATCCACACAGGTAACAAGCAGTAAGCATTTAACTTCTATTTCTACATGAGGAAATGTGGATTCACAGAATTTAAATAACCTGCACAAAGGCATACAAAATTGTGGACCCAAGCTTTGTATTACCCTAACTTACAATTATTCATTTGCCTAATAAAATCCTTCTTATAAACGCATTTGGCTTTAGCAAATACCTTCTCCTCTTATTTCACTTAAAAAGATAATTTTCCATAAGAGATTTATATAAAGCTTCATTTAATTCACTTTTTCCAAATGATTACTTATAGCATACTTCAGCTACACAAAAAAGTAAATAATGGCATCAAATAAATGCAGGCATTTGTCATAGAAGTTAAGATGCCAGTTAAAATGTGGCATACTATGTAGGAGTACCCAAAGTTCCTGATTCCAGCTTCCTACTAACACAGACTCTGGGAGGCAGTGGGGATGGCTCAAGTGGTTTCATGCCTGAGACTCACTTGTGAAACCTGCTTTTGAACATCTGGCTCCTGGCTCAGACTCCTTCAAGTCTCTGCCATTACAAGAACGTAAAGAGTGAACCAGAAGATGGAGACTCTCTCTCTTTCTAATTATCTTTTAAATAGAGAGATCTAAATGATATAGAAAAACACAATACAACACAAAAAGTACAAAAGAAATATAAATGCAGATAATATCAATACCAAACTTTAATGACAAAGCATACAGATAGACCGAAATCTCCCTGCAAATGTCTCCTTTGTCATATTATCTTTCCAAGTTTAGTACTAAATACATATTTATAGTATTTACAAACAGTATTTTTTATTCCCTTGGAAGCAGAAACAGAGATATAGTTAGAAGTAAATACAGGGGCCGGTGTTATGGTGCAGTAGGTTAAGCCTCTGCCTGTGGTGCCAGCATTCCATATGGGTGCTGGTTCTAGTCCCAGCTGCTCTTCTTCTGATCTAGCTCTCTGCCATGGCCTGGGAAAGCAATGGAAGATGGCCTAGGCTCTTGAGCTCCTGCATCCACATGGGAAACCCAGAAGAATCTCCTGGCTCCTGGATTCAGATCAGCTCAGCCCTGGTAGTTGCGGCCATTTGGGGATTGAACCAGTGGACGGAAGACCTTTCTCTCTGTCTCTCCCTCTCTCTATCTACAACTCTACCTCTCAAATAAGTAAATAAAATTAAAAAAAGAAGTAAGTACAATATTGAAGTTAGGGCAATGCTTGTGAAACGTTAACAGGAAAGAGGCAGAAGAGATCAATTACAGCAACATTGCTTTCTCTTTGAAATCACTTTGGTGGAGATCCAAGATAACTTGGGTACAACTCATGATATAATAGAGCATAACCATGCTAACTTCAGCTGCAAAGGAAGGATCACATTTCCAGGAGTCTGACTAATGAAAATTTGGGGTGAAAAAGTGAAAAAAAAAACAATTAATATTCCATAGACAAGAAGAAAGACAGAGACAATGATGCCACCAGCTGCAGGCTATAAGCCACCATCTCACCATTTGATGTGAGGAAGAATCTGCTGCATACCCTGCCACTCACAGTTCTGGCTGAGATGGAATTCCATGGCCACCCACTGACTTTTACTTCAGTCTGGGGCACTGACTGGAGTCTGAGCAACTGCTGGACTCGGGGCAGGGCAGCTGCTTTTACTCCCTCTCCTCTCCCAACTTCAGCAGAGTGCCACATTTAGAAGTAAAAAATCACGCAATGGGCCAGTGTTCTGCTCCTACCAGAATCGAGTCAGAGTCAGGGCAACATGCGGAGCAAAGAACAGATACTCTGCATCTTGGAAGTGTGGAATTTCTGGAAATTAGCCCCAGAGCAATGCTCACACACTCTACGTGAGGCAGAGGGATTCACCTTAGGTACACTCTGCAACATCAGGACTGTAACAATCCATTCTCAATTTCACAATGCCACTGGAATCTGCCCAGTGGATCTAGGGAAGAGCCCACCTGCATTCTTCTTCTCTGAACTCATAACCTCCAGGGCAAAATCTCCTATATAACTTGCAGTCACTCTCTAGGACAGTAGCAGGATTTAGTTCACATCCCGTAGTCCCAGGACCAGGGCTGTTGGTGTTATAAGCAGCAGAACTAGTTGGACCCTTCTAGCAGGATATGAGGAAGGGTCCATCCACATTACACTGTCCTGGAACCACAGAAATTGGTACCATAATCCATCCAAGCTTTCCAGTAGGACAAGGGGACTGCCGACTTAGTCTCCCTCAGAACCAAGAAAAAGGCCCCAGCTCTCACAATCACCAGGGGACTGACATCGAACGCTCTGTGGATCAAAATACACACCCTAGAAAATCCATATTTATCCCAAAGCCACTCTTCTGTCCCTGTGAACTGCAACAGATTAGTCTACTCTGTCACTTATAAACACAACTGAAAAAAAATTAAGACAAAAGAAAGCATGGAGAAGCTACACACCTGTGCTCACCTAGAAACAAAGTCAAAGCAATAAGCCCAGTGATACCCTGAATTTCAGCTAAACTATAAACTCTTTCCCATTAAAACCTACTCCATAAAGAAGAATGAGTGATTACACCAATGTACAGATGTAACATAGGGACACAGGAGACATGAAGAAGCTAGATAACATGCTTCCAGAGGGACACAGTAATCCTCCAGAATTACATTGTGAGCTGAAGAAAATCTGAAATGTCAGATAAAGAATTCAAAATAATGATTGAAAGGAAACTCAATGAGATGCAAGAGAATGCAGACAGATTAAAGAAATGAGGAAACCAACGAGTAACATAAATGGAAAACATTACTGAAGAGGTGGGACTCATCAAGGAAAACCAAACAGAAATTTTGGATATGAAATCATCAGTCAGTGAAATTAACAATGTGATGGAGAAATTTAACAGAATAGACCAAGTGGAGGAAAGAACTTCTGAACTAGAGGACAAGACTTTTTAAATAACTCAGACAAAAATAAAGAGAAAAGAATTAAAAAGAATGAACAAAATATATGCAAAATATGGGATACCATTAAAAGACAAAATATTACTATTACAGATATTCCTGAAGGAAAAGAAAAAGAGAACAGCATTGATAACCTATTAAATGAAATAACTGTTAAAAATTTTCCAGGTCTTGGCTGGCGCCACGGCTCACTAGGCTAATCCTCTGCCTTGTGGTGCCGGCACACCAGGTTCTAGTCCCGGTCGGGGCGCCGGATTCTGTCCCGGTTGCCCCTCTTCCAGGCCAGCTCTCTGCTGTGGCCAGGGAGTGCAGTGGAGGATGGCCCAAGTACTTGGGCCCTGCACTCCATGGGAGACCAGGAGAAGTACCTGGCTCCTGCCATCCGATCAGCGCGGTGCGCTGGCTGCAGCGCGCCGGCCAGGGCGGCCATTGGAGGGTGAACCAACTGCAAAAGGAAGACCTTTCTCTCTGTCTAACTCTCTCACTGTCCATTCTGCTTGTCAAAAAAAAAAAAAAAAAATTTCCAGGTCTTGAAAGAGAAATGGACATCTAGATACAAGAAGCTCAAAGGACTCCAAGAAGACTCAATTTAAAAATTTTTTTTTAAATTTTCCGAGGAATATTGTAGTCAAATTGTCAATTTAAGAACAAGGAGACAGTAAGAGAAAAGTGTCAAGTTACATAGAGAAGAAAAACAATTAGGTTGGCTTCGGAAACTTCAATGGAAAACCTATGGAACAGAGAAAATGGTGGGAAGATATATTCAAGGTCTTAAAAGAAAAAAATCCAATAATATTATAGCCATCAAAGGTATCCTTTAATATAAGTGAAGGAAAAATAAGGCATTTTCCAGATAAGAAAAAAACAAGAGAATTCACCACCTGCAAACCAGCCTTACGAAAAATTATGAAGGTGTCATTGATTAGAAGTAAATATCATGAAAGCACATGATACCACCAAATTTACTAACAGATCAGGCAGAATCATTATCCAATCAACAAAACAATAGATTTTTGTTCTTATCTATCAATACTAATCTTGAATTCAAATGTAATAAACTTTCCAGCCAAAAGACTCAGTTTGGCTGAATAGATCGGAAAAAAAGACCCCACTGCCTAAAAGAAACTCACTTCATAAACAAAAATACACACAGACTAAAAGTAAAGTTCTATGGCCTGCGCCATGGCTCAATAGGCTAATCCTCCGCCTGCAGATTCTAGTCTTGGTCAGGGTGCTGGATTCTGTCCCGGTTGCCCCTCTTCCAAGCCAGCTCTCTGCTGTGGCCTGGGAGTGCAGTGGAGGATGGCCTAAGTGCTTGGGCCCTGCACCCACATGGGAGACCAGGAGAAGCACCTGGCTCCTGGCTTAGGATCAGCGCAGTGTGCCGGCCACAGCACGCCAGCCGCAGCAGCCATTGGAGGGTGAACCAATGGTAAAGGAAGACCTTTCTCTCTGTCTCTCTCTATCTCACTGTCCACTCTGCCTGTCAAAAATAAAAAAAAAAAAAAAGTGAAGTTCTAGAAAAATATAAACCAGACAAATGGAAACCAAAAATGAGTGGGAATACTAGATAAAATAGATTTTATATCAAAAACTGTAAAAAGAGACAAAGAAAGATATTATATTTTGATAAAGGTTTCAATTCAACAAGAGGGTATATCAATCATAAATATATATGCACACAGATCACTCAGATATATACAGCAAATACTATTAGATCCAATGGGAGAATAGAAAGTGACTTCAACACCACACTGTCATCAATCGGCAGATCATCCAGACAGAAAATCAATAAGGATACATCAGAGTTGAGACCTACTATCGAGCAAACAGACCCAACAGACATTTATAGGACATTTTTGACAACAGTTACAGAATACACAGTGTTCTCATCAGTACATGGAACACTTTCTAGGACAGACCACACATATTAGGACACAAATCAAGTCTCAGCAAATTTAAAAAAAGAATGAAATCATACTATTTTTCTTCTCAGAAAAATAAAGAAATAAAATTAAAAATCAACAACAAGAACACTAGAACACTTGTAAATATTTGGAAATTAAGAACATGTTGTTGAATGATCAATGAATGAGTCATTGAACAAATTAAAAAGCAAATCAAAAAGTCTTTAAATAAATAAAAAATGAAATGAAGGCACAACATATCAAAACCTGTGGGACACAGCAAAAGCAGTATTAAAATGGATGTTTATAGCATTAAGTCAAGAAAACAGAAAGTTTTGCTTGTTTTGAGAAGACTATCTCAAAAAAAAAAAAAGAACGAGAGATAGAGGAGAAGGGGGATGAAGGGAGGAAGGGAACATCATTATATTCTTGGAATTGTGTCTCTCTCTCACTGTCCATTCTGCCTGTCAAAAAAAAAAAATTAAAAAAAAATATAGTAGTCTCAGTCATCTCACTTTGTTCTTCTTAATGTAATGAATTTTTTTCATATGAATTTAGAAGGATGTGTCAACATTCCTAAAACAGTTTGATAGATTATTGATGGGGATTCAGGTGAATCTGTAGATAAACTGGAAATATTGGCATCTTAGCAAACTAAGTCTTTCAATATATAAATGTAAGACAATTAGATTTTCTTTTTTTTTTTTTTGTTTCTTTGGAGATTTGGAGACTTTTGCATAGAGGCCTTATAGTTTTTGTTAAATATTAAAACCTAATTAATATATTTTTGTATGCTATTATAAGTGCTATACAATTTAAAAATTAAAACTCTAATTTTTCATTGTTGCTATATTGGAGAAAAATGACTTATATCAACCTTGTATCCAATGATTTTGATAAATTTATTTACTCATTTATTCATTTTTTGGAGAGGAATCGTTGATATTTTGGGACTTTCTATATATATTATTATGTCATTTTTAAACACAGGTAATTTCATCTTGTTTTCAAATCTACATATCTTTATTTTAACTCCTTGGATTATTTTATTAGCTGAAACTTCCTATAGGAGGTTGAGTAGTAGTGATAAAGGAGATTATAGTAGATATTATTGCCTTGTTTCTAGTATTTGGAGGATATTCCAGTAGCCCATCATAATGTAGAATGGTATACCATGCTCTCTCAACTTCCTGCATGGGCAGGGCAGCAGACTCCCCACCAGGTACAGGGTTACCCACAGGGACTTGAACTAGTGCCTATATAGGATGCCAGTGCTCCAGGCCAGAGCTCTAACCAGCTGCACCACAACTCCAGCCCTATCCCTTTACTTTTAACATATTATAATTCACTTTTATTAAAACAGATTTCTTGCAGAGAACATATAGTTGAGACTTATTTATCTATTCTCTCATTTGATATATTTATACCATTAATGTTTAAACTGCTTATTGAGCCTGTAGGAAAGATATCTACTAAGCTTGGCATGTTCTTTCTTTCAACATTTTAAATATTTCACATTTTTCTCTTGTTGCTTGCATGGTTTTTGAATTAGAAATGTACTACGATCCTCATCTTTTTCTTGATTTATTGACATCTTTAAAGATTTTTCTCTTTGTCTTTGCTTTTCTTCCATTGAATGTGATATATCCAAGTTTTGTTTTATTTTGTTTTTGCTTTGTTTCAAAAGATTTATTTCAGAGGAAGAGTTACAGACAGAGAGAAATGTCTCCCATCTATTGGTTCACTGTCCATATGGTAGCAACAGCAGGAGCTGGGCTGATCTGAAGCCAAGAACCAGGAGCCAGCAGCCTCTTCTTGGTCTCCCACATGGGTACAGTTGTCCAAGGACTTGGGCCATCTTCCACTGCTTTCCCTGGCCATAACAGAGAGCTGGATTGTAAGAGTAGCAGCCAGGACACAAACTTGGTGCCCATATGGAATGCCAGGGCTGCAGGAAGAGGCTTACCCTATTATACCACAGCACTGGCCCCCATTTCTGTTTTATTTTTATCTGGCTTTGTATATAGTGAGGTTTTCAGATCTGTGGTTTAGGGTATGACATTAATTTTGGAAAATTATTAACGATTATTACTTCTAATATTTCTTCAATTCCATTAACTCTTTATTCCAACTTTGTTCTTTTAGTCAAACAAATATTATACCACATTGAATTATTCTACAGTTCTCAGACATGCTGGTACATTTTATTCATTCTTTTCTTTACTTTTCACTTTATGAAAATTTTCTGTTAAAATATTTTTTCAAAATCTTGAGTCTTTCACAGACCATGTCCAGTCTATGGATGAGTCCATAAATGGCATTCTTTACTTCCTTAACAGAATACCTTATTTCTAACATTTTTGATATTTGCTTAGAGTTGACATCTCTCTGCTTACATTACTCATCTATTTTTCTGTTGCCTGCTCTGACACTGATCTTAACATATAATTCATTACTTTGAATTGTCTTATAATTTAAAATATTTTAATTTTGTTTCGGTGCTTGCTTTATTAATTTAGGCTGTAAATTTCTTTTTAGTTTTTTTTTTTTAACAACAGAGATTTATTCACAATTTATTCACAATTCTGAAGGAATTCCAAGTTGAAGGTGCGAGTTAATTTATTGTTTGATGGGCTGCTTTCTGGTTTGCAGAGAATTGCATTCTAGACATGTGCTCACGAGATCCTTCCTTGGTACATGGTTTTGGAGAGATTGAGAGACAAAGAAAACAATTCTAAACCTAATTACCTTTTTTTTTTTTTTTTGACAGGCAGAGTGGACAGTGAGAGAGAAAGACAGAGAGAAAGGTCTTCTTTTGCTGTTGGTTCACCCTCCAATGGCCGCCCTGGCTGGCGCGCTGCGGCTGGCGCACCGCGCTGATCTGAAGGCAGGAGCCAGATGCTTCTCCTGGTCTCCCATGGGGTGCAGGGCCCAAGCACTTGGGCCATCCTCCACTGCACTCCCTGGCCACAGCAGAGAGCTGGCCTGGAAGAGGGGCAACCGGGACAGAATCCGGTGCCCCGACCGGGACTAGAACCTGGTGTGCTGGCACAGCAAGGCAGAGGATTAGCCTATTGAGCCATGGCGCCGGCCCACCTAATTACCTTACAGTACTCCTACCTCCAAATGTCATCACACTGAAACTGAGAACTTCAAAAAGAATTTTGAGGGACACAAAAAATTTATCGGCTAAAACCTAGGCTCCATTCCAATCAGACTAGCAAAACCAAAGACAAAGAAAGAATCTGTACAGGAGTAAGTGAGAAATCTCACAGAGAATAAAATAGTGGATAGAAAAACCAACCAAAAATTGGCTTGGTAAATTTCTGAATTACTTTTACTAAACTGACTAGAAAAAAAATAAAGAAGACAGCAGCAGAGAGGAAACATAATTCTAATTACTCACCATAGTTAACTCAAAAAAACACTTTTAATTACAATATATGAATATATTGGAGATAACCATGGTTGACAATTTAATATTGAAAAATAGCTCTTACCAGGGTGGCGCTGTGGCATATCAGGTAAAGCCACCACCTGCAGTGCTGGCATCCCATGTGGGTGCCGGTTGGAGTTCCAGCTGCTTCACTTCCAATCCAGCTCTCTGCTATGGCCTGGGAAAGCAGTAGAAGGTGGCCAAAGTCCTTGGGCCCCTGCACCCGTGTGGGAGACCCAGAAGAATCTCCTGGCTCCTGGCTTCAGATCAGTGCAGCTGCAGCCATTGTGGCCAATTTGGGAGTGAAACAGTGGATGGAAGACTTCTCTCTCTCTGCCTCTCCTCTCTCTCTAACTCTGACTTTCAAATAAATAAATCAGGTTTTGTGGTAAAGTTTATGTTGTCCGATATTAAGATCGCTACGCCCGCTCTTTTTTCATTTCTGTTGGCATGGTATATCTTTTTCCAGCCTTTCACTTTCAGTCTGTATGGATCTTTGTTGGAAAGATGTGTTTCTTGTAAGCAGCAAATAGATGGGTTTTGTTCCTTAACCCAATCAGCCAATCGGTGTCTTTTAACTGGACAGTTCAGGCCATTCACGTTCAAAGTGACTAATGATAAGTGGTAACTTTGCCCTGCCATTTGCCAAAGATAAGTTCTAATATATGCTTTGAATTCCCTGTGATCTTTTGCTGTGAGGTTTCCTTCCTTGGTTTCCTTCCTTTACCTTCTTTCATATTGATGACCGTGTTTCTGTGTTTCTGTGTGTAACACATCTTTAAGCATCTTTTGCAGGGCTGGACGAGTGGCAACAAATTCTTTCAATTTCTGTTTGCAATGAAAAGTCTTTATTTCACCTTCATTCACAAATGATAGCTTTGCAGGATATAATATTCTGGGCTGGCAGTTGTTCTCTCTTAGTACCTGGGCTATATCTCGCCATTCCCTCCTAGCTTTTAGAGTTTCTGATGAGAAGTCAGCTGTGAGTCTGATTGGAGATCCTCTGAGAGTAATCTGACTTTTCTCTCTTGCACATTTTAGGATCTTTTCTTTATGTTTCACTGTGGAGAGTTTAATTACAACGTGTCGTGGTGAGGATCTCTTTTGGTCGTGTTTATTAGGGGTTCTGTGGGCTTCCTGTACTAGGATTTCTCTGTCCTTCTCCAAACCTGGGAAATTTTCTGCTAATATCTCACTAGAAAGGCCTTCTAATCCTTTCTCCCTCTCCATGCCTTCAGGAACTCCTAGAACCCGAATGTTGGGTTTTTTAATAGTATCCTGAAGATTCCCAACAATATGTTTCAGATTTCTAATTTCCTCTTCTTTTCTTTGGTCTGACTGTATCCTTTCCTGTTCTCTGTCTTCTAAGTCCGATATTCTCTCTTCTGCTTCACCCATTCTGTTTGTAAGGCTCTCTATTGTGTTTTTCATTTGATCTATTGAATTCTTCACTTCAGTCACTATCACAGTTTCCTGTTGTACTAGTTGTTTCGTTTCATTTTGATTCCTCCTTAATATTTCATTTTCACGAGAGAGATTTTCTATCTTGTCCATTAAGGATTTGTGTAGTTCCAGAATTTGTTTTTGAGAACTTCTTAATGTTCTTATCAATTTTTTGAGATCTGCTTCTTGCATTTCTTCTATGTCATCATCTTCATAGTCTTGAATTGGGGTGTCTTTTTCATTTGGGGGCGTCATGGTGACTTCCTTGTTTTTATTACCTCGGTTTTTGCGTTTGTTATTTGGCATATTGGAGATATTTGGTTTCTTCACTGTGGTGCTTTTTCTTGTTATACTATGACTCTAGATTAAGTGTACTGTCTGTTTTTGATGGAGCCTTAGGGCTTGAGATGGGTGTGGCCTGAGAGCTCTGTTTGGTGTGCCAAAGGTGACACTCCCAGGTTAGGCGTGGTAAATCTCTCTCTCTCTCTTTCTTTTTTTTTTTTTTTTTTTTTGATTCAAAAGGGAAGTAATTCCGCACAGCTGAACGAAGTTGGAGGTAGTTAGCAGGCAAATGATATACCCACAGGAGCCAGAGATCGGAAGCTCTTTCCCAAGATCCCCACAGAGAAGCTGTTCGGCCCTCAGAGTGGGCTCAAATTCTCCTTCAGCCTCCCACTGGGTTGCCAAAGTTACGGAATTGTAGCGTCTCTGGAGAGTGTTCACGTGAATTCCGTGAGTTCTCTCCCCCACCGTCTCTTTTTTCACAGTCTCAGTTCAGTAGCACCACCAATTTACTAGGTCCTAATCTCCTGTTAATTTGCCCCGCCCAGAGTCAGGTTTTTCTGCTAGGCTAAGGGCCGGTGCAGACCTGAGGTCGCTCTGCTTATGACGTATGTCCAAGATGGCGCCTGCTCTTTGTCTTACTCGCCCTTGAGAGGTGAGCGGAGAGAGAGAAACCCGTGTCCGTACTAGTCACCCTTTTTTTTTTCTCTCTCTCTCTCTCTCTTCCAGTTAGCCTTGTGAACTCCCCCCCCCCCCGGGGGTCGTTCCCTCTAGTCTCCTCTCTCCGCTTGCCTGCCGGTGTCTCGGGCTATTGAGGTTCGGCTCACCTCGCGTTCCAGCGCTGGTGTGTTGAGTCTGCCGCTGATGTCCCGAACTGTGGGCTCCCACGCTCTCCACGCAGGTCCGCTGTGAGTCACGCGTTCCGGAAGAGTTTCTTCTGCTGTTTCCTCCCCTACTCTTCCTTGAACCTGCAGTATCTCCACTTTAATTAAACTATCTCTACCCAGACTATCAGTGTGCTCCCTTCCTATTCCGCCATCTTGCCCTCAAATCTTAATATCGGACAACATAAACTTTACCACAAAAACTGTTAAGAGAGACAAAGAAGGACACTATATCATGATTAAGGGATCAATTCAACAGGAAGATATAACAATTATCAATGTATATGCACCTAACTACAGGGCACCAGTTTATCTAAAAGATTTATTAACGGACTTAAAGGGAGACTTAGACCCCAATACAGTAGTACTGGGGGACTTCAATACTCCACTCTCAGAAATAGACAGATCATCCGGTCAGAAGATCAACAAGGATACAGTAGATTTAAACGACACTATAGCCCAAATGGATCTAACAGATATATACAGAACTTTCAATCCTACAGCTAAAGATTTTACATTCTTCTCAGCAGTACATGGAAGCTTCTCTAGGATTGACCACATACTAGGCCATAAAGCAAGTCTCAGCAAATTCAAAAGAATTAGAATCATACCATGCAGCTTCTCAGACCATAAAGGAATGAAGTTGGAAATTAGCAACTCAGGAATCCCTAGAGCATACGCAAACACATGGAGATTGAACAACACGCTCCTGAATGAACAATGGGTCATAGAAGAAATCAAAAGAGAAATCAAAAACTTTCTGGAAGTAAATGAGGATAACAGCACAACATACCAAAACTTATGGGATGCAGCAAAAGCAGTGTTAAGAGGAAAGTTTATATCAATAGGTGCCTACATCAAGAAATTGGAAAGACACCAAATAGATGAGCTTTCAATTCACCTCAAGGATCTAGAAAACCTACAGCAAACCAGACCCCAATCTAGTAGGAGAAGAGAAATAATTAAAATCAGAGAAGAAATCAACAGGATTGAATCAAGAAAAACATTACAAAAAAATCAGCCAAACGAAGAGCTGGTTTTTTGAAAAAATAAACAAAATTGACACCCCATTGGCCCAACTAACTAAAAAAAGAAGAGAAAAGACCCAAATCAATAAAATCAGAGATGAAAAAGGAAATGTAACAACAGACACCACAGAAATAAAAAGAATCATCAGAAATTACTACAAGGACTTGTATGCCA
Organism: Oryctolagus cuniculus; assembly: GCF_051225735.1. Classification (NCBI taxonomy): domain Eukaryota; kingdom Metazoa; phylum Chordata; class Mammalia; order Lagomorpha; family Leporidae; genus Oryctolagus; species Oryctolagus cuniculus. Next base: position 65,997,818 of record NC_142870.1, read on the forward strand.
GCAAACAGGGAAACCTATCAGAAATGGATAGATTCCTGGACACATGCAACCTGCCTAAATTGAACCAGGAAGACATCGAAAACCTAAACAGACCCATAACTGAGACAGAAATTGAAACAGTAATAAAGGCCCTCCCAACAAAGAAAAGCCCAGGACCAGATGGATTCACTGCTGAATTCTACCAGACGTTTAAAGAAGAACTAACTCCAATTCTTCTCAAACTATTCAGAACAATCGAAGAAGAGGGAGTCCTCCCAAATTCTTTCTATGAAGCCAGCATCACCTTAATTCCTAAGCCAGAGAAAGATGCAGCACTGAAAGAGAATTACAGACCAATATCCCTGATGAACATAGATGCAAAAATCCTCAATAAAATTCTGGCCAACAGAATGCAACAACACATCAGAAAGATCATCCACCCAGACCAAGTGGGATTTATCCCTGGTATGCAGGGATGGTTTAATGTGTGCAAAACAATCAATGTGATACACCACATTAACAGACTGCAGAAGAAAAACCATATGATTATCTCAATAGATGCCGAGAAAGCATTTGATAAAATACAACACCCGTTCATGTTGAAAACTCTAAGCAAACTGGGTTTGGAAGGAACATTCCTCAATACAATCAAAGCAATCTATGAAAAACCCACAGCCAACATCCTATTGAATGGGGAAAAGTTGGAAGCATTTCCACTGAGATCTGGAACCAGACAGGGATGCCCACTCTCACCACTGCTATTCAATATAGTTCTGGAGGTTCTAGCCAGAGCTATTAGGCAAGAAAAAGAAATTAAAGGGATACAAATTGGGAAGGAAGAACTCAAACTATCCCTCTTTGCAGATGACATGATTCTGTATTTAGGGGACCCAAAGAACTCTACTAAGAGACTATTGGAACTCATAGAAGAGTTTGGCAAAGTAGCAGGGTATAAAATCAATGCACAAAAATCAACAGCCTTTGTATACACAGACAATGCCATGGCTGAGGAAGAACTTCTAAGATCAGTCCCATTCACAATAGCTACAAAAACAATCAAATACCTTGGAATAAACTTAACCAAAGACATTAAAGATCTCTACGATGAAAATTACAAAACCTTAAAGAAAGAAATAGAAGAGGATACCAAGAAATGGAAAAATCTTCCATGCTCATGGATTGGAAGAATCAATATCATCAAAATGTCCATTCTCCCAAAATCAATTTACAGATTCAATGAAATACCAATCAAGATACCGAAGACCTTCTTCTCAGATCTGGAAAAAATGGTGCTGAAATTTATATGGAGGCACAAGAGACCTTGAATAGCTAAAGCAATCTTGTACAACAAAAACAAAGCCGGAGGCATCACAATACCAGATTTCAGGACATACTACAGGGCAGTTGTAATTAAAACAGCATGGTACTGGTACAGAAACAGATGGATAGACCAATGGAACAGAATTGAAACACCAGAAATCAACCCAAACATCTACAGCCAACTTATATTTGATCAAGGATCTAAAACTAATTCCTGGAGCAAGGACAGTCTATTCAATAAATGGTGCTGGGAAAATTGGATTTCCACGTGCAGAATCATGAAGCAAGACCCCTACCTTACACCTTACACAAAAATCCACTCAACATGGATTAAAGACCTAAATCTATGACCTGACACCATCAAGTTACTAGAGAACATTGGAGAAACCCTTCAAGATATTGGCACAGGCAAAGAATTTCTGGGAAAGACCCGGGAGGCACAGGCAGTCAAAGCCAAAATCAACTATTGGGATTGCATCAAATTGAGAAGTTTCTGTACTGCAAAAGAAACAGTCAGGAGAGTGAAAAGACAACCGACAGAATGGGAAAAAATATTTGCAAACTATGCAACAGATAAAGGGTTAATAACCAGAATCTACAAAGAGATCAAGAAACTCCACAAAAACAAAACCAACAACCCACTTAAGAGATGGGCCAAGGACCTCAATAGACATTTTTCAAAAGAGGAAATCCAAATGGCCAACAGGCACATGAAAAAATGTTCAAGGTCATTAGCAATCAGGGAAATGCAAATCAAAACCACAATGAGGTTTCACCTCACCCCGGTTAGAATGGCTCACATGCAGAAATCTACCAACAACAGATGCTGGCGAGGATGTGGGGAAAAAGGGACACTAACCCACTGTTGGTGGGAATGCAAACTGGTCAAGCCACTATGGAAGTCAGTCTGGAGATTCCTCAGAAACCTGAAGATAACCCTACCATTCAACCCAGCCATCCCACTCCTTGGAATTTACCCAAAGGAATTTAAATTGGCAAATAAAAAAGAGGTCTGCACCCTAATGTTTATTGCAGCTCAATTCACAATAGCTAAGACCTGGAACCAACCTAAATGCCCATCAACGATAGACTGGATAAAGAAATTATGGGATATGTACTCTTTAGAATACTATACCGCAGTAAGAAACAACGAAATCCAGTCATTTGCAACAAAATGGAGGAATCTGGAACACATCATGCTGAGTGAAATAAGCCAGTCCCAAAGGGACAAATACCATATGTTTTCCCTGATCGGTGACGACTGACTGAACACCAAGAGGGAAATCTGTTGGAGTGAGGTGGACACTATGGGAAATGGTGGCTTGATCAGCATAGCCCTGACTGTTAATGAACAACTTAATACATTATCCCTCTTAGTAGTTTTTTTATCTGTTCTACTTAATATGACTGGTTTAGATCTGTAATTGATGCACAGTTATTCTTAAGTGTTGAAAATTAACTGAAATGTGATCCCTGTTGAACATGGTGGTGGGAATGGGAGAGGGAAGAGATGTATAATTTAGGACATGCTCAGGCTGACTTGCCCCAAGTGGTGGAGTTGGAAGCATACCAGGGGATTCCAATTCAATCCCATCGAGGTGGCATGTACCAATGCCATCTCACTGTTCCAGGTGATCAATTTCAGTTCACAGTTGGTCATGGTGAAGGGACTGGGAGTCAAAGGGAGCACTTAGACAAGTCTAGTACCTGCTAACGCTAACTGATGGAGTAAATAAAGGGGAGAGTGATCCAACATGGGAAGTGAGATACTCAGCAGACTCATAGAATGGCAGATGTCTTAAACAGCACTCTGGCCTCAGAATCAGCCCTAAAGGCATTCGGAGCTGGCTGAAGAGCTCATGAGAGTATTTCAGGCATGGAAAGCCAAGACACTCTGGCAAAAGATCTCTGCGAGTGAGATCCCAGTGGAAAGAACAGGTCATCAAAGAAGGAGGTACCTTTCTCTGAAGGGAGGAGAGAACCTCCACTTTGACTATGACCTTGTCTAAACAAGATAAGAGTCGGAGAACTCAGAGGGCTTCCATAGCCTTGGAAACTCATGACTAGAGCATAGGGAGATTACTGATGCCATAGACAGGAGTGTCAATTGGTAAAGTCAACAACAGGAGTCACTGTGCACTTACTCCTCATGTAGGATCTCTATCCTTAATGTGCTGTACATTGAGATTTAATGCTATAACTAGTACTCAAACAATATATTTCACTTTGTGTTTCTATGGGGGTGCAAACTGTTGAAATCCTTACTTAATGCATACTAAACTGATCCTCTGTAAAAAAAAAAAAAAAATTATCAATTCCCAACTTGACTCTCACTGGGATTAAACATGACAATAGGTCTGATCTGATTTCATCATCATTTTAAAAAATCATCTATTATTTTTCACTTTATGTTTCTGTGTGGGAGCAAACTGTTGAAATCCATACTTAATGTATACTAAGCTGATCTTCTGTATATTAAGATAATCGAGAATGAATCTTGATGTGAATGGAAGGGGAGAGGGAGTGGGAAAGGGGAGGGTTGTGGGTGGGAGGGACGGTATGGGGGGGAAGCCATTGTAATCCATAAGTCGTACTTTGGAAAATTATATGCATTAAATAAAAGTTTAAAAAAAAATAGAGATAAGAAATGCAAAAAAAAAAAATAAAAAAAATAATAAATCAAAAAAAAAAAAAAAGGGAAAAGAAAGATAGCACCTATGATTTATAATGTTTCCAACATGCTAAACTTAGGAGATGACAGATATGCCAACTACCAAATCTGATAATTACTCACTGTACAAGTGTATCAAAATGCTGGCCAAGGAAGATTTTTAAAAAGAAAACAGCATACATTTGCTTGCTAACAAATTGAAAATCTAAATGAAATGGACATTGTCCTAGAACAAGGGAAACTACCAAAATGAAACCAAGAAGATACAGAAAATATAAATGAACCTAGAACCTACAAAAAGGAAAAATATTTACTCTTTTTTATTAATCCAAAAGTGACTTTATTGCTAAATTAACAATCAAAAAATTATCCCACAAAAAGTGCTGGACCAGATGTCTTCATTAGTTAATTTTTAATTAATGTGTTTTCTCAAGTTTTTAATTTAAAAATTAACAGACATATAAAATTGTACACATTTATTGGTTACTTTGTGATTTTTTTACATGTGTACACTACATTGTCCAATCATGACAAATCTATCTTTTTCAAGAATTTAACATTTTCTTTTAGCAAATACATCTACAAATCCTAGGAAAATATATGTTCATAAGTGTCATCACTCTTTCTGGATTGAATCTTTTATCATTATCTAATAAAATTCCTGGTCTGTTTTTAATGTATCTTATTTAAAATTGATTTAACTGATAAAAGCATGGATGTTCCTACTTTTTTCGGATTCCATTTCCATGTATGTCTCTAGAGGTGAAGTGAGGTTTCATAAGCAGTGTACAGTTAAGTTTTTATATTAACCCATTTTAGTCACTTTCTCTTTTTTAATTGGAATATTTATTCCACTGATATTTAAAATAATTTTTAATAAGTACATTCCTACAACTGTCTTTTGATAGCTGTTTTGTCATTTTATGGTAGTTCTTTTCTTTTTAGATCCCTCAATTACAATCTTGTAGTTAAGTAATTCTCTTTTTTGCTGTACTTTGATTCCTTACTCATCATTTTTAGGTAACTCTAAGTTTTGCTTTGAAGTTTCTTTGAGGTTTTCAAAAAATGTCTTCAGACTATAATTATCTATCTTGAAATAACAACATTGTTTGTAAAACCATAATAGAACACACAAAAGCAAACAGATAGAAAATCCCAACAAATCACAACCCTATATTTGTGCTCCATTCCTCCCCACAGTTTGAATTTTTGATTTATATTTTACCTGTTTACATATTGACCACCTCTTAATATTTTATTAGAGTAACTACATATATATATATATATATTGTTTGCACAATAGATATAAATGACTTCATGTAATGTTTACAATATAATAGCATTTTGAATTTGTTATTATAGTTACTGTGACCAGCTGATTTTCTACCTTTTGATATTATCTTCCTTTTTCTTCCTGTTTAGCATCTCATTTTCCTTTTCAGCATCTCTTTCTTCAAAAAAAAAATCTAACATTTCTTGTAACAGATGTCTGATAGTAATAAATTCTCTGACAATGTCTTTCTCAAATATCTGAATGTTTTTCTGGATGCAATATTTTTGGTTAGGTATTTTTATTTTTTACTTTAGTATTGTAAAACAGTACATTCCCTTCTGATGTATAACATTTCCGATGAAATATGCAGTCAGGGTGATTAGCATACATTTAATTTTTGTTTGCTTCTTTTATGTTGTAGATTTAGGTATCTTCTCTGTCTTTTCCTTGAAGATCTTGATTATAATATGTCTTGGGACATAGTTGGTTGAGTTGAATCTGATTGGTTTTTGATCTTCCTATAGATGGATTATTGCATCTTATTCTAGGCTTGATAAGTTTTCTGTCGTTGTCTCTATGAATATACTTTCTACATTTTATTTTTGACATTTTAAATTCCCTCTTCTTGAAACAATAGCAAATATTTGCTTTTTTCATGCTATGCCATATTTCCCATATGCTTTCTTCCTCTTGATTCTTTTTTCTTTTTCTTCTCTATGCATTTTAAATAGCATGATATGAGTTCATAGATCTTTCTGTTTGATCCATTCTTATATTTGAGCTACTGATGATATCTTTAGAAATTTTAATTTCACTTAGTGTATTTTTATGAAGGATTTCTTCTGATTTTGTTCATTTTCTTCTATCTGTATAAAATCTCTAATTTAGAATATTGACTCATTTCTCTGAGTTCTCTTATACTTCACTGACTTTCCTTAAATTACCTATTTTTAAAATTTTATTTGACAGATTGAGTTAGACAGAGAGAGATAGAGAGAGAGAGAGAGAGAGGTCTTCCTTCTGTTGGTTCACCCCCCAAATGGCTGCTACGGCTGGCACTGTGCCAATCTGAAGCCAGGAACCAGGTGCTTCCTCCTGGTCTCCCATGCGGATGCAGGGGCCCAAGCACCTGGGCCATCCTCCACTGCCTTCCCGGGCCACAGCAGAGAGCTGGGCTGGAAGTGGAGCAATTGGAACTAGAACCCAGTGCCTATATGGGATGCCAGCACAGCAGGTGGAGGATTAACCAAGTAAGCCATGGCACCGGCCTCAAATTACCTATTTTTAAATCTTAATCCAAGCATTTGGAAAATTCATATCCTAGATAGCTTGTTTCTAAAAACTTGTTTTGCTCTTTAGGTAAAGCTATTGTTCCCTAGAAGTTCCTGATGAGTGTTGAAGTACAATGTTGTCTGTACATTGAAGAATTAGGCTTTGTAATATGGCTTTGTTTGTGGCTATCTTTATAAAAATGTTAGCTGTCTTTCTGCTGTTGAAGTGGACAATGGTCAGTCTACTGCTGTGGCAGGCTCACTTCCCACTGATACACATTTCAGCCACTAGTGATATTGCTTGTGGTATAAATCTGCTCAGTCAGTACTGTGGTACTCCACTAGGCACTGGAGCAAGTCCAGGAGACTATGTTTGTGGGCACTAACTTGGGATCAAGGGTCATTAGAATCTCTTCAGTGATGGTTTTCTTCAGCCTGGCACTGAGTTTAAAAACAATCTTATGATTCTTTACTGTCTGCCATGGTTGTAGAAGGGATGAACAAGGTACCCACTCAACTACTCAGACAGACCCTAGATGGGTCTCATAGTCACCAGACTTTGTGTAATCTTGGAATTGTGTACCAGCCTTGCATGAAGCTGGGCATGCTAGATGCCAAAAAAAAAAAAAAAAAAAAATCTGCCACTCAAGGCACAGGTCTTCACAAGATACTGGGGCAAGTTCAGAAACTCCATCAACAGTCACGGGTCTCAGGATGGAAATTACTAAGATCTGCCAAGCATTGGGCTTTGAAAGTTCAGTGATGAATTTTAAGACATAGTCCCTTGGTCCCTTGCTGTCTGCTCAAGTTTGGAGGGTGGGATAAAAGCAATCCCCCCACCTTACAGACTGGACTCAGATTGATCAAGCCTGAGTCTCAACATCCCTTGGATGCACTAAGTCCCAGGAAAGCTTTCCAAGTCCACCTTTCAGTGGCTGTGACACACACCAAAATGAATCAACCCAGTGGAGCATAGGAGTTCACCTGATACTGGGCAAATCTCGAGTCTCCCTCTGTGAGAACTGGCCGGTTGGTGGAGGCTTTTGGACTTTATCAAGTGCTAGGTCTTTGTGTCACCAGCTTGGTTTTAAGTTCCAGGGTATGATCCTTAGCTCTATCTCCCAACTTGTCCTCATGGTTGACGTTTCAATTTCTGCTGGTGGTTGAGGGAGGGGCTGTGGAACTAGGGTCAGGCCTGGTGGGCTCAACCTTACTGAAGATATTCACAGTGAGTCTGACACTGAAATTAATTTCACTCTTCCTCTTCCAAACAATGGATCTCTCTCTAGGTAGTCTCTTGGAGCAACAGGAATGGTAATGTAGGCCACTCTTCCTTATTACTTTCTTTTTTTTTAACTTTATTTAGTAAATATAAATTTCCAAAGTACAGCTTATGGATTACAATGGCTCTTTACTGATACTTTTTGTATGACTGTAAAAAGATGAGCTACTGTGGTCCTTCATCTTGCTTCCATAGCTTTTGTGAAAGTGACTAGGTGTGTCCCTGATTACTCACATGCTGGTGTGTCTCCAGGGAGGTGGTCTCTGGAGCTTCTTGAATCACCATCTTGACTCTGCCTCCTCTTGACTTTTAGAGTGATTTATATCTTTTTATTAAAAGCCAGTATGATTTATTAGATAATAGGAACTGAAATAAAGATCTCTGGTGTAAGGTATTTATCACTATGGCTAGTAATTGGGCTGTGTTTGATGTTTGCTTTTGTGTTGGGGTACTAGATTTAAATTGCTCTACTGTTTCTCCCCTCTCCTCTATCTTTTCACTAGTCTAGTAACTATTCATTAAATACAGTTTATAATTTGAAGTAACAGTTGAAACTCATTTTTGTTGTTCTTGATGTGATCATGAGGAGTAGAGATGTGTTCTATAATCTAACGATTACATATTTTTGTGCTTGTATCTCTGAATTACGTTCTACACAACAGATTCTTTTTTAAAAAATGATTTCTTCACTTATTTGAAAGTCAGAGTTACATGAGAGAGAAGGAGAGGCAGAGAGAGAAAGAGAGAAGTCTTCCATCCGTTGGTTCACTCCCCAGATGGCTGGAACGATCTGAAGCCAGGAGCCAGGAGATTCCTTGGGTTTCTCATGTGGGTGCAGTGGTCTAAGGACCTGGGCCATTTTCTACTGCTTTTTCAGGCCACGTCAGAGAGCTGGATCGGAAGTGAAGCAGCTGGGACTCAAATTGGCACTCATATGAGATGCTGGCACTGCATGCAACAGCTTTACCTGCTATGCCATAGTGCCGGCCCCTACAATAAATTCTTAGCTCAATGCTGTGACCACACTCTTAAGTTAGACAGAATGGGTAATAGGGCCTGGAATTAGAAACACTCCCTTCTTCTCTGGGAGGAATAAGGTTATACCAGAAACCTATGTCACAGTGAACAGGTCACAGTAATGTAGAACACACATCACGTATTTAAATACTTTTTTCTCTCTTTATGCCAGAACTCTGAGGGAGTCCTTCTTGGCTCTATATCATGACCCTGTGGGTTTCCTGGAGGAAAACCAAAAAGAATGTAGGTGTCCCTCGAAGAGTGTTACCCTCAGGACTTCTCACTCTCAAGCATAGTCACACCGACTCTCACAATTCCATCCTAATTATTATTCATTACCAGCGATTATGATTCTAGGAGAATCTGCTCCAGGCAAGCAGATCCAAGACTATGTTTTTTCTGTATGTGCTTGTCTCTGCTGATTTCAGGATGGCAGCTTTCCCTAAAGCCTCAATTCTGCCCCAAGAAAAGCTGTTGTATTTCAATTTGTTCAGTAGTTTTTGTTGTTATTATAAAGAGTGGATTTATAACTTCCAAGCTTTTTACATGCCAGATTAGAGATCTACCTTTTTTTTTTTTTGGTTTGGTAGTTCATCATACTTATACATACATATGTACTAAATACACTTATTAATTTTATTCCGAGCATTTGTACTTCTTTCTGATAAACTTTCTTAGAGCGGTTCTAAGTTCTCAGGAAAAGTGAGCAGAAAGAAGAATGATCTTCAATACACTCCCTTGTCCCACAAATATATAACTTTCTCTGTTGTCAATAACCTCTAGAAGAGTACAACGCTTGTCACAATTGATGAACCTACATTGACACATTATTATTACTTAAATTTCATAGTTTATATTAGTGATTACTCTTGGTGTTGTACATGTTTTTGATGTTATAATAAATATTACTTCAAGTTACTGTTTCAAGTGGCCAGCATTGTGGTGTAGGAGGTAAAGCAGTAGTTTGATATGTCAGCACCCCTTATGGGCACTTGTTCATGTCCCAGCTGCTCCAATTCTGATCCAGTTCCCTGCTGATGGCCTTGAAAGAGCAGCACACATTGGCACATGTGCTTGTGATCCTATGGTACTCATGTTACACCCAGATGGAACTCCTGGCTCCCTGCTCCATCTTGGCCTAGCCCTGGCTGTTGCAGTCAAAAGGGGAATGTATCATTACACTATAATGCCAGCCCCTGGTGGATTTTTTTTTTTTCAGATGTTCTTCATGAGTTTAAGCAAGCACCCTTCTATTCCTGGTTTGCTCAAAAATGTTATTATAAGTCCTTTTTAATGTATATCAAATTATTTTCTTACCCTTTTTGAAGTGATCTTTTATCTTCTTTAGTTTGTTAATATACTGAATTACATTATTTGCTATTCAGAGGTAGAATCATACCTACAGTCACCATATAGATCCTAATCATGCATTCACAGCTAGTTTGGTTTACTTACATCCAACTGTGTCAATGTTCATGAAAGAGATACTGGCTTGCAGTTTTCATCTTGCAAAGTCTATATTTTTGGTGTCACGGTAACTCTGGTTTTATATAGTTTCTGAGAAGCACTGTCCTCTATTTTCTGGAATAAATTATATAAAACTGCTATGCATTTTTTAATGTTTGGTGCTGTTCAACTGAGAAATTACCTAACTCTGGTGTTCTTTTAATTAAAAGTGCATTAATTATAACTTCAATTTTGCTGGTAAATGTCACAAAGTTCAAGTAAGTATTTCTTCTTGAAAGTGTCTTGGTCATTTTTCTTTCTTCCAAGGAATTAGTCCATTTGACTTAATTTTCATGATCATACACTTATTAAAATGTTTTCATTATCTTTTTACTGTCTGTAGATCCTATAATGACACATTTTTATCTATGATACAGCTAACTTGTATTTAAAAGATATCAGGTTGGCTAGACTTTCATTACCTTTATTGATTTCTTTAAATAACTTGTTTTTAAGTTAAATTTATCTTTTCTGGTTTTTAATTTCATTGATTTCTACTCTTCAATATTTTCTTCTGTTTATTTTCTGTTTTACTTATTCTTTTTCCAAATTTCTTAAAGAAAATTTTAGAATACTTAATTGAAGTTTCATTTTTTATAAAATGTATAAAAATGTGATGCTTCATACATTTTTAAAAGATTTATTTATTTATTTAAAAGTCAGAGTTACACAGAGAGAGAAGGAGAGTCAGAGAGAGAAGTCTTCCATCCACTGGTTCACTCCCCAACTGTCTGCAATGACGAGAGCTGCGCTGAACTGAAGCCAGGAGCCAGGAGTTTCTTCCAGGTCTCCCACAAGGTTGCAGGGTCCCAAGGACTTGGGCCACTTTCTACTGCTATTCCAGGCCATAGCAGAGAGCTGGATTGGAAGTGGAGAAGCTGGGTCTCAAACTAGCCCCCGCATGGAATGCCAGCACTGCAGGTGTCGGCTTCACCCACCATACCACAGCACATGCCTCGCTAAATATACATTTTTTTTTTTTGACAAGCAGAGTTAGACAGAGAGAGAGAGAGACAGAGAGAAAGATCTTCCTTTTCTGTTGGTTCACCCCCCAAATGGCTGCTATGGCAGGCGCATTGCAAATATCCGGAACCAGGAGCCAGGTGCTTCCTCCTGGTCTCCCATGCAGGTGCAGGACTCAAGTACTTGGGCCATCCTCCACTGCCTTCCCAGGCCACAGCAGAGAGCTGGCCTGGAAGAGGAGCAGCTGGGACAGAATCCGGCACCCCAACCAAGACTAGAACCCGGGGTGCCAGTCCTGCTAAGTATACATTTTTAAGATATATGATGTGATATCTGACAAGATGTAAAGGATGGCTGGAGAGTTACACCACTATGGTTATAGTCTTTTGCACCCTTCATTCAGTAATTGATAGAATGTGAGCCTAAAAGTCAACAAAGCATAGAATTATATAGATATTATATACATATATATGTATATTATATATAATATATATCAGGTCACCCAATAGGATATAATTGTAATTTATTAAAAGAACACATACACTCAAGAGGAGAACAGCAGAATTTATTTTGTAGCACACAGTATATTCACTAATGTAGACTTTAATCTGAACCATAAACTCTTGGACATTTAAAGAATTAAAATAATAAATGTACACAGTATCCCATAAAACATTTACAAAGCAACTATATATTATTCATGATGTTAGAAAGTTCCTGTTTCCCTAGAAATTACAAGGTGACAATATTAATTGGTGATATAATGAGGGCCGAGCCCTCTGATTGGGATTAGTGGCCTTCTGAGCCATGAGAGTTTGCTTCTTTGCATTCTAGCATGTGACGATGCAACAAGAAGTTGGCAGTCTGCAGTCTGGAAAAATACCCTCAATGGACATAAAGTCTGCTGGTTCCTTGATCTTGAACATCAAGCCTTCAGAACTGTAGGATGCAAATTGCTATTTTACATCAACAAGTTTATGTTATATTTTATATTAGCTCAAATGAACTAAGATTCTTGGAAAGTTTGCAAGTATTGTAAGATTAACAATCTAATTCATGGGAACTACCTAGAGGAAATCTTAGAGAAATCAGAAAGTATTTTCAACTGAATTAAATGAAAATAAAGTAAATTTTCACAGCACTCCACTTTTGTACTATCTGTTTGTCTAGTACAAGGGCTACATTTCACATGGTGCCAGTTTCTAAAACTTGTTTTGATTACATTTTCCATAAGTAGCCCAGATTTTATATTTAGATACATTTGATCCATCCTCCCTGTATGTATCTTAACTGTCTAACAGCAGAATAGGATAAATGCAGGCACCAAAACAATACAGATGAGTGGAATAATGCAGACAACATTGGAAAGTAGCTTTCGATATGCTATCCATGTAAGGAATCCATTGGGGTAGAACATTATTTTTAGAAAAGATTATAAATTTATATAAACTAGCTATATCAATATAAATTAAAATTTTATGGACCACAAGTTACCATTCTCCAGAACATATGACTATGTCCAGATGGTGTCAGAAGATGTGTCCCCCAAGTAATCTAGAGACTAATTAAGAGCTTTATGGAGAATTTACTTTTCCTTTCAACCTTAGAAATATCTGATACTGACCAAGGTTAGAGGGAAGTCATACAGATAAACATTGATCTGCTACAGTAAGTACAACTGTACTTATTCTTTTGGCACAATAAAGGAAACAAACAAAAATACAATCACCATTTGATAGCTAGCCAGTCAGAGAATATGAATTATCAATATCATAAGTGCAGAGGGCTTACCAGTGTAAATATTACAGACATATTTTCAAGCAACTTGACAACTCAAGTAAAAGAATAAATTTCTAGAAAAAAATAAAAGTAATAAAATACTTATACCACATAACCTTGAAAATGTGATTATCACTACATCTTTTATAGCAAAATTTTGTACATTCACACACATACACATACATATAACAAAGCAGAAGACATGTGTCCTGGTGAATTATATTGAAAACTCAAGGAAGAAATATCACCATTATTTTACCCAAATCTTTGAGAATGTAGAAAGATTTTATCAAACTTGAGTTACTCTAAACCAAAACCTACCAATACAAAGCTGTTGCAAAATATGGCGTATTTGGAGATAACACTGCATAAGCAAACACAAATACATCAATTATGATAGAAAAAATGGATCTACTCACCAAATTGGAAATTAATGTTGTCAAATTATAATATTTAATAATATGAAGTTTATATTTAACCATAAAGAAAATTCAAAAAATATAAAAATTCAATAAAACATGTTCATGAATAAATGGTTTAATTTACTTGGAAAATATATAAAAATTGAAACTTGACATGCATTTCATAGCCTATGCCTAAGATATAGAAAAGGAAGTTGAGGGGCCGGCACAGTGGAGCACTAGGTTAATCCTCCACCTGCAACGCCAGCATCCCATATGGGTGCTGGTTCTAGTCCCGGTTGCCCCTCTTCCAGTCCAGCTCTCTGTTGTGGCCTGGGAAGGCAGTGGAGGATGGCCCAAGTGCTTGGGTCCTGCACCCACATGGGAGACCAGGAGGAAGCACCTGGTTCCTGTCTTCAGATAGGCACAGCTCCGGTTGTTTTGGCCATTTGGGGAGTGAACCAATGGAAGGAAGACCTTTCTCTGTCTCTCTCTCACTGTCTGTAACTATACCTTTTAAATAAATAAATAAATAAATAAAATCTTAAAGGTAAGAGACTAGCATGGAGTATTACAATTAAAAAAAAAAGAAAAAAAAAGAAAAGGAAGTAGAAAGACTTAAATGGAGATGTAGACAAATCCCCTGAAACTGTATGAGACTGCAAATATTCCTGTCAGGAATTGACAGATGAAGCAAATAAAAGGTGACTAATGATATACATCTCTTTACTACATAACTAAAAAGTTGTCTAATCTATATATGCCTTTTACTCCCATAAACAAATACATACTATTTTCAAAGCAAGGCCATAATGATACATAGTTCATTTTTGTGGTATTCAAAATACTTTATATCAGACTGTTTTGTGAAAAAAATGCGTTTAGAAACTTCTAACAAAGTCATTAGAAAAACTCATATGTGAAAAAAATCATAATAGAAATTTTAAGTGCTGGGATTTAATGATAACAAAAGAAATAAAATTAAATTTGTTTAATACAGCTAAAGTTTTCTACTGCTAGAAACATTATATCACTAAAATTAAGCATTAAAAAAGAAGAAATATTATTAGCTAAGATTTTTAACATGTAAACCAACAAACTAAAATTATCAGTAGTAAATAATAAATATGAATTAATATAGTGAAGTATCAAAAACAAAAGATAATTTAGGAAGATCAACAGATGTTTATTCTTTTGAAAATGGCTAGAATTGCACAAGCTCTGGCAAAGTTTATTAAGATTAGCGAGGTAAGAGAGAGACAATGAGAATCAGAGACATTATGATAAATATAGTAGAAGTGAAAATGGTATAGGAATAAAATACATAAAAAGTAATACAAAAAGAAAAATTAAAGGTAAAAAAGGAAAGATTAAGATCAACCAATGGCAATCAATTTTAAACTGTAGGAAATAGTAAACTCTTCTGAAAAAGTACATTTAAACTGACTAGTTTGCTTTCTTGTGTGGGTGTACTCACATTTTAAAGTATGAACCACAGTTAACTAGTGGTCTCAGGGGTAGTGAAACACTCACTTTTTTTTTTTTAATGGCTTAGTTGAAGTATAAGATACTGATCATGCTGTGTTAGTGATTTTGGGGTGGGGGGATGACTCAGCCATGTTTTGTGTTGACCTAACAAAACTGTTAAATGATGGTTGATTACACTTTAAAGTGAATTTGTCTATTTTATGAGGAACCCAGTGCAAGTCACTAAATATTGTCTAATAGTGGCATCTGCCTAAGACTTGTAATAACTAAAGTTAATTGAGCTTAAAGGAATTGTTACCATTAAAGTCTGTGTTTAAAGACAAAAAAAAAAAAAAAAGAAAGAAAAAAGCAACCCCTTGGGTTTAAAAGGCCAGGTCTGGAAAAATTTATGGAGCATCCAAATAAGAGGCATTTCTAAATTACAGTTATATCCAAAGAGTAAAATATTAGTAACCTAAATGAAATAATATATAAAAAAGAGTAATGCATCACAATTTTCCTTGTTTTAACAATGTAATGCCTTTCATATTGAAATGTTGTAAACTATTTAATGTAATTCAGTTCATGGAATGTTTAAAGGACAAAATCTGCTTGTTATTGAAATACCTATGGAAAAATATGATAAAATGGATTGACTTTTATGAAGAAAGATTGCCTTTGCTAGAAAACAAATTATACCCTAAGATCAAAAAAACACAGATTTAGTTGCGAGCAAATACAAAGAGTGGGCTAATCTTCTAGCCAGAATGTCTCACACTCAACTTTGTCTTCTCACTGCCAGGGTAGAAGCCAAGACATTGAAATACACAGGCACACAAGGGAAGACTTAGAAGTCTGGAGGGAATGTGTCCAGAAGATTAAATTGATGACAGACACAAAGGAATCTAGTATTTTATGGATAAAATCCTTAATTCAGAAAACAGCTATGGTTCCAGTGCACAAATGTTGCATGTAGTTCTAAATGGTTATATATTTAGATTGGTCATCTTTTCGTATCAATTCTATATGATAATTTTCAGTAGCATTCTCATTTTACAGATGAAGAAATTGAAGCAAAGGAAGATAAAAACTTGATTCAGATTAAATACTTAAATTGAAACTGTTACAAAGAAATTAAAAAAAAACAAAAAACAATGTGGCTTTGGAATCCAATTCATGATTTAGCAACCATGTTATGCAGATCATAAAAAAGGCAGATTATCTCAACGAAGTTTAAAAAAATTCATAAGCATAAATGAAACAATCTTACTGAGACATTTTGATTAAAATATAACTATTTTGTTAAGATGTAGCAATGATACAAACTGAATCTAAGCTTTTGCATTCTTCCTGGCAAGGATGTGGTGAAAAAGGGACATGAACCCACTGTTGGTGGGATTGCAAACTGGTAAAGCCACTATGGAAGTCAGTTTGGAGATTCCTCAGAAACCTGAATATAATCCTACCATAAACCCAGCCATACCGCTCCTTGGAATTTACCCAAAGGAAATGAAATTGGCAAACAAACAAGCTGTCTGCACATTAATGTTTATTGCAGCTCAATTCACAATAGCTAACACCTGGAATCAACCTAAATGCCCATCAACAGTAGACTGGATAAAGAAATTATGGGACATGTATTCTATAGAATTCTATACAGCAGTCAAAAACAATGCAATCCGGTCATTTGCAACAAAATGGAGGAATCTGGAAAACATCATGCTGAGTGAATTAAGCCAGTCGCAAAGGGACAAATATCATATGTTCTCACTGATCGGTGACAACTAACCAAGCACAAAAAAGGAAAACTGTTGAAGTGAAAGGGACACTATGAGAAACAGTGACTTGATCAGCTCTTGTCCTGACTGTTGATGTACAATATAATACTTTATCCATTTTAGTATTTTTTTGTTCTAGTTAATACTATAGGTTGAACTCTGCAATTAACACACAATTATTCTTAGGTGTTGAAATTCAATTGAAAAGTGATCCCTGTTAAATATAAGAGTGGGAATAAGAGAGGGAGGAGATGTACAATTTGGGACATGCTCAATCGGACTTGCCCCAAATGGTGGAGTTAGAAATGTGCCAGGGGATTCCAATTCAATCCCATCAAGGTGGCATATACCAATGCCATCTCACTATTCCAAGTGATCAATTTCAGTTCACGATTGATCTTACTGATAGGTCTAAGAGTCAAAGGGATCACACAAACAAGACTAGTGTCTGCTAATACTAGCTGATAGAATCAAAAAGGGAGAGAATGATCCAACATGGGAAGCGGGGTACACAGCAGACTCATAGAATGGCAGATATCCTAAACAGCACTCTGGCCTCAGAATCAGCCCTTAAGGCATTTGGATCTGGCTGAAGAGCCCATGAGAGTATTTTAGGCATGGAAAGCCAAGACACTCTGGCAAAAAAAAATAAAAAACACCTAAATGAAAGATCTCCGCGAGTGAGATCCCAGTGGAAATTACGGGCCATCAAAAAGGAGGTATCTTTCTCTAAAGGGAGGAGAGAACCTCCACTTTGACTATGACTTTGTCTAAATAAATTCGAAGTCGGCAAACTCAAAAGGCTTCCATAGCCTTGGCAACTCATGACTAGAGCCTAGGGAGATTACTGACGCCATAAACAAGAGTGTCACATTGTTAAGTCAACAACAGGAGTCACTGTGTACTTACTCCTCATGTAGGATCTCTGTCCTTAATGTGTTGTGCAATGTGAATTAATGTTTTAGCTAGTACTGAAACAGTATTTTACACTTTATGTTCTGTGTGGGTCAAACTGATGAGATCTTTACTTAATATATACTAAATTGATCTTCTGTATATAAAGAGAATTGAAAATGAATCTTGATGTGAATGGAATGGGAGAAGGAGCAGGAGATGGGAGGGATGCGGGTGGGAGGGAAGTTATGGGGGAAAGCCATTGTAATCCATAACCTGTACTTTGGAAATTTATATTTACAAAATAAAAGTTAAAAAAAAACTTTTCTGAATAAAACTTGATAACTGACCAGACTATAAACAGATAGGAGAGTATAATAAAGAAATTTTCAGGGAAGAGAGGAATGAGAACATTCATATCTCTTGTATACCTGCTAAGAAAGTTCAAAGACACTGGATACTGCCATAGAAAATCTGTAGTGCAAGACAGAGGAATAGAATCTACGATAAACCATCAACATGATGAAAAGAGAGATTTTCAGTTGTCTAGGGAGTCAAGATCTTGATTACATTATACAAGAAAAAATGCTCCAGAGTATAGGTCTATTGAAAAAAAGGTAGGTCCTATTGAAAAAAAAGTAGGATAAATGTATTCCACATACTTTATTGATGTTTAAAATTATATGACTTTTGAAGGACTTGGTTATTGCAAATGAAATAACTAGGCAACAAATAATTCCAGGAAAATTGAAACTCACACAGTGAAAAGTAATGTAATCGTAGATATTATGTATAGGTTTTAGTAACATATGCATCGATAACTTTTTTAATTTTAAAATTTATTTATTAGAGAGCTGGAGAAAGAGGGAAAGACAGCATGCACTTCCACCTGCTGGTTCATTCCCCAGATGTCCACACAGAAAAAGCTCTAGCCAAGACGTGAGGACTAAATCCAAATATCATGTGGCTGGCACTTCCCAGCTACTGGAGTAATTCCCACTGTCTCTGCGTTAGCAATGTCTGCATTAGTAGGAAGTTGGCGTCAGGATCAAGTTTTAGGTACTGGACTCAGATAACCTAATATGGGAAGTGGTGTTCTACTAGTGTCTTAAGTGCTCCACCAAATACCTGTCCTACTGTTTTGTTTTGTTTTGTTTTAAGGATTTTATTCAGTAAGGGAAGTACACAAGAAAGTGAGGGCTTTCATTAGGGAAGAAAGAAGTCTAGAAGTTAAGTTGGGTCCATACCAGGCAGAAAGCAGGCCAGGAGCCACGTGGAGCAAGCATGCAGGCAAGAAAGCAGAGGAAGGGCAGAGGCCATAAGGTCTTGCGCCCAGAGGTGAGTTGCAAGAAGGGTGCAACAAGGGAAGAATCTTATTGTTTTTAAACAAGTATACAGAAAGAATTCAGAGAGAAGAATCCAAGAGAGCTAATGTTCATCATTTATATAAGATGTCAATGAAAAAAAAAACAAAATTGATACATTATAAAGGGCTCTTTGTTAGCAATTAGCTGATTTCACTAGTCAGAAGTCACAGATTCATTTTTAATCCACTCATAATATATTCATTCTACTTTGATTGTGGAATAGATTTGTTATTTGCTTTTCTTTCTCCATATTGACACCAGTGGTCCCAAGCTGAATCTTCTAGTTATTTCAGTACTCCAAGGATAAAAGTTAGTTTTTGGAACAGTGATAGAGTTGGTTAAGCAAATACTTTTGCTTTTCATGATGTTCCAGGCATATAACTCTATACAAATTTCTCTACAATGTGGTATGGAAGATCTAGTCAAGGATTTATAGATTGATTTGAAAGTCAAAAATATCTTAGATAGGCCTGATGCCTGTACTGGCCTTAGTAATTCTCCTTTGAAACAGAATGAGTGGTAAAGTGGAGGGATGCTGGGCGTAGGAGAGGGACAGGAAGAGAGAGAGACTATGAGGAATTGACTGCCATGATTACAGAGGCTGACAGTTCCCACCACCTGACATCTGCAAGCTTCCAAATAAGGGAAACTGATGATGTAAGCATCAGTCCAGGGACAGAAGTTCTACATCCTAGTGCATGACATAGGCAAGGACATCTTTGCCCTATTCAGGTTTTCAGCAGAACTAATGATGTCCCCTACAACTGGGTTGGGTAGTTTTTTTTTTCATTGAGTCATCAGTTTTGAATGCTAATCTTTCCTGGTAACCCTGCATATACCCAGATCACACCCAGACATACCCAGCAAATATCTGGGCACCCTGTGATCCAACTGACACAGAAGGTGAATCACCATAGTTTTCTAATGTAAGTTTTATATTATCAAGTGGAAGAGTTTAATTCATATGTCTGGTCAGTTACCATATTCATGAAATTTATAACCATTTTTTCCAAGAGGGTTCATATATCTTCCCAAAGGATAAAGCATCTCACACATACTCAAGGTAGATACATGCAAGTATGGACAGCATCCAGCTTTTATTTTTCCACCTATGACTAAAGAAGGACAGGAATCTTAACCCACAACATAATTTCACGTTTATTTCTCTTATAATTAAGGAAATAACAGTCCTGCCATCACAGTGATAAGATTTTTCCAATGATACTTATTATCTTCATTTATTTATCACTTATGATCAGCACAAACTTCAATAATAAGAAGGTCTTCTGTTTAGAGGAATAATGTCCAAGTACTAAGAGACAAAGAAACAAAAAAACAAAAGTGGTGTATCTTGTGCTACAGTTGAGAATCTTGTTTGTGATCATTCGTAGAAAGAGAAAAAGAAATTGTGGAAGCCAAAAACAACAGTGAGAGAAGAATCTGCATATATATAAAAGGGGAGGGGGCATATATGTTTTAAAATACCCATAGTTAAGATTTTTCTAACAAGGGCATCTGTACTGATGAAATATCTAAACACCATTCCACAAAACAGTTATCATTACAGTCATTATTAGGTGGAACTGAAACAGAAATATTAATAATATATGGCAAGAAGTTCTTGAGGTGGGAGCTGGGAAGGTAAACTTAACTGGTCAATGAAAATATCTTTACGTGATAAACTTCCTTCACTATGCCTAATTTTCTTTCTCCAGATAATTATGAACAATAAGGAATTTAGAATCAACATTTAAAATCATAGATGCATAAGTAGCTAAGATTTATCAAAGATGAATGAGTACATAACTAGTTCAATTTTGTACCTCAGGGCAGGTGCTGTGGTGCAGCGGGTTAATGCCCTGGCCTGAAGCCCCGGCATCCCATATGGGCTCTGGTTCTAGTCCCGGCTGCTCCTCTTCCAATCCAGCTCTCTGCTATGGCCTCAGAAAGTGGTAGAAGATGGCCCATATAGCCTTCAATTGCACCCACGTGGGAGACCTGGAAGAAGCTCCTGGCTCCTGGCTCCTGGCTCCTGGCTTCGGATCGGCACAGCTCCTGCCGTTGTGGCCAATTTGGGAGTGAACCAGCAGATAGAAGATCTCTCTCTCTGCCTCTCCCTCTCTGTGTAACTCTTTCAAATAAATAAATAAATCTTTTAAAAAATTTGTATCTCAGTAAAATCTTTCTTGATGATTATAACATGCAAGAAATTATTTGTAGTTCTCACTCATGGCCCTCACTAGATCCATGTATTGAGTTACTTTCATTTCAAAACAGGGTCTCAGGAGATTTATTACTTAAAATTCAATATCTTCTATTTCATTATATCAAAGAATTTCTGCTTCCAATTTATTTTGAAATAAAGGGAGATGGAAATAAAATATTTCAGAATTCAGCAAATCTTTAAAAATAATACTCAATATAACCAGAATAACCTTTAGATAATACATAATTGATAGCATATCAAATATTAGCAATAATAAAACATTTAAATCCATGCTTTAGGGAAAATTGAATCACACAATAAAGAATAAATTCTCTCAGTACGACATTTCTAACCCTATTTCGATTCACATTCCTCCTGTGGAGGTTAACAAACTCTAAAGCTTTAGCAATTCAACTTTGTTCTTAATCATTTTACTCAACCTTAATCTTTTTTGGCATTTTAGTCAGGGTAAGCCTCTCATTATTTCTTTCTTGGTTTAAGTAAATTTGATAAAATTAAAAATACATTATGCATGTCATAGGAGTGTTAACACATGGGTTGGTATGTGCACATATGCATGTATATGTGGGTACATTTGTGCATGTGTGCATATTTGTAAATGCATATATTTAGGGGCCAGCACTGTGGCACAGCTGGTTAACGTCCTGGCCTAAAGCGCCAGCATCCCGTATAGGCACTGGTTCGAGTCCCAGCTGCTCCACTTCCAATCCAGCTCTCTGCTATGGCCTGGGGAAGCAGTAGAAGATGGCCCAAGTCCTTGGACCCCTGCACCAGCATGGCAGACCAGGAAGAAGCTCCTGGCTCCTGTCTTTGGATCGGTGCAGCTCCAGCCATTGGCCAATTGGGGAGTGAACCAGAGGATGGAAGAACTCGCTCTCTCTCTCTCTCTCTCTCTCTGCTTCTCTCTCTGTGTAACTCTTTCAAATAAATAAATAAATCTTTAAAAATGCATATATTCATATATCTGTGAGTCCATAAATTTGTGTGTGTATATATTTAGAGACTGAGAAAGCTTGTGTGTCTGATACAAAGGCTTGATCCTGAACCATAATGGGAAAGATAATTTGAACTGTAACTGTTTATTAATAACATTAGTTTTCATTGTGTGGTAATTTAATATATAACAGTCACTCTATGGAGAAATGTACTCATATCATCTCCTTTCATCTTCACAAATCTATGGGGTATGTATTAGTCTTATGTATTGAGGAATAGCATGAGTAAATGTCCATGATTTCACTCAAAAAAGTTAGTTTTAGACTGTTATGCCAGTTTCTCTGATCAAAAACTTACTTCTTACGCATCTCAGCAAACCATACTGTTTTGTTCAATGGGGAACAGCAACAAATCAGTTGAATATAGTATCTGTAAAAAAGACCACTTTATGTAGGATATGAAAAAGGAAAGTGGAAAAGTATTGATATTACAACAATTGAACTATCCTCTTTAAAGATATATACAACAGTTTCCACAAGACAAGAATTTGCTATGACAAATTAAATACATCAATATTATAATGACTTCCTTTGAATACAATAAATCTTAAATCCCTGGTCATATAATAAAAAGAAATACAAAAAAAATGAACAAACAGCTAGGTCAATGCCTTTGTCACTTATATAAGACAGCTGTGGCGATGCTGTTTCAGAATATATAATGGCCCTTTCTGCTAAGTGGAAACTCTTTATTGCCTTTGTTGCATCTCCTTCAATTGGCATTGCTTACCATTATTGTTGCCATGACAAACATTTTAAACCCTCAAAATCTTTAGCCATACAAGTTTCCAGATGCATTTTGGAAAGCTTTACAATTATCATTCACTTTACCAACTTAATATGTAGATTTCACTTATTATTATTAAGGGGATTTTTTTTTCTGTACCTGCAGAGATTGAAGCACAAGCAACAGATAGGTGCTTTGGGATGCTGTTTTGGCCATCTTCCTTTCTCGGTAATCATTGTGTCTAACCTTTTTACATAGCCTTCAATTGAACTTAGATAAGTCAAACTCCGAAAATGAAGAAAGGGTTATTTAGTAAAGTAGAAACAATGAGACATTAGGACATACGCTCTAAATTCTGTTCCCAATCTCAGTAAAAATTCTGAGAATCTTGAGGAAATGATACTTCTTGGACTAATCAACAAATTCAAATGCAAACTAAGTTTCCATTATGGATATTATTGATTATCTGGCCCCAGACCAGTCATGTTACCAAGAACTCCTCTGTGGGCAGCTTCAAGCAACTCAGTATGTAAAAATTTTGAAATCCATTTATTGAAGTGATCAGTGTTTGAGATGAAAACATCCACTAGAAGAAATATTTAATATCCATAATTCTAGGGCTGTTATATTATAAAGAATGTGTAAAACTAGAAAGAGAACTGCAAGTAAAAGGAATATATGTTTACTTTTCAAATAGGAAATGAGGGGCTGGCGATGTGGTGTTGAGGGTAAAGCGACCCATGCAGGGCCAGAATCCCTTATAGGCACAAGTCTGAGTCTTAGCAACTCCTCTTCCAATTCAGCTCTCTGCTATGGCATGGGATAGCAGAAGATGGCCCAAGTGATTGGGCCCCTGCACCCATGTGGGAGACCCTGAAGATGCTCCTTGATTCTGGCTTTGGATCAGCACAGCTCTGGAAGTTGTGGTCATCAGATGAAAGATCTCTCTCTCTCTCTCTCTCTCCCCCTTACAAATAAATATATAAGTAAATAAATATTTTAAAAAATTGATTCAGCAGTTTGCTACAAGGACCTCAAGTAATTAGAAGTCCGATCAGATTTAAAAATTTACATTGTGTGTATGTGTGTGTGTGTCTATGAAGAAGTATATAAAGGAAAAAACGATTCTAGAGAAAATTCGGGAGATGATAACAATGGTAGTGAAATTAGTGGCGATGGCCGGTGCCGTGGCTCAATAGGCTAATCCTACGCGTGGCAGTGCCCACACCCCGGGTTCTAGTCCTAGTTGGGGTGCCGGATTCTTTCCCGGTTGCCCCTCTTCCAGGCCAGTTCTCTGCTGTGGCCCGGGAGTGCAGTGGAGGATGGCCCAAGTACTTGGGCCCTGCACCACATGGGAGACCAGGAAAAGCACCTGGCTCCTGCCATCAGATCAGTGCGGTGCACCGGCAACAGCGCGCCAGCCGTGGCAGCCATTGGAGGGTAAACCAATGGCAAAAGGAAGACCTTTCTCTCTGTCTCTCACTGTCCACTCTGCCTGTCAAAAAAAAAAAAAAAAAAAGAGAGAAATTAGTGGTGATGAATAATTGGAACAAAGAGTAACCACAATTATAGAATGCATGAAATTAATGAGAAATAGTGTGTATTCAAAAGAATGTGAAAATTGAATGTTTCATGGAATAGGACTTTAATTTCTGGAGTAAGGACAATGATCCTCTTAAAGGCAGAGGCTACCCACGAAAGCACATATTAGACTGAAGGCAAATATAAAATGATATATAAAAATTTTCCTCCGGTGCCCCGGCTCACTAGGCTAATTCTCCGCCTTACGGTGCCAGCACACCGGGTTCTAGTCCCGGTCGGGGCGCCGGATTCTGTCCCGGTTGCCCCTCTTCCAGGCCAGCTCTCTGCTGTGGCCAGGGAGTGCAGTGGAGGATGGCCCACGTACTTGGGCCCTGCACCCCATGGGAGACCAGGAGAAGTACCTGGCTCCTGGCTTCAGATCAGCACGGTGCACCGGCCGCAGCACTCTGGCTGCGGCGGCCATTGGAGGGTGAACCAACGACAAAGGAAGACCTTTCTCTCTGTCTGTCTCTCTCACTGTCCACTCTGCCTGTCAAAAAAAAAAAAAAAAAAAAAAAGAAAACCTTTCTCTCTCTCTCTGCCACTGCCTCTTTCTCTCGCTCTCTGTAACTCTGCCTTTCAAATCAATCAATAGATATATATAAAAAAAGAAAAAGTATCAAAAAAATATAAAAATTTTAAGAGGGAAAGTAGAGAAAGATGACTAATAGTTTAATTCATTTATCTTTAGTTCTTGTTTCTGTCAAAATTATTTTTGTGGGTCAAGACAAGGCATAATAATGAAGCATAGAAACAAGATCATACATTCTCTTTAGAGGATAATAGGCATTTTGCTTTGGCCTAAACTCTATCGATGTCAGACGGTTAGCAGGACTTGTTCCCTCGGTGAGCAAAGCTCTGGCTGTTCAGTTCAAAGGTCTAAAGAAAGCACGTTTGTGATAGACAATGAGTGCTGACTCATCCTTCTAAAAAATATCAAGATGTTTTTGTCACTTTTAATAAAATTTAGATTAATCAGAGATTTATTTATTCCAAGAAAACTGCTTTGTAGTTCTGTGAAGAACAGCCTCCCTGGGAATCTCAAGAACTTTAGTTCAAATCCCAGCAGAATGGATATCCCTTTCCTTTTGGGTAGTGAAAATTGTTT
The DNA here is from genome assembly GCF_051225735.1 of Oryctolagus cuniculus. Taxonomy (NCBI): domain Eukaryota; kingdom Metazoa; phylum Chordata; class Mammalia; order Lagomorpha; family Leporidae; genus Oryctolagus; species Oryctolagus cuniculus. The sequence continues at coordinate 66,023,424 of NC_142870.1, forward strand.
CTTTAGAAAAAGCAAAATTCTACATCAAGAAATTGGAAAGGCACCAAGTAGATGAGCTTTCAATTCACCTCAAGGATCTAGAAAACCTACAGCAAACCAGACCCAAATCTAGTAGGAGAAGAGAAATAATTAAAATAGGGAAGAAATCAACAGGATTGAATCCAAAAAAAATTACAAAAATCAGCCAAATGAGGAGCTGGTTTTTTGAAAAAATAAACAAAATTGACACCCCATTTGCCCAACTAACTAAAAAAAGAAGAGAAAAGAACCAAATCAATAAAATCAGAGATGAAAAAGGAAACGTAACAACAGACACCACAGAAATAAAAAGAATCATCAGAAATTACTACAAGGACCTCTATGCCAGCAAACAGGGAAACCTATCAGAAATGGATAGATTCAGCTGGCACCGCGGCTCACTAGGGCAATCCTCCGCCTAGTGGCGCCGGCACACCAGGTTCTAGCCCTGGTTGGGGTGCCGGATTCTGTCCCGGTTGCCCCTCTTCCAGGCCAGCTCTCTGCTGTGGCCAGGGAGTGCAGTGAAGGATGGCCCAGGTGCTTGGGCCCTGCACCCCATGGGAGACCAGGAAAAGCACCTGGCTCCTGGCTCCTGCCATCAGATCAGCGCGGTGCGCCGGCCGCAGCGCGCCAGCCACGGCAGCCATTGGAGGGTGAACCAACAGCAAAGGAAGACCTTTCTCTCTGTCTCTCTCTCTCACTGTCCACTCTGCCTGTAAAAAAAAAAAAAAAAAAAAAAAAAAAAAAAGAAATGGATAGATTATTCCTGGACACATGCAACCTACCTAAATTGAACCAGGAAGACATCGAAAACCTAAACAGACCCAAAACTGAGACAGAAATTGAAACAGTAATAAAGGCCCTCCCAACAAAGAAAAGCCCAGGACCAGATGGATTCACTGCTGAATTCTACCAGACAGTTAAAGAAGAACTGCCTCCAATTCTTCTCAAACTATTCAGAACAATCGAAAAAGAGGGAGTCCTCCCAAATTCTTTCTATGAAGCCAGCATCACCTCATTTCCTAAGCCGGAAAAAGATGCAGCACTGAAAGAGAATTACAGACCAATATCCCTGATGAACATAGATGCAAAAATCCTCAATAAAATTCTCGCCAATAGAATGCAACAACACATCAGAAAGATCATCCACCCAGACCAAGTGGGATTTATCCCTGGTATGCAGGGATGGTTTAATGTGTGCAAAACAATCAATGTGATACACCACATTAACAGACTGCAGAAGAAAAAACCATATGATTATCTCAATAGACGCCGAGAAAGCATTTGATAAAATACAACACCCTTTCATGATGAAAATTCTAAGCAAACTGGGTTTGGAAGGAACATTCCTCAATACAATCAAAGCAATCTATGAAAAACCCACAGCCAACATCCTATTGAATGGGGAAAAGTTGGAAGCATTTCCACTGAGATCTCGTACCAGACAGGGATGCCCACTCTCACCACTGCTATTCAATATAGTTCTGGAAGTTCTAGCCAGAGCTATTAGGCAAGAAAAAGAAATTAAAGGGATACAAATTGGGAAGGAAGAACTCAAACTATCCCTTTTTGCAGATGATATGATTCTTTATTTAGGGGACCCAAAGAACTCTACTAAGAGACTATTGGAACTCATAGAAGATTTTGGCAAAGTAGCAGGGTATAAAATCAATGCACAAAAATCAACAGCCTTTGTATACACAGGCAATGCCATGGCTGAGGAAGAACTTCTAAGATCAATCCCATTCACAATAGCTACAAAAACAATCAAATACCTTGGAATAAACTTAACCAAGGACGTTAAAGATCTCTACAATGAAAATTACAAAACCTTAAAGAAAAAAATAGAAGAGGATACCAAGAAATGGAAAAATCTTCCATGCTCATGGATTGGAAGAATCAATATCATCAAAATGTCCATTCTCCCAAAAGCAATTTATAGATTCAATGCAATACCAATCAAGATACCGAAGACCTTATTCTCAGATCTGGAAAAAATGGTGCTGAAATTCATATGGAGACTCAGGAGACCTTGAATAGCTAAAGCAATCTTGTACAACAAAAACAAGCTGGAGGCATCACAATACCAGATTTTAGGACATACTACAGGGCAGTTGTAATCAAAACAGCATGGTACTGGTACAGAAACAGATGGATAGACCAATGGTACAGAATTGAAACACCAGAGATCAATCCAAACATCTACAGCCAACTCATATTTGATCAAGGATCCAAAACCAATCCCTGGAGTAAGGACAGTCTATTCAATAAATGGTGCTGGGAAAATTGGATTTCCACATGCAGAAGCATGAAGCAAGACCCCTACCTTTCACCTTACACAAAAATCCACTCAACATGGATTAAAGACCTAAATCTATGACCTGACACCATCAAGTTACTAGAGAACATTGGAGAAACCCTTCAAGATATTGGCACAGGCAAAGAATTTCTGGGAAAGACCCGGGAGGCACAGGCAGTCAAAGCCAAAATCAACTATTGGGATTGCATCAAATTGAGAAGTTTCTGTACTGCAAAAGAAACAGTCAGGAAAGTGAAGAGACAACCGACAGAATGGAAAAATATATTTGCAAACTATACAACTGATAAAGGGTTGATAACCAGAATCTACAAAGAAATCAAGACACTGCACAACATCCAAACAAACAACCCACTTAAGAGATGGGCCAAGGACCTCAATAGACATTTTTCAAAAGAGGAAATCCAAATGGCCAACAGGCACATGAAAAAATGTTCAAGATCACTAGCAATCAGGGAAATGCAAATCAAAACCACAATGAGGTTCTGCCTCACCCCAGTTAGAATGGCTCACATTCAGAAATCTACCAACAATAGATGCTGGAGAGGATGTGGGGAAAAAGGGACACTAACCCACTGTTGGTGGGAATGCAAACTGGTGAAGCCCCTATGGAAGTCAGTCTAGAGATTCCTCAGAAACCTGAATATAACCCTACCATTCAACCCAAGCATCCCACTACTTGGAATTTACCCAAAGGAAATGAAATTGGCAAACAAACAAGCTGTCTGCACATTAATGTTTATTGCAGCTCAATTCACATTAGCTAATACCTGGAACCAACCCAAATGCCCATCAACAGTAGACTGGATAAAGAAATGATGAAACATGTACTATACGGCAGTCAAAAACAACAAAACCCGGTCATTTGCAACAAAATGGAGGAATTTGGAAAACATCATGCTGAGTGAATTAAGCCAGTCCCAAAGGGATAAATAGCATATGTTCTCCCTGATCGGCGACAACTAACTGAGCACCAAAGGGGAAACCTGTTGAAGTGAAATGGACACTATGAGAAACAGTGACTTGATCAGCTCTTGTCCTGAGAGTTGATGTACAATGTAATACTTTATCCATTTTAGTATTTTTTTTGTCCTAGTACCATTGGTTGAATTCTGTAATTAACACACAATTATTCTTAGGTCTTTAAATTTTAACTGAAAAGTGATCCCTGTTAGGAATTTGGAAAGCATTATGTTCAGTGAAATAACCCAATCCCAAAGGGACAAATACCACTTGTTCTCCTTGATAGGTGACAACTAACTGAGCACCAAAAAGGAAACCTGTTAAAGTGAAATGAACAGTATGAGAAATGGTAACTTGATCAACCCTCACCCTGACTGTTGATGAGCAGCTTAATATGTTATCCCTCTTAGTATCTTTTTTGTTTGTTCTACTTAATACTTTTGGTTGAATACTGTAATCAATACACAATTCTTCTTAAGTGCTGAAACTTAACTGAAAAGTGATCACTGTTAAATATAAGAGTGGGAATAAGAGAGGGAAGAGATGTGCAATTTGGGACATGCTCAAGCTGACTTACCTCAAACGGTAGAGTTAGAAACATACCAGGGGATTCGAATTCAATCCCATCAAGATGGCATGTACCAATGCCATCTCACTAGTCCCAGTGATCAATTTCTGTTCACAATTGATTGTAATGATAGGACTAAGAACCAAAGGGATCACATAAACAAAAATAGTGTCTGTAAATACTAGCTGATAGAATCAGAAAGGGAGAGAATGATCCAACATGGGAAGTGAGATACACAACAAACCCATAGAATGGCGGATGTCCTCAACAGCACTCTGGCCTCATAATCAGCCCTTATGGTGTGTGGATCCGGCAGAAATGCCCATGAGAGTATTTAAGGCATGGAAAGCCGAGACACTCTGGGGAAAAAAAAAAAAAAAAAAAAACTAAATGAAAGATCTCTGTGAGTGAGATCCCAGTGGAAAGAATGGGTCATCAAAGAAGGAGGTAGCTTTCTCTGAAGGGAGGAGAGAACTTCCACTTTGACCATGGCCTTGTGTAAATATGATCAGAGTCAGTGATCTCAGGGGGCTTCCATAGCCTTGGAAACTCATGACAAGAGCCTAGGGTGATTACTGAGGCCATAAACAAGAGTGTCAATTTGTTAAGTCAACAACAGGAGTCACTGTGCACTTACTCCTCATGTAGGATCTTTGTCCTTAGTGTGCTGTACATTGAGATTTAATGCTATAACTAGTACTCAAACAGTATTTTTCACTTTATGTTTCTGTGTGGGAGCAAACTGTTGAAATCTTTACTTAATGTATGCTAAACTGGTCTTCTGTATATAAAGAGAATCGAAAATGAATCTTGATGTGAATGGAAGGGGAGAGGGAGTGGATAAAGGGAGGGTTGCGGGTTGGATAAATGTTATGCGGGGAAGCCATTGTAATCCATAAGCTGTACTTTGGAAATTTATATTCATTAAATAAAAGTTAAAAAAAAAAACAAATCAAAAAAAAGAAAAAGCAAAATTCTTAAAATTTTTAAATTTTATTTTCATTTTATTTACAAAGCAGACACACACACATATGGTCTCTCTCTCACACATACACACACACACACACACGAGAGAGAGAGAGAGAGAAAGATTGAGAGAGCTTTCTTTGGCTGGTTCACTCTCCAAATGTTTGCTTAAGCCAAGGCTAGGTCAGTGTGAAGCCAATAGCCTATAAAGAAATAGAGATCTGCTGCGTGCATGGCAGGTACCCAAGTATTTGAGTGGTCATCTGATGCTCTTAAAGGTTTACATTATTAAGAAACTAAAAATTCCTTGCTGTTCCGCTTCTGATCCAGCTCTCCGGCAATGTTTCAGGGAAAGCAGCTAAGAACGGCCCAGGAACTTGGGCACTTGCACCCACATGGGAGGCCCAAATGAAACTCTGGCTCCTGACTTCGGTCTGGCCCAGTCCCAGCCATTGCGGCCATTTTGGGAATGAACTGGCAGATGGGATCAATCTTTCGCTCTCTCTCTCTCTTTAAATATCCTTTCAAATAAATCACATGAATCTGAAAAAAAAAAAAAGCTTCTCAGAAATCCTTCTTTCTCCATCAGGTTCCGCCTGACTTCTTAACTGAGGATCTTGAGTAGACTTCCTGCAATGCTCAGTGAGGACCGAGGTCTTGAACCTGGTGATTACAGATCACATGCCCCCATGTAGACCTTACTGCTGCAGAGGGAATGCAAGACCTGCCCTCCTTTTCCCTTTCCCTATAGTGTAAGTCAGCACCTGGAGGATGGGATGCAGTATCAGAAATCACTGGCTTTGTTCAGGCCTCCTGCTGATTTTGCTTTGGATGCAGAAACAAGATGCAGATTTCTCTGAGTCATTAAGCAAGAATGTCAAGGGAATTGCCCATCTGCCTTCCCAAAGCATGCTCTACTGCTGACATATTGTCAAGAAGGCCAAGTCCAAAAGTTAGTTTTCAAAGTGTAGGAGGCTTTTGTTGGAGCGAAGTTTCTCATTCCATCAAGATAATTGGTCATCACATCATTTCTAAAGGGGGTTTTCACAGCTTTCAGAGCACAGAGCAAATTTTTGGAAGAAGCTGAAAGAAATAACAAGATTGAGGCCCAGCATGTGTTCTCGGTCAAGGTCAGGTTGCCACAGTCACCAAGGCTACTTTGCACAAATAAATTATTACTGAGAGATTGAGAGATTTTTACAGAGGATTTAGAACACCCTGCCATGTGCTTCTTGTTGTCTTTCAAGGAAAGCAGCTATTTACAATTGAAACACGTAAACCACCTGTCAAAACCTGATTTTCTGTAGAGGTTGATAAATACTGGAAAGCAGATGCATCCGTGAATATTTTACCAACATAACCATATGTGAATTATGCTGTAATTATTCCTCTTTAGTACGAAAAGTATTTCATGTTGTAAAATAGCATACAGTGAAGCTGACTCTGAGGCTCACATTGTGGTGAAAGGGCTGCATTGTGGTGAAATATAGATAGGAGAGTGCTAATGCCTGTGATTGAGTGATATTTGAAAGGAGTAAAATAAAATATGGCCCTTGCCTTTCATCTATCTTTCCTTCAACTCTGGTTAAAAGGTCATGATGGCTATTGGGTCCATGGCCAGTTCGTCAGTACAAGAGAACAAAAGCAAAAAGTATATACAAATTACCAGAACAAAGAACAACAACAACAAAACAAAAACAAAAACAAAACAACAAGGAAATAAATAGCAATACAGAATGGCACTTGTCATTACTGCTCAGTTCTGGCCAATTCTGGTTCACAGGCCATGTGATATTTGCACGGAAGATTTCAGCTGCATGTCTCCGTGACTTGATGTATATTGCTCCTTCTCCTGAAATGTCTTTTTTTTTTTTTTCACTTGTGACCTCCATGGTTATGCATGCTCTGATCTCCCTTCAAGAGAGAATTTGCACTGAGAACTGCTGAAAACTTCCAGCTGTCTCCTCATTGAGATCCAGTACAACATTCACAGTAATTATAAATTCTTCATGGGATACTTCTGGTCAATGAATGAGGCTGTACTGTAGTGAGCCATCTTTGCCCTGAGGTTTCTCTGTTAGCCTGAGATTTTTCTCAGGATTTCACTGCATTTCCTTTTCACTTCTCCTATTCAAGCTCTTTCTTTTCATAGGTATCTTACTGCATCTTTATATTTTCTTGTGCATTAATTTCTGATGGCTCTCTCTAATTACTTCTGATCCTCTGCCCCCCCCCCTTTTTTGACAGGCAGAGTGGATAGTGAGAGAGAGAGAGAGAGAGACAGAGAGAAAGGTCTTCCTTTGCCGTTGGTTCACCCTCCAATGGCCGCTGCGGCCGGCGCACTGCGCTGATCCGAAGCCAGGAGCTTCTCCTGGTCTCCCATGCGGTTGCAGGGCCCAAGCACTTGGGCCCTCCTCCACTGCGCTCCCGGGCCACAGCAGAGAGCTGGCCTGGAAGAAGGGCAACCAGGACAGAATCCAGCGCCCCAACGGGACAAGAACCCGGTGTGCTGGTGCCACAAGGTGGAGGATTAGCCTAGTGAGCCACGGCGCCGGCCCTGATACTCTGCCCTTTATTCTTCACATATATTTGGCCTAGAAACTATCTCCCAGCTTTAATTTCCTGTTGCAATTGATTTTCAGAAGGCCCAAACTAGAACACATGTGAAAACTGATCACATTCATTTATGGAAAATCAAGGTCAAGATCCATGCTACCACTTTCTTTCTTTTTTTTTTTAACTTTTATTTAGTAAATATAAATTTCCAAAGTGCAGTTTATGGATTAAAATGGCTTTCCCCCCATAACTTTCCTCCCACTCGCACCCCTCCCATCTCTTGCTCCCTCTCCCATTCTATTCACATCAAGATTCATTTTCAATTCTCTTTATATACGGAAGATCGATTTAGTATATATTAAGTAAAGATTTCATGACATCCTTCAAATCCTAACTCATTGTATTATTTTACTATATGAACCCCTGCCCATAAGAAACATAAGCATTATTTTTATGAGGAAATCTTATTTTATTTTAACATGTCCCTTGCTTTATTTAGAAAACAGACACAGGTATACACTTTTAAAATATTCATTCTTCCACCTTCCAGTAGCAATTCATAGAAGTGAACATGGGACCACAGTCATACCAGGGTCATAAACTCTTTGTGATATCACACTGGCTTCAGCCATGGCCCACAGCAGCAGGCATGTAGCTGGTATCATAGGAGCACCAACCCAGAGTACTAAATCTTAGCACATGTGGGAATAGGACTACAGTTCCTGTAGAGGAATGACAGTTCCATGAGTGTGGGTCTGGGGCCAGGGCAGTACCACTGGTAGGCAATCCAGGCAAGGCTTGAAGTCCCAGTGATAGCCTATGAGACTAGGGATGCAAAGGTCTTGCTAGAAGTCCGATATGGTCCTATGAATTAGGCAATGGCTTCACAGTCACAGCTGTAGGGAAAGAGGATGTAAGGCCAAAGTATTCTTACTCTTACTGTTCCTTGGACAGCCTATTCTGAATTCTCAGTCCCTTGCAGTGTAGAGCATTGTTTGGGCTAAGGTCCTTGAGTCACAGCTGCTCTGCTGAGTCTCGTTGAGTTCATGAAATTCCAGACGTTTTCTGCTAGTGGGGTAGACTAGCTTTTCTTTTTTTTTAATTTGACAGATAGAGCTAGACAATGAGAGAGAGAGAGAGACAGAGAGAAAGGTTTTCCTTCCTTTGGTTCACTCCCCAAATGGCTGCTACGGCTGCCGCTGTGCCGATCCAAAGCCAGGAGCAAGGAGCTTCCTCCTGGTCTCCCATGCAAGTGCAGGGGCCAAGCACCTGGGCCATCCTCCATTGCCTTCCTGGGCCACAGCAGAGAGCTGGACTGGAAGAGGAGCAACCGGGACTAGAACCCGGCGCCCATATGGGATGCTGGCACCGCAGGCAGAGGATTAACCAAGTGAGCCATGGCGCCAGCCCTGGGGTAGACTATCTATAGGGTCAAGGTGTGGGGGTATGCAGAAGAATCTTTTTTCTATAGTGATTTCTTTCTCAAGTTGGCACGACACTGCCATAGCCTATGCCCTGGTGATTGGGAGAGATACAATGTGAGGAATTTTTTTCCCCTCTAAATCAAAACTACTGGTCTTATTCCAAGTAGATTCTCTCACGGACCTGCAAGCATGTGATGCCTGTGGAACCCTCCTGCAGCCAGGATTGCCAGTTGCTAGAAGTCCGTGGAGAGTAGGTCCACTGAAGCTCTCCTGTGTATGCTTTTCCCTGCAGCAAGGGGTCCCCTTGGCTGTGGGGCTCAGGCCATGTTTGTCAGTTAGCTTTGTTCCTCTCTCTGGTGCCATCTCAGGTTTCCATACCTGCAGCTTTTCTATACCTCCCTAGGTGATGGGGTTCTCCCCAAATGTACCTAATTATTTGTTGCTTTGGTTTGCTCTGTGAAAGAGGAGGTAAATGCTGGAACTCCTTTTTTGTCATCTTGAAATCTGCTAAGTTTATTTTGAAAATAAGCTTATTGGGAAGAAATTTTTGAAATCCATGCATAAAAGGTATCTTCCAAAATCATAGAAGCAATATTATTATGCAAAAACTATGGATGAATTTTTTGGAACCAAAATAGATTATCTTTTAGTTTCATTTTTTCCACAAACTTTTTGAAGGACCCTTGTGCATTTAAAGGCACAAAAACACATACACATATTTATAATAAATGTTCTTGGTTTGAGTTTAAAAGTGATTCCTTTTCATGTTCTCCCTTATTATTTTGCAAGGACAGTTCTAGGAAAGTTCCTTTGAATCATTTAGTGTTTGATAATGTCCTTATTACTTTGCATTCTGTGAATGTGAAATTTGAGTAAATAAAAAAAAGTTATAGCAAATCATCCTTTTAGTGACATCCCAACAGAAGAGCATCAGTATCCCACTGGTTTTCATGCTGTTAAATATTTAAAAAAAAAAACAGATTTTTTTGTAAAGCAGAGACTTATGTTGAATTTGAATCTTTAAATTGAATTACTATTGTACAGCTTGACACATGCTACTGAATCAGCTAAGTCCAGAAACCTCAGAAAATTATAACCTCCTAAATTTCTCTGCTTGAAAAGCTGCTACAGAGTGCTCGTTTCTTTTTTGTGCCTCATCATTCTCATTAGGAGAAATGTGATAGTAGGATGACCACACAGTAACAGTCAGTTAGTCCTCATCAAATCTTGGCCAATGCTGACAGAAATTTATTGAGCAGAGAAGCTTGTGGCTCACAGGACAACATATCATAAAATATCATTTCCTGTCTCATCTGTTATAAAGACTTAGACTTGACTATTTGAAATTACACTCATTAAGCAAGAGCATTGCTTTTTAAAACATGGTGCACTTTGGGTAAGTGGTTATACTAGAAAGATGGTATGATATAATTATGATTGAGGTAGGAGAAACTAGAAAGTCAGTCATTCACTTTATTGGAACTCAAAAAGGTCACAGAGATGTCCTTAAACAACCATGTATTGACTTAAAGTTACCTTTTTATCCCTATGATCCTGGGAACTACACATTTGCAGTTCCTAAAATCAACAATATCTCTGAAATTTTCTCAAAAGAGATGAGATTTTATCTTTGAAAATCAATTGATTGCGAGCTCAGCCTTGGAGATGTATTCTGGTATTTTCATTTAGCATAATGCTACAGAGATATGAGAATGAAAACCGTGCACTTTGGGAGTGATATATACACAAGATGCAAATGAAGAAAATCCAGGCAAAGCAAAACAGGGTGATTCTAATTTAGTGTTCAAATTAGTTTTTCAGATAGCTAGACACTTGTCTCTCATTTTCAATCACTCCTCTGTTTGTAGAGCACTTTGACGGGTTGTCTTGATAGCAAAATTATAGGCAATTAAATGTAGAGGGGTAACTTTTCCAATGATTTCAACTTCAGAAAAATAAAATAGGAGATAGATTAAATACATCTTATTAAATGAAACAGTATTGTTTCAAAGGATCAAAAGCTTTGTCTCTTAGGGAACTGAAGGGCCCAGCTTTTGACGTCAATCACATTTTTTCATAAGAAACAGAACTTTTCTGCTTTTGAGTTGAATGATGAAGAAAATTATTCAACCTATCTTGAAAAAAGTTTGCTTTGAGACATGAAGATGTAAAGGTATTTGGCAGCAGCTGTTACCCCAGCTGCAGAGAAAACTTCTGTCTCATTTCATCTGTTGAATTCTTCACAGGATCTGGGGTAATGTTTATTTGTTCACAATTAAAGATACCACATAGTCATCAAAGATTGTTCCAAAAAGACTGTCAGAGAGTCTACAGGGTCTGAATGTTAAGCCTTCCTATGCTATTTAAATACTAGCTCACCATTTACATGATGTCTCTCCAAGAATGTTAAATTGGTTAACCAAAGTAAAGTAAGACATTTTATTTAAGAAAAACCTGGCTATCTTCCCACGCCTGCCTCTGTAGTTGCAATCCTAAATGCTGTATTTATTTGCATTTCATTTTCTGTATATACTCATATGTAACCATCACTGCCTCTCTGAGATGTACATCTAAATTTGTGCTTCCATGGGTTTCATCTGTCCTACAAAATATGGATCATAACATCTGCTTATGTAAAATGTGTTGGATAGAAATTCCTTTATCCTAAGAATCAATTCCATCTTTTTAGAATGCATGGCTGCCTATAATATATTCTGGTTTCACCTACCAGAAAAAAATATATAATTGAAATGACTAAAAGCAAATTATATTAGAGAAAAGCACATGTTTTAAAAATGAAATGTATCAATACTAGTACAAATCAATGCCTGGATGGCTCTTACTACCCAGTTCCATGCAATCTCATATTATTTTAACTGTAAGAGAGAAGAAAATATGTTTTTAACAACAAAAGAACTCATTTACATTAGCTTCTTAAGGGAGTCAACCTAAAGATACCTCAAAAATTACATATAAAATTTCCTGGCAGATATACCAGGCAGAGTTGAGTTGTCATTTACTGTAGTTTGAGATACAAGAAAGCCTTAATATTAGATTTTTTGGTTACTTTATTTGAAGTTGAATTTTGAAGGGTTTTACAGCGATTTTTTGACATTTAGTATCTATTAAAGTTCACTTTTAAAGAATAAAATACTCTTGTGTCAGGATGATAAAGACTACATTGTTTGCTTGGGAGATAGCTGTTCAGCCAATTGGGTAAATAGTGTAAAAGAAAAGCATTGCAATCAGGGAAATGTGATTGTATATAACTATTCAGATCAACCTGGAAAAGGTATGTTTCATGATTTATCACAGATACAAAAGGGATGTTATTGATCAAATAAACAGGTAATAATGGAATTGTGACAAGAAAAAATAAAGCCAAAAAAATCTCCAATATCAACTCTAAATTTAATTATTCAATAACCATTCAGATGTGAAACTCTAAGATTGAGTTAATTAAAAAAAAGTCACACAGAAATAAGAATAAAGATAGTAATGGAAACAGTATAATCACATGAGTAGTTCTTAATGTTTTTTAAGCCATAGAATAAACGTTGTCATTGTATTCATTATCATTAAAATGTGGCAGTTGTGGCAAGATGGATTATTATGTCACATGATGGATATTACAATCTCTTTTTTAATATAATAAAGGTTCATGATCTTGACTTATTATTTATTGATTTCTTTATTACACATGATACTAATTGAGAATGTGTCAGCCTTAACAAATGATTAATGTAGTGAAAATATTGAGAACAAAAGGATAAATCTGTGAAGCATAAATTATTCTATTCTACCAGTTGCAAGAACCTGGACAAGCCATTTTGTAGTTTGTGCTATGAATTCCTGATTCACATTAAGTAATATTTGGATTTGGTTAATTACCAAGGTTCTTTCCAACTCTAAAATGCAATCATCCAGTAAGTTCACATTATCATTTCTAGTGTCTTTTCCAAGAGCAACAACTAATTCTCCAAATCTCTAATCACTAATTGGGTGTCCAACTACTCACTTCAGTTATTATACTAACTGCTCAGAGTTGCCATGATTCTCACATATGAATGGCTCAGTGCCACAAAAGTGTCAAATCAGACACCAGATGCAAGTACTAAGTTGTTACTAGTACTTCTGTTTTACTGGTTATAAATACCTCTCCCACCAAGGTTAAAGTGTTTGATAGAATAGCTAAAAGAACTAAGAGAAAATTTTACTAACATTTACATTACAGAATCCACAATATTATGTAAAGTCTCCCATATAAAAATAAAATTATTTATTTATTTGAGAGGCAGAGTTACAGAGAGAGAGAGATGGAGAAACAGAGACAGGTCTTTCATCTGCTGGTTCACTGCCCAGATGTCCACAACAGCCAAAGCACTGGCCTCAAAATCATCTAATATTAAGTAGTGAAATGCATTTCAATTTTTTTTCAAAGTACTATATATGCCAAGTAAAACATATATGTGGAACAGAGTCAACCCTTAGACCAACACTTAGTACGTATGTCCTATATGGGATCAGGTCCATAGCAGGCTTCATAGTAGTTTATGAAGAGTGACATTTAAATACATTTATGGAGTAAAGGGGACATTCACTCCCTCTCTAAGTGTGGACGATAAAGGGCTACATTTTCTGACATACCAGGTTCTCCATGGTGGACAAGAGATGGATGTTCCACCTCAGTGGCCACTGTCTACTGCCTCCAATTCTGCCATCCAACCCTCATTTGTTATGTGCAGTTCTATGGCTTTCATTTCTTCCTCAAACAAACCAAATCTCTTCTTTCACAGAGATTTTCTCCTTGCTATAAAATTCTGATTAGAAGAAATGGTGCTGTGGCCTACTATGCTATCCTCTGCCTGTGGCACCAGCGTCCTCTATGGGCTCTGGTTCGTGTCCCAGCTGCTCCTCTTCTGATTTAGCTCTCTGCTTACAGCCTGGGGAAGCAGTGAATGATGGCCCAAAGTGCTTGGGATATTTGTAAGAAGCTCCTGGATTCTGGCTTCAGATCGGCCCAGCTATGGGCAGTGCAGCCATTTGAGAAGTCAAGCAGCAGATGGAAAACTTTTCTCTGTATCTCCTTCTCTCTGTAATTCTGCCTCTGAAGTAAATAAATGAAATTTAAAACAAAAATTCTGATTAGAAAGTTCTTCTTTTGCCTCTTAAGATTATTATTTTCATTGTTCAGATTGCAGCTTAAATTTATTTAAAACATTTCAGAATCATGTAGTAGTTTCACTCAATCATTCCGTACATCACTCTGTTTTATCTTGTCATATTATTCATTTCTTTGTTTAATTCCATTTTGTAGCATTCATAATTTCTCACAACACCAAATCATATTATAATGTAAATTTAATCAAAACATTGAGCATAGGAATCTGTATGTTTAAATGTACACTGATTTATCCCCAATGTCCGAGCCATTGCCTGGTATACAGTTGATGAACAAATACTCCCTAAACGAATGTAAATTATGACATTCCCAAATATCAACCCAAACAATAAATAAAAAGCAACTTTGGTACAATTTGCCATATGGCCTGCATGAGTCTTTCTTAAAGTAGGTACATTTTATTCTGATGAATGGCTCTCATGCTGGATGCATACATTTGATCTCAGCTAGATAATGCAGACCCTTAAGATTTCAAAAATATTGGAATGATTGCATCCGAGTTAACAAGGCTAAGTAAAGATAGTATTTGCCAAAGAAAGAGACAGTGAAAATTTCCCAGATTTTTAAATATTGTAAATTATCATCTTTAACTTTATGAATGGTACTGAAAATTTAATAAAACCTTAGGAGTTTGATTGCTTTTTCTGTTTTGTATCTGTTTTTCAATACTAAATGTCAAAAAATGAAATTCTGGAAACAGCTAGGCATCAGAGACAATTTTATTTTTCCTCAACACATTAGAAATGTTATATTTAGGCTGGCACCATGGCTCACTAGGCTAATCCTCTGCCTTGTGGCGCCAGCACACCGGGTTCTAGTCCCGGTCAGGGCACCGGATTCTGTCCCGGTTGCCCCTCTTCCAGGCCAGCTCTCTGCTGTGGCCAGGGAGTGCAGTGGAGGATGGCCCAGGTGCTAGGGCCCTGCACCCCATGGGAGACCAGGAGAAGTACCTGGCTCCTGCCATTGGATCAGCGCGGTGCGCCGGCCGCGGCGGCCATTGGAGGGTGAACCAACGGCAAAAGGAAGACCTTTCTCTCTGTCTCTCTCTCTCACTGTCCACTCTGCCTGTCAAAAAAAAAAAAAAAAAAAAGAAATGGTATATTTATAAGAACAGTTTCATAGATTTATTATAATAATACATGTATTTATAGGAAACATCTGAATCCAGGACACAACTTTGAGAATTCCACTGCAGTTTGCTAATAATACTTTTTATTGCAGTTAATGACGTGTTTCTACTGAAACTACTTCTTAATACAGTGTAATATTTTAGCAATGATGTAAAATTCTATAAAGTTTGAAATTTTGTGTCTTTTCCATCTAGCTTAACTTTTCAGAAATAGGCCGATGATGAAAGTTTTCTTAAAGGATGTTGCTGAAATATGAAAGGTGAAGGAGGGTGAAGTTCAAGTGTCTTATTGCCATCATCTCTTTTCTCCTTTTTGGACTCAGACAATATTTATTAACTATCTATTTTTTTTATTCATTTGAAAAACAGAGTGATAATGAGGGAAAGACAGAGAGGGAACGAGAAAAGAGAATGCACTTCCATCCACTGGTTCACTCTCCCGATTTCTGGGGATGGGCCAGCCCAAGCACTCAGACTATCTTATGCTGCTGTCCTAGATGCATTAGCAGAATTACTGGATCAGAAGTGGTACAGCCAGGATTGACACCTGTCCTCATTTAGGCATCACAGGCGGCGTTTTAACCTGCTGTTCCACAACTCTGGCTCCTGTACTATTTTTAACGTGTTAGGTTTATATATGTATTTGAATGTGCAATTACTTTTTAATATCTTTCCTGACTCTTCTATAATTAGTAATATTTTGTTATTAACATTAATAAATGCTTTGTTTTCTACTTATGCTTTATATATAATGGATATGAAGTCTTCTAATATATCAAATGCATCAAAATCATTATATTTTATTATTTTATTTTTATATTTTCATAATTACACAAAATCCAGCTCTGAGATTTCACCTGGTATCAACATTATTTATTCTTTGGTAAACTTTTTCACATTCATGACAGGAAAATGGAGAAATGCCTCTGAGTCATAGTCCATTTTATTCTTGGCTAGGATGTTTTTCCCATATCTAGTTGTTTTAAATGTTGTACATTTGGGCATGGTTAGTTCTTCTGCTTGTATCCATACCCTCCATTCCAAGTTCAAAACAGAGCCTTGGTTCCCAAAGTGTTGTTCAACTCAGATATCCCTCTGTAAATACTGTACATTCTCTACAGCATGCTCTGCTCATGCTCTGGATCCCTCATAATATGAAGCAGCTGAAAATGAATAGTAGTGTCTAAGCAGTATTTCAAAAGAGTGCCCTATGGAAAACCTCTCCCTTACCTTCATAGATAACTGTGCACAAAAATGTTCATTTTATCAAGTAAGTCTGGAAAGAATTGGATTAAATAAAAGTAAAGAAATTTCTTTATGGAACAACTTCTCATAGATTTTTGTATGTTGACATTGCTTTAAAACCTCCAATAAGAGAAAATAGTGAAGATTTCTCAAATTTCATGGCCAACAAAGTTTATTTGCCAAAACAAAACAAACTTATTTGGTATCCCATGGTTTACTCTTTAGTACTCTCCAAAATAAGATGATGGCATAATGGACAGTGAGAGAGAGAGAGAGAGGTCTTCCTTCCATTGGTTCACCCCCAAATGGCCGCTACGGCTGGCGCGTTGCACCGATCCGAAGCCAGGTACTTCTTCCTGGTCTCCCATGCAGGTGCAGGGGCCCAAGTACTTGGGCCGTCCTCCACTGCCCTCCCAGGCCACAGCAGAGAGTTGGACTGGAAGAGGAGCAACCAGGACTAAAACCCGGCGCCCATATGGGATGCCGGCACTGCAGGCAGAGGATTAACCAAGTGAGCCACAGCACTGGCCCCCCAAGTTGTCTCTCAAAACCATACTTAAAAAGTCCCAAGATGATTTCTGTGATTGTAAGCTTGGCCTATTATTCTTTAATGCCCAGTCTGTTATTGGCCAGTGGGATTTCAATCTATGAGAAATAAAAGTGTTTTTTGCAGTACATCAGTCATACAATATACTTCATTAAAAGGAAGAGAAATATCTCAGCACAATCTCCTGATCTCTTATATTCAATATAACATCTGCTTAAGGCATGTGTGCACATACATGCTTATTTGAAGCTAAAGTGAAAAATAAATCTATACTGAGATATCATCCTTTTAGAGATAAGAAGGAAAAAAATGACCACAATTGCATCGTGAGAGGAATGGAATGGTGACCAAATCTATCACATAATTGAGAAAATTTTAAGAAAGTGCCCCAGAAAAATGATGCATCATATTTTTAGTGGATCAGATAATCAAAATTTATTTTTTTCTTTTTTAATGAAAAGGTGACAAGTGAATAAATATAGCATTTTTAATATCTAGGGTTTTGTCAAAATAGAAAATTGGCCAATGACCAAAAAAACCAAAAATGTCAGGAGAACAGACACAGATAGGAGACTCCACAACCATCATTGCACTTATTTCTTTGTTATGTGTAAAGTATAGAGCATCAGTCAGTGGATTTTAAAAGTTGTGCATATAAACACGGGGAGAATGGACAGTTCCTTAAACATACAATATAATGACAGGACAAAACTTGATGATATGTACTTATTTTAAAATACTACTTCATGAACTATGCACAGATATGTGTTTGGGATGTGATTTGACTGTGGAATATCCAAATGAATGCAGTATTGCAGTTAAATAAACATAGAAGTTATCTTTTAAAAGGATTTAAAAACTGCTTAAAATTTTCAAGAGGATGAATATTTCCCATGTTGAACAGTTTTGCAGTGCTGTATCTCCTGTGTCTAACATTTTCCCTCTAGGCTGTGTTGACACTGTAAATGATTTATGGTGACAAATGGTCAAATATATAATTTATATATATGACATCTGCTGTTGGTATTAACATAAAACTTAATGGAGGAGAGCAGGAACCTCTTTGACAATATTTTACTCAACTCCAAATGAAAGCTAAAACATTGCTAGCCGTTCACTGGATTTTTAAAAATATCTTCAATCATTGGTTTTTGTAACTGAACTTTCTTCCTAGCTAAGTCTCTGCCCAGAATGGAAATAATAGTTATCACAGCAGCCCAGAGCTATATATAAGGGTTTCTGTTTGACATGAGGCGTGACTGGAGTTCATTACTAAGTGAGAGAGATCTCTGGCAACCTCTTCTCACTACTCTTCCCGCTCCAGGACATGAGCACTAAATGCTGTGAGCTGTCTTATTTTGTTGTCCCCTGAAAATGGAACTGAGATTGTCACTCTGAAGCCACAGAAGCAAGAAAAAAAAAATGAGAAGGAGTCATCTAGTGATAAAGAGTCAGGTTTGCCACCTGATACTTCCTTGGAAGTTTGTCTTTAGTTAAGTTTGTTTCTCGCTGGTTGGCTTTTGAATGAGCCATTGACTTCTAGATGTATTTGTCAGAATTGATCCAAAAGAAGATGAGGGGCTTTGCAAAGGTGAAATCTAAATTGTGTGGCTCTAAGACGATTAGTACATGTAACAAGTGTGTGTGATTGTACTTCAGGGATATGTTGGGTCCACAATAAGCGGTAGAAATAGCAATACAATCCTACAGCAACTCAAAATTATTATGTATCACTTAATTCCTCCCCCTTATCATTTCTCCCCAAAATAATGAATGTTATGGCACTCACAACAGTCCTTATGAAGACTGAGGTCAAGACAAACATGTTTTCTAAGACTTTTGACATACAGTACATAAACTGACAGCTTTCTCTCGTTCTTGAAAGTTGAAAATACAATAAGCAATGCTTTTGACTTTCTACAGTGGTGAGTTATAAAAATCAAGGTTTTCTACCAAACTTTTCAACCACGTTGGACTGCTTCCCAGTATATTGCCCCTGTTGGAAGAGCAGGGCAGGCCAATTGTACCTGTGTGCTTTCCAGATGCTAGAATTCTTGCTCTGACCTGGACATGTCTGTTCATGCATTTGCTGGATGGCATTTTCTGGGTCACCAGACGTGCCCCTTCAAATTTGCGGAAATGTCAGCCCTTTGTTGGGACTTCTCTGAGACTAGTTTGCTTCCCCCACCACCTTGTTGGGAAACAGCTGGAAATGTTGGCTTTATCCAAATGTGTCAAACTGAATATTGATTCAGCGAAGTCTGTAAATGTTTAAGATTGAGTTCCAGTACATCTCAAAGGATTTGATTTTGTATCCAAGGTATGGATCCTTCTACCTCTCTCTCCTTCTTGCTCTCTTTTTGAGATTGAGTACAAATGCTTTTCTGTCACTGCATAATGTGAACCAGAAGACGGCTGTACACACCATGTCAAGTTGTAACTGCTTGGCAGACAGGATTTTTTTTCACCCTGATGAAGTGTATTATGTATTCTGAGATTGCTACAACTTTCTGCCTCTCGTAGCAAAGCCAAAGCATCGTTCTGGCACAGAATTCTTCACCATTTTCTTTGTTCGTTCTGTTCTCTTCAGAAGATCTCTTCAATACGCCACAACCCCCTTGCTCTTATAAAACTCTAAAGTATGTCACTAAAAAAGCTTTTGAGGGCCGGCGCCGCGGCTCACTAGGCTAATCCTCTGCCTAGCGGCGCCGGCACACCAGGTTCTAGTCCCGGTTGGGGCGCCGGATTCTGTCCCGGTTGCCCCTCTTCCAGGCCAGCTCTCTGCTGTGGCCAGGGAGTGCAGTGAAGGATGGCCCAGGTGCTTGGGCCCTGCACCCCATGGGAGACCAGGAAAAGCACCTGGCTCCTGGCTCCTGCCATCGGATCAGCGCGGTGCGCCGGCCGCGGCGGCCATTGGAGGGTGAACCAACGGCAAAAGAAGACCTTTCTCTCTGTCTCTCTCTCTCTCACTGTCCACTATGCCTGTCAAAAAAGAAAAAAGAAAAAAAAAAAGAGAGAGAAAAAAAAAGCTTTTGAGTGGGAAAAGGGAGGGTTGCGAGTGGGAGGGACGTTATGGGGGGAAGCCATTGTAATCCATAAGCTGTACTTTGGAAATTTATATTCATTAAATAAAAGTTAAAACAATAACAAAAACAAAAAAGCCTTTGAACAAAATCAATTAAGATCAAATGTGCATAAAAACTAATTCTACTCTCTTCTATGATCATCTTGTTTTAGGAGCAAATACAATTTAAAACAGCTCTTGAGAGCCCAGTGCCCAGTTTTCAACATGTTCCTTAGGTATTTTTTTTTTTTACCAGTGGCTGCAATTTCCAGAAACACATTTCCAGAGAGTAAAAAGGATGAATCAGTAAATAATGATATCCTCTCTCTTAAAGGAGGCTTGTATGAGATCTTCTCATGATCACTAAAACAGAGGTCATCTTGCTTTAATCAAAAGCAAGATTCTTGTTTTTTATCTTTATCCATGAAGCAGAGAGCTTTGTCAGTGATTTTCTGTGTTTTGGGTGAATAATAAAACTTCTCTCTCTTCTCTCTCTTTTTCTGTCATAGTGACAAACATTTTGACACCATTCTGCAAATTATAGGAAATAAACAGAAAAAAAAAAACCTGAGGCACTGTATCAATTGTCCAAAACCCCTGGGCATTTCAAAAGGTTAGCTCTGCTTGAAGGAATGTGTATTTATCTAATTTCACACTTGGATAGTGACTCATTAATCCACAATGAAAGTAGACATTTTGCTTCTCAGGATCTCCCTCTATTTTAAAGTAGCCAATCAGGCGGTTTAACGTTTGATCACTTAAACAAAGAAAGAGTATTTGGAAATTATTTCTCATGCATACATTAATCCACAAGCACTCTAATTAGATTTTATGAAATGTGAAACTGTTTACATGTCTGCCTAAATGAACTACTCTCCATCCCCTTTTTGACCTTGGTTCTGTTACTTTTTATTTCCTAGGATTTTTTTTCCATGTAGAATTAGAATTTTCATATATATATATATATATATGTATACACACATACTATATTGTTTTTGTCCTTTTAGATTTCTTAGCATTTGAAATATCAAGGTAAACATGTATGGTTTGGTTTCATTTACTCTTTAGAACATGCATGCCAAAATAGTGGAAGCATATTTTAACAGTGACCCTTTTCTGGCTGCTTATATTGTTTTCTACATTATTACAGTTAACCTTAGTTTTAAAAATGCATTAAAATATAGTTAATATTTTTCAAATGAATAAAATAATTGTCTTTTCCAGGGCTGGTGCCATGGAGCACTAGGTTTATCCTCTGGCTGAACCGGCATCCCATATGGGCACCGGGTTCTAGTCCCCGTTGCTCCTCTTCCAGTCCAGCTCTCTGCTGTGGCCTGGGAAGGCAGTGGAGAACGGCCCAAGTGCTCGGGCCCCTGCACCCGCATGGGAGACCAGGAAGAAGCACCTGGCTCCTGGGTCCTGGCTTCAAATCGGCGCAGCTCCGGCCGTTGGGACCACTTAGGGAGTGAAAGGGAAGGAAGACCTTTCTCTCTGTCTCGTTCTCTCTCACTGTCTGTAACTCAGCCTGTCAAATAAATAAATAAAATCTTAAAATAATTGTCTTTTCCAGTATAAAAAAAAACTATAAGGGTAGTATAAGAATTCAAACCCAGATCTATCAACACATATTGTCTTTGAAGTCAGATAGACTCCAAGAAACTCCAACTTCCAGCAGCACTCTGATAATTTCTAGGACAAAAGTAGTTTATTCATGTAAGCCTCAATAAGCCATCAGAAATTTTCTGGAGAAATAACAGAAACAATATAGAACATGTGAATCAAAGCACTCAATTATCTAACACCATTAAGCAATTACTCATATACAATTTTATATATATATATATATGGGTAGGAATGGGCTATATAAGGGTGGGAAAGGGCTATATAAGGCCACAAAACTATTGGGTCTGATCCTCCCAAGGCAACTGCAGGTAGAACTCTAAATTCAATAATTGTACAGGAGGCTAATTTTTAAGTTGATAATTTTGTGTGGCCTATGAATGATATACCTATAAATATGACCCTTAGAAGGAAAAATGTTTCCCAACTCTGTAGCAGATAGATGCTTGAGTAGCAAGCTTAAAGCAATTGTTAGTTCTAATTCATGCTCAACGTATTTTAGTAGTTGTAATTCAACCTGAATGGATTTAATAATATCTTTCAGTCTCTTCTTGTTTAGTCCAGTTATGGCAACAGTGTTTAAAAAAGAACCAATGAAAGAAAATATCTGTATAGGGACTCCAGATAATTTTCATGACTGAATTACTTCTTATATTACATTATATTTATAGGATTTATTTATTTATTTTTGAAACACAGACACTTAAATATTTTCCATTCACTGGTTCAGTCCACAAATGCTTTCACGTGCCCAAATTGGGTCAGGACAAAGCTAGCATTTTGGAATCCCACCCAGTTTTCCTGTTGGGTGGCAGGGAACCAAATACTTGAACCATTATATCTTGACTCCTACATATACATCAATAGGAAGTTTGAATCAGACAGAAATAGAATGGAGATTTGAAGCCAGGTTAAGAATTTTAAATTCGACTTTTTATTTAAAAAAAAGAATTTGACATATTCTTATGTGTTTTCCTGATCAAGTGCTTCAATATTAAAGTATAGCTTGGATGATGTTATTATTGGAGGATATTTTAGTGATTCAATATCCTTAAAACTCCTCTTTCCCCAATCTCTGTCTCCCTTTACAACTCTGCCTGTTTACAATGTGGCTTCTTTTCCCTGGCACTCCACTGAAATCCTTCTTTGTAAGGTCTAGAAACAAGCAAACAAATAAACACACACACACACACAAATATTTTCTTACTGACAACTGTATTGAATATTTTAGTCCTTATTTGTTAGATTAAAGAGAGGAAGAGACAGACTCTCGATCTCTCTCTTTCTCTCTCTCTCTCTCTCTCTCTCTCTCACACACACACACAAACACACACACAAATGGATCTTCCATCTGCTGCTTCACTCCCTAAATGGCTGCAACTTCCCCAGGCTGGACCAGAGCGAAGCTAGGTTCCCGGAAGTCCCTCCAAGTGTCCCATGTAGGTGGCACCAGCCCAGGTACTTGGGTCATCATCTGCTACCTCCCCAGGTGTGTAAACATGGAGCTATCTTTTAAGAGGAGCAAAAAGGGTTCAATCCAGTGCCCTTGTTTGATGTTGGCATTGCAACTGGTACAATGCCAGCCACTACAGACAGCATTTTCGATCTCTTATATTTTTTTGTTCCTATAACCATAATCTGCCTCTTAGATTTTTGGAAACTGTTTTGATATTTTTCAACCTTTAAAACTGAAATGAAACAAAGCTCTGTACTTTAAAAATAAATCCATTTTCTAGAGGTTTACAGTTCCATGTCTTGTGTTTCAATCTTTAATGCATTTTTGAGTTAGTTTTCAGTGTATAATATAAAATAAGGGTCTAAATTCTTTCTTCTGCTTGTGGACATGCAGTTTTCCTAACACCTTTCATTGGAAAGATTTTCCTTATGGGATTATATATCTTTCACAACTTTATCAAAGTTCTGTTGAGTATATAAGTGGAACGATTTATGGATTCTCTATTCATGGGTCTACACGTCAATTTTTATAATTGGATCGTACTGTTTTAATGACAGAGCCTGCTGTGTAGGCATCCTATATGGGCGCCGGTTCGAGTCTTGGCTGCTCATCTTCCGATCTAGCTCTCCATCATGGCCTGGGAAAGAAGTAGAAGAGGGACCAACTCCTTGGGCCCCTGCACCCAAGACTGGAAAGAAGCTCCTGGCTCCTGGCTTCAGATCAACTCAGCTCTAGCTGTTGTAGTCATTTGGGTAGTGAACCAGTGGAATGGAAAACCTCTCTGGCTCTACCTCTCTCTGTAACTCTGTCTTTCAAATAAGTAAAATAAATATTAAAAAAAATGGGGGAGGGGATTGGCATTGTGGCAGAGAAGGTAAAGCTGCCATCAGCAATGCAGGCATCCCATATGAGCAGCAGGTCAAGTCTCAGGTGTTCCACTTCAG
This sequence comes from Oryctolagus cuniculus, assembly GCF_051225735.1. NCBI lineage: Eukaryota > Metazoa > Chordata > Mammalia > Lagomorpha > Leporidae > Oryctolagus > Oryctolagus cuniculus. The sequence continues at coordinate 66,047,423 of NC_142870.1, forward strand.
ATATAACTTCTTGCTAATGTGCCTGAAAAAGCAGTGGGAGGTGACCCAAGTGCTTGTGCCACTGAACCCACATGGCAGATATAGAAGAAGTTCCTGACTCCTGGCTTCAGTCTGACCCAGCCCTGATTGTTGTGGCCATCTATCTCTTTGTTTCCTCCTCTCTTTCTGTGTAACCCTAACTTTCAAATAAATAAAGTAAACTTAAAAACAAAGTATGGGCTAGGATGTTGAGAGATGGGAAATCTTGCCCACTATTTACAGGAGTGTAATAGCAATACTCACTACTTAATTTGTAGGTTATATCTGTGGATATTTCAGACATTGGGTCAAATACAGAAAATTATTTCCAAGTACGAAGGCTAGATCATTTTTAACTTCTTAAATGACACCAGGTAATTATTAGGTCGAACTAGTTGTGAAAGTATATCTGCTTTCATTATCAATAAGAGCCATATCATTCCAAAGATGTTTGTTTTATCTCATGAAAAAGAAAAGGTTTCCACTCAAATAGGAAATGAGCATTTCATGTCAAGTTCTTGTATTTAATAATTATTTAATTTGTAGCCTCATAAACAAGCATGAAGATTTAATGATTAATAGTTTTGTGCCAATTGCTACTTCAGGCATTGAGGATGAAAGAGCGCAGGCAGAGTTCCTAGTTGTAAATGCTTTCTTGAGTGGCTGTGTGTGTATGGGTGTGTATGTTTGGGATGAGATGGAATAGAAGTGGCAGTCAGGACCCGGAGAGGTATGGATGGGTAGATGATTCTATTGCCATGCAATAAGCACTATTATAGATACCTACCATGTCTCTTTGTGTGAGGGGGGACATTGTATCATGCAGGTCAGGAATACTCAAGGAAGGCCTTCTGGAGAAGGCATGGTCTCAAGCAGTTCTTAGAGAAAAGTATTCCCCATGCAAACAAGAAGGAAGAAGTCTGATTCTAATAAGATGTGCCACTTGAGTTGGGTCACCGAGGACTCTGGGGGTAGTATACAGAATGAAGAGGGTAAAGAGAGCATGAATAGTATTCCTTAACAGTTTACAATGTCTCAAGGTTTAAAACATTATTTATAAAAATAATAATTATGAAAATGCTTTCAACTTAGAACATATGAATGATACATTAGCATAATACATTTTGTAGCATGTACAACAGACCAATAAAGTGAGAATTATTCCATCCAAATTACTTTTTGGGAAATGGGATCTCAGTATGAACAAGTTACCCATGGACATGGATTCAGTGAGTAGAAGATCTATGATTCAAACCCCAAGACTCGTAACTTTGAGGTCTATGATTATTCCTGTAGTAACACTGTCTTTAAAGAAAATATATTACTGGGACCAGTGCTGTGGCACAGTGTGTTAAAGCCCTGGCCTGCAGTGTCATCATCCCATATGGGTGCTGGTTCGAGTCTGGCCACTCCACATCCTATCCAGCTCTCTGCTATGGCCTGGGAAAGCAGTAGAGGATGGCCCAAGTCCTTGGACCCTGCACCCACATGGGAAGACCTAGAGGAAGCTCCTGGCTCCTGGTTACTGTCTCCTGGCTCCTGGCTCCTGGTTTTGGATTGGTTCAGCTCCAGCCATTGTGGCCATTTGGGGAGTGAACCAGCTGATAAAAGACCTCTCTTTCTCTCTTTCTCTTTCTCTGCCTCTATCTCTCTCTGTAACTGTCTTTCAAATAAATGAAATAAATCTTTAAAAAAAAGAAATTTGGGGCCAGCACCATGGCTCACTAGGTTAATCCTCTGCCTACAGCGCCGGCATCCCATATGGGCGCCGGTTCTAGTCCTGGTTGCTCCTCTTCCAGTTCAGCTCTCTGCTGTGGCCTGGGAAGGTAGTGGAGGATGGCCCAAGTGCATGGGTGCCTGTACCCGCATGGGAGACCAGGAGGAAGCACCTGGCTCCTGGCTTCGTATCGGCACAGCTCAGGACGTAGCGGCCATTTGGGGAGTGAACCAATGGAAGGAAGACATTTCTCTTGGTCCTCTCTGTCTCTCTCTCTCTGTCTGTAACTCTACCTGTCAAATAAAAAAAAAATCCTTAAAAAAGACATTGTAGTATTTTAAGGCCATTTTTGTGGTACAGTGAGCTAAGCTGCCACCTGCCATGCTGGCATCCCATATTGGACCAGCAATTCAAGTCCTGGCACATCTTCTTCTTGTCCAGCTCCCTACTAATGTGTCTGGGAAGGCAATATGGGATGACCCAAGTACCTGGGCCCCTATGACCTACATGGAAAGCCTGGATAAGGTCCCGGTCTCCTGGCTTTGGTCTGGAACAGCCACAGAAGTGGCAGCCATTTGGAGAACGGACAGGTAAATGGATGAGCACCTCCAACTCTTATCACTACGCCTTTTAAATAAATAAATAAATAAATCTTTAAAAAGAAAGCATCATATTATTCCTCATCTAGACATCTTTATGTATAGCTTTAAAAATAAATATTTAATAAATAGAAAGTTTTAAGTAACTCTTATGGGTGGTTCCTAAAATTGTGAAACAGCTAGACATAGAAAGCAATTTGATTTCACTTGCATGTGCAATCTAAAAAAGTCCAACTCATAGAAGCAAAATAGAATGATGTTACCAGAAACTGACAGATGGAAGAAGGCAGAGATGTTAGTTGAATTGCTTAAACTTGTTATAAAATTAATATAAGTTCTGGAGAACCAGCATACAAAATGCTGACTGTATTAACAATGCTGCATTGTTTCATTGAAGTTTTGTGAGAGATTTTTAAGTGTCCTCATCCTTTCACACATATAATAACTATGAGTGGTGATAGGTGTGTCAATTTGCCTATTTTAATCAGTACACAGTGCAGTCAAAATCAAATCATCAGGTTGTGTAACTTAAATATACACAATTTTATCAAATATGTATTTTAAAGTTCCTAAGCATTAAAAAAAAAAAGGAAAACAATGACATCAAAACAGTGTTTTAAGGAACTACTATCAGTGCCCCTCAGTGCATGGTTTTCAGATTTTGCTGTCTCAAACAAAGCTCCCCTGTGTAGTATTCAAGTTGAATTCTGTTTCACATTTATGACAAGATATGTCGCATATGCTTTTCAATAGTTGATGTCCACAGTCTTCCTGAAACATTGTACTATGGACAAAAATACTTGTTTACCTTGTTTTTATTCAATGCCTTTATCTTTGAGGTTTTTATTAGCAGTTGTAAAAACAAAAAAAATGAAATATTTTATGGCATTTGCTAGATAAGTATTTGTTTAGCAAACATTTGTTGAATATAACATATACCCTAAATGCAAATCTAGGTGTTATGATTATTGCAGTGAGCTAGATACAGTTTAGGAATTCAAAGAACTTTCTCTCCAGTGGGAGAAGAGAGTAAGGGGAAAATATGCTATGAAGGAAAACAAAAAAGTAAAAGGATGACTAGAAGGGCAGGAGTTGTTGTGTACTGGGATAAGCCACCAGCAGCACCATATCAGTGACAGTTCGAGTCCTGGCAGCTCTACTTCTCAACCAGCCCCCGGCTAACACTCCAGGAAAAGCAATGGAGATGGCCTAAGTGGTTGGTCTCCTACACCTATGTAAAAAACCTGGAAGAAACTCCTGGCTCTTGGTTTCAGCCCGGTATATCCCCAGCCATTGTGGCCATTGGCAGAGTGAACCAGCAGATGGAAGACACCTCTTTCCCTCATTCCTTCTCTCTCTCTCTCTCTCTCTCTCTCTCTTTCATACTATCTTTTTCTATAAATCTTCTTTTCAAATATATATAATAAATCTTAAAAAAAAGAGGATGATCAGGAACTGAGCAGGCAGGGAAGACAAGAGATCTGATCCTAAGGAAATTTGCAGGTCCAGATAATAGTACTAACTGAAAGACATTTCTCTCTGACTTGGCATTTCTGTGCCCAGCCAAGCTGCTTACCCAAGTTAATTAGTTGGAAGAGGTTCTTGACAGAAACGTGGCTGTGAATGTTTGCACTCATTTATTATTCTCCTTTTCAAGGAGAAAATGAGGATTACACTCCTTGGGTAAAGGGTTGAATAAAGCACATATTTACCTTGCAAGGGGGTAGATTTGTCTTGCTCTAGGTTTAACAGAGATTTGGAAAGCATTTCATGGATAGCACAGAAAGTAGGCTGAAATCTGCCCTTGGATCCCAGGTTCTCAGTTTGAAAATCTGAGTCCTTTTACTCTGAGAAACAGTGTATTTCATGAAGGTCACTGCCATTCTTGTCTAACTTCTGGACAAAATTCTTGACATCAGCTTGAAGGTGCTCTTATAAGAGACTTACTATAGAAACATTCATTTCTTTTCAGTATGTTTAATTCTCTACTCTGACACTGGCTAGTTAACTGACCTTGGACAAATTACTTTCTCTCACAAAACTTCTGATTTTCCCTGACAAACCCCATTTTCTTCATCACTCAAACAGGTCTTGAAATCTCATCTCTCACAAGAAGCAATTCCAGGAAATTAGAGAAGAAATGATTAATTCCAGTTTGCCACTTCCATTGTGCTTTTCTTCTCTCCCTACATATCCATTAAATGAACTCGTCCCCCCAGTCTACAGCTAGTGAAGATACATCGACTTTGATTTCATTGTTTATGTAAGATAGTTGTTCATGTTGTCATTCCATGTGCATACTTCGGAGGAGAAAATGTAATATTTTTCTTACCTATCACAAGGTTCATGCTGAAATCTATAATAGACATATTAACAAGAGAAAGACATGACATGTTTATTTAATCCAAGTTTTATGTGACACATGATAGTTCAGAAACTAAAAGCCAAAAACCTTGGAAAGCTGTGCGCTTTTTAAAAGATTTATTTATTTATTTATTCATTTGAAAGACAGAAGGAGAGGGAGAGAAAAAGGGAGAGGAAGAAAGATTTGCAGCTGGCTGGCCAAACCTGAAGAACCAGTATGGAGAAGCTTACTGCCCCTACCCCACCCTTAACCCATCTAAGAAATAAAAAGGCCCAGCCTACTGAGGTCTGGCCCTTTGCTACGTGTGGTTTTCAGTCTGTGTACATGCTGGCAGTTGGTAAACTTCTGCGAGTTTATTTTCTTTGAATAAGTTCAGTCTGGCTGTGAGTTTGTATTCTGGCTCTTCTCTATTCTGTGCCCCATTTCTTCACATTTGGTGCCCCATGTAAGGAGGCACCAATCTGCACTTTTTCCTTACAGGAAGAGTACATGTAAACTGGTAACTTAACCTGCTGGGTAACAACATCAGGCCCCAAACTGTGTATTTTTATGGAATGCCAAATAGAAGTACGATTGGAGTATAAAACGGTATGATATAATGGTAATAAACTATTAGGAACTCAGCAAAGCTTGTTTGTTCACATTCTTCTTGGCTTCCTTGTTTATGGAAGAATGGCCCTGGAATAAGGACCTTAGCACTTGTTTTTTGAAGAGGGAAGTCAGAGAATTTATTTATGAAAATGCTTCAAGGTGAAAATGCTGAGTGATCTTGGCAAGCCTTGACCCATACTCATCTCTCAGTCTCTTTCTATTTTATCTTGTTTCTGTCTCTATCTTGTGTCTATAGCAGAAATATTATAACATCTAGACATAGTGTTGTAGTAGGAGTCCATGATTCTATTGATAATACACATTTCCCCTTTCACCTCACATCATCACCTGAGATAAATCAAAACTTTTTCTAGAGACCATAATGAAAAGTAGGCAACACAGTGATCAGAGGCCATGTCAATAGTGAATGCTATCATTTCCAATAGAACAAAGGTATAGCAGTTACACTGACAGGTGAACTGAGCAATGATGGAACATACGCCTCAGCCATTTGAGGTGCTTGTTACCCCCTCCTTCTTTCAAGAGATCAGTTCAGTTTCACACTCCATGGTTCCCCACCCCATCCCTGCATTCTTCCCCAGGTTTGGAAGCCAGGGGGCCAAACTTGAAAAACCTGTGTAGAGAAGCTCCCCTTTGCCTACTGCTTCACACCTCCACTCATAGCCCACACTCTGCCACATGTTTGGTCTCTCTGCATGGTGGCAGTTGGTTGACCTCTGTGAGTTAATTTTCTCTGAGTAAATTCTATCTGGCTGAGAGTTTGTATTTGGTCTCTTCTCTGTTCTGTGCCCCCTTTTCAATGCATTTGGTGCCCGTTGTGAGCCGGTACCAATCTGCACCCCTTTTTCTCACAAGGAAGAAGCTGCTTTCTTAGCCTTTGAAATGTCCAGTGCAGCAAGGTACTAACACAGGGACTTCAACTAATGTGATCCTGAGATAACAGAAGTTTGATGCCTTTCAGGTAACCAGATCCTTTATTTCACAAATAATGTCAAAGAGGGCTGCACACACAGGAAATACTACTTCTTCTAGTGCTTCAGCTACAGCTATGAGTATAATTTGCTTCACGCTTAAGAGCCTTGTAAGAATTCAGGGGTGCCAAGTGCTTTCATGAAAGCAATGGAAGGTCCTGAGCCCTGCTTATGCAAATGAAATGGACTGACACTAAACTATCCAAGGGCTCTCCAAACAGGTGCCATGTGTGTATTAACATATGTATTACATAGCATTTACATGACAAATGATTAAATTAACCGCCACCTAAAGGTGACCATGATTGAAACATCTTTAGCAGGCAGAGCAGAAAATTGCAGGGAGCTTATGCCTATGAACCAGTGGATAAGATCACAGCACCTCATTGGTAGCTAGGCAGAGGCAGTGCTAAATGAAGACTGGTTTCGAAGGTATTTCCAGGGAAGGCTTCCCCTGAAATTAAACACCAGCAGGGTATAGTATACCCCACACAGATTCAACACTGTGAAAGTGATTTATCCATTTAAAATACATTTATAGGAAGAGAGAACACGATTATCACACATGGAAATATGTGCAACATCCTAGCTGAATAATAAACTCTTCAGTCTTTCTCTTTATATTGCAAATCTGCAGTTTTGAGGATTTCCTTGTTGATAACAAAAGAGAGAGCAGAAGATGCCAACAGACTGACACTATTTTGAGCATCATTTAAGGAGCTTATTTCATGACTTTATAGGGTAGCACTACAAATCATTTTCTCATTAAGGAAAAGAAAAGCAAGTGAGAATCAAGACATAAGCATTGTAATTGCTAGAGTTACTACTAGTTGAATGGCTTGTACTAATTATTGCTGGGAAAAATAATCTTTTTATTTTGTGCATGAATAATAAAGAGATTTTGAGCCAAGGTAATGGTGTCAAAACTCACTGTGTGGTCCTTTATCCTCTTTGTCTGCTGAATTGCTTGCATGGACTCCTGGGATTTTGTAGTTGTCCTTACCTTCCCACACTTGGGCTTTCTGTTTCCTCTGTTTCTATGCTGTTGAACAGGAGCTTTGTGAAAGCAAATTACTTTGGATTTTGCTGCAGCTTTTGAGAAAAATGTTGTGAAAACCACTGCACGTTACTGAAGACTTCTCAAAACAAAACAACCGGTTGATTTAACAACCACTCTTTTGAAGAGGTTTCTGCTTGATTAGGAACACAAGAATAATGTTGAGAATCTGGGAATTCTCTTACTTCCTTGAGAAAATAGAACAAGATAAAAAAATGCTTCTTGCTGCTTGCTGAAAAATAACTGCTTATGAAGAAATAAGTACAACTGTAAAACTACTCAAAACCTAGCCATGTTTGGAATTCAAGGTCTGTACTTACAACCTACTTCTTTAACTATACTTTCCCTTTTGGTGTATTGTCTTATAGGAAACAGTTGGGCATGCTAACAAATAAAGTCCTTTATTAGTTTTTTTTTTCCTGTTAAAGAATAAATTCTTAAAGGTGGAGAACTTAAGCATGTGAATCATTAACTTAGAGAAGGTGAATTCTCAGTTACCTTCTACATTACAAGAATTGATAATTACTGCTGTTTACAATGTGACTTCTGTAACATGTTATTATGCTTGTTCTATTTTGTTTTGTTTTTGTTTATTTAACAAAAGTGATAATTTCCCAGGGATTCTGTATACTAAAGTAGTGATCTGTGGGGAAAGTGATATGTCACAACATAAAATTTCCTTGTGTTGAAAACAACCAAAGTCATTGAACAATTATCTATTTTATTCACAAATTTCCTACTTTCTCCAGATTCTTTTGACCCCAGGATGGTTTCATGGACCTGTGATCAGTAGAGTCATGTAAGACCCCAAACTACCTAGTGCTTACACATAGGGTTTAATGCTCAGAACTTGCTTTTCCTTCTTTCTCTTCCTTTCTTCCCTTCCATTCTTCCTTCCTCCCTCCCTTCCTCCCTTCCTCCTTTCCTTCCTTCCTTCCTTTTCTTTCTTTCTTTCTTTCTTTCTTTCTTTCTTTCTTTCTTTCTTTCTTTCTTTCTTTCCATTTTTTCCTTCTTCCTTTGTATTTTACTTGAAAGACAGAGAAATTGAGAGAGAGAGAGAGAGAGATCTTTCATCTATTGGTTTACTTCAAGTATTTGCTGTAGCCAATGCTAGGCCTGGCTGAAGCCAGAAGCCTAGAGCTCCATCTGGGTCTCCTATGTGGCTGATGCAAGTACTTGAACCATTGTCTACTGCCTTCTGGGGTGTGCATTGGCAGGAGCTGGATTGGAAGTGAAGTGGGAATTCAAACCCAAGCACTCTGATATGGGATGCAGTCATTTCAAGCAGTTCCTAAACTGCTGAACCACAACACCTGCCCCTGAAATGTTTAATATAATTATCTTTGAATTTAGGTTTTTAAATGAATTCTAATGGAGGAAAGAGATACCTGCCAGGGACTTTGGGACTCAGGGACTCAGTAAATAGATGGTTCACCTTACTCCATCTGGACAGGTTCTCCATTGCTGACATCCTGCTTCATGATGCCCCAGTCTATCCTAGCATCCCCTTCCTACTCCTCCAAGGTGTTTAATGCTGCTGAAAGCCTTCATAGATATTTGAGTGCAGACACAGATTGTGTTAAGGTCACAAATGTCTCATGGTGTCTTTAGAGGGCAAACCAACAGCCATGACTTACCTGGGCTGGCAGCATCTGGATATATTCCTTGGGCAGTTGACACAGGAAGTCTGTGGGAAGGGGAGATTAACTGCCTGAAGAAAGAGAAAATTTATACCTCAATGATTCTCAAAATTGCTTAACCTCTGTTCTGGCTAACATTCATGCATTGTCCATTACTAGTCTGTTTCATGGAAATTGCAAACAAAGTGATGATGTATTGACATGGCTATGGAAACAAGGGAACTGTGGTAGCAGCTTAAACTGAAGTAGAGGAATTTAGCCTTGTAGCTCCTTATAGCTCTAGTTATCTAGTCAGTGTCTCCTCGGACATCCCAGGAAACAGGGATGCTGGTAACTGATTTTAAGAACTTATATCTCAATTCTTTGATGAGAGAATATTTCGATGCATTAATTGCTGCTTCTTCAAATTTGCTGAAGTAAGTAAATTAATATCATTAGCCCTGAATAAAGTAAAACCAGATTTTTCTATAGATGTTATGAGGTAGAAGCCATTATATCTAAATATTAGGGCACTAGCATTTTAGAATGGAAAAGAGATGAATCAGCCAGTCATCTCTCCGGTTTCACTCCATTTTTTTTTCAAAACTAGCAAAAAAAATCTAGTAGTTGCCCAACAGCAAGTCTTTAATGTAGGGATTAAATTCTAAATATGTATTACACATGAGTGGTCTAAAGTTACAAGGACACCACATTTCTAATTTGAATTCTACTGAATTCAATGCTGAATGCTCTTGAGCAAAGGGCCAATGGAGCTTCTTTTGTGGTATAGTAAAATCTCTGAGGTAAACAGCTAACAACACAAGCATAATGAAAGATATTCACACATCTTAATATTCCAAGTCTTGCTTATATCTTCCAGGAGAGCACAATTTTTTGTCTTTCAGACCACGTCAAGGATTTTCTTCCTTGGCTTTTACACAAGAAGATACTCTTGTCTCTCACTATTATTGGAGAGAAGAGAAATGACATAGAGTTGTGAGCCATAAAGTTAAAAGTTGAGTCAGGAGACAAAAGAAAGCATGTAGCATACAAAACAAAATGTTAGTCTAGGATGCATCAGCAATGTTCGGAATTCTCTACAGCTATTGTGAATGACTGGAGAAGAGCTCTTGCCTTTCCCTCCTAGTGCTCCTCCCTACCGTGTGCCAATGACAATGCTCCCCTGTTTGTGAATGTTAACAACCCAATTAAAACCGTAAAAAGAGGTAACTAGTGGATTAAGACAACATAAAACATTAGAGTCATAGTAAATGCTGTATTTTTTTTTCTTTTCACAAGATCTTGAGTGAAGATAGGCCTTGTTATGAACAGAGATTAAAATGAAATCCAAAATCATGGGAACAACATACTTTTATGTTCTACAACCAGATTCCTTTAATAAACTTTCATATAGAGTAATGTATTACTGTATATTTCACTGATATACTAATAAATTAATATATATCTTTTACTCTCATTTGTCTCTCTCTTTCTTTTTATCTACCTGTCTCCTTTTTATTCTTTCTGCCTCTATCTGCATTCTCTGTTCCTATCTCTAGCTGAGCATATTTATAGTCTCACTCAATTTGAACAAACACCTTCAGCCACCTAGAATGTCATACACTAAAAAGTGGATGAGATGATTTTTATTCATTCTGCTCTAAGTTCTTTTGGTCATTTATTTAGTGTTCTCATTGTTTTGGACCCATATAAGACCTGCCAGTAATGATGCACCTCTAAGATAAATGAAGACAAAATGCCACACAAGTTTGAGATGTAAAAGGACACCAAGAAGATATTCAAGGAAACAGCAGTAAAGGAGAGGGGGGAGTTCTGGCTGCACATTTTGATGGAGACCATGAGCTTTATGGAAATGGAAGACTGATCTTCAATTATAATATCTGGAGTGAAAGAAACTAAAGCCAGAGGTCGGCGAAGTCCTTTAGGACTATAAGAACCACAGTCACAACCAGTATAAAATATAAGAATGCAAATCTGTAAGAATTTTGCTCTATTGTGGTCATCCACACTGTATGTGCAATGTTATTTTTCTCAGGCTGCAATAAATAACATAGATGGGGTGGCTCACACAGCAGAAATTTACTTTCTCAAAGTTGTGAAGACTAAAAGACTGAAATCATAATGTCATTATGGTATACATCTGGTGAGGGCTCTCTGGCTAACTTGCAGATGGCCACCTTCTAGCTGTGTCCTCATTTGAAAGAGAGAGAAAGTGTGTACTCTCTGGTGTATCTTTCTAAAGGGTACCAATTCTATCAGGGCCTCTCACCTTAATAACATTCCCACTCCAAGCACAGTTATAAGATGGTTAAGAATGTAATATTAACTTTTGGAGGATAGGATTTATTTCATTAGCAGTTCTCTTTCTGGAAATTCTGTTTTCCAACAATAATGCCATGAACCTTTAATAACTCAGTAACCATTTAGTAACCCAAAAGCAAGAGTACACGAAGCAAAAACAAAACCTGAGCCAAATTTGTTTAATTAAGTGGGCCAGCAAAGGCCAACTACATCTTTTTTATTTTGCATCTCTCTGAAACAGACTCTTTTCTTTCTTGCTTCTGTCTTTTAAGGTTCCTTTTGATTATATTGAACTCACCTGGATTATTGAGGACATTCTCCCATTTTAAACTCAGCAGATAGAGATCTTAATTTCATTAGCATGCTTAATTTTCCCTAGCAATGTAACAGAAAATCTCCTCAGGTTTCAGGAATTAAATGCAGACATCTTTGGGGAACTATTATTCTACCAATATAACCATATAATTGTATCAGAACACTAAATTCTTTGAACCTGTAATCTAACAAGGTAAAAGACAAATAAATAAAATCATTAACTTTGGAATATGAATTTGACCTAACTACTAATATTGTTCTGGACATTTTAATTTCTGACTTCCTAAATATGGGCCTTTTAATATTGGATAATACTTGAATCAGATTACAGATGTAAATTAAACAGAATTTAATCAAAAGCACAGGATTCAATTGTCCTCCAATTCTCTTTAGCATTCAGTCAGCTGATACTTGCAAATTTTAAAAGTTTAGTTAGTTGTTTCACTGGTCACCATGTCTATTTTTTGTGCCAGTGCCAAGCTGTTTTGAATATAACTGCACTGTAGTGTATCTTGAAGTCTGGTATTGTGATTCTGGATCTTAGTGAAAATGCTTCAAACTTATCATAATTCAATATGTTGGTGACTGTGTGTTTGTCCTGTATCGCCTTGATTGTGTTGAGGAATGTTCCTTCTACATAGTTTGCTAGAAGTCTTTATCGTGGAAGATGTTGTGTTTTATCAACTGCTCTCTCTGCATTTGCTGAGATAAGCAGAATGTTTTTATTCTTCAATTTGTTAATGTAATATATTGCATTTTTCAATTTGTGTATGTTGAACCATCTCTGTATACCAGGGACCAACACAATTTTGCCCAGGTGAGTGATCATTCTTTTTTTTTTTTTTTAGATTTATTTTATTTATTTGAAAGAGTTACAGAGAGAGAAGTAGAGTCAGAGAGAGAGAGAGAGAGAGAGAGAGGTCTTCCATCTGTTGGTTCACTCCTCAAATGACCACTGTGACCAGAGCTGAGCTGATCTGAAGCCAGGAGCCAGGAGTTTCTTCCAGGTCTCCCACATGGGTGCAAGGACCCAAGGAGTTGGGTCATCCTCCACTGCCTTCTCAGGCCATTGCAGAGACTTGGATCAGAAGTGGAACAGTTAAGACTGGAACCAGAGCCCATATGGGTTGCTGGCCCTGCAGGCCAGAGTTTTAACCTCCTGTGCCTCAAGGCCGCCCTCAAATTTTTATGCATTGTTGGATTCAATTAGCTAATATTTTGTTGGGAATTTTTGCATCTGTGTTCATTATGGATACTGGTCTATATTCCTCTTTCTCTGTTGTATCTTTTTCTGGTTTAAGAATTAAGGTGATGTTGGCCTCATAGAAGGAGTTTGGGAGTATTCCCTCCCTTTCAATTGTTTTGAATAATTTGAGAAGAATTGGAATCAGTTCTTTCCTTTTAAAAATTTTATTTACTTGAGAGGAAGAGATGCAGACAGTAAGAGGGAGAGACAGAGAGAAAGGTCCTCCATCAACTGGTTTAACCCCTAAATGGATGCAATGGCTGGATCTGAGCAGATCAAAACCAAGAGCCAGGATCCTCCTCTGCGTCTCCCAGGAGGGTGTAGGGGCCCAAGCACTTGTGCCACCCTTCCTATGCCGCAGCAGAGAACCAGATTGGAAGAGGATCAGCTGGGGCCAGAGCCAGTGCCCCTACAGGATTCCGGCAGAGGATTAACCTACTGTGCCACAGTGCCAGCTCCTGGAATTAGTTCTTTCAAGGTTTGGTGGAATTCAGCAGTGAAGCCATCTGGTTCTGGACTTCTCTTTGCTGGGAATGTCTTTATTAGTGATTCAGTCTTTGTCTTGGCTATTAGTCTGTCTAGGTTTTTTAGGTCGACATGACTCAATTTTGATAGATTGTATGTGGTCAGAAATCTACCCAAGTTTTGTATTAATACTCATGATTTTTTTTACTTCAGTGATATCCATCAAAACATTTCCTATTTCACTTCTGTTTCTATTGATTTGTGTCTTCTCCCTTTTTTTTATATAGTTGGCCAATGGTATATCAATTTATGTATTTTTTTTTCAAGAAACCAGCTCATCATTTCATTGAACTTTTGTTTCATTTTCATTTTTGGTTTCAATTTTTTATCTCTTATCTAATTTTAATCATTTATTTCATATAACTAATTTGGGGTATGGTTTTGTTTTTCTAAGTCCTTGAAATGCACTGATAGATCATGCATTTGATGACATTGAAATTTCTTGAAGTAGGCACTAATTGTTAGAAACTTAACACTGCTTTTGCTGTATTCCATAAATTTTAACATATTATTTGTCATTCATTTCCAGAAAATTTTTTATCTCTTCAGTAACCCACTGTTCACTCAGGAGTATGTTGTTCAGTCTCCACTTGTTTGCTTACTTTACAGAGTTGCTTAAGCTGTTCATTTCCAGGTTCATTACATAATGATCAGAAAAGATACAGGTATGATTTAAATTTTTTGAAACTGCTGAACCTTGCTTTATGGTGTCGCATATGATCTAACCTAGAGAAAGTTCCTTGCACTGAAGAAAAGAATTTGTACTCTGCGACTGTGGGATGAAAAGTTCTGTATATATATATCAGTTGTGTGCATTTGGTCCATAGTGTTGATTAGATCTCGTTTCTTTGTTGATTGTCTGTCTAGTTAATCTGTCCATTTACGAAAATGGGATGTTGAATTCCCCCATTACTACATTGTTGTATTAGAGTCTATGTCTCTGGCCAGTGCCATGGCTCACTAGACTAATCCTCCACCTGTGGCGCCAGCACCCCGGGTTCTAGTCCTGGTCGGGACGCCGGATTCTGTCTCAGTTGCTCCTCTTCTAGTCCAGCTCTCTGCTGTGTCCTGGGAGTGCAGTGGAGGATGGCCCAAGTGCTTGGGCCCTACACCCACATGGGAGACCAGGAGGAAGCACCTGGTTCCTGGCTTCGAATCAGCACAGCATAGCGGCCATTTGGGGGGTGAACCAACAGAAGGAAGATCTTTCTCTCTGTCTCTCTCTCACTGTCTAACTCCGCCTTTCAAAAAAAAGAGTCTACATCTCCCTTTAGATCCATTAACATTTATTTTAAATAGCCAGATGGCCTGTAATTGGATAAATATTCATTTATTACCATCACATCTTCCTATTGAATTGTGCCTTCATCATTACATAATGCTCTTCTTTGTTTCTCTCAACAGTTTTTGCATTAATGTCTATTTTGTCTGATATTACAATGGATGCATCTGCTTGTTTTTGCTTTCCATTAGTATGGAACAACTTTTTCCATCTTTCGCTTTCAGTGTTTATATCTTTGTTGGTGAAGTGTGTTTCTTATAGTCAGCAAATAGATGGATCTTATTTTTAATTCCATTCAGCCAGTCTGTATGTTTTAATTGGATAATTTAGATGATTTACATTCAAGGTTCTTATTTCTAAGTAACAACTTGATCCTACCATTTTTCCATAAATATTCATATTATTTGCTTTGGATTTCCTTTGTATTTTAACTAGGAGAATTTCTGCCTTCATATACTTTCATAATGATGATTATCATTTCTTCTTTCTTGGTGTAACACATCTTTAAAAAAAAAGATGTATTTATTTATTTGAAAGGCAGAGTTACAGAGAGGCAGAGGCAGAGAGGGATAGAGAGGTCTTCCATGTGCTGGTTCACTCTCCAGTTGGCCACAATGGCCAGAGCAGCACCAATCTGAAGCCAGGAGCTTCTTCCAGGTCTCCCATGCAGGGCCAGAGACAAAAGCCTTCCAGCCATCTTCTACTATTTTCCCGGGCCATAGCAGAGAGATAGACTGGAAATGGAGCAGCCAGGACTTGAACTGGTACTCATATAGGTTACCAGCACTGCAGGTGGCAGCCTTACTTGGTATGACACAGCACTGGCCCCTGTGTAGCACATATTTAACAATAATTTGTAAGGCTGGAAAAGTGGTAACAAATACTTTGAATTTGTATCTTTTGTAATATCTTTATTTCTCCTTCATTTATAAATGAGAATTTTGTTGGGTACACTATTCTGGGTTGACAGTTTCTTTCTTTCAGGACTTGGACTATGTCTTTCCATTTTCTCCTAGCCTGTAGGGTTTCTGATTTGAAATCAGCTTTTAGTATACTTGGGGATCTTCCAAAGGTAATCTAGGATTTCTCTTTTAGAAGATTTTCTTTATATTTTACTATTGAAAGTTTTACTATAATGTGTTACGGTGAATATCTTTTCTGATCATGTCCTTTAGGAATTCAATGTGCTTCTTCTACTTGGATGTCCCTTTTTTCTTCAAATTGGGAGTATTTTCTTTTATTTCACTGAATAGTACTTCTAATCCATTTTCTCCTTCCACATCTTCAGAAACTCCTGAGAGTCTGAAGCCAGACAGAGTGATTGCCCAAAGACCTGTCTTCATTCCACACACAATATGCAGTCACAGAATTCACACAGTCATAGTATGCAAGTCTTCCACAGTCACAGGGTACAGAGGATCCGCTCTCAGTTCTGGAATCCTCTCACAACCACAGAGAGAGCTGAGGCAAATTCAGCCCCAGCGGGCTATGCTTGTTCTGTCTTAGATGTTTGAGAGGCTTTGATATGGTTGGGGAATGAGAGAGCCTTACAGCCCCAAGTGAGTGCCAAGCCCCATGTCAATCTAACATTCCAGATTGAAAATCAGTGGGTAATGCAGACTTACCCTCTGCTAAAATCCCCTACTCGCAAGTGATTGAAAATTGCTATAGCCTCTACTGGTGTTTTCTCTCTGCTGGTCACTTGGTGCCCCTGCTAGGGAGATGGGAAGAAAGAAATGTGATTTTCTTTCACCAGGTTAAGTGGATACCCTGCCCCTGCTTTGGCTCCAGTCCAAACTGAAAGTCAGTGTGGTTCAAAATGCTATCCCTCAGGCAACATCACCAGTGACATTGGCTGGGCAGCTGCAGGCTTCTCCCACCTCTCCCTCAGCAACTGGCATCTCCTCCAGCCTCTGGATATGGTTGCTGTGGGTAGTGTCCCTGCTCGCTGATGCATGTGTGCACTGTCCACACTGCTCCCCGGCATCTCTCCTTCTGTAGAATTTCCACTGCAAATTTCTTTCCAACTTTCACCTGAGAAGACACTTCCTACACTTTTCTATTTTATTCCTCTAATCAGATTCAGCACATATTGTAACTATTTGGCCATCTTGGTTTCCCTATGAATGAATCTTTAAAAATAAGTCATGATAATACAATGAAGGTACCAAAAACATTATCACATGCCTACACATAGACACAGAAACTCTCACATACACAAATTACTATATTGCTGGGTAATGTCTAAAATAAAACTAAGAGAACAGAACTATGTGTATCAATATTTAGTCTTATGTCCTGGCATAAAATTTTAATGTATAATTTCTAAATGAATGAGCAAATATTTCTCAACAAATAATTAAATATATGCATATCCTTAAGATTACATGGACAGATAGCTTTAGATAACATTGAAAATTGGAATTTTTGCAAGGTCATTTAGGAGTTTAGATGTGAAAATTCATTTCTTCTTTTAATTATATGATGACTCTGGGTTCCAGTCATTCTAACTCCAGATGCAACAAAATTTTTATCTATGAAGCACTAGAACATTAGTTAAGAGCCATTTAAGATTCATTCTTATTTTAAAACAATTGCATTTTTAATATTTAACATGAACACTTTTTGAAAAATTTTCTATTATTTGAAAGGCATGATCTCCCACCAACTGGTTCACTCCACTAGCTGGGCCAGGAGAAAGCCAGAATTCCAGAATTCTATCAACATAACCCATATGTGTGGCAAGGACACAAATACTGATCATCTAGAAATCAGTGGATTTCTAGCAGGAAGCTGGATCATAAGTGGAACATCCAGGATTCAAATTAGAACTTTGATATAAGATGTGGGTGGCACAAAAGATGACTTAACCTGCTGTACCACAAAGCCTGCAACCAAAAATAGTTTAACAGAAAAGATAATACAATGACTTCTGTTTCTATATCTTCTTCAACCAGCCACAATAGTTATCAACTCATCGCCACCCTTCTTTCATTTCTGCTTTAGCCCTGTTCTTGCTTACCTTACCAGCACAATTTAAAGCAAAGCACAAACAACAGTCCATTAATTAATACATATTTATATAAGTATAACATTTTAGTTGATAATTTGGATGTGTTTTTTATATAACTGATTAAATGTTTTATCCATTTTTTTTTTCTATCAGGGCTTTCACCTCTTATTGATTTTTGAGTAGAAAATATAGGCTCTACTCATGAGTCTTTCACTTTCATAAATTTGTGTATCATAACAATATTTCAACAGTCAGGGCAAGGGCTGATCAAGTCACCATTTCTCATAGTGTTCATTTCACTTTAACAGGTTTCCTTTTTGGTGCTCAGTTAGTTGTCACCAATCAGGGAGAACCGATGGTATTTGTCTCTTTGGGACTGGCTTAGTTCACTCAGCATGATGTTTTCCAGATTCCTCCATCTTGTTGCAAATGACCGGATTTCATTGTTTTTGACTGCTGTATAGTATTCTGTAGAGTACATATGCCATAATTTCTTTATCCAATCTACTGTTGATGGGAATTTAGGTTGATTCCAGGTCTTAACTATTGTGAATTGAGCTGCAATAAACATTGAGGTGCAGACCACTTTTTTGTTTGCCAATTTAATTTCCTTTGGGTAGATTCCAAGGAGTGGGAAGGCTGGGTTGAATGGTAGGGTAAAATTCAGGTTTTTGAGGAATCTCCATAGTGGCTTTACCAGTTTACATTCGCACCAACAGTTGATTAGTGTCCCTTTTTCCCCACAACCTCACCAGCATCTGTTGTTGGTAGATTTCTGAATGTGAGCCATTCTCACTGGGGTGAGGTGAAATCTCATTGTGGTTTTGATTTGCATTTCCCTAATGGCTAGTGATCTTGAACATGTTTTCATGTGACTTAAAGAAGAAGCTGTATGCTTCTATATCTCCACACCCATATTGCTAGTGGAAAACCTTTGTATACATTGTAGCCAATGTGTAGGACAGGAATAGAACTGAACCAAAACATTCCATGGTTTCAGGATTAGAGTTTGTGGTGTTATAAACATGATAACCATATGTACTCTCCTAGAAGGGACTGGAAAAGGGCCCATTCACCACACAGTACTAAAGCCATAGCTAATGGTGACAGAAACCACAGCATAACACAGGATTATTAGTAGGAAAAGGATACAGCCCCTTTGAGCTGTCCAAAAATGAGGCTATGGCCATCACAATCTCTAGTGTAACAGACACAAAACCCTCTAGAGACTGAAGATTCAGAGCCAGGAAACCCATATGCACTTCAAAGTCACACTTGTACACAAACATGAACTGCTATAAACTTGGCCATTATTTACTTATATACACAGCTGACACTGATTAAGATAAAATAAATCATTCAGAAGTTCTACTTCTGGGCTTAACTAGAATCAAAATGAATCAACAAGCTAAGAATTCCATCTATACCACAAATTCTTTTCCAATAAAATATACTCCATAAAGATGAGAGAACTATAACACTACATGCACAGACATAAACATAGGGACACAAGAAACATAAAGAAGGTAACATGACACACAAAACACATTCTCCAGAAATAGATCCTGACCTGAAGGAAATCTATAAAATAGCTGACTAGAATTCAGAATAATAATTACAAGGAAAATCTTTGAAAGTGAGAGAATACAGATAGACATATTAAAGAAATGAAAAAACCAATAGGTGACTTGAATGAAAAAAAGCACAGAGAGAGAAATTCTTAGGAACAACAAACTTTAAAGATGAAAACTTCAATAAATGAAATGAAAAATACACTTGAGAATACCAACAGCAGAAAAACCAAGTGAAGGAAAGAATTCTTTTATCTGGAGGGCAACACCTTGAAATAACTCAACTCAAAAATAAAGATAAGAGGCTGG
The DNA here is from genome assembly GCF_051225735.1 of Oryctolagus cuniculus. NCBI lineage: Eukaryota > Metazoa > Chordata > Mammalia > Lagomorpha > Leporidae > Oryctolagus > Oryctolagus cuniculus. The sequence goes on from NC_142870.1 coordinate 66,066,964, forward strand.
TGTAGCTCAGGAGATTAAGTTGCTGCATGTAGTGCTGGCATCCCAGATGGGCACTGGTTCATATCCCAGATGCTCCACCTTAGATGCAGCTCCCTGCTAACACACCTGTGAAAACAGTGAAGGATGGCAAAAGTTCTTAGGTCCCTGCACCTATGTGGAGACGAGGATGAAACTCCTTGTTCCTGGATTTGTCCTGTTCCAGCCCAGGCCTTAATGGTCATTTGTGAAGTGAACTTGTGGATGAAAGATCTCCTTCTATCTTTCTCTCTCTGTCTCTGCCTTTCCCTCTCTCTGTAAATCAGGCTCTCAAATAAACAAATAAATAAAAAAAGATAAGAGATTTTAAAAATGAATAAGTCTGGGGTAAGTGCTTTGGTGTAGTGGGTAAACCACCACCTGCAGTGTCGGCATCCCATATGGGCTCAGGCTTGAGTTTCAGTTGCTCCAGTTCCAATCCGGTTCTATGCTATGGCCTAGGAAAGCAGTAGATGGTCCAAATCCTTGAGCCCCTGCACCTACATGGGAGACCTGGAGGAAAGATCTGGCTCCTGGCTTCTGATCGGTGCAGCTCCAACCATTGTCGCCAACTGGGGAGTGAACCAGAGGATGGAAGAACTCTCTCTCTCTCTCTCTCTCTCTCTCTCTCTCTCTCCTTCTCCTCTCTCTATGTAACTCTGTCTTTCAAATAAATAAAGAAATCTTTGAAAAAATGAATATGTCTGATTTTGGAATTTAGGTGATTCTGGCCTCATAGAAGGAATTTGGGAGTGTTCCCTCCCTTTCAATTGTTTTTAATAGTTTAAGAACTGGAATTAGCTCTTCTTTAAACATTTGGTAGAATTCAGCAGTGAGAGCATCCAATTCTGGGCTTTTCTTTGTTGGGATAGTCTTTACTATCAATGCGATCTCTGTCTTAGTTATTGTTTGTTTAGGTTTTCCATAATTTCAAGACTTAATTTTAGTAAATTGTATTTGTCAATAAATCTATACATTTTTCTAGATTTTCCAATTTGCTGGGATATAACTATAGTGATTCCTGATGACTCTTTTTATTTCTCTGATAATTATTGTTACATCTAAAACAGCTGGGAAAAATACAAAACAAAACATAAACCAATAGAATTTTATAAAATTACTACTAAATACTATTTTTAGAGGATGTAGTCCTGCTATTTTTTTCCATTGATATTAAAATTGTTTGCTTTGGATTTTCTTTGTACTTTTATTAGAAGATTTTCTGCCTTCACATTCTTTCATAATCACAAGTATCTTTCTGTGTTTCTGTATGTAGCAATCTATTGGCATCATTTAAGATTGAATGAGTTGTGAAAAATTATTTCAATTTCTGTTTGTTTTGGAAGATGTTTATTACACATTTATTCATAAATGAGATCATTCATAAATGAGAGGTTTGTAGTGTACAGTATTGTGTTGATTTTTTCCTTTTAGGACTTGGACTACGTCTCTCATTCTTTCATGGCCTGTAGGGTTACTGATGAGAAATCAGCTGTCAGTCAAACTGGAAATCCTCAAAAATTAATCTGGCATATCCCTCATGCATATGTACTTCCCTATTTATTTCAGCTCAATTTGCAATAGCTAAGCTATGGAATCAACCCAGATGTCCATCAGCTGATTACTGGATATAGAAAATGTGAAATATATGCAGTATGGAATTCAACTGAGCCGTAAAAAAGAATGAAATCTTGTCTTTTTTCTTTTTTTTTTTTTTGACAGGCAGAGTGGATAGTGAGAGAGAGAGACAGAGAGAAAGGTCTTCCTTTTGCCCTTGGTTCACCCTCCAATGGCCGCCACGGCTGGCGCGCTGTGGCCGGCGCACCACGCTGATCCAAAGGCAGGAGCCAGGTGCTTCTCCTGGTCTCCCATGGGGTGCAGGGCCACAGCAGAGAGCTGGCCTGGAAGAGGGGAAACCGGGAAAGAATCCAGCACCCCGACTGGGACTAGAACCTGGTCTGCCGGTGCCACTAGGTGGAGGATTAGCCTATTGAATCGCAGCACCGGCGAAATCTTGTCTTTTACACTTGATCTTAGCCCAAAGGCCAAGAAGCAATGAAATCCTGTCTTTCCCAATTTTTGCAAAATGAATGCAATTGGAAACCATTATGCTAGGCAAAATAACCCAGTCTCCAAAAGACATGTGGCATTTTTTCCTCTGATTTGTGGTAACTAATATACAGCATACAAAAACGTAATGTGTATGAGTGAAAGTGACACTGAGATTTGATTATTGTTTATAGCCCTTGTCTATATTCTTAAAGACTGGCGGGATTTCTACCTGTTATTTGTTGGATTCTTTCCTTAGGGGAGAGTTAACCTTGTGATTGTAAGAAAGTATATCATTGCAATAATTAAAAGAAAAAATAACTTCACTACAACCCTTTTCTCTATTGTTGAGGAAGAGTATTTTTTTCTTCTCATTATTTGTTGAATTCTTTCCTTTGTGGAAGTTTAAGCTTATGATTATTAAATAAACAGAAAATATTTCACTATAGCAATTAAAAGAAACAATAAGAAAGGAAGGAGGAGAGAGGGTAGGAACGGGTATGAGGGAAGGTAGTGTGATAATTCTCACTATGCTCCTAAACCTGCATATATGAAATACAATTGTTCATTTTATATAAATTTTAAGAAATTAAAAATAAAAATTATTAAGTCTACACAAAATAGGGGCTACCATTAAGCAACCAAATATTAATATTACAGATAATCCTGGTAGAAGAAAAGGAAAAGGAATTTGAGAACTTACTATGTGAAATAATGATTGTAAACTCCACGTCTGGAAAAAGATATGGTCATCAAGAAACAAAAAGCTCAAAGAATCCCAGGTCAACCCAACAAAAGGAGATATTCTCCAGGGCATATTGTAGTCAAATTGTCAAAATTAAGGGCAAGGAAAGAAGCCCAAAAATAGTAAGAGAAAAACATGAAGTTATGAATAAAGGAAAATCAATAAGATTAATAGAAGACTTCTCAGCAGGCCAGAAGAGAGTGGGATATGAGAAAAAAAACTTTCAACCAAGAATTCACTGAAACTATCCTTCAAAGTGAAGGAGAAATAAGATATTTCCTGGAAAAGTAAAAACAAATAATTCACCTTCACCAAACCAGCCTTATAAGAAATTTATATTATAAGAAATGAGTCCTTATAAGAACTAGGAGTCTTAAATTATAAATAAACATCATGCAAACAAATGATAGCAACCAGTGCACTAACAGGACAGGCATAATCTGTAACCAATCGACCAAATGACAGATTCTAGTTCTTATCTATTAGTACTAAACTTCAATGTAAATAAATTAAATTCCGATTAGGTTTGCTGAATGGACAAAAAACCAAGAACAAACTATATGCTGCCTACAGGACACTCACTTCACAGATAAAGATACACATAGGCCCAGCGCTACGGCTCACTAGGCTAATCCCCGCCTTGAGGTGCCAGCACACCAGGTTCTAGTCCTGGTCGGGGCGCCGGATTCTGTCCCGGTTGCCCCTCTTCCAGGCCAGCTCTCTGCTGCCTCCAGGGAGTGCAGTGGAGGATGACCCAAGTGCTTGGGCCCTGCACCCCATGGGAGACCAGGAGAAGTACCTGGCTCCTGCCATGGGATCAGCGCGGTGTGCCGGCCGCAGCACGCCGGCCATTGGAGGGTGAACCAATGGCAAAGGAAAACCTTTCTCTTTGTCTCTTTCTTTCACTGTCCACTCTGCCTGTCAAAAAAAAAAGACTCACATAGAGTGAAACTGAGGTACTGGTGCAAATGGAAACCAAAAATGAGTGTGAGTAGCTATATTCACATCAGATAAAAAAGACTAAATTAAAATATAAAAAGAGGCAAAGAAGTATATTACATATTGATAAAAAATATCAATTCAGGAAGAATATTTAGAGGAAACACTCATAATATTGGTGTTGGTGATGACTTCTTGGATAAGACCCCAAGAGCACCGCACCAAAAGCAAAACTAGACAAATGGAATTACATCAAACTCAGAAGCTACTGCACATGAAAAGAAACAGTAAATACAGTGAAGACAGTGAAGCCAGCCAACATAATGGGAAAAGCATATGCAAACAACTTACCTGACAAAGAAATACTATCCAGAATATAGCAGCAACATAAAAACAATTTTCAACAGCAATACAAACGCCAATCCACTTAAGAAATGGGCAAAGCTCTCAAAAGAAGAAATGAAAATGGCCAACAAATTATTAAAAAAAATGCTCAACATCACTGGCCATCAGGCAATGCATATCAAAGCTACAGCGATGTATCACATGATCCCTGTCCAAAGACTATTATCCAAAAACCAGAGAGTAACAAAGCCTGGTGAGGATGTGGAGAAAAGGGAATTCTCACACATTGTTGGAATGTAAATTAGTACAGCTGTGGTGGAAAACAGCATGAAGAATTATTAAAAAGCTAGAAATAGACTTGCCATATGATCCAGTAATCCCACTTCTAGGTATATATCCCCAAAGACACGGACACATTCCATCAAAGAGATACCTGCACCACTGTGTTTATGGTAGCATTATTCACAATAACCAAAACATGGAAATAACCAAAGTGCCCATCATCAGATGAATGGATAAAGAAAATATGATATATATGTACATTTCTATAAGGTGTGTCTCCTTTAAGCAACATTTAGTTGAAATTTTGTAAATTTTTTAATATATTTAGGTTGATATTTATCAGTTCATATTTTGCTTTGTATTTTTCCCGGATGTTTTAAATTACATTCCTCTTTTGCCTTTTTTAATTAAACTATTTTTATTACATGGATTTTTTTCCTAAAAGGAAACACATATAAATTCAAAGAGTAAATCACTTAGACATTGATTTACTATTATTTTCAGTAGATTTCCTGAAGAATATGAAATACATTTTATAATTAATTTAACAAGTATGATAAAATCCAATGTATATTATATATAGTCAATAACTATAATCTCTTGTTCATAGTAAAAATTTTCTGTATACAAAAATTAATAGTGTTTCTACTTGTGAACAAAAATCAAATGTGTTGGAAGAAAAGGCTCAATTGCTACAGTAATAAATAAATACAAATGGATATAAAATACCTAGATGCAAATTGGTAGTACATAAAAATTGATTTTAGGAAATGGAAAGATATACTATATTCTAAATTAAGTAGTCTCAACATCATAAAGATATCAATACCCATATAATAAACTATAAAACTAAAGCAATTATGGTATGAATGCCATGAATTCTTACCACCCTCCATGTCTGGAAGTTAATGTGATTGTAAAGTTTGCCTGAAAAGGCAAGTTAGCAAAAGAGGCAGTCATAAGAAAAGCTAAAAGAGAAGAAGTGAAAGCAATGGTGAGGAGAATTGGGGCGGGGGAGGCAGGGTGACATTGAGTAGTGTTTGCAATATTGGGAAATATTGAAATTTTGATAATTGAATGGTGTTGTATTATTCCATAAACAATGAGATAAGTCTACCAATCCTAACAAAACTTCCAATAAACATTTAGTATTTTACACATACTCTTAGTATTTGATAAAAGTGCATTACAAATAGAGAAACTATGGAATTTTTAGTAAGTTGTATTATTTAACTAAATGCCTTTATGGCAAATGATGAAATTGAAAAGAAAAAAAATTTTTTTTTTTGACAGGCAGAGTGGACAGTGAGAGAGAGAGAGACAGAGAGAAAGGTCTTCCTTTGCCGTTGGTTCACCCTCCAATGGCCGCCGCGGCCGGTACGCTGCGGCCGGCACACCACGCTGATCCGAAGGCAGAAGCCAGGTACTTATCCTGGTCTCCCATGGGGTGAAGGGCCCAAGGACTTGCGCCATCCTCCACTGCACTCCCGGGCCACAGCAGAGAGCTGGCCTGGAAGAGGGGCAACCGGGACAGAATCCGGTGCCCTACCGGGACAGAATCTGGTGCCCTGACCGGGACTAGAACCCGGTGTGCCGGCGCCGCTAGGCGGAGGATTAGCCTAGTGAGCCGTGGCGCCGGCTTTGAAAAGAAAATTCTAACATGTGTATGGAACTGCACAAAATCCTGAATAGCCAAAGCAATTGTTGTTTGTTGTTGTTATTAAAAATAACCTTGTTGGAGTTTTCTTGCCACCTGACTTCAAAATATAGTGCAAATCTATAGTTACCAAAGCAGCACAGTGCTAGCATAAAAATATAAGTTAAGTCAATGGAAAATAAAGACAGATGAAGTTAGCATATTACAGAAAACTGATTGACGATGATGAAGTCAAAAACACATAATGGATAAAGGACAATTTTCAATTTATGCTATAGGAGAAAATCAATATCCAAACAGAAAGATGGATGAAAATAGGTCCTTATCAAATTCTATATGAAAATAAATTATAAATTATTTGAAGATTTACATATAACATCTGAAACCCTAAAACCTCTAAAAGAAAACAGATGAAAATCTCCATGACATGGATATGAAATGTGACATCTTTATTAAAAATGAAAAAGCATCAATAAAAACATAAAAAGAAAAATAGGATTATATTAACATATATATATGTATGTAACAAATTACTCAACTAAAACTGTTCAAAAGACCTGAATAGACATTTTTCTACAGAATACAAATGACCAACAGGTATTTGAATAAAATGTTCAACATCAATAAACACCAAGAGACTGCACATTAAAATCACTATTATATATCACTTCACAACTGTTAGAATGGTCATTACCATAAACCTGAAGGATAACAAGTATCAGGGAGGACATAAAGAACAGGGAACCATTACACACTGTTGATGGGAATGCAGATTAGTATAGTCATTATGAAAAAACACTTCAATTATTTCTCAAGTAATTAAAAATAGAATTACCATATGATCCAGCAACCCCAATGCTTGATTTATATTTAAAAGAAATTAGATCAGTATGAGGAAAAGATACATATACTCTCATGTTTATTCACAATAGCCAAGACAGAGAATAAACCTGTGTCATTACTGCATAAAGAAAAGGTAATATACATACACAAAGGACTACTACTATACATGCATGTAAAGGAAATGCTGTAACTTGCCACATCATAAATATGCCTGGAGTTCATAATATATGTGAAACAAGCCAGACACAGAAAGACAAATACTGCATGTTTTCAGTCATATGTGGTCTGAAAAAGCTGACATAATAGAAGAGAGTAGACTGATAGTTAGCAGACGCTGAGGTGGTTCATGGAGGTAAGGAGATAACAGTCAAAAGATGCAAAATTTCACTTAGAAGAAATAATTTCATGAAGTCTTTTGTGCAATATGCTGCCTACGGCTAACGTATTTTATTCTTAATAAAATTTAAGAGAATATATATAAATATTCTCACTATAAGAAATGATAACATGAGAAGTATGTATGTTAATTAGATTTATTTATTTTTAAAGTTTAATTATTAATAAAAATGAACAGATTTCATACTTTTCATAGATACAATTCTATAGTCATTCCATAGTATATACATATACTTCAAGTAATTATGTTTTACATGGAAAACACCTTTTTTTAAATCACGAACAGATAATTTCATCTGCCCATGTAAAAATAAATACGTAAATAAACAGAAAAGGAGATAGTGTTATGGCACAACAGGTTAAGCTGCTACTTGGGATGTCCAATATAACATCCGAGTGTTGGTTTAAGTCCCGCTATTCTGTTTCCAATCCAGTTCCCTTCTAATGTACCTCGGGAGCAGGCGGTGATGGCATTAAGTACTTGATCCCCTGCCATTCAAGTGGGAGACCCAGATAGAATGTGTGACTCCTTGCTTCAGCTTGATGTATTCTCAGTTGTTGAGGCTACTTGGAGAGTGAACAATGAATGGAAGCTCTCCCTCTCTCTCTCCATTCCCCTCCTTCTCGCTTCCTCCCTCTCCCTTGACCCCTTTCCCTCCCCCTCTCCATCTCCTTCTCTCAGTTTCACTATAAATAAATAGATATATAACTAAGTAAATAATCTTTTAAAAATGCAGAAAAAACCCTAAGCAGTCATTATTTTAGATTTTTCATTTCTAACCTTACTGATCTCTTCTTGAATATTTTCAACTTTTTTTGCCTAGCTTATTTGGCTTGGAATATGATAAAAGAATTCTGATTCCTTGATAAACTCTTGGAATAAGCCCCTATTGCTCTTGGAACGATATCCAAAATTTATGGATCAGTAAACTGATTGTAACTGGCAACTCCTGCAGAATGAACTAAATTTCTTGTTCTCTGTGTTCATCCTTTCACATGGAGCACCTTGTTACACGTCTGTTTACTGCCACAAACCACTCTTCATAATTATCTCCATAAGGTATGATATTTCTTTCAATGTACCATCCAACTTTCTATATCTTTCATGATAAATGAGATTATGTGATTTTTTGTGTAAATGTCATGTCTCGTAATTTTTATAGTTCAAGGTCTTTGTTCTGTACTACAGATTCCAGCCTTTCTGAATCAGGATGATTCATATAGGATATTTTTAGAGGCCCATGAAATGGTAAGTCCCATCTCATATATGTTCATATACATACATACAGAAATCTTGGCTGCTTGGAAACACTGTAATACAGCCTACAACTAGCATAACTTCAGAAAGACTAACAGAAATGTTCTAGATACTCTTCCAACGTATTGAGGAAAAGATAAAGGTTGAGATAGTACCAGAGAAAATCATCAAATGATTCTAGGAACATCTTCAGCATCATAGAAAGACTCACAACAAGAATTAGATTCTACTGCCAAGGCTCTTTACATTATATGACTTTGAACCAGCTTAACTTAAATTTAACTTCCTTTCTTTATCAATGAACTATTGGTCCAAATAGCAATTAGCCTTTCAAAGTTTGACTTCAGTTAATCTTTTTTTATTTTTATTTTTTTTAATTTTTTTTTTTTGACAGGCAGAGTGGACAGTGAGAGAGACAGACAGAGAGAAAGGTCTTTCTTTGCCGTTGGTTCACCCTCCAATGGCCGCCGCAGCCAGCGTGCTGCGGCCGGCGCACCGCGCTGATCCGATGGCAGGAGCCAGGTACTTCTCCTGGTCTCCCATGGAGTGCAGGGCCCAAGGACTTGGGCCATCCTCCACTGCACTCCCTGGCCACAGCAGAGAGCTGGCCTGGAAGAGGGGCAACCGGGACAGAATCCGGCGCCGTGACCGGGACTAGAACCTGGTGTGCCGGCGCCGCAAGGCGGAGGATTAGCCTAGTGAGCAGCGGCACCGGCTCGACTTCAGTTAATCTATCAGACATAAATAGTACTGGAATTTTTAAACATAAATGCTTTATTTTCAGAGATATGGGAAATACCTCCTTTAATAAAATGGAGTATCCACCTTATGATCTGAATCTCTAAATAAGTTTGTGGCACCTTTTAAAATTATGAAAACTTTTTAATTATCAGATGAAGTGATTCCTTAAGGCTTACAAATCTATGAGTGTAAATGCAGAATACAACTTTTTCTTTAAGACTGGAGTACAAGGAAAATTTAAAAATAGGTGTGGAAAATACTTTTGATAGGGTAGAAAAGGCTTTTCTGACTTTGAAATCAACTTTGGGCAACTGTTCCAAAAAATAACAACCAAGTGCAAGTGAGTTTGTCATTTTTTTCCTTTGATTCCTACAGATATATACAACAAGAAGCCCAGAGAGAAAAATCTACTTTATTAAAAAAAATTACTTATGGGAGGAGATTTAGCAGCACCCTTATTCTATTTAGATTGCTGATCCTCACAGATAATACTAATGTGCAAAATTCATAAGATGTTCAGATCAAAATCAGAGACCAAAAATTATATATATATATGTATATATATATGCAGTGTAGAAGAGCAATGCATGTTAAGACATAGGGGCTTTATTATAGAAATTGAAAAGAAATGGAAAAGCAATGTGTAAGCTATTATGATATAAAATTTGTGTATGCATCTGTCCTGGCATTCCAATCAATGTGGATCAAAAAATTTGTCAAAAATATAGAATATTGGATGTATATGTATACTTGTACTAAAATCCAAATGACACAGAACAGCAATTAAATAGCCTGAAAATAGATCTATTCTTCTAATACTTCTAGAAAACTTACTGATGAGGAGGCATGACTTGTACTTATACAACATAAAAACATCAAACTTCTGAGGGCCACAGAAGGTTCTCAAGAAAAGAGAGAATGTTTGCAAAATCCTGTGTCAGAAAGAACACTATCTCACCTCCTGAAAGCAGCCACAATCTCACAGCAATTGCAAGCTTTAAGTGGAAATATAAATAAATAAAGTCTTTAACCAACTACGACTGCAAGGGGATCACGTTTATGCTGGTGGAAATAATTAACCAGCTGGAGCTTAGCCAGTACACCAGACAGAAAATATCACCATCCCCTCTCAAATTCTTTGGGATTTTTAATGAGCACAAATCGTCATGACTGAGTTTTCATGCTCCATCCACATAAAGGACTTCTTAACAGTACAACTGATCTGTTCCTTCCCTTGACTCATGCTATGGGACATTGATTCAGAACACAGGATTAGGAAGTTTGTGGACCACTGCAAAACATTTTCAGTTCAATTAAATAACAGATTTTCCAGGATAGTGACAGTGTTGTTTTGCTGCTAGCAGCAAATGGCAGAACTGCTTGATGAATTCCTATCAAGGAATTTAATATTTTAATGTGGATCATCTATAAAGGCTTAATACTGTTTTCTGCCACTTGGAACACCTCTACTCTCCTCCCTAACACCAGTTTTACTTTTGTTCATTAGCTGTGGCTTCCCTGGCTTAGCCTTTTGCATACATGCATTTGATTTGTGCCGAATGGATGACAAATTATTCAGGTTGCAAATCATAATTGAGCAGAAATCCATGTAATGTGACTCACACAAACCTGCCATCCACTTCTGTTTTGCAAAGACTGCAGTATTAATAGTTGCCAGAGAAAATGATATTTGTTCAGGTTTACTACTGACCTGCATTCTTGAGACAGCGAAGATTCTTTTCTTTTCTTTTCTTTCTTTCTTTCTTTCTTTCTTTCTTTCTTTCTTTCTTTCTTTCTTTCTTTCTTTCTTTCTTTCTTTCTTTCTTTCTCTTTCTTTCTTTCTTTCTCTTTCTCTCTCTCTCTCTCTCTCTCTTTCTTTCTTTCTTTCTTTCCTTCTTACAGGCAGAGTGGACAGTGAGAGAGAGAGCAGAGAGGAAGGTCTTCCTTTTCCATTGGTTCACCCCTCAATGGCCATTGTAGCCGGCACGCTGCATCCAGCACACCGCACTGATCCAAAACCAGGAGCCAGGTGCTTTTCCTGGTATCCCAGGCGGGTGCAGGGCCCAAGGACTTGGGCCATCCTCACTGCACTCCCGGGCCATAGCAGAGAGCTGGACTGACTTTCTATAGCCCACAAACTCCAAAATAGAGAAAATTTCTAGGAGCTTCCTAGTATAATGAGACTTAAAGGTAGCACTGGAGAAGTAACTATCAATTTTGAACTTTTAATTTTTTTTTTATTTATTTGACCAATAGAGTTAGACAGTGAGAGAGAGAGACAGAGAGAAAAGTCTTCCTTCCGTTGGTTCACCCCCCAAATGGCTGCTACAGTCGGTGCTGCACCGATCCAAAGCCAGGAGCTAGGTGTTTCTGGTCTCCCACGCGGGTGCAGGCGACCAAGGACTTGGGCCATCCTCCACTGCCTTCCCAGGCCACAGCAGAGAGCTGGACTGACAGAGGAGCAGCCAGGACTAGAACCTGGCCCCATACAGGATGCCGGCACTGCAGGCGGAGGATTAACCTAGTAAGCCACAGCGCCGGACCCAAGCAACTATCAATTTTGAGCACTTATGTGCAAAACTCTATACTAGACATTTCACAATTATGATTTCATTTAACCCTCCCAGTAATGGAAAGGATGTTTTGCTAATGTCATTTAACACATGAAGGGGAGGGATGTGATGTACTTGCAGGAATCCAAGCAGCTAACATTCTTCCTTCACCTATTCAGGCTTTTTTTATAAATAAAAATACAGTACCATAAAAACTCTCTTTCTCTCTTTCTCTCTCCCTTTCTCTCTCTTTCTCTCTCTCTCTCTCTCTCTCTCTCACACACACACACACACACAGGCAAGAAGTTCATGCTGTTCACCAGATTTGGGAAGAGATACATCATTGTGGTTCGAATATTCTATATATCCATATTTAATCTACTCTAAAACCATGAACATTAAATTGTAGCACAAAAGCAAAAATTCAGAGTATGATTTGGCATTATAGCAGGTATTTCTCCATTTTCTCCTGAATGCTTTCCCTCACATTTCATTTGCTGCATTTTTCCCCCCTCAGGTGGTTGACCCTCTCAAACTGTATCTCCTGATGTTATATGCATTCGTCAGAGTTCTGCTGAGAGGATACCGGTATGACATTGGACAAAAGAATAGGAAAAGCTAGAGTATGCTCTCCTCTCTCCTCATGCCACAGGCAGTTTGCGGTGGATTGTTCACTCCTCTAGCTTCAATTCATCACCAAATGGATTGTTCTCCGTGGTCCCAGCTCTTGATGGGAAACCCAGCTGTGGTTCTCTGGTAACACTACGCCTGGTGATAACAGCTGGCTTGCCTTTTAGCTACTTTTACAATATCTTTAATAGTACAAAATTCACTTTAATGACGTTCATAGTTAGTTTGCATGCTATATCTAGAAACTAGAGAGTATTCCAAGGTGAAAATAAAATAAAGTAAATTAAATTAAAAAAACAAAAAATTATTCTTATTTTGGTTGTAGCCTTATCATAGTTTTAGCTCTTTTACATCTATCAGCTTTCTGTAGGCTGAGGCAGAGTCAAACTTTTCTTTTCATGTGGATATTCAGTTGTTCCAGGATCATTTTTTTGAAAAGATTATTCTTGTAATGACGCTGTGGCACAGTAGAATTAGCTACAGCCTGCAATGCAGGCATCCCATATGGGCACTAGTTTGAGTCCCACTTCCTATCTAGCTCCCTGCTAATGTGCTTGAGAAAGCATCAAAGGATGGCCCAAGTGCTTGGGCCCTTGCCACCCACATGGGAGATCAGGATGGAATTCCTGTCTCCTACTATTGGCCTGGCCAGACCTTGCTGTTAGAGCCATTTTGGAAGTGAATCACTGAATGAAAGATTCCTATCTCTCTTGCTCTCTCTCTCTCTGTGTTTTCAAATAAATTAATTAAATCTTTTTAAAAAAGACTATTCCTTCCCCCCAATTAACACCCATTATGAATTTTACTATTTCATGTAAATTTTGAAACAAGGACATATGAGTTCTCAAAATGTATCATTTCTTTTCATTATTATAACTGCTATGGGTCTCCTAAATTTTCATATGAATTTTGGATTGGCATGTCAATTTCAGCAAGGAAGTCACTGGTATTTGACAGGGATTTTATTGTATATGCAGATCAATTTGGGGAATATGGATGCTGTAATAATACCAAATCATCCATTTCATGATGACAATGTGACTTTCTGTTTATCCTGATCCTCTTTTTCTTAAAAGATTTATTTTTTGTTTATTTGAAAGAGTTAGAAAGAGAGGTAGAGACAGAGAGAGAGAAGTCTTTAACCTGCTGGGTCACCCCCAAATGGCCTCAACTGCTAGAGCTGAGCAGATCCAAAGCCAGGAACCAGAAGCTTCTTCTGGGCCTTCCACAGGGGTGCCGGGGCCCAAGGACCTAGGCCATCCACCACTGGTTCTCCCAGATGGATTAACAGTGGAGCAGCTGGGACTTAACACTGGCGCCTATATGGGATGCCAATGCAGTATGCCTGGGCTTTAACACACTGTGCCATATGGCTGGCCCCTTAGATCTTCTTTAAATTATTTTAATAATTATTTTGTAGTCATTTATAATAACATGCCTTATACAATTTATTTGATATTTATTCCCAAGTATTTCCTTATTTTTGATGCTGTAGAAAATGGCATTCTTTATTTTCACTTATATATTATTTACTGTTATTTTATAGAGATAAATTAATTTCAATATTTTACTTGTATTTTGCAACTTTAATGAGTTCTCCTACTACATATAATAGTTTTACTTGTGAATTCGTTAAGATTCCTATGTATACAATATTATCATCTGCATATAGAAACAGTTTATTTCTTCCTTTCTAATCTGGATGCTTTTTATTAAAGATTTTTTTTTTATTCATTTGAAAGTCAGAGTTACACAGAGAGAGAAGGAGAGGCAGATAGAGAGAGGGAGAGAGAGAGAGAGAGAGAAAGAGGTCTTCCATCCTCTGGTTCACTCTCCAATCACTCCCCAATTGGCTGCAACAGCCCGGAGCTACACCAAACCGAAGCCAGGAGCCAGGAGATTCTTCTGGGTCTCCCACGCGGGTGCAGGGCCTCAAGGATTTGGGCCATCTTCCACTGCTTTTCCAGGCCATAGAGGAGAGTGGATCAGAAGTGGAGCAGCCAGGACTCCAAACCAGTGCACATATGGTATGCCAGCACTTCAGGTGGCAGCTTTACCTGCTATATCACAGAGCTGGCCCCTCAATCAGGATGCTTTTTATTTCATTTTTTTTTATTTAATTGCTTTGCTACATAGAGTGAAAATGTTAAAAGGGAAAAATCTTTGATTTCTTCCAGATTTTAACATGAACAAATTCAGTTTTCTATCACTAATCATGATGTTAGCTGTGAGTTGTTTGGAGATGTATCTTATCAATTTGGAGGAGTTCTTCTCCATTCCTAATTTCTTAAGATTTTTTTTTTTTGGTTTATCATGAAAATATGTTTACATTTTTCAATTGTTTTTCTAAGCTTTTGAGATGATGTGTTGATTGTCTTTAACTTCGTAATATTGTGTGTTACCTGGAATGATTTGGTGTGTTAAATCTAAGAAGTTTCTGCATAACAAAAGAAACACTCAACAATGTGAAGAGGCAACCTACAGAATGGTAGAAAATATTTGTAAACTATGCATCGATACAGGATTAATATCCAGATTATATAAAGAGCTCAACAACAACAATAAAACAATCCAGTTACGAAATGGGCAAAGGACATGAACAGGCACTTTTCAAAGCATGAAATTCAAGTGGCTAACAGCAACATGAAGAAATGTTTAGGCTCAGTAGTCATCAGGGAAATACAAATAAAAACTACAATGAGGTTTCCCCTCACTTCAGTTAAAAAGGTTATCATTTGGGGGCCAGTGCTATACCATAGTAAGCTAAGCCTCTGCCTGTGGCACTGACATCCCATATGGGCAACAGTTTATATCCTGGCTGCTCCTCTTGCTATTCAGCTCTATGCTATGACCTGGGAAAGCCATGGAGGATGGCCAAAGTTTTTGGGCCCTTGAACTCACGTGAGAAATCTGGAAGAAGCTTCTAGGTCCTGGCTTCAGATTGGCAAGCTCCCAACCATTGCAGCCATTTGGGGAGTAAGTCAGAGGATGGAAGATGACCTTTCTCTCTGTCTGTTCCTCTCTCTGTAACTTTGCCTCTCAAATAAATAAATAATTTTTTTTTAAAAAGAAAAGCTATCATTCAAAAATAAAGTAACAAATACTAACTAGGATGCAGAGGAAAAGGAGCACTAATACATTTCTGGTGGGAATGTAAACTAGCACTGCCATTGTAGAATACAGTATGGGCACTCCTCAGAAATCTGAAAATAGATCTGCAATATAATCCAGTAATTCCATTCCTAGGAATTTACTCAAAAGAAATGAAATCAGCATATGTAAGAGTCGTCTGTACCCCCATGTTTATACCAGTTAAATTCACAATAACTAAGATATGGAATCAATGCAGATATCCATCCACTGATGACAGGATAAAGAAAATAATGTATTTATACATAATGGGATACTATTCTGCCATAAAAAATTAAATTCTGTTTTTCACAACAAAATGGATGCAGCTGGAATTCAATATGATTAGTGACTTAAGCCAGTCCCAAAAAGACAAATATTATGTTTTCTCTGATTTGTGGTAGCTAATATAGACAATACAAAACTATAAAATCTATGAGTGAAATTTATATCTTAACATTTGATCATTTTTATTGAACTTGTCTATATACCTGTGGAACAGTTTCTTTCTACTTCTTGGAATCTTTATTTGGTGGAGGATTAAGCCTATGATTATAAAGCAATTTAAAGTATGTATTTCAGGGGCCCAGTGTCGTGGCGCATTAGGTCATTCCTCTGCCTGCTGCACCGGCATCCCATATGGGCACAGGTTCTAGTCCCAGCTGCTCCTTTTCCAGTCCAGCTATCTGCTATGGCCTGGGAAAGCAGTGGAGGATGGCCCAGGTTTTTGGTCCCTGCACCAGCATGGGAAACCAGAAGGAGGCACCTGGCTCCTGGCTTCTGATCTGCATATCTCTGGACATTGTTGCCATTTGGGGAGTAAACCAACGAAGGGAAGACCTTTCTCTCTTTCTCTCTCTCACTGTCTGTAACTCTACCTGTCAAATAAATAAATTTAAAAAAATCTAAAAAAAACTATGTATTTCAAAAATTGGAAAAAAGGATGGAAAAAACAAGAGGGATGTAGAGTCAAAAGTATCATTATGTGATTAAAATCATATATGAAATCTGGTCTCTATATATCAATTAAAATATATTTTCATCGATCACCCAAAAGAAATAATTCATTATCCATTTAAATTGAAGAAATCTCATTACATTTTCAGGTCCTACTACAAATTCTAGTTTTCCTGATATTTCTACCACATCTTCCTTAACAGGAATCTTGAACCCCTAAAAATTATTCATTGCAATTGGAATTGATTTCTTCCAAATTCCTTTTAATGTTGATACTTTGGCATCTTTCTAAGAGTAACAAATATTCTTAATGACATTTAGCATGGTGCTTCCTTTCCAGAATGGTTTCAATTTACTTTTTCTAGATCCTTCAGAGAAATCACTATATGGCAGCTAGAGCCATATCATACATATCTCTTAAACAATGAAATTTAAAAGTCAAAATTAATTTTTGATCAGTGGGCATCAGAGCAAATCTTGTATTAGTAGTTAGGAAAATGTCGCTCCCCCATTCGCGGAGGAATGACAGTAGACCCTGTGCTGTTCTTTTGTCTGCTCGGTCCTTCCCGGGTTGGCTGCCGACCCCTCCACCTCTGTGGAGGGGCGGTACCCCCTGCCACTTTCCCCACTTCTGCGGAGGAGCAGCATACCACCAGCCGGCTCTCTCGGGGGCTGCTCAGATGTTATCCAGATGTTCCTGGTGCATGTTGTCTCTCTCCTCCTTTATAGTCCTCTTCCACCAATCCCAACTCTGCTACCCACACGCCGAGCACGTTGCTCTCCTCCAATCAGGAGCAGGATCAGCTCCTGCAGGTTATTGGTCGAACTGGAGGCAGCTGTGTAGAAGTTGTTTGGTCTCTCTCTCAGCGCCATATTGTGGGAGAGCAGATGCATAGAATAAGTCTTAATTCCAGTAACCGTCTAGTCTCAGTTGCTCCCCACAGAAAACAACATTAATCTTGTATATCTCCATCAGAGCTCTTGGGTAAGCAGGTGCATTTTTCAATGGGCAATAAACTTTGAAAGGAATTATTTTTTCTCTAAGTAGCAGGTCTCAACTGTGGGCTTAAAATAGCCAGTAAGACATGTTGTAAATAGATGTGTTGTCACAGAGGCTTTACAGAAAGAATAGATTTAATGTAATACCTAAGGGTTTAGGAGTTTCAGAATGGTATGTGAGTATTGGTTTCAACTTCAAGTTACAAACTGTATTTACCCTTAACAAGATAGTCAGCATGTCCTTTTAACCCAAGCATTGAGTTCTCTCCAGCTCTGCAAGTCCCAGGAGCATCTTCCTCCAATATAAGGTTGCTTGGTCCACTTGGAAAATATGCTGTTGCCAAGTTCATCATAGTTCTGAAGGCTGAGAAGTAAAAACAGAAATGTACTAGCAGATTCAGGATCTGATAAAGACCCATTTTATGCCTCAGAGATGGCAACTTTAGCTGTATTCTC
This sequence comes from Oryctolagus cuniculus, assembly GCF_051225735.1. NCBI lineage: Eukaryota > Metazoa > Chordata > Mammalia > Lagomorpha > Leporidae > Oryctolagus > Oryctolagus cuniculus. The sequence goes on from NC_142870.1 coordinate 66,084,957, forward strand.
ACATGGCAGAAAGTGAAACAGCTCTGCCACACTTCTTTATGAAGTGACTAATCGAACTGATAAGCGTTCTACCCTTATGACTTAATCAATGTCTAAGCCCCACCTATTAATACTATCTCATTATTATCTATTTTGCCCCCCAAAAATTTTTAATACAAACCAAAAAAGGTTTGTATTAAAATACACTTTGATATTAAATATGTCAATCAAGAATTTTGATTATTGTTTGTAGACCATAACATTTTTCATATTTTTATTTTTAACCATTTTTTCTTGTAATATAATATCTCTTGAAGGCAACATACGATCATGTCATTTATTCTTACTTATTATTATTTAAAGATTGATTTATTAATTTGAAAGGCAGAGTTACAGAAAGAGACAGAAACAGAGCGATCTATCTTCTGGTTCACTGCACAAATGGCCTTATGAGCAGGGACTAGACCAGGCTGAAGCCAGGTGCCAAGAGTTTAAACCTATCTCTGTGTTGGTGCAGGGACCCAACGATTTGGGCCATTGGCTTATTTCCCAGGCACATTAATAAGGAGCTGGATCAGAGGTGGAATAGCACAGGGACTCGAACTGGTATCTACATGGGATTCTGGCACTGTAGGCACCAGTTTAATGCCTTTAGCCACAGCACTGGCCCTGATCATGTTATTTTTTAAAATATCTTTTCCAATCTAGATCATTTAATGAACCGGTTAGTTTGTTTAATCCATTTACATTTAACCCAGTTAAGTGACTCTTCCGTCACTACCTTATTTGTTTTAAATATATTCTAGTGTACTATTTTAATTATCTTGTTTCTTTTTATATCTTTATGTTATTTTTAGTGCTTATTTTGGGGATTAAAATTAAAATCTTAATTTAAAATAATCTAGTTTAGATTAATAGTACAATTTCAACAGTACACTGAAATTTATTCTAAATTATATCCATTTCCATTTCTCTAATTATTACCATTTAAGTGACTTATTATTTAAATATTGTGATTGGAACTGGTGTTCAGTACAGTGATTCAAACACTGCTTTGGATACCTCCAGCTCTGCCTTTGATTCTAGGTTCCTACTACTATGGACCCTGAGAGGCACAGGCGATGGCTCAAGTACTTAGATACTTGCCACCAACATGGAAAAATGAGACTGAGTCTTTTTGGCTATGGCCTGTTCCAGAGTTGGCTGTTGCAGACATTTGGCTGAACAAGCAGGTGGAAAATATGTCTTTTTCTCTCTCACTTTTTCTCTGCCTTTCAAATAAATAAGACATATAAAGGTATACAATTATAAATGTCTGTGATTTATGCAGTGTCATATATATGCCATGTATTGTAAAATCATATATATATATACATATACTTAAATTGCAGCCCACCAAAATAGTTTTATTATTGTTGCTTTACACAATTATCTTATAATTAAATAAGAGAGGAGATATAAAACAAAATACATATATAGTCTTTTACATTAACTAATGTAGTGAACTTTACTCACACTTCATACTTATTTAGGCAGAATTGAGTTACCAAGTTTTATTTCAATTGAATTGAGTTAAAGACCTCTAGCATTTCCTGGAGTGTGTCTTTCAGTGACATATTCTCATTTTTTGCTTATTTGCTAATATCTTAATATATTTCACTTTTAAAAAAAAACTTATTTACTTTTACTTGAAGTTGAGTTACAGAGAGATAAAGAGGAGAGAGAGAGATCGGTCTTCCATCTGCTGGTTCACTCCCCAAATGGCCACAACAGCTGAAGCAGGGCTGGTCCAAAGTCAGGAGCCAGGAACTTCTGAGTCTCCTATGTCAGTGGCAGGGGCCCAAGCACTTAGACCATCTCCCATTGCTTTTCCCAGGCCATTAGCAGTGAACTGGATAGGAAGAGGAGCAACAGGAAGACATGAACTAGAATCCATATGGATGCCAGTATCATAGGAGGTACCTTTACCTGCTATGTTACCATGCCTGCCCCATTATATCCTTCATTTTTGAAATCTAGTTTTGCTTAATTTAGAATTATTGGCTAAGCCATTTTTACTTTTTTTGGCATTTGTATATGTCATCTACTGTTTCTGTTCTTCTTAGTTACTGATAGAGGTCATCTGTTAATCTTATTGAGAATTAATTCTATGGCATATTTTATTTTTCTCCTGCTGCTGTTCTCATTGTTTAGTGATTTCCTTGTACTAATTCTCTGGAATCTGTGTCCTCCCTGGTATGCAGCTACTACTTGATTATCTTAGTGCTCAGCCAAAGATTGATCAAAGATTTTCTTAAAATCTTGAATAAAAAGTCTTCCTCTTGCCATGGAACTCTGAATGTATATTGGGGGACACCTTCAACCTTCATTGTGCTTGAAATTCTGCTTTGGCAAAACAGCTAGCCTGCAGAAGTCCTCAAGGTCATGGTGAGTGCACAAGTCAGGTTTCTGCAGGAGTTTCTTAGGCATGTGAACATCTTGTATATTTAAGTTTAGCATTTAGAGTTCTCAAAAATATCTTAAGATGTCACAAGCCCTAATACATACAATTATTTCTCAGTTGTTTCTTTGAAGTATTTGGCCAGATTCTTGTTTACCTCAACTTGTGTCACAGCAACAGTGAGTTAAAATGAACTGACTGGAGAAGCCAACTTCCCACTATAAGGTGCCTTGGGTCCTGGACCTCAATATGGGCACGTGACAGCAGGGCAATGATGCATCATGGGAAAAGACAAACAACCAGATCCAAAAGTGTCAGCAGTATATCCGTGGTCATGTGTGTGTGTCTGCACATGTGTGTGGCATGCAGGTGTATGAGGCAGGCCGTGGGCAGCTCATGTTCATGGACCAATACCATAGGCAGAAGCTGGCAGTGCAGGGCTTCAAGAAGGCACTTTTCCAGTTTTTCCACAATGCACAGTGCCTGGGCTGTAAGCTCCTGGGCCCTGTGCTCAAGAAGCTGGCAGAGCTCAAAGCAGTGTTAGAGCGACTGGAGTTGTACAACTTAGACTCAGGCTCCCTGCTAGTCATTTATGGTGGAAAGCAGTGGCCTGAAGTGGCCCTGGACTCAGATGCTGAGGACTTAGAAGACCTTTCAGAGGAGTCATCTGTAGAGTCCACTGGTGCCTATGCCTACAAGCCTACCAGCCCAGTGGACATGCACATGATGAACTTTGCACACACTACCTGCTGGCTGTATGGCAAGTACAGTGTGGCGCACAGGGCCAGTATGCTGCCTATATATTTGGGTTCCAGAACTTGGTAGACACTGTCACAGGGGTAAGTGAGGATGGTGGGGAGTGAGCTCACTGGCTGCTCCAGCACCTGAGATACTCTTTGTGTCCCATCACAGCTATTCTGCATCAGGGAGCAGGCCAGCGTGGCCAAGTGGTGTCCCCTGCAGCCCGGAGCTGATTTGCAGTGGCCTCTGAGCCAGCCCCAATTGCACTCATAGTCTTTATTTATTTCAACAGTTTTGTCAACATTCCATATTTGATGATGAAGATACCTCTTTCTTCCCTTAGTGTAAATGTTCTAATACATATCTTCTTGATTATCAGAAAAAGAAATACTTCACTATATGCATGAAATATCCTTGTCATTTCTGTTTGCCTACTGGAAGCTTCTATGTTACTGCTGCTTATTCTGTACCTCCCCCAAAAATGCTCTGTACCTCCTCCAATAAATGCTTGCACATCAAAAAAATTATTAGACAATAAGTCCCTCATATTAACAATGCCCACTGCAGAACCTGGATAAAATGCAATCTATGACAATTACAGCTGCCCAGCCTTGCGGAAGTCACTTAACATTCCTGTCATAGTTCACTTAGTACTCCCTCACAAGATTGTTGTAAGAATAAAGTGAAATAATGAAAAGTGCCTGGATGAGATAAGCTCATTGTAAACATTAGCCGTTGATATCATCATTTTTTAAACTTTTATTTAATGAATATAAATTTCCAAAGTACAGAATATTCATTACAATGGCTTCCCCCCCATAATGTCCCTCCCACCCGCAACCCTCCCCTTTCCCACTCCCTCTCCCCTTCCATTCACATCATGATTCATTTTCGATTCTCTTTATATACAGAAGATCAGTTTAGCATACATTAAGTAAAGATTTCAACAGTTTGCTCCCACACAGAAATATAAAGTGAAAAATACTGTTTGAGTACCAGTTATAGCATTAAATCTCAATGTACAGCACACTAAGGACAAAGATCCTACATGAGGAGTAAGTGCACAGTGACTCCTGTTGTTGACTTAACAAATTGACACTCTTGTTTATGGCATCAATAATCACCCTCGGCTCTTGTCATGAGCTGCCAAGGCTATGGAAGCCCCCTGAGTTCACCAACTCTGATCATATTTAGGCAGGGCCATGGTCAAAGTGGAAGTTCTCTCCTCCCTTCAGAGAAAGGTACCTCCTTCTTTGATGACCCATTCTTTCCACTGGGATCTCACTCGCGGAAATCTTTCATTTAGGTTTTTTATTTTTTATTTTTTTTTTTTTGCCAGAGTGTCTTGGCTTTCCATGCCTGAAATACTCTCATGGGCTTTTCAGCTGGATCCGCATGCCATAAGGGCTGATTCTGAGGCCAGAGTGCTGTTTAAGACATCTGCCATTCTATGGGTCTGCTGTGTATCTCACTTCCCATGTTGGATCGTTCTCTCCCTTTTTTATTCTATCAGCTAGTATTTGCAGACACTATTCTTGTTTATGTGATCCCTTTGGCTCTTAGTCCTATCATTATGATCAATTGTGAACAGAAATTGATCACTGGGACTAGTGAGATGGCATTGGTACATGCCACCTTGATGGGATTGAATTGGAATCCCCTGGTATGTTTCTAACTCTACTGTTTGAGGTAAGTCAGCTTGAGCATGTCCCGAATTGCACATCTCTTCCCTCTCTTATTCCCACTCTTATATTTAACAGTGATCACTTTTCAGTTAAATGATGAAAAACTTAATTAAAATCCATTGTTTGTTTATAACTTCTCTTTCCATTTCTGCCACATAGCTCTAATATTTAACCAATATTATAACATGAATATTCTGACATATGTGTAGGCATAGATAAATTAACATTTGAGGTTTTGTTCTCAAGGAATTAACATTAAAAAGGTAAGTACCATATAAGACAAAATGGAATCAGCATCAAGTCAAGGCAGTCATACCATGCTTCTCAGACCACAGAGGGAACAGAGGCCAATCTATCAAGTGCTGAATGTACCACACAGTCCTGGTGCCCTTGATTTGGGCGCTTAATGATAATGTGGAATTTCCTGGCTTCCAAACAACTCTGGGTGAGAGAAACCTTAAGACTACTATACCAATTTATAATATATCACTGAAAAGATCACAAGTTTAACATTAATGAGATTTGGAATAGGCAGAAAGAGGTAATAGACGCTGAGATTAAAGAAATAATAAGGTCTTGCTTGTGGAGTATCTCTCATAGTCTGTTAGATATTTGGAATATATACCACAGGAAAACATGATTCAGAGAAGTTTCAGGAAAAATATATTAAAGCCTCCACAACTATTCACAATATATAATAAGATAATATATATACAGGAATATGTTTACTCCTTGGGAAAGACAAGTTCCCCTTTATGCCATATTTAGGCCTTAGTAGGATGAATAGATATTTCTATATTTCTTTAGGAAAGAGGAATATTTCTGAGTTTTAATATCAGAATTATCTCATTAAATATTAAATCTTAAATATTCTCTGTTACACTTCTTTCTTTGGAATGAATATTTGTCTCATTGAGTTCAGACAACAATTTAAAAATAGCTGCAAAAACTTAAATAAGATGGACATGAAGAAAATCTCTAAAAGAAATAATATTAATCTCAGTTTTTGAGAACAGAACCAAAAAGACAGACTGAGGTGACCTCATAAAGGAAGCTTAGGCATCTTGCTCTGGGAGTTAAGCGATTAAAAAAAAAACAGACAAAAAAAATTCCTCTTTTCTTAAGCTATTTGTTCTTGAGCTCATTAGGGGAACTACAATTTCAACTTGAGCTTAGGAAAGAGTTTCTCAAACTTGTTATTATTTACATGTTGGGTCAGATAAGTCTTTGATCTGAGACTTTTCCTGAGGTTGTTCAGCAGCTTTGATTAAGTTTATCCACTAGGTTCCAAAGGACCTTTCGGTTGTGATTAAAAAAAAAAAAAAAAGTTTCCAAACACTGTCAAATATCCCTTGGAGGTGGCAATTGTTTCCAAATGAGACCACAGGGTTACAGGCATTTGGGAACAAAGAGACTGTCAGTTTGTTAGATTCCAAATTCTGGGTCCATCCTGAGCAATCAAAATAAGATGGCAAAGTAGGAAGCCTAGATTCTCCTTTCCCCAACAAATACACCAATTTGTCAGTCATTGAAAATTTCCCTTTTAGACACTCCAGAAACTAATGGAAATGCTTTTGTACCTGGGGTGTACAAAACTGATATTCACCAAAGCCAATAGATTTGAGGCACTCATGCTACTGCCCTTGCTGTTGCCAGAGCAGCTTATGATCAGAAAGAGATTCCCAACACCACACTTCACCCAGGTGAGGTAAAGAGTTGGTTCACACATCCAGTCCCTAAACTTTTCTAAGGGAGTTCCCTAGAGGACTGGCTTACATCTCACCAGCCTTGTGGGTATAGCATAGGACATAGGCTAGTCCCTGGGGAAGAGGGCAGAGCTGCAATTGTGGACTAACGGACGCTATAGTTCACCCTGATCTCCAATTCAGCTTCTCCCTGAGAAGAAAAATGTTGGTCTAGGCATTCAGCGACACAATTTTTGCAAGGGCTTCACAAAGGACTATCTCCGACTCATCTAACTCCAAGTATTCATGATAATTGTCATAATCCAATTACCTGTTTGCAAAGGAGAACACAGATGGAAACTTGGACCTGTAATTAGCATAGACCACTCTTCCAGATCAGAATAGAATTAGCTGACTGGGGGAAGAAAACTGTAGTTCTCAGATTCTCCCTAGGAGAGGAAAGAGTTGGATGGAGCAACCAATAATCCAACTTCTCTGAATGTCAATTATCAACTTATTTTTACTGCAATTGGCCTATTGTGTTGATGGGACCCAACATGCCTTGCGTGCCTGATAACTACAAACAACAAAGAAAGCAGGAAGGAGTAGCATAAAAGATTGACGAATCTGAATATAATCAAATAGTACCATGACAATAGCAAAAAATAAGAAATTTCTTTTTTAAAGATAAATGTGTAGACAAATATAGAATTCTGGATTGTAAAATAATAGTGAAAAATTCTTTGTCATAGCATAAAAATTCAGGCAAAAGTATATTAGATAACTTGACATATTTGATTTGTTGTTTATAGCCCTTACCTATATTTCTTGCTGAAATATGGTTCTTTACTTTTCTTTGGTGAACTCTTTATTTAGTGGAGCATTGCCTTTGACTATAATGTAATTAAAATATTTATCTCAAAAATAATAAAAGACAAAAAGAATGATAAATTACACAATTGGATTAGATGGAAATTATAAAACCAACAAATATAGAGTGTGAAGGGAAGAAGTTAAGGTGCAGTTATTACACAATGGAATTTAAACTTTTTGTTAACTAAAAATAGTTACCCAAAGGAAATTAAATTGGCAAACAAAAAAGCTGTCTGCACATTCATGTTTATTGCAGCTCAATTCACAATAGCTAAGACCTGGAACCAACTCAAATGCCCATCAACAGTAGACTGGATAAAGAAATTATGGGACATGGACTCTACAGAATACTATACAGCAGTCAAAAACAATGAAATCTGGTCATTTGCAACAAGATGAAGGAATCTAGAAGCATTATGCTGAGTGAATTAAGCCAGTCCCAAAGGGACAAATATCATGTTCTCCCTGACGGGTGACAACTAACTGAGCACCAAAGGTGAAACCTGTTGAAGCGAAATAGACACTATGAGAAACAGTGACTTGATCAGCTCTTGTCCTGACTGTTGATGTACAATGTAATACTTTATCCCTTTTAGTTGTTTTTTTTTTTTTTTGTTCTAGTACTATTGGTTGAACTCTGTAATTAACACACAATTATTCTTAGGTGTTTAAATTTTAACTGAAAAGTGATCGCTGTTAAATATAAGAGTGGGAATAAGAGAGGGAAGAGATATAGAATTTGGGACACGCTCAATCGGACTTGCCCCAAATGGTGCAGTTAGAAATGTGCCAGGGGATTCCAATAAATCCCATCCAGGTGCATGTACCAATGCCATCTCACTAGTCCAAGTGGTCAATTTCAGTTCATAATTGATCACACTGATAGGCCTAAGAGTCAAAGGGATCACACAAACAAGACTGGTGTCTGCTGATACTAACTGATAGAATAAAAAAGGGAGAGAACGATCCAACATGGGATGAAGGATACACAGCAGACTCATAGAATGGCAGATGTCCTAAGCAGCACTCTGGCCTCAGAATCAGCCCTTAAGGCATTTGATCTGGCTGAAGAGCCCATGAGAGTATTTTAGGCATGGAAAGCCAAGACACTCTGAAAAAAAAAAAAAAAAGACCTAAATAAAAGATCTCTGCGAGTGAGATCCCAGTGGAAAGGATGGGGCCATCAAAGAAGGAGGTACCTTTCTCTGAAGGGAGGAGAGAACTTCCACTTTCACTATGACCCTGTCTGAATAAGATAGAAGTCAGTGAACTCAAAAGGCTTCCATAGCCTTGGCAACTCATGACTAGAGCATAGGGAGATTACTGAAGCCATAAACAAGAGTGTCAAATTGTTAAGTCAACAACAGGAGTCACTGTGTACTTTCTTCTAATGTGGGATCTGTCCTTAATATGCTGTCCAATGTGAAGTAAGGCTATAACTAGTACTGAAACAATATTTTACACTTTGTGTTTCTGTGTGCATGCAAACTGATGAAATCTTTACTTAATATATACTAAATCGATCTTCTGTTATAAAGATAATTGAAAATGAATCTTGATGTGAATGGAATGGGAGAGGGAGTGGGAGATGGGAGGGAAATCATGGAGAGGAAAGCCACTGTAATCCATAAACTGTACTTTGGAAATTTATATTTACTAAATAAAAGTTAAAAAAAATTTAAAAAAGAAAATAGGCTGCTCTAAGTTATTTGATGTAATCTCCAAGGTAATAAACTCATACTCAGGTGCAAAAATAACTGTAGGTGTTATACAAAAAGCAAAAAAGGAATCATAGCACATCAATACAAAAAATCAACAAAACACAAAGGGAGACAGAAAAGGGGAAAAGACAAATTAAATAATTATAATATTGACAGAAAACATTTACCAGCCAGCGCCATGGCTCACTAGGCTAATCCTCCCTCTGCGGCGCCTGCACCCCAGGTTCTAGTCCTGGTTGAGGCACCAGATTCTGTCCCGGTTGCTCCTCTTCCAGACAGCTCTCTGCTGTGGCCCGGGAAGGGAGTAAAATACAGATGACCTCAGCAAAATATTAGCAAAATAAATTCAATAGCACATTAAAAGGATGGTACCTAATTATCAAGCATGAATTATCCCTGGAGTGTAAAGATGTCCCAATACATGAAAAATCAATAAAATATAATAACACATTAACAGAATAAATAATACAAATTACACAATATCTCAATTAATGAAGAAAAACTGACAGAATTCAGTTAAAAACTCTCAACAAACTAAGAATAGATGTATGTTGATATGATAAAGGTCATAAAGACAAAACCAATAATTATTGTTATGTTTAATAGTGAAAAAGCTGAAAGCTTTTCCTGTAAAATCAGAAACAAGTCAAGGATGTCTACTTTTGCCAGTTAGTTAAATATAAGAATTAAATATAAGAATTTTTAACCATAATGATGAAAGAAAGAAAGAGAGAGAGAGAGAGAAAGGTAGTAGAGAGCAAGGAACGAAGGAATGGAAGAAGGAAGGAATAAAGGAAGAGAGGAAGCAAAAAGCATCCAAATCAGGAAAGAAGAAGGGAAATTTTCCTTGTTCACATTTAGAAAACTTGTTACATTTACTAAACTCTAAAAATCCCACCAAAAGATTATTAGTTAAAAAATGAATTTAGTAAGTTTGCAGGATACAAATCAACCTACAAAGTTTAGTAGCATTTATATGATTAACAACAAACTATTGTAAAAAGAAATTACCAAAACAAACCCATTTATAATACTTACAAAAAATAGAATTATTAGAAATGAATTTAATCAGAGGTAAAGATACGTACACTGAAAAGTATAAAACATTGATGAAAGAAGATAAAGACACAAACAAACGAAAATATATCTTGTGCATAAAAATTGCAAAAATTCATGTTCATGCTGCTTTAATTAATCCAAGGACTCAATAATTATTTATCAAAAATTTTAATAAAATATTTTTACAACATAGGGAAAAAAAGTCTAAAATTTGTATGGGACCACAGTTACCCCATGCAGACCAAACTTGAGCAAAAGGAACAAAGTTCAGGGCAGTATACTATCTGATTTCAAAAGATAATTCCCTACCATAGCAATCAAACAGTGAGATGGCAGACAGATATATAGAGATATGTAATCAATGACCCAGAAATAAATTGACTCAATGATAGTCAATTGATATTTTTATATGAAAGCAATAACATACAAAGGGAAAAATAAATCTCTTCTAGAAATGCTGTTGGGAAAACTAGAGTTCCACTTTGTACCATAAAAATAGTCCTTTGTTTCATATGATACATAAAAACCAACTCAAAAGCTATTGAAGAATGAACTATAAGAACTGAAACTTTTAAATTACTAGAAGTAAACACAGAGGGAAACTCTCATGATGTTGTTCTGGGCAATGATGTCCTGGATATGACTCCAAAAATGCACACAAGAAAAAAAATGGTTAAATGAAATTGCATCATAAAAATGCTCTGCATAGTCACAGAAACAATCATTAACAATGTGAAGAAAAAATTTAGGCCTGAGCCGCGGCTCACTAAGCTAATCCTCCGCCTTGCGGCGCCGGCACACCAGGTTCTAGTCACGTTTGGGCCACCGGATTCTGTCCCGGTTGCCCCTCTTCCAGGCCAGCTCTCTGCTATGGCCAGGGAGTGCAGTGGAGGATGGCCCAGGTGCTTGGGCCCTGCACCCCATGGAAGACCAGGAGGAAGAATCTGGCTCCTGGCTTCGGTTTGGAGTAGCTCCGGCCATGGCGGCCATTTGGGGAGTGAACCAACGGAAGGAAGACCTTTCTCTCTGTCTCTCTTTCTCACTGTCTAACTCTGCCTGTCTAATAAAAAAAAAAAGAAAAATAATAAAAATAATAGTAGCCTGTAACTACTATTTTAAAAAGCAGTATTCTAGAAACTCAAATTTTAAAAAAAATAACTATCATGTAATCCAGCAATCCCACTTCTGAATTTTTATCCAAATTGAAACCAGGATCTTAAGGCACTGTTGTGGTGTAGCTTGCAAAGCCACCTTCTGTGACACCAGCATCTCATATGGGTGTGGTTAATTTTCTGGTTGCTCCACTTCTGATCCAGCTCCCTGCTGGTGCATCTGGGGAAGTAATAGTTTAGGGACAAAGTGCTTGAGGCCTTGCCACCCACATAGGAGACCTGGAGGAAGCTCTTGTTTCCTGGATTTCGCCTGGTACAACCAGGGGCTTTACAAACATTTGAGGGAGTGAACCAGCAGATGAACAATCTCTCTCTCTCTCTCTCTCTCTCTCTCTGTGTGTGTGTGTGTGTGTGTGTGCGTGTATGTGTCTCCCTCCCTCTCTTTCTGTAACTCTGCTTTTTAAATAAAATATTTTAAAAAATCATAATCTCAAAGAAATAGTATTCCTATTTTGTCGTGTCATTTTCCGTACTGTCCAAGATGTATATATTTATTGGTTCCCCATTCTAATTAAGTATGTGAGGAAAACATATTAATTACTGTAGTTTTATAATTAAGATTATGATTTTCTCTAAAGTATCCACTATTTGTATTCCCAGTAGAAAGTTTACCTAGGTACCCCTGAAAGTGTTTAGATATTGAGGATGCTAAAGTCATAAAATTTTATTAAATATGTCAGTTTTAATTCTATACAATTTATGATTTAACCCTTTTTTTAATAACAGAGTAGCTATAGGATTTTAAATACTTTGTGACTATCAGTCATATATCAATAATTAGGATGAATTTTTACATAATAATAAATAATTTAAGCTGAATGATGGCAGATCTCAGTTCATGACACACACAGGCTATTCTTTATGAAAGAGAGGGAAGTAAAATGTTATAATACCTTGGGTGTGTGTCATCTCCAGGGGTTGCTCTCTGAGGGGAATAAAGGAGTATTTTATTCTTCTAAATAATTTCATGTTTATAGTGAATATGGACTTGGACTTTTGAGGATTTGGACTAGGCAAATGTTTCTTAGCTACAAAAATCAAAAGAATAACCTGCAAATGAAAACATAAATAGATATTCTGCTGAAACTCAAAAATAAACACATTTACACTGTGATAGACATTGTTGAAGAGTGAAAGCTGTAGCCACAACTTGAAGAAAACATTTCAAATGCATACAAGATAAAGGATTTATATCCAGAATATATAAAGAATACTCAAACTTCAACAATAAAAATGACATCAACTCAGTTACACTTGTCAAATTTTCTGGATGGACATTTCAGCAAAAAGATAAATGCACTGCAAATAAGAATGAAAAAATGTTCTGCATCATCAATCATAAAGTAAATACAAACTGAAACTACAAGGATATCACACTTGAATGTCAATTTTTTTAAAAAATGGAAAATAGTTATATTCTAACTATTAAAAACAGCTAGAAGTCATAACTGTACATGAAATGCCAAACCATAAAACCTTGTAACAGTTGCACAGTTTTTGTAAAATAAAATTAAACATAAAACTATCATGTCACTCAGTAATCCTACTACCCACTCAAAAGTAGTTATCCTAGAAAAATGAAAGCTGGTTCACACAAAAACCTGCACAAAATCGTTTGTTGCTTTGGTTCATAATCTCCAAAAGCTGGAAACAAATCCAATGCTATTCAATTGCTGAACCAACTGTGAAGTATATGTGGCATACTACTCAGAAATTATAAAGGACGCAATGTGTGTTTTAATTTAAAATGCATCTGGAAAGCCAAGACATGGTGGCAAAAAAAAAAAAAAAAAACAAAAAAAAAAAAACTAAATGAAAGAGTGAGATCACAGCAGGAAGAACTGGCCATCAAAGAAGGTACCTTTCTCTGAAGGAAGCAGAGAACTTCCATCTTGACTTTGACCCTTTCTAAATATGATCAGAGTTGGTGAACTCAAAAGGCTTCCATAGCCTTGGCAACTCATGACAAGAGCCTAGGGTGATTACTGATGCCATAAACAAGAGTGTCACTGTTAAATCAACAACAGGAGTCACTGTGCACTTACTCCCCATGTAGGATCTCTGTCCTTAATGCGTTGTACTATGTGAATCAATGGTGTAACTAGTAATCATCAGTACTTTACCTTTTGTGTTTTTGTGTGGGTGCAAACTGTTGAAATCTTTACTTAATATATACTAAATTGATCTTTGGTATATAAAGATAATTGAAAATGAATCTTGATGTGAATGGGATGGGAAAGGGAGCAGGAGATGGGAGGGTTGCAGGTGGGAGGGAAGTTATCGGGGGGGAGCCACTGTAATCCAAAAGCTGTACTTTGGAAATTTATATTTACTAAATAAAAGTTAAAAAAAATCAAATGCATCAAAGTATTTGAATCTCAGATGCATGAAGCTAAGTGAAAACTCATGTGCTCTGTGGCATCTGGAACTCAAAGTCCTAATCGAATAACACAAGTCAGTGGTTTTCAGGTGCTGGGGATGAAAGGAAAGGTTGACAACTAAGCGGTATAAAGAAATTTTCCTGGCAATGGAAATGTTTATTTTGATTGTGATGACAGTTACATGAAGTTTGTCAAAGCTCATAGAAATTATGATCTAGAAGATGAAATTTTAGTAGTATATAAATTTCATCATATAATTTTTTAAAATGAGGGAAAGCTGAAACAAAAACATCAAACATTACAAAAATTAAATAATATTTAAAGTTTATATAATTATGTCAGCATATGAATTATTGACATAATAATTGTATAATTCTGTGTTATACAAATTGTGCATATAAATGATTAATAGAATATTGTTTCATATTGTCTTTGTTTTCTGCTGTTATAACAGAATTTCATGCATTCAATAAATTACATACAACAGAAGTTATATGGCTCACATTTTAGAAGCTTAGAAGCCTGAGAGTGTGTCAGCAGTAAATGGGTTGAATCATCTCATAGAAGAAACCTTCACAGGGCAAGAGAGCACTCCACAGGGAGAACAAGGAGGCTGAACATGCACAGTAACAACATTAATCTGTTCATGAAGGCAGAGTCCTTATGACTCAGTCACCTTATAAATGAATCACCTCTAAATAGCATCATACTAGTAATTAAATTTCAATGTGTATTTTTGAGGAACAGTAAAGCCATAGCCTTTACACCAATTATATAATAAATTGGTATATAGTAAATTTTATATTTATGTCATGCTTCAATTTTATTATAAACTTAAATTATATTTTCATAAATTAAATTAAGGAAAGGATACAAATGAAGGTCTTAATCTTATCTGTGGCTAAGTCCATTATATTTTGTATTTCTTTTTAATTTTTAATTTTTTAAAAATATAAACAGGTATGCAAAGACTATACACATTTATGGGATGCTACGTGATGTTTCACTCCATGTACACACTGTGTAATGTTTAATCAGATTAAATGTATTTATGCCTTTAAACATTTAACGTTTCTTTAGGGAAAACATCCAAAATTCCATCTCCTAGTACAGAAATATACATTACATTAACATTAGCCACAGTTACTCCACTGTGTAATAGAACCTGAGAATGTCCTCCTCTTATCTAGCTATAACCTAGTACTCATCAATAAAACTTTTCCAAGCTTCCATCTCCAGTTCTGCCTAAACCTCTGGTAACCACCATTACATATTTAAATTCTATGCCATCATCTATGTTTTGTACTCCACTTATGAGTAAGATCATATGACATTTTCCTTCCTATATTTGGTTTATCTCATTTAACATAGTGATCTCTAGTTTAGTCCATGCTGTGGAAAGTGACAGTTCATCTCATTTTATGGCTGCACAACAATTGCTTATTCTGTTTTCTACTGTTCTGATAGAATAACACAGACTGAGTCACTGATAAAAGAAAAGAAAAGAGAACTACGGTTTCAACACACAAACATTTGGAAGACACATTCACATTACGGAAGATCTCTAGTATACGGAAAGAAAGAAATTCATGCTCATATGTTAAAAAATGTTTAGGATTAATAAGATTTCACAAATCCAAATATGAGTATTTATTGAATAAAAGTTAGTAGTCAAGATAATTTTTTTTAACTTTTATTTAAGGAATATAAATTTCCAAAGTACAGCTTATGGATTACAATGGCTTCCTCCCCCCATAACTTCCCTCCCACACACAACCCTCCCCTTTCCCTCTCCCTCCCCTCTTCCATTCACATTGATTCATTTTCCATTCTCTTTATATACAGAAGATCAGTTTAGCATATATTAAGTAAAGATTTCAACAGTTTGCACCCACATAGAAACACAAAGTGAACGATACTGTTTGAGGGCTAGTTATAGCATTAAATCACAATGTACAGCACACTAAGGACAAAGATCCTACATGAGGAGTAAGTGCACAGTGACTCCTGTTGTTGACTTAACAAATTGACACTCTTTTTTATGGCATCAGTAATCACCCTAGGCTCTTGTCATGAGTCGCCAAGGCTATGGAAGCTTTTTGAGTTCACCAACTCTGATCATATTTAGACAAGGTCATAGTCAAAGTGGAAGTTCTCTCCTCCCTTCAGAGAAAGGTATCTCCTTCTTTGATGACCTGTTCTTTTCACTGGGATCTCACTCACGGAGATCTTTCATGTAGGGTTTTTTTTTTGTTTGTTTGTTTGTTTTTTTGCCAGAGTGTCTTGGCTTTCCATGCCTGTAATACTCTCATGGGCTTTTCAGCCAGATCTGCGTGCCTTAAGGGCTGATTCCGAGGCTAGAGTGCTGTATAGGACAGAATGGGAAAAAAATATTTGCAAACTATGCAACAGATAAAGGGTTGATAGCCAGAATCTACAAAGAAATCAAGAAACTCCACAACATCAAAACAAACAACCCACTGAAGAGATGGGCCAAGGACCTCAACAGACATTTTTCAAAAGAGGAAATCCAAATGGCCAACAGACATAGGAAAAAATGTTCAAGATCACTAGCAATCAGGGAAATGCAAATCAAAACCACAATGAGGTTTCACCTCACCCCATCGAGAATGGCTCACATTCAGAAAGCTACCAGCAATAGATGCTGGAGAGGATGTGGTGAAAAAGGGAAACTAACCTACTGTTGGTGGGAATGCAAACTGGTTAAGCCACTATGGAAGTCAGTTTGGAGATTCCTCAGAAACCTGAAGATAACCCTACCATTCAACCCAGCCATCCCACTCCTTGGAATTTACCCAAAGGAAATGAAATTGGCAAACAAAAAAGCAGTCTGCACATTAATGTTTATTGCAGCTCAATTCACAATAGCTAAGACCTGGAACCAACCCAAATGCCCATCAACAGTAGACTGGATAAAGAAATTATGGGACATGTACTCTATAGAATACTATATAGCAGTCAAAAACAATGAAATCCGGTCATTTGCAACAAGATGGAGGAATTTGGAAAACATCATGCTGAGCGAAATAAACCAGTCCCAAAGGGACAAATATCATATGTTCTCCCTGATCGGCGACAAGTAACTGAGCACCAAAGAGGAAACCTGTTGAAGTGAAATGGACACTATGAGAAACAGTGACCTGATCAGCTTTTGTCTGACTGTTGATGTACAATGTAATACTTTATCCATTTTAGTATTTTTTGGTTATAGTACTATTGGTTGAACTCTCTAATTAACACACAATTATTCTTAGGTGTTTAAATTTTAACTGAAAAGTGATCCCTGTTAGGAATCAGGAAAGCATTATGCTGAGTGAAATAAGTCAGTCCCAAAGGGACAAATACCACTTGTTCTCCCTGATCGGTGACAACTAACTGAGCACCAAAAAGGAAACCTGTTAAAGTGAAATGAACACTATGAGAAACGGTGACTTGATCAGCCCTTGCCCTGACTGTTGATGAACAACTTAATATGTTATCCCTCTTAGTATTTTTTGTTTATTTGTTCTACTTAATACTTTTGGTTGAATACTGTAATCAATACACAGTTATTCTCAAGTGCTGAACCTTAACTGAAAAGTGATCACTGTTAAATATAAGAGTGGGAGTAAGAGAGGGAAGAGATGTGCAATTCGGGACATGCTCAAGCTGACTTACCTCAAACGGTAGAGTTAGAAACATACCAGGAGATTCCAATTCAATCCCATCAAGGTGGCATGTACCAATGCCATCTCACTAGTCCCAGTGATCAATTTTTGTTCACAATTGATCATAATGATAGGACTAAGAGCCAAAGGGATCACACAAACAAGACTAGTGTCTTCAAATAATGACTAATAGAATAAAAAAGGGAGAGAACGATCCAACATGGGAAGCGAGATATACAGCAGACCCATAGAATGGCAGATGTCCTAAAGATAATTGTTTTTTTAAAGATTTATTTATTTATTTGGAAGAAAAGTTACACAGAGAGATAAAGAGAGACAGAGAGAGAGAGAAAAATAGAGAGGGCTTCCATCCACTGGTTCACTCCCCAATTGGCCACAACGGCCAGAGGTGTGCTGATCTGAAGCCAGGAGCCAGGAGATTCTTCTGGGTCTCCCATATAGGTACAGGGTCCCAAGGACTTGGGCCATGTTCCACTGCTTTTCCAGGCCATTGCAGGGAGCTGGATCAGAAGTGGAGCAGCCAGGACTCCAGCTGACATATGAGATGCTGGCACTGCAGGTGGCAGCTTTACCACTATGCCACAGTGCCAGGCCCTGGAATAATTATTTTTGTAGCTTTCACATCCAAATTAAAATCAGAACCATTAATAGAGACCAACTGATTATATTTTTCCAAGAAATAAAATTTCAAAATATTTGCATATTAGTAGATAGAAAACCAAAATATTTTGCTTTTATTTGTTGTTTTTACTGTAATTCACACTAAACGGAAAAGTGGAACTACTCTAATCTAATTGAGCTCATTTGAAAAGACCTGCCAAGGCAGCCTGAATGATTTATTCTGTTGCTAGAACAAAAACCAATAAAGGAGACAGAAACCTAATTTTTCTCATTAAAAAATAGTAAATATATTTAGCCAGTAACAAGATAGGATATCTTATTGACACGGCACATTATTAAGCCAATCTCACCCTCATCTACAGAGTTAAATTGCACAAGATAGTAGATTAATGTTCACAGGTTGGACAGGCAAGAAATGTGACTAGTTAGCTTAACATACTGATGAGCTTTATTTCAAGTAGGATGTAAGACTTTTAAAATATGTTAGTCTGATGTTTGTATTATCATTGGTGATTCCTGTTACTGTCATAACTTACCGCTACTACCACTGTCAATATTATTGCCTAAACTTAATTGATTTTGATCAAAGTAAGCTATTTTTGTGACTCACTTCACTTAAGATAATCTTAACACTAATTCTATGATATTGCCATTATTTTATTGTATTTAATAAAAAATGGAGCTCAGAAAGATCATATTTTTTAAAGATTTATTTTATTTATTTGAAAGTCACTGTGCACTTACTCCTCATGTAGGATCTCTGTCCTTAGTGTGCTGTACATTGTGATTTAATGCTATAACTAGTACTCAAACAGTATTTTTCACTTCATGTTTCTGTGTGGGAGCAAACTGTTGAAATCTTTACTTAATATATGCTAAACTGATCTTCTGTATATAAAGAGAATTGAAAATGAATCTTGATGTGAATGGAAGGGGAGAGGGAGTGGGAAAGGGGAGGGATGCGGGTGGGAGGGAAGTTATTGGGGGGGGGGAAGCCATTGTAATCCATAAGCTGTACTTTGGAAATTTATATTCATTAAATAAAAGTTAAAAATAAAAAAAAAGAAAGAGTTACACAGAGAGGAGAAGCAGAGAGAGAGAGAGAGGGGGGTCTTCCATCTGCTAGTTCACTCCCCAGATGGCCGCAACGGCCAGAGCTGCGCCGATCAGAAGCTAGGAGCCAGGAGCTTCTTCCGGGTCTCCCATGCGGGTGCAGGGGCCCAAGGGCTTGGGCCATCCTCCACTGCCTTCCCAGTCTACAGCAGAGATCGGAAGTGGAGCAGCCAGGTCTCAAACCAGCGCCCACATGGGATGCCGGCACTTCAGGCCAGGGTGTTAACCCGTTGCACCACAACGCAGGCCCCAGAAAGATCATATTTTGTGATCAAAATAATTAAAAAACTTGAAATTGACGTGTTGAGAAAGCATATTGTTACCTTTTAAAAGATTTATTTATTTGTTTAATTATTTATTTATTTGAAAGAGTAAAAGAGACATACAGAGATCTTCCATCTGCTGGTTCACACCCTAAATGGTCAAGACACCAGAGCTGGGCCAAGCCCAAACCAGGAGCCAGGAACTCCTTCCTGGTGCTCAACAATGATGCAAAAGTTCATGTGCTTGACCATATTCCATTGCCTCAGCAGGTGCATTAGGAGAAACCTAGATGTGAAGTAGACAACTGACCTTGTTATAGTAGGCTGATATTGCCCAGTGGGAGCTCAACCTGCTTCACCATAATGGCAGGCCCAGAGCACATTTTCTTACCAAGTTAGAAGAGAGTTTCATGAAAGATAGTCATGTGAAAATAGGTGAGTGATTAGCACTGAAAGTGGGATAATTTAAACAAATTTCATTATGTAACATTTTAAACACAATAAATATTTTTAAAATAGAGAATACATACCAGAAAACACATTGACATTAAATATAAACACAGTCATCCTTTGGTGTCTGTTGGCAGATTGCTTCTAGGAGCCCTCTAGATATCAAAACCCATGAACTCAAATTCCTTACATAAAATGGTGTAATATTTGCATATAACAGACAAAACACTCCTATGTATACTTATGTGATGTCTAGGTTACCCATAATACCTACAATAATATAAATTCTGTGCAAATGGTTATTAAATGTATCCTTTAGAGATGCAATATTTTTACAATATTTTCAATGCGCAATTTGTTGAATCCCACAGTACAGAAATCACAGATGCAGAGGGCCAACTATAGACTCAACATTCAAATGAAAGAAAAATGGCAATAATTATCTTCCTAGAATTTTATCTATAATCACATTGTATCTATTAAAAACTGATAAAAATTAAAAGAAAAAAATATCCATCCCAGTTAAAGATCCTACACTATCTATTTCAGAGTATGACTATATAATAAGTGTTTGATTTCTAGGGGAGATAATTTCCTTCTTAGTACTCTTTCATTTCACACTTTCTTGTCTATTTCAACATAGTTATTTCCATATTATTTTTCAGATTGTTGTTTCAGAAATTTACAAATTTCCATAAATTGCTTATTGAGATTTCCAAGTAAAATAAATTAAAAAAATCTCTAGCCCTAAACCATGCTTCATTCATAATGGATCATGCAAAATAGATCTAATGTTTCTGGAACTAAGCAGGAATGACTAAAGATGATTGCCATGATTTTACTACAAAGATCCAATTATGTAGCTTATGTGTGTGTGTGTGTGTGTGTATGTGCAAGAATGAGGCATTGATTGATTTCAATGATGAATTATAAACTTTGCATGATAAAAGTAATTTTTACTTTCCAGGGCAAAACTGTTCGTTACCCTAAGCCATCCAAGACAAAATAATACATTCCTTGAATGTAGTTAACCATGCTTCAAAAATAGTTGACAAAAGACACAATAATGCCCATTAAGAATTTAAAAAAACTCATTTATTTATTTATTCAATGAATATTCTGAACATCTTTAAAATACAAACAATGATGCTAGATGTTGGACATACAGATGGGAATATGACAGGAAGCTTATAGCAAACAAATAAATAAGCAAAATAAATTGTACATTTCCAATTCTGCTTGGGTTGATATAGGGAAAAATGTGATGCTATAAGTTCTTTCAATAAGGAGATACAAGGCATCTTTTACTTTCTCTTGATCACTTACTTGTGTGTGCATGTATGTACTCCTGTATCCAATGAATAATAGACATCTATGACCATCCAGAATGGGGTCGGGAATACAGGAAGAAGATGCAGAAAAACCAGACTAACCTTTTATCTTCATTCCTGGAAGATTTCTGTTATGTTTCTTGTGTTATTTATCTTTGGATGATTAAGAACTACCTCACAGTTTGCGATCTCTACCAAAATTCCCTCATTTAGAATGTCACCTGGCAGTTGGTCCTTGGTCCCTTTAAATTGGGGTGCAATTATTAAAAACAAAGAGAGTGAAACAGCTAACCTGTATCCCGTTCTGTAGAACAGTCTCAAAGCTCTGCTGACACACTCCACTCCACTCACCCTGAGAGTGATTGAAGTCAATGGCTTCTGTGTTCTGTCATATCACGTTCAGAATTCTTACAGTGCATCTATCATGATGGCATTCCAAACAATGGGTGAAAGAAGTTTCTATGTTAAATATAACATAAACATGTGTTTAGGATGCATATGTATGTATATAATATATTTTATATACTAAATATAACATTATATATAAATACTAGAGGATATATATAATTATTTGTGAGTTGCTTAAAAATGATGAAGAAAGTTGACACAGAGTTATTATTAGCAGAGACATGAGAGCTAATCTTCTCATATGTTGTATTTTTGAGGAAAAAAAGGCACTGAAAATTAGATATATTAAAAATTTGATTGCTTAACACAGAAAGTGTGTGAAACACAAAGGCACTGTGAAGTTGTTGCTTGTGTGCTCCATCCTTCCCAAATTTGTTTCATTGTATTTTTCAATACAGCTTTAAAAAGAATGAAAGGTTAAAATATAACACAAAGATAGGTAAAAAGAAGTAAATACACTGTTGCAAATAATCCATTTTGTTTGCTTTTTCTACTTTCCTCCTGTGGCATAATGATCAAGATTTCCTCCTAAAGGAGAGAATTCTTAAACTTTGAGCATCTGTTATTGTCTGAATACTGCTTCTCCAGGTTTCACTATGGTGCATCTAATCAAGAAACATATCGGTCCATGACCATTAGATTGACACTAGCACAAGGTTTAGAGACCACAGAAGAAATGCTCTTATTAGCATTACAGCAGCTGCATATGATACCATACAGACTTGAACTGAACATTTACAATTCAGCTTTCTGAAAAACACACATGCACATGATTACTGAATATACTGAAATGACAGATACAATTAAATCTCCAACAACAGATGTCTTGTGGGAAAGGATTGGAAAGTGAGATCATAGTTATAGCCAATGCTGCTGGATTGGGCATTTTAACTTAAAAGGAAACAGTTATTCTTTGTCTAATTTCCCATTTCAACTCTTATTCCTATAGTATCGGAGATGAAGACTCGATTTTTCCAACATCAGCTCTTCCAGAATTTTGTTTTCTTTTTTAAGGCTGATCTCCATATGGATGTACTTGTTTTCAACTTGGAGTTTCTATGCATGCCATCAGTGTCTGATCCTTTGACATTGCCTGCAAGTAGTTTACTTAAATCCAAAAAATAGGATTTGGCCATTCAGTTTCTTTATTTTTTTTAAAGTATTTATTTATTTATGTGTGGGGCAGAGTTACAGAGAGAGGGAAAGATAGGGAGAAGTCTTCCATCTGATGGTTCACTCCCCAAATGACCCCAATGGCCGGAGATGGTCTGATCCAAAGCCAGGAGCCAAGAGCTTCTTCCTGGACTTCCAAATGGATGCAGGGGCCCAAGCACTTGGGCCATCTTCCACTTCTTTCCCAGGCCGTTAGTAGAGAGCTGGATCGGAAAAGGAACAGCCAAGACAGGAACTGGCACACTCATGGAAGGTAGGCTTAACCTACTTTGACCCAGCTCTTGCCTCAGCCAATTTCTTCATGGTACTAGTTCTCTGAGTCTACCACCCTCCTGCTATTCCCTTGTATGTGGATCATACTAAATTAAACATTTATCTGTAATACATTCATTACTATCTGTAATACATTAATTCAGTACACTTGATGTGATTTTAGAGAACTCATGTTATTCTAAATCTCCCTTCCTTCCTTCCTTCTTTCCTTCCTTCCTTCCTTCCTTCCTTCCTTCCTTCCTTCCTTCCCTCCTTCCTTCCTTCCTTCCTCTTTGAATCAGGGTTACAGAGAGAGGGAGAAACAGAAAGAGAGAGAGTGAGAGAGAGATAGAGAGAGAAGGAGAGAGAAAGAGAGAGATTCCATCTGCTGGTTCACTCACCAGGTGGCCATAATGATCATGGCAGCACCAGATGGAAGCCAGGAGCCAGGAGCTTCTTTCAGATCTCCCATTTTGGTGGCAGGGTCCCAAGCACTTGGGCCACATTCCACTTCTTTTTCCAGGCCATTAGCAGGAACCTACATTGAAAATGGAGCAGCCAGAACATAAACAATATGTGATCAGGTATCTTGCCAGCCCTGGCTTATTTGTTTTTAAATGAGATTATTATCAGTGCTATGAAAGAGAAGTACAGATTGCTATGATAGTATTTAACAGGAACCAAACCTAGCTTACGAGAGCATTGTAGAATATAACAGTGGTTTCTGTGATAATGACATCAGGATTAACTATTAGAAAGTGTTTAGAAGATGATCTGGCACAGAATAAGGGCCCAATAATTGTTGATTATTAGAGCTGTATTTATTGAAGCCTTCATGGATACTTTGCACAGTGATACAAATTCAAGTAAGTATTAAAGAAAGATGAGTTAGGCTGCAGATCATGTATTCTAAGGATTATAAACTTCCATTAAGATGCACTAGGTCAAACAAATATGGGATTGAATGCCCAAGTGATAAACCTTTAAGAACTGATATGCAGAAAACTACAAATTAAGTTTGAGTGGTCTAAAAATTGTCCCAAGGAGGAAGAATGTAATCCAGATCCTGAAAGAAAGAGTAAGGTTTGTATAGGCTGAGAGTGAACAGAAGTGTTACTATTAACGTGGATCTTCTCTCTTTAGTACTTATATAGGTTAGATGTGTTTTAATGTATCACTTGGGGGGGGGTGAGTCTATGTTGTGACAGCTCCTCAGAGATGTCATCAGAAACTGTTGTTATTTCCATCCTATCTTACATAATTCTCATGATTTTTTATAGCAGCTTTAAGTTTACGCAAATACCTGCAGAGCAAAAACCAGAGAGAAAAACCTTTTCTGTAAATCCCATAGGAGATTCCTGTCACTGGACAAAACTGATTGCATGCACATTGCTAATCAATCATTTGATAGAGGAGAATAGAGTACTATGAACGACGTAGATGGATCATGTTTCATCTCCTTGGTAGCTGTTTTAAAAAAATATTCATCAATAAAAGGACAAAAGGGAGAAGGGTATTTTGGTAGGCAACTAGCAGCCATAATTTCTTTTTCGTCATTTATCTATAAATTCTCCTCTCCTGTTCATCTATCCTGGGGTCCCAACAAAGACATACTTCTCAGTGTATTACACCACTGGTCCCCACCAGCTATGATTTCACCCCTAGGAAGGACTCAGAAATTTTTCATTTTCATCCAGGATCCACAAGACAGCTAGAATTTCTTTTTGAAGATCCTTCAGGTACATGATGTTACAAATGAGTGATCTGAAAGAAGAAACCTGTGGGCACTGGAAGGAAATCTTGCGTTGACCTGTGCTAAAATCACAGGCAAGAACGCCTGATTGCTGAGAGCTACAGCCTTTGCTTGAAGGAGTGATGATTCAGTAAATCGTGGTATCTGTAGGGTTGTCAGTAGACACAAACTAAAAGTTAGCAGAGTGTAATATGGAGAAATAAATTTACTTTAGTTGTTCAAAAGTATTGATGATTAGTCAGATATGCAACCCCCTTCCGCTGACCATAAATTTCCATCCAGCATAATATTTGAATGCCCGCCTCACAAAATGTGAGATTTTTTTTATCTTAGCAAGTCACATAGAAAATCTGTACTTCAATGTTTTGTCTTCATGTTGTGCTGCTTACACAGTAAATCCATCTGTTCATGACATTAAGTGTTTGGAAGGTATATTTTTAAAACAAGAAATGTTATTCCCCTGACCCTCTAGTCTGAAGTTGTTTAAGCACAGCACAGCATATGCTTCACAAAGGCCCTGCTCAGTCGCATCACGTAGGGGGGATGGACGGGGGGAATTCACAGGCATACAGGTTTAAACAATCGCAACAAAACCAAGAAACTGGGAATGAAAAGTTTTTACAAAATTGTTACAGAAGAGTGAGAACTAAAAGATTTTAAGAAGAATTAACAAATTAAATATAGAGGAAGAAAATAAAAAATTTAGGAAGTTGCAGAAACTGAGTTAATCCTCATCTTGCTGAAAAATTTCAGTTTTGTATCCTTCATACTCTTCTTCAGTCTCTGACTAGAGAAAAGCTCTAGGTTGTTTCTAATTCTTATATTTGTATTTTTTCTTCTTAAGTTCCCATACACTTAGCATATACAGCAATGATCAATTGTTTGTTTCTGTGTGATCTTGTTATTCTTTTGGAACTGATAGCTCAGAGACAGTTGCAGGGATTGGGAGAGAAAAAATTTAAAAACTTAGATATCTTCTCCCTTCCCTAGAAGGATGGTACTTGGAGACAGAGGGCACAATTGCATGGGTTTCAAATGGTGGATGTGATGCAACCCCCTTAGTAAAAGATATGGATGACATGATCAGCATTAAGGGGTAAGAGTGGTTTTTCCTACTTCTGCTAAGATAATTGATAGTCAACAAAAACAGGTGGTTACTGTTTTTTAAACGAAAGCACAGAAACCACCACTAGGGGGCCTGCATTGTAAACAGTGGGTTCAACCATTGCTTACTAGGCTGGCATTTCATACTGCAGTGATACTTCATGTTCTGGCTGTTTCATTTGCAATCCAGCTTCCAGCTAATGTGCCTGGAAGGCAACAGAAGATGGCCTAAGTACTTGGGTACCAGCCACCCATGTTGGAGATCATTACGGAGTTCCTGAATCTTCTTTTTTGTCTGGCCCAGATCTGGCTGTTGCAGCCTTCTGAGAGTAAACCAGCTGCTGAAAGATAATACAGATAATCTCTCTCTCTCCTCTTAAAATTAATTAATTACATAATTAACCATTTTTTAAAAAGAAACAATTACTAGGCACTCAGACACTAGGAATTAATCAAAGGAAAAAGAAAGAGTACTACTTCAGGTCTTTTCTATATGCCCGTACAGTGAGCACTTTTTGTTTCTTGGAATTCATCAAACACTTTGGAGACATTGATATTTTTATAGAACCAGGGATAACAGTTAGTGCTGCATTTTAAGATGAGAGACATTTCTGGTATTTAGAATATTTATTTTTTATTTTGATCTATACAGGGAAGGTTTGATTTTGAAACATCCCTTCTAGTACCTAGCACAACAATGCTCATATTTACACGTTAAAAAGCTGTTGCCATGAAGTTGGCCTAAATTCAGACTCATCATCCATGGATGCACAAGGATGGAGAGAATCAATTTTAAATCAGTGAGCCAAACTGAAGGAATGTGAACTAAGTATAAGCTGTCATTCTACAAAGTTGACTCAAGAAAATCAGGTCCTTAAGAAATATCCTGTGATTACAACTGATCTTCTGGTGAATAAATAAGCTATGCCACTTAAGTACTCTCCTGTTCACCTTTTCTGGGGTCCTAATACAGACGTAACACAGCTGACGTGAAAAAAGGAAGCAACTGATGATCTTATGGATAAAAATAATACTGTCACAAAAGTTAAGACAGATTGGGTATTTCGTGCAGCAATTAAGATTCTACCTGGGACACCCACATTCCAGGCATGAATGCTTGGTTCAAGTCCCAGCTCCTCTACCTCCAATCCAATTTCCTGCTGATGCACACCCTGGGAGGCAATAGATGATGGCTCAAGTTGTGGGATTTTGCAACCCATGTGGGAGACCCTGGATGAATTCTGAGTCCCTGGCTTTGGCTTGGACATGGTCTGGCTGTTGCAGGCATTTGAGGAGTAAACCAGTGGGTGGGAGACCTTTCTCTTTCTCTCTGCCCTTCAAGTAAAGTAAAAAGAAATAAAAATTTCTGAAAGAAAGTTAGGAAAGCCTAAAAGGTCATGTCCTAAGTTCTGCATAATGACACACAGCAGTTAGAATAATACAGTATGCTAATAAAGACTGATGCGCGTGCAGTAATTATTCTATGCTAAGAAGTTTACACTGATTATTTTATTGAATCTTTGAACCATCTCTGTGAGCTTAGTAAACTTAATACTCTCATTTTACATATGAGTTAATGTATGGTTGATGCTCAGATCACTGAGCTCCTCAGCTATGGAGCTGGACTCTGAACTTTGACTTGTCTGTTCCCAGATGTATACTCTTAAACAATATGCAGGGTGAAATATCTGAACACATTTTGGTTTTTAACAAGAAATGACATTCTGTAGTGCTTTACATTTTTCTGTCCATATCACCTAAATTTGTGTGCATAGGATTCCTAGAAGAGGGACTAAGAGTTTAAGAGATAGTAGTCATTTCATCGACATTCACAAAAGCAGATCTTTAGCTCTGCTTGTCTGTGAATGTCTGCATTTTGCTCTTCAACAGATGAAACCTCTGCTTATAAAAAACCCACATGCTTAGCATGTTACTGAATATGGTATTCTATTACTTATATCTAGTTATACTATATATGACACATTTTTAATTATATAAACCATAGCATAGTCTCTATAATCTGGAATTAATTTAATATGACTGCTGTAATGAAGTATTGCAGCCTGGGTGAGTTAAGCAGCATACACTTGTCTTCTTACTGTTCTCAATGCTTAGAGCCCTAGAAATGAGGGAACAGCAAAGTTGGTTTCTTCTAAGACTTCTCTCTTTGGCTTGCAGATGATCATCTTCCCATCTTCTGCCTGTGTCTTCATGTTGTGTTTTCTTTTCACATGTTTATCACCAAATTTCCTCTTGTTTTACTTTTTAAATTTTATTTATTATATTAATTTAATGGCAGGGAAAGAGAGAAAGGAAAAGAGACAGATTGAGAAGGAGAGAGAGAGAGAGAGAGAGAGAGAGAGAAAAGGATGGAGAGATTCCATCACTTGTTTTCCAAATGCTGGGAACAGCCAGGACTAATCTGGGGATGAATCAATCTGAAGTCATGTGCTGGGATCATTTGAGGTCTCCCCTATGGGTGGCTGAGACCTAACTACATGAGTGTCATCAGATGCTTCCTGGGTGCATATTAGCAGAAATCTGAAATCAGGAATGAGCCAAGATTTGAATGTAGGCAGTCCTATATGGAATGCAAGTATCCCAAGTAGTATTTTAATTGCTGTGCCAATTACCCACCCCAAATTTCTTCTTTTTCAAGGATCCCATTCAGATTGCATTCAGGCCCACACTTATTACTTCTTGTTAATTTAATCATGTATTCAAAGGCCATATCTGCAAATTCATTCTTCTGAGATGCTGTGAGTTAGGGACACAGCAATTGAAACTTTTGAAGGACACTGTTTGGCCCCCAACAATCTGCAAGACTCGAAATGTCTGCCAACAATCCAGAATTTCAAAATAACAGTACCCACTTTTCTGACTAAAACAAGTAAAATATTCAATTTAAGTGGGTTAAAGATAATACTGATTTCTAAATAGGAGATCAAGTCCCTTTAGAGTCAGAAGATGGCACAGAAATCCTTCCTATCTCAACATATTTTTTTCTACTCTTGGTGAGATTAAAACCAAAGCAACAGGCTGGTGCCATGTCTTACTTGGCTAATTCTCTGCCTGCGGTGCCAGGACCCCAAGTTCTAGTCCCGGTTGGGGCGCTGGGTACTAGTCCCTGTTGCTCCTCTTCCAGTCCAGCTCTCTGCTGTGGCCCGGGAGGGCAGTGGAGGATGGTCCAAGTGCTTGGGTCCATGCATCCTCATGGGAGACTGGGAGGAAGTACCCGGCTCCTGGCTTCGGATCGGTGCAGTACTGGCTGTAGTGGCCATTAGGGGAGTGAACCAAAGGAGGGAAGACCTCTCTCTCTGTCTCTCTCTCACTGTCTATAACTCTCTCTCTGTCTGTAACTCTCTCTCTGTCTCTCTCTCTCTCTCTCACTAACTCTGCCTAGCAAAAAATTAAAAAAAAAAAACAAAGCAACAAACCTTACAATAACTATTTTCATCATGGTCACTTGAGGCATTTTTGAAAAAACTTATTGGTATATCAAAAATAGTTATCATTTATGCTAATCATTAAGCTATTCCACCTATGTAGACACATTTTGAACAATTGTCTTCCAAATTCAAGAGCAAATTACTTGATCAGGACTAACAAATTATACTTTATTCTTCCAAAGCCTATAATACTTGTCAACAATTAGTAAAGTGTAATATTTGATACTATGACAATAAAGAACATGGTGCTTTCCAAAATGTCCAGGCAAAATGAGTATAGCTGGATCCTCAAGGTGTAGTGTGACGAGAGACCAAGAGAGGAATGTGTTAGTTGCATGATTGAGAACTTTAATACTAAAATAAAATTATAGATGGCTTGCTCTTTCCTAGGCATCATATGAAGCAGTAAATGCACAATAATTACCCTGAAAGAAATGATTCCTACCATCATGGAACTTAGTGCGTCACAGAGAAGGCTTGCAATGATCCTCATGGGAAGGTCATTTGAAAAATGTAAGTGACATAGCATTCTGTCTTAATCTATTTTCTCTTGCTACAATTGAGTATCACATACTGAATAATGTATGAAGAATAAGTGTGTATTTGGCTTGTGGTTCTTAAGGCTGAGTAGTTCAAGTTCCGGCAGCCGCATCTGGTAGGATTTTCTTACTGGTAAGGTACTCTGCAGAGTCCCAAGATGGTTCAGAACATCAGATGGGGAGATGGAATGTCTCACTCAGGGCTCTACTATTCTTATAAAGCCATGGGGTCCTTTGATTAGGAACCTATCCTTGTGGCCTCTCGAAATTAATAATCTCAGGAATGCCTCACCTCCAAATACCATAGTCAGTTAAGTTTCCACTTTCTTTAGTAGTTCACAACAGGAATTAAGTCGTAGCATGAGTTTTGTTGAGGAATCGTCAAATCATAAGACCTTATAAGTTATACTCTAATTTCCAGAGAATTAGCTCTTCCAAATTGAATTTGGGTTTAATTTTTAAGTTAAATCCAAGTTTATTTGATTTTTTTCTTGGAAGGAAAAGTTAAGATCCATGATGAGTCTAACACAGTTTTCTTTGTTTTATAAAACTGCATTCAAAATCATCTCTCCCCATTTTGTGACACACAAGCAAGAGATAGCTTCATGACTGATATTGTGGAAAGTATTCCTATGCCACACCTCAGCCTTCTTCTAGGACAGTCCTGGTAAGCAGCCCAAAGGTAGCCATGAAGTCCTTGGGTATTTTATTTACAAATGAAATAAAATGATTTGCAAAAATCTTCTTATAGGAAACAATAACTTTGAGAAATTTTATAATTTTTTTAATAATATTGGCTTTGGGCCAGCGCCGCGGCTCACTAGGCTAATCCTCTGCCTGCAATGCCAGCACCTAGGGTTCTAGTCCCAGTTGGGGTGCTGGATTCTGTCCTGGTTGCTTCTCTTCCAGTCCAACTCTCTGCTGTGGCCCGGGAAGGCAGTGGAGGATGGCCCAAGTGCTTGGGCCCTGCACCCGCATGGGAGACCAGAAGGAAGTACCTGGCTCCTGGCTTCGGGTCGGTGCAGTGCGCCGGCTGTAGTGGCCATTTAGAGGGTGAACCAACAGAAGGAAGACCTTTCTCTCTCTTTCTCTCTCACTGTCTAACTCTGCCTGTCAAAAATAATAACAATAATAATATTGGCCTTGAGGAACTTTTTAAACTACTTTCAAAGCAGTTTTGGGGACAGGTGTTTAGTATAGTGATTAAGAGGTCTCTTGGGATGCCAATATCCCATATTCAAGTACCTGAGTTTGAGTCCCAGGTTCACTTCGGATTTCAGCTTCCTACTAAGGTGCACCTTGGGAGGCAGTGGGTGATGGTTCAAGTGTTTGGGTCCTGTCCTCCCAAGTGAGAACGTCAGGTAAGTTTCAGGGCTCCTGGCTTCAGAGTGTTGCAAGTATCTGGGAAATAAACCAATAGACGGCTGTCTGTCTCTCTTTCTTTGCCTATCAAATAAGTATATTTCCTTTAAAGACTTAGAAAGAAAACTCCAAAAAGATACAAATGAAAGTTAGGATAATTGTATTAAAATCATTTATCACGGAGCTGACATTGTGGTGCAGTGGGTTAAAGCCTTGGCCTGAAGCGCCAGCATCCCATATGGGCGCCAGTCCCAACTGCTCCTCTTCTGATCCAGCTGTCTGCTATGGCCTGGGAAAGCAGTAGAAGATGGCCCAAGTCCTTGGGTCCCTGCACCCACATGGGAGACCTGGAAGAAGCTCCTGGCTTCAGATTGGCTCAGCTCTGTCCATTGCAGTCATCTGGGGAGTAAACCAGGGATGGAAGACCTCTCGATCTCTACCTCTCTCTGTAATCTTTCAAATAAATAAAATAAATCTTTAAAATAAAATCATATATCACTTCAGTGCTTGCCAAAATGTAGACCCTAGAGCAGCAATTTAGAATCATATAGAAACTTGCTAGAAATACAAATTTGAAATTTCCACAGGGACCTGCTAAATCAGAAACTCAAAGGGTGAGAGCCATCAATCTGGGCTTCTTTAAGTTCTCTGATGATCCTTATGTTTTGAGAATCTCTGCTTTATTTTGACCAAATCATTATTTTCCACTTGGACCATCCACTCATACTATTATCTAAACTAAATGAGTAGTTTAGAAAGCCATGATCAGAAAATCAGCTGCCTTTACATGGAGCTTATACAAGAAAGTTTTATGCATAGTGTAAAAGCAATTATATAAAATTTGAAAAGCTGAAATAGCACAAGAATGCTATTTAGAGACAATAATTTCTCAATAAATATATAGCATTCTTACAGCAAAATTGTTGAGAAATCTGCAGCCTTATAGTTCAAGTTCATTAGAAATAAGTTTATATTTTTCTTTTCTGACTTATTTTCTGATATTTTCTCTCTGTGCTGCTAATAGCAAACAGCCCATCAAACTGGAGAGTTTTGAGCAACAGGACTTTTTTTACTTTACACCTCATCACTGATCCTAAGATCATTTTTCAACCTCATTGCTTTACAAGGGTACTACAAAAAAGTCCATGGCAAATTCATATAATGGAAAAAAAACTATGCATGGATTTCAAAACTTTTTGAACCAAAGTAAACTAATCTTTTAATTTCAGTCTGCATCAACTCTTTGGAGTAATTTCATGTAATTTTGCCTCTTTAGAAAGTGTTAACCAGAAAAGCCAGTAATAATAAATTCCCAAATACTTCTCCAAGGGGAAAGGCAGCATTTTTACTTGCTTCTGCACAGATACCCGTCACTGGGAAGCACTAGAATTCAATGTGCCTTTAGTTTGAAAAAGAAATGGGTGATTTATTGTAGTTTTTAATTTGCCAATTCTATAAAAATATCCTTTTAGTCCTGAAAAGTCTCATAAGCATTTGATATTTTTAAAATGGTTATTACCTTATAAAAGGAATGAATAACTTCTTAGGGAATCCATTTTTAGTTACATTGCTCCTTTCAGACTCACAAATACAGGATAATAGAAAGGAAGACAGTTGTGATTCTCCTAATGAGTGAACTTATGAAAATACTACATAATCAAAAGTGTTTATGTCTTACCACAGTGGTTAGAATTTTAAATAGCTCTAAAGTTCTCTATTGATTTATATTCAGACCAAACAGCCCTACTCTATGACAGGGAAAGAATAAGCATGTCAACAGATAATACAGTCATATTGGCTACTTTGTCAGCAGTTTTCTTCATTCAGATGAATGGATAAAGGGCTTCTTTCCTGACATATGTGTCTGCATGTCACAAACAAGACAAATAAAGGTGATCTGCTAACCAATATGAATGGCACATACATTTCCAATCACTTGTTACTGAGTGGGTTATTGCTGTCTTCAAAGAAATATAAAGCATTTTTCTGTAACAGAACAAAAGCCTGGCACACTTAATAAACTCCTTTTGAAATGCAGAAGTGCTGTATTTTTATTGCATGTTCTTTAGACTTCACTTGAATTACTTCTTATTAAATATCCTACTCTCTGGTGTCTAGGTGCTAGGGAAGTAATTTCCTGTGAACTCTCATTGACCCTTTGTTAAGTTCTAGTAGAAAGTGTATATTAGCTCCCTGGAAGGAATGAAAAGGATATGCAAGGTACAAAGATTTACTAGTTAAAAAAAATTAGACCTCTTTCCTCCCCACGCCAACAAAGTGTTTTCTCATTAGGAGATCAGAAAGGAAGTCTTGCCTCACATCAGACCCACCTTCATCACTTGCAAAATCCAGAGCATTCTTCTGCTTCCTCACTACACCAATTAAAATCAGTAAGTTGCTTTGAACAATAGATTGACAGCCACAAATCAGTCTGGTAATGCTCATTGTCGGGAAACTCTGAGATCAAGTTCTAGTACACTACAGCTTCCTTCCCATCCTATGAAAATGCATAAAACCACAGCTATTCCATAGAATGATAGTAAATTAGTAGTTGGTATGGCTGGGATTTTATTTTTTGCCATCTTGATCCCTATCTAAATACAGTTAAAATTTCCATGTAGAAGAAATCTTTGACTACAATAAAGAGATCATTAGGAAGAATTAGGTAGCAATAGATATAGCCAATAGACATGCTCTCACTGTCAAACATCAGCTAAATAGCACTTGTCATCTGGATCTGAGGATAAAGAGAAGATCTGAGCTGCATCAGGTTAGCGGGAATTAAGAATTAGGAGTGACTAAAATAGGTGAGGGAACAGGAGTGGCACTTAGACTAGGGATTGCTTTTCTTTATGGGAAGAGGGCTTATTTCTAACTGCCACACAGATATCTAATAAAAACCTCAAATGCATGCTATCCTTAAACAAACTTATGATCTTCCTAATATTCACTCTAACTACAGCCATGGTCTTCCCTGTACCACTTGAAGAGAGCCTCATCCTTCCAACTGCTTGGAGAAAAGATCTTGGAGGCATCTCTGATTCCTCTCTTCTTTTCATCCCTTGTACCCAATCTCATAATACTCACTTGGCTAACCTTTCAAAATAAATCTAGAATCCACTGTGATCAGCTTGGTACTATGAACAAAACATCTCTTTTAGGGAACTTAGAACCAAAACTCCCTCCATTGCAACATAAACTATTTTCAACATAAAACCGAAAGTAAACCTAAAAATAAAACAAAACAAAACAAAACAAAAAAAACCACTTAAGTCAAAGCATAAGTACATATTCCTTGTTTTTCTGCCTAAGGGATCCTTTGCACTGACTGCTCCTGTGCTTGGAATGTCCAGCCTGCTATTCCAGATATCTGTAAGACAAACTCCTTTTGCTTCTTTAAATAGTTTTTCTAATTTAATCTTCTCAGTCAGTCCCTTTGTGACCTCAGTGTCATCCTCCTTGGCGCCCCACTGAAAATACTTTTTTCATGGGCCAGCGCTGTGGCAGAGCTGGCAAAGCTGCCGCCAGCAGTGCTAGCATCCTATATGGGTGTCAGTTCGAGTCTTGGCTACTCTACTCTTGATCTAGCTCTCTGCTATGTCTGGAAAAACAGTAGAAGATGGCCCAAGTCCTTGGATCGGATGGTCCAGCTCTAGCCATTGCGACCATTTGGGGAGTGAACCAGAGGATGGAAGACCTCTCTCTCTCTCTCTGCCTCTTCCTCTCTGTAACTTTGCCTTTCAAATAAATAATCTTTAGAAAAAAGAAAGTACTTTTTCAGCATTGTTTATGTATGGACATATCATGTATTTGACTTATGTATTAAGATTTTTCTTTATTACCTCTCTTCATCCACCAAACTGTTGCTTCACAATGCCCTGGCCTTGGAATTATTATGTTCAATAACTAATGCATCAGAAATGCCTGACATTTATTGGGCATTTAATAAATATTCATTGACACATGAATGTGATTTACTACTTCATTCAATGTGGAGGACAATATTCAAGTCCTATTATGTATATAACAACTCTAAAAGACAATGTTGAAACATATACACACATATCTTTCAGTTACTTCCCCTTATCTAGTTTATAAAACTATACATGGAGAAAGGAAACCTCAGTAGGCTCATGTGAAATGATCTACATAAGTCCCTGAAATGGAAAATAAAAGAAAGAGATTGCATTAAACCTTGGAGCTTCTGCAGCTGTGAAGTTGAGCTCCGAGGCTCCTCATTACAAGTTTATTAAGTGATGAGTCAATTTTCAATTTTTTCTGTAATGCTTTCTCCAGAACTTTATTGTAGAATATGTTTCTAATCCACAGTTTTAATAATATAGTTATTAAATTAAATGAGTGCATTTAGCATAATTATCTTAAGTAGTTGAAAACTATATTTTAGCCACTTGATTCCAAACTGCATTCTTTATTCAATTTTATGTTAGTGATCAAATTCCCCTTTGCTGTGGGTTTAAGTTGTTATTCTATCCATCTTCCTACTCAATAGAACTTGGCAGTAAACTGTTGGAAAGAGG
Source organism: Oryctolagus cuniculus (assembly GCF_051225735.1). Lineage (NCBI taxonomy): Eukaryota > Metazoa > Chordata > Mammalia > Lagomorpha > Leporidae > Oryctolagus > Oryctolagus cuniculus. The sequence goes on from NC_142870.1 coordinate 66,120,738, forward strand.
CACTAAAAGAGTTCTCATTTAAAAGTAACAGAATTGTGTTACATTAGATTAGGAATCGGGGCTGAGGTTGTGGCATAGTGAGTAAAGCCGCTTCCTGCAAGCATCCCTTGTGGGTGCTGATTCATGTTCTGGCTGCTCCATTTCCAATTCAGCTCCCTGCTAATATGCTTGGGAAAGCAGCAGATGGCCTAAGTGTTTGGGCCCCTGCCACCCACATGGCTTCTGGCTTCAAGCTGGCCCAGCACTGGCTGTTGCAGCCATCTGGGTAGATTTCTCTGTCTGTCTCTCCATCTGTTTCTCAGTAACTCTTTCAACTAAATAAATAGATAGCTTTTTTAAATAAAGAAATCTTTTTTTTTTTTAAAGGTGGGGTTTCTGTGGTATAGTAGGTTATGCCACCTTCAGGAGCAGCAGCCCGTATGGGTGCCAGTTTGAGCCACAGCTGCTCCACTTCCAATCCATCCCCCTGCTAATGTCCCGGGAAAGTGATGATCAAGTGCTCGGTCCCCTGCACCCACATGGGAGACCCAGAAGGAGCTCCTTACCCCTGTCTTTGGATGGGTCCATCTCTGGATGTTGCAGCCATTTGAAGAGTGAACCAGCAGCAGGAAGACCACTCTCTCTGTCTCTCCCTTTGTCTTAGCTCTGCCTCTGAAATAAAATAAATAAATCCTTAAAAAAATTAACTGATAGTGTTTTTTGTGCCCACACTGGAAATGACCTTTCTTAAACTGTTACCTTCGTGGAATGTGTCAACCGATGACATAAGCAGACATAAAGGGCACAGAACCATAAATGACCCTGTAATGCCCTGGAGAAACTATAGCATGTTTTAACAGAATGATGGTGTCACATGAAGTCAAGATACACATTTCAAAGGTCTTTCCCAAACAAAAAAGCAGATGCCCTCTTCTTTTACCGCTAAAGGCAGCCTCCCCCTAGTGGCCATAATAGATATGACTACACTGTCTGTGACCTTGGTGGATGTGAACTTTTAGGATTTGAAACTAATGTGAGTACCTAATTAATTGATTGTAAGTTCCTCTTATGCAAAATAAATTTAGTGCTAGGAGAACCTAATTTACACAATTAGCAAATTATAACCACAATTTTTAACAATAACAAGCTCATCACACAGTTAGAGGGAACAGTTTATAAGATAACAGGGTGTACAGCTTATTCCTATGACTACTAGCAATGTAGAGTGAGGAAAATCATTACACCCACCTTGCAGAAGGCTGTAGGGTGTAGAGGCAAAACACCTAGCACAATAATGGATGTGTATGATGGGTCCTCATAAAGTTTATGGAGGCTGGCGCCACAGCACACTTGGCTAATCCTCCACCTGCGGCACTGGCACCCCAGGTTCTAGCCCTGGTTGGGGTGCCGAATTCTGTCCCGGTTGCCCCTCTTCCAGGCCAGCTCTCTGCTGTGGCCAGGGAGTGCAGTGGAGGATGGCCCAAGTGCTTGGGCCCTGCACCCCATGGGAGACCAGGAGAATCACCTAGCTCCTGGATTCAGATCGGCGCAGAGCGCCAGTTGTAGCGGCCATTTGGGGAGTGAACCAACGGAAAAGGAAGACGTTTCTCTCTGTCTCTATCTCTCTCTCACTGTCTAACTCTTCCTGTCAAAACAAAGTACCTAAGTACCAGAAGATTAATATCTTTTACCTCCTGGTATAGCAAACTGTTCATATCTATATAGCCTTTTTGTAATTTCTTAAAGCTTTAAACATTCTTAATGGTTGAGTATAATACATGTGATAGAATGAAGTATCCAAAAATGTTTTACTCTTGTTATGGACAATGGTCCCACTATGTTCAATTTGGCAAGCTTTTTATTAAGAGATGCTATACACTAAGCTCTGTGCAAAAGGAGCATTAGCCACAGAGAAATGAATAGTATATGGCCCTTGCCTCCAAGGGAATCAGAGACTTGCAAAGAAATATTTAGACTAGCAAGTCGCATCTGCAATTCAAGAATTATTTGCAGGTAGCATAATTGCAAAGTGGCTGTCTCTTTGTGAAAAGGACAAGGAACACTTGGGCAGAATGAAGGTGGTTCTTGGGGAGAATAAGGTAATTTTAGAAAGGTGAGAGAAGAGCTTTTTAGAAGGTGGGACCAGCATGTACCAAGTAACAGTGGCAGGAAGCAGTGAGCTGCACTCCAAGATCTTCCAGCAGTTCTGTATGGCTGGGCCATGCTTAGTGTTTTTGCCATTGTGAAGCATTTGAAAATCCTTTGGAGCTTAATAGAACTGACATAATTTCTTTTGATTTCAAATTGTAGTAGAATTTTCCAAGCATATCATTCCATTAAGTTTTGCTACTTTATACTCAAATGGTCTGGATGTCTCTATCCCAAAACAGAGTATACTGACACTAACATTCACCTAAAAGTTGACAGATAAAAACAAACACCCGAATTGCTGCCTAATGTTCCCTGCAGTCCTTTTATGTATCCTTAAATTTGACAGTCATTTGTTCAATGTCTCTCTGATACACTATGATATTTTGGATCATTTTCAATAAGCTTTTTTGCCTACCTTTCATTCTGCATCTATAATGAATGATTAAAATACCTATAGAAAACTACATAGGGTATTCCAGATGGGAAAAACAGGTTGCTATATGGTTTTGAATTTATTTATTAATCCTTTTTAGCCACAGGGTAAATTAATGACTTTGAGCTCTTAAATGAAGAGCAGAAGAAAGGGAAGGAGAGGAGTAAGAGGAGAGGGAAAAGGAGTAGAGAGAAGAAAGGTGGAGGGAGAGGAGTAGAATAGGCTTAGGTTAAGAACCTTGGGCCCCACAAAGAGTGATTTTGTAAGGAAGACTGTGGAATATGGAAACAAAAAAAAAATAGCCCTTCAATACCTCAGATAAAAATGGGGAGAGAATTGTCCCACTAGTATCAGAAAGTGATTTGGTCCTGGTGTACCAAGGAGTGGAGCAAACGCAGTTGTCTTGGGTACTCCCCCAAGGCTTTACAACTCTGTGAGCACAGGAGATTCAGATTCTGAGCAAAAAGATTGACAACCTCAAGGATAGCAGAAGCTATGGTGTCAGAGACAATATATGAAGATGCTTCAAGGCGAATAAATAGAAAAGCTAGTTTGGAACTAGGACTATCTTACTGAACAGCCTCTGTTTTTCATATTTGGAGGCTAAATTCTAATGTATTTTATAATTTAAAATTGAGTCATTGGGATTAAGACCACCGCACCTCAAAAAAGTAAAGGTGAAAGATATTCTCAACTCTCAAGACCTCCAAATTAAAGTAACCAGATTTAACAAACAAACATAAAGATTCTCAGGTAAGTCTGTATTTCAGATGAATGACTATTTTTTTAGGATAACTATTTTCAAAATACGTTATGGTAAACATTTCATTCAAAATTCCAATTTCATGAGGTGTCCTATGTTTTCTGTTGCCTACAATACCGAATGCAAAAACCTGTGAGATACCCCATTTCAATGTGTAGGAAACACATTAAAATGAAGGAAGTTCAATGTTCATTTTCTAACTCATAAGACTATTTCCTCAAAGCATTAGAAAATAGTCACGTGTTACATGCTGCTTTCTCTTATTTGCAGCCAGCAAATAAGTTCAGAATTGTCTGCATTTCTGAGTGGATCTATAAAGCAGACCAAATACTAGAACAAAGCCTTCAGAGTAACGTATTCATCCAATGTACCTCAGTGTAAGCTATACTAGGGATCATCTAATGTGTGATTCAATCAGATAACATAAAGAGGAGAGTAATTGGTGTTTACAGAGACTAGTGTTTGTCAATTCATGCCTCCCTACCATCATCGTTGTAGCCCACATGAAACACAGCTCTTAACAAGGATGGAGTAAAGATGAAATCATTGTTCTAATAGGCATGATAGCAACAGGGGAACTTTATGATCTGGACTTAGCAATTTCCTTCTGATTAATACAATAAGTAGAAGTGATGGTGTGTGACTTGCTCTCCATCCCCTCTGTTTGATTGGAAATGAGCAGCCACGTCATGAGCAATCAGTGGGAGAGGCCCAACTGGCAAGGACAAGAAGCCTCTTGCTATCAGCCATGTTGTGGGTTTGGACACAGACCTTCTGTCCCTATAATGTTTTCAAATGAATTGTTCCCAGAGCAACAGCTTGACAAAGGTCATGCGAGACTCTGGGTCAGAAACATCCAGGTAAACCATCCCGTATCCTTGGTCCTCAGAAACTGTGAAACAGCATTTTGTTGTTTTCAACTATTAACATTTTGGGAAACTTGTTATGTGTCCACAGATAGGTAATACAGAGCCAGAGCCATATCCAGACATAATGTCCCTGCTCAGCAGATATCAACTCCTCTGAGTAAAGTGTGGAATGACTATTGATCGTTCTTAACCTTTTAAAACAGACTTAAATAATGATATCAATAAAGTGGAAATTCTTAGTTCTACAGTGCAAGTTCAAAGTTGAGATTTTTATTTCAAATGGGTCTATTGCCCACAGCACGGATTGAAAGCACCAGTGGCGCATCTCACTTAGCAAACACTCTTGGTCACAGTCAGCTCTTCAGCTGTTTATTCAGGCTCAGCATCATCACGGCAGACCTCCAATGCACCTCTGGTTTGGAGTGGATAAACATTCTCACAAATCCTGCAGGTGATGACAACTCTTGCAAACACAGTAATCACAGGTGGATTGGTTTCTTAATATTGTGACAACAAAACTCAGAATGGAAGACTTAAAATAGATTCTGTTATTCAGACACAAAGCTGTTTACCTAGCAATCTTTTCAGGTAGATCAGTATTTTAATCCTGGCTTTACACTGTGAGGAAGCATACTAAACAGTCCTTCTCAGATTATTTAAACTATATCAGTTCTAGATAAGCACAGAAATGGAGATAAAGATGAACGCATGCCGAGTCCAGGCAGCATTGTGTCCTCACTGGTGGACAGATAACTTTCCAAAGTTGACTTGCAGGAGTCTGAGAGACTTTAAGCCACATTCGAAGCTGGCTATGATTTTTAAGATAAAGAAAAGTAGGCCAGTGCCACAGCTCACTAGGCTAATCCTCTGCCTGCGGCGCTGGCACACCAGGTTCTAGTCCCGGTCGGGGCACCAGATTCTGTCCCGGTTGCCCCTCTTCCAGGCCAGCTCTCTGCTGTGGCGCGGGAGGGCAGTGGAGGATGGCTCAAGTGCTTGGTCCCTGCACCTGCATGGGAGACCAGGAGAAGCACCTGGCTCCTGGCTTCGGATCAGCGCGGTGCGCCGGCCTCAGCATGCCGGCTGCGGCGGTCATTGGAGGGTAAACCAATGGCAAAGGAAGACCTTTCTCTCTGTCTCTCTCTCTCTCTCTCTCTCACTGTCCACTCTGCCTGTCAAAAAAAAAAAATATATATATATATATATATATGAAGACAAGGTACTAAATGCAGATGCATTCAGAACAAGAGTGAGATAACCCCTGAGAGAAAGCCCCCTATAGGAGGAAGGGTCTGAGCCAGGAGAGTGAGCGGCAGTACAAGTTTCATGGCTGTTGGGAGAAGGAGACAGCTCTAAGTATGACACAGCATCTTCATTCAAATTGTTTCTCCGGTATCCATCATTTGGAGTCACTGTTGAATTCCATGAAAAACAGATAGGACTTAAATGAAACACTGAACGATGGTGTCCTAAAAATTTTGTGAGTGTTAAAAACACAGTAGAATCCTACAAACAGAAACCTAATTTTTTTTTTCTTCTGAAAAATTAACCAATAAACTTTTGGGGATGTGCCCAGGAAGATCCCAGTGACACCTACAAGAGAGTTTAGGGCGAGTTAGCCCAAGTAATCTGTGAGCCCACCACCTGTAAATATAGGAGCCAAGGATTGATACCATAACCTAGTCTGTCTTCCTCAATTTCTTTCTCTTTCTCTTTCCCAGATTATGCTTTTGTTGTTGTTGTTGTTTACTTACCTTGCTTTTACATGAGTTGAAATACTCAGAATATTGATAGTAATCTGTCTAAAGTCAAGTTGCGGTATTTGGAATTCTTTTTACATAGATACATGTAAGACTTTCTTGCCATGAAATTGCTCTACAACATTCACTCCGTAAACATTAGATTATATTTTGTGCAGCAAAGTGCTCCGCATCAATGATACACACAGTAAAGGCAAGGAGTTCTGAATTACCTATGACATGTGAGAGTCAGAGCACCAGAAAAAAATGTTAGAGAGCTTGATGAAGGTGATTATTATAAAAGTGTCAACAATAGCATCACTTACATGGCATCTTCTTAAATATGTTGGTATATCTAAGAGAAAAGAAGTGACTCTCTGAAGCTACTTCTCTGAACATCTTGTGAACTTAATCACAGATTGTTTTGAGCCTAAGACATAATATTCTAGAATTTCCTTGATTTGTGTTTGCAAGCTATACAATTTTAGAATGGGACATGATTCCTAAAACATCTTAGGCTACTCAGAGCACACTCATTTATGTTTTTATATAGACAGTTCTAGAAAGTTCAAGGGGAGGTTATCCCTTAGATAACAATTAGAAAACCACAACTTCTTCAAAAGGAGAATAATTACTGTTTTTCCTCAGTTGAAGATCTAAAAAAAAGTTCTCTTTAAGAATTCTTAAGTCTCTACCTTAAAAGTTAGTTTAATAATCCCTAATGCATGTATCAAGAATAATGGTATTTAACCTCGTCTCTTTGACTAACCACCTATTGTTGCCTTTTATGAGTAGTGTCTCTGTGATTATTTTCATTGGAAAAAAATCAAGTTTTACATATTTGAATTTTTAGCTTTGCGAGTTATTAGCCTACTTCTTGTAATTGGATATATTCAATTTTACTGAAAATTTCAAGTTATAGCCCCTTCTTAAATGCTATTCTGTTTTAATTTTGCTTTTTTCTTTTGCTAAAGGTTGATTTGTTTTAATGGTATGGAATAAAGAAGTTATTATTGTCTTATGAAATAACATTGGAATCATAAAAATTATATATTTCAACTCCATTAGTATACAACTATAGTTACTGGGGCCTCTGCTGTGGCGCAGGTGGGTTAATCCTCCGCCTGCGGTGCCAGCATCCCGTATCAACACTGTTTCAAGACTCGGCTGCTCCTCTTCCAATCCAGCTCTCTGCTGTGGCCTGGGAAAGCAGTGGAAGATGCCCAAGTGCTTGGGTCTGTGCACCTGCATGGGAGATCAGGACTGGACACCTGGCTCCTGGCTTCGGATTGGCACAGCTCTGGCCATTGTGGCCACTTGGGGAGTGAACCAACGGATGGAAGACCTTTCTCTCTATCTCTCTCTCTCACTGTCTGTAACTCTACCTCTCAAATAAATAAAATCGTTTTTAAAAAAATCTATAGTTACTGCTGATAAGCCAACTTTTCAAAATTTCCATGATTACTCAAGTTTTTCAGTGTAGTTTTCCTGTATCACCACTTTCTGAAGGTAATAACATCATTATCATTAATTGTTAGTTATCCATAATCTACCATTGGTGATTATTTTTCCTTCTGCATTCCTGACATTTTATATATATTTTTTTCTTTTTCTGCAGCAATTAGCAATTTTAAATTAACCCTCCCATTTACTGTGGATTTAAAATTTAAAATATTCTTCGTATTACAAACAGTCTAATAAAAATCTCTGCTTCTTTAGGGATTTGTACTTATTATGCATAAAACCAAGAAACATTGTAATGATCACTTCCCACTGCTCAAATCACATTCTAGCACTACAACTTTTGTTCAAACAAACCACATTGATGTTATCCCTCTCAGCCCAACAGTTATATAAAAGAAATCCCCTCTAAACTATTCTTGCCTTGATTTATAAGCCCTTTCAAAGGACCACTTTGTAATCTGCTAATACTAAGGTAACTACATAACATTGCTATGGATGAAAATCTGGCCAATTATACATTTTCACAGGCCTACTATTAAGTTTCAAGTAATTGCTCAATTCTTGCATAACATGAGCTATTAACATAGCTTATCATGTAGTGTGCCAGTATTGAATTTCCATCTAAGGGGTTATTTAATAATGGCATTGAAATAAAAAAATGAAATCTCTAGACCCTGAGCAATATCACTGCTTTTACATGCTCTGCAGTCTGTAATAGGCTATTAGATAAAAGATAGCAATGTATTCTGGAAGAGCAGGCCTATTGAAAATGAGTAAGGGCAGGATTTTATTCCTGCTTCACAAAAAATGATGTCTGTATCTTTCTTAAAAGAATTACAGTCTTCAAAAGCTTCCAGGCTTCAATCATTTGCAGCTGGCACATAACTCTAGTTCTATACAACATTTTCAGAACAAGCAGAAAATATTGTAGCATATATAGAAAGATATCTAGGAACCTAGATGTTTTGAAATGTCATAGGCACCTAGAATTGCAAGGTAATATTTATTAATATGTTATATATCTAATGAAGAACAAATAGAAAAGGAAATATTTCACAGGCAATATTTATAAGATTTAGTACATGAAGCTGTTTCTTTTTTTTCTACTTACAAATATTTATAATAAAAATATTTCGCATTTTAACATTATATATATATATGTATATTTCCTAGTTACTAAAATATTTAACAGGAAAAGAATGCCTATACAAATTGTCAGGAAAATACTGCTGATTGGTGCCTCCTCACATGGACACCAAATGTAAGAAAAGGGGCACAGGATGGAAAGGACACAGAATACAAACTGGCAGCCAGACCGAATTTATTCAGAGAAAATAAACCCATAGAGGTTGACCAACTGCCATCCTACTCTATTCACAGAGCAAATACCTGGCAGAGGCAACTACTCCAGCAGGCTGGCCTTTTTACATCTTAGGTGGGCTAGGGGTGGGGGTGGGAGAGCAGTAGGCAGAGATGACTTTCACAGGTTCTCCAGGTTCTCCAGGTTTGGCCCACTGGCTTCCAAACCTGGGGAAGAATGCAGGGGTGGGGTGGGGAACCATACAGGGTGTGAGATAGAACTGATCTCTTGGAAGAAGGCAGGGGTAACAACAAAAGGATGTGGCTTTTGTCCTTATTTCATCACAAATATTAGTGGATTTTCACTGGATTTTAGAGGCTCAAAAATAAATACGTTAATAATTCTCAAAGGATTTCCCTAAAATAATCCAAGTAATCAAGGGCAGCGAAGATAGAATTTTAACATCTCCAAGACCAGAGCCATCAGAACCCGAACCAAGTACCCTGCATTTCCATGGCTCTCACCCTGCAGCTCTTTTGTACAGCAGGGAATTTGAAAAACACACTTGGCTCTTTACAACAGCCCTTGTCACCGCTGTTGAGGAACTTTTATATATATATATATATATATATACACACACACACACACACACATATATATGTATATACACACACATATATATATATACTATTTGTTGAACTCTTTTCTTTTTTTGCTTTTTTTCTTTTTTTTTGTTGAACTCTTAGTGTGGGGTTAATCTTATGTATACAAAGTTAATTGAAAATAGATCTTTGTAAAAAAAATGGGAATAGGAGAGGGAAGAGGAAGATGGGTAGGAGTTCAAGCAGGAGGAAGGGTAGGGTTGGAAGAATCATTATGTTGCTAAATTTGTATATATGTAATGCATTAAGTTTGTATAATTTAAATAAAAAATTTCTAGGGAAAAAAGCATAATGTTATCTCAGGTTACTGTGTTAGGATTTAAAAGTGGCATAATGTTCCTGTTTATACTGATGACTTAGAATTCCTATTTGACAAAGGAGAAATCATTATACATGAGTTTGAAATATTGAACAAAAAGGAGGATTTGCCGGCAAGATGGCGGAATAGGAAGGGAGCACACTGATAGTCTGGGGAGAGATAGTTTAATAAAAGTGGAGATACTGCAGGTTCAAGGAAGAGTAGGGGAGGAAACAGCAGAAGAAACTCTTCCGGAACGCGTGACTCACAGCGGACCTGCGTGGAGAGCGTGGGAGCCCACAGTTCAGGACATCAGCGGCAGACTCAACACACCAGCGCTGGAACGCGAGGTGAGCCGAACCTCAATAGCCCGAGACACCGGCAGGCAAGCGGAGAGAGGAGACTAGAGGGAACGACCCCCGGGGGGGGGAAGTTCACAAGGCTAACTGGAAGAGAGAGAGAGAGAGAGAGAAAAAAGGGTGACTAGTACGGACACGGGTTTCTCTCTCTCTGCTCACCTCTCAAGGGCGAGCAAGACAAAGAGCAGGCGCCATCTTGGACATACGTCATAAGCAGAGCGACCTCAGGTCTGCACGGGCCCTGAGCCTAGCAGAAAAACCTGACTCTGGGCGGGGCAAATTAACAGGAGATTAGGAGCTAGTAAATTTGTGGTGCTACTGAACTGAGACTGTGAAAAAAGAGACGGTGGGGGAGAGAACTCACGGAATTCACGTGAGCACTCTCCAGAGACGCTACAATTCCGTAACTTTGGCAACCCAGTGGGAGGCTGAAGGAGAATTTGAGCCCACTCTGAGGGCCGAACAGATTCCCTGTGGGGATCTTGGGAAAGAGCTTCCGATCTCTGGCTCCTGTGGGTATATCATTTGCCTGCTAACTACCTCCAACTTCGTTCAGCTGTGCGGAATTACTTCCCTTTTGAATCAAAAAAAAAAAAAAAAAAAAGAGAGAGAGAGAGAGATTTACCACGCCTAACCTGGGAGTGTCACCTTTGGCACACCAAACAGAGCTCTCAGGCCACCATCTCAAGCCCTAAGGCTCCATCAAAAACAGATAGTCCACTTAATCTGGAGTCATAGTATAACAAGAAAAAGCACCACAGTGAAGAAACCAAATATCTCCAATATGCCAAATAACAAACGCAAAAACCGAGGTAATAAAAACAAGGAAGTCACCATGACGCCCTCAAATGAAAAAGACACCCCAATTCAAGATTATGAAGATGATGACATAGAAGAAATGCAAGAAGCAGATCTCAAAAAATTGATAAGAACATTAAGAAGTTCTCAAAAACAAATTCTTGAACTACACTAATCCTTAATGGACAAGATAGAAAATCTCTCTCGTGAAAATGAAATATTAAGGAGGAATCAAAATGAAACGAAACAACTAGTACAACAGGAAACTGTGATAGTGACTGAAGTGAAGAATTCAATAGATCAAATGAAAAACACAATAGAGAGCCTTACAAACAGAATGGGTGAAGCAGAAGAGAGAATATCAGACTTAGAAGACAGAGAACAGGAAAGGATACAGTCAGACCAAAGAAAAGAAGAGGAAATTAGAAATCTGAAACATATTGTCGGGAATCTTCAGGATACTATTAAAAAACCCAACATTCGGGTTCTAGGAGTTCCTGAAGGCATGGAGAGGGAGAAAGGATTAGAAGGCCTTTTTAGTGAGATATTAGCAGAAAATTTCCCAGGTTTGGAGAAGGACAGAGACATCCTAGTACAGGAAGCCCACAGAACCCCTAATAAACACGACCAAAAGAGATCCTCACCACGACACGTTGTAATTAAACTCTCCACAGTGAAACATAAAGAAAAGATCCTAAAATGTGCAAGAGAGAAACGTCAGATTACTCTCAGAGGATCTCCAATCAGACTCACAGCTGACTTCTCATCAGAAACTCTACAAGCTAGGAGGGAATGGCGAGATATAGCCCAGGTACTAAGAGAGAAAAACTGCCAGCCCAGAATATTATATCCTGCAAAGCTATCATTTGTGAATGAAGGTGAAATAAAGACTTTTCATTGCAAACAGAAATTGAAAGAATTTGTTGCCACTCGTCCAGCCCTGCAAAAGATGCTTAAAGATGTGTTACACACAGAAACACAGAAACACGGTCATCAATATGAAAGAAGGTAAAGGAAGGAAACCAAGGAAGGAAACCTCACAGCAAAAGATCACAGGGAATTCAAAGCATATATTAGAACTTATCTTTGGCAAATGGCAGGGCAAAGTTACCACTTATCATTAGTCACTTTGAACGTGAATGGCCTGAACTGTCCAGTTAAAAGACACCGATTGGCTGATTGGGTTAAGGAACAAAACCCATCTATTTGCTGCTTACAAGAAACACATCTTTCCAACAAAGATCCATACAGACTGAAAGTGAAAGGCTGGAAAAAGATATACCATGCCAACAGAAATGAAAAAAGAGCGGGCGTAGCCATCTTAATATCGGACAACATAAACTTTACCACAAAAACTGTTAAGAGAGACAAAGAGGGACACTATATCATGATTAAGGGATCAATTCAACAGGAAGATATAACAATTATCAATGTATATGCACCTAACTACAGGGCACCAGTTTATCTAAAAGATTTATTAACGGACTTAAAGGGAGACTTAGACCCCAATACAGTAGTACTGGGGGACTTCAATACTCCACTCTCAGAAATAGACAGATCATCCGGTCAGAAGATCAACAAGGATACAGTAGATTTAAACGACACTATAGCCCAAATGGATCTAACAGATATATACAGAACTTTCAATCCTACAGCTAAAGATTTTACATTCTTCTCAGCAGTACATGGAAGCTTCTCTAGGATTGACCACATACTAGGCCATAAAGCGAGTCTCAGCAAATTCAAAAGAATTAGAATCATACCATGCAGCTTCTCAGACCATAAAGGAATGAAGTTGGAAATTAGCAACTCAGGAATCCCTAGAGCATACGCAAACACATGGAGATTGAACAACATGCTCCTGAATGAACAATGGGTCATAGAAGAAATCAAAAGAGAAATCAAAAACTTTCTGGAAGTAAATGAGGATAACAGCACAACATACCAAAACTTATGGGACACAGCAAAAGCAGTGTTAAGAGGAAAGTTTATATCAATAGGTGCCTACATCAAGAAATTGGAAAGACACCAAATAGATGAGCTTTCAATTCACCTCAAGGATCTAGAAAACCTACAGCAAATCAGACCCAAATCTAGTAGGAGAAGAGAAATAATTAAAATCAGAGAAGAAATCAACAGGATTGAATCAAGAAAAACATTCCAAAAAATCAGCCAAACGAAGAGCTGGTTTTTTGAAAAAATAAACAAAATTGACACCCCATTGGCCCAACTAACTAAAAAAAGAAGAGAAAAGACCCAAATCAATAAAATCAGAGATGAAAAAGGAAATGTAACAACAGACACCACAGAAATAAAAAGAATCATCAGAAATTACTACAAGGACTTGTATGCCAGCAAACAGGGAAACCTATCAGAAATGGATAGATTCCTGGACACATGCAACCTGCCTAAATTGAACCAGGAAGACATCGAAAACCTAAACAGACCCATAACTGAGACAGAAATTGAAACAGTAATAAAGGCCCTCCCAACAAAGAAAAGCCCAGGACCAGATGGATTCACTGCTGAATTCTACCAGACATTTAAAGAAGAACTAACTCCAATTCTTCTCAAACTATTCAGAACAATCGAAGAAGAGGGAGTCCTCCCAAATTCTTTCTATGAAGCCAGCATCACCTTAATTCCTAAGCCGGAAAAAGATGCAGCACTGAAAGAGAATTACAGACCAATATCCCTGATGAACATAGATGCAAAAATCCTCAATAAAATTCTGGCCAATAGAATGCAACAACACATCAGAAAGATCATCCACCCAGACCAAGTGGGATTTATCCCTGGTATGCAGGGATGGTTTAATGTGCGCAAGACAATCAATGTGATACACCACATTAACAGACTGCAGAAGAAAAACCATATGATTATCTCAATAGATGCCGAGAAAGCATTTGATAAAATACAACACCCGTTCATGATGAAAACTCTAAGCAAACTGGGTTTGGAAGGAACATTCCTCAATACAATCAAAGCAATCTATGAAAAACCCACAGCCAACATCCTATTGAATGGGGAAAAGTTGGAAGCATTTCCACTGAGATCTGGGACCAGACAGGGATGTCCACTCTCACCACTGCTATTCAATATAGTTCTGGAGGTTCTAGCCAGAGCTATTAGGCAAGAAAAAGAAATTAAAGGGATACAAATTGGGAAGGAAGAGCTCAAACTATCCCTCTTTGCAGATGACATGATTCTGTATTTAGGGGACCCAAAGAACTCTACTAAGAGACTATTGGAACTCATAGAAGAGTTTGGCAAAGTAGCAGGGTATAAAATCAATGCACAAAAATCAACAGCCTTTGTATACACAGACAATGCCATGGCTGAGGAAGAACTTCTAAGATCAATCCCATTCACAATAGCTACAAAAACAATCAAATACCTTGGAATAAACTTAACCAAAGACGTTAAAGATCTCTACGATGAAAATTACAAAACCTTAAAGAAAGAAATAGAAGAGGATACCAAGAAATGGAAAAATCTTCCATGCTCATGGATTGGAAGAATCAATATCATCAAAATGTCCATTCTCCCAAAAGCAATTTACAGATTCAATGCAATACCAATCAAGATACCGAAGACCTTCTTCTCAGATCTGGAAAAAATGGTGCTGAAATTTATATGGAGGCACAAGAGACCTCGAATAGCTAAAGCAATCTTGTACAACAAAAACAAAGCCGGAGGCATCACAATACCAGATTTCAGGACATACTACAGGGCAGTTGTAATTAAAACAGCATGGTACTGGTACAGAAACAGATGGATAGACCAATGGAACAGAATTGAAACAGCAGAAATCAACCCAAACATCTACAGCCAACTTATATTTGATCAAGGATCTAAAACTAATTCCTGGAGCAAGGACAGTCTATTCAATAAATGGTGCTGGGAAAATTGGATTTCCACGTGCAGAATCATGAAGCAAGACCCCTACCTTACACCTTACACAAAAATCCACTCCACATGGATTAAAGACCTAAATCTACGACCTGACACCATCAAGTTACTAGAGAACATTGGAGAAACCCTTCAAGATATTGGCACAGGCAAAGAATTTCTGGAAAAGACCCGGGAGGCACAGGCAGGCAAAGCCAAAATCAACTATTGGGATTGCATCAAATTGAGAAGTTTCTGTACTGCAAAAGAAACAGTCAGGAGAGTGAAAAGACAACCGACAGAATGGGAAAAAATATTTGCAAACTATGCAACAGACAAAGGGTTAATAACCAGAATCTACAAAGAGATCAAGAAACTCCACAAAAACAAAACCAACAACCCACTTAAGAGATGGGCCAAGGACCTCAATAGACATTTTTCAAAAGAGGAAATCCAAATGGCCAACAGGCACATGAAAAAATGTTCAAGGTCATTAGCAATCAGGGAAATGCAAATCAAAACCACAATGAGGTTTCACCTCACCCCGGTTAGAATGGCTGACATTCAGAAATCTACCAACAACAGATGCTGGCGAGGATGTGGGGAAAAAGGGACACTAACCCACTGTTGGTGGGAATGCAAACTGGTCAAGCCACTATGGAAGTCAGTCTGGAGATTCCTCAGAAATCTGAAGATAACCCTACCGTTCGACCCAGCCATCCCACTCCTTGGAATTTACCCAAAGGAATTTAAATTGGCAAACAAAAAAGCGGTCTGCACCCTAATGTTTATTGCAGCTCAATTCACAATAGCTAAGACCTGGAACCAACCTAAATGCCCATCAACGATAGACTGGATAAAGAAATTATGGGATATGTACTCTTTAGAATACTATACCGCAGTAAGAAACAACGAAATCCAGTCATTTGCAACAAAATGGAGGAATCTGGAACACATCATGCTGAGTGTAATAAGCCAGTCCCAAAGGGACAAATACCATATGTTCTCCCTGATCGGTGACGACTGACTGAACACCAAGAGGGAAACCTGTTGGAGTGAGGTGGACACTATGGGAAATGGTGGCTTGATCAGCATAGCCCTGACTGTTAATGAACAACTAAATACATTATCCCTCTTAGTAGTTTTTTTTATCTGTTCTACTTAATATGACTGGTTTAGATCTGTAATTGATGCACAGTTATTCTTAAGTGTTGAAAATTAACTGAAATGTGATCCCTGTTGAACATGGTGGTGGGAATGGGAGAGGGAAGAGATGTATAATTTGGGACATGCTCAGGCTGACTTGCCCCAAGTGGTGGAGTTGGAAGCATACCAGGGGATTCCAATTCAATCCCATCGAGGTGGCATGTACCAATGCCATCTCACTGTTCCAGGTGATCAGTTTCAGTTCACAGTTGGTCATGGTGAAGGGACTGGGAGTCAAAGGGAGCACATAGACAAGTCTAGTACCTGCTAACGCTAACTGATGGAGTAAATAAAGGGGAGAGTGATCCAACATGGGAAGTGAGATACTCAGCAGACTCATAGAATGGCAGATGTCCTAAATAGCACTCTGGCCTCAGAATCAGCCCTAAAGGCATTCGGAGCTGGCTGAAAAGCTCATGAGAGTATTTCAGGCATGGAAAGCCAAGACACTCTGGCAAAAGATCTCTGCGAGTGAGATCCCAGTGGAAAGAACAGGCCATCAAAGAAGGAGGTACCTTTCTCTGAAGGGAGGAGAGAACCTCCACTTTGACTATGAGCTTGTCTAAACAAGATAAGAATCGGAGAACTCAGAGGGCTTCCATAGCCTTGGAAACTCATGACTGGAGCATAGGGAGATTACTGATGCCATAGACAGGAGTGTCAATTGGTAAAGTCAACAACAGGAGTCACTGTGCACTTACTCCTCATGTAGGATCTCTATCCTTAATGTGCTGTACATTGAGATTTAATGCTATAACGAGTACTCAAACAATATATTTCACTTTGTGTTTCTATGGGGGTGCAAACTGTTGAAATCCTTACTTAATGCATACTAAACGGATCCTCTGTAAAAAAAAAAAAAAAAAAAAAGAAATTATCAATTCCCAACTTGACTCTCACTGGGATTAAACATGACAATAGGTCTGCTCTGATTTCATCATCATTTTAAAAAATCATCTATTATTTTTCACTTTATGTTTCTGTGTGGGAGCAAACTGTTGAAATCCATACTTAAAATGTATACTAAGCTGATCTTCTGTATATTAAGATAATCGAAAATGAATCTTGATGTGAATGGAAGGGGAGAGGGAGTGGGAAAGGGGAGGGTTGTGGGTGGGAGGGACGGTATGGGGGGGAAGCCATTGTAATCCATAAGTCGTACTTTGGAAATTTATATGCATTAAATAAAAGTTTAAAAAAAAAAAAAAAAAAGAAGAGAGAAACCTTGGCATCACAGCTGCTGCTATATCACTATTCCCCTTGGAACAGAATCAACTTCAAAAAGAGTTTTTTTTTTTTTTTCCACCAGCCTTGAATCACTTTAGCATATTATTGTATATCAAATTATCTATGGCATATGTATTCTAGATGAGGGTGCCTCAAAAGTCAGTGGAAAATGGAATTGAAAGATAACTCCATTTTATTTTGATCAAAAAACTTTGGAATAATACTTGCAAGTTTTTATCACACTATGCACTTCCCATGAATGTTTTAAAGGCCATTTATATATATAAATATGTTAGCATAAATATATAAAATATAATGTCATCATACTATATTAAATATTTTGTATACAGAATAGAATATACTATTAAAGTTGTACTTTAAAAAAAAAAGAAATATTGAACAAAAAGAAAAAAATGAAGAAACTTTCCATGTACATTAAAGGGACAGACAACATTTTGGTGTTATACTCCCCTCCCGTTTAATTGCAAAGATTGCTTGAATCCTAAATATTGAATTCCACTACAGCCTATGTGTGTCTTTCTGTTTATGTTAGTATAGAGTAAAATGCCTCTTAAATTTGAAACATCTCAAAAAACATTGGCAGTCAAGTTTTCAATAAAGAGGGATCACATATTGTCAGTATTCATGGGGCTTTGATTCCTGAGCCCCTGCAGATACCAAAATTCATGGTGCCCTAAGACATTTCTATAAAACAATGCAGTATTTGCATATAACCTGGATATATCTTCCCATTACTTTAAATCATTTATAGATTTACAATAGCTAACAAGGTAAATATTATGTAAATAGTTGTTATAACTACATTATTTAAGGAATAATAAAAAGGAAAAATAAAAGTCTATACATTTTCAGTACAGATGCATTTTTTCTTAATATTTTCTATCTGTAGCTGGTTGAACTCATGTGTATATCACAGATATGGAGGGCCATATATGCATTAAAAGACAAATTAATAATCTTGCTTATTTGAAGATAGATCATTGAGGCTATCAGGGCATAGTTCACTTTCACTAGTTAGAAAAGTAAACCTCATTAAGAAATATGATATATTATTGCAGAAATTGCTTTAAAAGTAAGGAAAGGAATCTTTTATTAAGGTGTCACACAGACTACCAAATAAGCTGATTGATGGAGAAAAGAGTATCTGTCTGAAGTTTAAAAGGAAACTTAAGCATGATATCATGGTTTGCCCCTCTATTACAGCAAAATATGTTTTATTACCCAAAGTAATAGAAACAAGGACCTTGTTTCCATGTGAAACCTCCGTGGAATTACTTTGCAAATTCACTCAGCTCCATTAACAGCATCAAAAACAGAATGTTTGAAAATACATTCTATGAGCTTCTTGGAGTTGACTTTCTATATTATACATAACGTGTACTTGCTTTAGAAGTATTATGTGTATGACGAATGGGAGGAGAGTGTAACAGTAGCTTTTTTTTTAACTTTTATTTAGTAAATATAAATTTCCAAAGTACAGTTTATGGATTACAATGGCTTCTCCCCCCCACCATAACTTCCCACCCACTCTCACCCCTCCCATCTCCCGCTCCCTCTCCCATTCCATTCACATCAAGATTCATTTTCAATTATCTTTATACACAGAAGATCAATTTAGTATATATTAAGTAAAGATTTCATCAGTTTGCACCCACACAGAAACACAAAGTGTAAAATACTGTTTCAGGACTAGTTATAGCATTACTTCACATTGGACAACACATTAAGGACATATCCCACATGAGAAGTAAGTACACAGTGACTCCTGTTGTTGACTTAACAATTTGACACTCTTGTTTATGGCATCAATAATCACCCTAGGCTCTAGTCAATGAGTTTCCAAAGCTATGGAAGCCTTTTGAGTTCACCAACTTCGATCTTATTCCAACAGGGTCATAATCAAAGTGGAAGTTGTCTCTACCCTTCAGAGAATGGTACCTCCTTCTTTGATGGCCCCATTCTTTCCACTGTGAATTCACTCACAGAGATCTTTCATTTAGGATTTTTTTTTCCAGCATGTCTTGGCTTTCCATGCCTAAAATACTCTCATGGGCTCTTCAGCCAGATCCGAATGCCTTAAGGGCTGATTCTGAGGCCAGAGTGCTATTTAGGACATCTGCCATTCTGAGTCTTCTGTGTATCCCAGTTCCCATGTTGGATCGTTCTCTCGTTAGCATTAGCAGACACTAGTCTTGTTTATGTGATCCCTTTGACTCTTAGACCTATCAGTGTGATCAATTGTGAACAGAAATTGATCACTTGGACTAGTGAGATGGCATTGGTACATGCCACCTTGATGGGATTGTATTGGAATCCCCTGGCATGTTTCTAACTCCACCATTTGGGGCAAGTCCAATTGAATATGTTCCAAATTGTACATCTCCTCCCTCTCTTATTCCCACGCTTATATTTAACAGGGATCACTTTTCAGTTAAAATTTGAAAACCTAAGAATAATTGTGTGTTAATTACAGAGTTCAACCAATGGTACTAGAAAAACATACTATTTTGTTACATTGTACATCAACAGTCAGGACAAGGGCTGATCAAGTCACTGTTTCTCATAGTGTCCATTTCACTTCAACTAGTTTCCCCTTTGGTGCTCAGTTAGTTGTTGCCGATCAGGGAGAACATATGATATGTGTCCCTTTGGGACTGCCTTAATTCACTTAGCATAATGTTTTCCATATTACCCCATCTTGTTGCAAATGACCGGATTTCATTGTTTTTGACTGCTGTATAGTATTCTATAGAGTACATGTTCCCTAATTTCTTTATCCAGTCTACTGTTGATGGGCATTTGGGTTGGTTCCAGGTCTTAGCTATTGTGAATTGAGCTGCAATAAACATTAATGTGCAGACAGCTTGTTTGTTTGCCAATTTCATTTCCTTTGGGTAAATTCCAAGGAGTGGGATGGCTGGGTTGAATGGTAGGGTTACCTTCAGGTTTCTGAGGAATCTCCAGACTGACTTCCATAGTGGCTTGACCAGTTTGCATTCCCACCAACAGTGGGTTAGTGTCCCTTTTTCCCCACATCCTCGCCAGCATCTGTTGTTGGTAGATTTCTGAATGTGAGCCATTCCAACCTGGGTGAGGTGAAACCTCATTGTGGTTTTGATTTGCATTTTCATGATTGCTAGTGATTTGAACATTTTTTCATGTGCCTGTTGGCCATTTGGATTTCCTCTTTTGAAAAATGTCTTTTGAGGTCCTTGGCCCATCTCTTCAGTGGGTTGTTGGTTTTGATGTTGTGGAGTTTCCTGATTTCTTTGTAGATACTGTTTATCAACCCTTTATCTGTTGCATAGTTTGCAAATATTTTTTCCCATTCTGTCGGTTGTCTCTTCACTTTCCTGACTGTTTCTTTTGCAGTACAAAAAATTCTCAATTTGATGCAATCCCAAATGTTAATTTTAGCTTTGACTGCCTGTGCTTCCAGGGTCTTTTCCAAGAAGTCTTTGCCAGTACCTATATCTTGAAGGGTTTCTCCAATGTTCTTTGATAATTTGATGGTGTCGGGTCGTAGATTTAAGTCCTTAATCCATGTTAAGTGGATTTTTGTGTAAGGTGATGGGTAGGGGTCTTGCTTCATGATTCTGCACGTGGAAATCCAATTTTCCAAGCACCATTTATTGAATAGACTGTCCTTACTCCAGGGATTGGTTTTGGATCCTTGATCAAATATAAGTTGACTGTAGATGTTTGGATTGATTTCTGGTGTTTCAATTCTGTTCCATTGGTCTATCCATCTGTTTCTATACCAGTACCATGCTCTTTTCATTACAACTTCCCTGTAGTATGTCCTGAAATCTGGTATTGTGATGCCTCCAGCTTTGTTTTTGTTGTACAAAATTGCTTTAGCTATTTGAGATCTCCTGCATCTCCATATGAATTTCAGCATCATTTTTTCCAGATCTGAGAAGAATGTCTTTGGTATCTTGATTGGTATTGCATTGAATCTATAAATTGCTTTTGGGAGAATGGACATTTTGATGATGTTGATTCTTCCAATCCATGAGCATGGAAGATTTTTCCATTTTTTGGTATCCTCTTCTATTTCTTTCTTTAAGGTTTTGTAATTTTCATCGTAGAGATCTTCAACATCCTTGGTTAAGTTTATCCCAAGGTATTTTATTATTTTTGTAGCTATTGTGAATGGGATTGACCTTAGAAGTTCTTCCTCAGCTGTGGCATTGCCTGTGTATACAAAGGCTGTTGATTTTTGTGCGTTGCCAAACTCTTCTATGAGTTCCAATAGTCTCTTGGTGGAGTTCCTTGAATCCCCTAAATAAAGAATCATGTCATCTGCAAAGAGGGATTGTTTGTATCCCTTTATTTTCTTTTTCTTGCCCAATAGCTCTGGCTAGAACTTCCAGAACTATATTGAATAGCAGTGGTGAGAAGTGTGCATCCCTGTCTGCTACCAGATCTCAGTGGAAATGCTTTCAACTTTTCCCCATTCAGTAGGATGTTGGACATGGGATTTTCATAAATTGCTTTGATTGTATTGAGGAATGTTCCTTCCATACCCAGTTTGCTTAGAGTTTTCATCATGAAAGTGTGTTGTATTTTATCAAACGCTTTCTCAGCGTCTATTGAGATAATCATATGGTTTCTTTGAAATCCATATCTTGCATTTCTTCCATCTCATCATCTTCATAATCTTGGCTTGGGGTGTCTTGTTCATTTGGGGGTGCCATAAAGTCTTCTTTGTCTTGTTTCCTCGGTTTCTGTGTTTGTTCCTTGGCATTGTGGAGATATTTGGATTCTTCTTCCCTCACTGTGGTGTTTTTTTCTTGTTATACTATGACTGTATTAAGTGGACTGTCTGCTTTTGATGGAGCCTTAGAGGCTTGAGATGGGTGTGGCCTGAGAGCTCTGTTTGGTTCCTCAGGGTTAAGGGTGTGCCAAAGGTGACACTCCCAGGTTAGGCGTGGTAAATCTCTTTCTTTCTTTTTTTTTTTTTTTTTTTGATTCAAAATGGAAATAGTTCCACACAGCTGAGCAGAATTGGAGGTAGTTAGCAGGCAAATGATATACCCACAGGAGCCAGAGATCAGAAGCTCTTTCCCAAGGACCACACAGGGAATCTGTTCTGCCCTCAGTGTGGGCTCAAATTCTCCTGCAGTCTCCCACTGGGTTGCCAAGGTTACCGAATTGTAGCATCTCTGGAGAGTACTCACGTGAATTCCATGAGTTCTCTCCCCCACTGTCTCTTTTTTCACAGTCTCAGTTCATTAGCACCACACATTCACTAGGTCCTAATCTCCTGTTATTTCACCCCCCCACACCAGAGTCAGGTTTTTCTGCTTGGGTGAGGGTGGGTGCAGCCCTGAGGTCGCGCTGCTTATGACGTATGTCCAAAATGGCACCTGCTCTTCGTCTTGCTCGCCTTTGAGAGGTGAGCAGAGAGAGAGAGAGAAACTCGTGTCTGTATAGGTCACTTTTTTTTTTTTTCTCCTCTCTCTTCTAGTTAGCGTGGTGAACTTTTCCCCACAGGGTTTCAAGCCTCGTTCCCTCTATCTTCTCTTTCTGTTTTCCCACCGGTGTCTCAGGCTATTGAGGTTCTGCTCACCTCTCATTCCAGCGCTGATGTGTTGATTCTGCTGCTGGTGTCCCGAGCCGTGGTCTCCCATGCCCTCCACGCAGGTCCACCATGAATCACTAGTTCTGGAAGAGTTTCCTCTGCTGTTTCTTCCCCTACTCTTCCTTGAACCTGCAGTATCTCCACTTTTATTAAACTGTCTCTTCCCAGACTATCAGTGTGCTCCCTTCCTATTCCGCCATCATCGATACTACAGCAACAGTATTTTAAAAGAAAGTTGAAAATTGATATCTATTTGCTCTCCCCTGTGGTTAGCCTAATGCTGAGACTACAGACTCTGAGACACAGGATTTGCTCAAAGGCACTCTGTCTGCCCAGGATTCCTTCCCTACTTATTGTAGTAGACACCAGTGCTGTGACCACAGGCACACCAGCTGACACGTGTGCCAGCCATAATAATGAACCCCAGCCATGGATGATGAATCTTCTGTCCAGCATAGGGAGTGAAGCCCTGGTGACCTGTGTACTCATGACAATTTTTGACTTATTTGTGTGTAGGTTCAGATGAGCCTACATTACCAGAGGTCTGTTTGAATATTCAATTAAATTTGGCCCACTGTGGTAGAGACCTTTGTCTTTTAATAAACTTGCTTCTAACTAACATGATTAAAGTTGTGGTAAATACTTACCCAAGGTCAGAACAAGAAAAGGGGAGAAATCAGTTCTGGGAATGAAATGCGGTTGCTATCCACTTGCCTGTGTAGTTCTTGTCTGCTTGGGTTTTTATCTGCTAGCACTGAGCAATGATGTTAACCTTTGTTAGATAATGTATAGCTCAGTAGGTGTGGAAAAGAAACATCAATGAATTGTGCACATGTTCAGTTTGCATCAATTTCCATGGCTGCCATGTAACGTTAGGCTATCCAATCAAATATGCTCAAGTAACCATATAAAGAAGACAAAGAGGTGAAAATCATGTATAAGGAAATACCCCTCTTTGTTAGATGCTCTTTCTGGCTTTTGGATAAAAATTCCTCCTGGGAGCCAGTACTGTGGCATAGCAGGTAAATCTCCTGCCTGTAGTGTCGGCATCCCATATGAGTTCTTTTTTGAGATCCAGCTGTTCTACTTCCGATCCAGCTCTCTGCTACGGCCTAGGAAAGCAATACAAGATAACCCAAGTCCTTGGGCTCTGCACCCGCATGGGAGACCCAGGAGAAGCTCCTGGTTCCTGGCTTTGGATCAGTGAAGCTCCTGCCATTTTGGTCAGTTGAGAGGTGGATGAAAGACGCCGCCTTTTCCTCTCCTCCTCTCTCTGTGTAACTCTGACTTTCAAATAAATAAATAAGTCTTTAAAAAATCTTCCTCCTGGTCCTTTCACTGGCATAAGTAATATAAGAATAATTCCTGTTTTTAAAAATAAGGCACTCTATTTGAATGGAAAATGAAGAAATATTAACTTCTTTTTCCTTCTTTTGCTAATCACATAAAAATATTATGATCATAACAAGCAAAATCTCTGTAATGCTCATATTGTCTATAATCAAGTTTGAAAAATAAATATATATGTATATATATATATATATTATGTTGCTATTTCTAACAGGATTTGGCTCCCCAATTGCTACAGATGTTTAAATTCCAAAGTTTTACGTTATACTTTATAGATTCAGGATGGATGTTGGATCCAATTATGGCATCTTGTAGGTGAACCTACTGGGAGTTACTCAGGTCATTAGGGGAGTGTCCTTAGAAGGTGACACTTGTGATAGGATTGGATTTATAGACTGAGTTCAGCCTAGACCTTGCTTAGTGGTTCATCATGTGATCATTCCTCTGCACACTCCTCCATTGTCAGCCTCCAGTCTCATAAGATGCTATAAAAATGGAGCCACCCAATCTTGGACACTGAATATCCAAAATCATGAGACACAATAAACATTTTTCCATCCTAACTTGCTTCTTGCAAGTATTTTCATCTTAGTAATGAAAAGTTAACTAATGCATTTGCCATGTACCATTCATGTCTTCATTATAGAATGCTTTACTGACATTGTGCAGAAAGGGAAGTCTTTGTTGCTGCCATTAATATAATGAGACAGTTGGACTGCTGTGCTGTAAGAATGGAAATTGGCACAAACCTAATTCTAGGTGCTTATCCAAGTACCAGCACCAACATGTTTCATTATATGGGAGAAACTCTTTTGCCTCTCTAGGTTTTTATTTCTTCCTTTGTAATCCAGTCTTCACAGTGCAACGAAGTACCAGGAAATATCCTGCTCCCAAGAGTTTATTATTTTGTGATTTGTAATGAGAAAAGGAGCCAGCTATGAAATCGTAATTGTCTCTATTTTGTGGTCACCCATTCCACACTGCCCAAGACCTTGGCATACTTCCTAAAAGTATTTGATTCACAGAGTACTTCTACTTTTAACATACTCACATGTAGACTAAGTAAATAACAGTAGATGAGACCAACTAATTATGTGTACATTTTTATCTTCAATATAAATTCTTGCTTTCAGAAATTTAATTTCACAGATTCACTTACTTTTACATCAATTTCACTTAGACCATTTACAAGTATCTCCAATTCAATATGCTCAAAACATTATTTCTGGTGTCTCCCTTACAAATCCTTCCTTCTTTGATATTTTCATTTTACCATTTGGATATCCATTTTCCCATTTGTGAAAGGAGTAAACTAGAAGGCTTCCTTTACCTTTCTTGTTCTCATTCCACAAATTTGACATAAGTACTATTATTTCTGTTTCCAAAATGTAGGTTTACTGGATCTGTTTATATATATATATATATACACACACACACACACACACACACACACACACATATATATATATATATATCCTCTGCCACTACCTAAAATTTACCAAGTGGTTTCAATTTTCACCTGGGTTATCCAAAGAGCCTACAAAGCTGGCACTAGATCTCTACTACGTAGAAGTTATTCTCTACTTACCAACCAGAGTGATCTTTCAGTTTGGAAAGTGCTTTCCTATTTAAATCCCTCAATATTCTTTTGCATTTAACCTAATATGAAATATGCTTTAAAAACAAAAATGGAATAGAGGTTCATCCATCATTGCAGTAACTGGTATCTGTGAGCCTCTCCACCTCATCTGACTCTGGGGTCTTCTACTACTTCTCAGAATATATCAGCCAAATTAGTTTTTTTTTTCCATTATTTCCTGCCTCAGTGTCCTTCTGCATGCTATTTTCCATCCCAGAGATCCCTCCTCCTTTCATTTGTTTCTTTAAAAATATTTATGGGCTGCTGTTGTAGAGCCAGAATCTCATATGAGCAACTGTTCAAGTTCTGGCTGCTCCTCTTCTGATCCACCTTTCTGCTATGGCCTGGGAAACCAGTAGAAGATGGCCCCAGTGCTTGGGTCCTTGCACCCCCATGAGAGACCCAAAAGAGGCTCCTGGCTTTGGATCGGCTCAGCTCTGGGCATTGCAGCTATTTGGGGAGTGAACGAGCAGATGGAAGACTTCTCTCTGTCTCTGTTTTTAATGCTACCTTTCAAAAAAATGAATAATTCATATTTTAATCATACATATTTATGGAGTATAGAGTGATGATTCAATACACGTATGTGATATGCAATGCTCAAGTCAAGGTAATTAGCTTTGCTTTCTCCTTAAATGTGTTGGGAAGCTTCACGCTCTTCTTCCTAGTTCCTTATAAAACATGAAATAAATTTTTGTGGACTATAGTCACTCAATTATGCTGTAGAACACAAGAACTTATTCCTCTAAGTACATTTTGGTATCCATTCTCCACCCTCTTTTCATCCAGCCAGGCCCCATCCTTCCTAACCCCTACTCGCTACTTCTGTGAAATCATTTTTGTAGCTCCCACATTTGAGTGAGAATGTGTGGTATTTAAAAAAAATCTTGGCATTTTAGGTTCACTACTTTTGCTTTATTAAAGTATAATTAAGATATAGTAAACTATGCCAGTGACGCGGCTCACTAGGCTAATCCTCTGCCGGCGGGGTCAGCACACCGGGTTCTAGTCCCG
Source organism: Oryctolagus cuniculus (assembly GCF_051225735.1). NCBI lineage: Eukaryota > Metazoa > Chordata > Mammalia > Lagomorpha > Leporidae > Oryctolagus > Oryctolagus cuniculus. The sequence goes on from NC_142870.1 coordinate 66,147,485, forward strand.
ATCGGGGCGCCAGATTCTGTCCTGGTTGCTCCTCTTCCAGACCAGCTCTCTGCTGTGGCCCGGGAGTGAAGTGGAGGATGGCCCAGGTCCTTGGGCCCTGCACCCGTATGGGAGACCAGGAGAAGCACCTGGCTCCTGGCTTCAGATCAGCGCAGTGAGCTGGCCACAGCGCACTAGATGCAGCGACCTTGGGGGTGAACCAACAGAAAAAGGAAGACCTTTCTCTCTGTCTCTCTCTCTCACTGTCCACTCTGTCAAAAAAAAAAAAATAGTAAACTACACACCACTGAGGTGAACACCGTGAACAGTTTTAACCTACAAAACCACTCACCAGTTAATGTAAGGAATATATCCATTGCTTGCAGTGATCTGCCCATACCTCTCTGTGATCTCTCCCTTCTCTTCTCCAGGTCCTAATCCTCCCCGGCTTCTGGAAACCATGATTTCACTGTCTACAATTGCAGATTAATTTGTATTTTTATAAATGTTATATACAGAGTCTTTTAGAATGGGCATCTTTCACTTTTTCTATGGTGAGAAGGGGCTTCTGGCATCTTATCTCCAGCATAATTATAGCCACGCTTCTGATATCAAGCTATCATTCATATTTATTGCAGAATATAATATCAATGTGTAGATATACCTAAATTTGTTTATCTATTTACATACTAAAAAACACTTGAGCCTTTTCTAGTCTGAGGCTCTTAAAAGTTAAGTTTCTATTAACCTGTTGAAGTGAAATGGACACTGTGAGAAAAGGGGACTTGATCAGCCCTTGCCCTGACTGTTGATGAACAAATTAATACTTTATCCCTCCTAGTATTTTTTTTCTACTTAATACTATTGGTTGATCTGTAATTAATACACAGTTATTCTTAAGTGTTGAAACTTCACTGAAAAATGATCCCTGTTAAATATAAGAGTGGGAATAAGAGAGGGAAGAGATGTACAATTTGGGACATGCTCAACCTGACTTGCCCCAGATGGAAGAGTTAGAAACATACCAAGGGATTCCAATTCAATCCCATCAAGGTGGCATGTACCAATGCCATCTCACTAGCCCAAGTGATCAATTTCTGTTCACAATTGATCATAATGATAGGACTAAGAACCAAAGGGATCACATAAACAAGACTAGTGTCTGAAAATGCTAACCAATAGAATAAAAAAGAGAGAGAACAATCCAACATGGGATGCAGGATACACAGTAGACTCATAGAATGGCAGATGTCCTAAATAGCACTCTGGCCTCAGAATCAGCCCTTAAGTCATTCAGATCTGTCTGAAAAGCCCATGAGAGTGTTTCAGGCATGGAAAGCCAAGACACTCTGGAAAAAAAATGACCTAAATTATCTCCATGAGTGAGATCCCAGTGGAAAGAACAGGTCTTTAAAGAAGGAGGTACCTTTCTCTGAAGGGAAAAGAGAACTTCCACTCTGACTACGACCCTGTCGGAATAAGATCTAAGTTGGTGAACTCAAAAGGCTTCCATAGTCTTGGCAACTCATGACAAGAGCCTAGGGTGATTACTGATGTCATAAACAAGAGTGTCAAATTGTTAAGTCAACAACAGGAGTCACTGTACATTTACTCCTCATGTAGGATCTCTGTCCTAAATGTGCTGTACATTGAGATTTAATGCTATAACTAGTACTCAAACAGTATTGTTCACTTTGTGTTTCTATGTGGGTGCAAACTGTTGAAATCTTTACTTAATATATGCTAAACTGATCTTCTGTATATAAAGAGAATTGAAAATGAATATTGATGTGAATGGAAGGGAAGAGGGAGTGGGAGAGGGGAGCGTTGTGGGTGGGAGGGAAGTTATGGGGGGGGGAGCCATTGTAATCCATAAGCTGTACTTTGGAAATTCATATTCATTAAATAAAAGTTAAAAAAAGTTAAGTTTCTATTAACATTTATTTATGTCTTTTTTTTAAAGATATAGTGTATTTATTTGAAAGTTAAAGTGATGGATAAAGAGGGAGAGACAGAGAGAGAGAGACAGAGAGAGAGATAGACAGCTCTTCCATCTGTTGGTTCATTCGACAGCACAACAGCAAGGGCTGAGCCAAGAACTCCAAGGCCCCATAAAGGTGTCAGGAGCCCAAGCACTTGTGCCATCTTCAGCTGCTTTTCCAAGTACATTAACAGGAAGTCAGATAGGAAGTGAAGCAGCAGGACTCTAACAAGCTCTTGAACATGGGATGCCAGTTGCTTAACAGGCTGAGTTTCAATGTTGACCCTCCATTTATAAGTTTTTGTGGAATTTTTTTATTTCTCGTGAAGATATATGGAGAGTAAACTAGCTAGTTTCTATGGTATGTGTATGTTCAATGTCTCAAGAGCAAAATGGTGCCATATTATCTCTCTACCACAATGTCAGGAATGCCAGTTCCTCCATATCTTTGCCTAAACTTGACAGTGCCACTTTTTTTTTTTTTTTTTTTTTTTTTAGACAGGCAGAGCGGACAGTGAGAGAGAGAGACAGAGAGAAAGGTCTTCCTTTTGCCTTTGGTTCCCCCTTTTCAATGGCCGCCCACAGCCGGCGTGCAGTGGCCGGTGCACCATGCTGATCCGATGGCAGGAGCCAGGTACTTCTCCTGGTCTCCCATGGGGTGCAGGGCCCAAGCACTTGGGCCATCCTCCACTGCACTCCCTGGCCACAGCAGAGAGCTGGCCTGGAAGAGGGGCAACCGGGACAGAATCCGGTGCCCCGACCTGGACTAGAACCCGGTGTGCCGGCGCCGCAAGGCGGAGGATTAGCCTAGTGAGCCATGGCGCCGGCCTACAGTGCCACTTTTAATTTTAAAATGAATGTGCAGTAACATCTTCTTGTGGTTTCAATTTGTCCTTTCCTAAAGACTAATGATATTTATCGTATTTTATGTCCTCATTTACTATTTGCAAATATATTTTCTATGTTTTAAAAATAATTATTTTATTTATTTGAAACACAGATTTACAGAGAGTGGTAGAGCCAGAGAGAGCGAGAGAGAGAGAAAGAGAGAGAGGTCTTCCATTCCACTGGTTCACTCCCCAAATGACTGCAATGGCCAGAACTAAGCTGATCTGAAGCTAAGATTCAGGAGCTTCTTCTCTGTCTCCCAAGTAGGTTCAGGGCCCAAGAACTTGGGCCATTTTCTACTGCTTTCCCAGGCTAGAGCAGAGAGCTGCATTCCACTTGAACCTGGCGCCAATATAGGATGCTGGCAGTGCAGGCTGTTGCTTTACCCCACTATGACACAGCACTGGCCCCTGTAAATATATTTTTTAAAATGATTGTTTAAATATCTTTCTCATTTTTAAATTGGATTGATTGTCTAAGAGTGCTTTATATATTTTAAATATTCTGCATTTAAGTCCTTTTTCAAATATGTTTTACAAAAATCTCTTAATCTGTAGTTTTCTGTTTCATTTTTAAAATAAAAATCCTCTTTCAAATAAGAAAGATTTTAGCTTTATGAAATATACTATAATTTTTTCTTTTGAGTTTGGAACTTTTGTTACATATTTTAAAAAATACTAGCCAAACTCAAAGTTGCTAAACTTTTCTTAAATGTTTGCTTCTGACTATTTTATAATTGCACAATGATATCTAAAATCCATTTTGAACTATATTTGTAGTTGGTATGAGATCAGGATTATGCTCATATTTTGCTTTCATAAGATTTTGTTACTGTTTTTATAATAAACCAGTTTCAAAGCAATTTCCCACCTCATATCTTAGTATCTATATATTTAAAAAAAAATGACATACATATGGTTCTTCTCTGACTTGTTTTATTTGTCTATTTGCAATGCCACATAGTAAAGTTTTCCTGTGTAGATACCTGACAAATATTTCTGTAATAAAATGATTAAGTCCAGTATCATAAGCAACCAAGTTAACTGTTATCATGTACCTTCTGGTAGATCATACAGAGAATATCAATGTAACCTTGGTAGTATTTCTGCCAAAAATGTAGAAACTGAATATAATTATGAAGAAACATACAAAGAGTGGGGCTGGCATTGTGACACAGCACGTTAAGCATCACCTGCCATGCCTGCATTCCATATGAATGCTGGTTCAAGTCCTGGCTATTCTGCTTCTGATCCAGGTCCCTAGGACAGCAAGGAAAGATGCTTGGGCCACTACCACCCACATAGGAGACCCCAGTGGAGTTCCGCATTCCTGGCTGCAGCCTGGCCCCATCCCTGCCTGTTGCAGCAATTTGGGGGAGTGAACCAGCAGTTGGAAGTTCTCTCTCTCTCTCTCTACGTGTGTGAGTGTGTCTGTCTGTCTCCTCCTATCTCTCTGCAGCTCTACCTTTCAAATAAATAAGTAAATAATTCTTTAAAAAGAGAAATATACAGAGTCCAGACTTGGAGTGGCATTCTACAGGATAACTGGCTTAAAAAAAAAAAAAGATTTATTTTTTATTTGAAAGAGTTACAGAGAGAGACAGAGGTCTTCCATCTACTGTTTCACTCCTCAAATGGCCGCAATGGCTGGAGTTGGGCCGATCAAAAACCGGGAGCCAGGAGCTTCTTCCGGGTCTCCCACTTGTGTGCAGGAGCCCATCTTCTACTGCTTTGCCAGGTGCATTAGCAGGGGGCTGGATAGGAAGTGGAGCAGCTGCAATTCAAACAGACACCCATACAGGATGTTGGTGCTGCAGGTCAACCCATTTGACCACAGTGCCAGCCTCAACCAGCCTTTAAAATATTAAAGCTGTGCAAGAGAACTTACTGACCAGTGAGCAGTTCTTTTTCACAGGATTAAAGGCTGGGAAGAACTGAGTGAACTGTGTTAACCTTGATGGTAACACGAAGCAGAATGTATTTTTTAATTAATAATATATGAAGACAATTGATAAAATGTTAACAGAATCTGTATATTAGATAATAGTAGTCAATCAATATTAATTTTATAATTTCATAATTGTACTATGGTTGTTAATTCATTGGCCTTGTTCTTAGAACATATACACACAGATGCACAGAGGAACAGCTAGTAAGTATGATTAAACATTAGCAACTAGGAGATCTTTGTAAAGTAAATCAGAGTTCTTCATAGCAGTTTTTGAAACTTTTCTACAGATATCAAATTATTTCAATATATAATGTATTAGAAAAATAACATAATACCAGGGGATAATTAACTGCAAAAAGTTAGGTTTAAAACTACGTGTATATATATGTATATACATATATACATATACATATATATACATATATATGTATATATATATATTTGTAGCTTTTCTTCTATATATATTGCCATATTATTAAAATACTACAGTATTACTGTTTTTATTCATCTGAAAAATATTAAACGTTTTATAAATAATTGTAGTTTAGGTTCAAATATTCATCTCTTAGAAATTAACATGCATTATTTTCTTCACATTTCCTTTTATACTTAACATGTACTTGAGTTCCATTGAAGACTGTTTTAACTCTTTAAAAACTTGTTTGTCTGACTATAGTTTTGGGCAATGCAGCTTACAATTCCTTACCATTATAATTCTTTGACAGCAAAAATCGCTAAATAATAAGGGACTATCAATGAAATGTACCTGAGTTCAAATTTATTAAATAACTATATGATTCAAGACAAATTATCCCAATTTTCATTATTCCTCAAATGAGGAAAATACTATTAAATATTTCATAAAGTTGATTGTTGGCTGAATTATACTTTACCACAGATTTATATGCTGAAATGGTAACCTGAAATACCCAGACTGTGATCATATTTGAAGATAAGGTTTGTACAGAGGTGATTCAATTATAATGAGATCAACATAGTCCAATACAACTGGAGTCCTTCTAGGAATCTACACTTGGACATCGAGGAAACACAATGTGAAGTGACACAGTGAGAAGACAGCCACTCGCAAGTCAAGAACAGAGCTCTGAAGCAGATCATTGTCTTCTGCTTGCTTACCAAAATCAAACTTACGGACACTTTAATCTCAGACTTCCAGCCTCTAGAACCCGGAAGCAAATCAATTTCTGTTGTGTAAGCTATCCAATCTGTGATGTTTTATTATGACCATCCTAGAAAACTAATAAGGGTTATATGGATTTTAAATGAGGCTACATAGGCAAGTCTAAGTAAGTGACTTGTACAAAATGAATTCATCAAATGCTATTTGTCATTATTCTTTTAAAACAGAAGTTTTCCTAATTGGCTACTGAATTTCATTCTTTATGATAATCCCAAAATAAACCGTAACTGGAAAATTTTATTAATTCTTACATCAAAAACTATGATCTAAAAATCTTCCTTAAAATAATTATAATTATATATTAAAATGAGTTTATTTAGAGTTATCTTACTCTTTTCCTTTTACTTGAATGAGATGAGAGTGTTTACATGACTTTTTCCAGGTTAAATGAAAATCAAGGAAAAGCAGATTTCCACATTTCCTCTGAATAATTATTTTAAAGCATGCCACGTTGCTTACAGGTATATTTGTTTTATCTAATAAAACTATTTTGCTGAAAAAGGTTTTTAATTTTTTCTACTACTTTTATATTTTCCATATAAAATAGTACCTTAGTTGCCCAAATTACCTGTATTATAAATGAAATATTTCTATCTTTTTGTAGGAATATAATTCCCTAGAAATCTTTTTAGATTTCAGGAAACATTAGGATATTTCTTTAAGGCAGGCATAGTTCCTGCAATGGAACTTGTCTAAATCCTATTCAAAAAGCTAAGTCAAACCAGGTGGCCTTCGGAGTGGCATTAAGTTAAAGATTTGTAAGCGCCGGCACTGCGGCTCAATAGGTTAATCTTCCACCTAGCGGCGCTGGCACACCGGGTTCTAGTCCAGGTCGGGGTGCCGGACTCTGTCCTGGTTGCCCCTCTTCCAGGCCAGCTCTCTGCTGTGGCCCGGGAGTGCAGTGGAGGATGGCCCGAGTACTTGGGCTCTGCACCCCATGGGAGACCAGGAAAAGCACCTGGCTCCTGCCATTGGATCAGCGCGGTGCGCCGGCCGCAGCGTGCCAGCTGTGGCGGCCATTGGAGGGTGAACCAAAGGCAAAAGGAAGACCTTTCTCTCTGTCTCTCTCTCTTACTGTCCACTCTGCCTGTAAAAAAAAAAAAAAAAAAAAAAAAAAAAAAAAAAAAGATTTGTAAGCCCAGGTAAACTCTGATATCATGAACCTGGAGTGGGAAAAACATTTCAAAATTGATAGAGAGGCAACCAAGGTCATATCAGAGGAGAAAATTCTGAGCACCATATCTAAAGCCAAGATCACAACACAAACAACTGGTCTGCAACTTGGGTCAAGTGAATACAGATTAGAAAATTTTATGGAAAAATGAATAGAAAACTGAGAAAATAGACAAATATTAAGAAGATATACTGGTAAGGATGAAAAGAAACAGCAATATATATATATATATATATAGTGACTTCGTTGTATGTCAGGTGAAAAATATAGTGTATTTTAAATATTTTTATTGTTTTTATATGACACTCCTGGTCACAAAGGATCAAGTATCTTATCAACAAAATTATAATTTGTCAAGAAAGGATTTCATTTTATTTCTCTTTGAATCCCCAATTCTATACACAGATGACATTTGAGAAAGCTAGAGAAGGGAGTTGAAAATGATGATGTGATTATCTGGAATTAAATGTACTTCCATGAGATATTTTAAGCAATCACTGTGGGGAGCCATTGCACCACGCCCTAAAGATGGCACCGGCTCCTCTCTCCCGGAAGGACTGGCGAGAAACAAACAACTCCTAATAAGGAGATGGCTGAGCTCCCTTCTGGCTTCCGCATTGCTGTACCTATCAATCCTTGCCACTTGGCTGCTTTTGATTGGTGTGCTGATGGCTATAAGAGGGATGGGAGAGGGAAGGAGGCAGAAGAAGCTTGTTCAAGGTTCCTGAATAAACTGCGTGAAGAAGAGTTCGGGTTGTGTCTTCCTTGCTGGTCAAGGGACGCGACAAATCACAATGTTTTCAAGGGACAATGTTAGAACAAGATTCTTTATAATGACAATTCTCCAGTGATACTTTGTATACTTATCTTTGAACTTGAGGTAAGTCCATTAGCATGAAAGAAACCAAAATATTTGATATGAGAAAAGATCTTTTTTCTTCCAATCATTTTTTTTAGTAAAATTTTGACAGTGGCTAAAATTCAAACCGTTAATACTAGAAGGATTTCTTGGAAATATCTGACCCAAAGAATTCAATTACAAGCAAGAGATAAGCAGCTGGGGGAATCGGAGTCACATAGTACACATGGATATCTCTACAGTAGGAGCTAAAAGAGAAGACAGGTTTTACAACTCTCTCAATTCTACACATACTGATACTTTTGAGTTTCAATCCATGATTTCTTGTTAGAAATGATCAAATTAGATAGCACAAGCGTGATCATTTAAAGAAGAAAGTGTGTGAGCTCATTTTTTTTAATTTATTTGACAGATAGAGTTAGACAGTGAGAGAGAGAGAGAGAGAGAGAGACAGAGAGAAAAGTCTTCCTTCCGTTGGTTCACTCCCCAAATGCCCACCACGGCCAGCCTTGTGCCGATCCGAAGCCAGGAGCTAGGCGCTTCCTCCTGGTCTCCCATGTAGGTGCAGGGCCCAAGCACTTGGGCCATCCTCCACTGCACTCCCGGGCCACAGCAGAGAGCTGGACTGGAAGAGGAGCAGCCAGGACTAGAACCTGGTGCCCATATGGGATGCTGGCGCTGCAGGTGGAGGATTAACCAAGTGAGCCACGACGCCAGCCCCAATTTATTTTGAAGTACTAGCTTCAATTATTTATTTGAGAGGCAGAGAAAGAAAGAGAGAGAGAGAGAAAGAGAGAGGAGAGAGAGAGAATGCTCCAATCTACTGGCTCACTCTTCAATATGCACACAATGGCCTGGACTGGATTAGGTTGAAACTGGGAGCCAGTTACTCAATCCAGGTCTCCACATGGGTTGTAGGAACCCAGTTATTTGAGCCATCATTTCTGCCTCCAGAAACTGCAAAAAAGGAAGGTTGAAATGAGGAGCCAGAGTTGGGTATTGAACTCACGTACTATGAAACGGGATTGGGTCCTAACTAGCATATTAACCACAAGGACAGACTCCTGTTCCAAGTTATGTTGAGAGGTTAAAATACAGAATATTTTGTGAACAATGAAACAGAATATTTTGCTTTCGTAATAATGCTCTGTTTCATGTTTTTGATATTATTCAAAAAAAAACTTAAGGTGAGATTATGTTTCAATGTCAGCTACTAAAATTATATAATTTATTTGCAACATTCACAGAAAGATATATCTAAATATTCATGGCAATTATGAAAATGTCCTTATAACTAAGTTTTGAACCAAATTTTTCTTTCAAGTTTTGCATATTTATAATATGGTTTCTTGTATATCTCAGAGGTGTATCTTAGATTCATTGTTGTTAATTATGCTCAAGATATGCAAGCAAAATTCAGTATAATGACAGATTGTTATAGCAAAGATACATTTACTAAATCAGTGTTTTATGGCTAAGGACAGAGTAATTTCAACTGAAATTATGGCTCTCCGTCACATTTTTAAACACTTGCTAGTGTTACCATGCTTTCTGAACTCTAGTAGTCTGAATAGTTTATAGGAGATATTACAGAAGAATCATTTCTTCCTGAAATGCAGAAATATTACAGATCCAAGATAGTCCTTTCCCTTCTGGAACTGTTATGCTTAAGGGATAAATATAAATGTGTTTCTTGAATGATGCACACAGGAAATTTCAAATAAAATGAGAGTTATGCAGAGAGATTGAACAGAATGTAGACCCATCATGGTTTAACTAAATGGAGCTCCGTCTCTGAAAAAAAAAATCACTTTTATGATCTGTGCAAACTTGAACAGATATTCAGCTTTCACAAAATAATGTTACCTAAGTCATTTCCAGCTAACAGGGAGTTTTCTAGTAGCTGGTATATATGCCCTAATAGCTTTTGATATCCATTTAATGACAGAAAAAAAGTACCTGTGCCCAGGCCTAATGTGAGCTGAAGGAAGTAAGATCACTCTGAAAGTGGTTTGCTGATATTTTGAAGAAAAAAATTGCTGAGTGAATAATTCTGACAAACAATACATATAGATTTTCATCAGGAGACTATGAAAGGCAAAATATCAATAGCAAAAAAAAGAATTAACTGGAAAAATATCTCATTATAACAAAACGAAGATGTAAAAATGATATAAAAATATAAAGAACCCTAAGGCAGGAGATGTAGTGCAATGGTTTCCACTATGACCCAGGGCTACCAGAAATTTTATGATGAATTATGCCTAATTCTAAATCATAATAATAGTTTGGGAGTTATTATTTTCCATTTTTGAGATGAGAAAACTAAACAAAAAAGAAAGAAATTATGTAAGGCTATGCAGCTATTGACTCAAGGTGTTGAGGTTCAAATTCAAAGAATTTGATGCCAGTGTCACCCTCCTCAACTCCAAAATATCTTAAGTTGATATCTTTAGTTTTTAATGGTTAGTTAGAACTAAATGTGGAGAACTCCTGATTCAGAGGAAAAACCTTCAAGTCAGAGAACCTCAGCTCAAATGCTGTCTCTTCACTTGCAAGTAGATTTTATTAAGCTAATGAATCAATGGCTTCTCAGTTTCTCTTTGTATTCATTAAATTCTAATCATTAAAATTTACTTTCATCCTCCCTCAGAACTGCAAATGATCACCTTTAGACTCATTCAATAAAGAATATAGATACATACGTTGAAAATGCAAAAAACATCTGTGAGCCAGCTCTCTCCTGGAGCATTGCTGATCTTGTAACTCCTGCTCAATACTTCGGTAGTGGTTGGGAGTCTATGCACCTTGCACATTCACAGCACCACTAGCATGGTCTGCTCCCAACACTTGAGAAGCTCCTGAGCTCTTGAATCCCTCCCTTGATAGATGGCTGGGTTCCTTCCTGACAGGATCTCAGTAAAAATACTGGACCACAGGAGCAATCAAGATCCCTAATACTGGTAAGATCAACTATAGTGAGCAAGGTAGGAGGGAGGGAGAGACAGAAGTTGGGGGAGAGAGAGTGAGAGGGGAAAGAAAAAAATAGAGAGACTATGCTATGGAGTACAAATGGAATTAAAACCAAAGTGGTCTACCAAACCAAACACCAAAGGTGTGTCTTCAAGAAAACTCCCAATCTGTGAAAACCATCCTCTAAAAGTTTTAAAACAACTAATTCATCAACTGCACTAAAAGTAATGTAAGAACACAAGAAATATTTTAAATAAGGCAGTATTATAACCCCAAAGAAACAAAATGTTGCTTTAGTATTAAACCATAAATAAAGGTAGATCAATGTAATGCCTGATAAACATTTAAATGAACATATGGTCACTCAAAGAGATAGAAGAGAATTCAAATAAATGGCTAAGCACAATCAGAAAAATCAATATATGATATGTATAAGAAATCCAAGCATTAAACAGAAATATTGAAAATGAAATAAACAATATTAGAAATGAAGAACTAAAAAAAATCACATTCAAGGGGCTGGCGTTGTGGTGTTGCAGATTGCTACCACTGGAAACACTGCCATCCCTTATGAGAGTGCTATTTTGAGCCCTGGCTACTTTACTTCCAATTCAGCTCCCTGTTAATATGCCTCAGAAAAAAATAGAAAATGGACCAATATTAGGCTCCTGCTACCCATGTGGGAGACCATGATGGAATTTCTGGCTGTTAACTTTGGCCTGGCTCATTCGTTACAGTTGCAGCCATTTGGGTATTGAATCAGCGGAAATATATTGCTGTCTCTGTCTCTTCCTTTCTCCCTAGCACTCTGCCTTTCAAATAAGTAAATTTAAAAGTACACCTCAAAGATTTAACAATAGACTACATGAGGTAGAAGAAAGAGTACCTGATCTTGAAGACACATCTTTTGAAATATTTCCTTGGAAAAATGAAAGAAAAAAGTTTATAAGAATAAAAATAGTGTTCAGGACTCCTGGAATACCATTGAAAAAAGCAATATTTCCTGAAGGAATCAAGAAAAAGAGTTGTTCATAAAACCTATGCAATGAAGTAATTACAGAAAATCTCTGCATTTTGGAGAAAGAAATGAACTGCCAAATACAGAAAGTACATAGGATCACAAACAGACATGATCAGAAAAGAACCTCACCACGCAACATTATAGTCAGACTTTCAAAAATACAACACAATGAGAGAATTCTAAATCTGCAAGAGAGAAGTTCTAGGCCAATTTTAAAGGATGTTCTCATTAGAATGGTAGTAAGTTTCTCAAAAGAAAACTTATAGACAATAAGAAAATGAGAGATATTGTCAAAATGCTGAAATATACAAACAAACAAACAAATAAAAAAACTACATACTCAGAATGCTTTACCCAGGAAAGGTGAATGAAAAAAGGACTTTTCAAGACAAGCAAAATATGAAGGAATTTACTGTACCCTGCCAGAATTAAAAGGGATACTTAAGGATGCCCATACAGAAACAAAGAGTGATAACCTTCATCATGATAAAATGAAATTATGAAGTCTTCTATAAAAAGAACAAGGGATATTTAAAAAAATTCCAAGATATTTAAAAAATTCCAAGATAATCATTAAATTATTAAAGAAAAAAAAATGGCAGAACCAGATCATTATTAATAATAACCTTGAAGGCAAATCAACTAAATTTTCCAATTAAACAATAGAGAATGTCTGAATAATCTAATTTAAAAACAACAACAATATACTGCCACGAAGAAATGTATTTCACTGGTAAAGACTCACACAGACTGAAAGTGAAAGGATGAAAAAAGGTATCCTTGCAGGTGAAAAGCAAACACAGTTGCTAGAGTTTTATAAAACTGTTTCTGGAGCTCCATCATTCCCTCTATTGGCAGGCTTAACTTGAACTAGGTTTTTTGTTTTGTTTTGTTTTACATTCTATGCTTATTTTGATAAAAAAAATCAAGCAAAATGGATAAAGTTCGAGATAAAAATAAAAAAATCCTTTCCCCTACACTCACATAAGAGAGGTTTTATGAAAACAGGTGTCCAGTGCCCTTGTTCTAGCTAAATTTGGTTCTACCAATGACTCACTGAGACAATAGTTGACCTATCCCATTTTTTAAAATAACGCTGCTTAAAGAAGCTGTTCCTGGGTGCCGTTCACGTGATATCACGCATCAATGACGTAGTTTTTTATTTTAATTAAATATATATTACTGAGATCTGTGCACCTATAGAAGAAAGAAGCATATACAACTTAATTTTACTTATCTTTTCTCTCTTTGCTACAGCTTTTCTAACATTTCCTAAGCTCTTTACTGTTGGCAGCAAGACTGTGTGTTCTCACTGTAGAAGGATAGCATGTTGGTTGATGCACTTGCTTTCTCAGTAATTTTCAGTGTTTAAGATGTTGAGACTGTTGCCTGTCAATGGACATGCATTAGAGTGGTACTGAAAATAACTGCTTTGTATTTATGGCTACACAGGGTATTTCTAGAACTCCCTCATCCATCTTCCAGTGCTTTTAATGAATGGATTTAGTAACACCATTCCTAGCACAGAGTGTTCAAGCTTTTCACTATCTTAAACAACTGTACATCACAACCCAAGCAGCAGACTGATCTACTGACATTTGTAAAGCAGCCAAAATGCACGTTATTCACAGCAACAATTTTGCCACATTTCAATCTAATTCATCTGTTTTTCATTTTTGATCTGAGACTACACATACTTGGCTTCTCCTTTTGCCTTTCTTTCCTGATGAATTGATACTCCTCCTCTTCCAAGAATTTCTCTGTTCTGACTTGATGATTAGTATTTGAATGGCTGCCCCTTACTTATGCTGTCTTCACTTCATAAATATCTCTGCTTCAACCTGTCCTGTGAAACAATAGTTTTCTCTTTATTTTGCACATCCCTTTAAATTCATTAGGTTACATCCAGAATACAGAATCTTACTTTTCTTCCAAAGAACATTCTGGAGAAAGGAAGCAAGAACTATGCCCTAGTATCTGCACTTTCTGAATGTATTTCTAATTGAGCTCTGCATATTTCTGTGTTAGACTAACAAAGAATTTGTTAAATGTATTTATTTACTTAAGAGACACACAGACACTTGCACCCAGAGTGAGGTGGGAGGGGAAAAAGAAAGAGAGAGAGAGAGAGAGAGAGAGAGAGAGAAGAGAGCGCCTCTACCTGCTGCCTCTCAGGGTCTGTGTTAGCAGGAAGCCAGAAGCAACAACCAGAGGCAAGTACAGAACACAAGTATTCAGATCATGTTAATTTTCTTTTTTTAAAGATTTATTGATTTATTTGAAAGTCAGAGATGAACAGAGAGTGAAGGAGAAGCAGAGAGAGAGAGAGAGAGAGAGAGAGAGGTCTTCCATCTACTGTTTCACTCTCCAGTTGGCGCAATGGCTGGGGCTGTGCCGATCTAGAGCCAGGAGCTTCTTCTGGGTCTCCCATGTGGGTGCAGGGGCCCAAGGACTTGGGCCATCTTCCACTGCTTTCCCAGGCCATAGCAGAGAATGGGATCGGAAGAGGAGTAGCCTGGACTCAAACTAGCCACCCAAATGGAATGCCCGCGCTGCAGGAGGTGGCTTTACTGGCTATGCCATAGAGCCAGCCCCAAGATCATGTTAATTTTCTAACCAACGGCTTAACTGCAGGTCTAAACACCTGATACTTAAGAATATCTAAATCTAAAATATTTTTTCTTTTCTTTCCCCTCCAAATATCCAAACTCATTTAAAAAAAAATCCTGGCAAATTCAGAGAATATTGGTTAACAACCTCCACACATATAAACACTCACACTCTTTTCATTGCTTCCACCAAATAGTCAATAAAAATCAATAAAAACATTCTTTTAGTTGTTACTTTTTTAAAGATTTGTTTATTTGAAAGGCATGAGGATAGAGAGAGAGAGAGAGAGAGAGAGAGATTTTCCATGATTCCTGCTTCACTCCCCCAAGTGGCCATAGGGCTGGGATGGGCCAGGCCAAAGCCAAGAACTAGGAACTTCTGGGTCTCCCCACTTGAGTTCGTGTGCCCAAGCACTTGGTCTTCTTCTGCTGCATTCCCAGGCACTATCAGGGGGCTGGATCTGACATGGACCAGCCAAGACTGGAACCGGCACCCATGTGGGATGCCAGTACTGCAGGCGGAGGCTTAACCTTCGACACCACAGTGCTGGCCCTTACTCTTTTTCGACCAGGTACTTCATGGTAGATATTTTGAAAATTTTTACATAAATAATTTTATTTTCTTTGCAAACCTACAGTAAATAATAATATTGTTACTTAGTCCCTTTTTACAGATATGAAAACCAAGAATAAAGTAATTAAATAAGTTTTCTAAAATTAAACAGTCAGTAAGGGGACATGCCAAACCTCAAAATCAAAAAGATACACTTGAAAATTCTATGCCATTAAACAATAGCACATATGGCCTAAACTTTTCTTTATTCTGAAATCATAAAATTCTGTTGGAAACTCCCAGAACAAATATCAGATATGAATGGAAAGAGAAAACACAGTTCTGCCATTAATGAGGTAGGATGGGAGGTTTGACAGAGACAAAACGAGCCCTGAAATTAGTAGAAATCATTAGACCACCCTTTTCATGTGACTACTCTTTCCTGATCAAAGGTGCCCCCAGAACTTCTGTTTTTTCTCTTATATTACTGGAGAGACCCGATTGCTAGAAATGCTTTCACCCAGTACTTGGTTAATCCTAGATTCTTCCAATTCTGCCTAGAAGCAGCAACTAATGCAGAATTAATATCCTCTTTCTTTGGACATTCTTCAGAATCATTCACCAGGAGCCAAAAGCTTACAGAGGATGGTTCCTTGCTCTCTCTTGTCATGTGCACTCCAGAGTTCATCTGGAGTGTGTTCCCTTGCTGTATCAAATCAAGGCATCTGATTTTGTCAGATTTGTGCTTCATGGTGTTTGGCTGATTAAGCCTTCAACAATGCATAGTAAACTAATACAATAAATAAATCTCAAGGGAAAAATCAAATACTCATTAAATATATGAAAGAAAGCTAAGTGTTTCTCATGACAAAAATGCACGTTAAATTGATATTTCAATTTCATTTATTAATTTGGTAAAGATATTCATGATGCCTAAAGAGCCTATATTATCAGATCTGTTCAATAAGAAGGGAGAAAGGTGGAGTTTATGTTTTTCAAATTTTCTTCAGAGAAATTTTGGTAGTGAACTATTTTTTTGGAGGTTACTTAAGAAATAGTGCCGAATGATTTACTAAATTATTTATTGATATTTATCTCACTCTCACACTCACAACTGATATAAATTTAATTAAATAAATGATGGTTTATAAAACATTTATAAAATGTAATTTTATGATAGAAAATTATTTTGTAAATTAACATTTAGTAATATGTTGTTAAATCAAAAAGAAAATTTATTTAAGAATACATATGGAAGATGCAATTTATTAAAAATCAGATTCAGGGGTGTATGTATGAATAAATTATAGAAAAGAAACTCAAAATGCTTTTAAATATTATTTCAAAATACCAAGATTATAGTTGATATAGTTTATTTTTTGTATTTTATAACCTAATTCTTGGTTAAGCAAAATATAAATATTAAATGTAATGAATCTTAAATCCATAAACTTTCCATCATTTTTTCTGGAAGAAAAGTTAATAGCCATTATTTTTACAATTTCTTATTCACTGAACTGTTACTAACTACAGATTGCAATATTGCTATGACAAACCTGATATCACCATCCTGTAAATCTGATATCCTCAATACATCAGCCCATACTGTTTCAGTGGAAAAGAATGAAATAAAATTAAATGAGTTAGGAAACAAAGGTCAAAGAAGTCCTGACCCTTTATCCCAAAGGTAAACCATATGTTAAGCAAAAATGTTCCTTCATATATACTAGATTTCAGCCTTCAGTTAACTAAGAAACAAATCCTCTGGCAAACGTGCTAGTGAATATACTGTGCTGGAATTTTCTATCATGTTGACTCCATCCACTGCACTACCGCATTCTTAAAGGAAACCAGACTACCTAGACACAACCTTTGTGCTGTAAATAAAGACAGAGCTGAAGTATACACAAAGTCCTTGGATTCTACTTGTCCTCATTTACTTATAAGAACAAGGAATGACTAATGTTTTTTTTGGTAAAATATATCACACTGTTTTATGCAGCACAGGGTCATGTCACCCATTTGTCATAGCCAGCCTGCCTTTTTTCCTTACTGTTGTGCTTCTTGAAGAATTCAGCAGAAAGCCCAATAGATGAGTGAGTCAGAATAAGGTAGTTCATGTGGTGTACGTCTGTGCTATGTGTATGGGTTTAGGGTCTGCTGGAGACAAAGATAGTCTGGAATAAGGTGTCTGAACCCAAAAGGAATAAAGACAGACCATGGACAGCATGGTAGTTATGACAGGAAGCATTCATCTCAGAAGATTAATCAAACAGATAAATTGAAGTGAATAGGAATGGGTGGGGGGATGAAAATAAATCTGTGCTATTGAATTGAAAGGAAAGATGTTGGTGTGAATTTGTTGTCATTGAATTCTTTTTTTTCTCTTTTTTTTAACTTTTATTTAATGAATATAAATTTCCAAAGTACAGAATATTCATTACAATGGCTTCCCCCCCATACCGTCCCTCCCACCCACTACCCTCCCCTTTCCCACTCCCTCTCCCCTTCCATTCACATCAAGATTCATTTTCGATTATCTTAATATACAGAAGATCAGCTTAGTATACATTAAGTAAGGATTTCAACAGTTTGCTCCCACACAGAAACATAAAGTGAAAAATAATAGATGATTTTTTTTAAATGATGATGAAATCAGATCAGACCTATTGTCATGTTTAATCCCAGTGAGAGTCAAGTTGGGAGTTGATAATTTCTTTTTTTTTTTTTTTTTTTTTTTTTTTTTACAGAGGATAAGTTTAGTATGCATTAAGTAAAGATTTCAACAGT
This sequence comes from Oryctolagus cuniculus, assembly GCF_051225735.1. Taxonomy (NCBI): domain Eukaryota; kingdom Metazoa; phylum Chordata; class Mammalia; order Lagomorpha; family Leporidae; genus Oryctolagus; species Oryctolagus cuniculus. The sequence goes on from NC_142870.1 coordinate 66,165,463, forward strand.
TTGCACCCCCATAGAAACACAAAGTGAAATATATTGTTTGAGTACTCGTTATAGCATTAAATCTCAATGCACAGCACATTAAGGACAGAGATCCTACATGAGGAGTAAGTGCACAGTGACTCCTGTTGTTGACTTTACCAATTGACACTCCTGTCTATGGCATCAGTAATCTCCCTATGCTCCAGTCATGAGTTGCCAAGGCTATGGAAGCCCTCTGAGTTCTCCGACTCTTATCTTGTTTAGACAAGGTCATAGTCAAAGTGGAGGTTCTCTCCTCCCTTCAGAGAAAGGTACCTCCTTCTTTGAAGACATGTTCTTTCCACTGGGATCTCACTCACAGAGATCTTTTGCCAGAGTGTCTTGGCTTTCCATGCCTGAAATACTCTCATGGGCTTTTCAGCCAGATCCGAATGCCTTTAGGGCTGATTCTGAGGCCAGAGTGCTATTTAGGACATCTGCCATTCTATGAGTCTGCTGAGTATCTTGCTTCCCATGTTGGATCACTCTCCCCTTTATTTATTCTATCGGTTAGTGTTAGCAGGTACTAGACTTGTTTATGTGCTCCCTTTGACTCTTAGTCCTTTCATTATGATCAATTGTGAACTGAAATTGATCACTTGGACTAGTGAGATGGCATTGGTACATGCCACCTTGATGGGATTGAATTGGAATCCCCTGGTATGTTTCTAACTCTACCATTTGGGGCAAGTCAGCTTGAGCATGTCCCAAATTATACATCTCTTCCCTCTCTTATTCCCACTCATATTTAACAGGGATCACATTTCAGTTAATTTTCAACACGTAAGAATAACTGTGTATTAATGACAGAATTAAACCAGTCATATTAAGTAGAACAGACAAAAAAACTACTAAGAGGGATAATGTATTAAGTTGTTCATTAACAGTCAGGGCTATGCTGATCAAGTCACCGTTTCCCATAGTGTCCATTCCACTTCAACAGGTTTCCTTTTTGGTGTTCAGTCAGTTGTCACCGATCAGGGAGACCATATGGTATTTGTCCCTTTGGGACTGGCTTATTACACTCAGCATGATGTGTTCCAGAGTCCTCCATTTTGTTGCAAATGACTGGATTTCGTTGTTTCTTACTGCGGTATAGTATTCTAAAGAGTACATATCCCATAATTTCTTTATCCAGTCTACCGTTGATGGGCATTTAGGTTGGTTCCAGGTCTTAGCTATTGTGAATTGAGCTGCAATAAACATTAGGCTGCAGACCGCTTTTTTGTTTGCCAATTTAAATTCCTTTGGGTAAATTCCAAGGAGTGGGATGGCTGGGTCGAACGGTAGGGTTATCTTCAGGTTTCTGAGGGATCTCCAGACTGACTTCCATAGTGGCTTGACCAGTTTGCATTCCCACCAACAGTGGGTTAGTGTCCCTTTTTCCCCACATCCTCGCCAGCATCTGTTGTTGGTAGATTTCTGAATGTGAGCCATTCTAACCGGGGTGAGGTGAAACCTCATTGTGGTTTTGATTTGCATTTTCATGATTGCTAGTGACCTTGAACATTTTTTCATGTGTCTGTTGGCCATTTGGATTTCCTCTTTTGAAAAATGTCTATTGAGGTCCTTGGCCCATCTCTTAATTGGGTTGTTTGTTTTGTTTTTGTGGAGTTTCTTGATCTCTTTGTAGATTCTGGTTATTAACCCTTTATCTGTTGCATAGTTTGCAAATATTTTTTCCCATTCTGTCGGTTGTCTCTTCACTCTCCTGACTGTTTCTTTTGCAGTACAGAAACTTCTCAGTTTGATGCAATCCCAATAGTTAATTTTGGCTTTGACTGCCTGTGCCTCCCAGGTCTTTTCCAGAAACTCTTTGCCTGTGCCAATATCTTGAAGGGTTTCTCCAATGTTCTCTAGTAACTTTATGGTGTCAGGTCGTAGATTTAGGTCTTTAATCCATGTTGAGTGGATTTTTGTGTAAGGTGTAAGGTAGGGGTCTTGCTTCATGATTCTGCACATGGAAATCCAATTTTCCCAGCACCATTTATTGAATAGACTGTCCTTACTCCAGGAATTAGTTTTAGATCCTTGATCAAATATAAGTTGGCTGTAGATGTTTGGGTTGATTTCTGGTGTTTCAATTCTGTTCCATTGGTCTATCCATCTGTTTCTGTACCAGTACCATGCTGTTTTGATTACAGCTGCCCTGTAGTATGTCCTGAAATCTGGTATTGTGATGCCTCCGGCTTTGTTTTTGTTGTACAAGATTGCTTTAGCTATTCGAGGTCTCTTGTGCCTCCATATAAATTTCAGCACCAATTTTTCCAGATCTGAGAAGAAGGTCTTTGGTATCTTGATTGGTATTGCATTGAATCTATAAATTGCTTTTGGGAGAATGGACATTTTGATGATATTGATTCTTCCAATCCATGAGCATGGAAGATTTTTCCATTTCTTGGTATCCTCTTCTATTTCTTTCTTTAAGGTTTTGTAATTTTCATCGTAGAGATCTTGAACATCCTTGGTTAAGTTTATTCCAACGTATTTGATTGTTTTTGTAGCTATTGTGAATGGGATTGATCTTAGAAGTTCTTCATCAGCCATGGCATTGTCTGTGTATACAAAGGCTGTTGATTTTTGTGCATTGATTTTATACCCTGCTACTTTGCCAAACTCTTCTATGAGTTCCAATAGTCTCTTAGTAGAGTTCTTTCGGTCCCCTAAATAAAGAATCATGTCATCTGCAAAGAGGGATAGTTTGAGTTCTTCCTTCCCAATTTGTATCCCTTTAATTTCTTTTTCTTGCCTAATAGCTCTGGCTAGAACCTCCAGAACTATATTGAATAGCAGTGGTGAGAGTGGACATCCCTGTCTGGTACCAGATCTCAGTGGAAATGCTTCCAACTTTTCCCCATTCAATAGGATGTTGGCTGTGGGTTTTTCATAGATTGCTTTGATTGTATTGAGGAATGTTCCTTCCAAACCCAGTTTGCTTAGAGTTTTCATCATGATGGGTGTTGTATTTTATCAAATGCTTTCTCGGCATCTATTGAGAGAATCATATGGTTTTTCTTCTGCAGTCTGTTAATGTGGTGTATCACATTGATTGTCTTGCGCACATTAAACCATCCCTGCATACCAGGGATAAATCCCACTTGGTCTGGGTGGATGATCTTTCTGATGTGTTGTTGCATTCTATTGGCGAGAATTTTATTGAGGATTTTTGCATCTATGTTCATCAGGGATATTGGTCTGTAATTCTCTTTCAGTGCTGCATCTTTTTCCGGCTTAGGAAGTAAGGTGATGCTGGCTTCATAGAAAGAATTTGGGAGGATTCCCTCTTCTTCGATTGTTCTGAATAGTTTGAGAAGAATTGGAGTTAGTTCTTCTTTAAATGTCTGGTAGAATTCAGCAGTGAATCCATCTGGTCCTGGGCTTTTCTTTGTTGGGAAGGCCTTTATTACTGTTTCAATTTCTGTCTCAGTTATGGGTCTGTTTAGGTTTTCGATGTCTTCCTGGTTCAATTTAGGTAGGTTGCATGTGTCCAGGAATGTATCCATTTCTGATAGGTTTCCCTGTTTGCTGGCATACAAGTCCTTGTAGTAATTTCTGATGATTCTTTTTATTTCTGTGGTGTCTGTTGTTACGTTTCCTTGTTCATCTCTGATTTTATTGATTTGGGTCTTTTTTTTTTTAGTTAGTTGGGCCAATGGGGTGTCAATTTTGTTTATTTTTTCAAAAAACCAGCTCCTCGTTTGGCTGATTTTTTGGAATGTTTTTCTTGATTCAATCCTGTTGATTTCTTCTCTGATTTTAATTATTTCTCTTCTCCTACTAGATTTGGGTCTGGTTTGCTGTAGGTTTTCTAGATCCTTGAGGTGATTTGAAAGCTCATCTATTTGGTGCCTTTCCAATTTCTTGATGTAGGCACCTATTGATATAAACTTCCCTCTTAACACTGCTTTTGCTGCATCCCATAAGTTTAGGTATGTTGTGCTGTTATCCTCATTTACTTCCAGAAAGTTTTTGATTTCTCTTTTTTTTTTTTTTTATTTTTTTTTTATTTTTTTTTATTTATTTTTTTTTTTTTATTTTTGACAGGCAGAGTGGACAGTGAGAGAGAGAGACAGAGAGAGAAAGGTCTTCCTTTTGCCGTTGGTTCACCCTCCAATGGCCGCCGCTGCAGCCGGCGCACCGCGCTGATCCGATGGCAGGAGCCAGGATCCAGGTGCTTTTCCTGGTCTCCCACGGGGTGCAGGGCCCAAGCACCTGGGCCATCCTCCACTGCACTCCCTGGCCATAGCAGAGAGCTGGCCTGGAAGAGGGGCAACCGGGACAGAATCCGGCGCCCCAACCGGGACTAGAACCCGGTGTGCCGACGCCGCAAGGTGGAGGATTAGCCTATTGAGCCACGGCGCCGGCCTGATTTCTCTTTTGATTTCTTCTATGACCCATTGTTCATTCAGGAACATGTTGTTCAATCTCCATGTGTTTGCATATGCTCTAGGGATTCATGAGTTGCTAATTTCCAACTTCATTCCTTTATGGTCTGAGAAGCTGCATGGTATGATTCTAATTCTTTTGAATTTGCTGAGACTTGCTTTATGGCCTAGTATGTGGTCAATCCTAGACAAGGTTCCATGTACTGCTGAGAAGAATGTAAAATCTTTAGCTGTAGGATTGAAAGTTCTGTATATATCTGTTAGATCCATTTGGGCTATAGTGTTGTTTAAATCTACTGTATCCTTGTTGATCTTCTGTCCTATTGATCTGTCTACTTCTGAGAGTGGAGTATTGAAGTCCCCCAGTACTATTGTATTGGGGTCTAAGTCTCTCTTTAAGTCCCTTAACAAATCTTTTAGATAAACCGGTGCCCTGTAGTTAGGTGCATATACATTGATAATTGTTATATCTTCCTGTTGAATTGATCCCTTAATCATTATGTAGTGTCCCTCTTTGTCTCTCTTAACGGTTTTTGTGGTAAAGTTTATGTTGTCTGAAATTAAGATGGCTACGCCCACTCTTTTTTCATTTCTGTTGGCATGGTATATCTTTTTCCAGCCTTTCACTTTCAGTCTGTATGGATCTTTGTTGGAAAGATGTGTTTCTTGTAAGCAGCAAATAGATGGGTTTTGTTCCTTAACCCAATCAGCCAATCGGTGTCTTTTAACTGGACAGTTCAGGCCATTAACGTTCAATGTGACTAATGATAAGTGGTAACTTTGCCCTGCCATTTGCCAAAGATAAGTTCTAATATATGCTTTGAATTCCCTGTGATCTTTTGCTGTGAGCTTTCCTTCCTTGGTTTCCTTCCTTTACCTTCTTTCATATTGATGACCGTGTTTCTGTGTTTCTGTGTGTAACACATCTTTAAGCATCTTTTGCAGGGCTGGACGAGTGGCAACAAATTCTTTCAATTTCTGTTTGCTATGAAAAGTCTTTATTTCACCTTCATTCACAAATGATAGCTTTGCAAGATATAATATTCTGGGCTGGCAGTTGTTCTCTCTTAGTACCTGGGCTATATCTCGCCATTCCCTCCTAGCTTGTAGAGTTTCTGATGAGAAGTCAGCTGTGAGTCTGATTGGAGATCCTCTGAGAGTAATCTGACGTTTCTCTCTTGCACATTTTAGGATCTTTTCTTTATGTTTCACTGTGGAGAGTTTAATTACAACGTGTCGTGGTGAGGATCTCTTTTGGTCGTGTTTATTAGGGGTTCTGTGAGCTTCCTGTACTAGTATTTCTCTGTCCTTCTCCAAACCTGGGAAATTTTCTGCTAATATCTCACTAAAAAGGCCTTCTAATCCTTTCTCCCTCTCCATGCCTTCAGGAACTCCTAGAACCCGAATGTTGGGTTTTTTAATAGTATCCTGAAGATTCCCGACAATATGTTTTAGATTTCTAATTTCCTCTTCTTTTCTTTGGTCTGACTGTATCCTTTCCTGTTCTCTGTCTTCTAAGTCCGATATTCTCTCTTCTGCTTCTCCCATTCTGTTTGTAAGGCTCTCCATTGTGTTTTTCATTTGATCTATTGAATTCTTCACTTCAGTCACTATCACAGTTTCCTGTTGTACTAGTTGTTTCATTTCATTTTGATTCCTCCTTAATATTTCATTTTCACGAGAGAGATTTTCTATCTTGTCCATTAAGGATTTCTGTAGTTCAAGAATTTGTTTTTGAGAACTTCTTAATGTTCTTATCAATTTTTTGAGATCTGCTTCTTGCATTTCTTCTATGTCATCATCCTCATAATCTTGAATTGGGGTGTCTTTTTCATTTGAGGGAGTCATGGTGACTTCCTTGTTTTTATTACCTTGGTTTTTGCGTTTGTTATTTGCCATATTGGAGATATTTGGTTTCTTCACTGTGGTGCTTTTTCTTGTTATACTATGACTCTAGATTAAGTGGACTATCTGTTTTTGATGGAGCCTTAGGGCTTGAGATGGGTGTGGCCTGAGAGCTCTGTTTGGTGTGCCAAAGGTGACACTCCCAGGTTAGGCGTGGTAAACCTCTCTCTCTCTCTCTCTCTCTCTTTTTTTTGATTCAAAAGGGAAGTTATTCTGCACAGCTGAACGAAGTTGGAGGTAGTTAGCAGGCAAATGATATACCCACAGGAGCCAGAGATTGGAAGCTCTTTCCCAAGGACCACACAGGGAATCTGTTTGGCCCTCAGAGTGGGCTCAAATTCTCCTTCAGTCTCCCACTGGGTTGCCAAAGTTACGGAATTGTAGTGCTCACGTGAATTCCATGAGTTCTCTCCCCCACCGTCTCTTTTTTCACAGTCTCAGTTCAGTAGCACCACAAATTTACTAGGTCCTAATCTCCTGTTAATTCGCCCCGCCCAGAGTCAGGTTTTTCTGCTAGGCTCAGGGCCGGTGCAGACCTGAGGTCGCTCTGCTTATGACGTATGTCCAAGATGGTGCCTGCTCTTTGTCTTGCTCGCCCTTGAGAGGTGAGCGGAGAGAGAGAAACCCGTGTCCGTACCAGTCACCTTTTTTTTTTCCTCTCTCTCTCTTCCAGTTAGCCTGGTAAAGTTCCCCCCCCCCCGGGGGGGGTTTTCCCTCTAGTCTCCTCTCTCCGCTTGCCTGCCGGTGTCTCGGGTTATTGAGGTTCGGCTCACCTCGCGTTCCAGCGCTTGTGTGTTGAGTCTGCCGCTGGTGTCCCGAACTGTGGGCTCCCATGCTCTCCACGCAGGTCCGCTCCCCGTCCAGCACCGATGTGTGGACTCGGAGCCCTGGACGTCCCAAGTCTCCCCGCTGTTGTCTGTGTGGCACGCACTCCCCTTCGAGCACTGGCACGCAGACCCTGCAGCCTGCGCATCTTGGTCCTGCGGCTCGGCTTCCACAGCTCGGTCCCGCGGCTCGGTCCCACGGCTCAGCTTCTGCGCGGTGGGCGACCTTGTTCTCCCAGTAGGTCCTCCGATTCACGGCCACTGGATCCAGAAGAGTTTCCTCTGCAATATTTTCCTGGTTCTTTTTTCTGAGGCTACCGTAACTCCCCTTTTATTAAACTAAATTTTCCCGGACTATCGGTGTGCGCCCTCACTATTCCGCCATCTTGGCTCCGCCCTCTGTCATTGAATTCTTGCTACCCATGTGTGTAACCTTGATTGAAGTCCAGGTCAACTTTGGCCTCCTTGCCCACTGCTGGCATTTGGATGTTAACAAGTGGATGGTTGTGTTCTTTCTGTTTGACAGGCAGAGTTAGACAGTGAGAGAGAGAGAGACAGAGACAAAGTCTTCCTTTTTCTGTTGGTTCACCCCCCAAGTGGCCGCTATGGCTGGCACATTGTGGCTGGCACACTGCGCTGATCCGAAGCCAGGAACCAGTTGCTTCTGCAGGTCTCCCATGGGGTGCAGGGCCCAAGGACTTGGGCCATCCTCCACTGCCTTCCCGGACCACAGCAGAGAGCTGGACTGGAAGAGGGGCAACCGGGACAGAATCCGGCGCCCCGACCGGGACTAGAACCCAGTGTGCTGGCACCGCAGGCAGAGTATTAGCCTAGTGAGCTGCGGTGCTGGCCTCTCTGCTCTACTTTCTGTCTCTCAAGTTAATAAAGTAATTTTTTCTTCCTCCATTTCTATAGCCATTTAATTATTTATCACTTCAAAAACAAGATTTTTAACTTTATATGATAGGCTATGTGACAAGCTGGTTTTGGCCAGTAGAATTTCATTAAGATTTTTTGGTGTCCTCATCATTCTTTGCTCATTTCCTTATTTTCTGATTAAAAAAAAAAGTGGATTGCAAGAACTCAATGACTTAAGCCATTACTGCTGCCTCCTAGGATGTGCATGAGCAGGAGCGAGAGGCAGGCATGGAATCCAAGAACTGTGATATGAGATTTGGTGTTTAGTATACAAAGCCATGGCTTAACTGTTAGACCAAGTTTCTGGCTCAATGTTTTCTTCACATAGAAATATAAATAGATTGGAAGAATTATGAAGTGTAGATAATCATATATGCATTTATATTATCAAATAAAAAACAGCAATGAAAAAACTAGTGGTTAAATGTACCATGAGAAAGTAGATATTTAAATTCCTACAAAATTCTTATAAATAACAAGTGGGAAAATTTCTGGTATAGATTATATTGGAGAAACCTGGTAAAGCACAAAGTCAGTCAGCTGGTTAATGTATAATGTCACTTGACTTGATAAGAACAGATCAAATTAAAATCACTTTCTGCCTGAGAAGATGTAATGAAAATACAGCACCATTTTTGTGATATTAATGTACAAAATGCATACCCAGAAAGGTGCAGTGAGGGACAAATATAAACTGAGCAATATTCTATAAAATATCTGGCCGCTAAACTTCAAAAATTGTTAGGAAATTGTTCTTTTGTAATGGGATATTTTATAAAATTTGAATGGTGTCTGTGGAGCCAATAGGAATCCATTATTGCTAATTTTCTGATGTTGATTGTGTTTATATGATGAAAACTCTTATTTGTAAGAATATATGCTACAGAGTTTAGGATAATTGGACCTAATATTGGCCATACTGATACATCCCACAATGATTCAGGAAAAGTGAAGTTCTTTGCAGTTTGCCTGCAAACTGTTTCATGAGAAACAAATGTATGAGACTTTTATCCCTGTTTTCTCTCTAGTCCATCATTCCCCTGCCAGCACAAAGGCCTGCAATTCTTTCCAGTTACTAATGAAAACACCCTCCTTGAGTTATTACGGCATGAAGAAAGATAGCAAGTTGAATGGGCCTGAAGGTGACCCTGGAAACTAAGATATTGAATTTCTGACTGTCACTTGGCTGTGGTTCTTTAATGACAGCTAACTCAACCATGGAATTCAACAGATCTGTGTATTTTAATAAATTCCATCTCACTTCTGAGTATTTGAAGTATTAGTATTGATTGAGAGTACAGTTATAAAATAATATATATTTTTTTATTATTCTTCACTGAACTGTGAGCTCCCAGAGTCTGTATCACTCACTGGATATGAATAAGTATAACTATCCTCATAATTACTACTTCTCTTTTGCTAGCACATAATATCCATCCCATAAAGTTTATTTAAATTTATTTGGCTATACTAATTCATCTCATTTAGAATTTGTTATGGTAAATGGTTTGTAATACATTTATATTATCAGCATGGCACTCTATGCTTATAGTAAATGCTATTTTGAATTACTAAATATACTTAATTTTATTTATAATACCTGAAAAATATATAAAATTATAATGAGATCAAAACTTTTCCATAATCATTTCACCTCCTCCTCTCCATAAAGACTTTACTATTATTGTATTACATTTTCCTTCTTTGTAAGCAGAACTTACCTAGATGAGATCACTGTGTATGTACACATAATATTAATTTACCTGTTTTTCAATGTAGCTTTATATTACAATTCTATTTATTAACCAAAAATTTATTTATAAAAGTCATTATAAGAGGGCCAACACTGTGGCATTGTGGGTAAAGTCGTTGCCCACAGTGCGGGCATCTCATATGAGCACCAGTTTGAGTCCTGGATGCACTCCTTCAGATCCAGCTCTTTGCTATGGCCTGGGAAAGCAGTAGAAGATGGCCCAAGTGCTTGGACCCCTGCACCCACATGGGTTACCCAGAAGAAGCTCCTAGCTTCTAGCTTCTGATAGGCGTGGCTCCAGTCATTGCAGCCAATTGGGGAGTGAACCAGTGGATGGAAGACCTCTCTATGTCTCTCTGTATCTGCCTCTATGTAACTCTGCCTTTCAAATAAGTAAATAATTGAATAAATAAATGAATAAAGCTTTTTTAAAAAAACATAATATTTTTTAAAAAAAGGAATTATGATACAGATGTGCACAGTTATAGTACCAAATTATATTCAACTACTAATCTACTCACTCTTCTTCTAGTAAAAATCTTCAACAACTATTGAATCTTAATGACTTTTATATAAAATGTGTATAAAGTATGCTTTCACACCACTCTCCATAACCATGATTTAAAAAAATCTTCATTAGGGCTGGCATTGTGGTATATAAGCTATGGCTCTACCTGCAGCACTGGCATCCCATGTGGGAGACAGTTCTTGTCCTGGTTGCTCCTCTTCCCATCTGGCTCTCTGTCTATGGCATGGGAAGGCAATGGGGGATGGCCCAAGTGCTTGGGCCACTGTGCCCATGTGGGAGACCCAGAGGAATCTCCTGGCTCCTGCCTTCTGATCTGCTCAGTCCCAGCCATTGAGGCCATTTGAAAAGTGAACCAGTGGATGGAACTTTTTCTCTGCCTCTCCCTTTCTGTGTCTGTAGCTCTACTTATCAAATAAATAAATAAAATTTTTAAAAAATACTAGTTAATAGAATCCAACAGCACATCAGAAAGATCATTCACTCAGCAAAGTGGGATTAACCCAGTTATGTAGGGGTGGTTTAACATTAACAAATTAATAAGTGTGGTACATTAGGATACATTATACTAAAATCTAAAAAAAATCAACAACAATTCCTTTATGATTGTTTTCTCACAGTTGCCTGAGTTGCACCCATAACTGTAGCCTCTCTTGGTTTTCCCAGAAATTTGACTTGAAATGTTCGCTTTTCCTCTAATAATAGTGCTTATATAACTCATAGTTCTTGTGTTGTCATTACAAAGCTAAGATCAAAGAAATATTCTATTTCCGTGAAATACAACTTAGTTTTTGGAACTCATCTTTGGCTCTTAATATATTACATACAAATATATTTGATAAAATTTACGGTCCTATTGAACCTCAACAATTACTATTCATCTAAATTGGGATATTAATATCAGATCTGTAATGGGAATATGATTTTTTTTCTATCAACTCAATTTTATTTCCCAGTCTCCAAAATTGCTAATATTCATGATCAGGAAGCCAGTACTCCACAATGCAACATTCCTACTGGAGAGTAAAAATGAAAGAAGTACAAACACTTTGTTTTACATTAAGGTTGATTTACCATCTGTATGATAGAGAACTTCCAAGTACGTTTGATGTTCCAGGTTGCAGTCCTTTGGCTTTTTGGTCCTGTAATGACTTCCTGAGAAATTCGCCATGTGATGGTTATGCTACCTGTGTCAAGAAATAATTTTAAAGCAATTGTCTGAGATATAAAAGAGTTATTTTAAAAGTGCAATAAAAGTAGTTGTAAATTCCTTCTCTTATGGCTGGTCCTCTCAGATGACTAATAAAACAGAAAGAAGATGTTTTGTGATGTGTGAGACTGTCCATTAATTTCTGGAACCATTAAGCAATTCTTAAGCAAATGTTTGCTTCTGTTTTCATCCAACAGCTGTTCTTTAGTTACCCTAACAAGAATCGTAGGAGACATATAAAGGAAAGGGAAGAGATGCAGAAGAAATGCACATATTCCCTAAACTGTTTTCTTTCAGGAGAAACAGTTAGTTGGACATTTCAGCAGGATTTAGCAAAATCTGTAAGTTAAATTTTGCTTTGTCATCTGAGAAATGCATTTCATTTCAGGCCCATTTGCTGCTAAAAATTATTTCAGAATGTAAAAATTATAAACCGGTTTTTCTTGGGTAATGTTCTGTTTGCAGTGAAAATGTAGAATGTATACTTTATTTATCTTAAAGAAAAGTCATTATAATTATTCAACTTAAAGTGAATTGGCATTTTACTCCTTAGAGACGAGAATAAACAATAGATTGAGCAAGGTAAAAATAAGGAAGATAAATCACAGGCATTTAGAATAAAAGGAATTAAGATTATTAGATGCTTTGCTTTTCTTTCTATGTCCTTTCAAATCTATTCTACCAGAGAATAAAGAATTGTTCTGACAGTATATTCAGAAGGAGACAATGAAGCAAGGAGTTGAAAGATGTAACCTTGAATATATTTGTGGGTCTAGTAAGGACATTGACTAAAGAAAGAGCTTCTGAGGTTCTAATACTCCTACCAGCTGGCATCTTTACGTAAGTGGAAGCATCTTCAAATGATATAATTTAAAATACAGAAATACAGAATAAAAATACAAGAAATAAATATGTAAAAACAGTAGTAATTCTAGTAGTTGGAAATGTCCAGGAGAAAGTTAGTCAGGAGACTATACTAGAAAGTGATTTAAGTTTCATTGAAAGTTTATCTGTGGCAGCAACATAAAATCTGAGACCCTATATGATAGAGAAATATTCACTTGAATGTAGTTTTTCATGAAGAATGACAGTTAATACAGAGGACCTCAGGAAAAGCCTTGGAAGACATTTAGAAGTTAAAGGGGCAGTGCTGTGGTGTACAGGGTAAAACCCTGGCCTGCATTGTCAGCATGCCATATAGCTGTGGATTCAATGCCTGGCAGATACACTTCTGAGCCCTTCCCTACTAATGTGCCTGGGAAAGCAGCAGAAGATGACCCAAGTACTTGGGCCCCTATATCCATGTGGGAGACCTGAATGACGTTCCAGGCTCCTGGCTTTGACCTGGCCCATCCCTGGCCATCATGGCCTTGGGAGAGTGGAACAGCAGATGGAAGACCTCTTTCTGTGTGCCTATGCTTCTGCCTCTCCCTCTTTGTAACTCTAACTTTCAAATAAATAAAAAAAAATTAAAAAACTTAACTTCACATACTTCTTTTTCAGATTTGCCAAACACTGTTTTATTACATCTCAACTAAACTAAACTTACAGGAATAAAAAGCTGACAATGAGGGTCAGGGATTGAATAGGTAAGCTTAGGGAAACAGTTGTTTCATTACAGCAAGTGAAAGGTAAGGGTGTGTATACTGACATGTTGATAGTGAAGATGTGGACAAATATATTAGGAGGTAAAATTTCACAGAAATACTAACATATTTGCTTTGGAGTGAAAGCAATGGAGGAATCCAACATAACTCTGGCTTTAATCACTACATAGCAGCTGGTATAATTTTGTGAAATGGGGACTTCTGGGGAAGAAAAGGATGAAGTGGGAATTGGACAAGAAGATTAATTAAAGATACTTCAAGAATTCTTTTTCAGACATGTTAAATTTGAAATGCCTATACAACATTCAAATAGTGATGTTAAGTAGGAAGCTGTATATACTATTATGTGGCCAAAGGGATGAGTTATGCTGAGCATAAAATTTTGAGTGTCATTAGCATAAAGATGTAATTTAAAAACACAGCCTTAAGATTATCACTTTGGGAGAGAATGTGCAGATAGAAAAAAATTCCAAATTCTGTAAAATATAGACACTGGGAAGAATGAAAAGAGTCAGGAAATGAGCCTAAGAAAGATGAGCCTGTGAGATAGTAGGAACACAGGACAGTCATGCCACGGAGCCAAGTAAAGTGCTTCAGAGGGAGCATGTGAATCTTATCCCTCTGGGAATTTCTTTTGAGAGAATAAGTTAAAGGCACAGAAGTGAGCATGTGAATGACAACATGGATAGAGCATTCTGGACAAAAGCAGATTCAGAGATCTGGTGGTAAAGGAAGCTGAATCAGAGAGAACATGGTGGTGACAGGGAGGTGAATAAGTGCTGAAAGACATGAGTGTGGACAGAGTACAGACAGAAGAGATGTAGCATTTCTTAAAATGTGACTATATTGATTAGTAGTAGCTGAGGTGAATGTGGAAATAAAATGGAGGTTATCTCTTTTTAATAGCTGGAATAATTTTTACTTGGTTTTACTTTTTTTTTTTTTTTAATTTGACAGGTAGAGTTACAGACAGTGGGAGAGAGAGACAGAGAGAAAGGTCTTCCTTCCGTTGGTTCACCGCCCTCCAAAATGGCCACTAAAGCCAGCGTGCTGCGCTGATCCAAAGTCAGGAGCCAGGTGCTTCCTCCTGGTCTCCCATGTGGGTGCAGGGGCCCAAGCACTTGGGCTATCCTCCACTGCCCTCCAGGGCCACAGCAGAGAACTGGATTGGAAGAGGAGGAACCGGGACTAGAACCCGGTGCCCATATGGGATGACAGCACCTCAGGCAGAGGATTAGCCAAGTGAGCCACAGCACTGGCCCCTTGGTTTTACTTTTTACATATGGCAGGAACTATTCATAAAAATTAGGATGCAGAAGGTAGAGTTAGAAAGATAAGAGACAAGCCCTCAGAAGGTAACAAAACATCAAATACAGGATAAGAGCAGACAGAGTTGTTTTCAATATAATTGATGGTTTTAAATGGAAAGAATAAAAGACAGAAGATGGAAATACAAATGTAAGTCTGTTATAAGATGTGGAGGCAAGATTAGAGAGATCCTATCTAAAAGGTCAACGCGGGGGCTGGTGCTGTGGCGTAATTGGCTAAACCTGGACCTGCAGTGCCAGCATCCCATATGGGCACTGGTTCATGTCCCTGCTGCTCCTCTTTCTATCTAGCTCTCTTCTGTGGCCCAGGAAAGCAGTAGATAATGGCCCAAGTGCTTGGACCCCTGCACCTGTGTGGGAGACCCATTAGAAGCTCTTGGCTCCTGACTTCAGATCTGCCTGACTCCAGCCGTTGAGGTCATTTGGGGAGTGAAGCAGTGGATGGAAGACCTTTCTCTCTGTCTATCCTCTCTCTCTTTCATTCTACCCATAAAATAAATAAATAAAATATTTTTAAAAAATCAATTCCAAGGGCATAATAGTTACAGCCATGTGCTCTGTGTGTGTGTGTGTGTTTACGTAGGTGTAAATATTAGAGCTTTTATTATTGTTGTTGTTATTATTATCATTATCATTATATAGGTAAGAGGAGAGAGAGGGAGAGAGAGATTTCCCATCCGCTGATTCACTTCTTCAAATGGCTGAAGTGCCGGGGCTGGGTCAGGATGAAGCAAGGGACCTGGAACTGCAATCAGGCATCCCACATGGATGGCAGGAGTCCAAGTACTTCAGCTTGTCTTCCACCATTTTCCCAGCTTCATTAGAAGGGAGTTAGATAGGAGGTGGAGCTGCCAGAACTCCAAGATACTCATATGGGATGTGGAGTGGTGTCACAGGCCATGGTTTAACCTGCTGCACCACAACACCAGTCCCAGTGTTGGAGTTTTGAAGACAGAAAAAGTAAGAGAATAAATTACTGATTTTGAAACTGGAAATGCAAAGTTAAGATGGTTATACACATAAATCTTATATCCAATTTTGTAAAACTCTTTGAATATTGTCATTTTGATTATAAAACAGGATCAAATATAGAAAGTCCTTAGATACAGCATCTAAGATACAACAGATACCCCAAAATAGTAACTTTATATATTTTGCAGTCCCTGTTTTTTATTAATTATTAAGAATAAAAGGAAGACTGAAGAAAATGAATAAGAATGTAAAGATAAGTATCCTTCTAGATTATTTTTAAATCACTGACAGATCATAATCTTTAAACATTGACAATATACAATTGAATAATTTTGACATATCCATAAAATGATGAAATCATCACCAAAATCAATCAAGGTAATGAACATAATCATTATTACCAAACACTGTTTTCCTATATAAGCCATTCCTCCCTCCTTCCTTGCCCCCTCTATCCCAAGGCAACTTTGCATCTACTTTCTGTCAATAGAGATCATGCTATTTTTACTAGAATGTTATAGAATCAGAATAATCTTTTTCTGGCTTCTTTAATTTAACACAACTGGTATTTTTCTCATGCTGTATGGATCAATAATTTTTCTTTTTTATTATTTATTTATTTATTTTGATTTTTATTTAGTTCTTAACAGATTCAATATGGTGTGTGGATATAATTATAAGAACATAATGATAATCCCTTCCTCCAGCCCTCCTTCCCCTCTCTCCCTCCCAGCCTCCTCCCTTCTCCCTTTCTTTATGTCTTTTTTTTAGTTTTTGAGATAACATATTTTAAATTTACATTACAATAAAAAGGCTTAATACTCGAGTAGTATACTATTATCTAACCATTCAACTGAGATGGACATGAGAATTCTTTCCAGTTTGGGGCTGTTATAGGTAAAGCTGTTATTAATATTTTGTACAAGA
This sequence comes from Oryctolagus cuniculus, assembly GCF_051225735.1. Classification (NCBI taxonomy): domain Eukaryota; kingdom Metazoa; phylum Chordata; class Mammalia; order Lagomorpha; family Leporidae; genus Oryctolagus; species Oryctolagus cuniculus. The sequence goes on from NC_142870.1 coordinate 66,181,836, forward strand.
TTTTGAATTTACATATGTATTATTTTATATCAAATCGTAGGAGTAGAAGAGCAGGGTCCAATGGCAAGGGCAGGTTTAACTTAAAAAAAGAATTTTCAAACTCTTTTCCAGAGTTTATGCCATTTATAAATTCACTCAAGTGTATGAGCATTCCCTTGGCTCTACATTCTCACCGATACTCAGCAAGTTCAGTCTTTTCACTTTCAGGTGTTCTAATAGGTGTGAGGTGACTTCCGTTGTAATTTTAACTTTTCTGTTTAATAACTAATGATGTTGAGCACTTTCTCATATTTTACTTGTAATCAGTGTACCTTCTTTGATAAAGTTTAAAATATTTTTCCCATTTTAAAAATCAGGTTACTTAATTTTGTGTTGTTGAGTTTTGTTCATTCTGTGTGTGTTCTATACACAAATTCTTTATCTAATATTTCTCCCCAATCTTTGGCTTCTTTCACTATCTTCTTGGTGTCTATTGAAGAGCAGAGGTTCTTAATCTTGATTAAGTGCAATTTATCTATTTTTTTCTTCTGTCAGTTATGCTTTGGCACAGAATCTAAAAAAAAAGTTTAATAACTTCAGGTTACAAAAGTCTTCTTTATATTTTCTATTAGTTGTCCAGTTTTGAAATCCCCTCTGACACTTAATTGGATCATGAGTTACAAATAAGATCAAAACAAGTTACATATCAAGCAGTGTAAACCACAACAATAGTATATACAATCAGTTCGAAGGGCTGCATCTGCAAGATTACTTCAAATTCTATCCCCCTCGCTGTAAAACTTGTTCAAAACCCATTAAACATATCAAACCCGACCTAATACTTTGTGACAGGATAGGAGAGTAACTTGGGCTTATTTCCAAGATAGCCATAAAAGTTTGAGCTCCTTCTTTCACTGAAGTCCCCAAGCATCACTGGACAGGTTTATATGGTCTTCACTTCTCTTGGGAACTGGAAGACCTACACCCAATTTCCTGATCATGATTTTCCTTAGAACAATGGTGTAATTGTGTTTGGGAGAGATGGGGAGGGAGGAATCACATACTGGACACATATATGCACACACACACACACAAACACACACAAACACACAGAGAGAGAGAGAGATCGAGAGAGAGAAAATGAGACAGGGAATGCAGCTTTGAACCTAGAACCAAGGCCTTCGTATCACTAAGGTGTGTGTCAACCAGCAAAACATACTAATTTAACTACAAAGTCGTATGTTGGAAAACCAAGGTCAACCTGTTGAAGTGAAATGGACACTATGAGAAACAGTGGTTGATCAGTTCTTGTCCTGACTGTTGATGTACAATGTAATACTTTATCCATTTTAGTATTTTTTTGTTCTGGTACTATTAGTTGAACTCTGTAATTAACACACAATTATTCTTAGGTGTTTAAATTTTAACTGAAATGTGATCCCTGTTAGGAATTTGGAAAACATTATACTGAGTGAAATAAGCCAGTCCCAAAGGGACAAATATCATATGTTCTCCCTGATCAATGACAACTAACCGAGCACCAAAAAGGAAACCTGTTAAAGTGAAATGAACACTATGAGAAACGGTGACTTGATCAGCCCTCACCCTGACTGTTGATGAGCAGCTTAATACCTTATCCCTCTTAATATTTTTTTGTTTGTTCTACTTAATAATTTTGGTTGAATACTATAATCAATACACAGTTATTCTTAAGTGTTGGAACTTAACTGAAAAGTGATCACTGTTAAATATAAGAGTGGGAATAAGAGAGGGAAGAGATGTGCAATTTGGGACACGCTCAACCTGACTTGCCCAAATGGTAGAGTTAGAAACATACCAGGGGATTCGAATTCAATCCCATCAAGGTGGCATGTACCAATGCCATCTCACTAGTCCCAGTGATCAATTTCTGTTCACAATTGATCATAATGATAGGACTAAGAGCCAAAGGGGGCACAGAAACAAAACTACTGTCTGCAAATACTAACTGAAAGAATAAAAAAGGGAGAGAACGGTCCAATATGGGATGCAGGATACACAGCAGACTCATAGAATGGCAGATGTCCTAAACAACACTCTGGCCTCTGAATCAGCCCTTAAGGCATTCGGATCTGGCTGAAAAGCCCATGATAGGATTTCAGGCATGGAAAGCCAAGACACTCTGGCAAAAAACAAAAACAAAAACAAACAAACAAACAAAAACAAAAACAAACAAACAAACAAAAAAAACCACAAACCTAAATGATATCCGCAAGTGAGATCCCAGTGGAAAGAACGGGTCATCAAAGAAAGAGGTACCTTTCTCTGAAGGGAGGAGAGAACTTCCACACTGACTAAGACCTTGTCTAAATATGATCAAAGTCGGTGAACTCAAAAGGCTTCCATAGCCTTGGAAACTCATGACAAGAGCCTAGGGTGATTACTGATGCCATAAACAAGAGTGTCAATTTGTTAAGTCAACAACAGGAGTCACTGTACATTTACTCCTCATGTAGGATCTCTGTCTTAAATGTGCTGTACATTGTGATTTAATGCTATAACTAGTACTCAAACAGTATTGTTCACTTTGTGTTTCTATGTGGGTGCAAACTGTTGAAATCTTTACTTAATATATACTAAACTGATCTTCTGTATATAAAGAGAATTGAAAATGAATCTTGATGTGAATGGAAGGGGAGAGGGAGCGGGAAAGGGGAGGGTTGCGGGTGGGAGGGAAGTTATGGGGGGGGAGCCATTGTAATTGATAAGCTGTACTTTGGAAATTTATATTCATTAAATAAAAGTTAAAAAAAAAAGAAAAGAAAACCAAGGTCCTATTGCTGACACCACTGATTTTCAGCTTTCGAATCCCTGGATTTTGTAGCCACAGCCACATGGTGCTCAGCACGGAGCCAAGCATTTCCATTCTCTTTGAGTTGAATTGACTTGCACAGAGACAATATTTTTAACGAAGGCATTTCATTCTGTGATGTCTGGGACTCCAATATCATAATAACAACCCTTAAATTTTCACTTAGTTTTTGTTAAGATTTATTTATTTATTTGAAAAGCAAAGTTCCAGAGAGGCAGAGGCACAGAGAGAAGGGGGTGTGGGTCTTCCATCTGCTGGTTCACTCCCCAGATGGCTGCAACATCTTGAGCTTGCTGATCCAAAGCCTGGCGCCAGGAGCTTCTTCCGGGTCTCCCACACAGGTGCAGGGGCCCAAGGACTTGGGCCATCTTCTACTGCTTTCCCAGGCCATTGCAGAAAGCTGGATCAAAAGTGGAGTAGCCAGGTCTAGAACTGGTGCCCATATGGGATGCTGGCACTACAGGCAGCAGCTTTACCCACTACACCACAGTGATGGCACCTTTCACTTAGTTTTGATTTAAGGGTTAAGAGACTTTTGCAGTTACATTTGGATTTCTTTGAGTTGTGTTCTCTTTCACCTAACTTCATTTTGACCAGTTTAATAGAACTAGTCTGGAGTAACTCCTACCTACTGTTTCCTGTGAGATTTTGTGCACTCTAGGGAAGTCTTGAGCAACCAGGATGCAGAGATTAGCAAGTCAGATTTTACAGTCATCTCTGAAAGAATCTAAAGCTGGCATATTAGACTGAGGACAGACAGAGCTAATACATGTTGTATTTGTTATGATTTTTCTTTTGTGGAAAGTATCATTATGTTCTTAAAATTATGTTTTATTTGAAATTTTATCATTTCAGGTGAATAAGAAAGAAGAAAGAAGGTTATGTTTAATTCATATAATTGACAAGAGAAAAAATGAATCATTGTGAGTAGCACCTGCTCTTCACCCAGTTGAATCAACCTAATTGTTCACCTTTCTCCAGAATGACCCATAATAGTCATTACTTTCTCTCTTTTCATTCTAACTGTAACTGCACATCCAAGTAAGTGTTAATTTTTAAACAGTTAAACCTTTTGTTTCTCCAGAATAAATTTGAGTACAAGCTGTTACATTGAACACTACTGAGGTCAACTAAGGACCAGTTCGTATGGAATGTGCCTCACCTAGAGGAGGCTTAGGACAGCATTGGTCAACTATTTTTGAAACTAATTCCTAGGTTCACCTTTCAATTGCATCCTTATTACTCCTCTCAACAGCAGGCAATGACTTGGAAGACAATTTATTTGCAATCTAACCGTGTAATTTGATCAATATATTTTTTTTATTTTCAAGGTCCTCCTCCAAATCCTGTTAATTGGCTCATGAAAATGTCAGCCTTTCTTTTTCAGAAAGCCTTGTCTCTCTCAACACCCCAGTCTTTTTGATAAAATTGTCAAGAACTGAAAAGGATCTAAGATTTTTCCCAATTTACAAGCCAACATGTTAGCTTGATATATCTTCATGAATATTGTTATGAGAAGTGAGATTCATGGATCACAGAAAAAGGATAATTTATTACTCAGATAAGCAGCAGTAGTTGGAATATCAGCACTTTTGTGCCAGTCACAGAGGTCTGAGTGAAAATAGAAAGATATGACACATGCACCTATGGTAGACTGCATTATATCAGAGGTACCCTGAGTTCAGAGAAGCCACATCTTTCATGATGGAAGTTAAGCATGATTTTTCTACTCAAACAATATATTTCACTTTGTGTTTCTATGGGGGTGCAAACTGTTGAAATCTTTACTTAATGCATACTAAACTGATCTTCTGTAAAAAAAAAAAAAAAAAAAAAAAGAAATTATCAATTCCCAACTTGACTCTCACTGGGATTAAACAAGACAATAGGTCTGATCTGATTTCATCATCATTTAAAAAAAATCATCTATTATTTTTCACTTTATGTTTCTGTGTGGGAGCAAACTGTTGAAATCCTTACTTAATGTATACTAAGCTGATCTTCTGTATATTAAGAGAATCGAAAATGAATCTTGATGTGAATGGAAGGGGAGAGGGAGTGGGAAAGGGGAGGGTTGTGGGTGGGAGGGACGGTATGGGGGGGAAGCCATTGTAATCCATAAGTCGTACTTTGGAAATTTATATTCATTAAATAAAATGTAAAAAAAATGCAAAAAAATAAATAAATAGCTTTAAATGTTTTAAAAAGAATAGCTAATGCCTTGTTTACAAATTGTAAAGAAATGTGAAAGACACAGTGAGAATAGTTTTCCTGCAATAATGTCTTATTTTATCCTAGGTTCTTTTATTACCAGTTTAAAAAATTCCATTCTGATGTCATATCAGACTAGAACCTTAGTACTCCTATTCCAGGTTCTGCTACTAGACACACTGCATTCGAGGACTCAAATTTTATAGAAAACACTTTGGAGGTAAATAATCTGAAACTTCAGCTCTGGTCATGGCCCTGTCAAGCAAGTTTCCATTCCTTGGTTGCTTGGCTTATTCATCTCCATTCTGTCAGCTGAGACTTCAATGAACTTGTGAATATGTTTGAAGCCCACATCCCAAAAATCAGTGTTAATAAAACAAAAATCACTGTAGGTTTGGATTTATTACCTACCAGTCAGGGCTGTTTTGAGCTTTACTTCTGGTTTGTCAAACCATTTTTCATCCATGTCTGAGAGTCAATTGAAAAAGTGAACCTTACAATGATTACAGGGTAACTCCATTAAGGTAGCCATATGCTTAAAATCAATTCCAATTTTAGCCATTTAAAATCACCCAGTTTGGGTTCCGTGTTATTTTGGAGTAAGTTAAGCCACTGCTTGCAATGCTGGCATTCCATATCAGAGTACCAGCTTGCGATTCAGCTACTCTGCTTCTGACCCAGCCCCTCATAATGTGCTAGGTAGGGAAAGCAGCAGCAGGTGGCCTAAGTGCTAAGGCCCCTGCCACACATGGGAGAGATGTGGTTTCAGCTTGTCCCAACCCTGGGTGTTTGCTGCCATTTGGGGAGTGAACCAGCAGATGAAAGATCTCTCTCTCTTTCTCTCTGTTGTCCTCTCTCTCCCTCCCCCTCTCTCTCTGCACCCCCCCGATTCTTTCTGATGCTTTTCCTTTCAAATAAATAAATTTTTAAAGAAAATACAGAATGTATCGTTGGTATAATATGGCAAAATTTAAGCTTTCATGTAAGTATTTTAAATAATTGAGCATTAAATGACAATTAAAAAAACCAGAAGTTTCATGGTGGTGCTGCTGCAAACAAGGTTTTAATTCAGAATTTTGTTCTCCTTCAAAGTTTGTCTTTCTCTTCTTAGCATTTGCCAGTAAAATGTTTCTAATGAATAATTTAAGTCCTACAGTCCATAAGCTTAAATTATTCTGATTCAGTCTACTATTACTGAGGTAAGCTAACATTATTTTCTTTTCATTTTATTGTTGTTGCTGTTTACGTGACTTTTTTTTGTTTTTAAAGGAATTTTTAATATACTAGATTTTTTGGTTCATAGCAAATGCATGATAATTACAACACAATTACAGTTAATTATTTTGTTATCGTGATACTAATACAAAGAGAAAAGATTCCATGTAGTTTCAGAATATAATTCTAAGAATATAATGACATTTCCCTCCCCTCCCTCCATCTCTTTCTCTTCCTTTCTTCCGTCCCCCCTCCCCTCCCCTCCCCTCACTTCCCCTCTCCCCCCTCCCCTCGCCTTCCCCTTGCCTTCCCTTGCCTTCCCTTGCCTTCCCTTGCCTTCCCTTGCCTTCCCTTGCCTTCCCTTGCCTTCCCTTGCCTTCCCTTCCCTTCCCTTCCCTTCCCCTCTCTCCTTCTTTCCTTTCCTTTCATTTTCACTTGTTGAACTCTTAGTGGAGCATTAAAAATTTGACTATAATGTAACTTAAAAATATTATTTCAAAAATTAAAAAAGGAAGAACTAACATTAATTTCCACTGCCATCTGCTGCCATCTGTTAAAGTGTTCTGGCTTTCTAGACCCCATGAGATTTGTTAATCATGTGTACATTTTAGCATTTTGTAAAGCCAAACTTGTCTGTCTCCAAGTTTCTCTTGGATGTTGGAGACATTTCTTGAGATGGGAAGGGATTATTTTAAGGAAAGTGGTAATAGTAATCTATTAAACTATGAGAAATTGTAAGTCATTAGACCATTGTTGTGTTTTAGCAACAGGTTCAAGGTAATTATAAATTTATAATAACTCACCAAGATGGTAAATGGATTCAATTTGAAACTTTGGTCTTCAAGCAGATGTATGTGGAATCATCTGCAGAAATAATCATTGAGAAAGTAAAAAATATTATTGCCCCTTATGAAAGAAGAAATGTGGGAATTGCATTGTGGCGATGTGGATGCCTGTGATGCCAGCATTCCAAATGAATGCTGGTTCGAGACCCAGCTGCTCCACTTCTGATTCAGCCCCCTACTAGTATACCTGGGAAAGCACAGAAATATAGCCCAATTACTTGAGCCCCTGCACCCATATGGACTATACAAATTGAGCTCCAGGATCCTGGCTTCAGCCTGACCCAATCCTGGCCATTGAGACCATTTGAATCAGTGATGGCAGGTTGGTTCTCTCCCACCACCCACCGCCCCTTTCTCTCTCTCTCTCTCTCTCTCTCTCTCTCTCTAACTATCTGTAACTGCCTTTCAAATAAATAAATCTTTTTTAAAAAGAAGAAATTATCCTGTTCATGACATGATGCTTAAAACTTAGCTTGGGGGGCGGCGCTGTGGCGCAGTGGGTTAAAAGCCATGGCCTGCAGCTCCAGCATCCCAGATTGGCGCCGGTTTGAGTTCCAGCTGCTCCACTTCTGATCCAACTCTCTGCTATGGCCTAGAAAGGCAGTAGAAGATGGCCCAAGTCCTTGGGCCCTGTACCCGCTTGGGAGACCAGAAGGAAGCACCTGGCTCCTGGCTTTGGATCAGCTCAGCTCTGGCCATTGCATTCATTTGGGGAGTGAACCAGCAGATGGAAGACTTTCTCTCTCTCTCTCTCTCTCTCTCTCTCTGTGTGTGTGTGTGTGTGTGTGTGTCTGCCTCACTCTGTAACTGTCTGTCAAATAAATAAAATAAATCTTTAAAAAAAAAGGGTAGCTTGTGGTCCAGAGTTTAAAAGTATTATGAAATTTCCAACCATAATTATGTCACTTTATTAACTTAAAACCTTTGTGTAAGGTAACTAATATTTGAGTCCTAATTTTTCTATACACTTTTCTCTCCACTAATCATTGATGATTTTCTTCTTCAATAAATTAATATTAAAAATACAAGCTATGGTTTTAATGTATTATTTCACCATCTTTCAGGGGTATGCTATTATCTGTTCATCTTCACTTCTCATTGTGTTTACTTTTTTATCTGTATTTGTACTTATTCCTCTCTTTTAAAAGTATGAAGTAATATTTTACTCTCATAATTTTCCAGAATATGGGAAAAGGAAATAAAAATGTCAGGGAAGTTCATATCATCTCATTAGCTGCAACATTTCTTTTTATATTTTAATTACAACAATGGTATATCAGTTTCAAGGATTACAGTTTTACATTCAAGTAAAATGTCCCTTGATGTAGCTTCCAAAATAGCTAATCAGATATGAATTTGCCTTAATGGAAGTACAGTGTATTAGAGAATGGGAGGTCATATGTTCTGCATAACTTATGTCAAGGAGTATTGTGTTCGGTTCTGAAAGTGACATTTAGAAAAATTGGCAATTTGAATGGAATCACGAGATGGTAACCAGACTAAGATGAAATTAAAACTTGGGCACATGAAGAATAGTTGGTGTCAGTGAATGAGGGTGTGCAGGCACAATGTAATAGTCATATTTATGTATCTGAATTCCTTTCATTAGACTTTGACCTATCTATGTAATTCTACAAGTAAAAAATAGAAGGGAAGATAGAATGGATGAGGAGGCAGCATCTACTAAACAAAAAGAAAAGTTTCCAAAATGATCAGAACTACCAAAACTGGAAACAGATGCTCCAGCAACATAAGTGTCCAGAGGAGCATTGACAGTGCTATCAGTTGGGCTCAAAGTCTAATCTGTGCAATTGATATGAGTTAATTTCTTCTTTAAGGAAAAAAAATACAGGGATGGAGGTTCCCATCACATTCAATTCACCAATTATGTCCCCTGCAAAACCCAGATGAATCCTGGCATATGAGAGTAAATTAGTTATCAAAGCAGTGCCTCAATTAGAACCTTTTTGTCAAGACAATAATTTTCATAAAGCAGATTAATGCCCAGCCTCAGGCCCATGGTATGTGACCACTGATCTGGCCAATGCAACTTTTCAATCTCTATGAGAATGACCATAAAGCATTTCATATTCACTTGGAACAGACATCAGTGAAAATTTACAATCTCCCTATGGCTATATTAACTCTCAGACTATCCCATAGGTCCACTAAATTGATGATATCACACTAATCACACGAGGTAAGAAGGAAGTAGTGAGTATGTTGGAGGCTTTGAAGGATGCGTGCACTTCAGATAATGAAGCAAGGAATCAAGATACTGCCACATTAATAAAATGTCTAGGGATTCAGTGGCTTGTGAAGTTCTAGGAAATACTTAAAAAAATTAAAAAAGTTGCCATCCTGTACTTTCCATCATAAAAACAAACAAACAAAAGGACAATACTCATTAAGCAATGCTCTGGATGACTTTGATGGCTGTTATATGAAATAACACAGATTCAGAAGCACACAGAGCAGAAAAAGTCTCTGTGTCAGGTTTAAGTTTCCATATTTTGGTGTAGTGACCCTAGGCTTGCACCATTCAGCCTGAAAGGTGGTGTTGGGTATATCTGTGACAGAAAAAGACAGGGTAAGGTTAGGGGAAAAATAATAAGTATATATATAGTGCATACTCCTGGAGTACTAGATCAAGAACGTTCAAAGTAGAACTAAATACCTTTTGAATAGCAGTCCCTGATGTGACACTGGCCCTGCTAGATGTGCGCCATAAGATCCCAGATGACAGGGAGTCAGACAGGCCCAACTGAAGCTGGCTGTGTCACCCACACTATTTGAGAGCTTACGGCAAATGTGAGGGGAAAAGCAAAGAGATCAGTTAGGAAGCTACTAGAAATATTTAAGGAGGTAAAACTGGTGATGTTAAACATTCAAATTCTGAAGATAAAGCTGATGGTATGCTCTTGGAATTGATGTTCCATTGATTGAAACAGGAACCAGGGATCAGCATGACCAGAAGCTCTGGTGCCTTAGTAAAATTGGCAAAATGTTTGAGTACATGCTGAAATATCAAGGATTGAGTGAGGAGATTTGCAAAGGACCAGGGCCAATTATGAAGTGGTGGCCGGAGGAGGTCATTATTCAAAGCTTAGTTTTAGATATGTTAAGTTTGAAATATATATTAGACATACAAGTAGACAGGTCAAACATGCAGTGGATATTCAAGTCTGTAGTCCAGGGAACTACAAGTTGGAGAAGTAATGCTGGGAATTATTCGCATGTTTGATTGTTTTTAAAGCTATGAGTTTGTATGAGATCATGAAAGATGGACCATATGTTATATATATATATATAAAAACAACAGTTCAATGAGAGTGCAGGATCACTTTCACATTCAGAGGTCAGAGAGATGAGACAAAATCAGCAACAGAGACAAAATATCAAAGGCAGAAGTGGGAAGAGAAGAGGAGAATGTGCTATCCTGGAACAGGAAAGAAAAGTGTTTCTAGGAGGAGACAGTGGTGAACGATATTACATGCAGCTACTACATAAGATGATTCTACGGTATTATTATTTCTTCACATCTGCTTTAGCTTGGCATTCTCTGGTTCTATTTTTTCTTATTAGGATTCATTTTTCCCTTGTTTTATCAGTCCTGTTTCTTTGCTCACTTTTCCTTTTCTGCTGAAAAGTTGTTATTAAAGCTCTGCAAATACAGTAGTGCTGGGCAACCAATGTCCTTTGAAGTTGAAGAAGCATTTTTCTAGTTTGTAAACACATATAAATGTCCTATCACAATTTAGACTCTGACCTTGCATTTTCTCCAAAGAATTCATAACTGTTTGTAGACATTACCTCATTAATCCTAAGCTATAAGTACACCGACATTAAAATTTATTTGGAAGCACACATAAAGAATTAATTGCCTAAAATAGGCCATGTAGAACATTTAGACTAAAATAAATTATCTGTAAAAAAATCCTTACCTTTCTCACAATTTTCTATATATAAATATTCATGGAAATCATATACAATAGATCATCGAAATATCAAACCAGATAACTCAATGAGAAAAAGACCCAAAGTGGTGTGCCTGATTCAAAAAGGCATAGTATCAAGTTGTCAATATGGAAAACCATTATCATCATCATCACAATTATCTATAAGACTTAATTAGCAACAGCACTATATTTAATAATCATATGCACTCTATAAAATAAGTCCTCTACTGCTCTAGGTTCAGAGACTTTATGAATTTTTGCCCAAGGTCACAGAGATAAAGGCCATGGACATGAAATGTGTAACTATAAACCTACCAATAATTTTAATGATAACTAAAGTTATTTTCTTCAGAAGAACTAATATTCTGGTCAACAAGTACTAACGAAACCAAAAGAAGAAATCTGGAGGATAGTTTAAGCATATGAAATAGGAAGCAAAGCCAAACAAATAAAAATCACAATTCAAAGTTTTCTTTTTTCCTTTGAAAAACTAACAAAATTAGCAAATATCTTGCCAGATTAAGTGAGGTAATGAAAGAAAAAAGACAAAATCTTTCTCTGTACCTCTAAGCTAATATAAATTTAAAAAGGAAAATGATCCACTGTGGAAAAAATAGACTAAGCTCACTTAGTATAATAGTAGCAAAAGTCTAACAAAATAAAAATGGCAAAATGTGTGACTAAATGCGTGTATTGGAATTAGTCCCTCCAATTCATAGTGCTTAAATTACTTTTGCCCTGTTTCCCTATTACTTAAAATGTTCTCACCTCTTCCTTACTTCTAAACATTATTCTCCTACAATTTTGAATATTCATAGTTGTTCAAAATAAGTTCACAAATGCTATTTCAACAGCAATAGCCAATCTTAGGGTGATTTTGAGTAAGAAAATAACTTGACCACATTTGAACAATACCAGGATCACTTGCTTTTGGAATGTAGGATGTGTTAAAATGGAAGAAAGCATAATTAGAAACCAATTAGGATGTTCTTACAAGCCAAAAGGTAAAGAAATTATTGTACATGATAGTATCTGTGATTAATTAGAAATAAAGTAAGTGCTACATATTTAACTGTTTAGTTAAAATTAATGATTTCTTTATACTGTATATATTTCTTTTTTTTAACTTGTATTTAATGAATATAAATTTCCAAAGTACGACTTATGGATTACAATGGCTTCCCCCCCATACCGTCCCTCCCACCCACAACCCTCCCCTTTCCCACTCCCTCTCCCCTTCCATTCACATCAAGATTCATTTTCGATTATCTTAATATATAGAAGATCAGCTTAGTATACATTAAGTAAGGATTTCAACAGTTTGCTCCCACACAGAAACATAAAGTGAAAAATAATAGATGAATTTTTTTTAAATGATGATGAAATCAGATCAGACCTATTGTCATGTTTAATCCCAGTGAGAGTCAAGTTGGGAATTGATAATTTCTTTTTTTTTTTTTTACAGGAGATCAGTTTAGTATGCATTAAGTAAAGATTTCAACAGTTTGCACCCCCATAGAAACACAAAGTGAAATATACTGTTTGAGTGCTCGTTATAGCATTAAATCTCCATGCACAGCACATTAAGGACAGAGATCCTACATGAGAAGTAAGTGCACAGTGACTCCTGTTGTTGACTTTACAAATTGACACTCCTGTCTATGGCATCAGTAATCTCCCTATGCTCCAGTCATGAGTTTCCAAGGCTATGGAAACCCCTAGAGTTCTCCGACTCTTATCTTGTTTAGACAAGGTCATAGTCAAAGTGGAGGTTCTCTCCTCCCTTCAGAGAAAGGTACCTCCTTCTTTGAAGACCTGTTCTTTCCACTGGGATCTCACTCACAGAGATCTTTTGCCAGAGTGTCTTGGCTTTCCATGCCTGAAATACTCTCATGGGCTTTTCAGCCAGATCCGAATGCCTTTAGGGCTGATTCTGAGGCCAGAGTGCTATTTAGGACATCTGCCATTCTATGAGTCTGCTGAGTATCTCACTTCCCATGTTGGATCACTCTCCCCTTTATTTATTCTATTGGTTAGTGTTAGCAGGTACTAGACTTGTTTATGTGCTCCCATTGACTCTTAGTCCTTTCATTATGATCAATTGTGAACTGAAATTGATCACTTGGAATAGTGAGATGGCATTGGTACATGCCACCTTGATGGGATTGAATTGGACTCCCCTGGTATGTTTCTAACTCTACCATTTGGGGCAAGTCAGCTTGAGCATGTCCCAAATTATACATCTCTTCCCTCTCTTATTCCCACTCTTATGTTTAACAGGGATCACATTTCCATTAATTTTCAACACTTAAGAATAACTGTGTATTAATTACAGAATTAAACCAGTCATATTAAGTAGAACAGACAAAAAAACTACTAAGAGGGATAATGTATTAAGTTGTTCATTAACAGTCAGGGCTATGCTGATCAAGTCACCGTTTCCCATAGTGTCCATTTCAACAGGTTTCCTTTTTGGTGTTCAGTCAGTTGTCACTGATCAGGGAGAATATATGGTATTTGTCCCTTTGGGACTGGCTTATTTCACTCAGCATGATGTGTTCCAGATTCCTCCATTTTGTGGCAAATGACTGGATTTCGTTGTTTCTTACTGCAGTATAGTATTCTAAAGAGTACATATCCCATAATTTCTTTATCCAGTCTACCGTTGATGGGCATTTAGGTTGGTTCCAGGTCTTAGCTATTGTGAATTGAGCTGCAATAAATATTAGGGTGCAGACCGCTTTTTTGTTTGCCAATTTAAATTCCTTTGGGTAAATTCCAAGGAGTGGGATGGCTCGGTCGAACGGTAGGGTTATCTTCAGATTTCTGAGGAATCTCCAGACTGACTTCCATAGTGGCTTGACCAGTATGCATTCCCACCAACAGTGGGTTAGTGTCCCTTTTTCCCCACATCCTCGCCAGCATCTGTTGTTGGTAGATTTCTGCATGTGAGCCATTCCAACCGGGGTGAGGTGAAACCTCATTGTGGTTTTGATTTGCATTTCCCTGATTGCTAGTGATCTTGAACATTTTGTCATGTGTCTGTTGGCCATTTGGATTTCCTCTTTTGAAAAATGTCTATTGAGGTCCTTGGCCCATCTCTTAAGTGGGTTGTTTGTTTTGTTTTTGTGGAGTTTCTTGATCTCTTTGTAGATTCTGGTTATTAACCCTTTATCTGTTGCATAGTTTGCAAATATTTTTTACCCATTCTTTCGGTTGTCTCTTCACTCTCCTGACTGTTTCTTTTGCAGTACAGAAACTTCTCCATTTGATGCAATCCCAATAGTTGGTTTTGGCTTTGACTGCCTGTGCCTCCCGGGTCTTTTCCAGAAATTCTTTGCCTGTGCCAATATCTTGAAGGGTTTCTTCATTGTTCTCTAGTAACTTGATGGTGTCAGGTTGTAGATTTAGGTCTTTAATCCATGTTGAATGGATTTTTGTGTAAGGTGTAAGGTAGGGGTCTTGCTTCATGATTCTGCATGTGGAAATCCAATTTTCCCAGCACCATTTATTGAATAGACTGTCCTTGCTCCAGGAATTAGTTTTAGATCCTTGATCAAATATAAGTTGGCTGTAGATGTTTGGGTTGATTTCTGCTGTTTCAATTCTGTTCCATTGGTCTATCCATCTGTTTCTGTACCAGTACCATGCTGTTTTGATTACAACTGCCCTGTAATATGTCCTGAAATCTGGTATTGTGATGCCTCCAGCTTTGTTTTTGTTGTACAAGATTGCTTGAGCTCTTCGAGGTCTCTTGTGCCTCCATATAAATTTCAGCACCATTTTTTCCAGATCTGAGAAGAGGTCTTCGGTATCTTGATTGGTATTGCATTGAATCTATAAATTGCTTTTGGGAGAATGGACATTTTGATGATATTGATTCTTCCAATCCATGAGCATGGAAGATTTTTCCATGTCTTGGTATCCTCTTCTATTTCTTTCTTTAAGGTTTTGTAATTTTCATCATAGAGATCTTTAACGTCCTTGGTTAAGTTTATTCCAAGGTGTTTGATTGTTTTTGTAGCTATTGTGAATGGGATTGATCTTAGAAGTTCTTCCTCAGCCATGGCATTGTCTGTGTATACAAAGGCTGTTGATTTTTGTGCATTGATTTTATACCCTGCTACTTTGCCAAACTCTTCTATGAGTTCCAATAGTCTCTTAGTAGAGTTCCTTGGGTCCCCTAAATAAAGAATCATGTCATCTGCAAAGAGGGATAGTTTGAGTTCTTCCTTCCCAATTTGTATCCCTTTAATTTCTTTTTCTTGCCTAATAGCTCTGGCTAGAACCTCCAGAACTATATTGAAGAGCAGTGGTGAGAGTGGACATCCCTGTCTGGTACCAGATCTCAGTGGAAATGCTTCCAACTTTTCCCCATTCAATAGGATGTTGGCTGTGGGTTTTTCATAGATTGCTTTGATTGTATTGAGGAGTGTTGCTTCCAAACCCAGTTTGCTTAGAGTTTTCATCATGAACGGGTGTTGTATTTTATCAAATGCTTTCTCGGCATCTATTGAGATAATCATATGGTTTTTCTTCTGCAGTCTGTTAATGTGGTGTATCACATTGATTGTCTTGCGCACATTAAACCATCCCTGCATACCAGGGATAAATCCCACTTGGTCTGGGTGGATGATCTTTCTGATGTGTTGTTGCATTCTATTGGCGAGAATTTTATTGAGGATTTTTGCATCTATGTTCATCAGGGATATTGGTCTGTACTTCTCTTTCAGTGCTGCATCTTTTTCCAGCTTAGGAATTAAGGTGATGCTGGCTTCATAGAAAGAATTTGGGAGGATTCCCTCTTCTTCAATTGTTCTGAATAGTTTGAGAAGAATTGGAGTTAGTTCTTCTTTAAATGTCTGGTAGAATTCAGCAGTGAATCCATCTGGTCCTGGGCTTTTCTTTGTTGGGAGGGCCTTTATTACTGTTTCAATTTCTGTCTCAGTTATGGGTCTGTTTAGGTTTTCTATGTCTTCCTGGTTCAATTTAGGTAGGTTGCATGTGTCCAGGAATCTATCCATTTCTGATAGTTTTCCCTGTTTGCTGGCATACAAGTCCTTGTAGTAATTTCTGATGATTCTTTTTATTTCTGTGGTGTCTGTTGTTACATTTCCTTGTTCATCTCTGATTTTATTGATTTGGGTCTTTTCTTTTTTTAGTTAGTTGGGCCAATGGGGTGTCAATTTTGTTTATTTTTTCAAAAAACCAGCTCCTTGTTTGGCTGATTTTTTGTGATGTTTTTCTTGATTCAATCCTGTTGATTTCTTCTCTGATTTTAATTATTTCTCTTCTCCTACTAGATTTGGGTCTAGTTTGCTGTAGGTTTTCTAGATCCTTGAGGTGAATTGAAAGCTCATCTATTTGGTGCCTTTCCAATTTCTTGATGTAGGCACCTATTGATATAAACTTTCCTCTTAACACTGCTTTTGCTGCGTCCCATAAGTTTTGGTATGTTGTGCTGTTATCCTCATTTACTTCCAGAAAGTTTTTGATTTCTCTTTTGATTTCTTCTATGACCCATTGTTCATTCAGGAGCATGTTGTTCAATCTCCATGTGTTCGCGTATAGTCTAGGGATTCCTGAGTTGCTAATTTCCAACTTCATTCCTTTATGGTCTGAGAAGCTGCATGGTATGATTCTAATTCTTTTGAATTTGCTGAGACTTGCTTTATGGCCTAGTATGTGGTCAACCCTAGACAAGGTTCCATGTACTGCTGAGAAGAATGTAAAATCTTTAGCTGTAGGATTGAAAGTTCTGTATATATCTGTTAGATCCATTTGGGCTACAGTGTAGTTTAAATCTGCTGTATCCTTGTTGATCTTCTGTCCTGTTGATCTGTCTATTTCTGAGAGTGGAGTATTGAAGTCCCCCAATACTATTGTATTGGGGTCTAAGTCTCCCTTTAAGTCCCTTAACAAATCTTTTAGATAAACTGGTGCCCTGTAGTTAGGTGCATATACATTGATTATTGTTATATCTTCTTGTTGTATTGATCCCTTAATCATTATATAGTGCCCCTCTTTGTCTCTCTTAACAGTTTTTGTGATAAAGTTTATGTTGTCCGATATTAAGATGGCTACGCCCGCTCTTTTTTCATTTCTGTTGGCATGGTATATCTTTTTCCAGCCTTTCACTTTCAGTCTGTATGGATCTTTGTTGGAAAGATGTGTTTCTTGTAAGCAGCAAATAGATGGGTTTTGTTCCTTAACCCAATCAGCCAATCGGTGTCTTTTAACTGGACAGTTCAGGCCATTCACGTTCAATGTGACTAATGATAAGTGGTAACTTTGCCCTGCCATTTGCCAAAGATGAGTTCTAATATATGCTTTGAATTCCCTGTGATCTTTTGCTGTGAGGTTTCCTTCCTTTACCTTCTTTCATATTGATGACCGTGTTTCTGTGTTTCTGTGTGTAACACATCTTTAAGCATCTTTTGCAGGGCTGGACGAGTGGCAACAAATTCTTTCAATTTCTGTTTGCTATGAAAAGTCTTTATTTCACCTTCATTGACAAATGATAGCTTTGCAGGATATAATATTCTGGGCTGGCAGTTTTTCTCTCTTAGTACCTGGGCTATATCTCGCCATTCCCTCCTAGCTTGTAGAGTTTCTGATGAGAAGTCAGCTGTGAGTCTGATTGGAGATCCTCTGAGAGTAATCTGACGTTTCTCTCTTGCACATTTTAGGATCTTTTCTTTATGTTTCACTGTGGATAGTTTAATTACAATGTGTCGTGGTGAGGATCTCTTTTGGTCGTGTTTATTAGGGGTTCTGTGAGCTTCCTGTACGAGGATGTCTCTGTCCTTCTCCAAACCTGGGAAATTTTCTGCTAATATCTCACTAAAAAGGCCTTCTAATCCTTTCTCCCTCTCCATGCCTTCAGGAACTCCTAGAAGCCGAATGTTGGGTTTTTTAATAGTATCCTGAAGATTCCCGACAATATGTTTTAGATTCCTAATTTCCTCTTCTTTTCTTTGGTCTGACTGTATCCTTTCCTGTTCTCTGTCTTCTAAGTCCGATATTCTCTCTTCTGCTTCACCCATTCTGTTTGTAAGGCTCTCTATTGTGTTTTTCATTTGATCTATTGAATTCTTCACTTCAGTCACTATCACAGTTTCCTGTTGTACTAGTTGTTTCGTTTCATTTTGATTCCTCCTTAATATTTCATTTTCACGAGAGATTTTCTATCTTGTCCATTAAGGATTTCTGTAGTTCAAGAATTTGTTTTTGAGAACTTCTTAATGTTCTTATCAATTTTTTGAGATCTGCTTCTTGCATTTCTTCTATGTCATCATCTTCATAATCTTGAATTGGGGTGTCTTTTTCATTTGAGGGCGTCATGGTGACTTCCTTGTTTTTATTACCTCGGTTTTTGCATTTGTTATTTGGCATATTGGAGATATTTGGTTTCTTCACTGTGGTGCTTTTTCTTGTTATGCTATGACTCTAGGTTAAGTGGACTATCTGTTTTTGATGGAGCCTTAGGGCTTGAGATGGGTGTGGCCTGAGAGCTCTGTTTGGTGTGCCAAAGGTGACACTCCCAGGTTAGGCGTGGTAAATCTCTCTCTCTCTCTCTCTCTCTCTCTTTTTTTTTTTTTTTTTGATTCAAAAGGGACGTAATTCTGCACAGCTGAACGAAGTTGGAAGTAGTTAGCAGGCAAATGATATACCCACAGGAGCCAGAGATTGGAAGCTCTTTCCCAAGGACCACACAGGGAATCTGTTTGGCCCTCAGAGTGGGCTCAAATTCTCCTTCAGTCTCCCACTGGGTTGCCAAAGTTATGGAATTGTAGCATCTCTGGAGAGTGCTCACGTGAATTCCGTGAGTTCTCTCCCCCACCGTCTCTTTTTTCACAGTCTCAGTTCAGTAGCACCACAAATTTACTAGGTCCTAATCTCCTGTTAATTTGCCCCTCCCAGAGTCAGGTTTTTCTGCTAGGCTCAGGGCCGGTGCAGACCTGAGGTCTCTCTGCTTATGATGTATGTCCAAGATGGCGCCTGCTCTTTGTCTTGCTCGCCCTTGAGAGGTGAGCGGAGAGAGAGAAACCCGTGTCTGTACCAGTCACCTTTTTTTTTTTTTCTCTCTCTCTCTCTCTTCCAGTTAGCCTGGTGAACTTCCCCCCCCCCCCGGGGGGTCATTCCCTCTAGTCTCCTCTCTCCACTTGCCTGCCGGTGTCTCGGACTATTGAGGTTCGGCTCACCTCGCGTTCCAGCGCTGGTGTGTTGAGTCTGCCGCTGGTGTCCCGAACTGTGGGCTCCCACGCTTTCCACGCAGGTCCACTGTGAATCACGCGTTCCGGAAGAGTTTCTTCTGCTGTTTCCTCCCCTACTCTTCCTTGAACCTGCAGTATCTCCACTTTTATTAAACTATCTCTCCCCGGACTATCAGTGTGCTCCCTTCCTATTCCGCCATCTTGCCTCTCTCCTATACTGTATATATTTCTAAAGAGCCTATAGAAATAATCCAAGACATGCTAGACACATGGTTAAGTAGATAGTGTTAATATTGTGAGTGTCGGCCGGTGCCATAGCTCAATAGGCTAATCCTCCACCTGCAGCGCCGACACACTGGGTTCTAGTCCTGGTTGAGGTGCCGGATTCTGTCCCGGTTGCCCCTCTTCCAGTCCAGCTCCCTGCTGTGGCTCGGGAAGGTAGTGGAGGATGGCCCAAGTGCTTGGGCCCTGCACCCGCATGGGAGACCAGGAGAAGCACCTGGCTCCTGGCTTCGGATCAGCATAGTGCGCCAGCCGCAGCAGCCATTGGGGGGTGAACCAACAGAAAAGGAAGACCTTTCTCTGTCTCTCTCTCTCTCTCATTGTCCACTCTGCCTGTCAAAAAAAAAAAAAAAAGATGAAGAAAAAAATAATAATTTTATAACTGGATTTGATAATCCTTGTAATATGCTTAGTGTACTGCTTAAAACATAGCAAATATTTGTTAAATATTATTTAGTCTGGTTAAATAAAAAAGATGTGTAACATTGTTAAAAGGTGCCACAAACATAGCAAGGCCTTAATAAATCTGTGTTGTTATAATTGATTAGTTTTAAAAATTAAGTAATTAATTTGTCCTTTATGTTATTAAATTTTGTAATGATGCCTCAAAATTTATCCTTAAATGCTAAAGTAAATTGCTACAAACTGAGCAGTTTATGCCTTAAGTAGTTGATGCCTTGTATGGATTCTGTTGGTCTATGTTTTAAATTTTCAAAGAAATAGAGGGTGAAATCATTTGTTCCTGATGGAGACAAAGATTGGAGTGATGTAGCTATAAGCCAAGGAAGAATCTTCTCTAAAAATATTTATGAGTTTATCAAGTACTTAGGATTGTGACATGTTGGGATGTTGGGGGAGGGAATAAAATGTATATTAAATGTATTGCCACCAAACTAATAGTCTATCAATGAAGCAGATTATCAAGTTTATGAAGTTGAGAGTTAGATATGAAATGATGAGTGTTTTGTGGGATACAAAAGGCACATTTGGAAGACATAGCAGAAGGATATATATATATATTATGATATATATGCGTGAGTATATATATATATATATATATGTACATACATGTACTCTTATTCCATGGAGATGGATCAAAAATGTGTGTACAGTATTAATAATATAAGGAATTTGGATAGTGTTTTCAAGAATTATTTTTATAATTTTTGTAATTATTTGATATATGTAAATTTTGTCAAAATAAAAACTCAGTAAAAAGAATGTGTCAAAAATAGAATTTAATATAAAATAAAGATGTTCTGATTAGTCACCTACATTAGATTATTTTTCATGACTGATATAAAGTATGATTTAAATAGAAATTTAGCCTTTGTGAATACATGGGAAATCTGGACTGTAAATATTCATTTTATAGATAACCTTATCCTACCTAATTAGTACACAAAATGATGCACATTTCTTTCTTTTTTTTTTTTTTTTTGACAGGCAGAGTGGACAGTGAGAGAGAGAGACAGAGAGAAAGGTCTTCCTTTGCCGTTGGTTCACCCTCCAATGGCCGCCGCGGCCGGCGCACTGTGGCCAGCGCACCGTGCTGATCCGATGGCAGGAGCCAGGAGCCAGGTGCTTTTCCTGGTCTCCCATGGGGTGCAGGGCCCAAGCACCTGGGCCATCCTCCACTGCACTCCCTGGCCACAGCAGAGGGCTGGCCTGGAAGAGGGGCAACCGGGACAGAATCCGGCGCCCCGACCGGGACTAGAACCAGGTGTGCCGGCGCCGCTAGGCAGAGGATTAGCTTAGTGAGCCGCGGCACCAGCCTATGATGCACATTTCTTCACAGTTTTCTTTTATTTCAAATTCTAGAAGACTTTAAGATACATATGTAATAACAGAGTTTTAAAAAAATCATTTTTCTGAGCTTTATTTAACTGCATCCATATAAGATCATCTGGTGTATTACCACCTCAGCCCTGTGAAGAGATGAAGATGAAGAATGTATGTATGTATGTATGTAAATATTTCTACATTAGATTAAGGAGTTAAAATGCTGAAGAATATTATGATGAGTTATTTTTGTTTCTGTTATCTATATATCTGTTTAGGGAGGAATTTTTCTACTAATCTCAGATATCACCAGATGCTATTTTTGTTAAATGTTTTTCCACCCTTAAGGAGTTTTTCACTGTACATAGTAAGTTTCAGATGGGAACTATTCCAAATTTACTCCAATTTAAGTTTTTGTATTACAAATTAATTTCTTGATATTTATCATAAATCATCCTGTGAAAATACCAATTCATCCAAAAGCCAAATCAAAACAATTTTAGGTCCCAAGGTTCACTACGCCATGTTGAACACAAAGTTTAATCAGTCTCCAATCAAAGAAAGCTTGAGTTACTTTGAGAAACTCAGTGAAATTTTTTTAACCTGTGCATTAGATTTTATATACATAATATATTTTTTCATCACTAAAATATATATATATTTATGTATATACTCATATACTAAGAAGTAAATTTTGATTAATAAATGTGTTTTATAAAATATCACTCACACAAAGCCTTATCATAAATTCAAGTCAAACTTTCCCAATTTATGCTGCAAAGAATGGGATTTCTTTGTTGTGGTGGTCTTCTTAATGGTGATAATATTCAGCAAGTTAAGATCTTTATTCTAAGCAGAAATGAAACATCTCCATTCAGATAAAAAAATTCACTTCAACTGATTTGTTTGATAAGATAGTTAAGAAAAGAAAGGAGACATAAATGAATTTTAAAATTTATCAACTGTTCTAATTATTTATTTTTGAGTGTTTAACCATCCAAAACTTAGTGGTTTATAAGAGCATCATTTATTTTCTCAGGATACCAGTGACGGGCAGCATGGGCAGGGCTCACTGAGCATGGTTCATCTCCAATCTTCATGGTGACAGATGGAGTCATTCATGCTGTTGTGAGTCAACTGTCAGGTCAGCTGGTTGGTTCTGGATGGCTTCACTTACACTGCTGCCAACTGACTGACTTTGCTGGCCAGAGTATGTCAGTATTCTCTGTGTGGCATCTTCAGCAGACTTCCTTGGGCTTTTTATATGGCATCTGATTTCTAGGAGGACAAGAAAATTAGACATTCTCTTGAGTCCTAATTTAGAGAGTATAACGTGCTTCTAGACCATTGTGTTGGTCAAGCAAGTCACTGAACCAGCTCATATTACAGGGAGAAGGAACTGACTCCAGTTTTTATAGGAGGGGCTGCAAAGTCACACTGAAAAAACATGTAATAGGGGAGACAGAAATCATGGCACCATTAGTGCTACAATCTCTCCATTTGAAACATAGACTGGAACTACATTTGTCCTTAAAAATGTCTGTAGATACTGAATTTTGTAAAATTTTCAACAACCTATTCCCTCTTCTCATTATTTTTCCCATCATATTCATTTTAAATGGTTTCAAATAATCATCCTTTATCTAATCCATTCTTTTATTAGTCTTACCCTTAAGAATATAAGGGGATTCCACTTAGCTTTCTGTAACCCAATGTTCTTTCTCCACAGAGTGAATGCTGTTGTGTATGGATCTGCTAGTGTGCCATATTTGATGTCTAATGGTTATTCATAAAAATCTCAGTGTTGAACTCTTACATTTGCTAAATTTTTAAATTTCCACTTCTCATTTTATTTCTTCCAAAATTTATTTCTTTTGGGCATTTTTGCGGATGGGGGTTTGGATATGCTCATCATGCCTGTATAAAAGTTGATGGTATTTTATAAAATCAGCTGCAGTATAAACTTTGTCTCAGTGAGCTTTTTCAAACTTTATTTATTCATTTTTACTTATTTGAAAAGCACAATGAGAAAGATATCTATCTATCTACATATATATATATATATATATACATATGTAGAGAGAGAGAGAGAGAGAGAGAGAGAAAGAAAGAAACTTATCTTACCTCCACTTGTTCACTCCCCAAATGCTGTAACAATCAGTGCTGGGTCAGACCAAAGATAGGAACTCTTGGTCTCTCATGTGAAATACAGGGATGGATGTATTTGAGCCATCATCTACGGCCTCCCAGGATGCGTTAACAGGAAGGTGGATAGGAAACAGACATGGGGCACAAGCCCAAGCACTCTGATATGGGATGTGTACATCTCATACAGTGGCTGCACCACAGCAGGTACCCCTCATCGCTCTTTTGACAGGAGTGCCAAAGTCAGAGTGGAGGGCCCCTTGAGACCAACTGGGGTGATGAGAAGAAGTGGAAATATGGAACAACCTAAAGAACATTTACCCAAAGGTAATTCAACTTTGATATAAAACCTATGAAGCAAAGATTTCAGAACTGAGATGTTAAGACAGAAACTCTGAAGCTGGAGAAACAAGCTCCGCTCGCCTTAGGCGCTGGCAGATTTTCCTCAAGTCCTAATTTTTGAGGAGTTGGGCTTTAGCAACTACTGGATAGCTTATAACCACATTAAGCACATCCTGCCTGCTGGATGACACTACAAAGCTAATGGCAAAAATATGCTGTTGCAGGAACATAAGCAGCTTTCAGAAACGGATTATTATGTTCCCACATCTCATTTCCATCCTGCTTCAAACTTCAAAAACTTGTAGGATCAGTTATTTAGGGCACTGGTTAGGCTAATTTAACAGTGATTTATTCTTAGATACATTTCACTCTCATAAAGACCTGAGATGGAGGAAGGGCAGCACAATTTCATAGAACACTTTTCTCCTATCGTCCCACCACCCCACCTCAGGTAGGTCATCGTCACTCTTGGGGGAGGGGGCGAAATGAAGGAGCAGAGAGAAAGCAATTTTGCTTCAAAAACACAGCCAATAAGTTTCACTTCATACTTGGTGCAAGTTTCATTTGCTAGAGTTTGGTTGCATTGTCATACCAAATTCTAGGGAAGCATGAGGCATAGTCTTTACCTTAGTAGCCAAGATCAAGTAAAAATAGCACGGGCCAGGTTGTTATGAAAACAAAGACACACAGAGAAAAAATATAGGGGGCAGGCACTTGCTCAATAGTTCAGTTGCCACTTGGGACACTCATATCACTACTCAGAGTGCCAACATAAGTCCTGGCTACTCAGCCTCTGATCCACTTTCTTGCTAATGTGTGTGTTGGGAAGAAGCAGGTGATGGCTCAAATACTTCTGTCTCTGCCATTCACCTAGGAGACCTGCATAGGTGTATTTGTTAATATCTTCGGCTTGTCCCAGGCCTTGCTGTTGTGGGCAGTTGAGGAGGGAACTAGGTAGTGAAGATATCTTTCTCTCTCTCTCTCTCTTTCTTTCTCTCTCTCTCTCTCCCTTTTTCTCCCCCCTCCCCATTTGCTTCAAATCAACTAAGAATAATTTTTTTAAAGCAAGAATAGTTCTAAAGATCAATTAACCATTTCAACTTCATTATTCAAACTATATTGTGAATTTGTCATCTGTGCTGAATGGTCTGCTATTTCATATCAAAAATCTTAACTATAAATGCATCAAAATGACAATTATGGTGTTAGAGCTATGGCATAGTGGGTTAAGCTACAACCTGCAGTGCAGCATCCTATATGGTTGCCAGCTCCATATCTGATCCATCTCCCTGCGAATGCACCTGAGAAGGCTATAGGAAGACACAAATGCTCAGACCCCTTCTCCTACACTGGCGACCTGGAATAAGCTCCTGACTCCTGACTTCCACCCTACTCGGCTCTGGCCTTTGCGGCCATTTGGGAGTGAACCAGGGGATGGGACACCTCTAGCTCCCTCTCTTTGTCTCTGTAACTCTGCCTTTCAAATAAAATAAGTAAATCGTAAAAAATAAAATAAAAATAAAAAATAAACATAATTATAGGGGCCAGCATTGTGACACAGAGGGCTAAGCTATTGCCAGCAGCGCTGGCAGTGCTGTTTTGAGCGCAGTTATTCCACTTTTGATCTAACTCCCTGCTAATCAACCAAGGCAGCAAAGATGGCCTATGTGCTTGGGCCCCTGTCACACAGATGGAAAACCTGGATGGGGCTTTTGGCTCCCAACTCCAGCCTGACCCAACCCTGACTGCTGCAGTTGTATGGGGAATGAACCAGTGAAGAGCAGATAATTTTCTTTGTTTCTCCTTCTCTTTCTGTCACTCTATTAAATAAAAAATTAAATTAAATTAAATTAAAAAGAACAATTGTAAAAGTAGAAATAGCTTGAGAAAATAGTCGTGAATTCACATAAGATTTCCTACAGTAGAATAATTGAGTATGAAGAAAGCAACAATATATAATAGTTACACAGATTATTTAAAGGTTGATTTGTCTACAGAAATAATTATGTTATTTATAGTGTTGGACGGGGGGCCAGCGCTGTGGCCTAGCAGGTAGAGCCACCATCTGCAGTGCCAGCATCTTATATGGGCGCTGGTTTGAATCCTGGCTGCTCCACTTTTTTTTTTTTTTCCTTTTTGCCAGGTAGAGTTAGACAGTGAGAGAGAGAAACAGAGAGAGTTACAGACAGTGATAGAGAGACAGAGAGAAAGGTCTTCCTTCCGTTGGTTCACCCCCTAGATGGCCAAAACGGCTGGAACTGCACCAATCCAAAGCCAGGAGCCGGGTGCTTCCTCCCGGTATCCCATGCAGGTGCAGGAACCCAAGCACATGGGCCATCCTCCACTGCACTCCTGGGCCACAACAGAGAACTGGACTGGAAGAGGAGCAACCGGGACTGGTACTCAGCATCCCAACTGGGACAAGAACCCGGGGTGCCGGTGCCGCAGGCAGAGGATTTCCGCTTTCAATCCAGCTCTCTACTATGGCCTGGGGAAGCAGTAGAAGATGGCCCAAGTCCTTGGGCCCCTGCACCCACGTGGCGGACCCTAACGAAGCTCCTGGCTCCTGGCTTTGGATTGGCCCGTCTCCATCTGTTGTGGCCATTTGGGGAGTGAACCAACAGATGAAGGACTTATCTCTCTCTCTCTCTGCCTCTCTGTAACTCTGTCTTACAAATAAATAAATAAATCTTGAAAAAAATAAGAATGTTGTACTGGTTTTCACAGATGATCTAGATAATTTGGAGATATGAAAAGAATTTCACAATGCATTATTGAGTGAAAAAAGGTTAGTATAGCATAGATTTGGTTGCATTTTATGTAACTTATTATTAATATATAGTATGTAAAAATAATTAAACATTTCATAGACAATGGATCTAACATGTTTGCTGCCAAACATTTTGAAATACATGTATATTTTTTAGAATATGTATTTTACATTAATTCTCTGAAGACCTCTCATATATAATCAATATATATATATATCAATATATATATATCAATATCAAATCAGCATTGTTTCTCTCATAGATGGTCACATTCTTTGTTCTTAGGAAATAGTTAGAAATAATTTTTTTAAAAAGTCATTCTTTTAGTCACAGAAAGTGACTATATCAACAGGATATTAATGCAAAATACAGAATGCCAGTATCCTATCAGTCTCATTTTTTACAAAACAAACTTTTATCTTGGCCCTACTATGAAGCAGCACAGAATAATAAACAAGGGATCATCACATTCTTCCTTTTTCTCTGTATCTCTTTTGTGCCACAATAATATATATATATGTATATATATTTTGAATGTATACATTTGCAAGGAATATATTGGCTGCTTCAATCTCCTTATCTAAAGAAGATTTGAGAATGTGACCAATCTACTTGGAAATTCAAAATCCAGCTAAATTGGTTCAGAACTGCTCATTCTTTTCTTGGGGTTTCTTAATTCCTTTAATATATGCTGTTGATTTTTTTAGAGATGGCAAAAATTACAATAGATATTGGTTTGATACATGGCAACAATACTTAATCTCACCCTTTAAATCCAACTTAAACTGAAAAATACTCCTAAACAAGAACTGCATAAAGCACCAAATTCAGGGAGTTGCCCAGAATGGATTAAAAACCTGCCTGTTCAAAATATCTGGCCAGAATTACAGGAGTGACTTTTCTGGCTGAATTCTTTAGTGTACACAGTAACAGAACCCCAGGATACCCATTTATTTGACAATCAGATTTCATTAAAAGGTTGGAAATGTAAACTTATAATAGATTTGTTTCTTTACCAACTGCTTAATTATGATAACTTCATCATGTTAACAAAATGGATTACATTTGTTATTTTTGTACTCACCAGGGCCTAACTGGTAAATAGCCTGTCAACATTTTCATTTCAACCCTAGAGTTTCAAGGGAATATGATTTGACTAAAAATCAGCACCAGGCATCCACTTACGCAGGCTTAAATTATTTTTATGTTTAAGTCAAATGGTTCTCCATCAATTTAACCTTTCTTAAGGAAGAATGATAAATTTTCTTCTTGTCTTCACTCACCAGTAGGCTTATTTTTTTTATTAAATATTCTTGGAAGCTCCAATTAGTATTGTAAATTTCCTATGAATTTGTAATGAATGTGAGTCTATTTTGTAAGACACCCAGTAGCCAGCTAAGACCCTCAGACTAGATTGCCTTTTTTCCTGCTGAGAGTGTAATAATATGGTCAGGCTCATACTTGAATGGCTTTCTCCCTTGGACTAAGTTATATTGTGTATTTAAGATAAAATCTAGCTAAAAGACATCTTGCTTTGCCTTTATATGCTATAAAATAACCAATCTGACTTCTTCCTGCTTAGATAACTCAGTATACTCATTGTATATATACTCAAATTAGCAACATGAAAAAGACTCAAACTATCAGGTAACCTAGATAGAAGACCTAACAATCTGAGAATATCAGTTTTCACAGAAATGCCCTGAGTTAGTGGGTGAAAAAGACATTTTGAGAGATGACAACATTGAAAGTAAACAAGATGATTATTTTATTAATTCTGGAAATGCACCTTGACAATAAAGTATCTATAGGCTGAAATCCAGTGATTATAAATTTGTTTTCTTGAAAACTACAAAACATATAAGAAATTACAACCACTAAATGATTCACTCTTTTATCAAAAAGCTAAGGCAATACTCTTATAAAAAACAATATGTTTAACCAAAGCAATTTTAGAAAATCAGAGTAAATTGCTTCTTTATTTTCACATGTTATTTAAAAGAACCTTTACTTTTTTTCTAAATTTATTTTTTGAGAAGCAAACAGATGGGGGATGGGGGACAGAGGGAGAGAGATAAAGACAAAGAGGGAGAACTTCCATCCACTGGCTCACTTTCCCAAATGCCTGCAATGCCTGGGCCTAGCCAGGGCTGAACCAGGAGCCAGGGACAGTCTAGCTCTTTCATGTGAGTGGCAGGAACCTAATTACTTGAATCATCATTGCTGCATCCCAGATCTTGCATTAACAAAAATTTAAAGTCAAGAACCGGAGCCAGGAATCAAATCCATATATTTTGAATCCCCCAGATTCTAGTTAACTATAGAACCACATTCTTGCTCTATTTTACAACTCCCTAAATTTGAATACTGCATAAATTTTCCTGTAAAGACATTGGAGATCTGAAAATATTTACTATAAAGCTATATTATATAAATGAAAGGATATTTAAATATAAAATCTAATAAGATATATTGATTTAATATAATATTAAAGAAAAATCACATGCCTATCTCATTAAGTTAAAAAAAAAAAGAAAAAAAAGTCAGTTGTGACACAGTGGTTTAAGCCACACCTGCTACATCAGCAAACTGTATTTGAGTGGTGGATTCTAGTCCTGACTGCTCAGCCTCCAATATAATTCCCTGTTAATGCACCAGGTAAAACAGCAGAAGATGGCCCAAGTAGGTGGAGCAATACCAACCATGCAGGAGTCCCTGATGAAATTTTGAGTTCCTTTTTCTGCTTAAAGCTTTTATTTAATAAATATAAATTTCAGAGGTACAGCTTTTGGAATATAAAAGTTCTTCCCCCCATACTCACCCTCCCAACCCTACTCCCATCTCACCTCCTACTCGTTCTTCCCATCCCATTCTTCATTAAGATTCATTTTTAATTTTCTTTATATACAGAAGATCAACTCTATACTAAGTAAAGATTTCAACAGTTTGCATCCACACAGACACACAAAGTACTGTTTGAAGGCAAGTTTTATTGTTAATTCTCATAGTACAACTGTTTAGGGACAGAAGGCCTACATGGGGAGCAAGTGCACAGTGACTCCTGTTGTTGATTTAACAATTGACAGTCTTCGCCTGGACCTACGCAGGCCATTGCAGCCATTTGAAGACTGAAACAGCAGATACAAGACAGCTCTCTGTATGTCCTTCTGCCTTTAAAATAAATCTTTAAACAGACAATCCAAAGTTTAAAACTCAGCTCTTCTACTAGGTCCAGATCTCAGTCTCTAGGCCTGAGTACTGTTGGCAATGTTTACAAGGACTTCAAGATGCTAGTAGTGCTACACACCTAAGCAACTTTGTCTCATTAGGGTACAGGTATCTGCCTGATACTTGGGCTAGTCCAAAAGACTCAAATCCACCAGCATTGACCTGGATTTCAAAGCTCTTGAAAGTGACTTGATACATGTGTATCTGTTCACACTGATGTCTGTGGGGAGGTGTCTGGCAAAGTGTCTTAGTCAGCATCTTGGCTCCACCTTGGAAAATGTTTCTGTTGGAGTTTTTATACTACATGAATTATATGATTGACTAGAATCTTTCCACATGTGTACGGTATAATATTTAAATAGCTCTCTTTGAAATCATTTTCAGTAAATTCTAGCATATTTACAAATCTTGGATCAAATTTTAAAGGCATAAATCTATGTTCTGATATTTAGAAACTTGGTCTTATTTGACTACAGCAGTCAAAGTTCTCTGGGTTGACCAAGATAGCAAATGTCCTACAGCATTCATATTTTATGCATTCCATGGATACAGTTCCCAGAAGACAACCACACTTCTCTCACTCTCCTGCTACCCCTCCCATCCTCCTCCCTCCTTCCTATCTCTTCATCAGTTTTTAGAAAGACATAAGTTTAATTCATTGCATATTCACAGACTTAATTTGCCACTAATCATAATAATCAACAAGTAAAAAGTAGGATGACCACAGTTCCAAAAAAGCATTAAAAAAGGCTAAAATGACAAAATTTCAAGTCATTTCTATAAATCCTATATTAACTGCCACATATTAGAGAAAACATGATATTTGCCTTTTTGAGAAAGATTATCTCACTAACTGTAATGGTTTCTAGAAGTATCCCTTTTGTTGCAAAAGACAGTATTTCATTTTTTTTTATGACTGACTGGTTTCCATTATGTATATAATTGACATTTTCTATATTCAGGCATCAGTGGATTGATATCTGGGTTGATTCAATAGCTTAGCTGTTGTGAACATGCAACAAACATGGGAGTACAAATAACTCTTTCATATGCTGATTTCATTTCATTTGGGAAATTTCACAGGAATGGGATGGCTGGGTCATATGGCAGATTTATTTGCAGAACTCAGGAATCTCCGTAATGTATGTCATCTATAATTGTTGTACTGGTTTAAATTCCCAGCAACAGTGGATTAGGGTACTTTTCCCCTGTATCTTCATCAGCATTTATTTATTTTTTTTTAATTTGGGGATAATCCTAATCAGAGTGAAGCATTACCTCATTGTGGTTTTGATTGGCATTTCCATGATGGTAGTGACCCTGGCCATTTTTTCATGTGTCTGTTTGCCATTTGTATTTCATCCTTTGAAAATAACCTGTTAATGTCCTTTGCTCATTTCTTAACTGGATTGTTTGTTCTGTTCTTGTTGAGTTTCTAGAGCTCTTTATAGATTCTTGATATTAATCTGTTATCAGTTGCATAGTTTGCACATATTTTTGCCCTTTCTCTTAGTTGCCTCTTTTCTTCATTGACTGTTTCCTTAGCAGTGAAGAGATTCCTGGCTTCATGTGATGTCATCTTTCTATTTTTGTCTTCTTTGCCTGTGCTTCTGGGGTCTTTTCCAAGAAATATTTGCCCATTCCAATATCTTGCAGAGTTTCCTCAATGTTTTCATCTAGTAGTTTTATGGTTTTCAGGTTGTAGATTTATATCCTTGATCCATTTTGAATTGATTTGTATATAATGTGTAAGGTAGGAGTCTTGTTTCAAATTTCTGCATGGGGAGATCTAATTACCCCAGTACCATTTGTTGAAAAGTCTATCCTTTCTAGGGGTTGATTTTTGCTCATTTGTCAATTTTTAGTTCGTTGTAGACATGTGCATTGATTTCTGGGGTTTCTAATCTGTTCCATTGATCTATATGTCTACTTTTGTGCCAGAACAAGGCTGTTTAATTATAATTTCCCTGTTGTATGTCTTGAAGTCAGGTATTATGGGCTTTCAGCTTTGTTTTTGCTGTTTAAAATTGCTTTAGCTATTTGAAGTATCTTATGTTTCCATAGAATTTTAGCATCATTTTTTCTGGATCTGAGAAGGTTGGTATTTTGATTGGGATCATATTGAATTTGCAAATTGCTTTTGTATGTATGGGCATTATGATATTATTTTTTAATCCACTAACAATTTTTGTCTGTCTTGCATTTCTTTAATTTTTTGCATTTTTCTTTTTTTAAAGATTTATTTATTTTACTTGAAAGTCAGTTACACAGAGAGAGAAGAGGCATAGAGAGAGAGAGGTCTTCCATCTGATGGTTCACTCCCCAATTGGCCTCAATGGTCAGAGCTTCGTCGATCCAAAGCCAGGAGCCAGGAGATTCCTGCAGATCTTCCATGTGAGTGCAGGGGCCAAAGCACTTGGGCCATCCTCCACTGCACTCCCAGGCCATAGCAGAGAGCTGGATGGGAAGTGGAGCAGCTGGGTCTTGAACCAGTGCCCATATGGGATGCCGACTCTCCAGGCCAGGGCATTAACCCATTGTGCCACAGTGCCAGCTCCAAATTCTTTGTATTTTTCATTGTGGAGATTTTTCAGTTCCTTGGTTAAATTTATTTCAAGTTATTCAAATGTGTATGTAGCTATTTTGAACTGATCATACAAGTTCTTTCTCAGTCATGGCATTTTCTGTGTATACAAAGGCTATTGATTTTTGTGTGTGTTGATTTTATATCCTGCATCTTTACCAAACTCTAATATGAGGTCCAGTAATGTTTTAGTGGTCTTTTGGTTTCCCTATGTATTGAATCATGTCATCTGCAAACAGTGATAATTTCATTTCTTCCTTTCCAGTTTGTATTTTTGTTGTTGTTTTCTTTTTCTTGACTAATGGCTATGGCTAAAACTTGCAGAATTATATTGAATAGCAATGGTGAAAGTGGGCATCCTTGTTTCATTGTGGGTTTCGTTGGAAATGCTTCCAATTTTTCTCCATTCAATAAGATTCTGGCTGTGAGTTTGTCATATACCACCTTGATTGTTTTAAGGAATATTCCTTCTATATACAATTTGCTTAAAGTTTTTATGTTGAAAGGATGTTGCATTTTATCAAATGCTTTCTCTGCATCTATTCATATAATCATATGCTTCTTTATTCTTCAAGTTTCTATTATGATGTATCAAATTTATTGATCTGCATGTGTTGAACCATTCCTGCATACCTGGAAATAATCCCACTTAATCTGGTTGAGTGATCATCCTGATGTGTTCTTGGATTTGACTAGCTGATATTTTGTGGAGGATTTTTGCATCTCTGTTCACCAGGGATATTGGTGTATAGCTCTCTTTTTTGTTTCTTTTTCTTGTTTTGGAATTAAGGTGATGCTGGCGTCATAGAAGGAGTTTGGAAGACTCCCTCCTATCACTGATTTTGATTAGTTTAAGAACAATTGGCATTGCTTCATCTCTAACATTCTGGCAGAATTCAACAGTGAAGCCAAACATTCCTGGAAAATTCTTTTTCCATATAGTGCATGGATTTCTTTATCACATGAATTTGTGTCTGTGTTTCTGAGTAATTTCTTTAGCATTCATTTGAATTCATGTTCAGGTATTTCATCAATATTTTCATCTTCACACATTCTAACATTGAAGCCTGTTTTTTTCTTCCTTTTGTGGAATCATATTGACTTTTATGTTCTTATTTCTTGTATTTCTGCACTTATTTTTAAGCATTGTGGAAAACTTGTAAGATTTCTCCTCTAATAGATATTATTTACAACCATGCCTCTGTCGCTTAGTAAACTGTCTGCTCCTTCAATGGATACCCACAGACATATGCAGGTGGTGCCAGGGATCTCTGGTCAGTGCTCAAGGGTGAAGCAAGATTCCAGGGTGATGCCCAAATTGGTCATAGCAGATCTCTTCTATTGTCAGCAGTGGGGAAGTTACTATAATGTCTGATGGCATAATCATAGCTTCACCTCTTCTTTTCTAAAGTGATCAGTTCCTGGATAAGCCTATAGTGGCTACAAGCTCCACTCTAAGAACTGCATGAACAACACTAAAGATTTCTGCAGGCCTCAGTGTGAGCACAGAACCCTCTGCAATGACCCACTCCAAGTTATGAGGGGGCTTGGAGGCTTTGGAGCAAGACACAGTGATTGCTCAGAGACATAGCTACACCACACTCCCTACCATGCAATCACATCACTCCCACAGTTATAACACATGGGGCTCCTAGAGTCACATTATGCAGGGCATACACTCAGCCCTGTGTTCCTGCACTGTCAATGCAGATAGCGGAGGTGATCCCAGAGCCAGCTGTCTATGAGTCCTCTGTCTTGACAGTTTGAACTATGAAACCTGTAGTGAGGTCAGGGGATGGGAGCACCTTACAGTCATAAGTGGGTGCCCAGTCCCCTAGCAACCTTCCAGGCTAGATGCAAGTCAACCAGGAACATGAATTTTTCTTTCTGATAAAATCTCCTAATCATATGCAAGAAAGCCATTGCAGCCTCTAGTGGCATTAAAATCATGTAGTCTCTCTGCTGATTGCCAGGCACTCTTGTAGGATAAAGGGGAAAAAGATATATGCTTTTCTTCCATAGGCCCCACTAGGGCTCCAGGCTGGACTCAAAGTCAGTGTAGTCTGCAAGGTTCTTCCTTAGGTAACATCACCAGGGACAGGGGCTGCCACAGTCAGCTCTCACCTCACTGTATGAATCCGGATTCTCCTTCCCCTGGCTGCAGGAGTCACAGGTGGGCTCCCTGCTCACTGCTACATGTTTGCATTAACCACAGCTCCACAGTGTCTCTCCTCTTTCTGTAGAATTTTCACTGCGAACTCTTCTCCAACTCTCCCCTGGGAATGTACTTCCTCTGCTTTTCTTCTGTTATCTTTTCCTGGTCAAAACCAGCAGAGTTTTTCCCTATTCTGCCACCTTGAAATTTTCCTCCTGTAGTCTTTTCTGTTTCTTTCTTTTACATGTTGTGCTTGGGTCATCCTCAAGTCCCAAAATTAGAGATTGTCCTAGTACACTTGGAAATATCCATTCGGACAATTTAGTCTAATCACATAATAATCATTCAGAGTGTTTCTGTTGATTGATTCTGAATTTGGAATCAACTTATTTCAAATTATCTCTCGCCCTAAAGAGCTGCATCTAGGATTCAGTGTGACAAGTCTTTCAGTTTTCATATTTAGTCACAGAATTGTTTATGGTTCCTATCATCTAAGTAAACACACCTGAGCAAAACAAATGCATTCTTTGTTTTGTAGGAATCATCGTGTTGCTTACTAAGGCTCTAAGAATAAACCTTCTTAAAACTGCTGCCATTTTAGTTTGAAAGCTACTGACAATTAGTGAAAATAACCCATGATAATAAACCACATCTTTACAATAAGTCTGTTCATTCCTAGAGAACAAAATCTACAACCTTGTTGGAAACCCTGTTTTCCCACTTTTACTTTGGATTATTTTTGTGTCTGTGATTCCTCTTTGTGAAATGTATGACATATAATTGGATAATACTGTGTATCCTTAACTAATGTTATTTAAATTGAATTATATGGATTGAGTTACATTTTCCATATCAAGTCTTTCTAATTGACAATGATAAATATTCTTTGATAGAAGACAGAAAATGGCTGCATGCTCAGAGACTTCACAGGCGCATGTAGAGTTGTGGTGTGATGTAACATCGATTTCTAGAGAAGCACTTGTTGTAGATGTCCTGAGTTGCTCTGTGATCTATTGTTAATAAATTTTCAGCAGTGTATCAGGAAAATATAGTATACTAACTCTGCAACCATTCTTAGCATCAAAGAAGGAGGAAACTTTATTATACGAAAATGATACAACAAACTTCAATTTCATTCTCTTATTTCCAGCAAAAATATGGTGTCTAATTCTCTCAGAGGTAATGGAGCAGAAGGTAGGAAAATATGTGTGCCTGCTTTAAAAAGACCTTTTGTATCATATGATAAGTGGTATTCTGTGTCTTATGTGCTCTACATTTAGACACAAAATCTTAATTCCTTGCTAATGTACAATTTTGCTGTCCTCTTTTTGCTGATGATTTTTTTCGGCCCTTTGAAAGAAATTGTCTAAAATATACTACACATGTCTTCTATCCAAGAAAGAAAATTCTTTATGGTTTCTTCTCAGCAATATTCCAGTTTCTTTTTCTCTTCCATTTCCTCCAAAGCATTCCTGCCAGTATTAAGAGGGGAAATGCCTATTTACTCCTAAAGCATAGGTAGATGTACAACACAGGAAATAAACAGATTCATGTATTAGCCAGAAGAATCTCTAATTATCACTGTGAATTAGAAAATAAAAAGCATCACTTATTAAGCCCATCATTCTGAATTAGCTATTATTGACAATGAGCTCAAAATTTATATGGAAATTTAAATGGAATATGGAATTTAAAAATGATGTCTTCAAGTTTTGTTTAACATTCAATAGAAATAATATTACAAATTGGAATTAATTTTTTTCCTCAACCTGTCTTCTCACGTATGTATTACTCTTCCAGTTTAACACTCAGTAGGCACTATCTATCTTTTCCTTAACTAGTCCTAGTAACTGAGAGATTCTCAAGAGAAAATTAGTTATATTAATTTTAAGCTCATCATGTGCCAGACCCTTATAAACACTTATTATTAAAATAACACCTTTTAATATTTCAATCATGCTCTTAAGGGGGCATATGAATGATCCTAAATTTCTCTTATCATCATGGACTAGGTAAAACACATATTTTCACTATTATTATTGAAGGTTGGAGGGATGAAAAAGTAGCGAAAGTAGTACCTGCCTTTGCTTAAAGAGAACGTAAGCAGAAAAACATACAGATTCATCATGTAAATTCATTCATCTGAGGGCAAAGATAATTCTCATTGTCACTAACATCTAATCTGGCATATACTATGGAGGAGTTATACTGTGAACATTTGCAAATGAAAAATATTCATGAGTTACTAAAGGATGGTTTTTCAGTTTTCACTTGCACATATTCCAAAAGCAGCAATTAAAATTGCTTCCTTGGAATTTGAATGTTAACTATACCAAGACCCACTAATACTATTTTCTCCTTAGACTTAGTGAGGGACAGGAATTGCACTTAGTCTGTGTAATACAAGTTCTCAGATTCTATGTATATTTTTGGAAGAAATAGGGAATAACAAAGTGAAAGATAAAATGTTTTTACTCAGCTTTTCCTGAGGGCCTACAGAAAGGTCATACTCATTTGGAAACAGTACACGCTTCTAAACACAATAGCTCATGTTACCATTAGGAAAACTACATAACAAAAATACATTTAAAAAGGCTTGCCCTCAGCTATTGTTCCAAAATCTGATGACAAACTTTGGAGCACTGTTGAACTAGTAGAATATGCTAAATTTTAAAGTACTAAAAAAAAAAAGACTAGAATTGGAAAGTGAGTCACAGAGGCAGGCTTTTAGTCATTTAAATAGTAGACTGAGGATTTTCTCATGAAGAATTTCCCATTAATGTATCCAATCATTAGGACATCCAGATTTTTTCTACTGAATAAATAAAATATATTCTTTACATCCCCTGAATCACCAAAACCTCTTTGAAGAAGGGCATGCATCCAAAAGTGTAATAGTGAGCCTACATTCACAAAGCTTGGGTGATTCTGACTAATGAGCATGTACAAGTATGATCATTGTAGTCCTTATGTTCTCACTTTCTAGGAATTCACATAAATCAAGGGAGAGAGTAGAAATGGGAACTTTTTCCAAAGAAACATTGTTGATATATCAGCAGCAACGCCACAAATCATATGTAAATCCCCATAGTTTAAGGGGATTCCTGTTAAGGTATTATTCATGCTGCCTTATCAAATTAATTACATTCAAAAAGAAAAAATCACATCAATAAAGGATGATGATACTGTTCTCTAGACCACATAGATGCACAACTACATCTTTGGTAGCTTGCTTCTTTAGTCTTCATCACCACCTGTTGTGGAAGGCAGCCCTTCAACTAGTAGTAATAGCCCTTCTTGTAGAAGGATCCCCAGATGTGTTCAGTATCAAAGACAGCATTATTCACTGTGTCATTGGTCTAATCCCCTAGCTGTAATTTCAAGTCTTATCAACAGCTTAAAATGGGTAGATCCTACGATGTGACATTAAAACCACTTCTGTAAAGATTTAAGAAGTTTAAACTAAATTATAAATATCTAGAATACCTAGCAAGGATATGCTTATCCCTCAACCATAATTTTTAAAAGTCCAGGAGAAATTGCCTTTAAAACACTCAAATATCAGAAGATTCTTCTCAGTCATTGATATAAGCACAAATAGAGGAAATAGTAGCTGAGTAAATGAAAACAATAGAATTTTTCATAAGTACTATATGGTATTGGGGAATGAACCAGAGGATTAAAGACCTCTCTCTCTCTCTGTTTCTCTCTCTACTTCTCTTTGTAACTCTGTCTTTCAAATAAATAAAATAAGTCTCTAAAAATAAAGTAAATGTTCCTAACTATTACATACCTCATTTCTATAGTTGGTTATATAGTTATGTATTTTGTTCAGAACTACATTTTTTCTGTGGCTCAGTTCATATTCCCTTTGCCCTCAACAAGCACCTTAGTTACTTATAGTTCTATGTTGAATAACTTAACATTTCATTATTTGAGGATCTAGGACATCTAGCAGTCCTGCATTAATCAGGTTGTTGGAGATTTTCCATTGGCTTTAACCACAGGACATGATGATCCCAGAAACATTCTGAGGGATCTTCTGTATGCCAGACATACTGTTCCTTACAATCACTGCATAGAAGCAGCCACAACTTCTCCTGGATAGTTAGGATAAATCGCCCTGGCAGTAACAGCACCTTTCTTCTTCAGTTGTTGATTAAGAGTCATGAGGAGCCCAAAGGGGTGGGGTAGCAGTTTTAGTTTCCATTCAGTAGAATGATTGTTGTGTCTCCTTGGCAAGGTATACCTCCCATTGGAAGTAAGACCCCCAAACAAGCAGAGCATAATCATGGTGGGGGGGGGGACAAAAAGAGAGTAGCAATGGTAATACAAATAGTAAGGGGTGCCATGCCTCTTCCACCTCTTGATTCTGGATTGTTTGAACCCTGGCCATTTGAGAAACAAAAACAAATGTTAGTCTTTGATTTAGAGAATACACAATTTCCTAGATAATATTCTCCAAGCCATGAAGGGTATTGCCATCTAACCAACACTGAAAGTGAGCCTCCAAAAGGCTGTTCCATTGTTTTATCAAGATAAGTTATATAGGATGTTGGAGAATGTAGTATGATCAGTGAATTCCATTAGAATAGCTTATTGTGTACTTAATTTGTTAAAAGTGAGTTTCTTGGACAGAAGCAGTGTTGTATGGAACACTGAGGTGGTAGATAAGATAGTCCATAAATGTGCAGATAGTATTCTTGGCAGAATCATTGCATGCAAGTTCCTAGTCAGGAAGAAACAAATATATCTCCTTCTATAATGGGAGTAATCCAATTAATCCTGCCTGCCTCCCACTGGTTGGCTGAAACTACAGAGAATGAGGCAATATCTGAGAATCAGTGTTAGTCTCTATTGATTGTAGGTTTGCAACTTACCAGTAGCCTAACCATATCAGCTTTGGTTGAATTCATACTGTTAATAACTTCCACTTTTGCCAGCCATCATGGCTACATTGTTCATGATTCCATTAAATGATGGAATGAGTCTCACTCGAATTTGTAGGAT
This sequence comes from Oryctolagus cuniculus, assembly GCF_051225735.1. Classification (NCBI taxonomy): domain Eukaryota; kingdom Metazoa; phylum Chordata; class Mammalia; order Lagomorpha; family Leporidae; genus Oryctolagus; species Oryctolagus cuniculus. The sequence continues at coordinate 66,221,411 of NC_142870.1, forward strand.
AATGAGTTCACACTTGGTAGGCATTTACACAGGACTTGAATATTGTATTCTTTTCTAATTCAGATAAATCTATTTCCATATCTATTTCACAGAGTCCCTTGCTACCAATTTTCTAATAGTGTAGGTCTTTTTGAGAAAGGGTAGGTGAAAGATTAGAAGTATAATTTTTAACAGTAAGAAGGATCCTGCTGCAAGAGGATCTGATACCCTCCACCTTTGTTCAAAGGGTTCCAAATCTGTAAATTGAATCAAGTTTACTGGTTCAAGTCTGGATATGGATCAAGAGATTATGACTACTCGTATTATTTATTTATTTATTTATTTATTTTACAGGCAGAGTGGACAGTGAGAGAGAGAGAGACAGAGAGAAAGGTCTTCCTTTGCTGTTGGTTCACCCTCCAATGGCCGCCGCAGCTGGCGCGCTGCGGCTGGCGAATCGCGCTGATCTGAAGCCAGGAGCCAGGTGCTTCTCCTGGTCTCCCATGGGGTGCAGGGCCCAAGGACTTGGGCCTCCTCCACTGCACTCCCTGTCCACAGCAGAGAGCTGGCCTGGAAGAGGGGTAACCGAGACAGAATCTGGCGCCCCGACCAGGACTAGAACCCGGTGTGCCGGCAACGCTAGGTGGAGGATTAGCCTAGTGAGCCGCGGCGCCGGCTACTTGTATTATTTAAATTAGACCTCTTTCAATTGACCAGAATTATTCTGCTTACACAGGCAACATAATACTTCAGTAAGATGACTATTTCACCTCTAGGGTCTCCATGATCTAGTAACCAATGCCAAGCCTCTGAACATCAGGAGATTCTAACTATGCTTTGAGTCGTCTATCCATTATAACCACACTTACTTTGTCTTTAGTGATTAAGTGCTGCCACTTGGCCACTACCACCTCAGAATTCAATTATCCCAATTACATTTAAGTTTCTCAGTTCAGTAACAGCAGTTCCCATTGTAATTTCTCACCTACAGAGAGAGATCACAGAGCTTTTCAAGAGTGCTATAGCTTCTCTAACAAGATTCTTCCCACTGTTGTGATGAATAGTTCAGAACTTCCAGGGTTAAGTGAACAGAAATTATATGACAAAGCCTCCATCTTTTTATTCTTCAGATATCTTCTTCTACAACATACTAAGGCAGTTCTGGAATTTCAGCTTTATTACTGTAGATCATTTTTTGCCACTTGTTTCATTCCACCAAATTCTTAGAGCCTTCTAATCCTTTAAGTGGCAACATTAAATCTAGAATTTCTACATACTGAATACATAACAATAAAGTTAGACCTGATCTAACTTTTTATTCCTTCCATCATTATCTCACACACTTACTATCCATTTCCAAACATATGAATGAAAATCAATAAAGAACATACTTTTCTTTCCCCCCATGACCTTGTAACCATAGTTTGAAATTTTACCATAAGTAACAATTTTTCAGATAGGATCTAGTTAATTGTTATTGAGAATTCCACAATATCAGTAATTCTCAATCAACAAGTGCTAATAAAGAATATAATAACATATTTTTGCATGTGATGTGCTCTGTTCTATTGTTAAGGATCCATTTACTTACGTGACAGGCAAAGGGACAGAGAGAAGAGAGAAAGATCTTCTACCTGTAGGTTGATTCCCCAGATGTACTCAATTATCAGAGGTAGTCCAGAAAAATCCAAGAGACCAGAACTCTATCCATGTCTCCCATACGTGTGGAAGGGGCCCAAGCACTTGGGCCATCTTTTGCTGCTCTCCCAGATGCATTAGCAGGAAGCTCAGAAGCAGAGCAACCTATGCTGAACTAGTGCTCCATTATGAAGAAACTATTTAGCCTGCTGAGCAGCAATGCTTTCTACCTGTTTTACTTTTAAATTATCAAATCACGAAGGATTTCATGAATGACAATGAATAGTCAAGTCACCTATACTCATCTCTTAGTAAAGCTAGTAGAAAAAAGTAAAATGTTTTCTGAGAATTGAGAATATGTAAGAAATTCAGCCACAGTAAGGTGGACTGAATTGTTAAATGGGTCAAAATTCCAGCCAGGTAAGAGGAATAAATTCAGTAATGTTTTTACACAGAAATGTGATTAAACACTATTTTATCCCATAATGCAAAATATCTAGGAGAGGAATTTGAATGTTTCACTATAAATTAATTAATGCTAGAGATGATAGATAACAAATATACTGGGTTGATCATTATATAATGATAAATGTAATAAAACACCACACTGTAACTATAAGGTATACAATTATTACCTGTCAATTAAAAAACCTACATAAAAAATTGAACAACCACAGTAATATTTTTTTCACTAACAATCATTTTTACATTTTAATTTTTTTTTTTTTGGACAGGCAGAGTTAGACAGTGAGAGAGAGAGAGACAGAGAGAAAGGTCTTCCTTTTTTTCCATTGGTTCACCCCCCCAAATGGTCACTACGGTCGGCACGGTGCGCTGATCTGAAGCCAGAAGCCAGGTGCTTCCTTCTGGTCTCCCATGCAGGTGCAAGGCCCAAGCACTTGGGCTATCCTCCACTGCCTTCCTGGGCCACAGCAGAGAGCTGGACTGGAAGAGGAGCAACCAGGACAGAATCCGGCGCCCCAACTGGGACTAGAATCCGGTGTGCCTGCGCTGCAGGCAGAGGATTAGCCTAGTGAGCCACGGCACCAGCAGTAAATTTTAATTATATATCTGGAACTGTGCTAATGACTCTGTAGTAAGACCATCTTATTGCATCCCAAAGCAACTTAAAATTTTATGCTTTCCTATTTCCATTGAACTCAGTTTTCAAAAGTCTTACCTTACCTACGGCAAGGTAAGAGAAGTGCCATAGGGATGGAAGAATTTGCTGAATTCTCCCAAAGATGTACTACTTATTTACAAAAGCATACATTTAAACTGTGCTGTGATGGCTGCATTTGAAAAAAATACCATAAGCTATGTTGTAAACACATACAAACTCACCTGAATAGCCTGTACAATAGTGTTATAATTTTAAGTAATTTAAACTCAATGTTTAACAGTCCTTTTCAGTCAACTTATTTGATTACACCCAAACCATCTAACCAGTATTATTTTCCTTATAACACTTATTTCCATATCTGGCTTTATGGGCACACAATCAATAAAGTCACACAGGGCTAGTGCCTAAACGGAACTCACCTTTGGTTAATACTCAGCTGTCACCGTCTTCAAATTATTAGTAATTCTAAAACAAGAGTGCTAAATTTTCGTTTTTTACTGGGTTATACATATTATACCTCTGCCCTCACTAGTCTCCATCTGAAATTACTTACTTATTCTGCTATGTTTTTGCACATTGTTCCTACCACTAAAATACAATCTATGACAGTAGAGATTTTTTTAAAAATTTTTTATCATAGTATATATTACTAACCCAAAATATGTTTCTTTTAATTTTACGCTGTATAATTTATTCATGTCTGAATAAAGTTATACCTTTGAGAATAAGAAGCTAACTGAAAGAATCAATATTCATCTAAAGCTATATAATAGTTACAAGTAGTACCAAGGAGGACAAAGATAGTTTCTCCAAGGTTGAACACGTATTTTCCAGATTTACTCAGCAAGGTAAATGCCATACTGTATCTTGAGAGAAGAATGCCAAATTTTTGCATTTTATATCAGTATGTGAATTAAAATTACTTGGTTACCAAATCTCATCTGGAATTTTATGAACAAGTGGCAGCCATTCTGTTGACCTTTTCTCATCTTTAAGATCAATCTTGTCACTTCAATCCCACATTGGTAGGATCAAAAAGGGAAAGAGGAAAGGAAAGAATAAAGCAACATAAAGTAAATCATAACTGCTCTTCCTCTTAAGGTTCAATTCTGACAGTGATATTTTATAACTGTCACCACAATTTTGCCTATTTTATGTTAATGTGTTTAGACTCTCCATCATAAAAATCACCTCCATGTGTTTATAGTTTCACAGACTGTAACCATTCTATGTGTTTTAACTTTTACTGAAAAATATTAAATGATGTGCCTAAGAGTGAATCTCTGGATTTATGATGTCATATTTGATAATGTCCCACAAATCTCTAGGACTCTGTTCATTCCTCATCACCCTTTCTCCCCATTCCTTCAAGTTGGATAATCTCAACTGATCTATTCAAGTCCATCAATTCTTCTGTTTTCTGAAATTTGTTGAGCTTCTCTAGTGAATTCTTCATTTCAGTTACTATACTTATCAATTCTATAATTTCTTCTTAAAATTAATTTTCTGCTTACTTATATGTATTTTTCTTTTTAAAAAATTGCATTAATATAAAGAGAACAGATATCATGTATTTATAGGTACAGTTCTAATATAACCACACTTCCCTTCCTCCCTTTCTCCTTCCCACAGTTCCCCTCCTTTCTTCCTTTCTTTTTATTTTCTTTAATTTTTAAAATTTTATTTAAGATATACAAATTTCACTTATTTCATAAATACAGATTTATGAACATAGTGCTACTTCCCACATTAACCTCCCTCCTGCCCACACTCCTACCATTCCTCTTCTTTTGTCTTCAAATCCCTCTCAATTTTTAAAATGATCTACTTCCAGTTTACTTTATACTCATAAGATTAACCTTACACTAAGTAAAATGTTCAACAAATAGTAAGAAGGAAAACACACACACATACATACACACTGTGGAATTGTACTCAGCTGCAAAAAAGAATGAAATCCTATCTTTCGCAATTGAATGGACGCAATTGGAAACCATTAAACTTAGTAAAATAAACCAGTCCCCAAAAGACATAATTCATTTAAAAAATTCTATAGAAATTTGTGCATACAGAGAAATGCACAAAAATACAGAAAAATTGATTTTTGTCCTCTGCTCACACTCATAACGTAAATCCAAATTAAGAACAAAGCAATGTTAGTACCCCCAAGAGATCTCACTATTTTCCCTCATCTCCATTTCTCTTTTTTAAAGTGGAAAATAAGAGTATAATGTCATTTGTATAGCTATGTATAAAATGATATGGTATTCACACATTTTCTACATCCTCTCTCTCTATACATACATATATATTAACTACCACAAGTAAGGGAAAACATTTGATATGTGTCTTTTAGGGTCTGGATTATTGTGCTAAGCATAATGATCTCCAGTTGCACCCATTTTGCTGCAGATGTCAGGATTTCATTCTTTTTTTGTGGTTGAATAATATTACATCATGTATTTGTTTAGATAGATAGATAGACAGATATTACATTTTATTTTCCAAACATCAGTTGATGGGCATCTATGCTAATTCCATATCTTAGCTATTGTGAATTGAGTTGCTATAAACATGGGAGTGCAGGTATCTCTTTTATATGGCAATTTCATCTCCTTTAGATATGTTCCCAGGAGTGGAATACCTAGGTCATATGGTGGATTGATTCTTAGTTTTCTGGGGTATCTCCATATGTCTTCCATAATGGTTGTGCAAATTTGCATTCCTATCAACAGTGCATTAGGCGGTACCTTTTCCTCCACATCTTTGCCAGCAATTTTTTTTGATTTTTGATTTTTGGCTAATAACCATTCTAACTGGGCTGAGGTGATACCTTATTGTTTTTATTTGCATTTTTCTGACGAGCAGGGATTCTGAGCTTTTTGGCATGTTTCTCTTGGCCATTTGTATTTCAACCTTTGAGAAAATAACTGTATATGTATAACCTTTATCCATTTCTTAACTGGACAGTTTGTTTTGCTGTTGTTGAGTGTCTTCAGCTCCTTATATATTCTGGATATTAATTTCTATTTGTTTTTTATTAATATAATATTTGGTAAAGCATCATCTCAGATTTGCATTTAGTTATTTATATATGATTTCATTAATTCTTTATGAATATATTTAAAATAACTTCTTGAAAGTCTCTAGTAAGAGACAAGCATTTGTTGGAGCAGGTAAGACTATATGTAGGATGCCAGCATCCTATATCAGAGTGCCTAGGTTCCAGTGCCAGCTTTGCGCTTGGTTCCTACTTTTGTCAATGTACTTCCTGGGGCACAGCAGGTGGTGGTGAAAAAGTTGGGTTTTTGCTACCCATGTGGTAAATTCAAATTGAATTTTCAGTTCCTAGCTTTTGCTAGGCCCAGCTCTGTTGGCAGCATCTCGAAAGTGAAACAACGGTTTGAGATTCTCTCTCTCTCTCTCTCTCTCTCTCCCTGCCCCCTCAGTTTCTGGCTTTCAAGTAAATAAATAAATATATTTTTTAGGGGCCGTCGCTGTGGCTAGGCTAGCCAATAAAGTCGTTACCTGCAGTGCAGGCATCCCATATGGGTGCCAGTTCGAGTCCCAGCTGTTCCACTTCCAGTCCAGCTCTCTGCTATGGCCTGAGAAATCAGTAGAAGATGGCCCAAGTCCTTGGGATCCTGCACCCGCACAGGAGACTGGGAAGTGGCACCTGGCTCCTGGCTTCGGATCTGCACAGCTCTGGCCATTGCAGCCACCTGAGGAGTGAACCAACAAATGGAAGACTTTCCTCTCTGTCTCTCCCTCTCACTTTCTGTAACTCTCTCTCTCTCAAATAAATAAATAAAATATTTTTTTCTTTTTCTTTTTCTTTTTTTTTTAACTTTTATTTAATGAATATAAATTTCCAAAGTACAGCTTATGGATTACAATGGCTTCCCTCCCATAACTTCCCTCCCACCCACAACCCTCCCCTTTCTTCTCCCTCCCCCCTTCCATTCACATCAAGATTCATTTTCACTTCTCTTTATACACAGATCAGTTTAGTATATATTAAGTAAATATTTCAACAGTTTGCACCCACATAGAAACACAAAGTGAAAAATACTGTTTGAGTACTAGTTATAGCATTAAATCTCAATGTACAGCACACTAAGGACAGAGATCCTACATGAGGAGTAAGTGCACAGTGACTCCTGTTGTTGACTTAATAAATTGACACTCTTGTTTATGGCATCAGTAATCACTCTAGGCTCTTGTCATGAGTTGCCAAGGCTATGGAAGCCTTTTGAGTTCACCAACTCTGATCATATTTAGACAAGGTCGTAGTCAGTGTGAAAGTTCTCTCCTCCCTTCAGAGAAAGGTACCTCCTTCTTTGATGACCTGTTCTTTCCACTGGGATCTCACTCGCAGAGATCTTTCATTTAGGTTTGTTTGTTTGTTTGTTTTTTCCAGAGTGTCTTGGCTTTCCATGCCTGAAATCCTATCATGGGCTTTTCAGCCAGATCCGAATGCCTTAAGGGCTGATTCTGAGGCCAGAGTGCTGCTTAGGACATCTGCCATTCTATGAGTCTGCTGTGTATCTCGCTGCTGTGTATCTCACTTGTGTATCTCGCTTCCCATGTTGGATCATTCTCTCCCTTTTTGATTCTATCAGCTAGTATTTGCAGACACTAGTCTTGTTTATGTGATCCCTTTGGTTCTTAGTCCTATCATTATGATCAATTGTGAACAGAAATTGATCACCGAGACTAGTGAGATGGCATTGGTACATGCCACCTTGATGGGATTGAATTGGAATCCCCTGGTATGTTTCTAACTCTACCGTTTGAGGTGAGTCAGCTTGAGCATGTCCCGAATTGCACATATCTTCCCTCTCTTATTCTCACTCTTACATTTAACAGCAAACACTTTTCAGTTAAGTTTCAACACTTGAGAATAACTGTGTATTGATTACAGTATTCAACCAAAAGTATTAAGTAGAACAAACAAAAAAAAATTACTAAGAGGGATAACGTATTAAGTTGTTCATCAACAGTCAGGGCAAGGACTGATCAAGTCACCGTTTCTCATAGTGTTCATTTCACTTTAACAGGTTTCCTTTTTGGTGCTCAGTTAGTTGTCACTGATCAGGGAGAACATATGGTATTTCACAGAGACTCAAGGTCGTCCAAACCCGAGGGCTTAGGGTTTTTTCAGGTATTAGCTGAGTATGTTCACAGCCCTCAGTGTACGTGCAGCCCTACACATGCACATGGTGTTCTAGATTCTCAACCGTATCTCAGAGTTTTTTTCCATATAATTAATATTTATTTGTGTTTATTTCACTTTACATTTTATTTATTTTTGAGATAACATTTTTCATACATTATAGTCAAAGGTTCAATGTGTCTGATCTTTTTATCTTTGTTAACTCCTCTGGAATTATCATTTTCTGTATTTTCCTTTTTGGTTAGTCAGTCTATTTTTGCCCAAACTGTTATCTACTTCCTCACCAAGGACAAGGTTAAAAAAAAGGTCACTGGTTTTATTTATTTTTTTTCTTGTAAATACCCCAAGTTAAAAGCCTGTTCGTATCTTCATATCAAACAAAAGACCTTGCTAAAGGGTCTTTCTGGGAGCCATTGGGCAAGTCAAACAATGACAGTTCTATCAGAATATGTATTTTTTTTTCTTGACAGGCAGAGTGGACAATGAGAGAGAGGGAGAGACAGAGAGAAAGGTCTTCCTTTTCTGTTGGTTCATCCCCCAATGGCCGCTGCGGCCGGCGCACTGTGGCAGGCGCACTGCGCTGATCCGTAGCCAGGAGCCAGGTACTTCTCCTGGTCTCCCATGCAGGTGCAGGGCCCAAGCACTTGGGCCATCCTCCACTGCCCTCCTGGGCCACAGCAGGGAGCTGGACTGGAAGAGGGGCAACCGGGACAGAATCCGGCGCCCCGACCAGGACTAGAACCCAGTGTGTTGGTGCTGCAGGCAGAGGATTAGTCTACTGAGCTGCGGCACCGGCCCAGAATAGGTATTTTAAGGATTCCCAACCCTGTCTGCCCATTGCACTCACTACCAGCTAAGTAATTTTCATTACGATGTTGGTTTTCAAAGTTTCTGTGGAGCAGTGGAAAGGAAAGTAGAAATAGAGCAAGTGAAAATGTCACGAAGTTTACTTTTTTTTGAATTCTCTCCAGAGTGCTAAAAAGTACTTTAATTTCTAGAGTTATGAGAAAGTTGATTCAGTTATATTTTTGCCTTTATGGAGGTAAGAGTTTTCAGAGATTCTTACTCTGCCGTTGTTGCTCCATACCTCTTGAAAGAAACTGTTTAAAAAATAAGTACTTCATACCATTCGTCACCACTTTTTTGAAATTCTGAATTGTACTCTTGTTGTATGTTGAAAGTCACAGGAAATATAAAGCACTATTCTCTGTCTGTGACTTCTTTCTTTCTTTAATATCTGCAGTCCTCTTCAGACTTATGCTAACCAGTCTGTGATAGCTCCCGGAATGTCTAATATGTCTCACTTTTATTCAGGGAAGCTGTCACTTCCACTGTTTCTCAGCTCCAGGCATGGGCTGAGTCTGATTTCTCATGAATCCACTATTTTATATATTCTTCAAAGAGCAGGCGAAAGGAAAATGTGACCCTGACACCCCATACACATATAGAACTACGTTCTGTAATAATTGTCTGTCTTCAATGTGATTTATGCATACCTATGAGATAAACTTCCTAAGATACACAACTTGGACAGTTTTAATGGAACAAATTCTCACCTCTAATTTCCTCATGGGCAGCCAGTATTGTAGTGTAGTGTGTAAAGCCACCACCTGTGACGCCAGTATCTCAAATGGGCACTGGTTTGAGTCCCAGCTGCTCCACTTCCAATCCTGTTCTTTGCTAATAGGTCTGGGAAAGCAACAACAGATGACCCAAGTCCCTGGGCCCCTGTAACCCATGTGGAAGACCAGGAAGAAGCTGCTGGTTCCTTGCTTTGGATCAGCACAGCTCTGGCCTTTGCAGCCATTTAGAGTGAATCAGCAGATGGAAGATTCTCTCTCTCTCTCTCTCTCTCTCTGTGTGTGTGTGTGTGTGAGTGTGTGTGTCTCCCTCTGTAACTCTGCTTTCAAATAAACAAATCTTTAAAAATAATAAATTTCTTTTAGGCTTTTATGATGCTTTTGTATACAATGAAGTACTTACTTGTTTATCCATCCTCTGTTTCTTAACCTTTTTCCCCCCATTGTGAAATAGAAAGTATGTCTTGGATTCATTCTATGTTTTACTATGGCTACTTCAGAATATAAAATTCTAGGGGTACCACAAGAAGCCATATTAATAATGGATGCCAAATACCTTTGAATTAAAGCACTATAATATCTCACATCTGTGACATTCTACACACATTTAAGATGGAAATAAGTATGAGAAATTGTGTTTTATGCTCATTTGATTATTATAAATTAAGACACCTTTAGAATTAGGAACATGAGTTATGCTTATTTAACAACTTTGGACTATTTGTAAAGAATTAAAGGAGCAACTGAAAGAGAACTTGGGGAGGACTCATACAGTCTCAGCTGTATCTGCAACAACAAAATTGATTGAAAATGTATGGTAATACAGAACCATATTATTAAAAAGTTGTGACAAATATATATGTAAATTGATTGCTATTTAAATTTTTGCAAAACACTTTCATACATTATATTAAATGTACCTTGAAATGAATGAATATAAGGCACCTAGATAGTCATTTAACAATTCTTAAAAACACCATTTTACTTTACTTTCCAGAATTCTAATGACTCGATAGTAAGTCATTTTGAAATATGGATTGCTTATAATCTTTGCTATCTATAAACTGCAAGATAACTTAATGTATAGGTGGTAGACAACTAAATTGATCTTTGATGCTGGATCACAATGTGATTTATAAGACAGAACATGAGAGGCGTTTTAAGAATTGCAAGACACTCTCATAAAATATCTTTAGTTCTCATTTACTCACTTTTATGAGTATGACTTCATATATGGGTATAAAGAAAAACTAGAATGGATTCCAAGATGGCGAATAGGAAAAAGGCATCCTTATTTTGGCAAGGGTAAAATAGCAGAAAAAAATTGAGGACGTGCATTCCCAGGGTAGAGCTGGGAGAAATCTACAATGGAAATTCTACAGAAGGAAGAGGGATGCCATGGAGCAGTGTGGAAGGTGTGAACATGAAGCAACGAATGCCAACACAGCAGACGACTCCCAAAGCTGAGAGAGGGATGATACGACAGCTTTGGAGACCAAGGTGACAGCAGACTGCTGCAGCCCATGTCGCAGATGATATTGCCAGGACAGCCCTGTAGACAACACTATGTTAAGTATGGCCTGGAGCCCTAATGGGGGACACAGTATCTGCCTAACCTAGTTTAAAAAAAAAAAGAAAAAAGAAAAAAAAAACATGTTTATACATTCCTCCTACAAGGGTGCCCTATAACTGCCTTGGAGACAGAGCCATAATAACACCAATAGCCATTGTGATGTCTCTTTGCATGTGTGTGATTTTACCAGAGTGAAAAATATTCATTCCCCAGTAATTGAGTATGACTGAGAGGGTTGACCAAGGCCTGGGCACCCACATAAGACTGTGAGATGTCCCCATCCTCTCAACATATCACAAGCTCCAGGGACCAAACTGCCAAGACAGAGCATCCTCAGAAGCTGGTTCTGGCCACGTCTTTGCTCTCTCCATGTATGGGACAGGATAGCGAACCAGGACACATGTTTTGTGCCCTGTGACTGTAGGTGTCTTGTATGCTGAGAGTGAGAACTCTGTGACTTCTCGCAGGGTAGCTGGGTCTCTGAGCAATCATTGAGTCCTGCACCAGAGGCTTAGAGTTCCCTGATTGCCTAGGGTGAGTCACTGCAGCAGGATCCATGCTCACATTGGGGACTAAACAGAAGCTTGCACGGTTCATGTGGCAGCACAGGTCAGTGTTGCACACACTGTGGGCTATCCCTGGGCATTGATGACCTTGTAAGAGTTGGGAGAAAAGAGATGAGGTACTGATTTTTGCCAACAGAGATGATTATACCATTCTCCTTGCTAACAATAGAGGAGATCTACCAGCTATCATCCTGAATACTCTCCCCACCCTGGAGCACTGACCATAGCTCCCTGGTTACACCCAACACACACCTCTGGGTATTCACTCTTCACTGAAAGAGCAGACTGTGCAATAAGCCAAAGAGGCATAGATCAAAGAAAAAATCCATCAGAGGAGAAAAACAGCAAGTGTTTCCACAAATGCCTAAAAATAAATGCAGAAATACAAGAAACAAAATTAAGACAACTTAACTTCCTCCAAGGAACACCACAACACTTTAATATTTGAATATGAAGATGAAGATTACTGATGAAATACTGGAAAGGAATTCAAAAGATTGATCATAGGATAACTCAGAAGCAATGAGAAACAAAATTATGTGTTAAAAATCAATAGATGACATAGAGGAAAAATTTCCCATGAGATTGAGATTTTGAAGAGAAATGAAACAAATATTGGTAATGAATAATTTGACATGTCAAATAAAAAACAGTGGAGAGCCTTAACAACACACTTGGTAAGGCAGAATAAAAAATATTTGAGCTAGAAGACAAATCTTTGGAAATATCCCGATCAGCACAACAGCAACAACAACAAAAAGAATACATTAGAAAAAGTATAAACAATGATAAAAATTGATGAAATACTATCAAATACCAAGCATTTGGGTTCTAGGAGTTCCTGAAGGTATGAAGGAGAGAATGGATTAGAAGGACTATTCAATTACATAATTGAATTATATTAGACACATAGAACTCCTAATATACATGGCCAGAAAAGACCTTCACCATGACTTATTGTACTCAAATTTTCAACATTAAAACATAAACATAATATTATAAAATGTGCATGAGAGGAATGCCAGATTACTTTCAGAGAATCTCCCATTAAATTCATGCTGATGTCTCATCAGAAACCACACATGCTAGGAGAGAACGTAGAGATATTGTCCACATCTTAAAAGAAAAAAAAAATTGTCAACCCAGAATACTGTACTCTGCAAAACTCATTTATGAATGAAGGTGAAATAATGACCTTTCATAGTAAACAGAAATTGAAAGAATTTGTCACCACTCCTCCAGTCTTACAAATGATGCTTAAGGATGTTGTACAGAAATATAGAAATCAGAAACATAGAAAGACAGTCATTATTATGAAAGAATGTTAAGGCAGAAAATCTTTCAGTATAAGTGCAAAGGGAATTCAAAGCAAAGTGAAGATGCAACTGACAGAATGGGAGAAAATATTTGAAAGTATACAACTGTAAAGTGTTAATATTCAGTTCTATAAAGAGCTCAAGAAACTCAACCACAACAACAACAACAACAACAACAAAATAATCCAGTTGAGAAACGGGCAAAGGACTTGAATAGGCAATTTAAAAAGAGGAAATTCAAATGACAGACACATGAAAAAATGCTCAGAATCACTAGCCATCAAGGAAATGCAAATCAAAATCACAATGAGGTTTCACTTCACTCTTGTTAGAATGGCTCTCATACAGAAATCAACAAACAATAAATGCTGGCAAGTGATGGTTAATTTATTCAAAAGACCAATACAAAATTTTATTTTAAAAACTTTAGTAATTGCAAAATTTAATAATTACAATTGTATATTACAGAATTTGAGACTATATAAATTATGACATAAATATTTATGTAAAATTATACATGCACAAGAATGTACATAATTTTAAAAATCCTTTTGTGAATACAGGTCAAATTTTTTGTTGATCATTGAAACAAATTTAAAAGGATCATTCCCACAAATTTCCTGAAACTTGCTAATACTTTCCTTCCACTACTTATCTATATTTTCCAATTCCATTTAGAATCAAGGATCATTCAATGAAAATTAACATGTAGCTTTCTTGGTTCTTGTCATCTGCTCAATGACTATGCAAGATAATCTTATTTGGGTAATTTTTAGTTTAGACTGACCTGTGGACAGTTTTTGAATAGGAACATTTCATATCTCACAGACCTACCTAAGGAAAGCTAGGGCAGATGCAACTCTATCCATCCCACTCAGATATTAAAGAGCATTAGAAAACATTATTTTCTATGTTGGGTACTTCTGCTGATGACCACTTCCTGAAACAGTGTGCATTTTATTTACAAGTTAGTGTAATTTTTAATAGAATTAGCAGCATTACAGTTATTATGAACATCTATTATCAGTTCAGAGCTAAGAATTCTAATAGATCATCTCCTTTAATTATAAATGTATGAGTTATCTTTTAAAATCAGACCAATTTTAACACGGTAAAAATCACAGAAGTATTGAATAATGTGCACAATTACACACCTTGAGGAAAAGGGAGAGTTGTGATTTGAATATCAAAAGCTACCTAACGATGCCTAACCCCTAATATAGTGTCTATTGCAGAAATCATACACAATATTAGACCTTTGGAAACGCAAGTTAGATAATTTCTGGGGTTGACTTGGAGCAACAGTTCTGTCTAGACAGATGTATATTTCCTTGCAGTAATAAAGTCATGCCTTGAAAGAAACCAAACAGAAATTACAGCTGTCAGAAATTTATGTAGTAAATAAAAACAGCACAAGCTGAGTTTTCTTACCCTCACTATGAAGAAAGAAAATTTTGAATGCTGTGCAGAAGAAAAATGTTAGCAAAACATGCTCTGGATGGAAAGTATCTGCTTAGAAAACTTGATTTATAGCCCATATAAAATAAACGTTGAATCGACTCTTGCTATTTGACATCAGGAACTAATACTGAAAAATATAGCTGCTGAATTTCATGGATTCCTTTACTGAAAACTACAGGCTCAGATTCTTAGATAAAGAGCTGTATTTGGTAACACTGTTAACCTTGCAACTGGAAAACAAACCAGGAAGACACCGGATTGACTTGATATAGAATGATCTCGACACGTTATCTTAAGACTAAGGAAGCCAGGTACTTATAGATTCTGTTAAATATATGATAGTTCATAATCAAGCATAACAAGCTTCTGCATGGAGTAATTGAATGTTGGAGATGGAAGGAACCTTGGAGAGTCTTAACTTCAAATGTCTTTTTTTATATATTAGAAAACCACAGCCTAGCAAGTTATGCTCAGTATGATTCTACACTATTAGTTACATCAGGGCTAGTACTAAAATAGAACTGACTTCCTCTCCTTAAAATTATTTCCACTCTATCACTTTTTGTTGTGAGAGAGCAGAGTGCTTCCTCCACCCCTGGAAATTACTGCTTCCAATGAGTTTATAATTTTAAATTCCATGCTAATCTGTTACTTCTTGTTTCCTTTGACAAACATGAGAGAGTAGTATGTCATACCACACTTTCAAATTTAGTTCTCTAGGTTTGAAAACCTCTGATTGAGATGTATAATTTGGGACATGCTCAAGCTGACTTGCCCCAAATGGTAGAGTTAGAAACATACCAGGGGATTCCAATTCAATCCCATCAAGGTGGCATGTACCAATGCCATCTCACTAGTCCAAGTGATCAATTTCAGTTCACAATTGATCATAATGAAAGGACTAAGAGTCAAAGGGAGCACATAAACAAGTCTAGTACCTGCTAACACTAACCGATAGAATAAATAAAGGGGAGAGTGATCCAACATGGGAAGTGAGATACTCAGCAGACTCATAGAATGGCAGATGTCCTAAATAGCACTCTGGCCTCAGAATCAGCCCTAAAGGCATTCGGATTTGGCTGAAAAGCCCATGAGAGTATTTCAGGCATGGAAAGCCAAGACACTCTGGCAAAAGATCTCTGTGAGTGAGATCCCAGTGGAAAGAACAGGTCTTCAAAGAAGGAGGTACCTTTCTCTGAAGGGAGGAGAGAAACCTCCACTTTGACTATGACCTTGTCTAAACAAGATAAGAGTCGGAGAACTCAGAGGGCTTCCATAGCCTTGGCAACTCATGACTGGAGCATAGGGAGATTACTGATGCCATAGACAGGAGTGTCAATTGGTAAAGTCAACAACAGGAGTCACTGTGCACTTACTCCTCATGTAGGATCTCTGTCCTTAATGTGCTGTGCATTGAGATTTAATGCTATAACGAGTACTCAAACAATATATTTCACTTTGTGTTTCTATGGGGGTGCAAACTGTTGAAATCTTTACTTAATGTATACTAAACTGATCCTCTGTAAAAAAAAAAAAAAAAAGAAAAAAAAAAGAAATTATCAATTCCCAACTTGACTCTCACTGGGATTAAACAAGACAATAGGTCTGATCTGATTTCATCATCATTTAAAAAAAATCATCTATTATTTTTCACTTTATGTTTCTGTGTGGGAGCAAACTGTTGAAATCCTTACTTAATGTATACTAAGCTGATCTTCTGTATATTAAGATAATCGAAAATGAATCTTGATGTGAATGGAAGGGGAGAGGGAGTGGGAAAGGGGAGGGTTGTGGGTGGGAGGGACGGTATGGGGGGGAAGCCATTGTAATCCATAAGCTGTACTTTGGAAATTTATATTCATTAAATAAAAGTTAAAAAAAAAAAGAAAGAAAACCTCTGATTGAATCAAAGGGCACTACATGGCCAGTCTAACATACACACATCAGTTTTAATGGACTTTGACTCTTTCTAGAGAGCCGACAGTACTATGAACTTGTGTTTTGCAGGTGCAGGCAATTTCAAGAGAGGGATTCAAACTAGGTAGAGGAATACAGAAAAGCAGGGAACTGGAGTCTGCCTTATCTCAAGTAGGTAACAGATCCTCAGGTCTAACCAATTTTTGCAGTATAGAAATTTAGCCTCAGTGCTGATAATTTCTTTTAATTTCATAAAAATCAAAAGTCCAAATTCCATCAATAAAATTCTGAATACTTAAATATTTAAAAATTACTTTAAATCTTTGTTTAGCAAGTTTGTATACTTTAAATATGTACAGCTTTTTGTATGTCAATCAGACCTCAATAAAGTGTCTTTTTTTTTTTTTTTTTTTTTTTGGTTTAAACTCTGTAAGCCAAACAAAATAGATTTCTCTATAAACAGGATATGGTCCACAAGCCACTGCTATGTGAGTTGAGCGTTTTATACCTTCTGTATCCTATTGCCATCAGTGAGATCTAAAGCTAGTACTTGGAGTACTGAGACTTCCCTATTATCCTGCCATGTGAGATCACCCTCAATTTGCCTTAGTTTCTGATTAGCTCTTTTTTTTTTGACAGGCAGAGTGGACAGTGAGAGAGAGAGACAGAGAGAAAGGTCTTCCTTTGCCGTTGGTTCACCCTCCAATGGGCACTGCGGCCGGCGCACCGCGCTGATCCGATGGCAGGAGCCAGCTACTTATCCTGGTCTCCCATGGGGTGCAGGGCCCAAGCACTTGGGCCATCCTCCACTGCACTCCCTGGCCACAGCAGAGAGCTGGCCTGGAAGAGGGGCAACCGGGACAGAATCCGGTGCCCTGACCGGGACTAGAACCCGGTGTGCCAGTGCCGCAAGGCAGAGGATTAGCCTAGTGAGCCGTGGCGCCAGCTGATTAGCTCTTTAATCTATTGGAGATGTCCTGAACTCTAGAGGCTCTTCACTAATGCTTTGCATCTTCTGTGGGCAGGGTGGATCATATTTACAGATAGCCAACGAACTTAGAGGAGACATGATCAAAGTTAAACTTATAATAAAAACAAAAATAGTCACCTATTTTTCTCTGGTTACTGCAGTTTACTGAAAATGTATGCTAACTTCCAGCTCCCTAAATATTAGCTTTTTGAAAAGCTGACATTAACTTGAATGAAGTCCCCATGTGTAACTGTATGGGAGTCATTGATTACTTGTGTTCAATCAGTATTCAGTAATCCCTGGACCAAATCCCAGCAGTCTTGGTACCTTCAACATCACAACTGACTATGTTGTTAGTACTTGTATAAGTTTCTTAACGTAATCACCACGTCCTGCTCCTTATTTTTAACTTGCTAGCATGATACACATTTCCTCCAATGTCATGAGACATGCAGGAGGTAGCACAACTAATTGTATGGGTTTGAATCTGGGCTCCACAATCACTAACTGTGATTTTGGCCAAATGACTCAAAACATTGATCATAGGTTACTCAGAAGCAATGAGAAACAAATTTATGAGTTAAAGAAATCAATACATGAAATGGATGAAAAATTTTCCCATGAGACTGAGATTTTGAAGAATAATCAAACAAAATTCTGATGAGATATCAGCGTGAGTCTAATGGGATATTCTCTGAAAGCAATCTGGCATTTCCCTCATGCACATTTTAGAATCTTGTGTTTATTTTAATGTTGAAAGTTTGACTACAATGTGTTGTAGTAAAGGTCTTTTCTGTTAATGTCTATTAGGAGTTGCATGTGCCTCTGGTATCGCACACCCCTTTTTTTCTCCAAATTGGGGAATTATTTCACTAAATAGGCCTTCTAATCCATTCTCTTTTTCCACACCTTCAGGAACTCCTAAGACCCACATGTTTGGTCACTTGATAGTATCACATAAAACTCCAACACTGTTTTATAATATTATAATTTCTTCTTTTTTGGTCTGACTGGAAAATTTTGAAAGATTTGTCTTCTAGCTCAGATATTTTCTTATGCCTCAACAAGTCTGTTGTAAAGGCTTTCCACTGCATTCTATATTTGATCAATTGAATTATCTCTAACATTTCATTTTGAGTTATCTTTAAAATGACAATTTCATGGGAATGTTTTTCATTCTGTCATAAATGTATTTCTTCAATTCATGGATTTGTTTCTCATTGCTTCTGAACAATCCTATGATTAATGTTTTGAATTCTGTTTCAGGCATTTCATCAGTCTCTTCATCTTTACATTGTAATATTGAAGTTTTTTATTTCTTGGAGGGAGGATTCATGTTGTCTTCTTTATCCTTGTTTCTTGATTTTCTGTTTATTTTTATGCATTTGTAGAGATATTGTTTGTTTGTTTGTTTGTTTGTTTTTTCCTCTGATGGCTTTTACCTTTGTTCTATGTCTCTGTAGCTTAGTGGAATACCTTTTCTTTCAGTGAATACCAAGAGGTCTATGCTGGGTGTGGTCAGGGAGCTCTGGTCAGTGCCCTAGGGTGGGGTAAGTCTCGAGGGTGACACCAAAGTTGGGCATGGTTTGATCTAAGAGAAGGGGAAGTATGGTCAACTCTTTTGGCACAATCTTACCCTCATCAGTTCTCTTCCAAGGTATCAATGCCTGGGTGTTAGCCCTCAGCAGGTATTACTCATCTATGCTTCAATATGAACAGCACAAAGGATCTATAGTCTTCAGTGTGAGCACAGATCTTGCTGCAACGACCCTCCCCATGCAATCAAGGAGCTCTGAGCATGTGGAGCTGCACATAGTGATTGCCCAGAGATCCAATCAGACTCTACGCCCTCTCATGCAGTCACAATGTTCCTACAGTCTCAGCACACAGGGCTCCCACAGTCATGAGGTGCAGAGAATCCACTCTGCCCCACTAGCCTGTCCCAGCCACAAAGATTCTGCCTCAGAGCCAGCTTCCCATGGGAGCTCCACCTCGGCAGTTTGATATCAGAGCATGTGATATGTTGAGGGGCTGGGAGCACCTCAAAATTGTATGGAGGTTCCCAGTCCCTGTCAATCCTCCCAGTCATACTCAAAGTCAGTGAGGAAACACATTTCTCCCTCTGGTAAATTCCCTGGATCACACACGTACATAGTACCTGCTGGTCACAGCCCAACTCATTTCACAATCATGCTGGGCAAATACAAGTCTCTGTAGCCAGTACTAATGTCAGAATGTCTCCTTCTCTCTGCCCCTTGCTGAGGGTGTGCTCTAGAGGTGCTACAGTTGCCTCTGCTGACAATATGGTGACTTTCTCCACCCATTGCTTGGTGTGTGCACAAGAGCTGAAGCCGCTGCTACCTACTTACGTCCAAAACGGCACCCTTCATGCTATTAATGTGAGTATGATATTGATTGATTGTTCTATGCAGAATCATTCATATATCCCTGGAAAAATCCCATTTTTTATGATGTATAATCCTTTTTAAAGTCTATTTGACCTTATTCACTTTAGCAGAGACAGAATCAGCCAAAGTGTGATTCTGGAATTATAATTATGGAATCAGATGAATGGATAAAGAAAATATGTTACACATACACAATGGAACATTAGTCTCCCATGAAAAAAGAATGAAATCCTGTCTTTTGCACCAAAATGGGTAGAACTGAAAGACATCAGTTTAATTGAAATAAGCCAAACACAGAAAGGCAAATACATGTGTTCTCCCTAGTACATGAGATCTTAAAAAAAAAAAATCAACACAGAATTGTAATTACTAGAGGCTGGGAGCATTATAGAAAGGTTGAATTTAAAAAAAATGAGTAGCTGGATGTGGCATTAATTTTGACAAGTATATCACACTGAAATATAATGTTAATAAAAATAAAAATTAGAAAATATACTTAGGAATTCTGATTGCAATTTTTTTAAAAATTTGGTAGTAAACATTGGCCTATAGTTTTGTTTTTTGTACTATCTTGTCCAGCTGTGACATCAGAATATTTCTGGGATCATAGGAAGTGTTCCTTTCTTTAATATATTTTGAAGAAGTTGGTGTTGGGCCTTTAAGTCTTTGGTAGAATTACTGATGTTCTTGTGTTCTTGGCTTTTCTTTGTGAAGATTTTTAATTACTGATTCAATCTCCTAATTAGTTATGGATGTATTTGAAGTTTTCTATTTCTTCATAATGCAGTTTAGTAGTATCCCCCCTCCACTGTGATTTTGTCCATTTTGTCTATAATATCCCATTTGTTGGCATATAATTGTTTATAACATTCTCTTACTGTTTTTTAATTCTATAGGCAATAATAGTGTACCCATTTTAATTTTTCCCTGTAGTAATTTGAATCTTATTTTTTCACATTCCATTTGACTAAAAATTTGTCAGTTTTCTTAGTCTTTTCGAATAATCAATTTTTAGTTTCATTGATTTTCTCTGCCTCTCTATTATCTCTCATTTATCTTAGCTTAAGGTTTTATTTTCTTCTTCCTACTAACTTGGAGTTTTAATTGTTTTTTCTGTATTTCCTTACATTGTAAAGTTTGGTTATTGATTTTTTTTTTTTGACAGGCAGAGTGGACAGTGAGAGAGAAAGACAGAGAGAAAGGTCTTCCTTGCCGTTGGTTCACCCTGCAATGGCCGCCGCGGCCAGCGCGCTGCGGCTGGCGCACTGCGCTGATCCGAAGCCAGGAGCCAGGAGCCAGGTGCTTTTCCTGGTCTCCCATGGTGTAGGGCCCAAGCACTTGGGCCATTCTCCACTGCACTCCCGGGCCACAGCAGAGAGCTGGCCTGGAAGAGGGGCAACCAGGACAGAATCCGGCACCCCGACCAGGACTAGAACCCGGTGTGCCGGCGCCGCTAGGCGGAGGATTAGCCTAGTGAGCCGTGGCACCAGCCCACTAATACATTCTTAATTTGAAAATGCCAATGATTAATTTGCACTTATTCATTATTTTATTGTGAAATATAACATGCTTTCTTTCTGAACTATTTTCTTTAACCCCTTTTATCATCTTTTAAATCAGGAAAATGGGGGAAAATGAATGCATATAAATGCTTACAACAGAAGGTCCACAATATATCAGTCAAGGAGTTAATTAAAACATTTAAAATAATAAGACACAATAGAGAGAAGTCATGTGCCATGGCATCAATATCATTGAGCTGTGAGATCTCTGGGAAGCAGCTTAAGCTGTCTTTAGTTTTTCCAGTTAGAAATTGACAGTATTACAATACCTAACAAAGTTCCTTTGAGCTCTCTTCTTAAATAATCTAAAATCTTTTTTCTTAGTTGCAACCAGGGATTATGAATGATTCAACCTTCCATCTACCTGCTTTCTCCTTTTATTTAAGATTTTAATTTTTATTGACTTTCTTTTATATATGTTGTTGCCATGTGCTGTTTCAAATCACTGAGTAAAGAAGTAGGATGTGACTGGAGTATAATGTACAATACTGGCACTAATGAGCCTTCCTTGTCTTGCTGAAGGTATTTTGTCCCCTGCAAACTTCTCCTGCTTCAAATACTTCTATTTGTTCAATTCAATTTCTCATTGGCATTGTATTTTCTCTTACATAATGATCATAATCTAAAGTACTCCCATAGAATCACTGCACATCATTACTCTTCACAGAACATGAGGCCAGCTACAGCCATTTGTTTCAAACTTACAAAGAATAAATTTGATTTTCACATACAGAACTCATATCCAAATGGTACTAAAACGCCTAAATGTATTCTTTCCTCAATCATTTCATTCAGTTTCACAATTCTGAATTACATTCCGTTATAGAATTTTAGTTAATATATCTTTAGAACAATGTATTTTATTCTACACCATCTACCAAACTCTGCTCAAGGAACTTATTCACAGACACAGCTCTTATAAACCCAGATTGTGGAAAATAGAAAATACTGAAGCTTATATAGCCTCAAAAGTCACAAAAGAGTTCAAAAAACAGGCAATAAGAAGGCATTTTAGTTTTGCTTTCTTTTCTTAAGTATGAAGGTATGTAATGAAAAGTGAATTA
Source organism: Oryctolagus cuniculus (assembly GCF_051225735.1). Lineage (NCBI taxonomy): Eukaryota > Metazoa > Chordata > Mammalia > Lagomorpha > Leporidae > Oryctolagus > Oryctolagus cuniculus. Next base: position 66,243,744 of record NC_142870.1, read on the forward strand.
GGGTGGATTCATCTAGTCTTTATCCAACCAGCTCCCTGAGACAATTCTCCACATCACACATTTTACAGCTGCTTGTAATTGTCAGTGAGTAAGATAGACACTCTATGGAATTTATAGTCTAATATGGAAGGCAAATACATACCTACATACATAACTATAAAGAAATATGTCAATATTGATAGGAAAAGTGCTAGAGATACAGCACAGAATTTGAGCAAATGTATATCTACAAAGGAACCTGATATTATCCAGGGAAGGCTTCCTTTTTCTTTTTTTTAGATTGTTTTTATTGACACAAAATAATTGTATATATTTATGGGGTACAATGTAGTATTTTGATACATGCATACATTTTAATGATCAAATTAGGATAATTAGCAATTAACATCCATTACTTGATATATTCAAGATATTCAAGCTTTCTTTGTAGTTTGAACATTCAGAAGTCTTTGTTTTAGCTATTCAGAAATATACAATATGTTATGGTTAACTATTGTTACCCTACTGTGCAATAGAACACCAGAAGGATTATTTTTACACTGAGGAAAAAAATATTTTTAATTCAATAAAAGTAAACCTTTCTGAGATTTAATTTCTATGTTTTCTTTTTTTTATTTTTAATCATTTTTTGAGAAACTTAATTAATTTTGAAGAAGAACCCAAAAATGGTACATCTTTTGTGAATACTTAGACATAATAATAGCTTATGAGACATAAATATATCCTCCACTTAATATACTAAAATGAAGTCAATCTTTGACAACAAGTTTTACTGTTAATTCTCATAATACAACTCTTTGAGGACAGAGGTCCTGCATGAGAAGTTAGTGCACAGAGACTTGACTCCTGTTGTTAATTTAACAATTGACACTCTTATGTATGACTTCAAAATCCACCCAAGGCACTAGACATGAGCTGCCTAGGCTATGGAAGCCTTTTGAATCCACAAACTCCTTTAGTATTTAGACAAGGCCATAAGCAGAGTGGAAGTTCTTTCCTCCCTTCAAAGAAAAGTATGTCCTTTCATGGCCACTTCTTTTCACTGTGGTTTCACCCATGTAGGGCATTTTTTTGCCATAGTGTCTTGGATTTCCATGGGAAGGCTTTCTTGATAAAATAAAAAAGATATTAAATCTGAGACTTTTGTATGAATGAGGAAGTTCCAAGAAAGTGAAGAAGCATAAGCAAGAGTTTTAATGTGGGAAATATTGTAGAATATTTGAGGAATAGATGAAGCCCCAGGGAGATGGAATACAAAGAACAAATCATGTAATTAAAAATAGTTAAGGGCTACATTATATAATGCAAGGATTTGTAAGGACATGAAAAGAATGTTGCTATTTTATGTTAAAACAATGAAGAGCTAATCAAAGACTTTTTACGAGACAGAAACAGTACTCTTAGTAAAGTGTTCTGTATAAAGTGGTAAAGTATAAGCAAGTAGTGGACATAGAGAAGCCAGTTTGAGGTCATTTTCAGTTCTTGCTAGGGCTAAAGATAAATATGGCTTGGACCACAGAGGTACTATGGACCGAAATGGAACTATATGAGGTAGAAAGAGAATATTTATAAAACTAAAGAGGTGATTGAAAGTTAAATATAAGATTCATGATTTCGACTTCCGCAATTAGATAGTGATGACATTGTTTACTGTGAGAAACACCAGAGGGGACCCAGGTTAAACACATGGAATAGCTCATTTTAGCAGTGCTAATTTTGAAGTATATTTTAATGAAATAGTAGTGTTGAGTAGCTACTATGTAAACAGCTACTGGGATAAAAAAGCTAAGCTAGAGAAATACATTTGAGAAAGTCGAGGTAGCAATCATAATTTAGAGCCGTGGACATGGAAAACATTTCTAGGTGGTGGGCATGGAGTCTGAAGAGAAGAGAATCAAGGGACAATCTTTAGGGCCGGCGCCGCGGCTCACTAGGCTAATCCTCCGCCTTGCGGCGCCGGCACACCCAGTTCTAGTCCCAGTCGGGGCACCAGATTCTGTCCCAGTTGCCCCTCTTCCACAGCTCTCTGCTGTGGCCATGGAGTGCAGTGGAGGATGGCCCAAGTGCTTGGGCCCTGCACCCCATGGCTCCTGCCATCGGATCAGTGAGGTGCGCCGGCTGCAGCGCGCAGGCTGCGGCGGCCATTGGAGGGTGAACCAACCGCAAAAGGAAGACCTTTCTCTCTGTCTCTCTCTCTCACTGTCCACTCTGCCTGTCAAAAAATAAAAAAAAAGGGACAATCTTTAAAGGATATGGCATTTAAAGCCCAATAAAGGAGGACTCAGCAAAATAAGTTGATAAGTAGTATAGGAAAAAAAGTAGATGGAAAATTATGGAGTTATCAACTCTAAGAAAATAGAGTATTTCTCACAAAGGGACTAGCTCAGAGGGCACGATGTTTCTGAGAGTTCAAGTAATAATAAGGTAAATATTGCAGATTCTAAAAGCAGGTCAAGAATTGCAGAAGATGAGAGAAGGGTATAATGGCTTTAACTGCATTGCAGGAGTCTGGTTAGGAGGTCAAATATATATATATATATGCACACACACACACATATATATATATGTATATATATATATATGGTAAAGTTAAAAAATGATGACAGACATGGCTAAGCTTTCTAACCTGTCTTTCTGGAAAATTTAAGCAGTTAGTGAAAGAATTAAGGGTGTTAGGAAAAGAATTTATTTGAGAGAATGTGAGCTCCAATCTACTGTCAACACCTATATCACTCTCTGCAGTGATGGAAATTTTCTGTTTTTCTTTCAGCTCAATCCAGTGTAGGAAAAATTGGGACTATCACAAATTTTATGAGTGAGTTTTATGTTGGGACAAAGACATGGTCCCAAATTTGATATCATGCATGATATCTTATCGGCTACATGAATAAAAAATTCTTAGAATGTGAATGTGATATCTCCACATATGTTTCTACTTAAAGGATAACTTTAGGCTCTTTGATGATATGAGATATCTAAAGATCTGTACCTGGGTTTTATTCAATATATATATTTTAAGCTACAAAACCATTTTCTATATAATGGAATTGGCAAATGAATATAGACGACTTCTGATGTGCTTGTAAAATATTTCCTATAAGCTACATTTTAGTTGAATTTGTTTCATCCTTTCAGACTTGCTAATAAGACATCTCTCTGGCTGAGAATGGTTTCTGGCTCATCCAAGTAAAACTCACCTGCTGTGCTGCTGCAGACACTGAGCCAGCCTTGTCATCCTATTCTCTTTGGCAAAATATGACATGCAAGACGTGAGCTCAGCATGCAGAGTGGCAAAGCCAGCAGAGGGAGAGTTAAAGGGTTTATAGCTGTGACAGCATGAGGAGTTTTACTTCCTGAGGATCCACCTGACATGCCAAATTAAATAGTTTTATCCATTTGGCTATTAGCATTTTAGGGACTCTTCCTGGCATCCAACTCTCATATGACATGGTAGGTGCCAAAAGAACTGTACATTTATATTGGTCATATTTTGAAAACACCTGGTATGTTGCTTTAGACTGTTTGTTCCAAAATATGTTTAAAAATATGTTTAAAATAATTTCTGGGCTCGGTTGTGAGATCATGAAATTGAGAAGACATCAGTTTTGTTAATAGCATGTTTCAGAAATTGACTGTATAATGCCACCTCTAAAACCATTGTTGCTCACATAATATTTTGTATCATATAAATCTAGTACAAGCCTCAAAGTCATGCTGGCAAAGAGATGAGATTCTATTCTGCAGAAATGCTTCAGAGGAAATGAATCACTTTTGAGGTATGAAGAACATTTCACTTCTAGTCCAAGGAAGGAAACAAAGCAAGGATATTTAGGAAATGGTCAAGAAGAAAATAGTTACATAACTTATAAAGTTCACAAAGCCAGATACTATTAATTTTTATTGGTAAATTATTTTTGTTTGAATACCTTACAGTTTAATGAGAGAACCCATGTGAGAGCACTTTAATGAAGCATTTGCTCCAATCTCAGACTATATTGCACATTTGAGATATCTGAGAAGTAAACTGGTGCCAGTTTTGGGTCTCAGAGCTAAAGCTTGGGTGAATTTTCCTTATGGTTACTACCAGAGTTGGAAGAACTGGAAAGATAAAAGTATGAACCTATTTCTTTAAGAGTGGCAAATATCATTCTACAAGGTCAAAATATAAGACCAAAAATACTTGAAAAACTAAGGCTATGGATCAATTAAAACAAAAAGTTAATTAATTAAACTTTCAATAACTAACTTTAGGAAACAGCTAAACACAGACAATAGACTATGGTTAGCTAATGTTTCTGAGATTCACTATAGTCATTCAAACCATTCAAAATCTTGGGGTGAACATTTAGACTAAAAGTCATGATGACGGTTAAGACATTTGTGGATCATTTTTGGAGTTCCTGGGTTTGAAATCTGGCTCAGGTTCCTGACTCCAGCTTTCTGCTAATTCTAGGAGGAAGTAGCAATGGCTCAAGTAAGTGCACCCATGTGCTTTGGGTTTCTTACTCTGGGCTTTGGCCCCAGCACATCCTCAGCTATTGCAGACACTTAGGGAATGAATCAGTTAGCAAAAAAATTAAAACTTTTTATTGAGCTCTTATCATGGGACTGATACTATTATCAGCACTTAGGATACTTAAGTGGAAAAAATAAAACAACAAACAAAAAACTCTGATCCTTTAAATTCTAACTTCTACAATGAGGGGTTGGAAATCATAATTATCTGAAGACATAGTAAGCAAAGTAAATTATATAACTATAAGAAAGTGGTAAGTGCTACAGAAACATCCAAACTGGAATACGGTGATAGGGATTAGACACATTAAGAAGAGGAAAGTTTTCAATTTTAACATGGTCAGAGCAAACTTTACTGAGAAAATGGGACTGCAAGAAAGATTGAAAGATGGTGATGGAGTTAGTATGTGAGTAGTTGAGAAGTGTCCTAGGCAGAAGGAACATCCTGCACACACCAGGAAGCAGTAGGATGCCTTACCCATAGGCTTGATGTGCTTTCGTGTTGAATGTACAAAAAATAAAAAAAAGAACATGTGAACACTGCCAAAGTTTACTGGCTCTTCTAATTTTCAGTGGCAGTCCAGAGTGTTCAACTTTAATTATCTGTGTTACATCCCTCAGCCCCCTAGAACTTTTGCAGTTTTTGTCTCTTTGGAAAACTCAGATGCTATTGTTCCCAATAGATAACTGGGCATCTATTTTATTCAATTGAAAGTAAACTAACAACTTGCAAACATCATTTCAGAGAGTTGAGTGGATCCAGATGAGCTTAATCAGTTTAGTATGTGAGATGGACAGAATAACAACCCTGCCCCCCATGATAACCACATTTGCATGCTCACAACCCGTGAATATGTTGCCTTGCATGACAAAAGGAACTTTGCAGGTGTGATTCACTTGAGGGTAGTGAGACTAAGCTGGCTGAACTTTCTGGGTGGGCTCTATATAATCATTAGGATTCTTATAGTAGGATGGCAGGGATGTCCCCAACAGAGTCTTTATGAGATAGTAGCAGAAAAATATCAAAGTCATAAATATAAATTTTAAATGTATATTCCTGGATTTGAAGATGAAGAAGGAGCCAAGCAAGAAACAAGGAATGCAGGCAAGCCTCTAGAAATTGAAAATTGCAAGGAAATGGATTCTCCCCTAGAACCTCTAGAAAGAAAGTTGATTTTAGGACTTCTGACATCCATAACAGTCAGAAAGTGTGTGTTGAATTAAGCCACTAACTGTGTGTTAGTTTGTTATAATAATAATAATAATAGGGCACTAATACAGTATGTCAGCAATTTAGATTTCTGATGATTCCAAATATTATAAAGGATTCTGAGCTGTGTAGATTTAGGTGAAAGTTAGAGATCAAAGTGTTATGGGTTCCCTCTCCCACTCCCACCCTACTCCAACCTTTCCAAGAATAAGCCTAAAGTTCATAGAGCCTTTTCCCCAAATTTATCAGAAACTCTCAATACCTACCACCAAACACTTAAAGAAGCCAAAGAAGGGCCTACTCAGCTGATACCTTCACTGAAACTCAGCAAGTCCAATTGTACATAGATTCACCTTGGTTTATGGGAAGTCAAAGAGTATTCACATCATTCCTTTTTCTTGAATATGCAGTACAGTTCTATTACCTTGACACTGACAGATTTGAAGAGACACTTCTATTTCTAAGACATGGAGTTCTTGGATGTGTATATTATTGTGAGAATATTTTCATTCTAGCTTATACATTCAGTGTACAATGCATCATTATCTACTGAATGAAATAGACTGAATGCAACAGAATAAACTCTGGTTTTAGCCATTTTGAGGACTGTGTAGCCTTGAGGCATTTAGCCTTGCTGTGCCTCTCTCTAGCCTCTTAAAAATGTAATAATCCACAAGGTTATTAGGAGAATAAATGTTCTGAGTTGTCTGGAAGAGGAACTCAGAAGTAGTGTATCATAAATATTTAAAACATAAAATGTTGGAACGGGAAAGAAACTTAGAAATTAAATAATCAAACACTCATTCCATGGGAAAGGAAACTTCTGGATATAGAAATGCAGTGATTTAAAGAATTTTACATAGCTAGTGAGGAACAGGCACAATGTCACAAAGCTAGCTGAGTTAGAGAGAGAGAGAGAATCTTCCATCTGTTGTTTCACTCCCCAAATGGCCAAATGGCTGCAATGATACATTCCTACAGACTTACTTCTAGGGGTATAATTTAAAAACTTGCCATGGGACCTCAAATTTCATTAAGCTGGCTGGTAAAAATAGTAGCTTAAGTGTTATAGAGATCAAATGGACAGGATTAAGTGGTAAACTGACCATATAGATAGGATTAAGTGTTAAAGTGATCATATAAATAGGATTGAGTGTTTGGAAATAATAATAGACAGATTTAAAAAGGAGTGAATGCTTCAACATGAGAAGTAGTCCATACAGCAGACTCATAATGACAATTGCCTTAAGTAGCACTCCAACCTCAGAATCAGCCCTTAAGGCATTCTGGTCTGGCTGAAAAGCCCAGGGGAGCATTTCAGGTATGGAAAGCCAAGACACTGTGGCAAAAAATGTTCCACATAAAGGAACTTTGTGGGTGATACCCCAGTGGAAAGAAGTGGCCACCAAAGAAGGATGTACTTTTCTCTGAAAGGAGGCGAGAACTCCCATTTTGCTTATGGCCTTGTCAAGCTACCTAAAACAAAAGGCTTCCATAGCCTAGGCAGCTCATGTTAAGAGCCTTGGGTGATCACTGATAATGTTATACATAAGGGTGTTAATTGTTAAATAAACAAGAGTCATTGTGCACTAACTTCCCATGAAAGACCTATGTCCCCAAAGAGTTAAATCATGAGACTTAATAGTAAAACTCATTCTCCTGAATCAGTGCCTTTTAAGGTATTAAGTGGAGGATATTCTTATGTCTCATAAGTTATAGTCATATAGTTATAAGAGCTTACAAAAGATGTATCATTTCCATGTTCTTTAAAGATAATTAAGTTTCTAAAAGGAAAGAAGAGGGAGGAAAGAAGGGAAAAGAGGAAGAAAAAAAATGAAATCACCATCAAGATGTAATAACTTTCAACAGCCTTTGCCTGGACTGTTGAGGAACAGTTGTTGTTTTTTTTTCTTTCTTTTTTTTTTCTTTTCTTGTTCTTGTTCTTTTTCTTTTTATTTCTCAGACTAAGCATTGAACTCTTTTTTTTGACAGGCAGAGTTAGACAGTGAGAGAGAGAGAGAGAGACAGAGAGAAAGGACTTCCCTTCTGTTGGTTCACCCCCCAAGTGGCCGCTATGGCCGGTGTGCCGGGCCAATCTGAAGCCAGGAGCCAGGCGCTTCCTCCTAGTCTCCCGTGCAGGTGCAGGGCCCAAGCACTTGGGCCATCCTCCACTGCCTTTTTGGGCCACAGCAGAGAGATGGAATGGAAGAGGAGCAACCCGGACAGAATCTGGAGCCCCAACCGGACTAGAACCCCAGGGTGCCAGCACCGCAGGCAGAGGATTAGCCAAGTGAGCCGTGGCGCCAGCCAAAGCATTGAACTCTACCTAGAATAGAGTTAATCCTCTGTATCTATAAAGCTAAATGAAAATAGATCTTAGTGAAGAACAGACAGGAAACAGGAGAGGGAAGAGAAAGAGGGGTAGGAGCCTGGGTAGGAGGGTGGGTACAGTGGGATGAATTGCTATGTTCCTGATGTTGTATTTATAAGATGCATGCAATTAAAAAAAAAACATGAAAAGCCAAAAAATTATTTTCAAAAAATTGAAATTAATGCATTTTTCCAAATACACATTTTTGTGAACATTTTGAAGACTCCTTTATGCACATAAGTGTGTATGTGAATATATATATGAAGATTCACAAAACAGCCACAAACTATAAGTATAAATCATGTTTATCAATATATTTATATATGTGTGTACAAGTGATACTTCATATAAATATAGCACATAATAATAATTAAATAGCAATAAAATATTTCCTTAGTCAATTGTTTAACTTAATCATTCTGATTATCTCAAAAAATAAAATTTGGCTTTCATATTTTAAAAATTCTTTTCTTATTACCTGGTTAAAGAAATGATATGGCTTCTACTTAATGCTTTCCAATTTAATATTTAGGCTAAAACAAGGAGAATATCAAGAAGCTTAAAAGCGAGGCGAGAAAAGAAAGCAAATACAAAAATGAAAAGCAGCGAATAGAAATGTTTTCCTGAATATTTTAACTCATGTTTTTGCCTTCTTAAAATGGCTTAGTACAGAAAAAAAATACTTTGAGGAACCGTGGAAAAGATGTTCAGAATAGAATTGAGTGGGAAGGAGCGTTGAGTTTAGAAACAAATCACGGTAGGAACCCACTATCACAGCTGCAAAATAATAAAAGAGAAATAGGAGAATCACCAAGTCATGCTCACGTCTATGAGAGAGGCACAAAGTCACAAAATATGCAAGTGGGAATTCAGGTGTGAGTAATGACATGTTCAGGAAAGAGAGGACTGGTGGAATACCACCTGAGTTGGACACATGAATTATGAAAGTTGTCAGAATAAAAGTGGAGTCACATGTCAAATCCTAATAAAATTTAGGCAGGGGATTTTGAAAGAAGGGCTCTTACACATATATGCCTATGCTAAAAACTATTACAAGGGCTCTACAGAAACTAACTGCACAAATGCCATCATAAGCTTACATTTTTAAAAATGTACTTCTGGAGACCATCATTGTGACAAAGTGGGTTATGCTGCTACTCCCAATGCAAGCAGCCTGTATTTGAGCACTGCCTTTAGTCCTTGTAAGATGACTCAGTACTGGATGGAGTTCCACACTTCTGATTTCACCCTGGTCCAGAAATTGAGTCTCTCTCTCTCTCTCTCTCTCTCTCTCCCCCTCCCTCTCTCTCTCTCCTCTTCCCTCTCTCTCTCCTTCCCTCCCTCCCAGTCTCCCTCCTCTAACCACCACCCCTTTCTTGGTTAGTTTAACTTTCAAATAAATATTTTTTGTTTAGTAAATATAAATTTCCAAAGTACAGTTTATGGATTACATTGGCTCCCCCACACACACTAATTTCCCTCCCACTCACACCCCTCCCATCTCCCACTCCCTCTCCCATTCCATTCACATCAAGATTCATTTTCAATTCTCTTTATATACAGAAGATCAATTCAGTAAATATTAAGTAAAGATTTCATCAGTTTGCACCCACACAGAAACACAAAGTGTAAAAATACTGTTTCAGTACTAGTTGTAGCATTGCTTCACATTGGACAACACATTAAGGACAGAGATCCCACATGAGGAGTAAGTACACAGTGACTCCTGTTGTTGACTTAACAATTTGACACTCTTGTTTATGGTGTCAGTAATCTCCCTAGGCTCTAGTCATGAGTTGCCAAGGCTACGGATCCTTTTGAGTTTGCCGACTTCGATCTTATTTAGACAAGGTTGTTAGGAAACTGGCGCAGTTGTAGCCAGGTGGCCGCATGGCCCAGCTACCTGAGCCAGGCTCCACCCCCATCCTAATGGGATTCCCTGCTCCTGCTTCCCTGCCTGCCCTCAGGCAAAGTTTTAAAAGGGCCTGTTCCTGAACATGTGCTCTCTCGGTCCTTCTCTCCTGTGCTCTCTTGGCCTCTCTTGGCTCCTCTCCTCCTCTAGTCTCTCTTCTCCATCCTCTGTCTCTCTCTGTTACAGTCTCCTTCTCTTTTTCCTTCGCTATGCAGCCCCTCCACTCCGGTCTGTAGGGTGTTCCCCAATAAACCCTTTCCCTTACTCCAGTGTCCGGTGTGTTTTGCAACGGCTAACATTAATATATAACAAAGGTCATAGTGAAAGTGGAAGTTCTCTCCTCCCTTCAGAGAAAAGTACCTCCTTCTTTGATGGCCCCATCCTTTCCACTGGGAACTCACTCTCAGAGATCTTTCATTTAGGTCTTTTTTTTTTTTCCCCAGAGTGTCTTGGCTTTCCATGCCTAAAATACTCTCATGGGCTCTTCAGCCAGATCCGAATGCCTTAAGGGCTGATTCTGAGGCCAGAGTGCTGTTTAGGACATCTGCCATTCTATGAGTCTGCTGTGTATCCGGCTTCCCATGTTGGATCATTCTCTCCCTTTTTGATTCTATCAGTTAGTATTAGCAGACCCTAGTCTTGTTTGTGTGATCCCTTTGACCCTTAGACCTATCAGTGTGATCAATTGTGAACTGAAGTTGATCACTTGGACTAGTGAGATGGCATTGGTACATGACACCTTGATGGGATTGTATTGAAATCCCCTGGCACATTTCTAACTCCACCATTTAGGGTAAGTCAAATAAATATTTTTTAAAAAAATATTGTTGACCAAATATTTGAGCATCATGACCCAGCCAATTTGACACATAAAACATACCATTATAATAACAAAGTTTTCAACAGGAGAAAGATTAGGGAGAGGGACATTCTTTTATTTTATAACATATAGGGTCTGGAAGAAATTGCAACTTTCTTCACTGCTAAGATACGCTTTCAGTCTACTTGGGAGAGCCCAAAGCCCAGCTTTACCAAAACTAGTTCTGAGAATTATGTAGGACCATACACACATTTTCACGCACAAGTATTATTCTTGTGACAGAAACCATTTTGGGGGAGGATGGATTATTCAATATATCACTCTAACTAAACTCACAATACATTGAATTAAGAAATAGAAGAGTTATTTTTAACACATTTTTATTATCATTTATTTGACAGGTAGAGTTATAGACAGTGAGAGAGAGAGAGACAGAGAGAAAGGTCTTCCTTCTGTTGGTTCACTCCCCAAATGGCCACTACAGCCGGCTCTGCGCCAAGCCGAAGCCCAGCCAGGAGCTTCCTCCTGGTCTCCCATGCAGGTGCAGGGCCCAAGCACTTGGGCCATCCTCCAGTGCCCTCCTGGGCCACAGCAGAGAGCTGGACTGGAAGAGGAACAACTGGAACTAGAACTGGCGCCCATATGGGATGCTGGCGCCTCAGGTGGAGGATTAGCCAAGTGAGTCCTGGTGCTGGCCCCTTTAACAAATTTTAAGATATTGGTTGGGGTACATGGAATTCCCCTTTTACTTAAGCTCTTCTGTCAGAGTAATCAGTTATAGGAGGAGACCAAATAATAAAAACTTGCTGACTAAGAATAAAATCAGAGCATTAGATAATGGATACGGCAAAGAAATAGCAGTAGTCTGAAAAGCTGTCTTCTGTGCTGTGTAAAAATTTCCACCAGATGTATCATTTTCGCTGTTGGAAGTTTTTTTTTTTCTGAGTAGTTCTTGAGTTTCATACATTTAGTTTTTTCTCTCACTAAATCCCATAGAAACCATGACCTGTTGTTATAATAGTGATTTTTGTGTACAAATACTGTGATGCACCTGTGTTAAAATTAACTTAAATCTATATTCTCAAGGCAGGTGATGTTATTTAGTTAGAAGCAAGGTAGAATCACGATTTACAAAATGACCACCTCTATCCTCACCATGTAGTCGGTGATCTCTCTGTAGACACAGTATCCACCATTCTCAAGGATCTGTACCCTGTGGCTAGTATTGATTCTGAGAAAGCAAGACAGGTTGAAAATCCCTAATCTGAAAATCCAAAATCAAGAGTGCAAAACATTTTAAGTGCTTACAGGATCCTACATGTAGAAAACTCTACATTATGAAACACTTTTTATGTATGAAATTACTTCAAACATTGTATAAAATTACCTTAAGGCTGTATGAATTAGGTATACATAAAACATAAGCAAATTTTATGTTTAGAACTGGGTGCTATTTTCAAGATAACTCATTATGTATATGTAAATATTCCCAACCCCAAAATAATCCAGAATCAGAGCCACTTGTGGTTTCAAGTATCAAGTACTTTGGATAAAGAATATTCAATTTGTAGCTAACCCCCAACACATCATCTGTGGTTTTGTGTTTTTTTTTTTTTTAAGTTTCAGATATGTGCCATCAACAGTGGTCAGAAAATATTAAATGGAAAATTTCAGAAATATACAATTCATAAATTTTAAATCCCATGACAATCTAATATGATAGAATCTTGCATCATCTCATTCTATTTTTCCCAGATCATGTGTATCATTTTCTCAGTGTATCCATACCATACTCTAATACACTACCCACTCCTTAGTCACCTACTGTAACAGGACTATAATGAATGTGTTCATTGAACCCTTAATTCACTTAGTAGTTCCAAAGTACAACAGTAGTGATGTGTGCAATTCAGATATGCCAGCAAGTACAGGTAAAATGCTTTCTTTAAGATACAAATTCTGACCTACTAAAGCAAGAAGAAATTATATGCTAAAATTACTAAAATTTATGCTAAGAAATTTTTTATTATTGAAATTATGAAAAAGGAAAAACATCATGCTATTTTTTGCTGTTTCACATTTAACTTCAAATATTTTGGCTTCAGTGAATGATGAAGTTTTACCAAAAATGGGAAAAACAGTATATTTGTGTATGCAGATAAGGAAAAAGCATGGTATTTATGCGGTCAGAAGTATTGACTGATTCTGGGCATCCACTAGATTTCTTGAAACATAACTCCATGGATAAGGAGGGACCACTGTGTTGATGAGATAGAGTTTCTTCAGAAAATGACTATTGGTGTCCTGAGGTGTCCACACAATTAGATAGCCCTACTCCTGGGGTTCTGTCATTACCAAGAATAAAAGCTGTGGAAATTTCAGAACTGATATCTTCTCTGAGATAAGTTTGTATATACACATTGTGTGTCATCTCTCATGAAAAATGCAGGCTCTTGATCAGCTCTTGTCCTGACGGTTGATGTACAATGTAATACTTTATCCATTTTAGTATTTTTTTTTTGTTCTAGTACCATTGGTTGAACTCTGTAATTAACACATGATTATTCTTAGGTGTTTAAATTTTAACTGAAAAGTGATCCCTGTTAGGAATCCAGAAAACATTATGTTGAGTGAAATAAGCCAATCCCAAAGGGACAAATACCACTTGTTCTCCTTGATAGGTGACAACTAACTGAGCACCAGAAAGGAAACCTGTTAAAGTGAAATGAACAATATGAGAAACAGTGACTTGATCAGCCCTCATCCTGACTGTTGATGAGCAGCTTAATATGTTATCCCTCTTAGTATTTTTTTTGTTTGTTCTACTTAATACTTTTGGTTGAATATTGTAATCAATACACAATTCTTCTTAAGTGCTGAACCTTAACTGAAAAGTGATCACTGTTAAATATAAGAGTGGGAATAAGAGAGGGAAGAGATGTGTAATTCGGGACATGCTCAAGCTGACTTGCCTCAAACGGTAGAGTTAGAAACATACCAGGGGAGTCCAATTCAATCCCATCGAGGTGGCATGTACCAATGCCATCTCACTAGTCCAAGTGATCAATTTCTGTTCACAATTGATCGTAATGATAGGACTAAGAACCAAAGGGATCACATAAACAAGAATAGTGTCTGCAAATACTAGCTGATAGAATCAAAAAGGGAGAGAATGATCCAACATGGGAAGTGAGATACACAGCAGACCCATAGAATGGCAGATGTCCTAAACAGCACTCTGGCCTCAGAGTCAGCCCTTAAGGCATGCGGATCCGGCTGAAATGCCCATGAGAGTATTTCAGGCATGGAAAGCCGAGACACTCTGGGGGAAAAAAAAAAAACCCTAAATGAAAGATCTCCGCGAGTGAGATCCCAGTGGAAAGAACGGGTCATCAAAGAAGGAGGTACCTTTCTCTGAAGGGAGGAGAGAACTTCCACTTTGACCATGGCCTTGTCTAAATATGATCAGAGTCAGTGAACTCAGGGGGCTTCCATAGCCTTGGCAGCTCATGACAAGAGCCTAGGGTGATTACTGAGGCCATAAACAAGAGTGTCAATTTGTTAAGTCAACAACAGGAGTCACTGTGCACTTACTCCTCATGTAGGATCTCTGTCCTTAGTGTGCTGTATATTGAGATTTAATGCTATAACTAGTACTCAAACAGTATGTTTCACTTTATGTTTCTGTGTGGGAGCAAACTGTTGAAATCTGTATTTAATATATGCTAAACTGATCATCTCTATATAAAGAGAATCGAAAATGAATCTTGATGTGAATGGAAGGGGAGAGGGAGTGGATAAGGGGAGGGTTGCGGTTGGAGGGACGTTATGGGGGGGAAGCCATTGTAATCCATATTCTGTACTTTGGAAATTTATATTCATTAAATAAAAGTTAAAAAAAAAATTAAATACAAAAAAAAAGAAAAATGCAGGCTCTATGCACAAGATAAATTATTAAATTAGAAAGGTGTGCCTGGGGAGTCATGAGAGCTCCACTTGGCTGTTTCTGTACCTGCTGTGTTTGGATCTATCCAGGACCCTTTTTTAAAGTTAAGTAGACAAAGATGGGTGAAACCTAGGTGTATCCTGTGTTTTACTGTTGATCTGAACTCAAGTAACCACTGTCAATGGAGTAAGCTTTGTCTGTATGGAGGCATCTGTGAGCTGAATCTGAATGCAAGTCACAATCAACAAAAGCTTTGGAGGGAAAGCTAGCACAAGCATTGCGACTGGTGAAGGAGATTCATTTTAGGAATCAACTGATTGTTTTTAACACATTCTTACTCCAAAAGGGGAAAGAACCTGCCCGTCATCCATAGCAGTAGCCTAAGAAAACTTAGCACAGGACACAGTAAGATTTCTTCCACATTAGTTAAGGTCCATAGAAGTCCATAGCAGTTGCACGAACATGAGCATGTCATTATTATTATTTCAAAGCTAACATATCTTGGGGGAAAGAGCATAGAATAGAAAGATCTTAGAAGTGACTTCTCGGAAAAAGTGGTAAGAAAAGGGAAAGCAAGAAAAAAGAGCACAAAGGAACATTAACAAGCTTGCCAGTCTCCTCTCTCTACACATGCATAAGACTATGTTCATGCAGATACACGTAGATTGTACACATCCTGTTTCAACTCAGAATGATTAAGTTTTCTCTGAGTCAGACAATTGGGAAATTTTTATCCGTAGATATTTGACAGGATATGTTGTTACGTCAGGCCACATAGAAAGGAATATGAGATTATGCTCTTAAAAGTACATGAAATACATGAAATTTTCCCTTCATATAAATTTTTAAAAATTAAATTAAATGAAACAAAAGATGTCTTATCATTTGATACATTTGCAGGTCACAAGTAAAAACTTTCATTCTGCATAGGTAAGAGAATTCCTCCCACTTAGTTATAAATGTACAAATACTTAAGATGTGAAACAAAAATATTGAACTCAAGTTGCAATTATGGATGGAGACTGGTGGTGTGGCATAAAGGGTTAAGCTGCTGCCTGCAGTGCCAGAATCCCATTTGGGCACCTGTTGAAGTACTATCTGCTCCACTTCTGATCCAGTTCCCTGCTAATGGCTAATGTGCCTGGGAAACCGCAGAAGATGGTGAAAGTGTCTGGGCCCCTGCACCCGTATGGGAGATCTGGAAGAAGCTCCTGGCTCCTGACTTCTGTCTGACCCAGCTCTGGGCATTGTGGCTATTTTGGGAATGAACCTGAATATGGAAGATCACTTTGTGTGTGTGTGTGTGTGTCTCCCTCTCTCTTTATAATTCTGTATTTCAAATATAAGAAATAAATCTTTTTTTAATTGCTTTTGTGTAACAGGAAATAAATGAGCCATTTTGTAAACCTGAGAATTGAAAGAATTCATGGGCTGAATTATGTCCCTCAAAATTCATATGTTTAAGTTTCAATCCCTAAAACCTCAGAATGTAACTGTATTTGTAGGCTGGGCCTTCAAAGAGATGAATAATTTACAGTGAGGTCTATGGTATGTGGCTGCAATATACAATATGGTGTGTTATCCTTAGAAAAACAGAGATACCAGGATACAGAAGTACAGAAGAAAGGGCATCTGAGGACCCAGGAAGGAGGTGGCCACCTACAACCAAAGGAGCGAGCTCTGAGCAGAAAGCGAAGCTCCCAATTGCTTGAGCATGGACTTCTGGGCTCCAGAACTGCGAAAAAAATTTCTGTTGGGTAAACCCCCAAATCTATGATATTTTGTTATGCCAGCCTTATCAACCCAATAAAAGAAAAATAGACATGAAAAGGCAATATGAAAAGGTCAATATCATCATAATAGCAGAAAAAAGACTTTGTAATATGATCCTGAATTTCACATTCCTAATGAAAATATTCTCTTCCAAAATTTTTGTGTTCAACACAAAATAGCAATGTAGGCATACCTCATTTTATTGTACTCGGCTTTGTTGAACTTGGCGTATGTTTCAGTTTTGACAAATTAAAAGCTTTTAGCAACTATACATCTTCAAATCTATCAGCACTATTTTCCCAAGAGATGAGCTTACTTCAGGACTCTGCCAGACATTTTGCTATTTTTTATTACATTTAAGATTTTTTATTATTATCAAATCTGTTTTGATTATCTGTGATCAGTGATGTTTGAAGTTGCTATCATCATTGTTTTGGAATGTCACAAACACCACCCATATAAGGTGGCAAACGTAATCAATAAACATGTGTATTTTGGCTGCTCCACTGCCCCCACCACCCGTTGCCCTCTTTCGCTCCCTCTCCTGGAGACACAGACATAACATTAAAAGGAGGTAAATTAATAACCCTAAGATATCCTACAGTGAAAGTATCACACATCTCTCATTTTAAATTAAAAACTAAAAAAGTTTATGTTTAATGAGAAAGGCATGTTAAAAGGCAAGGCAGGCTGAAAGCAAGGTCTCTAGTTAGGCAAGTTTTGAACATATAGGAAAAGTTCCCCAGGGATAAACGTGCTACTTCAGTGAGTATAAAAAAAATTACCAGAAAGCAAAAGAGCCTTGTTGCTGATACGGAGAAAATTCTAGTAGACCGGATAGAAGATCAAAACAGTCACAGTACTCCCTCAAGCAAATCCCAGTCCAGAAAAAAAAAATACTGGAAGAAGCTGGAGAGAAATGTTTGAAGCTAGCAGAGACTGGTTCAAGAGATCTAAGAAAAGAAACCATCTCCATGACATGAAAGTGCAAGGTGAAGAAGCAAGTGCTGGTGTAGAAGCCACAGAAGTTATCTGTAAAACGGAGCCAAGTTAATTGATGATGGCAGGCATAATAAATTACTGATTTTCAGTGCAGACATAACAGCCTTATATTGGAAGATGTCATCCAGGAATTTCATGTCTGGCCTCAAAGCTTTTTTAAAAGGACAGTTAATGCTCTTGTAAGGTGTGAATGCATCTGGTGACTTGAAATTGAGCCAGTGCTCATTTACCATTATGATAAATCTTGAGACATTGAGAATTGCATTAAATAGACTATTCCTGTGCTCCATAAATGAAATAACAGAGACTGAAAGAAAGAGAGAAGAGGAGAGAACTAGCTGTTGTTCTCTCCCTAAATGTCCGTAACAGGTCTGGACATGGAAACTGGGAAGTAGGAACTCAATCCAGACCCAACTACTTGAATCATCACTCCCGACTCCTAAGGTGTGCATTTTCAGGAAATTGGATTACAAGCAAAGCACTATATGTGGAATGTGGGCATCGCAATCAGTGTCTTAACCACTACACCAAACGTCTGACATAACTATTATAACCTTTAAACAATACATTATTTTTAATTGAAGTATGTACATATTTTACACATGCTATTTAACATTTAATAGGCTAGAATATAGTGTAAACATACTATTAGGGGGCTGGCATTGTGGCCTAGAAGCTAAAGCTGCCACCTGCAAACCTGGCATCGTGTATACATGCTGTTCATGTCCTGGCTACTCAACTTCCGATCCAGCTCCCTGCTAATGTCATGTGAGTAAGCGTGAAGATGGCCCAAGTAGTTGGGTCCCTGCCTCCCATATGGGAGAGTCAGATGAATCTCCTGGCTTCTGGCTTCTGTTTAGCCCAGCCCTGGCAGTTGTGGCCATCTTGGGGATGAACCTGTGGATGGAGGATCTCTCTATCTCTTTCTCTCCCTCTCTCTGTAACTCTGACTTTCAAGTAAATAAATAAATCTTTAAAAAATACCCTTATATAACCACTGGGATATCAAAAACTCTGTAACCCATTTCATTGCAACATTCATGCTACAAAGTAAATCAGAATGAAACCCATAGCATCTCCAAGGTATGTCTGTTTTGAAACACAATCAATTTTTTTTATTTATTTAAAAAAAGATTTATTTTATTTATTTGAAAGTCAAAGTTACAGAGAGGCAGAGACAGAGATAAGGAGAGGTCTTCCATCCACTGGTTCACTCCCCAGATGGCTGCAACAACCAGAGGTGTGCAAATCCGAAGCCAAGATTCAGGAGTTTCTCCCTGGTGCAGGGGCCCAAGGACTCATGCCATCTCCTTCTGCTTCGCCAGGCCAAGGCAGAGAGCTGGACAGGAAGTAGAGAAGCCAGGACTCGAACTGCACCCATATGGGATGTCGGCACTGCAGACGGCCACTTTAACCGCTATACCACAGTGTAGGCTGTAGTTTTCTTTTCTTAATAGGAGGTACTTTTATACCATGCCGGCAAACCATTAAATGTTTCCAAGGTTAAGAGTTAAGGTACTGGGGCCTGTGCTGTGGTGTAGTGGGCTAAGCCTCTGCCTATAGCATCAGTACCCCATATGAGTGCTGGTTCCTGTCCCAGCTAATCCTTTTGTGATCCAGCTCTCTGCTGTGGACTGGGAAAGCAGAAGATGGCCCAGGTACTTGGGCCTCTGCGCCTGAATGGTAGACGTGGCAGAAGCTCCTGGCTCCTGGCTTCAGATTGGCCCAGCTGCAGCATTTGAGGCCATTTTGGGAGTGAAGCAGAGGATGGAAGACATTTCTCTCTGTCTCTCCCTCTCTCTGTAATTGTATCTCAGATAAATAAATGTGGGCTTGTCGTGGGAGGCAATGGTGGGGCGGCAGTGTTCTTTGACAGGAAGCACTGGAGACAATTTCAGTGAACATGTCCATTTTTTAGCAGTTAGGCACAAGATTTTACAGGACAGGCAGAGGGGAGTAGCTAGCTGAGGGTAGCAAGACTAATTCTATAGGATAAGGCCGATATTGGTGCTGCTATGTTTCTCCAATCAGCTTGAAGGTCATGTAGCCCATGTAGCCTTCCAGGTGGTCTTATGAGTCTGGGCTACATCCAAGAACTGTTTATCTGGCTGACAATTAAAATGCCCCTCAACAGGAAGCAGAGGTGGGGGAAATGTTCCTAGGGCCCTGCTGCTGCCAGCAATCAGGTCATATGTGGGTCTCAGCATGCTGAGTCCTGAACCAGGGTTTTTTCCCAGGGGCATGGTGTGCCATACCCTCTTGACCTCCTTCATAGCATAGGCAGGCAGTCTTCCAGCCAGACACAGGATCAGCCACAAATAAATAAATAATATCTTTAAAAATAAAGAGTTAATGGACTGTATGTTAACTGTTTTTGGTCTGAATCTTTCTAAGTTTTAGAAACAGGAGGGGCCAATGTTATGACACAGCAGGTTAACACCCTGGCCTGAAACACCAGCATCCCATATGGGCACTGGTTTGAGACATGGCTGTTCCACTTCTGATCCAGCTCTCCACTATGGCCTGGGATAGCAGTAGAAGATGGCCCAAGTCCTTGGGCCCCTGCACCTGCATGGGAGACCTGGAGGAAGCTCCTGGCTCCTGGCTTTGGATTGGCTCAACTCTGGCCGTTGCAGCCAATTGGGGGAGTGAACCAGCCGATGAAAGACCTCTCTCTCTCTCTCTCTCTCTCTCTCTGCCTCTCCTCTCTGTGTAACTCTGACTTTCAAATAAATAAGTAAATCTAAAAAAAAAAAAAAAAAAAAAAAAAAAAAAAAAAAAAAAAACCAGAAACAGGAGCAACAAATCAATTCCTTGAATTGATTCATGTTGATACATTTTTTATTTTTATTTGTTTTAAGGAATTTATTAATCCATTAAGTTCTTAGGACAACAGCAAATGCATGATAATTACTATAACAGGATTCTCAACAGTTCTCATGTTAATGTGATATTAAAACAAAGAGAACAGATTCTGTGTAGTGCTCTGATACACTTCTAGAGTGTAATGACACTTCCTTTCTTCCTTCCTTCTTTTCCTCCCTCCCTCCCTTCATTCCTCCTCCTCTCTGTGTCTCTCCCTTTCTTTCTTCCTTTTTACTTTTTTTTCATTGTAGTCAAAGGCCTAAATAAATAGTTCAATGAGCAAAAAGTTAAAAGACTCTAGTTCGGAATCCGGCACTGTGGTGTGGCTGGTGAAGCTGCCACCTACAGTACCTGCATCCCGTATGGGCACTGGTTCAAGTCACAGCCACTCCTTTTCCAATCCAGCTCTCTACTATGGCCTGGAAAAGCAGTGGAAGATGGCCTAATTCCTTGGGCACCAAACCCACATGGGAGACCTGTAAAAACTACAGGCTCCTGGCTTCGGATCAGCCCAACTGCAGTCACTGCGGCCATTTGGAAAGTAAACCAGCAGATGGAAGATCTCTCTGCCTCTCTTCTCTCTTTCTCTCTCTCTCTACCTCTGCCTCTCTATAACTCTGCCTTTCAAATAAATAAATGAATATTAACAAAAGACTCTGGTTCAGAGGGAATATAGGCAAGGATTATCAACAGCAAACAAAAAGATGACCTTTTCACTCACGTATAGTACATTTTGATATAGATAAACTGTCTCCTTTTATTAATGTAAAACATTTTCAATGTAAATTGAAAAAAAAAAAAACTTTGTGAATCATCTGCTGGATGTACAAGGGGAAGTGTTAATGGCTTTTAGAAGCCTTTCCCAAAATTTTAGGGTGGATTAGATAAGAGTTTTATTTGTGTTAATTTTCTTAGTTTCTTTCATAGGTCAAATTTTATAATTTCATTTTAAAATAAAGTTTTAAATTTTATTTAAAATAAAATAAATATTCATGACTATAATATTGATAAATATCATGAACTCTTCATTCAAGGGTTGTGTGTAGACATGTTTAATTTTTTTTCCAGAGCCATAGTCCCAGTCTGTCTGGATTTCTCACTGTAAGATCATCTATGAAATAGACAATAATATTTTTCAGTATAGACATGTGATTAACAAACCATACATTTTTATTAATATACTTAATAATATGTTTAAATATAGAAAAAAGATTAACAAATCATAAATTTTATTAATATACTATCTTCAGCTGCATGCTTGATTTCATGGCATTGTCATTTTGTTAATAAAGAAAATAAAAACAGTGAAATTAAGATTGGGATTGTCCGAGATCCTTGATTTTGTTGAACAACTTCTTAGAATTTCTAATGCTCCAAGCTAGGTTTACTGTAGGTAGCATCATGTCCTGTGAGATATAATTAAAACTTATGGACCAAAAAGGGTTAACAGTCTTCAAGTTTTTAACATAACAAGAACATGCAAGAGATGCTATTGCATTTTTTGTTTACCTTTAATGATTAGAATAAATGTTTTAAGGTAGTCAACAAACATTTTACAAATGAAACTGAAGCTAAAGTAGTTAACAAACTTGAACCCCAATATTGGAGTCTAAAATTTATGTTCTTTACATCACTTTTCAAAGATGAAATATTCCATTATGTATTCCAGAATTCACAATAGCTATACTGAACATGCTTAACATCCAGTACTTTTGTAGAGACATGAGAGCTCTGAATTTCTTCAGCTGTTAGCTAAGGAGAGCAATCTCTATTAGTGGTCATCAAACTGCAATACCCAGAATTCTGTGAGATTCCTGGATAGCTTCAAGGATCACAGCGTGCTATTGTGGTTACCCCCACTGGCTTTCCGCAGAATAGAGTCTCTGACTTCCTATAAAAGATTAATTTCACTAATTTTAACCATAAAAGGTTTTAAACTATACAACTAGATAATTTTTTTTTTTTTTTGACAGGCAGAGTGGACAGTGAGAGAGAGAGACAGAGAGAAAGGTCTTCCTTTTGCCATTGGTTCACCCTCCAATGGCCACCACGGCCAGTGCACTGTGGCTGGCGCACCGCGCCGATCCAAAGGCAGGAGCCAGGTGCTTCTCCTGGTCTCCGATGGGGTGCAGGGCCCAAGTTCTTGGGCCATCCTCCACTGCACTCCTGGGCCACAGCAGAGGGCTGGCCTGGAAGGGGGGCAACCGGGACAGAATCTGGTGCCCCGACCGGGACTAGAACCCGGTGTGCCGGCGTCGCAAGGTGGAGGATTAGCCTATTGAGCCACGGCGCTGGCCACAACTAGATAATTTCTAAAACGCCCCACACTTGTAATAGAATAGTTCCTCTTATCTGCAGGGATTACATTCCAAGATCCCTAGTGCATGCCTGAAACCACAGATAGTACCAAACCCTACCTGGCATATACTGTTTTTTTTTTTTTCCTATACACCAATGCCTATGATAAAGTTTAATTTATAAATTAGGTGCAGTAGGAGATTAACAAAAACCAATAACAAAATACAAGAATTATGACAATACACTATGGTAAAATTTATTTAAAACTTAAGAATTGTTTATTTCTGAAAGTTTACGTTCAATATTTCTGCACGACAGTTGACCACAGATAAATGAAAGTGCAGAAAGAAAACCAAGCATGGTACTACATGATTATATGTAATATGTTTCCTATTTATAATATGAATAAAATATGGTTTATTACATTTAAGAACATTACAATTTAGCTACAATAATAAACACAACAAATAAAGAACACAAGGTGTCCTTAAAGGCAGTACCTGACCAAGCACCACAGAGACATCAGCCACGGTGGCTGGCAAAGCATACTTCTCACTTATAGTAAGTCCTTTTTGGCGTAAAGCAGGTGACTATATCTGTGCTGGGGAATGCAGGAACTTCTCTGTTTCTAGTGCCTTCAAGTGCATGTCCTGCTCTTTCCTTGATCTAAGCAGATTGTTAAATCCCAGTGTTATGAAATTTAATGCTTAATAAATGTAGATGTAGACTATGATTTTTGAATAATTTAAATCTCCATCTTATTAAAAATAAAATTTTAAATAGATAGGGGAAAGAAAAGATACATTCAACCTCTTACAAGGGAAGCATGAAAACAAAGTTTACCATTAGGAGTTTTTTCTCATAAATCACTCCTCTGACATAAAATCATCATTATGAAAAGATACAGTGAATTATTCCATAATCTTTACTTCCAAATCTGTGAGTTATCTGTATTTGAGGGTCTGACAAATTCATTGTACATTAGGAACCAAAGACGAGATGGACACAGGAGTCAAACAGATAAACTGTTTATTACTGATAGTTGCTGAAGTATGAATCTTC
The DNA here is from genome assembly GCF_051225735.1 of Oryctolagus cuniculus. Classification (NCBI taxonomy): domain Eukaryota; kingdom Metazoa; phylum Chordata; class Mammalia; order Lagomorpha; family Leporidae; genus Oryctolagus; species Oryctolagus cuniculus. Next base: position 66,267,518 of record NC_142870.1, read on the forward strand.
AGACTTATTAGACAAGTGAGCCTTCTATGAGTTTACTATGAAAGTAGATAATAATTACAAGTCATAGTGCCTGGAAGCTCAAAACATCCCCATTCCCCACTGACTCACTCACAAAATGGTTTGATCCAGCAAAGTTAATTTCATAGCTTTCTGCAGAACAATTACACATGTTTTCTTTAGGCAGAGTGATCTTTCTCCCTAACTCAGACACAGCATCCCTCCTCCAGGAGGAAGAAGGAAGAAAGTCACTGACCAGGAAGAGCTAATGTTAACTGATCCAGTCAGTTTGTGCACTGACTTGGAAGTTCTTCCACGTTGAGTGCATTTTCGTAGGTGTGATATTTAATACAAAACTTTTCATGCTTTTCGTTCACTCCCATGTCCAATCACACTCTTATATCTTACATTTGCTTGTTTTCTTTTTTTTTTTAAAGATTTATTTATTTATTCAATTATTTGAAAGGAAGAGTTACAGAGAGGCAAAGAAAGGTCTTCCATCCACTGGTTCACTCCCCAAGTGGCCACAATAGTCAGAGCTGAGCCAATCTGAAACCAGGAGCCAGGAGCTTCTTCCAGGTCTCCCACATGGGTGCAGGGACCCAAGGACTTGGGCCATGTTCTACTGCTATCCCAGTCCATAGCAGAGAGATAGATTGGAAGTGGAGCTGCCAGGACTCGAACTGGCATGCGTATGGGATACTGGCACTGCAGGTTGTGGCTTTACCCACTAAGCCACAGTGCTGGTCCCTCCTTGTGTTCTAATCCCTTTCCTTCCAGGCTACTAATGATTTAACCTGACCCATTTCCAGGAATCTACATATATCTTAACAACAGCCATTTGATTCCATGGTGGAGAGGATCAGGTGAATTAGTTACAGCTTCATGCATGTAAAATTTATCCATCATTAGTTTTTTAAGCCATGCCCAAATATTACTCAAATATTTATATCTTTTACCCAAATAATAACTAAATATGTCTTTAATCCAAGGCTTTTTTCCTCCTGAAGTTCACCCCTTTACTATATAGCATGGGGAACATGAAGAAGTACCATCTGAGAGTCTGTGCTACCTAGTCATACAGTTTCCTTGTGCCCTTTAGTCCGGTTTGAGTATAATAGCTGATGCACATTTAGATTTTATGTTGTTGTAATTCTGTTTTCATGACATAGTGAACCCGGTTCAAAATGGAATCTCTGCTGGGATTTCCAAACACACCTATCATGAAAAAGCTCACAAGGAGGAGTTCCAACTGCCAATGTGAGAATATTTAGAGGTAGACACATTACGAGGTAATTATGTCATTGTGGTAGAGATTTCTAATAGGGTAATACCTTTCTAAGAAGAGATATGAGATCATGTTTGCCATATTTGGATGTTGGCTCATGACCTGGACCTGAGATTGCTCACAATTTTCAGTTTGTTAGAGTAATTACTCTCAGCCTCCTGCTTCTGTGATATTACCATCTCCTGATTACAAATGCTAAAAGGGCTCTCTGGGCTAGGGTTTTGTTTAGTGGTTAAGGCACATTGTGGGAGGTCTACATCCCAAATCAGAGTGCCTGGATTGAGTCACAGCTCTGCTACCAATTGCACTGTCCTACTAATATGCACCTGGGGCATCAGTAGATGATGGCTCAAATACATGGGTACTCCCACTCAAGTGGTGGACTCAGATTGAATTCCTGCCTCCCTGTGGTCAACTAGTCCAGCCCTGGTTGTTGTCTTCAGGCATTTGGGGAATGAACCAGCAGGTAGAAAACCTCTCTTCTCTCTCCCTCTCCACCCTCCATATCTTTCAAATAAAAATTGAAATAAATAAATTTTAAAATTCCTCAGTAGATGCCTACTATCGTACATCTAGGACTATCATATTCTATTAACCATCTCCATAATTCCTGGCAGATCTACCTTCATGGGTCTACCTCTGACTTATATGCTTGGTATAATATTGTTCCCAGCTTCATTCAGTTAAACTCAGACTCTTGGGTTCCATTATTTGGGGCCAGATCTCCATGGCAATTAACAAGTCAACTCTGTAAATACCTACTGTACGGTCAGTCCTGGCCTGAAGAGGAGAGCCACACAAGAACAAGCAGCACATTATTGCTGGCGTTGGTGAATGGTGTGGTTTTGGGGCCTTCATGTGAAGCACAATCCTTTAGTGGTTTTCTGGTCCCATGTAGCATGTGCACTCTCCTCAATCCTTTTATTCCCTCCTCTTCAGTCTGCCACAGAAATTCAGGATTTCCATTTTTCCCAGCGTGAGCCATGCTTTCTCCAGGCTGTTAAGAGCCACTGTAGCAAGATGTCACCCAATCTCGTGGAGTTTTGTCAGGTTATTAAATCCTATGTTCTCCAAAATCCTGTCTCCCAAATGGATAAATCTTTACTTGTCCAGACTTATTTCCCAAACCCCTGTTGAAAATTAAATCCCAGTAGTGTCACTGTGACTCCTTTAGGACATGCCAATTATTTTTTGCAGTTCTATTAGGACATAATCTCTTGCCTCTGACTGTTATCTTGCAAACTGACCATTGGTATTACCTTAACTACCAGAAGAATAATTTCTGTCACAGAAACCTGTGGCCTAGGAAAAAGAAATAAGCCTCTACTCTGTTTTCTCATTTCCTAGCTGTACCTTTGAGCATTGGGTCACACCTACAAGTTCTTGTCGTTGAGAGAAACTGTAGAGCTACACACATGAGGGCATTGCCCAGATGTTCTAGAGCTACTACTATGGTCTGATTGCTATCCCCAAAAGTCATGAATAAATTGAGGCTGTTATCATGGGAGTAGGGTTAAGAGATGGGGAAGTTTGGCCCTCTGTTCTTTCTCCCCACCTGTGTCCGCTTGTCCCTGCCTCTGGAGGATGCTGCATTTCGGATGCCATCCTGGAAGTGAAGACTGGACCTCACCAGATACCAAACCTTCCTGAACCCTGATTTTTCCAGGCTCTGGAACAATGAGAAATAAATTTCTGTTATTTTGAAGGTAAGTAATCTTAGCTGTCTTCATATAGGAACAGAAAAAGGACTAAGCCACCTGCTGTGATGTAACAACCCGGCCTATCACTAAACATTTACTATGATCTCCGGAGCCTCAAGACCCCAAATATCACAGCCCAAGTTCTCCTACAGTTGTGTGCTTTTCCTCTGCTATAATCACTCTGGGATGTTTTGTAACACAAAGAAGTCCCTTGTCCTCACATTTAGCCATTGATTCTTGTTAATACTCCTAGTGTTTCACCTTGAATCCTTACCATTTTGTAAGCAAATAGCCAACTCCATTGTCCTTATAGAAATTTCTTCCTTATATCTTTCATTTATCTGAATTATCAAGAGTATTCTCAATTGGGACATATCTTCCAGGAGTGAATTTTTTCAGCAGCTGGACCACTCCCTTGCATTAGAGACGACACATTCCCCACTTTGCACTCAAGAAAAGGTCTTTCTTGCCAACAAGATAGCACTTGAGAAATCCTGACACTTCCAATTTACCACCAATTTTCTTAGACTACCAGTGTCAGAAAATGCTTGTGAACTGGGAAAGAGCAAGCGTGCACAGGGAGGCCAAACAAGTGTGTTGGATGTGTGATTAGAAAGGGGTACAAGGATGGGATAAAAAGAGTCCCAGACTGTGCATAGTTCCCTAGAGCAGTCCGTTGGGAATCCCTCAGGTTTCTCATTAGAGACCCACAAAAGTAATACGGTTCTGCCTGATCCTGTGCTCTGTCATTGGCTGGAAGCCACCTGCAGCAGAATGGTCATCAAAGGCTTGGCAGCCGGGGCGCCGCCCACAGCAGGTTTTCCTGGAGGAATATGTGCAGCACATCCCCTTCTCCCCACCTTAATCATTAGCTAACAACTTTTAGAGATTTCATCATAAACTCATTCTCATAATCAAAGCAAGTCTACAGAATATAAGATCAATAACAGATAGAAGAGGGGATAAAGCTTAATATAGTGGGAAAGCGCCAGACCAGAAGTCAAGAGAGGTCTGCTTTGGTTGTTAACAGCAGGGAAACTTACAAGGCTCCTCTGAAGACAATTTTTTTTTCAAATAAATTAACTAAGAATAATAGAGCTGAAAAATCTCTGAGTTAAAGCTATGGGACTGGTCATTAAAGAAAAACTACTTAAGGGGAAAACAAACTTTAATGATTTATTCATGTCCTATATAATATATTAATGCTAAAGAAAAGCACAGCAGTTTCAGTCTTTTGAACCAAGCCCCATATATTTGAGTTTATATCTGCTAGTTAAAATTATGCCTTATTTATTTTTATAATCTGAGTGCAGAATCAATCTAGTTTCTTAAGTTACTTTATTTTTATGGTAAATTGATAAATTATGGTTGTGCATATATATGGGATACAAAGTGATATTACAACATGGTGTAATTAAATTGAATTAATGAACACATCCATCACCTCAAATACTTATTTTTTGTGAAAGGAACATGTCAAATTTATTCTTTTAGCAATTATACATGTATAATGCATCATTATTAAATATTTTAACCATGCTATGTAACACATATAAAAGAAGCAAAAAAAATTTTTCCTGATATCTGAATTTTACTACTCTCTGACTGTCATGTCCCCATTCTCCTCAAATCCTAGCCTCTAGTAACAATTATTTTATTCTCTGCTTCTATGACTTTATTGTGTATGAAACACACTCAAATGACAACACACAATGTTTGTCTTTCTGTGCTTGCTAAATTTCCTAGGAAAATATTTTTCAGTTTCACTCATGTTACAGCAAATAACAAGATTTTTTTCTTTTTAAAGGTGATATAATATTCTATTATGTGTATGTATATATATTTAATTTATATATTGACAAACAATTTCACAACTAGTTATTGTGAATAGTACTGAAATGAACATGGGATTGCATGCATCTCTTCAACATACTGATTTCAAATATTTTCTATCCCCTCTCAATCTTTTACAGTTATATTCATATACCTGATTTGACTGTAGTGTTTTAGTAAAACCTTTATGTGAATTACTCCAAGCATTCAAGGCGGTTCGTGGAAACCAGTACTGTTTTTTTTTTTTTTTTGCAGTCATATTTCATCTGCATTTGTAATTTCTAATTACATAGACTTAGGCTTAGAACTCATCCTTGGTAAAATGTAATCCCAGTCATTAAGCAACAGCATATTGGCACTATGGAAATTAGTATGTAAACTGGTAGAATTTACTATGCATGTAGACATGGAATTGAGCTGTGATTGCATAGAGTAGGTTATGTGAAATTTGATTAAGAAAACTTCCACAATTCTTAATGGGATTTTAGAAGTTATAGACACCCAGATCTGTATTGAATTAATTAATGAAATAGTGGTAATTATCCATAAGGTACCAATCATTGCTTAACATTTTAAAATTTATAAAAAGATATACTATATAGCTTTCTTTATGATTTTATTATCTTTTATTTCCTCTGTGCAAAAACATATTTTCTATATAACTCTTTTATAATCATTTCCTCTCAAAAATTCTCATATTCATTGCTGGTTTTTTTTTTTTTTTTTTCAGGAAAAGTCACAGGTTCCAGAAAGACATTCTCCTAAAAAAGATACTCATACCCATACCTCTCTTCTTTGGTGTCTCCAGTGACCTGTTAGTCTTTTTAATACTAATTCTTACTTTTTCTCTTTTTGTAATATACCAATTCCAGCTGAAAATTACTAATCTAAATGTTTTACTAGTCTAAATGTTTGACACAGTCCTGCTGACTCATGTTAAATGTCTACATAGCATCCTATACTCATTCGCTAAACTGAACTCATTTCCTTGAAGATTTTTTCCCAAGTAAATAGAGGGCCATTTGTAGCTTTATGTTGCTAGATCTAGAATCATTTTAAATCCTCCTAGTCAGAAGTGAATTTGACTGTGAAAGCTTAGACTCATGCTGCCTGACTACTAATTTTTACCCAGAGATTTGAAAAGGAGAATAAGCCAGAAAAATTGGCTCACAGATAGTAGTGATGCTACTTAATTTAAAATCAGCAAGTCCCCTATTGTATTTCACATAATTGACCACATTTTCTCATGTCCTTTTCATTATAAGGTCAGAACCAAGTACTCAAAGTAGCACATAATCTTCTAGCTGAAAACTTCAGTCCAGCATTGATTGACTTATCTGTGCTATGCATTGAGGTGAATATTCAAGATTCATAAAGTACAATCCTTCTCTCAATAAAGCTGAAATGGATTGTATAATCTTTATACTTCTCTTTATAGAAATAATCACTTTATAAGGCAAAAGATATATTAATTTGCACAAGTGCACTGACTCTGGAGCAATGTAACATAATATATACTGAGTAACACTCTAGAAAGAAAGGTAGGATGACAATAGTTGGACTAAGGTTGAATAAATAATGAGAAAGAGCCACCAAGCAAGACAGAATGATCAGGATGTATGAAGCACCTGAGACAAAAGTAAGCTCATTATAATTGAAGAATAGAAAGAAGAATTTTTTTCAAGATTCTAGGGTAGAATTCCCACAGAGCTTTACAATAAACAATCAATTATAAAATTAAACATAATACTTCTCCTTTGTGGCTGAAGAGACTTGGTCCCATACTAGGAATGGTTTTCTTTTAAGTTTACTCCAACGTGGCTGCATTGTGATTATATCTGTCATCATTTCTATTGTCAGATCTTGCCTGCAGGCTCTAATTTATGAGATTTTGACATGAAATGTGGGTACAGAGTCTGATATGCTAATATGGCCCAAATGTGAGCTGGAGACACTTAGTGCTCATCAGTTTCTTTAAGAACTCATCTACACTCTAGCTTCTTTGTCAGCTAAATTGGAGCTGGCCAATTATACAAAAAAAAATATATGAGCATTACTTCTGGACTAAGATGATTAGGACTAATGTACCCTACCTATGTCTCTGTGTGGCTTAGAATTCATGCATTAAAATGGTATTGTTTGTGTTGGCATTATTGTGAAGCAGTATAAGCCTCCACTGCCTGCAATGCCAGAGTCCCATATGCGTACTGGTACAAGTCCGACTGCTCAACTTGCAATCCAGCTCCCTGCTAAAGTGCTGGGAAAGCAGCAGAAGATGGCGCAGGTGTTTGTGCCCCTGCCACCCACCTGGGAGACTCAGATGAAATTACAGGCTCTGGCTCTGGTGTGGCCCAACCATGGCTGTGTGGCCATTTGGGGAGTGAATTAGCAGATAGAAGGTTTTGTCTCTCTGTCTCTCTCTCTCAACTCTGCCTTTCAAGTAAAAAAAATAAGTCTTTTAGAAAAAAATGGCATTGTCAGAGCTGAAAGATCCAGTTTTCTAAGCCAAAATGTTCCCAGTAACCTGATCACTTTTCACAAGAAGAAGGAAATTTTGTTCTGAGTAATCGATATTTCCGAAGGTTTTTCTATTTTTGGTTTTTTTTTTTTTGCTTTAAACTATTTTATGTTTTTCCAAGAAATCTTTTATTTAAGGTATACAAACTTCACGTATTTCATAAATACAAATTCAGGAACAAAGTGATTCTTGCCATGCTACCCTCCCTCCCACCCACACTCCCACCCTTCTTCTTTCTCCTATTCCCATTCTTATTTTTTTAACTTTTATTTACTAAACAGAAATTTCCAAAGTACAACTTTTGGATTATAGCAGCTTTTTCACCCCATAACCTTTCTCCCACTCACAACCATCCCAACTCCCATTCCCTCTCCCATCCCAGTCACATCAAGATTCATTTTCATTTATCTTTATATACAGAAGATCAATTTAGTATATCCTAAGTAAAGATTTCAACAGTTTGTACCTAACAAAAAACACAAAGTGTAAAATACTGTTTGAGTACTAGTTTGCCGTTATTTCACATAGTACAACACATTAAGGACAGAGATCCTACATGGAGAGTAAGTGCACAGTAACTCCTGTTGTTGATTTAACAACTGCCACTCTTATTTATGATGTCAATAATCCCCCAGGCTCTTGTCATGAGCTGCCAAAGCTATGGAAGCCTCTTGAGTTCGCTGACTTCTATCTTATTTAGACAAGGTCATAGTCAAAGTGGAAGTTCTCTCCTCCCTTCAGAGAAAGATACCTCCTTCTTTGATGGCCCATGCTTTCCGCTGGGATCACACTCACAGAGATCTTTCATTTAGTTTTTTTTTTTTTTCCAGAGTGTCTTGGCTTTCCTTGCCTAAAATACTCTCATGGGCTCTTCAGGCCAGAGTGCTGTTTAGGACATCTGCCATTCTATGAGGCTGCTGTGTATCCCGCTTCCCATTTTGGATCATTCTCTCCTTTTAATTCTATCAGTTAGTATTAGCAGACCCTAGTCTTGTTTGTGTGATCCCTTTGACTCAATTCTTTCAATATGATCAATTGTGAACAGAAATTATTCACTTGGACTAGTGAGATGGCATTGGTACATGCCACCTTGATGGGACTGAATTGGAATCCCCTGGCGCATTTCTAACTCTGCCATTAGGGGTAAGTCCAATTGAGCATGTGCTGAACTGTACTACTCCTCCCTCTCTTATTCCCACTCTTATATTTAACAGGGATCACTTTTCAGTTAGATTTAAACACCTAAGAATAGTTGTGTGTTAATGAAAGAGTTCAACCAATGGTATTAATAGAACAAAGAAATACTAAAAGGAATAAAATAGTAAGTTCTTCCTCGTCAGGACAAGGTCTGATCAAGTCATTGTTTCTCATAGTATCCATGTCACTCACAGGTTTCCTTTTTGGTGCTCAGTTAGTTGTCACTGATTAGGGAGAACACAGGAGATTTTTCCCTTTGGGACTGGCTTATTTCACTCAGCATGATGTTTTCCAGATTCCTCCATTTTGTTGCAAATGACCGGATTGCATTTTTTACTGCTGTATAGTGTTCCATAGAGTACATGTCCCATAATTTCTTTATCCAGTCTACTGTTGATGGGCATTTGGGTTGGTTCCAGGTCTTAGCTATTGTGAATTGAGCTGCAATAAACATTGAGGTGCAGACAGCTCTTTTATTTGCCAATTTAATTTCCTTTGGGTAAATTCCAAGGAGTGGGATGGCTGGGTTGTATGACAGGGGTATATTCAGGTGTCTGAGGAATCTCCAAACTGATTTCCATAGTGGCTTTACCAGTTTGCATTCCCACCAACAGTGGGTTAGTGTCCCTTTTTCCCCATATCCCTGTCAGCATCTATTGTTGGTAAATTTCTGTATGTGAGCCATTCTAAACAGGGTTAGGTGAAACCTCATTGTGCTTTTGCTTTGTACTTCCCTGATTGCTAGTGATCCTGAACATGTTTTCATGTTTTCAAATGGTCTGTTGGCCATTTGGATTTCCTCTTTTGAAAAATGTCTATTGAAGTCCTTGGCCCATCTCTTAAGTGGGTTGTTTGTTTTGTTGTTGTGGAGTTTCTTGATCTCTTTGTAGATTCTGATTATTAATCCTTTATCGGTTGCATGTTTGCAAATTGTAGATTTTGGTTATTAATCCTTAATCTGTTGCATAGTTTGCAAATATATTCCCATTCTGTCGGTTGTCTCTTCACTTTCCTGTTTCTTTTGTAGTACAGAAACTTTTCAATTTGATGTAATCCCAATTGTTAATTTTGACTTTGACTGCCTGTGCCTCTGGGACCTTTTCCAAGAAGTCTTTGCCTGTACCTATATCTTGTAGGGTTTCTCCGATGTTCTCTAATAATTTGATGGTGTCAGGTCATAGATTTAGATCTTTAATCCATGTTGAGTGGATTTTTGTGTAAGGTGTAAGGTAGGGGTCTTGCTTCATGCTTCTGCACGTGGAAATCCAGTTTTCCCAGCACCATTTATTGAATAGACTGTCCTTGCTCCAGGAATTCGTTTTACATCCTTGATCAAATATAAGTTGGCTGTAGATATTTGGCTTGCTTTCTGGTATTTCAATTCTGTTCCATTTGTCTATCCATCTGTTTCTGTACCAGTACCATGCTGTTTTGATTACAACTGCCCTGTAGTATGTCCTGAAATCTGGTATTGTGATGCCTCCGGCTTTGTTATGTTGTACAAAATTGCTTTAGCTATTCGAGGTCTCCTGTGTCTCCATATGAATTTCAGCATCATTTTTTCCAGATCGGAGGAGAATGTCTGGTATTTTGATTGGTATTGCATTGAATCTATAAATTGCTTTTGGGAGAATGGACATTTTGATGATATTAATTCTTCCAATCCATGAGCATGGAAGATTTTTTCCATTTTTTGGTATCCTCTTCTATTTCTTTCTTTAAGGTTTTGTAATTTTCATCTTAGAGATCTTTGATATCCTTGGTTAAGTCTATTTTTTAATAAGATCTATTTTCAGTTAACTTTATGCACATAAGCTTAACCCAACTGTAAGTACAGAGTTCAACAAATAGTATGAGAAAAACCTGTTTTTAAAATAACTGTAGCAGCTAATATTAGTTACTTTGACTAGCAATATAGGCAAATTATTCTTCCCGTGAGCAGAAGAAAACTAGCCTAAATAAGATCTCATTCTGCACCTGAGTTAGAAATGTATGATTAATTTCATGCATCTACTTTAGCATCACCATGTGTTTAATTCTCATAATTCTTCATTATTTGTTTTTGCAGAAACAAAGAGACAGACACAGATAGACAGAGAAAGAACTCCCAACTTCTGGTTTACTCTCCAAATGACTGGGTGGCTGGGGTGAGCCAGACTGAAGCCAAGAGCCAGTTGGGTGTCACCACATGGGTGACAGGAGTCCTATTATCCAATTACTTCAGCTATCACCACTGCCCTCTGTGTCTGCATTAGCAGGAGTCAGGAGTCAGAGCTGAATAGCTAACCCAGGTACTATGATATGGGATGCAGACATTTTAACAGATATCTTAATCACTAGGATAAATATCTGACCCCAATAATCCTTTACATTTGCTTAGCAATTTAAAATTTACAAGAAATATTCATGCATATTATCTCCCGTGACCTTCATTATACAAGGTCAGGGAGAAGATCATATTACCTTTTAATCAATAAGGAAACAGATAATTGAAGTTAAATGCCCTACTTAGTACACCTAACTATTAAAATAATAGCTCCTTACTCTATGACTACATGTATATATTGTGAAAAAATACTTATGTTTGCACATATGTGCTTCCTAGCAAAAAATTAAATCTTTATGTCTCTTTCACGTTATTTGATTTCTCAGTCTTTCATCCAGAGTCCAAACAATATTGTTAGAGATTTATATCTTCCAAGACACAAAACAACAGATGGTTATGGAAAGAACAAGGATCTGAGAGCCAGAAGTCATACACATTGGTCTTGGCTATGAAAATTAGCAGTTGTATGTTCTTGACCCATTCAATTATTATTTGTTGATCTCAGTTTTCATCTCTGAAATAAAGATGCTGCAATAAATAATTTCTCATAACCCTTGTGATTTGAAAAGCCGTGTGTATATGTCAAAAGCATTATATGATATTACAGCAGTGTGAAAATTTTATTCCCCTCTGAAAAAGCAAAGATGATGATTATATTACTATACTTTTAAAGATGCATTATTATAATTTAAGGAGCTGAATTGGGGAAATCAAGACATGGCTTATATGGTCTTAATGATTACTTTAAGTCATATTGTCTTGCTGCAAAACTGCCTGAATTATTTTTTCTGTTTTTAAAGTCCATTTTTTATAGTTGTTTTCAAGCATCAAAGGTGAAGTGCAAGACAAAGATGCAGATTTCCACTCTCCCTCATTAGGGACTTCCCTCCTTACTCTGAGAAAGCAAATTAGCTCCTACATTACTCAGGTTCCTTTTTTTTTTTTAAACTGCCCAATGCAAAGCAATCATTATAATGAATTCCTTAAAATAATATGACAGAATATGTGTACATTCTCTTGACTCATAATGACCTAAATAGTAATTACTCAGTGTATTTCATTGAGAATCTACTAAGTGTTCAGCACTTTCTTTCACTTGGAACATTTGGAAAAATCGATCTTCCTAGCCTTTTCTATTCTCTATTCATGATCTAACTCTCAAAATCAGTAATTTTTATCAGTCTTGTGTCAGAAAAAGTTGCGAAGCAGAAAAAGTTTTCTTTTTTGTTCTCAAGGTTCTCTTCCTTGACACTCAACCCTTCTCATATCAACTTTTTAAAACATTCTTTGTTTTAATTTTACTTGAAAGGCAAACATAGAAAGACACATATATACAGACTTATATACACAGAGATAAAGCAGTTTTTCATCACTCAACTCCAGCCTCAAATGCCCATGAAAGCCAGGATCTGGCCACGCTAAAGTCAGGAGAGAGGAACACAATCTAGGTCTCCCACATTTTCGGCAGGAACCCAGCTCCTTGATTCACAACCTGCTCACTCCCAGGGTGTGCAGAAAGCAGGGTGAGAAGCAGAGCCAGGACTCAATAAACCCAGGCACTCCAGCAGAGGATGTGGTCGTTCCAAGCAGCGTCTTGACTGCTGCACCAAATGCCTACCCCTTAACTCTCCCTTCAATATCTCACTCTGTGCAACCACAGCTCATTAGCTTCTCTCTAATACAATCATTTCCCTAGTCTACCCCTCCATCTATAAGCATCTTTGGGTGGGGGGAGACATGATAAATATTTTCCTTAAATATGTAAGTGGCATTTAAATAATGTGCATCACTTAATAATTAGCTAAGAAAGCCGTGGTAGATCAAACCAAAAGGAAAAACAAAATTTAAATCTGTCCCTCTCACTAGGTGAAATTTCAGAAATTTAAACTTCATTGAGAGGTAGCAGTCCTATTTATTAAATGCACAGGGTGCACTGACACTGGGAATGGAGTTTTCATGTACACTTTCTTCTTTTATCTGTAGAGTAACCTCACGGCTATATATTACGCTTTTTTATATAGAGATAGAGAACGGTGTTGGAGAAAGATTAAGCAATTTACTGAAGGTTACAAAGTCAGTAAGTGGCAGAACTGGGATTCATATCCAGGTCTCTCTAACTGCAAAATCCACACTTTTCCTCTCAATTGCATTGCAACTTCATGTTTCTGAAATGGTGCTTTGAAAGAAGTATAAGCCCTTGAGGCTGGTCATGTTTAAAGCTTTGCAGAGCACATTTTTAACTTTGTTATTTGCCATGCAATACTATTTAAATTTTAAACCATCTCTCACAGTTTGAACCATGTTTCTCCTATTCAGTCTGAGTCTCATGTAAATGAAAATGCTCTGAAAAAAAAGGAAAGAAAGTCAGTGTTTACAACACCTACAACATAATGACGATTACTTAAAACATGAGTTAAATTTCAGACCAATTTTCCTTCTGTTCATTTAATGTAAGTCTTATAAAAATATGAACCCCAGTGAAAATAATGCAACTTAATTGCATTTTTTTATTTTGAAAGACTTTCTCAGAAATATTAAAGTAAAATAATTATTATTTTTATTTTGTGTTAGAATAATCTGGGTTTTTTCATTTTTAGCTTTCCAACCTCTGGAGCACAACAACGCATGCTTGATCAGGTTTAGAACAGGAAAACCCAATCTAATCAATTCACAACTCTTCCCTATTCTACCGTGTTAGAATACCTTATATTGAGCTAAAACCTGTGGAAAGTCTGAGGGAAGATCAGGAAATTAGAGATGAGTTTGAGAGTATACAAATATAGAGAGCCCCAAAATTCCTTCTACAAAAACAGTATCAGCCAAAAGTTTTTAGGCGGCTATGTAGATATTAGCCTATGTGTGTAAGAGAGATGGAAGAAAAAGGGCAGTAAATTAACTTATGAGAAATGGAACCAAAAAATAGGTCTGGAAGGCAAGACCCAACCTACCTTTCTGTCTGTCTGCGTTAGTCCGTGGTGCCCTTGCCTGTTCTTTATCAAAAGGAATTCACTGAATTGAGAGAGTGATACAGCTGGGCCCACAAGGTTATAATCACTGGACAGGAGTCATTTGCTTCTCCCGTAGGTAAGAACCTTGATGGCCAATATTGTCTGGAGGGGGTTGTTTAGGGAAATTCCACATCCAAAAATCTCCCACCCACACTTTCCCCAGAAGAGGGAGGAGAGGAGAAGAAATGGGGGACCCATACTCTTGTCCATAAAATCCCCAGTCTGAATGCAGATGAGGCTCTCAGATTTCTACTGAGATGCCCACCTTGTCTTTCTCTTCACCTTTTCTCATTAACATTCTTTGCTAATCATCTTCTCTGCTCTTAATTGATCAAATACTTCTTTGTTGATAGAACAAGTTCAAATCAATGGTTACAAAAATCACAATAAAGGAAAAGAAACACAGTGCAAGCTCACTTTTGAATATAGATACAAAAACCAAAGTAAAATGTCAGCAAGCAGAATACAATATAATATTACAAATAACAATATATTGGACCAAATGGATTTTTTTAAATATAAAGTTAGTTTAAAATAGGAAATTTATTCAACATTTTCCATAGTAACAAATGCTTAGCATATTAAATTAAAAACACAGTGGCCACTTCAATAAGTACAAATACATTTGATAAATAATTTTAACATTAGCAACAGAATAAATTTTTAAATTATAAATTCTCCTCAGATTATTCTAAAGTTTGCCTAGAAATGTAAATTTTAGAAGCAGTTAATAAAAGGTTGAAAAACATCAGTTTGCGCATTGATTTATCTTTCATGATATAGATATACTATAAATGTGTAGTACTTGCAAATGTGATATAGTCAAACTAATGTATCAAGAAAATCGATTAGAGAAGTCAAAACCAAATATTTATAAGAATTTAGTATTTTGAATCAATGATTATTCTGTGTATCATTTTGGGACAAAAATTGGGTCAATATTTAGCAAAAATGGGACTGTTAGGAATCTCTAAATTGAATTAACTGATAAATATAAATATATAAATCTAAATAACTAATAGAAGAAAATTTTAGTTTATTTATTTCACAATATTGCATCAGGAAATTGTCTGTAGACATTTCTGAAAGCCATAAATTATCAAAAAATAATTGCTACATCAATATGTATTATGAGTAAAATCCTCCCTGAACAATTTGATTCCTAAAGATGACCAAGATACATTTTGTGTAAAAAAAAAAAGTCATTTAACAGAGCAGTATGCATGACAATATTCTACTTGTATGTGTGGCTTGTGTCTCAGTGACAGTCATTCTCAATGTGGCCAAAAATATCTACAGAAAAAATGACTGGAAGGCTATTCAATAACACATTTTCAGTTACTATATCAGACCAGGGAGTCAAGGCCATCTAATTTTCTTTCTGTATTATCTCACTGTGATTGAATGATTATATATTATGTTTACATAGTTTACAAAGGTAGTTCAATTCTTGAGAAGGTTTACTTTGTTTCTACTTAAGATAATACATCTGTAATTTTTGGTCCTGATTCACCTATTAATGAAAACAAGGATGAAATCAATTTTTTAGAAACATTAACAGGAATTAGAGGACTTAGGCAAACTAATCAAGCTTGTAATCAAAATTAAGATCTGGGCAGATGTTTAGCATGGCAGTTAAGATGTCCCATACCTAATAGAGTACCTAAAAGGTGATCAATAGAAGTGAAGTTGACACCTTGAGATGTGATGATTTTTAAAAAGCCCTTGTCTTGACTGTTGAGGAATAGTTGTTTTTTTTTTTTTTTTTTTTTCAGGCCATTTGTTGAACTCTTTACTTGTGTAGGGTTAATCTTATGTATATAAAGTTAATTCAAAATAGATCTTTTAAAAAAAAAGAATGGGAATAGGAGGAGAGGGAAGAAGGTATAAGAGTGCTAATGGAAGGGAGGGCAGTCTGAGAAGCATCATTATGCTTCTAAATTTGTATATATGAAGTGCATGAAGTTTGTATACCTTAAATATAAGGTTTCTAGGTTATAAAAAAAAAGCTTTGCTAGCAAAAACAAATGCTCTCATAAAAAATAATCTCAGATTTCTGCAGTGGTTTTTAAGCTGTGAACAACAACCTATTAGAAATAATTCAAATAATTTTAGTGGAGCTTAACCAGTATATATTTTTTAAAAGCATATTGCAAGTACAAAAGAAAATGCCCCACACCTGTTTTTGATGTCTGTCTTAGGCTCTGGCTCCTGACTCCAAATTCTTGCTATTGCAGATTCTAGGAAGCAGTAGTGATTGCTCAAGTAATTTGGTTCCTGCCACCCACGTGGGAGTCCTGGGCCAAGTTCCTGGCTTTTGGCCTCTGACTAATTCCCAGGCCAGAGGATATATCTCTCTCACTTTCTCTCTCTCCCTCTCTGATGAATAAATATTTTTTATGAACTAAGTTCTATAGTTAGATAAGTAGCTTATGATTCTGAAATCCAAAAATCTAAATATTTTCTCTGCAATTTTAGGACAAATTTTTCAGCCTATTTTCATCTGTAAAATATTTCCCATTCAGTCCATATACAGCTGGTAAATGCAAATCAATCTTTATTACAAACATGCATTTCAAAGTATAGAAACATATTAAATAATTATACAAACACTATTGAAATTGGAAAGAACAAAATAAACAACACTTCTTATCAAGGCCTAGCTCAGATTAATATTTTATATTAGCTGATTCACTCCCCAAATGACCACAATGGCCAGGGCTGGTTTAGGGCAACACTGGGAGCCAGGAGCTTCATCCAGGTTTCCCACGTGGGTGCAGAGGCCCAAGGACTTGGGCCATTTTCCACTGCTCTTCCAGGTGCATTAGAAGGGAACTGGAGGCTGGCACTGCAGCTCACTTGGCTAATCCTCCGCCTGTGGCGCCGGCACCACCGGTTCTAGTCCTGGTTGGGGCACCAGATTCTGTCCCAGTTGCTCCTCTTCCAGTCCAGCTCTCTGCTGTGGCCCAGGAAGGCAGTGGAAGATGGCCCAAGTCCTTGGGTCCTGCAACCCCATGGGAGACCAGGAGGAAGCAACTGGCTCCTGGCTTCAGATCGGTGCAGCGCCAGCCGTAGCGGCCATTTGGGGGGGTGAACCAACGGAACGAAGACCTTTCTCTCTGTCTCTCTCTCTCTCTCACTGCCTAACTCTGCCTGTGCAAAAAAAAAAGAAGGGAACTGGAGCAGAAAGGATCAGCCAGGACCCCAACAGGCACCCGTTCGGGATGCTAGTGCTGTAGGTGGCAGCTTAACCCCCTGTGCCACAGTGTTAGTCTCTGATAAAGTCTTAAAATTACATGTGCCTAACTTTATGTATATATGCATAAATCTTATCAAATTATAAAAAGAATGATTAGAAAGCAAAAAATGATATCAAGAACATCAGTACATTGAAATGATGGTTCTTGTCTGTTTCAAACTAACAACTTAGGAGACCAGAGTTGTGGCACACAGGGTAAAGCTGCCAACTGTGATGCAGGTATCTCGTGTGGGTACCAGTTCCAGTACCAAGTGCTTTATTTCAGATCCAGTTCTCTGCTAATGTACCTGAGAAAGGTAGTAGAAGATGGCCCAAGTGTTTGGGCCCCTGCCACCTTCCTGGGAGACCCAGATGAATCTTAGAAGAATAAAGAAAGAAAATTACTATTCATGAAAGCGCTCTTACAATGTGATTTGAATGACCACATCCAGGACACATACTGAATCGGAATTTATCAGTGAACTACAGGATGCCAATTTAAATGCAGTATCAAGTAATAAATCTTTAAATTTAACTTGTTCACATGAAGGTAAAGTTAGCATTGCTGAATTATTAAAATGTACATTAAAAATACATCAATTTCATTTTCAATTATTGATGAAATTTGGAACATAAAATTTCTTTGTTCAATGTTAACAAGTACATTAACTGCAAAAAAAAACCTAGTATATTTTTCTGTAGTATAGTTTTAACATTTTAGCATTTTAGTTTGCCATATTGGTGTAATCATGTAATGAATGATAACTCAATATTCCCACCATATTTTTCCCTCTTTAAACTACTTGGAAATATTTGATTTTGCAGTGTTCTGTGAGCTCATGCAAACTTTGGTAATAACAGGGCAAGTTTTCTTTAACAGCAACCCCAAATATGGACATGAAAATTTTGGAAAGTATTTGATATAGTGTTCAATAAATATTTACTAATATTAATATTTTAACTGAACATCAAAATAAGAACTCAACTATAAAATGTATTGCAAGCAATTCCTCAAACCTTGAGACTGTCCAGTAGAAGAGCATATGTTTTTGTTGGTAATAGGTAAACTAGAATCTAAAGTAATAGTTTACAAACTTTAACACTAAAAATTTTAACACTGATGTAGACGTTCCAAATGCAAACAGATGCCATCCTGGAAGACATGGATACTATGAAAAATTTATGAACTATCAACTTTATTAGGAATTCTTTTGATGTATTAAATATACTGTGAACAGTAATGTATTTGAAGAATCATGCTTTTCATAGCAATATAGAACACCATGTTAACATCAACCAGAAAATCAGGAGTTAGACAATGTAATTGATATGAAATTTAAAGCAATAGTTCTGGCTCAACTTTTGGCTAGAGATAGCTAGGTTTTAGGCACACCAGCAAAACACTATTCTCCTACTCTAAGCACTACTGGACAAAGAAAGGGAAAACCAATAATCAACTGATCCACAGCGTTACAAGCTGTTGGCCATCAT
Organism: Oryctolagus cuniculus; assembly: GCF_051225735.1. Classification (NCBI taxonomy): domain Eukaryota; kingdom Metazoa; phylum Chordata; class Mammalia; order Lagomorpha; family Leporidae; genus Oryctolagus; species Oryctolagus cuniculus. The sequence goes on from NC_142870.1 coordinate 66,286,114, forward strand.
CTGGGTACACAGAAAGTCAGAATAAACATAAAAAATAAAATCTCTTAATGAGTCACCTTACCTCATCATAGTAATATGAATGACCTAACAACCTTGGGCATTGGCTCTTAATACTAAATGTTTGTATTGAGTCTTACCATAAATATATGTTCGTCTTAAAATTCACTTAGTTAACTGTCCCTTGAGATATACAAAAGTTTTTTTTTTTTTTTATCACAATTTGGGAAGTGTGTCTTTTGTCTGCTTTTACAATTTAAATTAATTAAATTTATAATACAATGCTAACATATACAGATAGGGAAAATTAAATTTAGTGAATATCCATGTACTTACCAATGTCTTAAAAATAATCAACCAATTTGAAACTCATAGTGTATTCATTCTAAGCTAAGGTCTCCTATTGTAGAAATCATGATCTTCCTTCTTACCACTCCCATAAATCCTTTATAAGTTTATTTTTTATTATTTATTAAGTATTTACTTAAAAACAAAGAGAAGAGACAGAATATCGTATCTGTTGGTTTACTCTTCAAATGCCCATCTTGACTAAGACTGTGTCAGGCAAAAGTCGGGAAGCAGGAACTTGGTTTGGGTCTCCCACAGAGGCGGCTAGAACCCAGACACTTGAGTCATTACCACTGTCTCCCAATGTGCCCGTTAGCAGAAAGCTGGAGTTAGGAGAAGAGCCAAGACTCAACTACAGGCACTTTGATAGGGGTGTGGGTGTGCCAAGCAGTGTCTTAACTACTAGGCCAAATGAACCCCTTTCTTTATAATTTCCTTTTTATGATTGGCTAAAGAAGCAACACTAATAGAAAAGATAGATGGATAAACAGATAGATACACAGAGAATATTCTAACAGCTGTGATTTACATTTTTACTTTTAAAAAAGATTTATTAATTAATTTATATATCTGAAAGTCAGAGTTACAGAGAGAAGGAGAGATAGACACACACACACACATACAGAGAGAGAGAGGCCTTCTAGCAGCTGATTCACTCTCCAGATGGCCACAATGGCTGGGGCTGGGCCAGGCCAAAGACAGGAGTCAGGAGCTTCTTCCAGGTTTCCCATGTGGTGGCAGAGACCCATGCACTTGGGCCATCCTCCTCTGCTTTTCCCAGGCCATTAGCAAGGAGCTGGATTTGAAATGGTGCCCCAGGGGCGCCCAGATGGGATGCCAGCATAGTTAGCAGCAGTGGCTTTACCTGTTATGCCACAATAATGGCCACTACATTTTCGCTTTTTAATGATGTGTGTGTCTCAGTGTGTTTTCTCCACAGAACTTTCCTGTTGTGGTTTAGTTCATCATGCTTTCCCTTTGCGATGTGTGCCTTTTGTAACTTATTTAAGAAATGTATTTTAAAAATATTTCCTTATTCATAGGATTAAGACATGCTCCTGATCCTCCTTTGAATGCTTTACAGTTTTGCTTCTTTTATTTAGAACATTGATTTCCACAGAACTAACATTCAAACAAGGAATTTTATAACCATTGCATGGGGATAGCCCGTTGCCCTAGTACAGTTTATCATTAAAATGAGCCGACTATTGATGCGCACAACACCATGAGTGAAACTCAGTTGTCTTGGTAAACTGAAGTTGTTGAAATTAAACATCTAAATTTTGTATGAATCAGTTTGAATGACATATCAAAAAAGAGAAAACCATTTACTAAAAGAGAGAACAGATTCGTGATTTGCATTTCCTTGATAGTTAGTGATGTTGAACATTTCTTCATATATTTGTTGGCCATTTGTAGTTCTTTTGGTAACTGTCTATCCAGGCCCTTTTCCCATTTCTTCACTGGATTTTTTTTATGTTGCTGATATATTTGGGATATTAATCCTTTGTCAGATAGGTAGCATGCAAATGTTTTTCTTCCCATTCTGTAGGATGTTTCTTCACTCTATTGATTGTTTCCTTTTGTTTAGTTTTGCTTTTATTGCCTATGTTTTTGGGTCTTATCCAAGAAGTTGTCCCCTTACCAAATGTCTGAGTATTTCTCCTACATTTTCTTCCACCAATTTCATAGTATCAGATTTTAAATTTAGGTCTTTAATCCATCTTGAGTTGATTTTTGGATATGGTGAAAGGTATGGATCTAATTTCATATATGCTTTCATATATATTATATATACGTGTGTATATATATCTCCAGTTTGCCAGTACCATTTGTTGAAGAGATGATCTTTACTCCACTGATCTGAATACTTTTGTCAAAAATCAGTTAGCTATGTGTATGTGGATTAATTTCTGGGCTCTCTATTCTATTCTTTTTTTTTTTTTTTTTTTTTTTGACAGGCAGAGTGGACAGTGAGAGAGAGAGACAGAGAGAAAGGTCTTCCTTTGCCATTGGTTCACCCTCCAATGGCTGCCGCAGCCTGCATGCTGAGGTCAGCGCACCGTGCTGATCCAATGGCAGGAGCCAGGTACTTATCCTGGTCTCCCATGGGGTGCAGGGCCCAAGGACTTGGGCCATCCTCCACTGCACTCCCTGGCCACAGCAGAGAGCTGGCCTGGAAGAGGGACAACTGGGACAGAATCCGGCGCCCCGACCGGGACTACAACCCGGTGTGCCAGCGCCACAAGGTGGAGGATTAGCCTATTGAGCCGCGGCGCCGGCCTCTATTCTAATGAGCTACTTATCAGTTTTTAAGCCAGTATGAAACTATTTTAGTTAGTATGCTTTGATGTCAGGCATTGTGATGCCTCCAGTTTGGTTTTTGTTGCTCAGGATCACTTTTGCCATTCAGGTCTTTTATGATTCAATATGAATTTTATGATTTTTTCTAATTTTGTAAAGAATGCCATTGGCAGTTTGAGAGGGATTGCATTGAGAATGTAGACTGTTTTTGGTAGTAGATTCATTTTAACGTTTTATTGATCTAATTCATAAGCAACGAATATCTGTCCATTTTTGAATATGTGTGTAATGATTGCTTTCATCAATTTTGGCAATTTTCATTGTAGACATCTTTCACTTCTTTGGTTAAGTTTATTCCTGAATATTTGATTTTTGTGGCTATTGTGAATGATATCATTAGTACTTTTATAGCTATTTTTTGTATGTTGTTGTAACCTGCAACTTTACTGAATTGGTTTATCAATTCTAACAGCTTTTTGTGGAGTGTTTTAGGTATTTTCATGTACGACGTCATGTCATCTGCAAACATGGATAAGATGACTTCCTCTTTTCCAATTTTTATGTCATTTATTTCTTTCTCTTCCCTAATTACTCTTGCTAAATCTTCTAGCAGTATATTGAATAAGAGTTGTGAAAGTGGACATCCTTGTCTTGCTCCAGATCTGAGATGAAATGCTTTCAGCTTTTCCCCATTCAGTATGATAATGGCTGTTGGATTGTGATATATAACCTTTATAATTTTGAGGAATGTTCCTTCTATATCTAACTTATAGAGAGTTTTTTTTTTTTATCATGAAAGAATGTTGAATTTTATCCAATGCTTTCTCCACATCTATTGGGATGATCACATGGTTTTTGTTCTTCATTCTATTGATGTGAATTATAAAAGTCATTGATTTGCAAATGTTAAATCACCCTTGCATTTCTGGGATAAATCCCACTTGATCTGGATGTATGATCTTTTTTATGTGGTTTTATATTTAATTTGTTAGTGTTTTGTTATGAATTTTTGCATCTATGTTGATTAAGACTATAAGTCGATATTTTTCTTTTCATGTTGTGTCTTTGGTTTTGGTATCAATGTGATGCTGGCCTCTTAAGAGGTTCACAAAGTTTCATCCTTTTCAATATTTTGGAATAGTTTGGAAATATTGGAATTACTTCCTCTTTGAATGTTTTGTAGAATTCAGCAGTAAAGCCATCAGGTCCATGACATTTCCTTGATGGAAGAATTTTGGTTACTGTTTCAATGTCACTGCGTGTTATTAGGTTGTCTATATGTTGATTTAATCTTGATAGGTTATATGTATCCAAGAATTTATCAATTTCTTTGAGACTTTGCAATTTATTAGCATATATATATTTCCTCAAAGAAGTTGCTTATATTCTTTTGTATTTCAGTAGTGTCAGTTGTAATGTCTACTCTTTTATCTCTAAATTTGTTTATTTAAGTTTTTTCTGTTTTTTTTTTCTTTGTTAGTCTTGCTAGAGGTTTATTGTTTCAAAAAGCCAATTTTTCGGTGATCATTAGCAATTTTTATTAGTTTCAATTTCATTTATTTCTTCTCTTATTATTTCTCACTTTTTGCTGATTTGGGGTTTGGATTGTTCTTGTTTTGTAAATCTTCTAGATGCTTTATTAGATCTCTAATTTGAGACATTTCTCTTTTTTTAATGTAAGCAGTTAATGCTATAAACTTCCCTCTGAATACTGCTTTTACTGTATTCCACAGGTTTTGATAAGCTGTGTTTCATTTTCCTTTATTTCAGGAAATTTTCTGATTTTCTTTTTAGTTTCTTCCATGATCCATGGATCATTCAGTAGCATATTGTTTAATCTCAAAGTACTTATGAGTATTCTCTTATTCTTCTTGTTGCTGATATCTAGTTTTACTCCTTTATGATCTGAGAAGATACATGATATGATTTCAGTCTTTTCAAATTTGCTTAGACTTGATTTGTGGCCTATGTAATCTATTCTAAAAAATGTTCCGTGTGTTGATGAGAAGAATGTGCATTCTGTAGCTGTTCAATGAAATGTCCCATAAGTCTGTTAGGTCCATTTGCTCAATATTATATTTCAATTCCAATGTATCTTTATTGATCTTCTGTCTGGATGATCTGTCCGTTGATGAGAATGGGGTGTTAAAGTCATCCACCATTATTATATTGGAATTTATCACTCCCTTTAGGTCTCATAGTATTTGCTGTATGTATCTGGGTGGTCTTGTGTTGGTTTCGTATATATTTATGATTGTTATGTTTACTGCCTATTTGAACCTTTTATCAAAATATGATGACCTTCTTTATCTCCTTTTATAGTTTTTGATTAAATTTCTATTTTATCTGATATCAGGACAGCTACTCCTGCTTGGTTTTGGTTTCCATCTGCCTGGCATATCTTTTTCTAGCCTTTCACTTTCAGTCTGGATGTATCTTTGTTGTTAAGTGTGTTTCCTGTAGTCAGCATATAGTGGGGTCTTAGTTTTTTATTCATTCAGCCAATCTAAGTCTTGTTTGGTGAATTTAATCAAGCCTTGTCATTTTGTTGACTGGATACTGATTCTACCTGCTATGTAACTGAATTTGGAGATTTCATGTGTTGTCATGTTTACTTCTGTTGCACAGCACCCTTTGGAATTTGTTCACACTTGATCTTAGACAAAGGGTAAGACTGTTCTGGTGGTGGTGAATTCTCTTAGGTTTGCTTATCTGGAAATACCTTATTCCTTCTTTACTTTTAAAGGATATCTTCACTGAATATAATATTTTTAAGACCTTGAATGTATCATCCCACTCTCTTATGGCATGTGGGTTTCTGCTGAGGAATCTGATGTTATTCTGATTGATCTTACTTTATAGGAAACCCGATATTTTTCTGTTGCTGTCTTTAGAGATTCTCTCTTGACAGCAATATTCCTTGGAGAAGATTTTTTTTTGTTTGTGTCTGTTTGGTGTACTTTGAGCTTCTTGTACCTGGAAATTCATTTTTTTTAAGACCAGGAAATTTTCAATTACTATTTCATTTAACAAGTTCTCAAGACTTTTTCCTTTTCTTCTCCTTTAGGAATACCTATAATATAAATATTTGTTTGTTTAATTGTATCCCATATTTCACATAGACTTTCTTCATTCCTTTAAATTAATTTATCTTTATTTTTGTCTGATTGGATTATTCATAAATTCTTGTCCTTGAGGTGAGAAATTATTTCCTCCACTTGTTCTATTCTGCTGTTAAAGCTCTCACTGATTGAAGATTTCACCTCCAAAATTTCTATTTGTTCTTCTTAATGAGTTCTATCCTCTTAGTAATATTTTCATTCCTGTCACTCATTGATTTTTCTCATTACTTTAATCTGTCAATTGGTGTTCTCTTGCATCTCAATGAGTCTCCTTACACTCATTATTTTTAATTCTATAACTGCTATTTCATATATTTCCCTCAGTTTAGGATCAGATTCTGGAGGATTATTATGTTCTTCGGAGGCATTATGCAACCTTGTTTCTTCATGTCTCCTGGGTCCCTATGTTGACATCTGCACATCTTGTGTATTAATCCCTTATTCTTTATTTTATTGGGAAAAGTTTATGGTTTATAAACCAGAAAATCACTTGGATTGTTGCTTTGTCTTTGGTTCTAGGTATTCCCAGAAGTGTAATTTATGAGTGATTTCTTTCTCAACTATGTCTACAACTGACACAATGATCAGTGTTTTGCAGATTACAAGGATAAAAGTATGCCTTGAGATGGATATAAGTTTCCTAGGTGTCTTTAATCCACAGAGATTTGGGATAAGTCTCCCTGGTGATTGTAATGACCAGGGCCATCTTCTTGATGTTGAGAGAGACCAGGATGGCTATCCCCTTGTCCAACTGCCAAGTCTGAGTGATGCTAGAGCAATGACTCTAGGACTACATGGAGTGGTTAGACCATTCTTCAGGTTCTGCTAGGAGAGTTCAACTGCCGTGGCTTATAACACCAACAGCCCAATACCTAGGATTAGAGAACATGAACTGAACCCTGTTTCAGTCCTACAGGGTGATTACAAAGTATACAGGAGATTTTGCTCTGGAAAGTATTAGTCCAGAGTGGCATGGTAGAATGCAAGTAGGTTCTTCCCTAGGTCCACCAGGTATATTCCTGTGGCACTGAGCAATTTAGAACTGATTGCTACAGAACTGGTGTTGCAGGGTATAGTGGAATCATTACCCAGCTCTCCCAGAGTGGGAGAAGATTGTTTTATGGGCTATTTCTGGTATTAGCCCCCAGAAGCTAAGGTGAATCCCTCTGGCTCACATAATATGTGTGAGCATAGCTTGGGGCAAATGCCACAAAACTCCCACAATTGTAGGATGCGGGGTATCTGTCCTTTGCCCTACACATTTCTCTCACTCTGACTCTGATGCTGGTGGGAGTGGAATAGAGGCATGATGCATGCTCTTTCACACTTAGTATGGTGCACTGAGAGAATGGGAGGGGGAAAGGAAGCAATGCAGCTTCCCTGCTCTAAGCCCAGCAATTGCTCAGACCACAGTCAGCTCCCTAGGCTGAAGCAAAAGTCAACAGGTAACTACAGAATTCTCTCTCAGCTAAAACTGTGAACAGCAAGCATGCAACAATTTCTTCCTGCCTTGACATGGTAAGATGGTGACTCACAGCCACATGATTATCTGCAGCGGTTCATCTGTCTTCTCTCCTTTTGTCTCATGGCATATTCATTACTTTCTCACTTCTTTATGAAAAACTGTCAGATCTCTGGAAACATGGTCCTTTCTTTATTCTGTTCATATCCTAAAGCAGCTGAAGTTAATGTGACTGCACCCTATTTAACCATCTTGGACACAGTTTTATTTGGGATTCTCTAGATCCTCTGTCTAGGGGCTTCTAAGTCTGGCCAAGGTGTTGGAAGTCTGCCCAACCTACTGGGAACTCTGGGCTGGGATCTGCTTCTGAGCTCTAAAAAAAATTTGAATTTTGTACTCTTTATATTAGCTACCGCAAATCAGAGAAAACATTTTTGTCTTTTGGGGGTCTGGCTTATTTCGCTAAACATAAAAATCTAAGCATAAAATTTCACTAAACATAAAAATCTCCAGTTAAATCCATTTTGTTTCAAAAGTCAGGATTTCATTCTTTTTTATGGCTAACTAGTAATCCATCTTGTGTATGTGCTAGGTTTCTTTATCCAGTCATGAGCTGATGGACATCTAGGTTGACTGCACATCTTAGCTATTATGAATTGAGCTGCTGTAAACATGGAGCTATAGGTAACTCTTTCACATGCTGATTTCATTTCCTTTGGGTAGAATATCAGGAGTTAGATAGCTGGCAGATCTATTTTTAGATTTCCTAAGAATCTCCATATTATGTTCCATAATGGTTGTGCCAGTTTACATTCCTGCCAACAGTGTTTTAGAGTACCTTTTTCTCCACATCCTTTCTAGCATTTGGCTTTGTGTTTTGTTTGCTTTTTTTTTTTAATTGGATGATAGCCATTCATACTGGGATGAGGTACTACCTCATGGTTTTCATGTGTATCTCCTTATGACTAGTGATCCTGAGAATGTGTTCATGTGTCCATTGGTCATTTGTATTTCATCCTTTGTAAAAAAACCAGTTCATGTCCTTCATTATTTCTTATTGTACCCTTACTTCTCAATGTGACCAACTATACAGTTAGTTCAATGAGACCACAAAGCAGGTAGTCATAACAGAATGATACTTACTATAAATTTGTCCTTTGAGGATATTTCTCTCCCTAGAAGTTTGCTTGGTAGATGGTACCAGCATGTCCAATGCCACACTAAAAGTAAAGTGTCATACTGTTAGGTTCTTCCACTCCTATAGTTCTTGTAATGTTGCAGAGACATTGAATGTATAATCTTCAAAAAGATCATCAAATTATTTTATTTGGCCGGCGCCGTGGCTCAATAGGCTAATCCTCCACCTTGCGGCGCCGGCACACCGGGTTCTAGTCCCGGTTGGGGCGCCGGATTCTGTCCCGGTTGCCCCTCTTCCAGGCCAGCTCTCTGCTATGGCCAGGGAGTGCAGTGGAGGATGGCCCAGGTGCTTGGGCCCTGCACCCCATGGGAGACCAGGAAAAGCACCTGGCTCCTGGCTCCTGCCAGGATCAGCGCGGTGCGCCGGCTGCAGCGGCGGCCATTGGAGGGTGAACCAGCGGCAAAAGGAAGACCTTTCTCTCTCTGTCTCTCTCTCACTGTCCACTCTGCCTGTCAAAAAAAAAAAAAAAAAAAAAAAAAAAAAAAAAATTTTATTTGAAGATCATTGCTGATCTTACCCATTTTTTTGAGAATATATTGACATATAAAGAGGGAATTGGAAAATATTTCCTAGAGAATATCTGAGTCATTAAGTTGTCTAAATGCTCACTTTGTTACCAGGGACTTTCTGAGTATCCAATCCATGCAGCTACTGTAGCAGCTTCTGAGGTTTTATAGAGGTAGATCCTTTTGCAAGAAATAACAGCAGCTGTAGGAATCTTACCACTAAGCAAAAACGCACTGCAGTAACCAAGCCCAGAAGGATTCTTTTTTCCAGTAATGTTCCTTGGCAGGCTCCAGAACGAGCTGGTGAAAATGAGTCATCAGTAGACATTGGTGAAGAAAATAATTGCCACCAATATCTTTTCTTTTCTCTACCCCAGCTTTTTTTCTTTTAGCAGATTGACTTATTAGCTTTTCATACCCGTAGTGAGGCAGTGACAGTAATACCTGCTTTATTAATTTGTTTTTCACACCAGAACTATCAAGTTCATCAAAAATATTGTTCAATTAATCTCAGAAAAGATTTAGAGAAAATAACAACGATTTCAAATGAAAGTCTGAATGACAAAGATTTTATGTTTTCCATTTATTATAACATAACAATGTTATGATCATTACAGCATAAGTGGCAATATCTATGTATTTTAAATTGTCAGGTAAATGAAATTGTTATATACATTTAAAGCTAAAATGTATTTTCCCCATAGATTTGTTAATATTTCATATTTTGATTTTTACTTAAAATTATAAATAAAAATTCATATGATAAATAGCTGTTAAAAAATACTCACTTATTTTGTAGGTCATACTTACACAGTGTGTACTGAACATTCTGCATAGAAATGTTTCTTTGAAACTACATGAATATAACGTTTCCAGGCTAATAAATCTTTATCAATATGGTATTTTCATGTCCATTTTGTGTCATGTGTAAGAAGAAAACTGGGTCAGGGAAACAGAGTTCAGAAATATATGTTAGTCAAAGACAAAAAATCTCTGATTGAAAGCACATACAGTCTAGAAAAAGATCCTGTAAAATGTCAATGTTCAAGGATACACTGAATAATCAAGAATGAAAACTAGGAACTCCCAGAGCCATGAAAACTGGAAAAAGAGGCAAGAGCCACCATTAGATATTACTGACAAAGAAGAGGTAGTTGTGGTAACTTCTGGCAATGACATTCTTAATGCCTTTTACCAAAACAGGAATCTTTGCTGAGTAAGGCAATCTGAAATTCAACATTGAAGCTGACAAGGAATATCAGATGATTGGACAGAAAAATGTACTTGGATATAAAAGAAGCAAAACTCAGCAGATTATTATAATTGTCCAGAGATTCACATTTGTGGTTTTGAATGAGAACTTTTTGTACAATCATTTTTATTGAGAAGTAGAGGCTTCTGTTTTTTTGTCTTCTACTTTTGGCAATATGAGCTAGTTGGGAATTATTTACTTAATTTACAACCTATTTAAAACCCAAAGAGTAACCATTAACCTAATTTGAATTACCCGAAGCTGTGATGACTTTCATCTTCGTTCTAGTCTTTTTAAAGATTTATTTGAGGTCTTCTATTCCATCCACTGGTTCACTCCGCAGATGGTTGCAACATGTGGAGCTGAGCCAATCCAAAGCCAGGAGCCAGAAGCTTCTTCCATGTCTCCCACATGGGAACAGGGGCCTAAGTACTTGGGCCATCTTCCACCACTTTTCCAGACACATTACCAGTGAGCTGAATTGAAATGGAGCAGCCAGGACTCAAACCGGTACACATATGAGATGTGCTGGCCCTTGTTTAGTCTTTAGAAATTAATCGCTTACAATATCCATATTATAGCAGGTATAAGCAGGATTATACATTGGGATACCAGGATTATTCATTGGGATACCAATTTGTATACAGTTTTCCTAAACTTTCTCTTTTTCCATTCAAGAAGGGAACCAACTTGTATTATTTGTTGCCTCTAATAATTTTACTGAAGAGGAATAATTATGCCTGAAGAAAATAGCCCTCCTTATGTCCAGAAAATGTCAAAACATTTTAAGAGATTTGCATAGAGAATAAAAGGGGAGGCAATTCTAGAAATCGGAGAGAAGTAGAGGTGAGCAGGCCATTCTCGGGCACTTACGACTCGCCATGTCAATGTCTTGAGAGGCTGTTAAGATCTCAAAGAGGATGGAAGCACACACCAGTGGGGAGGCTGGCCCCAGCGCAGGGTTCTGATATTCCCAAACATGCTCATGCCTCCGAGGATTTTAGAAGTAGAGCTCTACCAGATATAGAAAATGGGGACAGCAGCCACCCTCACATTGCAGTGGAAACTGAAGGACCAGCCCACATTTCAGAAGTCACATAGTCTCCTTGTTTCTAGAGCTAGCCTGTCAAAAAAAAAAAAAAATGATTAAAATACAATTTTCTTTCAAAATGTACAAGAGTACTCCTGGGAGAAGTTTGGAAGCAGTTTTATGTTGGTTTAACGAATTTCCTTCCAGAAGGTAGACGAGTAAACATAAGAGAAGTTAAGAAACAGTTTTATATTCATTTAAAGAGAATTTTAAGTGTTTTCGTTTCTTGCAATATTGGGATTACAGACTGTAATTGAGGACTCACATGTCCTTAACCCATTCAGTCTTAAGTTTTCCATCCTGTGAGCATTTCAACAACATAATATTTACTTCAAAGTTTCCATAAATGGTATATTTATTGTTCAGTTGAAGTTTATATAGGTGCCCCTCTAGGATGATGGGATAGTATGGGTTTATAATGCTTTACATATTAAGAAAGCAGGACTAACTTCATCCAGAACTTAGAGTCCACACTGAGATCCTGTCCCTACTGAGAATCACTTGGCATATTTAAGTGCATGTGAACATAATGATCATTACTTAGAGACTAATAGAATATCAAAATGGAGCCGGCGCCGTGGCTCAATAGGCTAATCCTCCACCTTGCGGCGCCGGCACACCGGGTTCTAGTCCCGGTTGGGGCGCCGGATTCTGTCCCGGTTGCCCCTCTTCCAGGCCAGCTCTCTGCTATGGCCAGGGAGTGCAGTGGAGGATGGCCCAGGTGCTTGGGCCCTGCACCCCATGGGAGACCAGGAAAAGCACCTGGCTCCTGGCTCCTGCCAGGATCAGCGCGGTGCGCCGGCTGCAGCGGCGGCCATTGGAGGGTGAACCAACGGCAAAGGAAGACCTTCCTCTCTCTGTCTCTCTCTCACTGTCCACTCTGCCTGTCAAAAAAAAAAAAAAAAAAAAAGAATATCAAAATGAAATAAAAGCCGGCACCGTGGCTCACTAGGCTAATTCTCCACCTTGCGGCGCCGGCACACCGGGTTCTAGTCCCGGTCGGGGCGCCAGATTCTGTCCCGGTTGCCCCTCTTCCAGGCCAGCTCTCTGCTGTGGCCTGGGAGTGCAGTGGAGGATGGCCCAAGTCCTTGGGCCCTGCACCCCATGGGAGACCAGGAGAAGCACCTGGCTCCTGCCTTCACATCAGTGTGGTGCGCTGGCCGCAGTAGCCATTGGAGGGTGAACCAACGGCAAAGGAAGACCTTTCTCTCTCTCTCTCTCACTGTCCACTCTGCCTGTCAAAAAAAAAATGAAATAAAAATCATTTAGGCCTACTTATTTTTATCAGATTAAAAATACCTATGAAATTCAGTTTCAAAATGACCTCAGTAATTACAATGCCCCAGAGGTGGCCCTGGGATGTGGCCAAAGAAAGCCCTGGTTCTCCACGTTGTGTTCATGAAGCATCTAAGCCAGCCTGGCCCTGTTTCAAAAACTGCTAAATTGAGAGGAGGAAACCTCTACCTTCTTTTAGGGCATATTTATCTAGTGAACACTGCTGCACTTAGAAAATAACATTCTTTCAGTAAATTGTCCTCAGATAGGTATTATTCTTCACAGTGAGCCCTAAGGGTTCAAGAGCTGTGATTTTGATGCCTCATTTAGTCCCACTTTCATCAATCCATGTGTAGGGCCTGAGGTGAGAAAGTCTGCTAGCGATAAGAAAGAATGAGTTGTTTTTCCTAAAACCCCTTTAAAGAAAGGCACTGGAGCAGGAGTTGGCCGTATTTTCAGGCCCATCTTCCTGTTTTGTCAATGGCATCGTGCAGGGTATACTGTAAAGGGGTGAGAACACAGCATGCACTCTTCATTGAGCATCTTTATAGTGCTAAGAGAAGGGTACACCTGGGAAGGGGATATGGGCCTGTGGAAAAGACCCTAGCTCTCTCCCTGAAGACACCGTGCCCGGGCCTGGGCTGAGGTCTGCCTCAGATGAAAGCAGCAGCATTGTGAGTGAGCTGGGCGTGACAAGTACTGTAAGGGAACAGAGCAGACCATTGGATCCACATTTTCTCAGGACTCTCAGCATTAGCTGAGGGTAAGGGGTGGGGTGCTCTCCTTTTTAGTGACAGTATTCCACAAGCTCTCTGGTGGAGGGGCAGAACCACAGAAAGGCTTTTATCTAATGTTCCTCCCTGGGTTGCTATGGCATAAAGACAAGTGGATTGACAGAAGCGGTCATGTGGTGCTTGACATACTCATTCAATTTCCTTGCTCTTTACCTCCTCTACCTTCTGCCTCCTCACTCTTCTCTCTCAAACTTGATTTTTCCAAAGTGGGGTGTGAATCTACTTGTGATAGCTACTTTGTACTGCTTGTTCCCTGATCTGATCTCCAATGACATTTCTGCTCCACTCCCAGTTGTTTTTTAATATTTATTTATTTATTTGAAAGGCAGAGTTGCCGAGGGGCAGAAGCAGAGAGAGAGAGAGGCCTTCCATTCACTGGTTCACTCCTCAGATGGCCCCAACAGCCGGAGCTGTGCCCATCTGAAGCCAAGAGCCAGGAGACTCTTCCGGATCTCCAACACAGGGACAGGGGCCCAAGGACTTGGGCCGTCTTCCACTGCTTTCTTAGGACATAGCAGAGAGCTGGATTGGAAGAGGAGCAGCTGGGACCTGAACTGGCGCCCATATGAGATGCTGACACTGCAAGCAGTGGCTTCACTTGCTATGCCACATCACCAACCTCTCACAGTTTTAATTTATCTATGCCACCTTGTCTTATTGTTCATCTTTCCATGACTATCTAACTTTCTCCCTACCACTATGGTTTTCATTTATAAATATTGCCAAACATTCAACAATGTACCTTAAAATTTATGAAGGTTTAATAAATGGATGTTGATGAAAGTATTGACATTAAGTGTAAGGATTAGTTAACAACTGTATGTCTCCCTAGTTCAACTGCACACACAACATATAATAGTACTAGCTATAAATTAGCTGGTTTCTCTCTTGCAGTTACATAAATTAAAAAACAAAGTGATTTGCACTCCTAACTGAAATACTATGTGCTGTATTCTGGTTCTCTCCCTACTCAAAATGCTATATGTTTAGATAGCAATGATCATCTTGAACAGATGACAAAATGTTTTAGTCTTTTTGCTTATAAGTGCTTCTATATACCTCCTAATTTGAAGAAAAAAATGCTAAGAAACTGTGATGTTACACAGATAAGCTACAGAAGACATATTTTAAATGCTGGTGTAGAACTAAAACTTTTTAAAAAGTACATTAAAGATTTAAATCATGATGGCCTGTAACAGTTGTGAAAATTGAAATATATATATTTAAAAAAAAGTACATTAAAGATGAAAAAATAGTAAAGCATCACATTCCATGCATTCTTTAAAATGTGAATTAGCTCATTTCAAACTTAATAACCACAAGTTGGGTTCGATTATTTTGATTATTTTCTTTTTGAAAAAAAATCCCCTAAGAACTCTTTGAAAAAGATGAGTTCCCTGGTACCTTAGATTCCTGAATCAGTCCAAAAAATCTTCATAATACACAGAGAAACAAAATAATTAAAAGCATACAATGCTTCCATCTCTCTCATGCCATAGCAGAGCATTTAGGACCATACTGCTTCTGATTCCTTCATACCATTCAGCTCCAGGATCTGCCTTCCCCCCCCGACACTGCACTTCATATTCTTGCCTCTCCTGAAAGATGTCCAGTCTTTCACTTCTGGTCCCTTTAAGCCCTCTGGCTAGCTCTCATTCCTTCTGTTGATAGAAAAACACACACTCTTTCATTAGCATTTGCAGAGTCGTCTTTCTGGCTCCTCTGCCCGAAGCATTACTCTTATAGCTCTTGGCATATCAGTTATGGTCTCAACTCAAATGTCACAGGGCAGACAGACCTTCCCCAACCACCTTGTCATTCTCTACCCCGCCTTCTAATTAGTCCTTTCATTGTGACAGCAATTTACAATTTTCCTGCTTATGTATTTGTTTACAAGTTTACCATCAGATGACTCCTGTCAGCATTAGTTCTCTAAGGTAGATTATCTTGCTTGTGTGGATCGCCTTCTGCATTCATGAATTCAATAGCTCCTGTCATAAGGCTGCCCTCAAGAGAAGGTTTTGAAACGTGCTATATGACCAGATGTAAAAAACGGCAGCTTGGTGTCAGGAGAGTAGCAGGTAAATTTGAAATGTTCTACAGTTTGAGAATCTGAAATAAGGCCATCAGTGGAAAACCAGCATCAGGCTTTTTCAGTGAGACAGTCTGGAGCCAGTGACTTGCTTTGAAGCAGATATGTGAGATAATTTTCAGCTTCAAACTCTATCTTCTTGTGATTTATCTACTCTGATTTGGAGTCCAGCGATTGAGCTGCAGTATTTGCTCTAAAATAGTCAATAAGCAGACGCTTGGCACAGTGTTTAAGATGCCTCTAGGATGCCCACATTCCATGCCAGGGATTTTGTTGGAGACCTGGATCCTGTGCTTTCAATCCAGCTTCCTTCTAATGTGTGCCCTGAGAGCCAGCAGATGATGTTGTGAATATTTAGGTCCAGGGTGCTTCAGATGCACAATTAGTAGCGCACAGCACTTACAAAATGTAGGTTCCTCCCACTCACACGGGCAGCCCATATTGAGTTCTGGGATCCTGTTTATCTGGGGTGAAGAAATTGCTCTGTCTCTCTCTCTCTTTCT
The DNA here is from genome assembly GCF_051225735.1 of Oryctolagus cuniculus. Lineage (NCBI taxonomy): Eukaryota > Metazoa > Chordata > Mammalia > Lagomorpha > Leporidae > Oryctolagus > Oryctolagus cuniculus. Next base: position 66,302,057 of record NC_142870.1, read on the forward strand.
CTGCTTTGAAATAAAATAAAAATAAATAAGTGAAATTTAAAAAAAAAGCATACTTACTTTTTTTTTTGCTTTAACATCTTTTTTTCTTAACTTTTATTTAATAAATATAAATTTTCAAAGTACAGCTTTTGGATTACAGTGGCTTTCTCCCCCAATAACCTCCCTCCTACCCGCAACCCTCCCATCTCCCACTCCTTCTCCCATCCCATTCACATCAAGATTCATTTTCAATTATCTTTATATACAGAAGATTAACTTAGTATATACTGAGTAAAGATTTCAACAGTTTGCACCCACACAGAAACACAAAGTGTAAACTACTATTTGAGTACTAATTATAGCATTATATCACATTGTACAACACATTAAGGACAGAGATCCTACATGGGGAGTAAGTGCACAGTGACTCCTGTTGTTGATTTAACAATTGCCACTCTTATTTATGATGTCAGTAATCCCCCGATGCTCTTGTCATGAGTTGCCAAGGCTATGGAAGCCTTTTGATTTTATTTTATTTTATTCATTTTTTTTTGACAGGCAGAGTGGACAGTAAGAGAGAGAGACAGAGAGAAAGGTCTTCCTTTGCCATTGGTTCACCCTCCAATGGCCGCCGTGGCCAGCGCGCTGTGGCCGGCGCACCGTGCTGATCCGATGGCAGGAGCCAGGTACTTCTCCTGGTCTCCCATGGGGTGCAGGGCCCAAGCACTTGGGCCATCCTCCACTGCACTCCCTGGCCACAGCAGAGAGCTGGCCTGGAAGAGGGGCAACCGGGACAGAATCCGGCGCCCCGACCGGGACTAGAACCCAGCGTGCCGGCGCCACAAGGCAGAGGATTAGCCTAGTGAGCCGTGGCACCCGCCACCTTTTGAGTTTTGAGTTTGCCAACTCTGATCTTATTTAGATATGGCCATAGTCAAAGTGGAAGTTCCCTCCTCCCTTCAGAGAAAGGCACCGCCTTCTTTGATGGCCCGTTCTTTCTGCTGGGATCCCACTCACAGAGATCTTTTGTTTAGGTCATCATTTTTTTTTTTCCATACTTATTTTTTTAACATCAACTGTCTGAACTCAGACAAATAACTTGACTTTTTTTTTTTTTGTATTTTATATGTCAATTCTTCACCTAGAATTTAAGAGGGCAGAATGTTCAAAAGATCATTAATGTGTCCTTTAGAGTATTTTTTTCCTTTTGGTTTTGCCTTTTGTTTGTTTTCTTGCTTGCTTTTGTGATGTAGAACTGAAAGAAAAACCACGAGGAGAAAAACAGACCCAGAAACCAAACTTAGGGAGAATTTGTCACAGAGATGGTCATTACAAGCACAGTGCTACTTGCTGATGATTGAGGCTAACTTCTTTCCATTATCTGCGAGCAACACAGGTGCACATTCCCTGCCTCACCTGATTGACAGCAATTCAGTAAATATCCATGTGTCATCAGCTGGCAGTTTATGAAATAAGACAATAGGCATGGTGCCTGGCACACTAAATGTTCACTAAGATGGTTTTTAAAATAAATGATTCAATCATAATATTTGTTTCCTCGAGTAATAAAACTCACAAAAAATAGCAAAGAGGAAGAGACAGTGCAAGTTCTCAGGGAGCAGGGGAGTTGAATTTCAGAATTTATCAAGTTTAGCATTTTCTATCATTGTAGTCATTCATACTATTAGAATCCCATTTTCTCCTTCCTTCTAAATCCCACCAGATACAAGTGTGTCTGTTTCTTCCCCCTCTTTGGCTGCTCCTGGGTTGGGATGGATAAGTTAGTGCATGCAACTCATGTCTCTGATGACTTGGAATATCCATCAACAGAGAACAAGAGCTATACCTACCCAATGAGCTGCTAGCAGCTTGCACCAACTTCACACATTTCAATATGCCTGCAATAACTGATCATGTCCTCCCAGGTCTATCCATATCCTAAAATAAAGCACGATCACATCTGATGAAATCCTCTTTACTTAAGAATAATTATATGGATAATTAGACTGAAAATAGTTAATACGTTGAATGTCATTGTTAGATATGTTTCCTAAGATCTGCCATTTATTATCTGACTTTTAGAAGATTATTTGATCTCTCTGTGCCTGTTGCCTCATTTGCAAAATTGATAGAGTATATTACAAGGTACTGTAATAAATGTCTTTCTATTTTTGGAAATGTCCTCCTGAATGGAAATACTTAAGCACGCATGTCTTTAGAAAGAGTGCCTAAGGAGAAGTGAGAACAGGAGAATCCATGCACCTAACTATAAACCACCCAGGTTAATCCTGGTGATAATTGTTGGGACAGTGAAACATTCTGAGACACAGGAGTTAGGTGAAAAGGAGATGCATCTTCATACCAGAGTGATTAAGTGAAATTATAACAATATTTATTATCTTTTAAAATTATTTTATGAGCATCAAAGTTTTGAGATCTTATAAATAGAATTTGTACTTTTTAGGCAAGTGTAAACAACTTTTCTAAAATTTTTGACTGATAAAGAGAATCATCAGGAGTAGGGGCCTGGGAGAGGGCGAAGAGAGATGGGAAAGAGAATAATGATGTTTCCGTCCTCCTTAATCTCATTTGTGAGGCTGTATAACATATTGGCACATGATAATACCTAAAATATAAGCTATCTTTGTAGGAATTATTTCAAAACAGTATTCAGAAAAAAATTGGTGGTCAAATTTTCAGTGCAGAAATAAGTCAATTAATGTATCATTATTTTGTAGTCAGCCCTCCATATCTGCAGGTTCCATAACAGCAGAATTCAACCAAATGTGGTTCAAAGATACTCAGAAAAAAATTGCATCTACACTGAACATGTATGAACTTTTTGCTTGCTGTTACTCTCTATATAAATAGGAAAACAGACATCATATTTACATTCAATTTGATATTTTTAAACAACTTATAAATTAAGTATATGGGAGAATGAAGGTATAATATACCTAAATAATATGCATTTTTATAAGGATCTTGAGTATTCTGGGATTTGAGTGTAATCAGGAAGCCCAGAACCAAAACCATAGTATTAAAAGACAGGAATACATTGTTTCTTTCTCTTTCTTTGGAAGCTTTTTTTTAATGAATATGTATTTCATATGTACAGCTTTTAGCAATAGAGTGATTCTTCCTCCTCCCTGCCTTCACACCCCCACTCCCCTCTCACCTCCTACTCCCTCTCCCTTCCCATTCTTCATTAAAATTCATTTTTAATTGGCATTATATACAGAAGACCAACTCTATACTAAGTAGCAATTTCAACAGTTTGCACCCACACAAACACACAAAGTATAACGTACCGTTTGATGACAAGTTTTACTATTAATTCTCATAATACAACTCATTAAGGACAGAGGTCCAACATGGGAAGTAAGTGCACAGTGATTCTTGTTGATTTAGTAATTAACACAATTATTTCTGATGTCAGTGACAATTTGAGGCTCTTGAGCCATGAGCTGCCAGGCGATGGAAGACTTTTGAGTCCACAAATTCCATCAGTATTTAGACAGGGCCATTTGCAAAGTCGAAGTTCTCTCCTCCCTTCAGAGAAAAGTACATCATTCTTTGATGACCCCTTCTTTCCACTGGAAAGAGATCCTTCATGCAGGACAGTTTTTGCCACTACGTCTTGGCTTTCCAGTCCTGAAATGCTCTCATGGGATTTTCAGCCAGATCAGAATGCTGTAGGGGCTGATTCTGAGGTCAGAGTGCAGTTCAGGGTATTTGTCATTCTATGAGTCTGCAGTGTGGACTGCTTCCCATGTTGGAACTTTCTCTCTTTTTTAATTCTATCTATTGTTATTACCAGACACTTAGGCTTATTCATGTGATTTCTTTGACTTTAATCCTACCTATATGATCAAATCCACACTTAATATGATCACTTTATCATGTAAAACGGGGTTAGTACCACTCAGCTTAATAGAATTTAAAGTCCCATGGCAAGATTTTTGTTTCACGCTTAGGCGTAAGTCCATAGGAATGGGTACCAAACTGCACAGCTCCTCCCTCTCTCATTCCCACTCTTATTTTTAACTGGGATCTATTTTCAATTAGCACCTATGATTAATTCTAAGTTAAGTAAAGGGTTCAATCAATGGTATTAAGTAGAAAAAAGAATAAATTTAAAAATAACATGAAATAATAAACTGTTCCTGGACAGTCAAGACAAGGGCTATTCATGTAATTGCTTCTTGTAGTGTCAGTTTCACTTCTACAGGTTACCTTTTAGGTGCTCTGTTAGTTATCACAGATCAGGGAGAACATATGGTATTTGTCCTTTTGGGACTGGCTTATTTTACTAAGTATGATTTTTTCCAGATTCATTCATATAGTTGCAAATGACTGGATTTTACTTTTTTTAACCATTTTGTAGTATTCCATAGAACACATATCCCATAATTTCTTTATTCAGTCTTCTGTTGATGGGCATTTAGGTTGATTCCATGTCTTAGCTATTGTGAATTGAGCTGCAATAAACATAGAGATACAGAAGATTCTTTCATTTGCTGAATTCATTTCCTTTGGGTAAATTCCAAGGAGTGGGATGGCTGGATTGCATAGAAAAGACACAAAGAAATGGAAAAAAACTTCCATGTTCATGGATAAGAAGAATCAATATCATAAAAATGTCCATTCTTCCAAAAATAATTTAGATTTAATGCAATATCAATCAAAATACCAAAGACATTCTTCTCAGATCTAGAAAAAATGATGCTGAAATTCATTTGGAAACATAAGAGACCTTGGATAGCTAAAGCAATTTTATACAACAAAAATAAAGCTGGAGGCATCACAATACCAGATTTCAAGACATACTGCAAGGGAGTTATAAACAAAACAGCCTGGTACTGGTACAGAAACAGATGGATAGACCAATGGAACAGAAAAGAAATGCCAGAAATCAATCCAAACATCTACAGCCAACTTAATATTTGACCAAGGAGCTAAAACCATTCCCTGGAGCAAGGATAGTCTATTCAATAAATGGTGCTGGGAAAACTGGATTTCCACATGCAGAAATATGAAGCAGGGCCCCTACCTTACACAAAAATCCATTGAAAATGGATTAAAAACCAAATCTATGACCCAATACCGTCAAATTACTAGAAAGCATTAGGGAAATTCTGCAAGACATCAACATAGGCAAAGAGTTCCTGGAAAATATTCCAGAGGCACAAGCAATAAAAATCAAGATTAACAAGTGGGATTACATCAAATTGAGAACCTTCTGAACAACAAAAGAAACAGTCAGGAAAGTAAAGAGCCAACCAACAGAATGGGATAAATTATTTGCAAACCATGCAACTGATAAAGGATTAATAACCAGAATATATAAAGTGATCAAAAAACTCAACAACAGCAAATCAAACAACCTGGTCAAGAAGTGGGCAAAGGTCTTAAACACGTTTATCAAAAGAAGAAATCCAAATGGCCTTTAGATACATCAAAAAAAATGCTCAGGATCACTAGCTGTCAGGGAGATGCAAATCACCTCACCCCAGTTAAAATGGCTTACATACAGAAATCAACAAGCAATAAATGCTGGTGAGGAAGTGGGGTAAGGTACCCTAATCCACTGTTGGTGGGAATGCAAATTGGTAAAACCACTGTGGAGGACAGTTTGGAAATACCTTAGAAATCTAAATCTAGTCTTACCATACATTGTTTCTTTGAATTATCCCTTTAGGCTAACATTAATTCCAATGCTTCAACTTTATCAGGTAGAAATAGTGTGCAAATGAAACCTATAATACAAAACAGGTATGCTTAATGATGTGCTATATGTTTTATGAATTTATCTTCAATTTCATATCATTTTAAGTTAATTGTTATTTATTTACTTTAGACATACAGGAAGAGATATATAGAGAGGATTTCCATCCACTGGCTGCCTCTTTAGATGCTCATCATGACCAAATCTGTAGCCTGCAGTGGCCCCTCACTTTTGTCTGTTATAAATAACTCATGTCTGATTTAGTTTGGGTTGATGATCCTTGGTTTGGTTCAATTTTGTTATTGGACCTTAGTTATTAAAATCTATTAGTAAAAGTAAATTGTCACACATATCCAAAAACTTCTAAATGCTGTGTTTATACCAGCATTTTAGATCAATACTAAAGATAAGACAAAACTATCTGTTGGTTATGTCTTTCAAATAAATCTTAACAGAAATAAATATATTCTTTTTATACTTAAATTAGCCTGAATGGTTTAGAGTTAAAAAATGGAATTCAAGAGAAGCATTTTTTATTAAGATTTATTTATTTACTTGAAAGGCAGAGTTACAGAGATAGAGGGAGAGATGGAAAAAGAGAGAGAGATCCTCCATCAGCTGGTTAACTCTCCAAATGGCTGCAACAACCAGAGCTGGGCCTTCCAAATGCAAGAGCTAGGATATTCCTCCAGGTTTCCTACATGGGTGGCAGGGGCACAAACACTTGGGACATACTCCGCTGCATTCCCAGGCACATTCGCAGGGATCTGGATGGCAGTGGAACAGTCGGGACTGGAACCAGTGCCTATATGGGTACCAGCACCACAGATAGTAGCTTTATCCTCTATGTCACAGTGTTGGCCCCAAGACAAGTATTTTGAATTAAGTGTTTTCAAATTCTAAACTGTATCTTAGTTTTATACATCAATTTACTTAGAAATATCATCATACCACCATCATCATCATTGCCATCATCATTATGATCATCATCATCATGTTAAGAACTGATAAGGAGCCAGCATTGTGGAGGACCAGGTAAAGTTGCCATCTGCAACATCAGCATTCCATGTGGGTCTGGTTCCTATGCCAGCTGTTGCACTTCCAATCCAACTCCTCATTAATGGCCTGGAAAAAGCAGTGGAATATGGTCCAAGAGCTGGGCCATTAGAAATAAATAATTTTAAAAAAATGACAATTTTTGCAAATACTACGTAACATACACTGGGTTTAGTATTTTCCCGTTACTACTGTGATTTAATATTTTTTTTTTTTTTATTTTTTGACAGGCAGAGTGGACAGTGAGAGAGAGAGAGACAGAGAGAAAGGTCTTCCTTTGCCGTTGGTTCACCCTCCAATGGCCACTGCGGCCGGCACACTGCTGCCAGCGCACCGCGCTGATCTGAAGGCAGGAGCCAGTTGCTTATCCTGGTCTCCCATGGGGTGCAGGACTCAAGGACTTGGGCCATCCTCCACTGCACTCCCTGGCCATAGCAGAGAGCTGGCCCAGAAGAGGGGCAACCAGGACAGAATCCGGCGCCCCAACCAAGACTAGAACCCGGTGTGCCGGCGCCGCAGGCAGAGGATTAGCCTAGTGAGCTGCAGCGCCGCCTGGTGATTTAATATTTTTAAAGATCTATTTATTTATTTATTTGAGAGGCAGAGTTACACAGAGAGAGAGGAGAGGCAGAGAGAGAGAGAGATCTTCCATCTGCTGGTTCACTCCCCAAATGGCTCCAATGGCCAGAGCTACAACTATCCGAAGCCAGGAGCCTCCTCCAGGTCTCCCATGCAGGGGCAGGGACCCAAGGACTTGGGCCATCTTCTACTGCTTTCCCAAGCCACAGCAGGGAGCTGGATTGGAAGTGGAGCAGCCAGGACACGAATCGGCACCCACATGGGACGCCGGCACTGCAGGTGGTGACTTTACCCACTACACCACAGCGCCAGCCCCTGTGATTTAATATTTATAGTAAAGTTAAATAGATAATACTTTTCTAGACATTAAGTTTCTTGACCAAGTTCTACAGTTTTTGGATAGTAAAGCTAAGCCTTGAACTTGGGTTAACCTGACAATAAAATTATCCATCTAATCTACTAACTTAATCCATAATACTCAATTTTTACTTTGCTAAATATTTCTAATAAAATAAACACTCTCAAATTAAAATGAATATATTTAAATATTTTCTTTATTATACATATTTGATATTTTCCCTTCCTTTCCTTCTTTATTACTTTCTATCTTTTCTATGTTTTGAGAAGAAGCAAGGTCATTAAATTTTTCAACACATTCTGTATTCACAACAAAATGTTTAATTATACTTTAATGTATTTCCACTTAAATCAATGTATCCTTAGTAAAGTGATCCATGCATATATTTTGCAAGAGTTCTTTACCTACAGTGTTTATATAAATTAGAAAATTAAAGGAGATCTAAGAGAATAAAAGCAGTCAGCATATTAGTAAATTCAAATTTGTTTTTAACACAATAGAAATCCTTGAACACTTTCAACATTTCACAAATGTATTTGGCAAAAATGACTATTTTGCCTTGAGTTGAATTATCTGTAAGGAAATTGAATATGAAGAAAATTAAGTTCATGTGCTGGATAGACTTCAATACCAATCTTACCATAATTGTATTTAAATTTTAATTTTTCATAAGAATTGCATCCCTGAGAGAATTAGTGGAAGAACTGTGAAGGAAAGAAAATAAAATGCATATTATTTTCCAAATAAATGTGTATTATTTCAAAAGTTTTGGAATATAGATGCTCACTGGACTACAGTATTATTTATGCAGTCTTATTAATAAATAAAAAATGAAGGACCAGCATTATGATGTAGCCGGTAAAGCCACCACCTGCAATGCCAGAATCCCATTCCAGCCTCTGGTTAAAGCTCCGCCTGCTCCATTTCCAATCTAGCTCCTTGTTAATGTGCCAGGGAAAGCAGTGGAGGCAGCCCGGATACTTGGGTGTCTGCACCAAGTGGGAGATTTAGAAGAAATTTCTGGCTCCTGGCTTCAGCCTAGCCCAGCTCCAGCTATTGTGGTCATTTGAGGAGTGAACCAGTGGATGGAAGATCTCTGTCTCGCTTTCTGTGTCTCTCTCTCTCTGTCTCTCTCTCTGTGTGTCTCTCTGTAACTCTGACTTTCAAATACATACATAAACTTAAAAAAATAAATATGTAAAAATAATCAGTTATTAAATAGATACTCCTGGAAGTCACCTTTTACACCTCATTACATGATATCCTTGGATTTGAGCACAAAACTTGAACCTTAGGAGGGAATGTGAATTGCTTGGTGGTGTGGAAGAAGAGGAATAGAATTCTGAAGGCTGCTTAGCTTGGATTTTGATAGTTGTTACAGAATGGACCAAATAATTCCAGATCATACCCAAATTCTGTCCTCTTGATGACTTATTAATAATTAAGTAATAAAATTGCAATTTCATCCACAATAAAGGAGAATTCCGAACTATTTAGCTTAATGAGAGGTCCAGTGGGTCATTATGTTAAATGATTTGAAAAGCCAAAGAACTACTGAATAGATCAGCTCTTGTCACTGTCATAGAATAACTTAAAAATTAAGGAGAAGGTTTTACAAGCTATTGCATGCAAACTATGAAACACACAAGGGAAATCACTAAATTTGACATATTTTTTAATGTTCAGCATTTAACTGAATGAAAATAATGAATTATCAGAATTGAGTGTTTATTTGATTACCAAGATTGAGTTTGGAATTGAGTTTATACAATTTTTATTTGGTTGAAATGTGACAACAAGTCCAAATCCAATACAGCATATTCCAGATAATCTTTTCAGAAATGATATGTGTGGAGGTAGGCAAATGTGAGGACTCACTCATGCACACACATACATATATGCACAATTATTTATGTAAATATAGGGAAACATAGGTAACTTCACACTGAATAAGGAAAAATGTTTAAGAATGCTGCTTTAATTCTGACTACTCTGTTGGCCCTTGGTGCAATCATGTTTCATATAGGGTAGTCATGGACCAAACAAGAAACCAATTCCAAAGTCCAATAGAAGCATTATTCGACAAGTTACCTATTAAAATGCATAAAAAATACAAGTACTATTCCATGAATAAAATCTGAATGTGATTTAATTGTGGCACAGGAATGAAATAATTTCTGAGTCTACCTAGCATGTTTACTAGCACCATGGCAATTGAGAATAAAGTTTGACAATGTGTATTTATAAACCATTGCTGATGCCATAAACAAGAGTGTCAATTTGTTAAGTCAACAACAGGAGTCACTGTGCACTTACACCCCATGTAGGATCTCTGTCCTTAATGTGTTGTACAATGTGAATAAATGCTATAACTAGTACTCAAACAGTATTTTTCACTTTGTATTTCAGTGTGGGTGCAAACTGTTGAAATCTTTACTTAATATATACTAAGTTAATCTTCTGTATATAAAGAGAATTGAAAATGAATCTTGATGTGAATGGAATGGGAGAGGGAGCAGGAAAGGGGAGGGTTGCGGGTGGGAGAGAAGTTATGATGTGGGGGGGAAGCCACTGTAATCCAAAAGCTGTACTTTGGAAATTTATATTTATTAAATTAAAGTTAAAAAAACATTTTATTATTTTTTAACTGTATGACAAAGATATAGCTAGGTTGGATGATGCACCTACTAACATTGCACTCAAGGCATTCTTGTCAATAATGATCTTACTTGATCGATGCTGGTATTTTTTCAGGATATATGAGAAGAGAGCAGGATCTTTCCAGTGTTGCATAGGATGGGGTCAATAGAAGTGGTAGCAGGTAACAGGATAGGTTAAGAGAAGAACTGACTGAGATTGGAAGCCAATGAAATATACTTGAAAGAGATAACCCATATATCATATATATTCTAATCTATGTCAATCCCCTCCTCTCTTCATGATCCTGTCTACTTATACTCAGTATTTTCTAAGGCTTCACTTATTTGTCTTTGCTCTTCTGGTTTTTCCTACTATTGTGCACCTTTCAACCTTCCCTATTCTAATTACTCTAATAAACCTACACATGGTAATATAAATAAAGCTTTATATTTGCTTTCTCTCAGAAAACATTTGTTTGAATATAAATTCAATCTCTGTAATTATGTTTTAATGAACAATGATTCAAATCTCAAATTGCATAGTAACCTAGGAAATAGAACTTTTGAAAACTTTATTTGAAGGGGGAGAGAGAGAGAGAGAGAGAGAGAGAGAGAGAGCTAATGCTCCCATCCACTGGCTCGCTCCCCAAATGACTGCAATGACCAAAGCTGGCCTGGGGACAGGCAGAGGCTGAAGTTAAGCCATCACTGCTGCCTCTCAAGATCTTCATTAGAAAAAAAACTTTAAGAAATGGAGCTGGGGAGCCAGTGTTGTAGTATAGTCGATTATGCTGCTACCTGCAATATTGACATCTGATATAGGCACCAGTTTGTGTACTTGCCAATCGACTTCCAATCAAGCTCCGTGCTAATGTATCTGGGAAAGCGGCAGGAGATGGTCCAAGTGATTGGGTCTCTGTACCCTCATAGGAGGCCCCAATGAAGCTCCTGGCTTCTGGCTTCAGGTGGCCCAACCCAGATTGTTGTGACCATTGGAGAGTGAATCAGTGGATAGAACATCTCTCTCTCTCCCTCCCTCTCTCATTCTCTCTCCCTCCTTCTTTCTCTGTAATTCTACCAAATATATCCTTAAAAAATGGATCAGGAATTAAACCCAGCTATTCTTCTTTTAAAAATGTTTTAATATAAAGAGAGCAGATTTCATCTATTTCATAAGTACATTTCTAAGAAGATAACTATAATACATTCCGTCCCCTTCTCCCTCCTTCCATCAATGCCCATCCTCCCTTCCTTTTTTCTTTAATTCTTGCAAATACATAATTTCAGACCACTGTATAATCACTGGTTTAATGCAGTACTAACCAAAATATTCAACAAGTAAAAAGTAGAATTACCACAAAGGCTAAAAATAATAATCAAATCACAAGATTTCCATTTCATTCCTGTACATTTTTTGTATTCTATATTAACTATTATATACCAGAGAAAACATATGATATTTGTATTTTGGAGAATAGATATTTCACTAAGCATAATGGTATCCAATTGCATCCATTTTGTTGCAAAACAGGGTTTCACTATTTTATGGCTGAATAGTATTCCAAAGTGTATATATATACATTTTCTTTATCCAGTAAACATTTGGTGAAAATCTGGGCTAATTCCATATCTTAGCTATCATGAATTGAACTGCAATAAACTTGGGGTATAACTCTTTCATATGCTTAGTTCATTTCCTTTGTGTAGCTTCCCAGGAGTGGGATGGCTGGGTCATATGGTAGAGTTTCAGGTTTCTGAGGAATCTCCATATTGTCTTCCATAATGTTTTTTTTTATCTTTTATTTAATGAATATAAATTTCCAAAGAACGACTCATGGGTTACAATGGCTTCCCCCCCCATACCGTCCCTCCCACCCACAACCCTCCCCTTTCCTACTCCCTCTCCCCTTCCATTCACATCAAGATTCATTTTCGATTATCTTAATATACAGAAGATCAGCTTAGTATACCTTAAGTAAGGATTTCAACAGTTTGCTCCCACACAGAAACATAAAGTGAAAAATAATAGACGATTTTTTTTAAATGATGATGAAATCAGATCAGACCTATTGTCATGTTTAATCCCAGTGAGAGTCAAGTTGGGAATTGACAATTTCTTCTTCTTCTTTTTTTTTTTGTGTACATTAAGTAAAGATTTCAATTGTTTGCACCCCCATAGAAACACAAAGTGAAATATACTGTTTGAGTACTCGTTATAGCATTAAGCCTCAATGTACAGCACATTAAGGACAGAGATCCTACATGAGGAGCAAGTGCACAGTGACTCCTGTTGTTGACTTTACAAATTGACACTCCTGTCTATGGCATCAGTAATCTCCCTATGCACCAGTCATGAGTTTCCAAGGCTATGGAAGCCCCTTGAGTTCTCTGACTCTTATCTTGTTTAGACATGGTCATAGTCAAAGTGGAGGTTCTCTCCTCCCTTCAGAGAAAGGCACCTCCCTCTTTGAAGACCTGTTCTTTCCACTGGGATCTCACTCACAGAGATCTTTTGCCAGAGTGTCTTGGCTTTCCATGCCTGAAATACTCTCATGGGCTTTTCAGCCAGATCCGAGTGCCTTTAGGGCTGATTCTGAGGCCAGAGTGCTATTTAGGACATCTGCCATTCTATGAGTCTGCTGAGTATCTCACTTCCCATGTTGGATCACTCTCCCCTTTATTTATTCTATCGGTTAGTGTTAGCAGGTACTAGACTTGTTTATGTGCTCCCTTTGACTCTTAGTCCTTTCATTATGATCAATTGTGAACTGAAATTGATCACTTGGAATAGTGAGATGGCATTGGTACATGCCACCTTGATGGGATTGAACTGGAATCCCCTGGTATGTTTCCAACTCTACCAATTGGGGCAAGTCAGCCCGAGCATGCCCCAAATTATACATCTCTTCCCTCTCTCTTTTTTTTTTCTTTTTTTTGACAGGCAGAGTGGACAGTGAGAAAGAGAGACAGAGAGAAAGGTCTTCCTTTGCCGTTGGTTAACCCTCCAATGGCCGCCGCGGCCGGCGCGTTGCGGCCGGTGCACCGCGCTGATCCGATGGCAGGAGCCAGGAGCCAGGTGCTTTTCCTGGTCTCCCATGGGGTGCAGGGACCAAGCACCTGGGCAATCCTCCACTGCACTCCCTGGCCACAGCAGAGGGCTGGCCTGGAAGAGGGGCAACCGGGACAGAATCCAGCGCCCCGACCGGGACTAGAACCCGGTGTGCCGGCGCCGCTAGGCGGAGGATTAGCCTAGTGAGCCGCGGCGCCGGCCCTCTTCCCTCTCTTATTCCCACTCTTATGTTTAACAGGGATCACATTTCAGTTAATTTTCAACACTTAAGAATAACTGTGTGATAATTACAGAATTAAACCAGTCATATTAAGTAGAACAGACAAAAAAAAAAATACTAAGAGGGATAATGTATTAAGTTGTCCATTAGCAGTCAGGGCTATGCTGATCAAGTCACCATTTCTCATAGTGTCCATTTCACTTCAGGAGGTTTCCTTTTTGGTGTTCAGTCAGTTGTCACCGATCAGGGAGAACATATGGTATGTGTCCCTTTGGGACTGGCTTACTTCACTCAGCATGATGTGTTCCAGATTCCTCCATTTTGTTGCAAATGACTGGATTTCGTTGTTTCTTACTGCTGTATAGTATTCTAAAGAATACATATCCCATAATTTCTTTATCCAGTCTACCGTTGATGGGCATTTAGGTTGGTTCCAGGTCTTGGCTATTGTGAATTTTGCTGCAATAAACATTAGGGTGCAGACCGCTTTTTTGTTTGTCATTTTAAACTCCTTTGGGTAAATTCCAAGGAGTGGGATGGCTGGGTCGAACAGTAGGGTTATCTTCAGGTTTCTGAGGAATCTCCAGACTGATTTCCATAGTGGCTTGACCAGTTTGCATTCCCACCAACAGTGGGTTAGTGTCCCTTTTTCCCCACATCCTCGCCAGCATCTGTTGTTGGTAGATTTCTGTATGTGAGCCATTCTAACCGGGGTGAGGTGAAACCTCATTGTGGTTTTGATTTGCATTTCCCTGATTGCTAGTGATCTTGAACATTTTTTCATGTGCCTGTTGGCCATTTGGATTTCCTCTTTTGAAAAATGTCTATTGAAGTCCTTGGCCCATCTCTTAAGTGGGTTGTTGGTTTTGATTTTGTGGAGTTTCTTGATCTCTTTGTAGATTCTGGTTATTAACCCTTTATCTGTTGCATAGTTTGCAAATATTTTTTCCCATTCTGTCGGTTGTCTCTTCACTCTCCTGACTGTTTCTTTTGCAGTACAGAAACTTCTCAATTTGATGCAATCCCAATCGTTAATTTTGGCTTTGACTGCCTGTGCCTCCCGGGTCTTTTCCAGAAACTCTTTGCCTGTGCCAATATCTTGAAGGGTTTCTCCAATGTTCTCTAATAACTTAATGGTGTCAGGTCGTAGATTTAGATCTTTAATCCACATTGAGTGGATTTTTGTGTAAGGTGTAAGGTAGGGGTCTTGCTTCATGCTTCTGCACGTGGAAATCCAGTTGTCCCAGCACCATTTATTGAATAGACTGTCCTTGCTCCAGGAATTAGTTTTAGATCCTTGATGAAATATAAGTTGGCTGTAGATGTTTGGGTTGATTTCTGGTGTTTCAATTCTGTTCCATTGGTCTATCCATCTGTTTCTATACCAGTACCATGCTGTTTTGATTACAACTGCCCTGTAGTATGTCCTGAAATCTGGTATTGTGATGCCTCCGGCTTTGTTTTTGTTGTACAAGATTGCTTTAGCTATTCGAGGTCTCTTGTGCCTCCATATGAATTTCAGCATCATTTTTTCTAGATCTGCGAAGAATGTCTTTGGTATCTTGATTGGTATTGCATTGAATCTATAAATTGCTTTTGGGAGAATGGACATTTTGATGATATTGATTCTTCCAATCCATGAGCATGGAAGATTTTTCCATTTTTTGGTATCCTCTTCTATTTCTTTCTTTAAGGTTTTGTAATTCTCATCGTAGAGATCTTTAACGTCCTTGGTTAAGTTTATTCCAAGGTATTTGATTGTTTTTGTAGCTATTGTGAATGGGATTGATCTTAGCAGTTCTTTCTCAGTCATGGCATTGCTTGTGTATACAAAGGCTGTTGATTTTTGTGCATTGATTTTATATCCTGCCACTTTGCCAAACTCCTCTATGAGTTCCAATAGTCTCTTAGTAGAGTTCTTTGGATCCTCTAAGTACAGAATCATATCGTCTGCAAAGAGGGATAGTTTGACTTCTTCCTTCTTGATTTGTATTCCTTTGATTTCTTTTTCTTGTCTGATGGCTCTGGCTAAAACTTCCAGAACTATGTTAAATAGCAGTGGTGAGAGTGGGCATCCCTGCCTGGTGCCAGATTTCAGTGGAAATGCTTCCAACTTTTCCCCATTCAATAGGATGCTGGCTGTGGGTTTTTTATAAATTGCTTTGATTATATTGAGGAATGTTCCTTCTATAACCAATTTGCTTAGAGTTTTCATCATGAAAGGGTGTTGAATTTTATCAAATGCTTTCTCTGCATCAATTGAGATAATCATATGGTTTTTCTTTTGCAGTCTGTTAATGTGGTGAATCGCATTGATTGATTTGCGAATGTTGAACCATCCCTGCATACCAGGGATGAATCCCACTTGGTCTGGGTGGATGATTTTCCTGATGTGTTGTTGTATTCTATTGGCCAGAATTTTATTGAGGATTTTTGCGTCTATGTTCATCAGGGATATTGGTCTGTAATTTTCTTTCAGTGCTGCATCTTTCTCTGGCTTAGGGATTAAGATGATGCTGGCTTCATAGAAAGAATTTGGGAGGATTCCCTCTTTTTCGATTGTTCTGAATAGTTTGAGAAGAAA
Source organism: Oryctolagus cuniculus (assembly GCF_051225735.1). Lineage (NCBI taxonomy): Eukaryota > Metazoa > Chordata > Mammalia > Lagomorpha > Leporidae > Oryctolagus > Oryctolagus cuniculus. The sequence continues at coordinate 66,318,270 of NC_142870.1, forward strand.
TGGGATTAGTTCTTCTTTAAATGTCTGGTAGAATTCAGCAGTGAATCCATCTGGTCCTGGGCTTTTCTTTGTTGGGAGGGTCTTTATTACTGTTTCAATTTCTGTTTCAGTTATGGGTCTATTTAGGTTTTCTATGTCTTCATGGTTCAATTTTGGTAGATTGCATGTGTCCAGGAATCTATCCATTTCTGATAGGTTTTCCTGTTTGCTGGCATACAGGTCCTTGTAGTAATTTCTGATGATTCTTTTTATTTCTGTGGTGTCTGTTGTTACGTTTCCTTTTTCATCTCTGATTTTATTGATTTGGGTCTTTTCTCTTCTTTTTTTAGTTAGTTGGGCCAATGGGGTGTCAATTTTGTTTATTTTTTCAAAAAACCAGCTCCTCGTTTGGCTGATTTTTTGTAATGTTTTTTTGGATTCAGTCCTGTTAATTTCTTCTCTGGTTTTAATTATTTCTCTTCTCCTACTAGATTTGGGTTTGGTTTGCTGCAGTTTTTCTAGGTCCTTGAGGTACGCTGAAAGCTCATTTATTTGGTACCTTTCCAATTTCTTGATATAGGCACCTATTGCTATAAATTTGCCTCTCAATACTGCTTTTGCTGTATCCCATAAGTTTTGATATGTTGTGTTGTTGTCTTCATTTATTTCCAGAAAGTTTTTGATTTCTCTTTTGATTTCTTGAATGACCCAGTGTTCATTCAGGAGCATGTTGTTCAGTCTCTATGTGTTTGCATACTTTCTGGGGTTTCCTGAGTTGCTAATTTCCAGCTTCATTCCGCTGTGGTCTGAGAAGCTGCATGGTATGATTCTAATTCTTTTAAATTTGCTGAGACTTGCTTTATGGCCTAGTATGTGGTCAATCCTAGAGAAGGTTCCATGCACTGCTGAGAAGAATGTGAAGTCTGTAGATGTAGGGTTGAAAGTTCTGTAGATATCTGTTAGATCCATTTGGGCAATAGTGTCAATTAAATCTGCTGTTTCCTTGTTGATCTTCTGTCCGGATGATCTGTCTATTTCTGAGAGTGGAGTATTGAAGTCCCCCAGTACTATTGTATTGGAATCTAAATCTCCCTTTAAGTCCCTTAACATATCTTTTAAATAGACCGGTGCCCTGTAATTAGGTGCATATACATTTATAATAGTTACATCTTCCTGTTGAATTGAACCCTTAATCATTATATAGTGTCCCTCTTTGTCTCTCTTAACACTTTTTGTATTAAAGTTTATTTTGTCTGATATTAATATGGCTATACCTGCTTTTTTTTTGTTTCTGTTGGCATGGAATATCTTTTTCCAACCTTTCACTTTCAGTCTGCATGCCTCTTTGTTAGAGAGATGTGTTTCTTGTAGGCAACAAATAGTTGGGTTGTGTTCTGTGAGCCAGTCAGCCAAACGGTGTCTTTTAACTGAAGAATTCAGACCATTAATGTTCAATGTGACTATTGATACGTAGTGACTTTGCCCTGCCATTTTCCCAAAAATATTTTCTAGTATATGCTTTGAGCTTCCCATGCTCTTTTACTGGTAGGTGTTCTTCCTTTCCCTTCTTTCATATTGATGGCCGTGTTTCTGTGTTTCTGAGTGTAGCACATCTTTAAGTATCTTTTGCAGGGCCGGACGAGTGGCCGCAAAGTCTTTCAATTTCTGTTTGCTATGAAAGGTCTTTATTTCACCTTCATTCACAAATGAGAGCTTGGCAGGATATAATATTCTGGGCTGGCAATTTTTCTCTCTTAGCACCTGTGCTATGTCTCGCCATTCCCTCCTAGCCTGTAGTGTTTCTGATGAGAAGTCTGCTGTGAGTCTGATTGAAGATCCTCTGAGAGTAATCTGACGTTTCTCTCTTGCACATTTTAGGATCTTTTCTTTATGTTTCACTGTGGTAAGTTTAATTACCACGTGTCATGGTGAGGATCACTTTTGGTCATGTTTATTGGGGGTTCTATGAGCTTCCTGTACTAGGATATCTCTGTCCTTCTCCAAACCTGGAAAGTTCTCTGCTAGTATCTCACTAAAAAGGCCTTCCAATCCTTTCTCTCTCTCCATGCCTTCAGGAACTCCTAGAACTCGAATGTTGGTTTTTTTAATAGTATCCTGTAGATTCCCAACAATATTTTTTAGATTTCTAATTTCCTCTTCTTTTCTTTGGTTTGACTGTATGTTTTCCTGTGCTCTATCTTCTAAGTCCGATATTCTCTCTTCTGCTTCACCCATTCTGTTTTTAAGGCTTTCTAATGTGTTTGTCATTTGATCTATTGAGCTCTTCATTTCATTTTGATTTCTCTTCACTATAACACTTTCCTGTTCTACTAGTTTCTGAGTTTCATTTTGACTCTTCCTTAAAATTTCATTTTCACGAGAGAGATTTTCAATCTTGTCCATTAAGGATTTCTGTAGTTCAAGGATTTGCTTTTGAAAACTTCTAAATGTTCTTATCATAAATTTTTTGAAATCCGTATCTTGAATTTCTTCTATCTCATCATCTTCATACTCTTGGCTTGGGGTGTTTTGCTTATTTGGAGGCATCATAGTGTCATCGTTGATCTTGCTCCCTCTATTTCTGTGTTTGTTACTCGGCATAGTTAATTCTTCTTGCGTCACTGTGCGTTTTTTTTTTTCTTTTTTTTTTTTTTTATACTGTGTCCCTGTTAAGTGGACTGCCTGCTGTTGGAGGAGCCTTGGAGGCTTGAGATGGGTGCGGCCTGAGAGCTCTGCCTGGTTCTTCCTGGTTAAGGGTGTGCAAAGGTGACACCCTCAGGTTATGCGTGGTAAATCTCTCTCTTTTTATTTATTTATTTATTTTATTTATTCAGGGGGTAAGTAACACCGCAGGGCAAGGCTGTGCAGAATTGATGGTATTTCGCTTCCAGTCTTTGGCTCCTCTGGACTCCCACTGGGTTGCCTAGGCTACTGAATTGTAGTGACTCAGTTCCTTAGCTCTCCCCCATTGATATGTAAATCCAGAGAGGAGGCCTGCTCTTTGTCTCTTGGGAATTCTTCAAGCCTTGCAGCCTTGTAACCTTTGCAAGGTTAGGGGGAAGAGAAACCCCGAAGCTTTTTTTTTTTTTCCTTCTTTCAGGTAGTGAGTTTGCTGCACTTTCCGGCCCCCTCTAGATTCTGACCCCCGTTTCCCCACCAATGTCTCGGGTTATTGAGCTCACCTCCCCTTCCAGTGCCGATGTGTGGACTCGGAGCCCTGGATGTCGCAAGTCTCCCCGCTTTTGTCTGTGTGGCATGCACTCCCCTTGGAGCACTGGCACGCAGACCCTGGGGCTTCCGCGGCTCGGTCCCGCGACTTGGCTTCCACGCGGTGGGCAACCTTGTTCTGCCAGTAGGTCCTCCGATTCATGGCTACTCCATCCAGAAGGGTTTCCCCTGCAATATTTTCCTGGTTCTTTTTTCTGCGGCTACCATAACTCCCCTTTTATTAAACTAAATTTTCCCGGACTATCGGTGCGCGCCCTCACTATTCCGCCATCTTGGCTCCGCCCTTCCATAATGTTTTAACTAAACTACATACCCATTAACACTGTATTAGAGTATGTCCTTTTCCTTCACATCCTCATAAGTATTTATTTATTTATTATTATTATTAATACTATTATCATTATATTATTTTTGAATGATAGCCATTCTGACTGAGGAGACCTCATTGTGGTTTTGATTTGCATTTCCTGGATGACTAGTGAACTTAAGAATTTTTTTGTGTGTCTGTTGACCATCTGTATTTTATCATTTGAAAAATGCCTGTTCATGTCCTTTGCCCATTTCTTAACTGGATTCTTTGTTTTATTGTTGTTGAGTTTCTTGAGTTCTTTATAGATCCTAGATATTAACCCTTTACCAGTTGCATAGTTTTTAAATATTTTCTCTCATTCTGTCAGTTCCTAATTCACTTTGCTGAATGTTTCCTTTATATTTCAGGAAGCATTTCATAAAATACAACATCCCTTCATGATAAAAACCTTAAGCAAATTAGGTATAGAAGGAACATCCTTAACACAATCAAGACAATATATTACAAACCCACAACCAGCATCATATTAAAATGGAAAAGTTGGAATGAGACAAGGATGTTCACTTTCACCATTGTCATTCAATATTGTTCTAGTAGTTTTAGCCAGAGCCACTGAGCAAGAAAAAGAAAGGGATACAAATTAGAAAGGTAGAAGCCAAATTATCCCTGTTTGCAGATGACATAAACCTATGTGTAGGGGAACTAAAAGACTCTACTAAAAGACTATTGAAACTCATAAGATAGTTTGGTAGAATATAAAATCAACACACAAAAACCCATAGCCTTTGTATACACAAATAGTATGGCTGAGAAGGGACTTGTAAGATCAGTACCACTCACAATAGCTACAAAAATATTTAAATACCTCAGGATAAATTTAACCAAGTATATGAAAGAATTCTACAATGAAAATTATAAAACATTAAAGAAATAGAATTAGACCAAAAAAATTGAGGAATATTCCATGTCTATGGATTGGAAGAATTAATGTCATCAAAATGCCCTTACTACCCAAACTAAGTTATAGATTCAATGCAATCCCAATAAAAATACCAACAACGAGGGAAGAGATGTATAATTTGGGACATGCTCAAGCTGACTTGCCCCAAATGGTAGAGTTAGAAACATACCAGGGGAGTCCAATTCAATCCCATCAAGGTGGCATGTACCAATGCCATCTCACTATTCCAAGTGATCAATTTCAGTTCACAATTGATCATAATGAAAGGACTAAGAGTCAAAGGGAGCACATAAACAAGTCTAGTACCTGCTAACACTAACCGATAGAATAAATAAAGGGGAGAGTGATCCAACATGGGAAGTGAGATACTCAGCAGACTCATAGAATGGCAGATGTCCTAAATAGCACTCTGGCCTCAGAATCAGCCCTAAAGGCATTCGGATCTGGCTGAAAAGCCCATGAGAGTATTTCAGGCATGGAAAGCCAAGACACTCTGGCAAAAGATCTCTGCGAGTGAGATCCCAGTGGAAAGAACAGATCTTCAAAGAAGGAGGTGCCTTTCTCTGAAGGGAGGAGAGAACCTCCACTTTGACTATGACCTTGTCTAAACAAAATAAGAATCGGAGAACTTAGAGGGCTTCCATAGCCTTGGAAACTCATGACTGGTGCATAGGGAGATTACTGATGCCATAGACAGGAGTGTCAATTTGTAAAGTCAACAACAGGAGTCACTGTGCACTTACTCCTCATGTAGGATCTCTGTCCTTAATGTGCTGTGCATTGAGATTTAATGCTATAACGAGTACTCAAACAATATATTTCACTTTGTGTTTCTATGGGGGTGCAAACTGTTGAAATCTTTACTTAATGTATACTAAACTGATCCTCTGTAAAAAAAAAAAAAAAAAAAAAAAAAAAAAAAAAGAAATCATCAACTCCCAACTTGACTCTCACTGGGATTAAACAAGACAATAGGTCTGATCTGATTTCATCATCATTTAAAAAAATCATCTATTATTTTTCACTTTATGTTTCTGTGTGGGAGAAAACTGTTGAAATCCTTACTTAATGTATACTAAGCTGATCTTCTGTATATTAAGATAATCGAAAATGAATCTTGATGTGAATGGAAGGGGAGACGGAGTGGGAAAGGGGAGGGTTGTGGGTGGGAGGGACGGTATTGGGGGGGAAGCCATTGTAATCCATAAATCGTACTTTGGAAATTTATATTCATTAAATAAAAGTTAAAAAAAAATACCAACAACGTTTTTTGCAAATCTAGAAAAAAATGATGTCAAAATTTATATGGATACACAAGAGATTCTCGATAGCTAAAGCAATCTTATACAACAAAAACAAAGCCAGAGGCATCACAATACCAGATTTTAAGGTATACTATAGCTTAGTTATAATCAAAACAGCCTGGTACTGGCACAAAAATAGATATGTATACCAAGGGAACAGAATAGAAACCCCAGAAATTAATCCACACAGCTACAATCTTTGACAAAAGAACTAAAATAAATCCCTGGAGAAAGGACTTGGGAAAATTGGATTTATGCCTACAGTAGTATGAAACAAAACCACTGCCTTACACCTTATATAAGAATCAACTCACAATGGATCAAGGATTTAATTCTACAGCTTGACATCATTAAATTACTAGAGGAAAACATCGGAGAAAATCTTCAAGACATTGACATAGGCAAAGTCTTAGAAAAGACCTCAGAAGCACAGGCAATAGAAGCAAACGTAGACTAGCAAGATTACATCAAGGTGTTAAAATCTTTTCAAGGGAATGCATGCTCAAGGTTTAAGAAAGAGTCTGAGATTCTCATGAGCCAAGGTAGAAGATGATTTTTATTTACGTATGAGAAAAAGAGCAACCAAAGCAGGAAAAATTAAATAGTTGTTTCATTTGAGTGAATCAAGACTAAAGGCTGGCTGTAACCTCACTGTCAAATTATTTCCTGTATTTTTTCAAATGTGTATACTAGAAAAAGACTAATTTCAAGTGACTTTTGCACAACTTTTAATGAATTTGCTAGTTATGTAAAACTGATGCGAGAAAACCACGTCAAAACTGAAAGTATGTTTGATATAGATAGGTATGCATTTTTCAAGGCTTATTTCTAAACCTTTCATTATGAAGGGGAAAAATCACTAATATTTCATTTTAAAAATAACAAAGGATGGTGCTGGCACTGTGGTGTAGCAGGTAAAGCCACTCCTGCAGTGCCAGCACCCCATATGGGCGCTGGTTCAAGTCCTGGCTACTGCACTCCTAAGACAGCTCTCTGCTATGGCCTGGGAAAGCAGTAGAAGTTGGCCCAAGTGCTTGGGCCCTTGAACCCATGTGGGAGATTCAGAAGAAGTTCCTGGCTCCTGGCTTCGGATTGACACAGCTCCAGCCGTTGCAGCCATCTGGAAAGTGAACCAGTGCATGGAAGACCTCTCTCTCTCTCTGCCTCTCCTTCTATTTGTGTAACTCTGACTTTCAAATAAGTAAACAAATCTTTTTTTAAAAAGTAGCAAAGAATCCAGCATTGTGCCATAGTGGGGAAGCTGGAGTCCCCTATGGGTGTCAGTCAAAGTCCCGGTTGCTCCATTTGCAATTACCTCCCTGCTAATAAGCCTTGGAAAGCAGCGGGAGGATGGCCCAAATATACCCACGTGGGAGACCTGGAGAAGCTTCTGGCTCCTGGCTTTGGTGTAGCCCTGCAATGGCCAGTGCAGCTATTTGGGGAGTAAACAAATGAATGGGAGATCTCTCTTTCTCTGTGTCTCCCTTTCTCTTCTTGCAACTCTGCTTTTCAAATAAATAAATAAATCTAAAAAATAGTGAAAAGCGTTTCCTGTCATCAATTGAACACCTAGTAATTTTTCTCAAACACTATAAAAGACATTGGCTACTTGTCTTCCTCAGTGATGGGAGAGTCTGCTGCAACAGAGGATGAGTTTTCAAAGAGTAGCAATGCGTGTTATGAAATGAAGCATGCAAAAATTTTGCACAAAAATATACTTTACTTTTAATTCCATTTTCCATGAATTTTTTGAAGTACTCTTGTACAAAGTGTGCTGCACAATTCAACTCTATCTCCAGGGTATATCTGGACTGGTCTTTGAAAGTCTACATCAGTTTCTCTCACTTTGCCAAACCCTTTCAGTGTTTTCCTAGGTCACTGAGATTAGAATGCTAAAATTCTAAATCAAATCCAAATTCCTTATGTTGACCCCCAAGGTTGTAGATTTTTTTCAACCTTCTCCTACCCTTCTCTCCTATGCTCTTTTATCCCCTTAGACACATCAGCTTTCTTAAATTTCCTCAAACTCACTAAGTGTACACTTGGCATAGGGCCTATGTATTTAGAAAGACTAGCCCGAAATACGATTTCAAGAGCTATTCCCGTGACTTATTCCCTCACTTTTTCAGTTACAGCCTCAAACATCATTTCATCAGATAGGACCTCTCTTGACAATCTATATAAACTAATAACTCCTCTCTCCCTAGCCCCCATATATAAAATCAATCCTTTTAAAAATTTTATTTCTGATTTCTACCATCTAGTATGAGCTCTACAAGATCTTGTTTGCTTTGTTACCTACTGTTTCTCAGAGAATGGAGAACAGCATGAGCTGGTGTTGAAAATGTATTTTTAACTAATGAAGAAATACAGAGATGATAATATAGCAACATGAGCTGTGAAAGAGATGAGTTTGAGCTCTGGGTTGTTCATCTTTTATTACTAGGGACATTAGTGTAAAGACATTACAGCTGGCCTAACAGGTGCCAACACAAATGTTAGAAGCCCACAGATAAAAGGTTTAGGGGTGGTATGTGTGTGTCCTGGGGCAGGGGGCATATTTATGTTTCCACACTAGAGAACTGATGCTTCTGCAGCATGCCTCAGAGGTTACACAGACATAAATCACAAACTTCACCCAGTTGAACAGGTGTGACCTGGGACCCCTAGCTTCTATTTGTATTTTCAACAGGCCAACTAAATTACCTTACCAATAAAAAGAATTCAAAACTAGTTTTGAAATTCTGCTACTTTTCAATCTGTCTTTGAATCCATGTCTCTCTTTTTTTCTTCACTTCCCAATTCTTTTACACTTAATTAACATCATCTTTTCTACTTTCCTGAGAAGTGCCTATTTTCTCAGTCCTGGAACATCACCACATTGCTTCCCAATGGGTGAAGAAAGAATCTTTAAATACCCTCTCTTTTCCTTAAATCAGCTCTGTCTAATGCCAACACATACACTCTAATTCCTTCCAAGACGAAACATGTTGTCTGTCAGATTTCAAATCCGTGTCAGCAAGAAGCAAGCTTTTCATCTCACATGTAAGTGCATTTTAGATGCATATATTCTAAGCCTGGCAGGAAGGGTGATGCCTTGAAATAGGGGTGAGAGCCACTCTTATTATAGGCAATAGCAACAGAAATAATACCTAGTTCATGTATACATTCTTCACCAGCAGATACCTTTAACATAGTACCATATATGAATGGGAAGTTAGAGGAAAGACATGTTTACCATTTTTTTTTTCATTTTATTTGGAAAGCAGAGAGACAGAGAACCCTTTGGTTCTCTCCCCAGTGTCCTGCAACAGCCAGGCAAAAGCCAGGAGCCTGGAACTCTGTCTGATTCTCTCAGGTAAGTGGTTAGGGTTCAAGTACTTGAGTCATTACTTCTGCCTCACAAGATGTGCATTAGTAGCAAGTTGGATAGCAAGTAGTGTAGCTAGAACTTGAACCAGGCAGTCTGAAGTGGGATAAGAGTGGCCCAAGTGGTGACAAGTTGCAGATTCAAATACCTGCCTGTAATATTTCCTTTAATTACAAAAACTATCATTTTGTAAGGGAATGAGGAGTCAAATGGGACAGATAATATAGAAACAGTTACTATATTTGGATAGGAAAATTGAAAACATTTTTATCAATTTCATTATAACATTAGGAATAAGATGGGTGTGAATTTGTTGATATTAAATCTAGGGATAGATTGTCAATTCTTTTTTTTAAGATTTATTTTATTTGAAAGACAGAGTTACAGAGAGAGAGAGAGAGAGAGGAAGAGGGAGAGGGCGAGAGAAAGAGAGAGAGAACCTTCCATCTGCTGGTTTACTCTCCAAATGGCTGTAATGGCCAGATCTGAGCTGATCCAAGGCCAAGAGCCAGGAGCTTCTTCCAGGTCCCCATGAGGGTGCAGAGACTCAAGGACTTTTGCCATCCTCCACTGCTTTCCCCGGTGCATTAGCTGGGAGCTGGATTGGAAGTACAGCATCCAGGACTCAAACTCATACTCATCCAGTATGGGATGCTGGTGCTGCAGGCTGGGGCTTTAACTCACTATACCACAGCTCTGATCCCAGATTCTCAATTCTTAAAGACAATGTCTAATGCTACTCATGAGCAGTTTTTCATGTTCCTCCAGCAAGTTATCATACTTTAATGTAAGGAAATATTTATAATTACAAGTAGCCACAGTGCTCACTTTGAAATGGAATGTTTAAGGATAATTCTACCACAATACTGAAACCAAACTCAAAAAGAAGTAATATTTGCTGAACAGCAAATATACGGCAGACACTTTTCAAGCTACCTCATTCACCCCACAACAATCCTTGGGATTCTATTGCCCTGTTTGAGAGAGGAATTAATAAGTTTACGCAAAATCGAGTAAGTTGGTCAAAGCCACAGAGCCAGAGAATTTAATTCAATATTGTATCTGCTTATGCTTGAAATATGAGCATGTGAAAATGAATATTCACTTGATTCTCAAGAAGTTATCAAACTACCTACAAAGTATTCTTTGCAATCATAGTTAAATGATACGAAGCCTCTGAAACTAAACACTGAATAATAAACACTAAACATTAAATAATAGCGTCCCTATGAGATGCTATTATTATCTAACTTTAGAGAATACTCATAAAGCAATAAAAACTTTACTGATAATTATGTGCATGTGTATGTGTGTTGAACATACAGCCTTGCAAACCACCTCCACTTTACTTATTTTCCAGGCTGACTGGGTGACATTTATCAATCCTTCTTACTGAGAACCACAGTGCATTGTACACTTGGTCAATATGTCAGGATGCCTATACATATGTACTTCCACTAAGTTAAATGCACAAATTAATTCTATTAAGCCAATTGTGCTTGTTTTCAAATGTATTTATGCCAGGCTTAAATATTATTAGAAAAAGCAATCTCATTATGCTAAAATCATAGTAGAAAAGTGTTGTTGGATTGATGCAAATTAAATTGAATGCTTTTGTAATACTTATACAGGTTAATTTTTAAATGTTTATGGTGGAATCATGTGTGATCCAAACAACTGGGAAAAATAGGTTTGGGGGAAACCACATGTAAAGTGTTTCTTAAATTAGATTGTTACACAACTACATTTAAGATCTTTTTTGCAATTTAAAAAATGCAAAATGAGAAGATGTAGCAGTAGAATTATACAAATCCACTGTGTGAAAAAACTGTAGATTCAATTGTAGAATTCATGTGTCCTCCAACAAAGAAATTAAAATTTATGTATTTTATTTTAAAATTTTCAAATCAATCTGTATCACTTTGATTCTGCTTTAAATAATTGTTTTGATTAATGAACCAACTCCTCTTAATTGCCTCACTGTACTAGTTTTATATTAGCAACACAAATGTTTCTCACAGCTCTGTTGGTCAGTAGCCTGGTCATGATGTGGCTCTATTCTCAGGGCCCCAAAGAGATAAAATTAAAGAGTCATACAGGGCTGCCATCTGGGTCCAACATCCTTCTTCCAAGCTCACTGGTTACTGGCAAAGTCCATTTCCTTGCAGTTTGGAGACTGGGGTCTTCATTTTCCCACTGGCTGTTAGCTGGGGACCACTATTCCCCAGATGCTGTTCACAGTGTAATGCCATGTGACATCCAAAGACCATTCTCAAATGGATCTTTGTTCTCCTCCTGGTCAGCCAGAATGCCTTTCTCTTCTGTGGGCAGCTGGAGATGTTCCCTACAATTTAATGTTTAGGAATGAAATGGACATTTTGAGATTTGATGATTGTTTACAGCCCTTGTCTCTTCTGCTGAGGAACAGTGTGGGTTTTTTTTTTTTCTTCATACTAGCTGTTGAACTCTTTTACTTAGTGTAGGGCTAACTATATGAAAATGAAGTAGGCTGAAAAATATATCTTTGTCAAAACTGAGTGTTAATAGGAGAGATAAGAGGAAGAGGGTTGGCATTTGGGGGGAAGAAGGGTGCTGGGTAGGAAGTATCACTATGTTCCTAAATCTGCAAATATGAAATACATGGAACTTATATAACTTAAATAAAATTTTAAAAAAGAAAAAAATAAAAATGGATTTATGTGATTAAATGGAAATACCAGGATAAAATTTCTTTTTTCTCTCCATTTTTAATAGCGTTAGTGAGGTATAATTGTTATACAAAGAACTGAATACAGTTAATGTGTACAATCTGCTGAGTTTGGACAGATGAAAGCACTTTTAGCTTGATTGTGGTTGGGATAATTTCCCTCTCTTAAAGTAAACCTGGCATGTCATACAACCTAATTACCAGAATGAAATGAATTGTAATCACATCCCTTGGAATACACAGCACATACACAGCCAGGCAGCTCCACTCTCAATGGGCACCTAAGAATTCTGCCTACCACACACCTAAAAGACTGGTGGCACATGATCCCATGGGATTTGAGTATGCCACCATCCACATTATAGAATCAAAGCCCAACTGGAACGAACAGACACCTGTAACCTCTCACTTCTGCTTACAAACTTTTTTTTTGTCATCCTCTGTCCTTTACAAAGCAATTCAAATTTTGCAGGGAAATAAAAAGCTCATGAAAATATTAGCAGTGTGTAGTATACAAAGAAAGAGAAATTCTGACTTATATGAACAAAAACACTATGGGAGGAATTTGCAGTTGTTTTCAGTCAGACAGCCTCCTACTCACTGACACTCACATCACTTTCTTTAAAATAAGGCTTAGTTAAAAAAGAAACTGCATTTATATGGGGTATTATTAGTTTGGGTTGGTGAGAATAGATCAAAATCATGATTTCTAAAATGAGCGTTTGTTCTTTCCACGGAGAAAATGCTTTCAGAATGAAAAATTCAAAGAACAATGTATTAGAATAGTAGCAATAACTGTCTGATGCAGTAATAAAGAGTTGGAGAGAGAGTTGTAATCAACTGTGTAATGAAAGGAAACTGATGAAACTAAAATTAAAGTAATACACAAATACATCTGGAGTGGCTGTGGCAATGTGATCTGTGTTAGGTGCAGGGACCATGGTGTTTTACCGCTGGACTTTTCACTTCTGTGGAAATCAGCGAACCTCCTTATGAGCTTCAGAATCAGGCAGGGTAAGTACATTTGGTTATTATACACACTTTCCAGGTTCACTTTTGTCTTGCAGTAATAAAGCAAGCGTGATTGAAATAAGTGAGAAATAAGTGAGAAAAGATGGCAAAACTCATCTCCAATCCATTAATTCTCATGTACGAGTAAGCAATTTTCTCCACCTGTCCCAAATCAAATTCTTCTGTTGCTGAACATAAACAACTAAAGAAGATGATTTTGAGGCAACTTGAGCATCAAGTAGAAGTTTTGGCTAAATGCTTTTGAAATCTTTCCTCAATCCATTATCATACGTACTTAGGAACAGAAAATGTCATAATAGGTAGGTGTTTGGTGCACCGTTTAAGAACTCACTTGGGACATCCGAATTCCATACCAGAATGCCTGAGTTCATATCCCAACTGATTCCAGCTTCTTGTTAATGTGTACCATGGAGCCAGGTAGTTATGGCTCAAGTATTTGGATCCCTGCCACCCACATGGAAAACCCAGATTTGTTCTGAACCTCCTGGCTTCTCTCTGGTGAGACTCAACTGTTGCAAGCAATTGGCGAGTGAACCAGCAGTTGGAAGGTCTCATTGTCTCTCTCTCTATGTCTCTCTCTGTGTCTTTGACTTTCAGCCTTTAATTAATATGTCAATAATCAATAATGTTTTTAAAAAATGAAAAATATGTTTAGAAGATTCCAGTAGTCAAGCAAAGCAGATATGAGTATTGCATAGTTGAGCTTATCATATTCTCATTCTGCTAACTGAAAAAAAGTAAAACTGTCTTCCTACCTATATTTTATTCTGAGTGAACATTCTTCCAAAACTTAAGCATGCTACTATTTATTATAGATAAATGATCTTCTGATTCTTCTGATTAACACTTATTTTTAAAATGATTCAAAAGAACTCCCTGAAAAATTATTTTCCAAGTTGTATATATATAGTCTAGATTTGGATATTTAAAACTCAAGTTTTGTTGTAAGAACATCTTGGAGTTTCAATTTACAGAACTGAAAAGAAATTTTTTTTTAATTTTGATGTGCAATCTCTTATTATCATTCAATAACTGTTAGTATAATGTAGAAGTAAATTATTAATTTCTGGGCTAAATACTAATTGTATTATACAGGAATAAACTGAATAAGAGATTCTGAACTAATTTAATTGTTGGATACTTTGCAGTGAAATTATTAGGACACTATAGAAAAATAACAAAATATCTTAAATATCTGCAAAATATCTTAAATCAATTACACCTTAAGAAAACTGAGTCATGAACAGAACAATCTCCAGACATATAAAGAAATTTCTCTGAATCAGATCTTTAGAAAAGTAGACTCCTATTGTTCTCATTTCTTTTGATTATACTGATTTCTATAATATTGACACCAGTTTTTCATACTGTATGTCTCAGTCTGTCACTAAATGTTTAACAAAAACTTTGTCATCAGCAATCTTCATATACTTTGTGAGAGTGTGAAATGTTGCAACCAAGTTGGATAGCATATTTACAATTTTGTAAAAAGTTAAACATATACTTATGCCATGACTAATCAAATCCACTTATAAAGATTCTTGAAAAAGTAAAGAGCTTGTCTGCAGAAAGTAAGACAAGAATACTCACAACAAAAATATGCATAATCACCAAAAGTGGAAACAATGTTGTGCCCATCAAGAGAAAAAAAATAACAAACTATTAAAGATTACTCAAAAATAGGATTACACTACAGAATCTAACAACATGAGTTAATCTCAAAAATAATATGCTGAGGGAAAGAAGCTACACAGAAGAGTATAATTGTATGCGTCCATTTATATGGAAAAGGGAAAACAGTCTACAGTGACAGAACATAGATTGGTAGTCTCATCGGAACTTACAAAGATTTGGCCGGTGCTGTGGCTCAATAGGCTAATCCTCTGCCTGCAGTGCCGACACACTGGGTTCTAGTCCCGGTTGGAGTGCCGGATTCTGTCCCAGTTGCTCCTCTTCCAGTCCAGCTCTCTGCTGTGGCCAGGGAGTGCAGTGGAGGATGGCCCAAGTGCCTGGGCCCTGCACCCGCATGGGAGACCAGGAGAAGCATCTGGCTCCTGGCTTCGGATCGGCGCGGGGCGCCGGCCGCAGTGGCCATTGGAGGGTGAACCAACGGAAAAGGAAGACCTTTCTCTCTGTCTCTCTCTCTCACTGTCCACTCTGCCTGTCCAAAAAAAAAAAAAAAAAAAAAAAAAAAAAAGAGAGAGAGAGAGAACTTACAAAGATTGGATAGAAATGGACTCAGGGGAGCATTTTTAAGTGATGAAATGTTTCATACCTTGATGTGGGGTGTGAATCACATAAGTGCTTGCATTTGTGAAAGCAAAACAAACTGTAAACTTGAGATCAGTGCATTACATTGTACACAAATAGTATTTTAATGAAAAGTTTTTCTGAGTGTTATAAAAAATGTTTTCTGACTTTAAAAAACACAGGGTTAACTAAAGTTTTCTTTGGTCATATAATTTTAATAGTAATAAAATGCCTTGTTAATCTACAACAAGCGGTTGCAATAGTACACATTTTACCATAGATCTGATTTTATTTTTCTTAAAGATTATTCATTTGAAAGGCAGAGCTTGCAGAGAGAGGAGAGAGAGACACAGAGAGAGATCCTCCATCTACTGGTTCACTCTCCATGTGGAAACAATAGCTGAGGCTGGGCCAGTCCAAAGCCAGGAGCCAGAAGCTTCTGCTGACTCTCCCACAAGATTGCAGGGGCCCAAGTACTTGGCCCATCCTCTGCTGCCTTCCCAAGCAATCAGCAGGAAGCTGGATCAGAAGTGCAGCAGCTGGGTTGAACTGGCGTCCCAATAGGTGGAGCTATCAGGCAGCAGCTTTACCTGCTGCACCACCACGGCAGTCCCCCACCATAGAGCATTTTTCAGGACCACCTTCAGAAACTACACCTCCTCAGAACACATCAGGTACATCACATAAGGTACAAAAAACATCTACGGAGGAAAATCGTGTATGTGCATGTGTGTGTTAACAGCATAACTGTGAGACCACATTTAAAAGACACCTATTTCCATGGCATGTGTGCACATATCATATATGCAGTACCACCAGTCAGAAAAAAAAAAATGAAAGCTGCTACTAAGCCGGCAGAGACTAGAGGAGACAGCTGAAAAGAATAGCAAAGGGAGATATCCAGGAGAATAAAAGAGCAAGCAATTGAGACTTTGATTCAGAGAAGCAAGACAGTTGTATGAAAAGAGTTAGGAGCTTTATTTTTGGCACTGCTGCAGAAATAGCCAGGGGCCCCTGAGAAATTCACACATGCAATTTATGACACTCCGGTTGGCTTGGTATATCTGACCTGAGAGATTGTAATTATCTGTGACTGGTGGCAGCTGCCACTGGAGTACAGTAAGCAAGGTAATCTTTCTATGCGCCATGCTTTAGGAGACACCAAAACTACAAAAGAAAATCTGCTCATGAAGAAAATGAAATATTATTAGCAAGGATCAAATGTAGAGAGGTCCCATTGTGAATAATGTTTAAGGATGGCAATCCTCATGGTGTTTCAAGCCGTCAAAGAACTGCATAGCGTACTGCCAGGGCTTGAGGCAGTGGTTGCTGCAGGGGTGACTCTCATGGGCATCCTGATACTAAGAGATGATTTATGTGCATCTGTATAACCACCAAAAACTAGTGGGTGAGGAGGTGTTTGAACGTTTTACATCAATCATTTGCGCCACATATATTTACACTGTGTAAACAAACTTTGCCTTTAAAAAAGGTTTTTGCTCACTATAAACTGATAGTATGCACACAAACAAATCCAATAATAATTTGTCTCCCAAATGGAACATAATTACACGATATCTCCTACAATAAAGTGTGGACTTCACTAGGGCCTAATTAGTCTGAGTAGTCATGGTTTACATTTCATGCCTCAGGAGCTTCCAGAATAATACCGTACACCCATTTAACACATGCTAAATTTATTTTGCTTAAAAAGTCGCCATGTAGGAAGAATAAATGGGCACATAGATTTAAGGAAAATGGAGAAACAAATAGATGTGTGAATGATGCAATTCATGTTAATATACCATGTTAACTGAGTGGAATATAATATTATAAAATAAACATAAAGATGAATATCAGGACTTCTAGCTGTGGCTTAAATGGAAAAGTCCTATAATTTGCTAGTCTTACCTCATGAAATTAAAAAGTTCTAGGAATAATACAATGCATTAACAGAAACACCAAAATCAAAATTAAAAGTAGGCTATCTAGGGATCTCAGCAGTTGAAGAACAGAAACATAATGAGGTCCTTGGTTCTTTATTTTGCCTTTCATATATCCTGGGTAGGGCACTGAAGTAATCTGAAACACAGAATGGCCAGCGGGCACAGATAAGGAAAAAAAATCCAGTAAAAATCCTGCATCCTCTCACCAAAGGCACACACACACACACACACACACAGAATCAGTATAGAAGTAGAAAAATATGTTTAATAATACTCATCCTTATCCAGGGTAACAGCAAAAGAAAGATAGTCCCTTGCCCTGTAGAACCAACCTAACCCAATGACAGCAAAGTAGGACAAATTAGACTTCCATGTCCCCTTGCTTAATTGACAAACGGAAAGCTGGACTTCTCTGCATTCATGGTAGCAAAGAGGTAATATGAGGTGGTATAAGAGGATTCTATAGATGACATTTTGATTTTTCTCTCCATGTCATCATCAGTGGGACCTACAGTGGGGAACTGAGCTTTCACTCCTACCAGCCTACTACTCTACTCTAAGTGGAATGACTCCTTGCCAAAAAAGAAGATTGAGATCCAGAGTTCACAACATGATGTACAAGATACTCAGGACAGAATAAAAGTCTCTCTTATTATATTAAAAACCAGAAAATCTCAACTTGTCGAACAAAGGATAATGAACAGACACCATCACCAAGACAATACAGACATTGGAAATAGATGACAAGGATTTTAAAACAGTTATAAAAACAGATCCATATGTGATTACACCAGAACATACAAAATATCTTTTATAAGAAAGAGAGTGAGGCTTAAAAAGTATTCAAAGAAACAACACCTGATAAATTAAAACTTTGGGAGAAAAATATAAACTTAGATAAAAGAAGCTATGAAAACCTCAAAATGATAAATATAAAGATATCAATTCCAGACTCAACATAGACAAATTATTGACTGTTAAGGACAAAGAAAATATCTTGAAAGCAGGCAGAAAAAAAATGATTGATTATTTATATAGGAGCAAACTTTGAAAGAAAACACATTTCTCATCAGTGACCATGGAAATCAGAAGAAAAAGATGTATTTTTCATTGTTAATAGAGTAGAACTGATAACCTAGAATTCTGTACCCAGCAAAAATATCATTCAGAAATTAACATGAGGGAGGTGAAGCAAAATGATGGCTGAGTAAGCTGCTCTGCAATTGTTACTGCAAGGGACACTAATTTAAATAGCTACTCATGTACCAAGTTATCTGCACAAGAGTTGAGGAAACCAGATGGAATATCAGGGTACCTAGGTATAATATTTTTTAAAATGGCACATTGAATAAGGCAGGAAGGAAAGATACGTCATTTCATCCCTTCTCCAGGGATCTATCCAATGTAGGAATATACCTCCCACTTGGGGGAAAAAGAGGGAATAAAGCCCAGACTTTAGACTTGAAACTCATTTTCAGAACTAGATTGAATCCACTATACCACCCCAACCTCTACCTAGCACACACAGAATAAGAATCCAGCCACTGGGCCGGTGCCGTAGCTCAGTAGGCTAATCCTCCACCTTGCGGCGCCGGCACACCGGGTTCTAGTCCCGGTTGGGGCGCCGGATTCTGTCCCGGTTGCCCCTCTTCCAGGCCAGCCCTCTGCTGTGGCCAGGGAGTGCAGTGGAGGATGGCCCAAGTGCTTGGGCCCTGCACCCCATGGGAGACCAGGAAAAGCACCTGGCTCCTGGCTCCTGCCTTCAGATCAGCGCGGTGCGCCGGCCGCAGCGCGCTGGCCGTGGCGGCCATTGGAGGGTGAACCAACGGCAAAGGAAGACCTTTCTCTCTGTCTCTCTCTCTCACTGTCCACTCTGCCTGTCAAAAAAAAAAAAAAAGAAAAAAAGAAAAAAAAAAAAGAATCCAGCCACTGGAAACTGGGGTTAGAAAGTAAATTTCAGACTACCAGTTCTGGGCCTGCCACAGTGAGACCTAGCACCAGATAAACCCATACGCTTCTATCCCTCAGCCAGGGCACACAGATGCAGTTTCTAGATCTTCCTGAGCATCACATAGTTATCTACACCCAAGTGGAACAGACTCATTTTGCCTGTAACTCCACCAGCCAGATGTATACCCCGAAATTGTGTAGGTTCTGGTGACTATAAGACCGAGGTGTTACTTAGCATAGTGTCAACCTGAGTGGACAAGTGAATGCCTTCACCACCCCTCTGCCATCCATAGGTAGCCAACAAGGAGCAAGACCCCAGCCACTGACATCTAGGGGACCAAAATTTGCAAAGGACTATGTTGTGGAGCTGGTGAAGCCATCATTGGGTCAATATACATAGTCTTAGTCTGCAGGGTAGAGTATGTGCATATAGCTCCTGGAACAGTCACAATCACAAATGAAGACTAATAACCCCAAGCAATAGGAATTTTATATTTCAGCCCGCATCACCTAAGATTAATTGCAGTGGAGTTAAGCTGTAATTCCAACTCAGTGGCAGGTAGCTCACAGTAAAGTGAGCCTAGGATCTTCACATGCTATAGGTGGGTTATAGGCTCTGGGTATGACCTGGTACACTGCACAATATTCCTCACTGTCTTCATTAACCCAGCAAAACAAAAAAAAGTAATTACATTTAGGAAGAAAAATTTGTGGATCTCAAAGTTTAAGCAAGAGGGATCCCTTCCAAAATCATTCTATGGGGCCAACATTACCTTGATACCAAACCAGACAAGGACACAACAATGAAACAAAACTACAGAACAATATACCTGAAGATTATAAATGCAAAACCCTCAAAATACTAGCAAATTGTATTCAACATCACATCTAAAATATTATTCATCATTACCAAGTGCAATTTATCTCAGAGATGCCGGGATGGTTCAACATATAGGAATCAATAAATGTAATATATCACATAGAATGAAAGATAAAAATCAGAAAATCATCTCAATATAGATGCAGAGAAGTATTCAGTAAAATTCAATATCCATTCATGAAAAGAATATTGAACAAATACTTTTCTCAACACTCAACATATGACAAGCCCATGCAGCCAACATCATATTGAATGAGGAATAACTTGCAGCATTTCCTCTAAGATCTGGACAAAAATATGGGTGTCTATCCTGACTATGCTTATTTAATATAATACTAGAATTTTAGCCAGAGTAAATAGGCATCAGAAAGAAATAAATTCATACAAATCATAAAGGATGAAGGCAAATCATTTTTCCTTTATTTGTATGATGTGATTCTACATATACAGAAATTGAAAGACTCTACCATTAGACTCCTAGAACTGGTCAACAAATATAGGAAAAAAGGTAAGATACAAAATCAACACACAAAACCAGTAGCGTTTTTATATATCAAAAATGACTTTTTCTAAGAATGAAATTACAAGAGCAATCCCATTGGCAATAGCTACAAAAATCTCAAATACCTTCAAATAAATTTAATCAAGGATGTGAAAGACCTCTGTGGTGAAAATTACAAAACACTAATGAAATAAATTGAAGAAAACACACAAAAAGTGAAAAAATATTCCTGGTTTTCTTGAGTTTGAAGAATTAATTTTATCAAAATATCCATAATACCCAAAGAAATTTACAGATTTGATGCAATCCCCATCAAAATACTGACAATGTTTTTTTACAGAATTAGAAAAATAAATCCTAAAATTCATATGGAATCAGAACAGATCCATGAACCAAACTAATCTTTAACAATAAAAACATAGCCAAAAATGTAAATATCATAAATATCATATTTTAAGATATATTACAAGGCTATTATAACCAAAACTACATGTTATTGGCATAAAAATATTCACATAAACCAATGGGATGGAATAGAAATCCCAGAAATAAATCCTTTCACCTATCTACAACCAACTTATTTTGACAACAGTGCTAAAAATATTTCCTGGATAAAGGTCAGTCTTCGATAAATGGTGTTAGAAAACTTAGATTCTACATGTAGAAGTTTGTAACATGAATCCTATCTTATAAACTATATGGCTCAAAGACCTAAATGTAAGACATAAAACTATGAAACTAACAGAATAAAGCATAGGAGAAGTACCCTAAGACATAGGCATAAGCAATAATTTTTTGGATAGCATCCAAAAATCACAGACAATGAAAGCAAAATGAGACTAATGGAATTGTATATACAACTAAGGAACTTCTGTGCAATAAAATAAACAATCATTAGAATGAATAAAATATGCATCTGACAATGGATTAGTATCTAGAATGCACCAGGAACTCAAAAAAATTTCAAGAATGACACAAAAAATTTCAGTTAAGAAATGGGCAAAATTCTGAATAGACATTTCTCAGAAGAAATGAAATTGGCACAAATATATGAAAAAATACCCAATGTTGTTAGCCATCAGAGAAATTAAAATCAAAACCACCATGATATATCATCTTATTCCAGATAGAGTGGCTGTTTTCAAAAAGATAAAAAAATGAATATTGTCAAAGCTGTAGAGAAAAGGAAACTTACATATCAATACAGCTGTAGTATAAACAGAATGCACTTTCCTTAAAAAAGTAGAAATAGATACCATATAACCTAGTTTTCCCTCTTCAAGATATTTATCTGTTGAAAATGAAATCAGCATCTGAGATTCCTTCACTCCCTATCCATTACAGAGTCTTCACAATAGCCTAAATGGAATCAACCCAGGTATCCATCAACTGATAAATGGATAAAGAAAAATCAGTATCAGATGCTTTGGGTTGCAAGGGACAGGAAACTCAACACAAAAAGTAAATAACATATAATGAAGGGTAATTTCACGAAGGTAAAAAGATGACCCAAGAAAGGAAATAGTCCAGAAAGATTAAATGCCAAGAAAAAGACATTAGATCCAGGTAATAAAAGATTAAACATAAGTGATTGGCAAGGGGAATTCCAGAATGGCACTAAAAAGTACAAAAAGACCAAAAGTATCACTGAATATGAAATATAGAAAAGTCTATAAACAGTAAATGATAAACATTACTGATGGCACTACTTAGAAACTTTTAAGTGTGTGGGAAAATACTAGCCACATTTGGATTGCAATGAAGGCAAATACAGAATGAGGTAGCTTTTAATTTGAGAAAAGTGTGGTTACTGACAATTAGTTACTGTGAATGCTATTTGTAGAATCAAAAAAATGTAAAAACTAATAGTTAACTAAAATATTCTAATGAAACTGTAGGGACACAAGGGAGAAAGTGAGATTGAACAACAGTGTGAACAGGGTTAATGATTCATTTATCAGTGGGATTCAATAGAACACATCTAATATTAATGTCATATTGATCAATTATATAGAAAAATATCATATAGATAGTTCTTTGAATCATCAGATACATTTCTGTCCCCAAACCTTTGTTCAGAAACTTTTGCTTGTAGTTATCCCCCTTATTTAAAGCTTTTTAAACTTTTTTTTAATTGACACATAAAAACTGTACCTGTATGGTAACTGTACAATGTAATGTTGAATGCATGCATATATTCTGTAATGTTCAAATCAGAGTTAGCTTATCTATCCCCTCAAGAATTTTCACTTTCTTCAGTGTTAAACATTCCAACTCTTTTCTTGTAGCTTTTTCCAGATTGTATATTTTTGCTATCTATAGTCATTCCAGTGTGCAGTGCAATATCAGAATATATTTCTCCAATTAACTGTAACTTAACATCCACTGAGGAACCTTTTCCCCTTTTCTCCTTCCCCTCTACTTTCCCCAGCCTCTAGTAGCTATTATTCTATTCTCATTTTCAATGAAATCAAATTTTCTATATTCCCTATATGAGTGAGATCATGAGGCATAGTATTTTTGTGCTTGGCTAATTTCATTTAATATAATAACTTCCAGTTCTATCCATGTTGTCGCAAATCACAAGATTTAATCATTTCTTTATGGCTGAAAAGTGTTATACTGTATATATGTGCCACATTTTCGTTAACCATTCCCCAGTTAATGCACTTTTATTTTGTTTCCATTTCTTGACTATGGTGAATAGTATGGCAATAAATATGCAAGTGCAGATGTCTTTTTAACATGCTAATTTAATTTTCTTTGGATATACCCCCAGTAATAAGATTGATGGATCACACTGTTGTATTTTATTTCTTTTTTTAACTTTTATTTAATAAATATAAATTTCTGAAGTACAGCTTTTGGATTACAGTGGCTTTCCCCTCCCCAATAACTTTCTTTCCACCTGCAACCCTCTCATCCCCCGCTCTCTCTCCCATTCCATTCACATCAAGATTCATTTTCAATTATCTTTATATACAGATCAACTTAGTATATATTAAGCAAAGATTTCAACAATTTGCACCCACATAGAAACACAAAGTGTAAAGTATTGTTTCAGTACTAGTTATAGCATTATATCACATTGTACAACACATTAAGGACAGAGATCCTACATGGGGAGTGAGTACACAGTGACTCCTGTTGTTGACTTTACAAATTGACACTCTTGTTTATGGTGTCAGTAATCTCCCTAGGCTCTAGTCATGAGTTGCCAAGGCTATGGAAGCCTTTTGTGTTCACCGACTCTGATCTTATTTAGACAAGGTCATAGTCAAAGTGGAAGTTCGCTCCTCCCTTCAGAAAAAGGTACCTCCTTCTTTGATGGCCCATTCTTTCTACTAGGATCTCACTCACAGAGACCTTTCATTTAGGTGTTTGTTTTTGTTTTTGTTTTTGTTTTTGTTTTGCCAGCGTGTCTTGGCTTTCCATGCCTAAAATACTCTCATGGGCTCTTCAGCCAGATCCCAATGCCTTAAGGGCTGATTCTGAGGCCAGAGTGCTGTTTAGGACATCTGTCATTCTATGAGTCTGCCGTGTATCCCGCTTCCCATGTTGGATCATTCTCTCCTTTTTAATTCTATCAGTTAGTATTAGCAGACACTAGTTTTGTTTGTGTGATCCTTTTGACTCTTAGACCTATCAGTAGGATCAATTGTGAACTGAAACTGATCACTTGGACTAGTGAGATGGCATTGGTACATGCCACCTTGATGGGATTGAATTGGAATCCCCTGGTATGTTTCTAACTCTACCGTTTGAGGTAAGTCAGCTTGAGCATGTCCCGAATTGCACATCTCTTCCCTCTCTAATTCCCACTCATATTTAACAGGGATCACTTTTCAGTTAAATTTCAACACCTAAGAATAGTTGTGTTTTAATTAAATAGTTCAACCAATAGTATTAAGTAGAACAAAAAAAACTAAAAGGGATAAAGTATTAATTTGTTCATCAACAGTCAAGACAAGGGCTGATCAAGTCACTGTTTCTCATAGTGTCCACTTCACTTCAACAGGTTTCCTTTTTGCTGCTTGGTTAGTTGTCACTAATCAGGGAGACAATATGATATTTGTCCCTTTGGGACTGGCTTATTATCTTTTTATTTCTTAGGGGAACTTTCATGCTCTTTTCAATAATGACTATACAAACATATTCTCATCAACAGTATATAAAGAATTTCTTGAGCCGGCGCCGTGGCTCAATAGGCTAATCCTCCACCTTGCGGCGCCGGCACACCGGGTTCTAGTCCCGGTTGGGGCGCCGGATTCTGTCCCGGTTGCCCCTCTTCCAGGCCAGCTCTCTGCTATGGCCAGGGAGTGCAGTGGAGGATGGCCCAGGTGCTTGGGCCCTGCACCCCATGGGAGACCAGGAAAAGCACCTGGCTCCTGGCTCCTGCCAGGATCAGCGCGGTGCGCCGGCTGCAGCGGCGGCCATTGGAGGGTGAACCAACGGCAAAGGAAGACCTTTCTCTCTCTGTCTCTCTCTCTCACTGTCCACTCTGCCTGTCAAAAAAAAAAAAAAAAATTAAAAAAAAAAAAAAAAAAAAAAAAGAATTTCTTTTCTCTACATCCTTGTCAGCACTTTTTTTACTTTGCATTTTTTATAATAATTATTTCAGCTAGTGTGAGTGACATAACATTGTGGCTTTGGTTTTTATTTCCAAGCTTATTAGTAACATTGAGTATTTTCTCATATACTTATTGGACACTTGTATGTCTTCTTTGAGAAATGTATATCTTAGGTATATTACCCATTGTTAATTAGATTGTTTGATTTTCTGCTATTGAGTTCAGATTCTTACAATACAAAAAGTAGGCTTTAAAATATTCATGGAAAATGGAGTTCAAAGACAACATGTATTTTCCATGAATGCTTTGAAGACATTTCATATATTCTGAATATTAACCTTTTGTCATATGTATAGTGTGCAATCATTTTCTCTTTCCCTCAGTTTCCAGTACACTCTGTTGATTGTTTCCTACTCTGTGAAGAAGAAGTTTCATTTGATATAATCCTATTCATCTACTTATGATTTTGTTTCTTATGTTTTCGGTCTGATCAAAAAAATCTTTGTTCATTTCTTTGTCCCAAAGCCATTTTCTTTTTTTTTTTCTAGTAATTTCATCTTTTCAGATCTTACATTTAAGTTTTAGATCCATTTTGAGTTAATAATTTTAACTAATGATAAAAAGAGGCCTAATTTTATTATTTTACATATGCAGGCCAAGTTTTCCCAACTCAATTTATTATATATACTGCCCTTTCCACAACATCAGTTCTTAGAAACTTTGTCAAAGAGCAATTGGCCATAGACATGTGGGTTTACTTCCAAGTTTTCTATTCCTTTCCATTGCAATATATGTCTGTTTCCATTACTACTACTTTGTAATATATTTTTGGAGTGCAATTGTAAGTATATATCAAGCCTCCTGAGTTTTTTTTTTAAGTTAATGATTGTTCAGTTTCTTTAAGCTTTTTTTTCTTTTTTTGTGGTTCCAAGTGAATTTTAAGATTGTTTTCTAGTTCTGTGAAAAGTATCATTGGTATTTTCACAAGGGTTGTGTTGGATCTATAGATTATTTTGGATATGGATATCTCAGCTATGTCGATGATTGCATTTTATAAATATCGGATATTTTTTCATTTCTTTGAGTTAGATTCAATATCTTTCCTAGATATTTTATAGTTCTTGTTGTAGAGATATTCCACTTCAATCTCAATGACTACCAAAAAAGTATACAAACTGATAAGTCCATTCAGTGAATCAGCAGGATACATAATCAATATTCAATAATCAGCAGCATTTCTATATACTAATGGTAAATTACTCTAAAAATAAATCAAAACAATCTCATGACAGTAACTACAAAAAATTTACTATATATCTTCTTGAGTAGCTTTCTTACTTCTCACAAGTCACTCCTCACATAGCATTCTCTGTAAACTTGGTCTTATATTTTATCCCCTCCATACTTCATATTCTCTTACCTACTGCAATATTTTTGTTAAATTTAAAGGGCAATAATATCTTCCTATTGGACTCCTTAAAGGTTGCATCACTTTCTGATACTGCTACACTGTAGGCCAAGCTTCAAAAATCATGCAGAAACTATAAACAAACAATAAATAAATTTTTCTTGAGTAATATCTCTGAGGAACAGGATGAGAGATGTGAAGAGGAGATAAAGAGCCTACTCTTTTTGTCATTATAAGTCTTGTTGTTCTATAACTTTTAAAAAACATGATCATTCACTTACTCTGATTGGAAATTACTTTTTTAAAAAGTTAGCTAGGTAAAATATAAATAAAAAAATTTTCTAAGATTTTGAATCTCAAAAATATTTGTATTTCCCCAAGCAAATCAATAGTGTTTTGGCCAAAGTATTTTAAACATATGAACTGCAGTGAGAGAAGATAATATTGAGATTATCTTTTATTTATATAAAAATCAGGCAGAGAAAGTATTTTTTTTCTCAGAATATAAAGGATTTCATTTAACAACATTTAGATAATAGGATATGAATTTAAGAGAAGAAAAATTTAGAATCAACCATAATCCTACTGTTCAGAAATATTTTAATATATCTGTAAACATTCTTACAGTTCTATTTCTACATATGTGTTTGAGTGTTTATGTATGTTTCTCTGTGTTTGAATCCCCTCTTATTTTCAAACTGGAATTTATGATTCAAATACTAAGAGCAAAATCAAAACACCTTCCTTCTTTCCCTTAGCAAACCAATCATTTTATAGCATATATATATCATTTTATATCATATATATATATATACTTATATATATATAATGACTTCCTAGCCACGATTGACTGAGGGTAGATTGGAGCCATTGACCTTGAGGTTAAACTTTTCATGTTGTCTGTTACTAATCTCCTGACACAGCTTGTCCCCAGGCAATGTTTCTCTGGGGCATGTTTTGGTCTGAGAGCTTCTCACAATAGCATACTAAAAATCTATCAATCTAGCAATGGTGAAAATTGATCCTTGAAAATAAGACCATGTTTCTTGAGATACCTTTTGGACCTTGGTCTTTTTGTAGGAATTTCATAGTAGATATGAACTGCCCTACTAACAAAATTTCCCTCAGCAACTGATAAAGAACATTTCCAAGAATAGTTTGCTAATAAAATTATGCAAGACCCAAGCACATGACCTATTCACCAAGCAATAGCTTTCCAAAACTGAACTCTTTTACTTAAAAAAAAAATACTATCATGCTCCACTTTTATAAATGACCAGATATCAATTTTCTTTCCTTTGTTCTGTTTCCTTCATTCTCTGTCTTGTAGATTCTGCACAGACTACTTGGTTTTTTCATTACATAGTCAAAGAATCACTTACTTCCTAGATTATGCATAAATAAAAGAAACAAAAACACAAAGGATTTGCCTTAAAGTTATGTCTCTGGTTTTATCCATCACAATTACATAAAATATTGCGAAACTGAAGACAGGATAAAAGAAAATTTCTTGTGACTTAATTCATATTTAAATTATGAAGTGAATTCACATTGATCTCAGAATCAAACTGTTGCTCTCTCTATAGATATATATAGACATAAATATAGATATGGATATAGATATAGATATAGATCTATATAGATGATCTATATTACAAATGATCTCTACATTACAAATGGCTCTATGGTCTAATGAAAACTAAAGTTGTCATCTCTGAAAGGAATTGTGCATCTACTTTGCTGCCATATCAGCAAAAAATCCTTGATACATGGCAGTGTATAAATGTTTGAGTGCCGATTGACCTGTTTACTTGCAATTGAATTTGTTTAAACAGCTACTTCACAAAAGCTGATCCAATAATTCTTTAAAGCAGTTACAGTCTAAAATCCAGTTAAGTATTAAACTCTTTGTATACTAACACATTTTCAACACCAGCATGTTTGTTGTCCAAAATAACTATTGGCATTTATCTGTTGTAGAGACATTTTTCTTTGTGCATTTTCTAATTGGATAAAAAGTGCATCCATTTGAGTTGGATTGGAAATCTAATTTTAATAAGTGAGGAAAGAGAAGAACTATCCCCTCTGCCTCCTGAGGAAATATTTCCTAGATCTGTTTCTTAGATCTAAGCATTTATTTCACTCTTAATTTTTTTAGATGGTGAATAAAATGGCCTTTTTGCTTTCTCCTTTTGAAAAGCATGTCAAGAAGCAGTAAAATAAGAAGCAGAAATAAAATACCCACGTTAAGAGAAATGGAGACCAACGCCACGGCTCACTAGGCTAATCCTCCACCTTGCGGCGCCGGCACACCGGGTTCTAGTCCTGGTCGGGGCTCCAGATTTTGTCCCGGTTGCCCTTCTTCCAGGCCAGCTCTCTGCTGTGGCCAGGGAGTGCAGTGGAGGATGGCCCAAGTACTTGGGCCCTGCACCCCATGGGAGACCAGGAAAAGCACCTGGCTCCTGGCTTCGGATTAGCGTGGTGCGCCGGCCGCAGCGTGCCGCCCGCGGCGGCCATTGGAGGGTGAACCAACGGAAAAGGAAGACCTTTCTCTCTGTCTCTCTCTCACACTGTCCACTCTGCCTGTCAAAAAAAAAAAAAAAAAGAGAGAGAGAGAAATGGAAACATTAGTAACTTAAGGTATAAGAAACTATCTCAGATGTAGTGAAGGTAAAATGGGTATGAAAAGACAAGGAGTGTAACAAGCTATAGATATCAATCTGTCAATACATAGTTCTCCACAGGAAATAGTACAACTTTATAAGAAAACCCCAGAATCCCATATCAGAAACAATAAAAATGTCGTAGGAGAACTGGTATTACCTTCTTCCATGCTGTTTCCAGAGGAAACCCTATGTTTGATGAAGAAATCTTGAACAGTGAGGAACCCTGAAGCTATAAATCCTGCTGGCTGAAGCAGAGAGAAATATTTCACCTAAAGCACACAGCTGTGTCATAAAGAGTTTCTGTGTGCATGGAGAATCCCTGATATCTGAGAACCTGTGCCATTTAACTTTTCAATCACTATTCTGTAATTAAATCATCTCATTAAAACTCATCCCATTTGGGGCAGGCATTTGGTCTTGCAATTGAGACACCAGTTTCAATGTTAACATCCTGTATCAAAATGTCCATGTTCAAGTTTCAGGTCCTGATTCCTACTTCCTACTAATGTACACCCTGGGAGGCAATAGAATTGGATCAAATAGGTGGAATCCTGCCACCCCTGTGGGAAAGCTGTATTGAGTTCCTAAATGCCTAGTTCAACTGGGCCCATCCCTGCCCATTGTAGGCAATTGATGACTGAACCAGCAGAGGGTGCTCTCTTTCTCTCTCTCTCTCTCTCACACACACACACACACACACTTCCTCCCTCTCTTTCTCTTACTCTCTTTCCCTCCTTATCACATAAATAAATATATAAACAGTTCAAAAAAATTTCAATTTTTTTGCATTTTACCGTTGATCTCTTTATTTGGTGGAGAATTAAGCCTTTGATTATAATTCAGATTAAAAATGTATTATCTCAAAAAATAAAAAAGACAGAGGAAGGAAGGAAGGAAGGAAGGAAGGAAGGAAGGAAGGAAGGAAGGAAGGAAGGAGAGAAGGGAAGGAGGGAGGGAGAGAATGAAGGAGGGAGGGAGAGAGGGAGTGAGATGGAGGGAGAGAGGGAAGAAGGGTAAATCATTATATTTTTAGCATTGTATCTGCAAATAACATTTAATATATTAGAAACTAAAATAAATTAAAAATTTACTGGAGTAATAATTCATCCCACTCAGTGTTAAGGAATAACAATAATAATAAACAGTCAATATCATCAAAATGTCCATACCACAGAAAGCAATTTACAGATTCAATGAAATCCCAACAGAATACCAACTTTTCTTTGACAAAGGAGCTAAAATCAATTCCTGGAGCAAATATAGTCTCTTGAACAAATGGTTCTGGGAAAACTAGATCTCTCATGCAGAAGTATGAAGAAAGACCTTACCTTAAACATTATACAAAAATCAACTCAAAATACATCAAAGACCTAAATCTATGACCCAAACATCAAATTATTAGACAATACTGGGGAAACCCTGAAAGACATTGGCATAGGCAAAGACTTCTTGGAAAAGATCCCAGAAGCACAGGCAACCAAAGCCAAAATCGACAAATGGGATTACGTCAAAATGAGAAGTTTCTATATGGCAAAAGAAACACTCAGCACAGTGAAGAGACAAACAACAGCATGGCAGAGAATATATGCAAACTATACAACTGATAAATGACTAATTTCCAGAATCTATAAAAAGCTCAAGAAACTCAACAACTCCAAAACAAACAATCCAGTTAAGAAATGGCAAGGGGCCGGCGCCATGGCTCACTTGGTTAATCCTCCGCCTGTGGCATCGGCATCCCATATGGGTGCCGGGTTCTAGTCCCGGTTGCTCTTCTTCCAGTCCAGCTCTCTGTTGTGACCCAGGAAGGCAGTGAAAGATGGCCCAGGTGCTTGGGCCCCTGCACCTGCATGGGAGGCCAGGAAGAAGCACCTGGCTCCTCGCTTCTGATCAGCACAGTGCCAGCCATAGCATTTGGGGAGTGAACCAGTGGAAGGAAGACCTTTCTCTCTGTCTCTCTCTCTCTTTCTGTCTGCAACTCTACCAGTCAAATAAAAAAAAAGAAATGGGCAAATGACTTGAACAGGCATTTTTCGAAAGAACTCCAAATGACCAACAGATACATGAGAGAATGCTCTTGATCACTAGCCATCAGGGAAATGCAAATCAAAACTACAATTAGGTTTCATCTCACTCCAGTTAGAATGGCTTTCATACAGAAATCAACAAAAACCAAATTCTGGTGAGGATTTGGGGGAAAAGGTATGCCAATCCACTATTGGTGGGAATGTAGACAGATACAGCTACTGTGGAAGGGATAGTTCAGAAATCTGAATATAAACCTACCAAATCACTCAGCCATCCCACTCCTGGGAATTTATTCAAAGGAAATTAAATCATCATATGAAAGAGTGATCTGTACCCCCATATTTATCGCAGCTGAATTCATAATAGCTAAGACATGGAATCAACCCAAATGCTTGTCAATGGAAGCCAGTTCAAGACCCGGGTGATCCACTTCCAATCCAGCTCCCTGTTAATGGCCTGGGAAAGCAGTAGAAGATGGCCCAAGTCTTTGGGCCCCTGCACACATGTGGGAGACCTGGAAGAAGTTTCTGACTCCTGGCTTTGTATCAGTGCAGCTACAGCCATTGCTGCCAATTGTGGGGTGGACCACCGAGTGGAAGATCTCTCTCTCTCTCTCTCTCTCTCTCTCTGCCTCTCCTCTCTCTGTGTAACTCTTTCAAATAAATAAATAAATCTTAAAAGAAGAATTACTATGTTCCTAAAGTTGTATTTATTAAATTAAAGCAAATTAATTAATATTCTTAAAAAAAGAAAAATCAGGTTGAGATCTGACACACTGTCAGCAGCATCATTCAACCCCTGTGTATAGTAGGGCAATTCTCATAAATCTCAAAATGAAACAAAAAGATACAAAAATAGTACACTCAACAAACTGTTGATCACAGGCTAACTGTGCTCTAGGATCAAGCAATATCTTGGAAAATTAAATTGATCAATAAAATGAATGAGCTTTTTCTTGGCATATGTTAGTTTGATTCTCCCATAGGACATCTAAGAGGTGTGTGTAGCAAACTTGGAGGTAATGGAGTTCAGGAAAAAGAGTTCATATTTGTGATTTTTGATGAATCCAGTAATAGTATAAGCCAGGAAGTAAATAGAAAAGTGCAAGGAAAAATAACTTGACCATCTTTTCAGAAGCAGACCCCGTTTAACAGAGTAATAACAGAACAAGAGAAAAACAGTCCTTTTTTGCCAAGCATAACCATGAGCCCTTTATGGGATTTAACTCATTTGATTCTCATAAGAACCATGAAAGTAAGCATTACTGTTATTATTATTGTCATTATTATTACCCTCATTTTACAGATGAAGAATATGAAGCATAAATTTTTGTCACTTTACAAAAATCCCATGGCTATTAATGGCACATTATGCATTTATACACCATATAGCTTCATATGTGTGTAAGTACTTCAGACATGGAGAATGCAACGCAATGGATGAGAAGGGAACGTATTGAGGTAATCACATCAACAAAAATGTCAGACATTATAGAGAAATGGAGTAGTAATTGGCAAATATTTTGGCTTTTGTAGTAAGTTATAAAATAATCTCAGCAAGTATCGAAGGCAGAAATCAGACTAAGATGAAAGAGTAAATGTAATAAGAAATAAAAAAAGAGTAAGTGTGGACAACAAATTAAAAGTCTTTGACAAGTACTGTGGTTTGAATGTCCCTTCCAATACTCTAGTTGAATTATTTCAAAGATTTATTTATTTAATTCAAAGGCAGAATTACAGAGACAGAGTGAATGGTGGAGAAAGAGAGAGAGGAAGATCTTCCATCCACTGGTCCATTCCCCAATTGGTCACAATGGCCAAGGCTGGGAAAAGTCAAATCCAGGAGCCCAGAGCTTCTCCCCATTCTCCCATGTGGAAACAGGGGCCCAAGGATTGAGCTATCTCTCACTGCTTTCCCAAGTGCATTAGCAGGGATCTGGATAAGAAGTGTAACAGCCAGGACTCAAACAAGTGTCTATATGTGATGCCAGTGCCACAAACCTTGGCTTTAACCCACTGTAACATAGCACTGGATCCTCTGGTAGAAATTTAATCCCCATTGTGAGATACTAAGAGGTGGAGACTTAACCTGACTGTGATACTTGGGGGTGGGGCATTTGGGATGTAATTTATGTTAAAATAGGTCAAGGGGTAAAGCCATAATCCAATGAGACTAGACGTTATCAGACAAGAAAGAGATCTGAGCTAGAATATTCTACTTCACCATGTGATGCCAGGCACTGCCTCAGGCCTGCTCAGCTAGTTCAAATCAGCAAGAAAGACCTTACCAGGTATAACCACCACGTCTCAAATATTCCATCCTTCAGGACTGCAAGGCAAATAAAAATACATTCTTTGTAAATAATGCAATCTGTGTTATTAACTTATAGCCCCAGAAAATGGACTGAAACAACTGAGAGACAGCAATATCATTGTCTCCTAGTACTCTGGATTTTCAGTCTTCTCTGTAAGGCTGATCTAAGCATGATACCATTACTTTAGTCTAATTTGAGAACTACATCTTAATAATATACATACAGGAGACATTTAAACTTTATTTCCCTGCCTTAAATAGTGTTTTATTGACTTGTAGACCATTCAGTGTCCAGAAAAGAACTGCAGTATCGGTAATTAGAACACAAGCAACAGAGAATGAGTGGGTAATAGCAACTGCTATCAGAATTTTCCTAGATTTGTCTTGCTACTCTGTAAACCTATTCACAGGATTTTTTATTTATCTTTGTTCAAAGCTCTGGGGCTTTTCTATTTTGGAGGTTATAAGTCATATTGTCGTTCACATGAAATAGTTATCCCAGTAACCAAGTAACTTAAAAAGACTCATTTTTGACACTTAGACAAGTCAAATAACAAGTGGCAGAATGACTAACAGTATGGTTTTACCTAAGCAAGAAAACGTGTTTGGAATTTCTTTGCCTCCTCTTTGGTTACTTAGTGATATTGCCCAGTAACAGTGTGTCTTTCCCAAGCTGAGTCAAATACAGTGTAAAATTGCAAATTTACACTGCAGAGTGAGCCCCTGGAGGCTGGAGGTCACATATAAATAGTGATGACACACTCAGGAGGTTTGGGTACATTTCTGCACTCAAATAATAATTCAAAGGGAGTTTCTTTTTTAAAATCACAAAAACAGGCAGCTGAAGGAACACTTCACTGGCCAGTTTCAATATGTTTTCTCTTTCCTCTGATGGAGGCAGTACCTACCTTTCCCCAGCCTCCTCCTTTTCTAAGCTTCTTACAGTATCTTGGAAAGAAGGAGAGATTTTGTGTTTGTGCTGTCACAAAACAGTCTGTCACTACTTGGAAGCAGCAGAAAATACGTATATAAAGCATTGTATATAGAAGGAGGCTGTCGTACAGTTGGCAGGATAGAGATGTGTGAACAGACACAAACAAAACTGTGTTACTCCTGCCAAAACTGTAAGATGTGAATATTTGTAGAATCAAACTCTGAGCAAAGATTCATGCCACAAAAAAACGCTATCTCAGGTTCTGACTCGAAACAAAACCTTTACTGACTTTAGGCTTTGATACACAGCCTTCATGCACAAATTCTGTTCAAACAGATAGACATTTCTTGCTACAGATTTTCTAAATAGAATTATGGAAAGAATCGAATCTTAAGCATATTTTTTAATACTCAGCACATCACATACTACAGTATATACATTGTACTCAATAAAAAAAAAAGGTAAGCATTTCTGAACTCTGGCTGCTGTTGTATATCTAACGAGATCAAATGTCTTTTAACTGCACCACAAACAGTGTCCCTTATGTTACATAAAAGCCCCAAATATATTATAAGGTATAAAATGTTAATTTTCTGTTGATCACTTCCCTTTAGTATGTTCATAATCTATAAGTAATAAATCAAACTTCTTTGTCCTGCTACCCATAAGACACCACTG
This sequence comes from Oryctolagus cuniculus, assembly GCF_051225735.1. Classification (NCBI taxonomy): domain Eukaryota; kingdom Metazoa; phylum Chordata; class Mammalia; order Lagomorpha; family Leporidae; genus Oryctolagus; species Oryctolagus cuniculus. The sequence continues at coordinate 66,353,287 of NC_142870.1, forward strand.
ACACCACTTTTGGTTCTCTTCACACTCCTCCGCATTTCTTCCCCAAGTGTACCAAATCATGAGTCTGTCTAATCATCCACATCCTGAAAGGCCCAACTATTATTTTCTACAATGCTCTGTCCTCTGTCTCCCTATTTTCAAGGAGTCAGGCCAAGGGATACCACAGGAAAGCAGAGCATGGTTGAGACCAACCCTGGAGAGCAGTGAATAACTAACATCTGCTTATGTGAGATCATGATAATCTTTGCACCTTTACATGGATTTGACAAAATCACTGTGTGTTGTACTTGAATAGATGTATTTTAGCCTAGCAAAACAGAGTTTAATCAGGGCTAATAATATCATAATTTGTCCATGTGTAGCATATTAATTATAAGTACTATTAATTACAATAGTACTTATTTACAGATTGATAGTTAACTCTAGCCTAGAAGAAAATCAAGAATTCTCTTTTTTTCCTAGTGATTGATTTATTGATTGGCTTCCTATTTAATTCTTTACTAGCAGTCTTAAACTCAAAGATAAGATGCATTTCTACAAATACACTAAATCTGAGGCAATAGATAACAATTTTCAGGTTTTGTCGTGACACTTCAATCTTCAAAATGTGATGAGCTGTCCTCTGCAGAAAATAGAAAGTCACAAATACCTCATCTTAGCCTTCCCTTAACTCTGCTACCTGAACTATTCATAAAAGGAAGACAGAGCTGATTTTAAGCCTCCTCTGGGGTTGGCAATGAATGTCTTCCCTTCCTGATATGTGCTATTGTACTACATTTGCAAACAAACTAGTTGCCTTTATAATTTGCAATATTGGCGGTTCTGGTCTTCAGCTCAAAGCCTGAAATCCAATATACCTAAAATTCTGTATCATACTCCCTGGGCATAAGTGAAAATTTCTAGGGCAAGTCCACTGTGTGTACTAGCACAGATGCCTGCCCTTTTTCACTAAATGTCTAATCACTACCCATTCATTTCTTTTTTTTTTTTTTTTTTTTTTTTTTTTTTTTCAGTTATTCACTTAACATTTATTGTTTTGCTCCAATTTTTTTTTTATCTTTTATTTAATGAATATAAATTTCCAAAGTACGACTCATGGGTTACAATGGCTTCCCCCCCCATACCGTCCCTCCCACCAACAACCCTCCCCTTTCCCACTCCCTCTCCCCTTCCATTCACATCAAGATTCATTTTCGATTATCTTAATATACAGAAGATCAGCTTAGTATACCTTAAGTAAGTATTTCAACAGTTTGCTCCCACACAGAAACATAAAGTGAAAAATAATAGATGATTTTTTTAAAATGATGATGAAATCAGATCAGACCTATTGTCATGTTTAATCCCAGTGAGAGTCAAGTTGGGAATTGAAAATTTCTTTCTTTTTTTTTTTTTTTTTTTTTTTTTTTTTTTTTTTACAGAAGATCAGTTTAGTGTACATTAAGTAAAGATTTCAGTCGTTTGCACCCCCATAGAAACACAAAGTGAAATATACTGTTTGAGTACTCGTTATAGCATTAAGCCTCAATGTACAGCACGTTAAGGACCGAGATCCTACATGAGGAGTAAGTGCACCGTGACTCCTGTTGTTGACTTTACCAATTGACACTCCTGTTTATGGCATCAGTAATCTCCCTATGCACCAGTTATGAGTTTCCAAGGCTATGGAAGCCCCTTGAGTTCTCCGACTCTTATCTTGTTTAGACACGGTCATAGTCAAAGTGGAGGTTCTCTCCTCCCTTCAGAGAAAGGCACCTCCCTCTTTGAAGACCTGTTCTTTCCACTGGGATCTCACTCACAGAGATCTTTTTGCCAGAGTGTCTTGGCTTTCCATGCCTGAAATACTCTCATGGGCTTTTCAGCCAGATCTGAGTGCCTTTAGGGCTGATTCTGAGGCCAGAGTGCTATGTTCTCCCTGATCGGTGACAACTGACTCAACACCAAAAAGGAAACCTCCTGAAGTGAAATGGACACTATGAGAAATGGTGACTTGATCAGCATAGCTCTGACTGCTAATGGACAACTTAATACATTATCCCTCATAGTATTTTTTTTTGTCTGTTCTACTTAATATGACTGGTTTAATTCTGTAATTATCACACAGTTATTCTTAAGTGTTGAAAATTAACTGAAATGTGATCCCTGTTAAACATAAGAGTGGGAATAAGAGAGGGAAGAGATGTATAATTTGGGACATGCTCGGGCTGACTTGCCCCAATTGGTAGAGTTGGAAACATACCAGGGGATTCCAATTCAATCCCATCAAGGTGGCATGTGCCAATGCCATCTCACTACTCCAAGTGATCAATTTCAGTTCACAATTGATCATAATGAAAGGACTAAGAGTCAAAGGGAGCACATAAACAAGTCTAGTATCTGCTAACACCAACCGATAGAATAAATAAAGGGGAGAGTGATCCAACATGGGAAGTGAGATACTCAGCAGACTCATAGAATGGCGGATGTCCTAAATAGCACTCTGGCCATACTACCCATTCATTTCTCATCACTGTCAGCAGTGATGGACTCTGTCTATGATGCTAAGACATTTGATTTGTCCAATGTGAAGCAGACACAACCCCACCAAGGTCTGTGGCCACATAATGCTTAATATTAAAGACATCTTCTGTCCTCTGTCCAAGGCTAGAGCACTTGGAAAAGGAGACAATTCAAAGCATACTGATAGTGCTCTACATATCTTCTAACACTTAGTTTGACATTCAGGAATTTTTACTTAGATGTGGATAAGGAGTTATTCACAAACTGGAGTTAGGCACCTAGGAAATATTTGCATGATGGCCTCTTGTAGGCTACATCAAAACTGATACTTTTTTCATTTCCAAATAATGTTTCTAATGCATGCATTAGTTGTAACAGGGAGTGTATTTTTTGCTAGATGAAACTCAAAAGCTTCATTGGACAAATTGCCACTGTTGTCCAGGGGATTTCATAGAAATAGGATCTTTACTCATCTTCAACAATCTGCATTTTAAGTAAAGAGGCTACATAAAAGAACATGTTAACACAATATGAAATGAACAATTATAAGTTTTTCAAATATCAGTTGGAAGAATGATAAAAAAGGAGACCTAAGCTTTTCTCAAGTTTCTCCATATCCTGTGGCCATTGCAGATTACAAGATCTATTTATCAGCAAAATAGAGTTTAAAACTGAATTTAAGTAGTTTTCACCCACAGAAATTTTTAAAGGATTTAAATTAAAATAAATTAAGCATGGGACAGAGGCCCAAAGTGAAGAAAAAGCAACAAGAGGAAAAAAATAAAAATTTTCATGACTCACTGGCACTTAAGAAACAGATTTCTACTCAGAAGTTGTTTCTTCATTTGGCTTTATTGATGGCCTTCATCAGGCAAACAGTACTGGCTGTTCTCCACTCCAGTGTGTATTTCCCACTGCAGACAAGGAGTTAGTTAATTTAAAACTCTATTTTAATGAAGTTTCTCTCTACCCTTCTTCCCCAAGTCTCTTCTGTTCCTTTCTTTCTTTTCCCTTTTTTTCTTTTTAAATAAAAATCTGTCTCACACCACACTATCCAATTTCTTTTTCTTTACTTTCTTTTTTTTTCCAGAAACACTTTATTTAAGTAATACACACTTCATGCACTTCATAAATACAACTTTAGGAATATAGTGATTTTTCCCACCCTACCCATCCTCACACACACATTCCCATCATTCTTCCTCTTCCTTCACCTATTCCCATTCTTATTTTTAATAAGATCTATTTTCAATTAACTTTATATGCATGATGAAATCTATATTAAGAGTTCAACAAATTGCATAAAAAATAGTTTGCCTCAACAGTTGAGACAAGGGCTGTTCAAAGTCATCCCATCTCAAAGTGTCAATTTCATTTCTATATATTACCATTTAGGTGCTCTATTAGTTACCACAGATCAGGGAAAACTTTGTCCTTTTGAGATGGCTTATTTCACTAAGTATGATGTTTCCCAGTTTCATCCATTCTGTTTGAAATGGCAGGATTTCTTTTTTAAACTGCTGTGAAATACTCCATGGTGTACATATCTGATAACTTCTTTATCCAGTCTTCCTCTGATGGGTGTTTGGGTTGATTCTATATCATAGCAATTGTGAATTCAGCTGCAATAAACACGGGGGTACATATCACTCTTTCGTATGCTGATTTCAATTCCCTTTGGTAAATTCCCAGGATAGGGATGGCTGGGGCATATGGTAGGACTATATTCAGATTTCTGAGGTGGCTCCATACTGTATTCCACAGTGGCTTTACCAGTTTACATTCCTACCAACAGAGGATTATGGTACCTTTTTCCCCACATCCTCACCAGCATTTGTGTTTGTTGATTTCTGAATGAAAGCTATTTTAACTGGGGTGAGGTGAAACACAACTGTGGTTTTGATTTGCACTTCCCTAATGTCTAGTGATCCTGAGCATTTTCTCATTGTTTGTTGACTATTTGGAATTCCTCTTTTGAAACAGCTCGTTTAAATCTTTTACCCATTTCTTAACTGGATTGTTTGTTTTGTTGTTGTTGAATTTCTTAATCTCTTTGTATATTCTGGTTACTAATTCTTTATTAGTTGCATGGTTTGCAGGTAAATTCCTCCATTCTGTTGGTTGTTTCTTCACTTTGCTGAGTGTTTCTTCTGCAGTGCAGAAGCTTCTAAATATAATCCCTTTTGTCAATTTTGGCTTTGGTTGCCTGTGACTCTGAGGGGTTTTCCAAGAAATCTGCTTATGTCAATGTCTTTCATGATGTTTAATAATTTGATGGCATAAGATAAAAGATTTAGTTCCTTAATCCATTTTGTGTGGATTTTTGTGTAACGTAGGGGTCTTGCTTCATACTTCTGCATGTGGAAATCCAGTTTTCCCAATGCCATTTGTTGAAGACACTGCTTTGATCCAGGAGTTGTTTTAGCTCCTTTGTCAAAGATAATTGGGTTCTAGATGTTTGGGTTGATTTCTGGCATTTCTATTCTGTTGCATTGATCTATCTGTTTTTGTACCAGTAACAGGCTGTTTTGATTATAACTACCCTGTAGTATGTCTTGAAATCTAGTCTTATGATGCCTCTGGCTTTGGTTTTTTTTTTTTTTTTTTTTTTTTTTTTTTTTTTTTGTATAAGATTGCTTTAGGTATTTGGGGTCTCTTGTGTTTCTGTATGAATTTCAGGATCATTTTTTTCTGTATCAGAAGAATGTCCTTAGCATTTTTAATGGTATGTCATTGAATCTATAAAGTGCTTTTAGTAGTATGGATATTTTAATGATTTTTATTTTTCCAATCCATGAACATTAAAGATTTTTCTATTTTTTGTCTTCTTTATTTCTATTTTTAATGTTGTATAATTCTCATCATAGACATCTTTGACATCCTTGGTTAAAATATTCCATGGTATTTGACTTTTTTGTAGCTATTGTAAATGGGATTGATCTTAGAAGTTCTTTCTCAGCTGTGGCTTTTTCTGGGTATACAAAGACATGATTTTTATGTGTTGATTTTATATCAAACTTTACCAAACTCTTTTAGCAGTCCCAATAGTCTCTTAGAGGAGTCCTTTGGATCCCCTATACATAGAAACATGTCATCTGCAAATAGAGATAGTTTGACGTCCTCCTTCCCAACTTATATCTCTTTGATTTCTTTTTCTTGCCTAGTGGATCTGGACAAATCTTCCAGGAATATATTGAATAGCAATAGTGAGAGTGGGCATCCTTGTCTGGTTCCAGATTTCAGTAGGAACGCTTACAACTTTTCCCCATTCAATAAAATATCTGCCATGTATTTGAAATACACTCACTTGATTGTGTTGAGGAATGTTTATTCTATATACAATTTGCTTAATGTTTTCATTATGAAAGACTGCTGTATATTATCCAATGCTTTCTCTGCATCTATTAATATAATCATATGCTTTTTACTCTTCAATCTGTTAATGCAACGTATCAAATTGATGATTTGTGAATGTTGAACCATCCCCGCATACGTGGGATAAATCCCACTTCATCCAGGTAAATGATCTTTTGATGTGTTGTTTGATTCCATTGGCTAGTATTTTTAGTATTTTGGTGAGGATTTTTACATCTATGTTTATCAGGGAAATTGGTCTGTAATTATCTTTCTCTGTAGTATCTTTTTCAGTTTTAGGAATTAAGGTGATACTGGATTCCTAGAAGGAGATTGAAAAGATTCCCTCACCTTCAATTTTTTTGAATAGCTTGAAAAGAATTGGAAAAATTTCTTCTTTTAGGTCTGGTAGAATTCAACAGTGAAGCCTTATGGTCCTGGGCTTTTCTTTGTTGTGAGGGTCTTTGTTACTGATTCAATTTCAGTCTTGGTTATTGGTCTGTTTAGGTAGGTTGGACATGTACAGGAACCTCTCCATTTCTTCTAGGTTTCCAGACTTGTTGGCATACAGCCTTTTGTAGTAAGTTCTGATGATTCTTTTTATTTCCATAGTATCTATTGTTACATTTCCTTTTCCATCTCTAATTTTATTGATTTGCACCTTGAGCATCTTCTTTTTTGGGTAGTTGGGCCAATGGTGTGTCAATTTTGTTCATTGTTTAAAAAAAACAGCTTTTCATTTCACTGATCCTTTGTAATGTTTTTTTGTTTTAGTTTTCATTATTTCTTCTCTATTTATAATTATTTCTCCCGTCCTACTAGTTTTAGGTTTTGTTTGTTGTTGCTTTCTAGGTCCTTGAGATGCATTGATGGCTCATTTATTTGGCACCTTTCCAATTTCTTGATGTAGGCACCAATTGTTATAAATTTCCCTCGTAGCACTGCTTTTCCTGTATCCTCAAAATTTTGATATTGGATTTCCACGTACAGAAGCATGAAGCAAGACTCTTAGCTTTCACCTTACACAAAAATCCACTCAACATGGATTAAAGACTTAAATCTACAACCAGACACCATTAAATTATTAGAGAACACTGGAGAAACCCTGCAAGATATAGGTACCAGCAAAGACTTCTTGGAAAAGACCCTGGAAGCACAGGCAGTCAAAGCAAAAATTAACTCTTGGGATTGCATCAAATTGAGAAGTTTCTGTACTGGAAAAGAAACAGTCAGGAAAGTGAAGAGGCAACCTACAGAATGGGAAAATATATTTGCAAACTATGCAACTGATAAAGGGTTGATAACCAGAATCTACAAAGAGATCAAGAAACTCCACAACATCAAAACAACCCATTTAAGAGATGGGCCAAGGACCTCAATAGACATTTTTAAAAGAGGAAACCCAAATGGCCAACAGGCACATGAAAAAATGTTCAAGGTCACTAGCAATCAGGGAAATGCAAATCAAAACCACAATGAGGTTTCACCTCACACCGGTTAGAATGGCTCACATACAGAAATCCACCAACAACAGATGCTGGAGAGGATGTGGGGAAAAGGGGACACTAACCCACTGTTGGTGGAAATGCAAACTGGTAAAGCCACTATGGAAGTCAGTCTGGAGATTCCTCAGAAACCTGAATATAACCCTACCATACAATCAGGCCATTCCACTCTTGGGAATTTACCCAAAGGAAATTAAATTGGCAAGCAAACAAGCTGTCTGCACCTTAATGTTTATTGCAGCTCAATTCACAACAGCTAAGACCTGGAATCAACCTAAATGCCCATCAACAGTAGACTGGATTAAGAGATTATGGGATATGTACTCTACAGAATACTATACAGCAGTAAAAAATGATGAAATCTGGTCATTTGCAAAAAAATGGAGGAATCTGGAAAACATCATGCTGAGTGAATTAAGCCAGTCCCAAAGGGACAAATATATTGTCTCCCTGATCCGTGACAACTAACCGAGCACCAAAAAGGAAACCTGTTGAAGTGAAATGGACACTATGAGAAACAGTGACTTGATCAGCCCTTGTCCTGACTGTTGATGTACAATTTAATACTTTATCCCTTTTAGTATTTTTTGTTCTACTTAATAATATTGGTTGAACTATTTAATTAACACACAATTATTCTTAGGTGTTGAAATTTAACTGAAAAGTGATCCCTGTTAAATATAAGAGTGGGAATAAGAGAGGGAGGAGATGTACGATTTGGGACATGCTCAAGCTGACTTGCCCCAAATGGTGGAGTTATATATTTGCCAGGGGATTCCAATTCAATCCCATCAAGGTTGCATGTACCAATGCCATCTCACTAGTCCAAGTGATCAGTTTCAGTTCACAATTGATCACACGGATAGGTCTAAGAGTCAAAAGGATCACACAAACAAAACTAGTGTCTGCTAATACTAACTGATAGAATAAAAAAGGGAGAGAACGATCCAATGTGGGAAGCAGGATACACAGCAGACTCATAGAATGACAGATGTCCTAAACAGCACTCTGACCTCAGAATCAGCCCTTAAGGTATTCGGATATGGCTGAAGAGCCCATGAGAGTATTTTAGGCATGGAAAGCCAAGACACTCTGGCAAAAAAAAAAAAAAAAAAAAAAAAAAAAAAAAAACTAAATGAAAGATCTCTGAGAGTGAGATCCCAGTAGAAAGAATGGGCCATCAAAGAAGGAGATACCTTTCTCTGAAGGGATGAGAGAACTTCCACTTTGACTATGATCTTTTCTAAATAAGATCTTGGCAAACTCAAAAGGCTTCCATAGCCTTGGCAACTCATGACTAGAGCCGAGCGAGATTTCTGACATCATAAACAAGAGTGTCAAATTGTTAAGTCAACAACAGGAGTCACTGTGTACTTACTCCTCATGTAGGTTCTCTGCCCTTAATGTGTTGTCCAATTTGAATTAATGCTACAACTAGTACTGAAACAGTATTTTACACTTTATGTTCTGTGCAGGTGCAAACTGATGAAATATTTTCTTAATATTTACTAAATCAATCTTCTGTATATAAAGAGAATTGAAAATTTATCTTGATGTGAATGGAATGGGAGAGAGAGTGGGAGATGGGAGGGGTGCAGGTGGGAGGGAAGTTATGGAGGGTATAAAGCCATTGTAATCCATAAACTGCACTTTGGAAATTTATATTTACTAAATAAAAGTTTAAAATGTGATATCGTATATTGTCATATTAATTCATTATCTGAATTATTTTTTTCCTCTTTTGATTTCTTAAATGACCCACTGTTCATTCAGGAGCATGTTGTTCAGTCTCCATATGTTTATATATGTTCTAGAGATTCTTGAATTGCTTATTTCAAACTTCATTCTATTGTGATCCAAGAAGATTCATGATATGATTTTGATTTTTTTTCATTTGTTGAGACTTGTTTTATGGCCTAGCATGTGATCTATCCTATAGAAAGTTTTAGCACTTGTGAGATGAATGTGTATTTTGCATCTGTAGGATGATAAGATCTCTAGATATCCAGTAGTTACACTTGGTCTACAGTGTCGATTAACTCTGCTGTTTCCTTGATGATTTGCTATCTGATTGATCTGTCCATTGAGGAAGTGGAGTATTGAAGTCCCTCATTACTATTGTATTGGAACCTATGTCTCCCTTTAGATCCATTAACATTTCTTTTAAATAGCCAGATGACCTGTAATTAGGTGCATGTATGATTAAAATAGTCATATCTTCCTGTTGAATTGCATCCTTAATCATTACATTTTGTCCTTCTTTGTCTCTTTTAACAGCCCTTGTGTTGAAATCTAATTTTTCTGATATTAGGATGGCTACACCAGTTCTTTTTTGTTTCTATTAGCATGGAATATCTTTTTTCAGCCTTTCATGTTGTCTGCCTGTATCTTTGTTGGTAAGATGTGTTTCTTGTAGGGAGAAATTAGGTAGGTTTTGCCTTTGAATCTATTCACCAATCTGTACCTTTTAACTGGAGAGTTGAGACTATTTCCATTCAAGGTGACTAATGATAAGTAATGATCTGGCCCTGCTCTTTCGCCATCAATATTCCTATTGTTTACTTTGGATTTACTCTTTATTTTTACTGGGAGATTTTCTGCTTTCACCTTCTTTCATAGTGATGACTGTGTTTCTGTGTTTCTGTGTGTAGCATATCTCTAGGCATCTTTTGTGATACTGGATGAGTGGTGCCAATTTTTTTCAAATTCTGGTTGTTATGAGAGGTCTTTATTTCACCTTCATTCATAAACGAGAACTTTGCAGGATGCAGTATTCTGGGTTCACAGCATTTTTCTCTTTAGACTTGAAATATATCTCATTCTCTCCTAGAAAATGGTATATATCTTGGAATATGTACAATTCTCTTTGACTATAGGGTTTCTGATGAGTAGTCAGCTGTGATTCTAACTGGAGATCCTCTGAAAGTAATCTGGCATTTCTCACATGCACATTTCAGAATCATTTTATTATGTTTTACTGTGGATTATATATAATATATATATTATATATTATATATATAATATATATATTATATATATATATTATAGTCAAGCTCTTTCTCGGTCAGGTCTATCAAAATCCTATTTGTTTCCTGTTCTAGGAGATCCCTTTCTTTCTCCAAATTAGGGAAGTTTCCTATAATTATTTCACAGAAAAGGGCCTTCTAATCCTTTCTTTCTTTCCACATCTTCAGCAACTCCTAAGACCCATATGTTCTATCATTTGAGAGTATCACATAAACCTCCAACACTCTTTTTCAGTTTTCTAATTCCTCTTCCTCCTCCTCCTCCTTCTTCCTCTCTCTCTCTCTCTCTCTCTCTCTCTGGCTATAAAATTTCCAGAGATTTGTCTTCTAACATGGATATTCTTTTTTCTCCCTCACTGAGTCTGTTCTTAGGCTTTCCACTGTATTTTTAATTTGTTCTATTGAATTCTTCATTTCCAATACTTCATTTTGATTTCTCTTTAAAATCTCAATTTCATGGATAAAATTTCATTCATGTCATGTATGGATTTCTTTAGTTCATGAATTTTGCTTTTGATTATTTCTAAATAATCCTATGATCAATTTTCTGAATTCTATATCTGGAATTTCATCAATCTCTTCATCTTCACATTCTAGTATTGAAATATTGTGTTATTTTGGGGCATCATGTTGTCTTTCTTATTCTTGTTTCTTGAATTGCTGTGTTTATTATTAGGCATTTGTGGTGATACATTTTTCCCCTGTGATAGCCTTTATCTTGAACTATGCCTTTGTGGCTTTTTGGAGTGTTTGCTCTTTCAGCGAATACCAAGAGGCATGTGCTGTGTGTTGTCACGGAACTCTGTTCGGTGCTGCAGGGTGAGGGGAGTATCTAAGGTGACAAGTTGGGCATGGTAATTCTCCTCTCTCTCTCTTTTTTTTTTTTGTCAGAAAGGATATTTGTTCTGCTCTGTTGGCATAGTCTCATGCTCACCTCTTCTCTTCAAAGGAGACCAATGCCTAGGCACTAGCCCAGTGAGTACAATTTTCATCTGAGCTGCCTTAAGAACCACACAAAGGATCCGTACAGTCCTGTATGTGAATATCTATCTGCAGCAATGACCCTTACCAGGGAATCAGGGAACCCTGAGCATGTGGAGCCACCCACAGCGACTGCCCGAAGTCCCAGCCACACCCTGCACCCTCCTACACAGCCACAGTCTTTTCACAGTCCTGGCACACAAAGCTGCCACAGTCATGGACTTCCAGTCCCTGACCATTCTCCCAGCCAGACTCAGGTGTCTCTTGGCTGGTTGCTGGGTGTGTGGATACCAGCTAGCACAGCTGTTAAGTATGTCCAAAAGGGCACCCACCCTCTCTCGGTTAGCTACAGGACTCCTATGCCAGGTGGTCAAGGAGAGAGAAATGTGACACCCCCCTTTTTTCCCTCTAGGTTGGCAGGCCACTGTCTCCCACAAGGCTCTAAGCCTAACTCGCACTAGGCTCTTCCTGCAGTTTTATTGCCAGTGGCTTGGGCTGCTGCAGTCTGGTCTCACCTCACTCTAAAATGTACTGAGGCTCCCCGCTGCAGGGGTCCTGAGTTGTGCATGTCCACATCCTCCATGGAGATCCACAGTGTCCTTCTAATTTGCACTGAGTTTTCTCCCTAACTCTTCCCTGAGTTTGTTCTCTCTCCACTTTATTTTTTTCACTATCTCTCCCTAGACTAGAGCAGTAAGTGCCCTCCTATTCTGTCATCTTGAAAACCCTCCAGTTTCACTCTTTCTGATTTCCTTGTAGAAATCTTCAGATGATTTTTCAAATTGAGGCCCACATGTAATCCCAGGAACTCATCCTTCTGCCCCTCTTTGTCTACACTCTAAGATTTCAAACTTATAGGTTGAGCAAATCTAGAACATTGCAAGAAATTCTTTTAGGTATGACAAACTTACATTGGCTATTTATTTTTTGAAAAAAAGGAAACAAAAATGCATTTCTATTTCTTTGGCATCTGGAAAATGGATTATTCTAAATTAGCTGATAAGCCTTATACCACATCATCTCATGAACTGCATTAGAAAACAAATTTTATAATAGGCACCATCTGCAAAAAGTATAAAAATGATCAAGCCATAGTTGAGCTGGTAAATAATCAGTAGGGAAGATGTCTAATAAAACCAGTATTTGAAACTTCTGCCTGTCATTAATTCAATAAATAATTTGACTTGTCTAAAACTGAATGTATTAATTTCTCATCAGCTTTTGGTCAGTGTTTCTCATAAAATCGATTAGTTTAAGTGATTTCACACATGAAAAAGCAATAGCTGTATAAGTTTTATAATAATAATGATACAAACTTACAAATAGATTATTTTATGGATTACAATTAAGTAATCCTGCCAAATGCAAAATAGGAATTAAAAAGCAAATAGCACTGCTACAGATAGGAGTAATTTAAGTCAAATGCTTGATCCACAGCAGTAAAAGAAAACAAGTAAAATAATAAAAAAAAAATTTGTCTACTTTAAAATAATTCAGAGGGACCGGAGCTGTAGCACAGCGGGTAATGCCCTGAACTGAAGCACCAGCATCCCATATGGGCACCGGTTCGAAACCTGGCTACTCCACTTCTGATCCAGCTCTCTGTTATGGCCTGGGAAAGCGGTGGAAGGGAGACCCGGAAGAAGCTCGTGGCTCCTGGCTTTGGATCAGCACAACTCCAGCTATTGTGGCCAAATGGGAAGTGAACCAGTGGATGAAAGACCCCCCTCTCTCTCTGCTTCTCCTTCTCTCTCTGTGTAACCCTGACTCTCAAGTGAAATAAATAAATCTTTAAAAAATAAAATAAATCAGAAATAATCATTATCAAGATATCTTTGTTAACCATTCTAGGGCATAAATTAATACAACTTTGGCAAAGCTGTTTGAAAATTCATTGAGAAATTAAGGGAGAGATAGTTGACAAAGTGGTTAAAACCACTCTTGGGCTGCTCTTGAGTCCCACCCCCATTTCTGATCCCCATTCCTGATATTGCACACCTTGGAAGGCAACAGGTGATGACTCAAGTACATGGGTCACTGCCACCCTTGTGGGAGAGACCAGGATTGACTTCCAGACCTGACTGTTGTAGGCATCTGGAGATCTCTCATTCTTTGTCTGTGTTTCTCTGTCTTATAAATCAGTGAATAAATATTAACAATGTTTTCTCCCTTTGACATATTGCTCAGGATTGTCAAACATACATAAATTACTTAAATTGGGGGATATTTAAGGCTTTATCATTTAAAACAGGAGAAAAAAATGAAAACAATGCCTATCTACAATAGTAAGTTCAATAATTTACTTTATAAACTTAAATTATTACACACATTTTAGAATCCAATTTCCATGAAATAATGATATTGAAGTGAAGAAAATTGATATGATTACTTTTAAAATAATCTTGTCATATTTCTATGTAAATGTATTAAAATATATGGCTATATCAGTATGGAAATAAAAAACAATGTACACAAAATGTAAAAAAATACTCCAAGTATAAAAGAGTGCTAATTGTTTGGTTATGAATATGTAAATTTATTTATTTTTTTAATAAAGACATTGCTCTTTTGATCAGAAAGGGAAAGATTAACTTTAAAAGTAGTAAAATGACATAAAGGTGAAAAAAGCAAAATCAGCTTAATAATAAGTGAAAGTAAAGCAGGAGAAATGGAAATAAAGGGAGGGGGGAGGAGGAAGGTGATAGGAGCAAGGAAGCAAACACTGGATGTGCTAGCAGGAATTCCGGAATTTCCACTTAGGATGGACTTAGTGATAGAAATCTCTCTAGAAAACGTGAATTTAATTACCTAATTGTTCATTTTAGGCTTTGGGATAAATACTATGGGAAACAAAAAGAATAATACTGCCGTTTCACACCACATTACTTTTCCTTGAACAAGTTATTTTTAATGACTTTACTATTGATAGAGATAATCCTTCCTGAGTCAACAAGATATTGGTGAAAAGAAATTATCACTCTTATAAAAAATGACTTATGTAGAGCTTATACTATATGGCAGCCATAACTGGGTGCTCTGTAACAAATTCACACTAGAGACAGTTACCCACATTTTATATGGTTTATTAAACTGAGATTCAGAAAACTGAAGTCATTTGCCCAAGTAACATAATTTGGAATTTATAAGTCATAAGATAGCCCTAGTTTCTCTTACTTGTTCTTGTCTCTCTGTCTCTCTCCTGGTCTACTTAGCCATCATAAAAAGTCAAAATAAGGGCTTAATAAGAGAATGCTACTCTTTTCTATTTCATTTTCTTCACCAATAACCAATAAGACTATTTCTATTTTTGATGCCATCTAAAATTCATTTAGTTGATGCTGTGGTCCACAGCCAAAATAACTGTAGTAGATACCATTCTATACCACATGGATCTCCTTTCCAAAACACATTTTCTCTTGGTTTCTCAGAGTTCACAAATAAATGTTTTTAGGGGAATACATTTCCAAGGCTTACCCAAATTCTAGCTCAATATCCCAGATCCATTAACATCTAATTATTGGTTTATATAAATATAAATAAAAAGATCTTTGCACCAGTCTCAGCCAGTTTACAGGCCATTGCAACATCACTACTTCCAGTATAATTGGCCATGTCCTCTAATATCATTTCAATTACATTTCAATCTCTCTCTCTGCAAGATCACACTTTTCTTCACTCTCGTCCCACCTAGAGATTGATCTTGGGAAATTCAGCAAACTTCCTACATGCTAATTTTCATCTCAAAGTCTTCTTCCTGTAGTCCTTATTCTGAAAGAGTTGGTGTTAGAAATTACCTGAAAAAGCAACTCAGAAATAGGATTTTAAAATAAGATCACCCACTGCAAAACAGGTAAGGAGAATCCCATCACTGACAGTCAATAGACAGGCATAGTTCTTTGCAGGTAAGAACATTAAAATGTTCTCTTGTAAATCAGGATGGTGTACTTACTAGAAAATGCACTGGTAGATACATTATACAAAGCAATTGTGAAATACAAGATCATTATTTTATGGACTATGGGATTTGACGGCTGTTGCTAGGGGCAATTGATGATTTGAAAAAGGACAATGAAAGTCTGAAGAGCGATTACTCACCAATTAAGGACTACATGTGAAAGATAAAGTGACCTCAATGGCAGCATTTAAAGAAACTCATCTCTTGGCAGCTAGAGTGCTTCCTCTGCCTCCAACATCCTCTTAAGTTCTAACTCATCCACTTCAATTAACATATCATTGATGTAGTGAAAGAATTCTGTGGGGTGTCCTAATATTCCTAGTAAGCTTTAAGCTACAGATGCCTGCCAGTTACTTCAAACTTTTGGTGCTAAGAGGCCAACAGACAAGGATGAGCAATCACTTTTTTGGAGGTGGACTGATGTTATACAGTGAATAATATGATATTCACCAAGCAGTCTTGAACACAATACATAGCCTCTATGGCTTAATCTCTTAATCTGTGAATTGAAGAGAATAATAGTGGCAATAGGAGTAGGCTTGTGGTACAGCAGTTTTAGCTACCTCTAGTGAAGCCAACATCTCATATCCAAATGTTAATTCAAGTCCCAACTTTAGATATAATTCCCTATTAATACATGTGGGAGGGGCTGGCACCATGGTTCACTTGACCTGTGGTGCCAGCATCCCATGTGGGCATTGGGTTCTAGTCCTGGTTGCTCCTCTTCCAGTCCAGCTCTCTGCTGTGGCCTGGGAGGGCAGTGGAGGATGGCCCAGGTGCTTGGGCCCCTGCACCCGCATGGGAGACCAGGAAGAAACACCTGGCTTCAGATTGGCACAGCACCAGCCGTAGTGGCCATTTGGGGAGTGAACCAACAGAAGGAAGACCTTTCTCTCTGTTTCTCTCTCTCACTGTCTATAGCTCTACCTGTCAAATAAAATAAAAAATAAAAAATAAATACATGTGGGAAAGCAATAGAAGATGATCCAATTACCTGAACTTCTGCCACACATGTGGGGACCCAGGATGAAGCTTCTGGCTCCTGGTATCAGCCTGGTCCAGCCCTGGCTATTGGGCTATTTGGAGAGTGAACCAGTGGATGACCAGTGGATGGAAAATCTTTCTTTTTCCATATCTCACTCTCTCTTTCTCACTCTGCCCTTCAAATAATCTTTTAAAAAAAAAGTGTTTATAATATTCTGGGCGCTCAGCCCTCTGCCTCTCTGCTGAGCCACCTGCCTGGTCTGGACAGGTGTACTCTCTCCACTCAACCATGTAACCTCGCTCCTTCCGGCACCCCCCCCCCAGTCCGAGTGACTGGGCACCCTCAGTCTCAGGCTCTGTCTGGAGAGGTGCCCATCCATCCTTACGGATGTCCCTTCCCTAATAAACCTTGCTATTTTACCTCCCACTACTCTCTGTCTCACCCCTGAATTCTTTCTTGCGCGAAGACAAGAACCCTGCAATTTCTCCGGTAACATTTTGGCAACCATGAAGGGATTTTGAGAAGACATCGGAGGTCAGTATTCCTTCCCTCAAGTGGGACCAGATCTGTGGAAGTGACCGTTGAGTGTCCAGCACCCCACAGCTCTCTGAGAACGCGGAGTCCCCCCACCCCCTGCCATGGCTTAGCTACAGCTGAAACTCCAGAGGGATTGTAAGGAACGGGAGGGCGATTAGGAAGGGCAGTTGGCTGAGAGCCTGGAGACCCCCTGAGCTCGCTTTGGCTTCCTGAGGGCCCGGCTGCAACCTGAGGACCAGGTCTCTCTCTTGGAGGGACGCCTGGTCATGCTGCCTATTGCTACGTGAGCAGGGCTTAGCTTCAGTCGAGGCTAATATTGGTCCTCCAGGTAAACAGCTAGGTAGTGGGCAATCTTGAGCGATAGGAGATTTCGAACCCCACTCAGCCCCCAGACATCAGGGCCTTTCCCTGTGCTCTCCTCCAGCTGAGATTCATGGGGGAAGGTGAGGGCAGTCACTCACATCTTGTCCTCTGTCACTTTCCGCCTTCTTCCTCCTCCCAGGGCTCCCTCCCCCACACTTTTGCTCTCCTTCTCTCTATTCCTATACCGCTGGCCTGGAGAAAGGGAGAGGGAAATTCCACAGGTCCCTCCACCTAAAGGAAAAAGCTGTTACCAGTTAACCCTTTCCAACCTGGTAGAAGGTTTTCCGTCTTTGCAACTTATGGTAGCTCTGGTGCGTCTTGAAGTTTTTGTGCGCTGTTACTATTGCTAAGCTTTGATTGTCTGAGGATTGAATCTGGAAAGGAGCTAAAGTTAACTATCTGTTTTAATTGACTGAGTTATTGTAGTAGCCCCAATTGGATCTGGAAGTATTCGAGCAGTGTGGATTAAGATCTCACCTTGATGGCTGTTTTGTGATTTAATGCTATAACTAGTACTCAAACAGTATTTTTCACTCTGTGTTTCTAAGTGGGTGCAAACTGTTGAAACCTTTACTTAATATATGCTAAATTGATCTTCAGTATATACAAATAATTGAAAATGAATCTTGATGTGAATGGAAGGGGAGAGGGAGCAGGAAAGGGGAGGGTTGTGGGTGGGATGGAAGTTATGGGGGGGAAGCCATTGTGATCCATAAGCTGTACTTTGGAAATTTATATTCATTAAATAAAAGTTTAAAAAAAATCTCACCTTGATGGCTATTTTGATTAGACTAGACAGTTTGAACTTCTTTGTTGTGTTATAAAGGTTTTGCTAGCTTATATTTTGCCTACCAAGGGTCTGGTTCCTTATGTGCTGTTAATGGGACGCAGCTTCAGAGTTGACCTCATTCCCCCGTGGGTTTTTGTGTCAGGTCTGGCTTGCTCTGTGTGTTGAATTGTGCGACAGCAAGGGCAGTGGGAAGCGTGTGCCCTCCCTCTTTCTGGTGTCTGACCAGGGCCTGGTTGGCACCAGGACAGGGAGCTGGTTACCTCTCCCCACTGCACTCTGTCTTTACTCACAGCCCTCCCCTGTCCCCCCTAGGCATAGGTCTGGACAGGGAGCCATCTGATAGACTTTGCTATCAGGCCGCACCCTTCCAAGTAAAAAGAGCACTTTAGTATAGTCCAAGCAGTTTTGCAGGCCCATATTCTGTTGTTTCAGAAGAGGGGCTGACTGGCTTAGCCAAATTAACATTAAAATAGCCAGAGGCCATCAGGCCAAGTCTAACTAAGGGATAGTACCCAGAACAGGATCCCAAAAGGGTGAGATTTAGAGACGTTTTGAGGTGGTTATGTGGCAGATACCAGATTACTGGGTTCCAGGAACCCCAAGAGGGTTTGCAGGTTACAAGGTAATACTAGTTAAGCCCAGCAACCCAGGCCCATAACCCACTGGCTACATAGCGAGCCAAGCCTCCCTAGCACCTAGAAACTTCTGCCACGATTTCTCCTCTATTCTCTTTCAGATGGGAAACCAGCTCTCCTTACCACCACATGACTCACCGGTAGGATGCATTCTCAGAAATTGATCTTGGTTCGACCCAATGGTCTTAAAGAAGAAATTGCTAGTTTCTCTCTGTAACAACGTGTGGCCACAATACAAACTAAATGATCAGAGAGTGTGGCCAGGAAATGGGACTTTAGATTCTAATACCATTTCTTGCTTATATCTATACTGCCGTGAGCACGGTAAATGGACAGAAATCCGTTATGTGCAGGTCTTTATGGCACTCAGGAAAGATCATGAGCTCTGTCAAAGCTGCAGACTGGACTCAGCAATGCTAACTTCATTTGAGTTATTATCAGGAGTCCACTGTAAAGCTAAGTCAAAGGAGCCGCCATCTAGTGCTCCCCTAGATGCCCCGGAGCCACCACGCCCTCAGCCTCCTGTGGAGCCAACGGCCCCACCTTGCCCAGAGGTTCAGCAGAGCCCAATGCCTAGGCCGAGTCCTAGCTGGAGCCCCAGCTCAAGGCCAAGCCAGAACCCCAGCCCGAGGCCTAGCACAAGCGGGAGCCCAAGCACAGGCGTGAGCTCGGGCGCTAGGGTGGAGGGTGCAGGAATGTTTCTCTTACAGGAAGTGATGAGACTCAATGGCCCCACCAAAATACGGGTTCCCTTTAAAATGCAGGATTTAAATGAGATGAAAGCAGAAATGGGAAGCTTCACCACTGAGGACCCCAACAGGTGGCTAGAGGGATGGTATAAGATTACCGGCATGTTTGAGCTTACTTGGAAGAATGTAGTATTCCTTCTAAACACTACCCTAACTCATGGGGAAAAGCAAATGGTGTCACAGCATGCTGATGATTATGCAAATGCTTTGCATAGGCAGGATGAGGGACACCCAATTGAGGAGGCAGCAATCCCAATTAAGGAACATTCATGGAACTATAATACCCCAAAGGAAGAAAAAGTAGGGACCACATGCTGGCTTGTCTTTTAGCAGGTCTAAGGGCAGCCAGTAAGGCAAAACCAAAGAACTTTAACAAGCTATCAATGATAGAACAGGGACCACAGGAAAATCCAGCTGCCTTTCTAGAAAGGCTCAAAGAGGGTCTTGATAAGTATAGTGATTTAGATCCTGACTCTGCTGTAGGAAATGTCATATTAGGGGATAGGTTCCTAACTCAAGCCGCCCCTGATATTAGAAGAAAGCTTCAGAAATAGGGATGGGACCAAGCACCCCCTTGTCTGACATTATCAAGGCTGCTTCTGCTGTTTATTTTAACAGAGACCAGGAGGAGGAGGAGTGAGACAAGCAGAAGGAACAGCGTAAGGATAGGCGGCAGGCCCAGTTGATAGCTGCTTTATGCGGTAATCTGCCATCAAAGGGACCCAACAAGGCTGGCCCACCTCCAAGTGGTAACTGCTTTCACAGCAGGAAGCCAGGGCACTGGGCTAGAGGCAGCCGTAGCAGTGGCCAGCTTCCAAAGAAGCCCTGTCCGCTTTGCAAAAAGCCTGGCCACTGGAAGCGAGACTGCCCCGAGAGTCGAAGGACCCCCGGATCAGAATCACAAAACCTGTTGGCCCTAAACTGAAGGAGCCCTTCGCTCTGTCCAGCTCCCAAAGCAACCATCGCAATCGAGGGGGCAGAGCCTAGGGTCACAGTTGATGTGGCAGGTAGGACCATAAATTTTCTCTTAGACACAGGGGCCGCCTACTCCGTACTTGTCTTGTATTCCGGGCAACTCTCCTCACAGTCCAGCCAAGTAATGGGAGTCAACGGGGTGCCTTCCCTAAGAAGATTCACACCCTCTTTATGTTGCCTTTGGGGGAAGACCATATTTTCCCACCAGTTCTTAGTAATGGCTGAGTGCCCCACACCCCTATTGGGAAGGGACCTCCTAAGTAAGTTGGGAACTCAAGTGACTTTCTCTGCACATGAGGCTGGCCAGATTCCTATTATTGCCATGTGCCATCCCCTGTCTTCTGACATACCATGTGAAGAGATAGAGCTACAAGTTAACCCACAGGTATTGGCCTCAGACATACCTGGCCGGGCCTTGAAAGCCCGTCCAATCGTTATTAGACTTAAAGACCCTAATAATTTTCCAAATCGGAAGCAATATCCTATAAAGCCAGAAGCTAGAGAAGGCCTTCAGCCACTGATTGACAAGTTCCTAAACCACAGGTTGTTGACACCCTGCAATTCCCCTTGCAATATGTCCATCCTGCCAGTTAGAAAGAAAGATGAGGAGTACAGATTAGTTCAAGACTTGCGGGTCATTAATGAGGCAGTAATACCCATTCACCCTATTGTGCCTAATCCCTATACAATACTGGGAGAAATACCTGCAAGGACTAAATGGTTTTCAGTCTTAGACCTTAAGGATGCTTTTTTCTGTATCCCTAGAGACCCCTCTTGTCAGTTTTTGTTTGCGTTTTGAATGTGTCAATAGACAGAACTTAAAGTAACAGCTAACTCAGTCCTGCACCTATTTGGACAGGTCCTCACTGAGGATTTAAAGGGCCTATCTCTTGAGTGGGGTGCACAATAATCCATAATGTAGATGGTTAAATGTGAATGATTTGTTAGTCTGTCTCCTTTCCCAGCCTGAGACTCTAGTCTTGTACATTGGCTTAACTTCCTAGCAAAACTAGCTACTGGATATCCAGAAGAAAACAAAGCATAGTTAGTCCATTATTTAACCCTTATCCTTGCCCCCGGGGAGAGAAAACCTACCCCAGAGAGGATATGGGCCATGTAGCAAATTCCTACTTCTGCAAACTTCAGGCAGTCCCAGCTTTTCTCTATCAGGTTACAGGTTCCTAGATAAAGGGAAATAGCACAGTTCCTAAACCAGGCTCTTGACAGGCAGCCAAAGCAGAGCCCCCTCCTTTGGGGGAAACAGCAAACCACAGCCTTTGCTCAGCTAAAGGATGCTATGACTAAAGCCCCTGTGCTAGGACTGCCAAACCCAGAGAGACCCTCCCAATTGTACTTTGCTGGGAGGCAGGCAGTCACCTTAGGAGGGTTAACTCGGGATCTGGGACCTGTTAAGCAACCTGTGGGCTACTTTTCTAGAACCTTAGACATGGTTGCACAAGGATGGCCTCACTGCCTAAGAATAATAGCAGCAGCTGCCTTGCTGACAGAGGAGGTATCTAAAATTACGTTGGGGCAGGCCAGCGCCGCGGCTCACTAGGCTAATCCTCCACCTTGCGGCACCGGCACACCGGGTTCTAGTCCTGGTTGGGGTGCCGGATTCTGTCCCGGTTGCCCCTCTTCCAGGCCAGCTCTCTGCTGTGGCCAGGGAGTGCAGTGAAGGATGGCCCAAGTCCTTGGGCCCTGCACCCCATGGGAGACCAGGATAAGTACCTGGCTCCTGCCATCAGATCAGCGCGGTGCTCCGGCCGCAGCACGCCAGCCACAGTGGCCATTGGAGGGTGAACCAACGGCAAAGGAAGACCTTCCTCTCTCTCTCACTGTCCACTCTGCCTGTCAAAAAAAATTACATTGGGGCAAAATATCGCCCTTTATACCTCACATCAAATAAATTCTCTATTAGAGCAAAAGGGCTCTCACTAGCTCACAGATAGTAGGATACTAATGTATCAGGTCCTCCTTCTAGAAAACCCTCAGGTAAAAATAAGGCATTGCTCTACTCTAAACCCAGCTACTTTAATGCCAGTTCCAGGGGAAAGTGGTCCCCTCCACTCCTGTACTGAGACTATAGACTTGATCTATGCCAGCTGAAGGGAACTAAAAGACAGCTCTCTGACTAACGCAGATGACCACAGTAGTGATGTATTAATTTAAATGAGAAATAGAACTTTTAAAGGCTAATAAATGAATCCATTAATTTTCATCTGTAGGTAAATTAACATAAATTCCAAAAAATTAGACAATTGGTTGTAATCCAGGCCATGTACATGGCTGATGTTCATAACTTATTTCTTCTAACACAGTAAGCTTGATGCTTTGGTGTGCACTGAAAGGTCTGCCGGTCGTGCAGCACATAGAAGGCCAGTCCATCAGTAGCGCCTCTCAGCAGGTGCTTTCCTTTAGCATGCCTATTTTCTAACTCAAAGCCAACATCTGTCCTTAGAATGCATTCCTATGGATGGGAGTCTTTAAAATTGACCCTCTAATTAGTTACTGGTCATGCTTTTGGAATAAGGTAAATCCTCATTTTTAATTACTACTAGAAAGTCCTTTATCATTTAGTTCTCGATAGGCCATTCTCAATACCAAGGATTATTTTAAGTATTTCCAAATGTTTTTGAGTCGTTTTCCTAATAACTACTATTATAAATTCACACAAGCCTTTAACTTCTGATTTTCTGAGTTTGGAGTATCACTATATAGTATATTCAAAATTTGTAAATAAAAAATTATATTAAAATATGCATTACAGTTTTTGTGTTAATAAAAAAATCCCTTTAAGCAAATAGGTTTAACTTTGCTGTAGATTTGGCAGGTTGATTTGGTTGTATAGGGAATGATAGTGTGCATTTTCACTTGTCAACAAATGCATTTTGTGTGCTTATGCACACAGGAATTTTATCTACCTATGTCAAAGTTAGATAAGATGAAATAGGGTGCCTTTTCATAGTGCTGGCAAAGCTATAGACAAATAAAAAGAGGTTATCATATTATACACTTCTCAGGGGCTAGACAGACAATTTTACACAAGTATTCACCTGAAGGAGGAAGGAATAGAGGGGAGGGAAGGATGGAGGGAGGGAGGGAGGGAAGGAGAGAGAGAAAAGGAAAGAAAGGAGAAAGAATGAATGAAAGAAGGAGGGAGTGAGGAAAGGAAAACTAATTATATTCATAGAATTGTATCTATGAACTACACTGAATTTGTCCTTTGTGTATTGATATTCCAATAACATGAGAATTGTGCTGTAACAAGTACCATACAATTGTTGTACCCTATTAGTCTAATATATTAATAAATTCTTTTAAAAACTTTAAAAAAGGAGGAAGGAAACAATGGAAACAAAAAAAGAGAGGAGAGGAGAGGAGAGGAGAGGAGAGGAGAGGAGAGGAAGAAGGAAGGAAAAGAAGGGATAGCCAAGTGAAAAGAAAGAGAGAGAAAAAACAGATCTGGGTAAGACGCAAAGAAAGCAACATCATTCCATAAAAAGTTCTTATTAATGAGCTTCTAAAATAGATCCTTTTCCTCTCTTTTTTTTCTTCTCCCTAAACCAATTGTTTAATATAAATGCATGTAGCCCAACGTGCTAAGATTTCATTTTCTGCTTATTGAAATTTAAATGAATTTTTCATGAGTAAAGTGTGTTGTTAAGTAGCTAAAACTTTATGATATATACTTGACATTGCAGTTTAATTTTCAGAAGATATAGAAAAATAGCAATTTCCTCCTACAATCACTAGAATAAAATAACCACTGAGAAAAGTATCAGTGCAGTCATTTTGGTAACACATCCCTAATATATTAGAAACTAAAGTATTAAGAGATTTTATGATAGAAAAAAGTCAAATGTTAAATTTTAAAACAAGATTTTATCTGACCAAATGCTATGAATGCACATAAAGAAGAATATTTACGATGTCATCCTTGTAGATGTTACCATTCAGGAAAGACCATTCACTTAAAAAACCCTCAGCCACTGGAGGATCTGATGCTTACAGAATGCAGGACTTTATATACACTTCTTTTCACCTTTTAACACTAATTTACTAAAAGATATCAGTAGCAAATCACTTAACTACTACAAGCCTCTGTTCTCTCATCAGTTTTAAAACATAAATAAACCCTACAAATGTTTGGTTTAAGTGAGCAAATAATATATGAGAGCTTAAAGATGGTTACAGAATCTTTGCTATTACTCCCATGGAGATATGCAGTAAATTTTCTTCCAGTTGAATGTTAGCTGCCCTTGAGAACTGTTTGAGCAACAAAATACAGAAATGATGTTCAGTAACTTGTAAAGCTAGATCACAGAAAACACTTTATCTCACACCTAACACTCCTAGACTTTCCTTACACAAAATCAGTTACATACAAAAAATGTCTCAATAACCTAAGACTATACACTGTCAGGAGTTCTGGCCATGAGATCATATGGAGACAGAATGATAGCCATCCAACTCAGAGTATTCAGCCTCTCAGGCCACATGCCAGACAGCTGACCCCAGTCCCAGCTATCATTTTTTTTTTTTTTTGACAGGCAGAGTTAGACAAGTGAGAGAGAGAGACAGAGAGAAAGGTTTTCCTTTCCGTTGGTTCATCCCCTAAATGGCCACTGTGGCTGGTGCGCTGTAGCCAGCACGCTGCGTCAATCCAAAGCCAGGAGTCAGGTGCCTCCTCCTGATCTCCCATGTGGGTGCAGGGCCCAAGGACTTGGGCCATCCTCCACTGCACTCCCGGGCCACAGCAGAGAGCTGGACTGGAAGAGGAGCAACCGGAACAGAATCCGGCGCTCCAATCGGGACTAGAACCCGGAGTGCCGGCGCAGCAGGTGTAGGGTTAGCCCAGTGAGCTGCGGCACTGGCCCCCAGCTATCATTTGAATGCAATCAAACAGGAGATGCCCCATCTCCCAAAAATGAATCAGCAGGTGATGACAAAAGATGAGTAGTCCAATTGATATAGGCAACCCCAGAAATGTCAGAAGGAATAATACATTATTTTAAGCCACTCTGTTTATTACATAGAAATATATAACAAGAAAAGTCTAAAATCTTTGTAGAATCCTGGATTCCTTAGCAAATTTCTCCACTGGGTTCTGCACAACTCTAGAGTTCTGTGAAATGTTGTTAGAAGTTCTACAATAGATAATAATTTTGCTTTAACTTCCCCCAAAATGCAATGTTTATACTCAAAATGATAGCCAGTGACTAAACAATTCTGCTATGAATTTCATTACTGACCCCAGAAGGAAGCAGAAAGAACTCCATTTGCTATATTGAGTCCTTTCTTAGTTTTGTGCGTAAGAGGTTATTGAGAATTAGTGCCTTCTATTTGTCAAGAAGGGAACGTTGTTAGGTTGATGACAATAATCTCTCTACTCCCCAAGTCATGGTACTCAGTTTCCTATAAATACATCACCAACCGATAATGAGAATGAATAATGTCTATAGTTTAATGAAGTTGAAGGAAAATTTTCTTCAAAAGATGGAAGTATTATTCCCTCTAACTGAGCTGCAATTGCCTGCCCTTACAGTTCTCAAAATGCTTGTGATGAAGAAATTGAAGCTTCCAATCACACCTTAACGTAAGTCAACTTAATGATGACATATCGTGTGGTATTGAAAAAATTAAATAACTGAAAACAAATCCCTTCTCTAAACCAGTTAGAAGCAGGTTTTTATCCATGTCATGTTTTACCATTTGTAATATTTGAAAATGATTGTGAAAAGTATCAGTCTTCTTCATCTGCAAAAAGCTATTACCACCCAGAAATAAAAATATTTTTAATTGTGATTTTTGGAAACATTCTATATGTCTTGGATGAATTATCTTGGTATTTACGTATATTCTTTGTCCTCTATGAGAAGTTTCTTTCTCTCTGATGAACCAACGGAAAGGAAAACCTTTCTCTCTGTCTCTCTCTCTCTCACTTGTCTAACTCTGCCTGTCAAAAAAAAGAATCCTAAATGTGGTCACAGTATATTTTTCTTCACACCAGGAAGATGCTTGTGTCAAAGATTCTTGGAGATGAAATGGCAAAAGTACTGAACGGTGGTTCAAAAATGGTTAGTTTTAGCAAACAGAAGTGATTTTACTAAAGGATACTTATAAACTGGAAACTTGAAAAAGAATATATAAATCACCTGTTACAAGCAGAAATCTAGTGCATTGGTAAAGGAAGAGTTCTCCACGGGGTGTTTCAACTGAAAGAATGAAAACAGGAGTGCTACCCAGAAATTAGCCAGTTTTTGCTAAAGTGGTTTGAAAATGAATAATGGCTGCAGAACATTAGTCTGCAGAACTTGACAAATGCTTTTTATCATGTGAACTGGTTGAACACTGCTTTGATT
This sequence comes from Oryctolagus cuniculus, assembly GCF_051225735.1. Lineage (NCBI taxonomy): Eukaryota > Metazoa > Chordata > Mammalia > Lagomorpha > Leporidae > Oryctolagus > Oryctolagus cuniculus. Next base: position 66,380,006 of record NC_142870.1, read on the forward strand.
TTGAATGTCAGAATTCTTGGATACAAAAGAAAAAAAATTTGCAAAACTCATATTGCAAATAAACTTTAGAATGTTTCCCTTGTTGCTTGGGCCTGAGAACAAATACAGAGATTACCAATAATCAAGTCCCACTGGAAATGACCCACAGGACTGAAGAGCCCTACTGAACAGTCTTTCTGGAAAGAAGTGTACAATCTGGTGAAGAGCTCTTTCTCTAAATTTTCTTCCCAGTAATAAACATGGATTGGAAAGGAAAGAAAGAAACTTTGGCACTATATCTAATCATACACTATCTAGATTAAAAGAAAACATGTCCTACTATCATAGGAAATCAATAGCATTTCCAAGTACTTTTCAACTTCTTTTTAAAGGTATTTATTTATTCAATTATTTGAAGACCAGAGTGACAAAGAGAGGGTAGGGAGAGAGAGAGAGAGAGAGAGAGAAAGAGACAAACAGTCTATATGCTTGTTCACTGCATGAAAGCTTGGAAGCTGAGGCTTAGCCAAGTTGAGGCTGGGAGCTAGGAGCCAGGAACTCCATGTGGATGTCCCACTTGGTATTAGGAACCAAGTTATTTGGATCATCATATGCTACTTCCCAGGTATGTTATTGAGAGATTGAATTGGATGCTCAGTGTACCCAGGACTCAAACCAACACTACTAAAGTGTGTGTTTCTAGTGATGATTTAACCCATTGCACCTTAACTTCAGTACATCCATGTGTAGGATTTCCTTACTGATCAAACATTAAAACCAAGGACAAGGTGATTCCAAGATGGCTGAATAGAGAAGAAACAACATATTACATTAGGTGAACAAAAAATAGCAGGAAAAGAGTGGAGAAAAATCATACCCAGGGAGAGTTAGAGAGAAATCTGGAATGGAAATTCTACAGAAGGAAGAGGGATGCTGTGGATCAGTGTGGAAGTCCATAGACTTGTAGACTTGTAGCAACAAGTGTGGACACAATGCACAATCCCCACAGCCAAGAACCAGAGGATGTATCAGCTTTGGAAAGTAAGGAGAGAGCAGACTGCAGCAGCCTGGGACACTGGTGATATTTCTGTACAGAGACCGCGGCAGACCACACTGTCTTTGAATCAGGCCTGGAACCTAGTGCATGGCAAGGAAAAAAGGGCAAATTTCCTCCTCCCCATTCTCCAACAATGTTGACAGGTAATCAATAGGAAGACAGCCATTTTGACAGTAGTAGCAGGTGCCATGATTTTCCTGCAAGCATGTGATCCAGGGATTTTACCAGAAGGAAAATCGGTGTTTCCCACTTACTTTGAGACTGGGTGAGGGAGTTGACAGGGGATTGTGCCCCCATGTAGGACTGAGAGATGCCCGAGCCTCTCAACAGTGTAGGCTCTAACTGCCAAGGCAGAGAACAAACAGGCAGCTGGCTATTGGAATGTTTCTACTTTCTCCAGGGATAGGACAGGCTAGCAGGGCAGAGCAGTTCCTCTGCAGGCTATGACTATGGGATCCTTGTGTGCTGACTGGTAATTCTGTATCTGCACGATAGGGTGCAGCATATAGCTGGGTCTCTGAGAAATCACTGTAGGACCAGAGGCTCGGTGCTTCCTAATTGCCTGTGGTGGGTAATTGCAGCAGGATCTGTGCTCACAATAAATGCACCTATTCTTTGTGTGGCTCATGTGGTAGCCCAGCTGAGAATTACAGCCACTGTGGGCTAATGCTGGGCATTGATCATCCTAGAAGAAAGGAAGATGAAGTTGTGATTATGCCAACAGAGGTGATCAAACTCTAGTCCCTGCTGAAAATAGAGGCGGTCTGACATACCCAACTTGGGTGTCACCCTGGAAACTCTAAGCACCCTGGAGCACTGATGAGAGCTCCCTGGCCAAACCCATCACAGTCCTCTGGTATTCAAGAGCAGACACTCCACTAAGCCACAGATGAAAAGTTCGAAGATATAAGCCATCAGAGGAGAAAACCAACAAACATTTCCACAAATACTTAACAATAAATGCAGGAAATCAAGAAAGATGAATAAGAAAGAAAATATGACTCCTCCAAAGGAACACAACAACACTTCAATGTTAGAATATGATGACAAAGAGATTGATGAAATGCCTGAAAAAGAATTCAAAAGATTGATCATAGGGTTACTCAGAAACAATGAGAAGCACCTCCATGAGTTAAAGAAAACAATACATAACATGGGTGAAAATTTTTCTCATGCAGTTGTGATTTTGAGTGAAAATCAAACTGAAATATTAGAAATGAAGAATTTGGGTGCCAGCGCTACAGCATAGTGTGTAAAGCTGCTGCGTGCAATGCTGGCATCCCATATGGGTGCCAGTTTGGGTCCTGGCTGCTCTGCTTCCAATCCAGCTCTCTGCTCTGGCCTGGGAAATCAGTGGAAGATGGACCAATTCCTGGGGCCCCTGCACCCACATGGGGGAGCTGGAAGAAGCTCCTGGCTCCTAGCTTTGGATTGGCACAGCTCTGGCCAATCCAGCCATTTTGAGAGTGAACCAGTGGATGGAAGATCTCTCTCTCTCTCTCTCTCTCTGCCTATCTGTAACTCTTTCAAATAAATAATTCTTCACAAAATAAATGAGTAATTCAATAATGTCAAATATAAAACACATTGAAAGCCTTTACAACAGATTTGATGAGTCAGGAAAATGCATATCCATGCTGGAAGACAAATCTTTGGAAATATGACAGCCCAAAGAAGAAGAAAAAGGAGAAGGAGGATGAGGACGAGGAGGAGGTGAAGGAGAAGAAGAAGGAGGAGGAAAAGAAATTAGATAAATTAAAACAATGTTGAAATTCATGGTATATTATCAAACAACCCACTATATGGGCCTTAGGATATCCTGAAGGTGTGGAAAGAGGGAATGGATAGGAAGGCCCACACAGTGAAATAATTGCATCCCCAATTTGGAGAAAGAAATATATGTACAAGTACATGAAGCACATAGAGCTCCTAATAGATATGACAAGGAAAGGTCTTCACCATGGCACATCATAATCAAACTTTCAGTGGTAAAGCATAAAAAAAAAGACAAGACTCTAAAATGTGCATGAGAGAAATGCCAGAATACTTTCAGAGGATCTCCAATTAGACTCACAGCTGACTTCTCATCAAAACCCCGCTAGGAGAGAATGTCAAAGTATATTCCAAATCTTAAGAGAAAAAAAGTGTCAACTCAGCTCTCACTTAAAATGAAGGTGAAATAAAGACCTTCCGTAACAAACAGAAATTGAAAAAATTGTGAGCACTCATCCAGCCTTACAAAAGATGCTGAAGGATGTGCTGCACACAGAAATACAGAAAGATAGTTATCATTATGAAAGAATGTAAAAGCAGAAAATTTCCCAGTAAAAGTACAAAATAAATCCGAAGCAAACATTAGGAATATTTATGGGAAAATGGCAGGGCCAAGTTGTTACTTATCAACAATAATCTTTAATGTAAACCTAAATATAAATTTTTCTATTAAAAGTAAGACCCATCTATTTGCTGCCTACAAGAAACACACCTCACCAACAAAGATACATGCAGATTGAAAGTGAAAGGATTGAAAAAGAGATTCCATGATAACAGAAAGCAAAATCAAGCAGGTGTAGCCATCTTAATATCAGAGAAAATGGACTGTAAAACCAAAACTGCAAAAAGTGACAAAGAAGGGTATCATGTAATGATTAAGGGATCCATTCAACAGGAAGATGTGACTATAATAAATGTATATACCCAATGCCTGGGCACCTAGCTATTTAAAACTAATGTTAATGATCTAAAGGGAGACATAGAACCCAAAAAAAAAAAAAAAAACACTTTCATCAAGGAACAAATCAACTAGACATAAAATTAGAAAAGAAACAACAGAACTAACCTAAACTATGGACCAAATGGACCTGACTGATATCTAGAGATCCTTTCATCCCACAGTTGCAGATAACACATTCTTTCATCAGTGCATGGAACTTTCTCTATGATAGACCAGATGGTAGACCAAAGAGCAAGTTTCAGCAAATTAAAGAAAATTAAAATCATACCTGTGCATCTTTTCAGACCACAGTGGAATAAAGCTGGAAATTAACAACTCCAGGATCTTTAGAAAATATGCAAATCAATAAATTTGATGTATGACCTTAACAACTTGAAGAATAAAAACCATATGATTATCTCAATACATGCAGATAATGTGTCTGATAAAATACAGCATACTTTCATGATAATACTTTAAGCAAATTGGATATAGAAATAACATTTCTCAACATAATCAAAGCAAGTCATGACAAACCCACAGCCAGCAACTCATTGAATGGGGAAAAGTTTGGAGCATTTCCATCAAGATCCAGAACCAGACAAGGATGCCCACTTTCATCATTGCTATTGAATATAGTTATGGAAGTTTTATCCATAGCCATTACTCAAGAAAAAAAATCAAATATATATAAATGAGAAATGAGGAAGTCAGATTATTCCTATTTGCAGTTGAGATGTTTATTTATATAGGGAAACCAAAAGATTCCACTAAGACACTATTAGAACTCATAAAAGAGGTTAGTAAAGTTGAAGGATGTAGAATTAACACCTAAATATTGATAGCCTATAAATACACAATATAGGCAATGTATACACAGATCTTGATTGTTTACCAAAACATCACCTCTAGGATACCTAGTTTAGGAGTATTGCCTGTCCAATGTGAACTTTAGTATACACAATGTATAGACTATGCTATGGCTAAGAAACAACACTAAGATCAATGCCATTATAACACCTACAAGAAAAATAATATCTTGAAATATACCAAGGAGGTGAAAGATCTCTATGATGAAAATTACACAACATTAAAGAAAGAAATAGAAGAAGACACAAAAATGGAAATGAGATGCTGGAGCTGCAGGTGGAGGCTTAACCTACAATGACTTTTTGAATATGAAGAACAAAAGCAATCATATATAAATGAGATTACATCAGAAAAAAACAAAATGTATACACAGACAAGGGAACAATCAAGAGAATGCAAGGCAACCTACGGACTGGGAATAATGCTTACAAACTGTATATTTGTAAGGAGTTAATATCTAAAATATATAAGGAATTCAAAGAACTTAATAATAAGAAAGCAATAACCTAATTTTTAACATGGACAAAGGATCTGAATAGGTATTTTCATATATATAACACAACTGATATATATATATATAAACCACAACATATATATATATATACACACACACACACAAAGCACAACTGATTTATTGATATATGAGAAAAATCTTTGAAAAAAAATCAAATGGTAACAAGTTTTGACCAGGATGTGGAGAAAAGGGAACCCTGACATGCTAGTAGTAGAAGTACAGATTAGTAAAGCCATTTTAGGAAGTTCTTTAACTACTTAGAAATACAAATACCTTATAATCTAGCAAACCCTCTACTGGGTGTAAATCCAAAGGAAATGAAATTAGTATTTAAAAGAGAACTCTACACCCCCAGGTTTATTGCAGAATTATTCATGGTAGCCACATTACAGAATCAAGCTATTAATGGATAGATGTATAAAGAAAACGTGATATTCCCAATGGAATACTATTCAGTTTTCAAAAGATGTGAATTCTGTCTTTGCAAACAATATCCACACTATGGAATAGTACTCAACAGTAAAAAAAAAAAATGGAATCTTGTCTTTTGCAACAAAATGGATTTAACTAGAAACCATCATCGTTAGTGAAATTAGCCAGTTTCAGAAAGACAAATATCCTATAATTTCCCTGATCTGTGGTAACTAATAGAGTATTTGGGCTTGTTTAGGGAAAGGTACCAAAGTAGACTCATAGGGGGTTGGCTTTCAGAGACTAGGGTCCAGGGTTTGACATTTTGGGCCAGTATCCACACAGGCTGTGGAACGATCTCTGGAAAGACACAAGTGAAACCTCTTCCCATTGTTATAAGGGGATCAGTTCCCATCCCTTGTTGGTTGGTGGAGTCTCTCCATTGGAACAGGGGCAACTGGATTGGGACTGTGAGAGGTCTCCAGTGTCACTGCTGGCAGAACTCCAGAGGGTGAGACTTGTAAGAAATTTAAGGTGAAAAGAGCAAAGTAAACACGTTCATGGGGGGGGGGTACCATATTCTCCCCTCTGTTTTTCAAGCATGTCTCCTTTCTACAATGCCTTGGCCCTGGGAGTTATAGGGTATGCCTGTGATATGATGAATAGCATATTGATGCAAAAAGAGGTGAACACTTTGGATATATAAGCAGGGCTGTTAATAGGCTTCATGGAAAGTGGGAGTCCTATAACAAGGAAGCAAGACAGGAGGTGAGTGATAACCTTAGGGGTGGTTTTGCATCCATCTTTGTCTCTCCAAGTAACAGGGTGTTTTAGCTGACACGAGGACCATTTTTATACACTTCCTCATTGAAATCCTTAAGAGTGGAAGGATCGCGGGGATACCACTCACAGAGATATTGAGGGGTTGGCAAAGTATTGATGGGAAAGGTCTCAGGTGAGCTGACCTGAGGGAGAAGTTCAGATCCCCAGGGCAGGGTGGTGGGGTGCAGTGGGCTGAAGAGTGGTGAGGAATCAGAGTCCCATGGCAGGGATGCAGCAGAAGGGAACCCAGGTGGAAAGCAGCCCTAAGGAACCTGAGCAGCAGGGGCAAGGGTACAGCAGGCAAGCAGCGAAGAAGAGGTGGCACCACTGGCCAGGGAAGGGCTGTGGTTTGGGATGGCCCTGTGGGACCTGAACCTCTTTATCTCTGGGCAGTGGAGCCCAGGGACGAGCCAGAGATGACAGGGGAGGGGGCCAGGCACCAAAAGGAGGAGGCTCTCCCTGTTCTCTAGGAGGAGGAACTGATGGCCAAGTAAACAGGGGCCAAGGATGAGGGAAGGATGGCTCAGGTGAGGCGGATGGTGGGGAAGCCAAGGTCACCCCTCCCATTCAGGTCCTCATCAGACCCACAGCCTCTGAGTTTTTATCTCTGGTCTGGTGGGAGGCTCGAAGTCAGAATCATTGGGTCAGAGGAGGAAGAGCCCACCAATGAAACTCTGTAGATGTTTGTAACATCTGAAGTAGAACACAGAGGCCTGGCGGCAGCATGGATATCAGGAAAAGTGGCAGTAGGGGGAGGTAAGCATCGCAAGATGGCAGTAACTATAGGGTAAAATTGGAGGGGGGCAGGTACGTTGACATCCATTTCCCACCATCAGGCAGCTTGCAAAACCTTCTCCCAAAGGGATGGATCATAAATGTCTACTGTCTCAAGCCATGGACACATGCTTGCAGTGCTTTCCCAAAATATTTCCGTTCCCTCCTATTTTAGTTTAAGGCCATGCATTTCCAACACAGCCTGCAAGAACCTAGGCCTGGGGTCCTTACTCAGGGTCTGGCCCATAGTAAAGGGTGAAAGAATAGATAGATAGAGTCACAGACAGGCAAATTCAATGGGGTGTTCACAGGGGAGCAAAAGACAATCCACATGGGAATCCAACAACTGCAGCGGGGGCCCCTAGACTGGGATGGATATCCTCTCACCTAGCAGAGAGGGGTTGGAGCCCATAGACATGGCAGGGGCCCCTGAACAAAGGGATGGAGGTGCCCTCTCACCTAGCAGAGAGGGATTGGGGGCCCAACCAATGGGCGATGCATTCTCACCTAGCAGGGAGGGCCCCACCCTTACCTACCCTACATGTTCAGGTTCCTGTTTGGGCTCCAGTTGTGAGCTCATCTAGGGAAAGGCACTGAAGTTGACTTGGCAGAGTGTTGGCTTTCAGTGACTGGGGTCCAGGGTTTGACATTTTGGGGTGATATTCACACAGATTGTGAAGCGATGTCTAGAAAGACACAAGCAAAACCTCTTCTCATGGTTGGGTGGTCGGGTTCTTCCATCAAACCAGAGGCAGCTGTGTTGGGCCTGTGAGGGTTCTCCATTGTCTTATTGCTGGTAGCTCTCCAGAGAGTGAGACACTGTCAGGATGGTGGGGCGATGGTGTTCTTCGAAAAGAAGCACTGGAGACAGATTTGGTGAACGTGTCTGTTTATTAGCAGTTAGGCGCAAGATTTATAGGGCAGGCAAAGGGGAGCAGCTAACTCAGGATAACACTAGTTCTATAAAACTGATACTGGCACCTCTGTGCTTCTCCAATCAGCCTGAACATCACATAACACATGTAGCCTTCCAGGTGATCTTATGGGTCTGGGACACACCCAGGAGCTGTTCACCTAGTTGACAATTACAAGGCCCCTCAACAGGAAGAGGGGGTGGGGAAAATGTACCTGGGGCCTCTACCGCCTCCCAGCAATCAGGTCATATGTAGGGGGGCTCTCAGTGTGCTGAGCTCTCGAACAGGGTTTTTCCCAGGGGGCATGGTGTGCTATGCTCTGTTAACCTCCTGCATTGGCTAGGCAGGCAGTCTCCCAGCCAGGCACAAGATCACCCACAAGAGTACCTAAAATGTATGGTATAAGAATGAAATTGACATTTTGAGATTTGATGATTGTTTATAGCCTTTATCTCTACTATTGAGGAATATTTTTTTCTTCCTACTATTTGTTGAACTCTTTACTTACTGTAGGATTAATCTTATGAGTACAAAGTAAACTGAAAATAGATCTTTGCAAAAATTAAGGTAGGAATAAGAGAGAGAGGAGGAAGAAGGATGGGAGATTGGGTGGGAGGGAGGGTATGGTGGAAAGAATCACTATGTTCCTACATTGATATATATGAAATTTGTATACCTTAAATAAAATTTTAAAAAACCAATATAAATGAACCTGGAGGTCCTTATGTTCAGTCAAATAAGTCACACACAAAAGCACAAATGCCATATGGTACCATTTATAAGAATTGCAAAAAGTTTATGGAGACTGTATATTATGAACAAAATTATGCATAAATTTTAAAAAATTTTGCATTAAAATGAACTTATCTTTTAATTTTATTTCCTGTGAATTTTTTTAAATTCAAACATATGTAGAATTTAAAATAATTAAAGTCATAGAAGTAGAGAGAAAAATGGTGGTTACCAGCAAATAGAGAGATGGATAGATTGGTTAATATTTGGTCAAATCATGTGAAGCTACAGATAGCAGGAATAAGTTCAAGATATCTATTGCACAACACAATGACTTCAATAACAATGTCTTGAATTCCTAAAAATTGCTAAGAGTAGATTGTAAGTGTTCTCACCACACATGTACACAAATTACATGAAGTAATATATAGATAAATCATCTCATAACCATTCCAAGGTGTATACATATATTAAACAGATGTTGCATATGATAGATACAATAGATTAAAAATTTTAAATGAATGTATGAATTTAAAATTTGAGTACCATTAGATTGTTTTATACAAAGAATTCAATTATAATAGTATGTGGTTTCCTAGTGCCAAATTCTATACTAGATGAATACTCTAAATTATTTCCTGTTGAAGATGACTACTATAAACTAAAACCAGAAATATGAGACATTCAAACAACCAAGTGGATGCATATTGGCATACTTAACACAGTTCCATTCTTTTTAAAGATTTATTTCCATTTATTTATTTGAAAGGACGAGTTGAGAGAGAGAGAGAGGGCTTCCATTTCCATTCACTGGTTCACTCCCCAAATGGCTGCAAAGGCCGGAGCTGAGGCAGTCCAAAGCCAGGAGCCAGGAATTTCTTCCAGATCTCCATGTGGGTATAGGGGCCCAAGTACTTGGGCTATCTTCCACTGGTTTCCAAAGCACATTAGCAGGGAACTGGATTCGAAGTGGTGCAGTCAGGACTCAGTCCAGCACCCATATGGGTTGCCAGTACTGCAGAATGTGTCTTAATCCACTATGCCACAGCACCGGCCCCCTTACATTTTCAATTAAAATAACTCAGCTCCTTTTTTTCATCCATCGACCCCCAGTAAGCTTCCTCTCCAAAATCACTGCTTTAGAGAGATTCATTTTTTTCTGAAATTTTACAAAGGTGTGCCTTGGACCATGCTTACAGTTTGGTAGAGATTTGGCTCAGGAGTGCATGGATAGAAGAAATCAGAAAATAATTACCTAGGATCTCTGCTAAATCAACCAAGGCATGCAAAGAGAAGAATTTTTAGATCTTTTAAAATGCTATTTACACAAAATACATTCCTGCTTTATTTACATCCTAAAAATTCCAAAAAGTTTCTCAAATAACATCTATTAATAATACCATGGCTACCATTTTCTAAAGTTTCTCCTGTTTAAAAGGAAGTCTGTAAAAATAACACGACATATTAGAAGAAATAATTAGACTGGCAGAATCCAAGCTTGGGATCCAAATCTAGTCCTGCTGGGAACCAGCTGTGTAACTTGGGCAAATTTTTCTTCTTTTTTGCCTCAGTTCCCTTATTCTTAGAAATGTGAAGAGGGAGCGGGAGATGGGAGGGTTGCAAGTGAGAGGGAAATTATGGGGAGGGGGGGAAGCCAATGTAATCCATAAACTGTACTTTGGAAATTTATATTTACTAAATAAAAAAATTTGCAAAGAGTGCATCAAAAAAAAAAAAAAAAAGAAATGTGAAAGTGGAGTATATCATTCTTAAAGTTTATTATGGTTCTGCCTCCCAATGAATCCATATTCTATAGGACAGTTAGTTTAAGCCAATGGAATAGTCAGGAAGCTTATTCTGTTAGCATTTGGTATGATGAATAATCATATATGAAAGTACTACAGAGAGTATGTGTGTGTGTGTGTTTGTGTACAAAATAAAATCACAAAAATATGAATGCATTCCCAAGTACATTATTGAGTAAAATAAATAGATATAAAATAATGCTTAATATGTAATTCAATGTATTTGAAGTTCAAGAATAGCCAAAACTAACTAAAAATCAGAAATAAAAAATCAGCAAGTGGCTGGTGCTATTGTGTAGCTGGTAAAGCCTCCACCTGCAGTGCCCATAGGGGCACCAGTTCAGGTCCCAGCTGCTCCTCTTCCAATGTGGCTCTCCACGATGGCCTGGGAAAGCAGAAGATGGCTCAAGTGTGTAGGCCCCTGCCCCCACATGGGAGAGCTGGAGGAAGCTTCTGGATCTTGGCCTCAAATAGGCCAAGTTCTGGCCATTTTGGTCATTTGGAGAGTGAACCAGTGGATGGAAACCCTTTCTCTCTCTCTCTCTCTCTCTTTCTGTCTCTCTCTGCCTCTGCCTCTCTGTAACTCTGCCTCTCGAATAAATAAATAAATCTTAAAAAAATCAGCAAAAAATCATAACAGTGGTTACCACTGATACAGAGCTAATGGTATTAACTAGGACATGGGCAAAAGAGAGCATTCTGGCATGCTGTAAATATTCTTTATTCTAATCAGCATGATGGTTACATTGGTCTGTATGTAAATAAAAATGTGTTGTGTCACTGAACTGTAAACAATATTAGTGTTATTTGCAGAGTTTATCATAATTATTTATATTTTTATAAAAAACAAACTGCCTTTTACCATTAATCTAGTAATTTTATTTCTAGGAATTAATCCTACACATACTCACACAGTTGTACACGTGCACATTATTTATGAGCAAGAATTCTTGTTGCAACAAGAAAATCAGAAAGAAGTTTGTTGAATAATTTGTGGTTCATTTGAATACTCCACTGTAATGACAATAATAAAATAATAGTGTTCATACTGATATGGAAAGATGTCTAAAATGATAGCATATCTAAAATGATAGCTCTGTGCTACAGAGCTGAAAAATGTTTTTTCAAAGAAAAACTGAAAAGCTGAAAAGTTTTTTCAAAGAACATTATACAAATATATGAATATATCCATGAATTAGTCCTCAACAGATATGCAATTCAGTATTCACCACAATACAGGGAGGCTGAGAGTTGAGTGCTCAAGGAGACATCCTTTTCACTATGTATCCCAATTGTTTGAAGTGTTTTCATGACTATCTACCCTCACCCCAAAAAATATGGTAAATGATAGAGATTCTTCTTGGATAACAACTAAACTTCCAGGCTCCCCCTCCTAGAATTAAGATGAAGAAAGGTATCATTTGGACCAATGGCGATATATAGATGAAGATAAAGTTTCTGTATGAGGAGTTGAAAAGGAGAAGAATAGAATGAAAAGGGGGAAAATTTTAAGAAATTGAATAATACTATATATTGTACAATATGCTCTCTCCTTCCCTAAAAAGAACTAAGTGTCTTGTAAAACCCAATAAATATTTTTGACAAAGACTTTTGGCAATGCATCATGAGACAGAGGAAATTTGTGTGATGGGTTTGGCAGGGAACACAGGTAATATGTCAATGGCTAGGGCATCTGCAGAGACATAAAAGCTGGAAGAAGGAAGAGGGTGAAAGAAAGAAAAGGGAAAAAAAGAAGAATGAATGAATAAGAAATAAAGAGAATCATGGGGCCAGTGCTGTGGCTTAGCAGGCAAAGCTGCCGCCTGCAATGCCGACATCACATCTGAGCACCAGTTGGAGTCCCTGCTGCTCCACTTCCAATCCAGCCCTCTGGTATGGCCTGGGAAAGCAGTAGAAGATGGTCCGAGTTCTTGGGCCCTTATTTCTATGTGGGAGACCTGGAAAATGCTCATGGTCCTGGTTCCTGGCTTCGGATTGTCACAGCTCTGGCCATTGTGGCCATCTGGGGAATAAACCAGTGGATGGAAGACCTCTCTCTCTCTCTCTCTTTCTCTCTCTCTTTGCCTCTCTGTAACTCTGCTTTTCAAATGAATAAATAAATCTTTAAAAAGGAATAAAGGGAATGAAAAGAAGGCAAAGAAAATTAAATTATTTGAGAGAAAAAAATAAATGATTTGAGAAAAACTCCCATTTTTGTGCTAGGCCAAAGCTAATCTCAGTGCCATGCTCTTATTATGTGATGAAATGAACTAGATGTGATTCAGTATTAGTAGATTGCATGTTTCTACAATATGTGAAATATATACATTATGAAATAGTACCACTCAGCCATAAAAAATATGAAATCCTATCTTTTACAACAAAATGGATGCAACTGGAATCCATTACAATTTGTGAAATAAGCCAGTACCAAAAGAAAATATTGTATGTTCTCTCTGATCTGCAATAACTAATAGAGGAGATCATCCATCTTTTTATGTGTAGTTGTTCTTGGCAGACTCCTGGATAGAAGGCTTTATGGGGGGAAGGAAAGATGTTGGCCAAAGGAAATAAGCCCCAGTTTGACAGGACGAATAAGGTTTAGTGATCTATTATAAGAAATGGTGACAATAATAAAGAATAGTGAATTGTATATTTCAAAATTGCTACCCTCACAAAATATGTGATTATTAGTGTTAATATAAGTTATGTGTTAATATATATGTGTGTGTATATATACACATACATATGTGTTAATATTTGTGTTAATATATATGTGTTAATTACTTTCGTTCAATGATCGCACAAATTATAAAACATCACATTGCAACTCATAAATACTATAATTATTATTTTTATTAAAAGCAAAATCTATAAAGAGAGAAACTATGGGTCAAGGAACCTGTACTGACATTTTAGTTACTTGGGAAAAAAAAAAGAGTTGCTGCAGCGATTAGAAGATCCAAATGAGGTTATAGAGACAGTACTTGCTGAAGACTGGGAGAGATGATGATACAAAATGGGGAAGCTTCTAGGGCAATTAGCAGAGGCCCAGGTGAGTTAGGTTTCATGGAGTAGGAAAAATGAACTGGCGTTTGGAAGGGGATTTGGAATACACAAGCGTGCAGGTAAAGTGGATCGCCTACAGAATATGGGATAGACTTGAGTGCAAAAGAGACTCCTGGAATAGCAAACATAAAGGAGAAAAAGAGGACCTCTTAGACTGAATGAAGTTTATTCTTTTTTGAGTGAAAAGGATCAGTCATTTTAGCTTTTCCAGCTTCGAAGAACTGAGATCCTCTTTTTTCTAGCAGAGATAGAACAGATAAGTGAAGTGAAAAGTAAGGAAGTAAACCTGGAGATCACTATTCAAGTCCAAATTAATAAATCAGGTAAGGAGTTTAAAGCATAGGGTACATATGCTAGGACTTCAAAAATTCATGATAACAGAATCAAACATTTATTTTGCTGTGAAAATATTTTGAAAAATGATGAAGAGTTTTTTCATGATAAGCGTTTTCCAATGAACATTTTGGAAACTCTCCTATAATAGGCACTTATGCATAATGAGTATTTTTAGTACTGTAGTGATAACTCTAACTGAAATTACTGAGCATGTGTAGGGCTAACGAATCTTATATAGGAAGAGGGAAAACAAAGTATGTGAAAATGATCCATCTAAAGACCCAAGACCTCTGAGATGGGAGAATAAGCTCATTTCTACTTCCTCTGGTGTTCTTAAGCATTCCTGAGACATTAAGTCAGGAATAACAAGAGAGGAGATTCTGCCTGGAATTTGTCGGGCCCTATTCTACCATACCTTACCTTATCCTTGAGTGGAGTCTGAAACTTTCCCTTTTCCTCTCTGTGAACAAAAAGACTTTCACAATACCTCTAAGATAATAGAGCCCTAGTAAATATTGAAAAGAATACTTAGGAGGGGAAATATTCATTTGGCCATGTTTATCCTTTTAATTTTGTTTGGAAATACTTCTTTTAAAATTCTCTGGTTTTGGATGTATTTAATATTGTATTCTAACCAGTTTTATTTATTCTATACAAATTTTTAAGGTAGCAATTACTAATGATTTAAGAATCTAAAAACAATATTCAATTAATTATTCAATATTCAATTAATTTCCATGTGAAATAAATCTTGAGAGTAAAATATCTAACAATTACATGAGCAAGTGATCAAGTTCTTATCCAGCCCATATGGTAATTAAGACACATGGATAATAGTTTGAGCTATGAGCAGAAATGAACTTATTTGAGTCACATCAGGTCAGGAGCAAAATCATTTTATTTTTTAAAGGTTTATTTTTTTATTTGAAAGAATTACAGAGAGGCAGTGGCAGAAGCAGGGAGAGAGAGAGAGACAGAGAAAGAGAGAAAGAGAAATGGCTGTAATGGCTGGAGCTGGGCCAATCTGAAGCCAGAAGCCAGGAGCTTCATCGGAGTCTCCCACATGGATGTAAGGGTACAATTACTTGGGCCATCCTCCACTCCTTTCCCAGACACATTAGCAGACAGCTGGATCAGAAGTAGAGCATCCAGGACTCCAACCGGAGCCCATAAGGGATGCCGGCACTGCAAGCAGAGGCTTTACCCGTTTTGCCACAGCAACAGTCCTACAAAGCAACTTTAAATAACCAAATTCTAGACACCTTCAATAGACAGGAGTTATATGTTTTATAGGTTTTGTTTCTAAGGAAGTTATACCTGGTCATCAAGTTCCAGGGAAGTATAAGAGAGGTGTATGCATATTCAAAAAGGGCAAGTGCACATGTCCACTAAGCTATCATTAATGTAATATCAGGCCATGTTCAGTAGGAGGTAGAGTTTTAACACCACAACCAGGTGGAATTAGAACAGTGAAGGTGAGGTTGCCCCTTGTGCACAGGTATCTCAAACTGGCCACAGCTAGATGGGGACTTGTAGTTTATTGGCAAGAAATGTTTGCTTCTGAGTTGTGTATTTGTTCAATCAGCTGTGTCACCTCAATGTGCAAGAATACCTGGTTATTCTCAACTCAGAGCTAGCCAAGATTAGGTTATTTTTGCCAGGAAGGACTGGAGTGTAACTTAGAATGGGAATTGGCTTTACATGGTTGCTCCCATTTCCATTTATACTTCTGCTGCTCTATCAAAACATGACCACGTGGGTTTTGGGTGCTAATAGCATTTAAAAATAGCAAAATATCTTACTGATATTTTAGAACTGCAGTAACTAAGCTCTGGTTTCTTGGTAATTTTTAGGTTTATAATTTTAGAATTCTGGCAGTTCCTGTATTACTATATTTCTGATGAAAAATACTAATGTTTCCTCTAAAAAAACATTTTTAAATCTGACTATATAAGTCGCAGTGGACTACAATGTCATCTCTAATCTGCTGTTTTGCCACTTCATTCTGTGTCATTCATTTTCTATGGCTGGAATCACTCAAATTGGCCTCTACTGTATACTTGTAAGTTTCTTTAGAAATCGCCTCCTCTGAAGGGCCATGCCGGATCCTTTAATCTCCCTGAAAGCTTGCTTTTCCTCAGTTATAATTAAATGATAATTTTAATGCCCTACATGATCCCTACCAAGAAGATATGGGTAATAAAATGATTTTTTTTTGCTTCTGATATTCAAATGTCCTGCTGGACTGCATATAAATTAATCTAACATTGAAAAAGGAATCTCTTCTGAAGATAAGTTTATGAAATGTATCAATCTAGATCAAAAGAAGTTTATAATGATAACTATACCTTTCCTACTTAATTCTGAAATTAAAATTTCATGGAGAAAAGTTTACTATTTTTGTGATAGAAGGCATAATTTCTAGGTATATATTTAACCCAGATCTCATTTCTTGTACCTTTGGGCCAATGGTCTTAGGTTTTTCTGAAGAATACTGGAGTAAAACTTAATACAGAGCACATGAAAATTGTTTATACTTTTTTTTTATTCAGATGAGCACTATAAGATCAAAGGTCGGCTAATATTTTTAAAGACAAAGTCAGTCAGATTTTTCTCTTGAATGTTTCTATAAATTTAATAAACAGTAAGTCTATATGGTTCTGAAAGTTCTGGAAGTACGGCAGTGGAAGGAAGATTAAACAAACAGAACTTTTCAGAGAGACTATGGCCTGCTTGAATATCAGCAAGTCTCTGGATTGTGGCGCAAGGCTGAACCCTCCACCTCTCAGACATTCCTTGAGGGTGAGTCATTCAGTTTTAAGTATCACTAACTACATGCCTCACTGCTTCTTTTTACTTCTGTAGAGAAATCCTATAGATCTTTGGGGAAAAGTGAGAAATGAGTTGCAAAGAGGCTTATCAAGTGAATGGCACAAAGTTTGCACCATGGAGGAAGAAAGGCAATGGAGGACGTAATAGTGTTTAGAGATTCTTTTAATTTACAACGTCAAATAAAGGAGCTATGGGTTGAGCTGTTTCATGGTTAACATTAGGCAGGAACACTACTATTTTCTTTCATTCTTCTCTTGAAATGAACTTGAGTCATATTCTTCCAGTTACTTCACAAAAGGTAGTGCTTGTGAGAAATTACATGTCACTGAAATGTGTAATTTGATTGTATACGGAGAGCTTTTCACCTAGGCTATAACCTTGCCTCTCTAACGGGGAGTTTTCATGGTTGTGAAATGAGAGGTGAGATTATGCAGTATGATGAGACATTGCAATTCCTGGTCTGTTTAGGGCCACAGCCAGCACATAAGGAGCTTGACTAAGAGTATTCTCTATACTGTGTGTATCTGCTTGTATCTTCCCATTAGCTGAATAGAGTCCAGGGTCCTGAGTGTGCTCTAATGTGCCTTTCTCAGTATGGTTTCCAGCGTCTAAATCTAGCCTCCTTTTTCATTATTCCTTCCAGCGAAGACTGTAAGCTTGGCAATAAAGAATGCTCACAGTTTTTGAAGGATTCTGTAGGCACCTGTAGAAGGTGCTTTCTCTTCTATCCATAAGACCTGATACAGGCTTCACCCCTTTGAATTCAACACTTCTCAAATTGTGCAAAGTGTGCTCTGCTCCCAGAACTCCCACAGTTTTTGCAGTACTGACCATGTTGGAACAGTCCTGCTTCCAGAACCAGACCATAAGCTCCGGGAAGACAAGAACAGTGCCATCTAACTGTTTCATCCTTTATCTTTCCATCCCTTAGAGTAAACCATGATAGCTTGTTAAATGAAATAGGATGTCCACTGATTTTTTAAATTGACATACATTGAACCCTCTGACTGATAATTATGATGAATCGGGGGATGGAGGGATATCTGAAGTTGTCTGAAAGCACAAGGGAATGAGCAAAAAAGGCAGAATCTGAGGAACTGAACCTTGAAAGGAACCAAGAGACCCATTTTTACATGCTCTTTTCCAAGGGGAAACCCTTCAGTGAGAGACTGCACCCCAAAGCTAGAACATAGATAGCTTTAGTGCAATAGGCTTGATGGTGGACAGAGTTCAGATTCCCAGGTATTTGTTGTTTTATATGGTGCATCATCTTTTTTTGTGCCGGAAGCAGCCTCTAAAATGACCTCCAAGAAAGTCTGCTTCATGTTTTCATGCCCTTATAAAAGCCCAATCCCTTGAATTAGATGTATTGATCCATTTCTAGGGAAGATAATGCAATGAAGCACTTGTAATGTCAGTTCTTAGATTAGTTACAAAAAGACCATAATGCCCATCTTGGTCACTTTAGCTTGCAATCTTCATTCCCTCTGGGGTAAGCCATCTGACATGTTGAATTCCTAAGGAGAACCCACATGCTAAAGATATGAAAGAGGAATCTGGCTGACAGAAATGAAGTGAGATCCTCAGTCCATTATGTGGAGAAGAATTCAAATTCTGCCAACAACAGTGACATCAATGACTTTAAAACTATGACTCTCCCTATTTGAGTATTCATTTAAAACACAATCTCATGAGAAAGGGGCCAGAGGCTGCCCTCCCAACTAAGTTTACATTCTTGACCCACAGACACTGTGTGATAACAAATGCTTATTGTTTTAAGGTGCTAACTTTTGGAAAGATCTGTTCCATTGCAAGAGATAATTCATCTAGGGAATAAAGAAATGCAACAATTTAAAAACTCTTAAGTAGGTGGCATTGTGCCATGAGTTTGGTCCTATAACAAAATAGTTTAGTTTAGGTTTTACTTTGCTTTACAAAGCAGACATAAGCATTGCACTTCTTTATTTAAATTTGTTCATTTTCATTTAACTTCAAAAATATTTATTAAGTACCTATAATATAGAAAGAACTGTTGAGGCACCTGGGAATATAACAGAGACAAAAGCAGAAATATGTTAAAATTCAGTTAATGGTAGATCAGCACCTATTGATCTATCTTATTGATAAGAGTGGTGAATCTGGGGATGGAGAAATACCTGAAGGTATCAAAGTACAGAAAGTGAGCAAAAGCATACAGAAACTGGAGATGATATGAACCTCGAAAGAAGGTCAGAGAACCAAGTTTATAAATTCTTTCCACAGGGGAAATCCCTCAGTCAACAGAGTACATTCAGCAGTTAGAACACAGAAATTGGAAGCCCCACAGAGCTTATGGTGGAAGGAAAGAATTCAGGCTGCCAAAGTGGCTTCCAGCTGGGGAATGAGAAGTGATCCTCTAAGGAGGTTGTCACAAAGTACATGTATCCAAAATATATCGATAATTTCTTATAATTGTTGATTAAAAAGACAAATGGCCTATTTTGTTAAATGAAAAAAAAAAACTTGAAAGTCACTCAAAACATCACACTGCCCATAAGAGTTGTCCATTTGACTGTATGTATTTTGAGTAGAATTTTTTAAAAGAAAATGAAAAAAAGAGTAGATATTCTTATTTACAAGGAATTCATATTTTAGACTCATGCAACTTTACTTTTAATTGGCTAATTAATACTTTGAGAAGTGAAATTTGACTATAAAAGTGGACAGAATATAAAAGGATAGGCATATAATCGAATGGGGTAGATTGCCAGCCGGCAGAGAGTGATATTTAAACACATTGCTGGCAGGTTGCCATGAAGTGATACTGCAGGCTTTGGTGAGTGCGATGCTTGACCAAGCTTGGCTCACAGTCTCCCAGCTTAATTTAGATTTTATGCCAGGATTTGGGCTTAGTCTTGCAGGCGGGGATATGGATTACATGCATTTCCCAAATGAGTGTCTTCAGTGCAGATCAAAGCTGGAACAGCTAGGAAGTTTAACCCCAGCAGAAAGAAGGCTTTTAACAAGGGCATCGTTTAGATTTATTAGTGCATGATAATAACAACAGCAAATTAGCTTTCTGTCCATTTTATTGAACTTTTAAATTTTCTACAAAAACAATTTAAGACGTACCCCTTACTGTCTGCATGGAGTCAAAGATTTCATCTATGACCACCCAATCTTTGGTAAAGCAACGAGTATCTATACTGCCAGGCTAGTATAAGTTAAAGATGGGACGCAATATTTCCAAATCCCTAACAATTCCAGATTGTTTCGTTTCACCTCTCTTCACATGCAAAATGGAAAGAATGATAAACTGGGACTAAGGAGACCTGGAGTTATAGCTCTATCTTTGCCACATAATCACATGTGTTAAATGAGATAAGTACATGGAAAGAAGATCATGCTCTTCTTTGAAATTTAAATGCGATTGCCTAAGCTCACTAACCCACAATTTGGTGACGTTTGTGAATTCCTAAGGATTTAGTTCCTTGTAATTACATCTGGCTCTGAGTTGGGGCTTCTTTTAACGTCCTTATTTCAATTTCTTCCTTAATCCATAGTCATTCCCTATTTTTGTTCTGATTTGGGTGTATAACACAATATCCTTTCTTAGATTTCACGCAGTCCATTCAATCAAGAAAATGAAGTGTGCATAGAAGACTTTTTTATTTTAATCTATATAGAGTGAACAGATTTCATGTATTTTATATTATACAGATTTTGAAACTTAGTGAAACTTCCCAGTCTACCCTCCCTCTTGCCCGACTTCCCACTCTTCCTCTACCTTTCTTTTTTATTCTTTCCTTTAACTTTTACAGTGACATACTTTCAGCTTATTTTATAATCATAAAATTAACCCTATGCCAAATAAAGACTTCAACAAATGGTAAGAAAAAACATCACTGTTGTAGAAGACTCTTTAAATCTGGGGTCAAGAAATAACATACAAAAATAAAATGAATATTGAGGCCTCCCATGCTTGAGTTCTTCAGGCGTCCTCATCAATAGATTTGTTGGTAGCATTTTTTTTTCAGTCAGGCACCAGCTTAAAACGTGCTCCCTGATTTTCTCTGTTTCTGAAACTCTCCTCCAAGTAATACTATTTCTAACTCCAGTCATTTATTTATGCACTTTTCTTTTTTAAAAAAGATTTATTTATTATTTGTTTGAAATTCAGAGTTGCACAGAGAGAGGAGAGGCAGAGAGAGAGAGAAGTCTTCCGTCCAATGGTTTGCTCCCCAGATGACCACAATGGCAGAGTTGCGACAATCCCAAGCTGGGAGCCAGGAGCTTCTTCCAGGTCTCCCATGTGGGTGCAGGGGCCCAAGGACTTGGGCCATCTTCCACTGCTTTCCCAGGCCACAGCAGAGAGAACTGGATTGGAAGTGGAGCAGCCAGGTCTCCAACCAGCGCCCCTATGGGATGCCAGTGCTCAGGCCAGGGCGTTAACCCATTGCACCACAGCACAGGCCCTTTACGTGCTTTTCTAAGCAGAATTGCACATCTATTCTGTGTCTTGAACTTCAGTAACAGAGAAAAGTGGGAAGAAGCTGGGCATGCCGGTCTTGCTTTTCCTCCATATCACTCTGAAGTAAAAAGGATGTAGATATCTGCCCCTACTGATGTGCTTTGCGTCATCTTTCAGAAGCAAAGTGTTATTACAGTTAGCTTTCCTTTGAAATATAAATGTTCTTCCCCATAAATGTATATAAATTTTTAGCACCTGAGAGAAGTTTGGTTTCTTTTCATCCTCTGATATTTATTGCTCAGATTACTTTATCTCCTTTGCTTTGCTGTTTATCATGGCAACATTCAGCAGTTTTTGAGCCCACATTAAGTACCAGGAAAGAATGATAAAAGATCACTAATGAGGCCAGCATCGTGGTGCCATGCTTATGATCCCAGCATCCCATACTGGAGTGCTGGTTTGTGTCTCATCTTCTTTACTTCTAACCTACCTCCCTGTTAAGGTGCTTAGGAAAAGAGCAGAATACGAACTAAACATTTGTGCCCCTGCCACACATACGGGAGATCTGAATGGAGTTATTGGCTCCTGATTTCATCCTGGCTCATTCCCTGATGCTGTGACCATTGAGGAAAGATCTCTGTTTCTCTCTGTCACTCTGTATTTCAAATAAACAAAATAAATAAATTTAAAAATGATCAGTAATATAGTCCCTGTATTCAAGATGTGGATGAGCATTTCTTACTAAAATACAGATGATCATAAAACCAGTCTTTCTATTTATTGACAGATATAACTGTGTTTTGGGGGGGAGGCAAGGATGGAGTTTACATGTGCCTCTGGAAGGAGCAAGGGTGGAATTAACATGTGTCTCTGTGTCTATGTGCTTTCTGGAATGTTCTTCCACCAGTATAAGGGATCTTCAAAAAGTCCATGGTAAAGATGTGTTATGAAACAATTATACATGGATTTTAAAATTTTGTACCTAAGTAAACTCATCCGACTAAAAAGAGCCCTTATCACAGTAAAATGAATTCTTCTAAAATTGAAGCAAGAGCCAACATCAAAGTCATGGTAAACTTGTGTGAAAGAATGGCAGAATCACTAATACTTTATGAACAGTTTATGCAGGCAACTCCCCCAAAGAAATCAGCAAGTTACAAATGGATAAATCATTTTAAGAAGGACTGAGATGATGCTGAAGTTGAAGCCTTAGGGACAGACCATACACACCAATTTATGTAGAAAACATTAATCGTGTTTTTGGACTAATTAAAAATAAATGATGGCAGTCAGTGTTGTGGTGCAGTGGGGGCATCATCTCATCTAGATGACTGTTTGAGGCCCTGTTGCTCCACTTCTGATGTAGCTCCCTGGTAATGCACCTGAGAGAGCAGAAGAGGTCAGCTTGATTGCTAAGGCCCTGCCACCCATGTGGGAGACCCAGATGGAAATCCAGGATCCTGGGTTTTCTCTGCTCCAGTCCTGCCATTGTGGCCATTTGAGGAATGAACCAGCAGAACAAGAACTCTGACTTTCCGTCTCCCCTCTCTCTCTGTAATAAATAAATAAATAAATCTTGAAAAGATAAAGAGGCCAGCACCGTGGCTCAATAGGCTAATCCTCCGCTTGCAGTGCTGGCACACCGGGTTGTAGTCCTGGTTGGGGCACCGGATTCTGTCCCGTTTGCCCTTCTTCCAGGCCAGCTCTCTGCTGTGGTCCGGGAGTGCAGTGGAGGATGGCCCAAGTGCTTGGCCCCTGCACCCCATGGGAGACCAGGAGAAACACCTGGCTCCTGCCTTCGGATCAGCGCGGTGCACCGGCCACAGTGGCCTTTTGGGGGTGAACCAATGGAAAAGGAAGACCTTTCTCTCTGTCTCTCTCTCTCACTGTCCACTCTGCCTGTCAAAAAAATAAATAAATAAATAAATAAAAGATAAAGATTACCAATGATTAAAAACAAAAACAATAACCAACATAACAACCATTTTAACTGGTTTTTCCTTTGCATAATTCTGACTGAAAAATCAAAGAGGAGCAAATTTTTTTCTCAGTGGGTATAAAACAGTTGTGCCCAGATTAGCTATAGACAAAAGCACAACTTTAAGACAAAGTTATTACAAGAAGGATCAAAACCTTGGAGCACTTTTTTGAAAACTTAGGAGATTAGATGTAGCTTCAGCAGTACAATCCCCAAGTCAAAGCATGATCAAATCAGTGTCTACCCAGAGGGAAGTAGTCTAGTCACAGCAAAAGTGAACAGTTAAGAGCAAAACTCATGACGAACTTGGGGGTAGGGGTGATTCTCAAAGCATTTTTCTTGTTAACTATCTGGATGGCCAAAAACCATAACATGCCTTTATCCGGCTAATGTTTGGGAATGTTAGCCCAAGTTTCCACAGGAACTCACCTGGGAAAGTTTTGCCCGAGTCCATCTCCATCACAACAATGTTTCTGCTCATTCCTCTGATCAAACAAGGTCAACTGAATCAGAGTTTTGATGAGAAATCATTAGAAATCCACTTTATAATCCTGAGTTGACATTTTCTGACTTCATTTTGTCCTCTAATCAAAAAATCTTTAAAGACGACCCATTTTCTTCAGTTAATAATGTAGAAATGACAGCCATGACACATTTAAACTCCCAGCACCTTCAGTTCTTTAGGGATAGACTAAATGGCTATTATAGATATTTGCAAAAATGTTTTGAACTTGATAGAGCTGTTTTTGTGAAACAGAATTTAGAAATTTTATATTTTAATTTAATTTCCCATAAATTGTTAAAGACCCTTCACTTTACTTCCATATAAACACACCCCATCATCTTGAAGATTCAAATCTAAAGTAGTCTTGTTGACAAAAAGGTCTCTGATCATTAATTTTGAAGTTTTGTGCATGAACTTCTGTGCCACTTGCATTTCTCTAATGCACACTCACAGTCATTTATTCTGACTCTATAAATATCTCGTACCATCTTTGGGCTATTGACAACTTTAGGGAGGTCTCCACACTGAATTCCTTTGTGCATTCCCTCAAAGTGTCGGTATAATGTTGACTCTTTGTAGACACTCAACAAATATTTGTATAAAGGATGCACTTTGCTGAGCTTTGGAATTTTTATCAGTTTCCTTCTTAGAATTCAAGAATGTTTTTGACTTTGAATATTAATTCTTGCACTAACACAAAAGTCAAATGGACTTTTTTATTAATTTAAAAATTTTTATTAATGTAAGAGAAGAGAATTCATGTATTTCATAGGTACAATTCTGATAACCATAATTCCCTCTCTCCCTCAATTGAATCCCCTTCCTTCCTTCCTTTCTTTTTTCTTTAATTTTTTTCAAAAACAAAATTTTAATCCACTCTAACTCATGTTTCCTATTTTATAGTATGTTTATAATTCTAGTGTTTTTCTCTCTCAACAATAAAATCAAATCTTAAGTCTCCCCATCTTGGTAACTTTAAAATATTTTCTATAAATTCATGCCACACTCTATGGCTGAAAGTATTCTCTTCCTCACTCTGTTTGAAATCATTCATTGCTTCCTTCTCAACCTTGCTGTTCAGAAGCTCCTACCTTAACCTCCTAGTAATCTATCTCAGCTACAGAATTACTTTTTTTGATATTAAACATTTTTTATTCAAAGAAGTTTTCTTGATTAAAAAATCTGAACTATAAATCTTGGATCTGGATAAACAAATAGATCATTTAATGTCCTGGTGTCTGGATTTTCAGACTGAGAAAAAGAAAAGTAATCTGTGCTTCTTTCATCAATGTCTGTGGTAAATTAATTAACATGTAGATGAAATATACTGCATGTGCACCAAATAGGTAACCAGTAACAGCAAGTTGCAAAATGTACTCACATAAATGATGAGTAGTATTATCCTGGCAAAGTTAATGATACCTCTATCAGTATGCTACCATTTTATAAGCTTCATCAGATTAGAAGGGTGATGCTGACTTTTGAAAGATCTGTTTATTTATCTGAAAGGCAGTTATAGAGAGAGATAACGAGTGAGCAATTTTCCATCTGCTGGCTCACTCCTCAGAAAGCTGCAGTGGCCAGAATTGGCCCAGGCAGAACCCAGAGAGATCTTTCATCTGCTGGTTCACTCTCAGATGGCCGCAGATAGTCAGGGTTGGGCCAGGCACAAGCCAGGAGCCAAGAGTTTCACCTGGGTCTCCCATGGGTGTGCAAGTACTTGTGCAATCTTCCACTACTTTCCCAGGCCATTCGCAGGGGGCTATATTAGAAGAGGAGCAGCTGGAACTCTAACCAGCACCGTATGAAGTGCTACTATTGCAGGTGGCATCTTTGTTTTAACTTCTATTTAATAAACATAAATTTCCAAATTACAGCTTTTGGATTACAGTGGCTTTTTCCCCCTATAACTTCCCTCCCACCTGCAACCCTCCCATCTCCCACTCCCTCTCCCATCCCATACATCAAGATTCATTTTCAATTCTCTTTATATACAGAAGATCAATTTAGTATATATTAAGTAAAGATTTAAACAGTTTGCACCCACACAGAAACACAAAGTGTAAAGTACTATTTGAGTACTAGTTATAGCATTGATTCACATTGTACAACACATTAAGGACAGAGATCCTACATGAGGAGTAAGTGCACAGTGACTCCCGTCGTTGACTTAACAATTTGACACTCTTATTTATGACGTCAGTAATCCCCCGAGGCTCTTGTCATGAGCTGCCAAAGCTATGGAAGCCTCTTGAGTTCGCCAACTCCAATTTTATTTAGAGAAGGTCATAGTCAAAGTGGAAGTTCTCTCCTCCCTTCAGAGAAAGGTACCTCTTTCTTTGATGGCCGTTCTTTTTACAGGGATCTCACTCTCGGAGATCTTTCATTTAGTATTTTTTTTTTTTTTTGCCAGAGTGTCTTGGCTTTCCATGCCTAAAATACTCTCATGGGCTCTTCAGCCAGATTCGAATGCCTTAAGGGCTAATTCTGAGGCCAGAGTGCTGTTTAGGACATCTGCCATTCTATGAGTCTGCTGTGTATCCTGCTTCCCATGCTGGATTGTTCTCTCCTTCTTAATTCTATCAGTTAGTATTAGCAGACACTAGTCTTGTTTATGGGATCTCTTTGACTCTTAGACCTCTCATTATGATCAACTGTGACTAGTGAGATGGCATTGGTACATGCCACCTTGATGGGATAGTATTGGAATCCCCTGGCACATTTCTAACTCTACCATCTGGGGCAAGTCAGATTTATATTATAGATATAAACCCCACAGTAAAATATGTTTTGCTAGTTACTTTTTAGATTTATTTTTATTATTTTTATTTCTCTTTCATCTAATAGAAAATAAAAAATAGAAGAATAAACTCAGGAGTTTTCAGATTACAACAGAGATATGGAACACTATAATCATTTTTTAAAATAACAGAAAGGCTAACGTATACACTAGAGTATTTCTGTTTCTCTATGTTTTGTTTTTGTTAATCAGTGTGAAATTATCAGGAATCAAATTTTAGGGTTTATATATATAAGCATACATCAAAAAGGAATGGGAAATGGAATTTAAAATGTGTGGGGTTGTCCTTCAGTTTATTAGTTAGCAAGCTTAAGTTCCACATTGGAGGGACCTGAGTTTCATTGCTGATTCTGGATGGTGAGTCCAGCTTCCTGCTTATGTGGACCCTGGGAGTCAATGATGATGACTCAAGTAATTGGGTTCCTGCCATCCACACAGAAGACCTGGATAGAGTTTCTGACTCTCAGCTTTGGCCTCCCAGCCATTTTGGCAATTTGGAGAGTTAACCAGAAGTTGAAAGTTCTCTCTCTCCCCCAGCCCCCTTCTCTATCTCTTTGCCTCTCATATAAATACACAAAAATAAAAAATGAATTTGAAAAGATAAGTCTATTTTCACACAAAGCAATTAGAAATTAATACTTTTTTTCATATCACACATTTTCTGTGAACTTTTTGAAGACCCTCATACAAATATGTATATGGTAATGGCTCTAGAATATGTATGGATTGATGGCATTTTTGAAGAAGCTATGTAATTTTTTAAAATGACACCATATAAATCTGATAAATTATAAGTAGATATACAGGGCCTTAGCAAATATTTAATAGTCCTTAACTCCAAATTGTTTGTATTGCTTTGCAGTCATTGACTTACTATGCCCTCCAGTGAAGGGCAGTATTGGAAGTGGGAAGTAGTGGTAATTACAAGATGACAGTCAGAAATAACCTTCATGGGAGTAATTCTATCTATCAGTTCATGTGGTTCTAAATAAATCCAGGAAAACAAAGTGCTGGATTCTCTTAAAATAATAAAAACTATCCAGAAGCTTTCTAGATTTTTGCATTCTTTCAGGGAAACATAATCTACATTTTTCTGGTAGTGGAAATATAGTAATTATATATCCTACAACCATATCTATGTAAAATAGTCTTTCTCACAATTGGACCACATATTAAAATGTATATCCAAACATAATTCTAAAACAGTGGAATCACAGAAAGTTCAGAATTGTTAGTTCAGTCGGGAGTTTTAAAATACTTTTAAATTGCCTGTTCATTGTAATTCCTTCTTCTTGGGTAAGTGAACACTGAATCCATTCTACTAAAAATGCATGATTGACGGAAAGACAGAACAGAATAATATTTTACCTCCATTCATTGGAAGGAGTAGAGATGGCCCCTGCATTCCAAGAGCAATCCATTAGCTGCTCGATGGTCAGGTTCTTTCTTCCCAACATGAATACAGAGATATGGAGACTGCAACAAAACAGTTTGGGTTCATATATGGTCAAATTTGGCTGCTTAATTTGTAACCCTATGTACAAAGATGATATGCAGAGACAAAGCCAGTTTCTTCTGTTGGCTAGAAGAACATAACAGACGAATTTAAAAAGGCCTGAGTTCTGATGGTCTCAAGTTGTCAAAGGTCATTTCCCATAGGACCTGGCTAAGATTTACTTATATATTTTTAGATGTAGCCTTCTATTTACATATGTCTAAATGGAGTCCTTATGACCAAAGCAGCCTGACTAAAACATGAGTCTTATTTTTTATATTTTTAAAGATTCATTTTGCTTATTTGAAAGGCAGAGTTACACACACACACACACACACAGAGAGAGAGAGAGAGAGAGAGAGAGGGAGAGAGAGAGAGACAGACACAGACACAGACAGAGCTCTTTCATTTACAGGTTTGCTCCCTAAATGGATGCCATCGCCTGTGCTGAGCCAGATGGAAGCCAGGAGCCAGAAGCTTCATTTGTGTCTCCCACAAGGGTGCAGGGGTCCAAGTTCTTGGGCCATCTTCTGCTGCCTTCTCAGGTCCATTAGTAGGGAGCTGGATAGGAAGTGTGAGCCAGGACTCCACTCAGCAAACACATGGGATGCTGAGTTCGCAGGTGATAGCTTAACCTACTATTCCACCATTTTGGCTTTGACATCAGAGTCTGAAATGCAAGTTGCATGCATGCTGGAGAAAATAGCATAATGTAGGTGAATTTGGGGGCCACCTGAAATAAAGTATTCATTAAGGCGAGATACTCCATGAAAGACACTTTTTTTGACAATATTACATCTTTTCTTTATTTACCACAAAAATATTTCAAATAAGAAATTTCATTAAAAATAGTGCGTTTTGAAAATTAAAGGAATCATTATTCAAACTAATGATGATTTTAAACAACTAAAGAATGTAGGGAAGCAAATTAATTACAGTCTTCTGTCCTTTCAACAAACTGCTGTATGACTGTGAGAAGCCAGTTTCTCTCACTAGGGCGCAGTTCCTTCATCTAAAAACAGAGGTTAAATTAGAAATCATCAAAGATTTCTTCCAGCATTAAAAAACTGTGGTTCTAAATTTATAGGCAATTACAAGTGGTGCCCAAGAAAAATTATAAACAGTAACAATTAACAATTAGGTTTTTCCAGGTTTTCAATTAACTTGCTCAGCTGCAAGCATTGTGATAAGATTATAATATAATTGTGATTAATGTTATAATCATTATGATAATTTTATCATAACAAATCAGGAGGAGATATCCTACAGCAACAAAGGGAACAGTACCACGCAGGTTGCTATTAATATTAACAAGGCAGAGTTTTACAGCTTAAGAAAATATTTTATACACATTATCTCACTTGATCTCACACCTACTTGATGAAATGTGCCTTGATGTAATATGCACACAGAAATTGAGAATATCTGAAGGCAGAACCATAGAAGTTAACTGAAACAGAGTCCAACTTAGTAGGGAAATTAGGGTAATTTTCAAGGTAGATAAGACAGTGATTTCCAATATTTTATGTGGCTGTGAAGGTCATAGATCATCTCAGAATCTGAAAAAGCCATGACTTCTTACCCAGAGAATGTATATGCCAACACTGTTGACATTTAAAGCTCATATAGAGATTCCTTGGGAGCTCAATACTTAGCCCTGATTATTTTTTTAAATATTAATTGATTTGAAATGCAAAGTTACAAAGAGGCAGAGAGAGAGAGGGAGGGAGGGAGAGAGAGAAAGAGAGAGAGGTCTTCCATCTGCTGGTTCACTCCCCAGATGGCTGCAATGGCACCAATCTGAAGCCAGGATGCAGGAGCTTCCGCCAGGTCTTCCACGCCGGTACAGGGGCCCAAGGACCTGGGCCATCTTCCACTGCTTTAGCAGGCCATAGCAGAGAGCTGGATCAGAAATGGAGCAGCTGGGACTAGAACCAGCACCATATGGGATACCAGCACTGCAGGCAGTGGCTTTACCCGCTATGCCACAGTGCTGGCTCCATACTGCTGATTCTTAGTGTAGACGGCCTCACATCTTGGGAATCCATTCAAGGGAAAAGAAAAAGAATTTTTCCCTGATATCTATAAGGTTAGGCAGAAGGAGATAAGATATTTAACATGTATTGAGTGATGTTTACATGTTAAATACCTTACATCCTTATCTCATTTAATTTTAACAACTGCCCTATCAAGTGTGAGTTACCTTTAATTTACAGGGGGATTTCAGAAAGGTCTAGTAACTTGTCACACAATTAGAAAGCAGCACAAAGGATTTAAAATTATGTGTCTCTCCTCTGACAGAATGTGCTGTCTACAGGACACCAGAGTGCCAGCGTGTTAACACATTGTTCAGGAAAAGGAAATGGGCATTTGTTTTACCCACTTTGCACTAATTGGATTGAAGAAGTTAGATGGCCATCTTTGCATGGCTCCATCCGGAAATCTCTGAACAAGAGGTGGGAGACAATCATGTGCATGAAGAGGCAATAATGTTGCACTTCATGTGGGGAATGGTTCGTATTGTGAGGATATATTTGAGAAAAATAGAGCAAGTCAGGGATAGAGCAAGTCTCAGACAAGAATACCAGAGATATGCCAATCAAGAGGGTGCTTTCTCTGTGGCATCAGAAGCAAGAAAATACAGAAGCATCCCCACCAGAGTGAAATGTGGGGCTGCCGTAGAGGATAGGGTAGGGCTGCAGCCGTCACATGACTTCAGGTATGTAAGCACTGCTTAAGGGACAGATCTCTTCCCACAACATCTGCAAAGATCTCTTCCTACCGCTTGCAATAACAGAAACCTTGGACATACACTTTCAATACCTTTATTCGATCAGTTCTGTAATTCCTACCCTTATACTCTAAAACATTGTCCTTACCGTTCATGGATTGTCAATAATGGCCAAATAAGGAACCTGAAGTGCATTAGATGTCTAGGCTCAGTTTCCTTTCAGCTCATCTAATTGCTGAAGGAAGGAATAAGTATGTTAATAGCAATGTCCAACAAAAGACTCCACCAGAAAAGTTCCCATAGGAGTTTTCCTGAGAATTGAATGCTGCCACTACTGGATACAGAAAAGGCCATTTCTCCAAGGACAAAGCTCCTACTCTTCTCAGTTCTCCAAGTTTTCTTTTTATTTATATGTAATATACTACTCTCACAGTCTCTGCCGCATGTATCTCGAACATCGTCAAGTCTAGAATCATGTAGAGCCTTTAAACATGCTGATTTCAGAATTCTATTCTTAAGGCTTCCAATCTGGTAAGTCTAGGGAGGGACACAGAAATTTACCGATTCATCCATCCAGCCATTCATCCATCTCCCTGTCCATTATTCTTAACTCAATGGGTAATGCTGGTAATCAGTTTGGAGGAGAACATACAAGGGAGGGCATACAATCCAGCTATTTTGCTTAGAGATCAACCAGAAACAAACATTCAAAAATTAATTCCAATTCTGAATCTGTTATAATGCATTTGTAGATGGAAATTAATTCTTGTGTGGACATCTTAGAATGTAATACATATTAGATATAAGTTAAGTACACCTTACTATGCGTTATTCCTCGAGTTTGACCCATGTTGTATCTGTTAAAAAGTTTCCATTGCTCTCTAATTAATTAATAAACCCACCTGTATCTCAAGACTTCTTTTCCTGGTCTCAGGTACAATATTGCCTCCAGGTGTCAGAGAATCCAGAGGGAACAAGGTACAGTTTTGTTTGAAACTTTAGTTTATTACCTGGGCTTTGTGTCAAAATTGTCCTCAAAATCATTTGAGTGCATCTCAGTGAGAATCTCCAAGTTTTACTTCTAATCTTAGTGATTTTTTGTTATGATAACCTTAACTTGATTCACATTTTTTATCTACCTTGTAGATAGTAGTATAATAGATTCTCATTCCAGCTACACCACCTCAAAATCATAATGTCCTCTGGTATTATCAGAGTTGTTCCTCTACATTTTTTTAATCATATGAACCGTGTTTAACAGGACCACCTCAGTTTGATTCATAAAAATGGTTTCCATAAGTGTCTGAAGTACTAGGAAATCACTGCACTTCAAAATTTAAAAACTATTTTGTGGAAAATATCATCACAAGGGATTAAAAACTCCAAATGGAGGGGCTGGCACTGTGGCACAGTGGATTAAAGCCCTGGCCCGAATTGCTGGCATCCATATGGGCGCCGGTTCTAGTCCTGGCTGTTCCTCTTCCGATCCAGCTCTCTGCTACGGCCTGGAAAAGCAGTAGAAGATGGCCGAAGTCCTTGGGTTCCTGCAACTGGAAGGCCCGGAGGAAGCTCCTGGTTCCTGGCTTCGGATCGGCGCATCTCTGTCCATTGCGTCATCTGGGGAGTGAACCAGCGGATGGAAGACCTTTCTCTCTGTCTCTACCTCTCTCTGTAACTCTGTCTTTCAAGTAAATAATAATAATAAAAAAAACCTCAAAATGGAAACTAGACAATGAGAATTCTAGAGTTTGCCAGAAGATGCAGGAGATAAGGTAAAAAGAAAGAAGTTAGAAATAAAAATTAAATTTAGAAAGTAAAAATTTAACTCCACTTTTTGAAGTGAAACTAAAAATAAAAACAGCAAATGATAACAGAATGCTAAAAATCTAAACAGTGACTGCATACTTCAATTAACTCAACTTAGTTTTTTCAGTTCATTTTTATAAGGTTTTAATCATTTTGGATTCATATGGATTAGCACATGAAGCTTCTATCATTTCCTTTGTGAGATCCAAATCTGCTACTTCTTGATCTCACTAACACATTTTCCTCAAATTGTCTTGCAATTCCTAGTGATTTTTCCACTTCAATTTATGGCAAGCAATAATTGGCATCTGGTTAATTATGAACTCCACTCTCAAAAAAAGAAATCAATATTGTGTGCTATATTTCCAGAGAGCCATCCTGACTGTGCTCAGAGGGAGCCAGACCTTGGCAGGAGTCATGAGTTCTGATGAACAGAGTGAGGCAAGAATCACAAAACAGAAACAAGAAGTAAGCTCAGCTCTATGGAATTGGGGATGAAATGCACAGGATCCATGCTTCCAACAACAAAAAAAAAAACACAAGCCCACAAATATAATCAAATTTTTATTTGCTCAATAATCATGGCTCATGCATGGTAGGATATATTTTAAGGGTGAGTTGGGCAGTGTATAGGGCTGTTTTCTCAAAATTGGCATGAAAAAGAAATAATATTATATATTTTAATATTCCAAATAATTCTATATTATTTAAAGTGTTCCCAGTCACATATGATTGTTTTATTTTTACATCAGTCATTCAGGTCGACGGGTTTGATCAAATATATTTTAAGGAGAGAAGCCAATACTTACAATCATGAAAAGAACTGCCACAAACCATTCAGCAGTGCCTTGGTGTAGACAAGATTTGAATTACAGAAATTAGACCTTGAATCTTACTATTATCTACTACTATACCTAATTAATTCATAAAAATATTTAAGAAGACTAATTATTATATAAAAGTGTCCTAGCATAAAGTATTTAAGCAAGTACAGATAGATTATATAGATATAGATTAGATATAGGTGGATAGATATAGAGATGGGGATACATATCTATGTGTATATATTTTTCATGTAACATATGAATATATAAATATATTAAACTTGAGAGACAATAGAGTC
The DNA here is from genome assembly GCF_051225735.1 of Oryctolagus cuniculus. Classification (NCBI taxonomy): domain Eukaryota; kingdom Metazoa; phylum Chordata; class Mammalia; order Lagomorpha; family Leporidae; genus Oryctolagus; species Oryctolagus cuniculus. The sequence continues at coordinate 66,413,722 of NC_142870.1, forward strand.
ATAATTAAGAATACCAAATAGTTGTTCTGTGCTGTGCTTCCATTTCTTCATCTATAAAATGTAGATAGTGGTATTTACATATATACAAATATGTTATATACATTTACAGTATATAATAGTTACTATGTGAATTAAATTAGTCAGCTAAAACACAATAGAACCATATGTGCAATGGCATTTTGCTTATAAGTGATATTGCTATAATTGTAGAATATTAATTCACATTGAACTTAAAATATTAAACAGGAAATAATTCAAGCATACATAAAACATTGAAAATTAATACAATGGTCATCTGCTTGCTGAAATTTCAGATTTATCAAATGTTAACATATTGCTGTATTTGTTTCAGATCATGCTTTGTAAAAAAAAAAAGAAATAAAGAAAAGAAAAACCATAATCAAAGTATAGGTACACTAAGACCCCATTCCCTCTTTTTCTTCCTCCTTTGCCAGAGGTAACCAATAGTCTGATGTTGATTTGTATCAGTATCAAGCACCTATTTTTAATATATGTGATATTCTCCATCTACATATGCATATTTTAAAGGTTTACTTATTAATTTGAAAATCAGAGCCACAGAGAGGGAGAGACAGAGAGAGAGACAGACAGACAGACAGATAGGTCTTCCACCCACTGGTTCACTCCCCAAAAGACCTCAATGGTCACGGATGGGCCAGGCCAAAGCCAGGAGCCAGGAGTTTCATCCAGGTCTCCCACTATACTGCAGGGTCCCAAGCAGTTGAGTCATCTTCCACTGCTTTCCCAGGCACATTAGCAGGAGCTGGATGGAAGTGGATCTGCAGGTACTCAAGCCAGTGCCCATATATGATGTCCGTGCTGTAGGTGGCAGCTTTGACTGTTAGGCAAGAATGCTGGCCCCTCCTCTATAAACATTATCATACATACACAACACTCTGTAAAATATCATTCTGTCATTCTATCTGCTGGTATTTTTAGATATATATTGACATATGAAGTTCTGATTGATTCACTTTAAAGGCTATGCAGCATTTCACTTCATCAATAAATCCATACACTTAATGTGGTCCTCTACCAAGGGATAATAGGTAGATTGTTTGCATTAATTTTCTATTAAAAAATAAACAATAATCTTTATTCTGAGCTTTTGTTTTTTTGGAGTAGATCTTTCAATATCTATCATTTTATATATCAAATTATTTTCCAACATTTTGATAGCAAAGCACACTACCAGTAAAGTAGTAGTTTGTCATTCTTGCAGTAATCTCACACTTTCAGATTTCATCAGTTGAAAGTGCTTGAAATGGTAAACAATTATTTTTAGTTTGCATTGTTCTGATTACTCAGAGATCAAATCTCTTGTAACAGTTGCTTTATTGTTACATTTACATCTCTTTTTTTTTTTTTTTTGTCCCTGTTAGGGGATTGGTAGGTACAGACAGAGACAACATCAAATAAGTTATAAAAATAAGTAGTCCCCGCTTAGTTATAGCCTGGAGTCTCACAGTAATTGAACTGACCTCAATAATTGTATTTATACACAGAAATATAATGTGTAATAGCTTTCATTAACTGTGTTGCATTTGTATTATAGCATCCATCCTCACAATTCTCATGTACTTATTCTGTTCTTCTAAAAATAATTGGCAATCATAGAGAAAAACAAAAACATAAAATAAGAATCATTTAAAATAATGGGATATATTTCTCCCAAAATTGAGATTAATGAGAAAATCCCCACATGCCTCTCTGGGATAAAATGACCCTTTGAATATTTAAGTAAATTATGATGATGGAAAAAAATTTAATTAGCAAGAAACAAGTGAAAAACAAAGAAAGGGCACCATGACCAAAGCCCATCAGCTGTTTCTGAGATAGGAAGAGTAGCATTACTATAGAGTAGCTTCTTATTTTTAATTAAAGCATGTTGAAGTTCAATCATACAAGATTTTACTATGGGACATCTTTTCAGAACAAGTCATCTGCCACTGTATCCCATAGAATTTGCAAGCGGAAAATCTTAGTTTCTCCATTCAATGTAATTACCTTTGGTATTAATTGCCATAGACATTGTGGATACCATGAATGAGATGTTTCAAACAAGCACAATTACTACAATGGCTCTACAGTTTATGACATTCCAAATTTTTTCCTGATTTATATCACTTTAGGTTACCCATTAACATGCTTTGTTGCATTCCATATAAAATAAAATGGGATCAATGCACATCTTAAACTCATTATGCTGAAATTACAAATGCAAATTGCCTGCTACCTACAGAGTAGTTAAATATCATCCTGCAGTTTCCTGTTACTTATGAACAATTTAGAAATAACATCTGCAATTTTAAATGTGTTTTCTTTGTCTACTCAACCTTGCAGTGTTCCCAAATACATGCCATATCTTGGAGAAAGACTTGCAAAGTCAAACAACTATCTGACCCCTTTGCTGGCTAGGTTATGGAGTTAAAAAAATTTAAAAAAAAGGGGATAGTTCCTTATTTTCAAGTAAGACTATAGGAAATTCTGAATAGTTTTATTATATTCCAGCTTTGATATCTTTATTTTTAGTTGTCAAAACAAACACCATGCTGTTCATAGACAGGAGCTCCAATTCCAAGGAGGTGGCTTTTGGTCTTTACAGCATCGTCACAAAGCAGCAAGTTTGGACTATCGCTCTGTGTCCTAAAGTGAAGCTTCTCTCACAACCAGTATCACAAAATGCTCCTCATCAGGAAATGAATACCCAACTTGGCCACAGCTTATAATAGCACTTCCAGGATAGCACAGGCTTCAAAGCATAATTATAGGACCAACTCTTGTTTGGAAATGTCGCGGGAAGTATCCGAACAATTAGTATGAGAACGTATTTCTATTCCTAATAATCAGAAGAGAAGTTTAATTTTTCTTGGCTCTCATGGGCCTTACCCTTCCCAAAGATGAGTCTCAGACTTTGATTATAATTTGCCTATTTTTCCTCTGGCTTTGGACTTCATTTGCCCTCTTGTCTCTTGGTAAATGAGAATTTAGAGTTGCCTTGCCTTGCTTTCTTTTAATCTGCATGCCTGTTTCTTCTTTGCATGCCTACCATTTGTTGACTTACACTTGCCTCTTCCTGGATCTCATCTGCTGACTATGAACTTTCCCAACTAATCTCATAGACTCAAATATGCTTCTGCACCAATGCAGTGACGGGAAGTGTAAGACAAAGCATTCAAACAGATAGGCCTGAACATACTCTATGGAAAATCTCTAATTTCCTTATCTTCCACGTATGTAAATATGGTGGCAAGTATAAATAAGTAACTCAAAATGGCGTGTCCATTTATTTCATCATTATAACATTTTGCAATCAAATATACATAATGAAATATTATTAAAATTAGTATATTAGTTATTATGTATGATAATATTAGTATATTATACAGCTAATATTACATCAGGGCTGATGTAATAAAACAGATCAGACTGGGGGACTTAAACTACAGAAACTTAATTTCTCACTGGTCTGCAGGCTGGAAGTCCAAGATAAAGTTGCAGTAGGTTTGGTTTCCTGAGGCCTTCCTCTTTGGCTGGCAAATATCCCCACCTTCTCTCCATGTCCTCTCATGACCTTCCTTCAGGGCCCATGTGTCTCTGGTGTCTCTGTGGGTGTCCACATTTCTTCCTATAAGGACACGAGTTATGTTGGATTAAGGTCCAGTCTGCTGACCTCATTTTAACTTAATCACATCATTAAGGCTTTATCTCAAAGACAGTCACAGTCTAAGGTAAGAGGGCTTTGGACTTCAACAAAAAAGTTGAGGAAAGCAAAATTCAGCCCCAAAGAACTCAGAAAATCATACGCTCCATTTTGAGTGCTTCACCTTAAGAGCCATTTTGACAAAAGAGAATGTAAAGCTAGAATCATGCTACAGTTTTAAATTGCAACCATTTTTTTTACAGGATATGATTGAACCAGTTAATAATGGCAAATTCTTGGCATAAATATTGCCAATTTCCTAACAAATTTAATTCGCATTAACTGATCAGAGTATTCTAAGCCCAGACATGGTTTCCAAATACTTTCACCAAAACTTTCTAGGCTACTGCTAATAATCAATATGAGTTGGCACATAAAATGAAGTTTATTTTCCATAATTGATTCATATCTTATATTGGATGACATATTTTGAAATACTACAGAGGTATTTTAGCTTATTGTAGTGATGCTATTATGTTATAGTCTATTCTATTAATACAACCTAAGTTTACAATTGTTTGCTATTTTTCAAAGAAGGTATTTTGGAATTTTGTGAGGAAAATTCTTCCTGTGCTGGATTCTGCATTGTCTCCTATTACCTTATCTTCTACTATGCATTACTATTCTGCTTCTAAATGTTTGCAATGTCATTGTGACAAACAACAATGTCCCTTCATATTTCCAAATGTCTCAAGTTCTCCTACCATTGTTATACACAGAAGCTCAACCATATATTATTAGAATAACATCTAAAAATCCTTTAATATTTTTAGAAATATTGTTTCTCAAGCTTTATGCCAGTTTGCAGTATTTTGTAGGTATATCTGTTAAATTTTATCTTGCTGACATGGCAATATATAACAGATTTTGAAAGTACTTAATCTTTTAACTTAATTTTCATTTTTAGAACTTTGAAGATATATACAACTACCTAGAGATAAATAGAAATATAAATAATTGTTAAAATATTCTTTATAATGACAATATATCTGCTAATATATACCAAACTATTAAACAGTTGTCAGAAGCATATAATTAATTAAATGGTGGCATGTCTGCTTTACAGAATACTATGTAGACATCATCATGATGAATGAGATACAAATGTATTAACATGGAAAGATGAAAATAATTAAGAAAATAACAGTAGAACTATTACGATGTGATCTTACATATTTGCTTAAGTGCTTACAAAGAAGCTTGTTAAATTGATTGCTTTAGAGTAGTAGAATAAAATGCATCAATACATATGGTAAGTTATTTAATGTATGTGTATATAATCATATATGTGTCTGTATAACATGTGGCATATACCTTTTCTGTATAGCTCTGATTTTTATATATTATATATTTTTATATTTCATTTTGTATATGTATATAGTATATATTTTATATATTACTTAATACTCAGAAAAAAATTCCTCAAAAATGTATCTTGTTACCACTATATGTGATTATAATTTAAGAATTTAGGAACCCTGTTCATTCACTTGATACACTGCACTAAACCCCGACTAAAATTTTGGAAGAAGACTCAACTACATAGGACTAAGGACAGAACCTTAATCCGATGCATCAAAAACATCCATTTATCAGTCTGTACCCTTTGTAAACTTTAACCAACCATATAGTCCACATAAGTGTTTTATTGAATTTCTTAAATGGTGTATCAATTTTATTGTCCTTATAATTTAGAATAATAATTATGAAACACTGAAATAATCTGATTTGAAGCATTCTCTGTAAACTTCTGCTGATTTTAAATAGCTCTCTCAATCAATTGTTCTAGAATTTCTTCTGAACCACTCCTCATATGCTTGCCAGCCATGTCATGCTGTTTCCATTTTTAATGTTTTACTATCTGAAAGCAGAGAGAGAAAAAAAGAGAGAGAGAGATTAAGAAAGATCTTCAGTTCACCAGCTCACTGCCCAAAAGCCTACAACAGCTAGGGATAGGCCAGACTGAAGCCAGTAGACCAAAACTCAGTCGAGGTCCTCCATATGGGATCCAAACAACTATTTGAAATATCACCCAATGCCTCCCAGGGTGCACATTAGCAGGAAGGTAGAAGAAATGGAAAATCTGGGCTCAAAACAGGCATTCTAATGATGGGATGCAGGAAGTCAAGTTAGCATCCTCTGTGCCAAATATCCACTCCAGCCATGCTATTTCAACCTTCAGACAAATCTATCCCATTTTTCCAACTGGGGAGCTCTTCAGCTCCCTCTCTCCAAATAAGCCCCACCCCCAATATGCACACACACACACACACATACACACAAATACACCTTAAAGGCTTAATTTTAATTTCTTAGTGGGTCTTCTGATAAGAAATTAAAAATTTCCACTTTAAGTTCTTTGTCATCAATAATATGTTAATCTCCTTTACATTTATTGTTTATTCAGTTGTATGTAATTCCTACTGTATAAGTCTTTAAAGTTAAGTATCATAATATCCCCCACAATTAATACCATGATTGGAACACTAAATTTCAATAATGATTACTGAATGACAGAATCAAATAATTCATCAATCAATATATTGTCCATAATGGATATCAAAGTCACTACTAGTCTGGTGTTTATGGAACAGACAATTTCTTCCACCTGTTATCAAAATTCTGAAACTGTTTTCTATCCTCTAAAGAGCTCTTCCAAGTGTTTACACTTGGGTTTAGAATCTGCATATGAAATGCTTCAGCTTCCCCAGTATAAAATGCAGCTAAGACTACTGCCTGAAATTTATTTAAAGGGTCCCCAAACTCTTATTTTTTGTAGACATGAGTTCTGTTTCAACAGTGTTTCTCCATATCTTTTTTCTGTAGCAAATCCATTTGGAATTCAGATTTAATCAATAAAATTGCGACAGCCATTTAATTTAAACTCCTACAAAATAATTTCTTGATTAAAAAAAAGCAAAGTAATTTTTACAAATAATAAACACAAAATCTCAGAGTATTAAAATTTCGGAAACAAAAGAAATGTGTAAAGAAATCTACCTACTAACCCCTGATTGATGTTGACTGGAAATAATTAAACAATAATAGTTAGAATCATAAAAAAGTAACCCAGTCTGGCTTCTCTTCTCACATTTAAATGCTCTCTCAACTGTAAAAATCCATTATGAACTGTGAAATTACAATTGTTTCCCCGCAGAATGTGATCATTAACAATGCTTGGGACCACCTAATGTAGATATTTTAAAGGCCTGCCTCTGACTCATGGTATATGGAAAAATACAGGCATGCAAAACTGAGATTTTATTACAAGCATTTTTCTGCTCCACAAACACCAGCTATTCTCAAATAATTTATTTAACATGTCAACATTGTCTAATAAGGATCAACCATTTTATTGCCCTGAGGTCATAAAGGGGCTTGTATGACATTAGCTGTATTTGCCCTCAGAATCCAAAGACTGTTTTCAAACAAGATAATCAGCACGGAGAGATGCTGGAAAGAAGCATAGGATGCAGAGGTGAATATGAGGTCACACTAATGATGCCCTGGAAAAAAAAAAAGAAAGAAAAAAATAGCCAGAGGGAAAGGGAAAAAAAGATGACAAAATTTTAGAAATGATCTTTTAACATAGACAAAAACAATTCACTTCCAAAGGAATGTTGTTTACCACTCTGGCTGTTTGGAAAGATCATACCCCTGAACTACCTCGGAGACCATGTTACATACACCTTTATAATTTAGATATACATCCAATTAGTTCTGCAACACAAATTGCATAATATTTCCTCACAGGGGATCTGAAGAGTGAACGTTTCACCCTGTTGAATGTGGAAGAATTCCTAAGGGTGTTCATAAGCTGTAGAACTGTGAACTGTAGAACTCACACTGCCGTGGTTGGGAGCCTGGTAGAGTGGAGAACAATGAACAACGTTCTGAAAGCAAGCAAACACATAGCAGTTTGGGAGTAGAATCATGATGGGATGAAACGGTTCATTCTTTGAGGGCTTCTGAATAAAGGAACACTCTGCCAAGGTTAGTGATGACTATGGCTTCTGTTTTTAACTTTTTTCTATTTTCCAAAGGTTCACAGTCGGCAGGAATATTTTGCACTGGTTCTTGAGAGTGGAGTGGCACAGCCATGCTGCAGTACTTAAGAGAAAGGTGGCTTCTTGAAAAGTGTGTGACTAAGTTGCATTAAAGATTGTTTACAAACTGAGTGTAAGGACACTGGGGAAATGCAAATGCCATTTGACCAGAAAACAAATGGCTTTTAAGAAGTTAATTACTGGTAGGAAACATTGATGACTTGTGTTTATGGCAAAGGTGGAAGAGTGGCGCTCTTCATGAATAATTCTGGGGACACTTCTATTCAGCTTATAAGTGATCTGAAGCAGGAGTGTGGAGTGCAGTCTGACAGTTCAAGAGCCCACAGCTTTTCTGGAGAGGGACGTAACGAGTGAATGAAGACCAGCAGTCATTATTTAGAAGTACAACAGGGAGTTTTTGAGAGGCAGAATGCGTGTAATTTTATCTCCCAATTGCAAGCCCTGACCACAGGATGCAGAGAAGAAAAGTTTGTAAGAAAGACAACCAAAAAGTTTAGTCAAGAAGAGCAAATCCAAGATAAAGTGTGTGAGTGTGTGTGTGTGTGTAATAGGCAGCTGCTCCTCACAGTCCCGCAAAAAATGATCAGTGTGGAGGAAGCTGGCCCCATTCGGCCCTGGAGCCAGGAGCACACAATCAATTCAGTTCAGGTGAGCAAACCTAGAACACAGAAAAAGATCCATATGAATTTCTTTCTGTGTTCTAAAAATTTTTTTAAAAAATTAAAAAAAAAAGAAAGAGATCCAGGCCTAGACAGACCTCAAGTGAATGGGGGTAGAAGGGCTTAGACAAAAAGATACCACTCCCTACTGGGATGCACTTGAACTTTTACAACTCTCAAATTTTCATTAGCTATTCACTCTTTGTTTATACACTGATAAACCCCCATGCTTTCAGTAGAGCAACTTCAGGAAAGACAAGAACAGAAATATTTGATGAATAGAAAAGGCAAAACAATAGGGAAAACAAATGGACTCTTCCCTATTAGAGAGCCCTGGAAGAATTGGGTGGTGCAGCTTCTGTAGTGTCATCAAGGGTAGCCAGCCACCACTGCTCATGCAGTGTATTTATAAGGCCTGATCATGAGCACTAAGGATATAAAAGTAGATGTGAAAAGGAGTTACTAAAAATTCATCTGATTAAAACATATCTGAACTTTATTTACAAACATATTTGCTCTTACTGAAATTAATCATTAGTGATAGGGAGTGAAAGGCTAAAGAAGAAAAATATTCCAACCAAGGGGAAGATCTATGGAATAATAAATAATTTGGGCCTGCACTATGGCAGAGAAGATTAAGTCTCTGCCTGCAGTGCCAGCATCCCATATAGGTGCCAGTTCAAGTTCTGGCTGCTCCACTTCCAATACAGCTCCCTGTTAGTGCGCCTGGAGAGCAGCAGATGATGGCCGAAGTGCTTGGGCCCCTACACTTATGTGGAAGATCTGGTTGAAGCTCCTACCTCCTGGCTTCAGCCTGACCCAGCCCTGGCTGCTCTGTGGCCATGTGGCTCTTTGGGAGTGAACCAACGGATGGAAGACCTCTCTCTCTCTCACTTTTATTTCTGCCTTCAAATAAATAAATAAACCTTTAAAAATGCATCTAATGCGTGGAATGTTTTTTTCAATTCTATGGAATCTGCCTTCTATGAAGGTGAGCATTGTTTTCAGTACTATCAGTTATGGCAGCCTCTTTTTATGTAAAGTGGTATATTAGGGACCAGAGCTGTGGCACAGTAGGTTAACCCTCTGCTTGGGGCGCTGATCCCATATGGGCACCTGTTTGATTCCCAGCTGCTCCTCTTCTGATGCAGCTCTCTGCTATGGCCTGGGAAGGCAGTAGAAGATAGTCCAAGCTCTTGGGCCCTTGTACCCACGTGGGAAACCCAGAGGAAGCTTGTGGCTCCTGGCTTTGGATCAGCTCAGCTCTGGCCATTGCAGCTGTATGGGGAGTTAACCAGCAGATGGAAGACCTCTCTCCCTCTCACTGTCTATAACTCCACCTCTCAAATAAATATTAAAAATAAATAAATAAATAAAGTGAGGCCGGCGCTGCAGCTCACTAGGCTAATCCTCCGCCTGCAGCGCCGGCACTTCGGGTTCTAGTCCGGTTGGAGCACCGGTTCTGTCCCGGTTGCTTCTCTTCCAGTCCAACTCTCTGCTGTGGCCCGGGAAGGCAGTGGAGGATGGCCCAAGCCCTTGGGCCCTGCACCCACATGGGAGACAAAGAGGAAGAACCTGGCTCCTGGCTTCGGATAGGCACAGCGCGCTGGCTGTGGCAGCCATTTGGGGGGTAAACCAACAGAAGGAAGAACTGTCTCTCTGTCTCTCTGTCTCTCTCTCTCTGTCTAACTCTGCCTGTCAAAAATAAATAAAGTGATACATTTATTACTTAAAATTTTAATGGAAAATTTCAAACATACACAAAAGAGGATAGAATAGCATAATGAAATCAACATGTATCCATCAGCCAGCTGTAATAACCAGAGAGTCATGGCCAATCTTACTTCATATAAAATCTTGACCTGAGATTATTTTCAATTTCATCCTTGATATCATAACGTTTCATTTTGAGTTTTTATGATTTTTTAGTCATTAAAATATATGGACTCCTTTTAAAAAATGACCATTTTCAAATCTGAAGTCATTACATTAATTCCTAAATATCATAAAATATCTGATCAGTTTTCAAATTTCCTAAGCTGTCTCACTTTTTGTATATTTTGTTCATTCAATTGAAATTACTAAAAATTATATTTTGTAATTGATTGGTATGCTTCCTGAATTTTTTTATTTTATAGGTTCTACCACCAATACTTTTTATTTTTCCATGCAAATAATTTTTTGAAGAATTCAGATATTTTGCAAAGAGATGTTTTCAGTCTAGATTTTGTACATTACATCCCATGGCAACATATAACATATTTCTCTGTCCCCTTCATTTCCTGAAAACTGACAGCTAGTTCTGCAAGCTTTAACAAATTTAAGTTCAACTTAAGCAAGAATAGTATTTGAGGAAATACTTAGGCTAAAGAGACAGCCACATATCTTTCAGAAGCAAGTGTGATAAGAAAAATGGTTAGTTCACCCGGATAATATTGTTTCAGGAGTGTGGCTTAAATATAAGATTTGATCACTAATTTTATTCAAAATAATTCTACAAACAATTCCAAGACTAGCTGAAAATACTTTTTCGTAAAAGAAAGAGTGTTACAGAAATAAATGTAAAACATTCCAAAAGTGCCAACTTTTTGTGAGGTATGATATTCTTTGTATAGTTGAAAAATTGTGTCTTATTTCTCTTGCTTTAATATTATATTGTATGATCCTGATTCTTAAAAGCTAAACACCTAGTTGGAGGCACATGGCAGATACAGTAAAATAACTAAAAATATGAACAGATGCAGTAAAGGATACTTAATAAAATGTACTTAGAAGAGAGAATTCCTACAAAAAAAGGAGGATTTTCTCTATTTGTGGAATAGTAAAAACTATAAAAAATTGATAACTCAGGCAAGTCAGAAAAGATATACTCAAAATCATCAAGAAATTTGTAAAAAAATAGTCATTTGATGTTTTTTGAAAATAACAAAATGATAGAATTTAGGTTTTTGTCATAGATTTTAGATAGGTACAACATGTATTTTCGATTATATAAAAGTTCATAGTGAATAATGCATATTAGCTACAAATAGATGGTGATCACTGATGGTGATTTTAGTAACTATTATAAAAATAGGTTAGGAATTGTGAATTGAGAAAATTTATTATATGCTAATAGATTGTTAGAGTAATTACACTTAATACAATTTTTCAGAGTTGGGGAAATGTAGTTACAAGAGTTTATCAGTACATTAAGCTAATCAAGAAGGAACTTCAACAGCACTTCTCATCCAAGGATATTTTTAAATTGAGATTTTTATGGGACAGCATTAAGGCACAGCAGGTTAAGCTACTGCCTGTAACACTGGCATCCCATGTGGTCCCTAGTTCCAGTCCCAGCTGCTCCACTTCCAACCCAGCCAACTGCTAATGGCGCGTCGGAATGTGACTAAGGAGAGCCCAGGTACTAGGGCCTCTGTCACCCATGTGGGAAATCTGGATGGAGTTCCTTGCTCCTTGATTCAGTCTGGTCCAGCCTTGGCCATAGCATCCATTTCAGGAATAAACGAGTTAATGGAAGACCTCTGTCTCTCCCTAACTCTGCCCTTCAAAAAACTGAATAAATCATAATAAAACAAAGTAAAATAAAATAAAATAATTTTATTTAGGAATTTCCATATAAGACATTCTAAAAAATTACAAAATATACTTTTGGGGAACATGCAATCTGCAACGTACCAAACAATAAAATGTCATATGATTCTACAGTAAGACTCAGTATGGTACAATATGTTCTATCAATGCAAGTAATATAATGTGAAAATTGGCTAATAATAGTTTTGTGTGAATACAATACAACTAATCTTTGTATCACCCCATCACCCTCCCCTATGATGGATTTTCTGAAATACCTCAAGACCATCCACAGGGACATCACCTTAAATTGTACTATGGGACAATAAGAATTCTGATTATGAACCTACAGTAATCATGATATAAGATGAAAGAACATATACATGATTATCTGTGTATATTTGAGTATTTATTCGGGAAGAGACTTTGACTAATAAATTTTAAATCCACTGAGAATTTACCCAAACTTTTTTTCTCTGACATTTCACATGGCAAAGGGGAACTGGTATTTAATTTATCCTCCTGACATTTACTCAAACATATTTCTAGTGATTTAAGCAATGTGCTCTAGCTAATGCATCTTACTTGACCTATCAGCAACATTTGACACAATTAATCACTCCCTACTCATTAAAATTATTCTGTCCTGGCTTCCAGGACACCACACTTGTCATTTTCCTTCCATGTCACTAAAAGCTCTTTGCCCTTCTCTATTTCTCTGGCTTCCCATTTCGCTCTGATATGTCAACATCAGTGATGCCCATAGGAGAGTCTTCTGAACTTTGCCTTGTCTACACTCTTTCTCTTGGTGATCTTGCTCAGTTTAGTAAATACATTTTTAATTAATTTTTTATTAAGGGTCCAAAAACAGCTACCCGGAACACTGGCATCCCGTATGGGCAAGCTATTTGTGTCCCTAATTCTCTACTTCCAATTCAGCCCCTTCTAATGGCCTGGGAAGAACATGGTGGCCCAATTGCTTGGGTTCCTGCCATCCATGTCGGAGAGTCTGATGGATTTGCAGGCTCCTGGCTTTGGCCTGGCCCAGCCCTAGCCATTGTGGCCATCTAGGGAGTGAACCAGCAGATGAAAGATCTGTACGTCTGTTTCTCCTTCTCTCTCTATAATGCTGACTTTCAAATAAATAAATAAATTTATATGAATAACAATTGTACATATTTATAGGCTTCAGTGTAATACTTAAATACATGTATAGAACTCTACTGATCAAAACAAGACAATAACATACCCCTTTCTTTGACATTACTTTATAAGATTAGAGGCTTGGAACTTCTATTTGTTCATATAGTATATACTAGTGTGTTGCGAACCATAGTTTTCCCTCTGTGTAACTCTAGGAACTTATTGCTTAAATCTGACTCTGATTTGATCCCCATCACTTAAACTCCCCCTAACTCTCCCATACTCTTCCACCCTTACCCCCGGCCTGTAGTAATCACAATTCTGTGTTCAGATTGAGGTTTGTTTTTGTTTTTGTTTTTCTTCCATTTATGTAGGAGAACATGTGGCTTTAGCTTTCTGTGTCTGGCTTATTTCACTTAACTAGATGCCCCCAGTTCCATCCATACTGCTGCAAATGACAGGATTTCATTCTTTTTGTGACTGAATCCAATGTGTACATCACATTTTCTTTATCCATTCTTCTGATGATGGACCCCTAGTTGACTCTATATCTTGGCTTTGTGAAATAGTGCTGCAGTAAAGATGGTGGGGCAATTATCTCTTTCATAAAATGATTTAATGTCTTTTTGATACATACACAGTTGTAGGATTGCTGTTCTATTTGTAGTTTATTAAGAAATCTCCAAACACGGGCCAGAACTGTGGTACAGTAAGTATGTTAAGCTCCCACCTGCAGCACCGGCATTCCATGTGGACTCTTGTTCGAATCCTGGCTGCTTCACTTCCAATCCAGCTCCCTACAGAAGGCCTGAGCAAGCAATGGGAGATGGCCCAAGTGCTTGGGCTCCTGCACCCACATGGGAGACCTGGAAAGACCTCCTGGCTCCTGGCTTTTGCTTGACCCAGATCCAGCTGTTACTGCCAACTGAGAAGTATTCCCAGCAGATGGAAGACCTCTGTCTCTGTCTCTCCCTCTCTCTATCTGCAACTCTACCTTTCAAATAAATAAATAATTTTTTTAAAAAGAAATCAACATAATATCATCCGTAGTGGCTGTGTTAATTTACATTCTCACCATAAAGTGTAGGAGTCCCTCTTTCTCCACATCCTCATCCTCCACATACATGAATTACATTTTGATAACAGTCCTTTCTGACAGGAGGCGACATCTCATTGGAGTTTTGATTTGCATTTCCCTGACAGTTAGTGATGTTGAGCATTTTTCATTCGCTGCCCATCTGTATTTTGCCTATTAAAAGCATTTATGTAGGTCCTTTGTTCATTTCTTAACTGGATTGGTTGGCTTTTGATGCTGAGACTTTTTTTATTGGGGGAGTGGTTCCTGATATGTTCTGGTTATTAACCCTTTGTCAGATAACTAGTTTAAAATATTTTATTATGTCAGATTATTCATTGTATTGGTTATTTTCTGCTCTGTGCAGGAGCTTCTGAATTTGATGAATCTTGTGTGTCTAGTGTGGTTTTGTAGCTTCTGCTTTGGGATCTTATCCAAATAATCATTATCTAACCCTAATCAATGTTTTGAAGTGTTTGCCTGTGGTTTCTTTTAGAAATTTTATATTTTAAGTCCTATATTTAAGTCTTCAATTCATCTTGAGTTGATTTTTATGTATGTTTAGATATAGAGATATAATTTAGATATACATATACACATGTACTTTTGCAAGTATCATTTATGGTAAAAAAAAATATCCTTTTCTCATGTATGTTTTGCCTACTTTGTCAAAAATCAGTAGTTGTAGGTATCTGGATTAATTTCTGAGCCATTGGTCTCAATTCTGTTCCATTGGTCTATATGTCAGCTTTTATGCCCATATACAATGGTTTTAATTACTATAGCTTGCAAATGGGCCATCAAAGGAGGTACTTTTCTCTGAAAGGAGGAGAGAACTTCCACTTTCATTATGGCCTTGTCTAAATAAGGTCGGAGTTTGTGAACTCAAGAGGCTTCTATAGCCTTGGCAGCTCATAACAAGAGCCTCGGGCAATTACTGACGTCATAAATAAGAGTGTCAATTGTTAAATCAACAACAGGAGTCACTGTGCACTTGCTCTCCACGTAGGATCTCTCTCTTAATGTGTTGTACTATGCAAATTAATGGTAAAAGTACTACTCAAACAGTACTTTATACTCTGTGTATCTGTGTGGGTGCAAACTATTGAAATCTTTAATTAGTATATACCAAGTTGATCTTCTGTATATAAAGATAATTGAAAGTAAATCTTGATGTGAATGGAATGGGAGAGGGAGTGCGTGATGGGATGGTTGCGGGTGGGAGGGAGGTTATGGGAGGGGAAAGCCACTGCAATCCAAAAGTTGTACTTTTTAAATTTATATTTATTAAATAAGAGCTTAAAAATCACTATAGCTTTGCAGTATGTTTGAAATCAAGTATTGTGGTGTCTCCATCTTCATTTAATTCTTCTCTTTTTCTTTTTTTTTTTTTTAATCAGGATCGCTTTGGCTATCGGGGTCTTTTGTGTTTCTGTATTGTGTACAAATATTTACATTGGTATTTTGATAGCTACTTTATTAAATCTGTAGACAGCTTTACTTAGGATGCACATTTTAATATTAATTTTGCCAATCCATGAATTAAAAAATATCTTTCCATTTTTGTGTGTCCTTGATGATTTATTTAATCAGTGCTTTAAAATTTTCATGGTAGTGGTCATTGACAGCTTTCAACTTATTCCTAAGTATTATATTTTAGTAGCTATTGTAAATGAAGTTTATTTCTTGATTTCTCTTTCAGAAAGATCATTATTGGTATGCTGTTTGCCTAAGTGGTTTTCCTTTATGTGAAACTTGATCTTTTCTGTCTTTAAGATTTTCTCCATGTCATTAACTTTAAGAATTTTACTATAAAATGTCCTAGAAAAAAGTGCATTTTCATTGAGTCTAGTTAGGTTTCTTTAAGCTTCCTGGAATCTGAATGTCCATATCTCTTTTGTAATTTGAGAAATTTCCAACTTTTACTTAGTTCAGTAGACCCTCAATTTCTTTTTCTTCTCTCCTTCTTCCATAACAGGAATATTTGTTCACTTAATGATATCTCATATGTCTTGTAGACTTTCTTCATTCTATTTCATTCTTTTTTTTTTATTTTTTGGCTGTGTTACTTCAAAAGTCTTGTTCTTGAAATCAGAAATCATTTCTTCCTCTTGATCAATTCTGTCATTGAAGATCTCAATTATATTTTTATTTCATTGATTGAAATTTTAATATTAAAAATTTCTGCTTATTTTTTAACCATTTATATCTCTTTATTGAACTTTTCATTTATACCATGCATGTTTTCTCATTTATTTGAATTGCCTAACTACATTCTCTTGCATCTCACTGAGTTTCCATTAGGATCATTGCATTAGATGTTTTTTCAGGTATTTCATATATCTCCTTCAAATCATGATCTATTTCTATAGAACTACCATATTCTTTTGAAGCTGTCAGTCTTCCCGTCTTCTTCATGCTTTCATGTTTCTTGTTTCTTTCTTTCTGTCTTTTTTTTTTTTTTTTTTTTTTTTTTGGACAGGTAGAGTTATAGACAGTGAGAGTGAGACAGAGAGAAAGGTCTTTCTTCCGTTGGTTCACTACCCTAATGGCTGCCACGGCCGGCATTGCGCCGATCCAAAGCCAGGAGCCGGGTACTTCCCCCGGTCTCCCATGCAGGTGCAGGGACCCAAGCACTTAGGCCAACCTCTGCTGCCCTCCTGGGCCACAGCAGAGAGCTGGACTGGAAGAGGAGCAACCAGGACTAGTACCCGGCACCCCAACTGAGATTAGAACCCGGGATGCCGGTGCCACAGGCAGAGGATTAGCCAAGTGAGCCATGGTGCCGGCTCTCTTGTTTCTTATTGATATGACAGTTCCTCCTTTTTAATGGAGGAGCTTTCATTCAAAGATTTTTTTTTGTTTGCATAGAATATTGGGTATTCCACACAGTTGGGTATTTGCTTTGGCTTTGGTTCCATGTGAACTGATAAAGAGTAACTTCTGAGAGACTTCAGCTGTCATCAATGTTAGCAGTGTCTATGAGTGCTACAGTTGTGTAGTCTGCCACAGTTCATGAAGGTAGTACTATGACTTTGACATCAACCTGGGCTGTTAAAGGTGTGTGTCTTCAGGCTCCAGATAGTTGGCTGATGATCACATTAGGATTTATAATGGTAGCAATCTCATTCCTAGTTCTGTGAGCCATAGAAAGAATTGTCACTTTGTCCTTCCAGGCAAGCCTGAGTGATTATGGAGTTTGTGACACCAAAGCTGTCTCCCTGGAACTGTGTGATGATCATGATGGGAATTTTGCTTGGTCCTGCTGCTTGGGTGTGGATGATTCTACAGCTTATGGCACCAATAGACCTTGTCTCAGTACATGGACAAGTGATAGAGAATTTGCCCTAGTTCTATGGGGATGCAGATAGAGCCTTCCTATAGCCCTACAGACAATAACAAGTTTCCCTGGGATGTGTAGAAGAAACAGTCACAGATCCAGGAATGCTGGATGCACTGGGGTACATACCATGTTCCCTCAGTGTGAACTTAGGTGATGCTGTGGTGTGTAACTCCAAAAGTCACAGTCCCAGAACTGCATAATTATGAGGCTTTCTTATCCAGTTACTGCAAGGTGATCACCTGTTACACAGGGGATTGCACACTAGGAGATGCAGGCCTACCTACAGCAGACAAAGACAGACAAGGCCTTCCCCAGGCCCTACAGGGGAGAACAGGTGTCCCTGGGACTTATAAAACCAACAGTCATGGTCACAAAGACGCAGTATGGGGTTCTTACCCAGGTATCGAAGATTGAATGCCACTTATCCTGGGGATTACGGGTGGACAGCTGCTAGTCTGAGGCAAAGAAACTTATATAGGATCTTCCAGGATACCCTAGAAGTTGCACCATAGCTTGTAGTACCAACAGCCATAGTTTTGGAGCTGCAGGACACAAGGAAGCTGCCTTCACATCCCACCGTGCATACAAGGATGATGTTTAAGCATGTGTCACCCTGTGCTAAGAGATACAGAAGGGGAATTCTTCAGAGAAGGGCTAGATCTGTGGGCTTGGGTATCAGCTATTGCTGATACAAGACCTTCAGAAGCAAAGGGGAACTTCCCTAGATCGCAAAGAGCAAGTCAGTGTGACTGAGAAACTGGTGCTCAGCAACCCCACTGCGGTCTGCTCTTGGCCCTTGGAAGCTCTCTGGTTCTGGCTCTGGGTGCTTACCATAGCAATGGGGGGCTGCTTGCTGTGCGCTAAAACAGAATGGAGATCAGCAGCAGCTATACCACAGCAGCTTCGGTCTGGAGCCTTAGAGGCAGAAAGAAGCAATGTGGGTTCATTTGTTGGAGAGAAGCAGTCACTCAGACCTCAATCAACTTTTCAGATTGGATTTAAAATCAGTGAGGGGGGACCCGCTCTGTGGCATAGTAGGTTAATTCTCTGCCTGCAGTGCAAGCATCCCATATGGGCACCGGTTCTAGTCCTGGATGCTCCTCTTCCAATCCAGCTCTTTGCTATGGCTTGGGAAAGCAGTAGAAGATGGCCCAAGCACTTGGGCCCCTGCACCTGCGTGGGAGACCAGAAAGAAGCTCCTGGCTCCTGGCTTTGGATCGGCGCAGCTCCAGCCATTGCGGCCATTTGGGAGTGAATCACCAGATAGGAAACCTTTCTTTCTGTCTCTCCCTCTCTCTGTAACTCTACTTCTCAAATAAATAAATAAAAAGCTTTTTTAAAAAAGCCAGTGAGGACTGTGAAATCCTCTTGTAGTTAGCGCTTCCAATCTGCAGTGCAGAGAGGAGTCAAATGGCTTTCCACTTAGCTGGTAAGATGGTGTCACCCTGGCGGGGAAGCCAAGGTAGAAGCTGCGCTGTGCTTCGTCCTCTCTCTCTGCTGGTTTTCAGAATCTCTGTGATGGTTATAGCTCCCAGTCATTTCATTACTGAAGTTTTCCCTCAGTCGTTCTTCTAGAAATGCAGGGCCTGCTTTGTTGTTCTGGGTCTTCTCCATGGCACAAGGCAAGCGTAGAGCCTCTTTAGGCTTCCAGTCCACATTTTCTCAAACTGTAATCTTGTGTTTCCAGCTGCCTTTGCAAGACTTTCACTTAATTATCAAAAAGGCACCTGAAATGCCACAGGTCCTCAACTACAGTTTTGTATTCCAACACCAACCTGTTTCTCCTACAATCTTCTCTATCTACTAAGTGTGGTACCATCTATCCAGTTGCCCAAAAAGGACCACTAGACTCAGCCTTGGCTCTTTCTTTCCTCTCAATTCCCAAATCCAGGCTCTCAGAAAATCTTGGTGGGTTCTGTGTTCAAAGTATGCCCAGGAATCTTTCTCTTCCCAGGTCCTGCTACCAGGTAAGTCCAAATTGTCATCATCCCTCAAAAGAATCTCTCTCTCTCTCTCTCTCTCTCTCCTCTATCTCTCTATCTTTTCAAATATAAAGATCCTTTTGTACAGAAAGCAAAAACAAATATTAGATAAAATAAGTTATTGAAAGATCATATCCAAAATCTAACATCATCATTCTCCACCAAAAACAAACCAAAATCATCTAGAGGAAGTAGGCTACATAGAATATGTACTTAAAATTCTTACTTGAATTCTACATAGTCCAGGAAAAATTTCCAGGGCTTATTTTTATATCTTGTTCAGAATTAACCTGAACTAGAATAGGATTTTTTTCACATTCATCATATAACTACATTCCAACAACAATATCAATAATTATTCTTCTGTTTTAGATAAATAGGAGTCAAGGATTAGCCAGGATATGGAATGAAGGACATGGATGACCCAACATAACACAGAAAAGTGGGATGTGCCATCCAACTGCAGAGCAATTCCAACTGAACCAGGCAGAGACACAAAAATTTGATTAAAAAAATTTTCAGGAGCTAGGAATGTTGACCACAGTACAAGACAGTGGGCAGGGAGAATAGGAGAAAATGCCTGCAAAGATTCCCACTGAGATAACCCAGAAAGTTCACATTTGTGCGTCTGATACTCCAACTCTTTGTTATCATAATTATCAGAGATTTAGACACATGTTCATTTGTTTCTCCTTTGGCAAAGGTCAAGAAAAAGAAGATTCACAAAGAGAAGCACTTGCCATCACAAATGTCATGATGATTGACCCACTAAGAATCACTTTACTTTTATGCAAGAACCCCTCCAGACCTCTATACTTCCCCATTAGGGAGCTTCAAAAGGCTGGCAGGCACTGAACTCAGGCTTTTGTGAGCTCTCATTTCCAGCATGCCTATGTCTAAGCATGTTAAGGGACTATTGAATAATTATCTCTCCACATTCTTACCAATTAGGATGATTGTTATCCTGTCTTCAAGTTTATTGATTCTTTTAGCTGCTCTGTTCAATCTGTTTTCAATAACATTGACTATATTTGATTTTCTTTTCTAAATATCCCCCTGAATGCACTTTGTTCATTACATGATTCTTTCCCTGTAGTTTATTTAACAAGCTTATAACATTGTGATATTTCCAATATCTCAGTTAACTGCCATTCTATTTCCAACATTCTCCTGATTTTTGTAGGTTTATTCTTTTTTAATTGCATGCTGAGCAGTGTGTCTAAAAGAGCAATAGAGGTTGTGGTAGGCAGAACTTTTAAAATGATCCCCAATTAGCTCTAATTGTAGACATCCCTGCCTTTCTATAGTAGTCTTCCCTTAGATGTGGGACTTACTTGTAACAAACAGGATAGGTAACAGTGATAGTATAGTATTTCCGTGAATAGGTGACAAACAAATTGACTTCCACCTTGACAGCTAACTTCCCTGTTGCCTTCTTGTCTCGGATATTCTGATGACACAAACCAAAAAATTGGAAAGACCCCTGTGACAGGGAAGTGAGAGTGGTTTTGCCTAACAGCCAGCGAAGAACTATGTCCTTCAGTCAAACAACCCACAAGGAAGTGAATTTTGCCAATGAACACTGAATGAGCTTGAAAATAATCCTTTCCCAGATGACACTTCAGAAGAGATAGCAAGACCTCGGACCAACACCTTGATTAAAAACTTGTGAGAGAATGTAAAAACAGGAAAGCTAAGCCACAGAATCCATGAGATCATTGAAGTGTGTATGTATTCCAAATTGTTGGGCAACAATGGATAACTCATGTAAGGTCTCTGTGAGGAAGCTACAGGAAACATACAATCACTTTTGTTTCAATAAGAATGAGTTTAGAGAGTGGCTTGGACATTAATCTCTATGGAAGAGCCTAGGAATTCATGCATCAGGAGATTTAAGTAGTATCCCTGCTTTTCTATCAGGCTTCTGACTTTCTACAGAGTCACAAAATATATTTGATCTTACCAGAGATTAAAATAAATTGTATCTTTGATTAGTTTGTTTCTGAGTTCAAACATTTTAAAGATGAGCTCAAGTCTCTCTCTAAAATAAAACCCTGGAACCAAAAACCAGTAGATTCCTAGACCTCCAAACCTTCAAAATGGCTGACATCAATGCCACGAAACAGAGTTTGAAGACCTTGAGACTGAAGAACCATGAAACTTGGCAATTTTGAAACAAAGAGAACATGAGATCTCTTCACAATTTCTAATGTTGCTTACAAGTTCTACCTGCTCAGCCAAGTTCTGATATAAGACAGTATTTGAAGGAGAGGATTATTTTGATGAGTGGCAATACTGAAGACTCAAATTCAACATGCCAGTACACGGGTTATAAAAATTGTTTGTCATTTCTCTTTCTTGGGGCAAAGACAATTCTTCTTCCACAGGATCTAGTCTTCAACATCAACAACTGGATTCAAACACAAAAACAGCCTGCTGCGTTTTCATCTGGAAAGACATGCCAGTATGGAGTTTAGATGTTTTACAGTTATTTATACACATAGTTCTTCAGGAAATTTTTGAATGTGTGTGATATTCTGTTTTATCTTTCAACTCTTTTGCTGTTTCAGTAAAAAGGAAGGTCTTTCATGTACTTCCCCATGATATCTAAAAACAAGACACCTTTGGATTCACTTGTGAGTTTGTAAATTTACTAAAGTAAATTTATTATCTTTTATCTGTATAAAAGTATTCATTTACACAATTACTAATTAAAGTAGGTATTCAGAACTTCTAAGTTGAAATCTTAAATTATATCTATTCAGAGTTTGAGGAAATACATGTTGTGCATAATTATCTCTTCTGTCTCATAGTTTGTTTTATTTTAGCCTAAATGAGATTGAAAAGAAATATTATTATTTTTCCACTATTTTACATCCTTGGAGACTCCAATACAAACTCATAACTGGGCTTTAGACAAGGAGGAGGGTCAATGAACATATATTGTCTGATTAATTAATCTCATCTTCTCTTTGTATAGCAGGACTGTCAAGCATAAAGTAAATTAGCTACCAAAGAATCTAGTGACATAATTTTGAAGTACATTATATTTTTATCAAATCAAATTAATAAAATTTATTTCTAAAATTTTAATACAGAATCATGAAGATATTGTTCAACCAACTGAAGACATAACATTTTAAATGATATTTGCTGGGGCTGGCTTTGTGGTGCAGCAGGTTAAAGCACTGGTATGCAGTGCTGGCATCCCATATGGGCACCAGTTTGATTCATGGCTGCTCCACTTCTGATCCAGCTCTCTGCTATGGCCTTGGAAAGCAGCAGAGGATGGCTCCTGTCCTTGGGCCCCTGCTCCCACATGGGAGACCTAGAAGAAGCTCCTGGCTCCTGGCTTAGGATCAGCTCAGCTCTGGCCATTGCAGTCATTTGGGGAGTGAACCAGTGGATGGAAGACCTCTCTCTCTCTCTCTCTCTCTCTCTGGGTCTGCCTCTCTCTATAACTCTGTCTTTCAAATAAATAAAATAAATCTTAAAAATAATATTTGCAAAAACAAATATTTGGCCGGCGCCGCGGCTCACTAGGCTAATCCTCTGCCTAGTGGCACCGGCACACCGGGTTCGAGTCCCGGTCGGGGCACCGGATTCTGTCCCGGTTGCCCCTCTTCCAGGCCAGCTCTCTGCTGTGGCCAGGGAGTGCAGTCGAGGATGGCCCAGGTGCTTGGGCCCTGCACCCCATGGGAGACCAGGAGAAGTACCTGGCTCCTGCCATTGGATCAGCGCGGTGCGCCGGCCGCAGCGCGCCAGCCGCGGCAGCCATTGGAGGGTGAACCAACGGCAAAGGAAGACCTTTCTCTCTGTCTCTCTCTCTCACTGTCCACTCTGCCTGTCAAAAAAAAAAATATTTATAAAGAAGATTTTACATTTATTTATTGAGTGGCAGAGAAATTTATCGCTATTTTGGAATAGTGCATATGTTTATATTTTCTTTAATATTTAATCCTCCTTGACTTGATGCTGCTATGATGAACTTTCTTCCAATGTGTAGATTTAATGGTAATTTTTTCCTCAAAGATCATAGGAAAGGTCATCATTATTTAATTAAAATGGAAAATAAACTTTCATTTTATAAAAATATTTACTTATTTTATTTATTTGAAAGGGGGAGAGAGAGAGAGAGATCTTCCATCTGCTGGTTCACTCCCCAATGGTTGAAGCCAGAAGCCCAGAATTCCATCTGCATTTTCCAAATGGGAGGCAGGAAATCAAGCATTCGAGCAATTATCCTCTGTCTTCCCAGATTCATCAGCAGGAAACTGAATAAGAGGTGAAGTGGTCAAGCCTCTAACCAGTCCACCAGTCTAGATTGCAGGGATCCCAAGTGCCAGAGTAGCACACAACATCTCTACACCAGCCCAAGAAAATCATTGTTTAATCCAATACTGAATAATTACTTTCCAGCAGAAATCAGCATTAACCAAAGGAAAACGTTCAATGAAATATCAAAATATGAGGCTGGCATTCCGGTGTAGTGGGTAAAGATGCCTCCTTCTATGCCAGCTTCCAAACTGTCACATTCCAGTTTGAGTCCCGGTTCCTCCACTTCAGAGCCAGCTCCCTGCTAATTGCTTGGTAAAAGCATCAAAAGATAGCTCCAGTGCTTGGGCCCCTGCTACCCATATGGGAGATCAGGAGGAAGCTCCACGTTCCTGGCTTTGGCCTGGTCCAGTCCTAGGCATGGCAGCCCTCTGGAGAGTGAACCAACTGATGGAAGAGCACTCTCTCTCTCTCTCTCTCTCTCTCTCTCTGTAAAACTCTGACTTTCAAATAAATAAATAAATCTTTGAGAAAAAATACCAAATATAGCATTGCTTTTTTCTCTATTCACAGTAAGTATAAATTGTAATAATTATTATCAAGATTCTAAACAAGAGATTCACCTCCAATTGTCAAGCAATTTTGCCTATTTTACAATTGCAAATGAGAACTGAAGTCCTCATTAAAATCCTGGAAAATGTGACAACACCAAAAGAGATTATCCTCGCACACACCTACCTCTCAAAAAAAAAAGAAAAAAAAAGTGAAATCTAACAAAAAGTCTATAGAAAACTTTAAATAGAATTCTAAAAATTTTCAAATAAGAAAAAGTAGGAAAGGATAAATAAAAGAACAAAAAACAAAATATGAAACAGTAAAATAAAATAAAAACATATCAACTGATCCATTAAATTTAATTAACCAAACAAGCCAAATAAAATGTAGAGATTGGAGTCATTAAGAAATTCCCATCCCACATTGGAATGCTTGGGTTCAATTCCCAGCTCTAACTCTTGACTCCAGCTTTCTGCCAAGGCAAACTCTGGGAGGTAGAAGTAATGGCTCAAATAATTGAATCTTGCTATCCACCTGGGACACCTGAGTTCTATTCCTGACTACCAGCTTTGACCCCAGTTCAGTGTTGGGCCATTACAGGTATCTGGGAAGTAGATGGGCCCTTCTCTCTCTGCCTCTTTCTTTTGCTCTTTTCTCTCTTTCTCTGCTTGTCAGAGAGAAAAAATTAAAATCAAAATAGAAAATGACAAGATATGTTTTTTTTAATAAAACCAAATGCTATAGTAACAGAAGCATTTTACTAAAGATTGACTGGAAGTTAATGCATGAAAAAGAGATACCTTGTGAACACCAAGTGTGAAAACTAGAATGGCTGCATATCAATTACTAGTGAAAACAAATATTTAAACACAGGGATATTTCATACAATAAAGTGTCAGTTTATAAGGAAAACATTTGTATTCATAAACATGTAAGTCTTCAATAACAGAGTTTAAAATACATGAAACAAAAATTGACAGAAGAAAGGATAAGCTCATGTAAAGATTTTAGCACATTTTAAGAAATTCATTAAATAACTAGATACAAATCAGCAGACTTGGGATATCTGAAAAACACTACTCTGAAAAGCGACTTTCAGGAATCTTGACTTAAATGCTATTCATAAAATACTATATGTAAAATAGCAGAATACACTTCCTATTCAAATCTATGTGTTATAACAATTTTTAAAATTAAAAAATCAAAAAGTTTTAAATCAGGCAGAATATATTCTTGAGTCCAGATGAAATTAAATTAAAAACCAAGGAATAGGTTACCAATAAAATATATTGGAAATTTCACAATGTATTTCTAAATAAATACTGTTAAAAAGAAATTACACTATCAGTGATAGCAAAACATAATGCATCAAAATTTGTGGGGTGTAGCTAGAGCAATGCTTAGTAGGAAATGTGGAATGATAAAGGCTTATGCTAGAAAAAGGGAGAGGCTGAAATCAATGAGTAAGCATCTACCCTAAGAAACTTAACAGTAAAAGCAAATAAAGTCAAAGAATACAGAAGTTGGAAAAAAAAAGATAAGAGCAGAAATCAGTGAAATAGAAAATCAAATAAAAAGAATATCAATTAGATTAAAAGATTATTTTGGACAGAAATCATGGATAAATATTTAGTCACAGAAAGTGAAGAAGAAAGGAAGCGAGCAAATGAGGAAGCATGGATGAGCAGGAAGGAGAGAAGATAAGGCACAAATAACTAATAACAGTAGTGAAAGACGTGACATCATTTCAGTGCTTTTAGCCTATGAAAGAAGAAATAAAGAATATTAACTACTTGATGGCAGCAGATTATACAATCTATATGAAGTGGACACATCACTTGAAAGACACAAGGCACTGAAACTAATCAAAGAAAAAAAAACAGAACACGTTCACTAATCTACATAAATTAAAGGAATTAAATTCCTAATTGATCCTCCCCCAAATCAATCCTAAAGACACCTCATGTCTCAACTCACTTCACTGGTGATTTTTTTCAAACATTTAAGGAAGAAGTAATTCCAATACTGTACTTTCAGAAGATAGCAGAGAGAGTTCTCAATTCATTTTGTGAAGCCAACATTATACTGATTCCCAAAATAAAGACATAACCAGGAAAGAAAACCAAAGATTAATATTCCTCATGCTTATAGATATAAAACTTTAAGGAATATATTTACAAATAAAATCCATCAAAATTTTAAAACAATAATCCGTTGTGACTGTAAAAGGTTTTACAGGGACTTCAAGTTTTGTTCACTACCAGAAAAAAATCAATATAATTCACCATAATAATAACATAAATGATAAAACCACATGATCACTTCAGTGGATGCAAGAAAAGCATTTGAAAAGACTTCAATGCTTTTCAGTAACAATTCTTAGCAAACTGGGATAAAAGTAAACTCTTTTTCCCTGATTAAGAGCACTTGAAATATCAATAGATAAGATGATCCTTAATGCTGAACAGTTTAGTAACTCATATATAAGATCAAAACACATTAAGTATATCTATTCTTGTCACTTTATTTATATTTTTAGAAATTGTTATATTTATTTTCATTTTATTTGAAAGAGAGAAAGAAAGAGAGACATAGAGATTTTCTCATCCCTGATTCACCTCCAAATGCAAACAACAACACTGGGCTGGGCCAGGCAGAAGCCAAAACCTAGAACTCCATCCAGTTCTTCCACTTGCAAAGGCAGGGACCCAAATTCTTGAATCACGGCCTGCTCCCTCCCAGGATGTGCAGTAGCAAAGAGCTAAATAGGAAGTAGATTAGACAAGATTCAAAACAAGCACTCTGATATGGATGTGGTTGTCCAAAGTAGCCGCTAACCATGGCAACACACGCCCACCCCTTACTTAAAATTTTACTAAATAGCAACTTACTATATTGAAGAAACTAGAGGGAATAAAGGCCATAGTAATTGTAATGCGACTATAAAACTTTCCTTATTTACAGATGATATAATTGTATGTGTGGAAAAACTCTAAAGAATGCACAAAAATATTACTACAATAAATAAATGAACTTTATACTTGTTGAACACAAGCTCAAAGTACAAAATTAATTGCATTTCTATATAAGAGCAAAGATGATTTTTAAAAAATTTAAAAAGAAGCACCATTTACAATAACATTCAAAAATGTGAAATAGTCAAGGATGAATTTGATAGAAATGCACAAAACCATAAAAGTGTAAATGTTCAAGAATTGTAAAAAGACCTAAAGACATAAAGGAATACATTATACTCAAGAATGGAAAATTCAGTAATGTTAACACATGAATACTCTCCAAATTGAACTGAAGGTTCAATGCAATCACTATCAAACCCCTATTAGATTTTATGAAGACATTAATTAGTTTACTTTAAAATTTATACAGAAATGCAAAACAGCATAAATTACCAAAAATAATTGGAAAATAATGCCAGATTTTGAGCACTTAACCTAACTTTGAGAATTACTTAAAAATATAATAATCAAAACTATATGATCTTGAAATAATAATAGACTAACAGAGCCAATGGAACAGAGTCCAAAAATAATCTATAGTATCAGGGCCAGCATGTGGTGCAGCAAGTTAAGCCACCTCCTGCAATGTCAGCATCCCATAGGGCGCCGGCTCGAATCCTGGCTGCTCCACTTCCAATCCAACCACCTTGGAACGCACCTGGGAAAGCAGAGAAAGATGGCCCATGTGACTCACGTGGAGTTCCAGACTCCTGCCTTCAGCCTGTCAGCCCCAGCTATTGTGAGCATTTGGGGAGTGAACCAGTTGATAGACAATATCTTCCTCCCTCTGTAACTCTGTTTTTCAAATAAATGACTCTGTTTTAAAATTATCTGTTTCTCTATTTTGATTTTGCCCATTTATGTATGTATTTGATTTCCATTTTGTTTGAAAGGCTGACAGAAGCAGACAGAGACCAGCAGAGATTTCCATCTCCTGGTTCACTCCACAAATGCCTAAAATATCAGGGGGAAGGGGGGTATGCCAGGATCCAGCTAGGAACGTGGAACTCAGTCTCCTACATGGGAGGCAGGACCCAATTATTTGATCCATCATCTGGTGCCTCCCAGGGTATGCATTAGTAGGAAGCTCAAATTGGAAGAAACAAAATGTGAACTCAGACACTCTGATATAGGAGGTGAGTTTCCAAGTGGTGCCTTAACCCCTTGGCCAAAAACTCACACCAAGAAAATCAAATTGATGTATGGTTAGCAATGGATTCTTAAATAGCACCCAATTGTAACAATTCTTAAAAAGAACAAATTAATAAACTACTAAAATTCCAATTATTTCTGAAAACTATAGTTATAAAAAACAAAAAGGCAAATCATGAAATATGAAAAAGTATTTGCAAAACATTTCTCCAGGGGCCAGTTCTGTGGCATAGTGGGTAAAGCCACTTCGTGCAGTGCCAGCATCCCATATAGGTGCCGGTTCAGGTCCCAGATGCTCCACTTCCAATCCAGCTCTCTGCTATGGCCTGGGAAAGCAGTGGAAGAAGGCCCAAGACTTTAGGCCCCTGCACCCACATGGGAGACCCAGAGGAAACTCCTAGCTCCTGGCACAGCTCCAGCCACTGCGGCCATCTGGTGTGTAAACCAATGTATGGAAGACCTCTCTCTCACTCTCTCTATGCCTTTCCTTCTCTGTCTGTATAACTCTGATTTTCAAAGTGAATAACCCTAAAAAAATCTCCAACAATCAACCTGTCTCCACAATATATAAAGAATTGCAACAATTCAACTATAAGATAATAAGGCATTCGGATCTGGCTGAAAAGCCCATGAGAGTATTTCAGGCATGGAAAGCCAAGACACTCTGGCAAAAGATCTCTGTGAGTGAGATCCCAGTGGAAAGAACAGGTCTTCAAAGAAGGAGGTACCTTTCTCTGAAGGGAGGAGAGAACCTCCACTTTGACTATGACCTTGTCTAAACAAGATAAGAGTCGGAGAACTCAGAGGGCTTCCATAGCCTTGGAAACTCATGACTGGTGCATAGGGAGATTACTGATGCCATAGACAGGAGTGTCAATTGGTAAAGTCAACAACAGGAGTCACTGTGCACTTACTCCTCATGTAGGATCTCTGTCCTTAATGTGCTGTGCATTGAGATTTAATGCTATAACGAGTACTCAAACAATATATTTCACTTTGTGTTTCTATGGGGGTGCAAACTGTTGAAATCTTTACTTAATGCATACTAAACTGATCTTCTGTAAAAAAAAAAAAAATTATCAATTCCCAACTTGACTCTCACTGGGATTAAACATGACAATAGGTCTGATCTGATTTCATCATCATTTTAAAAAATCATCTATTATTTTTCACTTTATGTTTCTGTGTGGGAGCAAACTGTTGAAATCCTTACTTAATGTATACTAAGCTGATCTTCTGTATATTAAGATAATCGAAAATGAATCTTGATGTGAATGGAAGGGGAGAGGGAGTGGGAAAGAGGAGGGTTGTGGGTGGGAGGGACGGTATTGGGGGGAAGCCATTGTAATCCATAAGTCGTACTTTGGAAATTTATATTCATTAAATAAAAGTTAAAAAAAAAGATAGACTAAATATTTGACAAATATTTTACAAAACAGGATATATGACTGTTCAATAAGCTCAAAGTGTTGCTCATCATCACAATCACTAGAGAAATAGATCCACACATGCATTAGGTAGAAAGAGTTTAACTTGACCATTACCAACTCTTGATTATTCTCAAATATTGCTGGTGAGAATGCAAAGTCTTGCAATCACTTTTGAAACCCAAATGGTAGCATCTTTTGTTATATGCTTCTATACCTAGGAATTTACCCATAAGAAATGATATCTATATAAAAATATGTATGAAGAGAGTTGTAGCAACATTTTTCATTATACCCAAAAACCATGAATAAATCAAATGTCTATAAACTAGGGAATGGATGAAAAAACTGTGGTACATTTTACTAAGTGGTTTAAATAAATAAAGCATTAATGCATCCAACAACATAATTTCACCTCAAAAGCATTATGTTAAATGAAAGAAATAAAATGGTACATTTCTGATATTAGCATATATAATTAACACACAAAATTATAGTAGTACCAAGTAGGTAAATGGTTACCTGAGATGAGCATCAATAGCAAAGTAGCATTAGAGTGCTTCCAGTATCTATATTTTGATTGTTGTGGTGCTTACATGATTATAGTTGCCAAAATTCATCAAACCTTAAGATATTTCACTTTATTATATATGTCACACTTTTAAAAAGAGAATACTAGATCACAACCTCACACAGTCAAAAGAGTTTTCATTAACAGTTTTGTTGGATAGGACTTCAATGATGGATGGCATTTTTATCATGCTCTGATTCCAGGAATGTTTATGGAGGAAAGAAGGAAAAAAAGAAAAGAACAGAAAGAAATCAGTCATGGTCAAAAAAGAAGAGAAAGTCCAGGACGGATTGTTTTCTCATGTTCTCTGGTCTGTGAAGAATTCTTGGTTTGGTAACACATTTGGATTTTATTTAGACTGTGCTAGAAATTCACTGGGGAATTTGGAGCAGTGCAGTGAGATTTTCTTATTCATGTTTTAAGATTATTCTTGCTTCTGGGTGAACTATGTATAAAAGGAGAACAAAGATGAACCGAGTAAGATTGTGTGGAAAGCAACTGTCACAGACACATCAGAGGAAGTATGTTTGGAATATGGGGGTGGCCCTTGAAAACAGACAGGGGAAGAGGTATGTTTTGAAACAGATCGATAAGATTTGCTGGACTGATGGCAGATGGGGAAGGAGGATGAAGTTTCAAGGATATGTTTACAATAATGGCTTTAGCAAAGAGGTATAAGCTGATGTATAGCTCTTGGGATCAAAAATATTTTATCCATAAAGGGAACTCTGATAATAAACCTTTAATATTTAAACGCTTTGATAGGGGCACATGCTGTGGTGTAGCAGGTAAAGCCGCCACCTGTAGTGCCAGCATCCCATATGGGAAGTGGAAGATGGCCCAAGTCCTTGGGCCCCTACACCTGTGTGGGAGACCCAGGAAAAGCTCCTGTCTCCTGGCTTCAGATCCATGCAGCTCCAGCTGTTGCAGCCATCTGGGGAGTGAACCATTCATTGAATGGAAGACCTACCCCCCACCCCGCCTCTGCCTCTCTGTAACTCTGTCTTTAAAATAAATAAATAAATCTTTTTTTAAAAAAGTTTTGATAAACAGATGTTATTTAACTTTTCAACTTTCAATTTTATGAACATACTATATTTGAAAGTAGAGGAGGTTCTAAGTTCAAGGCTGGTTTTTGTGTATCACACATATGAATGAAGGTCGATCTCTGTCCACACAGCAAGCATCGTAAATATAAGGATGCACAGACAAAAAAGAAATTGCATTAGGAAAGGAGTTATGAGATTTAAGATAAATATTTTAGTTGGGATAATTATGAGATTTACTGCGCTGCATAAATAATACTGGGCCATTCTGACCCCATTTCCCTAATTTCTACAGCATCCTGACAAAATACAAAATGAAACAAAAAGAAATCATTTCTCAGTTGGTTCCCTGGTGATGTCTTGTCTGTCATGAATTCATTAAAATTAAACCATTCATTGTTATGAAGATTAAGACGACTTGAAATTAAAATTAACCTCCATGGAGGAAGAATCTTCTATGCCTTATACTTATGGGCATTGGAAATGCTGGCAGCTTGCAAGTTCACACAGTACAACAAACTTATCTTTGAAATGACCACTCAGATTAAAAGCTCTGTAGCTGACAAAACATCTAATGCAATTGGTTTTTCATAATCCATTAAGTTCCAGGAAGAAATGCTCAGTGCCTACTCCCTGCCCAAAGCACAGCTGCTCTGTAGCTCCCGGGCCTCTACCTCCATCAGGGGATGAATCTGTAGGAAACATGCCAACATGGCTTCCACTGTGTTACAGGGGACTTCTGAACCAAATACTCACATTTTAATACTAAAATGTGATTTCCAGGGACTTCTTAGAGAGCCAAGAATCTCATTCAAGCAAGGAAAGAGACAAGCATGGGAGGAAACAGACATTTATGTCAAACAGTGCTGCATGCACACATAGCAGATGTTCTGTGGATTTTTGCTTACTGATATAGTCACTAAACAAAAAGCATTCAAATGGAAAAGATAACAATTACACATCTTGAAATATCATATTGATAAATGATACTATAAGCCATAGATCTAATTTGAAAGCATTGTTAGCAGACTAGAAACTTTACTAAACAATCATTTTATTCATTCTTTGTGCAACTCCTCATCAGTTTTTTTTCAATTTGCATATGATGCCCTTCTTAGTTAATACAAACTATAGAACTTTTAGATAAGGGAGTTAATTTTAA
Source organism: Oryctolagus cuniculus (assembly GCF_051225735.1). NCBI lineage: Eukaryota > Metazoa > Chordata > Mammalia > Lagomorpha > Leporidae > Oryctolagus > Oryctolagus cuniculus. The sequence continues at coordinate 66,446,493 of NC_142870.1, forward strand.
AAGAAATAATACATGACTTCGAATACTATTTATCCACAATTTGAAAAAAAAATTTTTTGACAGAGTGGACAGCGAGAGAGACAGAGAGAAAGGTCCTCCCTTTCCATTGGTTCACCCCCCAATGGCTGCTGCGGCGGGCGCGCTGCTGCCAGCGCACCGCACTGATCCGAAGCTGGGAGCCAGGTGCTTCTCCTGGTCTCCCATGCGGGTGCAGGGCCCAAGCACTTGGGCCATCCTCCACTGCACTCGGTAATTTGGTTGGAAGGTAAGCTGTTTTTCCCGGTTTCCTCTGTAAAAGTTTATAGAATAAATTATTGTTTTAGTGAGAAGCGCTCTTCACTCCTCAACTCCATTGCCACCCCAATGGTACCTAGGAATTCAACATCCAGGCCATCTGCAAAGCACCCATCTATATGAAACAATGGACTCAGAATATCTACTCCATACATGGCATTGTATCGGGCATTGAGAAGTAGAAAATTGTGCTCGCTTCTGCAGCACATATACTAAAAATGGAATGAGAAGTAGGATATTAATAATAAACCATTTAAAATTAATTGCTAAAAGATGTGTCTACATTACTTCTAACCAATGTATTCTTCATAAATTACTGAAATGATATTTTTCTAATAATAAACTTGTATTTATTTCATAAAAATTTAAGACTATTATAATTACTTAAAAATGGAATGGTGAGTATATATCTGACATGTGCTCTGGGCCAGATTTCAGCTCATCCTAAACTCTAATCCTTTTTTGTAAAATAAACTTTTTGTTTTTAAAGATTTATTTATTTATTTGGAAGGAAGAATTACAGAGAGGCAGAGGCAAAGGCAGAGAGAGAGAAGTGCCATCTGCTTGTTCACTCACCAAATGGCCACAACCGCTGGAGCTGTGCAGATCTGAAAACAGGAGCCAGAATCTTCCTCCAAGTCTCCCATGTGGGTTCAGGGACCCAAGCACTTGGGCCGTCTCATACTGCTTTGCTACGCCATAGCAGAGAGCTGGATTGGAAGTGGAGCAGCTGGGTCTCGAACCAGCAACCAAATGGGTTGCCGGCACTGCAGGCCCTGGCTTTACCCGCTATGCCACAGTCTCAGCCCCAAACTCCAACCCCTTCTACACACCACCTTTGACCAACATGCCACATGACAGCATCCCCTCTCAGAGCTGCCTACAACTTCTCATGGTCTATGCTTAGACCTGTCCAACTCAGCAAAAAGATCTCATGCTAATGAAATGCAAAGAACGAGGGAGTTAATAGCACATGAAGTCAATTGTGAATGAATGACCAGACTGCTTCCTCTGTTCCTTAAGTGGTCATACTGTGAGATGGTGTCTTAGACAGCACCAGCCTACGCTGCCCCCATTGTTTCCTGGACCCTGCCTCGGCTTGCCCTCCCTAATTTCTCTCACCCCAGACACCCTCTCCTGCCACTGGGGGTAATCTCCTAAACAAACTACCTCCATGCAAGCCTTTTTCATAGGCTCTGCTCTCCTGGGTGAAGGCAGGCTGGGAAAATCAGTTTTCACTAAATCACAAAACCCGGTGAGGCATGTAGCTGCAAATCCAAACATCGCTGCAAGAGTAGTTTCAATAATAATAAAAGTAAAATGGCTTCATTCATAGATTCTACTGTTCACAACTTACCCAAAGAACTCTAAATGTCTTGCCTACAGATAGCGACTTCAAGTTCATCCTCACTGTTTGTTAAAGAGGGTGCTGGAGTCCTCTTCAGTACAAGCTTTCCAACAAGCACCATCTCTCGCCTTCCTTTCATGACCATCCTAGGACCACCGAAAAGAAAATTAAAAAGAGGGAAAACACAGTGAATTATATACCAAAATATTTCCACTCTTCTTCTACCAATGTATTATATTCTCTCTCAGAAAGCCTGCCTGCCAGCAGCTCCAAACACCCCTAAATCCCTGAGGCAAAGCAAATATATTTTCCAAAATGCCTGCATAGCAAATTATTTTTAACAACATCTCCCATCTCCCCTTCCATACAGAGCATATGATTCAGAAACTACTCACTCTCCTGCTGACTTCCATCCCTCTTATCCCAGAATAAACAATGTCGATAACCACTCCATTTATGCTGGGATTGCCAAGTTAAAGGGGACCCAAGTCTTCATGTTGGTGGATGTTCAGTTAGATAGCACTAGCAAACGGGAGCTCCCATGTGAGTTTGAGCTGCTGCAAGAGTATATACATAAAGCAAATAAATGCCAGAAGCTTGCTTGCATCCCTCCTTTAATCCACGTTTGAAGCAAAATATAATAATGAGACACAAGGCTACTGAACACTCTTCAAATACCTCTCTGATGGCAAAACTCATTAAAAACCACGGGTCTCTTGTGATGGGTTAGCACTTGCTACTTGACACCCGGACAGTATGTGTATGACCTTCTCAGAGAATCAGCTGGAGATTACATCTTTTACATCTTTTATCAAAAAGCAGGGTCAATGCTGTGAATCATCCCATAGAATATGTACGAAATCACTGGAATTCTGGGAGAGCCAAGAAACAACATACCAGCTGCTGACAGTAGCATCCATCTAGTGATTAACAAGAAAACACTGGATTTCTGTGGTAATCCACCTGCGCAGCTCTCACAGCCGCCAAATCCAAATGTCTAGCAAACTCTGAAAATAAAAAGCAGTAAACTTTATCTTCAATTTTGTATAGGATAGCCCTTCCACTTCACTGTTACTTTAGTAAATAGCAGAGTTACTTAAAAATAAATATAAAAACAATGCCTTCTCAATGATGCATTTGAATGCAGTATGTATGTTCACACAGAGAGGGCACTTTAGAGAATTATACTCACTGCTGTACAAATTAAAGCCCAAAATAGGACAACATATTATCAAAGGCCTATACTTATTACTCTATATAATTCGTAACATAGCAGCTTTCAGGAAAATTGCATGTTTCTATAAAAAGCCAGCCCACAGACTTTGCTTGAGATTATTCCCTTGAAGTTGCATGTTCCAAAACCTAGGGATTTGGGGGTTTTAGAATGCCATACCTGTAAAATCAATTACTCTTTTTGTTAGTATTGCCCAAGTAGGATCTTGAATAATCCTTCTGTACTAGATTCCATTTACAGCAATACATGTACATAGCAATATATTTTTGTTCATTCAATACAATTATAGTAATGTTGGCAAAAATGTACATTGTTTCTCATGAGGTCATGGATACACTTAGAGATGCACATATTGCCCACTTGTCTTGGCAAAATAGTTTTTAGCAGTTTATTCACATCTTCCTCACACCAGCCTTTAGGACTATCTCACAGGTTTTTGTACACCCACCTGTTAAACGCATTATTTCATTCTCTGTGCCTGGATATTATGTCTTCCCAATTTCCCTATGTTGAAGCATAATCACCAAGGTGATGATATAATAAGGGAGAGCATTTAAGAAGTGATTATGGGATTAGTGCCTTTATAAAAACAACCCAGAGAGCTGCTTTCCCCTTCTTCCATGTGAGGTACACCACGAAGACACTGCCTTGACACCAGCAAGTCCACCAGACTCTTACTTTGCTGGGGTCTTGAGTCTGGATTTCTTAGCCTTCAGAACTGTGGGTGACAATGTCTGTTGTTTATACATTATCCAGTCTAACCCATTCCGTTAGAGCAGCCTGAATGGACTACAGTGCCCTATAAATAACTTCAATCCAATCAGAAATAAATTTTCATACATGCATTATTTATTTTTCTCTAGTCTTTACATGTGGTTCCACAATGCCTCCGAAATTAAAGTGAGTTTCTCTTACTTCAAGTTAGTGTTTTTCTAACTGCCTTATAACACTCCACAACTTTAATTTATCAATTTATCACAGCCACCACAGTTTTGTTTGAGAAGCTCTCCGAGATATTTTTGATACAGAAGAACTCTAAAAAAGGAAGCCTAGAACTTAGAGGAAGCAGGAAATTCTTTTTCTAAACACAGAAGTTTGAAAACAAACAGTCATGCACTGGTAAAGGTAACATACCATTGCTATCACAATGAGACACAGTATTCAGATTAAGTTGAAAGGAAAACATTTTAATCAGTCAGCTAAATGACAGGTGACAATTTGACCAGCTTGATGTAGTTTATAGATAAAAAGTTCATGGTGACCTTTAACTTTTTCCTCTCTCCACCTTTCGATAACCCTCTTAAGGGAGTATTGGGAGCTGCAGCCTTCAAAGGGGGAAACACATAGGAAGCTTAGCTTTTCCTACTGACCTTTCACTGCAAAGCTAAAGGCCAGCAGTTGGTGTTACTGTGAGATGGACAAAGAATGTGGCCTAAACCTAAATGACGAAGACTTGTCATTGAAGGTCACTTCTTAGTTGACTTCCATGACATTAATTCTTGTTATAGCCCAGGCAACTAGTTTTAAAATTGCAGTTCTGTCGTCAAAGTCTTACTTATTATGGATCTTTGGCAAAAGACACAGGTCACCATTTACTCAGTTACGTGAATGTTCCATAGACACAAACTTCCATTCTCTCAAAGACATACGAGTGTCATGATCCAATTTCTCTAACTCAGTCAGAATGTCAAGCTGTTAATTTTAGAGCCCATGTCTAATGAACTTGAGGTCTTTGGCCTTCCTGAAAGTGTCAATACCCTGTTTCTGTTCACAGGGGCCTCATGATTTGTATATGTGTTTTCAGGAGACGTGATGGGCAGGCAAAATGTGTGGCTTTCACTTAACAGTGACTACTGTACCATTCATTATTTTTAAAACTGGCATTGTTTAGATGACATTTAAACTCAAGTGCTGCTCAAGTTTTATATGAGTGTCTAGTATAAGGAGTTATCAAAGAGTTCATGGAAAATGTGTTTTATGAAAAAAATGCATAGACTTAAAAAATTTTAGTCACCAAAATAAACTTATCTTTTAACTTCATTTTCCATGAACTTTTAAAGTCCCTTCATAGATGACAGTCCTGTCACTCAAACTTTCTGGATATCAATTTCTAATATATAAGTTTGAGATTTGTATTATTGATATATAATTATAACTACACTGACACTGTATTTCAAACATGTTCGTCCTACATTTGTTGTATTTCAGCAATCTGGATATTCTTTAACACATGGGTACTCATATTAGGTTGAATACTCAGCCCTCCAGATTTCCTTCAACATAGCAAACATGTTTTTAATGTACTCTGAATAATCCAAGGAATGTTCTTCAGCATTTTTCAGCTGGGACATCTTTTCCCTATTCCCTACAAAAGAAAAAAGTGACCCAGAACCTCAAGTTCAAAGAGTCATACAGTCATAGGCTAGAAGCCACCTTATAAAGTCATCCACTCTGGGGCCAGTGCTGTGGCACAGTGGGTTAACGCCCTGGCCTGAAGCACCAGCATCCCATATGGGCACTGGTTCTAATCGTGGCAGCTCCTCTTCTGATCCAGCTCTCTGCTATGGCCTGGGAAAGCAGAAGATGGCCCAAGTCCTTGCGCCCCTACACCGACATGGCAGACCCGGAGGAAGCTCCTGGCTCCTGGCTTCGGATCGGCGCAGCTCTGGCCATTGTGGCCAGTTGGGGAGTTAACCATTGGATGGAAGACCTCTCTCTCTCTCTCTCTGCCTCTCCTCTCTCTGTGTAACTCAACTTTCAAATAGACAAATAAATCTTTAAAAAAAAAAAGTCATCCACTCTAACTGTGTTATTTATTGGACTGTTGCATCCCCTAATAACAGTTCTGCATGATCTGCACTGTCCAATATGGAAGTTCCTGTTAAAATTTAAATTCACAGAATTTGCATATAATTAAAATTCAGTTCCTTAGTTGTACTGGCCCCAATTCAAGTGCCTGTAAGCTACATGTGGCTAGCAGCTTCCATATTGCACAGCACAGATATGCAGCACATCCGTCATCCCTGCAAGTTCTATTATTAGACAATGCTGATGTAGACTAAGCATTAACACTTTCATTGCAGTAAACTCCATATCTCCAATGTTTTACATTTTTACAATGCTATTTTGTTAGTTTTCTTCCCAGATTTGTTGTCAAACTCCCTGAAACTTCTACTCATTTGGCCTGAACTCCATTCTCCAAAATGAATTTACAAGTCTTTTTCTATTTGTAGCCTTTTCAATGTTTAAAGAAAATTGTCATGCACCCCCTCTTCTTTTTCTTCTGTGTGTGTGTGTATGTGTATGTGTCTCCTCCCATATGAGTATCTTATATTTTGCATGCATAAAAGAATTTACTGAATTTTCCCTAGGAAGAATATTTTACATTAGAAAGCTTGATTTGTATTCTGAGTTATAAATTGACAATCCTAGATGACAGCTAAGTAAAGGCAGAGGCACTTTACATAAAAAAGAAACAATTTTTCTTCCCAACCCTATTGCCCATCCCCAATGGCAGGCATAGAGAGGGCAATCAATAATCATGGTTGAATTAATGAATAAATAAATTTAACCAGGGCATGTTGTTCTTAATACATTAATGCTTATTGTGGATGTGTTGTCTTATCCATGTAGTAAATTAGAAACTCTTGTGAAGATAAAAAACAGTCATCATACATGACCTTGCATACATATGAGTAAAAACAATCAGAATGCTACCCATGGTAGATAACTACAATTAGTCTTGCTGCTATGCATGAACTTTTTAAAACAAAGTTTAACATATGTTCAAACTTTGTAAACTTTTCAGTTAATATACTTTCACACTATTTTATGTAATTAGTGAATCTTCTGTGGGTTTCAGATTTTTATTAGCTATGCCATATTAATTATTTTGTATCAATTCAATGTTTCATAAATGCATTTCTATTTTATAATAATACCAGTACCAATATCAATACCTCAGGATATGACTTCCAAGGTGAATTATTTAATGAATTAATTAAGTTAAAATGAGTTTGTTAAGGTGTACCCTTTAATCCAATACAACTGATGACCTTACAGAGGCAGATGGTGGCTGGTTTATGTCCAGGCTTCTCTGCTTTCATCTAGCTTCCTACTAATGCAAGTGGGAAAGCAGGGGAATATGGCTGAAATACTTGGGTCCCTGCCACCTGTGTGGGAGACTGAATGGAGTTCCTGGATCCTTGCCTTTGACATTGCCAACCTCCAATCATTGTGGCCATTTGGAGAGCAAACCAGAAGATGGAAGATCTCTTGCTCTCTGTATCTCTTCCTTTCAAATAAATAAATTTTTCTAAAAAGTAGACTAAGTAGACACACAGGATAGGGAGCTATCAACAAGCCAGGGGTAAGAGAGGCCTTAGAGGCCTCTTGTGACATGTTGATCTTGGGATTCTAGCTTCTAAAACTGTAAGTCATCCATTTTTTGGTGTTTTATTTAAGCAGCCTTAGTAAACTAATAGACTTTTATTTCCAAATTTTCATTTTATGAAAAAATAAACATGTAATTTCAAAACATACTCATCTCTGAGTAATTTCTTGTACAAAAAACATTTAATGGAAAAGTTCATACTGGGAAGGGGTCTAACACAGAAGTTAAGATGCTGTTTAGGATGCCAACATCCAATATCAGGACATCTGGGCTCCAGTCCTGGTTTAACTTCTGATCTAGTATCCTACTAATGTACACCTTGAAAGGCAGAAAGTAGTGGATAAAGTACTTGGGTCCCTATCACTCATGTAAAAACCTGGATTGAGTTCCTGGCTCTACCTTTGGCCAAAACCAATCCAACTGCTGCATGCATTTGGGGAACAGACCCAGTGGATAGAAGATTCTCTCTTTTTCCTCCCCCCTCTCAAATAAAATATGAGTAAATAAGGGTTGGCTCTGTGGCACAGTAGGTTAAAGCCTCAGCCTGCAATGCCAGCATACTGCATGGGTGCTGGTTTGAGTCCCAGCTGCTCCACTTCCAATCCTCATCCCTGATAATGCACCTGAGAAAGCAGCAGAGAATGGCCCAAGGGCGTTGGGTCCCTGCACCCACATGGGAAATCCAGAAGAAGTTGCTTGATCCTGGCTTCAGATTGGCTCAGCTCTGGCCACTGTGGCCATTTAAGGCATGATACATCAGATGGAAGACCTCTCTCTCTCTCCATCTCTACCTCTCTCTCTAATTCTGTCTTTCAAATAAATAAAATAAATCATTAAAATAAAAGAATAGGGGCCAGAGCTGTGGCGTAATGGGTAAAGCCACTGCCTACAGAGCTGGCAACCCATATGGGCGCCAGTTCGAATCCCAACTGCTCCACTTCCTATCCAGCTCTCTGTTATGGCCTGGGAAAGCAGTAGAAGATGGTCCAAGTCCTTGGGCCCCTGCATCCACATGGGAGACCCAGAAGAAGCTGTTGGCCTTTGTGGCCAATTAGGGAGTGAACCAGCATATGGAAGATTTCTCTCTCTCTCTCTCTGCCTTTCCTTTTCTCTCTGTGTAACTCCGACTTTCAAATAAATAAATAAATAAATCTTTTTTTTTAAAATGAATAAAATTTTTAAAATTCATGAAAATGGCTCTAACACATGATTTCTTTCTTATGAAATGTACCTTGCAAATACAAAACATTTTTCCAAATTCAATAAGCAAAACAAGAAATTATAGCTCTCTCTATTTTAATTTGCATTTTTAAAATTCAAGTGCAGGGACAGGTCTTATGGTACAATAGGTTAGACTGCTGCTTGTGGCACCAGTATACCTTATTGAAGCACCAGTTCTAATTCCAGGTGTTCTGCTCATGATCCAGTTCCCTGCTAATGCACCTGGGAAATCAGTTTAAGATGACTCAAGTACTTGGGCCCCTTCTATCCACTTGGGAGACCTGGATGGAGTTCCTGGCTCCTAGCTTTGGCCTGTTTCAGCACTACACATCTCTCCTTTTCTCTCTTGGTCTCTCTCTCTCTCTGTCTGTCACTCTGCCTTTGAAACATATAAAATAAATCTTTAAAAAATTGAATTTCAAGTGCAATACATTTTAAAAATGGTTATTGGCCATTTTTGTGGCAATGCTTTGTGTAAACCGTACAGTCTCAATGCATAACTAAATACATGTGATAGCTTTGTCATATATTTGAACATATATGCTTAGGTAGGTAAATGATCTATGTTCCTTGTTTTTATCACTCAACATTATTTTGGCATTATTTCTATTTTTATTTTCTACTAAGAATGTAAACACTATGAGCATACTGATAGTGTTTCTTTGTAACATGAGAAAATTTCTTTAGGATATATGCCAATAAATGAAATTACTAGATTCACAAGTTGGAAAAGACAGAATAATATAAGGGTTAAGAGGATGCACTCTGAAGCCAGACTCCCTGGGATCAATGCTGGTTGTGCAATGAACATGCTTTTTTGATCTTGGCTAAGTTACTCAAATTCTCTGTGTCAGTTCTCTTATATGTAAAATGAAAATTAAAGTACTTACCTCTAAGGTATAAAGGAAAAGGTATTTAGCATTTGTATATTTAAGAAAATTACAGGCATATAGTAAACACTCCACAAATGTTTATTATATATTTAAGGTATTACTATCCAAAGTGGCCATATGAATTCATACTTTCACTAGTGGAATCTATGGTTCCATGATGATTTGTTAGCACTTGATATGGTAGAACTTTTTCTAATAGTGTGAATAACTATAGCTTATTCAACATCACTCATGTATAGTTTTCCAATATGTACACTTACTTCAGCTTAACCGTTTTCCTTTTGAAAGACTTCTAAATTGTTCCCCATTAATACTATTATGAACATCCTTTCAAGGAACATTCTTCTAAATGTCTTTTGACATCCACTTTCAAAAGTTCCTCCCTCTCACATGCAAATACAGGCATCTCCAAGACAAAAGCAGGCTCCAAATTTGAGAGGAAATCAATTAAAAAGCTTTAGATAATGTGCCCATGTACAGGATCTATAGTCAAATCTCCAATTCCCGGATATTTCTAGAGATTTCCCTGCAACCCTCTTTCAAAAAAAAAAAAAAAAAATTCAGTCCTCTGTAGTACATTTCCAAAACACAAACTTTTTAGCTTATGCGCATCAGAAAGGATTCAGTAGTGGCTATGTCTGTGAAAGTGAATAAAGGGTTTGAGAGAACTTCAGAAGTGATGTAATACGCAGCACAGCATGCCCAGATGATGTGTGTCATCTATAAATAAATATGATCAACAGCTTCAGGATTGCAGAGCTGTGCCTTTCCTCTGCCATCATAGTTTCTTATCATTGGAAAGCAACACAAAAGCACCATTTAAAAAAAGGAAATAATAATTTTTAAAAGCAATAATAATTTTATTCCAAAATGTGTGGCAGGGATAAGTACTGTAACAGAGGCAGAAAAGAGGACTTCTGCTTCCCTCCCTGCTGGAATGACACCAATCACCCTCAATTTCTTGCCTTTTTATTTAATCACTTCTTTAGTATTCATCTTTAATAATGTGTAACTACAACCTGTCATTACAATCAAGGGACAAAATAAAAATTAAAATGTGAATAGAGGCTACATAAAAAGTAATCAATTTGCTCATCACAGAACCACTGGCTGCTGCTGCCTTCGTTCTTACTTGGACCTATCATCTCATTTATTCTTCCTTGGCCCTGGGATCTGGCAAGGACCAGCGAGTCTTTGGCTTCTTCCACTTTGATGTCTGTAAGAGAGGGAAAAAAAAAAATTGATGACTACATGTTACCTTTAAGTAATTTCTATTTTAACTCTTTCATACCAAGATGGCAGGAAACTCTGCTGCATTAGATACTACATCATGACATTAAAACTAGTTCAGGTCCAGAATCCACGATCTTTTTTTTTTTTTTTAACTTTTATTTAATGAATATAAATTTCCAAAGTACAGCTTATGGAGTACAATGGCTTCCCCCCCATAACGCCCCTCCCACCCGCAACCCTCCCCTTATCCACTCCCTCTCCCCTTCCATTCACATCAAGATTCATTTTCGTTTCTCTTTACATACAGAAGATCAGTTTAGCATACATTAAGTAAAGATTTCAACAGTTTGCTCCCACACAGAAACAAAGTGAAAAATACTGTTTGAGTACTAGTTATAGCATTAAATCTCAATGTACAGCACACTAAGGACAAAGATCCTACATGAGGAGTAAGTGCACAGTGACTCCTGTTGTTGACTTAACAAATTGACACTCCTGTTTATGGCATCAGTAATCACCCTAGGCTCTTGTCATGAGCTACCAAGGCTATGGAAGCCCCCTGAGTTCACCGACTCTGATCATATTTAGACAAGGCCATGGTCAAAGTGGAAGTTCTCTCCTCCCTTCAGAGAAAGGTACCTCCTTCTTTGATGACCCGTTCTTTCCACTGGGATCTCACTCGTAGAGATCCTTCATTTAGTTTTTTTTTTTTTCCCCCCCAGAGTGTCTTGGCTTTCCATGCCTGAAATACTCTCATGGGCTTTTCAGCTGGATCCGCACGCCTTAAGGGCTGCAGAATCCACGATCTTAAAGGGAGAGTGGAAATACCAGACATTTTGCTTTAAAAAGAAGTGTAATTTAGAATGGCATGCAGTGTTAGTCCTTGTTTACAAATTGCTTGAGCTTGATGCTTTAAAATTCCTTGTAGTTATGTTAGATGTTGTTCTGAGAGGTGAGCACCACCCGGTTCATTTTAACATGGCCAAAGAAATACTTGGAATTGAAACAAACACGGAAACTGAAGTGAGGAGGTATGACTCATCTCTTACAGGCAGAGTAACTTTGTATAATTTACTAAAATCTCTGATGTATAGTCTTAATTTGGTAATAATCAACATAGAATTAAATCAATCCCACTTGATAATACAAAAAGCTCTCTCCTTGGTTTATATTTGAGGGTAGGAATGTGGAGCCTGCCTCTCCATCTTGAATAGAGCTACCTTGGTCTGTTTCACATGGTCTCTAAATCATCTTTAAAAACAAAAGCCATTGTTCTCAACCCAGACTGCAAATTAGAATCCTCTTGAATACTAAAAAACTTCAGTGTCTAGAATATATCCTCAGAGATTTTGACTTAATTGACTGGGTGGAGTCATGCTAGTAATGATATTTAAAAGCTCCCCAGGGGATTCTCTGCAACTTGGGCAGGAAACTCTTTTTCTCAGGGCTTATGAATACATGACTGATTTGGGATTCCTGCTTTGTCCCTTCTCATTAACCCACATGCCAAGCACCCAAAACCATTCAGTTGGCAAGAAATTAGGCAGCAGACTTGAAAGAAATTGAATAAATATTGTCTCTCCTTGTTAATCCCTCTGGCTAGACTTCTTGTGGAAATAAATTGTCATAATATGAATCTGGCCACTGAGATGAGGAGCAAAGTACTGTTGGAAACAGGCAAGACTGGGACACACAGATTCAATGAAATGCAGTACACTTGGTATAAACTTGATAAGCCTTTCAGAAACCTGAAAACTTCCTAAATCAACACCCTGGGGCCGGATTTCACTGATAAACATGGTATGTCTCTGCTGTTGTCTATGAGTGAAGAAGCAGAAGTCCATGAATCAGTGGCAGTTTCATCTGTATTCAGAACATTCGATCTGTCCCTGCTTCAATCACGGGGGACACTTGGTTGGCTCTTTCCATTCTGAACCGTGTGACCCAAACAGTTTGTCTTCTCACAACGTAAACAGCAATCCTGTAGGCTGTTCTTCAATTCTACAGCATCCTTACCAAGATGAAGGAACTAATTAGTTTATTTTAAACAAAAAAGAGAACTATGAGGATTTCCTTGCAGTATAAAAGAATCTTTTCTGAGTATTAGTTTGTAATATGACAGCATATTCGTAAATGAAAATGATTTATTTTTATTCATATATATCACAAGTATTAATTACCCTAATCATAAATATATAGATAGATAGATATAGAGATAGAGATAGATAGATAGATAGATAGATCAGGAGCGGATTCTTAGCCTAGAGATTAAGACATCTGTGTCCAACATCAGAGTACCTGGGTTTAATTCCCCACTCCAGCTCCTGACTCAGTTTCCTGCCAATACAGAACATGCTAGACAGCACTGATAGTTCAAATAATTCCTGCCACACAATGAGAGACCTGGATTGAGTTCCAAGCTCCTAGTTTCATCCCTGACTCAGCTCCAATTCTTGTGGATATTTGGGGGTTGAACCAGCAAATGGGAACTCTCTCTGCCTGTCTCTGTCACTGTCAATGTCTCTTTATTTCCATCTCTCTACTTCTCAAATAAATATATTTTAAAGTAGATAAATGATAGCAAGATATTTATAGATACCAATATATGCGGTAATTTACAAAAATGGCTGATTATATCAAAATAGAATAGGTACACCAAAGAACAGAATTGTGTCAGGCACTAGTGCATACATCCTTATTTTAAAGAGATACCACCCAGGGGAGGGGAAGGTGGGATCTGGTTTAAAGCTGCTAAACATGATATAATTTTACTTATTATTCATGTGTTCAGGTTTTAGGGTAAGCTATTGAGAAGAGGAGAGGTAAAAGTGTCCTCTCCTCTTTGAGAATATAATGGACATGCTAAAAGTGTTAAGTTGTGGGGCCAGCGCTGTGGCGCAGCGGGTTAACACCCTGGCCTGAAGTTCCGGCATCCCATATGTGCGCAGGTTCTAGCCCCGGCTGCTCCTCTTCCATCCAGCTCTCTGCTATAGCCTAGGAAAGTAATAGAAGATGGCTTTGCACCTACATGGGAGGCTCAGAAGAAGCTTCTGGCTCCTAGCTTCAGATCAGTGCCAGTTGTGGCCAGTTGGGGAGTGAACCATCATATGGAAGACCTCTCTCTCTCTGCCTCTCCTCTCTGTGTAACTCTGACTTTCAAATAAATAAATAAATCTTTTAAAAAGTATTAAGTTATGGTAACAATGGAAAAATAATAATGTCTATCATTTAAAATTACTATGTGCCAGTCTCTAATAGATGCTTTATATACTTCATCTCATTGAATCATGCAAGATTTATATTATTACCATTGTCTAACAGGTGAAGAAACTGCCTAGACCTTAAATAACTAGCCCAAGTGCATGCAACTTATTAATGAAAAATGTAGGTTTAAACCCAACTCTATCACTTCCAGTCCTCTGTAGTTATCAATGAATATGACTATTGGAATTCACAGCAATTGGTAAATGATTCTGGAAGTTATCCTTGATATCTGAAGAATTGGTAAAGCATCTTGAATGAAATACATCATGTGTTAGCGATTGTTTGTATCACTCTTTATTTCTTCAGCTCCAAAGCAAATAATAACGCCTTTCAGGAAGTATAATCATGATCATCACATTATACTCCTATTGCCCTGTCTCCATGAATGGTATCAATATACACAAAGATAGAGATCTGGAAGCTATACTGACCTCAGATCATACCTGATTATCCATCAAATCCAATTATTTATCTCATAACTACCCTAAATTAAAACTCTTAGCTCTCACCTTGATTATTCTCATCATTCTTAATTCTAATCTTTTCATTACTGTAAGAAAGATCATTCTAAATGGCTGCTTTGATCAGCTACTTTCCTGCAATGCTATAGTCAAGCATAAACTATTACCTGCAACTCCATTCGCAGACATACACCCAACAGAAATGCATGCATGTTCACCAAATTAGTACTGGAGTGTGCATGCAAGCTCTGCTCAATATAGCTAAAAATGAGATTGTCTGTATGCCCAACTATAGAATGAATGAAAAATTGTGGCATATGAAACTTTATACAGCAGTGAGTAGAAACAACTGACTTACAAGAAAAATGTTTGTATGTTCAAACATTTAAATAAAATTTGAAAGCATGTGAAACTAAACTATTCTTTTAGAAATCTAAACTGTACACTTAGCCCCAGGAATTATAGATAGGAACAGAAGGGGATGCTCACAATGCTCCATTTTTCTGTGGAGGTCCTCTGGAGGCACCTGGATGGGTTCACACTATTTTTACAAGGAATATTCATACTCACAATGGCTTGTCACTATCTGTTCTATATATTAATAAAAAATGTTTTAAAATAAAAAACCAAAATTAATTATATTTCATTGCCTTTCCTCTACTGCTTCTCCCCTATATATAAACCATTTTTATGCCATGTTGAATTACTTGGAGTTCCTCAGATGTGTCCATTTCTGTAATCTCTTTTCCTTTGCATACAGTTTTCACCTAGGAATTCATCTTCAGATCTGTGTTTTGCCTTTTTCTCACTCGCTTTTTCTGCTTCATTTGTTCCTACTCATCTTCAAGCCATAGCTCAGGCATTACTTTCTTTAGAAAGTCTCCCTGACCCTCCACCTTTTTCTTAGTCTTATTTCTGTCATAAGGCATACCACTATGCACCTCTACTATATTTATGGATCTAGTTCTTTCTCTCATCCTTGAAACCACTGAGTTGCTTAAAGACAAAGACATATGCATCCTTACTTTAAGTCACAGGCCATCTGTGGGACAGTGTCCCTTGAGGTCTGATATACTATGCAGACACTCAAGATAACCAGAAAGATCTTGTTAAATGAAATAATAAATGAATATATGTATATATTTACATTGAATGCATACCTCCTAATATAGACTTTCTGGACACTATTATTGCAATCTAGCATTTTGTCCTTAATACGATGCCTTAATTCTCCCTTACCTATGTAATTTATGATATAGCAAGTAACTGAGGTAATCTTTATGAAATATCCAAACTGCCACTTAATTGCCAGCAAAATAAAAGAAAAACATTCTGATCATTTGCCTTAAAATGGTCATATTGGTTGTTATTTAGCTAATAATTTAGAGTGATCAAAATTGATGACACCATTGAATGTTTGATATAAATTCTCTTCACATATCATCCAGTTAAAATACCTGTCATCCAAATCAATAGGGCAATAACTTGTTTAAACTGATTTTACTGAAGTTTTCATACCCAATCTGATTTTACCAGAGGTTAATAACTGAGAGAGCCACATTCTCTCAAGATATTTTTTTCAAAAGTAGTATTAAACTGGTTTAGATAATATTTTCCTTCCCAGCACCCCATTAATGATATATTTATTTTTGTATAGATGCAAAATATAGTCCCTAGGCATTACCAAAGAATTTTTTTTTAATTTTTTTTTTTTATTTTTGACAGGCAGAGTGGACAGTGAGAGAGAGAGAGAGAGAGAAAGGTCTTCCTTTGCCATTGGTTCACCCTCCAATGGCAGCCGCGGCTGGCGAGCTGCGGCCAGCGCACTGCGCTGATCCAATGGCAGGAACCAGGTGCTTATCCTGGTCTCCCATGGGGGTGCAGCAAAGAATTTATTTTAAAAGCCAGAAGGTCTTTGTTTTAGTCTATTCTGTGTTGTGATAACAGAATATCTGAGACTGGTTAATTTGTGAAGAACAAAGATTTATTTCATAGTCCTGGAGGCCTGAGGATCCAAGATCTAGGGTTGCATCTGGTGGCAACATTCTTGTTGCATTGTAACATGGAGGAAGGCACCACATGATGAGAGCAAGAGCAAGAGAGAACCAAACTTGTTTTTATAATAAACTCACTCTGGCAATAACAACACCTGTCCTCCTACTACCTTTGTTAATGTTCTACCTCTCAACACTGATGCACTGGGGATTCAGTTGTCTTCTAGCAACTTTGCAGAAAACATTCAAGCTACAATGGCCACATTGATCAGAAATAACATCTTTTGGGGCCAGCATTGTAGTATAGTAGGCTCTGCCTGTGGCGCAGGCATCCCATCTGGGTGCTGGTTAGTGTCCAGCTGTTCTCTGCTGATGGCCTGGGAAAGCAGTAGCAGATGACCCAAGTCCTTGGACCCCTGAACCCTTGTGGGAGACCCAGAAGAAGCTCCTGCTCCTTGGATTCTGATAGGCCCAGCTCTGGCCACTGCAGCCATTTAGGGAGTGAATCAAGAGATAGAAAAACTTTCTTTGTCTCTACCTCTCTCTGTCTGTAATTTTACCTCTCAAATAAATAAATAAAAATCTTAAAAAAGAGATGCCTTTTCCAGAACAGTATTTCATACCAAATTATACTCTGCTCTTCTGAAAATGCCTAGATTGAAGAAAATGTTCAGTTGCTGAAGATAATTTCAGATTTCATTGCTTAAAAGTATAACATATTAACCATTTTGCTCTATTTCCTTCTATAAATTAGTTTCAAGTATCCCAAAGTCCAATAAAACATTTACCCAAAAATTGAGCTCCATACTGAAACAATTTTAATGAATGGTACAAGCCACAGAATACCAACTCTATTAAATTCACAATACACATCTATTTATAAAATCTCTGAAATGCCTACACCCACGTTGGAGACCTAGAAGAAGCACCTGGCTCCTGGCTTCAGATCGGCGCCCCCTCCAGCTGTTGTGGCCATCTAGGGAATGAACCAGCAAATGGAAGTTTCTCTCTCTCTCTCCCTCACTCTCTTCCTCTCTCCCTCTCTCCCTCTCTCTCTGCCTTTGCCTCTCTGTAACTCTGCCTTTCAAATAATAAATAAATCTTTGAAAAAATTCTCTGAAATGTACTGCTATTAGGAAACCTGTTCAAACTAGATTTTTATAAACCTATTTTACCTTTGGATTCTCCAATTTTTAGCCCAAGAAAGATATTGCATTCATCCACTCATTTTTAAAATTATATTATCATCACTAATTTTCACTAACATTTATTATGAGTTACAGGCAAGGCACTGATCTAAATAGGCATGGGAAATATGCAAGAGATAAAGCATGAGATTCAAATACCAGTTGTAGTAAACTTGTGAGACAGAGAGAAGCAAAACAATACTATAACCTGTAAATTCAGAAAGACCTACATTTAAACTTCAGCTCTGTCACATAAGAATTTTATAAATTCAGACAATGTAGTTATTTATGATTTAATATAGCATGTGGTGCGCAGTAAGTGTTCAATAAATGGCAACAATGACAGTGAAAAAGACAGAAGATAAGAGAAACATAATCTGATAGAAGCATAAAAATGATGTAAGAGATTTTGTTAAAGGTTGAATTAATTATGTGATTGTTCTGATCAATTGTGGAAAAGATCAACAAAGATGGATGAAATGAATCAACTGATTCAGAAAACACTGAGAACTAAATGTAGAGATGTGTGGCTTGTAGTCATACTCTAAAATGTACATCTGTATAAATGCAATATTAATGCCAATAGCTTTCATTATTATTATAATTTTTACAGTTATTATCTTTACATTTTTACTATACCAGATGAGCTTTGAAATGGGCATATATTTTATTTTCATTTCCCTTTTATAGATAAAAAAGCTCAAGAGAGGAAAAGTGATTTATCAAAGCCAGCTAGCCTTCAACTGATCAGAAGCTCCTAGTTCCTAACAAGGTGTCAGCCATTACATTGCACTAATTCCAGGATTTAATTCTAGGCCTAGAATGCAGATATGCTAATTTACTTGATTCTATTATCTTTGAATAAAATTGTATAGTTTCAATCCATTCACTAAAGTATTTGCTTTGAAGCATCTCAACTAATTCACCTGATAATTAGTAAGAATATCTGCAGAACTCAGCAAAGGTTTTATGTAAAGGGCCAAGTAGTAAATACTTTAAGATTAAATATTGTAAACTCTGTCATAAATATTCAGTTCTGCCATTTTAACCCTAGGAAAGCCATGCACACACACACATACACACACACCTCACAAGTCATTATCATTAATATAATTTAAAGCAGCCGATTTTACATTTACTCACATAAAAAACCATTCTGTTGTTCCCTGATCTTTATTATCATATTTCAATCTGGGATAACTTTTCTTCTGCCTGAAGAACTCTCTTTAGTATTTGTATTGGTATAAGTATCATAACACCTGGTTTTGGCTAGTCTTATTTTAACATTTTTGTATATGTGAAAGGCAGAGAGACAGCAACAAAGAAATAGAAAGATCTTCCATCCACTGGTTCACTCCCCAAATGCTCCCAACTACCTGGGATGGTACAGGCCGAAGCCAGGAACTCAATCTCGGTCTCCCAAGTGGGGACAGAGACCAAGCTACTGAGTCATCACCTCTGCCTCCCAGAGTGTGCACTCGTATGAAGCTGGAATGGAGAGCAGAGCTGGGATCCAAACCAAGGCATACTGATATGAGATGTGGGCATCCTGGTGGAAGCTTACCTGCTACATCAAATGTTAACTTTGAGTTTTACTGATTGAAACCATCTTCACTTACCTTAATTTTTGAGGGATATTATCATTGGATATAATTTTCCAGTTTGCCAGATTTTGTGTGGTTTTTTTTTTTGGTTCTCTAAGCACATGATTTTTCATGTTCTGACTGCCTTTACTTATCTTAAAGGTATACCATATCAGTTACTGTAACAAAATACCCAAAGCAATCTAACTTTCTTTTTTAATTTTGTAATGATTTATTTATTTATTTGAAAGTCAGAATTACAGAGAGAGAGAGGGAGAGAGAGGGAGAGAAAGAGAGAGAGAGAATCTTCTATCCACTGGTTCACTCCCCAAATGACCATAACAGCCAGGGCTGGGCCAGGCCAAAGCCAGGAACCAGGAGTTCTTCCAGGTCTCCCACGTGGGAAGTAGGGGCCCAAAGCACTCAGATGACCACCCACTGCTTTTTTCTAGCCATTAACAGGAAGCTGGATTGGAGGTAGAGCAGCTGGGACATGAACTGGCACCCACACAGGATGCCAGCATTGTAGGCAGCAGCTTCACCCATTACACCACAGTACCAGCCGCAGCAGTATAACTTTCTAAAGAAAAAAGGTTTACATAGTTCATGATTCTGCAGGTAACATTCTGAGACTGGGTGGCCTCACTGACTTAATCTCTATTGATGGCTTTCTTGCTGGCAAAGTCCCAACGTGACAAGGGCATCACATGGCAAGGGTCTGTCCAGTCTGTCTCTTCCATCCCAGCGACTTAATTGATCTTAATCCCTTTTCCAAAAGCCTATATTTCCATTCCGTAATTGGGTTAAGGTTCCTTTTAGTACCATTCATTTATGCCTTGGGAATTTAAATTCTGGCATGGGTTCAGGGACCAAATCATACTCAAACCATAGCATTCTTCCCCTGAGTCACCTGAAACTCACATCTTTCTCATATGCAACATATGTCCATTACATCCTCTTTAGTTCCAGTCTTGGCTTAGTATACCATTGATTCAACAGTTAAGACTCCTATCTGAGACTCAAGGCAAACTCCTTGCAGTTATGACACTAAAAAAATCAAAACCCAGTTACATACTTGCAAGATGCAATGGTGGGACAGACACAACATATATACTCCCATTCCAAAAGAGAGGGAAAGAGAAAAAGAAGACATTGGCCCAAAAAACTTTGAAAACCAGTAGAGCAAACATTAAATCCTAAAGTTCCATGTTCCATATTCAGGGGAAGACTGTGGTGCAGAATGGTCTCCATGAGCTTGAGCAGCCTGGCCCCCATGACTTTGCTGGCCACAGCCCTTGCTGCTGCTTCTCAAGCTGGTTTTTGCACCTTTTCACAGGGAGCATTTCATGTTTTTAGCACCTCTGCCTCCCTGGAAATCTCCACTCCGGCTTCAGCTTCATTCCCATAATTCTGCTATCCATTCCCCGGTCAGCTGACCAATCCATGCTGGATCTCCAACCCTGTGTCACAGTTCTGATGGTGGAAGCTGTCATGACTCCACAAATCTTGCATTCCACACACCTGAGAAACCACCATCACATGGACAGGGCCAAGATCTGCTGACAGCATGAGCTGCACTTGGGCCCACTTGAACAATGGCAGCAGCCCCAGAATGCTTTATGGCCCGAACTTGAGGAAGTGAAGCCAGAGGCAGTCTTGGGCAAATTTGTCGAAAGTTCCCCTGGGTTGCATGAAATAATTCTGCCATCCAGGTCTCTGGGCCTATGATCTGAGGGGCTGCCTAAAAATTTCTAACATGCTTCCAAGGCCTTTTTCCCATTGTTTCATCAATTAGTGCAAGGCTCCCTTTACCACTGTAGTCTCCTGTCCTGAACATATTTTTCTTAGTTCCTTTTCCATCCAGGCTGCAAATCTCCCAAAGCCTTTTCATCTTTTACATTTTTGCTCCAATTCTCACTATAAAACTGACTAAAGGCAGCCAATAATACCATGCCACAGTCTGAATGTGTTGCCGTTTTGAAATCTCCTTTGCCAAATAATTTTTAAAAACTATTTATGAACTTATTTATTTGAAAAGACAGAGAGAGTGACAGAGACGGATGAAGAGAGAGAGAGAGAGAGAGAGAGGTCTTTCAGTGACTGGTTCATTCAACCAGGGCTAGGCCACCCTGAAGCCAGGAGCCCAGAACTCAACCCAGGTCTCCTACCCATCCTGAAGTAATTGGAACTGAAGCAATTGGGCCATTACCTCCTGCCTCCCAAGTGCATTAGCTGAAAGATGAACTGGAAGCACAGAATACCTAGGACTTGAACAAGGCACTCTGATATGGGGTGCAAGCATCCAAGCTCACTGTGCCACAACACCTGCCACTCATCATCTCTCTTTTTTTGTTTTTTAATTTGAGAGTCAGAAAAACAGGAGACAGAAGAAACAGACAGATAGCTAGATATAGAAAGAGTGCTCTCATCTCCTGGGTCATTCGTCAGATGCGCACAACAGGTAGGGCTGGGCTGGGCTGAGGCCAAAGCCTGGATCTAGGGACAGAATCCCAGTCTTCCATGAGGATGACAGGAACCCACTTATTTGACCCATCACTGCTGTCTCATTATCTTTAAGTCTGGCTTTCCACAAAGCCTAAGGGCATCGAAACAATGCTGCCAAATTCTTTGTCATGCTGCACCAGGGAAACTTTTAGTCCAGTTCCCAATAGAATTCTCATTTTCATCTGAAACATTTAGTGTCCTAATTTCTGTTCACAACCACTAGTCTCTCTCTGAGATGTTTCAGCTCTTCTCTAGTGTTGTGTTCTACCAGGTACTCATCTGAGACCCCGTTAACACTCTGTTTAGGGCACTCTAGGATTTCACTAGATTTGTTCTTCTAAAGGTTGTTTCTTCCATTCTTTCCTTCTCTTCCCCATTCCCCATCAAACATTCTTTCTTTTTTTTTTTTTTTTTTTTTTTTTTTTTTTTTTTTTTTTTTGACAGGCAGAGTGGACAGTGAGAGAGAGAGACAGAGAGAAAGGTCTTCCTTTGCCATTGGTTCACCCTCCAATGGTCGCCCCGGCCAGGACGCTGTGGCCTGCGCACCACGCTGATCCGATGGCACGAGCCAGGTACTTATCCTGGTCTCCCATGGGGT
Organism: Oryctolagus cuniculus; assembly: GCF_051225735.1. Taxonomy (NCBI): domain Eukaryota; kingdom Metazoa; phylum Chordata; class Mammalia; order Lagomorpha; family Leporidae; genus Oryctolagus; species Oryctolagus cuniculus. The sequence continues at coordinate 66,468,701 of NC_142870.1, forward strand.
GCAGGGCCCCCAAGGACTTGGGCCATCCTCCACTGCCTTCCCGGGCCACAGCAGAGAGCTGGCCTGGAAGAGGGGCAACCGGGACAGAATCCGGTGCCCCTACCGGGACTAGAATCCGGTGTGCCGGCGCTGCAAGGCGGAGGATTAACTTAGTGAGCCGCGGGGCCCGCCCATCAAACATTCTTACACGTAACTATGTTGGACCTTTTCACACATTCTAGAGTCTCTTACACTTTCTTTTTTTGTTTTTCTTTAATTAAGTATTTTCTTTGCTACTATTTTCCTATTCTCTCATTCTTTATTAAATAACAAATTAAATTACAAAAGCATTGATTAATTAAGGATATGTTTCTGTTTCTTATTTTTTCCCTATGATTTTTTATTTCTTTCATCTTCTTTCTTGGAATGAATGACAATTTTGAATAAATGCTAGAGGGGAAAGAGGGAAAAGGGGTAACAGTAAAAACTTGGAATTTTATCTTTCTTAAGGGACACTAATTTTCCTTTGCAAGACAGAGTATGATCAGAACTTATGGAAAATATAAGTATTAGGGATGTGCCAGCCATATTGAAAGAGGTTGAGTTATTACCTACCCACTCCCTTGCCATCACTAAATCAGGGTTGCTTTGGCAGAGTCGGACACTCAGAACGTTCAGTGTCCTCACACTTGAGACGAATGTGATCCTCAAGAAGACAAAAACTCCCAAGCAGAAAGTCACAGATATTTTCAACACTTAGAGTTGAGTGTTGTAATCAGTGCAACACCAAAGGTGTCTGCTATAACTTCTCCCTGGGGTCTTGGATCCCCAAATCCTTTCTGCCATGGAACTTTAATTCTTTTGTGAATCTTCAAGATGTTGGTTGTTTTCTTATGCCTTCATATACAGGCTTAGTGTAATGATCAGTGCTGTAATTTAATATTTGTTCTTTAATTATTTGAATAATTAACAATTATTAATTACTTAATTATTGTAATAACTGGTCTTGTGATAAAGCAATTAAAGCCAGAAGAGGCAGGGTATGAAGTCACTTAATTTTTACCTTTTAAAATTTGAGATATAAACACTGAGAAAGAGATTTCAGAAAACCAAGAAAGATGAATCCATGATATCTACTAAGCAGTTCTACAAAATGCCGGGTTTGAGGCACATGAAAACTGAAACCTGGGGTAAAATCCATAATACTTGGAAACAAAGCAGTATGCTTCTAAGTAACCCATGAGTCAAGGAAGAAATCAAAAGAAAAAAATGGGAAGTATTTTTAACAGAACGAAAACACCACATATTGAAATCTGTGAAATGTGGTTAATGCCATGATGAAAGGTAAAATTATAAAACAAAATGCCTATTTTTTTAAGATTTATTTATTTATTTGAAAGAGTTACACAGAGAGGGAAGGAGAGGCAAAGCGAAAGTAAGAGTGAGAGCGAGAAAGAGAGAGAGAGAGGTCTTCCATCTGCTGCTTCACTCTCCAACTAGCCACAACTGCTGGAACTGCACCGATCCAAAGCCAGGAGTCTGGAGCTTCTTCCAGGCATCCCACGTAGTAGTTGCAGGGCCCAAGGAGTTGGGCCATCTTCCACTGCCCTTCCAGGCCATAGCAGAGAGCTGGACCAGAAGTGTAGCAGCTGGGACTAGAACTGGCGCCCATATAGGATGCTAGCATTGCAGATGGCAGCCTTACCCACTACGCCACAGCACCAGCCCCAAAAATGCCTATGTTAAAAAAAAGGACGGCAAGACTCAATCCTGTTTCTTTCTTGAAAAATTAGAAAAGAACATTAAAATTACTGAATTGTATAAAATATTAGAGAAATCAGTGAATGAAATATTAAAACCAAATAAATAAAATCAAAAACTAGTTCTTTGAGATCAAGAAAATCAATACATCCCTATTTCAACTAATCAAACAGAAAAAAACACCTATAATCAATGTCAAGAATGAGAGAGGTGACATCACTATAGATTTTACATTAGTAGTAAAAGGATTTATTATTAGCAACATTATAGTTATAAAATCAACAATTCAAAAGAAAGAGGAAAATGTATTGAAATACACAAATCTAAAAAAATTCTTATTTCATTAAACAAATTCATTTCATAACTACCATTTTTCAACAAGAAAAGTCTAGGCTCAAATTACCTCATTAATGATTTCTAAAAATATTTAGGAAATAACAGAAATTCTACAAACAGTTGAGGAGATTAGAGAGAAGCTAACTATATAATTTATTCTAGGAAATCATGTTACTCTAATAATATTTAAGCAGAAAATGAGATTACAAGAAAAATATGAACAGATATCCCATATTTAGTTAATTATTTTTATTAATTTAGTAGCTCAAAACCAATAATGTGGGAGCTGGTGTTATTAGTGGATAAACTCACTGCCTGAGACACTGGTTCATGTCTTGACTGATCCAGTTCATATCCAGCCCTCAGCTAATAGCCTGAAAAAATCAACGGAATATGGCCCAAGTTTTTGGGCCCCTGGTACCCACATGGGAGACCTACATGAAGTTCCTGACTGTTAGCTTCATTCTGGCCCAGCATTAGTCATTGGGGCCATCTGGGGAATGAAACGGTGCATGGATGATCTCTCTCTTCCCTCACTTGCCTACCCCATCCTTAACTCTTTCAAATAAATAAATCTTTAAAAATGTTTTAAAGAAAAATTAATCATATCTAAGTGGAGTTTATCTTGGAATGCAAGGGTTATTCAACACTGAAACACCAGTTAAGTGTAGGTATTTTGTATAGCAGTTAAGATCCTGCTTCGGACACCTTCATCCCAGATCCTAGTGCCTGGGTTTAAGTCGTGACCGCTTCTCCACCCGCTTCTATCCTACAATTCCAGCTACCTGCTACAGCACACCCTGCAAGACAGTAGGTGACTGCTAAAGTGGCTGGATTCCTTCCACCAATGAGAGCCTCAGATTGAGTTCTCAGCTCCTGGCTTTTTTGGCCAGTCTTGGCTGCTGCAGGCATTTCCGGTATAAACCAAGAGATTCACCTCTGTCTCTGCTTCTCAAATCAATCACTTTTAAATAATTATAATATAAGACTTTTTAAAGTCCAATCAATATATTTCACTATATTTACAATCCAAATAAAAAAAGCCATATGATCACTTTAGGACCTCAGAACAAATATTTGACAAAATCCAATATTCTTTCCTTATGAAAACTTCTAGCACAAATGTAATAAAAGGAACCTTGTACATCTTGATAAAAGACATCTACCAAAAAATTCAGTAATGGCACCAGATATTCTGCTTACCCTCTAGGATCAGGAACAAGAAAGTCCTATTCAACACTATCCTGAATGTCCTACTCAGTGCAATGAGGCAAATAAACAAGCAAAATGCAAAACTAACTAAATCAATAGCATCTAGACTGGCAAGAAAAAATAATACTGTCTTTATTGCCAGAATATGTGATTGTAGAAAATTCTGTATAGTGTACACAACTACTAGAATTAATAAGTGAGTTTATTAAGTTTGTATAATAAACAGTTATCACACAAAAATTAAATGTTTTTCTATATTTTGGCAAAACACAGTTTCTATTTAAAACCACCATTTACAGTTGTACAAAGAAACTATGGGATTCTTAGGGATAAATCGAATAAACTATGTAGAAAATCTGTACACTAAAAAAGCTAAATGAAATTAAACTTTTAAAAGTGGAAAGATTATCATGTTCATGTGTTATAGAACTCACTATTTTTATTGCACCAATTCCTTTTTAAAATTGTTTATTTATTAATTTTCATTTCCTTTGAGAGGCAGAAAGAGACAGAGACAGAGAGAACTCTTCCTTCAACTAGTTAACTCCCCAAATGCCAAAAATAGGAAAGGCTAGCTCAAAGTGATGCCAGGAATTGGAAACTCCACCAGGTTTTCCCATGTGGGTGACAGGTACCCAAGTATTTGAGCCATCAACCACTGCCACTCAGTGTGCACATTAGCAGAAAGTTGGATCAGAATCAGTTGCACCAGGTCTAATCCAGGCACTCTGGTTTGGGATGCAGGCAACCCAAACGATATCCCAACATCCCAACCACTACACTATGTGTTCATCCTTCATAACACAATTCTTGATAAATTGCCTTAATACAATCAAAATGAAAACATAAGACATAGTTTCAAAGAAATGAATGTTAATTCTAAAATTCATATGGTAATAGAAAGTGTAGAGATTAATTAAAACAATTTTGAAAGCGCTAATAGTTCTCTGACTCAAGACATTTTATCGAGTTACCACATTACATAGAGTAGAATTGTCATTCAAATTGCCAAATAGAAGATTCTGAGAAGGTGGTAGACTAGAAAGCCTCAGAAACATCTCTCCCCATCTGGACAGCGATTTCACTAGCAGAATTTTTCTGATGTGACTGCTTTGGAATTCCAAAAAATCTGTTGAAGGATTAAAACTTCTATGGTAGTACTTGGATGCTAAATTATGCTTAATTTCATTCAAATTCAGCTCTTTACATAATAGCAGCAATTCATGCTCCACCCACAGTTCCATGGTAAAAACTTTTATATACAGATGCAAGAGTAATTGCACATTTCACGTAGCTGGAATGGTCAGGGGTGAGCAAAAAAAAAAAAAAAAAAAAAAAAATGCTATTCTCCAACCATTAGGGATTTGTGCTCTGATCTCTATTGTTCCTTTATGATTACAGACACGCAGACAAAGAGATTGATGGCCATTGTTGTCTTATCCCACTGTCTGTTTTTGCAAGCCCCTCCTTAAGCTGAAGTGACATTCAGAGGATTTAAAGAGCAGGTGTCCTTCCTCTTCCCTGTCCCTTTCTCCCTCCTTTGGAACTTGACATTAAAGATTAGATAATTCAGAAGCAAATACTGGAGCAGGCCTCTGTGGCATAAAGGGTAAAGCTGCCTCCTGCAGTGAGGGACCCCTAATGGGCGCTGGTTCAAGTCCCAGCTGCTCCTCTTCTGATCCAGCTCTCTGCTATGGCCTGGGAAAGCAGTAGAAGATGGCCCAAATCCTTGGGCCCCTGACCCGAGTTGGAGACCTAGAAGAAGCTCCTGGCTCCTGGCTTCCGATTGGCACAGCTTCAGCCATTACAGCTAACTGGGGAATGAACCAGTGGATAGAAGACTCTCTCTCTCTCCCCTTTCCCTCTCTCTTTCTCCTCTCTCTGTGTAACTCTGACTTTAAAATAAATAAATAAATCTTAAAAAAAAAAAAAGCAAATGCTTAGATGGCGGAGATTAGAAAGTGATCATATGTACCCAAGGAAAAAGCATGACCTCAGAGACATGATGAAAATGCCTTGAGTTTATACCTCAAGATGATGCTAGGCTCAGAAAGAACCTAGAGTGAAAGAAGGAAACAAAAAATAACATGGAGGTGCAAGATGACTGAATAGAAAAGTCCTACCCTCACCTCCACCAAAGAGAAGAACCAGGAGAAAGGAAGAACTGTGTTTCCAGGAGACTGACTGAGGGAAATCTACAGTAAAAAGTGATGGGAACACTAAGCAGCACAGGGACGTGGAAAAGTAGGCGATACAGAAAGACCAACAAAGCACACCACAGCTTCTGCTCTGACTCCCTGGCCTGGGTTACTCCATCCTGCAAGGAAAAGGTAAGTGGAAAGTTCCACAATCCCCACCAATGCCGGTAGACATGCAGCCCTGGCTATGGGAGAATTACACCGTCCGCACTAGCACTAAATCCAGTCCAGAAAGCTGATCGGGGTCAAAGTCACTGCTTTGCTTTTTCTTTTTCTTTCTTTCTTTTTTTTTTTTTTCTTTTTAAGGAACCCATGTTGCCTGTTCCCCAGCCAGAAAGCCCATATTGCCACGTTATGGCACAAGCACCACTGTGCTCTTCTATATTAGTAGCCAGCTGGCAGCCTGGTTATCCTCCCTGTGGTAGGCTCCCTCCCTGTAGAGCTAGGGCATTCACACGGCAGAAACCAGGCAGCTCTCCATCCTGTAGCACCAGGATTGCTCTTTGCAAGCTGCATTCAGGCTTACACAATCTGTGTGATTTAGGGAAGTTCCCCTCTGATTCTCGAGGCTCCGTGCCAGCAACAGCTGGTACATAACCCAGAGGACCAAACATGAGGAAGCCCCCTTCTGCATTTCTTAGCAAGGTACTAGATGGCCAGGATGCATGCCCAACTGTTACCCTTACATGTTCTGTGGGAACTGAGGGCAGTACCTCCTGCAGCTCTGGGATTGTGGCTGGTAGTGTTACAACCCTTAAAATACTTCACACACACCAGTGGGCCCTATAGATCCCTATCTGCATGCCTCTGCTTGAGGCTGGTGGCTGTTAGATCCCCAGCATAATCTGTACTCCATCTATGAGACCGGGTTAAGGACCCCCCCCTCATCCTGAAGCTCTGAGACTGTGTCTATTGGTTCTATAAGACATAGGTATAACTCTGGTGCTCCTTGGTGTCTTCCATAGACCCTATCTGTATTCCTCTGCTCCAGGCCTGCATCTGCTAGTACATAGGATCCAGTATAACAAGTGATCATATTTGGGACCTGGGTAAGGTACTTTCTGAGTTCTGTACTGCTGGGGTTGGAACTGTTGGAGCTATATTCCAGAGTCTCCTAAGCTCACCATCCAAGGGACCTGATAAAGACTCTTCTGCCTCTTGTAGCTGTGGGTCTATGACCATCCCGTGAAGATACCTGTGTTCATCCAGAGGGACCAGAGGAAGACCCTATTTGCATGCAACTGATCTGTGATCAACCAGTGGGATGTAAGTAGAAACCTCTGAATGCTGCAGCTCTGTCACTAGGGCTGTTGGACCTATATTCCATAGAGTCCCTTGAGTTTACCCCATGGGACCTGAGAAGGAGCCCATCTGCATTCCTCTGCTATAGATCCATACCTACCAGGACACAATCCACAGCACAATTTGTGTATGAATTGTGAAACCTGGGTAAGTTCTCATCTGCCTCCTCAGCTCTGGGACTCTGACTGGATTTTATAGCCAAACACCTGTGCTTGGCCTGTGGTACCTGGAAAAGGCTTTAACTCCTTTTCTCTGCTGCAGCACCACAATTGTCAGTGAACAAGCTCCAGAATAACCTACACTTTTCCTGTGAAACAGGTAAATGTACTGTTCCTTCTCTGTTGTTCTGGGACTATAACTATACTAAAATCCTCAGAGCCACTGGAACCCACATTTGGGTTCCATAGAAATGATTCCACCTGTATTCCAGTGCATCAGGCTCCTATCTTCCCAGGCACAATCCCCAGCACATCCTGTATTTACCCAGTGGAATCACAGCGAGGTCCCTTTCACAACTCTAGTACTGGGACTAGGGCACTTGATGATATAAGCCTCAACAATCTCCACACCCATCCAAAAGGACCTGGTAAAGGCCCCCATCTACACCAAAGGGTTCCATGGCCACAGTTATGGTGCCACATTCCCCAACACCACTAAGGTTTGCCATGTGGGGCAAGGGGAAAGCCTCTTCTGTGTATCACAACACCAGAAATGTGGCAACTGCCATATCAAACCTTAGTGTGATCCATACTCAACTCTCTGGGACCTAAAGAAATACACTTTCTGAAGCTCACAACCATGTCAAACTCATACTCCTCTCTCCATAAACTGGGGCAGACAAGACAACTGTGGCACTCACAGACACTGAAATTACTGAGGTTACACTTCTGGGCGCATCTAGAACCAAAATCATGGTAACTACCCAGTTGACATCACACATTCCATATGAACGAAATATCTGAGTGAAACCTTCTCCCTAAAGAAGGACCTATTAACCCACATGGGTATATGTTGATATAAGGACACAGGAAACACGATTCTGATTTGAATATCTATTAAATACCTTAAAAAGAATGATCTTAAGGAAACTCAATGAGATGCAAAGGAATTCAGATACATGATTAAAGGAAATAACCCAATCAGACAGAAATAAAAAGAAAATAATTTAAAAGAATGAAGAAAGCCGGAGGCATGTGGGATATCTTTAAAGGGAAAAAATGTCATATTATATAATAAAGATGCCTGAAGGATAAGAGAAGGAAAAAGAGATTGTGAAGTTATTTTAAAAGGAGCAGTTGAAAGAGAGATGGACATCAAGATACAGAAGCTCAAAAAATGCCAAATAAACTGAACTAGAAAAGGCCTTCTCTCATGAATACTGTAGTCAAAGTGTCAGAAGTTAAGGACAAGGAGAACAACCTAAAAACAGTAAGAGAAACCATCAAGTTACACAAAAGGAAACACCTTAGACTAATAGCAGACTTCTTAGCAGAAGCCACAAAGACCAAAAGAGAATGGGATGATATATTCAAGGTCTTTTGAAAAGAAAAGATTATTTATCTCAAAGAGATAGAGAGAGTTAGAAAGAGTAGGACAGACAGATAGAGAAAGATCTTCTGTTGGCTGGTTCACTCCCCAGATGCCTGCAATGGCCAGCTCTGGGCCACACTAAATCTGGGAGCCAAGAACTTCGTCTGGGTCTCCCACGTGGGTGGCAGGGGCTCAACCACTTGGGCTATTTTTCAATGTTTTTTCCCAGGCTACTAGCAGGGAGCTGGATCAGATGGAACTGAAGCAGCCATGACAACAAACCGGTGCCAATAAGGGATGCCAGCATCACACGCGATGGCTTTACCTGTACACCACAACACTAACCTCTAAAAGGATTCTCACTTTATATTTTAGGGAACACAATGTATTAAGATATAATTTTGTGACACTGACAACAGAAAGAGGAGGAATCACAGCTGCAAAGAAGTGAGTTTTTATGTTGTTGAACTGAGCATGAATTCAAATAAATGTTATAATTTTAGGATGTTAAATTTAATCTCCATGATAAGCACAAAAAATAGCAACAGACTATAGCCAGAAGGAAATGAGAAAGTCATTTACGCAGTTCACTTTAAAAAAAAAAAGTCAAGTAAGCACAAAAGGAGACAGTAATACAGAAAGCAAAGGACAGAACGCTGTACTCTAGAAACAGAAAAGCTAACACAATCCCAGAAATGCTACTCTTTCAGCAATTATCTTACATGTGAATAGATTAACTCTCCAATTAAAATACAGGTATTGACAGAATGGATTTTAAAAATACGTTCCAACAGTATCTTACCTACTAAAGATTAACTTTAAATACAAAGTAATGGAGCGATGCTGTGGCATGGATGGTTAAGCCTCCACCTGCAGCATTGGCATCACAGAGGGTGCCAGTTCATGTCCCAGCTGCTCCTCTTCCTATCCCGCTCTCTGCTAATGCCCTGGGAAAGCAGTGGGAGATGGCCCAAGTACTTTCATCTGGACCCGTGTGGGAGACATGGGAAAAACTCCCGGCTTCTGGCTTCAGATCAGCTCAGCTCCGGCCATTGCAGCCATTTGGGGAGTGAACTAGCGGATGTCTTTTTCTTTTTCTTTCCTTTTCTTTGTCTATAATTCTGCCTCTCAAATAAATAAATAAATCTTTAAAAATAAATATATAAATACAAGGTAACAAATAGATTAAAAACAAAAAGATGACAAGGATGTTAACAGCAACCAAAAGAGAGCAGGTTTAGTACACTAATGACAAAATAAACCTTAAAGAGGAAAGGTCACCTAAGACAAAAAAAAAAGAATATCACTATGGATTGAATATTAGCTATTTCTTAAAGACCCCTCTCTTAAAGGTTGGGCTCCTAGGTCATTGCTACTGGCATGTGGTGGCACCATTCAGAGGTGTGGCCTTGGCAGAAACTCCCACGTCACTGGCAGTGTGCTCTCTGAAGATAATTCTCACAAGAGGATTGGTTGTAAAATCCAGATTTGAACCCAGATGTTCACTCTACTTCCTGACTAACCAAGTGGTCTTTTCTCTGTGTGTCTTCCACCACTGCCATCTACAACCCTCATTCAGCAAGTAGGGTCACTTATTCTTGGACCTGAACTTCCATAATTGTGAGCCAAATAAACTGTTTCCTTTATAAAATTATCTCTTTCAAGTGTTATGGTGATAAAAAGCTGACTGATACAGACATTATTTTTTCTGAAAATTTTCATTGGTAAATTACATATTTATGGTACACAATATGATGTTATAATATATGTATCCATGCTAATTAACATATTCACCATGTCACATACCTACCATTTTCATTGTGGGAATATTTGAAATGTGCTCTCATAGCATCACTGAAATACCCAATATTTTATTATTAACTATAGTGTACAGTATGGTGTATATTCAGGACTTCACCCATTTTTTAATCAGGTTATTTTCTTGGTGTTGAGTTGAGTTCCAAATATTTTGGATTTTGAACCACATGTCTGATAAATTGTATACAAATGTTTTCTCCTAATCTGTGAGTTGTCTTTACACTCTGTTGGTTATCTCCTTCACTGTGCAGAAGCTCTTCAATTTGATAGTCTCATCTGTTTATCTGTTTTTCTTGCCTCTGTATTTTGGGTCACATCTAAAAAATTCATTACTCAGACCAAAATTTTGGAAATTTTCTTCCAGTAGTTTTAGTTTCACATCTTTATATTTGTATTTTAATCTACTTTGAGTCCATCTTAAAATAATATGAGATTAACATCAAACTACTTTTCTCTACATGTGGGTAACAAGCTCTCCCAATATTTATGATAGAGACTATCATTTTTACCATTGTATGTTCTTAGCTCCATTGTTGAAAATCAATTAACCATAAATGTGAAGGTTCATTTCTTGGCTGTCTCCTCTTGCTTCTATTTCACTGATCCACGTTTCTCTTTTTGTCCGTGTACTATGATGAAATTTTATGGGTTTCTTCAATTGATCAAAAATTTGTCCATTTTATGAGGTGCCATGCAGTGTTTATATACATATATACACTGTATAATGTCTAACCTGGGAAAATACAGATTTTATGGCTTTTTAGAGGAACCTATAGTGTATTATCATTATCTAGAGGATTCCAACATGCAATAGAACTGAACTTGTTACTCCTAAGTATAACTTAGTATCTGTTAATCAACTTTTTTGCATCACTCCTTCCCTACTACACTCCTCAACTTCTAGTAACCATCATTATATTCTTAACTTCTATGAGATCAACCTTTTTATATTCCACATACGAGTGAAATCATTCAGTATTTTTCTTTCTGTGCTTGTCTTACTTCTCTTAAAATAATGGCCTTCAGTGTCATCTAGGCTGTTTCAAGTGACAAGATTTCATCTTTTTTTATGGATGAATAGTATCATATTGCATATATGTACAGCATTTTCTTTATTCATCAGTTAATGGACATTTATATTGTTTTCATGTCTTGTTTATTGTGAATATTTCCGCAATGAATATGGGAGTGCAAATGTCTCCTCAACAGACTGATTTCATTTCCCTTGGATATATACCCAGTTAATGGGACTTTTGGATCATTCTATGTTTAGTTTCTTCAGGAAATTTTCTGGTTTTCTCCATAATTGTTGTACTAATTTATATTCCCAGCAACAATGTGCTTATGCAGCTTATGTAGCTTCTTCTCCACATTCTTTCCATCACTTGTTATTATTTATCTTTTTGATAATAACAAATGTAACTCAATCATGTGGTAACTCATGATGGTTTTGATTTGAATTTCCCTAGATACTGGTGATACTGAATATCTTTTCATGTATTGCCTATCCATTTGTATATCTTCCTTTATCTACTAAGTTATTTGAGTTTCTTGTATAGTCTGGTTATAAATTCCTTATCAAATGTATGACTTGCAAATATTTTTCTCTCATTTTGTAGCTTGTCTCTCCATTCTGTTGACTGTTTCCCTTGCTGTAAAGAAGATCCTCGGTCTGATGAAGTTCCATTTGCCTTTTTTTGATTTTGCTTTCTGTGTTTTGGGCTCTGAACACTCTGAAAGGCATCTAAGGGCTGAAGTACTTGGCTCTATATTGAATCCAGGCTCCTGGTATTGAGTCTTTAGGGGATAAAGCAGCGGATGGAAGCTCTCTGTGTATCTGTTTGTGTCTCTCTGCCAATCCAACCACAGACATTTTTTTAAAAATTTTCATTTGTTACACTTAGGCTTTTAATCAATTTTAGTTGATTTTTGTACTTGGTAAGAGATAATAATCTAGTATTATCCCTCTGTATGTGGATACCCTGGTTTCCCAATACCATTGGTTGAAAAACTGTCCTTTTTCCAATTCATTTTTTAGCACCTTTGCAAAAAAAAAAATCAGTTGGCTGTAGATGTGTGGGCTTACTTTTGTTGTCTCTATCTGGTCCACTGGTAAATATGTCAGGTTTTATGCTGATGTCATGCTATTTTAATTGCTATAGCTTCATAATTTACTTTATTGTTATGTGGAAATTAAATAATATAAAATAGTCATAAATATTTATTTTATTTATTTGCTTTTAAAGATTTATTTTATTTCTTTAATTGAAACACAGAGAGACAGAGAGGAAGAGACAGAAGAGAGAGATCTTCCATATTCTAGTTTACTCCCCAAATGCCCACAACAGCCAGGAATGGGCTAGGCTGAAGCCAGAAGCCAGAAACTCCATCCTGCTCCTCCTGTGGGGCCAGGAGTCCAAGCACTTTGGCCATCTTCTTCTGCCTTCCTAGGTACATTTGTTGTAATGCTGAAATAGAAGTAGAGGAGTGAGTACTCGAACCCACAATCCTATATGGGTTGTAAGTGTATCAGGCACTGGCTTAGCCCACTGTGCCACAATGCTGGCTCCATGTGTTAGATATTCTCTGTCTCTTTAACATATTTAAGGGTCTTTCTATGTTTCATACACTTTCATGTCAATTAGTTTATGACTTTCCTTCAATTAGTAATCATCAAATTGAATAAATGTCCCCTGATCTGCATTTTTTTAAACCAGTTAAATACAGAAAATCTCTCTGAGGTCATTGCTGAGCATTTCACTGATGAGCAGTGGAAGTCAGGATGGCATCGCTGACAGATGTTATGTAAGGAGGATTGGAAGAGGTGAAAACTGCTTACTCTCTAACTTCACTTCCAATAGGGAACACCTTTCATATTTCTTAACTTCTATCACCTATTGATGAGAAAAACTTAATTTAAAATAATTTAATTTTAATTTAAAATAAAAAAATTAGTGTGATGAGTATGGAACAGAGATAGACGAACTATATTGTGAAGTGTGTGATTGTATCACAGATCGAAATCAAATGAGGTAATTGAACTGCAATAAAAGTTAGAGCTCTGTCTGCTTCAGCTCTTTGCATGAAGGACACTTCTGTTAATAATGAGTCCTGGAATGTTATAAGACTGGAGTGAAACCATCACAATTTGAAGACCACAACTCTCATCATCAATGAGAATTTAAGACAAAGAACATAGATCAATGTGTCTTCCAGATGAGTTGCTAAACATAGAAGTGCCAAACTCCAGAGGGTCCAGCATCCCCAAGTATGGGTTTCAGTAAGCACTTAGCATCCCATCCTGAAATGATTTTACAACACTTTTGCAAGGACATTGCTTAAATTCAGTCACTTCTTTAGCCATTACCTGCTGGTTTGACCTCCATTCCCAGCTTGAAAGATTTGATGTTGTTTTTCTGAGGCATCTCAACATTATCAATTTGAAAAATGCTAAATTCTTCCTTGAAGAGATCAGTGGTTTTCCCAACACGACCAACTTAATTGGGAGTGGGAAAGGAAGAAACCCTTGCTGAAAATGCATATATGTCTCAGTGCTGTTTTTCATTTTATTTGGGAATTGGCTGTCATTTCTTCTTTCTTCCTACTTAATAAGAAAAAATAGCTGTTAGAGCTCTTGGTACACAAAATAAAAGGAAAAGATTACCTTTACTATATTAAGTTGCAGTTGGAAAATTAAATATGGTGGATGTTATATTAGAAATTTTGGGGGCCAGTGCTGTGGCACAGCAGGTTAATACCCTGACCTGCAGGGCCAGCATCTAATGTGGGCACCAGCACTCATGTGGTTGCTCTAATTCTGATCTAGTTCCCTGCTAATGTGCTTGGGAAAACAGCAGAAAGCAGCAGAAGATTGCCCAAGTCTTTGGGCCCCTGCACTCACAGGGAGACCTGGGAAGAGGCTCCTAGCTCCTGGCTTTGTATCGGCCCAGTTCCTGCCATTGCAGCCATCTGATGAGCGAAATAGTGGACAGAAGACCTCTCTCTCTGTCAGTCTCTACCTCTCTCTGTAACTCTGTCTTTCAAATAAATAAAATTAACCTTTAAAAAGATAAAAACAAGAATTTTGGTGTAATAAATTGACATATTATAATGAATTCTTCGAGTACCAAAACCCAACTCAGCATTCTTCATTACCAAAATTCAACAGAAGTTAATTTATAGCAGCACAGGTAACAGAATAAAACAAAAAAAGGTAGTGGAATACGGCAGCCCCAAAGATTAGAACTGAGGACTTTATTGCTGTCAGGGCTATTTCTTCCCTCTAATCTTTTCTCTCTGCTTCGTTTTACCTGCTGGTTTCATGTTCTCTCGTTGCAGCTCAAACTTTTTCCTTCAGTCACAGAGCAGAGAATAGAGAACAGAGCTGTAGGCATAATTCAAGTTAGTGATGAAAAGCACTTCCCCTGGTGGCTAGTTTAGGAATCACCTTGGGGCTCTGGCTTTGTGGTATCGCAGGTAAAGCTGCTGCCTGCAACACCAGCATCCCACACAGGGGCAGGTTTGTGTCCTGGCAGCTTCACTTCTGACCCAGCTCCCTGCTAATGACCTGGGAAAGAAAGCACAAGATGGTCTAAGTACTTGGGCCCCTGCCATCCATGTGGGAGACTCGGGTGAAGCTCTTGGTCTGTGGCTTCAGCCTGGCTCAACCCTGGCCGTTGAGCGATCTGGGGAGTGAACCAGTGGATGGAAGATTCTCTCCCTCTTCCTCCCTCTTTCTTACTCTCCCCTCCCCACCCTGTAAATCTGATTTTTACATCAATATATAAATGTTAAAAAGAGAATCATCCTGTAAAGGGACTCTCTGGGCCTGGTTTGATGGCTAGATCACTCGGCATGCCAGATCACTGTGATTGGGTTACAAGATTGATATGCATGGGTATAGGCCCTTTTCTGACATCACAGGTGCAGAGAATATTGTGATGAACAGCGCTTAGAGAATGATGTGGCTGGAGTTTGCACACACTCATTTGCTCAAGGACATAAGACATTTCTAGAACATTGGGGGAAAGTGATGGTAGCTAGGGAGGGAGCAAAAACTGAAGTTATCCAATCTATTGATAGTTATCACAATCTATTGGATCAATTTTCTGTCCTAAATCAGAAATTACCATAGACTCAGCAGCTTAAGAGAACACTCAAAGATTGTCTGTTTCTGCAGGCCAGAAGTTTGGAGATGGCATGGCTAGGTTCTGTGCTCAGTGTCTCACAAATCTGAAATAGTAGTTGTCAGTTAGGGCTGGCTGGTGGTGAGCTCAGAGTTGCTTCCAAACTCACTAGTTGTCTGTGGAATTCACTCCTTCAGGCGCTAGGACTAAGGATCTTTCTTTTAATGCTTTAAGATTTATTTATTATTTGTAAGGGCCTTACTTCTCTTTTTTTTTTGTTGTTTTTAACGATTATTTGCTTATTTGAAAGTTAGAGAGAAAGAGAGAGCGATGGAAAGAGAGAGAGAGAAAGAGAGAAAGAGAAAGAGAGAGAGAGAGAGAGAGAGAGAGAGGAATCTTCCAATGTTTGTTCACTTCTGAAATGCTCAGAGAGCCAGGGCTGGGCCAGATCTGAAGCCCAGAGCCCCAAACTCCATTGTGGTCACCCACATGGGTAACAAGGACCCAAGCACTTGTGACATCATGCTCCGCCTTTCCAACAGGAAGTTGTATGGGAAGCAGAGCTTCTTGGACTTGAATGGGGTAATCCGAAAGGGGAAGCCAGTGTTGCAAACTGACTTAACCTGCTGCACCATAAGCCTTGCTTTCATGCAGATGGTCAGCCAGGGGCTGTGCTCACCTACTGGAGTAGCCCTGCTCTTCTATGCCAAAGGACTCTAACCAAGCATTTCATGCTGTTTCTTCAAAGACAGAATCTTCCTCTGACTTTCCCTGATAGGAAAAGGCCCATCCGGTTACGTCAGGCTTACACATAATAATTACCCCTTTGATTAACACAAACTAACTTCAGACTTTAACCTACAAAATCCTTTTGTTTTTGCAATATAGTGTGGCATAACCAGAGGAATGACGTCATCATAATCACAGAAGCCACCTGAACTGAAAGGGAGGTTACATTTGGTACATACCCTAGGGGGCAGGAACGTCGCAGAGAAAATTCTGCAAAATAGATAAAATTCTGGAAATAGAGACAATACACAGGAACATATACAATACAGTGCAAAAATAATAGCATATATCTATAATTTTCGAAGTTGATACATATATATATATATAAAGAGAGAGAGAAAGAGAGGGGTACTCCAAAAAGTTCATGAAAAAAATGCATAAACATACACATATTTCAAAATATATTTGCCCACCAAAATAAACTTATTTTTATTTCCATTTGCAAGAAATATTTTGAAGCACTCTTGTATATACATTTGTATATATATACATATATATACAAAACAAATTATACAGAGGTGTATTTAGTTTCATAGACTTAGGATAAACTTCTTTTTGCTATAAACTCCATTTAGTATTATACTATGTGAATTTACTTCTTTCTACATTTAAAATTAGGAGTGATTTCTAAGCTTTCTTAGCTTAGAAATGTTTTGTCTTTAACTTTCCTTCACCTGTGCCTTGAAACTTCCAAAAATTGGCTTCCAACTGTCACTATTATCTAGTTTCAGGTCTCTGAGATGTCCTAGAGAAAATGATTTTTTTTTAAGTCCATTAAAACCAATTGCAGTATGTGAACCAGTGTCTTGGCCCCCGATCAATTATGGAGTCATCTCCACTTCCTAGATTCTTGCATTAAGTTCTGTGATTGCTTTCAGGAAAGTGTGAACAGTGGTAGTTTGAGCTGACATGAAGGGCTGTGGTCTCTGGAGAACTGTTTCAAACTTGGGATATAGAAAGTAACCAGAATTTAGTTTTTCTTAGCAGTGCTGCCATTTTCTAATATATCATTATACATATATGTATTAAATACTTACTTTGTTCCTAAAACATTGCCAGTTGCCCTTCGATTTGGATATATCAGAGATGCAGAGATAGAAAAGTTTGTGGTCTAAAGCTGCTCCTTAGGAAACGTAGGGCTGTATCTGGATCCACAAACTCTTTAGTCAATCATATGAATGCTGTTTTTCTTATCACATTCTTTTTCTCCTATTAATTATATATATATATATATATGATAGAATGAGTAGTCTTATATTCCCTGTGTTAGTTTATTAAAAAGCATGTTTTTTAAGAAATGCTTCAAGTCTAAATAGCATTACCAGCAGTTGATTATTAAACTAAAAATAACTCACTGCTGATAACAGCAATGATGACAATGATGGGAAAGGCTTTCATTTGTTTGGTAATTTTCAAATTTTTTTGAGATTATTAATAACTTCATCAATTTAATTTTAAGCTATGCTTTCTGTTTCTAATATATGTTGTATTAATTCCACAACAGCAGTTATACTGAATAATTTTTGTTGTGAGGTACTAATATGCACCTATGTGTGTATACATATATTACATATATATGTATATAGTATATGTGTATGATGTATGTCTGTATGGCAGACAGAATTTTAACCCTACCACTTTTTTGTAAACATATATATGTCCTTCATATTGGCTGGAAAGAATTCTAAAAAGGAATTCTAAAAGAACACATTTTTAGTTGCTCCAAGATGGAGTGGTGTTTTGAAGAAAACATTTACATTCACAGGAATCCTGATCCTAAATTGCTATATTAATAAGCTCTGTGAGCTCTCTCGTGAAGAACGATTGTCTTTCCGTCATTAATGATGCAGAAAAATTGGGAATCGCTGGCTCATCGGGATTAACACTGGGAAATACCTTTCTGTCCAGAATGACATAGGTTCTCAACCATTCATATCGCACATTCTTTAGGCATATTAGGGGATTAACACCCACCCAATCTACCAGGCAGTCTTCATGGGTCAGCATGATTTGTATTTTCAGAGAGTGTTGCAGACAGCTTAATAAGTGAGGGAACAGGGAAACCAGTCATCTTGTCCCTTGCTTCTACATCCAGACTCTGCAACTTCAGCACATTTTAAGTTAGTGTGAGTCATAGTAGAAAAGATTTTTGTGTGAAAGCACACTTTTGAGATAGCATGTACATGGAGCTTGGGAGTCAATGAGATACAGCTATGAGTTGTAAAAATTTCAGTCATTTTCTTTTACCTGGAGATAGTCTGATTGTTCCTCCACACCTTCCCTGATTTAGCCCCTGCAAGCATATAGTATTCTTTTTTTCGCTTCCTAGGCTTGCCTTGTGGTGTTTCTTTGATGACTTTTCTGTCTTTCCCTAACTTCTCTGCTATTATTCAAGACAAGTTCAAGTTCCCATACCTCCAGCACACAATTCTTAAGTTCCTGTTCTAAGTAATTCTGTCTTGAATCATTAAATGTTTAATATCATTGTTGATATTATATCATCTCATCCCCATAATGGTAATATGGGTTCTATGAAATTAAAGACATTATGTTACCTCTAATTTTGTTTTAGATTCTTGCAGTCTATATTATAGCAGTAAATACTCATTAAAATATTTTACCATCCACATAAATGGATTTCTTTCATGAGCTGACTAAATTCTTCTTTTTTTATTCTACACAATGGCCTCACTTCTCCTTCATGGTGTTTCACTTGGAGGTTTATTCCACTTATGGAATGAGGAGGGGTCTACTGGGGGACTAGGATGTGAGTTTTTTGTGAATAAAGGAATAATTACAGGATAGTGGACTGCAGCAGAGATTCAAGAAGGTCTGAACTCCGATGCAGATTCAGAAGTTAACAAAAAGTTCCACCATCTATTTTAGGAAATATAAGTGAGCTACCTGCTATTGTTGAGGTATTAAATCAACCAGATGTGTGTAAATTGTGTGACAGAGTCTGGTGGAGAAGATTTTCCTCATGCTTTGTCAATTATGATTAAAGGCTTGGAAGATCCTGAATGAAAAGTAATTACATTGACACAACTCCATTATGTAAGAAAAATTCACACCGTGCTGTGGTGACTTTTGTTTTCTAATCAGCAGCTCCTCCATTGACGCCCCTCAGAACTTTACTCACCACTCAGAACACCAGAGTGATTGGGCTTGTTGGCTGGGGGTCGCACAGCACTGACAAGAACAACCTGGGTACTGGACTGTGAGGGCTGGAGGCAGGTCATTCCAGAAAGAGAACACCACACGCGAAGGATTTCATCAATTGTGTCCTTGAATAGGCCACTTAGTTTTGTCTCAGAACAGGGAGCTTGGTGTATAGCAGATAGCATTAGCAGTACAAGAGGTCAGTTTGCTTGGAGTGTCGTCGAATAATCAGCCTCAAGTAAGATTTGCTGAAAGGGATTCTTAGTTTACATCTGGCAACTCAAGGAGACAGTGATAAGTTAGATTTCCCGAGAGAACTTGCCTCCTGGAAATTCAGTTTGCTAGGGTTTTTATAGCCAGGGTTAGAAGAGTGTCCAGGGTATAGAAAAGGGGGAACAGGAGGCTGCTTCCTGCTATAACATACTTCTTTGTACCTTTGTACATGTTCCAAATCTGCTTTCTTTCCTTGCTGGCGATGGTCTACGACGCTGAGTGCAATGTTGCAAGGTAAGCCTCCGTGGAAGAGCCTCTGAAAGACAAGCTTTGGGCCGGCACCGCGGTTCACTAGGCTAATCCTCCGCCTTGCGGCACCGGCACACCGGGTTCTAGTCCTGGTCGGGGCGCCGGATTCTGTCCCGGTTGGCCCTCTTCCAGGCCAGCTCTCTGCTGTGGCCAGGGAGTGCAGTGGAGGATGGCCCAAGTGCTTGGGCCCTGCACCCCATGGGAGACCAGGAAAAGCACCTGGCTCCTGGCTTCGGATCAACGCAATGCGCCAGCCACAGTGCGCTGGCCGAGGCGGCCATTGGAGGGTAAACCAACGGCAAAAGGAAGTCCTTTCTCTCTCTCTCACTATCCACTCTGCCTGTCAAAAAAAAAAAAAAGGACAAGCTTTGGTGGGTGAACTGTTTCATATTCTCCTCAGCTGTCCCAGTGCCCTCCTTTTCCCTAAGCCCTACAGTCTGGTAGTCACACATTTGTGGGCATAGAACATCTTTCTTCAACTTATTTTACATCCATAACTGTTCTGTGAAGCAGCTCTCACTTCACATATGAGAAGAATGATTTAATTAAACAAATGTGGTAACTTGATTAACACAGCTAGTAAGTGGTAGGATGAAAAGGCTGATTCTGAGCTTCTGCCTGCAAATTCTCTTGCTTTTCTAACCCGAGACTGCTTCTCTATTTGTTGTGGGAAAACAATGGAGAGTATACATTATCTTTTTGAAAACCTCCAACAAAATGCAAATTCAAATATCGCAGTTTGCCAAGTCTCAAATAACTTAGCTTGGTACTGTCATTAATTTGCTAGTGTAAGATTTATCCTGGCTTTCTATACACTGAGGGTAATGAAAGAAGATACTCATTTGTGTGTGCTTTAAGGAAATATGGACACATTGATAATATCAAAGTTCATGAAGGGTGAGAATTTAGAACTGCTTATTCTTTATATCTATTTTACTTTGTAGGTTCACTTTCAAGTCAATACAAACAAATACCTGGAAACAAAACTTACAGGTTGTGATGTTATCACACATTGATCTGATAATAAAACAAAGCCAGAGCTGATGTTTTCTGTTAGGAATTGGCCTTGTCATGTACCTGTAGATGTGGATGAATCTGGGCATTTCAGCTGGATCAGATACAAAAATTACATTCTTAGCATTGTCCATGAACATCAAAGAGTATGTCAAGCAGCTGTCCGTGATCCAGAACTTCAGGTATTCGTCATGTACTAAATATTTTAATGGAAATGATTGTAAGAAAACACACTTTAAAAACTGCAAAGACAAGGAAACAATGTGGTGATGTGTGGCCTGTTTTAGCAGAGAGGTTTTTGGACACATGACATGCATCATACTAACATATAATAATGTCAAAAACATCCTCATTTATTCGGCAGTCATATAGTTTGTGTCTCAGGAATTGGAGAAGATTCCCAGCAAATAGGTATTTTACATACTTCTAAAAATATTTTCCAAATATACTCATCAGCATACTGAATTGTGTTAAAATGATATACGTTATTAGTCATATAAATTTCCTTTTACTATCTTTTCTTATTTTTTTTAAGATTTAGCTATTTACTTGAAAGTCAGAATTACACAGAGAGAAGGAGGGGCAGAGAGAGAGAGAGAGAGAGAGAGAGAAGTCTTCCATCTGCTGGTTCACTCCCCAATTGGCCACAATTACTAGAGTTGCACCAATCCAAAGCCAGGAGCTTCTTCCAGGTCCAGGGGCCCAAGGACTTGGGCCATCTTCTACTGCTTTCCCAGGCCATAGCAGAGAGCTGGATCGGAAGTGGAGCAGTCAGGACTCAAAACAGTGTCCATAAGGGATGCCGGCACTGCATGCGGCAGCTTTAACCACCAAGCCACAGTGCTGGCCCCTATCTTTCCTTATTTTGAATATTATCTGTGCTATATTTCACACTGGATAATGGAATAGTGCACCAAACCTTCAGTCATTATCACAAAGATGTCACTTGCATAACCACTATCCACGTTAAGAAAAGTAACATGATCGGGGCACAGAAGCCTCCTCTATGCCCCCACATATCATGACTCTCCTCCCTTTTCTTGTCCAAGATGACCGCCATCCTGGATTCTAATGCAGTAGTTTAGTGTTGTCTGTGTTTAGAATGATATCGTATGCATCGTTGCATTATTTTGTGTCTGGTTCTTTTGTTCAACATTGTGAGATTCATCCTTTTGCTGAATATGGTTGTTCTTTATTTATTTTTACTTATTTTTTTAAGATTTTTTTTCACTTTGAAAGGCAGAGTTACAGAGAGAGAATAAGAATCAGAGGAAGAGAGAGAGAGACAGATAGAAAGAGAGAGACCTTCCATCCACTGGTTCACCCCCGAGATGACCACAACAGCTGGGGACTCTGGACCAGGCCAAAGCCAGGAGCACAAAGTTTCTTCTGGGTCTCTCACAGAGATGTAGGGACCCAAGTGCCTGGGCCACCTTCTTCTGCTTTCCCAGGCCATCAGCAGGGAGCTGGCTGATATGTGGAGCAGTCGAGACTTGCACCAGCCCCAGTATGCAATGCTGGCACAGCAGGCAGAGGCTTAATCTGCTATACTGCAAAGCCAACCCTCTTATTTTTTTTTAGGTATCCACTTTCTGCCCATTCATTTTGGGGTTGTTTAGCCTTTGATGCTGTTACACTGCTTTTGGGGTAACAGGAAAGACAAATTACTCCATCTGAGACAACAGCAAGAATAACCTCAAAATTGGACAAGATATATAATAATTGTCTTGAAGACATAGGACTTCAGACCTTGAGTGGCAATGATCCATGTGAGATGGAAAATAAATGAGGTGGCCAAACAGTTACTTCAGATGATGGCTTTGAGAGAGTTTACAGGCCGTGACAAAGGGGTGGGGGTGGGGGGGTCCCAGGTAGACTTGCTGAATTTGCAAGGGAGAGTATTGGAGCAGAGACAGCTGCAGACAGGAGAATTTGGGGGGAATCCTGCATACTCAGGAAAATACTGACAGCACATGCATGTGAAGAAACTATCAGAGGCATAGAAAAGAACTACTCTGCATACTCAGGAAAATACTGACAGCACATGCATGTGAAGAAACTATCAGAGGCATAGAAAAGAACTACTTAACGGTTTTAGGGGGAACAATACCCAGCACTCCCGAAGGACTGGAGACAGTGCCTGATTCCTATAATCCAAGTATAAATTTGATTATTCATGGGGCTTTGGGTCAAGTTCTTAGTAAGGTCTTGTCTCAGTAGTAGAGAATAGTTAGCCCTAGAGTATACATTGCTCAGGCTTCATCTAATAAATCTAGCCACACGATTTGAGGAACTGAGCACAAAACAGAAATCCTGATTCCCCCTTTGCAAAATTATGAAGACTTTCAAATTGGCAGCCTAGCCTAGGGCCTCTCGAACCTTTGGGCTGTATGCTTGATCAGTCACTTGCCTATGAAGCAGCCCTGGTTATGAACAAGGCCAGAAAGATTCAAACGGTTTCCAAGTGACTTCACTTTGTCTCTCAACCCTATTGTCTGTCTTGTTTTTCTTTCACAACATTTTGATTCTTCATATGTATACTTATTTTTAACTGACTTTTGGATATTTTATGTGAAAATTATAGAAATAATTTTCAGCTTAGGATAGAAATATTTTCCTGTAGAGAAGACATGTGTTTTTTTGGTCCTGGTAATCTGTTTGGGGACAATAGAAAGTTAAGATTTTCTTCATCTCTTTTCAGGGTTTGAATTCATTCAAAATTGGGTGTTAGTTACAGCAAGGGATGATCTACTTCCATTCACTCTTCTCCTAAAGTACAGTATTTCATGGCTCTGAGCTGAAACTTAAATGTTTAAGAGACCTCAACTGTGGTGGACCCTGAGCCTTGTTGAAAGTTCTGAACAGTTTCTTAGACTTTTATCTACCTATTCCCAAATTACTAAGTATTCCTAGGGAAAACGTAGCCCTTCACAACTACTCGATGATAATTTGAAATATCATCTTAATTAGCTTAAAGCAATAGCTTCATTTTTAGGATAAGTTGACAAATTGCACAGTTTTCTACAATGTTAGATGTCTTACAAATTTATTAAGCTTTTCAACACCACATTAAATAGTTTGTAGTATATTCATTTCAGTGAGCTGGAATTTCTTTCTGGACAGATTAAAGATGGTACCCAACATTGCATAAATATTAAGTGGCCAAGCCACAATCTAATCTTGGTATTGCTTTCAAAGCTTTGCTTCTTTAAACAAATATATTCTCTCATTTAACATAATGTAGATTAAAAGTTTTCAAGTAGGGGTCGGTGCCATGGCTCACTTGGTTAATCCTCCACCTGCAACTCCGGCATCCCATGTGGGTGCTGGGTTCTAGTCCCGGTTGCTCCTCTTCCAGTCCAGCTCTCTGCTGTGCCCCGGGAAGTGCTTGGGCCCCTGCACCTGCATGGGAGACCAGGAGGAAGCACCTGACTCCTGGCTTTGGATCGGCGCAACTCACCCATGGCAGCCATTTAGGGGGTGAACCAACAGAAGGAAGATTTTTCTCTCTGTCTCTCTCTCTCACTAACTCTATCTGACAAATAAATTTAAAAAAAAGTTTCAAGTAGTGCTTGTCATGTCATAGAGACTTCTAGCATTAAATCTTAAAGCTGCATTGAAAAGAGTTAAATGGCTGAAAGTGCCAAATATGAAGGAAGTCTGTTTTGGTGAGCTCATGCTGCTGTAACAGAATACCAGGGAGGGGTTGACATAAACCACACAGTTATTTCTCACATGTCTGGATGTTGGGAAGTCCGAGATCAGGATGCCAGCAGACTGAATGTCTGCAAAGGGCCTTCTTCCTCGTTTGCAGGTAGCTCCTTTGGAATCTCACTTGGCAGAGAGCAGAGAGAGAGTGAGCTCTTTGTTCACTTTGCATAAGGACTCGAATCCTACCCATTTGGGCTTCATGTTCATGACCTAATTATCTCCCAAAGGTCTCATCTCCAAATTCCAACACACTGGGGTTTAGACTTCAAGATATGAATTGGGTCGGCGCCAAGGCTCACTAGGCTAATCCTCCGCCAGTGGCGCCCGCACACCGAGTTCTAGTCCCGGTCGGGGTGCCAGATTCTGTCCCGGTTGCCCCTCTTCCAGTCCAGCTCTCTGCTGTGGCCAGGGAGTGCAGTGGAGGATGGCCCAGGTGCTTGGGCCCTGCACCCATATGGGAGACCAGGAGAAGCACCTGGCTCCTGGCTTCGGATCAGCGCTGTGAGCCGGCCACAGCACACTGGCCACAGCTGCCATTGTAGGGTGAACCAACGGGAAAAAAAGGAAGACTTTTCTCTCTCTCTCTCTCTCACTGTCTACTCTGCCTGTCAAAAAAAAAAAAAAAAAGATATGAATTGTTGGAGGACATTGTTCCTCCCAAACATATATAGGACATAAACCTAGTTTAAAATTAATGTTAAAATATTGGAGACTTCTGTCCACGTATAGATTGAAGACTGAGTGGAAGAATCTTTTTAAATCCTTTCTAATGACATACTGCAAATTTAGGGTATTTATTTGTTTTAGTCATCTAGGCTTCTATGACAAAATGCCATGGGTTGGTGGCTTAAATAACAGACTTTTTTTTTTCTCACAGAGCACGGGGAGTCTGACATCAATATTCAGCATGACTGGATTCTCATTAAGGCCCTCTTCTTGGACTGTAGCTGGCTGCCTTCTTGCTGTCTCTTCACATAGTAGGGAGAGAATGAGAACTCTCCTGTGTGTCTTCTTATAAAAATATTAAAGACATTCATGAAGGCTCCTGACACATGCCCTCATTCAAATCTAATCATCTTTAAAAAGCTATCACATTGGGAATCAACTATAGCATATAAATGTGAGGGCAGGGGACATAATTCAGTCTATAGTTTCATTATATGGCCAGCCCCGTGTGTGTGTATGTGTGTGTGTGTGTGCACACACACTTGCCCTTTTGTCTGAAAAATGAGAAAATAGGTACCTTGGAAGCATTTCAGTCCTTTTTGATAACACTGTCCTCTGTACTGGGTTCATCTGCTGGTGTTACACCTTTATATTCTACTTGAATGGATCTGATGGCTTTACTAAATCCCTAAGAGCTATGATTTCTATTATAAACTGTGACATGAAATCTAATAGAATCTTTCCATTGAAAGTTGACTGCAATATTTATCACTTATAAATGTAAATAGATATGGCTGGACAGTTTCCCCCTCTTCCTTTAAAGCCTGCAGTAGCATGTTATCACATCCAAATATCCAATTTGTAAAGTGCTGAAAGTATTCTGGCGTACAGATAGAGTTCCACCAGCCATCACACACATAACAACCCAAAAAGCTCCTGCTTAAGGATCTCTTTCAAAATGCCCACCATTAACAGCTGTGTATACCTCTCTTCTTACCATTTGCCCTCCTAGTCTCCCTTCTACCTTCTCATTCTTTGGTATGTTAAGGGTACAGTGTGATGGCCTGAAATCTGAGTGTGGCACCTGGGTATTTGGTGTTTGGCCTTCACAGTGTGTTGAAATTTTTGAACTAGGCTTTGAAAGTCAGAATTTTTCATGTTGAAAATCCAGATATGTTTGGTTTCTTTGACAAACAAGAAAATCGGGTGACCTATGCTTGCTTCCCAAATGGTACTTGTCAATCTTCGGGTTTTATTGCACAGTCCCCACTCAGCCCCTCCTTAGGGTTTTATAGCAAAGCAGCCAGACTGTGTATTACTCCTCCTACTTGAATTAACATTGTTCACCTCACTCAGATACTAACGATACACTCACAGACCTGTGTTCCATAAATGACTAGAAGTGGGGGTGTCTGAATGAATAAGTAGAACTATTCATTATGTAAATATTCTCATCACGTAAGACTCAACAAAAAGTCAAGTGTGTGTGGAGGTGCAGGGACTCTGGTGTCCCACTCTTACTCCATGGAAGTACATCTATTGGATTCCTGGGACTATTAAGGGCGGAACTTCTTGTAGGAGAAAAGGCCAAGTTTGACACTTGGCTGTTTTCTATCTAAATCTGTCAAACATCCTTCCTCAGCATGTGATATATTTCACTATTTGTCTTTTTACATTTCCATGCCTGTACATGTAGGTAGAGCCTCAGGAACTTAAGCTCTCTAGGAAATCTCTTAAAGTGAGAATTTTCATATTTTCTCACTGCACGTAATATACCATTTTGTGCTGAAGTCCAGCGTGTGATGTTTTTCTTCACAGGCTAGACTTGGAGGCAGCTTGTGCAGGTGAGTGTTTGAGGGATGACGTTTCCTTAAACAACAACAGCAAGAGAAGTAAAGGGGATACGGATGTTACAGGTGAGCAAAGTGGGAATAAAAGGCTCTGGGGATAGTTCAATAGCATAATGCAAAATATGCATATAATTTCCAGCAGCTGAGTCTCGGAGACAAACAGCAAAAATTAAGAATTTTTTAAGGTTTAGAATCTTGTGACTGTTTGTTTATCAGGCTGGTAGATGTTAATGGCTTCTAGATGCTGGTTCTGTTTTATTTTACAGAATTCTATCTCCTAGGCAACTATCTTATTACATTCACCCCCCATTCCCTAATTTTAAGGTATTTACAAATGTAAAATCATTGCTTTAGGATAAGTGTTTAGATTTTGCAATTTAAATTTATACCAGATTTATTTTAATCTAAGCAAGTGCTGATCCCTGAACCATTGCGATCTCACTCTATGATCTAAGACAAGCCTCTTCATTTTTCTGTTTTTTTAACATTGTTTAAAATATATGTACCATAAAATTTACCATCACAGACATTTTAAAGTGTATGATTCTGTAGAATCTGGCACATTCACAAAGGTGAATTCTATTTAGGACATCTCCAGAATTCTATTTAGGACAAATCTTTGAGCCTCCATCAGAGATAGAACATCCCTAAGCTGTATCATTTTAAATAGTAATTAGCTTTTAAATGTAACACTAATAATGCCCTTCAAAAAAGGCTTGATGAATTCTTTGAAATTTGCCTCAGGATTTAATATGTTTTCTGGAGTATGAAGTATTGTTTTGTTGTAAGACATTGTTAAAAGAAAAACTTTAGACTAATTAAATTTAACAGTTTATTTTAGCGAAGATTTGTTCATGAATCAGGCAGCTTTAGAAATACAAGAGATTCAGAGAACTCTACCATCATAGTGTGAGCAGAACATGGAAGCAAAGTGCGGATGTTAACTGATTGGATACAGCTGCACATTTACCGTATTGGGGTGATCGGATATAAGGTCCCTGGTTAGGTATCAATTAGCAGTTTCTGATTGGTTAAGTCTTAGTCTTATTTTATTGTTTACATTAGGCTTTGTTTGCTTACTTAAGAACCCACACTACTGGAACTGTCTCAATCTAATGACCTCCTGGTTTATTTTTTAACAGTATGCATAAACATATAATAGTGAATACCCTTTTAGCATGATTGATTCTAAATATAGAAAGTGATAAGCAAAAAAAATCACTGGATATTTTCAAGATCAGAGTTTATATTTCTTATCTACACATTGGAATCTTTCTAATCACCTCCAGGCCAAAGGTATCCTCCCCCTTTGCACGTGTGACTCCTACATAATTTGGGGGAACTGGGGAACTAGGCATGTTTGGAAATTAGACATTTTCTAAAAATTAAGCTTATCTTTTTTCTTTTGCATTTTCTTTATTCAGATACTAATCTTCATTTATCTCCTTTTGTTGATTCTGATTCCAAATATTCTACGCATTTTTTTGTTTTCTTCATTTACATTTTCAAGGATAGCATTTTTTTCCTTTTTTATTCTTTGCTTTTTATTTGTTTCATTTTGTTTATCTTTTCTTCCTTCTCATTCATTCCTTTACCCATTTATTTATATTGTTTATCATTTATTTTTACTTTACTTTGTGTGTGTATTAAAAAACTGCCATGGATGCTGTTCCACTAATTTTCATAAAACATGCAGCACACAATCTCATGGATAGTAAAGGAACTGTGTTAACCTAAATGTTCTCTGCCCACAAGGAAGCAGGGGCCAGAATCCTCTTACCATTTGTCCTTTCAAGGATCACCTTCCTCAGGTACATGGTGGTCCACGCAGTGGTCAGCTCCTCTGCACTCCTGTTTCCCACATCTGCTTTCTGATTTTCCCTTGTGTTTGCTTTAAGGGTGAATCCAGGTTCTGCCAAGCACCCTTCAAAACAAGATGATTGGGCATTATAAATGTTCAAAGGAGCTGTGGATAAGGGACTGATTACAGCAAAACCAGAAAACAACTTCTGCTTCAGTGTAGACATTAATTTTCTGAGAAATATATCAGTTTTTTCCATCACAGATTTTTTCTCTTGTAAACAGTGTTTCTTCTAAAGTTCTGGACTACCATGTTGATATTTATGCTTTATTACATATGGGTGCATGTCAAAATATTTTAAAATTTCTACAACCCCATTTACATTTAGAAAATGTCAACATAATGGTACTTCCTTGCTTTTGAATAAACAGAGAAACTGTGTGTTCTTAATTTTCAGAGTAAATTGAATCTTTGTAATAAACGTAGCACCTCAGAACAGAGTTGTATGTCATTTATGTGTATTTGCTAATATTTTTAAATGATTGCAACAGGGACTGGCATTGCTGTGTAATGGGTTAGGCTGCCAACTACAATGCTGGCATTCCAAATGGGTGCCAGTTTGAGACCCTGCTGCTCCGCTTCTGATCCAGATCCCTGCTAATGCACCTGGGAAAGCAGTGGAAGATGGCCCAAGTGATTGGACCCCTGCACCCACTTGGGAGACTCAGAAAAAGCTCCTGGCTCCTGGCTTCAGCCTGGCCCAGCCCTGGCTGTTGTGGCCATTTAGGGAGTGAACCAGTGGATGGAAGACAACTCTTTTGTTCTTTCTTCCTCTCTCTCTCTCTCTCTCTAACTCTACCTTCAAATAAATAAATCCTAAAAAAATTGCAAAGACTTAATTTCATCAACTAACAAATCTGAATGCTCTCCCACATATTTATTAATATTGTTTCTTGTGTTGATGATCTCTTTCATTTCATTTTACTCACCTAGCTATTTGGAATTCCGAGTTATTTTTTAACAAATACAACTTACAAAACACATTTTTATTTTTTTACAAATACAACTTACAAAACACATTTTATTTAAAATACTTACAAATATTACAATTATATATCACTTATCCACAGCAGCCCTTTGGTTTTCTTTTGAAAAATATGCTATAAAATCATGTTATGATATTATAAAACTAATCAAGTAACCAAAACCATAGGAAGTACTACTGCAATTTTGACATTCATTGAGGAAAATACTAACATCTTAAGTATTATTGTATTTTATTAACTTAATATTCTTGGAAGAAGAAAGTCAGAGGCCCCAAGTACTGTACCCTGGTTGCTATGGCCAGGGCTCTTCAATCCTTTAAGGTCCTTATATCTGGCCTGTTTCTGTGCAAAACCCCACCAATCTAAAACTCATGATATGCTGTAACTACTTTGAGCAATCTTCAACTTTACCCTGCTCCTAACTTATTTGTCCAATTCACTTAGTATTTCAAGTAATGATTAAGCTATTAATTCATTTCACACATGCCAAATTCCTTTCAGGAACCATACACCTAGTATTTTAGTTTCCTCATGCCTGTTAAACAAATGACCACAAACTATGTAGCCTAAAACAACATTTTTTTCTCTTATAGTTCTATAGGCCAGAGGTCAGAAATCAAGGTGTCAGCAAGTCAGGCTATCTCTGGAGCCTCTGTGGGAGAATCTCTCCCAGGCCTTTCTCTCAGCTTCCAGTGTTGCTAACAATCCTCAACACCCCTTGGTTTATAGAAACATCACTCCAATCTCTTCCAACAGTGTCAAATAATATTCTTCTTGTATGTCTTCACATCATCTTCCTTCTATGTATGTCTGTCTTTGGGTTTCTTCTTTTATGATCTTGGCTACAAATCATGTTGAATCTATTAAAAGCTAATTAAAAATTTAAAATAAGATTGCCAAATACTTCAAAAATTATATGAAGAGAACATATTTCATGTATTTCATAGGTATGATTCTAAGAAGGTAACCATACTTCTCTCTTTCTTTTCTTCCTTCCTTCCTTCCCTCCTTCCTCCCTTCTTCCTTCCTTTTTCCTTTAATTTTTTCAAAAACATAATTTCAAGCCACTCTATAATCACTAGCTTAATGTACAACTAACCATAAGATTAAACATATAAAAAGTAGAAAGACCACAGTTACACAGGAGTATACACAAGGGCTAAAATAAGAATTAAATCCTAAGATGTCTATTTCATTCCTATAAACTCCCACATATCAGAGAAAACATATGATATCTGTCTTTTGGAGACTGGCAAAAGACAGGATTCCCTTTTTTTTGGCTGAGTAGTATTCCATACTGTATACTTACCACATCTCATTTTTAATATCTGATTTTAATAATTTGGTCTTCTCATTTTTTTGTTTAGTTGGGCCAGTGGTGTATCAATTTTATTTTTTCCAAAAAAAAAGCTCTTCATTTCACTATTCTTTTATATTGTCTTTTCTTTTTGGTTTCAATTTTTTTTGTTTCTTCTCTGATTTTAATTATTTTCTCCTACTAATTATGTATTTGGTTTTTTATTGTTTTTCTAGGTCCTTGACATGCATTGTTAGATCATTTATTTGATGCCGTTCCAATTTCTTTATACAGGAATTAATTACTATAAACTTTCCTCTTAACACAGATTTTGCTATAAACATTTTGATGTGTTGTCATCTTCATTCATTTCCAGGATTTTTTTATTTCCCTTTTGATTTCCTCAATGATCCACTGTTCATTAGGAGTATTTTTTTCAGTATCCATGTGTTTGCATATTTTCTAGAGTTTCTTAAATTGTTAATTTCCAACTGCACTCCATTATGGTCAGAAACAACACATTGTATGATCTCAATTTTTGTTTGAATTTGTTGATACATGCTTAATGGCCTAGCATATGGTATATTCTAGAGAATGTTCCATGCACTGATGAAAATAATGTGTAGTTGGGGCCAGCACCGTGACTCATTTGGTTAATCCTCCGCCTGAGGCGCCAGCATCCCATATGGGCTCCGGGTTCTAGTCCTGGTTGCTCCTCTTCAAGTCCGGCTCTCTGCTGTGGCCCGGGAGGGCAGTGGAGGATGGCCCAAGTGCTTGGGTCCCTGCACCCGCATGGGAGACCACGAGGAGGCACCTGGCTCCTGGCTTTGGATCGGCGCAGCGTGCTGGCTGTGACAGCCATTTGGGGAGTGAGCCAACAGAAGGAAGACCTTTTTCTCTGTCTCTCTCTCTCACTGTCTAACTCTGCCTGTCAAAAAAAAAAAAAAAAGAATGTGTAGTCTTCTGCTATGGGGTGAAATAATCTGTAAATATCAGTTAAGTCATTTGGTCCATAGTGTAGTTAAGCTCTTTTGTTTCTTTGTTTATTTTTCTTTTTTGTCAAGTTGATTTGCCTATTGATAAAAATGGGATTTTTAAAAAAGATTTCTTTATTTATTTATTTAGGAGGCAGAGTTATAGACAGAGGGAGAGACCATCCACTGGCTTACTATCAAAATGGCCCTAATGGCCAGAGTTGGGCTGATCCAAAGACAAGAACCAATAGCTTTTTCCAGATCTCCCATGTGAGTGCAGGGGCCCAAGCAATTAGGCCACCTTCCATTGCTTTCCAAAACCATTGAAAGGGAGCTGGATCAAAAGTAGAGCAACTGGGAATCAAGCCAGTGCCCATATGGGATGTTGGTGCTGCAGGCAGAGGCTCAACCTACTTCACCAAAGCACCAGCCCCGAAAGTGGGATATTGAAGTTCTCCATTATTATTTTTTGAAGCCCATGTATCCCTTTAGATCCATTTCTGTTTGTTTTAGAAAAATCTTTCTTTAGCCTTCATTTATAAATGAGATCTTTGCTGGGTACAATACTCTGGGTTGAGTTTTTTTCTTTTGAGACTTGAACTATGTCTCCCCATTCTCTTCTAGCCTATAGGGTTTTTGATGAGCAATTAGATACCTGTCTAATCGGAGTTTTTCTGAGGACAATCTGGCATTTCTCTCATGCGCATTTTAGAATCTTTCCTTTATGTTTCACTTTTGAAAGTTTGTCTATAATGTGTTGTGGTGAAGACCTTTGTGATCATTTATATTCCTGTACTTGGATATTCCTTTCTCCAAATTAGGGGAGATTTCTGCTTTTATTTCATTGAACAAATCATCTAATCCATTGTCTCTTTCCACACCTTCAAGAAGTCCTAAAACACATATGCTTGCTCATTTCAGAGTCACGTTTACAAGTACTAGGGATTACAATTTAAATCCATCTTGTTGGATGACATAATTCAATCTAAAAGAGTTGGTGTAAGAAAATAAAAGTTTCCAAAAACAAATCAACCCTGAAACAATATCAGGGTTGAATTTAGGGAGAAACTGGGATTCGATTAGTCATACCACAGGAAGATAAAAATTTTCTGTTTTTCTGTTCATTCAATTGTCAAGTCACAGCTTAATTACACCTTTCTAAAAGTACTGAAGGCTATCAAACAACTTTAAGGATCTCTTATATAACAGTAGTATTTGTATCATATATTTGTCTTTAGTCAAATATTCCTATATATTGGACCCTAATTGACTCAAATGTTTTGATTCTGTTTTTTTTCCCCACAAACTGAGGTCTTTAACGGGCGGGAATATTGGTCTTATGTTGTTTGGTATCTTCCCCAAATCTCTACTATAGTGTTAGAGAAACATTTAGTATCTTGATATGCATGCCTAAGAGTCAATCTTGAATGGATGGCCAGAAATTTGTGAGTGTTTCATTTTCTTGGCCAACTATCTACTCATCTTTCTTGCCACAGTTAAGGTGTTCTTTCCTTTGGAAGTTATTTCTCTACTCACTAGGGCTCAGGTAAGTGCTGCCATTATAAAATCTCATACCATTCCGAGTTCATCAGTGTGATTATTATACTCTAACATATCCACATGTCTCCATCTCTACTGAGTTGTGGGTTCCACAACTTGTGCTTATCGTTATCGAATCCTCAATTTCCCATAGAGCGGTTGGCCTATAGTTGACATTTGATACAGAATTGTCGATGAGTTCCACGAATGACTGAAAATTAGAATGAATAAATATTCCCCCTGGGTTTCATTTTCCTCATACATAAAATAAGTGTGGAGCAAAGAGAGTACTTAACAGAGCTTGCCTACAGTTCTAACTGAGCTTAAGTAAACATAGGTGGTGTTAGTTTACCAGTATATGCAATCTTCTTTTCTATGTGGATTATGGAACTGTGATTAGCCTGTTGATCTCTGTTATGGGCTGGCTAGGCTAGAAGAGAGCTCTACACTGAAGCTCAGTTTTATGTGGGCTTGGAGAAGGAATCTGGCAGACATTGTTAAGGTTCAACTGCGTAGAAAGCCAGGACTGACAGGACAAAGATATGCTGTTGGTAATAAACAGGCACCAAGAGGCACAATAGTCACCTTCCATCAATTTATTTCCATCTGTTCATATCCACTTAACTACCCTGAGTTTATTTAGAGCCAATTATCCATGGCAACAAACTGAATCAGCCTCTCCAAGGAATTTGTAAATTTTCATTAAAAAAACTCAATGAAAATTCAAAACCAAGAAACCAAAAGAAACTACAGTATAATTCCCAAAGTAGCAATTGTTAATTATAAAATAAAATTAAACCTGCTGAAGGGAAAGCAAGGTAAAGCAGCACTTTTTTATGAAGGTGCTGGGGGATAAATGAAATTTTCTTCAGAAAGAGACTTATGGAGAAGACTATGGATGAAGCCAATCGATCACTCCTGGATACTGCTATGGAAATCCTAAATTTCCTCATCCTACCTTGGCAAAGCCAGTATTCATAAGTGTCAATCATATGAAGAAAAAAATATAAATCTTTTCCCTCATTGGTGCTGTAGAAACAATTTTTGATGGAACATTTTGTGGGAATTTAATTTCTTTTCTTCCATCCAAGGTATTGCACCAGTGAATTATTTGGGCAGGAATGTGATACTTTTCTAACTTTAATGTGACTTTTGGCAAATAATCCAGTTTGAGGGTTTGTAAGTATTAAATTCACCATCTTTCCAGGCATTTCTATTTGGGATATTTACCATCCTCTCAGACTATCTTATCCACCAACCTAATCTTCCTGCCTTCAGCTCTGCACCTTGTTCCACCTTTTTTTTTAAAGTTATTTACTTTTTTTGTTCATTCGAATGAAAGATTGTGTGTGTGTGTGTGTGTGTGTGTGTGAGAGAGAGAGAGAGAGAGAGAGAGAGAGAGAGGAGGTGGGGTGAGACAGATAAGAGGGAGAAACAAAGGTCTTCCATCCACTAGTTCATTACCCATATGATTGCAACAGCCAGGGCTGGGCCAGCCTGAAGCAAGGAACCTGAAACTCCATCCTAGCCTCCCATATGAGTGGTAGGGGCCCAAGTACCTGAACCATCATTTATTTCCTTCCCACATGCATTAGCAGGAAGCTGGATTGGAAGTGGGAACAGCCAAGGCTTGAACCAGCACTCTGACCTTGGATGCTTGTGTTACAAACTGTGGCTTAACTTGCAGCACCACAACACTGGCCACTCTTGTTTTACTTTAATCATTTCTGTAATGGATATTAGCAGTCCTCCGACAACCTGACTAGAAATTTTGAAGTCACTATTGTTGTTGTGTGTTTTTGTTTTTTTTTTAGAATGTAAACATATCAGGTAGGGATGTTTGTGTTTTTACCCCAGATAATAGAATTATTTAAAAATTTGTTTTTCCCTGTTTCCAGTGTCCAGTCCATTCTTTTCACTACATTGGCAACCACAGTCTTTTGTGTTCTTATCTTATACATTAATCACTGTAATCACCTTCTATTCCATTTCCTCCACTTACTTTGCCAGTCACTGATCAATCTTCCTAAAAACATTAATTTAATATTCTAAGAATTTTGTTATGAATGTTTCTCTAGTCAATTATTTTCCTACTTTCTGACTCTGTGACTTCTTTAAAAATTTTATTCTCTAATTATTCACTTATAAAATTCAGAGTATTTATGTTTAATATGGATATGCCAGATTAAGTGATCCACCTGTCCTTAGATGCAAAATAAATCTTAGGCAAAAGCTCTATATAGCAGACAGATAAAGCAGAAATATCTTTGTTGAATAGGAAAAGAACTTAGCATGAGGACAAGGTGAACTTGTTAGCCATTCTCCAACATTCAAGGTAAGGATAACTATCTTCCTGGTGTTCCCTAGGTTTCTCCAGCCTCCATAGATGTGACCATTCTCCCTACTTACTGCACATGATATTAAATATTATATCAGGATATCTTATTTTGGGATATTTAATTTTTAATTAATTTTTACTTTTCACTTATTCTATAAACCCCAAATAGGGCTGATACAATGTTATCTAAAATTTTGATGGATTAATTATTGTAAAACAAAAAATATGAATCAAATTTTGGAGTTTGGGAAAAGGGCTCTACTGCACAAGTGCTGTAAATATTTAAACAGTGATAAAAAAATCACTTCATGGGAGTGAAGAACTATGGGGAACACCTGTGTATGGTTTCTATACCTAATATTAATGTATTAATAGCAAAACCAGAGAAAAACACATAAATACTTTTCAAATCATGAAATGATTGTTGCTACTATAAAGTATCTACATTTGAATTACATTTAATATTTTACCTTGATACTGTTTACACTTAATCCATCAGGAAATACACATTAGGCAACTACTGTATACCAGTCAATGTGTTGGATACAGCACTATCTGTATCTGTTGGATACAGTTTTATCTGTGTCCAGTGTTCACACAAGAGTATACAGCACATATCTGAATGCAATATGACAAAATGAGAACACAGAAATCCTTGTAAACCTTTAAAATTGAAGAAATTTCAGATTGAGAATTTCTTATGAAAATTATAGAATCTCTGGGAAGCCAAAAAGCTTGGCGACTCAACAGAGAGATTATAGTTATCCAGAAACCCCTCCCGAGAGGAGGGACAGAGGGAAGGTAGTCAGTGGATCAGTAGCTGGTTCACAGTCCATGTGTCCAACAGGAGAAACTGGATCTAGAAGAGCACATGAGAATTGCAGAGGGAGAAGACACAACTCAGTTTTTTTTAGTCCTGTCCTTCGGTCCTTTGCCACTCCTGTACAACTGGCCAAATCTAGCCAGAGGATGAGGCACAGAAGAGTCCAGGAAATACAATTTCCCATGCTACAAAAACAGAGCAGAGGAAAGGCCAGCATTGTTCAAGTAATGTTATATAACTGAGAAACATTTGCAATTTAATTTGCCCACTCTATAAAAATAAGTCTTAATATATTTATCACTGGCATCCATCTACTTCTGTTTCCTCTTTTCAACTCCTAAAAGTTTGTTTAGTTTTGTTTTCAAAAATATTTCAAAACAATGGTAATACCTATTTCATAGAATAAAATTTTGTGCTGTTTCTTAGTCTATGTATGGATAGGTACATAACCATCTTCACATTCAAAATTATGATTATTTTTATAATTATTCTACTATATTGTGATCTCTAACTTCTGAATAAGTTCCCTCTATAGATATTTGTGAAACCTTTATTTGGATAAAGAGTGTAGGTTTTCTGTACAGAGCCTTAAACCTTAAAGGAATAAATTGTATGAGGGTGTGTGTGTGTGTGAGAGAGAGAGAAAGAGAGAGAGAGAGAGAGAGAGATCAGGATTTAGTCCTGAGCATTTGTTGGAAGAAGAATGGACAATCCTTTATTGTAGTAAGCAAGGAAAGGTTAGGAGCAGAGACTGATAAGGTTCTGAAGTGGTGGGGAGAAAAGATTCCAGTTCTAAAGGACTGTAGCTGATAGCATCTTCTCCACCAGATACTGTGTGGAACAGCAAGAACACAAGGAATCTGAAGTTAAGATACTCAACTCATCCTTTCCCTCAAAGGGGAGTGGAGAATGGAATCAGTGTTTATTGTTGCCCTAGTTGTTACTTGATGCTCCGTAGTTTTCATCACCTTTAATATCCTTAACAAACTTCAGATGCAGAATTACTAATGAAGTCCCAGTGATGGAGTAGAAGGTTGAGAAAATTGATTCTGGAAAAAGTAAAGTGACTTATTAAAGGTCACATAGCAAATAACTGGCTGAGTCAGCATTACAACCAAGGCACGGAGAGTAACGAAGGAAATATAATGTAGTCCTCCCTGTTCTGTCTCAGAATGCCTGAAATAACTAAAAACAGTTAGAGGTCTGTGCCTCGTGGAGCAGATTAGAGCTCTGTGTCCAAATGATTACCCCAAACTGTTCTCAATTGTTAGAAAGGTTTAATGGGAGAGAAATTTATATCTCATAATTAAATAGAAAAGAAAGTCTTGTAACACAAATTGGACTGTGATTGGATAAGTATTGGTGTGAGTCATTTTAAATCAATGTACCAAAGACTGCCTTCAGATTTAAATAATAGGGTTACCATGTAGAGAGACTAAATGCATCAGAAGTAGGGAGCGGTCAGACCACCAGGAGAGAAAAAGGTGGTAAAAACAGTGCCGCTGGGATCATTAAAGTCATATTTAAATCACTTTGCATTTTCAAAAATCACCCCTTTAATTTTTCAACCATGGATGAGAAAAGCAAAGCTGGGGCTTTCCTATTTTGTGCGGAGGGAATGCCTCCCTACCAGAGAGCCTCTTCTTTTATTTGCTGCTTACTCTATGTTTCTGATAGGAATTTGTAAGAGGAGGGTGTTCATTGCAAGAGAAAATAATATTCCATAACACACAGAGAACGTTGCTTGTAGTTGTAGAAAAATCACTGAAACAGAAGTTGACGGACTTGGATCTTATTCAAGTTCTATCTGCTGGAGAATGGGAAAATCATTTACGCTATAAAATCTTCCCTTCATTTTTTTAAAATTGTTTTTAGAATTTTTACTTATTTGACAGGGAGGGAGGAAAGAAGGCAGAGAGAGAGGAAGAGGAAGAGAGGGAGAGAGAGAACTACAGGTAGAAAGTGCCAGTTCTGTGGCATAGTAGGCTAAGACCCTGCTTGAGGTGCTGGCATCCCATATAGGCGCCGGTTCCATTCTTAGCTGCTCCTCTTTTGACCTAGCTCTCCCTTATAGCCTGGGAAAGCAGTGGGGAATGGCACAAGTGCTTGGGCCCCTGCACCCACAAAGGAGACCTGGAAGAAGCTCCTGGTTCCAGCTCTGGATCAGTCTAGCTCAGGCCGTTGAGGCCATTTGGGAAAGCAGGTGGAAGACTTTTCTCTCAGTTTCTCTCTCTCTCTCTTTCTCTCTCTCTCTCTCTCTTATAAATATAACTCCACTTCTCAAATAAATAAATAACATCTTTAAAATATAATAAATAAATGAAGCATTTAAAGTGGAAACTGTCATCTGCTGGTTCACTCCCTAAATGCCCACAACAACCAGGGCTGGGCTGGAGCTAAACCAGGGAGCCTGTCATTCAATCCACACATTCCTTGTGGATGGCAGGAATTCAATTAATTCAGCCATCACCATTAACTCTTAGGTTCTGCACTGGCAGGAAACTAGAGTCAGGAGACAGGAGTGAAACCCAGGTTCTCTGATGTGGAACACAAGCATCTTAACCACTAGAGTAAGCACCTGTTTCTTGAACTCCTTTTTTGTATCAATTGGATCAGGATTTAAGCACGTCATTAATCAGAGTTCTCCTAACTCCTGTGTTCTGTGATATATGCATGAGAAGA
Organism: Oryctolagus cuniculus; assembly: GCF_051225735.1. Taxonomy (NCBI): domain Eukaryota; kingdom Metazoa; phylum Chordata; class Mammalia; order Lagomorpha; family Leporidae; genus Oryctolagus; species Oryctolagus cuniculus. The sequence continues at coordinate 66,508,174 of NC_142870.1, forward strand.
TTTATTTTACAGCAAAAATTGATTCTTATCAATCCTCATTTTTATGTGTTTTTTTTTCCTTTTTTGTTATGTTAGGGAATGACTGAGTATGGTGAATTTGGTTAATTATAGGAGCATTTTGAGATGTAACTGTGAAACAGTATAGATGCAAGTTAGCCCTGATTACTCTATATTCAGTTGATCTGTGAGGGAAGCAGAGGAAGTATGCCAGGACTTCTGCCTTCCTCAGGATATAGAGATGATCAAAGACCTTGTTAAAGTTATCTGGGACTAAGATATCACTGTTAGGCTTTTGTTACAGGGACCTATATAATTTCTTCAACTTCAGATCCACTTGGAAGTCTGGAGACTGAGATAATCACCCTTGCTTTTTCATAGCGGAGGAGAAATCTCCTTGTATGGCACCCAGGAGAGCCAAAGAGATGATGCTTGATGCCAGTAGGTGCAGTGATTCCTCAAAACAGACACCTGTGCCTCCACCTATACACTAAACTTTAAAGAGCCTTGCCAGCCCTCAGGCATATCTGGCTATACTTCTGAGAACTCTGTTATTCTAAGAATTTTATTCAGAGTTTCCGAGTAGTGACCTGCATAAATCTTAGTGGAAATTTTATATGGGTGCTACATTTATGATAGAAGATTAAACAACCTTTGCAGAGATACAAATCTAATTATTTTGCTTTTTTATTAACAAGGATATGTGGGGAGCCTGTAATGAGAAGCTAGTCTAGAGTGTGAGCTGTAGGGGTCTTATTTGTCAGCCTGAGATACAGTCACATGAAGTAGATTGGAAATAAGGAATGGATTTTGACTTCAAATGATCATGTTACAAGGTGTTTGTGATTCATGAGATGTTCTGAGTGTGGGGAGGAAAATGGCAGGATAAGGTCTCGTTCAAATTGGTTCCTAAACCCTTCACAGCCCTGTAGTAGCAAGAATGAGACATAAATATTTGTTCATTAGTAGTTTATTTCTTTTTCATTCATTCTACAAATATCTATTGAGTCAGTGCTGTGTGCCAGGTACTGAGGGTATAGTGTGAATAGACATTTAGACAATGTTCCTTTACTTGAAGATAATGTTCCTAGGCAAGAGGTAAACAGTAGTAGTTTCTAGTAGGCAAGAGGTAAACAGATACTATGCACAGGACTGTAGGTATTAGTTACTGACAGTACTCTGAGCAAGAATGGAAGAAAATATTTGCAAACTATACATCTGATAAAGGATTAATATCCAGGATATATAAGGAGCTCAAAAAATCAAGAATAATAACAAAAAAAATTCAGTTCAGAAATGGGTTAAGTCTATAAAGAAGCAATTTTCAAAGGATGAAATAGAAATGGTCAACAGACACATGAAGAGATGCTCAGAATTACTTATCATCTACACTCACCCCAGTTAGAATGGCTATCTTCCAAATTAAAAAATATGCTGGTGAGGATGTGGGAGAAAAGGTACTCCACTACACTATTAGTGGGGATGTAAACTAGTACAGTCATTATGGAAGATAATTACTCAGAAATGTGAACAAAGATCTATCACATGGCCAATTCATTTCACTCTTAGGAATTTACCCAAAGGAAATAAAATCAGAATATAAGAGCATCAATTGATGACCAGATAAAGAAATTGTGATATATACATGATGGAATACTACTCAGCCACAAAAAGAATGAAATTCTGTCTGTCACTGTTGCTGTGGATTCACTTCTGGGAGGAGGAGCGTGGTGGGGGCAAGACGCCATAAACAAAAGCGTCAAATTGTTAAGTCAACAACAGGAGTCACTGTGTACTTACTTCTCTGTGGCATCTGTCCTTAATGTGTTGTCCAATGTGAAGTAATGCTATAACTAGTACTGAAACAGTATTTTACACTTTGTGTTTCTGTGTGGGTGCAAACTTGAAATCTTTACTTAATATATACTATATCGATCTTCTGTATATAAAGAGAATTGAAAATGAATCTTGATGTGAATGGAATGGGAGAGGGAGCGGGAGATGGGAGGGGTGCGAGTGGGAGGGAAATTATGGGGAGGGAAAGCCATTGAAATCCATAAACTGTACTTTGGAAATTTATATTTATTTAGATCACTCACAAAATAGCATGTCATAGATTTCCTTGATGTCATAGAACTGAATGTGTTAAGGGTTTGGAATTCCATTCATGCATTTGAAAGTCAACTAGATTGTCCAGAAGTTTACATGAATTTGTTTTGTTCTTTATTTTTTCACATTCATAGTGCCTGGGGACTGTGACCCCCTGCAGAGAACACCTCTACCAGGCTCTGCAAGTGGAGGGAGCGCCCGTGGCTGCAGTCTCTATAGAGCAGTGACAGAAATATCATGGAAGCATTCAGTTTCTTTTCCACACCGCCTGACCTGCAATATTCCACACTGCCCTTCTTTCAGGTCTACTGGGCTGGAATAATTCACTGGAGGACGGTAAGGAAGACAGGACCACCTTGATCGGGAAGGACATCTTCAACTGTATCCTTGCTGTAAAAACACTGCAGTACATTAGCATAGGCAAAGACTTCTTGAATGGCTTCTATTGGGTATGTTCATCACCACCGAATAGACAAGATGCTATCTCACTTGTCATTTTCTTAGGAGCCACAACAATACAGAACTCAACACGCAGGTCAGAAGAGACACACTAAGGAAATCAAAGGAAATGCCTGGAATCTGGCTAGTGTGTCCAAAATAAAGAGAGAAAGTCAAGGAGAAAAAGCAGCACTCAACCTGGCCACTCGCATGGGTGGTCGCCCTCGTTCCTCTGAAACCCACATGCTGGAAAGAAAAGGAGAGCAAGAAGGGACCAGGACAGAAGGACGAAGGAGTAAGGAGTGGTGGGAAAATAAAACAAACAAACAAACAAAAGGTATGAAACAGGCATGAGAGAGCCACCACAAAGCCACGAATGCACTAAAAACCACGTGTCAACAAGCTTCCCACGGCCTAGGCCACACGCTGCGCCGCCACACCCCTAGTCCCTCCAACGCAGGCTCCAGCTTGCTTCCTGGGCCACTTTCTCTTTGGGCCTCGCTCCCCCGAGATGGCGAGGAGGGACTGGCACTTGACTGAAGGATGTCGCGACTGTTCCCAGCTTAAAGTGAAGTGGCGGCCTCACTGCTCTTTCCTCCTGTGGGCTCTCTGCAGTCCACCCCGGGGCTGCACAGGAGACGGCCGGCTCTGATGCAACAGACATTGGAATTGTTTCAACATTTTAGCTACTATGAATAATACTGTGGTGTACATGGGTTTATAAATATTTGAGACATATTAAATTCTTTGGGTTTGATTGTATAATTATAATTATATAATTCAGTGAAATGTTTCATGAAGTCCAATTTGTCTATGTTTTTAGTTTTTGCCTTGTCTTCAGTGTCATATGCAAACAAACTGCCAAATTCAGTGCTGCTAATTGGTAGCAGTAAGGGTCCACTTTCATCATTTTGCATAAAAATATCCACTTTTGCCAACAACATTTATTTTAAGGACTATCCTTTCCCCAATGAGTGATCTTCACAACCTTATCAAAAATCTTTGTCCATAAATGCAAGTGCAATTAGGTCCATAGTTTTTCTTTTTTGGGATTTCTTTTTTTTAAATTACTGATTCAATTTCCTTGTTATAGGTACATTCAGACTGTATTTCATAATGGCTTGGATTTGCTGGTTTAGTTTTCTAGGAGTTTGTCCATTTCATTTATAGTATCCAATTGTTCATAGCACTCTCCTATAATTTTTATTTCTGTATCATTAGTAGTAATGTCCCTATTTTCTCTTTTGACTTTAATATTTTCAGTCTTACCTTTCTTTACCTTGTCCATCTAACTGAAGATCTGTTAATTTTGTTAATCTTTTCATAGAGTTAACCTTTAGTTTCACTTATTTTACTTAATATTTTTCTACTCTATTTTGCTAATCTGCTCTCATATTTACTCTTTCCTTCCTTATAGATGGGAGTTTAGTTTATTTTTCTTTTACCAGTTTCTTAAGTAATAAATTTAGGTTGTTGACTTGAAATCTTTCTTTTTTTTATAAAGATTTATTTATTTGAAAGCCAGTATGACATATACACACAGAGAGGGAGAAAGAGAGAGAGAGACAGAGAGAGAGAGAGACAGAAAGAAGAGAGAGAGAGAGCTCATCCATTTATCCATCTGCTGGCATACTTTCCAAATGTTCACAAAGAGCGGAGTTAGTCCCAGCCAAAGCCAAGAGCCCCAGACTCTGACTGGTTTTCCTACATCAGTGGCAGGGGCCAGAGAAGTTGGGCTATTTTCCTCTGTTTTTATAGGCACATTACCAGGGAGACAGATTGGAAGTGGAGCAGCCAGTCCTCACTCCAATATGGGATGCTAACATCATAAGCAACAGCTTAACTTGGTGCACCATAATGCCAACTCTCATTTCCTGTTTTTGAAGGTGAGCTTTTATTGCTATAATTTCCTTTTATTACTGTTTCTCCATCTCTCATGAGATTTGGTATGTTGTTTTTTCATTTTCCTTCCTCTATAAGTATTTTGGAATTTCACTTAGGATTTTTTTGCTTGACCCCTAGGCTGTGCCAGTGTCCCATATGGGCGCTGATTCATGTCCTAGCTGCTCTTCTTCCGATGCAGCTCTCTGCTATGACCTGGAAATGCAGTGGAGGATGGCCCATGTGATTTGGCCCCTGCATCCACCTGGGAGACATGGAAAAAACTCCAGGTTCCTGGCTTCAGCCTGGCCCAGCCCAGCCATTGAAGCCATTTAAGGGAGTGAACCAGGAGATGGAAGACCATTCTCTCTGTCTCTCCCTCACTCTGTAACTCTACCTCTCAAATAAATGACTAAACCTAAAAAGAAAAAGAATGCCTAATACAGAATTTCAGAATTCCTAAGGGACATAAAATATTGAATATAATTAGTTTCATGGAAGATCTTAATATTTTTGAATAAGTATTAGCAATACACATTTTGTCCATTTTTAACTGTTCTAGTTTTCAATGTCATTACTGAAAATCACCTGCCCAAAATGAACAATTGATAGGGTAAAATATAAACAGAATATGTATGAACTCTTATTGCTTTTTTTTTTACACTAATCCGTTGTCCATTTCCCTATAAGTGAAACAATGAAAAGTCAAAGATCTTAACCTGTTAAAGTGAGATTATTGTTTAATAGATTAAAGCATTATAAACTGGGAGACCTATGTTGACAAAAGTCAGATGTGAATACAGGGGCTTAAATGAAGCCAAAAGAAATTTTTGCTGACAAAAACTGGAAAAAAAAGAGTGTAAATTAATCCATATTTCAGGGCACAAATAATATGAAAGAACTTAATTGACTAACCAAAACACATCAACTAGAAAATGTTTCAAATGATATGTTCCATAAATATTCCTTGGAAAAAGGCAAAAACTAAGAATGACAAAAGAGACATCTACGCACATGAAAACTAAAAAATGAGGGGGCTACTTGAATTTCAGTTCAGGCAAACAGCAAACCAGTAACTAATTTCTCACCGTTTTATTTCTGGGATTTTCCCAAAGAAACTAGGTGAATAAGAAAAGAGAATGTGCTTTCTCAACAAACATGACTTCAGAAGAAATAACCTGGTTCCTATAAGTAGGTCAGTAAACCTAAGACGTTTCTATCTAGGAATTCTGGCACCATCACTAAGTGTGTGAGGGAGGAGGTACAGGGGCAGGCTTAGATGGATGTGTATAAAGATACATAGGAGCGAACAAACTGGAAATGAAATCAGGTGATGGTTGAAGTCTAATCATTATTTTAAAGCTCAGTGAAGCAGAATTGAATAATAAGACTGGTATTTGTGGGAAGCTTGCTGTCATTTTAGACGTTTGTATTTGTGGGATTTTGTAGATTTTCAAGATTATTTTTGCAACAACAGTGTTTCTTATAAGTTAAGCATTGATTTGAACTACAGAGCAATGATACGTATCTAAACTGTGATATTTTTCTCTTGTTTTCCTTGCTCAATGAAATTAGAACCCTTGACCGATAGTGCTGGAAGACGCATGAACCAATATTACTAGAAATTTTGCCTAGAGGAGACAAGATATTTAAAACATGAAACAGGTAGTGTTACATCATATAATCATCAGGAGAATTCAACCTTATTTATTTGCATTTGGCCTGTGAGCAAGTAACCAAAAAGTACAAATGAAAAAAAGAAGGAAGAACAATAAAAAACCATTTAAATAACCCAGGTAATTTTGTATGCAACTCTATCCAGCAAGCACGCCTCATACCAGAATGTGTGAAATAGGAGAGATGCATCTTCTGTTATTTCAGACTTCATTTTTGACATGCTTGTGTGCATGAGTGTTTTATTGCATTGAATGTGGCTTAAGTATTTAAGTATTAATATAGGTACATATACACATTTCTATACATACATACGTACAATCCTTTTTAGCAACTTGTAGCCCCAAGTCAATCACTAGTTCCCACTACAAAGGATCATCACTGCATATTTTATATACTCTAGCTGTAAAATATCACATGAAATTGTACAGTTTTAAATCACCTATTCTGTAGTCTATAGACATTTCAGAGGTTTTTAAGTTTAAATTTGATGCTGCACAGTTTTAACGCTACTTGTAGTCAGCAGTGCCTAACCTCTCCCAAGGCTGCCTCTATGCTTGTCAATGTGGGAAATAAGATTTTGAGGAACACTGAAAATCAGAGGGTAGAAATACAACTCAACACTATCTTTTTGCAATCACAGATGAAGTGGCTCAAGAACTTAGGGGGCCCCAGATAGGGCAGAATTAACCGCAGCTCAAATAAAAGTGTTTGGTAAAATAATGTTTTGAAGGAGTGAGAAGCATTTGATCAGAAGCTTTCAGTGAATACTCACATAGCTGTCAAAGTAAATATAAGAGAAAAAAAGTTTTTTTTTTAAAGAAAACATCAACAGATCAGAAATAAGTAGATACAAAAAGTGGTAGGGTATGCTGTAGAGCAGCTTCAAACAGAGACCTAACAAAATTCAGGCAAGGAGTCAGAGTAGTGGAAGGTATGGTTGTGTGAAGCCATTAGGGAGAGGAATGGAAGGGGGAACAAAGTGAAGTGTCCAATCAGAGTACGAGTAAGAGTGCACCCAAATGACTATTCACAAAAATGAGTATCTATGAATGAAACCATGAGAACAATTGCTTAAGGTATCAGGAGGCTGCCTTTCTACAGAAGATGAATCTCTAGGATTATTGGAATTTGGTGGGGGCTCTAAGCCCACAACCCCTCTTCCTCCTCCAAAAGAAGAGGGCCATAAGAGAGAGCAGAAAGCATTGATGGGAAAAATAAAGATAAAGAAAACATAAAATTATACTCTTCATGAGGGATACTTCAGGCTGTGAGGGTGAATGAGATCAGGAGCGAATTACAAAAGCTGAGGGAACAAGCTACCTGAATCAAAAAGATCAATGAGTGACTATATGGGGCCAGTGTTGTCATACAACAGATTTAGCTACTACTTGTGATGCAGCCATCCTATGTCAGAGTGCCAGTTCAAAACCTGGCTATTTGGCTTCTGATCTAGTTCCCCACTAATTCACTTGGGATGGCAGGAAAGGATGGAACAAGTATGTGGGACCTTGCCACTCATGTAGGAGACCCTAAATGAAGTTCCTGACTCCTGGCTACAGCCTGACCCAACCCGAGCTGGTGCAGTCATTTGGGGGAGTGAACCACAGAGTAGATCTTTCTCTTTCACTCTCCCCCTATCTCTGTCACTCTACCTTCCCAATTAGAAAATAAATCTTTTTAAAAAGAAGTAAATACTTGATTCACCCACAAAAACTTCAAACTGCTCCCTTACTTCTTACACAGTTTGTAGACCAAGAGTCTCAGGTTGGCAGGATGATCAAGGTAAAGACACAGAAGGAAGGATGCAATGCAATCAAGCAAACATCAAGTCAAGAAGGGCAGTGCTGCAGTGAGCTCTGCAAATTGTTTTAGCCCTCTAATGTTTCCGAATGTTTTGCCTTAGATACAATCAAGCTCTTCTCTCAAAGGATCGGACATCTTGCTTGCTGTTGATTCTCTTGAAACTATAGTTTCAAATATTTGCTAGCAGACTCCAAAGTAGAAATGGCAATAATTTGTCCTAGTGGAAAAGAAGTCCCTAGTCCCAGAGAATTAATATATTTTCAATAAATATTTCAAGTGAAATAACTTACTAATATATGCCAAAGAAGTTACTAAATTCTTTTTTTTGTTTGAAATGTTTAGAGCATTAATTAAACTAGTAGAAAGACATAAGTTCCAAGTTTTAGAATCAAACATAGATATCAACTCCAGCTTTTTTTTCTTAGCAGACATGTGACTTTTGTAATTTCTATAGGGTCAATGAGCTCCAGTCAAGGATGAAATTTAGCTAGCTTGAAGATTTTTGCAGAATATGAAATGATATAGTATATGTAAATACTTAGGTCATTGTTGCCTAACCATAAGCATTCAATATAGGTAGTTTTAAATATTATCTACAAATTGATGGAAATGTGTGGGGATATCAGTGTCTCAAGCCCTTCTGAGGCAGTATATGGCAGTGACACAAACTTTCCCCTTCATGATTTTGGTGGTCATCAAACTCATTAGGTACTTCTGTATCTATTATGGCGTAACACTGTTTATTTATTAGAAGTTTGAATTTTAAAAGATATTAAGCTAACATGAACAAAACAACTTTGATTTCTACAGCTTGACTGTAATCAGACACTTGAGCCTTAAGTAAAGATAAGCAAACATGTAAATGAAACATTATTATCCTAAAGGAGAAAAATAACAAGTGATAAATTGAGTTTTCAAGGTCTTGTTTATTTCCAAAGAACAAAAGATACAAGGCACAGAATTCAAATAACTAAAAATTCAAATCATTCAATCATTTAGTATCACATTGGATACAGTTAGACAAAATCCAAGGACATATTTTCAAGCTATAAATATTAATAAGCCAAGTTTGACTTCAAATTGTAACATGATTGAATCATCCAGATGTTCTTCCATTTATTTCGTTATTTTGATTTCTGCATGGGTATTCATTCTACCATAAAATGCCTTCAAAGATTGTGAAAATATCAACAGAAATTGAAAGATAGAAAAGAGTGGAATGCAGTATGATTCTTGAATCTTTGATTGGCTCATATCTGTTATTTATGGCTGTATTAATAATCTCATTGTCACACTTAGATTCAATGTGAAACAGTAGGTCAGATAAACGACCAACTAAAGGATGCAATGATATTCAGTCTCCACTCGAGTATTGTACTGTCTTTCCTTAGCCAGCATAGAAATTCACCAGCAGTTTGGCTAAAGCTTGTAAACACACATACACACCCAAAGACATCTCAACACACAATTGAAGAGAAAGGCAGTTGCTATCCTAACGATTATTTGTGAAAATGCAACATAGCTTTCTGAATTTTGAGTCAAACAATATGAGAGTTCTTCATCACTATTCATGAAAGATTGATTCCAGGTCTCCCTATAGATATCAAAATCTATAGATGCTTAAATTCCTCCCAAAAAATAATGTAGTATTTGCATATAACCTGCACACACAAACACATACACACACATATCCTGATTATGTACAATACCCAATACAATGTAGATGATATATAAATAGTTGTCACATGGTATTGTTTAGGGAAGAATGAAAAGAAAAAAATCTCTCCACATTCACTACAGACATAATTTTTTCCTCATATTTTTGATCCATGGTTGGTTAAATTCATAGGAGTAGAACCAATGAACATAGGGGAGCCAACAGTAATTACAGATGAGGCATATTTCGTCTGCCTGTTTCCTCTTCTTCATGTATGTGCAGTGTCCCTACCCGTCTATGCAGGTCTGTTGTGGTGCAGTGTGTTAGTGGGTTAAGCCTCCACCTGTGGCACCAGCATTCCATGTGGGTACCAGTTCGAGTCTAGTCGTTCTACTTCTGATCTAGCTCCCTGCTAATGCATTTGTGAAAGAGGTGGAAGATGGCCCAAGTGCTTGGGCTCCTGCAGCCACATAGGAAACCTGGAAGAATCTCCTGGCTTCAGCCTGGCCCAGCTCCAGCCATTGAAGCTATTTGGAGGAGTGAACCAGCAGATGGAAAACTTATCTCTCTGTCTCTCCCTCTGTCAGTAACTCTGCCTCTCAAATAATTTTTAAAAAAAAGGAATGGGCACAGACCAGAAAAAAAGTTTACAGTAGAAATTACAAGATATTAAGAGCCTTCATGGGTGGTGCTGTGGCACGGTAGGTTAACCCTCCACCTGCAGCAACGGCATCCCATATGGGCACTAGCTCTAGTCCCAGCTGCTCCTCTTCTGATCCAGATCTATGCTGATGGCCTGGAAAAGCAGTAGAAGATGGCCTAAATGCTTGAGTCCTTGCACCCATATAGGGGACCCAGAGGAGGCTCCTGGCTCCTGGCTTCGGATGGGCCCAGTTCCAGCCATTGTGACCATTTGGGGAGTGAACCAGTGGATGGAAGACCTTTGTCTCTGCCTCTCCCTCTTACTGTCTATAACTCTACCTGCCAAATAAGTAAGTAAAATCTTTAAACAAACAAACGAAAAAGGTTTCAGTACATGTTTATAGAACAGAGACTTCATTTAATCCCACTAGTAAGAAAATAAAACACATATTATTCCTTATTAATAAATAGGAAAGCTAATGTTGAAGTAGATTAATTAGATAAATCGTTATACATCAAAAAACAACAAGCTGGGGTGAAAACTACTATCAATCTAGATGCAAGGAACATATTCATTTTTATTAATATTTATTTATTTACTTAAAAGGCAAAATTACAGAAAGAGAGAAAAAAAGAGATCTTCCATCCACTGGTTCACTCCCCAAGAGGCCACAATGGCCTAGGCTGGGCCAGGCACAAGCCAGGGAACTGGAGCTTCACCCTGGTCTCCCACATGGGTGCAGGGGCACAATCATTTGGGTCATCTTCTGTCTTTCTCCCAAATGTAATATTAGCAGGGAGCTGTATCAGATGCAGTGCAGAAGGGACACAAACAAGCATCCCAACCGGATGCTTAGCCAATTGGAAAACAACACTGGCCCAAGGAACAGGTTCTTGGCATCCTTCCTTCTTGCATCCCCATGGGTCTCCATCTATATATGTAGAGCTCTACAGATCTCTTTGTTTTAATATAATTTTCTATTATTTCCTTTGACTCTTATTTCCTTAAATTAACTGCAGCATCATGCAAATTTTGAAACATTTCCTGCAATTATTGAGTAACATATTATGTTCTGTGGTTTTCGTTTCTAAAACGCATGGGGAGACGGATACATGCAAGAAAATGCTGAATCTGGGGCCGGCGCCATGGCACAGTGGATTAATTCTCCATCTGTGGCGCCGGTATCCCATATGGGTGCCGGTTCTAGTCCCAGCTGCCTCTCTTCCAATCCAGCTCTCTGCTGTAGCCTGGGAAAGCTGTGGAGTGGCCCAAGTCCTTGGCCCCCTGCACCCCCATGGGAGACTGGGAGGAAGCACCTGGCTCCTGGCTTCGGATCAGCGCAGCTCCGGCTGTTGCAGCTACCTGGGGAATGAACCAACAGACAGAAGACCTTTCTCTCTGTCTCTCCCTCTCACTGTCTATAACTCTATCTCTCAAATAAATAAATAAAATCTTTAAAAAAAGAAAATGCTGAATTTGTGTCTTACATAAGAAAGAGGGTTAGTTCAAGATCCCATAATTTTTCTCCTGTGTGAATCAAATCAATAATTTTAAAAAAATGATTTTATATCCCATCCTATAACAAAAAACAGTGCCCCCTATTTTATTCCTACTGGGCAATTAAAAATCAAAGTTCTCATCTGTTTGGATGTGTATACTTAATCTGCTTATAGTACAAAAGGAAATAACCAGATGTAGGAACAGAAAAGATGTTAATTCTACTTTTTTTTTTTTTTTTTGACAGGCAGAGTACACAGTGAGAGAGAGAGACAGAGAGAAAGGTTTTCCTTTTTCTGTTGGTTCACCCCCCAATGGCTGCTGCGGCTGGTGTGCTGTGGCAGGTGCACCACGCTGATCCAAAGCCAGGAGCCAGGTACTTCTCCTGTTCTCCCATGTGGGTGCAGGGCCCAAGGACTTGGGCCATCCTCCACTGCACGCCCGGGCCACAGCAGAGAGCTGGCCTGGAAGAGGGGCAACCGGGACAGAATCTAGCGCCCTGGCCAGGACTAGAACCCAGTGCGCTGGCGCCACAGGCGGAGGATTAGCCTAGTGAGCTGCGGCGCCAGCCGAATTCTATTTTTTAAACTAACATTGATTTATAGGCCCATTCTGCTACATTTATCATATTCTCCATAAAGGCTAATGAAACAAGAAGAAACAGGAGAGTAGGAGAGATCAGAAGAAAGTAGATAAAAAATATTAGGTGAGAGGAGGATTGAAGGAAGACAGAAAGAGAACGGATGAGGGAGAAAGAATATTTTACATAAGAAGGATTATGACTTTTGTTTCTAAGAAGTTGTTGGGAAGAAACCAGAGCTTAATTCAGGTCTCCCACATGGTTGCCAGGAACCTCATTACTGGAGCCATCATCATTTCTTTCCAGGGGCTGCAATAGTAGGAAACTGGCAGCTGGAGCTGGAGCCAAGAATTGAACCCAAGCTCTCCAATGTGACACAAAGGCATTGTAAGCCTCCTCCAACCCTGGGAAATCCATTTCTACTGGTATAGCCTGCCCTTTAGCTTTGACCCTTGGGTGACTAACATCTGAATCTCTGAACTTCAAGAGTTCCATTCTGCTTCCTCTAGTTCCCACAGACAAGCTCCACCCAGGGGTGAAACAGTGACAGAGGCAGTTTTGCTCACTTTCACCTCCCAGTTTGTAAATCTTCCCATCACATCTTCCTTCAAGACTGTGTTGGGAACCCTCCTCTTTCCAGAAGCTTTCCTTTATGAAACATGTGCTACTCTAACCTCCCATCTTCACTGCCTCCCAGGCATTCATGTATTCTATTTATACTTGGCAGTTTAAAGCATTTTAGTACAAACCCATTATCTGAGAAAGAAACTTGGAGTGGAATTTAAATTCCCTTCTGGTAATATTTCTGATAATTGATTTAAGATTTAGGAATAGAAGGTTAGGCAACTATCAAAAGTCACACAGCTAATTAGTGGTAAATTTAAAGTACCTAAATCCTATATCATTGATCTTCCTCCCACACATTATTTGATTCATTTATTTCTTCTGAAAAAAAATTAGCAGCTGTATCATATTTTGTATTTTTATAATTTTTGTATTTCCTTATTTGAAAAGCAGACAGATACACAGAGAGTGGGAATGACATACAGAGAGAGCTCTCATCTATTGGTTCATTCCCCCAATGCTCACAATAGCCAGAACTGAAATAAGACAAACCAGAAACCATTCAAGGCAATCCAGGTCTCCCATTCGAGAGACAGGAACCCAAGCTCCTGCACCATCACTGCCTCTCCCAGGCTTACATTAACCAGAAGTTGGAATCAGGAATCAGAGCCGGTCATCAAACCCAGACACTCCAATTTGGGCCACAAGCTTCTTAACTATTTAGCTAAACACTCAGTCCGCATATTTTGAAATTTTGAAAAGAAACCATTAATCATTAAGTTTGTTAGATTTTAAAGTTTATTTAATAAGCTTGATATATTTAAACATCACACTACAAACAGTATAAAATCTCATATATGGTATGAAATTCCACCTTTCAACTTTGATAATATTTTCAATTATTTTGAGAATTTCAGTATACCCTAGGGTAAAAACTAAAATACCACTACTTCCTATGGAATTCTGCTGGGAAAAAAAATATCCAGTACATAGATTTATCTTAGTTTAAACAATACATATACAGAGATACTAAGGACAACAATTTACTTTCCAATTTTGGGAAAATTGTAAGCTAAAATCTTACCTTGACTTAACAGAATGACCCCACCTCCTTCCCTTAATATCATCAACAGTGGAAATGACCGCCAAAATGCATTGAAGGTTTTCTGTGTACTGCTGGATGCTGTGCTAGTTACTGAAGGAAAAAGAGAAGGAGTTGGGGAGGAAAGAAAGAATGTGGCTTTGCAGCTTAATGTGATACATACTTAATATAATATGATAAGAGATGGCAATGAGGCAGGCCAGGATAACCAGAGTTCTATAGACATTTTAATATCTCACCTAGCTGGATATGAGGATGTAGGGAGAGGAATATTCTCTTATAAAAAAATCTTACAGGGTAAGTAAGAATTAGCAGGAAAGTCAGAAGGGCCTTCCACAGCAATCAAAGTCACAGCACTGGAAAACGGGTTGTGCGCAGGGAGTCACAGGCAATGTGGAATTGCTGGAATACAACATGCTACCATAAAGAGCACTGGGAAAGCAGTTTGAGGAAAGAAATACTGGCAAGCTTTTATAGGGTGTTTTCTTCAGCAGAAAAATGATATTACCTGGAATTAATGCAAAGTCATCCCTTAATTACTTTACAAGTATTTTAAAGTAGACTTTATATTTCCTCAGCCTCCCATCGCTATTACCACCTTTCACAGCAAATTAAACTGAACATAGGTGAGACATACACTATTCTACAGTATTCTCTTAATGAGAACTATGGGTTTTAATGTGCATTAAATGGTTTTAAACTATGGACTTACGAAAATTTAAAAATACAAGTTAATGTTCTTAAGAGCAGAATTGACCATGGTTTTTTTAACATCTTTGGAATCAGGAATTTTTGTGTCTTAACAAATAAATAGTAGTAGTAAACATTTATTGTTATTTTCTCTTTTTTTTAAAAGATTTATGTATTTATTTGAAAGGCAGGGTTGTAGAGAGGCAGAGAAGATAGAGAGAGGGAGAGGGAGAGAGAGATCTTCCATCTGCTGGTTCATTCCCTAAATGGCCCAATGGCCCGAACTGGGCTGATCTGAACCAGGCATCAGGAGCTTCCTCCAGGTCTCCCACACAGGTACAAGGGCCCAAGCACCTGGGCCATTTTCCACTGTTTTCCCAGGCCATAACAGAGAGCTGGATAGGAAATGGAGCAGCCGGGACTCAAACTGGCAGCCACATAGGATGCTAGCACTGCTGGTGGCAGCTTTACCCACTACACCACCACACTAACCCCTAATTGTTTATTTTCTACAGTTGCTTTGTTAATAAAAAAATCACAACCAAAGTCTTTGAAAAGCATAGAAATCTCAGAAAAGTGCAAGGCAGACATGTATCACTGGAGCCCTCTGCTCTCAAGCCGCTTCCAGGCCTAACGACTATTTTCATTCTCTGTAAAAATGGAGGTAAATCAACAGAACCAAATCATGCTACTCCACAGCAACCACCTGACCTCAAGTGGAATTCAATTCCTTTGTACTCAAATAGGACATTTCTTTCAAAGCCCTCACTCCATTTACCACGTACAATCTTGAGGATCATAATGCATTCACTTTTTAACTCTCCCAAGAAATGTGCTTTGCTCTAGGTATTCTGGGGTAACTAAGTAAATGTTCCTTCCAAACTCCAGCTTTCGCTGCACTTCCTTATTTACCCTAATCGTTATCCATCAACTTCTGAGTATTTACATGTGTTCAGCACAGCGCCAAGTTTGGCAGGAGACAGCAATGAAAGAACAAATTCCACCCCTTATTTGCACCAAGTTTATGACCAACTTAGGGGAGACATGACTAACATGCATATCGCAACGAGGAAAATGTTGAGACAGTGTTGAAGCAAGTGGTGAATGTGCTACTGACTGGAAGTGCACAATTCTTTGCTAATAACCAATTGCTTTAAGGAATTAATATTTAACTTTGGGGATTTCAATAACAATTTCTCCACAAGTGCTGATTCTTGTAAGCAGCGATTGAATTCATTTCGAAGAGCTGCAAACATACCCATCTTTAGCAAATTATGAAGTATTGTTCTCAGAAATGTTTTTTTATTAAGAAATTAATTTAAATCCTGATTGGTCTGACCTCCAGGGCCTTTCAGGGGTGCTTAGTCCTCAGAAGCAATTTAATTTTTCAAATGAATTTTTGGCTGGTGCAGAACTCACAGCCCTGAGGGGAAAGAATCTGCTTTCTGCCTAGGAGCAGGGACCAGGAGAACTTTGGCCCACGTCTGCAGCCGGCGCACTCTCCCTCCAGCAGGGACATGTCCTTATCCCTATCCTCCTGTCTTTCTTTTACCTCAGGTTCCTCCTCTTCTTGTCTCTGCTGCATTGGGTCCTCCTCCTCCTCCTCCTCCTCCTCCTCCTCCTCTTCCTCCTCCTCCTCCTTTCCATTTTTCTCCTGCCTTTATTTAAGTCTGGCCAGTAGCATCCACAGAGAAATTCCCCTCAGCTGGCAACCTCCACAACAGTGGAGGGTCCTCACTTGGATCTTGGCATCCACCCTGCCAGCCCACTGGAGACAAACCACGCAGGGAATCGGCCACAGAGAACCAATTCAGTCCATCTTTGGAATCTTTAGCAAGGTTCCAATCAACCACCAGCTGTGCTCGGGGGATTGCAAACATATATTTCTAATGTGCTTCTCAGACAATATCCTTATCAACCTCTCAGGACATTCCCCTCCCCTCCCCTGATCATCCGCATGGATTTGCTTAACGTGAGCCAACGGGAAGAGTTCTGAAAAAGAACTGTGAGTGGCGACAGCAAAACCCACACCTGTATTTTGTTCCTGCTAGCCAAGAAATAACTAACCACCAATATGCATGACAGGACACTTCTCTCCTCCGCTGAATGTGGTAGTGAGCAGCTAAGCAAGCATAAGTTACATCACTTCTCTGAGCTTCAGTTTTATCCTCTGTAGTTCACATAATGGGTTGCTGCAAGCATGAATAAAGTAGGAGGACAACGTGGTGGTTAAAACAGACTTCCCTGCTTCACGTCCAAATTTTGCCCCTTCCGTGTGGGCAACCCGAACAAGTTGTATAATTCTGTTTTGAGTTACTCCTCTGCAAAACAGGGACAATAACAGCATCCACCTCATAGGCTCTATATTTCAGGATTAACTAAGTTGAATTATGTAATACTCATGCAAAACATTCGGTAAATATAAGTCTGTTATGTAAAGCCACTTGCACATAGTGGATAAGCTACAAATGTAAATTTTCTTCTCTTTGTTCATTTGGACCCAATAGAGGGCAAAATCCTCAGGAGAGTCACTGCTCCAAAGCTCTCCATCAGGAAATGTTCATTCTTTATGTTCAGTTCCTTTGCTGGTTTTTGTCTCAGTCTAGCATTTCCTCCTTTCTTCTCCTTTCACCTGTATTTCCCTAGTCTGAATACCTTCTCTATGTATCCAGGCACTCCTCAAAGGCAGACAACCAAGGGTGACAAAGCTAAAGATCCCTGGGGTGGCCAGAATCATTTGCTCAAAAGCAACATATTCAGCATTAGTGGAAGTAACATGTCTTATGATCTAACATTGAAGGACTCCTTAAAAAAAGCCACTGAAAATGCTATACCGATGGTCAACATAGGACAAAAACAAGTGCTACCACTGAAAGCAATTTGCATTAGGATGTGAGAGAGAATTCTGATGCAAGGAAAATAAAAATATCCAAGCACACTTAAACAAGTTAGAAGGTGAAATCTGGGATTCCTGGGAAAGTTCTCTCATTATTTCACTTTCTGTAAGTCAATGGGGGTTGAGGGTTGATGAATAAAGATAATTTTCATTTTCACATGCAACCCCACCATAGCAAATAAGATTTCTTTCCTGCTACCAAGAAGGGCTCAAAAGTGGTTTTGAGTCTGTAGTAGATACACAAATGATTAAGGAAAAATAGTCAAAGCATACAGCCCCAAAATGTCATTAAATCATGAAGGAAGCCAGCAAAAAGAACAAAGCTGGGCTGGCATTGTGGCATAGTGGGCTAAGCCTCTGCCTGAGGTGCTCCCACCCCATATGGGCACCAGTTCTAGTTCTAGCTACTCCTCTTCTGAACTAGCTCTCTTATGTGGCATGGGAAAGCAGTGGAAGATGGCTTAAGTGCTTGGGCCCCTACACCCATGTGGGAGCCCGGAAGAAGCTCCTGGCTCCTGGCTTCAGATCCGCCCAGCTCTGGGCATTTCAGCCATCTGGGGAGTGAACCAGCCGATGGAAAAATTTCTCTCTGTCTCTCCCTCTCTCTGTCTACCTCTCAAATAAATAAATAAAATATTGTTTTAAATAAAAGAACTAAGAAATTTAAAAAAAAAGTACCAAAGTGGAAAGAGTAAGTCCTTTTCTGTAAATAGTTACTTTAAAGAAAAATGGTTTGACTGTGACCATATTTCTGAGATTAACTACTCTGATGGCGAGGAACTGAAAGTACAACTCCTGGGACGCTTTCTGCCCTCCTATTACTAAAATGTGGAGGAGTAATATTTTCCAAAATTGAGCTTATCTGGAGAAAATTACTTAGGTGATAATCATTGAGCACTTGCTATAAGTTAGGCACAGTCCAAAACAGTCCATAGATAGTATATTAATCTATATAAACCCATTAAATCCCAATACAACCTAAGGAGCAGGAATAATACTCATTTCTGTTTTACTGTTAGGCAAGTTTGTTCATAAAGTCTACTAAATTGCTCAAATTCACATAGATATGAAAATCATTCCTACTAGTACCAGGCAGATTAGGAAAATACAGAAGTATTTGGCAATGAACTTTGAAAGTGATTGCATTGATTCACATTTCATAAAACAAATTATCATAAACAAATCTACAAAGTCATTAATTTTTATGAAGGCAATATTGGCCTTAAATATCAACTACCAACTTATTTGAAAAGTTACATAATTCTGTTTTTAGGAGACAAAACTGTGAAAACTAGCAAGATCCTTTATTTGTGCTATACCAAATCCCCCTAGTCAAGTTTATAATCCAGAATCTCTTTCAGAAATAGCCAGGATCAGAATATAATTTAATCATTGTTTCCTGTCACCAAAGAACAAATGATGAGGCTTCTGGCCAATTTATATAACAGGTAGCATGGCCTTCAGATCCCTCACTACTTTCTGCTTATCAAGAAAGTTAATTATCAAACCCCTCGCTCTCAAAAGGAGGCCAAAAGTCACCTTGCTCCACAGCCCTTTCCTGTTAAAACAAAAAAGGAGAAAAAGAGCAATTTTATTCTGAACCAAATTCTTGATTCCCTAAAACACATAAAATTTGCAAGAAAAGTCATTATACTAGGCTGTGAGAACAAAAGGTGGGGAGGGGTAAGGAAAGAGTGAATTACTTATAGGCCACAAAGAAAGATAGTTCAGCATAGATGATCAACTATTTCTAAAGTGAAATGATAGGGCTGAGTGAAGTATAGGAAAGCATTGTTGAATGAAAGGCTAATCTTATAGGATCCACAGCTTTCTTACTGTGCCTCAAATCTTGAAAGCTATGCAGGCGGCATCTGGAGGAAAAATGCCCGTAGAAGATGTGAATGCTTTGGAATTAGGGCCTCACAACATCACTTTCATGCCCAGAACCTATCTGGAGCATTGAATAGGGCATAGTCCATATATCTACACACACAGAGCTATGAAAGGAAAAAAAAAAAAAAAAAAAGATGGAAAGAGAGGGGATGGTAAATAAGGAGTGAATTTCAAAGACAAGCCAGTAATCAGAATGTCTTTGTTTATAGACCCATATGGAGAATCCAAACTCTTGTTTGCATATGGTTTTTTATATATAAATGATTCTGCAACACACTGGATAGTGAAATGTGTTTTCACAAAAATTAAAGTAAAAGTAATCATAGAAGCCTTTAACATTCTCAGAGGACTCTTTTGGCTCCAAACATATGGACTGGTGTGGATTTAACAGATTGTAAGGGAATTCTAATTTACAAATCCAATTTGTTCAGATGAGTTAGAAAAAAATATACACAGGAATAATCTTTAATATGGTTGATCCAAAAAAGAAATAACTTTATCATGAAATTGAAAACATATATGGAGAATTGAGTATCAGGTATTGATTCTATAAGACACATTCAGAAACACTTTAATGCATAACTAGAAGCATATCACAAATTAGGAGAACAGCAGGCAAAATGGTATAGTTTGCAAGTTAAAATTCCAAAGCAGCTTGATTCTTAAATGACTTCTTTTCTAGCCAAAGATCCATAGAGCATAGACTGGGTTTTCAGCAAGGTCAGTTGCATCAACGACGTGGAAAGTGTACATATCACATACCAGAATTCTTGATGAAAAGGAAATGCCTCTTTCAAATTGACAACTTGGTTATCTCCTTTCCCAACAGTGATTACATTTGAGTTTTACATTATGAGTGAAATGAAGCTGGAATTTACTGCCTGAATAATAGATCAAAGCAAATCAGAAAGTAATTAGTTGATAGAGCAAGGACTGCTTATCTGAAGGACTTGGTTTTTGGAACATAAAGGAACAGGAAACCCTTGACTACTATAGCTTTTGAAATAAAGAAGAGGAAAAACTATATTGAAATGCAGTTTATCAGTAGGGTGGAAACCTACTACATCTATTCTTTTCTCTCTCAAATTAATTCCTTTTCTTCTTAGTACTAAACTTTCTAATCGGAAAATCCATTTCTCTTCATTGCATATGTTTCTCTGGAGACTGCATATTCATTTTCTGGATATTAGATACCCTATTTACCACAGCCTGGAGCCTGGAGACATTTGCTGTGCAGGGGTTTTTCCCCCTCCCCTTTTAATACAGAATGGTTTAGTGACAATTACTGATAAAGGAAGTGAGTGACAGGCCCCTGTTGGGCAGCCAGTGATCACTATGCATTTGGATTTTATATTGTTATTATTTAGCATATTAAGTGCCCACTCTGTTATCATCATAGGTGACTTCTCAGGGGGTAGCAGAGCCTTCAGCTTCGGGAGGACAGAGCTTAATATTAGGCTGAAAGTGGTTAACAACAGGCTGAAGTCCTAACGAATACACATTTAGAAAGTCAACCAGAGGGGTTTTTATTTTAATGAAAAAGAATAATGAAAAGCCCTCTGCAGGGGAGCAAATTTGACAAGGTTATTTAAACATATATGTAAGCTTTAATGTTTCAAAAGAGGTTTTGTGGGTTTTCTTTTTTTTTTTTAAATAATAGGATCTAATAGAATTGCTAGGTTTGGCCTTGAGTTTCAGGGTGGCTCTGAGAGTCTTAGAAAGGTACACTTATTTGCCAAGCAAGAGTTTAAAATAGATTTTAGGATGTTTGAGATGAATGGTGACTTAGAAATGAGGATAAGATACTGAAGCTCAAAAATATGAAATGAGTTCCCCAAGTCCACGAAGCTAGAAAATAGAAGCGCTCTGCTGCGGGTGACCAGCTGATGAGCACTTGTATAAGTCATCTGTTAGTGACTTTATGTTCTTTGTAATCCTGACTATAAAATATTATTATTATTAGTTTATAGATGAAGCAATGGGAACTCCAAAAATTTACTTAATTTACCAAAGGAACACAGCCAGGAATAGCTAAAGCACAGCTTTAAGCTATATGACCCTAGGGGCCCCTAAATACCTCACCCCAGCGAAAGACAGCAAAGCAGCAAAGCTCTCTGCTGCCTTGCATAATTTCTTCCGCCTCCAGCCCATGAGGTTAGAGCAGCTCTAGCCAGGATCAGTCTACCAAATCTTCACCACCACTGGCCTGTTTCTAGTTGCTGATATGTTAATTCCAACCATGCTGACGTGGTATATTGAACCTGCCCTAGTTTCCAGTTCAGCCCTAACCCTTCCAGATATCAGATCCTTTTACTTATCCCAATTAAGCTAACTTCTTCAGGTCTGTTACCTGAGAACCCATCTAAGGCAAGTGCCCCAGTCCAGAATCAACTGAGAGGTGAGTCAAAGGGAAACCAAGTTTGTCCAGTACAAAGTAGTGGTGGTAGTGGTGTGTCTTCATATGCCATCAACAAGGGAGGGATCTGGGACAAACCTGGCAGCCCATTGACTCAGGCATCAATTTTGCCTCCAGATTCTAAGTTCGGGAGTGCAGCATAATTCTAGAGCCTAACCCAGGATGGGGCAGAAGTAGCTGCCTTAAAGACAGCCGGTGTCAGACTGAGACAGAGTGAGTTTGAGACAAGAGATCAGCCACAGATACAACAATGAGGAACTGGAACAGGCAGAAGTAGGGGCCCGAGGCAGGGCCTGACAGATTGCCTCCAAGCCAATTCTCTCTGTGGGTTCCCTACTGTTCTCCAACCTGTTGAGGATGGTTAGCATGGCTAGAAACAGCTCTCCCACCTTCTTCCAATATGATTACCATCTAGGTGGGGAGAATAATGGTTGTTTTGTTGTTTTTTTTTTGTTTTATGATTTTCCTCCATCATACCTTGAACCCAACATTTACTAACACTGTGAGGAGGCAAGTGCGCTAACAGGCAGTTAGCTTAGTCCTGGTCAGAATAAGGAAAAGGGGAAATCTCTTTAAGAGGGTATAAAATGATTGCTTCACTCTAAAAGTTACCTATAGCAAGAAAGGAGTACCAAATCCTACTCCTGATTTTCCAGTTTTATCACTAATATATCAAGGAAGTAGTGATTCTATCCTGAGTTTTGGGTTACCATGAGAATAAAAAGAAGTGACCAATCACCTTTCTCATGGCATTTTGTTTTATCATGAGCAAGCTAGACATGATAGACTGAATCACAAACCTGGCCTTTTGATGGTTTTTTTCCCACTCTCTTATTGTTAGCTGCTGTTCTGTTTTTTTCTTTTTTCCCAAAAAAAAGGTGCTTAAAAGACTCTAACTTCACCGTTTCTTTGGTCTGTCTCTCTTGGAGCCCCCTCTTGGCTGTTGCAGCATGAGGTTTCTGACTTTAAATCTTGCTTTGCTCACTGCTTTGTCCACAAGGAGATTCTTCTTTCATGTGAGACAAGAACCAAGGTTGACTTTCTTTGCTAACATCTTGGCTCCATGACTTAGATAAAGTTCAAATGCCACTCCAGCCAGCATTCGATCACCTCTCTGGGTAGGTGAGCATGCAGACTGCTCTTGCTTCTGTTTTTCAGAGAGCCTCACTCTCCTCCATACTAACTCTCCCACTCTCTTAACCACACTAGGTCTCTGTCAGCCAGTTAAGAGCGGTTACCATGCCTGCTGGTCTTAAGACTTAGGGGTTAGGCTTATTGATAAGGTTGGAGCAGTCCCTTGGAGCTGAGACCCAGTTCTAACCTCTCCTTATGTGGATTGGTGCTTCACAAGGGATTAAAAAAAAAGGGCCCTGAGATAATAGCTACTGGCCAGACTTTACTCTGGGCTTTCCTGAGAGTCTTGACTGGACCCCAGTCCCCAACAAGCCCATGTTGTCGTTGGGCAGTGAAGCATCCCCTTCCTTCTTGTGTGTAGCCCTGGGAGAAGGCCTTGAGATGGCTGATGGATCCTGGCTGGGGCCACAGGCTTCCTGAAAGTCTCTTGGCTGGACATCAGATTCTGACAGCCAGATTTGTGTTGGGCTGGGAAGCACATTTCCTGCAGGGAATGGCACTGTTGGGATTAGGGGCTGTCTGGAGCAAGACCCTAGGCTCCATTCCCAATGCCCCAGTAATGCCTTACTTTACCCCAGATTGAGGGCCTGTGACCTGTTCTTGTGGAGTCCACATGAGCTGTTACGCTAGAGGCTCTATTCACTCTACTTCTCATCTCAACTCTGGGAATGTGTGTCTGGTCCAACTCTGTTTCCTTTTGCAGGGATTAGCCCATCACACGAGACTGGAAGAAGGTCTTAGAGTAACTTTGAAATTCAGACCAGGATCACACTCTGGTGTTTTTCAAAGGCTCCTTGACAAGACACCAAACTCCAACAGCACATTAGGGTGTCAGGCTGAAAACTGCACTCTGTTCTTCTTTCCTTGTAGATCAATTTGTCTGGAATATGGACAGTTTGGAGCAAGGCCATGAGATCTGGACTCCATGCCTCAATGAATCCTTTCTTTACCCCAGACTGTGAAAAGATCTCCATATCTTTCTCTGCTTGTCACACTCCTCTAAGTGTTCTTACCCTGCCAATTCTCAATTTCTACAAACTTGAATTCCTGGTCCTACTAGTTGGTGTTTCCTAGATATCTCATTAGTTCTGGGTCAGAGTTTACTTACCTCTTTTGAAGAATGGTGGATGTTCCATCCAGACTCCTTATTAGGTATAAGTTCCTGCATGTCCTGAAATTCTGCATACAGGTTCTCCAGTATGGTCTCTGATATTCCCTACCTTACTTCTCAGTTCCCAGCTTTTTGGTTACCTCTCTCAGGTCTTTCCTACATAGCCCATACCTCAGAGGAAGCTTGAGAGAATTTTTATTCCCATACCACTCTTCTTTATCTCTTCACTTGCCTGGTCACCAAACTAAGTGGTAGCCAGAACTGGTACCTTCCCTCCAAACTCTATTCAAAACTCCGTTGTTAAGGCTCTTCCCATGAAGGATCATTGTCGAAATCAAGCCCATTAGATATGACTCAAGGTTAAGAGGTATAAATGGTATATATTTGATCAAGCAGAGGCCCAGTCTAGTACAACATGGGTAAAAAAGAACTGATCACTCCTTGTGTGTGCTGTTCTGACAAATATATATCCTAGTTATAAGTGTGGAAGTCTGAACAAAAGTAACTAATACATACTAGTCCCACCCTCACACTCCTGCCTCCCCTCTGGGCTTCAGTGCACATCTAGATGACACAGGCAGTGTGCAAGTTTTGAGAGACATCTCAAAATCAGAAGAGATAGGAACTGATGGACATTTATGTCTTATCTTTTTATTCTAAATGGGAAGCAAACCATCTATAGTAGGCATTCCCTTGGGATGCATTCTTAGACATTGGGATTCCTTTGAGCCCCAGAGCTTAAAGAAACAATGCCTGATCTTTTTCTGCACCACCACCTGGCCTGGTTGCAAGCTGGAGAATGGAGAGTTAGCCTAAATGGGTTGAAGTTCCTTATGTCCAGGCTTTCTTTGTACTAAACTATCACTGATAGATCAGGGGCCATAGGAGAATCCCTCTGCCTTCTTAGGATGTTTGAGGGAGACTTTAGAAAAATATACTCCATTAGATCCTGATTCTGTAGAAGGGCAGGTGATTTTCAAGGGCAAATTCCCAATCCAGTGTTCCCCAGACACTAGGAAAAAGCTGCAGAGACTTGCAGTGGGGCCTGAGAACACCCTAGTCAGCCTCTTAAATGTTGTTACATGGTCTTTTATAACAGAAGTCAAGAAGGAACCAAGAGCAAAACAAAAAAGATAAGAGGAGGAGTGTGCTCCTGATGATGTCTCAGCTCCAGTGAGGCTCCCTGGTGACCTTTCAAGTACATTTGCCACAAAGGCAGTGGACACTTCATCAAGGATTTTCAAAAAAGACCCAGGGCCATGTCCTATCTGCAGAGGAGATCACTGGAGATTTGACTACCACTGAAAGCCAAAAATTCTGGGGTGACACATCAGATCAGCACTCAGGAGCCCCAGGTCCTTCTCATAGTGGAAGAAAAGCCTATACCTTTCCTTCTGGACACCAGAGAGAAACTTTCTCTATTCTTCGCCCTAGCTTTGGCCCTCTTTCTTCTCATACAGCTACTGTAATGGGTGTCTTAGGAACCTCCCAGCTAGGTTAGATATTTCACCTGAACTTTGAGCTATGTCTGGAATGATCTAGTATTTACTCACCCCTTTTTGATCATACCAGAGAGCCCAACACCTTTACTAAATGGAGATTGCTTGGCCCAGATAAAGACTACAGCTCTTATTAGACTAGAGGAGTCTTTGTGCTTCTCTCTGACAGAAACAGACATTAATCCAGGACTCTGGATTGTCCAGGGAAAAGTTGGCAGGGCTCTAACTGCTCAGCCTGTCTGGGTTAAAAGAGGCCTAAGCCAACTTCTCCTCTCAAACGCTCTGCCTAGGCCCCCCTGGCTTTGGCTCACCTGATGTACTCAGATTCTGTTCACTACCCCCTTTCCTTCAACTCAAATGTTGGGAAGTGTGTGTGTGGGAGGAGGAATGTTGCGTCCATTCAGCAGCCAAGCCCGACACCTGGTCTCAGTTGGCTCTCTCTACTAAAGGATGCCATGTGTCTCATTTTCCCTATCTCCTTAGTCACCATTTTAAAAAAGACACTTAAAAGAACTGGTTGTAACAGGGTTCATTTTAAACTGCTGTTTTTACTACTGACCAGACTCCTTGAAGGGTCATGTTTTCTATTGTCTGTCTCAAGATTTTTTTCCTAGACTGGCTGCTCTGACCCAGAGTTCACATTTTTTCACTTGCTAAACTATAGAAGTTTCTCTGTCCACAAATTCATCTGTTGACCAACCATCAATATATGCCTTGTTGAAGCATAGAGCTCTCTGATTGATTGCCACTGCCCTAAAAAGTATAAAGGTCTGTGAAACCCTATACACTTCTTAAGGTGCTGTAAATTACCGAGTGATTATATTCATAACTAGTTTAAATCTCTTGCCATCCACAATGTGATCCTCAAAATATTTATGTCTATTAACAAATCCCTGTTGGTGCTGCTCTGAAATGTCTTGTTTTCTAGCTAAACATTTTCCAGAGATTTCTAGGTACACTTTGGTACAGTGTAATTGTGTAAAAATCATTTACCTACTTCTTACCTGAATTCAAAAGCTGCTTTAACATTTCAAAATTCAAAATCTGCTTTAAAGTAACTATGGATTAAAATTCTGCATGTTCTTTTAAAGGATATTTTTCTCTTAATTTGGAGGCATTAACGATTGTTTAGGAGAATGTTTGCGGAAGTTGAATGCTGTGTGAGATTAGTTTGAATGAGATTAGAACAAAATTATTTAAAAGTTAGCTCTTCTTAAGACAGCAAGATTACCTGATTCTCTCTCTCTTTGGGACATGATGTACTCAGCTGTCCTGAGTGATGGACTCATGCTGGTACCACATGCTAATCCTTTTCAATTATGGTTTTCTATGTTTGCAGCTGACTTGGGTAACCAAGTTTTATGTATCTCAGGGAAGTTTCATGTGTTCTGTTCCCTTTAGTGAGCTTAATTGTTTTTAAATTTGAATCTTAAAGGGGTTAGATTTATCTGATTAGATCTGACATGCAGCTTTGGTTAAAATGCTCAGGTTTAACTTATGTTCACCAAAAACTTCAAATCTCTGACAATTCTTTTAAATCTACAGCTCCAGAACTAAGTCTTTAACATCAAGGCTGCCAGCTGGATCCCTGAAGCTCTCACAAGATGAGGCTCTCAGTTGGGAGAGAAGTAGCTGCCTTATATTTGTATAGTCTGGGATTAAACAGCTAGAATCCAGCAAACTCTGCATTCTACCAGGGACCCTTAGACCAACCCTCAGAGGAATGCCCTGCAGCTGTCGCTCAACCATGCCTCTTTTCAGCATGAAGTGGCCAGAGTGATCATCACTCCCATATCCACAACAGCAATTAGGGTCCATTCTTCTGGGGGAGGGAATGTGAGGAGCAGATGTACTAATAGGCAGTTAGACTGGACCCAGTCATAATGAGGAAAATGGGAAAGCTCTTTAAGATGGTGTAAAATGCTTGCTTCACTCCAAAAATTACCTTTAGCAAGATAAAAGTGCCAGACTCCACTCTTGAGTTTCCAGTTTTATCACAAAAACATCAAGGAAGTAGTGATTCTACCCCTCTGAGTTTTGGTTTCTTATGAAAATAGAAAGAAGAAGTTGCCAATCACACCCATCTGAAGATTTTGTTTTATCATGAGCAAGCTAGACAGGATAGATAGGATTACAAACCTGGTCTTTTGAAGGGTTTTGTCTTCACCCTCTGAGTGCTAGCTGCTATTTTTTTTTTTCCCAAAAAATCTTGTACTTAAAAGACTTGACCTTCACAGTTTCTTGGCTCTGCCTCCCTGGCTGTTGCAGCAGGAGTTTCTGACTTAAATAAATCTTGCTTTGCTCCTTGATTTGTCTGCATGGAAATTCTTCTTTTGTGTGAGACAAAGAACTGAGACGACCTTTCTTTGCTGATGTTTTCCCCATAACACTATTAACCTCTTTTAGCCTATATTTTTTTTTTAAAGATTTATTTATTTATTTGCAAGAGTTACACAGAGAGAGGAGAGGCAGAGAGAGAAAGAGGTCTTCCATCCGCTGGTTCACTCTCTAATTGGCCACAGAGCCAGAGCTGCGCTGATCTGAAACCAGGAGCTTCTTCCAGGTCTCCCATGTTGGTGCAGGGGCCCAAAGATTTGGGTAGTCTTCTGCTGTTTTCCCAGGCCAAAGCAGAGAACTGGATCGGAAGTGGAACAGCCGGGACTCAAACTGGCACCTATGTGGGATGCCAGCACTGCAAGTGGCAGCTTTACCCACTATGCCACAATGCCGGCCTCACACTATATTTCTTAAACCTGTATGAGTATACATCTTCAAATGTTGTTATAAAGAATGAATGAAAGTTTGTTTATAGCTATGGCTGCAATCTGCAATTCTGAGGTTACCTAGTTAACTTAATATGCTAAATCTGAGCCAACTTCAGCCAGAGGTGCACGGGATAAATTTATACATGTATTTCTACCCTTTATGACAAACTTCTCTTTCAAGTTAGAACATATATTTTGTAATTCAAACTCAATGCCAAAAAAACAAACAAACAAACAAAAAACAAAACAAACAAACAAAAAAAACAACCTGATACTAATGTGGCATTTAGCATAAAAGTTTGAGGACTCCCAAGGGAAATTTAAGAAATGTTGCCCTGGGGCTGGCAATGTGACACAGTAGACTAAGCTTCCACCTGTAGCACCAGCATCACATATGGGCACCGGTTCTGGTCCTGGCTGCTCCTCCTCCGATCCAGCTCTCTTATGGCCTGGGAAAGCAGTAGAAGACGGCCCAAGTGCCTGGGCCCCTGCACTCATGTGGGAGACCTGGAAGAAGCACCTGGCTCCTGGCTTCAGGTAGGCCTACCACTGCCAGTTTTGGCCATTTGGGGAGTGAACCCGCAGATTTAAGACCTTTCGCTCGATCTCTCCTTCTCTCCATCTGCTTCTCTCTCAAATATGTAAAAAAAATCTTAAAGAAAAAAATCACCCTACTAAGATTAATTTTCTGATTCTTGGGTAAATTGATTGAGAATCCAGTGAAGGCAAAATGCAGTCCAAAGTATTGAATCAATAAATGGCTTTTAAAAAAATATTTATTTGAGATACAAAAAGAAATAAACAGAGGGAAAGAGAGAGAGCAAAAAGGAGTTTCCATTGAAGCCAACGCCATGGCACAGAAGGTTAACCCTCTGCTGCAGCACCAGCATCCCATATGGGTGCCAGTTCTAGTCCTGGCTGCTCCTCTTCCAATCCAGCTCTCTGCTATGGCCTGGGAAAGCAGTAGAAGATGGCTCAGTTCTTGGGCTCCTGCACCCACTTAGGAGACCTAGAAGAATCTCCTGGTTCCTCTTCGTATTGGTGCAGCTCCGGCCATTGCAGTCATCTGGGGTGTGAACCAATGGAAGGAAGAACTTTCTCTGTCTCTCACTCTCACTGTCTATAACTCTACCTCTCAAATAAATAAATTAAAAAATCTTTTAAAAAAAGAGTTTCCACTACTTGTTCAAACCCCAAAACATTGCAACTACTGAGCTGAAGCCAGAAGCCAGGAAAGCATTCCAGGACTTCCACATAGGTGGGAGTAACCCAATTCCTGGAGCCTCCCAGGGTCTGCACTGATGGGAAGCTGAATCAGGAATGAGAGCCAGCAATTGAGCATAGGCACTCTGAAACAGCACACCAGTAACTTAATCACTAGACTAAATGCCAGCCACAACGTAATTCTTGAAAAAAGTTCTCTAACCCATTAAATGTCTCATTTTAAATAAGGTACATACACTATAGCATACTGTATAAAGGACCCAGTGGGTATAATTTGCTCAGATTTTTGAAAAAGCTTTTTGAAACTTTACAACAGATTATTAAAGGAAAGAAATCTCTAGAGGGTAAAGGGCAGAATACTGCCAAGAGTTGCTGTGAAAAGCCACGGAAGAAATCTCAGTGAACAGCTGTGGCTGAGAGTCGAATTATTAATTAGACACCTGAGGGTTTGACACTGGTTCTGGCATTGTTCAATATAGTGTATCTAACGAGGAGGATGAGGAGAAGCTGGAAGATGAGTTAGGGGTTAGGGTCTGACTACCATATCTGCCAATGACTCAGCTATAGGTAAGAGGAAGAAATCCATCAAGAACAATGGACATTGTCACATGGATTCAGTGCTTTGGAATCTCAGCAAAAATTAATGCACTTAACATTCAACTTGTTCCACCAGTCATGCTCACAGAGATTAAATCAAATTTCTCTGAAATCTCTGCTGGGAAGTGAACTGGTTAAAGGAAGGTCTAATGCATGTATGACTAGATCCAAGACAGATAAATTAGGTAAAGACACAGTTATAAACCAGTTGTTCAAATATAAAATTAAAAAGGTTAGCTATGAATTTTTATAAAATTATTTGGGCAAAGACAACTGCTCAGTGATTTTAAAATGATTCAATTCACTCTGGTTTCAATTTCATAATAGATTTGATTTGAAGCTAAATTCAGGGAGATGGAAATCCATGGCATTATATTGAGAAACAAAGTCATTGATGTAAGAATGTACTTGGTTGAAGTTATCTTCAGTGACTGTTTGTTATGAGCCTTCAGTGCTCTAACCCTTACCAACTCACAAATGAGCTTGCCTTGGCACTAATGCACAAATTTATATGGAAACATAGTCACTACTCTCACATATACCTTAAAATCTTCAAGGTTTCCTACAGTACTGGACCCAAGATTGGTATCATCCCTCCCTGTTTTGTTATCTGATTTCCCTGTGATGTCCTCTGCCTAAGAGCCAAGAGTTGCTCACTAGAGCTTGTTCCCAGACACCATGAGAAAATTAAGTCTTCAATGTCTTCCCGAACTTCTTCCCAATCTTATAAGTGTTACAGGTCTGTAATATAAAGGAATTTCTGAATTTTAGTAGCTCTTAGACACCCATTTGGAAGAGTTGTAGAAAAAAAAACTATGTTTCATAAAACAATGGAAAGTCATGAGCAATAGGACCCCACAGTAGACAAATACAGAAAAATGGAAAGAGTACTGCAAATAAGAGATCTGGAATGGAATAAATCTATTGTTAAGTAATGAATGAGATAGAAAAATCAAGTGAGAACTGTGTGTAACCCTCATCATATCCTGTAAGACTGTATAACAATTTATGGCAGAAAACAAAAAAATTACATTCCTATGTACTTAATTGAAATTCAAAATTTGAAGGAAGTATAACTTTCATTTCCTTATTGTTTATCTAATCTTACTAAAGCAACACAAATTGAAAAATGATAATTTATACCCAAAATAAATAGAATTTGGGGGCCAGTGCTGTGGCATACTGGGTAGAGCCGCCGCCTACCATGCCAGCATCCCATAAGGGTGCCAGTTCGAGTTCTGGCTGCTCCACTTCTGATCCAACTCTCTGCTATGGCCCAGGAAAGCAGTGGAAGATGGCCTAAGTCCATGGGTCCCTGAACCCACATGGGAGACCTGGAAGAAGCTCCTGGCTTCAAATATATATACATATATACACACATATTATCTTGTGTTTGTTTTTAATAGTTTCATTTGGGATTATGCTTGGCTTTAGAAATTGTAAAGAATTGTATTTTATTTTAATATCTAATTACAACTCATGATAGTTGTAGATTGCACCTATTTAGAATTCAATGGAGCCAATCACTGGATTAATTACTAATAGTATCTTTATCCTCACAAAATCTTTTAAGGTAGATATTATTATTTATTATCTCCTGACTAAAATAACTTAATAACTTGCCCGGTATCCCACAGCCAGAAGAAATATTATCTAAGGCAGGCTGGCTCCAAAACTTGTGCTTTGGGCTCTTACAATTAAATTCTCCTGCATATCACCAACTGCATTGCAGTAAGAAAACTTCTGTCTTGGAACTGCTGTTTAACCTGGAAATGAAGACAATTTGTAGGACACTTATGTCCCATATCAGAGTGCCTGGGATCTATAACTGGCTAGGGATTCTGGCTCTAGCCTTCTTCTGATGAAGACCCTGGTAGGAAGCAGTGTTGACCCAACATTTCTGCCACAAATGGGAAACCTAGATTGAGTTATCAGCTTCTAGTCCATTCCAGTCTCCAGCCATTGAGGGCATTTGAGGAGTCAGTTCATGAAAATGTATATTATAAAAAATCACATTTCAGGTTAATGATAAGAAGATATAAGACTCAGTCCAATTTTGCTTGTTTCTTATTCTTTCATGGTCTCCTTCCCAGGAAAGAAAGAATATCCCTTCTCTCTCCTTCTAACAATCACTCTAACATTCTTCCTCAGGGGTTGTGTTTTTTTGGTGTACTATGGGATACAGATCTCAGACTTAGGCTTTAAGAGGTATCAGGGAGTAGAAACTGACTATGAACAAAAGTATTACTTCTAAAACAACTCTCAGTATAACCACTTTCCTCAAAACCTTGACAATATCCAGTAATCTCTTCTTTTCTTAAAGAAAAAAATTTAAAACAATATTCAAAATACTCATTATGGAAAACACTATATTTTACTTTCATCTTATTTAAAAGGTCAGATAATTTGACTTTTTATAAAAGGAAATAATGACAGACAAATTTCAAATGTAGACACAACCAAGTGGTTTGGGTAGAAAAGACATTCTACTCTGTCAAACACTCTGCCACAGAATCACTGATATCCAACATTCCATGATCAGCAGTTGCCAGAGACTTGAAATGAATGAAAATATACATTTTTTAAAAAGATTTATTTATTTGTTTGAAAGTCAGAGTTACACACAGAGAGCAGGTCTTCTATCTGCTGGTTCACTCCCCAATTTGCCACAATGCCTGGAGCTGCCCCAATCCGAAGCCTGGAGCCTGGAGCTTCCTTCTGGTCTCCCAGGAGGGTGGGGGATCCATGGACTTGGGCCATCTTCTGCTTTCCCAGGCCATAGCAGAGAGCTGGATCAGAAGTGGAGCAGCTGGGGCTCGAACTGGCACTCATATGGGATGCTGGCACTGCAGGCGGCAGCTTTACCCACTATGCCACAGCGCTGGCCCTACAGAAATACACATTTTGCATTTTATCAGAGTGACAATTGAGTCTTAATTCTGTCTATTGGCCGGAAAATTTCATCCTCATTAAGTCCCATATTTTAATGATGGAAAATTATATGATTTAATTTGCTGTGAGGATGTCTGATTTGATGATTAAAATACAACTAATGGGGTAGATGTTCTGCCTGTTAGTGAAGATGCCAGTTGAAATGCCCATAGCATATATTGGAATACTTGCATTTGAGTACAGGCTCCCATTCCTGATTCCAGCTTCCTGTAATGCAGTACCTGAGAGGCAGCAGATGATGGGACAGGGAGCTGGATTCCTGCCAACAACGTGGTAAAACTGGATTGAGTTCCTGGCTGCTGGATTCTGCCTGGGCCGTTCGAAGCCATTGTGGGCATTTGTTGAGTAAATAAGAGAATGGACTGTGTTTGTGTGTGTGTGTGTGTGTGTATCTGCTTCTCTAATAATAGTGTTGTATGTCTCTGTGTGTATAAAACAATAGGAATTCATGAAGATTATGAAATATTCTTTACACACTCTTGGGATGTGACTGAGGTTGATTGTTTTCAAAGAGAGTGATCATCGTTCTTGTGATTTTTCCCAATACAGTCTGATAGCTCTTCCTATCAAGAGGTGTTGGTATTCTCTCCCTTTGTCCGTGGACTTGTGATGTCTTTGTCTAATAAAGTGTGACAGAACTGTGCAAATTCCAGGCCTGGCTTCAAAAGTCCTTGTGGGCCCTGGTAGCTTTCATTTTTACCATTCAGGCTTACCTCAGCCATAATGAAAAATAGCTTATATAAACTACAGAATAATGAGAGATCCCATGGAGAGAAAGGTCCTATTTCAGTCATCTCCCCAAGGCCTCAGACACATACATGAGGACCAGTTAGGCCCTCTAGCTCTAGCCCAGCCAATTCCAGAAGTAAAGGAATAATGCCAGACAATAGCAGCATGAACATTCCATAGCCAGTCCACAAGATTAAGAAAAAAAAAAGACGAATCATTATTTTAAACCACTAAGTTTTGAGATGGTTTATTAACCCAGCAAGGGATAATCAATAGAATGGATAAAGTTAGTCCAAAAACAACTTGGGCTTTCGTTGACCTAGCCCCCAATATCTTTAATGAAAAGCGTTTCTCAAAATCTAATCATGCCAAGAAGAATCAGTCCCCCAAATGAATACACATTGATGTTTATAGGCCAATCAAAAGTCTTGTTCATTGTCAGACACAGGCCACATATCAGATATTATCCTTATCAATGGTTAATAAAGAAATAACATTGTTTCCTTAGTTTCATATTGATTACCTTAGTTCCATATGGATTACCTTGCCTCAGATAGTCTATTGCTTTGGTTTGGCTTTGATGAAAATTATTAGTTTTTTTTTTTTTTCTCTGAAACACTAATGTCAGATTTCCCTACATCTCTCCAGTGGATGAAAGGGAGGAATATTGTCCTTCTGAATCCCATCCTAAGCCTAAAATTTTGACTCAAACTCCAGGAAGTTCAAATTTCCAAACCTTTGAAATAAAGCCCTGCTTTGTAAGAAAGACAACAAATACTAAGGGGGTAATACTTGTACTGAATCTAATTTATAATCTATTCACGCTTGAGCTGCCAATGTCACTTAGGAACTAAATGCAACCTTGAGGGGTCGTTGGTTCAGTGATTTTCAAATACTGCTTTTAATCCATAGATGTTTTCTATCCTTCCCTTTTGCTTTATTATTCCCAATATCAAATAGAGTCAAAGAATTCTTAATATAAAATATGTATAGTACACTATTTATAAAAAGTAATAAGATATAAGACTATGATGAATTCCATGTAGGTAAACTGCTCCTCATAGAATGCTTTTATTAATTTTTGTCAAAGCTTTAGTTGTTTTTTAATCTTTAACCAAACTATTATAAGATTTAACTACAGTTTGGCAATGGAATTGCATCCCAATCCAGTAATCGTGTCCCAGTAAATTTATTATCAATTAATGTGATATGCAAACTGCAATTAAAATAGTTCTCAATTTTGCACAAATTATAGCCATTAAGCTGAAATTTCTTTCAGCTTCAGTTTTAGAGATGACACATTTTTAAGTTTATTAACTTTTTTCATCACTTTCTTAAATCTAGATAATCAGTAAAGCAATAAATCATACGCTTATCACAGCATTTGTTGATTTCCATGGTATAAATATTCACACCAAGACTGACTGGAAGCCACCAAAATGACATTATTGATTTCAGAGTTGGAAAGAGACACATGCAGTAGCGCATTATTAAATTGTATTTGCATATTCAAAGGTATAAATAACCTCAAAATAATCACAATGTGAGGAAATACGAGGACTTATTATCTTTTTTTAGTAATAACGATTAATTTTAGCTCCCACTGTTTTAACTTTCAATGACTCATTAATAGTTTGTAAAGTACTCACAGGTCATGTGAGTCAGTATAAGTTGGATCCAGCACACACTGTTTTAAGTGTAGTTTGTGGAGACCCTTGTCTTGATTTAAGTTCTAAGGAAACAATTCTCATCAAGGCTACTTTGATATGAAAGTTAGACACAAGGCCGGCACCGTGGCTCACTTGGCTAGTCCTCTGCCTGCGGCACCGACACCCCGGGTTCTAGTCCCAGGTGGGGCACTGGATTCTGTCCCGGTTGACCTCCTCCAGTCCAGCTCTCTGCTGTGGCCTGGGAAGGCAGTGGAGGATGGCCCAAGTGCTTGGGCCCTGCACCCGCATGGGAAACCAGAAGGAAACACTTGAACCAACAGAAGGAAGACCTTTCTCTGTCTCTTTCTCTCTCACTGTCTAACTCTGCCTGCCAAAAAAAAAAAAGAAAGTTAGACACAAGCAGAAAAGACAGGACAAGACAACTAAAATTCTTGCATGTGTTTACAAAATATCTTAGTTTCTTATGTTCCTACTTTCTTATTCTGTTCTTTTTGGAAATGAAAAATAAATGATTTGACATATATAAAAGTTGGATTCATCATAAATTTAATATGTATTTAGCCACAGTAGCTATGATCCTTAAAATGTGATTTTATTTTTTATTTTTAAAGCCAAAAATCATAAAATAAGGAGATAAATATAAACAATTAGAAGTTAGGGAGAAGAATGAGCATGGAAGGGAAATCAGAGAAAATGTTAAAATCACTTTATTCTACCTGAATTTGTCCTAATTTCAATCTACTCCTAGGGTAGAATTAGGCAGCGGTAATTCCACCAGACCACACATGGTGTCAGAAACACCAAGACTGCCCTCCCTCCGTGTGATCAGATTAAAACCTTCCACATTCTTCACACCAAACTCCAGGACAGAAGCAAAGAAGCAAATATCCTTTAAATTCTAGTACTACAGTGAGTATAGGAACACTTCTAAAGAACTCATTGACACATCAGGTTAATATCCCATTTGGCTGCTAAAATATACCACAAAAATATTCTTTTGTAATTACTTTGTAGACTCTCGGAACCCCATTGAAAGAGAACACACTCAACTCTGAATTTTCCCTCCTAACTCTGACCAAGTTTCTAAGTTATAAGCTCAGCATTGATTTCCTCTATTACTTTGGCTTTGTTTGGCTAGGGACATTGGGTTTCTCTTGGACCTTCTTTAAATATGAAATGTTTTCTCTACTTGAATGTCATAAATGGCCTTTGCCTTCATTTTCTGTATTTTGGTCTGGGGTCTTTCCAACTCCCTCCTTAGATTTCAATCTCTTAGAGAGAAATGATGATGTCTTCTTCTTTCCCATATCCTCAGAAGACCTTAGCCCAGTGCCTCACACCAATCATAATTGAGGTTCTATAAGGCATTTTATAGGGCCTCTATAAGACAGTGTCTGAATGGTTTCCTGTTCTATTTTAAAAGTGCACAAGACAGAAGACTATCAGGTTCATTATTTCCCTCTACTCCTAGATAAAATCAAGTAAATCAATCAAGCAAATAAATCTTGTATTTATTTAAAGGACTGTCCTGCTTAATGAATTTTTGAAGTGATGCTCAGCATTAGAAACTACAAATTCCAAGAGGGCAATCGCAAGTGTCAAAAAAAGCTACTAGAAAGCATAAAACATCCTTAGTGATAAATTAAAGACAGTAAATTTTAAATTTTATGGAGTAAATATCATAGCCATTGAATTCAGGAGGTAATGTGAAAGCTTTTGGCTTCTCCTCTGCAGCTTGTTTTCTCAAAAAGGAAAAAGATGCTTTCTATGCATACCTGTCTCCTATGCAAAGTGCTGAGAATATATATTCTAGTAAGATACTGGTCTTACCATTCAGGAGCCATAGTCAAATGAAAAAAAAAAAAAGAATTTTATGCCCAGTTTGGGAGGCACCAGTAACATTTCTATGTCAGGCCAGGAAGAAAGCATACAAAATTTATTGGGCATTTATTCTGTACCAGACACCATCAAGGTACTATATTCTCTCACTTGCTGCTGTGCTTATTGGCACTGCTCTTAACCGTGTTATCTTGGATGGCTGCGGGTCTTACCTTCCCAGTGGGTTTATAAACTCCCGTCTTTAAATTGTTTATGCTGCCATGGTACCTTAACAAAGTAAATAAAACCTAGGAAGAAACTGAATTTTATTTTTTAGCATTCATAGAATTTCTTATTTTACTTCCTTTAGATTTTTTTCCCTTGACTTGTCCTTTTATATAGTTTCCTTATCAATTCTCTGCCAGATTCTTTTAAAAGTCTCTGATTTCTCCACACAATGCCCCATATTCACCTATTATTTGTGGATTTTTGTGCACTTTCATGTTTTATCATTCCTGCAATAATAGATGCACATTTACTGATTATATCTTATTTTACCTCTTTGTATATAACCTAGTCTTTAAACTTAAACAATGTTAAATCACAAAATACTTGGTGATTTTTCAAGTATTCTACATTAGAAGTATTGCATGATGAGTTAGCTACTATAATAATATTGTATAACAGTGAATTTATACAAGTATTTACTTTTCTGGCCAATGTGTCAGCAACCTTGCAGACTAACCTATCTCTGTTTAAGGCTGTTTGGATTTTTCAAAAGTTCCCCATATACATTCATTCTAGATCATTCTAGACTGAAGGGACAATGACTTTCCAGGGCATGCTTTTTTTATGACAGGTTGCAGCAAAATTAAGTGTAAATTTTAAGGCCTCTCAGAGTTTTAGCCTAGGACTGGCACAATACCTTATCTGCTCTCTTTCCATCACCAAAACAATCAAGATACTAAAGCCAAGATCAATAGGTGGAAAGCATATGCCGCTCTGTACACTGGAAGATCACATGGCAGAATGCAGTGAAAACTGGGAAACAATCCAATCTAGAACACAGTTTATCTCATTTATGCTACACATAGGGATGTGCTAGTGCTTATATTATAAACATGAAAAACTAAGGCTCTGAGAAATTAAATTTAAAAAACAAGGTCACACAGCAAATGAGAGCAAAAATAGGAATTTGAACAAGGTGCAATTTCGACTTCACAGACCAATATTATTTTCATGATAGCAGTAACCTCTTTTATAGCACTCATATTCCTAGTTTGAAAAGCTGAGATTTTGCAGGTGGTGGAGCTCTTTTTGCTATAAACTGGATAAAGATACAAAAACAAATGAAGATACTCAGTCTGTAGCATCAATCACTCTTCTGTTCTTAGTCTGAAAAAAGAAACGGATTTGGCCTCAGAGTGACTCTTCTTCCATTGTTATATAAATTATCTATTGTGCTGCAGTCACTGGACTCCACACAGCATATGCTGTTAATTAGCCATGTGTGATAGCTTAAAATAAAATCTTTCATGAGACTTGTAAAGTCAATTTAACTTTCTTTTTCTAACTAAAAAGGGAGAGTACAGCAATAATGGTAGTAATTTAAATGTAGTTATTCCCAAAGATGAGAACCAATGGAAGGCACATTTGGAAACAGGTTTATTTTTTTTTTATTAATGCTGTCTGATTTGGGGCCTAACCTTATAATGAGCAATATTTTGTGCTGAATGACCAATGAGAATGCCTGGGCACTCAACCAGTGAATCTTCTGTCCATAAATGGGCCTGAGACTTGTGACTTTGATTCCCAAGCAATATCTGTAATGCACTGTTTTCCAAATTTATCGTCTTAAAAATCACATCGAGGTGTTCATTATTACCGATGGCCAAGGTTATTCCCCAGAAAATCTGATTCTGTCAATTGGGTAAGCTCTGGAAACCTCATAATCCAACATGCATGGAGGTCAATGCATTACAACCCGGGTAATCATGATTTGTGTTGGGCCGCTGCTCCTGACAATTTTTGGGGGTTTGAGGTTTACAGGAAAACTTATGTCTTAAAAATTTATTTCATGTTATTCTTAACTTCCCCTATTTTTTAATTTTAAAATTATAATGTAAAATATTTTATTTTATTTTATTTGAGAGGTAGAGCTACAGACAGTGAGAGGGAGAAACAGAGAGAAAGGTCTTCCTTCCATTGGTTCACTCCCCAAAAAGTTGCAATGGCCTGAGCTGTGCCGATCCAAAGCCAGGAGCCAGGAGCTTCTTCTGGGTCTCCCACGTGGGTGCTAGGGCCCAAGCATTTAGGCCAGCCTCTGCTGCTTTTCCAGGCCATAGCAGAGAGCTGGATTGAAAGAGGAGCAGCCGGGACTGGAACCAACACCCATATGGGATGCCAGCACTGCAGGTGGAGGATTAACCTACTGCACCACTGTGCCAGCCCTGTAAAGCATTTTGAATTGTAGATCTATACTTAAAATTTTATTTGTGTGAAATTATGAACTTTTCAAAAAATTCAAAAGTCTTCTTTACATCCAATCTTTTTCCTTTCATTTTTTTTATTTTGGCTTTGTGTGTATGTGTGTGCATTTGTTTCTGCATTGCTGATCCCATATAACTTGTCCCAGGTTTTACTACAGCATACTCCTGACTCATTC
Source organism: Oryctolagus cuniculus (assembly GCF_051225735.1). Taxonomy (NCBI): domain Eukaryota; kingdom Metazoa; phylum Chordata; class Mammalia; order Lagomorpha; family Leporidae; genus Oryctolagus; species Oryctolagus cuniculus. The sequence goes on from NC_142870.1 coordinate 66,548,181, forward strand.
CCAAGTCACATGAATGCAAGTAGCCACACCCCATCAGCCTCCATTCAGTTCAGCGCAGCCATCCCTCTGCTAACAACAGATGTCTTTCTCTGAAATCTCTCTTAATAAATTGAGCCCATGAGCATTACAGGGTGGTTATTAATTCAAAATGATGGAAGAGGGTAGGTGTTGTGTCTCAGTGTTTTAAGCTACCACTTGGAATGCCTACATTCCATATCAGAGGGCCTGGGATCAAGTCCCACCTCTGCTTCCAGTTCAGCCTCCTACTAATGGACCTGGGAGGCAACAGTAATGGATCACATAGTTGGGTTCCTGCCACCCATGTGGGGACCCAGATGGAGCACCTGGGTCCTGGCTTTGACCTGGCTGCTGCAGGCATTTGGAGATTGAACAAGCAGATGGAAGATTCTCGTGTGTGCGCTCTCTCTCTCTCTCTCTCTCTCTGGCTGTGGATCGATCTATTTTTCAAATAAACAGATACATAAATTCTAAAATTAAAAAAAAAACTACTAGAGAAACAGGAAAGCCTAATTGGATAACAAACAATTTTAAATCTTCAAAAGAAGCATCAGAAAATACTATAATTATGTCAGGATTATATTGAGATTAAATCTAATGTAGTGCTTAAATTGGGTTTATTTTTAAATCAGATCTCTCCTGGCTGTATGTGGACTGCCTGTGTGTGTGGCCTGCTGAATGTTAGTTTGAAATGAGACTGCCTAAATCATTAGCCAGAATTGTACAGAGTACTTGAACTGGACTTGTTTCATAAAATGCTTATCAAAATGATCCTTTTAGACATGTATCCAACCACGACTTGCTCACACCTCAGTATGTGTCATCGTGAGCACATTCTAGTGAATGGCAAATTACTCCAAATCACAGGAAGCTGACATCTATTTCCTTGCTCAGCTGCTGATTGGCCACCACTGAGGACCAGTCCTCCAACTTTTCTGCCTCAATTTTTAGCCTACAACCTAATGAGCTGATGTGAAGCACGTTCCTTATAAAGCAGCTGCCTTCAAAATGCTAAACATAATCATTCATGATTGTTATCCAGGAAGTTTAAAAGCAACTGAAAAAGTCAGTTTTCTCCTTCCATTTTTAGCAGAAGTCACACAAACTAGCAGTGAGTCCAAGAAAGAATCTTGATGCTATGCTTTTTTTTGTACATTCTTCTTCACAATTCAAAACATTTTTGTTTATAACACAAATTCACAGTGAATAGTATATCCTTTAAAACATTACACCATCTAAAAGAGACTGCTAAATCTGTGCACAAACCTCTGCCCCCAATACCTATATCCACTGTGGTCACGGGGATATGAATGCCAGCTGACAGTGACCTCCAGACACATTATCCATTGATTTGGATTTTTTTCTCCAGCACTAAATTAAAACCTACTGAAATGCTACAGATTCCATCCACTGATTATTTATATACTTATTAATTTAATGATCTATTTCATTACTTTGGAAAACACATGCAGTTAAGTAGGGAAAATAAAATTTAAATGAAACCAGTGAAGAAAGTAGAGAACATGGAAAGGAAAATAAAGTAAAACCAGGACATAAATTGTTTCATGAAAGACTTTTCATTGATGTCGTAAGTTTGCCAAATATAGGACATATATTTGTCAGAGATGTATGGCAGCTGCTCATTGGTCTGACTTTTGCTCCCTGAAGCTTACACATAATAGACCAAGTTCCTCTTCCACAGCAAAGTTCCTCAGATATGCAAAAAGCGATTCTCAGTCCTCTAGGCTACATAGAAGTGAATAATCTTACCCATTGCCCACAAAACATCATTAATTTTCTTCACCTATATGAGAAAATTCCAGACGGCTGTATTGCCTCTGTGCTTAAGAGGCTCCAGGGCACCGATTTCCAAACCTCCTTCCACTGCACTTCTCTGTAAGTAGGACATGTTTTTTACATGGAATTGAGCCATTTGTGAAAGAATAGTGGAACTGACAATAGCAAGGCCACTTTTCAAACTTTCTCTTCTGACCTAAGTGAAGTCAAGACCCATTGTTAAGTTCCCTCCTAGTGACTCACATGGCCTGCTTAGATTCAGAGTCATTTCAGTGCCTCAGGATTGGAGCAGTTCCTGGCTGTCATCCCCAGCTTAACAGAATTGCATTGAAACCATTCAGTCTTCAAGAAAACTATTTTTTTATTTATGGCTTTTTTTTTTTAATTCCTGGCAATGAGGATGACATGCAAAGACTCATTGGATATTAAAGGGATCTGGCTCTACTACTGGTTATCCTTACAATGCTGCAACTGTAGTTCCATTTGGTTGTTAGGTAAGCTAAGGATTTCTCTTCCATTATTTTCTTTGTGGGTCTTTTCCAAAGAGTGGCATTTGGTGGGAAAGACATCCCTCAGAAAGCACTCAGGAATGTCTGAACTCACATGCTCAAACCTCCAGGGTACATATTTGAGCAAAAGAAATTGCAGAATCTTTTAAGCAACAATTAGCAAGATCAGAAGATCAGATCTTGCCTTAGTTTTTAAATAGTGCCAAGTTTCAAAATATCTTCCAGCCCATGCACAACCCCACCCACCCACCATCACGACAGTCAGGAAACAGCCAAAGCTGCTGTTTCCAAAGAGCCTACAACGTATCCATCTGAACTATGTACCATCTGGTATCTTTAAATATGTTTAAATATCCCTCAAATCAAGTGGTAATTATGCACCAGTCAGCTGTGACCTTCAACTAATTCATCACCATCTTCTTTTCAGAGGTCATTCAATTTGGCATTCTAGAAAATTTCAAGATGAATCTAATAGCTCAGAGATCGTAAGTAAATACGATTACTAAGCTTGTGTAGAGTTCAAAGTCCCAACAGACGAAAGTACTGGCACAACTACATTGTGAATAACACCTTTAACACCACCTAGGCTTTAGTATCAAAAAGATTTCATGAGTATTTCATGGAATATATTTTCACCTCTCATCTCTCAGAATTGAGTGGCTCAGTTATAAAACCATTTTTGATAGGCAGAGTGGTGATGGTGTACACAGCAAATAAGGCAGTATTGGCAACAAGATACAGGGAAGCCCAGAACTAAAGAACTGCTCTAACATTCTGTTCTTCTGCCCCTCCTCTTGCCATCTTCAGCATCCAGTTGCCAGAGCAATGAAGCACTAGTATTTTCATCACAAATAAGATGACATGAGGGAAAGCCACCAGACCTCCCACCAAGATAATTTCAGGCTTCTGATATTTATCCAAGATATTTTGAAAACCCTTGTAAGCAAAAAAACTGAAAAAGGAGAATAAAATAAAGCATTGAGAACATGAGGAAGGAAAATAAATGTGACTATGCAAGAAAGACATGACTCAAATTAAAGCCAAACAATAACACAGAAATGTAAGTCTAAGAGATTGGTAACATTTATACCAAAATGGGGAAGGGGGATAAAAAAGAATCTTGAAATTGATACTAAGACTCCTATTTGGCAAGTCACAAAAGTTCTGATACTGGCACACTGGAAAAGGACATGTAATCATACTAAATTATTTGGCTATGTAATGAACAATGCTTATTTCTCATAATGATAGAAAGACATCTTTTTTTCTTTTTCAAAATTCATATACAGTCTATGTTCAAGTCACAGGAGAAATCAAACTTGACTTTGTGTATGTTGTTACAAATTATGAGACTAGGAAATGGAAATATGTCCTCTGCCTGTGTGATGAATGGAATAAAAAATAAATGTGTAAATTCCATAGATAGAAATTAAAATGAAGGAATATATATATATATAGATAGATAGATATAGATAGATAGATGAACAGTAAATAGGAAAAAGAATGGGTACATGAGAAAACTCACATTTTTATGTGGTAGCAGGTAAATTTAAAAATAATTTCTAAGGGCAGGCATTGTGGCTCAGTGGGTCAAGTCACCACTTGGGATCCCCAAATCCTATGACAGAGTGCCTGAGGTTGAGTCTTGTCTCCATTTCCAATCCAACCTCCTGCTGCTGCTCATCCTAGGATACAGCAGATGATATCTCAAGGCCTTGGTTTCCTACCACTACATGAGAGATTCAGACAGAGTTCCTGGCTCCTGGCTTCAGACTGGTCCAACTTTTGCTATTGAAAACATTTTGAAAGTCAACCAGCAGATGTAATATCTTTCTCTCTCTCTCTCTCTCTCTCTTTCTTTCTCTCCCTCCAAAACTGCCTCATTCCCCCTCTCTGTCACTCTGCTTTTAAAATGAACTCAAAAACTACACATAGATTTCAAATTTTTGCACCAAAATAAGTTTATCTATTAATTTCATTTTTCTGTGAACTTTTTGATATATATAGGAGCAACCACCAAATGAACTGAATGGTAAGAAGTAACTTCTCCTGGACATAAAGCTGGGATAGAGAAGGGTAGCATGAGGAACTATTACTTTTCTGTACAATTTGAGTCATAAATATATCTATGCTGCTGGATGTTTTCAGTGTTAGCAGCATCTATATACTCTATACATTCAGCAGAAATCCATATAGATAAATACCACTGAAGTAGAAACCAATGAAGTAGAAATCCATATAGATAAATACCACTGAAGTATAAGCCCATGGAGATTTCCTGAGAGCCATGGGAAATATATATAACATTTAAATTAAGTGCATGGTTGAGTTGCTTTATTTGAAGATAAGACTATAGATTTCTGATTTTAGTAGACAAACTTTATTTTTTTTAATTTATTTGAAAGTCAGAGTTACACAGAGAGAGGAGAGGTAGAGAGGTCTTCCATCTGATGGTTCACTCCCCAGTTGGCCACAACGGCCAGAAGCTGTGCCAATCCAAAGCCAGGAGCTTCTTCCGGGTCTGCCACATGGGTGCAGGGGCCCAAGGACTTGGGCCATCTTCTACTGCCTTCCCAGGCCATGGCAGAGAGCCGGATTGGAAGAGGAGTAGCTGGGACTAGAACCGGTGCCCATATGGGATGCCAGCGCTTCAGGCCAGGGTGTTAACCTGCTGTGCCACTGTGCCAGCCCCAGTAGACAAACTTTAGACTCAAATTTTCACAGAAGTGCCACCACATTTAGTATATAATTCTCAACATCTACAAAACAATACATGCTTCTAAACACACAATGAAATGAAATGGGATTTCATTGTGATAGAACTCTGAAAAGAAAAAGTATTTAAGAACACAGAGTCCTAAAACCTTATATTTATTAAGGTTTACTATTTATTTATACAAATTGTAAATGGAGGAAGTTGGAAAGAGAGTCAAAATTAAGTGACTACTAACATGGGCATCTGGCCTGCCTGTCAAGACACTTGCATCCCATACCTGGATCCCATCCCAGCTCCATTTCCTGACTCCAGCTGTCTGCTCCTGCAGACCCTAGGGGATAGCAGTGATGGCTCAAATACCTGGATTCCTGTCATTCATGTGGGAAACCTGGATTGAGTTCCTAGCCCCAGTATGCTGTGGGTATCATGGGAATAAACCAGTGAACTAGCTGATGTGAGCTTTCTCTCTCTCTCTCTCTTTCTCTCTCTCAACTCCATCTCTGTTCCCTAAAATAAATGAAATAATTTAATTTTTAAAATTGACTTAATTCTTTTAAGGTTACAGGTTCAGTGGAGAGTGTGAATCTCAAACAGAAGTGGTTTGGTTCAAATTCAGTACAGGTACTCCTCGATTTATGATACAACTGCATCCCAATAAACTCACCTTACCTTTAACAAATTGTTTAGTTAAAGTGAATTTAATGATGCACTATCAAGTAAACATCACAGTTTAGTAACTATGTATACTGTTTACCTTATAGGTCAGTTGCTTGTCCTTTTAATTCTGTAGCTGACTGGGAGCTGTATCACAAGAGTATCCTATTGTATATGGGAGCCCAGGAAAAGATTTAAATTTGAAATTTGAAGAACAGTTTCTATGGAATGCATATATCTCTCATGCCATTGTATAGTTAAAAAATCCTAACTTGGAGCTGGTGCTGTAGCATAATGGGTAAAGCCACCCACCTGCAGTGCCGGCATCCCAAATAAGCACCAGTTTGAGTTCTGGCTGTTCCACTTCTGATCCAGCTCTTTGTTATGGCCTGGGAAAGCAGTAGAAGATGACCCAGGTCCTTGGGCCCTGCACCCGTGTGGGAGACATGAAAGAAGCTCCTGGCTTCTGGCTTCAGATCAGTATAGCTCTGGCCATTGCAGCCAACTGGGGAGTGAACCAGTGGATGGAAGACCCCTCTCTCTCTTTCTCTCTCTTTCTCTCTCTGCCTTTCCTTCTCTCTCTAACTCTGATTTTCAAATAAATAAATAAATCTTTAAAAAAATCCTAACTTGAACCATCAAAACTCAGGGACCATCTGATCTTTTGTTAGGCCCAGACTCATAGTAATAACTTCCATCATTTATTGAACAGTAATTACATGCAACTCTATGTATGTGAATTAGTGCATTTATTCCTTATATTGTGTTATTATAATGGCCATTTTACTCATAATAAAACTGCAACACAGAGAAATTAATTATTCCAAGTGAGTTTGGCTGGTTGGTGATAAATCTAAGATTTGAACTCAGAGACCACTTGCTTTCCATAGAATTAGATTAAAGAGAAACTTATGAAACCACTTAGCCTTATTTCTTCATTTTTCATTAGAGAAAATCATGGATCATGGAAGATAATTAACTTGTCCAAAATCACACAGCTGGTTAGAGACAGAGCCAAGACTAGAACCCACAGATTCTGGCTTCCAGTCCAATTCTTTTTCAACCACAGAAGGTCAGAAAATGTTAAGCTTCTTGAGACTTTATAGCCCATCTGTGTTTCTTAAGTGCCAGAATTATGTCTTGATACTAACACGGGATTTGGAGAAATTTAATACCACCGCACTTTTACATTTGGTAGAGCCATGAGATTTCATGAAAAATCATTGCACCAAATGTACTAAAACTCTCCTTATTCAATAGTACCAAAAAGATCCATTTACCCAGCTTGGTAGCAACAACTCAATGTCAACAGAGCATTTTTGTTTTTTCAGAGGCCTTCAGATTTCTTGAAATTTACTAATAGTTGTAGCTAATAGTTAAACTCATCAATAGGTAAATCCATGAGATGAAAATTAAAATACAAAGTTAAGGGGCAGATGTTTGACCTAGCCATTAAGCTGTAAGTTGGGACACCAGCACCCATATCAGAGTTCCTGGGATCAAGTCCCTGCTCCACTCTTTATTCTACATTCCTGTTAATGCATACCCTGGGAGGCAGCTGCTGATGACTCAAGTGGTTGGTTCCTTCCCACACATGTAGGAAACTTGGATTGAATTCCTGGCCCCTGGCTATGGCTAGACATTGCAGGCATTTGAGAAGTGAAATAACAATGGGATCTCTCTCTCTCTTTCTCTTTCTCTCTCTCTCTTTCTTTCTCTCTCCTTCTCTTTCTCTCTTTCTCTCCCTGTCTCTCTTTCTCTCTCTCTTTCTCTCTCTTAAATAACTAAATATATAAAAACTTTTTTAAAACCCACAAAGTCAGGAATTCAGTTCAGGCTGTCTTCCACTGACTCCCAGTTAATGACACTTAAACTGATGGTTAATTCAACATAGCTCCCACGTTTGCCTCTATTAACTGAAGTATAGTGTAATAATATCAGTGTTAAGAATTGTGGTGAAGGGAGTGGTCCACGATGACTGAATAGAGAAGACACACTGATAATAACCATGGAAAGAAACCAAAATAAAAAAAAAAAGAACACATTTCCAAAGGGCAGTTGGAGATAAATTTTTAGTGGAAAACTTACAGAACAGAGACTCCATGGAGCAGAAAGGACAGTGTATAAACATATCGCAGCTGGAAGCACACTACCAGCAACTCCTATGACCAGTTGCCGGGGGGAGATGCCATCTTCAAAAGTAAGGTGAGAGGAGGCTGCAATGGCCCATGTGCCATCGTGATTTTCTCTGAGAATTGTGTGGTCCCTACTGACTTTGAATCCAGCCTGGGGAGCTGTCAGAGACAAGGTGTTCACTTAGCTCCATGCAGAAAGCCCACATTGCTTTGCTCTCCTTTCCCCACCAAAGTGCAAGACTCAGCTTGATGAGACAGAGTTCCAACTGACCTCTCTCAGGCAGATGGCTCACTCTGGGGACAGGGCAGTTCACAGGGCAGAAAATGAATACCCTGCAGCATGTGGCTGTGGGAGTCCTGCACCCTATGATTTTGGGAATCCTGTGAGTGTGCAAGTTCTAGACAGGCCGTGAACCTGAGCAAAGCAAGAGGTATGGCCAGTATGACACTGTCATCCCACTCCTGAGAATACACCTAAAGGAAATGAAGTCACCATATGAGTTACCTGTACCTCCATGTTTATAGCAACTGAATTCACAACACCTAAGATGTAGAATCAACACAGGTGTCCATCAAATGATGGCTGAATAAAGAAACTGTGGTCTATATACACAGTGGAATATTACTCTGTCATAAAAAAGAATGAAATCCTGTCTTTTGCAATAAAATAGATACAACTTTATATCATTATGCTTAGTGAAATAAGCCAAAAAGACAAACATCACTTATCTTCTGATTTGTGGTAACTAATCTAGAGATTACAGAAAACCTTAATGTATATGAATGACATTGACATTTAGGATTTGATTATTGTTTATAGCCCTCATCAATATTCCTATGGAACAGGGGTAGTTCTACTTTTTATTTGTTGAACATTTTATTTAGTGGAGCATTAATTGTTTGATTGTATAGTAAATTAAAAATATTTCATCGCAAAAATTATAAGAAAAAAGAGGAAGGGAAAGGAAGGGAGGGAATTATCATTATATCCTCAGAATTTTATCATTTACCTATATGAAATTTATTTTCTTTATATTAGTATAAAAATTGTGGTGAAGCTTTCTGTGTTTGTAAATCAGAATTTGAATTATGAAGACAAGGGAATTGCAATTAATTACTCTCAAAAATATTCTCTATTATTTCTCTACTTGTAATAGTAAACATTATAGTGTTTATGCAAGCTTTCATTGTATGAAGACTGATTAAAAGGAGTTTTTAAATTAATTTAGCAATGACATTAAAATAAGATCTTGGAAATACCATTTCTTGATTTTAAAATAAAGGAAAGAAAAATAAGAGATAGTGGAGTCAGAACAGTTCTCATGCAACTCCCTCTCTGTCTGGGGACCTTTCAAATGAATTAGCAGGTGCGGAAAGAATCAAGAAAATGAAAAAAAACTGACCAAATATTTGCAGTGAAACAATTTTCCCTTTCAAAACATCTAATGACTTTGGATCATTCTACATTTACAGTATCCGTGTGTGTCTGCTGCAGATTGCTTGGATGAAAGAAGAAAAAAAAAACTGACAAGGTTGCATATGCCTCAGGAAAGCCAAGCAAAGGTATTTCCAGACTTAATGGAAATGCAGCCTCATGGAACATGAATTATCAGATGGTGCCAAGTACCATTCTTTAAAAATCTAGGTACACATAATTCCTCCAGACATACCACTCCCTAAAATAATATTTTCTCTTCTTCATTAAACCACCTTAAGGTCTTATCTTGTTGTCTAATCAAAAGCATGTTTGAGATGTCTGACTATTCAGTAGCCTCTTAATAAATGTACCTTAAGTTGGCAAAGGCAGCAAATCAACAAAAGAAGTCCTTTACCACTTCCTGGAGCAGCCTCCAATGTTGTGAATGGGGGATGCCTTGTAAAGTTTTCCTGTAAACACAGAAAAAAAAGCCCTTCTTGACTGTTAAACTCAATAAGAAACCTATCAGATCATTATCCTAAAGCCTAAGCAAACTAAACCACTAGATCCCAAAATCTATTCAGATTAATAAATTATAACAAATATAACAATGCATTAATGTGTTCCTCATTCAGATAGCTTAATTAAAGTAGAATACGAAAGTTCAAAATATGCATCATTATCCCAAATTATTTTCAGAATTTCAGAAACTGTGGCAGTTCAGAAAACTAGGTATTTTGTCATAGTCATCAAACTTAGCTATCACACAACCCTGTTCACATGAAATTCAGGGAAGATGTTTCACAAAAATCATTTTTTTTCTAATGCTAGGAGACCAGATCAAATACTTTGCTCATGGTACTTTTCACGTACTTTAGACAATGAAAGCTCCCTGCAATGGTACCAAGGAGTTTGTAGGGGGAAGGTAGGGGGAGGAGAAGAATGCTTGCGTAAGCATGTGAAAAAAAATGAGAGGCAGCAAAGAAAAAACAATCTTAGCTAAATCTTATCAAAATAGCCATATTTTATTTTTTGTATTCTAATAAGACTAAATTAGGATAGCCACATTTTAAAAAATAAACTGTTGACCAATGAAACAAGTAGTCACCAACGGAAGAATCATTTTTATAGCGTGTTTCAATCTGTTTCATACTTTTTGCATACTTCCCAACTGACAAAACATTTTATTCACTGTGTGATTCACTGTCTGTGTGATTATATTATGCTAGAAGCTAAGGGGACATCTTTTTCCTGGGGGCATTTAGAGTCTCCTAAAGGGACTAAGATTACATATGGGGAGCTTACATTGTGGCATAGTGTGTTAAGCCCCTACCTGCAACACTGGTATCTCATATGGTTGCTGCTCTGCATCCCAGTTGCTCCATTTCCAATCCAGCTCCATTCTAGTGGCCGGAAAAAAACAGCAGAAGATGGCTCAAGTGCTTGGGCCCCTGCTACCCACATGGGAGATTCAGATAAACCTCTTGACTCTTGGCTTTGGCCTGGCCCAGCCGCTGCCATTGAGGCCATTTGGGAAGTGATTCAATGATGATAGTTCTCTTTCATTTTCTTTCTCTCCCTCTCTCTCCATAACTCTGTTTTTCAAATAAAAAAATATAAATATACCTTTGGGAACAAATTATTCTATAAGCAAGTGCTTCTTTTAGCATTGATCAGTGTCAAAGAAGAACTAAATTAACGTGGTCTAGAACATTCAGTTACATCTACAAACTGAGGTATAGGTGAATGGATATATAAAAGCATGCTCAGCCACAAAAAGAAGCCAGCATAATTCATGCCTTACTTTTACCTACAATCCCGCTTCTGCTCAGCAAACTTCAACCCAACTATGAGCTTCAGATTCATTTTCTTCTGGTTCTTTCTCTATTTCTCATTTTCATCCTTGACATAAACTTCATATCTAAGTGTTTGCTTAGTTTACTTCAGTTTTAATAAAACTAAACAGAAATAACTTTTGAATCTACTCAGTGTATATGTGCTGTACCATAATTACCCTGCACTGTTGCCAACTTACAGTCATTGAAATGAAATAAATGAACTAATGAATAATTTGCTCCAGATAATATGGAGAGTAAAAGACCTAACATTTAAATCCACATCTGTTTTGATTCCAAATGACATATTCTTGCTATTCCATCATTTCACCTTATCACAATGGAAAACACAGGTGTGGGCATTAAAGCAGCTGCATTCAGAAACTAGGGCAGAAAGACACAGAAACAGTCATTGATCCCCCAAATTCCTATCCCAATACACCCTTAGTGTATGGGAGTGTAGGCACAGTCCCACAGGATCAGAGACAGTCAGACATAACATCAGAGTTAGTCTTTAAAAATTATATGTATTTTGCTTCCTACTCCATGATATGAGGGGTCTTCAAAAATTCATGAAATTTGCTTACTATGAGAAACTATGAATAGAGTGTGAATTTTTATTTATCTTTTAAAGTCATTCTATTTTTCCACAAAATCTCTTAAGTACACTTGGATATTTGTATTTATTTTATTATAAGATTAATTGAGTTAGTCTTTACATGAGCGTATGATATTTGTCCACACTGAGGCTTTGCACAACTCTTAGACACACTGCCACATCCCTGTAGTAACACAGAGACCCCAGATTAAGAAGTGTGATTATCAGGACCGGCGCCGTGGCTCACTTGGTTAATCTTCCACCTGCGATGCCGGCATCGCATATGGGTGCCAGGTTCTAGTCCTGGTGGTTCCTCTTCCAGTCCAGCTCTCTGCTGTGGCCTGGGAGTGCAGTGGAGGATGGCTCAAGTGCTTGGGCCCCTGCATCCGCATGGGAGACCAGGAAGAAGCTCCTGGCTCCTGGCTTCTGATCGGCGCAGCACCGGCCGTAACACCCATTTGGGGTGTGAACCAACGGAAGGAAGACCTTTCTCTCTCTCTCTCTCTCTCTCTCTCTCTCTCTCACTGTCTAACTCTATCTGTCAAATTAAAAAAAAAAAGAATTATGATTATCAATGGTATGGTATGTGAAAATGGAAAAGACGATAATTCAAGTTAAAGAGAACCATAATTTAACATGATTTATCATAAACTAGAAACAACACTCTTATACAAACTCTTCCATAAAATTAGAAAAAGAGGAAACATTTCCTTTTTTATTAGGCAAGCATAATCTAGGTTTCAAAAACTGCCAAAAACATTAAAGAAAAACTAAACTAGCAAATTGGAAACACAAATCCCAGCAGGCTTTGAACGAGTCAGCTACCGGTCCAGGCATTAAAGCAGCTGCGTTCAGAAGCTAGGGCAGAAAGGCACAGACACAGTCCCTGGGTTCCAGAGGTTTCCTGACAGAGCACAAACCGTGTCCATAAAGGACCTTGATCAAAGGAAATACCCAAACGGCCAAAAGGTTTTCAGCCTCGTTCAGGAAATGCGAATTAAAACATAGTGACTTATCACTGTGACACACAACCAGAATCATTTAAGCAGGTTCACAGTACCCAGGATCGGCCTGAATGTGCCATGATGACACTGCTGCAAGCAGGGGAAACTTTGATAATACCTATGAATGCTGAACCTAAATATATTCTCCCACCTCATCACTGCACTGCTGAGGTTCTGGCCCACAGAAATCTGAAAAATGTTCACCAAACACACGTCAGTACTATTCATAGGAGTCTCAAACTGCAAAAATCACAAACACCCACCAAAAGTAGACTACATTAATAAATGGTGGCACTGGGATGGTATTTAGTGTAGTGGTTAAGGTACTGTTTAGGAGGCTGGCACTGTGACATAGCGGGTAAAGCTGCTGCCTGCAGTGTCAGCATCCCATATAGGCACAAGTTTGAGTCCCAGCTGCTCCACTTCTAATTCAGCTCTCTGCTATGACCTGGGAAAGCAGTAGAAGATGGCCCAAATCCTTGAGCCCCTGCACACACATGGGAAACCTGGAAGAGGCTCCTGGCTGCCGGCTTCAGACCAGCCAACTCCAGCCATTGCGGCCATCTGGGGAGTGAACCAGCAGATGGAAGACCTCTCTCTCTCTCTCTCTCTCTCCCTCTGCCTCTGCCTTCAAATAAATAAATAAATAAATAATTTTTTAAAAAGGTACCATTTAGGACACCTGCATCCCATATCATAATGCCTGGGTCAGGGCCCTAGTTCTACTCCCAATTTCAGCTTTCTGCTAATGTGTACCCAAGAGGTAGCAGGTGACAGCTCACATAGCTGGGTCTCTGCCACATTTAGGATACATGTGTTGATTCTCTCACTTTGAGCTGGTTCAGACCAAGTTCTTGCAGGCATTTGGAGAATGAACCAGTAGGTCAATCTCTCTCTCTGTTTCTTCCCTCCCCCCATTCTCTCTCTGTCTCTCCTTGTCTATCTTTCTGTCTCTCTGCCTTTCAGGTCCATAAAATAAATAAGTGAACAGTGGCATATTCATATAAGGAACACTATTTTTTAAAAATTTATTTATTTGAAAGGCAGAAATATATATATATATATATAAAGAGAGAGAGAGAGAGAGAGAGAGAGAGAGAGATGTTCTATCTACCAGTTCACTCTGCAAATGACTGCAATGGCTGGGGCTGGGCCAGGCAGAAGCTAGGAACCAGAAGCCTCTTTTGGGTTTCCCACATGGGTACAGGGGCCCAAGCACTTAGGCTATCATCCACTGCATTCCTAGACACATTAACAAGGAGCTGGATCAGAAGTGGAGCAGCTGGGACTCAAACCAGCACCCACAGGGGATGTCGGAGCCACAGGTGGCAGCTTTACCTTTAACTCCACAGTACTGCCCCAAAGGAATACTATTAAATAATGTAAATATATTAACTGCTGCTGTGCGCAGCTACATGGATGCATCTCATACATGTAAAATTTATCAAGTAATGCAATAAAAATGAGTTCATATTGCATAAATTCGTTTAAATAAAGTTCACGAACATGCAAACCTAATTGTGGGATTAGAATTAGAGAAAGCAATACCTTTGGAGAGGGGTGAATAATGACCAGACTGGGGAACAAGGGGAATTTCTGCCAAGACAGATGAAGCAATAACTTCACAGATGTGCTCATTTTGCGCATATTCAGATGCACACTTTCAGTTTGTGTACTTTTCTGTATATATTTGTATACTTAAATTTACTTAAAACTGTTAGTTACAAGAAATTTTATTTGGCAAGAAACAAGGTACTGTATGTCTTAACACATTTAAAACTGATTCACAAAGACCTTATATTATGGCCAATGAAAGTTTTGATTGATTAAAAATATATATGGCATAAGTGGGAAAAGAAGTTTCTGGATAAAATGGATATCCCTGAATGTTAAATTTGACTCTGAGTATCATGACTTCCAGGAGAGAAATAAAAACATGATGCCATGGATATTCTTGCTTTTTGAAAAAAATTCACAAAGTATATAATTCATCAGAGAAGAGAATGTCATAAAGTCTAGGAAAAAATGATCATATAAATTAATCTGTATTGGACAAGGAATGTTCCAAAGTGTCAAGATCAAGATCCATTTCTAGCTCTCAATTAAAACTTTTTATCATCATTGATGCCACATGAGACTTTCATCAAAATTATCTTGAACTTGGTATTTATCAATATTCACAAAGCAAACACTGTTTCTTGAGTATCATATTCTGGACATACCATCAAGAACCACAGCAAATATAGATAGATGCAAGTTATGAATTTCATCTTTAATGGATGAAATGGAGAATGAACCAGTAGGTCAATCTCTCTCTCTGTTTCTTCCCTCCCCCCATTCTCTCTCTGTCTCTCCTTGTCTTTCTTTCTGTCTCTCTGCCTTTCAGGTCCATAAAATAAATAAGTGGCATATTCATATAAGGAACACTATTTTTAAAAATTTATGTATTTGAAAGGCAGAAATATATATATACATATATATATATATATAGAGAGAGAGAGAGAGAGAGAGATCTTCTATCTACCAGTTCACTCCACAAATGACTGCAATGGCTGGAGACAACAAAATTAAATTTTGTTTTCCAATTTTCCAAAATTGGAGACAACAAAAATAAATTTTAAAATAAAAATAGATCCTACCTATATAATAGCTTCCTCCACTTCTTTCTCACAGCTAACTTCTATCCTAAATTTCTGTAATAATCACTTCAGGTGTTTTGTTGCATATGCAAATTTAAAAATTAGAGCCCCAAGCACAGAAAGAAGAGAGGGAGAGCCTGAGTGGAAGGCCAAAGTTTGTTCTGGTCATCCAGGGGATACTAACGCTAAGGGATGTGAGGAAAGGAGATGAAAAGATGGGATGGAGGTCTCCAATGGGATGTGGAAAAGTCCAAAGTTAAATATGATTTCCTGTGACCTATTCAGTAAACTGCAGCTGCTTCTCAAGGGTGTGCTCATCTGGTATCCTGCAGTTAGGCCATAACCTTCCTGCATACATGATCCTTGGTCAAGTAGAATGTTTTATTCCCAAAGAAACCTTTTATTTAAAGAATACAAACTTCATGCATTTCTTAAGGACAACTTTAGGAAAAGAGTGTTTCTCCCCACCATACCCGCCCTCCCACCTACTCTCCCACACCTCCTCCTCCCTCTCTCATTCCCTCTCCCATTCTCCACAAAGATCCATTTTCAATTAACTTTATACACAAAAGACCAACTCTATACTAAGTAATGAGTTCAACAATTTGCACACACACACACACACACACACAAACTGTTCTGCAACAGTCCAGACAAGGGCTATTCAAAGTCTTTGCACGTTGAAGTTAATTTCACTTTTTTTTTTTTTAAGAAACTTAATTAACTTTAAAGAAGCACCCAAGAATGATACATCTTTTAGGAGCACTTAGACATAATTCTAATACAACTCCGAGGACAGAGGTCCCTGCAAGGGAAGTTAGTGCACAGTGACTTCTGTTGTTAATTTAACAATTAACACTCTTATGTATGACATCAGTGATCACACCAGGCTCTTGACATGAGATGCCTAGGCTATAGAAGCCTTTTGAATCCACAGACTCGGTCAGTATTTAGACAAGGTGATAAGCAAAGTGGAAGTTCTCTCCTCCCTTCAGAGAAAAGTACATCCTTCTGGTCAAGTAGAATTTTACAGATGTTTCCATCTCTGGCGATGACAGCTATGGGAAACTGGGATGGAGTGTGGAATGAAGCCAGAGATGTTAACAAAAACCGGTAGCTGTAAAACTGGCCCATTAACCTTAAAGCCACCTCACACTTTGTTGAAATCTCTTTGCTTCTACAACAAGAGACGTTTATACCTTCAGCTGGGAAACCCCACTAATGTGCCCAACTGCGAAGGAATCAGAGAGAAAGGAAGGGGCAAAGCTCAGAAGCTTCATTCAAGTGTCACAAAACACAAAGTGGAACTCTGGACTGCAGGAAACTGAGTGAGCAAGCTGCTGCTCTGGTCTTGAGCGATTATTCAACAACAGAGCTCGCTGCACACTCTACTCTGATGGCCAGCTTCATTTGTAAGAAGCAGTAATAACACAGGCAGACTCCTGGACCACTAGCAGCAAAAGTTCTAAGAGCCAACCTGGAGTCTCCTGGTGCTATTTTAAATAGCTGATGTGGACTTCATTGAAGGATGATGACCGTCAGAGCTTTGGTTTGCTATTTTCATCAACTCTCTCTCTGGTTCCAGGGTTTTTCCTCCCCCAGCAGAAAGGACTCACGTGACCATTCTTGGGAGGGTGTCAGCCATTCAAAGGCAATCAAATGTATTTTTTTTTCCTCATACATTTCAGCTAGGAAAGGGAAAGTGGCCTTTTAGGAGGCTAACTCTCCAAGAGAGTGTGCAGCACGAATGCCCCTTTGACACAGTCATCTCCAGCTGTGTGAAACCTACTGCAGGAGGTTTTGGCAGAGATTTAGAATAGAGCAAATCCTCAAGCCTGGGGGAATAGCATATCAAACTTTAATGAGAAGTTAAGGCATCTTTTTTATTATATTTCTGCTTGAAAATGTTTTAATGAGTCGTTTTTGTTGCTTTTTTTTTCCCCAATAGCCTCCTGGCTTCATCTAACCAGCTGCCACATTGACCAAGTTCAGCATAATTGCCATGAGAGGAGAAATGCCTCTAGCCATCAGCAGTATTAATTAGCTCTGACAGTGAATTTTCAAGTAAAAGTTGTCATCACCACGTACGGCAACATGTTCCACAGTTACTCTTTGAGGGTAAAATCAAGAAGCAACTGAGGGAGACACCCAATGTGAATACTCTGCTAAAGGTTTCATTTCATGAAGAACATAACTTCAGTCCATCAACAGGAGCACTTCTTCATCTCAGCAAGTAGTGAAAGGGAGAAAAAAGGAAAGAGAAGGAGAAAGAAGGTAAACAAGGAAAAGGAAAACCAGAGAACAATTAATTTAAACAACACATTAATGGAGGGTCAGTAGTTTCCAGGAACCTTGCAGATCTCCATGCATTTAATAGAGCTGCATGTTCTAGGGATGGAAGAGGTGTGCTCACAAGATACCAGGCATTCTGTACAATATTATCAATGTCCAGAATCCTTATCAAGAGAAAATAGAAAAGTCCACTATAAGCACATTAAACATACGGATATATGAAGAGGGAAAAGAGGTACTGAGTGATGGAGTAGACATATAAGCTTTATACAGAATAGCTCTCCTCGGGGGAAAAAAGGGTAGCTAAAGAAATAGAAGTCAAGAATAGTAAGAGATAATCACTTCCAAGCCATTGACATTAGAAAAAGTATTTGTTATACATAGTTCTCTATTTGATTAAAAAAAAATGCCACTTGCCATCATGGCTTCCAGAAAGAAAAGCATCAGCAGATTTGGTCCAAGCAGACAGGATATAACTCTAAGTCCCACAGGGTAGGGATGAGGGCCACCTGCTTTCACTATTGTATTCATGGCACTTAGAACAAGGCTTTGCATGTCAAAAACATTCAGTGGGAAAAAGTGGGACACATGAGACTCAAACAGTGCTCAGAAAGAATTCTCAAAAAAAGTGAACTTGCATTCTCGGGGCCTAGGGAATTCTAAGCAATCAGAAGATATAAGGACAAAAACTCCATAATTATCGAGAAAAGAAATGAAAAATTTTTGATAACGAAGTGGTGATTTGAATAAATTTTGCAGGTATGTTAATGTCTACATGCATTTGGAATACTTCTGAATGCATTTGATATGTATTTTGATAATATATCTAATATATACAAATATTGGTGTGTATTTTTGTTAAACTTTATAATATTACTAAATGGAAAGACTACTTGTCCTGTTTCAAATGTTATCTAAAGTTTCAGGAAAGTTGATGCTCTCTCCCTAAAATACTTCATAAGACCAATTGATTTGCCAAAGTGATACAAAATTACAT
The DNA here is from genome assembly GCF_051225735.1 of Oryctolagus cuniculus. Taxonomy (NCBI): domain Eukaryota; kingdom Metazoa; phylum Chordata; class Mammalia; order Lagomorpha; family Leporidae; genus Oryctolagus; species Oryctolagus cuniculus. The sequence goes on from NC_142870.1 coordinate 66,566,792, forward strand.
AGATCATGTTTTTAAAAAAGAAATTATAGGGGTCAGAATTGTGCTCTGCGTTAAGCCACTGCTTGTGATGTCAGGAGCTCATATCAAAGTGTGGACAGGAGTCCCACTTGCTCCACTTTTGATCCTGCTCCCTGCTAATGCACTTGGGAAAGCAGAAGACGGTCTAAGTAATTAGGCCCCTGCCATCAATGTAGGAGACCAGGATGGATTTCCTGGCTCCTGCCTTTGGCATGGCCAGATCTGGATGTTGTACCTATTTGGCGAAAGACCTAGCATATGGAAGATCTCTCTCTCTCTCTCTCTCTGCTTCCCTCCCTCTCTCTCTCTCTTGCCCTGTCTTTCAAATTAAAAAAAGACATTTTAAAAACTTGGAGCCAATGAAAATTAAGTAGAAGCGAAGGTGAAGAAAATCAGCAGATTTCTCAGGCCACAAATAGCAAATGCACAGAGCCATGGCACCACCTTCAAATTCCCACTGGGGCAGGGTGAGCCATCCATCAACGAACTCTCCCCTTCACACAGGCATGCTGAAACCAACTCTCCAGCTAGTGCTGCAAACATGCAGGGAGCATTGATTAGGGTTATTGCGCAGGATGAAATTTCTTCATAATCCCAGACTTTGTCCAGAAGATGTAAGCAGCTACTTAAATGAAACAGTCTATTCATTGGTCCTAAACTTCCCAACAGCCTAAGTAAAAAAATGAAGCTAGTTATGTGGTTTTTATTATGGGGAAAAAAGGTACAAATCAAAGCATTTCCTACAAAAAGTAATGTACTTTTTTCTATAAAAGAAATTTCACATGCAGGGCATGAGAACACATAGAAACATTATAGTCCCAAAAATATTTATATAGAAAATGCAACAGATTTCTTGTTGCTTTGTAATATCACCCAGTGAAACCCAGGTAAGAATACAAAGAACTATTAAGTACAGCGAAAGCACACTAAGATAATGTGACCCAAGAGGATAGCATTCTGATCACTAGATAGATCCAAGGAGAGAACAGAGAAAACCCAGAGAATTGATCAGCCTGTTTCTTTCCAATATCAATTCTCTCATCAGTCCCAGCCATTGCAGGTATTCAGGGAATGAATCAGCAGAAGGGAGCGCCCCCCCCCCACCTTTCTGCTTATTTGCCTCTTGAGTAAAGTTTAAAAAGAAAAGATAAAAGTTCATGAAAGCAAAAAGAATAACAATAAAAAGTTACTCATAATCTGACCACCCAAAGATAGCAAACAGCTAGACTTTTGAAGCATATCTTCTTTGTAACTATATGCATATTTATATGCTAGCACAAATATACATATAATAAGAATTCACAAACTTACAAGTGTTTTTCAATGGATATTATAATTATATTTTTTCATATTTTCTTCTACAACATAATTTTTAAAGCTACATTAATGTTCTTCAGTGTGGATGAGCCATAATTCATTCACTCAATGCTTTTTTGTTGAAATCACATTTGTTCTCATGCATCATTGCAATAACACCCATGTTTATGCCTGATTATTGCCATATGACATTTATCCTAAATATAAAATAAACAAATTGTTGGATCCCAGGAAACAAATATTTTTAAGGTTATTAATGCATATTCCTACCCATTCTTCTAGAACCACATCCCATATCACGGACTCTTTTACATCTCTCCTGACCCATATCTCTCCTGCAACCCATACATAGAACAGGCATAATTTTCTGTTCTCCTTTACTGGGTGACTTTTATCTCCTCTGGCATTGAAAAGAGCACTTAATTAACATTTCTTGAAAGAAAGGGTGAATGAACAAATTAACAAAGAATAAATAATGAACAATATTGTCTCTTTTCATTCATTCAATTTAGATCTATTATCCCATGTGGAGATTCTAACTCCTGTTTTGTAACAGAAAAGACAATAACATTACACTCCTTTCCTCAAAATGCCCCAATTCACCTGCTCTCCTAGTCTGTTGGATGACAGAGCCTTTCATCTGAAACTTCACACTTTTCATTGCATGAGAAGAGACTCAGCCAAAAATCACTGTCAGTGCAGATTCTGGGCAGACATGGGCAGGTCTGTAAGAGGTGATGACCTCTTACATTATTACCTTATAGAATTAGCTCTGACCTTCATGGTTATATTGAAGGGCAAAGTAGGAAAGCTGCCTTGTTACTATTAGTAATCTTTTATTTACCTTCTTTGAGTGTAGAAGCACATTATGCATGATAGAATCTTTAGTGATTTATTAAGAATTGCATCCTACTTCAATAAAGATATACTGAGTGTCCACCATGCCCACTTTTCACACATTTAATGTTGATGATTCAATCAAAACCAAAAAGAAATTTCTATTCCCTAATAGAAAGCAAGAAATACCAAAGGATATCCATTATTCAGGGCCCAATTCCTCCCCTCAACAAACAGATAGAATTGTCTCTTTATTGTGCCAAAAGTCATAGAAAAACAGAAGCATTAGTTTGATCTCTAAGATTAAAAGACAAATGCATTCCTTCTGTGATCTCTCCTGTCTGACAGTCATCCTTGCCTCACCTTGAGATAAGGAGAGGGATGATATGGTTTGGCATCTTAATCTCTCTCCATTTTTCTGCATCACTAGCAGATTTCCTCACAGACTCCTGTCTCTTTCTATATGTATGGAACATGCATTAGCATCAGAATCACATAAGGAAATGCTGTGGTCAGCAGAAGCACAGTATCAGCCCCCATGCTGACTAAGTGGTTGTCATGGATTTCCACTTCTATGCTGTCAAGTCTCCAAATAACTGCAGTTTGGGACAGCCTGTTGGTGAACCTGGGGGTGGAAGAGGGGCAGAACTGTGACGAGGTGAAAGTACTTCAGATAAGTAACATAATTCAGGATGGTTTGGTTCTTTGATTCTCCTTCATTCTTATGTATGTAGCTGCAAACATCTAGAGGGTTGATGAGAGCTTTCATTTTCCGAAATGACTAGAACAAATATGCTTCGTGAAATGTCTAAGATGTTTTAAACATCTCATTCTTCATGTGAGGAAAATACTAACAATCATTGCATTTAAATTTTGTTTATATTTGGAAAAAATGGGATGTGAATCCTAACCCTAATTTCTGGGATATAAATACTACTAATTTTTAAAACAGCTTTTATTTTTAAAAAATTAACAGCCATAAAATGGCACACATTTATGGGGTACTATGTGATGCTTCATTACATGTATATGTTGTGTAATGGTCAATTCTGGTAAATATATCTCTTCTTATGAAGATGTATTGTTCATTCATTTATTTGAAAGGCAGAGCAACAGAGAGAAAGGAAGTCATAAAGAAAGAGAGAGGGATCATCCATCCACTGATTCACTCCCCAAATGGCTGAAGCAGCCAGGGCTGGTCAGAGTGAAGCAAGAACCAAAAACTCTGCATATCCTGGTCTCCTATATAGTGTCAGAGGCCCAAGTACTTGGGCCATCTTCTGCTTGCTTCCCAGATGCATTAGCATGGAGCAGAGCAGCCTGAACTCAATCTGGCATTCCCATGAGGGGTATCGGCATTGCAAGTTCTGCACCACCACACTAGCCACAGGGTAAACGTATTTATCTTTATCCTTCCAAGCATTTAGCATTTCTTCACAGTGAAAGATATTATTTATGGAAAAAAAGAAAGGTGTCAGAAGCACAAGATTTAGCATTCTTAGGAATCTCCTTTTGTTTTTAGTCAGTGAAAAAAATACTTGGCAAAACACATTACACCATAGTAAACCTGCTAGAAATCACCTTCAGTTGTTTTCCGAAGCCCATATGCTGCCTGGTTAGGTTTCAGAATTATCTGTTAAAAGGTAGTGTGTTAGTTTCTATTTCAGTTAGCTAATGTGGGACCTGATCCTGCAGTAGTAGAGGTAGCTCACTGTCAATGGGTTCATTTGGCTTCTTCACCTAAAATCAGTATGAACAGTAATACTAAGCTTGGCCATCGTCTAAATCCTAAACTGATGCTAAATGATGCTAAAGAATCTGACTTCATCTGAACTTAAAGTATACCATAGGGGCCTCTCTCAAAAATATTCAAAACTCGACTCTAAGGGAAAAAAAAAGAATATTCACTTTTTTACATAGAGACATTAAAAATACTCTTTGAACTCAACCACTCCGACTTTCTCAAGTGAAGATCCAAAAACATTGGCCCATGTTTTAATTTCCCCAAATTTCAGGGAAATTGTGTATCTAATTTGACCCGGTTTCCAAATATCAGATGGGTTTAGAGTCTTCTGGACCCTTGCTACTTAATGTGCAGTCCACACATCAGCAGCATTCCGCCCAGAAGGAAGGCAAGCTTGTTAGAGATGCAGCAACTCAGGCTCCACTCCCAATGATCTATTGAATCAGAATCTGCATTTTAACAAGACCTCAAGGTGATTCCATGCACATTCAAAGTTGAGAAGCATGCTCTGGAATTAAAAAATAAAAAAAGGCAAGTAAATTTCACTGTCTTTTGGTCTGGTTTCAATGAGACAAAAGCAAATAAGTGAAAGCCTACAAGGGCAAATGAGAACCGACTTCACAGGAAGGTGAAGCAGAGAGAAAGCAGACAACACGATGTGATTTAATATTCTCTCAAAGGAATTAAATAACAGTTCTCACCAGACAAACCTCAATCAATAGTTCTCTCACACGTATTTGCCATTCACAATGCCACTGTTATTTTACAGAATGCAACCAAGTGTATTATTCAAGACCTACTATGTCCCCTTTGCAAGAATCTACCAAACCTTCTGTTTCCATGTGCCTGCTTCTGCACTATGTGTTATCTCATTATCTCTATTAGTCTTTTTTTTCCTAAACAACTGGCACTTTATTTAAACAACATGATTCTTGTGGCGGGGTGGGGTGGGGGGGACTTCCGGAGCATCACTGGGAGGCACTGTTGAGGCTGGGCACATCAATAGGGATGCAAGGGCCTAAGGAAACCATCCAGGACCTGCTGACCCGTGCTGGGCCTTTTTCGACTAAGTGGAGCAGACAAAAGGGAGTTTTTTGGAATCCTTGCAGGTCCCTCGGTTTTGGCCCTCATACACACGGAAAACCCTTCTGTGGAGACAGCCTCAGTGTGAAATTCCTCCCAGGTCAGCCAGTGAGCACCAGGTGGTGTGGTTGCCAAGGTCTGGCCTTCCAGGGCCAGATCGTGTACCTAATGTGTCAGCTTGATGTGAGAGAAGGTGTGGACCACCTCCCCAAGGTGCCAGAGCTGAGTGGCAGGAAGGGGCCCAGCGCTACTCCACAGTTCCTGAATCAGAGCCTTGCACTGGGAGATCCAAGGTCACGGACAGGAACTCCCACAATCCTGCCAGCAGAGCTAAGTTGGGCCTCTGGACCAGCAGAATGCAGGGACCCCCGAGGGCCTTGGGCTGTTCCAGAACACAGGTGGTAGAGTACTCCTCTCTGGGGGGCCTGCGGAGGGCTTTTGGGGAAAAGTTGGCCACTCCCAGGGTCTGGTCCCAGGGCTCTGAAGAAGGAGGGCACAGCTGGCACTGTCCAGGACTGAGAGCACACTCCTCACACTTCAGGATTGCCTGTCAGTCTCCGGGAAGCAGACAGCTGTTCCTGCTCCACCCTCTGATGGGCCTGGCACAAGCATTGCACAGGGCACTAGTTGCAGAGTGGGCACTGCGGGGTGCACACTGTGGCCCCGGCTCCTTGGCTGCTTGGTTGAAGTCCCCTGGCCGAACTGGGTCCACCAACTGCTAGGCGAAGCTTCAGAGCTGTTGGAAGACAGGAGTGCTGCTGGGATCAGCACCAATGGCTCGGACATGGCACATCACCCGCACCACATTCCCATCTATCACGCCGGTTGCCTGGCCACAGGTGATGGAAACTATGCCCCAGTTGTGCATCACCCCACACTAGGCAGGAGCCACCCCACAGTCTCTGCAGTTCAAGGCATGCGACCCCCTAGTTCCTCTCCTGCCTTCCAAGCTCCCTCGCGTAGCCTCCTGCCTCGAGAACAGTAGCCCAGGCCAGCCCAGAGCTGGTTCACTCCTCCAGGGAAGCACTGGCCAGGTCCTGCCGTGTTGGCCACTTCTGCATCCGTCAGGTGTAGTAGTTGATCACCATGGCAACCTGAGTCTGCTGCAGCATGACGTCTGAGACCCACACAGCATACGCTCCCCTGTCCAGGCCCACCTCATCCTCTGCCCGTCTTCTCCGGGGGAGGTCCCACTTCTCTCAGTTGTACCAGTTCAGCAGGCCCCCGCGGAAGGCTATGACTCCAGCTGAATTTCTGAATGGATAGTATGGGGAGATGGAGGCTCGCGACATCACTTCCTAATGTCCAGCTGGGCCTGCCGGGGCCCAGGGGCACTCAGGGATTCTCCCATCAGGGGCAGAAGGCTTGGTCTGGCTGCTACCCAGGGCATGTTGTTCTCTTCGCTTCTTGCTGGCTGCCTGCTTCCTGTGACCACTTCCCACAGCTCCTCGTGGCTTCCTCATGATGGGCTCCTGCATGTTCTCCTGCTCCCGGCTCATGGGAGCCTCAATTAATCTTTTCTAATTGATTATCTTGTGGTGCTCTAGTTTCATATACTACTTCTTCTCAGGACAAGGTACTTAGAAATTATATATATGTATGTATATATGTTTACAAATGTATATTTATGAATACCATATATACATATATATACATACATATACACACACGTACATATATGCACACATATATACACACCAGTTCTGATTCAAATGGAGAGGGCTGAAAAGAAACCAAGAAAACTGCTCTAAACATCAGCTTCCACACTGTTCCTCTCAGTAGAGATATTGCAAATTTCTTCTGTGATTCAGAGGATCCAGAGCTGTAGAAAGAGAAAACGCTGCAAAATGCTGGGGCTGGCGTGGTGGCATGGTGGCATGGTGTGCTAAGCCTCAGCCTGAAGCGCCAGAATCCCATATGGGTGCTGGTTTCTGTCCCAGCTGCTCTGCTTCCTATCCAGCTCTCTGCTGTGGCCTGAGAAAGCAGTAGAAGATGGCTCAAGTGCTTGGGACCCTGCACCTGCATGGGCGACCTAGAAGAAGCTCCTGGTTTCTGGCTTCAGATCAGCTCAGCTCCAGCTGTTGCAGCCATTTGGGGAGTGAACCAGTGGATGGAAGACCTTTCTCTCTCTCTGTAATTCTGCCTTCCAAATACATAAATAAAGTCTTGAGAGAGAGAGAGAGAGAGAATGCTAATAAAACATAAAACCCCCCGATATCAGTGGAGTTTGGTAAAGATAGTGTTGGCTGCATAGCCAGAAAAAATAAGATCAAAGGAAAAAAAAAAAAAAAGATGGGCATGCAAATTATGTAAACATATAATCTGAGCCCTCTTAGACATGGGTAAAAATTGGATTGGGTGTTTCCAGACCATGATCTTGAGACCAGGCTGGGTAGCCCTTGTTCTGGCCATAGTTCCCTGTTTGCACAAACCTCCTCCCTGTATTAAACTATAACCTGTTCAATCGGACTTGCCCCAAATGGTGGAGTTAGAAACGTGCCAGGGGATTCCAATACAATCCTATCAAGGTGGCATGTACCAATGCCATCTCACTAGTCCAAGTGATCAATTTCAGTTCACAGAAGATCATACTGATAGGACTAAGAATCAAAGAGATCACACAAACAAGGCTAGTGTCTGCTAATACTAACTGATAGAATTAAAAAGGGAGAGAACGATCCAACATGGGAAGCGGGATACACAGCAGCCTCATAGAATGGCAGATGTCCTAAACAGCACTCTGGCCTCAGAATCAGCCCTTCAAGCATTTGGATATGGCTGAAGAGCCCATGAGAGTATTTTAGGCATGGAAAGCCAAGACACTCTGGCAAAAAAAAAAAAAAAAAAAAAAAAAACCTAAATGAAAAGTCTCTTCCAGTGAGATCCCAGTAGAAAGAACGGGCCATCAAAGAAGGAGGTACCTTTCTCTGAAGGGAGGAGAGAACTTCCACTTTGACTATGACCTTGTCTAAATAAGATCAAAGTCAGTGGACTCAAAAGGCTTCCATAGCCTTGGCAGCTCATGACAAGAGCCTAGGGAGATTACTGACACCATAAACAAGAGTGTCAAATTGTTAAGTCAACAACAGGAGTCACTGTGTACTTACTTCTCATGTAGGATCTCTGTCCTTAATGTATTGTCCAATGAGAATCAATGCTATAACTAGTACTGAAACAGTATTTTACACTTTATGTTCTGTGTGGGTGCAAACTGATGAAATCTTTACTTAATATATACTAAATTGATCTTCTGTATATAAAAATAATTGAAAATGAATCTTGATGTGAATGGAATGGGAGAGGGATCGAGAGATGGGAGGGTGGTGGGTGGGAGGGAAGTTATGGGGGGGGGGAGCCAATGTAATCCATAAACTGTACTTTGGAAATTTATATTTACTAAATAAAAGCTTTTTTAAAAAAACTACAACCTGGATGGTGACTGTACACAAAAGCTATCATCTGATTTTTAAAAAAAATGGACTCCAATAAAATGCTTATGTTCACTGTCACTCATTCTATGTAACTTAGATTTATCTGCACAATAGTTTGAGTGGCATGGGCTTCAGAAATCTGAACTACAAATTGCCCCTAACCACTCCAAAGGGCTCAAATGCATACAGGCACATACACACTTAATACACAGTTACTTATATTTATGTAATTACGATTCTCCTCACTTCCAGATGTTCCAAGGAAAGCTAATACTGAGATGCTATGATAAGTGTTAACGACAGCTGGGCTGACTGATTTATCACTTCTATAAATATTGCCTGCTGGAAACGCTTCTTCTATGGGTACAAGTATGTTTTAAAGAACTAACGATTGGGGCTCTGTTTTAAAAAGTTTGTATTTTTATGTGTTTTCATAGCTTTAAGTATGTATAGCTAATAATAGCAAATCTTTTTAATTCTAGTAGCTCTCACTTTAAAGAGAAAACACCAAAGATTTTTTCCCCTATCTTAACTGGGTTTGGTCTGTATTTGCTATGCATGAAAAGTCAACAGTGTTTTCCTTACTGTTAATGTCCAGTGAACCATGTAAGTAAACACAAGAGAAAATTAACATGTCCTGTCTGCATAGCAGCATTAATTAGTGATTCAGTTTGTTTGAAATGAAAAAGTTGTCTGAGATTAACTCCACAAGATAGTATATAGATGCCAAGAAGAAGCCTTTAAATGTCTCCGAATTGTTTAAGTTCCATGTTTATTTTGACTTGTCACTGCTCATATGAATATAACGATGTACCCTACAATAATAACGATAATTCTAACAGGAAAATTTTATGGGAAGTTTATGTGATTTTGCTAGTTAGTATCAATTGTTTTATTTAATACTTAGAGTGGCAACTCTAGCAGAGGAAATCAATGTTCTTATTGGAGATCTGAACATTGAGGCACAAAGAGTTGATTTCTCAGCATCCCACAGATAAGAAGTGAGGGAGACTGAATTCAAGTCCAAGCAAGCCGAATGCTGAGCCATTCTCTGAGTAATCAAGCTATGTCGATCCAAAAGAAGCAAAGGGGTTTCCCCAACTCGCTTCCAGGACTTGAACTACACAGGTAAGAAGATGTTTCTAGCAGATCCACTACTGGATGGCAGGGGTGGGGAATTCTCTCTAATTCCAGAGTCCTCTAGATACTCAACCACTTGAAAGGGAAACCCAAACCCAGAGAACTCACTTTTTCCTACAAGGATTCCTTTATCATGTGTAGAACAAGGGAAACAGCAGCAATTGGCCATTGATGGTCCTGATCACAGGTACTGATGTGCTAAGAATAACCCACTTTGTGTAAACCCATGGTTCCCAGAAAACCAAAAGAAGGGAAGCAAAGAGAAAATTCTATGCCAGAATAACAGAAAAAAAAGTTAAAAAGTAGCTTTATTAACATGAGGATCTCAACTGAACCAACAAATGAGAAATTTTCTAAGTCCTGCTAATAATAAATATGCCAGGACAGTGATTTGTTTTCCAAAATGTGAATCAAGACTTGAAGATTTCCCTGGGTAAAAGTCTGGGGACTTCTATATGCTACACTTGACTTATTTTACAATCTATACACCTCCTGTCTCCCTAGCTAATTATCAGTTTTTCAAGGTCATGGGAATGATTAAATGCATCTTGTATCTCTCACATGAGGTCAACAATAAAGAGCGAGCTCAGGAGGCAATCTCTGCTCTCTTTATTTTACTTTGTTCCCTCATTACTCTACTCAGCCATAGTCTGCAACTTATTCCCACAGAAATGACATTCATTGAGAGAGCATTTGTAACTGGCAGTGACTTCTATGGTTGTTAACATCTCAGTTATGAGGATCTCACTCCACCAGTTAGAGAAGATCCCCTGTTTCAGTTTCTACATGAAATAAGATTAGAAGACATCTGTAATTCAAATCTGTGGAGATAAATAAAATCTATGTTGAACATAATTAAATCCACATTTTGACATGTTTTCCAAATTCCTTACATACATGGTTAACTCTAAGGTTCCTTCTCACTAAGAGATGAAGGAAATGGTTCAGGTTCACCGTGCATTCCTTTCCTTTGGAGTGCTTAGAAGGTACTACTCTGTCTCATGCTGGTTTTTCTCATGCTACCTACTCACGTTATGCACATGCTTCCTGGGAAAATGCTGTAACTGATGCCTCAGTAGATTTAGTGAAAAGTCCAGCCTTCCTCCAGGACTAGCAACCATGACTGGACTTTTACTGTTAAAATTTAACTCCTTCCCAGTATCATTTGGAAGATCCATTCCCTTCCTAATAAATACTACCCCTTAAACTGGGGAGTCCCTAGCCCCATAACCTTGGCAAGATATGTTAAGTTAATATAACATCAGTTTATTTTCCACAAATCCACATTGTTCCATCTTTGCCACAGTCTCTGTATTGCATTTGCTAAAGGACTCTTATTATTAAACTTAGTCTTAACTTTTGCAGTTTCCAGAAGCACAGTCTTTGAGTGTTTTCTATGGAATGTTCTACTACCTTCAGAAAGCATAGAAAATACTGACATGCGTTGCTTTTCTGATTAGCTCCTGAATATCAATGTGAATGAGAACCCAGCCTCTGACTGAACAGTTATAAACCTCAATTCCATATGATCTAGAAGTTATTCAACAGCTGTCGATTTGTGCCCTTGTCTGAAAAATTAGTATGCAATTGAATACTTCAGAGGGTCAATGTGAAGGTAACACATTCAGAAAGTGAACACTGTGCCTGGTATAAGATTAACACTCAAGAGATGTTAGGCATTATTATTATCTTGTTTTCTAACCCTTACTGTTTGTGCTTGCTTTTGCATCCCTCTTTGCCTGCATCATGAGCTTTCCTGAGTACCAACTTAAAATGCTACCCTGGAGTTAGTTGCTTCACATCAAACTATGGGAGCTTACCACTGAAGAACCTGCTCTGCAATTTCACATTAAGCATATTTAATGCATAATTTCTCTTTGCACAGAACTTTGTTCACTTCTCTCCATTCTGAGGTTGACCTCAACCTATCTCAATCCGTTCTTTTCATTCTGTGCTCTGCACACCTTAAAGGCACGTCCATCAACAGGTTTAAATGTTGCTACATAAGGTATGATATATTGTTTATCTAGAGTGTGGGTTAAAACAGTCAGAATGTGATTAGCTGGGAACCAAAGCAAAACATGATGATGAAGGACATAGCTACTGTCTTGTCCCTCAGGATGTAAGGGTGATCACATTTCCCCATTTCAGGGAAGGAAAAAACTCCTTTTGCTGAAAGCATTAGGATTGTGTGAATAAGTGCCACTGTGTATAATCAGATATTAGGTTTCACTTATATAATGCCTATGTCTTGCTGTCACTGATGCTAGACCAAATGCAAATATTAATGTACAACTGAAGGCGAAACATTTTCTCTCATGTCTACTTGATTGCAGTAGTTAAAATGATAACAATATTCATAAAATGAGCTTTGTTTGTAAGGCAAATGATTAGTAATAAAGATGAATAATAACTTTTGTTAAAATTTAGAGTAAATAACAGATGGCTAAACCCTTGGATACCCTGACAGAAAAAATCCTTTGGTGTTCTAGCCTGAGCACTTTGGGAAATATGTATGGTACTTACGTTCTGATGAGTAACAGCATGTAGCATTGTTAAGCTTGATTAAGCAAATTTAATTAGTGTTACTCAATGCATTTTTGTAAGTGCATAAAATATATTCCAGCTTAGGCATGAATGTTAATATTTAATTTATGAAATAAAAGTTAAAATGTAACCATAAAATATTAAAATTGCAATAAACCACATTTAAAGGAACTCAGCTTTTTAAAAACTTCCTCAATTATTTTCTAACCTCAAAGGCAATTGCCTTAGCACTGCCCTCTTTCTTTAGTTTCACTGTAATATATAAGGGAGTGGAGGCAAAATAGTAAACACAGACTGTGCATTGCCAACTAAGACTACCTAATTTCCAAATGTCCCTGGGGCCACATTACTCTATAACCAGACTTTATGACATTCTTCAGATCTAAGTTTTTTGTTGTATAGGACCCATTTATTTAGAGTCCTTGAGACTAAAGACAGGAGGAAAATCTAGACCTTGTTTTAAGGGGAAAAATCACCATAAGAAAAAATGAATAAAATGATAAATTAATAGAGTAATTTTAAAATCAAGAAAATATTCAAACAAGATGTTCTCAATATTGAAGGAAATCGTAACCCAAATAACTTAGAACTTTTCAAATCTAAATTAATATTTTTAAGGCTACTCACTGATAATTAATTAAGTGGACCCTGGACGTGTGTATGTCCCATACTGCCTCACACCAATAACATTCCTGACAAACACTGCAGCTGGATCAAGCACAGGAGTCTTCTAGAACTCATGTCACAATCAACACAGTGAACTACACTTGAAGAAAAGTTTGGAAAAGCATTATTTTATAACTTAGCTTAAAATTATTCTCTTGCCTATTCTTTTCTCTCTCTCTTATTCTTACTTTGTCTCTTTCCGGATCAGCTGTTCTCAATGTTAACAAAGCTGAAAACTTTTATAATAAAATTTGTCTGTGTGTAGTCAAGGTTGGGGGAGCATTTGAGCTTAGTCACACTATAGGAAAACAGTAGCATTAACCATTACTTTAAAAAAATCTATATCTAATTTAAACTTTATGAAGAATGTTAATGTTTTCATTTTCACAGACACTTTACCTGATTTGTTTCAGCCCACAAATTTCACTCTATCTTCAATGACCTGTGGTTCAAGTCAGTTCAATAATCCTTGCCTTTCCAGTTTAGGGCTTCAGATAAAATATAAGACACAGGGCCGGCGCCGCGGCTCACTAGGCTAATCCTCCGCCTAGCGGCGCCGGCACACCAGGTTCTAGTCCCGGTCGGGGCGCCGGATTCTGTCCCGGTTGCCCCTCTTCCAGGCCAGCCCTCTGCTGTGGCCAGGGAGTGCAGTGGAGGATGGCCCAGGTGCTTGGGCCCTGCACCCCATGGGAGACCAGGAAAAGCACCTGGCTCCTGGCTCCTGCCATCGGATCGGTGTGGTGCGCCGGCTGCAGCGCGCCGGCCGCGGCGGCCATTGGAGGGTGAACCAACGGCAAAGGAAGACCTTTCTCTCTGTCTCTCTCTCTCACTGTCCACTCTGCCTGTCAAAAAAAAAAAATATAAGACACAAAATATTGCATGAGGTATACATATGAGTATACTAAAAACTGATATATTGATATTTATGTAAAATTCAAATTAAACTGGCATCCTATATTTTTATTTCCTAAATATGGCAACCCTAATTACAGAAATATTGGAATTTGTCCTAGATGTTAGCTAGTTAGTGGTCTGCCTATACTTTCATTCAGTGCCAAAGTTATTGTTATTGGAATAAGGATGAGACTCATCCAAGCACTGGTGAAGAATCAGCCCTGCACTGGTTCGAGTCCCAGCCGCTCCACTTCTGATCCAGCTCTCTGCTGTGGCCTGGGAAAACAGTAGAAGATGGCCTGTACCTACGTGGGAGACCCAGAAGAAGCTCCTGGCTCCTGGCTTTGGATCAGTGCAGCTCTGGCTGTTGCAGCCATGTGGGTAGTAAACCAGCGGATGGAAGACCTCTTTCTCTTTCCATTTCTCTGCCACTGCCTCTCTGTAAATATGCTTTCAAATAAATTAATTAATTAAAAAAAAAAAAAGAATCAGCCCTGTAGTTTACTCTCTCACAATTCTCCCACTGTGTTATTTCCCCAGTATATTCTGGTTCACTAGGACTCCTACTTTTCTTTCTGTTTGACCAGAAACTTCCCACCTCAATAATTCTACTACATCCCAGAACACAGAGGAAGAACAGAGTGGTGAAAGCTAAAGCCAGCAGAATGTGCCCTTGCCCTCATGGAGCCATGGTTCCAGAAAAAGGAGACGATTACTCCTCCTCAGCAAGCCACAGCCCTCAGTGCACAACGGCTTGGTCCTGGGGGTGGAAGAGCTGAGTAAAGGAAGAGAAAGCAGCTGGAATACGTAACCCACTGTCTCTGGGCTTTCAGATTGCTGTTCTGTATTCGTCAAGCAAGAACTAGAGGATTGCTTTTGAATCTGCCTCTGTCTGCTCCGTAGTGTTCACGTCAGGGTTTCAGACCGCTACTGAGTTCAGGTTGGGGAGGATCTTTGATAATTTTTTTTAAAAAATGCTGATTCTGTGATACTTCTAAATTTCAGATTCTTTCCTAATTTACATTATAAATATTTACTTCATTGACGTCTTAAATAGCTGTCCATGCGTTCTCTCAAGTGCTTATGGTTGCTTTCAATGGGAGAGGAAGACTTACCTGTGCTTAGCCCCTCTTACCCAAAATCAGAGTCTCCATGCTTAGAAGAATGCAAGAGGTTGAAGATATTTATCATAATTCCTAGAGCAAATCAATAGAAACCATGCAAACAGAGCAATAACACCAAAAAGAGGTATTAAAATGTTATACTAAAGAATTTGCTTGCAGCACAACATGCCCAAAAAAAAAAAAAAAAAAGCAAGAACTGAGAAAATAAAAAGAGATGAAGCAAATGAAAAAACAAGGGGCGGGTGATGCAGTGCAGTGGTTAAGCCACTGCTTGGGACGTCCATGTCGCAAGTCAGGGTGGCAGAGCTGGAGTCCTGTTTCCATTTCTGATTCTTGCTTCCTGCTAATGTACATCCTGGGACGCACCAGTGATGGCTCAAGTACTTGGGTCCCTGCGCCAACACAGGAGACATGGGTCCGTACCTGACTCCTGGCTTCACCTGACTCAGCCCTGGCATAGGCATTAGATACACATTTTATAGTTCTGTACACAGTTTAAATTTGCCTAAAATAATACATCATGAAACAGCAGAATTCAGATTTTGAATCCAGGATGGTCTTAAATCAAACCTGTACTTTCTCTCTGTTAGTGGACCTTAGCATCTAAAACAGATAAAATGAAGACACTATTGGGACCATCATTAAGAGCCTTACGTAAGACCGAATCAGGATAAATTTGGACGCCAAGGGCCTAAAGATTGATTTAAAAGCATAAAAGGTAAACTGCAGTCTTTTTTGACTTGCAGCTCCCAGAGGGAAAGGAGGAAATGCTTGGTTTTTGATTGAAGA
Source organism: Oryctolagus cuniculus (assembly GCF_051225735.1). Lineage (NCBI taxonomy): Eukaryota > Metazoa > Chordata > Mammalia > Lagomorpha > Leporidae > Oryctolagus > Oryctolagus cuniculus. The sequence continues at coordinate 66,582,382 of NC_142870.1, forward strand.
GGTAAACAAGTGAAGCAAATACCAACATCTCATGGACGATCAATCACTGCAAACATGTCAATGAGCACAAGTCCATTTTATATGGCAATTATACAGCTGAAATGGATCTTTTTCAAAATGAAGGCAGTATTGCTGCAGAAAGCACAATATTTGACATTTCTAACGAGTGTTAGTAAGTAAAAGGCCAGAGCCAACTTAAATAAAACTATATTGAAACTGAAATGTAATATTACAAATAGGCACAGCACCTGAGAATAAGCTTTTTCTTTTTTTAAGATTTATTTAATTGAAAGTCAGAGTTACACAGAGAGAAGGAGAGGCAGAGAGAGAGAGAGAGAGAGAGGTCTTGCATCTGTTGTTTCACTCCCCAATTGGCCACGAAGGCCAGAGCTGCTCTTATCTGAAGCCAGGAGCCAGGAGCTTCCTCTGGGTCTCGCACGTTGGGCCATCTTCTACTTCTTTCCCAGGCCAGAGAGCTGGTTCGGAAGTGGAGCAGCCGGGACTCAAACGGGCTCCCATAGGGGATGACTGCACTACAGGCAGTGGCTTTACCCACTACCCCACAGTGCCAGCCCTGAGGATAAGCTTTTTCAAGACTTTACCATGGGGCCGGTGTTGTGACATAGCGGGTAAAGCGCCGCCTGTAGTGCCAGCCTCCCATATGGGTACTGGTTCAAGTCCTGGCTGCTCTACTTCTGATCCAGCTCTCTGCTATGGCCTGGGAAAGCAGCAGAGGATGGTCCTGGCTTCGAATCAGAGCAGCTCCTGCCATTGGGGCCAATTGAGGAGTGAACCAGTGGGTGGAAGACCCCTCTCTCTCTCTCTGCCTCTCGTTTTCTCTCTGTGTAACTAACTTTCAAATAAATAAATAAATCTTTTAAAAAAGACTTTACACAAACAGAACTTTAAATGGCCAAAATTGTTTTCTAACTTCTTACAAGAATCTGCATTTACTATTCTTTTTTAAGGCTTAGCAAAGCAGTTTTTAATTCGATCAAATAGAGAGTCATTTTCATCTCTGATGAAATAATAAAGATATTACCCATTCAATTTACTTTGGGGGAGGAGGATTTGAAAATATGCATATATTTAAAATACAAAAATACAAATAATCCAACCTATGTTCCTACATCATACATTAATGCTGGGGGACTCCATGCCTGTGGTGTCCATTTCCTATTTGCTATAGGGATGTGGGGGAGGGGGGTAAGCCAGATCATATTTATAGCAATAAAACTCCTTTTATTGAAGAGATCTTCAGTCTTCTACTATTTCTGCTACCATTATTCAGTACCGTTCTTTGTGTTTGAGAATGGTATATTATAAAAAAAAAAAAAAGCAGTGGGTCAATTGAACTCACTCAAGAATTGCTGGTATGCAAGTGAAAATGGCCTACAATCAAGGGATCTGGTTTCTGGACACATATGAAAGAGTCATTCTATTGCTTTTTAAAACTCTTAAGAAGAAACAAATACATTATTGGAAAATATACGTTATCATTTTTTGAAGCACACTTGCCATGAAACAGGTTGATGGAAATAATTCATTTAAACCTTTCAACTAAGCAAAATTTTTGAGTGAGGCAACTGAGACTAAGAGCTGCTTAGGTAACAGAAGAGGAGATTTCCATTCTGTCTATTAAAGAAGAATATCAAAGGCCCTTTTTTGTAGTATACTATGATTCTATCTGCCTATGAGACTCAAACATCCACCAGTGCACAATTTTATTCAACTCATAAAACATATTTTAGATTTATGAGATTAGCATTACACTCTATATCCTTTCAATGGCTGACTCAAATTATTGTTTTTACCAGCAACATTAATGACTGTATAAAAGTATTATGGGTTATTTTGCAATCTGTCTCAATACCAATGTAAGGATTATCTTAAATGTAAGGTATTAATAATCTTAATGTGCTTACCATCAGTAGCAAATTTGACCATTAAGGTCTTTAAAAATCTGCAGACATGCACAAGGCTATATGTACAATATGTATGTGGATTCCAGTTTCATTTGTAATACTGAAAACTTGAAGCAAGGTAAACATCCCACAAAAATGAAAGCATTAAATAAGTTGTAGTGCAATCATATCAATGAAATTAATCATTAAATATAATTCGGCCTGTTTTTATTACCATATGGAATACCTTTGATTGATAAAATAGTCTTCCTTTTGTAAATATATATTTTTGTATGTGTTTATACATACATACACAAAAATATTATATGCATATGCATAGATAAGGATCCAGAAATTTACAAATTGCAATGATTTTCTCTGGGAAGTAAGAAGTGCCCTGCCAATAAAATGACTTCTGAAACTTGGAAGTGACCTATGACTGATAAGCACCAATACAATGGGGACATCATTCTTACAACAATATTCAGTCAGCAATCTGAAGGGTCTTGAGAGAGAACTCAGCTCCAGAAGAGAATGCAGTCTGGCTGGCACCTTGATTTCTACCTGCTACAACCCTGAGTAGAGGATCCACCTATGTTGTGCTTGGCCTTCTTCAGTTTATTTCTTTTAATGATTGCTTTCTTATTTATTTGAGAAACAGAGAGAGAAAGAGAGACAGAGGGTAAAGGAGACATAGAGAAATCTTTCATCCACTGTTTCATTCCTCCAAATGCTTGCAACAGCTGGCCCTGGGCCAGGGCCCAAACCCTGAGCAGGAACTCAATCAGGGTCTTCCATGTAGGGCAGAAACCCAACCATATGAGTCATCACCTCCCAGATTCTGCATTAGCAGGAAGCTGGAGTCAGGAACTAAGCCTATGCATTCGATGTGGGAATTGAGTGTCTTAGTCACCAGGTAAACACGTCCTGCGTCCAGACTTCTTATGTACAGAGCTGGTGAAATAATAAGTGTCCATTAATTTTAGCTCTTAAGTTTGTCATGTGTTGCTCAGCAGACTCATAGAATGGCGGATGTCCTAAATAGCACTCTGGCCTCAGAATCAGCCCTAAAGGCACTCGGATCTGGCTGAAAAGCCCATGAGAGTATTTTAGGCATGGAAAGCCAAGACACTCTGGCAAAAAGATCTCTGTGAGTGAGATCCCAGTGGAAAGAACAGGTCTTCAAAGAGGGAGGTGCCTTTCTCTGAAGGGAGGAGAGAACCTCCACTTTGACTATGACCTTGTCTAAACAAGATAAGAGTCGGAGAACTCAAGGGGCTTCCATAGCCTTGGAAACTCATGACTGGTGCATAGGGAGATTACTGATGCCATAAACAGGAGTGTCAATTTGTAAAGTCAACAACAGGAGTCACTGTGCACTTACTCCTCATGTAGGATCTCTGTCCTTAATGTGCTGTACACTGAGGCTTAATGCTATAACAAGTACTCAAACAGTATATTTCACTTTGTGTTTCTATGGGGGTGCAAACGATTGAAATCTTTACTTAATGTACACTAAACTGATCTTCTGTAAAAAAAAAAAAAAAAAAAAAAAAAAAAAGAAATTATCAATTCCCAACTTGACTCTCACTGGGATTAAACATGACAATAGGTCTGATCTGATTTCATCATCATTTAAAAAAAATCATCTATTATTTTTCACTTTATGTTTCTGTGTGGGAACAAACTGTTGAAATCCTTACTTAAGGTATACTAAGCTGATCTTCTGTATATTAAGATAATCGAAAATGAATCTTGATGTGAATGGAAGGGGAGAGGGAGTGGGAAAGGGGAGGGTTGTGGGTGGGAGGGACGGTATGGGGGGGAAAGCCATTGTAACCCATGAGTTGTACTTTGGAAATTTATATTCATTAAATAAAAGATAAAAAAATAAATAAATAAATAAATAAAAATAAAAAGAAATAAGAAATACACACAATTACTTACCATAAAAAGTACAGAAATACTTATGCAATCTCAGTTTTCAAAAAGATAATAAAAAGTGAATTTCAAAATAACAATTGACTGCTGAATAATATTATTAAAATGTATTTCTGAACAGAATTTTAATTTAAATATCAAGCAAAAGGAAAAGTCTCAAAGCTGTACAGATTTGAAATCACCTGCACTTTGAATTTTAAAAATATTAACTAACTTCAATTAACTGATATTCAGGACCAAATAATGAATGCTGAATCCAGACTGGTAGTGCATGATGAATAAACTCAAAACTTTCCATGTTTCAAAAGCACTCACTTCTATTTCAGAGCAACTGGAAACCATCAATGGCATCTCAATATATCAAAATAAATCGCAGACTCAGCCTGACAATACTCTCCACAATTGAATTCTGACTCTTTTCCAGATTATGATTTGACCTCACCTTATTGACTGTCTACTTATTGTTTTCTCCCCTCTTCATGTGCCTTTGCTCAAGACACTCTGTCAACCCGTTCCTTAGGTAGAAGTCTTCCCAGCTAAGCAAGACTCATCTGGAATCCACTAAGAATTCTGCTCTCCTTTTTGACCCAATAGAACTGAGTTCTCTCTTTCTCTCTCTCTCTCTCTCTCTCTCTCTCTCTGTCTCTGTCTCTGTCTCTGTCTCTCTCTTCCTCCCTCTCCTTTCTAAGACTTTTGTTCATTTCAGTTTGGTAGAGTATATTCTTATCTTTGCCTTAGATTCATATAAGCATGTATTGTCATCTTCATTAAACCACAAGTCCTAAAATGTCAGGGACTGTCCAGCAGTGTGTGGCAGAGGGTTATACAACCAGTTCATGGTCAAGTGAAACTTATTTTTTTAAAACTTCCAATTTGCCAATATATAAGAACAGGATGTAAACTATGCGACACATAATTTTAATTTAGAAAAACCTGAGTTGGAATAATGGTCTGATAAGAAATACAGGGAGAAAATCAAAGATTTTGTTTGTTTAAGATTTATTCATTTATTTGAAAGGCAAAGACACAAAGAGAGAAGACAGAGACCTTCATCCACTGGTTCACTCCCTAAATGGCCACAACGGCCAGGTCTGGGCCAGCCTAAACCAGGAGGATGGAACTTTCTCTGGGTCCCCCACATGGGTGGCAGCGGTCCAAACACTTAGTCCACCCTCCGCTGTCTTCTAGACACATTAACAAGGAGCTGGATCAGAAGTGGAGCAGGGGCGGGCACTGTGATGCAATAGGTTAATCTTCTGCCTGCAGCTCTGGCATCCCATATGGACTCCCGTTTGTGTCCCAGCTGCTCCTCTTCTGATATAGCTCTCTGCTATGCCCTGGAAATCAGTGGAAGATGGCCCAAGTCCTTGGGCCCCTACACCTATGTGGGAGACCCGGAAGAAACTTCTGGCTCCTGGCTCTGGATCAGCTCAGCTTTGGTCATTGTGACCATTTGGGGAGTAAACAAGTGGATAGAAGACCTTCCCCCCTCTCTCTCTGTAAATCTACCTCTCAGATAAATAAATAAAATCTTTAAAAAAGCGGAGCAACCAGGACACAAACAGCCACCTTTACTGAGATGCTGGCACTGCAGGCAGTGGCTTAACCCTCTATGCCATAGTGCCAGCCCCAAAATACAAGGTTTTTAAAATGAAGACAATGATTTTGCACAGAGATGGAACAGATTGTTAACAATGGCTGGATGAAACCTGACATACAATGAAGGAGTTCAGAAGAGGAATGGGGAGCATACTTCAGAACTAGAAATCAAGCGCAGTATGTATATTATTCATTACTTCTCTCTGGTTTCTGCTGCAGCATTTCAAATCTTTTTATCACTGCATATAACAATATTTTCCTACCTATTGTATTCATTTGAGGCACAGTCTTATACTCTGGATGAATTTAAAAGATTCTAATTTAAGATTATCAAAATTAGAAGGCTATATTGGATGGGTGACAGGAAGTTTTATATACATGAAATTCAAATGCCTTAAACATAACTGAAATTCCCACAAGCCGAAGAGAAATGTAAAATAGTATATGCTAGTAACAGTTTACTGTCTCTAGTTCACATGCAACTATATTACACTTTTGGAAAATAATATTGATATACTTATGTAAGCTCCAAATAATATCAAAGGCTGCTTGAGGCTCTCCATTCAGTTAACTGGAATATATAGTATATATAAAATTTAGTATTATAGTCTATAAAAGATAAAAGTATGTAAAAGGAAGAAGGTACAAAAAAGAAAACACAAAGTTAGTTAAATTTATTTGGTGCTCCATCTATACCAGGACCTACCTTAAAATAGTTAAGAGTCTTGAATGTCTATTATGTCTCGATATAATTGTGAATATTTATATAGATAGCATTATTTATCTTTAAAACAAAGATGTAAGATGAGTAATATTGCCTTTTGGCTCTCTGAGCACCACCATGGCAATCGGCAAGAACAAGCACCTTAAGAAAGGCGGCAAAAAGGGAGCCAAGAAGAAAGTGGTGGACCCATTTTCTAAGAAAGATTGGTATGATCTGAAAGCACCTGCTATGTTCAACATACGAAATATTGGGAAAACACTGGTCACGAGGACCCAAGGAACCAAAATTGCGTCTGATGGACTCAAGGGTCGTGTTTTTGAAGTGAGTCTTGCTGACCTGCAGAACGATGAAGAAAATTCAAACTGATTACAGAGGATGTTCAGGGCAAAAACTCCCTAACTTCCATGGCATGGATCTTACTCGTGACAAAATGTGCTCCATGGTCAAAAAATGGCAGACCATGATTGAAGCTCATGTTGATGTCAAGACTACCGATGGCTATTTGCTTCGTCTGTTCTGTGTTGGTTTTACCAAAAAACGCAACAATCAGATATGGAAGACTTCCTATGCTCAGCACCAGCAGGTCCGCCAGATCCAGAAGAAGATGATGGAAATCATGACACGGGAGGTGCAAACAAATGACTTGAAAGAAGCAGTCAATAAATTGATCCCAGACAGCATTGGGAAAGACATAGAGAAGGCTTGCCAATCTATTTATCCTCTCCATGATGTCTTCGTTAGAAAAGTGAAGATGCTGAAGAAGCCCAGGTTTGAATTGGGAAAACTCATGGAGCTTCACAGAGAAGGTAGCAGTTCTGGAAAAGCCACTGGGGATGAGACGGGTGCAAAAGTCGAACGAGCTGATGGCTATGAACCACCCATCCAAGAATCTGTTTAAAATTTAGACTTTAATAGCAACAAATAAAATGTCCTATTTGTGAAAAAAAAAAAGATGAGTAATATTACTTCTCCCATTTTTCAAATAAGGAAATTGCACCATCAATCACTAAATGTCACAGAGCTGAGTTTCAGAGGTGAAACCTGAATTTGGGCAGCCAAGCACTGAGCATTTACCCTCCATGTTATACGACTCCTGGTGGCTTCCTTGTCTCCGTTTTTGCAGAGCAGGACCTTGAGGTTCAGTGAGAGTAAGTAGGTTCTCAAAGAAAGTAACCCTAACCTGTGACAGAACCGGCACTGAAAATCAGATGCGTCTGGTCTCAAATCCTTGACTCATCTGCATTTCCTCCAGAATTACATGAGATAAAATATTAATAAAATATATTCAAACTGCATCCCATCCCTCCTGCTATTTAAATATCAAGTGCATTTCTTCTTAGCTGTGTGACATTAGGCAAGCCATTTAATTCCTTTTGCTCTAGTCCCCTCATGTATAAAATGAGGACAATAATATTGCAGATCTGAAAATCATTGTTGGAGGACTGACATCGAGATGTAAAGAAATTGAATAGTGCCTGGCACAAACTTGTTGTTAGTATAATTATCTATGTTACCATTGTTGTTATTTGTAAATTATAGTCCTTAGGGTGGTAAGAATACATTATGAGGGTACAGCAAAAAGTTTACGGAAAATGAAACCAGAACATGTCCATGGGAAAAAATTGAAATCCAAAAATCGCTTTTCCATAAAATATGTTGTCCATGAATGTTTTAAAGATCCCTTATATTAGTGCTGCTACTAATATATTGGAGTGCTCAGTTAAGTGCTTTTTCAACATTACCTCGCCCTATCAAATTCATCAGATTATTGTAAAAGTCATCTATAAAATTGTACAGACAGCAAGAAAACTTCATTTTATAAATTATAAAAGAGGATTCAAAAAGTTAAGGGAGTTTCCCAAGATGATGCAGCCAGGGAGGGCAGGAATAGATATCAAAATTGTGCTTATGTGACCCAGAAGTTACAGGGTAGTGTATGATCAGTGTCAAAAGAAAGGTAATTGAGGCTGGCTCTGTGGCACAGCAGGTTAAGCTACCGCCTACGAGTCATATGAGCACCAGTTTGAGTCGCAGCTGCTCAATTCCAATACAGCTCCACGTTAATGTGCCTGGGAAAGCAGTGGAAGATGGCCAAAGTGTTTGGGTCCCTGCCATCCACATGTGAGACCAGATGAAGCTCTGGCTCTTGGCTTTGGCCTGGCCCAGCCCTGGCCATTTCAGCCCTTTAGGAGGCATACCAGTGGATGGAAGGTCTCTGTCTCTCCCTCTCTCTCTCTCTCTCTCTCTCTTTAATAATAAATAAATAAGTCTTTCAAATAAATAAATAAGTCTTTTTAATAAAAAAAAGGTGTAATTCAGTTTTATGGAAGTTCAGAGAATCTAAAATACTTGTTGCTTATCAGACAGAGAAAGGAGTTGAGCCACCTGCCAATAATAGTTCTTTTATCTCAAGACCTTTAGGATATGGGTTTGGTACCCTGATCTGAAGATAAACACACTCCCTGTATAAAACAGGCTCATACCAGTTTGGGGCCCAAAGCTGACCTAGATGAACCTACAACTCATTATCCTCTCATTGTAATACCTTAGCATGCTAAACACACCTACCAGCCACCAGGATAATAAACATGGAAACATACAAAAAAGGATGGCTGCTGGATTCTGAGAAATTTCTACCTACTTCTCAGACCAAAAAAAAAAAAAAATGACTATTCCTCCCCCTTATTAGGATGAACCTTCCCTTACTAGAATGTATTTCTCACATCATGCTGACTGAAAGAAGCCAGACCCAGAAGGAGAAATTGCACATGTTCTCCCTTATCTGTGGGAGCTAAAGTTTAAAAAGCAAACAAAAAAAGAAAGAAATGCCTGTGTATACCAGTATAACTGCAAATATAGCTTTGTAAAACTTTGCTTTATATCTTTGTGAAACCAGTGGTTAAGAATGTTATACTAATATAGTTTTAAGCATGTGTGCTTACTTTAAAATTTACTGTATATGGGTGATATGATCATTTTCCATTCAATTATTGTTTGTGGCCCTTGCCTACATTCCCACTAAACTTTTTACTTTTTACTTGTTAAACTTCTTACTCGGTGAAGCGTTAAACCTTTTTACTGTAATGTAATTTTAAAATATGTTATCTCAAAAGCTAACAAAACAAACAAAACAACAGAGGAAGGAAAGAGAGTGTGAGGGAAAGTGGGACAGGGAGTGTGGAAGGGAGTATCATTATGTTCTTAGAATTGTACCTCATTGATTTGCTCCTTCATTCTTTCTTGAAGCAAAGTTAGTGAACTGGGTACCAGGCACCTTTGCTATCCAGCATCACTTAAATGGTGGATAGAGCATTGCTAAGAAAATAGGTAGAATTTCAACAGATGAGCGCCACATCTTTTGAACGATGAAGCAAGATGACCCGGAACAAATAAGCAAAGATTTCAAAACAGGAAATAATCTAGCTCGAATTTGTAAAGAAGAAGTACAGATAGAGCAAGAAGGATGAGCTAATGCAAACTCCACAAGTGCAAGGCCTGTGCTTCTAGAATTGTGCTGTCACTACGCCAGCCACAGGGACACATGGCTAGAGAGACTAAGGGTCTGGAGGTTAGGTTTTTTTGTTTTGTTTTGTTTTTTTACTTCAGTCAATTAAAATTTAAACCTAAAAACTGGCTGGCACCACAGCTCAATAGGCTAATCCCCCGCCTGTGGCGCCAGCACACTGGGTTCTAGTCCCGGTCGGGGTGCCAGATTCTGTCCCGGTTGCCCCTCTTCCAGGCCAGCTCTCTGCTGTGGCCTGGGAGTGCAGTGGAGGATGGCCCAAGTGCTTGGGCCCTGCACCCGCATGGGAGACCAGGAGAAGCACCTGGCTCCTGGCTTCAGATCAGCGCAGCGCACGGGCCACAGCGGCCATTGAGGGGTGAACCAACGGAAAAGGAAGACCTTTCTCTCTGTCTCTCTCTCTCTCTCACTGTCCACTCTTCCTGTCAAAAAATAAATAAATAAATAAATAAGATTAAAAAACCTAAAAACTGATAAACTAGTCACCAAAAGGTTGATAGAAAAAGGTTAAGTATTGGGGCCAGCGCTGTGGCGCAGTAGGTTAATCCTCCCCCTGCAGCACTGGTATCCCATATGGGCGCCGGTTCTAGTCCAGCTGCTCTTCTTCCGATCCAGCTCTCTGCTATGGCCTGGGAAAGCAGTAGAAGATGGCCCAAGTGCTTGGGCCCCTGCACACATGTGGGAGACTGGAGGAAGCTTCTGGCTCCTGGCTTCGGATCGGCGCAGCTCTGGCCATTGTGGCCATTTGGAGAGTGAACCAGCGGACGGAAGACCTTTCTCTCTGTATCTCCCTCTCAATGTCTGTAACTCATCTCTCTCAAATAAATAAATAAAATCTTTAAAAAAAAAAAGAAAAGAAAAAGATTAAGTATGTTTAGAACAAGTTAGATATGTGAATCAACTTCTTCAATTGTATATCTTATGAACTCTAAATCCAGAATAAGAAATGTCCAATTTACTATCTGAACTGAGAACGCCGTAAGTATGACATATAGTGCATTCTTTTTTAAACTTTTATTTAATAAATATAAATTTTGAAAGTACCACTTTTGGATTATAGTGGTTTCCCCCCCATATCCTCTCTGCCACTCACAACCATCCAATCTCCGACTCCCTCTCCCATCCCATTCTTCAACAAGATTCATTTTTTTTTTTTTTTAGTTTATTTGACAGATAGAGTTAGACAGTGAGAGAGAGAGAGAGAGAGAGAGACGGAGAGAAAGGTCTTCCTTCTGTTGGTTCACCCCCCAAATGGAAGCCATTGCTGGCACTGTGCCGATCCAAAGCCAGGAGCCCAGTGCTTCTTCCTGGTCTCCCATGCAGGTACAGGAGCCCAGGCACTTGGGCCATCCTCCACTTCCCTCCCAGGCCACAGCAGAGGGCTGGACTGGAAGAAAAGCAACTGGGACTAGAACCTGGGACCCATATGGGATGCCGGTGCTGCAGGCAGAGGATTAACCAAGTGAGCCACAGTGCTGGCCCCAAGATTCATTTTCAATTATCTTTATATACAGAAGATCAACTTGGTATATACGAAGTAAAGATTTCAACAGTTATATAGTGCATTCTTAATATTTACATTAAAAGAATATAAGCTATCTCATTAATAAAATGGATATTGATTACATTTTGCTGTTTTATATGTTGAATTACATAAAATGCATTATGAAAATTAAATCTTCCTTTTTATTTTTACTCAATATGGCTATTAAAAAATTTCAAATTATATATGTGGTTTGCTTTCTATTGGACAGAATTGTTCTAGCCCATTCCTAGCGAACAGTAGACACTCTATAAAATACTTGTTAACCACCTGCAGTAGGAACCAGATTGTAACCTCAAAACCAGGCTGAGAGCCTTGTATTTTGTTCAGTAGACAAGAGAGCCACTGATACTTCTCAGTAGGGAAAGTGATGTGTTCAGAATACTATTTTAGAAAGCTCCATCTGGAAGAGTAATTCAAATAGAGGAGAAATTGAAGTTAGGTTGGAAGTATATTGCAATATTAAAATAGGGCCTGAACACAAACCCCTCCCCCATAAATTCTTTCACCGAAACTCAGCCCAGCAGCTCACCATTATGTAAATGCTCCATGTTTCTCATGAGAATGTCACACTCTTGCAAGCGGAAGGCAATTCCTTTTTGAGTCTAGCCTTACCCGACTATATGCACCTAATTTCATCACTATTGCTTTTAAAGAGAAAGTTGGAATCAATACAGTTCATCTCTGTATAGTCCTATGGAATAAATCTCCCTTTATTATAGTATACTATAGTACAGTATTGATCTGCCAAATATAGCTTCATAAAATAATTTCAAGAGATGTACACACAGAGTGATACGAGAAAGCTCAAATATACCCAGTTCTCCATCCAGTAACCAGTTATTGTATTCATCATATGTCTGATTTTCTCATTCCCTGTTGAAATTTTTAATGCTATACTACAGCTTGAAGAATGAAATCCAGGGGGCAGCGGTGTGGCATACTCAGTTAAGCCTTTGAGGCAGTACTGACTTCCCATTTGGGTCCCAGTTCAAGTCCCCACTACTCCACTTCTGATCCAGCTCCCTGCTAATGTACCTCAGAAAGCAGTGGAGGATGACCCAAGTGCTTAGGCTCCAGGAGACCTGGAAGAAGGTTCTGGCTCCTAGCTTCAGCCTAGCCAAGGTCTGGCCATTGCAGCCATTTGGAGAGTGAACCAACAGATGGAAAACCTCTCTGGGTCTCTCTGTCTCTCTCTCTCCTTCCCTCCTTCTTCCTTACTCTCTCTGTAACTCTGCACTTCAAATAAATAAAATAAATCTTTCATAAAAATGAATGAAACCCAGGGCAGAGGTTACAGTGCAGCTGGTTAAGCTGCTGCCTGCGATGCTCACATACCGTATAGGAGTGCCAGTTCAAGTCCTAGCTGCTTCCCTTCCAATCCAGCTCCCTGCTAATGTTTCTGGGAAAGCAGAAGATGGCCCAAATATTCTGGCCCCTGCCACTTACATGGGAGATACAGATGGAGTTTCTGGTCCTTGCTTTGACCTGGACCAGTCCAGGCTGTTGCAGCCATTTTGGCGAGTGAACCAGCAAATAGAAGATCTCTTTCTCCCTGTCTCTCCATTCCTTTCTCACTATCCCTGTCTCACTATTCCTTTCAAATAAACAAAATACATCTTTAAAAAACAAAAAGAATGAAATTCAGGCACTGGCACTGTGGAAAAACAGGTCAAGCTGCTCCTCAGGATGCCCCCATCTCATCTTTGAGTTCCAGGCTCCTGGCTTCCACCTGGCACAGTTCTGGCTATTGTGGGTATTTGGGAAGTGAACCAGTGCATGGAAGAGTTCTCTCTCTCTCTCTCTCTCGCTCTCTCGCTCTCTCGCTCTCTCGCTCTCGCTCTCTCTCCTTTCCTCTCCTCTCCTCTTCTCTCCTCTCCACTCTACCCCTCTCCACCCTACCCCCTACCCATTTCTCTCTGTTGTTCTGCCTTTCAAGCAGAGGGAAATAAATATTTTTGAAAAGATAATAAAGTCGAGCCCAAGTAGCAGCCCTTCTTAAACTAATCCTATCAGCTTCAAGTTTCGGCAGTGTCCTCTTGTAAACACCGATCCATTCAAATCTTTTTCAGTAGCAAGTGGCAGGAATCCAACCCAAACTAGTCAACAAATTTGTTGGTCCCATAATAGTAGATGTCAATAAATAGACACATGAATAAATGGATGAATGGTCATCATGACATTTTGTTCCCTGGTTGCTAGTTTGATTCACAAACAGACTTATCTCATGCAGCCAAGTAAATATCTATCTTCAAACCCTATCTCATTTTCTTCCAAACGCTTGGCCAAAAATGCAAAGCAGCTTTTTTATGCCCTCTAAATAAATACAAGATATCCCTTACAGTCTGTGGGATACTGGTTCCAAGACTCCTCATGCACATCAAAATCTGTGGCTGCTCAAGTCCTTTGTATACAATGGACTGGCATTTGCACAGGACCTATACACATCCCCCTAAACACTTGAAATCAACTCTAGATTACTTACACTACCTAATGAAATATAAGTGCTGTGTAAATAGTTATTATATGGATTGTTTAGGGAATAATGACAAGGGGGAAAGGTCCATACGTGTTCAGAAGAGAGACAGTTTTTCTCCAAGCATTTCCTATCTGCAGTTGTTGGAATCCATAATTACAGAACCCACAGATTCAGAAACTGAAAGTTAATGCTACCACATGGAGAGTATATACCATGTTCCAAGCACTGTTCTTCTCACTTTATGTGTATTAAGTTATTTATTCCTCACAGAAACCTTACTATCATTCCCATTTTGGAGATGAGGAACCTGGAGCTCAGAGAAGTATAGTAACTTGCCCAAGATCACCAAGTTAAAAGTGACAGGGCTGGAAATTGAAACCAAATAGTCGGAGTCTGGTATCCAATCCCCTCTACTGAATTATTGAGTCTAAAGCAAAGGAAATCTGATTGACCATGCCTAGAAAAAAAAATGGATCTATCCCCTGAGGAATTGAGGCGCGGGGGTGGGGTGGGTGATCCTGCAATGAACAGTCTCACCAGAAACACAAAATACAATTGGGGTAGGAGAAAGAGGGAGAGCTAGGTAGATTAAATAACATGATGTGAGATAAAGTCTATATTCCAACTGTAGTGGAAAGGAAAGCCAGCCTGTTTCAAATTTACTTTGCACTCTTTTGTTTCTGTCATCTCCCATTCCTTCTATCCCCCAATTCCCAACTTTCTTCCAAAAAAACTGTTATGTATTAGTCCATGAGGCTAACTCAAGAATGAATTGCCTCTTCAGCAACATTCCCCCAGTTCCCACAGACCGGACAAGCCATGGTCTCCTCTGTGCTCCTTTTACATCCCATGCAGCCCAACATCAGTAGCACAGACACAAGTACACCATGGAAAAATTGTCACTCTACTGCCTTACAAGGAGTCTGCGGTGTGAGACTGAGAAGGGGCCTCCAGATCATTTTTTCCTCCACTTATTCATAATTGTTCTTTTCTTTGGACTGTCTCAGGATCTTGAGATTAATATTGTTCCATTCCACTCCTGGGTTTTCTGACACCAGGCATTGGAGACAACTTCCCTCTCTACTCTGCTGTTGCCTCTCAATCTATTTTCTACATTCACCTGTCATTTTCATAGTGTATACCCTCGCCTTGGTTTTAAGGGATGTACCACACTTTGGGCATTTCCTCATTATGGCCATCACTTAATTGATCTCTAAGTATTTATTTAGGTTTCTAACCTTTGTGACTCTGAGCTACTTATGAGTAAAGAGTATGATGTAAATCACCTTTGTATTCTTACTGTAAAAAAAGGATTCTGGCCACAGAAATGATATATTGAATTGATTCCTTGAATTCAAGAAAGGATAAAAGAAAAGAAAGGAAGGAGAAAAAGAAGAGAGGAAGTGAGCAAACATTTGTGAGATTTTTCTACCACCTCTTTTTCGGGGAAAAGCAAGTAGTCAATTATTTGCTCAACTCTAATTTTTTAATTTTTTTTTTTTTTTTTTTTTATTTTTTGACAGGCAGAGTGGACAGTGAGAGAGAGAGACAGAGAGAAAGGTCTTCCTTTTGCCGTTGGTTCACCCTCCAATGGCCGCCGCGGCCGGCGCGCTGCGGCCGGCGCACCGCGCTGATCCGATGGCAGGAGCCAGGAGCCAGGTGCTTTTCCTGGTCTCCCATGGGGTGCAGGGCCCAAGCACCTGGGCCATCCTCCACTGCACTCCCTGGCCACAGCAGAGAGCTGGCCTGGAAGAGGGGCAACCGGGACAGAATCCGGCGCCCCGACCGGGACTAGAACCCGGTGTGCCGGCGCCGCTAGGCGGAGGATTAGCCTAGTGAGCCGCGGCGCCGGCCTCAACTCTAATTTAAGTCTTAAAAACCTCCTTTACATTTATAATGGTGAAAAAAAATTAATTAATGAAACAGTGCATCAATTTCTCCAGTTGACCAGGAAAAAAAACTCTCGGAAACAAGCTTTCTCCTTGAGACTGTGAGCACATTTGCCTGTATCTCATAAGAAAACTTGAAGCTGTTGTGGTAATATAAGGAAATTGGGTTTACAAAAGCAAATCTACCTCATATCAGGCCCAGAAAACTACTTTAAAATAGAGGACTGTTCATCAGATCATCTTGTCCTTACCTCTGTCTGGCCTCAGAAAGAAAGAAGGTTGGTATCACCTGAGTGGCATGGTGCAAGTGACAGACTCCCTATAGCCCAGGTTCACCTCTTTCTCTGCCCAGATCAGAGTGCTCTTTAGATGTAGCTGATGACTGAATCCCTGAGCAACTGAGCTCACTAACTAATAATTGTATTTTCCAGGATAAAATGTTTCAAGAAACCTACATTAGGGCTCAGAAAATTATACCTCCAAATTAGTACTTTGACATAGTGAGTATTTGAATCAAAAAACACTAGACAGTATTCAAAAGCGAAGTCTCTCTCCGATCTCTTACTTTTTATTTTTAAATCTTGTTCCCATTTTTCGTTTGAGGTACACCACAGAAACTAGAATTTTTTTTTCCCAGGGTGAGTTATAGAAGTAGAAACCATCCCTCCCAAAGCCAGCCATAAAACCTAGAAATGTTACTCTAACTTTCCTTGTTTTAGGTACGTGAATTGACCATAAAGAAATTCTCTGATCTAACTCGTTTAGTAGTAGATCATAGGACCCTCATTCCAAAATGGATCCTGCTGAACACCCAGGATAAAGAAACACTACAAGTCAAGAAAATCCCTAGAGCCTCCACTAGACTGATTATATTACCTTGAACAAGCCATTCTAATATCTTTATTCCTCAGCTTCTTAACTATACATTGAGATAATACACAGTTAGAAGGGTTAAAGGAGCTCTTACTTGTAAAAAAAAACTATGCCCATCTATGTCTAGCATACAGAAAGCACTATTTATTTGTTTACAAGTAAAATAAATTCAGCAGAAACATGTAAGTATGTAAATACCATTAAAATATTACTTAAAAATTACTAGGAGTAAACAAAAGACTACATAGAACAAATTCAGACATCTTACAATCTGCAACAAATATATGAAGTAATCCAGAATAATCTCAAAATTGTTGAAAAATTTAAATGCTACAGGTGTAAGAGTTTCAGTTTCTTGAGTCAATAAGATGTTGCATTAAAAAGTGCTTTACTCTGGCCAGCATTGTAGTGCACTGGCATCATATTGGGCTGCCAGTTTGAGCATGACCTATTCCATTTCTTTCTTTTTTTAGATTTATTCATTTATTTGAAAGGCAGAGTTACAGAGAGGCAGAGTCAGAGAGTGTGTGTGAGAGAGAGAGGTCTTCCATCCACTGGTTCACTCCCCACATGGCTGCAACAGCCAGAGCTGCATCAATCAGAAGCCAAGAGCCAGGAACTTCTTCCAAGTCTCCCACATGGGTACAGGGGCCCAAGGACTTGGGCCATCTTCTACTGCTCTCCCAGGCCATAGCAGAGAGATGGATAAGAAGTGGAGCAGCTGGGACTCAAATCAGTGCCCACATGGGATGCCGGCACTGCAGGCAGTGGCTTTACCCACTACACCACAGCACTGACCCGCTGCTCCACTTCTGATCCAGCTTCCTGCTACTACACTTGGGAAGGTAATGGCAAATGTCTGAAGTACTTCAGCCCCTGTCACCCAAATAGGCCAGAATGTTGTTTCTGGCTCCTGGCTGAAGGGGGCCCAGACCTGGTTGTTGTAAGAATTTGGAGAGGGAACCAGTGATAGAATATTCTCTCTCTCTCTCTCTCTCTACTTCCCTCCCTGCCTCTCTCTTTCCTCACTCTCTCTGCCTTTCAAATAATTAAGTAATTTTTTTCCAAGTATTTCATTGGTGAGGAATATGTTGGATAAATTTTGTGGAACTTGATGTTTCCTTACATGGACAGTGTTTCTTCTCTGAAGCTAATTTGAATGTTCTAAATCAACAAAATACTGCTGAAAACATTTTAAGTAAGCCATTAACAGCATTTAAAGTACCTTATGGGTATAGTGCCTTATCGTTAGTGAGAAGAAAAATTATAAGTTCTGTAAATGCTAAAAGTTTGAAATCACCCAGATATCAGTAAATGTTATCCCTTAAATATCTATCACTTCTTTCTCCAGCTGGACTTTCAACAGATTCCTGCATCTATTTATGAACACAAGATTACAACACTCAATTTTTAAAGAAAGAATAAACCTAATAAAGATAACTATACTTTATAATTGCCTTATTGATTGTTATTTGCTATGTTGTTTATTTTTAAAATAGTTCATGAGATCCATATTTCAGAGTAAAATGTGAATGAAATCAATACAAAAAAGAAAAGGGCTGGTAACAGGACATCACATCTAGGGACCATAATCAAAGTGTCACTTTAAGTTCTCAGCTATTTATCATGCTAATTAGATGTTTGGAAAAGCCTTCTAATGCCTGGAGATGCTTCTTTTTCCTCAACTGCTTTTGGGAATGCATTTGGAGAATTTAAATACTACTAAAAACATCATCACATTTAGTAATGAGGTCAAAAACATTAAATTGAAAAAAAAATCAAGCAAGAGCATGTTATTATGCAGATAATAAAAATATTTTTTCAATCTGTACTGCCACAAAGGCACAAAACTAAAAATAACTAAATAGTCTGTATACCTCCACATTATCTCAAATTATCACAAAACAGTCATTTCCTAACCCTCTTCTCCTGCTAGCCTCCTCCCTTCTCTCCACAACATCAATTCCCAGATTAATTCATGTTGTTGTCAGATACTCTATCCTTGGGTTTTCCTGTCCAAGAGGAGAACTGTGCAGCCAAGAGAAGACGAAGACAAAGCACACTTTATAAAAGAAAAGACGTTGAATTTAAGCACTAAACATACTTAAGATCTAAACTCACTGACTTGGTCACAAAATGAGAAATTTATTGGAAGCATACAGAGTTATCTCTTGAAATCCAAGTTCAAAATATGCATCTGGGCCTGTGACAGACTAGAACTAAGAACAGGAAATTCAGCAGCAGCCAACACAGCTGCTATTTCCAATATTTTTCTTCTCCCAAGAAAGCAAGTTCTAACATTTCTCTTTCTCTCTACACGTTGCCTTCATTCTTCAGTCTTGAAATGGACTCACTTACAAATAGGGCACTTGACTGTCATCATGGAAATCCCTGAGGGAGAGAATCCCATGAGAGGAGATAAGATTTCAGTTGTTTTTTGCTTTGTTTTGTTTCATTTTGTCTAGTGAAGTTTGGTTATTTGAGTTATAGAAAAAGTACATAGTGAAAATCATGACAATGGTCAGAGTTGGCAAGTTTTTTTTCCAAAGATTTATTTTATTTATTAAAGGCAGAGCTATAGAGGGAGAGGAAGAGAGAGAAAAAAAATAGAGAGAGAGAGATATCTTGGTCACAATAGACAGAACTGGGCCAGGCTGAAGGGACCCAAGTATTTGGGCCATCTTCTGCTACTTTCCCAGACACATTAACAGGGAACTGGATAGGAAGTTCAACAGCCAGGACTCAAACTGGCACCCCATATGGAATGCTGGTGTCAAGATGGCAGCTTAATTCACTGCAACACAATACCAGTCCCCAAGTTTTTGGGTTTTTTTTTCTTTTCTTTCTTTCCTATTTTTTGTCTTAAGATCTGTACAGGAACTTCTTTAGGCTTTAGAAGCCATAGAGGTTCTCTGTCTCAATTACCCAACTAACCATTTGTAGCACAAATCAACCATGGGCAATTATATAAATGAATGGTCACAGCTGTGTGCCAATAAAACTGTATTTACAAAAGAAGGTGTTAGGATATATTATGCAAGATGTAATTGCTTGGGGCTGGCGCTGTGGCATAGTGGGCTCAGCCTCTGCCTGTGGTGCCAGCATCCCATATAGGCACTTTTTCAAGTCCCAGCTGGTCCTCATCCAATCCAGCTCTCTGCTAAGGCCTGGGAAAGCAGTAGATCATGGCCCTGTACCCTTGTGGGAGATCCAGAAAAAGCTCCTGGCTCCTGGCTTTGAATCAGTTCAGCTCCTGCCATTGCAGCCATCTGGGGAGTGAACCAGCGGATGGAAGTCCTTTCACTGATTCTCCCCCTCTCTGTCTGTAACTCTACCTCTCAAATAAATAAATAAAGTATTAAAAAGATGTCACTTCTGACCCCTGTTCTACAGTCACACTATGAGCAGCTAAGGGGTAAGACATATTGGAATGAGTAATCTTGTGTTTAAAAGCATTGAACTTTGGAAGCAGAGCCCTATAAGTAGGGGAAACCTGAAGTATGGATGTAAGTCATAAAAGCATCAACACTGCATTCAGAGAAAGATTCTCATTCTAGCACCAAATTTCTACCTGAGGAACATTCCTTCATTTCCTTGGAATAGACAAGACAGAAAAAACTGAACAATGGAGTGGCCAGCTCCACAGATTGAGCTAGAATAGACAGGTCTATGCTGTTGTGGAAGGGGTAGTTTTCAGAAATGCATGCCTTGTGAATTCATATCCAGCTTCAGCACTACTGAATTGTTGTATATGGTAGGGAAAATTGTAGATAAACTCACAAGATGAAGTTGGAAAGCAGCACAGTAAGCAATTTAAAGGCCCATTTTGAGCTGAGAAGTAAAAGGACATAAAAATGTTGCCTGAGATGTTTGAGAATGGTATTCCATCCATTTTAGCAAACCAGATACCCAGCGTTTACTGACACCTAATACTAGCTATGATAAGGATGAAGGAGAGACACGTGTATGGCTATTAGAAGCCTTCCCAACAGTGCTGCAAAAGCCAGCACTCAAAAAGGCATATTTGTTTGATGTTTTCTCCAAGCAGCTAGTGTGACCAAAAGTTAGATAGGAATGCATACGTGTCCTTCACTTTGCAACAATTTAGATAGGCTATCTCAGCGCTTTGCTCCAGCCAAGACATGGTCAGCAAGACCCAGCTCCGCCATCAGTTAAAGAGGGCAATCACAGAGTGACCTCTCTTGGCAGCAGTTTCCACTATGCACTCAGTGATTTCAGCAGATTCACTCGGTTGCAGGACCTACTTGCAGGACTACTCTAGCCTTGTCTGGAAAGGAAAGGGAGGTGGCAACACTGCAGCAGGTGGATAGTACAGGTGTTAGTACATTGAGTACTTGATATTTTACACACAAAAAATGAGCAAATGACTTCTAAAATATGTCTTCCAGAGTCTTGTGGAAATATAGCATTGTGGGTAAAAGCAAGTCCAGGGATGATGTCTCAACACTAACCTGTAGAATCCTGAGTTACGATTTTCAGTTTTATTTTCCTCATCAGAAGAGTTTTTGCTCTATCAGAAGTATTCTTACGCCTATTAAATGAGAAGAAATGCATAAGGAGCTGGGCTTAGCATACTTGTGCTTATCATAAATAGCAGTTATTATAATTATAATTTATATTCTATTATATTATTATATTAATAGTTATTTTAATTCTTGGTATCTAGAGAGAAGTTAAAGGGATATTAACCTATCATTGTGATATATGTGAGATAATTAGGGTGCAGATATGTTGAAGGACATCTTTTATTACTCCTGAGCCAGTACTTAGAAAACCCAGGAATCTTGGCTTCTTCTTCCAGAAGCACAATGGTGATGACTAGCTTTATTCAGCTTTGTCTTGTGTGCTCTCCAATATGTGTTAAATTTCATTTTATCACAACATAGAAGTGCTCTGGAGCTAAAGAGCAGACATTGATTCACTCATTCATTGTTCATCGTGCATGTATTTTTTCACAGCCCCCTACATCACTATGTGATACACTTGAGATATAATTATGATAGAACTATTGGTGTGAAGCACTTGAGATATAATATGATAGAACTATTGGTCCTGTCTCCTGGGGCGTTACTATGTGATCCTTGGGTACGTCATATTGCAGAGTACCTTGAAGCTCTTCTGTTTACTAGAAAAGAGTGTTCCAAAAATGCAGTGAGTATGATATCTCAGAACATAAATTCATACAGAACAAAAGGTGTATATTCCATCTTTCTTTCTTTTTTTTTTATTTGACAGGTAGAGTTATAGACAGTGAGAGAGACAGAGAGAAAGGTCTTCCTTCCGTTGGTTCACCCCCCAAATGGCTGCCATGGCCGGAGCTATGCCGATCCAAAGCCAGGAGCCAGGTGCTTCCTCCTGGTCTCCCATGCAGGTGCAGGGGCCCAAACACTTGGGCCATCCTCCACTGCCCTCCAGGGCCACAGTAGAGAGCTGGACTGGAAGAGGAGCAGCCAGGACTAGAACCTGGTACCCACATGGGATGCCGGCACCACAGAGGATTAACCAAGTGATCCATGGGGCCAGCCCCTCATCTTTCTTTTTTTAACAAAGATTTATTTATTTATTTGAAAGACAGAATTAGAGATAGAGAGAGACGAGGGGCTTGGCAGTAGCAGTGAGAGATATCTTCCATCTGCTGGTTCATTCCACAAATGGTCACATTGGCCAGGGCCAGGTCAGGCCAAAGCCAGGAGCAGAAGCTTCATCTGGGTTTCCCACACAGGTGTAGGGGCCCAAGGACTTGGCCATCTTCCACTGCTTTCCCAGGTACATTATCAGGGAGGAGGATCAAAGTGGAGCAGCCGAGATTTGATCCAGTGCCCATACAGGATGTCGCCACAGTAACAGCCCCAGATTTCATTTTTCTTCAAATGAACTAATTTCCATCTTGAGACATTATTCTGTCTAGTAGTAGAAAAAGGTAATCTTAGAAAATGCTAGCTCAGCATTTCTTCTTCTGCTGTTTACCATGTAATTTCATTTCCATTCCTTGGGCTTCATAACATCAAACTATCTGGACTGAGAGTTATCTGGTTCCTGGGAGTCATATGTCCACTCTGGCATTCATGAAAGATTTATTGCCACTTATCTCCTCCACCATTGCCATGCACTTAGACCAAAAACTGCAGGATCATGTACTTTCCCATCGATACATAGCTATATAGTGTACCCTTCATCCTTCTCTCAAGAACTCCTAAGGTCTACCACTTTGCCCTCTCAATCATTCATTTAAGCCCTTTCAGATCCACAGAAAACAGCATCTAACCATTCTAAAACTGTCTCAGATCTTCTCTATTCAATACCCCTTGAAATTCTTTCATCACAGGATAGGCATTTGGCCTCATAGTTGAGACACAAGGTAGGACAGCCTTATCCCATATAGGAGTGCTTGGGTTCAAGTCCCGGCTTTGATTCTGATTCTACTTTCCCGCTTATATATACCCTTGCGGCAGAAGGAGATGACACAAATAATTAAACCTCTGCCACAATCCAGAGAGCCCCAGATTGAGCTCCTGGCCTACAGTTTTGGCCTGGTCAACCTCTGGCTGTTTGTGAACATTTGAGAAGTGAATCAGCATATCAACAGATGGGAGCTCTCTTTCTCACTGACACTCAAATAAAATAAATAATTTTAAATGAAAACAATAAATTATATTTTATGGAGATTTCATGTTGTGGTAATGCAGGAAAATCTATAAGGCTGTCATAGCCAGAGGTCCCAGATAACAAGTGAGTACAAATCACTTTTGCTCTTATCTTTCTGAACTGACATGGAATTTCTATTGATCTCATCAACTTCAGGAAGCAGAAATAGGGTTTCCCCCAGAAATCCACACAAACAACTCCTTTGTCCCCTTCCTCAGTTTTACTAAATTACACTCTTCTAAAACTCTTCCTTTTTTTCTGCAGACCAGAGGATTTTTACCTCTAGTAGTAAAAGATAAATTTCTACTGAAAAGTTTTTCATCTAATTCTGTTTTATTAAAAAGTCAAATAGTGAATAACTTCTTTCTTTTGTCTGCTTGAAGAGTTCATATGGCATGTTTAGATACCTCAGTGAAATGCATATAAATTACCAAAGAGGAAAGCATTGCAAAAATTTGTTCTGCTACAATGTTAAGAGCCAGGGTCTTCGCTGAGGGAATAGGACTCATAATGGTTTGGAGAACCAGGTGTGTAGGATAATCTTCAAATAACAGGAGTTGAGTCCATATCTTCATGCCAAGACAATGGTGGAACAATTTCTGTATACTTCATCCTAAATCTTAAATCCAGTCTATATACTTACTGTTTAGGGTTGATTTATGTCCCCCCAAAACAATATATTTAAGTCTTTAACCCTGGTACCTAGGGATATGACTTTCTTTGGAAATGAGGTCTTTGTAGATCCAGTCATTAGCGTGGGCTCTAATCCAAAATATCTGGTGTCCTTTTAAGAAGAAGAGAACAGGGGCCAGCATTGTGACATAGTGGGTAAAGCTTCTGCCTGCAGTGCTGGCATCCAATATGGGCATTCGTTCAAGTCTCAGCTGCTCCACTTCCAAAACAGCTCCCTGCTAATGGCCTGAAAAAGTAGTGGAAGAGTCCTGAGCCCATGCACCCATGTGGGAAACCCAGAAGAAGCTCCTGGCTCCTGGCTTCAGATCCACCCAGCTCCAGCCATTACTGCCATTTGGGGAGTGAACCAGCAGATGCAAGATCTCTCTCTCTCTCTCTCTCTCTCTCTCTCTCTCTCTCTGCCTCTGCCTAACTCTAGCTTTCAAATAAATAAATAAATCTTTAAAAAATAAAAGAAGATGAGAACAAAGAAACACAGACTAATCTGTGTAAAATGCAATGCTGTGAATGGAAGCAGAGTTGAATGATGTGCTACACCTGAAAACCAAGGAACAACAACAACTGACAGCTAGGACGGAAGCTAGGAAGAGGCAAGGAGAATTCTCACCTAGGGCCTTTGGAGGGAAGCAGCACATCCCTGCCTACTTGTTGATTTTTATTTTTATTTATTTATTTTTTGACAGGCAGAGTGGACAGTGAGAGAGAGAGAGACAGAGAGAAAGGTCTTCCTTTGCCGTTGGTTCACCCTCCAATGGCCGCCACGGCCGGCGCGCTGCAGCTGGCGCACCGCGCTGATTCGAAGCCAGGAGCCAGGTACTTATCCTGGTCTCCCATGGGGTGCAGGACCCAAGCACTTGGGCCATCCTCCATGGCCTTCCCTGGCCACAGCAGAGAGCTGGCCTGGAAGAGGGGCAACCAGGACAGAATCTGGCGCCACGATTGGGACTAGAACCCAGTGTGCTGGCGCCACAAGGCGGAGGATTAGCCTAGTGAGCGGCAGCACCGGCTGACTTGTTGATTTTTGACTTCTATCCTCCTGAACTGCAAAATAAGAAATTGATTCTCTTTTAATTCATCCAGTACATGGCATTTTTTAGTAACAGTCCTAGGAAACTAATACATGATTAAGCTCAGTACCTCAAGGATGACTCTTCTAAAAAGACCGAAGTGTCAAAGAGATTTGTCACTCATCATTAGGCCTCCTGATGCTATTTCCAGAAAACTGAAGAAAGCCTTAGACAAAGCTGGTAAGTTGATTGTTAACTGACCTTTCCTTAGATCTAGATGTCTTGAGTAGTAACTCCTAGGAGGAAGACAACAGGTAAGAAAGAGTCAGAGCCCTGGAATATAGCTGGGGTTGCTTTGCATAGCTGCACATTTTAATCCCTGTTAGAAGGTTGGGAGACTGTGCCCAGAAGCAAGAGGGTCTGATTTCAAGGTTTAGTACGGAACCCCGAAAGCCTTTCTTTTTAAATTCTCTAGGTGGATAACATTATATAGTTGCATGATCAGTATTATCTACATGCTGATAGAACCCAAATACCTGGATGGATGTCTGACCTCTACAGTAAAGCCAGACTTCCAAAGCCAACTCCACATTTCATCTCCACTTGATTGTTGCTCTGTAATCTAGACTTGACTTTTTTCTTTCAATTTTAAATCTTAACTGCGAATTGATTAGTTATAATTGTATAATTTATAAACTGATTTTATAATTATAAATCAACCCACAATAGTTTATACACTGGGATCTAGAAGCTGGGCCTGCATTTCCTGAAATGCGATCTGAGGAAATGGTCCTATAATACGCAAGAAGCGACAACAACATCTGGATTACGTAAGTCGTGCAAGTCTCCTTAGAACTTCATGATAGACATTAGTGTATTTGAGAGCTCCAGAAAGCCAAGACATCTACTCAACACTGTTTAACCTAGACTTTTAATAATAACTCAATACTGTTGGTTATATTCCTTAATATACTGCAGCATTTACAAATACATTTTGGGAAATGCTGCCATAAACCAGAGGATCTGAGCATAGACTGGCATCCATCCACAAATGTCCAAGGCTGAGCTCATCTAAACGCTGCTCTGCTCTGCTCTGATGGTAGGGTCTGCAGCAGGCAAAGACATGCTGGAGGTGGGGCTTCTGCTTTAGGATGGCCTGACAGTCAGCATTTCCTGACCTCTGACCTAAAATTGGAGGAGTTAAGGCAGCTCTTCACAAACAGTATGCAAAATGGAACCCTGACCTTATGGAATTGAAGTGGGAAAAAAAGGAGATGGGCCCTTCAATTTGATGATGAAGCAGAGGCAGCTGTATGGCTAAAGGTCCATAGGAGAAGCTGGAAGTAGACTGCAAGACTGAAAAGAAAATTAAATATATTGGATTCACTGTTGGTAATTAAGTTCAAAACCACAGTGATAGGAAAGTTTTTATTATTTATTGATAAAATTATTGAATCACATATTATATTAACTGAGTATCTTCAAAGATATGGGAAGGGTCACAATAAAGAGAGAATAGACAGTTTGCAAGGACTTAGGATTCAATTTTTGTGTTTTTTAAGGAAATAATCAAGATATGTTATGTAAGGCTGATAGTTCCAGGCAGAAACCATTCAATTAAGCTCTGATTAATAGAATATGCTTAACTCAGGAAAGTCAGCTGCAAGAAGGTAATTTTGAAGAATTATGCAGTGAAAAAATGACATACACACAATATATAAGGTAAGTTTATTCTATCTATAGTGAGAAATAGAAAAAGGGTCAGAAGCTTTTGCATGTGTTTTAAAACTGGAAAGTGAAAGATAAAATGGTGGATAACAAAACTGTACATGAGGTAAGTTGATATTTTCAGGGAAAGCTAAGAACTGTGAAATTCAGAATGAGTAAGAACTGTTATAAATATTTTAAGTGGAAAAAGGAAACCGAGAGCATATATAAGCTCCTTAATAAATAAGGACCCATTAAATTTATGATGGGTAAAATGCTGAGCCACTCAATTCCTTTTAATTGTCCTTTAGGTTAAAAACCAAAGGTAACCTTTCAGGAGCAACAAGGTGCAAAATGAGAATTGTCTGGTCCCTTTGGGAAGTTGAGGGGTACATCAGTTAAAGGAAAACCGTGATGTCCAAGAAGGGAGCAGGTAGGTGTTTAATACAAACATCATTTACTTGGCTCCCTAAGACACTAACATTTGATTGTGGAAACTGATCCAAAGTTGCCCTGCTCCCCACAAACTAAGTGGGGTACAGGGTTTGCTGAGCAAATTACTAGTGTAAACACAATTAAAGAGACTTGTTTAAACAAATCTGGCAGGTACTTTGCTTGGCAACCCTTGGTTAGCCATTAGTCCGTGTTACTAATTAACCTGCTCCTGCCATCTGCTCTCTTCTCTTTGCAGTCCCTCCCTTAGAGAATGCATCTATTCTAGTGATTTTATCCATCACCTCTTTGCTAATGAATCCCAAACTCATGTATCCGTTCTTCAATTCTCTCCAAGTGCTAGACTTACTGTTTCGAAAGATAAATATAATTCCATGTGTATAAATCCAAATTCATTCCTTTTTCTGCAAACTGCTATGTCCACTAACTTCTCTCTCTCTCTCCCTCTCTCTTTTCCCCAAAGAAGCCCTTTATTTAAGGAACACAAACTTTGCCGGCAAGTCCTGCAAGACCTGCACTGCCAGAACAGTGGGGCAATGGCGTTCTTCGACACGAAGCATTGGAGACAAGTTTCGGTGAACATGTCCACTTATTATCAAGCACACCTTTTAAAAGGCAGGCAGAGGGGGTGTAGCTAACTCAACGCAACACTAGTTCTAAAAGATAAAGCTGATATTGGCGGCGCCATGCTTGTCCAATCACCTTGAAGGTCACTTAGCCTTGTAGCAGCCTCTCAGGTGGTCCTAATGGGCCTGAGCCACACTCGGGAGCTGTTTACCTGATTGGTCACGACAAGGCTCTTCAAGGGTGGGGGCGTAGATTGTGCATGGGACTCCTACCACCTGCCAGCAGTCAGGTTAACCTCCTGCTTGGGCTAGGCAAGCAGTCTCCCAGCCAGGCACAGGATCACCCACAGAACTTCAGGGTTTTCATAAGTACAACTTTAGGAATATAGTGATTCTTAACTTCTCTCTTGGTCAATGGCACCATCCTTCTTCCAGCCAAGCAGCCTTAATATTGTAAAACAATCTAGAAATACTTTTGTCATTATAGTCCACATTTAGTTCTAAATTCTCCATTTTAATAACCCCATCCTTGGCTAAAACCCACTAACTCATAGGGAATCCTTCCTGGTGTCCCTGACTCTCACTTGTCCCCAAGACACACTTCCTTCTAAGTAGCTTTCATTGTATCAATGCTCTGATTAAAAAGAGCATTCACTTCCTACCTGCTCCATACCTAGACAAAGACCGTGGACTCTGGTGCCAGACTGCTTGAACTCTCCCCCAGGTCTGCATCATCTTAGCTGTAAGGCCTTTGGAAAATGACTCAAACTTTCTATGATTCCATTTCCTTCTCTATAAAAAGACGATAATAATGATGATAATAATAATTCTTCCACAGTGTTGTCGCAAGAATTAAATAAATTAGAATTTATTTAGAATAATGCCCAGCACATAGTTAATGTGTAATAAATATTTGCCAGTATTAATATGACAAAACTTTGATGTCTAATTTTCAAGGTCCCATAAACTGAACTTCGCTTTAATTTCATTACCTTAATCATGCGACTTTATAATCTGAACTTCCATTTGTAAGGCTTCCACTTCAGCTTTAGATAAGATCACATGACTCCACGCCTTCCGTGCAAGGAGCACCTGTGCCCCCTATTGTTTAAAGCCCACTTACTCCTATCCCACTCCCACTACAGCAAGTCCAGCCTGAGTGTTCAATCCATATGCTGACATCCCCAAGCAATAATGGATAATGGTTTCGATTTTAGCTGCATACCATTTTATAAAATTTATTTTTACTTTTTTGTATGATTCCTTTTTATTCCCTGTGTAGCATGTGCAATGAACAAAAGCCCTGAGCTACAGTTAGATAAGTGATTTTTTTTAATTCAACCTATAATGTAAGTGCTGGATTCCTCATTACCTTTACTCATGAAATCACATCTGAAAAGTTATAAGTGCTCAAACACATAAAATGGATAGCTTAATGAGTTAAAAAAATGAAAGAAGAATTAAGGAATAGATTATCCTAAAGGTGCGTTTCAACTAAAACTTAAAATTATAATCTGGAAGACCAACACTGCAGTGTATGTAGTGGCTTAACTGCTGTCTGCCGCGCTGGCCTTCAATATAGGCATCAGTTCAATTCCTGGTTTCCCCAGTTCTGATTCAAATTCCTGCTAATTGGGAAAGCAGCAGAGGATGGCCAAAGTGCTTGGGCCCCTGTACCCACATGGAAAACCCAGAAAAAGCTCCTGGCTCCTGGCTTCAGCCTAGGCAACCCTGGCCATTGCAGCTATTTGGGGAGTGAACCAGTGGGTAAAAGATTCTCTCTGTCTATCTCTGTCTCTCTCTGTCTTTCCCTCTCTCTCTCTCTCTCTGTAACTCAGCCTTTCAAATAAAACAAATAAATCTTTTTTAAAACAATCTCATCTGGAGCCCATCTTCACTGTTTGCTGTACCTCAGAACAGTGCTGAGAAAGTGTATTGAGGAGCAGCTTCAGGAAGGAATTAGCATGGGCAGTTGTCTCACAAGATCTCCATGAATTACTGATGGAGTGGGTATCACCACCATCACTTTATAAAGAATTCATGTTCAGAGATATGAATAAAATTGGAAAGAGTGCACATTGTTAGAAAGTTCCACAAGTCACATAGGTCCAAATACAGACTAGTTTAAAACAAAAGGAATTTCTGTTAACTATTCCATTCTACTATCCTTATAGGAGTCGCTAAGCAAATAATTCTGATAGTTCAGTTTGCTGTGAGTACTTGAAATCAATTTCTTTTAAAATATGCATATTTTATCCTGCTAAACTACATATTCACAATCTGTAAGGAATTAATGTTTTATATTTCAGGAAGTTGTAATAATTCATATATAATTTTGCCCAGTATTGTCCAAACTGATAAATATTTGTGAGCTTAATAAGTTGACGAATGTTGGTTTATGCTCTTTTGTATCCATGGTTAATTTTCTTAAGTTTTTCCATCTAAATTATTAGGCATCATTAATTAGAATAGCAGTCATCAGTTAGATAAATTCATCTTTAAGTTATAGACTTGAAACAACTTTTGGGCAAATTACCAATTAATGATTATTGATTAAACATGGGTTTTGAAGAAATTATCTAATCTCTTGAAAAATGGATGAATTAGATAAATGGATATTAAAGATTATGAGACTAATTAAAATAAGCTACATAATATGTTTTAAAGCAATCACAGCACTAAATCTTAAGTAACTCATATGTAAAATGTATTGCCTTTTTTGCAAGTTGTGCATATCATGCATTCTATTTACTGTATTTACTTCAACTTAAAGTAAAATAAAATTTTACATAAATATAAACATTTTAAACTTGCATATGTATGTTTGATCTGCAAAATATAAGGGGATGTTAAATAACAAGTACTAATATAAATGTTAATTGAAAGGTTTGAGTTTTTAGAAGAAAACAGCATGTAAGTTTTATATACCACTGGGATCTTTATGTTTTTAGAGAATGTATGATACAATCATAGCAATTTTATTTTTTAAAAATATTTTATTTATTTTATTTGAGAGTTAGAGTTACAGACAGTGAGAGGGAGAGACAGAGAGAAAGGTCTTCTTTCTGTTGATTCACTCTCCAAATGGCTGCAACGGCTGGAGCTGCGCCAATCGAAAGCCAGGAACCAGGTGCTTCTTTCTGGTCTCCCATACGGGCACAGGGGCCCAAGGACGTGGGCCATCTTCTACTGTTTTCCCAGGCCGTAGCAGAGAGCTGGACTGGAAGAAAGGCAGCCAAGACTAGAACCGGTGCCCATATGGGATGCTGGTGCCACAGGCGAAGGATTAACCTACTGTACCATGGCCCTGGCCCCGCACTGGGATCTTTTTAAAAACAATCCAGTCAATAACTGACCATACGGGGACGCAGCCATTGGTGGCGACTGAAAATGCTCTAGCTCATAAAGCAAATTTGTTAGATGAGATAGGCAGAGACTTCCAGACCAAGGACAGGTAGGGCTTATGCCCCTAATAAGCAGGAAGCAGCTAAAGAAGACATGATGATTCTATGCTCTTCAACATCCCTTAGCATGAAGGGCCTGGAAGCTCTGAGCAGGGAATGATGTAGGCAGGCAGATAGGATAAAATTGATTAGATTTGTAAGTTGGAGTACAAGCCCTATCATGCCCCTTGGGTGATCTCAGGCCATTGACTCCATCTGAATGCCCACCTGCCAATCAGGCTACATAACCATTTCCTTTTGGAAGTGTATAAAAAGTCTGGAGCCCCGTAGGACCTTTCTTTTTTTGCCCTTGCTGCCAACGCCTTCAGGGAACATAGCCTTCAGGCCACCCACTCCCAGCTTTGCTGCTTGCATGCTTGCTGCATGTGGCTTGCTTCCGGTCTGCTCTCTGCTTGGTATGTACCCAACTTGCCAATTTAATTTCTAGACTTTTCTTTCTCTCCTACGTAAAGCCCTCAGTTTCCTACTTATTTCTTGAACTAAATAAAACCCTTAAAACTAAAAAAAAAAATCCAGTCAAAAACAATGTCATTTTCAAAGGAATTATTAGAAAGTAATGAAATTGATGTGTTATAGCATGTTTCAAGTAAGACTTTTTGACCCATGCTACCCAACGCTTGCAGGGAAATATTCTGATATGCCTGAAATGCTACATAGCTTGAAAATCACTTAAGTGACCACTTGAGACAGAAATAAAAGCTAAAAAAAAAAGGGATTTCATAAAATAATACAGGTCATAGAGCTATGTTCATGTTTTTTTGACCCTCAAATAATCTTAAAGAATATTGTCAGATTGTGTCCTCAAATACAAGGAATATCCACATAAATAACAAGTGGAAAATAACAAATGTCTTTGGTATGCAATGTCACAGCCAGGAAATCCCCACAAATCCTTGCTACTTAAAGTGCTGTGGGCTTCAATTCAAATGGAGGGGGGGATTTCTGAAGTATTTCCCATGACTCATCTTTGCATCATTTCTCAATGGGAACCATCCTATTGTATCTCACAATCTCTTCAGCCTATTCTTTAGAATTTTTCCTCCATAAAGTTAAAGGAAGAGGAGGAAATTAACAGTAATGTCCAGATCCCTTTGCTACTTACTTGTCAACCCTTGAAATTAGAAGTCTTTGAGAGCTTTCCTTTACTGAATAACAGACTCAGGAGAATTAAAATCTCTTAGTTGGAAATTCATCAGAGTTTATAACATTTCTATCTGCTCTGAAAATCCTACCAATGCATTGCAAAAAGCTGGTTACCATGAAGCCTGCTTAATAAAGGTTGCATTTTTGTGAGAGAAACAATGGCAGGGAGACAATTTGCATTAATTGAAATACAGTTTGTATAATGTAGCCATTCAAATTTCCCATTTTTGTCTCGAATTTTATTCTGAGAGCCGCCTCAACTACAACTGCTCGTTATGATGAATTAAGAGATAACAACACCAAATGGCCAGGCTCTGAAGGGGGAACGGAAGGAACAAGGACAAGAGAAGCAGCTGGTACAGCCGAGGAGCAAATGTGGACTAAATCTCTTCCCACACATCACATGGAAGCAGTTGGTGATGCCCCCTTTGTTTTCCCTCCCAAGGTGAAGGCATGTAGTTCTCATTAAATCACCCAGTAATGACTTGGTTGCTGCTTCCAAAAAAAAAAAAAAAAGAAAAAAGAAAGTGTGTTGAAAGTAGCAAGACAGATTCACACAAGACGAATAATTTACCTGAAATTCATTCCAAAATTCATGAGGAACGAAATATTCTAGCAGAGGGAGAATGCAAGAGTCAACTCAATATTTGTGATTTAAAGATTTAAAATTGAAATTTCAGGTAGCACCACTTGCATATGCAAACAGATCAACTAAATGACTTCCTTGCTGGTAAATGGCAGTCCATTTTGTAACTTTTGTACTAAGTCACTTGAACTTCCTGGCCATTTAATGTTTTCTGCCTTATCTGACCTATGACTTGAAATTGTCTAGCACAGCCTTCTCTTTGTCTAATCCTATGAACCTCAATTGATGCTTGTTGAAAACACAGGTTCCTCAGCCCCATTTTAAAGCAACTTAGTCAGAAATTTCTCCAGAGAATTTTTAATCCCTGGGTGATTTTAATGATCAGAGAATGTGCGCTGTCTCCAAATATTTCTGTGACCTTGCTGACCTTGATTCTCTACCCTGCTGTCCCAACTCTTAATTATATATATCAAAGTGAGGGGTTCATTATTTTTATATATATATATATAAATAAGTAATTCAAATTGGCTGTGTGGGCTCTAGAAATAATTTTATCACTATTTTCTTACTACTTAATGTTAAAGAATTTTAATATGAGAGTTATAAACAGAGTTTCTAATAGATAGAACTTAAAATATCCTTAAATATCAAACAGTAGGTTTTAACTCAAAAACCTTGAAACTATTGAAGATAGAAAATGTGGAGAAACTTGGGAAAGAGGCCAAAATGAGATTTTTTTTCTTCTACCTGGGTGAACTGGGGGGTTATCAGAAAGCCTATTCCACATCACAAAGTGGAAATTAAGCATAATTGCTTGAGCTTAAAGTTTTATAAAAAGGGGTGGGCAGGTAGTAGAGCAAGTTAAGCCGTGGACATTGCAAGCCATATGGGAGTGCCTGGAATTGATTACCAGTTCCCCTCCCAATCTCTAGCTTCCTGCTAATGTGCCTGGGAGGCAGCAGTCATGGCCCAAGTACTCAGGTCCCTGCCCCTCATGTGGGAGACCTGGATTGAATTCCTAGTTTCTGGCTCCCCGCTGACCCAAACCTAGCCGTTGGAGCATTTGCGAAGTGAGCCAGTAGGTGGAAAATGTTTCTCTCTGAGTCTTTCCCTCTCTCCCTAATACTCTACCTTTAGAATAAATCTTCAAAAGATGTTGCATAGAAAGAATCTGACCAACTGCTATTTAAAAAGTAAAATACAGACTCTTGGTACACAAATAACTTTTACGTAAGAAAAATACTGTTTCAAGACTCCAATTTGTTACTACGAAAACCTCTAAGCCAAGACAGTAATTCTCTCTTCTTCAAAGATTTCCAAGGACAGGGACTCCCTAGAATTACTAATCTATCACCTCTATATTACAACTCTTTTCTTGTATATAATGAGTATATAGTTTATTTCCAAAATTCCAACTTATTAGCTTTGTTCATTTTGGCAAATCATCATTATAAAATAAATAACAAGAAACTTTAGGGAAAAAAGAGCCGCCACCAACATTTAAACCTAACTGCCTATCTGAATTGTCCCCCAAAATTTCTTCAAAGTAATCATTTAGACTTGGCTTAAATATTTCGATTAAGATAGTATGTAACCAGATATCTGTTGTCTTTCTAACAGAAAGCCTTTTCTTTTCCAAATTTGAACAAGTGTATCTTTCTGTTAACTTCTAACCTTTGCTCCTGGTTCAACTGACTGAGGTAATCTAGTGAAAGTTTGGTCCTTCTTCCATTTGACATCTCCTACAAACACTGGCATGAAATCAATTTGAGACTTTGTGTCTACTGGTCAATTTTTTCTGGTAGTTTTAAGTCTTCCATATACAGTACAATGTTGCTTGCTCCTTATCACTCTCTGGTTCATTTTTGTCTTTCAAACTGTCAAGACCTGATCATACACCAAGGGAATAATACCATCACATTCTTTATCCATTTTACTATGCATCTGTAAAGCAATAAAGATTACAATTTTATTGTGCTAGCCTTATCACATTGTTGCCTAACGCTGTACTTGTTGTGATACAAGATCCTTGCTTTTACACATCTTGGCTAAAGAAACATCTCCTACCTTGTATACTTGTGAGATTATTTTGGGGTCCAGCAGCAGTCTCTCAAATTTGTTCCTGCTAAGGTTCATTTGGGTAGAGTTGGCCTATTATTTCTTTTTTTATTTTTTTTTTTTATTTTTGACAGGTAGA
This sequence comes from Oryctolagus cuniculus, assembly GCF_051225735.1. Classification (NCBI taxonomy): domain Eukaryota; kingdom Metazoa; phylum Chordata; class Mammalia; order Lagomorpha; family Leporidae; genus Oryctolagus; species Oryctolagus cuniculus. The sequence goes on from NC_142870.1 coordinate 66,617,339, forward strand.
GTTATAGACAGTGAGAGAGAGACAGAAAGAAAGGTCTTCCTTCTGTTGGCTCACCCCCCCAAATGGCTGCAACGGCCGGCGCTGTGCCGATCCGAAGCCAGGAGCCAGGTGATTCCTCCTGGTCTCCCATGCAGGTGCAGGGCCCAAGCACTTGGACCATCCTCCACTGCCTTCCTGGGAGTTGGCCTATTATTTCAACCCATAAAGATTATCTTGATTCTTTCATCCCTTATACTCACCATCATTTCCAATTTTGGGTCATCTATAAATCTAATAAAATATTTTATATATTTTCAAAGATTAAAAACTGGTAACACAAGGCTCAGAAAGAACAATTTTTAAGTTGATGCTGGGGATATCTACATCACACTTGGGAGTGCCTGGTTCAAGTCCCATCTACTCAACTTCCATTCCAGCTCCCTGATAATGCATACCATGGGAGACAGCAGGAAATGGCTCAAGTACATTGGTCCCTGTCACCCATGGTGGAGAGAGGGACTGAGTTCTGTGCTCCTGATTTTTGTATGGCCCAGTTCTGGATGTTGTGGGCATTTGAAAAGTGAACCAGCAGATGCAAAATTTCTCTCTGTGGGTCTCTGCCTTTCAAATAAAATGAAAGTAAATTATTCATTCTTCAAAAATTCTAGAAGTTCCGCAGCAGGAGACCTCAGGACCACTTGTCATTACTCTTGTGGAGATATCTTCATCCAGTCGCAGATCTTCTAATTATTCTCTCACAAAGGTAACTATCACTGTCTCTATTTCTCTGTCATGTCCAGGAGGCTACAGTGGAGGGCGCTATCCAGAAGGGTTAGAGAAAATATGGAGAATCAGATAATTAGGAGGGAATTTCTGAATCACTTAGTGTCTCTTCAGATGGATTATTTTAAAGTCAGTCTTGAATAACCCTATGTTTCAGATGAATATTCACTATTTACCCAACTCCCTTTTAGTACTGCAAATCTTCTAAAAAATAAATCTCAATTCCGTGTCACTTGTTCATGAAAGAAGCAGACAACTTTCTCAAGAGAAAAGGATGTGAAACCTACATCAACATCAAACATAGAAGGCAGAAGCAGATGATGGCTGATATTATTGGCAGACCACAGATTTCTGAAAGCATGTGGCTTGCTTTCCAAACCCACGCCAAGGTTCTGTGCATTAGCAGGTAACCAAAACAGGACTTCTAGATACAAATAGAATTTAGAACCAAATATATCACCATTTCCACATGTGACAATGGGATTTGTTCTCAAGACAGTGAGCAGAGTACTAGGCAGGTGGAGAAGCTAACGGTTCCTTCAGATGGAGCTCTCCCGGCGCTCAAGTTCATGCTTTCCAGCTGGCTTTGAAGATTTCCCAAGTTCCCCAGAATCAGGGGTTCCAATTGAGAAAGCCATTTCATCCATTATTCATTATTATTTCACACCAAATTTCTAAATAAGTATCTGACCTGGAAAAATAAAAGGCCAGCTCCTTTAAATTTCAGAAGTTGTGCAGTAACGTGATGGAAGGTAACGGAATGTGACAGATCAAAGGAAGGGCACCAGTGGAGATTCTGAAACTCAATTTCAGATTTTTTTAACTCACACATAAAAAATTGAGTTGCCAACTAGTTCTAAATACTCCCATCTCCATCTGTCAAATTAATAATTGTCAAGAGGAAAAAGTGCATTAGAAACCGTTGTAAATCCCCACTATGCTTCCTAATAGGAAGTTTGACATTCTTTCCACTGACTTCTTACTATGGACAAGAGCTGTGTTCTTATATTTTCAGTTTAAGGAGAAAGAGACTTTGTTGAGAGAAATGAAAAATGAGATCAGACCAAGCTAATACCTTAGTGCAAATATTCCATTTCTTTCTTTTGGTCCTAGGAAGCAGGTTTTGAGGAAATCTAATAGTTATATAACCAACGCCATTAGGTGGCTTTCAGGTGGATTTGTTTCTGTGACAGGGTCATGCTCAGCCTGTAGCTGTACAAGTAATGAGTGAAATGCAAATGTTGGAAGTGTTTGCTGTTGCAAGTCAAAAGAGAATCTATTTACATAGAGGAGAGCTGGGCTGTGGAGTTCTGGAGGATAGAGGCCTCCCTGAGCCCATAGACCTTAAGATTGCTGTTGTCAGATTAAATTCTAGGAGAACACAAGACTGTGTTAATTGCCACAAGGCAGATCTGAGAAGCCCTCTTAATTAGGAAGAATAGATTTCTACCAGAATTTTTCAGTTTACTGTCAGAGTTTCCATGTCTTCTCTGAAGCTGGCTCATTTAGGAGCCAGGTTTGAGTGTTATGTACAGTGAATGCTAATGATCTCAAACTGAGGGACCTCTCCAGCTGAAGCAGGTAGTCTTATTACCAATGCTAATAGCATTCTGCTTGTAAAGCACTGGGTTGCCGGGGTCCAGCTTTGACATCTCTGCATTTCTGCACACTGTATACAGATGTGCTATGGGTCTTGACTCGCAGGGAGAATAGCAACATCATATCTTAGTAGGAAAGAGTTATGCCCGCTGTGGGATAAGTGTGGTGACATGTGCTCTGGAGACCAGTGAAGACGTCCACTGCATCCCCTCTAGCACACTAGGACCTGTATGGATGAATGAATGAATGAATGAATCATTCATCAGCTACGAGATTTAAATAATAAACCTAGCCAAAATGAGGAAACCAAAGCAGACCCAATGAAGACTCTTCAGCAGGATCCTGTTAAATTCTTTAAAATGTACCTGTGAATAAATAGCCACAGAAAATAGAAACTGCATTCTTTCAACCGACATAAAGTATATAAAAAATGAATACAAAGTAAAGACTTTTTCGGACATACAAATACTGAAAGAAACCATCACCAGCAAGCCAGAGCAGAAAACAAGTCATAACAATCCTCTATGAGGCCAGAGTTGTGGCAATGCCGGCATTCTGTATTGGAAGTCTGGCTCAGGTCCCAGTTATTCCACGTCCCATCCAGCTCCCTGACAATGCACCTAGGAAAACTATGGAAGTTGGATCCCTGCCACCCTAGACCCTGACGAAGATCCAGGTTCCTCCTGGCTTCTGCCTAGCATAGCCCCAGTCATTGGGTCGTTTGGGAAGTGAACCAGGACCAGGGAATGGAAGATGGATCCCTCTCTCTCCCTCTCTGATTGTCTTTCAAATAAGTAAATAAAATCTAAAAGAAAAAAAAAGAATCCTCCATGTAGAAGAAAATGATGCAAGATGGAAATATAGGCTGAATGAAGGGAATAAAAAGCACCAAGAATAACATATTGATATGTGGGAGCACAGACTTTCCCTTCTAATTTAAACCTCTTTTTTTTAAGATTTATTTACTTCTTTGAAAGTCAGAGTTACACAGAGAGAGAGGGAGAAGCAGAGAGAGAGAGAGGTCTTCCATCTGCTGGTTCACTCCCCAGTTGGCCACAACAGCGAGAGCTGTGCTGATCCAAAGCCAGGAGCCAGGAGTCTCTTCCAGGTCTCCTATGTGGGTGCAGGAACCTAAGTATTTGCACCATCTTCCACTGCTTTCCCAACCATAGCAGAGAGCTGGATCAGAAGTGGAGCAGCCAGGACTTGAACCAGTGCCCATATGGGATTCTGGCACTGCAGGCAGTGGCCTTACCCACCACACCACAGCACCAGCCCCTCCAATAGATTTTAAATTTATAAAAGCCAAACAGCTTTTCCATGATGTTGCACATGAGCACTGAAGAGTTTGTTCTTTTTTCATTGGAGCTGAAATTTTATGAATTAAATGTATAGAAATTAATTGTGGTCAACAGATCTCATCTATATTCTAATATTAATTCAAAAATACTTTTTATCAATTGGGTGCTAGGCACTCACTTAAACATTGGAGATATAATAATAATGAATTATCTAAAGCCTTGATCTGCACATCTTACATTTAAGGACCATTATATAAAATTTCAATTTCAGAAAACATAAGTTATAAAAACATATTAATAAAATAAAGAATGATCAGTTGATAGAAAAGGTGGTAATGTTTATATTTGATGATTGGAGAAGACTTCTCTGAATAGGTGATATCTAAATAAAATTTAGATCTTAATGATGGGAAAGAGTCAACCATGAAAAATTTAAAGACCAGGTTCTCATTCTCAGCCTTATGGACATTTAGAATCCATTAACTCTGGGGAAGAGAATGTTATACTGTGCATTGCCAGATATTTAACAGCATACATAATCTCAACACCCTGTATGCCAGAAACCTCCCACACCCAATTGTAACATTGAAAGATGTCTTCAAACATTGTCAGTATTCTCACCGCTAGTTGAGGACCATTGATCCAGATAAAGAATAGTTCAAGTATAAGTTATACTTAGAACAAAATTTTGAGATATGAACAGGTTCAGCAAGCTGAAAGAAGAAGATAGAAGAAAATAAAAAAGACCAGTAGAGCTGAATGCTAGTGAGTGAGAAGAAACATGGCAAAGATACACTCAGAAAAGCAAAGGAAAATCATATAATTTCTCAATTTTAAAAATGGAGAAAATGAATTATTTTTCAATAAATCCTGTATGATTAGATGTAATTGTTTGTGTGTTCATATGTACATATGTAGTCAAATTGCAATGTGAATGTAAAAGTATTTAAAAGTCTTTGGTAATGAAATATTTGCAAACCATTTAGAATCAGAAGATGTTAAAATGTGGCCTGGAGGCAAGAATTTACAGTACAAAACCAGAAAGTGTCTGGGATATAGGAATTTGTTTCACTTTCAATAGATGACTCCTTTCTTCCATAAAATCTGTCACATGGTTTTATTCATAGAGCAGCCCATGATGACGAATTCTCCAGAGCCAACAGTTCAAGGGTCATTTCTTTGATTAACATAAAAGTCACAGGAAAAAATATCAAGGCAGATCCAAAAAAGTGCAATTAACCCAAATACTCCTTTACAGTCATTTTATGATAGCATATTTCTATTTAAGATATTTCAAGATGTGGCACAAGAAAATTAAAAAAGGAAAAAAAGCTGTATATTCCAAATCTAAAACTAATCTCAAGTTTCATTTACTGCTAGAAAATAAAGTACCATCTTGTTCCTCTTTGCCTTGTGTTAACATAGCAGTCTTCAAGGCTGGGGTTTCTTGTTTAAAAAAGAAATTTCACTTTGGAGAAAATATTGACAGGTGGCAGTGGATTATTTTTAGTTTAGCCCATTCTATTGTAAATTAAATTTCTTGCCTTCATTCTGTGACAAGATTTTGAGTTCAAGTAGCATAAATATCAATGCATTTTCTCATCTGTTGAATGTAAGAAAAAAAAACACCCTGGTTTAGAATGCTGGACTGTTATAACAACAATTCTATGAATATGTTCCAGAATATATAGTAATAAGATATCCTTTCAAATCCCTTTATCATATGTAGAAAGGATGACATGAGTTTTTCCATGTCTGTGGTGGTATTAAGATGTCAGTCAGCATCAAAAGCTATTTTGAATTTCTAGTATCCATTTTCTGTCTTGAATTCCTTTAATGCTGTGTATTTAAGTTGCACCTGAACATCTCCTAATCTTATAAGCTTGTGACAGACTGGAAAGAAATACCATACATTTATTTATAGCTTCATCATAGTAACCAAGTAAAAATATAAAACACACCAAAAAAAAAAGGAATGATTTGCATTTAGGTGAAGTCATATGCTTTGCACATAAAAGATATTGAAATATGAGTGAATGAGAGAATGAATGTACATATTGTCAATGATTACTATCTAAGAGCTACAAGAAGTCTTCAAGAGCAGCTAGGGGAACCCTGTTAAATTATGAAAGGAAAAAGCTTAAGGCAAAAATACTTGATCACAAGAAAATAATTTAGTTTTATTAATAAAGAGCAGTCAAAGAATAGATCTGATAGCCATCTCTACTTGCTTTTTCTACTATTCATCCCATTTAAATTACAAGGGTACTTAAAAAACTTCATGGAACTGTATAATATGAAAAAAAACTTCATGGACTTCAACTTTTTTGCACCACAATAAACTTATCTTTTAATTCCATTTTTTATGAGCTCTTTGAAGTGCCTCATAGTTAAGCCATCTACTCACACAAAGCTGTTCATACAGTGACTTAATCTATTTATTTTTAAAAATCACTGGATATTTCCTAAACACTACACGGGGTCTTAAATATTTTGGGAAAAGAGTGGAATGAGACATGGTTTTCATACTTTGGGAACTTAGAACATAACAAAGAGAAATATATCTAAGAACCAACTAAGGGGTAAATCACACTATGACACAGATAGGAAGAATTTTATGGATACACAGGACACATTGGTTCTACCTAGAATAAAACAGGAACTCTCCTCAGAGAAGATACAAATTCTTTTTGGCTCTCAAGGCTAAATAAGAGTATGATGGACTCAAAACATAAAATCGTTCAGAGCACACATTAAAGACCCAACGTGCAAAAGCTAAAGACACATTTGGGAAACATGGAGAACACACCGAGGAGTGGCAGGGTTGAGGCTAAACATGTGCATCAAAGACGGATTGCCAAGAATCTTGAAAGTACACACTTCAAAAGACATTGCAGCAGTGGGACACAGTTGAGTGCTTTTAAAAGAGATATCAGTGGGGACTAAGAAGGATGGATTTTAGACAGCAGAGAGACAGTGGGGAAAAAAAAAAAAGTTAAGATAGCAATGTCAGAGTCCAGACAGCTGATGAGGGTCTGGTATAAGACACAGTCAGAGAAAACAGACAGCAACAGTACTCTGGTGCATGACTGGATAGAGTGAGGAGACATCAGGGAGAAGATAAAGGGAAGTAGGTGGAAGGGTTCTGTTAGACAGCTGCTTGGCTCGACTCTCATTGCTACCATTCTTGAAAATATCATATATTAATTATTTTCATCTAAGCAAAACCCAAAATTGTTACAATGCTCTACAAAGCCTGCATGATATGGCCCTATTGCCTCATTGACTCTGTTTTGTACAACTTATTCCCCTCTGCTACCAGCTCAGCCACAGCCACACTAGCCTCCTTGCCTTTCCTTAAAAATACAAGGCATACTCCGCCTTGGACGTTCCTGACCCAGCTGCTTAGGACTGCAGCACTTTCCTCACTGTGGCTCCTCTCTCTGTTCCCAAACTTTATCTCTCTTCATAGCACTTCCAATTTATCACCATAATCACTAGTGTATGTATATTGTCATCTCTCCAAACTAAGTCATTAACTCTGTGAGGACCAGGGAGAATTATTTTCTGTTTAAATTCACAACTTTACCCCAGGACATAGAAAAATTCCAAACAGATATTCAAAAATATTTGTTGTTGGAGTAGGCCTTTGGTGCAGGGGTTAAGATGCCCCCTGGAATGCCCGTATCTCATATTGAATATAGAATCCTGTCTCCACTTCTGATCCAGCTGCCTGCTGGTGTCTACCCTGGGAGGCAGCAGGATTAGTAACTTAAGTACTTGGGTCCCTGACACCCATGTGGGAGACCAAAGCTAAATTCATGCTCCTAGGATCAGCCTGATCAGGCCCCTGCTGTTGTGGGCACCTGGAGAGCGAACCAGGCAATGAAGATGGCTCCCTATCTATCTCTGTCTCTCTGCCTTTCAAATAAATAAGTCACATACAATTTTAATTGTAAAACACTTTTGAATGTAAGAATGCATGCATAAATTGATTATTACTGCCTTAAGCAAAAACATTAATTAATGTTTTTAAAAATTTCAAGCCATATTTCTAAATCTAATAATTTATATGTCTTCATTCAAAAGAAAAAGACAGAAAAGGGGAAGAATTCGCTTCGTGTCTTCTTCACTTAATTCCAACAATGTTCCTGATGAATCTATTTTTAATTTATTTCAGGTTTCCAGCCTCTGTCTCTTACATGGCTTTTAGAATATGAAAAATGTTGACTAGACTTATACAGTTCATATTAAAGGATTTTATTTTTCATTGCCATAGAGTCTATCTTAAATCCTTATTCTTCAAAGTATTATTTTAATTATACTTTAAGGCTTTATATAAATTCACTCCCATTTCCATTCTAGGAATTTTTACAGGAACTCATTCTTCTTTCATTTCACTACTTCTATATCTACTCTCTAGAAATTCAAACTAAAATGCGTCTTCTTTTATTCTCCTTTTGCAGTTTCCTTTTCCCCATCTAGACCCCCATAGCAGATCTCATTGCTGCTCTTATGTTCTGAAAAAAAAGAAGAGACTATTATTATAAAGATGGTACATTATATAATCTTATTTAGATGCCCCTTGACATACACTTAAAATTGTAACAAACCATGTTATTATAGAGCCAGAAGAATAAAACATAATTATTGATCTATTAACTGTGCCACATCCTGAAACTAAGAATGTTTAAACATATTATGCTACTACTTTGCACAGATCACATAGCTCTATAAAAGTGGGCTTAATTGACCCTCTTTTATAGTTGAGGGTGCCTAGGCTAGGACAGAGGCCCAATAATTGTCTATGGCTATGCAGCTGCTAAATGGTAGGCCAGATCTAATTCTTATGCTAGAAACCAGACTTAATTTGTAATTTGGGAGAAACGTCCTCATAGAGGACTTAAGCCAAACTATTCCCATTTGCTTTGAGTATTAATATTCCAGAGGCCTAGAAATCCAAGCAGTAATATTTGTCTGTAACTATTGCAACTTCAAAACAAAGCAACCTCAAATTAATATTGTTTTTGGTATGACAATTAAAGATAATCAGAGATAAGCAAAACTATTTGAAACCCCCTAAGAAGGTAAGAAAAATGTAACTCTGTAGCTGGAAAAGTAAAAGATCTGATTCCTAATTACTTTTGTGCCACATTCCAAATCGATTCATGACAAGTGTTTGGAGCTCAAGTGACAAAATTTAGACAAATGGACAAGCCATGGTTTAACTTAATATCATATCAAATATCAACAGTATGCACTGTATAAACTTGGATATGCACAGCATGCCTTGTCATCAGAAAAGCATGCTGTGATTACCAAATTAAGACACAAATGTATGCTTGTGCCCTGCCCTTCAGCTTCAAAGCAGAATCGCTGAGGATCAAACCACCAGCACTACAGTCATTGGTAATCCCACTTAACTCACGCAGCCTAATGCACTATCCATATACGGCATGGCATGCCCCATGATTCACAACCAAGGAGCCCTGCAGGGAAAGCAAGCCCACAGGCCGTGAACATTGAGCTCCACATGGGCAAGAGAGTACATGGCCATTTTTTTGCCTTTGCCAAATACGCCTCTCATGAAGTAAAGGGAAAAATTCCCAGTAGAATAATGTCCATGCTATCACCACCTACTATAGACTCCAAGGTAAAGAGAACCATGGAATGTTTGAGCTTGAAGGTTGGTTGAAATCATTTAATGGCACCCCATTAATTCACATGGCCATAAGAGAGTGAATGACCAACACAGAGAGTGAGGGAGGAAGAAATAGGTTCCCAAATGTGTGTGTATCTATCCATCTTTTTCTGGGAGTGACATTGAAAGCAGATAAGAGCTCTAAATTAGGCTCTAACTGTCCTGCTTTGAAATCACACTTTTATGTTAACTGCATGGATGATTCTAGGTCAATTGATATGTTTCTCAGGGGTGAAGATTAAATAGGATACTGCATGACAGGCATTCTCACCAGGCATCACACAAAGTAGCTGTTTAACAGATGTTAACTATTCAGATAAAGTATGTATTCTTACTATCAAACTAGTATGGATTGCTATATCCCTCCATTGTGACTACGGGTGCTTAAGCCAGCATTTCTGTCATCAGCCAGCACCACGATCATCATGCAGCCTCGGAGTCAGACCTACACAAGGAATTGTGATCTACATCACAGCTGGTGGACAGTCCAATTAATTTCAATTTCAGTAATCTTAATTAAATTTCAATTTTAATGAAATTAAATTATAATTTCAATTAAAGTAATTGGGAGGGTTTTATGTTTGGAAAATGTAGTGGCTAGATCTATCAAACAACCATTGCATGTAGCACATGCTTACACTTAGAACAAGTCCTAGTGAGATTTGGCAAACAAGCCACCTCTTTCTTTCTCCCACACTCTACTTCCCTCATCTGAGTCTGCCTCTTAATGCTCCATGCTGGCCCAAGTGTCTCTCTCTTCCATGAACATTTGCAACTTCCCTGGAGTTTGTTCTTGGGGACTTCTTGAGGACTGTATAGTAACAAAACATCAGAGGTTTGAAAGAAACTTTAAGATGCAACCTCAGGTGTTAGAATTTATAATAGAATGATATGTGAGGCTTTCCAGAGACATTTCTATATTTGCATTCAAAAGGCACTGATAGTCTAGAAGAGAAATCAGCTATCAGTTGTAGAATTTTAAGAAAAATAGTATAATATAGATTGAGGCACATGACTTTTCTAATTCCTTTCAAATAGTAGGCATATCTGAAATGCTGTGCCTTCTGTGTTGACAGGTATTAGGCAAAAACTTGGGGAGAGGGACCTTTGTCAATCTTAAAAAAAAAAAATTGCTCTCCTGGATGTCTAGATTTCATTTGTTGTTCTATAACTCAGTCCCCTGAGTGAAACTAAGGCCACCAGGCATGTATCTTGAAAATAATCGAAGAGGCCTTCTCCATAACCCCTCAGCTAGGTGGCTTGAGTGCCTACTGATTTTAAGCCAACTCAACAATGAGGCAGTTGCTGTGTTCAAGAAACACTTTTAGATAGCATGAGAATAGGTTAACTTCTTTGGGTTTTGGTCGGATGACATGCACTCAGTGCCTTCTTTCCATCAGAATTAATCTTATTTGCTTATTTTCCCCCAAATTTCTTTTTTTAAAAGATTCATTTATTTTATTTGAAAGTTAAAGTTACAGAGAGAGATAGGGACAGAGAGAGAGGTCTTCCAAACGCTGGTTACTCCCCAGATGGCTGCAATGGCTGGAGCTGCACCAATCCGAAGCCAGGAGCCAGGAGCTTCCTCCAGGTCTCCCACGTGGGTGCAGGAGCCCAAGGACTTGGGCCATCCTTTACTGCTATCCCAGGCCATAGCAGAGAGCTGGATTGGAAGAGCAGCAGCCAGGACTAGAACCGGCGCCCACAGGGGATGTCGGCCAGGCCTTTAACCTGTTGCACCGCTGTAGCACAGTGCTGCTCCCCCCAAATTTCTTTTCTTTGTGTGTTTATTGCTCAGTATTAGTACTCATTTCCTCATCTAATTATGGTGTTAATTTTATTCATGTCTTCTGTCCTCATTAGATGAGACATCCCTACATGGCAGGAATAATTTTCTAGACATTTCCATATGTATACCTCAAGACTTAACACAGTATTTGGTCCTTTATAAATACACTTTGACACCTAAACCAGAAAGTCCCAATAATACAGAGTATTCCCCAGAGCTGAAAACAAGTATAATAACAATGACTTCTGACCGACTTAAAAAATGAAGAAATTCAATTATTATAATGCAATACTGGAGTCAAAATAGAAATTTATCACATGGTACTTGTGCTTCTTCACAAAATTCTCAACAGTGTTCAATAATATTTTCCTATTTTGTAAAATAATATTTAAGATTGTGTACTAATATAAAATTATACCAATCACATGGATAGATATACTTTCTTAAAACATGCATGAAATATAATGAAAAATTTAATAAAAGAATCATTAAAGTGAGATTGTAATTTTAGTTATTTCACTACTACATCTTATTTGATTTAGTTAAAGACTTGTCTGTCTTTTTCACTTTTTATTCATTTATTTATTTTTTTATTTGACAGCCAGAGAGACAGAGAGAGGGAGATAGAGATTGATCTCCCATCCACTGGTTTACTCCCAAGATACAACAGCCAGGACTGGATCAGATCAAAGCCAAGAGCTTAGAACTCAATCTGGGTCTCCCACATGGGTGATAGAGACACAAGTACTTTAATCATCACCTACCAGCCCCTAGATATGCATTAGGAAGCTGGATCAGAAGCAGAGCGGGTACTGGAACCTAGGCATTCCAGTATGGAATGTAGCATCTCACGTCTTAACAGCTATGCCACAATACTCATCTTATCTTAAAAAAATCATTTTTTCTCTTAAAAATCTTGCCTAGTGTCTATGATTTTCACTTAGTTTAATGAGATAGTCAAAGTACATGTGTCTGTTATGTCTAAAAATTATTAACTAAAGAAAATTACCCTTCTATACTTAACAATAAGGTAATGAATTCACATGATTTCTTTACATTTGTAATACTAGTATTCTAATGCCAACAGCTTCATATCCTCTTAGCCATCTCTGATTTGTAGCTTTTCTACTCTCCTCATTCTGCTTGTAAACTTTTATTACAAGAAGATTTAAGAACATGTTTATTTTAAAAATCATTTCCTTTAAAAGCATTAAAATCCTCTAAATTTACAAAAGGGGAAAATGTCTCTCATTTATATTTATAAGTTAATAGAGTCTAAAATGAATCAATTTTACTTTGAGTACATAAAGACATATCAAATTCCCAATGAAGCAATGTTTATCTCACTTCTACACTGTGCATAGTATCACTTCTGATTACTAGTTATTTTTAAAATGGAATATTCCTTTTACCCAGTTGACTTGAAAGCACACGTTTTCCTGACTTTTTACATTCATTTTGACATGAAAATGAAATATAATTTCTTTTGAACACACTTCAAAGAAGGCTAGCATTGTAGTCAAAGTAGCTGCCTTCAATTACACTTGGAAATACTTGCTATCCTTATCACCTTGAATCAATGACTCAGTTTTGCCTTGCTCAGGCAAATGCAACAATTGCTCTGGCATTAACTCCAGGGAAGCATTCACAGAAAACACGACTGGAAAAGCAGGTAATATTTCCCACACACATTTTTGTGAGCATTTTACTTCCCTTCAGTTTCTGCTTGTGTCATTCCATTGTTATTGCCAAAATTTTGGGACTCCTGGGGCATTAAGGGATTAATAATGTAGAATGTTTAAATTAAGACTATCCAGGGAAATTTGTGAGTCAGACTTAAGAACAACACAAATAATGAATACTTTAAATTTTGTAGTTATATCTTCAAAATAGCTGACAAGATAGCACAGAGCTAGCCAATAAGTTAAGAATCATTCTCACTATACCACAGTAAAAAAAAAAAAAATGAAATCCAGTCATTTGCAACAAAATGGAGGAATCTGGAACACATCATGCTGAGTGAAATAAGCCAGTCCCAAAGGGACAAATATCATATGTTCTCCCTGTTCGGTGACAACTGACTGAACACCAAAAAGGAAACCTGTTGAAGTGAAATGGACACTATGAGAAACGGTGACTTGGTCAGCATAGCCCTGACTGTTAATGAACAACTTAATACATTATCCCTCTTAGTAGTTTTTTTGTCTGTTCTACTTAATACTACTGGATTAATTCTGTAATTAATACACAGTTATTCTTCAGTGTTGAAATTTAACTGAAATGTGATCACTGTTAAACATAAGAGTGGGAATAAGAGAGGGAAGAGATGTACAATTTGGGACATGCTCAAGCTGACTTGCCCCAAATGGTAGAGTCAGAAACATACCAGGGGATTCCAATTCAATCCCATCAAGGTGGCATGTACCAATGCCATCTCACTAGTCCAAGTGATCAATTTCTGTTCATAATTGATAATAATGAAAGGACTAAGAGTCAAAGGGATCACATAAACAAGTCTAGTGCCTGCTAATACTAACAGACAGAGTAAATAAAGGGGAGAGCGATCCAACATGGGAAGCGAGATACACAGCAGACTCATAGAACGGCAGATGTCTTAAACATTACTCTGGCCTCAGAATCAGCCCTAAAGGCATTTGGATCTGGCTGAAAAGCCCATGAGAGTATTTCAGGCATGGAAAGCCAAGACACTCTGGAAAAAAAAAAAAAAAAAAAAAAAAAAAAAACCTAAATGAAAGATCTCTGTGAGTGAGATCCCAGTGGAAACAACAGGTCTTCAAAGAAGGAGGTACCTTTCTCTGAAGGGAGGAGAGAACTTCCACTTTGACTGTGACCTTGTCTAAATAAGATAAGAGTCAGAGAACTCAAAAGGCTTCCATAGCCTTGGAAACTCATGACTGGAGCATAGGGAAATTACTGATGCCATAAACAGGAGTGTCAATTTGTAAAGTCAACAACAGGAGTCACTGTGCACTTACTCCTCATGTAGGATCTCTGTCCTTAGTGTGCTGTACATTGAGATTTAATGCTATAACTAGTACTCAAACAGTATTTTTCACTTTGTGTTTCTATGGGGGTGCAAACTGTTGAAATCTTTACTTAATGTATACTAAACTGATCTTCTGTATATATAGAAAATTGAAAATGAATCTTGATATGAATGGAAGGGGAGAGAGAGCGGGAAAGGGGAGGGTTGCGGGTGGGAGGGAAGTCATTGGGGGAGTGGGGGAAGCCATTGTAGTCCATAAGCTGTACTTGGAAATCTATATTCATTAAATAAAAGTTAAAAAAAAAAAGAAAGAAAAAAAGTAAAAAAAAAAAAAAAGAATCATTCTCAGAAAAAAAAAAAGCACCATTACATCTTGGCTAATACTTAATGTTCACAATTAATGCCTATGTGCAAATCAACTATTGACAATGGGATATACTATTTTAAGCAGAAGAAGATATTCATTACAAATTACGAATTTCCTAATTTTCTTGTTATTTATGCAGTATAGAAAATTATTTTGTTTACAGTGTGATAGGCTATGCCCACACTGATTGTACTGACTTCCTTCAAGGTATTGAAATAATAGGTCATGTTACTGCATGGGTCTATACGCTACTCCTCTATAAGCTGCAATACCACTGGGCTTGCATGATTCCTCGTCATTATTATATAATGTGTGGTCTAGGAGGCAAGAAACTGGAACTAAAAAGAAGAAAGTGTACATTATCTAAATCTTTGAATTGGAGATACAGCTTTCTAAAAGTTGGAATTCCAAGTGATGTGATTGGAAATAAGGAAGCTTAGCAAACTCCTTATTAGGAGGGGAAATGGCCAGACTTTCCCCTGGACAGGTAGAACATCATTGCCACCAACCAAATATGTCTGCAGTGGGGAACTGAGAGCCATACTCAGCTCACATCACTGACCCTGCTCGATTTTAATAAGAATACAACCTTTCAGGTCAAACCAATAAACTGTAACTTTAACCTTTACAGGTAGTTTAATCAAACATTCTTTTACTCTTAGGTCACAACTATATATTAATGATATAAAATAGAATTTTAATATACAGTAATACATTAAAGAAAATAATATATATGTGAACATGATCTAGCTGGCCATCAAATACCAGCTGTGTTTCCTGATAGCTATCTTTCTTTCTCTTTTTATATATGCACATATATTTATCACAAGACTTAAATTTAAATTCATGTCAAAGCATATGTAAGTCTCAAAAATTCAATAATAGTTACTTTTTGAAGAAACTCCAGACTATTCTCAGATGACATTAAAATCAATCTGGAGTTGAAGGTTCAGAAATGAAGCAAGACTTGGCCATATGGTGTGGGGTTGCTGCTAAGAGAAGTGCAACCAGTAGCTCGCATCATCTGCCACCAGAAAAGACTGGGCTGGATTAGAACCATTCCAGTTTGGACATGTAAGACATTCCAAGAGCCATAAGATGCTCTTCATTCTGAAATAATAGAATCAGAAGTCATGGAAGTATGTTTTTAGACTGGATCCTTCCACGAGGTAACTTTAAAGTCTATGAGTTAGCTAAGTTATACCACAACAATTTATGGGCACCAGCTCTGTGTCAGAAACTGTTTCTTACTGGACACAGAGACTAGAAAAAGATACAAAGTCCCTGGGGCCAGCATTATGGCACAGTGGGTTAAGCTGCCTCTTGCAATGCCAGCATCCCATATGGAACTGCCAGTGGGCCCACCCGTATGGGAGACTTGGATGAAGTTGCTGGCTTCTGGCTTTGACCTGGCCCAGCCCAGATAATTGCAACCATTTGGAGGAGTGAACCAGTGGACAGAAGATCATGTTTTCTCTCTATCTTTCCTTCTCCATCTCTCCCCCTCTCTGTGTTACTCTGTCTTTCAAGTAAAATATATCTTTTGAAAAAAGAACAGAAAGAGTCCGTACCCTCTTGAACCTTGCAATAAAGCAGAGATGACAAATATCAAATATTATCATATAGTGTACAATGTACACTATAAACAAAAAGTGAAGTCAATTAGAGATCCTAATAAGGAGATTGTTGAGTTGGGGGGAGGCCTTTCTGAGAAGGTGATGTTTAAACCAATAATTCTAAATTATGTACATTAAAGTCACTGGAGGAGCTTTCAAAATTCTGTGTATAACTGGCCTTCTACCAGATCAAAGGAATGGAATATAAGATTGAAGTCCAAGTAATAGGGGTTATTAAAATTTCTTTTTACAATTTATTATCAACCTTGAGAGCCACTGATTTCACCCAGTTTTGGGTGGTAGGAAGAAGCTGAGTAAACAGTAAAGGGAAAAGTTTTCAAGGCAGAAAATACCACTTTGGGCCCAAAACCATAAAGATTTGGCCACATTTAGAAATTAAAAAAAGGCAGCAGCAGACAGATTAGGCAGGCACATTAGATCTGGGTCCTAGGTAAACAATTTAAAGGATTTAAAACTTTATTCTAAGTACTAAGGAAACCTATTGAACATTTAACAGGAAACTGACATCATTAGCTTTTAAATATCCCTGTGGGGGCAGTACAGTGATAGTACAGTACAGTAGTACAAAACACTGTTTAGGACACCCATATCCCATATTGGAGTGCCTGACTTCCATACCGACCTTCTGCTCATGACTCCAGATTACTGCTAATGAAGAACCTAGGAGGTTGTGGTAACGACCCAAGGGATACCCATGTTGGAGACTGAGACTGAATTCCTAGCTCCCTGTTTAGCCTAGCCATGTCCTGACCAACAGATGATCTCTCTCTCTCTTCTCTCTCTCTCTGCCTCTCTCTCTCTCTCTCTCTCTGCCTCTGCCTTTCTGTAACTCAGCCTTTCAAATAAATAAGTAAATCTTAAAATAAATAAATAAATGAATAAAACATTGATTGTTCGGGCTCTACCTCCTAAAGATTCTAATTTTGTAGGTCTAAGATGAGATCTGTGAATTCGCAATTCTAACAAGTTTCTTAGGGGGTGCTAATGCTTCCAGAAGGGGCCATGATTGTGAATGATCTAAGGTTTCCCTTACTTTTCTAATATTCTATAGTAACAATATTCATCCATCTGAAAACTTCACAAGAAAACTTGTCCAAATACCAAATAGAGATTTTATTGAAAGATGAAAGGATTTTAAAATAAAAAGAAAGAAGATCACAGGAAAAGTTAAGAGATATTTTATGTCTTCATAATTCACTTTTATAAATGCTGGATAAATAGGAATACCTACTGAGCAACTTCCTCACACAAAGCATTTTATGAGAAGATTAACCTGTAGCTCTAAGTAAGGTATATAGCATCTCCTGTTGGTGTTCCAGCTGTTTATGAATAACTCAATAAAATTCAGAGACCTTAGTTCTTTAAGCATCATTCTTACATAGTCAAAAGAGCCTTGAGATACAACATTAAGGAAGATGAGCAACACAGACCACAATACAAGGGTGCTTCAAAAATTTCATGGAAAATGGAATTGAAAGATAAGTTTATTGTGGTGCAAAAAAAATTTGAAAGTTATGCATTTTTTCATAATATGCATTTCTCATGAACTTTATGTGGAGCCCATATACATCCACATGGAAACAATTGAGATTGTTAAAATATTGTTTTATGTTTTATGGCTTCACATAATGGATGGCTTACCAATTAAAGGAAAATTTAAAGTACACTATTGTTATTAGTTATTGGCAACTAAAGCTGTTTTCTAAAATTCCCTTGCTAGATTTCTTTACTGCCATAACATCAAAGTTAGATTACTCATTGTTCATAGAACTGTCAAGGTGGGCAAAGTATTCAACTCCAATTTGCCTTTTCTGTGGATTGTTCATGGATAAATAAAGCTGATTCTTCAAAAAGAAGACAGCTAAATAAACTTTTCAAAACTACCTGGGAGACCTAAACCAACTCTCCCTCTTCGTAAAGTGCAGAGTAATATTATCAATCAAGATACAACTACAAACTCTTCTTCCAAAATCCTGATTTTCTAACAAACTGTGATTGTGTTCAAGAGAATATGGACAGGGTGTCTGAATGAGATGAGGGGCTCATTCTGAGGAACTTATAATAGGCCAAGGTATTTTTTTTTTTTTTTTTGACAGGCAGAGTGGACAGTGAGAGAGAGAAACAGAGAGAAAGGTCTTCCTTTGCCGTTGGTTCACCCTCCAATGGCCACCGCGGCCTGGGCGCTGCAGCCGGCGCACCACGCTGATCTGAAGCCAGGAGCCAGGTACTTATCCTGGTCTTCCCTGGGGGTGCAGGGCCCAAGCACTTGGGCCATCCTCCACTGCACTCCCTGGCCACAGCAGAGAGCTGGCCTGGAAGAGGGGCAACCGGGACAGAATCCGGCGCCCCAACTGGGACGAGAACCGGGTGTGCCGGCGCCGCAAGGCGGAGGATTAGCCTAGTGAGCCGCGGCGCCGGTTGGCCAAGGTATTTTTAAAACCATGATAAAGTGTATGCAGCTCCTCCACTTCAGACAAGGCATTCGCTGTGATTTTTAAATGTCACCAAATAAAAGCTTCTCACAACTGAGAAAAAAAAAAGCAAAGTAATTTTTTCCTATTCTTGTTTTCCCTATACAAATCAAATACAAAGGTACTTCAAATAAATCAAGAAAAAAATGAAATTGAAAATCAGTTTAGACTGGAGATCCACGACAGCTGAATAAAGAGGCCCCACCCTTGCTTCTATCACACAGAAGAACGTGAAGAACAAAGGAAGAGCAGATTTTTCCAAGAGACTGACTGAGGGAAAACTTCAGTGAAAAAAGTGGCAGAAACTAAAAACAGCACAGACTCCAAAAACCAGCAGAGAGAGAATAAAGCACACCACAGCTCCTACCCCAGCTGCTCAGCCAGAGGCACTCCAACCTGCTGAGAAAGACAAGCAGAAACTCCATGACCCCCGTGACCCCTGCAGACTTATCACCCTAACTACAGGGCAATCCCTCAGTCCTCACTGACTTCCAATCTGGTCTAGAAAACTGACTGTGGATGTTTCACTCCAAAATAGGAATCTACATTGCCACCCTTGCCTCCAAAGCCCCAAACCCAAGCTGCTGTGGTGCAGCCATTGGCAAGCTCCATTCGATCCTAGGGGACAGCATGCAGCTCCATTGCTACCAAAAGCCCAACAGCTTAAACTAGAACACTTCACAGGGCAGGGCAGACACTTTTATTTCTTATATTTACAAGATTCCTGGGCAAAACCTTCAGAGCCGAACCCATGTGCTCTATGCAATCTAGCAAACTTTTCCACTGCTTCTTGAGGATTGATACCAGCATCAGCTGACACACAAAGGCAGACCTGAGAAAGCCCTCTTCTGTGGCTAGGGCATAAGCAGCAACATCACTTGTTCATGCCCCGTGGGAACCAGGGCTAGTCCCTTCTGTGTTCTGCAGCTCTGGGACTGTGGCTGTCCTCAGCATAACCTGCACTCCCCCTGTGAGATCTGGGTAGCAACCCCACCGCTTCCTACAGATCTAGGACTGTGACTTAATTCTTTATGTCCCAGGGACACCTGTGCTCCCCACTGTGAGACCTAGAGAAAATCCTAATTGAATTTCTCTGCTCCAGGCCTGCACCTGCTGGAGCACAATCCTCAGTGTAGCATGTGATCACCAAGTATGGGGAAGCAACCTCATGAGACCCACAGCCCTGGGACTGTGACTGCCAGCGCTATATTCCACAGAGTCATTGAAGTTTACCTCAAGGGACCTGGGCAAGGAGTGTACTGCAACCAGCAGCTCTGGTTCTGTGGCTGTTCTATAAGTCCCAGAGACACCTGCACTCAACTGTGGGGTCTGGAGTGGACCCTAACTGCAATCCCCAGTATAACTTGGATCAATCTTTGGAACTCAAATAACATACATTCTGAATCCTGAACCTCTGGGGCTGGAATGAGTCACCTGAGTTCTCCCCATGAGCACTGGAAGGAACCCTATCTGCATTCCATTGCTCTAGTCCTATGTCTGCCATTGAATAATACCCAGCACCCCCATGCATGAAATACGAGACTTGGCTAAGGTCTCCATGGCATTCTACAGCTCTAGACTATAACATTTTCTCTACAAGTGCAATGAACTCCTGTGCTTGCCCTGTGGGACCTGTGGAAGACTCTGTCTCCATTTGTTGTTGTAGGACCATGATTGTCATATAAAAAACCCAGCATAACCTATGTTTTGCATGGGACCTGGCAAGATACACTTCCAGGCCTGCAACTCTGGAGCTGTAACTACTAGTGGTACTATATTATGCAGAGTCACTGAAACCTACCTGGTGGGACATATGGAAGACTCCAACTGCATTCCTATACACCAGATGCATACAAGCCAATGTAACATTTCCACTGTAATTTATATTCACCTTGTGCAACCAGAGAAAAGACACTTTATATCCCATAATTTGGGACTGTGGCTTTTGGTGATATAAGCCCCAGAATCTCCCTCACCCAGATAACAGGACCTGGGTGAAATCCTATCAAAATCACACAGTGCCAGGGCCACAGCTGTAGGTGACTCAAGCCCCAGTATTAGTAAGGCTTGCCTGGAGAGGTAAGAAGACAGTCCCCTCTAGGTCGCACAGCATCAAGAACACAGATCTGTCATCACATACTCTAGTGTGATTGACAACCAACCCTAGGGCCTAAAGACACACACCAATGGAAACCCATACCCACTTGAAAATTACCTGCACAAATTGACGCAGAATAGATAACTGTGGCACCCACAGGCACTACTAAGATTGATTACAGCCAAATAAATTACTCAATGGTTTAATTTTTGGGTTCACTTCAGCCCAATGCCAATTGACACCCTGTATTTGAACCTGAACAAAAATTCTTTTCCAAATGAAAGCTAATCCACAAAATAGAAAGAATTGTTACATGATGTGTGTAGACACAGAAAACAAAAAGAAGCAAAGCAGCATAACACCTTCAAAAAAAAATCCACAATAGTTCTCCAGAAATATGTCTAGATTTGAAGAGAATCTATAAAATTCCTGAAAAAAATTCAAAATAATGATCCTAAGGAAACTCAATGAAATGCAATAGGAATGAAGAAAACAATGCATTAAGTGAATTAGAAAGTCAACAAAGATATAGACATTATTTAAAAACCAAGAACAAGTTTTGGCATTCAAAAATTTCAATCAATGATATAAAAACACAATTGAGAACTCAGATCAAGTAGAACAAAAAGAGTTTTTATTATTTCAGATATTTCAGACAAGACTTTTTAAATAACTCAGTCAGAAAACAATGAAAAGAATTAAAAAGAATAAAGAAAGCCTATGAGATATAAGGGATACAATTACATAAACAGATATGCATATTATAGAGAAACGTGGAGGAGAAGAGAAGGAAAAAGTCATCTTGGAAGCTAATGAATTGATATTTGAAACCTTCCCAAGTTTTGAAAGAGATGTATAACAGGATAGAGGAAACTCAAAGCACCCAACCAGACTTAACCAGAAAAGAATTTCTCCAAGGCATATTATAGTTAAATTATTGAAAGTTAAGGACAAACAAAGAATAGTAAAGACAATGAGAGAAAAAATCAAGTTACATATAAAGAAAAGCCCATTAGATATACAGCAGACTTCTCAACAGAAACTTTGTAGGCCAGAAGAGAATGGGGTGATCTAGTCAAGGTCTTAAAAGAAAAATATTTCAAACCAAGAATAATATATCCAGTGAAACTATCCTTTAGAAGGAAAGAAGAAATCAAGTATATCCCAGACAAACAAAAACAACAAATTCATCATAACCATCCCAGCCCTACAAATAATTCTGTGGAAAGTCTGACATTAGATGTAAAGATCACAGTAAGTGTCATGAAAACACAGGATAGTATAAAATTCACTAAGAGAAGAGACACACAAAAGAGAAACAAAAGAGAACCCAATTTTACCATGACAGAAAACTACAAAAACACAAAGACAAATAATGAGAAGCAGAAAGAAACAATCAGTAAGCAAACAACAAAATAACAAGAGTTAGTTCTTACCTATCAATATTAACTTTGAATGTAAATGAGTTAAATTCTACATTCAAAAGATATAGGTTGGCCAAATGTATAAAAATAAAAAAAAACAATTATATATAACTACAGGAAATTCATTTCACAAGGAAAAACATGCAAAGACTGAAATTAAAAGGTCAGAAAAAATATACCATGCAAATGGAAACCAAAAATTAACCAGGGTAGCACAAATTTAGCAGGTAAAACAGACTTTAAATCAAAACCTTTGAAAAGAGACAAAGGTATTGATAAAAAGGATCAATTCAGCAAGATGATATAACACAAGACTACCCTACTATATAAAGCAAATACTATTAGACATAAAGAGAAAGATGGAGTCCAGTAAAATAGTGGGGACTTCAATATCCTACTGTCATCAATGGACAGATTATCCAGATAGAAAATTAACAAAGGGACATCAGCGTTCAACCATACTATAGACTAAAAGGACCTAAAAGACATTTATCAAACACTTCATGTCATAGCTACAGAATAAACATTCTTCTCATCAGCACATTGAACATTTTCTAGACTTGACTACATGTTAAACCCCAAATAATGTCTCAGTAAATTTTGAAAAATGAGATCATGCCATGTCTCAGACCACAAAGGAATAGAAGTAGAATTCACCAAGAAATAAAATAAATTCACAAATACATTGACATTGAGTGACCAATAGATCACTGAAGAAATTAAAGAGAAAATAGAAAAAATTATTTAACAAAATGAAAATTAAAGCACTAAATATCAAAAGCTGTGTAATAGAGCAAAAGCAGTATTTAGTGGAAAGCTTATAGCAATAAGCGCACATATTTAAAAAAAAATTCAATGATGCAGCTCAAGGACTTAGAAAAGGAAGAAAAAAATCAATACCTCAATTAGCAGGAGGTAAAAAAATGATAATAAGGATCAGCATAGAAATAAATGAAACTGAGATTTACAAAAGATCAACAAAAAGCTGGTTTTTTCAAAGGGAAACAAAGCAAACAAACACTTAGCTAGGTTCATTAAAAAGTAGAAGCAACTCAAGTAAGTAAAATTAGAGATGAAAAAGGAGACACTGCAACTGAAACCCAGAAATAAAGTATCATAATAAACTACTCTGAAAAACTGTATGATAACAAGTTGGGACGAGATCCAAGATGGTGAAATAGGGAAGGAGCTTACTGCTCTAGTCTAGCAGAAGAGTTTTTAAAAAGAGTTAGAAAACAACAAAAGAAACTCCATGCAAATTAGAGCGACGGCGGACCTATGTAGGGGATGTGCACACACAACTCAACACCCCCAGAAGCTGAGAGCCTCTGCATAAGCTTTGGAGAGTGAGGTGAGACCAGTGATCAGCAGCCCAAGTCCTGTCAATAAAGCTGAGGGAAGAGCCTGGCTCAAGCCCAGATTGCAGCCCCGTGGGGGTCAGTGTACCTGCCAACATAGAGGAGAAAAAAGGGGGCATGTTTCTCTCTCCCTGACAACCCTGCACCAGGACCCTGTAACAAGCGAGAGACAGTATGCACCATTTTGGACATATGTTACAGCTGCACCAGCCTATGTGCATGCACAGTCACTATGGGCTCGCTGATTCCCTGGTGAGGGTCATTGCTGCAGGATCTGCATTTATACCAAGGACTGTACAGATCCTTTGTGTGGTTCTTGTGGCAGCACAGATGAAATATTGTGCCCACAGAGGCTGGCACACAAGCATTGATCTCCTTTGAGGAGAGGAGATGAGCATGAGACTAGGCCAACAAAGCAGAACAAACCTCCTCTCCAATGAAAAAGAAAAGAGATTTACATGACCAACTTGGGTGTCATTTTGACACTCCCTTCACCCTTGAGCACTGAACAGAGCTCTCTGGCCACACTCAGCACATGCCTCTGGGTATTCACTGGACAAGCAGACATGCATGGTCCAAAGCATATATAGAAGCATAGTCCAAAGATAAAAGCTATCACAGGAAGAAAAACAAAACAAAACAAAAAGAAGCCAACAAGTATCTCTACAAATGCCTAATACTAAACACAGCAATTCAAGAAATAAGAATAAAGAACACAAGATAATGCCCCCAAAAGAACACAACATTTCAATACTAGAATGTGAAGATAAGAACATTGAAGAAATATCAGAAATGGAATTCAAAAAATTGATCATAGGATTACTTAGAAGTAATCAGAAGCAAATCAAAGAACTAATGAAATCTGTACATAACATGAAAGAAAATCTCTCCAATGAAACTGAGATCTTAACGAGAAATCAAAATGAGATATTAGAAATGCAGAATTCAATGGAACAAATAAAAAGTGCAGGGAAAGCCTTAACAACAAATTCAGTGAAGCCGAAGAAAGAATATCTGAGTTAGGAGAAAAATCTCCGCAGATTTTAGTCAGAACAAAAAGAAGTAGTAGAAGAAGAAGTAGTAGTAGTAGAAGAAGAAGAAAACGAAGAAGAGGAAGAAGAAGAAGGGATAATTAGAAAACTAAAAACACTGTTGGAGATCTATGGGATACTATCAAATGACACAACATACGTGTCTTAGGGGTTCTTGAAGGTCTGGAAAGAGAGAATGGATTAGAAGTTGTTTTTAGTGAAATAATAACAGAAAACTTCCCTAATTTGGAAGAAGAAAGGAACATCCAAGTACAAGAAGCACATAACAGACATAACCAGAGAAGATCTTCACCACTATACATTGTAATCAAACTCTCCACAGTAAAACATAAAGAAAAGATTCTAAAATGTGCACAAGAGAAATGCCAGATTACCTTCAGATGATCGGCAATTAGACTCACAATGGACTTCTCATCAGAAACCCCACAGACTAGGAGAGAATGGCACGATGTATTCTAAGTCTTAAGAGAAAAAAAAAACTGTCAACCTAGAATATTGTACTGTGCAAAGCTATCATTTATGAATGAAGGTGAAATAAAGACCTTCCATAACAAACAGAAGTGTCAATGTGATAATCTGACCCCTTCTTAATCCCAGTCACAGAAGCCACAAGCCTTGAGTGATCAGCCACAACTCTCACCTCACTTGGCGTGGGTTAATGTGACATTGAAGCATGCTTCCTAACTCAGCAAAGGACAGCTTTCTCTATTTTCTAATAGAAATATTAAATTGTATATAAACAGATTTCTGGAAAAGGGCATCTTATCATGGGAGTTATGCATTACACATCCTGTTTTATTGCTAAATAACAAGAGAAAGAATATAAAATCTATGTGTGATTTAATGTTTCATAATTTGTTTCTCATGAAAATCAAGTATTTTTTTTAATCATTCACTTTTTTTGAGATACAGAGAGACAGACAGAAGATTCCTACTGCTGGGTCACTTCCCAGATGCCTGCAACTGTCAGGGCTGGCCCAGCTGGGCAAAGGAGGAGCGAATTCAATCCAAGTCTGCTTGCACAGGTGACAGGAACCCAATTATTTGAGTCACAACATGCTGCCTTCCAGGGTCTACATTGTCAGGAAGCTGGAGTCAGGACTGGTGCCAGGAATCCAATGTGGGATGTGGCTTTCTTAACCACTAGGCTAAACATTTACCACCAAATATTACCTTTTTATGGGTCTTCAATCTATTAATATAAGTAATATCAAATTAGACTGATGTCACCTATTATGTAAGAATGAATGGCTGATAATGGCATTTGGAACATAGTTAGTAGAATATTTTGAATCAAAATAATGAAACTAAACAGAAGTACAAAATACATATATACACAGTAGATGGAAATAAACGTATTTCGACTCTGCCAACTAAGTGTGTTATTTGGGATCTTCTAAAAAAACACTATCAAGACAAAATTATATATGCAAGAGATTTACATGGCGCATAGATACAAAAGTTCTCATTTTCCTCTACTATATAATCTTCCCCAGCTCCACTTATAATCCTTATAAAGCAGTGATTTTTACAATTACACTTTGGGTGCACAGAAGATAATTGTTTTTTAGTTGCATCTGTATGAATACAACCCATATCCAATGAGTGTTTATCAACTTCCTGGCACTCTATGCTATGTATTTCAAATGTACCTTATCCTTTCACTCTCACAACAAACTTATGGTGGGCTGGGAGTGGGGAGTGATATTGCTTCCCTCATTTAACAAAAGAGGAAATGGAAATTGACTTACTCTCAGATTACACCCAGTAAACATTAGAGCTAAGATTTTAGTCTAGGTATTCTATTATCATAGCACATTCTCTTAAACTTTATTATATCCTTAAACAAATGGAAAAACAAAAACCAGAAAATCGATTAACAAGCATTTTAGACATCTACTGTGTTCTAGGTGCTATTGAGGATATGAAAGAACAAGGATCCCTGACCTTTAAGAGCTTATGATGTAAGGATGCAATAAATCACAAATAAGTATTTACAGATATATAACATAAAAGACTGCCTACAATTAACACAATGTTAGAGGACTAGAAGTACTGCGGGAATTCAGAGGAAAGATTACTTGCTATTAAGGAAATACAGAAGTAAGGCAAAGCAGAATTCTTAAGAGATGAGATTAAAACCACTCTTTTGATCATGAATAGAGTTAAATCAGTAGGGAGTGGAAGGTAAGGTCTTAAAGTCCAAGACAATAACAGGTACAAAAACTTAGAAGCAGAAATGAATGACAAATTCCCAGAACCTTGAGGGCTTGAAGACACAAGGCATGCCTATCTATCCATTTACAGTGGAAGGCTCGTTTGGGAAAGTAAAGTGCTGCATACATTTTTGCTGAGTCAATGAATCAGTGACTACATGGATGAATAAATGATCATATTTTAAAAATCATAAAATTATAAAATAATTTATCAGTGTAATTATCTCTTTAATTTGCCTTCCTTCTCCCCCCCATTCCTACATTTAATTTTAATAAATAAATTGCTGTGAAATGCTGTGAGATAAAATGCTATGAAATAGTTAAAACAGAAAATAAAACCTATGGGTTACACCTTCTGCTTTGACCGGGTTCATTTCAAAACACATCCCTAAAATCAGACACCTAAACCCCTATGAGAAAAATACTACTTTCGTTATCAATTACTCTGAATTCAGCCACACTGTGATTTTAATGAGAAAAAAGTAATTAGTATTATTCCTTGTGGAAACTAAGTATCAAAAAGATGTTGTATCAAACTAAGTATCAAAAGATGTTACCCTGATGATGGGCAACATCAGGAAAATATGAAAAGCATAAGGGAACAAAATGAATTACATGTTTTTAATGAGAACAGCAAACCCTGAACACCTACATATTTTCTTTTAAATAAATTGAGAAACATTTCCCATATATATATATGTGGGAAGTTAATGGTAACTTGATAGGTCAATTTAAAATTTCTAATGTGAAGCATTGTTCCAGGCTTGACTGAATTGGGGTCAGAGAATGCAGACTCTTTCTTTATCAAGCAATAGATCATGCAGTGACAGCAGCTTCGGAATCTCAAGGCTGTTGGAAGGTCAGCATGCGGCAGGGCGTTCTTTGTTTCCTATCTCCACTCAAGCTTAGAATGTTTTCTGTGTAACAACGTGAAGGGAAAAAAACTTAAAAATGACCTTTGCCATGAAGAAAAAAAAAATCTCCCGTGGCTTTGTTAAGTAATCATTACTATTCAATACACACTATTCATCTTGCCTGTTCTCCACCCCCACACATGAAACACTGAGGAAAAATTGATACAGGTGAAATGAAAATACAGACCTCGGCCTCCTCTACCTTATGAACTCGGTGACAAGGTACGCAATTTGTAAATTAGAAAGTTGGTTAAAACAACTCTACGACCATTCAAATTCAGTACTTCCAGATATCAAATAGGATATTGCCATCAACAAGGATTCTCATGACAACCAGAGCAATTCCTGTTTTAAAAAAAAAAAAAAGAATTTTTTAAATCAAAGCAATTCAGTGACAAATTATATTTTCATAACCAAAAAAAGCTCCAAAGGCTACTTGGATTGATGCTAAGACTTATTTAGGATGATATCTCCCAAAGTGTGGTGAACGAAACATCAGCTCCATGGCGTGCTCACAGCTGAGACAGAAAGAAATGGTCCTATGATTAAAGGCTGGGTGAAACAGAATGTCTTGATGACTGGGCTTCTCTGGTTCCTTCATATGTTGATGTGCATTATTAATATCAAGGGGAAATGGAATTTGCTTGACAACAGAAACCATTTTTGTGGAGCATATAAATAGTTTCCAGTTAGTCTAGTTTAGACATTTTGCTTAAGAGGATAGGAAGAAGAAAGAAATAAAACCACTAAAGATGAGGCAACTCTTTGAAAATAATGTGCTGCTTTTGCTTTTTTCCAAAATAACTTAAACTGAAACCTAACCATTCCCTCAATGTGGCAGGAGAAAACCAGGAGGGCGGAGCTTCCAGGCCCCTCCCTGACTTCACTTCCACAAGGAATTCAAGAGTGAGTCACAGCACACTGGGCAGCATGCATTTTGTTGGGAAAGCAAAGATACACACTCCTCACAGTGCCATCTACTGTGATGGGAGTGGTCCCATCTCTGAAATGTGTTTAATATTGTGGGGGTTGTTTAATGAAAGAAGAAGTACATTCTAATAAAGGGAGGTATATTCTAATAAGAGGATGGAATAGTCATGTTTTTGCCTGAAAAAATGGGTAGGGATTTCTCAGAATCTAGACTCATCTCTTTGGTTCTTTGTATGGTTGGATGTTTCCTGTCATGGTGGCTGGTAGGTGTGTCATTTAGCATATTAATATATTACAATGAGCATATAATGAGTTATAATCCTAAACAGTTATGAGCCTGGTCCAGGCAAGAGGTCTGCTTATCATCCAAGCAGAGGGAACCAAACCCAGATCCTGCAGGCTTTGAAATAATAAGAATTATTATGCTTCCTCTGTCCCCCTGTCTCAAACACAAAAGTACATTTGAGTCTGGTAAAATCTTATTTTTGAAGCTACTGTGAGGGGTCTTCAAAAAAATTCATGGAAAATGCATATTGTGAGAAAACTGTATAGGAAGTTCAAAAATGGTTGAGAAGAAGGATTTTATATAGAAATGGATAGAAGAACACAAGAGGAAAGTGCTGTGCGAACAGAATGAGAAATCATAGAAGTGAGATGTATCTGAGGCAAGAGAATAATCAGGGTCTATATGTTTTGTTTCTTATTCACTCTACAGGCCAAAATATAAAGATATTCTAAATATATATACATATACATGCACATATATATGTGTATACACACACATATATATATATGTATACTCACACACACACATACACACACACATATAGTCTAACCTTTTAAGGACAAAAAATACATGTTTCTGAAATGAACTTAGCAACACTAAAAACAAATTAACTTAAATTTCATATCTGAATAAATGGCAGTGTTTGCATTATTTTCTTTCTCTGAGAAGTGTGGTAAACTCCTAAGAGCCAATTTCTGGGAACCTACTTCTTAAACATTCACTTGGTCTTTCTGGTTCTTTCTTGCAAATAGCCTGCCTGCCCAGATCCTTATTGAAGAATAGCTGACTTTACAATAATGACAATGTTCTCCAACAGTTAATCTCATCAGCACCCCAAGAAAAGAGAAATTGTGACATAGTGATGGTGGCCCCCAGAGATCTGCCATGACATTCTTCAGAACCCCCATCCAGAGAGCATCCAATGTTTCATTCTTGTCTGAGCAACCAGTTGTTCACTGTTATTAACAAATCTCTGTTAGGATGAAGATTAAAGTGTTAGTGCCCAAAGTCAGTGTTGGAAGTGAGATGTAAAGGATAACTCCCCCTTTACTTTAAAAAGACAGAGATGGATTATCTTTCATTTCCACACAGCATGAGACTGGAGTGGCTTGAAGATGTGCTGGGATCACAAGTGACACCAACTGGCAATGACAAACTACTATTAGGACATGAAGAGAATCTATCTTATCTGGCCAATAGATAAGGAGATGGTGTTCACAGGTTTCTTTCAGCCTTTTGTCCCACCCTAGCTTCTGCCTCAAGGGTGTCTTTAAATTTAAGTACTCCTAATGGCTATTAACAAGACAAAAATGTGTGGGCGTTTTTGTTTTTTTTGTCTACTATGTTCTATATTCTGAGAAATACAAAGATCAATGTGAAATAAGGCTTGCCACTGAGCATTGGGCTTGTAACAGAATTATGTGGATGGAGAGGAACAGACAAGAGGAAAGAAATTAAAGGGAGACATAGTGCCCAAGAGAAGTCTGTGCACCACTGAGAAAAAAATATTCAACAGAAATGATAAAGAAAAGTTTTACTGTGCTTTATATCCTTGATCAATCAAAAAAGATTAGACTCTTTCTGATGATGGATCAATTTTATGATTTTCCGGTACTCAAGGATCAGCTGCCAAAGGTAGAAGGTGACAAGAGACCAAAGAAAGAGGTGGCCAAATCCAGAGTCACCCAGAGTATATTTATTAGGGATTTGTGGAAAGCAGTGTGTCTTGGGTGACAGAAAGACAAGAGGATTCCCATACTACCAGACAAGTAAAAAAATGGTTTCATAAGCTCTGTTAGACAAAGATAGCCCATGGATACCCTGAATGTACTTAGACTTTCTTAAAATATATTAACATTTGGGGCAAGCATTATGGTATGTTAGGTTAAGCCACCACCTGTGACATTTACTTCTCATATGTCCTAGCTGTTCTACTTCCAATCCAGTTCCTGCTAAAGTACTTGGGAGAGCATCAGAAGATTGTCCAAGTTCTTTGGCCCCTGCTACCCATGTGGGAAACCGCAATGGAGTTCCAGGCTCTTGAGTTTGGCCCAGCATTGGCCATTGCAGCCATTTGGGGAGTGAATCAGTGGATGGAAGATTCTCTTTCTCTCTACCTGTCTCTCCTTTTCTCTCTTTGCAACTTTGCCTTTCAAATAAAAATAAACAAATCCTTTAAAAATTAATATTTATAGGAGACATTTTCAAGCATCAGAGAAGAACAGCGGCTGATTACCTTAGCAACTTATTTTATATGGTTTGGGATCACTGCTAGGGTCACTTAGAAGGCATGATGGTGGTTAAAATTAAGATGGCTTTGGGCCGGCGCACCGGCTCACTAGGCTAATCCTCCTCCTTGCGGCGCCGGCACACCGGGTTCTAGTCCCGGTTGGGGCGCCGGATTCTGTCCCGGTTGCCCCTCTTCCAGGCCAGCTCTCTACTGTGGCCAGGGAGTGCAGTGGAGGATGGCCCAGGTGCTTGGGCCCTGCACCCCATGGGAGACCAGGAAAAGCACCTGGCTCCTGGCTCCTGCCATCGGATCAGCGCGGTGGGCCGGCTGCAGCGCGCCAGCCGCGGCGGCCATTGGAGGGTGAACCAACGGCAAAGGAAGACCTTTCTCTCTGTCTCTCTCTCTCACTGTCCACTCTGCCTGTTAAAAAAAAAATAAAATAAAATAAATTAAAAAAAAAAAAAGATGGCTTTGGTCATATCAAGTTGTATTCCTATAATTTTTTTTTTTTGACAGGCAGAGTGGACAGTGAGAGAGAGAGAGAGAGAGAAAGGTCTTCCTTTGCCGTTGGTTCACCCTCCAAACGCACCGCGCTGATCTGATGGCAGGAGCCAGGTACTTATCCTGGTCTCCCCTGGGGTGCAGGGCCCAAGCACTTGGGCCATCCTCCACTGCACTCCCTGGCCACAGAAGAGAGCTGGCCTGGAAGAGGAGCAACCGGGACAGAATCCGGCGCCCCGACCGGGACTAGAACCCGGTGTGCCGGCGCCGCAAGGCGGAGGATTAGCCTAGTGAGCCGCGGCGCCGGCTTTGTATTCCTATAATTTCACCCATGTTTCAAGTTCCAGCTACTATCATAGTTCAATTCTGGCTGCAGGATAAGAATAACATAGGCAAATGGCTTCCTCTTCATATCTAGAAAGATTGTTCACCCTTCAGCAACCTCCTTGATCTAAATACAGAATAATGTTTACTCCAGCATTTAGAGGAAAAGAAGCGAACCGAAGCTGGGTATTCCCACAGGAAACCCTATAGCTCACCTTGGCTCCAGAAAATTTGCCACACGAAAGCTTTGGTGCTCAGCAAATTTCTTTGGATCAGGAAAATAGAAGCTTCAAAGAACCTTTGTTAATAATGACTGATAGAAGATACTGGGAAGTACAACTATAGAGGCTATGCCGGTGAGGAAAGAGGTTAGTTGGTCTAGCTCTAGTTGATCTCTTCATTTAAAGCAATATTTTTGCTTCAAATTTGTACCAGGTCGGAGGTAAAATCTGTTACCTAAGAAACACTGGCTGCCACAACTTTTGTTCATTCAGTTATTAGCAAATATTTACTATGCTCATGGTGTGTGCCAGGTATTGTTCTAGATGTTGCGAATATATTGTTAAACAAAACTGACCTTCTAGGCAGCTAAATGAAACAAAAGAAATCTCAATGGTTTGGCATCCCCATACCTTTCTACCAGACTCACAGAGAAAAGATTTTAGCAAAAAAAAAAACTTATGTTCAATGGTAAAAGAAACCATACAATACAAATACAAATAGTCCAAAAAACAATAGAATTGATAGGCATCTTTGGGAGCAAAAATTTATAATTAAAGGCCAGTACATGACCCAAACTCAGACATTCTGGCCTTCCAGAAGAGGAAGCAGAGGGAGTGTATTTGCGTAAAATCATTCAGCAACCACACCTTGGGCAAGAATTTAAAATACTGCAGTCTTCCCCCTCAGACCCTGTCCTTGCAGTACCTTATCTACCTTATCACTTTCTTTTGATCATCCTCCAGCTTCTCCACCTTTGTCCTTAAGTGTACTGAGCAACACTTGTAGATTTAAACAAAATCATGATGAATTGTGGATCCTAACTTAAAGATCATTAGGATAGGTTATTTGCAGGTAAATATGACAAGTTTGATTTTTCAGATAACTCCAACTCAAAAATACAAAAGAGTCTATGCTAAAGAATACATTTCTATACATAATCCATAGTCAGAGTAAGCAACAACTGCTGCAGGGTTCTAAGCAATCATCATTTGTTCCCAAAGTGACTATTCAAGCCTAAACTCTGGGACTCCGCATTTTCTAAAGGCCTGAGATAGTCTTCCAAGTTTTCTTTTGCCATTTGTCACTTCATGCCAGGCAACCTCTCATCCACCATCAGCAGGTTTATATCCACATCTCAATTACATATCCTTTTAAAGTTGAGGGTATCTTCTGCAAAAACTCCTGCTCTTTCTTACCTTTTTTTTTCTTTTTTTTTACAGGCAGAGTGGACAGTGTGAGAGAGAGAGAAAGGTCTTCCTTTGCCGTTGGTTCACCCTCCAATGGCCGCCACCGCTGGCGCGCTGCAGCCAGCGCACCACGCTGATCCGAAGCCAGGAGCCAGGTGCTTCTCCTGGTCTCCCATGGGGTACAGGGCCTAAGCACTTGGGCCATCCTCCACTGCACTCCCTGGCCACAGCAGAGAGCTGGCCTGGAAGAGGGGCAACCGGGACAGAATCCAGCGCCCCAACCGGGACTAGAACCCGGTGTACTGGCGCCGCTAGGCGGAGGAATAGCCTAGTGAGCCGCGGCACCGGCCTTTCTTGCCTTTTTATTACAGGTCAGTGGTTCTCCTATTCTAGTGTCTGTCAGAATTGCAATGAATGCTTGTTGGAACACAGACTACTGCCCCCATTCCCAGAGTTTCTGATTCGGTAGGGCCTGAGAATTTTCCTTCCTAGGTACTTCGAAGGTAATGCAGATGCTGCATTTTGAGGACTTACTACTCTACTCTAGTGATTTTCAATCTTGGCTACATACTAGGATCACCTGAAGACATTGTAAAAATAGAGGTGCCTGATTTCTCCAGAGAATCAGATTCAAATGTCAGGCTGGTATAGTGTCTTACAATTTATATATATATATATATATATATTATATATATAATATACATATATATAATTTCCCAGATGTTTCACAGTTATGATAATCATTAAAATTTTAAAAATTGTGACAATATCATCGAATGTTGGCCAGGATGTAGAAAGATTGAATCTCTCATACTTCCCTGATTACAAAATGGTATAGCCACTGTGGAAAACAATTTAATAGCTTCTTAGAAAACTAAGTATACAATATGACCCAAGCAATTGACTCCTGGATATTCACCCTAGAGAAACAACAAATATTTGTTTTCACAAAATCCTGTATTTAATACCTCATAACAGTTTTATTTGTAATAGCCAAAACCTAGTAACAACCAAAATGTCCCTCATAAGTGAACAAACTGTGGTGCATCTACAACAAGGAATACTAGCCACTAATTCTAAGAATGAACCATTGATGCACACAACAACTTGGATGAAACTGAAGGGCACTGTGCCAACTTACAAAAATAGATAATGTCCAAAGATCACTGGCAATATCACTCCACGTACATGAGAGTATTTCAAAAAGTTTATGGAAAGTGAAATTATAAGATAGGTTAATGTTTAGTGGGAAATTTTTTGAAATCCATGGCTTTTTTCATAATATACATTTTCCATTAATTTTTGGTAGATTCTATGTATAACATTATTGAAATGACAAAATTATCCAGATGGAACAAATTAGAGTTGTCAGAGGTTAGGAGTGGTAGGGGTGAGTTGACTATGAAGGGGCCATAAGGAAAATCATTGTGGTATCTTGATTTCATAGTGATTGTAGGCATCAGCACATGTGATACATGACAAAGTACTAACATACATGCATTGTACCAATGTCAAATTCCTGGTTTGAATATTTGGCTATAATTATGCAAAATGCAAACACTGGGGGAAACTGGATAAAGAGTACATGCCTTCTTTGTACCCCTACGTACTCTAACATCCTGTAAATCTACAATTATTTCAGAATAAAGAGTTAAAAATGAACAAGCAAACCAAAACCTCTTCCCCTGTACAACCAAAGTTTGAGAACACAAACACAGCTTAGGGTGGAGACTCTCCTGATTCTCACCCCCACACTTCTGTTGTAAGTCTCTTGCTTCCTTGAGGCTTGTGAGCCCAGCCCACACCTGGATTAAAGCTCTGTCGATTTCTTCCTTTTTCACAACAGCTCAAATTGGTTGACCTCTTACCTGCTGCTATAGGGAGTTATTGGTATCATCTGTCAAGGGAAGCAACTGGGCAGTATCTATCAAGGCCCTTAACAACATTCACACTATTTCACCCAATATTTCCCGTCAAAGCCATCCACCCTAACCAAAACACTAGGGAGGAAGTAAAGTTTATTCCATTTCTCATCCCAATAGCAAAAATATTGAATGCAAACTAGTTAATTAAAATAACTGGGCATACACTCATGTGCTAAAGTGAGATAGGTTTTTTTTATATAAAAATGCATTTTTTTATTTTTATTTTTATTTTTTTGACAGGCAGAGTGGACAGTGAGAGAGAGAGACAGAGAAAGATGTTCCTTTGCCGTTGGTTCACCCTTCAATGGCCGCCGCGGCCGGCACGCTGTGGCCGGCGCACCACGATGATCTGAAGCCAGGAGCCAGGTACTTATCCTGGTCTCCCAAGGGGTGCAGGGTCCAAGCACTTGGGCCATCCTCCACTGCACTCCCTGGCCATAGCAGAGAGCTGGCCTGGAAGAGGGGCAACCGGGACAGAATCCAGCGCCCCAACCGGGACTAGAACCCGGTGTGCCGGCACCGCTAGGTGGAGGATTAGCCTGTTGAGCCGCGGCACCAGCGTGAAATAGGTTTTAAAATAAAGTTTTTAGGAGAAATATTTACTAAGTCTCATTAAAAAGCCACCAAAAATTGTATAATAGTGCCCTATTAGCAGTTTTGCTTTCTGTGGTTTTAGTTATCTGTGGCCAACTACAGTTCAAAATTATTAAATTGAAAATTTCAAAATTAAGCAATTTGTAAGTTTTGATGTGCTCACCATTCTGAAAAGTACAATGAAACGTCACACTGTCCCTCTCAGTCCCTCCTGGGAAATGAATCACCCTTTTTTACATTGTGTCCATGCTGTATAAATTACCTGCCCCTCATCACGTAGTATCCATCTGGACTACTAGATGGAATATTTCAGCATCCCAGAGCTTGTGTTCAAATATTCCATATTATATTTAATAAAGACCCCAAAGACCAAGAGTAATGATACTGGCAGTTATCACAGTATTATTTCATAATTATCCTATTTTATTATTTATTGTTGTTAATCTCTCACCTTGCCTAAATTATAAATTAAACTTATTAAATTTATAAATTAGT
Organism: Oryctolagus cuniculus; assembly: GCF_051225735.1. Lineage (NCBI taxonomy): Eukaryota > Metazoa > Chordata > Mammalia > Lagomorpha > Leporidae > Oryctolagus > Oryctolagus cuniculus. The sequence goes on from NC_142870.1 coordinate 66,653,729, forward strand.
ACAGGCATATATGCTTAAAAATCAGTATATAAAGGAGGCAGTATTAGCCATCATTCCAAGCATCTACTGGTAATCTTGGAATGTATAAAGGATACAAGTATATATGGATTTTGTTCTCAATTACATTACTTTGTCTTTGCAAAGGAAATATACCAAAATGTAAATGGAGATAATTTTAAAGTTATTCAATCGTAAGCGTGTTGGATTTTTAATTCTGAATTTTTTATTTTAAACTTTGATCATGATCTCTTTTTTTTTTTTTTTTTTTTTTTTTGGACAGGCAGAGTGGACAGTGAGAGAGAGAGAGAGAGAAAGGTCTTCTTTTTGCCGTTGGTTCACCCTCCAATGGCCGCCACAGCTGGTGCGCTGTGGCCGGCGCACCACAATGATCCGATGGCAGGAGCCAGGTGCTTTTCCTGGTCTCCCATGGGGTGCAGGGCCCAAGCACCTGGGCCATCCTCCACTGCACTCCAGTGCCACAGCAGAGAACTGGCCTGGAAGAGGGGCAACCGGGACAGAATCCAGCGCTCCAACCGGGACTAGAACCCGGTGCGCTGGCACTGCAAGGCGGAGGATTAGCCTAGTGAGCCGAGGCGCCGGTGATCATGATCTTTAATAACAAAAATAATGCTGCCTAACCACATATGAATTAAGAGTCACATTTGCAGGCTTTCACAATTCTTGGAATAGAAAACCTCGTCCCTAAACATGTTTAGAAATGTAGTCTACTTCAATCCACACTTCATTGCAGGCTGCCTTGCAAACCTCGTGTTCCCCTGGCTGATCCCAAGTCAGGTGGTCTTTTCTAGACTCATGACTCCGAGGAGCACTCATCTCATCCAGTACTTGAGCTACACCTTCATCATGCAGTCATCTTGCAGCTTAACAGCAATGCATGCCCCGTTCTCAGGTGTGGACATATTACAGTGATTTAAAACAAAAGTAAAGGGACCAGCACTGTGGTGTAGTGTGTGAGGCTGCTGCCTGCAGTGCCAGCATCCCATATGGGCATCAGTTGGAGTGCCGGCTGCTCCACATCCAATCCAGCTCTCTGCTATGGATTGGGAAAGCAGTGGAAGATGGCCTAAGTCCTTTGGGAGACCCAAAGGAAGTTCCAGGCTCCTGGCTTTGGATCAGCCCAGCTCTGGCTGTTATGGTCATTTGGGGAGTGAACCAGCAGATGGAAGACTTCTCTCTCTCTGCTTCTGCCTCTCTGGAACTCTGCCTTTCAGATAAATAAATAATTCTTAAAAAAAAAAAAAAAAAAAAAAAAAAAAAGGAAGGAACCAACATTGTGGTGTAGCAAGTTAAGCCACTGCCTGTAATGCTAGAATCCCATATGCACACTGATTCCTGTCATGGCTGCTCCAATTCCAATCAAGCTCCCTGCTTATTGCTGGGAAAAGCAGCAGAAGATGGACCAAGTGTTTGAACCTCTGCCATCCACATGGCAGACCTGGACGAAGCTCCTGGCTCCTGGTTTCAGCGTGCCCCAGTGCTGACCATTAGGGACATCTGGGAAGTGAACCATCAGAAAGAAGATCTCTCTCTGTCTCTGCCTCTCTCACTCTGTAACTCTGACTTTGAAAATAAATATTTTAAAAAAGAAATAGGAAGAGCAAACCTTTGGCATCGCAGATCACTTTGGACACTCACATTTGAGTGCATGGATTCAAGTCCTGCCTCAGATGCAGCTTCTTGCTAATGGACACATTGGGAGGCAGCAGTGCTAACTCAAGTATTTGTGCCGCTACCACCCATGTTGGAGACCTGAATGAAGTTGTAGGATGGTGGCTTTGTCTCTGCCACCCAGACTTCCATCTTCAGCTTGATCCAGCCCCAGAGAGTGACCCAACAGATAGATCTTTCTGTGTTTCTCTTGGATTCTCTGACTTTCAGATAAAATGAAAATAAATAAACAAAAATGTTTTTTAAGAGGCAAAGAGTAATTTCTATTTCCATCTAATGAAAAATGTTCTGGAAAGACTAAAATAGATTCCTATAGTTCTTAGTGCCATTAAAAATTCCTTTGTGTGAATAAATTCACTGTTGACAATTTAGAATCTGTTTTTTAAATATCATAGTACTTTGTTATCAACTTCTTTTTTTTCCTATGTTTCTTTTTGGCAGTTTGAACTATTATAATGAAGTGCTTTAATAACAAAAAGTGTTTGTTTTTTAAAAGCAGAGAGAAAGGGAGAGAGAGATCTTCTATGCGTGCTCACTCTACAAATGCCTGCAATCCCCAGAATTAGGCCAGGGGGCAGCCAGGAACCAGAACCTCTGTCTGGTATCTGATGTGGGTGGCTGGAAACCAAGGACAAGGGCCATCATGCCCTGTCTCCTAGCAGCAGTTACAGGAAGCTGGATCAAAAGCACAGAGTAGCTGGGACTCAAAGCAGGCACTCCAATATGGGTTGCAGGTGTCCCAAGCAATTGCTTAACTAACCGGCTGCTCCACAACGTCCACCCCAGTATTTGTGTTTTACTCTTCCTGGATTCAAGCTTTATTTAACAAAATAAAGGCACAGAATGAAATTATCTTTAACTCCTTAATTTGATTATATTCTACATATCAAAATATTTATATTAAGCTCATTAACGTAAGAATAAGTGTTTTTATGGTGCTTGATTTTTACAGAGTTCCCTGGAGGTCTTCCAAATGTCTTCCCTTGTATGTTTCCTAGATTACATATCACCATAGTGCTGTCCTCCATATTACCTCATTCATCTTAATAAAGATTCCCTAGTAATTGCAGTTCAGAGATATACTTTCAATTGAAGTTTTGAGTATTATTATCATCCTACCCTTTTGTTTTAACCTTTTGAGAGACAAATGCATCCAAAGGTGTCACAAAATAGCCACTGGAGCCCTAGATTTTAGTTCAACTCTCACATTCATTCCATCAGCTTGACAAAAGACTCATGCTTGGAGTTTCCATGTATAAGTAAAAAGCACTGGGCCAGATAAATCTCGGAAAGCTGTCTGATGGATTCTAACCTGTTTTCTGTATTTATGATAGTTCTTAACTCTGAATAGAAACACTCCCGCCATTTCAATCCCTTGCTTAGCAGCACTGATCTTAAATAGACTTGCTTTAGGAAGCGAGGTCAGAGAAGGAAGACCTGGGCTTCAGATACAAGGTTTCTTCTACCTATCAACCCTAAAATGCACAGTATTGTTTGTAAATATAAAAATTTAAGTTCAAATTTCCTCAAACCAAGTCCACACTTTTATCTGTGGACAGAATTTTACTAGCGTAAGGAGACGAATCTCTAGAAAGTTAGCACTCATGGACAGTCATTTGATAAGACTCTACAAAGACTAAAATTAAGGGACATTACCATTATAAATGCTACAGTAACTGACTAAAGATCATTTTTTGTTCTTCCATTTGGTGATGATTGAATATGGTGATAAATCCAGAAAATAAGGGAGAGCCAGGAGCCTGTAGCTGATTAATTGAGATTGCCATGCAGAGTATATTAATCATCCAGAGTTAAAACTCTGAGAATTTTTTTTTTGACAGGTGGAGTTAGACAGTAAGAGAGAGAGATAAAGGTCTTCCTTCCATTGGTTTACCCCCCAAATGGCTGCTATGGTCGGCGCACTGTGCCGATCCAAAGCCAGGAGCCAGGTGCCTCCTCCTGGTCTCCCATGGGGTGCAGGGCCCAAGCACTTGGGGCATCCTCCACTGCCTTCCTGGGCCACAGCAGAGAGCTGGACTGGAAGAGGAGCAACTGGGACAGAATCCGGCACCCCGACCGGGACTAGAACCCAGGGTGCCGGCACCGCTAGCAGAGGATTAGCCTAGTGAGCCACAGTGCTGGTCAACTCTGAGAATTTTTAACATGAAGGAAACCAAGTCATATTAATAGTAATCCTCAAATTAAATTATAGAAGTTATTATTTATGCAGTTATGCAATTTGACTATATCTTGACAATTATTATTATAAGGAATTATTTTTAAATTTTATTTATCTATTTATTTATTTATTTAAAAGGCAGAGAGAGAGAGATCAATATTCCATCTGTTAGTCATTCCCCAAATGATCACAATAGCTGGGGCTAGGCCAGGTCAAAACCAAGAGCCTAGAACTTATTCCAGTTCTCCTATGTTGGTAACAGAGACCCAAGTAGTTGAGTCAACACCTGCTGCCTTGCAGAGTGCAAATTTGCAAGAAGTTTTATCAGAAATGAAGCCAGGAATTACAATATGGGGTGTGGGCATCCCAAGTATTGCCTTAACTGTTGCATCAAATGCTTTCCCTATTGTATTTATTGAATATCTACATTGTATATTAGAGTGTATGTCATCAAGAATGCATTATGTGTGGGTATTTAACACAGGAGAGATTGCTTACTCACATGGTAGTTCTATTTTAATTTCTTTAAGAACCTCCATACTATTTCCCATGAGGACTATAAAAATTTACATTCCCACCAACAGTGTAGAGCTCCTTTTTCTCCACGCCCTAATCAACACCTGTTATCTTTTTATCTTTTTGACAATAGTCAACCTGGCAGGTTTGACTTGCTATCTCATTGTAGTTGTGATTTGCAGTTTCCTCATGGTTAGTGATACTGAACTTTCTTCATAAACCTGGTGGTCAGTGTTATGTCTTCTTGGCTTCCAAGATCAAGCATGCTCAGGGTTGTATGATCATAGATGTTGGAGGCTGCCATCTGCTATTTTTATGTCTTCTTTGGAAAATGTCTATTCAGGTCCTTTGTTCATTTTTTAATCAGGGTATTTATTAGTATCTGCTATTGAGTTGTATGAGTTCTTTACATATTTGAGATGTTAGCTATTATCAGAGGCATGATTTAAAAAAATTTCTGTCATTAGACAGGTTGTCTCTTTAATCTGTTTGTTTATTGTTTCTTTTGCTTGAAGAATCTTTTCAGTTTGATGTAGTTTTATTTATTTTTGCTTTTGCAACCTGAAAAGTTTGGTATGATACCAAAAAATATTGCCAAAACCATTATCATGGAGCCTTCTCCCTGTTTTTTTTTTTTTTTTTAAGATTTATTTATTTATTTGAAATACAGTGAGAGAGAGAGAGAGGGGTCTTCCATCCTTTGGTTCACTCCCCAGATGGCTCCAACAGCTAGGGTTGGGCCAGACAGAAGCCAGGAGCCAGGAGCTTCCTCCCAGTCTTCCACATGGGTGCAGGGGCGCAAGCACTTGGTCCATCCTTGGCTGCCTTCCTAGGTCATTAACAGGGAACTGTATGGGAAGTGGAGCTACGGGAACCCATATGGGATACTGGCACCTCAGGCAGTGGTTTTATCCAGTACACTGTAACACTAACCCCCTCCCTATGTTTTCTTCTAGGTTTTTACAATTTCAGATCTTATATTTAGGCCTTTTACCCATTTTGAGTTGATTTTTGTGGTATAAGATAAAGATATAATTTAATTCCTTTGAAGGTAAATATCAAATTGTCCTCATATTATTTTTTGAATAATTACCTTTCCACATTGTGTCCTCTTGGTGACTTCACTGAAAATTAACTAGTTGACTATATATGTTTGAGTTTATTTCTAGGTTCCATTCTAATCCCCTGGCTTTTATCTATTTTTAACAATATTTTATTGTTTTATTACTATAACTTTGTAATAATTTTAAATCAAGAAAAATGATGCCTTGAACTTTGCTTTTTGGGTTTATTTTGAAGTCTTTATTTATTTGAGAAATAGAGTTACAGACAGAGAGAGGGAGAGACAGAGAGAGAGATCTTCCATTGGTGGTTCACTCCCCAGAGGGCTACAACAGTCAGAACTGGGCTGATCCAAAGTCAGGAGCCAGGAGCTTCTTCTTGGACTGCCACGTGGGTACAGGGGCTCAAGCATTTAGGCCATCTTCCACTGCTTTCCCAGACTATAGCAGAGAGCTGGATCAGAAGAGGAGCCACCAGGGCATGAACCAGTGTTGCAGGCAGAGGCTTAGCCTTGGACGCCACAGCGCCAGCCCCCTTGAACTTTGTTTTTATTTCTCAGAATTGCTTTAGTTATTTTGGATGTTTTGTGGTTCCACTTGAATTTAGAATTGCTTTTCCTATTTCTGTGAAGAACAATCCCATTGTTATTATTTTTATATTTATTTTCATCTACTCGAAATGTAGAGGAAGCCAGAGAGAGAGAAAGATCAACATTGAGAGAGATCTTCCATCCACTGCCTTACTTCCCAAATTCTCCCAACAGCCAACACTGGGCCAAGCAGAAGAGGCAGCAACCCAGATCTTCACCCAGGTCTCCCAAGTGGATGACAGGGTCCCAAACACTTGAACCATCTTATGCTGCCTCCCAGGGTGCATTAGCAGGAACCTGATCACAAGCAGAGTAACTGGAACTGCAATATGGGATGCAAGTATCTCAAGTAGCAGCTTAACCTGCTGCACCACATGCCTGTTCCATCACTGGATTTTTGTTTAAGATAAAAAAATTTATTTTGAAAGTCTGCATTAGAGAGAGAGAGAGAGAAAGAAAGAAAGAGAGATTGACCTTCCATCTATTGGCTCATTCCCAGATAGCCACAACAGCCAGTACAAGGCCAGGCAAAAGCCAGGAGCCAGGAGCTTCATCTGGGTATTCCATGAGGAAGGAAGTGGCCCAAACACTTAGTCACCTAGTTCTGCTTTTCTCAGGCCATTAGCAGGGAGCTGGATTGGAAGTGGAGCAACCAGGACTCAAACCAGTACCCATACGGGATGCCAGTGTTGCAGGCAATGCCTTTACCACTGTGCCACAACATTAATCTGCCTCACAAAGATTTTTATAGGGATTGCATTGATTCTGTATATTCTTTTGGGTAATATGCACATTTTCATAATACTAATTTTTTAAGATTCATTTATGTATTTGAAAGGCACAGTGACAGCGAGAAAGGGAGATACAGAGGGAGACAAAGGTCTTCCGATCCTCAAATGGATGCAACAGCCAGGTCTGGGCCAGGCTAAAGTCAAGAGCCAGAACTCCATCCAGATCTCCTATCATGAGTGACAGGCCACAAGCACTCGGCCGTCACCAATTGCTTTCCCAGGCACATCTAAAGGAAACTGGATCAGAAGCAGAATGGGCAGGACTTGAACCAGCACTGTGATATAGGATGCCAGCGTTGGAATCAGCAGCTTAATGCATTTCATCACAATGCTGACTCCAATGATACTCATTCTTATTATCCATGAACATAGCATATCTTTCCATTTATTTGGTTTTATTCAATTTCTCTCATCAATATAGAATACAAGCAGAAACCAGAAACATGGTGCCAGTTATTTATGTTAGCAGTTAACTTTTTTTTTTTTTTGACAGGCAGAGTAGACAGTGAGAGAGAGAGACAGAGAGAAAGGTCTTCCTTTTGCCGTTGGTTCACCCTCCAATGGCCGCCGCAGCTGGCGCGCTGCGGCCGGCGCACCACGCTGATCCGATGGCAGGAGCCAGGTACTTATCCTGGTCTCCCATGGGGTGCAGGACCCAAGGACTTGGGCCATCCTCCACTGAACTCCCTGGCCATAGCAGAGGGCTGGCCTAGAAGAGGAGCAACCAGGACAGAATCCGGTGCCCCGACCGGGACTAGAACCCGGTGTGCCGGTGCTGCAAGGCGGAGGATTAGCCTAGTGAGCCGCGGCGCCGGCAAGCAGTTAACTTTTAAAACATAGCTTATTAATAGAAAATTTGAAGAAAATGAAGCCAACATACCAGGAAATAGCTGTCATTGAAAACATAGTTCATTACTCACAGTTTCTAAGAAGTGAACACCTACTATGCCCCTGGACACCATTGTAGGAGGCTGTGGTTCTTATAATTTTTTTTTTCTGTTGGATTCATGTCTCATGTTCACAAAAAATGAGGATCATGATCAAGGAAGAATGTATAAAGCAGAAGTGATTTATTTAAGAAAAGAAAGAAAACAAAAGTGAAGGAGAAAAAAAATATTAAAAGCAAGTGAGAGAAAACGGCCCAGCAGCACTGAGTGGTACCTAATGGAGCGACCATTTTAATGACGCATTTGGTAAATTCATCATATGCAACACTATGACAATGTAAGAACATGATATGCAAATTCCATGGTACATTTTTAGGGAAATATGAAATCATTGGTTGCTGTGTTGCATAATAATTGTGAGTAGTAACAATTGATGTAACTATTTGGGATGAATTGCATTGACTAAGACTTTTTCTTCTTTCTTTTTTATTAAGATTTCTTTATTTGAAAGACGAAATTAGAGAGAGAGAGAGAGAGAGAGAGACAGAGAGATTTTCCCTCTCCAAATGGTCTCAATGGCCAGGGCTCAGCCAGGCCAAAACCAAGAGTTAAGAGCTCCATTGGGGTCTCCTACATGGGTGACAGGAGCCCAAACACATGTGCCATCTTCTGTTGCTTTCCCAGGTGTATTAGTAGGGGTGTGGATTGCAAATGGAGCAGCCAGGACTTTATTTAGCACCCGTATGGGATGCTGGTGTTGTAGGCAGCAGCTTAACCTTCTGTGCCATAATGCCAGTCCAGGCTGAGTCTTTCTTAGATCAATATGTAGGCAATGAAAAAAACAGATGACCTTGATCCTAGAGTAGGCTATGATGGAAAAAACTCTGTACTCACTCTACCCATACCTGACTCTTGTCCCCATCTTCTCTCCTGCTCTTAGGAAAGTTTTCCTGACAGTGTTGCTGTTCATGTAGTTGCTGATCAGATACTTCCAGGAAGCAAGAATGCAAAAGGAAGTTAAAGCTCTAGGTGCCTCTGGGAAAAAAGATCTTATTCTGTGGGCTGGGTGGCACAATGCCTTAATGCAGTACATCTCTTTGGATCCCACCGTCCACAATACTATCTATAATTTAGGAATCCAGAACGGACTCACCAAGGAAAGAACCATCAGAAGCCATTGTAACTAGGACTCCCTAACACATGAACCTCCCCTACCTCCTGTAAGAGAGTTTATGTCTACTGACCCCCAGCTGAATTTTCCTGTGCTCTCTTTCTTTCCTTGGCTGAAATGAATCCAAAAGCCTCCTAAATCCCACATTTTGCTCACCCAGAATTTCAGGACTATGTATGCAGACAGAAAACCGTATGACCATTCACAGCTTTCAGGAACTTCCTTTCCAAAGTGGCTATGCTTCTCACTTTCTCCCAAGGCATGCACGATAATATGTACTGACTGATACCACAGATTAAACTTCAAAGGAATCAGTTCCTAATTACACAAGAAAGCAATTCAATTAAATATACATATATACCAATGAGTTTTAGACTTGGAGTCAGATAACAGAGTTTAAATTCTAATATATAAGAGATTAACAGGAAAATCACTTGCCTATGCATGCTGCTTTTCGTTATCTATCAAATGGGGGAAAATGAAAGTGATGATATCTCCATTGTGAGGATCAGAGCAAAAATAAAGAATAGTTAACTACCATCTACACTGTAAAGTGCTGGACAGAAAAGTGCCTCAAGGGAACCACACCCACCTTCTGCCTTGCTCAAAGAGCCTGGGCCAAAGTCTTGAAGGGAAAAGGGTTGAATGCTTGTTTTCAACAGAATTAAACAAGTTAAGGTACAAGGCCAACATCTGCAATCAGTCATCGGTAGAGAAGCCCTGAACAAACAGATTACTCGGTAAGAGCTTTCATGAGAATGGGTATTTCTTGGGTTGCTGAGAATCTCTCCAAGGAAGAACAGTGAAGTGACTTCGTAGAAGACACAACTAAGAGCTGTATTTGCCCAACAATGCCAGATAGTTAAGGTACAGTTTTTACAATAATTTATTTTCCACAAGGACTTCATTCATTTGTTTTATGGCTACCTCATATGCTCAGATAAACTTTCAACTTGCTATGTAACCATGGTTTTCATTAATTTAAAGTAAGAAATCCTGTTAAAAATATTTAAATCATTTAAAGACTTATATAGAAGTCTACATATAAAAGAAAATTTCTATACTAGCAAATGTAGAAATATTTGTTTAAATATACCTCAAATCTTCCAGAGCTATACAAGCCCTACACTGGCTTTGAGTGCATTCTGTCAATTTCTGGGAGAAGAATTCTACTATAAAACAAAAACTGTACTATTTAAAATTGAGACATCAGTCAATCAAAAAAATGAGTTACTTCTTGAAAAAATCACTGAAATTGGCCGGCGCCGTGGCTCACTAGGCTAATCCTCCGCCTGTGGTGCCGGCACTCTGGGTTCTAGTCCCGGTTGGGACATCGGATTCTGTCCCGATTGCTCCTCTTCCAGTCCAGCTCTCTGCTGTGGCCAGGAAGGCAGTGGAGGATGGCCCAGGTGCTTGGGCCCTACACCTGCATGGGAGACCAAGAGGAAGCACCTGGCTCCTGGCTTTGCATCGGTGCAGCGCACCGGCCGTAGTGGCCGTTTTGGGGGGTGAACCAACGGAAGGAAGACCTTTCTCTCTCTCTCTCTCTCTCTCTCTCACTGTCTAACTCTGCCTGTCAAAAAAATAATAAATAAACAAATAAATCACTGAAACGGAAAGTCTATGCACACATAAAATATCTGCATACACATGTGTATGAATCATATACATCCACACCAGGTGACTTTAAAAAAAGTTCAAGGAAAATGGAATTAAAGGATAAGTTTGGACATGGGTAGGTGTTTGCCTGACAGATAAGACACTGCTTAGAGTGCCTGCATCCAACAGCAGAGTACCTGGGTTTGATTCCCAGCTCTGGCTCCTGATTCCAACTTCTTCTAATGTGAACTGTGTGGGCAGCAAGTGATGGCTTAAGTAGTTGGGTACTTGTCACTCATGTGAGAGACCTGAATTGAGCTCCTCCCTCTACATCCCACCTATTTCAGGCACTAGGGCCGTGGATCAGTAGGCAAGAGTTCTCTTTTTGTCTTTATTTCTCCCTCTTGAAAAAAATAGTAAATAATTTTTTAAAAGATAAGTTTACCTTGTTGCAAAAAATTTTGAAATCTACACATAGATTGTTTATAATACACTTTTGTATGAATGTTTTGAAGTTCCCACCTATAAACAAATACACACACAGATATAGGTATATTAATTACATAAATTATCCTTACTCCAATATATGATCTGAGCACTTTTGTCAAGGATCACTTGGTTGTATGTGCAAGGATTGGTTTCTGGGCTCTCTGTTTTGTTCTACTGATCTACATGTCAGTTTTTATGCCATTGTTATTTTTTTTTTACTATAGCTTGTGGTGTGCTTTGAGGTCAGTATTGTGATGCCTCCAGCTTGATTATTTTTGTTCAGGATTGCTTTGGCTGTGCTGGGTCTTTTGTGGTTCCATGTGAACTTTGGGGTTTTCTGGTCCTGTAAAGAATGTCATTGTTGTTTTAATGGGGACTGCACTGGATCTGCGGAATGCTTTGGGTAGTGGGGACATTTTGATGATGTTGATTCTTCCAGTCCATGAGCACGGAATATCCTTTTATATGTTTGTGTGTCCTTGCTGCTTTATTTCATCAATGTTTTGTGATTTTCACTGAAGAGATCTTTCACTTCTTTGGTAAAATTTATTCCTAAATATTTTAATTTTTTTGTTGCTATTGTGAATGGGATTTCTGTTTTATTAAACTCATCATTAGTGGATAAAAAAGCCACCCAGTTAAGAAATGGACGAAAGACCTCAATAGACAGTTCTCAAAGAAGAAATACAAATGGCCTACAAATTTATGAAAAAAATGTTCAGGGAAATGTAAATCAAAACCATCAGGAGATATCACCTCACCCCATTAAAATAGCTATAATCTAAAAGAGAGTAACAAATGCTGGCAAGGATGAGAAAAGGGAAGACTTAGATACTGTTGGTGGGAATGTAAATTAGTACAGCCACTATGGAATACAGCATGCAGACTTCTTAGAAAGCTAGAAATAGACTTGCTGTATTATCCAGCAATCCCACTACTGGTGTATACTCAAAAGACATGAACATGTTTAACCAAAGGGATACCAGTATCACCATGTTTATAGCAGCATTGTTCACAATAGCCAAAATATGAAATCAACCAAGGTACTTATCAGCAGATGTATGGATTAAAAAGTTATATGCATATAAGTTATATATATTTATTATATTTATAAATATTTATATATATACACCCACACAATGGATTATTATTCAGTTTTTAAAAAGAATGAAATTCTACCCTTTATAACAAAATGGATGCAACTGGAGGACATTCAGTTGAATGAAATAAGCCAGACACAGAGATAAATAACGTATGTTCTCTCTTATATATGGGAGCTAAAATTAAAAAAGAAGAAAGAAATGCCTATGTGTATCACTATTGCTAAAAATATCATTTTGTGGGGCCGGCTCCGTAGCGCAGTAGGTTAATCCTCCGCCTGTGGTGCCGGAATCCTATATGGGCGCCAGTTCTAGTCCCGGCCGCTTTTCTACCAAGCCAGCTCTCTGCTGTGGCCTGGAAAAGCAGTAGAAGATGGCCCAAGTGCTTGGGCCCCTGAACCCACATGGGAGACCAGGAAGAAGCACCTGGCTCCTGGCTTCTGGTTGGCACAGCTCCGGCCGTAGAGGCCATTTGGGGAGTGAACCAACGGAACCTTTCTCTTTGTCTCTCCCTCTCACTGTCTTCAACTCTACCTGTCAAATAAAAAAAAATCTTAAAAATATCATTTTGTCAATCTTTGTTTCATACCTTTGCCAAACCAATGGTTAAGAATGCTCTACTACTATAGCTTTAATGATATGTGATTACTTCAAACTTTACTATATATGGGTGAAATGATCTTCTTTCCATTTGATTAGTTTATAGCCCTTGCCTTTATTCCTGCTAAACGAAGATCATTTTGCTTTTTACTTGTTAAATGTTTTATTTGATTGTTTAATATTTTGATTGTTAAATGTTGTATTTGATAATTTATTTGATTTTATCTGATAAGCCCTTGATTGTAATATAAATTAAAAATGTTACCTCAAAAATTTTTAAAGAAAGAAAAAGAGGGGAAGGAGGAGGGATGGAGAAGGGGAATATCCTTATGTTATTAGAATTATTCTATGAATTATATTAACTCTGTTAAAGCTAAAATAAACTAAAATAAAGAAAAATTTAAAATCTTTACAACTCTATTATTTTAGCACAATTTTCAAAAAGAGTTGCCCATTTTAAGAAAGCCTTTGGTTGGCCGGCGCTGTGGCTCACTAGGCTAATCTTCCGCCTATGGCGCTGGCACCCCGGGTTCTAGTCCTGGTTGGGGCGTCGGATTCTGTCCCAGTTGCTCCTCTTCCAGTCCAGCTCTCTGCTGTGGCACAGGAGTGCAGTGGAGGATAGCCCAGGTCCTTGGGCCCTGCACCCACATGGGAGACCAGGAGGAAGCACCTGGCTCTTGGCTTCAGATCAGCACAGCGCACTGGCCGCACCGCGCTGGCTGTAGCAGCCACTTGGGGGGTGGGGGGTGAGCCAATGGAAGGAAGACCTTTCTCTCTGTCTCTCTCTCTCTCACTGTCTAACTCTACCTGTCAAAAAATAAAAAATAAAAAAATTTTAAAAAAGAAAGCCTTTGGTTAGGCATTGGGACAATCTGAGAAAAGGCATCTAATATTCTTAAGGCAGTTAATAGCCCACATTCTTTGGTTTTTTTGAATATATGATCTTGTTAGTAAGGTAAGAAATTAGATAAATGTATATTTCCTTAAAATAGATGGTTTTCTAAAATGAATTGCTAAGTCAAATATTTCTGTTATAATTGTAAACATTTCTAAAAATTGAGACATTCTTCCACACTGTAAAACTATTTTGCACTTAAGTTTTCTGATTTTTATTCTTTGATTAGAAATTATTTACCAAAATAACACCCCCAAATCACTCTATGTAATAAAGTACCTGGCTATGCTTCGAAGATGAATATACAGATGTTGCAGGTGGAAATGTGCCTCTTTTCCATGCTGTAATGAGGTCAGCCATTCTTCAACATTATCAATCTTTAGTTGGCATTTCCCCATTCTGAAAAAGAATCAGCGGGAGCCGATAGCATCTAGAAATGCAGGTATTCAGGAAGTTTGCCAGTCATGTAATTGCCTATAACTCACATCCTTCTTTCCCTTCCTCAGAATGTTGAACAAGAGCCCGAACAGGCTGGAATTCCTAGAAAGAGCAGGCACCTGCTTCTCAGGAATTCATAAAGCTGGTGAGGAAATTCTCAGTGCTGGTGTCATTAATGCTTTCATTCGCCTTTTTATACATTTATCTCTTCACCAAATATTTACTAAACAACTGTTATTGATGCAAAACTACAGAGACCAAAATGATGCCCAGTTTTTCTCCTCATTTTGTACTATAGAAGTAAGAAATACCAGCAAATCACTAAAGAATGAAATTGGATCATTTTCCATGAGGTCCACAAGAACAGGAAAAGATGATTAACAAAACCTTAAAATCATACCTTATTAATTATTAATTATTCTAAATACAAAGTCTTATGCTCTAATGGTATTTGAAAACATCCACATCCATAAATGATTGCAGATTGATGTGAATCAGGACAGATGATGAGCCTCCTTTGCCTGATGGAAGTTAAATGAGCAATCATTGCTAAGGAATCTCAACTTACATCTCTCAAATGGCTGATGTGAAAGATGTGTTTATGGGCCAGTGTTGGGGCGTAGTGGGTAAAGTTGCCTCCTCAGATGCCAGCATTCCATATGGGTGCCAGTTTGAATCCCGGTTGCTTCACATTGGATCTAGATCCCTGCTAAATGGCCTGGAAAAAGCAGAGGATGATAGTTCAAGTGTTAGGTCCCCTGCCACCCATGTGAGATACACAGAAGAAACTCCTGGCTCCTGGTTTATCCCAGCCAACCCTGGCCATTGCTACTATCTGGGGAGTGAACCAATGGATGGAATATCTTCCCCCCCCCAAATAAAAAGTCTTTAAAAAAAGAGAGAGAGAGATGTTTACAGTTTGTGGGAAAAGCATCATCTCTTTCTGTCCTAGTAACCTGGCTTTCTACCTTTAGAGATCACATTTCAATACTGAATCTGTTAAAAACTAAAAATAAAGGGAAAAATTAAAATCTTTAAAACTCAATGTAAAATTAGGGGTGGGCATTAAGGCTTGTGGTAAAAATCATCAGAGAGGATGCCCATGTCCCATACTAGAATACTTGGGCTCAATGCCTGCTTCTAGCTCCTGACAGTTTCCTGCCAGTGCAGACTCTGCGAAGCAATGGTGATGAATCAAATTATGGTGTCCCTGCCATCTATGTGGGAGACCTGGATTAAGTTTCAGCTCCTGAATTCATCCTGGCCCAGCTCAGGCCATTGCAGACATTTGGAAAGTAAACCAGAAGGTACCTGCTCTGCATTGTCTGTCTTTTTCTGTCTCTGTCTCTCTTTCAAATAAATTTTAAAAAAATACACTTTTTAAAGGTAAAATTAACATAGTTTAGGGATGTTTAGGAATCGTTTAGGAAAAAATGAACTTGTTTTTAAAGCTATCATCCCATAAATTTGGAAGTCATCCCAAAGAGGAATTTTCTGTGTTAATATTCTAGTATATAATAAGGAAAAGAAAAGCTAGAAAAAATATGAATGATTTACATATCTAACTCTGAATTATTGAGTGTATACTTTAATTAGCAGATTTTAAAATGAGTGGCAAATCAAAATTACAAACACAATGTTGAATAATTTGCTAAAAATTTAAATTATGGACCAGAATGTTCTTTTTAGTGTACCTTAAGACAGACTTGACTCTTGCTGTTGAAAATGCCTTTAGAAAGATAAAATGATTGGTTTCTGTAAATTGAATGCTGATTTCCTAAACGTAATATTCATTACTTTTCTTTATACAGAGGCTGTGTTAATAGCTGGAAGATAAAGACATCACGGGTCAGTAAAGACAGATTCGAGACTACCAGGTGTGAAGTGGGAAAGAACGATTCAGGAAGGGGAGAAGGTACACTAGCGTGGAAGCTTTAATTAATGTTTGGAAAAAGAAAGAAAAATATCATTACTGAATTTCTACCATGAGTCAACTCATATCATAATCTTATTTAATGTTCATGAAAATTATAAAAGAGAATATTTCTCACCATTTTACAGATAAAAGAATTAGGCTTAAATAAAACATCCAAGATCCCATTGCAGTCATGCCAGGAATGGGATTCATTTGTGTATCATTTCAGAGCCTGCTTCTAGGACCTTCTGCACAGAACAGGAGTTAGATAGATTATTCCAGAAAACAGGAACTATTTGTATACTGACCTCAAGAAGGTCTGAACAAACTATAAAAATGATTTATTTTTAATGACTCAGAGGTGTTCCTCCAAAACACTAAATAATTCCATTATTTTTTGCAATGAACAATGTGTTACAGCATGACAACTTTCTCAGTGTAACCACTGTTAGGCCACCAATGGAGTGAGGAATTCTTGATTTTATTTGGGCTTTTACTGATGAAATTCCAAAGATTATTCAAATAATTCCTTGCTCTAACTATAAAATCCTTTCCACAGTATGAGGAAATCCCGAGATATTAATGAGTTCCTGCATGTGATGTTCTTTGAGTGCCCTGAAAGAAGGGGCTAAATATAAATGTGATGTTATTCTTATTTGTTCTCTTTTATTTGATGGCTTGCCAAAGTTGACTGTTTGTGGCTTGTTGATTCTGTTAGTCACCAGAAAATTGAAGCCACTCTTCAGTGTTCAAGTAAAAATAGAGGTTAGTCAACGATTTAACTTCCACCTCCAGGCTGCTAGAAACTAAAATTCCAGTGATGCTTTTACTTCTATCACCTGAGTGTGTGTCAGTTGGCCCTATACCATGACCTTAGATTTACTTGTTAAATTCAAGATTTATTAGTATGAGCAGGATGTGAGCATCACACAATTGTCCTCACAAAATTGGAGAGCTTCTTTGAAATAGGTAAAGAAGAAATGGGGAGGGGATAAAAATAGCTCTTAATGGACCTTGCAATATTCCAAGTGAACATATTTAACTTCATAAGGCACTGAAGATGTCATCAGTTTGGTGAACCAGAAGACAAGCTCACATAAAGAAATGTCTTTTTGACAGAGGAATGGATTATTTGTAAATGGACTTTAAATGCACTAGAGATTGTTTATATCTGGCATAATATTGCTTTAAACCTAATCACACTGTTCATAATAGGAAACAGTCTCTAACTCAAGAAAAGAATTTTAACTCAACATGAAGAGTTGCTAATTTTATTATTCTCAACTCCTCTCAACCTCCCTTGACCCTATTTTTGTTCTTTCTCGCCAGGGTCATCAACATCTCTCTTTGTACTGACTTCTTTCCTTAAACATTTATACATGATCAATGTGTTATCTGCTTAAGACAAACAACTCCACAACTCAACTCACAAACTTCTCCAGTGATTGTGTCATCTTATTCTTGTCATAGTGCATTTTGTGCTGCTGAAACAGAATGCCTAAGTCTGGGTAATTTATAAAGAACAGAGATCTACTGACCGTTCTAGAAGCTGTCCAAGTTAAGGGGCCAACATCTGGCAAAGGCCCTCTTGCTTCTTCATGCCATGATGAAAGGAGAGAGAAGAAAGCACAGAAACTCAGCCTCAAGTCCTTTTATAATCAGCACAATCTGTTCTTAAGGGTACAGAACTAGACCTATATACTACCACTAGATTCCACTTTCCAATATTACTGTGTTGGGTATTTCTACACATGAACTTTGAGAAAGACGTGGAAGCCATAGCATTCTGCATAGTCAATTTTTCTTCAACGTGTTTGCTTTGTATTATATACATAGTAAATACACAAAGCATATTTGTGTAATATTTTCCTAGTACATGAGGCATTCTTCTGTTTTATCTTATCACTTGCATTTGATTGATTCACTGTTTCCATCTATATGTATCAACTTGATTTTCATCCACAGATGCTTTACAATCTCTGTTCCTAGGCTGTTGTCTTTTCCTACAATCCATCTCATATATTTTTCCCATCAAATCTGCTTTTTCCCCATATTTCAATAAAAGGCAGCTCCATCCACTTCATTTTCCAAGCCATGAATCTAGGAGTTATCCTTTACTCTCCCCTTATCCATACCTCCTATATTTAGTTAACCATTGCACATTGCCAACTGTTTACCCTAAAGATTTATGTTATGCATTTGAAAGGCAGAGTTACAGACACACACACACACACACACACACACACAGAGAGAGAGAGAGAGGGAGAGACAGGAGACAGAGAAAGAGACAGAGAGAGAGAGAGACAGAGAGAATCTTTCATCTACTGGAAATGGCTGTAATCACTAGTTCTGAAGCAGGAGCCTGGGACTCCACCCAGATTACCCCCAAGGATAGCAGGGGCTCAAGTACTTGGGCCATCTTCCATTGCTTTCCCAGGCACAGGAAAGATGAACCCAGGTACAGCAGGGAGATGGATTGGGAGTGGAGCAGCCAGGCCTAAACCTATGTTTATATGGGATGCTAGTGTCTCAGGATGAAGCTTAACCAGCTGCACCACAATGCCAGCTCTCTAGGCCGACGCCCCGGCTCACCAGGCTAATCCTCTGCCTTGCAGTGCCGGCACACCGGGTTCTAGTCCCGGTCGGGGTGCCAGATTCTGTCCTGGTTGCCCCTTTTCCAGGCCAGCTCTCTGCTGTGGCCAGGGAGCGCAGTGGAGGATGGCCCAAGTCCTTGGGCCCTGCACCCCATGGGAGACCAGGAGAAGCACCTGGCTCCTGCCATCGGATCAGCGAGGTGCGCCGGCCGCAGCGGCCATTGGAGGGTGAACCAACAACAAAGGAAGACCTTTCTCTCTGTCTCTCTCTCTCACTGTCCACTCTGCCTGTCAAAAATAAATAAATAAATAAATAAATAAAAATAAAAAAATAAAAAAATAATGCCAACTCTCTCTAAATATTTATTATATCTGCCTATTTCTTTCCATCTCCATTTATCTGTTCAGGATATATTACCTTTATCTCCCTGAATTACTGGAACTGCCTCCTAATTCTCCCATCCATTATGCATACCTGATCTAAAATGATCTTCCTCAACATAAATACAATCCTATCACTCCCCTGCCAAATCTTTTCTCTTTGCCTTTGTTCAGTTCTTTCACCCTGCTTGCTAGTCCCCAGCTGCATCATTTATCCCGCTTTGACCAATCTATTCTATAGTAAAATTGAGATTTTTCTATTCCTTGAATCTGCTCTGTGTTCACACTTTCAAATATGCAGCTAATACTCTCTGCAACACCCTTTTCCCATTTTATTCTCTTAAAAACTGAGAAAGTCTTTAACATCTTTTTTACATCTCAACCCTTTCTAGAAGCCTCCCCTGTTTTTTTTCAGAAACATCTATACTCTATTCCCAGATTCTAACTAAAGACTTTGCAAGTAATGAGTGTGTAATAAAATTTGTGAATGAATAAGCACTTCCAAAAAAAGGCATCACTGAAGCACACAGTCATCAATAGCAAATCACGTCCTTGCTTTATATCAAAGAACACTGATTCAAATCGCTCCAAACAGCATGACCACATAACTGTTCATCCTTACCAGGCCATTTATGACAACAAAAGGGGTAATATCAATAATTTATAGGTCAACAGGGTAAAATAAGACTCTCAAAGCCGAATCAGGAGCAAGGCAGATAATATAAATAAATAAAGCACAAGTACACCTGAATTTTCTGGTGGGATAGAGATGTTCTATTGATTTGGAGGTGGCGAGAACTACACACTTCCAGAGAATTGTTACCAGGTAGAAAAACCAACCTGGTCTTGTCAGACCATTTGACTTTTAAAGAAAAAGAGTACATCCTTATTTTACTTGTTATATGCCATGTTTTACTATACCTTTAGGACACTTTCATAAAAACAAAACAGCTTTAAAGATAGGCAGAAGTTAAAATCAATACACGTAGTCACTGCACAAGTCATTGCACAAGTCAGTCACATAGGCATAACATCAGTCATTGAATAGGGAAGGTTACCCCAGTCATTACATCTTCATTTGCTGGATCTTAGCAACATTCAGAGTCCTAAGCCAGGGTCCATGCATCCAGGATATTAGAAGAGTGTTTAAGAGGTCCTAAAACATCTTAACATCCTAAACTTGGAATGGCTACACCAATATATCATTGCTGGTATGAATATAAGGGATATTTCACAAAGTCTTCCAGAGTGACTTTTATTTCTGAAATATTGTGATGAATTTTATTTTCTTGTTCACTCATTATATAGTAACTTCCTACATGTGGTCTGCATTATTACTAGATAATAAGTATTCTGATTGTCATTCATCCTGCCTCCACTCCAAAATTTTGCCTGTCAGTTGAGACCAAAATCATCACTTTGATAAACTTGAGTCAGAAAGATTTAGCACAGCTTCCCCGATATCCCAAATTCTTAATTCCCAATTTGCCCATGAGAAGTATCTGTCTAATATCCATAGTTCATTTTCCAAGCTGTTACCCAGTATAATAATAATACATGTGGAATTGTGTCATGATCAAGGACTGAATGAGTCATTCCCAAGCAGTTGTGTTATTTATATGCTCCAAATATATACAAAACAGATTTGCAAGCATGATTATACTGCAGATATAATTAAAGAATGAGCCACAAAGAAACTTGACATCATCTGGTCCAGCCTCTTCATGTTACAGATGAGGAAACATCACCCAAGGGAAGTTGAACAAATTCCTGAGCATCATACAACCTGCAAGATGCTGTATTCAATGTTTGAATGCCACCTCAGTTTATGAGTGACAGAAGTTTCAGCCTGTGGGTAAGGTTAAAGGTTACACAAATTGGGGTGGAGGAGTTTGGGAACTGAAATAGTTATACTAGTTGGTTACCCAAGACAGACTTTGCAGAGATGCAAACTAAATTCCCAATGACCTCACCACAGTGCAGGGGTGGACTTTCTGCTGAGGTATTAGACCTGCTCAGGTATCTGAGCATCAGACAGAGTGGCACTCACAAGGAAATGGCTCTCACGCCCACTGAGTACTAGAAATGCTTCAGCCTTATTTTGTTCTTTAATTTCATCAACTCCCAAGTTTCTACTGTAGTCACAGACCTCATTCCATATCCTCATTTTTATCTGGTTTAGAGGTTTCCCTTTCTCCTTGCCAGACTCTTGGCTGCCCTGGCCCATGATACTCCAAAGAAATGTCACTGTTTTCTTGAAATGTTTTATGTAATATTCTTGCTCTCTCCTCATCACTACAGAAATCTGGATTCCCTATGGCAGAAATAATTTCCATACAAACATTCAAGTAAACTTTTTTATTCTCTTTCCTGTCTCCCATTTCCTTGTTCACTACATCACCCAAAATCTCAGGTCACTCTTACCCTAGAGTCCTAACTCCATCAAAAATATTTATTTTGGAAATAGAAACCATTTTCTCCTCCTCTTGTCTATAACCACTGTCTTGGTCCATCCAGAGAACCTAACTGAAAGATTTGTACTTGATCTTGAATGATCCTAACTTATCCTCCTTCCCATTCAGCCCATTCTCCATAAAGCCACCAGTTTTCTCTGTAAACCCTTAATTTTCTGTATAAAACACTGTGGTGATATTATGTGCCTTATCACTTCGAACATAAAGTCAAAAAACCTTAATAGTAAAAATGCTTTGACCTTATAAATTATATATTGTATATGCTTTGACCTAGTGAATTAATCTAATGAACTTATTCTTAAGACATAATCAGAGATTTATTTGTTTTTAATAATGTTCATTGTAATGTTATTTAGAATAACAGAAAAGAGAAAGGAGCTTCAATGTTGCCAAGTAGAAAAATAATTCAAAATTTTAGAATATCTATAGAGTGGGTTATACAAAAATTATGTTTCTCAAAAGTTCAACTGCCAGTCAAAATGAATAAGCCTACCATAGTTTAACACCCCAAATGATTATAACTAAATGTATCAGGCAAAATGCATAAAGAATTTTCTGAGGACTCTGAATAGCATACAATACTGGAGGAAAGAATTCAAATGAGTGTTCCTTTCCTGGGATTTTTTTCTTGCTCTTATAGTATAGAACTCTAATAAGAAAAATGTGGTGGTGATAAGGACACTTAAGATTGCCAGAGGAATCTAATCATTGTGGCCAGAAGATTGGGCAAACTGTTCTCTGCAACACAGAAAATGTGGGGGAATCCAAAAGAAGAGAATTGAATAAGGGAATTCCATGCTATCCAAAGGGATTTCAAGAAGCAAATGGAAAATTAAACGAAAACATAAAAATAGAAAACAAAAATTTAATTTTTTAGCATAAGCTCCATCAAATTCAAAAACATATGTAAGCAGTGATACCAGCCATTAAGTTCACCCTTAAAAAACCGAGGGTCCCAGGACGTTAACTATGTCAGTGCAATTTTTTTTTTTTGTATTACTAACTGAGGGGTGAACAATGGATGCTCTTAAAAGATTTTTTTAAGATAGGAAACAAAAAAGTCAGAAGTCAAATCAGAACTTTAAGGTGGATGCCTAATGATTTTGCAATGAAACTCAAAGTTATCCTTGTGCGATGAGAAAAGGAGCAAAAGCATTGTTGTCGTAGAGGAAGACTC
Source organism: Oryctolagus cuniculus (assembly GCF_051225735.1). Taxonomy (NCBI): domain Eukaryota; kingdom Metazoa; phylum Chordata; class Mammalia; order Lagomorpha; family Leporidae; genus Oryctolagus; species Oryctolagus cuniculus. Next base: position 66,676,275 of record NC_142870.1, read on the forward strand.
TCTGGGGAAGCTTATAATGCTTTGGCTAATGTTTCAAAACACTCTCTCAGTAAGGTGTTAGTCTTTGGCTGTTCAGAAAGTCAACAAGAAATGCCTTAAGCATCCCATGACCTTCACTCTTGCTCAATTTCTACTTCTTGGTATCCATTGTTCTGATTATGGTTTGCTTTTAGGATCACACTGGTAAGGCCATGTTTCATCTGTTGTTGAAATTCTTCAAAGAAATGATTCACAATCTTGATCTTAATAGTTTAAAATTCCCGCTGAAAATTCTATTCTCGTCTGCAGCTGATCTAGGAATAACAGTTTGGAACCTCAGTAAGCAAAAAGTTTTCTTCATGTAATTTTTTCAGCAGAATTATGTAAACTCAATCAATTTAGATGTCTACAGTTTTCGCTATTATTTGTTCCGGTAATTGTCAGTCTTCTTCTATTGGGATGCATTTAAAACTAATTTCTTCCTACCACATTGATATGTATGGTCTGTCACTTCAGACTTCATCTTCAACATCACCTCATTTGTTCTCAAACTTAGTTATCCATTTGTAAACTGATGATATCTTTTGGAAATTGTGCCCATCAACTTTTCATAATTTTCAATGATTTCACCATTCTACCATCAATATAATATGTGTCCTTGCTTCAATTTTAGCAGAATTTATGTTGCTCTTATATGGCCTATTTTAAACTAATATCCTTTTAAGTACCTCAATTTAGATCATGTCCAGACATGGTATAACATTAGTACAAATTATTTTGGTGAAAATAATTTGAAAATCCATGTATAGTTTTTTATTAATATTTAATTAATATTTAATTAATTTTAATTAATATTAATTTTCCACAAACTTTTTGAAAATTCCTTATAAAAGCCACAGTAATAAAGATAAGGTGACATTGCTTAAGAGATAAACAATGAAGCCAATGGAAAAACACAGACCCCAAAACTATATCTATACAAATACAAAAATACAGATTCTGGCAAAAGTGCAAATCCAGTTCAATGGAGAAATTACAGTCTATTTTTTTAAGGTAAACAAATTTCGTGTAATTCATACATAAAAATCTAGGAATATAGCAGTATTTCCTACTCTACCCTCCCTCTGCACACACTCTCACACTACCTCCTCCTTCCTCTCTTATTATTTCTCTTAATTTTTACAATGATCTACTTTTGGTTTACTTTATACTCATAAGATTAACCCTACACTAAGTAAAGAGTTCAACAAATACTAAGAAAAAAAAAAAAAAAAACCTGTTTCTCAACAGTAGAGACAAGGGCCGCAAACAACCATCAAATATCAAAATGTCAATTTCACTCCTATGCATTACATTTTTGGTACTCTATTGGTTACCACAGATCAGGGAAAACATATGTTATTTGTCTTTTGGGGACTGGCTTATTTCTTTAAGTATAATTTTTTCCAGTTGCATCCATTTTCAGGCAAAAGACAGGATCTCATTCTTTTATTACAGCTGAGTATCATTCCATACTACAGTTATACCACAATTTCTTCATGTAGTCATCAGTTGATAGACATCTGGGTTTATTCCATTTCTTAGCTACTGTGAATTGAGTCACAGTAAACGTGGAGGTACAGATCACTCTTTCAAATGCTGATTTTATTTTCTTTGGGTAAATCCCAGGAGTGGGATTGCTGAGTCATATGGTAGATCTACTTTCAGATTTCTGAGCTATCTCCATATTGTCTTCAAAAATGGCTGTTCTAGTTTACATTCCAGCCAACAATTGATTAGGATACCTTTTCCTCCACATCCTCACCAGCATATTGTTTGTTATTTCTGTATGAAAGCCATTCTAATGAGGAAGAGGGGAAACTTCATTGTGGGGGAGGCCTAGAGGAACTTCCTAAGCCTGTCTGGAGTTTGAAGACCTGTCTTTAAGTTTCAAATCCCTGGCGGTAAACAATCCAGCCCTAGGGCGCTTTTGCCTAAGGATCACTGAGGTGGTATAATAGGATTGGCTAAAACCCTTTTGTGTCACATCACCCCACCCCTTGCCTGCATCCTCTCTGTACTGCAGCTTTATAAACACCTCCCTTTTACAATAAAGTGAGATCCTCCTTCTACTGGACTCCCCACTGCGTCTGATTGTCCCCTGGGTTCAGGGAGGCTGAGTGGCGGGTGGCACACTTCCCCTCCTCAGCCAAGACAGGCTGCAGGCAGACTGCCTAATTCTCTGGCAGTGAAAAGGAAGAGTCACCGCACTTCATTGTGGTTTTGATTTACATTTCTCTGAAAGCTAGTGATCCTGAGCATTTTTTGATGTGTCTGTTGGCCACATGAATTTCTACTTTTGAAAAACGCCTGTTCAAGTCCTTTTTGCCATTTCTTAAATGGATTGTTTCTTTTCATTGTTGTTGAGTTTCTTGAGTTCTTATAGATTCTGCATATTAAATCTTTATCAATTGCATAGTTTGAAATATTTTCTCTCATTCTGTCAGTTGCTTCTTCACTTTGCTGAGGGTTTCTTTTGCAGTGCAGAAGCTTCTCAGCTTGATTTTATCCCATTTATCTATTTTGGCTTTGATTTCCCGTGCTTCTGGAGTCTTTCCCAATAACTCTTTGCCTATGCCAATGTCTTTCAGTTTCCCTAATCTTCTCCTTTGGTAATTTGATGATATCAGGTTGTAGATTTAGATACATGATCAATTTTGAGTTAATTTGTATATAAAATTTAAGGTAGGGGTATTGTTTCATACTTTTGCATGGGGAGACACAATTTTCTCATGAACATTGTTGAAGAGACATTCCTTTTCCCCAAGGATTGATTTTAGCTTATTTGTCAAATATTAGTTGGTTATAGAATCATGGATTGATTTCTGGAGTTTCTATTCTGTTCCATTGGTCTGGATATCTATTTTTGTACCAATACAATGTTGTTTTGATTATAACTTTCCTGTAGTATGTCTTGAAAGCTGATATTGTGATGTTTTTGGCTTTATTTTTGATATTGAATATTTCTTTAACTCTTCAGGGTCTCTTCTGTTTTCATATGAATTTTAGCATCATTTTTTCTAGATCTGAGAAGAATGCCATAGGTAGTTAGATTGGGATCACATTAAATTTGTAAATTGCTTTTGATAATATGGACATTTTGATGATATTAATTCTTTCAATCAATGAACATGGAAGATTTTCTTATATATTTTGCATCTTCTATTTCTTTCTTTAATATTTTATAGTTTTCATTGTAGAGCTCTTTGACCTCCTTGGTTAAATTTATTAAAAGGTGTTTAATTTTTTGTGGCTATTGTGAATGTGATTGATCTTAACAATTGTTTCTCAGCCATGACACTGTCTGTGTATACAAAGGCTATTGATCTTTTGTGTTAATATTTTATGCTACCACTTTACCAAACTCTTTAATGACTTCCAATAGTCTCTTAGTGGAGTCTTTTTGGTCCCCTATATACAGAATCATTTCATCAATAAATAGTGATAATTTGTCTCCTCCTTTCTGGTATATATTCTTATGATTTCTTTTTCTTGCCTAATGACTCTGGCTAAAACTTCCAAGCCTATATTGAATAGCAAGGGTGAAAGGGTGTATCCTTGTCTGGTTCTACATCTTAATGGAAATGCTTCCAAATTTTGCCCATTCAATAAGATGCTGGCTGTGGGTTAATCATAATTTGTCTCAATTGTGTTGAGGAACATTCCTTCTACACCCAATTTGCATAAGATTTTATCACAAAACATGTTGTATTTTATGAAATACTTTCTCTGCATCTACTGAGATAATCACGTGATTTTCATTTTTCAGTTTGTTAATGTGGGGTATCACATTGATTGATTTGCAAATGTTGAACCATCCCTGCATACCAGGGATAAATTCCACTTGATCCATGTGAGTGATCTTTCTGATGTGTTGTTGAATTCAAATAGCTAGTATCTTGCTTTATGGCCTAATATATGGTCAATCCTAGAGAAAATTCTATGAACTGGTGAAAAGAATATGTATTCTGCAAATGTGGGATGGAAGATTCTTTAGATATCAGTTAGGTTCTTTAGGTTTATTATGTCTATTATCTCTGTTGTTTCTTTGTTGATTTTCTGTTTGGTCAACCTGTCCATTGATGAAAGCGGGGTATTGAAGCTCCCCATTACTATTGTATTGGAGCCTATGTCTCATCTTAGTATGTATTCTGCAAATGTGGGATGGAAGATTCTTTAGATATCAGTTAGGTTCTTTAGGTTTATTATGTCTATTATCTCTGTTGTTTCTTTGTTGATTTTCTGTTTGGTCAACCCGTCCATTGATGAAAGCGGGATATTGAAGCTCCCCATTACTATTGTATTGGAGCCTATGTCTCATCTTAGTATGTATTCTGCAAATGTGGGATGGAAGATTCTTTAGATATCAGTTAGGTTCTTTAGGTTTATTATGTCTATTATCTCTGTTGTTTCTTTGTTGATTTTCTGTTTGGTCAACCTGTCCATTGATGAAAGCGGGGTATTGAAGCTCCCCATTACTATTGCATTGGAGCCTATGTCTCATCTTAGACCCATTAACATTTGTTTTAAATAACCAAGCACCCGGCCAGCTCCATAGTTCACTTGGCTAATCCTCCACCTGCGGCACTGGCTCCCCAGGTTCTAGGTCCGGTCGGGGCACTGGATTCTGTCCTGGTTTCACCTCTTCCAGTCCAGCTCTCTGCTGTGGCCCGGGAAGGCAGTGGAGAATGGCCCAAGTGCTAGGGCCCTGCACCCACATGGGAAACCAGGAGGAAACACCTGGCTCCTGGCTTTGGATCGGCCCAGTGCGCCAGCCACAGCACACCCGTCATAGCACGCCAGCCGTAGGGGCCATTTGAGGAGTGAACCAACAGAAGGAAGACCTTTCTCTCTGTGTGTCTCTCTCTCCCTCTCTCACTAACTCTATCAAAAAAAAAAAAAAAAAAAAAAAAAAAAAAAAAAAAAAAAAAAAAAAAAAAACAAGCACCCTGGATTCATTATAGTCACATCTTCCTTTTGAATTGATCCTTTAACCATTGCAAAATGGTCTTCTTTCTCTCTTTTAATAGTTTTTGTATCGAAGTCTATTTTGTCTGATATTAGAATGACTACATGTGCTTATTTTTGCTGTCCTTTAGCATGGACTTTGTCCATCCTTTCACTTTAAGTAGCTGTGTATCCTTGTTGGTGAAGTATGTTTCTTGTAGGCAGCAAATAGATAAGTCTTGGTTCTCAATCCATTCAGCCAGTCTGTATATTTTAATTGGCCAATTTAGGCCATTTACATTCCAGGTTCTTATTGATAAGTAACTACAAGGCCCTGCCACATTTCCATAAATATTCCTATTATTTGCTTTGGATTTCCTTTGTACTTTTACTGAGAGATTTTCTGTTTTCAAATTCTTTCATTATGATTACTATCTTTCTGTATTTCTCTGTGTAGCACTTCCTTAACATCATTTGTAAGGCTGGATGTGTGGTGACAAATTCTTTCAATTTCTGTTTATTATTAAAGGTCTTTATTTCACCTTCAGGCATAAGCAAGAGCTTTGCAGGGTACTGTATTAATTACAATATATTTTATGAATGTTTCTGGAAAAATGAAACACATACATGAAGAATTAGAAAAAAAATCGATGCATACTTTATACCTTACACAAGCATTAATTCAAAGGAGTACATAGACCTAAATCTTAAATGTAAATACTTACCTTGTAAAACTTTCAAATGAAAGTCCTATTGGAAAATTTTCGCTTGGTTAAAAGGTTGTAAATATATTAAAATGCAATTTATACAGGAAAAAATATAAAAAAATTTTTACTTCATGACAAACATAAATTTTGCCCTGTAAAAAGATTTAAAAAAACAAGTCACATACTAGAAGAAAAGATTTGCCAATAACCTGTTAAGGAACTTGATCCAGGTTAAATAAGGATTTCTGAAATCTTGATAGTAAGGAAACAGGCAATCCATTCTAAAAAGGCATACAGGAGGGGCTGGCACTGTGGCTTACTTGTTTAATCCTCCGCCTGAGGCACCGGCATCCCATATAGGCACTGGTTCTAGTCCCAGCTGCTTCTCTTCTAGTCCAGCTCTCTGCTGTGGCCCAGGAGGGCAGTGGAGGATGGCCCAAGTGCTTGGGCCCCTACACCCACAAGGGAGACCAGGAGGAAGCACCTGGCTCCTGGCTTCAAATCAGTGCAGCTCCGGCCGTGGTGACCATTTTGGGGGTGAACCAATGGAAGGAAGACCTTTCTCTCTGTCTATCTCACTGTCTATAACACTACCTGTCAAATAAATTTTTAAAAAAGGCATACAGGAGTCGGTGCTGTGGTACAGCAGGCTAAAGCCATGGACTATAGTGGCAGCATCCAATATGGGCACCAGTTCAAGTCCTGGCTGCTCCACTTCTGATCCAGCTCCCTAGTAATGTGCCTGGGAAAGCAACAGAGGATGGCAAAAATGCTTGGGCCCCCACACCTGGAAGGAGCTCCTGACTCAACTTTGAATTGGTTCAGGTCCAGCCATTGTGGCCATTTGGGGAGTGAACCAATGGATAGAAGACCTCTCTCTCTCTCTCCTATCTCTCTCTCTATCTCTGTCTGTAACTCTGACTTTCAAAGAAAAATAAAAGGCATACAATAGCAAAGCAGAAATTTCACCCAAAAAGATACTTGGATTAAAATAAACACATGAGGGAGGGACATTTGATGCAGCAGCCAATATGCCAGCTGGGATATCCACATCACATATCAGAGCACCTGGGTTACAATCCCTGTACCATTTCCAATTCCACCTTCCAGCTAATGTGTACCTCTGGTGGCAGTAGGTGATGGCACTAGTGCTTGGGTCTTTGCTACACATGTGGAAGACCTGGATTGAGTCCTGGCTCCTAGATTCAGACTGGCCTAGCTGTATTTGTTGCAGGCATATTGGGTGTGAACCAGCAGGTGGAAGACTATGTCTCTGTCTCTCTCCTTTTGTTTATTTGCCTTACAAATAAATTAAATGAATGTATTTTTAAAATACATGAAAAAATGTCCAACAACATTAATCACCAAGGAATGCACATTAAAATCACCAGTTATCAGTACACATCGACTTAATGACTTAAAAATACTGATGATATCAAGTGCAACTGCGGATACAGAGAATCAGGTATTTAAGAATGTACACTGATAAAGCCACTCTGGAAAACAGCTTGCCAGATTTTTATGAATCTAAATGTAGACTTATATTTATAATTGAGCAATCTCATTCTTATATATTTACCCACATTACTGTTTGTTAGTATTGTTGGTGATGGAGGGATTAACAACAATGGCAGTGGCAGGCGCTGCGGCTCAATAGGCTAATCCAACGCCTAGTGGTGCCGGCACACCGGGTTCTAGTCCCAGTCCAGGCGCCAGATTCTGTCCCGGTTGCCCCTCTTCCAGGCCAGCGCTCTGCTATGGCCCGGGAGTGCAGTGGAGGATGGCCCAAGTGCTTGGGCCCTGCACCCCATGGGAGACCAGGATAAGCACCTGGCTCCTGCCATTGGAACAGCGCAGTGCGCCGGCTGCAGCGCACCGGCCACGGTGGCTATTGGAGGGTGAACCAACGGCAAAAGGAAGACCTCTCTCTCTCTCTCTCTCTCTCTCCCACAATGCCTGTAAAAAAAAATTAAAGAAGAAATGTCATTCCTGGAATGACATTCATCAATAGTAAAAAAAAAAAAAAAAAAAAAAAAGCTACTATTGTCCACAAAGAATAATTTTGCCAGCACTGCGGATCACTAGGCTAATCCTCCGCCTTGCGGCACCAGCACACCGGGTTCTAGTCCTGGTTGGGGCGCCGGATTCTGTCCCGGTGCCCCTCTTCCAGGCCTGCTCTCTGCTGTGGCCAGGCAGTGCAGTAGAGGATGGCCCAAGTACTTGGGCCCTGCACCCCATGGGAGACCAGGTTAAGTACCTGGCTCCTGCCATTGGATCAGTGCGGTGCACCGGCCGCAGCGCGCCTGCCGCGTCGGCCATAGGAGGGTGAACCAATGGCAAAGGAAAACCTTTCTCTCTGTCTCTCTCTCTCACTGTCCACTGTCCAAAAAAATAAAAAATAAATAAAATACACCGGCGCCATGGCTCAATAGGCTAATCCTCTGCCTTGTGGTGCTGGCACACCAGGTTCTAGTCCCGGTCAGGGCGCTGGATTCTGTCCTGGTTGCCCCTCTTCCAGGCTGGCTCTCTGCTGTGGCCAGGGAGTGCAGTGGAGGATGGCCCAACTCCTTGAGCCCTGCACCCGCACGGGAGACCAGGAGAAGCACCTGGCTCCTGCCATCGGATCAGCGCAGTGTGCCGGCCGCAGTGCGCCAGCCACGGCAGCCATTGGAGGGTGAACCAACGCAAAAAGGAAGACCTTTCTCTCTGGCTCTCTCTCTCACTGTCCACTCCGCCTGTCAAAAAAATAAAAAATAAAAATAAAAAATAAAATAAAATAAAATAAATCAATGGCAAAACTTGGGAGACAAGTGAGACAACTACTCCATCTTGATTATGATAAGATAACCATTCTGTCTTGATTATGGTGGTGATTGCACAATTCTTCATTTGCCAAAGTTCAGAGAATCATATAGCTAAATGAATGATTTTTAATCTAGTAAACTTTTAATTAATAAAACTGTGTTTTAAATTTTATGTTTAGAAGAATCTTTAATTACTTGAGAATTTTCAGAAAACCAGGACTAAAAATTATTTCCCGATTTTGTGAGGAAAGCAAAAATCAGAAAAAAATGCAGAGGAGAAACTTCAAAATATTAGCCCCAGACACTATCATATCAAGATGAGGAATTTAAGGGTGCATTTTTTCTTTCCTTTCTTCTGTTTTTCTCCAAACTATCTACAAAGAACATTCATTGTTTTTTAAGTCAGTAAAGATCAATGCTGTTTGAAAACTTGGTTCTGCACTAACCCACTATTGGTGGGAATGCAAACTGGTTAAGCCACTATGGAAGTCAGTCTGGAGATTCCTCAGAAACCTGAATATAACCCTACCATACAACCCAGCAATACCACTCCTTGGAATTTACCCAAAGGAAATGAAATTGGCAAACAAAAAAGCTGCCTGCACATTAATGTTCATTGCAGCTCAATTCACAATAGCTAACACCTGGAACCAACCCAAATGCCCATCAACCGTAGACTGGATAAAGAAATTATGGGACATGTACTCTATGGAATACTATACAGCAGTCAAAAAACAATGAAACCCAGTCATTTGCAACAAGAAGGAGGAATCTGGAAAACATTATGCTGAGTGAATTAAGCCAGTCCCAAAGGGACAAATATCATATGTTCTCATTGATCAGTGACAACTAACTGAGCACCAAAGGAGAAACCTGTTGAAGTGAAATGGACAATATGAGAAACAGTGACTTGATCAGCTCTTGTCCTGACTATTGATGTACAATGTAATACTTTATCCATTTTAATATTTTTTTGTTCTAGCACTATTGGTTGAACTCTGTAATTAACACACAATTATTCTTAGGTGTTTAAATTTTAACTGAAAAGTGATCCCTGTTAAATATAAGAGTAGGAATAAGAGAGGGAGGAGATGTACAATTTGGGACATGCTCAATCGGACTTGCCCCAAAAGGTGGAGTTAGAAATGTGCCAGGGGATTCCAATACAATCCCATCAAGGTGGCAAGTACCAATGCCATCTCACTAGTCCAAGTGATCAACTTCAGTTCGCAGTTGATCACACTGATAGGTTTAAGAGTCAAAGGGTTCACACAAACAAGACAAGTGTCTGCGAATACTAACTGATAGAATCAAAAAGGGAGAGAATGATCCAACATGGAAAGCAGGATATACAGCAGACTCATAGAATGGCAGATGTCCTAAACAGCACTCTGGCCTCAGAATCAGCCCTTCAGGCATTTGGATCTGGCTGAAGAGCCCATGAGAGTTTTTTAGGCATGGAAAGCCAAGACACCCTGGCAAAAAAAAAAAAAAAAGACCTAAATTAAAGATCTCTGCGAGTGAGATCCCAGTGGAAAGAACGGGGCCATCAAAGAAGGAGGTATCTTTCTCTGAAGGGAGGAGAGAACTTCCACTTTGACTATGACCCTGTCGGAATAAGATCAAAGTCGGCGAACCCAAAAGGCTTCCATAGCCTTGGCAACTCATGACTAGAGCCTAGGGAGCTTACTGATGCCATAAACAAGAGTGTCAAATTGTTAAGTCAACAACAGGAGTCACTGTGTACTTACTTCTCATGTGGGATCTGTCCTTAGTGTGTTGTCCAATGTGAAGTAATGCTATAACTAGTACTGAAACAGTATTTTTACACTTTGTGTTTCTGTGTGGGTGCAAACTGATGAAATCTTTACTTAATATATACTGAATCAATCTTCTGTATATAAAGAGAATTGAAAATGAATCTTGATGTGAATGGAATGGGAGAGGGAGCAGGAGATGTTAGGGGTGCGAGTGGGAGGGAAATTATGGGGGGGGAGCCAATGTAATCCATAAACTGTACTTTGGAAATTTATATTTACTAAATAAAAAAACTAATACACATTTACAAATAAAAAAAGAAAACTTGGTCCTGGCTGATAACTACCATTTAATGTGCCTGTATGACAACTTGAATGTTCTCAAATACTATGTATGTATTAAGCAGAATTATTCCCCCTCAAAACTCTCCTTTATATTTGCTTTCTCCGTGAAAGGCTCATCATCCATCCATCTCCCAATCCTCCAAACTGAACTCAAACTGAAATTAACCCTGGGTCCTCCCTATTTCACATCTCTCCTCCTAACTCCATCCATTCTCCTGCATTCTCTGTTTTTCTAACCTCCTAAGTATCCAGTGAATTCATTTCTTCCCACCGCCACTTGTACTACCAGTTTAGAGAGCTAATTATCTTCTTCTAAAAGACTGTAAAATTTTCCTATTATGTTTCTCTGTTTAGAATGGCTTTCCACTGATCACATGTTCACACTGCCAGCCAGATAATCTTGGTGGAAAACAAATTTGACCATATACTTCTGCTTTAAACATATTGATGGTTATCTCTTATCTGTAAAATGAAGCTCACACTTTCTAATGTAGTATATGAAGTTCTCTGTTCATTAGATATTCTGCAAATATTTTAAAATTGAATTAATATGTGAAGGAGCAAAAGAACATGCTATACTTGTAAGTATATCTGCAGAAGATACAACATAAATACATGATTTATTCAGCACTCACCATATTACCCTCACTCCCTCAACTAAAAAATTTCTCTTATATTTCTAGAGGAAGCAGGTGAGATTCCAATAAGAAATTCCTGTAAGAGGGCTTTACAGGTAAAGTCAGCTCTGTAATTATTATAATATTTTCCTAGCACCTATTAACACTCTTTGTTCTTTTTGACTTTCTCTCTTAACTATTTGACTGAAGAAAGAGACCTGAAAACAGACCTAAATCATTATTGTCCATTGTCAGTGCTCCTACCTGTCTAAGCACTGTTATGAAATGTAGTAAGATAAACAGGGACGAAAAGCCATTTTGATTTTGCATGTGAAGGTAAAAGTTAAAATCACTATGTGATTTATAAGTCTACTTATTTACTATGGTAGCCTTTATACATTGATCTATTAAAATATTATTTCACTTCCTTATTTCCATTTGCAAAACACATGAGCTGGTAAGATCATAAAACTTGGTTATTATAATGTACTACTTTGAATCAAATACTGTCTGCTTGTATTATGGTTTTATATGTCATTGCAGACATGAAGATGAAGTGAAAACATTTGTCAAAATTAGATGTAGTATCAAAGAAGGAAAGGTGCCCAGCATAATCTTCTTTCTGTCGGAATGGCATTTAGATTCTAGAGTCTCCTTCATGGCTTTTCCCTTTCTGAATGGGTGCTGGAATGAACAGATCTTTGTTTATTACACATTTCTTGGAAAGATTTGTATGATCATCTCAAAACACTTTCCTTTCCCAGAATGTAATGAATTCAGAATAGCAAATGGGCATTTCATATGTTCAGTGGATTTGTTTGTCTCAAAATTAATTTCATTGTGCTTTATCAAATAACAGTATTTTGCAATCCAATTGAATTATACATATGATCATGTATATTGTTTTTTCTTTTTGGGTATTTAGTAAAATGAAAGGCTTTTAGTAGAAGATTAGCAATTAATATGGAGTAAATACTTACTCAAGTAAATTTATTCATGAATGGCATAGAATTTTAACATTTGAAATAGAATTGTGATTATGCTTTTATTATACTATGATCATCAAAATGTAAGTAATTATTTTAATGTGTATCTTTTAATAAAGAAAATTCTTTGTTTTTAAGTCAGGAAAGTATAAAGAAGGCAAAATAGCACCGTTAAGTTAAGCTAACACTTGTTATTTCAAAAATGAATTAATAAATAAAACTAATACGTTCATGTTGGAAGCAAACCAAAGGATGCAAGAAAGCATATATATAAGATAAAACTCGTTCTCTTTCTTCACTCAGAGTTCACTGCAATTTATATAGTGACAGTTAATATTTTCTAAAACCCTCAAATACAGTACTCTTCAAAAGAAATAAACACTCTGCTGTACTTGGATTTTTTATTATTGGCTTATTTGTATATCTGTTTTATGTTTTTAATCATTTCTCTAGGATTTACTATACAGCTTCCATATGGTGCAGTGTACACCAAATAATAAGTCACATCATGTATATGTCCTCCATCATGTTTTTATATGCTCTTGTCATATATTTTATTACTTCATGTTATGGAGCTTAATTAGTTTTGTTTAAAATAGTCCATTTTCTGGGGCAGGCATTTAGCCTAGTTGGTAAGATGCCTGTAAGATGCCAGTATCCACAGTAGAGTGCCTGAATTTGAGTCATGACCCCAGGTCCTGATTCTAGCTTCCTGCTTATGTGCATCCCAGGAGACAACAGGGGATGGCTCAAGGTGTTGGGTCCCTGACAACCTCTTTGTGGACCTAGATTGAGTTCGTGGTTCCCAGCCTTTGCTTAACCCACTCTTGACTATTTTGTCCATTTGGGGTGTGAACCAGCAAGTAGAAACTTTAATTCTGGATTTCTGTCATCTCTCTGTCTCTCTCTCACTCTTGCTCTCTCTTTTTTGATCGCAAATAAAAATAAAAATCAGAGGAAATACTCAGTATGAACTCTTTAAAAAACAAATTTCATGGGGTCAGTGCTATGGAGCAATGAGTTAAACTTTTGCCTGTTATGCTAGCATCCATATGGATGTCAGTCCTAGTTCCAGCGGCTCCACTTCTGAACCAGCTCCCTGCAAATGCACGTGGGAAAGCAGTGGCAGATGACCCAAATGCTTGGGCCCCTGCACCAACATAGGAGACCCAAATGAAGCTCCTCACTCCTGGTTTTGGCCTGACCCAGCTCTGGCCATTATGGCCATTTTGGGGAGTGAACTAGTAGATGGAAGACCCTCTGTCTCTTTCTATCTCTCTCTGTCTATGACTCTCTCTCTCTCTCTCTCTCTCTAACTCAACTTTCAAATAAATAAATTTTTAAAAGCTCAAATTTCAAAAGAAATTGAAATGAAAAAAAGTTATACACATGTTTAAAATTTTCAGTGCTCCTCATTTCTGTATATTAATCCAAATTGCTGTTTTATATCTTTTTCAACCTGAAGTTAATACTATTACATGTCTGCTGACGATTAATTCTCTGTTTTCATTTGTCTAAAAAAGCTTTTACTCCTCCTTGATTTTTGTTTTTTTCGTTATTATTACTTTAATTGTACATAATTATGGGTTACTGTGTACTAATTCAACAAATATATTCAGTATGTGATGGTCAAGTCAGGTTTGTTAGCACTTCCATCACCTTAAACATTTAAAAAGTTTTTCCAAGAACAACTTTGTATATTTATGGAGTACAGTGTGATATTTCAATAAATATATACACTATGTGTTATGACCAAATCAGCATAACTAACATTTCTCCCTCCTTGTCATTACTTTACTTTTGGAGCCAATACACCAGTGCATAGTGAACTATGGTCATCTCAGTGTGCTGTGGAACACTGGAACTTACTCCTTCCACATAAGTTTTGGTACTTATTACCCAGCTACCCTCCCCTGCTCCTGCATCCCCATCTTTCTGAACCCCTAGTAATCACTATTCTATATTCAGATTAGCTTATTTTTTTAATATCACATATGAGAAAAAACATGCAGAATTTCTCAGAGTCCAACTCCCTTCATTTAATGTGTTGAAATATACTTGTCCTAGATACAGAATTCCCTGTGGAAAGATTATTTTTCTTCTAGCTTTTTAAAAATGTTATTACACTGTGTCCTGGCTGGTGAAATTTCTGACAGGAAGTAATTTGCAATTTGTTCATCTGTATGGAATGAATCCTTTTTCTCTGATTGCTTTCAATATTTTTTCTTTGTCACTTGTTTTTAGCAATTTGATTATACTTTCTGATCTGCTTGTGTTCATTGAGCTGTTATAGTATAAAGGTTTATAGTTTTAAGAAATTTTGAACATTCCTGACCATTTATCCCTCAAATGTTTTTCTATGCACCTACTCAATTTCGTAAGTTAAACAACTAGGTTTCATTCCTCTTCTCACCTATACAGTTTTGAGTCAGTTTTCCTCACTATATATTGTTTTCAATAGTTCCTATTGTTGTGTCTTTAAATTCATTAACTTTTTTTTCCTACATTGTCTAATGATATGTGTTATGGTCTGAATTACATCACACCCAAAATTTGTTTGTTGAAATCTTAACCCCCAGACTTCAGAATGCCACTGTATTAGGAGATAGGGTCTTTAAAGGAGTCATTAAGGGAAGATGAGGTCATTAGCTTCCAGTGTGACTGGTATCCATATAAGCAGGGACTAGGACACAGAAGCAAAACCATATGATGAATCCAGGAGAAGACAGCACGTACAAGTCAACAAGACAAAGAGAGAGTGAGAAAGAGAGAGATTTCAGAATGAAATCAACCCTACTGATATCTTCATCTTGGATTTCAATCCTCAAGGATCATGAGAAAATAAAATTTCCGTTAAAGGACCTAGCCTGCAGTACTTTGTTATGGCAACCTAACAAATTAATGAATCATCCATCTATATTTTACTTTAAATACTGCATTTTCCATATGTAAAGTTCCATTGGGCTCTTTTTAAAAAAATTTTCAAATTCTCCCCTCATCAGTTCTAAGTTCTTGATTTGTTCTAAGTTCTTGAATATGTGGAACATATTTATAACATTTGTTTCAATGTGTGTGTGTGATAATCCCATTATCAGTGTTATTTCTGGACTATTAATAGATGTTTTTCATTATAGGTCACATGTTTTATGCTTCTTTGCATGTCTGATAGTTTTTTATTGGATAGCATATATTTTGACTGTTGAATTTTTGTTTCCTAGATTTCAGTGTATTTCTTTCTCTTTTTTAAAAAAGATTTATTTATTTATTTGAAAGTCAGAGTTCCACAAAGAAGGAGAGACAGAGAGAGAAGGAGGTCTTCCATCCACTGGTTCACTCTTCAATTGGCCGCAACAGCCGGAGATGGGCTAATCCAAAGCTAAGAACCAGGAACTTCTTCTGGATGTCCCATGTGGGTGCAGGGGCCCAAGGACTTGGGCCATCTTCTGCTGCTTTCTGAGGCCATAGCAGAGAGCTGGATCAGAAGTGGAGCAGCCGGAACTCAAACCGGCCCCCACATGGGATGCCTGCACTGCAGGTGACCGCTTTACCTGCTACTCCACAGCTCCAGTCCCTCATTGTATTTCTGTAAAAGGCACTTAACTTCATTGATGAATGCTATTAAGTTATTTGGAGCCAGTTGGATCCTTTGGAGGCTCTTTTATAAGGCTAGATCAGGTCCAGCAAAGCTTTTAGTCTAGCATATCTTACTACAATGAATAAGGCAATGCCTACTGAGGAGCTACTAAGTGCATTGCACATTAGAGCTTTCTAAAGCACTGCTGGAATCCCAAACACTACTCAGTCCCATGTAAGCTCCAAGACTTGCTAAGCCTGCTGCTTTATGTATGTCCTTTACCCAGCCTGGGTATTCTTCTCATAGATGTACAGATTGGTAGTTAGCTAAGGATTTACTTTCCAAAGGAAACAATCTTAATAGGTAACTATACATTTTCTTATATCTTTACAATATGATTTTTACTATGAAATAGCATGATGTGTGTTTATACTTACTGTGGTCTTCCTTAAATTCCTCATAATACCATAAACTACTGTATTTCTGGTACTGTACATCTTATGTTTAATTTACTCAGATATTTTGACTCTTTAATAATTATATCAATAAGGAAAAGCCGTCTTCTATATGATGAAACCTCAAATTCCCAATGGGTTAGTGGGATAAAAACTCATTTCTTGCTCACATTATCATCCACTTGAAGATGGAGGACAGCTCTTCGTAAAGAGATACCCACTCTATCTCCACCTTCTGCCTCTGCCTCTGCCTCTGCCTCTGCCTCTGCCTCTGCCTCTGCCTCTGCCTCTGCCCTGGAGTCATCTCTTGGAAATTCAACCTTGGCTCACAAGTTGGAGGAAGGTATTTGATTCCAGGCCTAAAAATAGCACACCTCACTTTTGTGCATATTCCATTGTCTCCACCCAACAAAAAGCTGGAAATTAAAGACTTACGCTGGGCCAAAGAAAAAGAAAAAAACAGCCTAACAAACACCAACATTGTTTCTGTTGAAATAATTATTGTAATGAGCTATTTCTCTATTTACACCTATATTTTTAAAATCTTAAATTGCCATTGTATTTTTCTCAAATAACAGATGGTACTGTTTTACCTTTAAAATTATATATACACACATACATATAGCTTTAAAATTAAATATATATATAATTTTATCAAAACATAAAAAGTTCATAGAAAGTGCTTATTACAGAAAAACTGCATAGATTTCAGGGTTTTTTACAGCAACATGTTATTTTTCTTAGTGTCCTAGTAGAATGAATTTTTGTAGTATCCTAGTAGAATTTTTATATAGCACAAGACACAATTTTAAAATACATAATTGCATGAGCTTTGACACATGAATAGTACACATTGTACAGCAATTGCTACAATCAAGATAATGAAAATTTCATCACCCATAAAAGTCCCTTGAGTCCCTTTATAATTCATCCTCTTTTCCACATTTGTATCCAGGAAGTAAGGATATATTTTCTGGCACTGTTAATTAGATTTTAATTTTTAGAATTTCCCATCAGTGGAATCACAAAGTATATCCACTACTTTGTCCCATATTGTTTACTCAGAAGATTTCCTATTTCTATCCATGTTATTGCAGGTGTTAATTGTAGTCTGTTGTTTCTGAAAATTAGTACACAAGAGATCTTCAAAAATTCATGGAAATGCATATTATGAAAATTCTATGCATGTATTTCAAAATGCTTCATGCCAAAATAACTTATCTTTCTTTAAAAACTTATTTATTTATTTTAATTTTATTTGAAAAGTAGAGAGAGTGACAGGGAAGAGTTTGTTCATTTTGTGATTTACTCCCCAAATACTCACCACAACCAGGGCTGGGCCAGGACAAAACCTGGTTCTCCATCCAGGTCTCCCATGCGGGTGTCAGAGACTTAAGGACACTGGTCTTAAATGTTGTCTGCTTAAGTATTGTCTTGAGTTGTAGTCAGCTACCTCCCAGGGTATGCACTAGCAGGAAGCTGGACCAGAAGTAGAGTAGCCAGAATTCAAACCAGGCACTCTGATACGGGATGTAAACAGCTAAAGCACCAACTTAACTGCTGTAACAAGCACTTGTTACACTTCACTACTATTTCACTGCTAAAGAAGAGTCTACTGTAGGGATATATAATATTTTATTGATCTATTTATCAGTTTTTGGACATGTATGCAGTTTCCGCTATTTTCCTATTTTGAATAATGTTGGTATGAACAACCATGTATAAATCTGTTTATAAATATGTTTTAATCCTTTTGGTTGGGACATAAGAAAGGCATATAATTAACTTTTTAAAAAATGCCAAACTGTTTTTTCAAAGTATTTGTAACATTCTAAATTCCTATTAGCAGCTATGAAATTTCCAATTGTTCACATTTTCCTCATCACCTGATATGATCAAGATTTTTTTTTTTTTTTTTGGACAGGCAGAGTTAGACACAGAGAGAGAGACAGAGAGAAAGGTCTTCCTTCCGTTGGTTCACCCCCCAAATGGCCGCTATGGCCGGTGCGCTGTGCCAATCCGAAGCCAGGAGCCAGGTGCTTCCTCCTGGTCTCCCATGAGGGTGCAGGGCCCAAGGACCTGGGCCATCCTCCACTGCCTTCCCGGGCCACAGCAGAAAGCTGGACTGGAAGAGGAGCAACAGGGACAGACCCTGGCGCCCCAACCGGGACTAGAACCCTGGGGTGCCGGCACAGGATTAGCCTAGTGAGCCACGGCACCGACAATCAAGATTCTTAATGTTAGACAACTTAGTTGCTATTTAATCATGGTTTTATTCTACATCTCCATAATAACTGATGACACTGAACAATTTTAATGTTATCTGTACATCATTTTGGTAAAGCATCTGTTTAAATCTTTTCCCCATTTTTATTGGGTTATTTATCTTCTATTTATTCAGGCCTAAGAGCTTATTAATATATTCTGGATATAAGTTCTTTGATGGATTTGTATGTTTTTCCAATATTTTATCTCAATCTGTGTTTTGCTTTGCCTTTTAAATTTTTTGTGCTTTAATTTGAAGAGCAAAATGTTTTTTCTGCTTTATTAGGTATACCTGGCAAAATTGTCAATATTTAATGTGATGTTTTGACAAATGTATTCATTGAAATGATTTCCACAATCAATTTAATTAGCATATCCATTACCCCACAGTTACTTTTTTGTTTATGTCTCTTTGATGAAAATATTCAAGAGCCACTCTCTTAGTGACTTTCAAGTACACAACACCTTATTACTAACTCAAGTCACCATGTTATCTCCAGAATTTACTAATCTTATAATTGCAAGTTTGTACCTTCTTTCCTGAGAGGCAGAGAAACAGAGAAAAGAGGTGACAGAGAAAAAGATCTTGGACCTACTGGTTCACTACCCAAATTCCAGCAACACCTGGGGCGGGACCAGAGTTGAAACCAGGAGCCAGGAACTCAGTCCGTGTCTCCCATGTGAGTGTCACAGACTCAAGCACTTGAATTATCACCTGTTGTCTCCCAGATCTGCTTGATAGGAAGCTAGAACTGAAAGTCAGAGACAGACATTGGACAATGGGACACAGACATCCTAATTGGTGTCTTAACTTCTAGGCCAAATGCTTGCCCAGCAAGCTGTACATGTTGAACAACATCTTCCCATTCCTCCCAACCCCCTAATCCCTTGTAACCACTTTTCTATTTTCTGTTTCTGTGAGTCTTTTTGAGACTTTTCACAATTCCTATATAACTAAGATCATGCAGTATTTGTCTTACAATATCTGGCATATGTCATTTAACATAGTATACTCATTCACGTGGTCGCAAATGGCATGATCTTCTTTTGAAGGTTGAGTAATATTTCATTATCATTGAGTAATATTTCATAGTAAAGCTTCTTTGTCTATTCACATGTCAAAGGATACTTAGGATGTTTACATAGCTTGACTATGTTGAATAATGCTGCAATGAAAACAGGAGTACAGATAGCTCTTTCAGATAATGACTTGATTTTCTTTGGATATACATCCACAAGTGGAATTGCTAGAGCATAAAGTGGTCCTATGTTTAATTTTTTAAGAAAATTCCATGCTGTTTTCCATGGAAGCTATACCAATTTATGCTGCCAGCAACAGGGTACAGTATAAAAACTCCCTTTTCTCTACAGTCTCATCGACACTTGCTATCCTTTGCCTCTTTGATAATAACCATGCTAAAAGATAGGAAGTAACATCTCATGGTGGTTTTTATTCGCATTTCACTGATGATTAGTGACATTGATCACCTTTTCAAACACCTATTTGGACATTTGTATGTCTTCCTTGGAAAAATATCTATTCAGGCAAAGCATCCTCTTATTATTTACATATTTACTTATTTATTGCTCTTGAGTTGTATGATTCCTTCTGTATTTTGGATATTAACCCTTTTCGGGTATATGGTTTGTAAATAATTCCTAAATGAAATTTTGGTATAAATTGCATTGAATCTGGTGATTACTTTTAGTAGTATGAATATTTTGACAGCAGAGAATCTTCTAACCCTTCCCATTTACTTTTATCCTCTCCAATTTTTTCAGTCTTGTTTTATAGGGGTCTTTTGACCCCTTGATTACATTTAATTTTAAATATATTCTTTTTTGATGCCATTGTAAGAAGATATTTCAAAATATACATGGAAAATTAAGACATTTGCTTTTATAAAAAAATTTTAAAATACACACATAGTTGTTTTATAATATGCCTTTTCATGAATATTTTAAGACCCTTTAGATGCATGGATTTCAAAAAAATTTTTGCACCAAAATAAAATTTTTAATTCCATTTTCATGAATTTTTTGGAGAACCTTCATTTACCAATACATTGGGTAACCTAGAAAAAAACATAAATTCCTAGAGACATAAAACCTACCAAGATTTAATCATGAAAAAAAAAAATACTACAGGACAAATGTAAGGAAAACGAATTAATAATCAGAAATCTCCTGTCAGCCGGTGCCGTGGCTCAATAGGCTAATCCTCCGCCTTGCGGCGCCGGCACACTGGGTTCTAGTCCCGATCGGGGCACAAGATTCTGTCCCGGTTGCTCCTCTTCCTGTCCAGCTCTCTGCTGTGGCTTGGGAGTGCAGTGGAGGATGGCCCAAGTGCTTGGGCCCTGCACCCGTATGGGAGACCAGGAGAAGCACCTGGCTCCTGGCTTCAGATAAGCCTGGTGCGCTGGCCACAGTACGCCAGCCGCGGTGGCGATTAGGGGGTGAACCAACGGAAAAGGAAGACCTTTCTCTCTGTCTCGCTCTTGCACTGTCCACTCTGCCTGTCAAAAAAAAAAAAGAAATTTCCTGTCAAAAAAATCCCATCAAAGATAATAGTGTTGTTGGTTAATCCTTCCAAACATTTAAAGAGGGATTAATTCTACTTTTTCTTAAATTTCTCTCAAAATTTGAAGAGGAAGGAAAACTTCCATATGCATTTTATAAGATCTGCATTACCCAGATATTAAAGCCAGGAAAGAACCCCACAAGACAAGAAAACTATAGACCAATAACCCTGATGACCAACTATAAACCAATAACCCTGATATTAGCGTAATAAATTCAACATTACATTAAAATAATAATGCATCATGATCAAGTAGAATTTATCCCTAAAGTGCAAGGATGCTTCAATATAGGCAAATCAATAAATGTAACAGACCACATCAACAGAATGAAGGACAAAAGCCATATATGATCATTTCTTTGGGCACAAAAACCACATTTAACAAAATTCAACATATTTTCATTATTCAAAACGCTCATCAAGTTAGGTATAAAAGAAATGTAACTCAACATAATAAAGGCCACATATGACAAGCCCACAGTTAACATCATACTCAGAGGGGGAATGTTGAAATCTTGGTAGTTGAAGTGAAGATTCTTCCTAATAACAGAGCCATTCTCTTGGGAATGTGTCCAGGAAAAAAATCACACTTGGATTACGGGAAGAAGAAACCTAGGAGATTTCTCATTTGTGGATTTTATGGCAAAAGAAAATACTGAACAACAAAACTGGCCTGGTAACTAAAGCTGAAGCATAGACCAAATGTGAGGCCCTTAAAATAGTGATTATAGTAGTTTGGAAAAAAACACATCTGCTTAGATAGTCATTGTGTACCTAGAGTTTAGCACACACAAGATGCTTAAAAAATACTGAATGTTGGACAATCACAAAATGAGACAAGATGAGATAAAGATCTAACAGAAATGATTACATGTTCAGGATGCTCCACTTAATAATTGATGCATTATGAAATTGGGCTAAGTCCTCTATAAACACTAATGAAGGAAGTACAGAAAGAATGACTGAAGGCCTCCAACATTGCTGTTTAAGATCCTGGGTAAGGAATTTCCATCAGGCAAGAACTGAAATCCCAAACTGTGATGGAGCCTGGGACTAGATCCCCAGGGATCTGGGGTGGTGAAACTTGAGACACCCAGTGAAATCTCCCGGACTTTTCTTGGGACCCAGAAATTAGGATATGTTTGTGAAGAGCGTATAATGTCGGTCTTTTGAATACAGTCCTGGGTTCTAAATGGTGTGCCTGCAAAAGCAGTGTGGATAGTGTCAGTAGACTTTAGGGTTTGCAGAAGAGGGAAAACACAATGACCATATAGGCTTGTGGGTGGTGGGACTTTGAGTATTGCTCCTGGTATGCTCCAAAGCCATGCACACTCACTGTATATCAGAATGACAGAAGAAGCTTTCCAAAAATCATAAGCCCTGAGATTCTGATTGAATTAAAGTAGAGCCCAGACATCTATGAGGGTACTTCAAAAAGTTCATGGAAAAATCAAGTGAAAGATAAGTGTATTTGGTTAAGATCATGAATAGTGTTTTTATAATACATGTTTTCCATAAACCTTTTCAAAATTGCTTGTATATTTTTTGAAGATCTCTAAATGAGTCTAATGTATAGCCAATGCTGTACTATACAAAGGCTGAGCTTTCCAAAAATTGAGCAGGTCCCCTGGTGGATCCTCAGAAAAAGTATATTACAGATAACTCCCAAAAGAAAAATCTAGGGTTTGGGTGGTAAAAATAATTAGAAAATAGAGCTGAATAAACAAGGTGAGTCATTTGGTATTTGCATAGATTATATTTCAAGGACAGGTATTTACTATATTTAAATGCTGGTAGATATTATGGTAAAAGTGGTTTCCAGTTATTATAGATTTAAGTTCATTCTTGCCTCCTTTCAAAACAGCGTAACTTTTAATAAATAACTCAGCCTCTCTCAATCTCAATTTTTATCATCTTTAAGTTAGAAATAATAATTTTAAAATCCAAGGAGTCATTTGAAATGGAGAAATTGTAATGCCCATGCTAAGGCTTTATTAAGAAGTGCTGAAAGCCTATCCGTGCTGAAGTCACATTCAATCTGGGGACTTTGTTCACCTTTCCAGTTCCAAAGTAAGAATACAGATGAGCAGAAGGCATAGTGATGAGGAGAGGGCAAAACAAATGACTATGGAGACAGGTATGTGAAGCAATGTCTACAGGAGGCAAGACTGAAAGCCAGCTAGGAGAGTAAAGTAAAGACTGAAAATGATAAGAGAACTTTCACTGGGGCAGTAAAAGATTATACCAATGGAATCTACATGATAAAGACTCAAAAGCTTGATTTTTCCTATCCTTGACCACCTTGTAGGAGCACCCTTCTCATTGATCTCCTTGGATGTACCAAAAATCCTTATTCATAATTGAAGGCCCTGCATTGAGTGCCATAAAAAGACAAAGTAGTGATTCTTTTCATTATAACTTCAAATGAGAGAATTCTGTTTTTCTAAATAGGATAACCAAAAACTTACATTAGAATAAGAGACTCCAAAAAGTACAATTGTCTAACCTTTCCTTAGTGGCCATGAAGCACCCCAGCAGAGAACTAAGAGAGTTCATGTTTTCCCAAAGCTCACATTGCCAACTTGACTACTCTAGGAACAAGACCCTGTTCCCTGTTTCTGTAAATTGAAAACAAAAACAAGCATCCTGCAAAAATCTATTATGGCCTGTTCATTTTCAGACTTGTACTTTGCACTAAACGATTTGACCAAAATTAATTCGACCTTCCATCTGTGAAATTATTTTCCATGGACTTGGTCATCTGATTATTAAATGGTGGTTTTAGTTTCATCATTTCCTTTATTACAGTTTAATATCAGTGTTTTATTATCTTTGTAGAAAGTAGAACTGTGGACTGTAACCACATTCATCATATTTCTACTATGAGAAAGCATTTAATGAGCTTCACATAAAATGCTACCTTGAGGAAATTTCACAATTAAAATTGTATAGCTGCTTTGAATACATAAAATTCCCCACTGAAAAACAAAACCAAGTACACTTGGAGTATTGTCATGGATGATGCCATTATTATGACTCTTGTTTGGTAGCCCCACCTCCTCCATCTCTTCATGTGTGTTCATTGCTTACAGCTAACGCTGTGGTCAAACAACTCACGGCACATGTGCAGTAAATAGAAAGTAATGGATGGATATGGAAGCTCTTCCTGTTACAACACTTGGCACCTTGAAAGACCTGCCTATTTATTATCTGCCTTCCACTTCCTTACAATGTCTGCCCTTGAGTTTTAGAATATTATGTGGAGGTATTTTCCACACCCTACCTTTAAGATCTTTCATGAGAGGTGAGGAACATTATATGAGGCACATTGCCTTTCCTATCACTTGGCTAAAGGAAAACAAAAGATATAAAAAATTTTCAAAGAGAAATAATACCATTTAAGCATTTTCATGCTAGATGGGATATCATTTTAGTCTCCTGAAACAGACACTACCCCAGGCACTCCTTTTGTGAGGTGTGCACAAAGCCAGACTGCTAACTGCAAAGCTGGTGCTCCGGCTCAGCTTCCTCAGAATCTGATGCAAACTTGCAAAATAGGTCAGACTTGGAGGCACACCAGTAGCATACATATAATCATTATGGGAAGTCTATGAGTTATTTACTCAGCAAGCCTGAAAATATCAAAGGATGAGTTTGGCTCTTATTAGCATGAAGCCTTTTAAAATGACACTCAGGAAATTCTTTTCTACTTTTTTATTTGCAATCCATCTCCTGAGCACCTCTGTACCACATCTTGAAATTAAAGAACCATCCACAAATTTCATCCTCTTTTTTTAGACAAACATTGATTTTATCCAGCCTTCTAAGCCCAAATATTTTGGATGAGTTGGAAGTGTATGTCGCATTTCTCTTTAGGGCTGTAAAGCACTTAATAATGGGATGCCCACAGGAGCTGTGGCACTCGCCATGCAGTCAGTCACTAGTTCTAGAAGGCGTTGTGCTGATACAGGGCCCACTTCAGTGTTTCTTAAGCTCTTACTGGAAAACTAAGGCTAAGCATGTGAAATTGGGAAAGCTGTCATCCCATCGCAAGTGATCTACCTTCAGACTACTACTACTTCTCAGGAGAGTTGCATCAGAGGGACTCGGTCTGCCTGGCAAAGGTTCTGTGCTAAACTTCCTCTGGCCCAGTCCGCAAGCATGATAGCTGGGTAGGTCAACATTAGAGCAAACTCCCCTGGAACCTCCTGAGAGTAGAGCCAGTTCTTCTGGGGCATCTAGACCACCTCTCTGTTCAGTCCAGAGCAACTACAAGGAGGGAAGATAAACACTGCCCAATAATGAGCTTGGAGTTACCAGAACCAATCCCTTTGTTGGGAGACAGGGCCCGTTAACAATGCTGGACTGGAAATGGGCACAGAAAGGATAAAATATGAAACTGAGCTAAATAGAAATATCCCAATGCCAAGTAGAAGAAAAAGATTCACACGTTTCCTGGCTCAGCAATCATTTGGAAGGATGTGAGATATTGCAGAGTGACCACTAGAGGAAGGGAGCAAAGTCTGGAGATCTTATGTGACTTTGAGACGAGTTGGATCCTGGGGAAAGCAGTAAGCTTTTTTGTGGGTCTCAAGTGTTTCTTAATAATAACATTTATGTGTTTTAATGTTATAAGAATGGATTTATATACATTTTGTCTTATATTTTTTTGTCATAATGACAGGGAATGAGGATGAGGAGTTGGAAGATAAATATCATTCTGCTGTTACTCTTTGTCAAGTTCTATAAATCCATCCACTTTGTTCTCCAACCCTATGAGAACACTACTAGTATTAAACCCAGAGATATAAGATATGCTAGATGAGAAATGGACATTAGAGAGGTCACCTACTGTCTGATGACACTCAATCAGTAAGTGTTGAAGACAGAATTCAAACGAAGTCATCCTGGTTTCACAGCCCAAATACAAATGTATTATCATTGCTATTCTCACAGGACAATAAAAATGTGATGATGGAAGACAAGAACTACACAAGTAATTCTGCAGAGATTAAATCATATTTACTCAGACTCCAAACTGCTTTCCTCCTGTAAGAAACGCAATGTTGAGTGCTACAAGTAGTCATGTTGGTGATTCTTTATAGAAACTGGCAACTAAGACTATAAGCACCTGCCACAATACTTCACATTCCCCACTGCACTACAGGCAGCCACCTCTAAGGTAAGAAGAAAGTAGGCATTAGACCTTTTTAAAAAAAAAAAACATTTATTGATTTGAAAAGCAGATTGACAGAGAGAGAGGGAGGGTGAGAGGAATACAGAGAGAGAGAGAGAGAGAGGCAACAAGACAGAACTTCCTTCTGCTGTTTCACTCCCCAAATGGCCATTAACAACCATGGTAGGACCAGGCTGAAGACAGGAGCCAGGAATTCCAGCGAGGGGCCCAAACACTTGTGTCATCCATCTCCCACTGCCTCCCCAGGCACATTAGCAGGGAGCTGGATCCAAAGCATAGCCACATAGACTCAAACCAGCACTCTGATATGGGATGCCAGCATTGCAAGCTATGCTTTAACCCCGTACACCACAACACAGACCCCAAAATTGGACATTACTCTTATTCTCACTCAGCAAAGAAAACTGAGGCTTCCTATTCCTTACTGCACAAATATATTGAATGGAGTAGACAACTCTAATGTAGTTAAATCTTGTCAATTACACACTGTGTAATGCACCATGAATATTGTTTGCCCTGACTTGGATCCAAAATTTCCCTCCCATTGCAGTTGTTAGAAGATTCTGCTGGTGCAAGTCTGTAGGACTCTTACAAATGCTCTGATTCTACTTTTCCTCTTACACAGCAAGATCGCCCTTCCCCAGCCCACTGAAGTTACACATAGCTATTTGATTTAACTTGACTAGTGAAAGATGAGCATTAAGAGATATGTGTCATTCCCCAGAAGTTTTAAAGCCAGTGTGTGATTTCCCATGCTTTCTTTTTTTCTGTTTATCAGGGTGATCAGCGATGTTTCACAGGTGGATTCTGCAATAGTCCCAGGATGCTAAGTAGGGAGCCACGGGACAATATCCCCTACTGACCTGCTTCTGGTGTTCAGGGTGAATATGAAAACACATTTTGCTATGTTAATTCTCCAGGATTTAGGGAATATTGCTGTTTATTTATTTGTTTAATTTTTATTTAATAAATGTAAATTTCCAAAGTACAACTTTTGGATTATTGGCTTTCCCCCCTATAACCTCCCTCCCACCCACAACCATCCCATCTCCCGCTCCCTATCCCATCCCAGTCACATCAAGATGCATTTTCAATTATTTTTATATATAAAGATGAATTTAGTACATACTAAGTAAAGATTTCAAAAGTTCGTACCCACACAGTATAAAATACTGTTTGAGTACTAGTTATACCATTAATTCACATAGTACAACACATTAAGGACAGAGATCCTACATGGGGTTTAAGTATAACCTAGTTTTAGGGTGTGTGAGGTGGGAGAGAGGAAAGAGACAGAGAGAGACACAGAGAAAGAGAGAGAATCTAACCTCTGGGTCACTCCCCAGATGGCTGCAACAGCTCAGGCTGGGCCTGGCTGAAGCCAGGAGGTCTCCCACATGAGTGGCAGGGGTCCAAGCACGTGGGTTATCTTCCACTGCTTTTCCCAGGACATTGGCAGGGAGCTAGATCAGAAGTGGAGCAGCCAGGACAAGAACTGGCACCCATATGGCTGGCATTACCCGCTACACCACAGCACTGGCCCCTAATCTAGCCTTTTCTGACTAATGTACAGCCTGAAACCATCTTAGTAGATGCCAATGTAAGAATCAAAAAACCACCCTACATATTATTCTAGCAGAAATATTATGAATAAATAAAATCAAGTGCTACAAAATCATTGAAAAGCTTGAAGAGAGATTTGGGTCACAGAACGAGCAACTATGCTGTGCAGATCAAACCTATTTCTGCCACCCCTTTTTGTAAAATTTTGTTTACTGTAACAGTCAAGCCCATTTCTTCTTGCCTTATCTATGGCTATTTTCAAGCTACCATGAAATTTAGTAATTGCAACAGAAAACTATACAGCCCACGAAGTCTAAAATATTTACTACCTGCTCATCACCGAAAATGTTTTCCTATCTGTGGTTTAGCCATAGCTTCCTGTAATGGCTTCCACAGAACTCAGATCCAATCAACTCGGGGAGCTACTTCCTCTGAGGCCACACCTGGAGTTTTGCCAGAAGAAAGAAGACCATCTCCCCTCCCCCACTCCAGCTGCCCTTCTACATAGAGAAACCCGAGAGCAGACACTGGGGAGCTGCTTCATGAAAGCTGAACATTTGCAGAACATCATTTGCAAGAGCTGCAGGAAGACAGCCTCTGCCTCACTTCCACCTCCCAGGTCTTATACAAGTGGACTTCATGATGGAATCTAGTTCTTGTCTAGAACTGTACTTTGTCAGCTGCAAGCAAGTATAGAGTAGAATTATTTTTCCAGTTTCTCACCATGAAGTACAATGAAGGGCAGATTGAATCAGCCAACTCAGAATGTTTAGTTTACAGGTACTGCTCACTGTTCTCAAATTTCTGGGCCAGCCCATTCCATTTTTTTTTTAATTTTTTTTTTCATTTATTCGACAGGTAGAATTATAGACAGTGAGAGAGAGACAGAGAGAAAGGTCTTCCTTCCACTGGTTCACTCCCCAAATGGCCACTACACCCAGCGCTGCGCTGATCTGAAGCCAGGAGCCAGGTGCTTCTCCCTGGTCTCCCATGCAGGTGCAGGGGCCCAAGCACTTGGGCCATCCTCCACTGCCTTCCCGGGCCACATAGCTGGACTGGAAAAGGAGCAACCAGGACTAGAACCCAGTGCCCATATGGGATGCTGGCGCCATAGGTGGAGGATTAACCAAGTGAGCCACAGCACCAGCTCCAGCCCACCCCATTTATTTACATGTGAAAACTTTTCCAAGTTAATCTGAGTGCTTTCCTTGCAATCATTAGAGAAACACTTGAAATTAAGCTGCAAAAAATGTACATTATCTCAATTTTATAAAAGCATACATATATGAACTTAAATATTCATTTATGCATCAGTCACAGCAGAGTTGCCAGTTGACAGTAAGTGCCTAATGAATATATGTTACATTACATTGTCAAACGCTGGGGGCTGCCACTGTGGTATAGTGAGTAAATCCACCTCCTGCCACACTGGCATCCCACATGGACACAGCTTTGAGTCCTAGCTGCTTCACTTCTGATCCAGCTTCCTGCTAATATACTGGGAAAGCAGTGGGGGATTACTCAAGTGCTTTGGTCCCTGCACCAATGTGGAAAACCCGTGGGAGACCCAGAAGAATCTCCTGGCTCCTGGCTTTGAACTGGCGCAGCTCTGGCCTTTGTAGTCATTTGGAGAGTGAACCAGTAGAGAGGAGCTCTCTCTCTCTCTCTTCTTTCCCTCTCTCTCCCTCTCAACCTCTCTCAACCTCTCTATCCTTCTCTCTCTCTGTAACTCTATCTTTCAAATAAATAAATAAATCTTTTAAAAAATAGTCAAATACCTTCCCAGCCTATCAGTTTCCCTCTTCATCAAATACAGTCTTCTCCATTTCAGTTTTAAGACCAATTATAATCTGGCACCATTCTATCTACCCATCTACCCATCAAATCTTAAATCAGCTTTACTATTCTGCTCAAACTGATCTGGCTGCTGTCCCATAAATTCACAATATTAAGCCTACCACAGTGGCTTCCCAACGATATCCTCACTTTTCCTTTGAGCCCATCAAAATTCTTTGGAGCCAAACTCCTACAGCTGTTGTCTACATTGGTTGTCTCAGTTCCACCTTGACCTTTTATCTCTGTCGGTCCAGGAGACAATGAAATTATCCATACCACTGAGCTAGTGGGCATTTGATCTTCATATTACTGCAGCTCTCAGGCACAGTTGAAGCCAAGACGAAGACCCTTGGTCTACTGTTTCTGTGACATCGTCCTCACCTAGTGTGCTCCTTCCCCTCTCTGCCGCCACCTTGCTGTCTTCCACTCAGGTGCTGACAGTTTCTCAATCTTCTAACCTAGGCTATTCTTTCTGTGTGTTCTCTCCCCAGGTGAAGTTGTCCAAGACAGTGGAATAAATTTTCATCCTCACACTGTTTATTTGTTTTGGTTTATATTTCTCTCCCACTCTTTTTGTTTCCTTCTTCATGAAGAGATGTCCCAGGTGCAACACATCCCTGACCTTCCTATCACCTCTTCTTGTTCCTACATAAGGGAGGACAGATTATTTGTCAACTGCTAATTTAGAGGAAAATAAGCCATGGGTGTATAGGTCAACCCCTTTCTACTTTTTCTTTAGAAACCAGACACATCAAGCATGTATTTTCCCCTCTTCCTCCATCCTTCAGGTTTTGAGGACTGGTCTACCCAGGTGTGGTGTAGCACTGCCTCTGGCAAACTGAGTAAGTCTGTTCGTGAGGTTCACTATGAGTAAGCAGAGTACCTACAGTCAAGAGCCATGTTTACCAATACCAGTCTCACCAGTTTAAAAAAAAAGTTTAGTTACCTGGAGCCAGTTGTGGAGCAGCAGGTTAAACCATCACTTTGGATATCTGCATCCCATCGTGGAGTGCCTGGGATTGAGTCTCGCCTCCTCTTTCAATCCATTTTTTTGTTAATCACATCCTGAGAAGCAGAACATGATAGCTCAGGCATCTGGGTCCCTGCCACTTAGTTGGAAGACTGGATTGGAGTTTCTAGCTTCTGGTCTTAGCCTGGTACAGGTCTGGATACTATAACATTGGGGGAATGAATCAGCAGATTGAAGACCTTTGTATCTGTCTTTCAACCACTCATCTTTCCCAAAAAATGAGTAAGCTTTAAGGAAATGTTTAGTCTTCCATCCTAACTTTTGATTCATGTGTCAGTTAACTGTATACTGGGCCCACAAACAAGTTTCATAAGATTGAGTCTCATGATCTCAGAGCATCCACCTCACTTCAAAGTTTTTATTGAATACCTACCAATCTAAACACTGTACTATATACTCGGAACATGCAGTATCTATTCTCAAAAAACGAAATAGCTATCTTTGTTTCTTTACTCACTCATTCATTTGGCCAACAATTATATGTTGAACATCTGGTGTTTGTACTTGATCTACAGCAATTAAAATAAACAAAGATAAAATGGCACATGTTCTTATAGAATTTAGGTAATTATGGGAAGATAAACAATATGTAATAAATAAATTACATAATATGCTGAAAGATTTTATGTACAACAAAAAAGAAGGAAGAAAAAAGAATGGCGGTAACATGGGAGGAAGGAAAGGAGAAATGAAAAGAAAGGTAGGAAATAAGGAGAGTTAAGACTTTTTTGTGACTTATAATAGGTTGTTCTGGGTAAGCCTCATTGTAGGTTGGTTTTCCAACAAAAATCAGAAGGAAGTAAGGAGGTAGCCTTGTAGACATCCCGGGAAATCAGATTTAGGCAGACACTGCAAAGGCCTTTAGACAAGACAGGAAGGAGGTCTGTGTGCCTGGAGCAGAAGTAACAATGGGAAGATACATACATGAGGGCAGACACAAATTCTAGGGTCAAAGTAGAGAGTGTCTTATAAACTATTGTCAGGACTTTGGTATTTGATGGCATCATCCAGGCTCCTGTATTCAGAGTGACTCACTGGGACAAGACACTATTTAGGCGGTTTTGCTGAGAGACACAGCGGTTGAGACCTTGCTGTTGGCAGTAATGGTGGTGAAAGATAGTCCAATTCTAGATCTAATTTGAAGGTAAAGCCAGAAGGATTCCCCAAACAGCTGGATATGAAGTGTTAGAGAAAGGAAAAAAAAATCTTAGCTGAAATCAAGGCTGCTTTTGTTTATGTTTTGTAGCTTTTAGTGTTCCATTGTATTTTTGGCTTTCTCACTGTACCTCTTTTATTAATTATTGTTTTACTTGCTTCCTTAAGTATTATGATATGTATTCTCTATTTCCAGTAATGCATTTAGAATTCCTGTTGTACTACTTCCCTTGAAATACAGGAAACTTCCAACAGTATAAATCCATTTATGCCCATCCTTTGGGCTACTGGTGTCATATATTTTACTTGTATATATATTATATATGTCACAAGAAAATGTTTTTATTTTCGTTTTAAACCACCAGCAGTTACATTAAAATTTTTCTCAAGAAGAAAACCATAAAATAGTCTCTTATATCCACCCATATATTGACCATTTCTCAAACACTCTTACTCTTTCCTTTAGATTTGAATTTCCATCTGGTATTACTTCTCTTCCATCTGAAAGCCTTACTTTAGAATTGCATGCAGTGCCAGTCTGTTGGCAACAAATTTTCCCAGCTCTTCTTTATCTGAAAATGTCTTTATTTCACCCTCCGTTAGAAGGATGTTTTCGTTGAATACCAAATCTGAGTTGACATATGTTTTTTTTTTCTTTTAGGTCTCTAACAGTATTGTTCTTATCATTGGTCCCCTGCATATAAAATCTTTTTTCCCCTGGCTATTTTTATGATTTTCTCTTTACTACTGGTTTTCAGCAGTTGATTTGACAGTGTGGTGCATTAGTGTGACTTTTCATGCAACTTTCTTGGAGTCAGTTGAGTTTTTTGCATCTGTAAGTTAATGCTTTTATCAAATTTGCAAATTTGGGGATATCATTTCTTTAAATATTTTTCCCGTGTCCTTTGTTCTCACCTCTTCTTCAAAAAATCCAACTATTGTATACTATACAACACACACATACACACACAAACATATAAAGAATATAGCATGCAATATACAATATCAGGAAGTATACTATACCATACGACACTAAGCTTCTATTCCATTTTTAAAGATTTATTTATTTATTTGAAAGATGGAGTTACAAAGAGAGATAGGGAGAGACAGAGTGAGAGAGAGAAAAACAGAGTGAGAGAAAGAGAGAGAGAGATCTTCCATTTGCTAGTTCGCTACAATGGCTGGTTTGGGTCAATCTGAAGCCCAGAGCTTCTTCCAGGTCTCCCACATGAGTACAGGGGCCCAAGCATTTGGAACATCCTCCGCTGCTTTTTCCAGGCACATGAGCAGGGGGCTTGACGGGAAGTGGAGCAGCCAGGACTCAAATCAGTGCCCACATGGCATGCTGGCCCTGCAGATGGTGGCTTTACCCTCTATGCCATAGTGCTGGCCTTCCTATTCCTTTTTTAACTCCTTTTTGGTCAATCTTTTTTCTTCTGTCATACTGTCCTATTATGTTACGATCTTCTTGAAGTTCTTACTGAAAATATGTCCGCATATACATCACATTTAACAATCTGTCCCAATGGTCAGGCATACCCTAGCTTGCATGGTGGTATGGAGGAAAGAGTGCTCAGAAAAGCAGCTAGAAATGTTCATAGCTGCTTTTGGAAGAAGATAATTATCTCTTTCTGCCAATAGGAACTAAATGAAAGTCTAGCATGAGAATTTTGGCAAATACGTTGAGGCCCACTGCCATGGATTTGCAGACTGTTCCATGTATCAAATCAAAAGACATCTCTGTATCAAGTATTCTGTTCAAAGTGTGGCTCAATTAGATATCTCCCTGCATTCAATTATATTTTAGGTATTTTGCCAAGATTTGAAGTAAATAATCATTTATTTTCATTTATTATTATAATTACAGAATCTAAAAACATTTCCAGTGAGTATATTCTGAAAATAAAATAAACATCCAATAAGAGCAAAAAATATTTGCTTCCTAACTCACCTCTTTTCATTCTCCTAAATTGCGTCTTGTGAGGGCAGTTTTTGTGACTACTTGGGGTAGAGATCCAGGCTTGCTGCCTGGTTCTTTTTTCCAATTCTTACTTGACTCTCAATCACAATACCTATAAAAGTGTTTAAAAAGAAGGCTAATGCTCCAGAGTTTTGCGTGTACTACAGAGCAGATATGGGTTCTAACTGGGAGAGTACTTCTCTGATCATTATTTATCAACAAAACCCTAAAGAGGCCACTTTGGGTTTCATCTGTTTTAAGCAGTGTTGATTTGTTGATAAATGCACAAGAGAGGATTCCAGACACTGGGTTAGAAAAGACAGCAAAAATCTTTCTCTGAAGGCCGAATGAGAATCAGACTGTTAATTCATTGTTATTATTAATTATTTTTAATCCACAGTAAGTTGTGGAGGTGGTAAAGAATAGAACTGTTGAATTATGTCACTTAGAAAATAATAACAAAAAAAGCATAGTTCTTGGCCTTAATTTTCTCAGAATCCATAATTGGAGAAAAGATACATGCAAACACACAAAACAAAGACATGTAAGTCTCACTATGTATCCTCATGAAAGCCAAATCATTTTTAAATGTTGCGAGGCACCAATATGATGCCCAGGGAAGACAGGCCTGTACATTCAACCAATTCCTTAAGATCATCCAACTGTCAGAGGATTATCCTGAGAGTTTCATCATGGGAAGAGGCAGTGTGTGTTCCAGGCAGATGCAGGAGATCCACATGTCCTGCAAAGAGGAGGCTGTGATGTTGCGGGAAAAGAGCCCCATAATGCACAAGGCCTCACCTGTGGAAAGCAATCCAGTTCTGTAGAAGCTGTTGCTTTACCATGGAGGACCTCACTGAAATCAGAGATGCTTTGCTGTCCAACAAAGTGCAAGCTGCAGCCTGTGCTAATGCCATCACTCCCAGCAAAGTCCTATGCCAACCTGAAACACTGACTGGGACCCAAAATGACCTCCTTCCAGACTTTGGACATCACCACTAAAATTTCCACCAGCACCATTCAAATTTTGAGCAATGTGCAGCTGATAAAGACTGAATATAAAGTGGAAGCCAATGAAGTCACACTTATGAAAAAGCTAAACACCTGTTCTTTGCACTGGTTGCCCAACAGATGTTCAATGACAGCAGCATCTACAAACCTGAAGTGCTTGACGTCACAGAGGAAACTGCATTTCAGCTTCCTGCAGGATGTCCATGACATTTCCAGTGTTTGTCTGGTTACCCTCCTGTTACCCTCCTGTTACCCTCCTGTTGCATCAGGTACCCCATTCCATCATCAGTGGGTAAAGGTGAGGCTTGACTTTGTTTACAGAGATTGTTTACACCTTTCCGCCAGTCCCAGCCCCAGCAATGAAAGTCTCTCTCTCTCTCTCTCTCTCTCTCTCTCTCTCTCTCTCTCCCTGTATGTGTGTGTGTATGTGTGTGCTTCTCCCACTCTCACTGAAACCCTTTCAAATAAATAAATCTATCAATCTTTAAAAAAACACACAAAATTTAGACACAGATATGGATGTGAGAGAAGCGCCATGTGAACACGAAGGCAGAGATTGGAGTGACACATCGACACGCCAAGGCATTCCAAACTCTGCCAGAAAATAACAGCATCTGGGAGAGACACATGGAACAGATTGCCTGTTCACCCACTCAGCCTCCAAACGTACCATCCTGTGACACCTTGATGTCAGACGCCCAACCTCCAGAACTGTGGTACAATAAATTTTGGTTATTTAAGCCGATCAGCCTGTGGTACTGTATCACAGTAACCTTGGTGAATGAATACTGTCCCTAAGTTATCCTCTTTACTCTCACAGTTTCAAATACTCTCTCTATTCCAGCACTTCCCAAACTGACACCTTTATCTCAGGACTTCTTCACTCTCTAGTCTCATTTGTATCCACCTGCTGACATTTCCACTTAGATGTCTGAAAACCTTGAAACTCAAGGTGTCCAAATCTGAACTCTTGCACTCCTCCCACAAACCCTGTGTTCCTACAACTTTTTCCATGTCTTAAGAGACGACACTTTTGTCCTCTTGGTTTCCAGCCCAAAAATCTTGGTAGGTGTCACCCCTGGTTTCAATCTTCCTATCACAATCCATATTCAGTCTTCCCAGAAAACCTATTGACTTCACCTTTAAAATATATCCAAAATATATTATTCTACCACATTGATTACATGACTATTTAAAATATTTCAGATTCCAGAAAAAATTATGAGCTAAAATTAATTGTGTTGTTTGAACTGCTATTTCTGGGAACCTCAGTTTCTTCACTGGTTAAATGAGGAAATTTAAATAATCCGTAAGGCTCCTTTCAGCTCTATCATATAATTGTTATTAGCAAGAGAACTCACTCCACTATGTGTGTGGTGCTGACACCATATTGAAGGAGCCCAAAATGAACCTATACTGTTTTATAATTATAGAGTTGATCTAATTATTGCAGATAGTACACTAGGTAATTTAATCCCTGAAGTGAATTTCACTCAGTGTAGCTGCCTATATTCAAACAAATTGGAAAATTAGATAACCTCAGTCACTACAAAGGAAACTAGTAATCTTTAAATAAACTGCGTGTTTTGAGTTGGCTGATTCACATTTTACATGGCTGAAAAATATACAGACATGTAAGAATACTCATGTTTGTACATAAATAATTAGTTTTATGTATTAGGATAAGATAAGAAAACTTGATTTAGGATTTTTAAGATGTGAAATATCTTTTTTTTTTTTTTGACAGGCAGTGTGAGAGAGAGAGAGACAGAGAGAAAGGTCTTCCTTTGCCGTTGGTTCACCCTCCAATGGCCGCTGCGGCCGGCGCACCGTGCTGATCCAAAGCCAGGAGCCAGGTGCTTCTCCTGGTCTCCCATGGGGTGCAGGGCCCAAGCACTTGGGCCATCCTCCACTGCACTCCTGGGCCACAGCAGAGAGCTGGACTGGAAGAGGAGCAACCGGGACAGAATCCGGCACCCCAACTGGGACTAGAACCCAGGGTGCCGGCGCCGCAGGCAGAGGATTAGCCTATTGAACCGCAGCACCGGCCAAGATGTGAAATATCTTTAAAAACATATGTAGCATTAAATTTAAAATAAATCAATAAAATTCCTTTTATTTTTATAAAATATTTTCATTAATATAACTGTTTTATCAACTTGATTGTTTCAATATTTAAGCATTTATTTACTTGTGAACTTGAAAATTACTTGAAAGATGCTTTACTATTCTCTTCCGTGCTTGCTCCCTTCCAGGCACACTTTCTACTTATTCCTGGAACACATCATGCATTCTCCCACCACAGGCCCTTTGCACTGAGTGTCCTCTCACACTGGAGCACCTTTTTCTCCTGATACACCCATGACTATCTCCCTCACTGCCTTCAAGTCTTTGCTCAATTATCATTTCCTCAGTGAGATCTTCCATCTATTCCACATTCATGATCTACAATGGTTTCGATTTCAAGGAAGATCATGAGATCTTTCATCTACTCCATCTTCTTGATATCTACTGCTTTAGTGTGTGCCCCAAGGGTTGGTTCTATGAAGAACTAGAAGAACTAGAAGCATGAACCCCAATGTAAAGTACTGAGGTTGTAGGGTCTTCAAGAGATATTGTATCATGGGGATGACCCTTGGAAGGGATTAATGCAGTTCCCAAAGGTCTGGTTAACTCCCAAGAGGGCAGGTTGTTATACAACGGTGAGCCTGGCCTCCTTCTACTGTATTCCTTCCTATATCTTCATGTGATGTCTTTCTCTAGCACATACTCCTGTCATGTTATGACACACACAGAAGGCACAACACAAACTGGACTAAGACATAATTACTCTTACTTTCTCCTAATTTTTATCTATAGTACTAAAAACCTTATAATATGCAATATAATTTTCATAGTTATTATTTTTTGCTTCCTCTGTACTACAATATTAGCTCCTTAAGGAGAGAGATCTTCATTTTTGTTCACTTACATGTCTCAAGAGCTTACAATAGTGCTGAGCATTTAATGGGGAACTCAATAAATATTTGTTAAATAACTGAATCTGACAATATTCTTGTGTATGTACATTTCAATGGACACTAATAAATTCACTGAAAATAGTAAGGTACCAAAAACAAATACATCAGTTAATAATCCGAAAATACTAAGTCTGAGATAACATTTTACAGAAATTCTCATTTTAATTGGCTCCTTAATTGTGATTTCTAGTAGCATCTCACCTCTAATGCTGAACCTTGAGTGTCATTGCCCATAAAAAGAGAGGGGAAATATTTGATTTATTTATTAATTAAGTAAAAAATAGGCTTGAAAACCAATCCTGGAAAATAAAAGAAGAAGTATGGTATCCAACATATTTAGCCAAGTAAACTCTTATCACAGAGTTCTTATCATGGAGAAAAACACTATCCACAAAGAAAGAATGCACCAAGAAATTTGGTACTCTAACGTACAAGAAAGTTTTCTCCACTCTTGAAAACAAGAGGTGTTTGGGACCGGTGCCATGGCTCACTTGGTTAATCCTCCGACCTGCAGCGCCAGCATCCCATATGGGTACCAGGTTCTAGTCTCTGTTGTTCCTCTGCCAGTCCAGCTCTCTGCTGTGGCCCAGAAGGGCAATGGAGGATGGCCCAAGTGCTTGGGCCCCTGCACTCCCAATTAAAATGGGAGACCAGGAGGAAGTGCCTAGGGCACAGCGCTGGCCGTAGCAGCCATTTGGGGAGTGAATCAACAGAAGAAAGACCTTTCTCTCTGTATCTCTCTCTCTCTCTCTCTCTCACTGTCTATAACTCTACCTGTCAAATAAATTTTTAAAAAAAAGAAAAAAAAAGAAAAGAAGAGATGTTTTAGATAAGGTAACCTGCACACTGAAAGGAGATACTGTTTACTTATGAGTCCGAAAAACACTGAGATAGAGAACAATTCTGCACCAACACAGCAGATCACACCACCATCAGGAGGATAGTGCACCTTGGCAGGCAAAAAGAATTTAGTTGGCACCCCAGAAGCATCCTTGATTTCTGTGTGTGACATTTTTGATGAATTGAGAGGAGGTAGTTCTCCTGTCAGGACTACCATGACTCTACTTCAAGCCAATCATACCTGTTTTGCTGGCATTTGCTGCCACCTTCATCAATTCCGAGATGAAGTGTTCTGTCGAGGTCCCTCACATGTGTACATCATCCATTGCTGTCCTCTCTCTTGCCCCCACATTGATGTAAAAACCTTCTTAACATCCGTCAGGAGATCAGTTTATCACTGCCACTTCTGCCAAGAGCCAACAATGGGAAATCCAAAGACATTTTCCCCTGAGGTTTCCAAAATGCCCAACTTTCAATATTCCACAGTTTCTTCATTGTGATAAGCCAATAGCACTCCACCATCCCAACTCTACTTGCAAATTTCAAATCACTGAGATGTCACCACGTGCACCTCAAAACCAGAATCAAATGGCAGAAACTCACAGTTGGTGTTCATTCTTGCATGTGGTAGGTATGCGCTGGGACAGCTGGTAATCATATCTGTATGACCTAAATCTAGACAGTTAAGCAAGGAAAAGGGTGAGTTTTGAGCCAAATTCTTAAAAAAGAAAGGCAGGAGGAGTGAGGGCATTCCATCCCGTGGGAATAAAATAGTGCAAGCTAGAGTCCAGCTATCTGAAATACATAAAAAAAAAAAAAAAAAAAAAAAAAAAAAAAAAAAAAGAACACTTGTGGTGGAGGAGAAACTGTGTGGGGGAGATGAGACATGGAATCATGACAAAGAGAATGCTGAGGGCAGCTGTGAGCTGTGGGGGAGTCGTTTGATGTAACTTCCTTAAGGCCAAATCTCCCTACCACAATAGGAGAGTATTTCACACTTCAGAAGCAAAACTATGTCGGTATTATCTTTCAGCTGAGATTACATATACAAGCATGTTTTTAAAAATGTTTTGCCCACTGAAGAATTTTTCTCTTGGGAAGTAATATTAAAAATGTTGTCATAATGAAACCACTCAACAACTGTAGGTACACTTTTAAGGCTTCAGTAGTGTTTAGCTGAGGTACCATGACACCAGAAAACACAACAGATCCTTTAGAGGAATAGGAGTGGCCTCTATACTTAGCAACACTGCCTACATTTGTCATAGGTGGGACAGGCTCTGGGACAGCTTTGAATCACAAGGAATTTGATTCATCTTTGCCAAAGACTCTTGATGAAGAGGCTAAGTTTGATTTTATAACAATGGTAGAAAGTATTTATAACACATATGTGTACATTGTATTTAAAATATGTTCTGTACGTAGAAATAAATATATATACATATATATATCATCAAATCATAACATATAGGTAGCAGATAAATTCACTTTAACTTGAAAATTTACCCTGGATGGTAGTCTGTAATTGACTCTGGATCATTAAACCAATACTTATTTGAAAATCTGTATATAATCTGTGCTACATGAAGTGGAAGCTTGAAATACCATTTCAGACTCTCAGAGAACTATCAGCTGTCTTACCTTAGAGCAGCCAGGGCAGAAGAAAGGATGAATCTTGGTTTTAGCACACATCCCATAACTGCACTCTTCAGTGCTCACAGGGCTTGATTAGTCCATGCACGCTTCAGACAATGCTAAGCTCTTTATTGCCAAGAGAAGGCTGTGACATTCCAACAAAGAGGCACTTTTCCTCCTAAGAAATCCAAGGCACGGACCCTCATGGTTTTCCTTCAGTTATGAAGGTTTATTCCAAGGATTCAAGAACACAAAGCCATATGGAAGTTACCCCACTGGCCTGGTAATCATGCAGAGATTTAGATTTATAGACTATTCAAGAACTTCATAGAAACCCCCAAAAATATATTCAGCATTGGGTAAAAGGAATCTGGACTACCTGCTACTCCCCCAGCAATTGTACTGTTCTAAATAAAAGATATGATGAGGATAATTTGCCAACATTCTCTACAGTGCAGCCATTGGGTGGAATTTTGCCCAGGCCATCTCAGAGAACCCTGAGCTTCCCCATATGCATTCTTTATAGTTACCCCTACCCCTGTTTCTAACTAAATTGTGTCTGCCCTTTGTACCAGAGTGACACTGTGAGCCTGCAGGAAAGAACAGCTTCTGATCACTTTCCTCCAAAAGTAGTTGCACGCAGAAGGTACCACAGCTTCCACCAGCCTGCAATACCCAAGAGCACAATGTAGGAGTCCAGGAAGAACCTGTGAGTTAAGCATTAAGAGGTCACTTAGGTAGAATTGTGTCACAGGTGAACTCCTCAGTCAAGGACACTGAACAGAACCTGGGCCACCTCTCAAGAGTCAGAGCGGAAGCCCCGTCTTGAGAAGTGAATTGACAGTCATTGAGGAGGCACCAGAGTTGGCTCAGGTTGTGAATGATGACTTCTTGGATAGCATATTGCTAAATCTTCAAGGGAAAAAAAATGGATGAACTTAACTGAAGAGCTGGGATAAAAAAGGCAAAGGAAAAAATGAAATCCAAAGAGGCCAAATGTAGAAATGGCATAAACAAAAAAGTTAAATGATAGTAGAGTTGTCCCTTGGTGTCCATGAGGGATTGGTTTTGGAACTCTCTGTGGATATCAAAGTCTTCAGATGCTTAAGTCCCTTATATTAAATGGTGTAATTGGTGCCTATAACCTACACAGATCCTCTTGCATTCTTTAAATCATGTCTAGATTACTTACAATGCTTTGCAAAATGTAAATGCTATGTAAATGACTGTTATACTGCATTGCTTAGAGAATAATGACAAGGAAAAAGATCTGTACATATTCAGTACAGTCACAATTATCTTTTGCAAATATTTTCAATGCATGTTTCATTGAATTCCTGGACACAGAGTGTGCAGGTAGGAAGGGTAACAAATAAATCACCACCCATGGTGCCAAGGTGTCACTGGGGCTCTCCAGGACTCCTCCATACCCAGAAAAACCACCTTACATTAAAGGAGTCATTGAGCTCAGTCTTGAATGGATAGGCACTCGTGAAGCAGCAGGGCGTGAGAAATCATTGTGACTGCAGCCTCGGATGGGTGCAGGGAAGTGGCAATGATAAAACTCATATAAAGAAAGATGAAAGCAAGC
This sequence comes from Oryctolagus cuniculus, assembly GCF_051225735.1. Lineage (NCBI taxonomy): Eukaryota > Metazoa > Chordata > Mammalia > Lagomorpha > Leporidae > Oryctolagus > Oryctolagus cuniculus. The sequence continues at coordinate 66,718,169 of NC_142870.1, forward strand.
ACATCACCAGAATAAACTTGAATGAAGTGTGCCTGCACCACATGAGGCCTAAATGAGAAACTGTTGCTCCATCTCACAGCTATTTGAATATCCAGACAGAAGATTCAGAAGAAATCTCACAAACACATGACATTATTCACACTGAACTAAAAACAAAAAATACAAGCGAGTCTCCAGATGTAGTCGGCAACAAGTCTGTGTTAATGAGGCATGGCATAATCTGTCAACTGATTCTGGAATAAAGGCCCACTTCAACAGCCGGGCATGTCAGGAGAACACTGCATGAGATGTCTCAGTTCGTCAATCTAATAAATGAGTTTTCAAATGTCATTTTCCCTCCATATGCAGCAAATATTTTTCTATTATTTAGTTATGCTGTTTTAATGGAGTTAACTCTCCATATACCAGTGTGTTTCCATCTGTGAAAAACATTATGTCACGTAACAGAGAGAAAGAAAGCAAAAGATCCGAGGGAGTGACAGTTCAGAGGGACATGCGGAATGGGCCTAACAATACAGAAAATAACCATGCTAACTTTATATTTTTCAATTAAAGTTCATAAAATCAGCTGGTGATTTGCCTTGTAGTTCATTAACAGAAACATTATCCATGCTAAATATCTTTGAAAGCAAAGTAAGCACTTCAATTAAAATCCTACGACAGAGGCTAATGCTCTTGATCTATTTGCCATATGTAACAACTGTAATAGAGGTATTAACAGCATTTGTGAAAACAGCACAGAATGATATACACGTTAAACCTGAGCAAAACAAATCACTGGTCTAAAACGTGGCACACGGATCTTCTCACACGCGGGAAAAATCCGGAAGGCCTATTTAGAACAGTGACAAATTTAGTCATTAGGATATTTTTGCTGATTCAGAAGTGGTTAAGTCGATAATACCTAAACTGCCAACACTAAACTTTAAAAAAACAATTGAAGGAAATTTTGCCAAGCCCTACATTTTTAATCTTGATATTCAATTAAAGATACCACTTTCACATGTATAAGCCTTGAGTGTGTGTGATCTATATGGAATATGAATTAGTCATTCAGAATGGATAGTTTGACTGGAGATTGTTGGCCTCACCTAGGGTCCCATGGCTACCTATCTCTCAATTTATGTGATGGATATAGACAGTCAAATAGAAGAAAACATACTTCAGGGGTTGAATTATTTAATTTAGTTATCTGCATTGATCAGATTTATTGTATAAAATAGTCATTTCAATCTGTGCTAGTTGTATATACTAAGCAATGCATTATCTTTTCATAAAGAGATACAGGAGGGGCCAGCGCTGTGGTGCAGCAAGTTAACGCCCTGGCCTGAAGCACTGGCATCCCATATGGACACCAGTTCAAGACCCGGCTGCTCCACTTCCCATCCAGCTCTCTACTAGGCCTGGGAAAGCAGTAGAAGATGGCCCAAGTCCTTGGGCCCCTGCACCCACGTGTGAGACCTGGAAGAAGCTCCTGGCTCCTGGCTCCTGGCTCCTGGCTCCTGACTTCAGATGGGTGCAGCTCTGGCCATTGTGGCCATCTGGAGAGTGAACCATCGAATGGAAGACCTCTCTCTCTCTCTCTCTATCTCTATGCCTCTCCTCTCTGTGTAACTCTGACTTTCAAATAAATAAATAAATCTTTGAGAGAGAGAGAGAGAGAGAGGATATTTTAGCTGAAGGAGGCTTTAGAAATTAATCATTTATTTTGCAGATAAGAAACTGAGGAATCACTATTTGCCTAATTCAATCAGCACAATCAGATCAGGGAAAAAGCATTTGCTGCACTCTGATTCATCGCAATTAGTTTTCTAGAACCAATATGGTAAGATATGACCACTTGAGTAGAGTGATTTTAGGATGGAATTTTCCAAACAAAATAGCACAAAGGTGCAAAGATATTGGTCGTTGGACCATAGCATGCTGGGTAGTGCCTGAGGCAGCTTGATGTCTTGTGTCAGTCCCCCAAAACTTGAGCAAAGCTGACTCTTTATCCAGGTATGCCAAATACACTCACTTTTCCTACTTTAATGATATGCAGGAATTGGAAAGAACTTGATCTTTGACACTTCAGGCAATTAAATCAAATCTATTCATACCTTTGATACTGCCTCTATGAAGTTCCGGGCTTAGCCTCTATCACTTGTGCAAATACTTCCCAAGAAGTTCTTTCATTTACCATAATATGCTAGATTTCTGGAGGGATACATTTATGAGTAAGGTACAACACATTGTATTAATCAAAATAGCAAAGGCTATTCTGTGGTAACAAAAAAATACCAACAACTCAGAGACTTAATCCAACTCAATAATTCCAATGCATGAAAAATGCACTCCTCTGTTATTTTTATGACATCCAAGGTCATGACAGCAGAGGAAAAGCAAAATGGGAGAGACATACCAGGTCTTTAACTATTGGACCCAGAAGTGATAGCACATTAGTTCTACCCATGTCTCCTTGGCCAGAATTGATAATATGTTCTAATTGTCAGGGTGCTAGAAAGCGTAGGAAATCACATAAATATTTTCCCCTTTATTTATGAAGAAAAATATATACATTCATACCTTTACACAGATCTTATTCTAATATGCCATGTTTCTGTTTTTACTTACATAATTATTAGTAACTATAATATTTACTCACCCAATGAATTCTGATTTAGTACCCTCAGAATACATGGCAGTTGGGTGGAGATTCCCAACATAAAAGCAGAGTCCTTTTATTCAGATGAAATGTAGTACTACTAATAATAGTTTACAGCAACAGAGCTCCATGAATTTTAATTCTGCCACATATATGAAACTAATAATACCCATTCCCTTTGTTCAGACAGCTATTAAAAAAAACTCACAAAGTGGGTGTTTACATAGAATAGAAATTTATTTCTCACTGTTCTGGAGGCTGAGAAGACCAAAATGAAGGCAAATGTGGTAACTGTTGAAAGACTATCCCTTGCTTCACAAATGAGGCCTCCTTGCCACGTCCTCGTATGGCAGACGGCGGAAGGCACAAGGCAACTCTCTGGGGTCTCTTTTATAAGGACATAAATTCCATTGATGGGGGCATGATTTAATCGCCTAATGATTTAATCACAGCATATTAGGCTTCGCTTTAGGGAGCAAGACTTCAGTGTATGAATTTGGGGAGAACACAAATATTCCAATCATACCTTCAACCTTGAGTGATTGTAAGAATTAAAAACAAGTTAAAACATTTAGCATAGTAGCATATACAAGGAAATACTAAATACACATTAGTTGTTACCGTTGTCATCAGCAGTGTCATGGTTGCTTTGTTGCTTGATTTCATTTTATTATTTGCAAATCATATTTAGCTTCACGGCAGTGATTTAGATTTAAAAGGTTAAGCCATTGACCCTGGTATACACAGCAGAAAGTATAAGAGCATGATTTCCTATACAACTGCTCTGAAACTTAGTCCAGCCAGCTGTTCTATAGTTTTTAACAGGAAGAAGTAAAGCAATCCCAAGTTTACCTTTAATTCTGGGACAATTCATTAGTTGCACAAGATTGTTAATTAGGAAACAGTTTGAACTTCTTTCCTATTCTAAGACTTTAACCACATCTACTTTTAACCAAATGATTTAGGACAAAAAAAAATGAACTAACTTTAAAAAAAAGAAAAACAAACATGATTTGGAAGTATTACAAATCTATGAAATCTCTGCCTAAAACTGATGACTAGGAAAGTCTCTTCCAATCCCAAAATTTGATGATTCTGCATTGACCAACTGCACCAAAACTTCTCTTCACCTGTTGCACTGTAAGTGTTATTCTCACACTCGGTGGTAACATAAGCTTTTGCTTAATCTCAGGGGACAAAAGACATTTGTTAGTTATATCATGGGACATACTATGCCAGTCTCAGACCCGGACAAGTCCCTCACAATTTGTCCAGTGTATTGATCGCTCCTGGAGTCTGATGAAGAACTCTGATATGATCCAGTAGTGCAGTACTGTAGAAAGAGAGTGCAATAGGGGCATACCCCACACATCTGCTAATGATTCAGTGACAGTGAATTGCCCAGAATACAGCTCTGGAGACCTTGTGTGAGCACTGTTGTGAGGTCACCTTTATGTGTACAACAGAGCCATTACAATACAAGAGTATTATTAGGGTTAAAGGAGAACATTATCCGAATTTACACCTGAACAATAGGACAGTCCTTGGAAATCCAGGATATATGGTCACTTTAGATAAATTGCCTTTCAGAGGAGAAAAATCAAGCAATAAGTACACTGAAGATATTCAGCTGAGGAGAAGTAAGGGTGTGTGGAAGTATGTATTTACATGCACTGAAAGTTCTAAAAGAACCACCATGTGGCAGAGTGGAAAGGCCTATGCACTCCTGCACACAAAAAAAATAGAATTATGATCAAGAAGCAGATTCAGGCTCAATATATAACAGACGCTTTCTTCCCAACCGAAGAAGCTGCCTGCTTAAAATCTTCTCTCCCTATCCTGAAGGCAGCCAAGCTGAGGAAGCGTGAATCCCTCTCATGGGCTGCTGGGATTTTTGTACCTTGAGTGGGGAATTCCATACATAGCTCCTAAGATAATTTGTAGATCATAATTTCCAAAGAGTTATTATGAAAAGCATTATTTCTTTTGTAAATCCAAGAATTTCAGGCATCAGTAAATAGTCTACACTCAGACTAAGGCAAATGGAGATAACCTACTACAGAAGAGAAAAATTAGAAATTTTCCAGTGTGACTGGTCATCTACGACAGGTCACAGAAGATAACACAATTCCATGCCTGATTTGCAAGCATGAAAGAAAATCATGGCAATATATTGTTACCAAGAATATAATTAACTAGTATCACCTCAGAAATGTGAAACCTTAAAACTCTCAAAACCATTATTTACTTATGTAAACTCCAAAGATTTAAACACATTGAAAAAATGTAGAATTTCATTAACTCTTGAATCCTTTGTAACTAGCATATTTCTTTATGAAGTCTTCTGAAATAGGATGAAATTTTGACTAGATTATGGTGATAAAATATGTTTTTCCCTTAAATTCTCCTTATTCTCCATTTTCTCCTCCTTGAGGCAACTGTATCTCAGGGTAAAATTTCCTAATGCTTCTTTCCTGCTCGTTTTCTTACAGGAAAAAATCAAATCAAACCAGGTTTCCTACAATTAAAATGGCTAAGAAAGGCAATAAGCCACCATCTGCTAAAGATTTCATATTTTAAAAGTGGTTTTGATACCTTAATCCCAGTGTGATTAAATTCTAATAACAGAATCCCAGAAACCAGTCTTATCAACTCAGAATTATTTGGCGGAGAATTTTTTTTAAGATTTTTATTAATTTGAAAGATATGCGCAGAACCCTGGCCCAGAACCCTGGAACCCCATCTGGTTTTTTCAGGTGAATGGCAGGGACCTAAGTACTTGACCAACTTCAACTGATTTCCAAGACAGCTTAGCAAGAACCTGACTCCGAAGAAGAGCAACCGGGACTTGAACTGGCATTCTGATATGTAACACTGGCATCACAAGTCATAGCTTGAACAGCTGTGCTGCAAAGCCTATCCCTAGAGGGGAATTCTTGGCCTCTGAATTTACATTGTGTAGGAAGCTACCAATTATTCATATTAGTCAATTTTATACTAAATTCATCTACTCTAGTAACATCAAAGGTAGACTTTTACAGTCTTCATCTATTAATAATGACAGCTGGATATCATTTATTCATAATTCAATGTGTCAACCATTGCACTAAACCCTTTATATATATTATCTCCTCCTATAATCCTAACAACTGTATATATTATATATTATGATCATAGGACTAGAAATAAAGAAATTTAGGTGCAAAAAGTTTGGGGAATTTGTTTAAAATTATATAAGTAAGCAGTGTATCTGGAATTTGTCATTAGGGCTATCCAATTCCCAGGCCTACACTGTCAACCTGCAGGTTCTACTACCCCTCAGTATGCAGAAACTAACTGAAGCCTTTCAAATGTGCATACCAGAAAAATGCATAGAAAGGAGAAAGTACTCTTTCTTTATATCTCATTCAATAATTTGTATTTGACTTTCTTCCATTGATACTTAAGCCTGCTTCAAATTTAATCAGAATGCAGACATTTCAGGACTAATTAGAGACTATTTAGCTCCTCTCAAGCTTCAATATTCTCCTCTTTGTTTCAGAAACATGAGTTTAACATCTCATTCTCTCTCTCTCTTTTTTTTTTTTATTAAGTTCTTTTAGGCAAAAGTTTCTTCCTGGAAACTGAAACTTCGAATTTCTTTCTTTCTACTGTTTCATTTAAACAGAAGTTTTAGTGATTTAACTCAACAGAATTAATTATCTCCATATTAACCCAGAGGGGAAAAGAACAGAGATTTAAAAATACAGATAAACCTCCTGTCTCTTTGCCTCTCCCCTTCTCCCACCAAACTGATGTAATTGATCAGTATCTGACAATTAATCAAACTGTATGGTCAACTGGGCACGAAATGGTCCTGTTTTATTGCTTGCTAATGAGGAGTAGCTAGGTTGATGGTTGCAGACTGAATACCAAGAAGCACCTGCTGCCCATAGAGCAGGAAGGAGAGGTTCTGCTGAATCTCACAGGCAATCTCAGGTTCACCCCATTTTAACAACCAGCAGTACGGCTCATTCTGAATAAGCAGAAGATTTTGTCCCCTTTTACAAAACTTACGGGAATCTCATACACTAAGTGTGAAAGGAAGAAAATTTGTGATCACTATGGAGGGAAAGCGGGCCAATCATCAGAACTTCATTTTGTTCAGTTGGAACGTGGGTGGTAGGGTGGGTACACACAATTCTCATTAAGAAAGGATGGCAACAGCTGGACTATGTGTGTCTCAGCCCCTCCCACAGTCCCCTGTGGCAATCTTACCTCTATTCAAAAGCCATAGTAAATAGGCTCAGATTTTTCCAGTGGATCCTGGTGACAGTGAAGGCAGTTTGGCCTTCTCAGGGAGTTTACTCTGAGACAGATAAACAATACGTAAGAAGCCATGGATGAAGCTTTCAGTGCCTGGATTGGTTTTACAATGTTGATGGAGGTAATCCACTACAGAATAAGAAACCAAGCCCAAGAAATATAGATAAATTCTTGACATCAGCCCTGCTACACTGGAAAATTCATGATTCCTTATATTGAAACCAAGTGAGAATTTATGAGATGTTGACTTTGTAAGGTAACAACAAGTGCCCTGGATTAAAGTTGACTCCTTTATAAAAATTGCCATGGGGGCGGGGGGGAGCGGCGCTGTGGCTCACTTAGTTAATCCTCCGCCTTCGGCCCTAGCATCCTATTTGGGCACCGAGTTCTAGTCCCGGTTGCTCCTCTTCCAGTCCAGCTCTCTGCTGTGGTCCGGGAGGGCAGTGGAGGATGGCCCAAGTGCTTGGGCTCCTGCACCCACATGGGAGACCAGGAGGAAGCACCTGGCTCCTGGCTTCGGATCGGCGCAGCGCAAACCGTAGCGACCATTTGGGGGTGAACCAACGGAAGAACTTTCTCTCTCTCTCTCTCTCTCTCTCTCTCTCTCTGTCTAACTCTGCCTGTCAAATAAAAAAAAATTGTCATGGTGGGAATCAAGACCAAATTAGAAGACATAAACCCTGAGATACCCAGCTAGTAATCAACACAGATATGGCTGTAGAGCTAAGGATTTCTAAAGCGAAAGCTGATGGCGTTGGTTATGATGACCTTGCTGCTTGGCATTGGGCTTGTATTGGATCAAAAACACTGAAGCATCCTTTGGTTGAGCTATATGCAGCTGCTGCAGTCCTCACAATGGAAAGTGAATATGACTTATTGGAATCAAGTTTCTTTCTCCTATGTGATCCTGTCTCCTTCCCTCATCCAAACTCAACTGCTTTAAAGACAAAGCCAGTTATAGGTAGAACCAAGATCTCCCTGATGGCAAGGGCACCACAGGTCATATGCACCAACCCAATTATGCTGAGTAACTATGAAGAGGAGAAACAAAAACTTCTCTGGCTTTTTGGATGTAGAAGAACAAGTTATCATTCTGCCTATTATCAAGTGGGAAGAAGTTGTGCCAATTTAGCCAACAGAGCTTGGGCAATGCCCTCAGTGAGGAAAGGCAACTAAGCTAACCTTGTGAGTGGGGCCCTTTGGGGGTGTTACTAAACTGTAGATTCAGCATTGTGAATTGCATTGCTGAATGTATAATTGGTATTGATGTTTTACAAGCCTATACTGTGAGTGCTTACAAACGCCAGAAGGGTGTCGCCTATTGAGGAACTACATGTAGAGAACTACTAGGGAGACACCTAAGTGGCTCTCTAACCCATGTCCTTGTTCCCACCCCAAGTGGTTCAACAGGAACACTATAGAATTCCAGGAGGAAAAAAAGCACAAACACAGCTCTATGACTAAGGATTAAAAACACTAAGGGTAGTAAAAGTTGCAACCGCCTGAATGGCTCATAAAAGGACCAATGCCAACTGGAGGTTTAAAGTGGTTTCAATGCCAATAAATTCAGTAGTTTCTCCTACAGCCCCAGCTATTTCAGACACTGTGACTGTAACTTAATCCATTGCACAGATTGATGGCATTTGGTATGCTGCCTTGGAATTGCCACTGCTTCATTTCCTAGAACAATTCACAAGGTTTCCAACACAGATTTGCTAGGGCTATTTAAACTCCGCTTTTATGTGCCACCAATGAGTGGGTCAGAATTTAGCACAGATGCTTCTGCTCCATGGTGTCCAAAATTTTCACTCGAGAGTTGATGTTCTATGGGTTAACAAATCAGAATCCTCAGTCTCAATGATTCTGGCTGTACTGTTAGCATACTTCTATTGGTAGGGGTAGCTGAGAAACTCCTATGAAATTCAAAGGCCTTAACTAAGTAAATGTCCTTAGGATCAAGCAAACAGATTCACAATACTTCATGTCTCTGGCAACTAAACAGCTATCTCTTTGCCTCTCCCTTCATCCACCAAAAAGAAGGTTTAACACCTACTACACCCAGGATTTTGGAGTCAGCACATGACTTGGTCATTTTTATCTGCTAAACTAAAAATAAGTATCCACTGGTTGGGGTTTAACCAGTAGGCTGAACTGGAGGTTGTCCTTCAGGTCAGAGTACGCCAGCTACTTTTGGAGGCCCCAAACCATAATGACCTTGTTAAGCTACAATCTTCTGTTATTAATGATTCTGCTGATTGGAGACTGGCAAATAAATTGTGACAGGTTGTTAGATTACATGAGGGTAACATGTCAGGCTCTACATAGTTTATGATACCTAACTGGTCTTCGATCATCTTATTAGAAGTTTGTGAAAATATGCACTATATACACCTCTAGTTTTAAAAAAGCATTTCTTTTGGGGATGGCACACTCATTTACATCTTTTTTAAGCAACATTAGCACACTCAATTTAAATACAGCTTCTATCTTTCCATCTTAAATCCCCTCTCACAGGAACAAAAGTTTATGTGCCATAATAAACTGAAAAAGGGCAGAAATGGGTACTGAGGAAAATAAGGAAGATTTTCATTTTATTCTATTTTAAAGAATGCATTACTAAAACAAAAAGAATTCATTACTAAAGATAAATGACTACATTTTATAGAACTTAACATTTTAATTAAAATGCTGTTTATAGAGCTTATGAGGGCTTCTATGAGGAGCTTAAAATATGAGGGGCTTAAAATCCTTGAAAACATCAGAATTTAAAACTATTCATTTTCTTATTGTCCTCTGGACTATTTATTTATTAAATTCTTAGATGAGTATCAAAATAGGGGCCAGGGATACTAATACCATCTTACATGTTTGATCATATTAAGTGTATAACTGATCATACAGATAGGATTAAGTGTTAAAGATATGACATAACTAAGACCAAGTGTCTGGTAATAACAATAGATAGAATTAAAAAGGAGAGAATGATCCAACATGGGAAGCAGGACACACAGCAGACTCATAGAATGACAAATGCCCTAAATAGCACTCTGACTTCAGAATCAGACCTTAAGGCATTCAAATCTGGCTGAAAAGCCCATGAGAGCATTTCAGGCATGGAAAGCCAAGACACTGTGGCAAAAAAATGATCTACATGAAGGATCTCTATGAGTGAGATTCCAGTGGAAAGAAGGGGCCATCAAAGAAGGATGTACTTTTCTCTGAAAGGAGGAGAGAACTTCCATTTTGCTTATGACCTTGTCTAAATACTGATGGAGTTTGTGGACTCAAAAGGCTTCCATTGCCTTGAAATAAGAGTGTCAATTGTTAAATCAACAACAGGAGTCACTGTGCACTTGCTCATATGTAGGACCTTTGTCCTTAATGAGTTGTACTATGAGAATTAATGGTAAAATATGTCTTCAAACAGTACTTTATACTTTGTGTGTCTGTGTGGGTACAAACTGCTGGAATCTTAGTATAGAGTTGATCTTCTGTATATAAAGATAATTAAAAAAAATAAAAAATAAAAAAAGATAATTAAAAGCAAATCTTAATTCAGAATGGGATGGGAGAGGGAGTAGGAGGTGGGGCAGTTTGGGGGTGGGAGGCCAGGTATGAGAGAAGAACTGCTATATTCCAAAAGTTGTACCTATGAAATTTATATTTATTAAATAAAAGCTTTCTAAAAATAATAGGGGACAGAATTGTGGCACAGTAAGCTAAACTGCCCCCTGCAATGCGAGCACCCCAGATCAGAGTGCCTGTTCATGACTCTGTTGCTCCACTTTCAACCAAGCTCCCTGCTAATGGGCCTGGGGAGGTGGCTGATAATGGCCCAAGTGATTGGACTCCTACAATCCGTATGGGAGACCCAGATGGAGTTCCTGGCTCCTGGCATCAGCCTGTTGCAGTCCCTGCCCTGTAGCCATTTGGGGAATGAACCAGCAAATGGAAGCTTGCATTCTCTCTCTCTCTCTCTCCCCTCCACTTCTCTCCCTCTCTCCCTGTCACTTTTCCTTTCAAATAAATAAATGTCTCCCAAAAAATAAAATATATTAATTAGAGAGCAAACTATTGAGTTCTTTCATTTAGCATATAACTACAATGTATAAAGTTGAAAGTATATTCAAGCATTTTGAATCAGATGAAAGTCCATTTTGTTTACAAAGAGTAAAATCAGGGTCAGTGCTATGGCCAACTAGGTTGGGCTGCCATCTGCAGTGCTGGCATCTAAGTTTGTTTTTGTTGTATAAGATTGCTTTAGTTATTCGGGCCTCATGTGTTTCCGTATGAATTTCAGCATCACTTTTTCTAGATCTGAGAAGACTGTCTTTGGTATTTTGATTGGTATCCTGTTGAATCTATAAATTGCTTTCAGAAGAATGGACAACTTGATGATATTGTTTCTTTCAATCCATGTAGTAATTTCTGATGCTTCTTTTATTTCTGTGGTACAACAGACACATCTTCTTTCTTCATCTCTAGTTTTATTGACTTGGGTCTTTTCTCTCCTTTTTTTGGTTATTTGGGCCAATGGTGTGTCAATTTTATTGTACCAAAAAACTAGGTCTTTGTTTTGTATCTTATTTTTGGATACAGTTTTGTTGATCTTTTGTATTCTTTTTTTTTTTTTTTTTTGTATACAGTTTTGTTGATTTCTTCTCTAATTTAAGTATTTCTTTTCTCCTACTAGTTTTGGGTTTGGCTTATTGTTGTTTTCCTAGATCCATGAGATGCATTGATAGTTCATTTATTTGGTGCCTTTCCAATTTCTTGATGTAAGCACCAGTTACTATACTTCCCTCTTAACACTGCTTTTGCTATATCCCATAAGTTTTGATTTGTTGTATTGTGATCTTCATTTGTTTCTAGAAATTTTTTGACTTTTTTGATTTCTTCTTTGACCCACTATTCATTCGGGAGAATGTTGTTTAGTCTCCAGGTATTTATGCATATTCTAGAGATTCCTGAGTTGCTGATTTCCAGCTTCACTGCATAGTGATTCAAGAAGATATGTGGTATGATTTTTATTTTTTTTTAATTTGCTGAGACTTGCTTTATAGCCTAGCATGTGGACAATCTTAGAGAAAGTTCCATATGCTGGTGAGAAAAATGTGTATTCTGGGGCTGTAGGGTGGAAGGCTCTGATGACATCTGTTAGGTCCATTTGGTCTATAGTGTCAATAAACTATGATGTTTACTTGTTGATGTTTACTTGCTGAAAGTGAGTTATTGAAATCCCTCATTTTTATTTTATTGAGTCTATATCTCCATTTAAGTCCATTAACATTTCTTTTAGATAGCCAGGTGCCCTGTAATTTGGTGCATGTACATTTATAATAGTCACACCTTCCTGTTGAATTGATCTTTTTATCATTATATAGTGTCCTTTTTTTTCTCTGTTAATAGCTTTGATGTTAAAGTCTATTCTGGGCCGGCGCCGCGGCTCACTAGGCTAATCCTCCGCCTAGCGGCGCCGGCACACCGGGTTCTAGTCCCGGTTGGGGTGCCGGATTCTGTCCTGGTTGCCCCTCTTCCAGGCCAGCTCTCTGCTGTGGCCAGGGAGTGCAGTGGAGGATGGCCCAGGTGCTTGGGCCCTGCACCCCATGGGAGACCAGGAAAAGCACCTGGCTCCTGGCTCCTGCCATCGGATCAGTGCAGTGCGCCGGCCGCAGCGCGCTGGCCGCGGCGGCCATTGGAGGGTGAACCAATGTCAAAGGAAGACCTTTCTCTCTGTCTCTCTCACTGTCCACTCTGCCTGTCAAAAAAATAAAATAAAAAATAAAGTCTATTCTGTCTGATATAAGGAAGGCTATACCAGCTCATTTTTGGTTTCTGTTAGCATGGGTTATCTTTTTCCATTCTTTCACTTTCAGTCTGCATGCATCTTTGTTGGTAAGATGTGTTTCTTATAGGGAGCAAATAGATGAGCTTTCTTTTTTAATCCATTCAGCCAGTCTGTCTTTTAATTGTAGAGTTGACACCATTTACATTGAAGGTGAATTTTGTTAAGTACGACTTTGCCCTGCCATGTTTCTGTAAATGGTCTTAATTTTATATTTTGGGTTTCCTTTGTACTTCTACTGGGTCATTTTCTGAATTCATCTTCTTTCATAGTGGTGTTCCTATTTCTGTGTTATGTGTGTAGCATATCTCTGAGCATCTTTTGTAGGGCTGGGTTACAAATTCCATTTCTCTTTGTTGTGGAAGATCTTTGTTTCTCCTTCATTCATAAAAAGAGCTTTGCAGAGTACAGTATTCTGGGTTGACAGGGTGTTTTCTCTTAAGACTTTGAATATATCTCACCATTCTCTCCTTGCCTGTAAGGTTTCTGATTAGAAGTCTGCAGTGAGTCTAATTGGGTTTCCTCTGAATGTGATTTGGCATTTCTTTCATGCACATGTTAAGATTGTTTCTTTATCTTTTACTGTGGAGAGTTTCACTACATTTTTTTAGAAAACTTTTTTTTTTTTTTGACAGGCAGAGTGGACAGTGAGAGAGACAGAGACAGAGACAAAGGTCTTCCTTTTCCGTTGGTTTACCCTCCAATGGCCACTGCGGCCAGCATGCTGCAGCTGGCGCACCACGCTGATCTGAAGCCAGGAGCCAGGTGCTCCTCCTGGTCTCCCATGTGGGTGCAGGGCCCAAGCACTTGGGCCATCCTCCACTGCACTCCCAGGCCACAGCAGAGAGCTGGACAGGAAGAGGAGTGACCAGGACAGAATCCAGCACCCCGACCGGGACTAGAACCCGGTGTGCTGGTGGAGGATTAGCCTATTGAGCCGCAGCGCCGGCCTAGAAAACTTTTTATGTAATAAATATAAATTTTTAATGTACAACTTTTGGATTATAGCGTTTTTGCCCCCCATAACCTACAATATGTTGTGGTGAATATCTTTTCTGGCTGTGTCTATTGGTAGTTCTGCGTACTTGCTGTACTTGGTGTATCTTTCTTTCTCCAGATTGTTTTCTGTTATATTTCATTAAAAAGGCCTCCTAATCCTTTCTCTCTTTCCATGCCTTATGGAACTCCTAGGATTCATATGTTGGGTCATTTGATAGTATCTTGTAGGTCTCCAACCTTGATTTTTAGTTGTCTAATTTCTTCTTCTTTTGGTCTGGGTGTAATATTTTCAGAAATTTGTCTTCTAGTTCTGATATTCTTTCTATTGTCTCATCTATTCTGCTGTTAAGGCTTCCCACTGCATTTTTTATATGGTCTATTGAATTCTTCATTTCTAGTATTTCATTCTGACTTCTCTTTAATATCTCAATTTCTTGTGGGCACTTTTCATTTAGAACATGAATTTGCTTCTGATTGCTTATGAGTAATCTGGTGATTAATGATCTGAATTATGTTTCTGGCATATCTTCAATCTCTTCATGTTCACTTTCTTCTTCTTCTTCTTTTTTTTTTTTTTTTTTTTTTTTTTTTTTTTTTTTGAGTGGGAGGTAAAATAGCAAGGTTTATTAGGGAAGGGACATCCGTAAGGATGTATGGGCACCTCTCCAGACAGAGCCTGAGAGACTGAGGGGAAGGAGCGAGGTTACATGGTTGAGTGGAGAGAGTACACCTGGCCAGACCAGGCGGGCAACTCAGCAGAGAGGCAGAGGGCTGAGTGTGCAGTCCAGTTGAGGCTGAGGGTTTTTAAGGAGATGGGTCTTGCTTCCCCACCTGTTCCTCTTGGAACAAAGGGCTTTTTGGATGCAAATGTTAAGAAACTTCTCCCTGAGTTTTGCAAATGTTAAGAAGCTTCTCCCTGAGTTTTCTCTTGAAGGTCTGAAACAAAGGACTTTATGGATGCAAATGTTATCAGACAGGAGGAAGGGAGCAGGGTGTTTGAGATGCAGATACTGGGCTGTACCTGGGAGATTGTAGAAGATTTGTCAGGCAGAAGGGGTGGGGACCCCCCAACCTGGCAGGTTGTCAGGTGGAAGGGGGCAGGGCAGGCAGGATGTGAATACTGGGCTGCCCCTGAAACACCATCGGGATGACCTTGAGATGTAGCATATGCTGGACATAGATGTCTTCTCCTTAGGTCTTTATGTCACACACACATAAGCTCATAACTGACTTCCTACCTAACATTCCCCCCTCAAGAGGTAATACCCAAAATTATTCTTTGGGATTATGGATGGAGTTCCGTTTTCTGTAACTTCTTCAAAGCTGGCATATGGGCGTCTAGGGGGATTTGGGTATTTCCTCTTGCTATCTGTCTTATGGTGTGCAACAGTGGCCTTGGAAAGACTGTGCTGCTCGGTCCAGAGGGCTGCTCAGGTCGTCCAATGGAATGGGCTGGAAGCCTTGTCTGATGACCATTTTAGTCTGTTAGAGACAAAATGAACAAGGGCATTGAAAACACTCAGTGCAAAGAGAAGCATCAAGATTACAGAAGTTATTAGGCCAAGGAGAGGAAATAGTCAGGATTTCCATGACCAGATGTCAGGCCAGAAATCTCAGCCCTTCTTTGCCTGGTCCTGGAGCTGTTTGGCTTTTTCCAGTAAAAGTCATGTTCACTTTCTATTATTGAAGAGTTGTAGTGTTCTGTTATGGGGGGGAGCTCATAGTATCTTCCTTATTCTTAATTATGGTTTTTTTCCTTTTTTGGCATTTGTGTATTTTTTTTTTGGTCTGGTTACTTTTCTCTTTAATTTGTGTCTTTGTGATTTTGTGGGACGTCTGCGCTTTTAGTGAGCTCCAAGAGGTGTGTGCTGGATGTGGCCTGGGTGCTCTGTTCATTATTCAGAGGTGGAGGAGGTAACCAATGTAAAGCCCCCATGGGGCTTTGTATCTTTCCTCTGGTTTTTTGGTTAGCGGAAGTTGTTCACTTCTGTTGATGTGACCCATCCTTTTCCTCACAGTTGTAGGATGCCCCTCTGTTAGTCTCTGGTGTGTTGAGCATTGTATCACCTTGCTTAACAAACTGCATCTCTAATCTATGGAGATTTTCTTTTGGTGAGATTTCCCTCTGTTATGAGCTGCTATGTGTCTGCGTTGCAAGTAAAAGCACGCATCCCCGCCTACTAGAGCCCAGCTCACTTCTCAATTGTGGTGGAGGTGGGTACAAGCTCCAGTGCATGGAGCCCCACCTACAGAGCCCTGGCTCATTTTTCAATGATGGATGGAACAGGCTCAAGTTTTCAAAGGTCAGGACTTCTCCTTGTTATACAGCTTGCATGTTGGGGAGGAAATTCTGAAATGTTGTGGTCTTCTTTCCTGGTTGGGGTGTGCTGAGGTGGCCCCTGCAATTGATGGGCATGTGCACTGGAGGCAAAGACAGGAGCCCCTGTTTATGTTCAAAAATGTAAACAAACAATATGGCTTCTCCAAGCCAGCTGCAGGTCTAGCTGGTGAGGAGAAGGGACAGAGATGGGCAGAGGGTACCCAACTTCTGTTTGTTCCTCTATATCTTCTCTTTCTTCCTTCACAGAACTTCACAAGCAGTTCACCAAGCTCCCCCTCCCTCTGCTATTTGCAGCTCCATGGACCTGCAATTTCCCATCCAACCTGCTCCACTGGGGGCTGGCACAAACCTCCCCTGTCCACACCTCTGCCAAGCCTCCGCCACTTCCCTTTCTTGTTTGCTATTTCAGCATGGACCTGCCCAGTCTCTGTTGGTCTCCTGGCCTTCCCATTGCAAATTTCCCATGGCTGTATCTCCAGTGTGTATATTCTCCTTTTTAACTATCTATTGTGGCCTGCATGACTTGGATTGTCTTGTTAATATACTGCCATTGTAGGACACCCCGTATAATTCAACATTATTATTTTAATGGTAGGATTTTACTCTCAGATAGTTCCTATTTCCTCAATCAGTATAAGAAATCTGGGACTATTTATTTACTATATCCCAATTAAATGTGCCACCAATTCACTTAATCCACATAAAGCTCTTCCGAAGTAGGCACTACTATTATCTATATTTTACAAATAAAGAAATTGATGAGTAGTCAGAGTAAGTGGCTTGTTGATGGTCAGATAGCTGGGAAATGACAAATCTGGAATTTAGCACTTTGTTCTGGATTCTGTGTGATAATATCAAACAAACCAGAGCACCTCTCAAGACAGATCTTAGATGGCCTTTCCTTATAATCCGCACATTTGCCACCTGACCCTAGGCTTAGATTTGAAAAAAAAAAAAATCAAACAAACAAAAATCATGCCTCTTTCTCTTCCAACAATGCACAACTTGAAATCTGTCCTAGCCATCAAACACCTACATATCCCATGCTTCTGCCATTTAGGGCTATACCACTAAAGCCAGAATTACTTCCACAAATTTATTCCTCACCACTAAAGAATTAGCCTACTCTTTCCAAAATTACAAGCCCTGCCACAAATCTACTTTAAAAATTCTTTGTTTGGGGTCAGCATTATAGCCTAGCAGTAAAAGCTGCATCCTATATTGGCACTGGATTCATGTCCTGGCTGCTCATTTCTAATCCATCTCCTTGCTAATGTACCTGGGTAAGCAGCAGCAGAAGATGGCCCAAGTCTGGGCTTCTGCATCCATATAGGAGACCAAGAGGAAGCTCCTGCCTCCTGGCTTCAGTCTAGCCCAGTCCTGGCCATCGTGGCCATATGGGGAGTGAAGCAGTAGATGGATGATCTCTCAGTCTCTCTCTCTCTCTCATTCTCTCTCTGTCTCTATAACTGTGCCTTTCAAATAAATAAGAGTAAATCATTTTTAAAATGCTTTGTTTCTTCAGAACTTACAAGTTAAGAATAGGATGGTGATTTGAGGATGAATAGCCAGTTGGAAGGGAATGATAAAATGTATGATTAATACAGCAGTAAAGAAGTTACAGCACCTTTATATACACCTTATATCTTTTAATACCATATCTATTGACTTTAGTGCCTGTACACATATTTACAAATGTTATGTGTCATTACAGAAAGCTTTGATTTCTTTTCCCATCTGCCACCAAAGTCGAAAGAAGGTGTAACAGGTTAAAATAAAGTCATAAATAGGTGTAATTCATCCCTAATTATATGATTATTTCATAAATTAACACATGTAAGATATAAATTAGTTTTGAACATCTCTTAGAAGAATTATGAAAAAAGTAAAATGCCAAACTAATCCAGAAGAAAACTCTAGACTAAACCATCTCATATGAATCATAGATTCTAGAAGAATGCTAACATCTGGAAGTTTTATCATTTAAGTGTCACAGTGTCCTATCATATTGTATGTATGTTATCTGTTCTAATAGTTGTTAGACTGGTGTGCAATAGAATACATTTGAGGATTGGAGCAAAGAATGTTGTTAAAAATACTGGCTTCTTAAGGGCAGGCATTTGACATAGCCATTAAGCTGCCATTTGGAATGCCTGCATCCCATATCAGAATGTCTAGGTTGAAGTCCAGACTTGGCTTCTGACCCCAGATTCCTGCTAATGCACACCCTGTGAGGCAACAGGTGAAGGCTCAAATATTTGGATCCTTGCCACCTGTGTAGGAGACCCAAACTGAGTTTCAGGCTCCTGGCTTCAGCCTGGCCCAGCCCCAGATGTTGTGGGTAAATAGAGAGTAAATCACCAGACGGAAAATTGCTCTCTCACTCTGTTTCTCTATCTCTCTGCCTGTAAAATAAAATGAAAATTAATTGATTCAAAAAGACTGTCTCCTGAAGCCTAGCTCTATTCTACTAAGAATCTTTGAGGGCAGAGCTTAAGCAAAAATATGTCTTTGCTTCTACAATGATGCTGATGCTCTTGCAAAGTTTGAGAAATATGGATACATATTTAGCTTTCAGGACTCAAAGATCTGGAAATAGAAGCTAAAGAAATCTTAATTATTAATATCTATAACATCTGTACTCCAACAATAAGCTATTAGTCATACTGACATTTTTGTTGATTTTCTGCTACTTAGATATCCCATCACAGAAAAGTATAGTGTTACTTTCCCAATTTTCTTTTTTTTTCATACACTATTTCCTGAATAAAATAACAGCTGAATCATGATTTTAAAATCTAGTTCTGTCTTATATAGATAAATGTATTGCTACCTCTTTTCTCCTAGTATATGATATTTCATCAGTTATGTCTTTCTATCAGTTATAAAATCACAACTTATCTTTGAATTTATTTTCTGGGTTTTATGTGGGTGTTGTATAGATACATTTATACAGATGCACTCACACACATATATGCATGTATGTATTTGAATACATAAGACATTTAAAAAGATTGGGAGACAAAAATTTTTTAAAAAGACTTTCCTTACCACATAGATTGTTGGCTTTTTATATATCTGCTAACTTCAAACAACAACAACAACAAAGAAATGTCTCGGAATCACTGGAGAAATGCTGAAATATGTCACGTGCATTTGCTTCAAAAACATTTCTAATAGCTCTGTTAATACTTGTCAATCACCGTGTGTTCTTGATCTTGTTTTTTAAATATAATTTCCAGTTCTTTATTGAAATCTTTTTCAGTATTTTAAATATCTTCTACACAACTGCACATTTTCCATATTAAAATCAAAATTTCTTTCCAGTTGATTTGCCTTCATTTCCCTTCAATTGCCAAAGTTGCTACTACAATTCACAAAATATTCTAGTTCCAAACTTTCCTGTCATTTATTGAATAAAAATGTTCACCTGAATGCTTTTTGGATAATTTTATTGTGTGTTTATTTCTGCCATTTCAGACTCATTAATCATAAATTACCACCTGCCTAAAGAAGTCACGCTGTTTGAAGGATTTTTTTAAGCTTAACTCCATAAAGCAAAATGTAACAGGTTCACTCAACATTGCTTCTCAAAGAAAAGAAGATACATGCTTCAAAACCAAGCTGTTTATATGGTTTATGTCTTAATAGTATCTCAAGACAACTCAAAATGAATTTTCTGAAAGCAATAGTAGTCAGTCAAAGACAGAAAAGGAATTTAGACTATAAATAAAATTAAACTTGAAGAAGAGAGAAAAAGCACCAAGCTTCAAAATAAGTCCTTCTGGAGCATGCCTCCAAACGCAATATTAAATGCATGCAATCAGTCACAGTTCATAGGTTAAAGAACGTGTGCAAGTTACTGAAAATGTACAATTTTTAAGCCCATGAACTGTCATCACTGCAAGGAGATGAAATAAAAACTTCAGTTTGTTTTTCAATCTCTGCCTAATGTCAAAGAAAGTAACCTTTGGCTGCAAAAGCAGTCGCACAATTTCTGTGCCCTAACAGCTCAGAAGGTGCTGAAATTTAGGTGATGTGATGAAGGCAATGTCTTTAATTCTGTACATGAAGTTGTCTAGACTCAATAAATTACCAGACATAAATCAGTAAGTGGCAAGAAGGCTTAAGTGACATTGACAGTCATATGATCCGGTCCTAGGGCACTGCCTCAACTCTCCTAGGTAAACAAGTTCACGGCCCCATTCCAAGAAATACCCAAATATGGAGATAAAAATCTGCCTAGGTTTGGCGTTTCCCATTGAACAACCAAAGATTCCCTGTTCTGACAAGAGCAGTCAGTCAAAGGGTACACATAATTGTCACAAATGCAACATTATTTAATTGCCCTGATTCTTCATGTTGAAGCTAAATTATGAAACAAAAGAAAATTACTAAAATAATCAGTTTCAATTAAAATAATGACAGTGGAAAATGAATAATGGCGTGCTTCTGGAAGGCTGGTAAGGTGAGACAACTGTGATTACCCTATCCCACGCCAGCACAGAGTCCTTCTACCAGATCAACATTCCATAAGTGGGAGAACAGAATTGCCATGGTCAATAACAACTCAGCTTCCATCTTTGAAAGTGACAGATATATTTTGAGGAGGAAAATACATTGTTTCTGGTCTCTTTTCCACTCCAAATTCTAGACATACGTTTTGGGGAAGGTATCCCTTATACTGCCTCATTAAACAAATCAAAAGCTGTTCAATTGTGAATAAAATACGTACAGGCAGAGACAATGAAAAGTCAACTGAGCCAGCTGGTCAGCATTTAGCACACTGATTTGGCTTGGTTTCCATGCAAAGTCCTAAAGCATATCACTTTAAAAACCATATAAGGGCCGGCGCCGCGGCTCACTAGGCTAATCCTCCACCTTGTGGCACCAGCACACCGGGTTCTAGTCCCGGTTGGGGCGCCGGATTCTGTCCCGGTTGCCCCTCTTCCAGGCCAGCTCTCTGCTGTGGCCAGGGAGTGCAGTGGAAGATGGCCCAGGTGCTTGGGCCCTGCACCCCATGGGAGACCTGGAAAAGCACCTGGCTCCTCGCTCCTGCCATCAGATCAGCGCGGTGCGCCGGCCGCGGCGGCCATTGGAGGGTGAACCAATGTCAAAGGAAGACCTTTCTCTCTGTCTCTCTCTCTCACTGTCCACTCTGCCTGTCAAAAAAAAAAAAAAAAAAAAAAAAAAAAAACCATATAAGAACATGCTTTTAGCTTAGCAGGTTAAGTAGCCACTTGATATGCCCACATCTCGTATCAGAGTACCTGGTTCAAGTCCCAGCTTTTCTATTTCCAATCCAGTTTCCTGCTAACTGCACGTTCAGGGAGGCAGCAGGTGACGGCTCAAGGATTTGGGCCCCTGCCACCCACATGGTAGAACCAGACTGAGTTCTAGGCTCCTGGCTTTAATCTGGATGTTACAGTAAGCATTTCAGGAGTGAAACAACAGATGGAATATATCTCTCTATTTGTTTCTCTTCCAAATCAAATACATTTTAAAAAAATTAAATTGAAAAAAAAGAATGAGCTACAGGGCTGGTATTGTGGTGCGGCATATAAAGCTGCCACCTGTGATGCCAGCATCCCATATAAGCACCAGTTCATGTCCCAGCTACTCCATTTCTGATTCAGCTCCCTGCTAATGGCCTAGTAGAAGCAGTAGCTGAAGATGGCCCCTGCCACCCACGTAGTAGACTCAGATGAAATTCCTGTCTCCTAGCTTTGGTTGGCCCAGCCCTGGCTGTTCCAGCCATCTGGAGAGTGAACCAGAGGATGGAAGCTCTCTCTCTTTCCATCTCTCCCTCCCTCTCTGTAACTCTCATTTTCGAATAAATAAATGTTTACAAAAATTGAGCTAGAATTACAGAAAATGTTTAAATATTTTTAAAACAACATTCAAATTCCTCTTCTCTGACAGAGAGGTCAAAGCTTCTGGCATTTGATTCACTGGTCACTGTTCTTAGTTGCTTTGAAGGAAACGTACAGTCATTATATCTCACCTCTGAGAGCTAAATAAATATTTGCTAACAAAGAATGTTGCTACATATTTCAAATATAGTTTCTGCTGTCTACTCTCAATTTGGTAGTGAGCTCCAGTCATAATGGAAAATTTTGTTTAGTCACAGAAAGGGAAAAACTAGATTAAGCTACGCACATTCTAAGCTGTATCAGAGAACCCATATCTGAAGGTCCTTATTTGTTTATCGTATCTCTCCTGCTGGCCTCTGCTGGGCAAGGTGAGATTCCCAACTTCAGTTTTTAAAATGTTGACACTTAACTCTTCATGCTATCTTACTTCCATTAACTTATCCCTTACTTCCATGCCCTTATCCCTTGGTTCTCTACATAGCACCTTTAAGAACTAATTTTAAATCCCCACAAAAATATTTCCTCCCCTAAAATATGCCTCTTCCAGAAAAGAATTCCCACATACCACTATAGTCTTGACACTTTGGGGAACTCCAGAATGTTAAAGAGGAATTAAATTTCTCTAATTCAATCAAAAATGTAGCAGATTGTATTTCCAAGATGACCTATCCTGTGTACCTTCCTTACAGTGTTACAGTGGCAATCCTTCCATGTAGATGGGGGTTGCAGGGTGTCCTATGAGCTGGATGGCCAATGATGACAGCAGAATTGATTCCAGGGGCATTCTGAGTCTAGGTCATAAAACCTTGTTCTCCTGAGACATTTGCCCTTGAAACACAGCCACCATGCTGTGAGAGGAAGCCAAGAAGACCTGAAGAGGCCCATGTAGTGAGGAACTGAGGCCCCTGGCCCAAGGCCAGCTGAGCTCCCAGCTGACAGCAGGCACTAACTCACCAGTTCAATGTGTACCATCTTGAAGGTAAAATGTCAAGTCAAAATCCCAGTCACTCCAGGTGATGCTGCATGAAGCACAGATGAGCCTTTCCTGAGAACCCCAAGCAAACTGAAGATTCATATGCTAAGTAAATGACTGTCATTGTTCCCAGCTACTTAAAAAAATATTTGAGAGGAAGAGAGAGTGAACTCCTGTCCACCAGTTCATTCCCTAAAGGCCTGCAGCAGTCAGGGCTGGGCAAACCAAAGCAGGGACCTCAGAACTCAGTCCAGGTCTCCAAAATGGGTGACAGGAACCCAGTTACTTGAGCCATCACCACTGCCTCCAGGGGTCTGCATTAGCAGGAATCTAGAGGCAGGAGATGCCGCTGGATATTGAACCCATGTACTTCTATATGGGATGTAGGCATCTTAACCGGCATCTTAGGCTAAATGCCCACCCTTAAGCTACTAAGTTTTGAGATGGATTTGCAATTAGCAAAAAAAAGTTATTGAATATTTTAAAAAATATTTGTACATTTGTGCCTGTGCATGTGTACATTTTAAAGCAAAATACTCAAAGTGCTGAAACAGGGAATACATTACTTCTTAATCACTGAAAATAGCATGTATGGACCTACCTTTAAAAATCAGCCTAATTCTGATCTCACACCCCCATCCCACTTAACAAAAAGTTGGCATTCAGTGCCTTTGGAGATCTTCCCCAATGTGCCATTATCTTAGAGTTGCTGTAAGTCTCAATGTCTGCAAATGCTTTCTGTAGATGAAACAAGTGTTGTTTCTATGAGCGGTACATCTGATTTTACACAGATTGGAATTATTTTCTTAATTGAATCAGTTACTCATTTACCTGACATTTACTGAGAAGTTATTATGTGCTAATTGTGCTGGACATTGTGCTAAACACTGAGCGTAAATAGATTCTATAGTTTACAGGTGCTAAGAACATGCTCTATAACCAGGGAATACCAGGGGTTGTCTACAAAGATAACCTCTGTTTACACACTGCAGCTCACTAGGTTTGGTGATTCCATATTTAGTAAGGCTAGGAGCCCTTATGCTTGGGTTTGAATTTCCCAGGCACCTCACACAACCCTCCTCTTCCGGTTATTACAATCCCTCCCCCATACAAATCAGCATCTTAAAAACATATCCCACCGGCCGGCGCCATGGCTCACTAGGCTAATCCTCCGCCTTGCGGTGCCGGCACACCGGGTTCTAGTCCCGGTCGGGGCGCCGGATTCTGTCCCGGTTGCCCCTCTTCCAGGCCAGCTCTCTGCTGTGGCCCGGGAGTGCAGTGGAGGATGGCCCAAGTGCTTGGGCCCTGCACCCCATGGGAGACCAGGAGGAGGCACCTGGCTCCTGCCACCGGGGCAGCCATTGGAGGGTGAACCAATGGCAAAGGAAGACCTTTCTCTCTGTCTCTCTCTCTCTCACTCTCACTGTCCACTCTGCCTGTCAAAAACTAAAACAAAAAAAAAAAAAAAAAAAAAAAAAACACATATCCCACCTATATGACAGTAAATGAATACACTTACTTGTTGATCTCATATGTAGTATGCCAAGCTCTATTCTGTTTTTAAAGGGTATTATTAATTCATTTAATTCTCACCAAAGCCCTGTAAGATAGGTCTTGTTGTTCCTGTTTTTTAGAGGAGCAAACCATAGCACAGGAAAAGTAATTTGTTTGAGGTACATGGTTATTAAGTGGTAAAGCCAGGAACTGAACCCAGAAACTGCCTGCTGAGATGATCTCAAATACTAACATATATTGCTTTGCTGCCTTATGAACAAATAAGCATTTGCAACCTTCCACCAAATGTATTATTTAACTTTTATGTTTAACTTTTGACTAATGTAGAATATGAAACCATAAGTCAAGCGATCATGAATCTCCACATTCTTCACAATACAAAATACTATGTACTGACAGATGAGAGTTCCTTTATTATTGCTCCTTTTATTTTATCCATCATTCTCACAAGAATATTGTGAGCATGTTGTGGAAAAGGGGAAATCTTCTAGCCCAGATTACATAGTGAGAGACAACTAACCAAGCAACACATTTCCAGGGTTCATTACTGAATCTAAATCTATGACCTTGCATCTCCCTGTGCTGCTACTTGTTCCTTCCCAGGCTCACTAACTTAAGCGAAGTTATTTCCTTACAGAAGACCAAGGGGCTCCCTCTCACCTATGAAATCAAAGCTAAATATGGAATGCAAACATGGAGTTCAACTGGCCCCACCTTATTTCTCACTAGACCCACTGTATACGTCCCTAGTATGATTTAAATTACCATATATGTACATTTCTTTGTGACTTGATTCACTTGAATAAATCTCCTGTTGTGCCCTTCAGTATTTTTCACGCTGTTTTCCTTTGGCAGTGAACACCCCACCAAAAATACTCTGTGGCCAGCACCCCACAAGACTTTGTGTTGTTTAGGTAAAAGTCGTGGTCCCTCTCTGTATTCTAGCCTTCATGATTGCCTCTGTACAATTTTTGCCTTTACTCAGCCATTATCTATTTCCATCTTTTGGACTGCCTATCCTTGGACACAATGATTCATCTCTAATGGCCTCATCATTTCTGCCAGGTTTCTTTCTTATATCTGCTTTACACCTGTGGTCTGCCTCCACCCAGCCTCCAAGATGCTACCCGTTAAAGGGATTTTAAGCTGTTTGGCTGTGGGATTGGATGAATCTAGAACATTTCCTTCTCTTCCAAGGTCTAGTTCAAAACTTACCTATTTGAGAACTCTTCCCACGCATTTCACCTTGCAACAATTTTTCCTTTACAAGGCATTCTTTTAGTACTTACGTATTCACATTGTATAACAATTTCCTGGGCTCTCTAGGACACTTCTGATGTAGGTAGGGACATAGCAGAGGAGCCAATGTCTGACAGTACTTCCTTGCTGCTCTGGTCAGCCTGCTGTAGCCCTGCATGGCCCACAGCATGGCAACACAGCCTATGGCATGACCATAGCCTATGGCTAACCAACGTGGCAGTTTTGTCCATTTTAGTGACAGCTCTGGTTGGCCAATGTCTCTCAAACTACCCCTCCTTCCTGATTCACCCACACCTCCTTTTTTTGTACTGTTCACACTCCTCTTCGGTGCACTGCCCAAACTCTCCCTTCCATACTAGCTAAAGCCACAAGTTCCACAATGCAGCAAGCTTGGAACCAGCAGGAGCTAGAAATATCCAATATGCCTGCAGGTGTCCTGATGATGGCCTTTAACTCATTATAATGTCACTAACAATAAAATTGCCATGGCTGACAATCCCATTCTCATCACCCACTTCAAGCCATGAAACTCCCAAGATTTCCTAGAAAGGACACAGAAAAGAGCAGTTACTCAAGCCTCACCACTAACCCACCCTCTTTGAATATTTAATTAAGCTCTACCTCAGACACCACCCCTTATGCCTCCAGATAGTATAAAAGACAAGTTCTGTGCCTTGTTGATTGCACCTCATGCTCTTTGAAGCTTGCCTGCATTTATTCCTTGAGTGGGTACTTTTCCTTTACTTGAAATAAATCTTGCTTTTCTGCTCACCTTTATCCATGTCTCTTCCTTGAATTTTTTCACACATGGAAACAAGAACCTGGACCAAGTCTAGCCTGGGACCACTCCATAACACTTGCGAAATTGTCCAGTAGTCACTGCATGACTGCTTGTCTTATTTTCTCTGAACAGGCTGTGTGTTATTTAGCATTGCAGACAGGTTTTCTATTTTTTTATGTATGTTCCTTTAATTTTGAGATAAAACAGCTTCATTTCAATCATAGATATCTCTTCTACTGAGTAGAAGAAAAATAAAATTCCAAATCACAAAACTCTGGAATTTAATGGCGCTTTACCCTGTCAGTCTGGTTTTACCAAGTACATTAGGGAAATGGCCAACAAACATTTCAGCATACAGAGGGCCTTTTCCCAGTGATATTTTTTCCAGAATTCTAATATATCTGAGAGATGCCTCTATCATTATTTCACTAATAATCATTGTCATAGTGAAGTGTTGTTATTGATGGGGCATCTACTGTCATTCAGAGTGACTAGAGCAGGAAAAATGTTAAGAACCACTATTCTATGACAGCCTTTGAAAAAACTGTCTTTACAATTAAGCTTTCTTAGAAAATGTTAATAACTTATTAAAAGGATGTTGCATAAATCATGGCAGCTTGGGATCAAATGAATGTCTGTTCAGGACTATAAATCAAGGAACCCAACTAATAATGATTTCATAGATTATAACAATAATGGTTTGGTTTTGTCAAAGTTTGGAATAAATGTTTCCTATAGTCACATACAAATTGAGACTGAACCAATAATAAGTCAATTTGCTCCACGTGATTCCTCCAGATATAAAACTAGCCCCTTTTATAAATAAGAATTATTATTATCTTGTATAGGATTTAATACAGTTAATGCTTTATATAAGAATCAAATGGACATTATAATGTCAAAAGGTTTCTATTAGAAAACAGCTCCTAAGTTCTTTCAGACGTACTCCTATCTCATGAAATCCTTGAAAAGTCATCAACAGTGTGTTAATACCTTCCTTTCTTTTATAAATGAGACTAAGGATGAATGAGTTTAACTAAATAGCCAAAGTTATACAGTAGTAAGTGCAAGACTAGAATCCAATATTTAAGTCTCTTTAAGTCCATACTCAAGCACATATTTCACAAGTACTTATACAGCATTTAGAATTAGATAACATACAGAGTTAGATACAGGCCTTTGCTTTATAATTTTCATTTTAAAATGAGACCAAAGTCTAAATTAAGATGAATGGTAACTTTTAGAAAAGAGATTATGAATTATTATTTCATTTTTCATCTATTAGCTTCCATACATAAACTTAAGCCAAAGATCCTTACTGAGCATCACAAGTGAAAGGACTGGTAATCAATGATGGTTGAGATGTGTTTTACTTTTTGTTATTAAAATTTTTATTGGCATCATACTTCTGCTTTCTTCCAAGTAAAGGGGTAGTTGAGGAGAAATATTTCTCACAGCAATTATTAAAAATCCCCAAGTTGGAGTTTCATCATTCTTTAGTGAATGGATCTATTGTCTTGTTCACCAGAAGAGTTACCATCATAATGGTCCAGGACATCTTAGATTTCTGAATTCATTTAAAATTATGTAACCTAGTTATAGGGTTTTATCATCTGTTTTGAGGTTTACTTTTCATGTAGGCTATTGAAATTTCTATTGAAATAGCGGTCTGTGGGCCCTTTATCAATTGCAGAACTGACTCCAAGGCACAGGGGAGGGGAGGAAAAAAAAAAAACCTCAACTGTTCCATTCAAAGCCTGTCTCTGTCCCTGCACTGTGAACCAGGAGGATATTAACCATTGCTGAGATAGTCCACAATGGGGACAGTGCTGCAATCCTTCATAGCTGGCAGAAAATAGCCCAAAAAATCAGCACAACTCTGCACTCCCACATACAGCAGCTGTTCTCAAGTCTTGCACTTGGAAAAATGAAGAACTACACTCCCTGACCACATTGACCAGTGCTTTGAATCTTCCAGTTTTGTTGTTCTTTCCTTTTGTCCTGAAAGAGACTTTGTCAAATCAGAATGAAAAGAATGCTTGAAGCGTGAGAAAATTCAAATTTCCTATTTAAAGCCTGGAGTTCATTAGCAGTAATATATACTCACTCATTTCAGGGGTCACTGGGTTACACAGAAGAGCCTGTCTCTGCTATCCAAGTCTCAAACCCTTCACCTGAAAGTGGTTAGAAATGTCCTGAGTCTATTAGCTCTCTGTGGTGTCTAATCCATCTTCACCGTGCTTTGTCTTGTGACCCTGTCAAGTCAAGGGCCCTGCTTTGATTATATGCTATCCCTCTTTTCTTGATCACTTTTCAGTTAAGTAATTGTCTCAGTTTAATTGGTTGTAACAATTAAAACTTTTATTTACATTACACTGCAATTTTATCCATCACATTTAGGTTGGCTGTTTTATTACTTACGACTCAATATAGAAATTTTACCTGAAGAAATTCTTTTTTGATGGATATTTTTAAAATATTTATTTATTTATTTGAGAGGCAGAGAGAGAGAGAGAGAGGTCTTCCATACACTGGTTCATTTCCCAGACGGCCACAACAGCCAGAGCTGTGCTGATCCGAAGCCAGGAGCCAGAAGCTTCTTCTGGGTCTCCCACGCTGGTGCAGGGGCCCAAGGACTTGAACCATCTTCTACTGCTTTCCCAGGCCACAGCAGGGAGCTGGATAGGAAGTAGAGCAGCAGGAACACAAATCAGCGCCCACATGGGATGCTGACACTGCAGGGCTTTAACCCACTGCACCACTGCGCTGGCCCCTGGACTTTATTTTATTGGACTATTTTTATTGTATGTGCTTTAGGCTAAAACCTAAGTTTTGTCAAATAAGAGAAATAGTCTATTCTTATTATCTAAGAGTTACACCAGTAATCAAGACATTTTATATGATAATACAGATAATACAGGCAGAATATGATTGTAGGCATCCCAGACCAGACTTGAGTTTAGATTAGGCATCAGGATTTATGGGGCTTTCCTAAACTTAACTTAACGTATCAACAGAACCCTATGGAGGATATTTAAAGATTATAGATGACAGGTGGGCCTAATGGCACAAGAGTTAAGATGCTTAGGAGGCCCATATCCTGTGTTAGAGTGTCTAGTTCAAGTTCTGGCTCCTTTGCTTCTAAGCCAGTTGCAAATGCATAGCCTGGGAGGCAGTTGATGATGGTTCAAGTACTTGATCCCCTGCCACCGGGAGACCAAGATAGAGTCATGGCCTCCTGATTTCTACCTGGCCCTGCCCTGTCTGTTGCAGGCATTTGGGAGTTCTGTCTCTCTAAGTTTCAAGGAAAATGAAAACTAATGATTTTATTAAAAAGGATTATACATATATGTGTAAAATACAATATTGAATCTAATGTTTGTTATTGTTTTAGCTTTGCCAACTAGCCAGCTATGTCAGTTTGAGAGATTTAATTTATCTTTCAGGTTCCTCCAATGTACATTAAAAAAAAAAAAAGGCCAGGACTACATACTTTCTACTTTTTCTATCCAAATTCAGTTAATAAGTAAAAGCTCTCAATTGATTCTTTGTAGAATTTAACATTAGTCAGAGTTTTCTTGTGTTAAAATTTTCCCAGTGAATGATGATGACATTAGTTGGACTTTGGATAGTTATGTGAGGATAAGATGACCAAAAAGAAAAAAAAAAAAGGTCAGTTGGAAATGTTTCAGTATGAAATATTGAAATCAAAGCAGAAGAAAGCCCATTTGGAAGATGAAACCATAGACTAATAGTTAATTAATCTATTTTTATAACTTATATTAGGATTCCTATCCTTTAGTGACTTGGAAAATCACTGGAAATTTTATCTCATTGACCTGCTTCATCTTAGCAATGGGTATAGAAATGCTATTTCTAGTTCTTTGAGTTCTCATGAACAACAACAAAAAAAGGATCTAAACATATTAAATATGATCATCTCTGTAAACTTTTGAAGTATTTCTTTTTCCATCACATTTAAAATAATTGCTTATCTACTTTGCAAGAAAATAAATTAAAAATTACTTTTAAGTTTTATACCTCAGTAGTAGTAGGTTGTTTTATTTGTTTTTACTTTGAAACAGCTATTGTTTTTCTAAATAGATTTTGCTTTCTTCCTTCCTTTTTAATTTTTTTCAAGGCTCCACTCAGGCCCATTGCTTGCTACTCGCCTGGCTGGTAGGTGTTTCTTTTCTCTCATTTCCCCCTTTTCTGGGCCTTGCCACTTTTCCCAGGGAGCCCCTGAGATGGAAGCCTCTAAATATATTTTTTTCCAAAAACAACTTTATTAAATCATAAATAATATTTAATAACTCAAACAATAAAGACAGCAACACAAAATTCGAAAGTTGAAAATATATATACTTTCTCATTTACAAATCCATCACGGGAGACATGAACATGCCTTAAGTTAAGGGGTCAAGACGCATGAACAGAAAATTTCAAAACAAAGTGCTTATAGAGATCTTGCCTTGTGTGAAATCAGGATTTTAAATTTTCAGCAAGCAACTTTTACATGAAAATAAGGGTTGTAGATGGAGTTGAATATAAATACAGCTAATTAGGCTCCAACAAATACATTTTCTATAATAGAACAACTCATTCTAAGATATATTATGATGAAAATAATAATAAAGTATTAATAGTAACACTAATATCTGCCTTCCTTTGAGCTTTTAATAATAGGCTCCATGACTCAGGACTCTGTGTACATTATGCCTTGCCTAGGAGTACATGTTTATATTAAATACAGAAAATATATATACAATTTTAAATTTGAGCCCATTTATAATGGTTGACTAGATCAGCTAAAACTTCATACTCTGAAATGGAAAATCAACCATTTTTTTAGACAAATAGAAATATCAAAGCATGGCTGATTTTAAAAAGCTGTTCCTTGTTACTTCCAGCACAGTCTATGACATTTTGCAAAATTCTCAAGTCAAATATGAGTTTCTCACCAAACTTCAAGACTTCTCCAAGGATGGCTTTCACCTATGACTTCCAAGACAGGCTTAAGGATCTTGGCCATGAAGCTGGCAACTCATTCTATTCCCTTCCCGACTACATTCTTCCAAGAGTAAAAAGCCCTATTTCCAGTCAAGAAAAGAACAGAGTAAACTTATTGGTCTCTCCTGCAATGTTAGTATAGTAATCATCAGGGTCAGTGCTAAGGATGAAAAAATATAAAGTTTACTACTTCCCTCTTATGCAGGCACTTTGAATTTTTATTTACACATTTTTTATTCTTTTGTGAACTAAAAAGCTGGTAAAAATAGGAAATACCGACAGATAATTTGAGCTATAGAGAAACTACTAAACCCTTTCTGAACATACTCCATCAAAGGAAGGTTATAATATTAATTTAAACTCTTATTTTGTATCCTGAAAACAGGACTAACCTCTAGCATACCAGAACAACAAGGGAGAAATAAAATGGTCTTAAACTTTCTTAAAGTATTTATCTTATTTAGGATCCTCAGAAGAACTCAGGGGTCTAGGAGGGTCTGACTAGAGAATGACAAGGAAGGATCATTACCTGGCCTTTGTCTAAATCAGATGGCAAGAGACAGACTCACTTCAGAAAGAACAGAAGGTATGTTATGAATAAGCAGCAAAAGGGAAGCCAAATAAGTGATTGGAGACAGAGGAGGTGATAGTTGTATACTGACTAGAACAGTGGCAACCATCATGCCCTGAAGGTAATTTAGGTCAAACAGAAATGTCAGAATTTGAAAAATGCAAAATGGATCTCTTGCCAAAGATCAAAGCAAATAAGAGGAGATGAGTTTCTACTTGGTTGTTGATATCTGGAAACACTTCCAAAAATAATGAATTGTATGGCTTCCATCCTCACAGCAGCCAGAGAAAGCTAAGTCAAATGACGGAAATACACATCAGTTTTGGAAGCCAGTGCTCCAGAGTGAATCCCATTTCAGCCTAATGAGAAAGAAATAGGAAGCAGTCCCACCAACGGAAGCAGATTAAAAGTCTTAAGGTTACTTTTGACTTTGTTTTCCTGTAGCCTTGACCTCAACATAAAATCGCTCCTCCATCTCTTTGACAGACTGGAACACACCCAACAGAAAGGTGTACAGAGAAGACACAAACACAAGGGAAAGCTGCTGAATCAGTTTCAACTTGCTACAGGCTCTGGTGAGACTGCACTTTGTTTCTGCCCAGACGCTTCAGCAGGCGGGATCTTGGAACCTTAGCATCACCTCCTGCCTTAGCTTGGTCGCTGTCCTTTCTTCTGGAAAGCTTCCCCTTCCTAGACTTTGAGAAGTCTGGGCAGAGACAGCTTAGGAAGCGGCCAAAGCAGAGTGGTGGTGATGCCAAGGATGTTGCCGCAGGAGAGGGCGCAGGTTCCTGAGCCACTGAGATCTCACACGGCTGGAGCTGACATTCTTGATCCATCACCACACAGGAACCTTCATCCTGCTGACTCCGTAATCTGTCCTGCAAGTAGAAAACATGAATGAGAAGCTCTCAACGCTAACACCACATACAAAAATGGTGTGACCAAGATTTTTGGTGGGTCTAAAAAATCTCAGTTCATCTCTCAAGATCCTCATCCCCAATTCCTCCCACTCCACGTAAGGAGTTATCATGACTTATCCTGTGGAAGACTGACAAGCCCAGGATTCTCCCCCCCCATGCGTCATTCTTGCCTTACTGGGAAGATCAGCAGCATCTTCCTGCATACTGAATATGGCTGGCTCTTTATCTGTAACCTCATCCTCTTCACTTTGTGGAGGTGCTAACAGTGTTGGAAGAATACGGGGACACTGGGCCTCCATTTGCACATTCCTCTTGCTCTTTCTCATTCTCTTCTTCCTTACGACCCTTCTACGATGCCCATGCTTCTTTGGAAGTGGATCTAGCCTTCTCCTCTGGCATGGAGAGAGGGCGGGATCTTGTGAAACCTCAGCCATATGACTCTCAGATGTTCCTCTAATAGCTCTGAGGATGAATCCAAACTTCTTTTCAGAGGGTCATTTTCCACAGGTGGACTTTATTCTCTGTATCTTGAATATTTAATGATATGTTCAAGTCATAAGTGATGTGTTTTGGGATGGAGATGGGAGATTCCAAACCTCTGTCACAGAGGAGATATTTTGGGGCCACTTTGCTGAGGTTCTCAGGTTGTTCTTGGCCTAGGGTATATCAGTTTCCTAAAAGGAGAGAGAAAATCATTGAAATAATTGGTCTACAAATAAATGAGTTCTTCCTAGTCACACATAAATGTTAGTTCACTAAGACTCTGCCAAATCCAGTGTAAATTCCTGAGTACAACAATATCTAACAAATTTTCAGAACAATATTTTCAAAGGAATAGAATAAATTAACAAGAGATGGGCATTTGTCACAGCAGTTAGAGAGCTGTTTGGTGCACCTGCATCCCTCATTGGAATGCCTGGGTTCAGCCGTGACTCTGCTCCTGATTCCAGCCTTCTGCTCATGCACATCCTAGGAGGCAGCAGGTGATGACTCAAGTACTTGGGTCCTTCACACACACACAGGAAACCCAGATTAGGTTCCTGGCTCCTGGTTCCCACCCGGCCCAGCCCTGGATGCTGGGGGCATTTGAGAAGTAGACCAGTAAATAGAAGACCATTCGCTCTCTCTCTCTCTCTCTCTCTCACACACACACACACACACACACTTATGTGTGTGTATGCATGTATAAACGTATATATATACAAACATATAATACACATACATATACATACATCTTTATTTGCATTTCAAATAAATAAATATTTTTAAGAGATAAAGGTAAGCAAGTTCTCTGTATGTACCAGAATCATCTGCAATGCTTACTAAAATGCAAATTTATGGACTTTATCCCAGACCTAAAATTAGAATCTCTAAGAATCTGTATTTTCCCTAGTGATTTTTATGCACTCTAAAATTTGGAACTATCACTTTAGAGACACAATGAATCCAGTATTCTACAGGGGCTTAGTAATGACTATTTTATTTCTTACGATTTATTTATTGGGGCAGGCACTGTGGCGTAGCAGGTAAAGCCACTGCCTACAGTGCCAGTATCCTATATGGGCTCCGGTTTGATTCCCAGCTGCTCCACTTCCTTTCTAGCTCTCTGCTACGGCCTGGGAAAGCAGTAGAAAACGGCACAAGTCCTTGGACCCCTGCACTCACATGGGAGACCCAGAAGAAGCCCTTGGCTCCTGGCTTCAGATCGGCACAGCTCCAGCCATTGTGGCCAACTGAGGAGCGAACCAGCGGATGGAAAACCTCTCTTTCTCTCTTTCTCTGCCTCTCCTTCTTTCTCAGTGTAATTCTGACTTTCAAATAAATAAATAAATCTTAAAAATTATTTATTTAATTGAAAGAGTTACAGAGAGGTAGAGAGAGAGAAAGAGGTAGAGAGGTAGAGGGGGGAGGGGAGAGAGAGAGAGAGAGAGAGAGGTCTTCCATCCCCAAATGGCCACAATGACTGGAGCTGGACTGATCCAAAGCCAGGAGCCGGAGCTTCTTCTATGTCTTCCATGTGGGTGCAGGGTCCCCAGCATTTGAGCCATCTTCTACTGCTTTCCCAGGCCATAGCAGAGAGCTGGATCAGAAGTGGAACAGCCAGGACTCAAACCAGCAACCATGTGGAATGCTGGCACTGCAGGTGGTGGCTTTACCCGCTACACCACAGAGCCAGCCATGATGACCATTCTTAAAAAATAAAATAAAATCCTAGCTTTCCTTATAGGTCTTCCCTAATCATATCAGCCCATAATAACTTTTTAATCATTATCACTTAATTTGACATGCAATACCTTATTACCTTCAACTATAATTTAACTTCTAAATATGTGACTATGTCTTCTAAGCAGATTATAAGCGGCTGAAAGGCAGGAATGCCATTAGACAAATTAGGCTCTACAGTACCTCACTAGTATTGAGTGCTTAAAAAAATTGAACAAATAAGTGGAAATAAAAACCAGGTTATGTTCTAGTGTACAATGGCCAATATAACATGAGGCTGTTCTGTAGGAAAAGTTCTAGAGGAACAAAGTGCAAGGAGGATGCAAGCCCTGGGACAACCTGGCCCAACTCTCTTATGCTACAGATGCAGAAGATGAGGTTCAAGTCAGAAAACGACTTGCCTGAAGACAAGCTCAGCAAAGTTTTTCTGCAAAGCAACAGACAGTACATTTTCAGCTCTTTGAGATATGTGGTCCCCTCACAACTATTCATCTCTACTTCATAACAAGAAAGCATTCACAGCAGCAGGTGTTTGCCCTGACAGTTAAGATGCCATTATTCCCACATCAGAGTGGCTTAATTTGGTATCCAGCTCCAGCGCTTGACTTCTGTTTCCTGCTAACACAGACTTTGAGAGGCAGCAGTAATAGCTCAAGTAATTAGGCTCCTTGCCCCAATGTGGGAGATCTGGATTGAGCTCCCGGCTCCTGGCTTCAGCCCAGCTGAATCTCAGTCATTGTAGGCATCTGGAGAGTGTACTAGCGGATATGAAATCAGTCTCCCTTCCCCCCTTCCTCCCTCCCTCCTTCCTTTCCTCCTTTCCGTCCTTCCTTCTTTTCCTTTCTATACTAACATGGAAAGTTTTATAATTGGGTTTAATCTCACACTCAGAAAAGTTCAGTAAAATCTTTGAGTGGGAAAAAAATGTATATGTTAATAAAAGAGAGAATGTAGGTTCAAGTCAGGGTGGTCCCTCCAGCTAAAACATTATAGAGGCAGCACCTATAACAACATCAACAACTGAATATCCAAAAGAGATTGGGACAGGATTGAAAAGAAGTCAACTTGACAGACTCAAGTCTCTAAAACATCTTTGTTTTTCCCCACCTTGGCAATTACTCTGAGCCAGGCCTGCATTATCCTGCAGTTTCACCTTCCCAAGGTTCTACTTCTGAGTCTGGCCTCTATTTTCTCTAACCTGTCCTCCATAAAGGAGCAAGAATGATTTCTCCAGAACAAACCTAACTGTGTCACTCCTCTGCCTAAAGCTCTGTCCCCTATTCTCCCAGCAAGATCACACATAGGTCCACTGTGGTCTGGTTCCGTGCCACCTGTCCAGTTTCAGCTCTACCACCCACAGTCAGATATCTTAAGATGTGGCAAAAACAGCCTGGTTGCCATTTCCTAAAAGCACCAAACTCCTTTTATCTGCAACGTGTCCCTTCCCCTCCTCATTATCTGGCCCCGCTATAATATCGCTTCTAAGAAGCCTTGGCTGGCTTCCTCAGGCAGGAAAACACTGGTTTCAATTGTCACATAATATTCTCTTTGTACAATAATCATCTCCCTTAATTGTAATAAGCTGTTTAGGTATCTTTCTCCTCACTGTGCTCAGAGCTCCCTGAGGGCAGGAACTATTGCTCATTACTTGATCCCTACCATCAAGTCAATGGAAAGAATTCAGTCTTCAAAATGAAGTCTTTATAGGCAGCCTAGAGCTTCCGGGTTCTAGAAGTCAACACCCTCTCCCTTTATTTGGGCCTCTCTCTGAATGAATGAACATACTGGAGTTTGAAAGACAAAGTTGAGCAGCTCTGGTTGGGAACTCTGAGTGAATAGTCCAGCTACTAATCAACCACTCAGAAAAGAGCTGCCTATCAGTTGGTATACACCACTCAGCTCGATGCTATCCCAGCGCCGTTCTCCCACTCACTTCTCCAGTAGAATCACAACAGGGAATGCTACCTAAGAAGGCCCTACAGTCATTCAGACCTCTGGCTCCCAGCAGGCTTCCTTCCTTCCTGCTCTACCACACTGCCCTGTCTTCCTAATGGACTCTCAGTTCCTCTTGATCATCCCTACCTCCCTGCCCTTTTTTCATGTAAAGCCTTCCCAAAATCTCAGTCATCCCTGAATTGCAAGTTTTAACCTCGAATCAGCTAACTTATCCCCATAGGGCACACACCCAACCTCACATTTTGACTGTCCCTTTTGGTGCCACTACTCCATGGAACCGCATCTGCAGGGACTAGGAAGGCCCACATGCAAGAATGCTGCTCAACACAACTGGACCTTCTGCCTGGCAAGAGGCAAAAGAGGTTTGCACCACGTGACCCTTACTGAATTTGGAACACATGATTCCCCTAGGTATCACCCATCAGGAACAACTAGGTATACAATGCTCTTACACACGAATTTACAAGTCACAATCTGAGCCTGTTAGTCTTCTGAACCCATTGCACTGCCATCTTCTGATTTTCTTCCCATTTTCATATATTACTTTCAGCAAAGCCAAGATAATTAAAGTCCTTGGATGCATTGGTTGCCTAAGCAGATTCAAACCCAACCTGGAAGCTCTAAAATAACAAACTCTTGAATGCTGAATTTTTGATTGATT
Source organism: Oryctolagus cuniculus (assembly GCF_051225735.1). Classification (NCBI taxonomy): domain Eukaryota; kingdom Metazoa; phylum Chordata; class Mammalia; order Lagomorpha; family Leporidae; genus Oryctolagus; species Oryctolagus cuniculus. Next base: position 66,756,046 of record NC_142870.1, read on the forward strand.
TTGAATTGGAAACTAGAAAAAAATTTCACTCTTCCTTGTCAACAGTAAGGTGACTATCTTATTTTAAAAATGAGAAAGAAATGATTGGCATGAATGAACTAATTTTGCTTCTCAGTGACTCCTTAGAGAATTAAATAACTGAAGCATCAAACAACAATTTTCTTTGAAGATGACCTTTCACATTAAGTGAAAGCTGAAAAGCTAATCTCACTCAAAGGGAAAAAATGAATAATCTGTAACAGCAACTACTTACTCCTGAGTATACAGAAAAATACAGGCTAAAATATGACAATAAACAGCACAGAACACCACATTACAAATTAAGTGAACTTTCCATTTGCCATAAAATTGAGAACCTAATGTATAAGAATCAGGTACTAGAATAGGAGTTCTTTGATATGATTACTAAAAAACTTAATCTGGCCGGTGCCATGGCTCACTTGGCTAATCCTCCACCTGCAGCGCCGGTACCCCAGTTCTCATCCCAGTTGGGGCGCAGGAGTCTGTCCTGGTTGCCCCTCTTCCAGTCCAGCTCTCTGCTGTGGCCCGGAAAGGTGGTGGAGGATGGCCCAGGTTCTTGGGCCCTGCAACCGCATGGGAGACCAGGAGGAAGTACTTGGCTCCTGGCTTCAGATCAGTGCAGCACACAAGCCGTGGCAGCCATTTGGGGGATGAACCAACGGAAGGAAAACCTTTCTCTGTCTCTCTCTCTCTCTCACTGTCTATCTCTGCCTGTCAAAAAAAAAAAAAACTTAATCAGAACACCATAACTTAAATCAGTTGTTTCCTCATCTTAGCAAGCATCTTTTTTTAAAAAAAAATGTATTTATTATTTATTTGAAAGTCACAGTTATACACAGAGAGAGAGTCAGAGACAGAGAGAGGTCTTCCATCCACTAGTTCACTCCCCACATGGTTGCAACAGCCAGGGCTGAACCGACCAAAGCCAGGAGCCAGGGGCCTCTTCCAGGTCTTCCACATGGGTGCAGGGGTCCACATACTTGGGTTATCTTCTGTTGCATTCCCAGGGGCATTAGCAGGGGGCTGGATCAGAAGTGGAGCAGCCACAATTTGAACCAGCGCCCATAATGGATAATGGCCCTTCAGGAGGCAGCTTTACCTACTACACCACAGCGCCAGCCCAAGCAGAAATCTTAATCAAAGATAGGCCCCATCTCTGTAGTTCTGAGTCAATATTTTGAAATTCAAAAAGAATCTGCATTTCTTACAATTTGCTGGTTAATACTGTTGGATACTGTTGGTCTGGATATGGCTGTTTGAGAAACACATTAGATAATCTCAGCTGAAAGACAAGACACACTGAGAAAAGGTATAAAGGGGGCTTCCTACTTACTTACTGTTACCAAATGTAAGATATACGAACACTGAAATGATTATCAGTTGGGTTGCAGCCTCTAGCCATGCTGTCCACTGCCATTGTGGGCTTTTAGGAGGATATGGTCAGAGGGGAATATGCTTGGTATGTGGATACCTCTGACACGGAGTTCATTTTTTTTCCTCCACGGGACCCACAGCATCCCAAAAACTCTCCTTCCAGTTTCAACCTCAGACTAGTCACAAGCTTCAGAATGTGAACTGTCAAAGAAGATCCCTAAGTATTAAAAGACAGGGAACAGGGCCAGCACGGTGGCACAGTGGGCTAACCCTCTGCCTACAGAGCCAGAATCCGATGTAGATGCCAGTTCAAGTCTCGGCTGCCCCTCTTCCAATCCAGCTCTCTGCTGTGGCCTGGGAAAGCAGTAGAAGATGGCCTAAGTCCTTGGGCCCCTGTGCCCATGTGGAAGACCCAGAAGAAGCTCCTGGATCCTGGCTCCTGGCTTCAGATCAGCTCAGCTCCAGCCACTGCGGCCATTTGGGGAGTGAACCAGCAGATGGAAGACCTTTCTCTCTGTCTCTCTCTTCGCTGTCTGTAACTCTAGCTCTCAAATAAAATAAAAATCTTTAAAAAAAAAAAAAGACAAGGAACACACATAAAAAGTTGTCAGAGTTGTACTTTTCTAAATAAAATACTTGAGAATTATGTCTTTATTAAGTTCCTGCTCTTTTCTAAAATTTCATTATCTCATTTTAAAACTTTACCCCTCTGGGCGAAAAATCAATGCAGAAGACATGTGTTATCTTTGATTTAGCCTAACAAAACAGTAACAAATAACACACTCGGTGGGTGGCTAAACCAGATAATATTTTTCTCTAAATGTTCTGTTGTAATCCAATTAAAAATGTTATTGGCCAGCCACCAGAAAGTATACATATCACCAAAGTTTTATACGATTTCATTTTTGGTCTTAAAATAGCCTATATTACTTGGTGTCTTTATTCACTAACCTAAATATTTCAAGTAGAGTTTCTTCCAAATATAATTTAGGATAACCATTTGTATTTGTGCTATTTAAAAGTCTCTGTTGGCTCACATCATTATAGTGTTTAAAATTCCCATTAAAGAGGAGAAAATACTAATCAGAAAGAGAAATATTATAAAAGCTGTAGTAATATGACCTCCACAATACCACTGTTTCTTAGAGGCTCCAGGGAACCATAACACCCTGGCTCCTCCACGCCTTCCTTCAATCAGCAGAGCCCACAGAAAAGGAGTACTGTCACTCAAAGCAAGCTGAAACTATTTGGAATCACTTAATCATTTGGTCATACTTAATACTGCCAGGATTCCTAGCCAAAGAATCCATGATCATAGTCTTTCCTCATGCCTTCTCTAACAACAGCCTTGAATCATTCCAGAAAACTTTAGCACTTTTTTTAAACCATAAATTGCACATAACTCTTCCAAATTCTCAGTCTATAACTTCTCATAAAATTCTTTGAGATCCTCTAGAGAAGATAAATAGCAAGAATTATTGGATTTTAAATTGTGACCCCTCAATGTTATATGCACTGGATCATAACTATATGGCTTCGGTTCCCTCATAAAACTAAACCACAAAGCCATTCTTTTCATTTCAAGCTTAACAGCACACAGGCCCACGGGTGAAGCAATATAAACACTCTTAAGTAATTTCTCAAAAAGAAATCACTTCTGCAAAAACAGACTTACAACCTAGTGGTGTATAATCTCTCCTCAGAACCTGTGAAGTTTGTAGTTCTCAGGCCACCCAAGAAGAATGGTGAGAATATTGTTCATGGGTTAAAGTAAGATGAGCCTAAAAAGATTCTTAGACTAACTACGGAATTGGGTTTACTCCCAGCTCTACCACTAAGTTACCTTAGACAAGTCAACAAGTCAGGTGTCAGGGTGGAGGGAAGAAGAGAGCTCAGATTTACAGAATATTTTTTCAGAATTCAAGTCAAGTCTTAGTGTAATGAAAATCACTAATTCATGGTACACTTCTATCAGTGGTCCATACGCAGCCCTTTTTTAAATTTATCACCTTAAATGTATATTTTGAACATATATACTCTTAAAGTTTATACCTGAGAAAATGCAAAACAATCACCAAAAATAGTTCATATTAATGTACACAGAGGTACTATTTACAACAGCAAAAACCTGGAAAAAGTCCAAATGTCCTTTAAGATACTATGGTAGATTCTAACCAAAGGATAGTAAACAGGAGTCAAATAAAGAAACTATAGCTACCTGTAGTAATAAGGAGTTAATGTTCTGAATCTCTGTTTTGACCTCTCACATGAAGGCCATGTCACTTATCTTAAGGATAATGCAGGGGGCCAGCACTGTGGCACAGCAGGTTAAAGCTCCAGCCTGCAGCGCCAGCATCCCAAATGGGCACCAGTTCATGTCCCGGCTGCTTCACTTCCAATCCACCTTTCTGCTATGGCCTGGGAAAGCAGTGAAAGATGGCCTAAATCCTTGGGCCCCTGCACCCATATGGAAGACCCAGAAGAAGCTCCTGGCTCCTGGTTTCAGATCAGCACAGTTCCAGCCATTGGAGCCATATAGGCAGTTAACCAGTAGAAGGAAGCTTTCTCTCTCTCTTCCTTTGCCTCTCTGTAACTTTGCCTTTCAAATAAATACATAAATCTTTAAAAAAAAAGGATAATGCAGATACTATATATAAAATTATTTGAAAATTATAACTAGTAAATGGTTTTATAATTAATAAGTTATTTTCCTCATATACTGTATACTACTACTTTTTTTTAAAGATTTATTTATTTTATTTGAAAGTCAGAGTTACAGAGAGTGAGGAGAGGCAGAGTGAGAGAGAGAGAGAGAGAGGTCTTCCGTCCGATGGTTCACTCCCCAAATGGCCGCAATGGCCGGAGCTGCTCCAATCCGAAGCCAGAAGCCAGGAGCTTCTTCCGGGTCTCCCACGTGGGTGCAGGGGCCCAAGGACTTGGACCATCTTCCACTGCTTTCCAGGGCCATAGCAGAGAGCTGGACAGGAAGTGGAGCAGCTGAGTCTCGAACCAGTGCCCCCACAGGATGCCAGCACTTCAGGCCAGGGGTTAACCCACTATGCCACAGCATCGACCCCGTGTATACTACTTCTTAAATTACACAAAGATAATCTAGACACAGTCAAGAAGAGGGAAGCATTATAATCTGTAGGATGCAATTTTGGAGTTGCATTGCAGGGGTTCAAATGCTGGATACTGCAATTATTTTTTGTATGGACTCAAGGTAAATTAATATCTTTAAACCTTGATTTTCTCACATGGGAAGAGCAGAAAAAATTAATAAGTTCTTAAGAGACGTTACTTCAGTGAAATAACTCAAGGGCCTTGCACACTGCCTGTTAGACCATAATAAGCGCTCACACCAGTGACGGCTATTAAACTAACAGATGCTAGGGCTCACAAAGTGAAGGTCTCAGAAGCAATGTTATTCTCTGAGCTTCTCCTGCCTACCTGTCTCTCACTCCTCATTCTACACCTGGGTAAGCCATAGAAACTAGGATTCCTCTCCCACAAGGTGTGTCATAAAAACAAGAACCTTTTCCCCAACATCAGAGATAAAACTTATAAATATTATTCTAACTTGCTCTCCATCACTGGTTTTCAGGAGTTGGCCATAAAGAAATGCCCCCAATGTTTCCCATTTAATAAGAAGCCATAAGATCTCCATTCCACAAACAATCCTGCCCCATACCAAAAAAGAAGGAATACTGCACAGAAGCCAAGAAGAATCCAACAGACCTTGCTAGGGCCCCTCCTGCCATCACCACCAGCGCCATCAGTCTGTTACTATTGCATTAAGCCCTTTGTTGTCCAGTCATATTTCTAAACAGTTAGCTATTCGGCTTTCATGGACACTAAGCATAAAGATGAATATAATCCGCCCTGGTCCTTTGGTTTTTGAATCTGAAAGCTCATAGGTCACATAAAACTATGAGCAAATAAATGTGTCGCTTTTCTCATGTTAACCTGTCTTTTGTTATGCAGTTGTCAGCTATCACCCCTTACAATGGGCAAGAAAGGGATCACCCAATTTTCTGCCCCTACATGTGGATGCCCTTTTATGTTTGTCAAGTGAGTAGAGCTGCTTTCCTAACTCTACCCTCTCACCCTCCCAATACCCACGCGAGTGCACGCACGCGCACACACACACACTCACACTTGCACATATTTATTCTCTTTGTTTTTTGTCTACTTGTCAATTCCTTATATCTATATTAGAATTGAAGGCAGTAATGAAGCCCAGGGTTTCTGACTTGCACATCAGAACACAAGTGGGTATAATCTGGTTAGATTATAGCACCTTAAATATAAAGTTCCTTTAATGATTTCCATCACAATTCTCATTGAATATGGAATGCAAAGGACTAGGATGGTGTTGTGGTGTAGCAGGATAAGCCACTACCTGCAGCGCCAGCCTCCCTTATGGGTGCTGGTTGGAGACCCAGCTGCTCCACTTCCAATCTAGCTCCCTGCTAATGTTCCTGGGAAAGCAGCAGAGGATGACCCAAGTGCTTGAGCCCCTGCACCCAAGAGGGAGACACAGAAGAAGCTCCTGGCTCCCGGCTTTAGCTTGACACCGCCCCGGATGTTGTGGCCATTTGCAGAATGAATCAGCAGATGGAAGATCTCTGTTATGTGTGTGTGTTTCTCCCTCTCTCTCTGCAACTCTGCTTTTCAAATTAAAAAAAAAAAAGTGAGATTCATTTGCATTTTATTATTTAAAAGAAGTGTAAATAGGAAAAGGCAACCATTTTCCCAATCCACATAGAGTGAAAAAAATCATGAGAATAATTTTTTAAATGTAACTCAAGCTGATGGGGGAAAAATTAAACTGTAGTATTTAAAACAAATATTTTGAAAGGGCTATTTGCCAACTGTTAAATTTGCCTACTAGACAACTGCCTAGATAGGTCAAAATGGAAGAAGCTAGGACCTGAAACTAGACCTGCCCACCAGGGAGGGGAGCCCATCTGCAAATGCTGGGAGAATGTCCAGTCTGGCAGGCAGAACAAAGCTTCTGAAGAAAATGGCAGTGCACAGAGTTGATACTGCAGTCAGGAAATTGGCATCACGAGGAAAACATGAAGTAGTGGAAGTTTACTGACTAGGAAAGCACAGCATGGTGTCAAGGAATCCAGAAGCAAAAACTGCTGCAAAATTCACGGGGACAGCATCAGAAAGCCTAAACTAAGCTAAGAAAGTAGAGCCTCAGTCAGCCTGCAGTGGGGCTAGACCCTCGTGGCTGAGAGAGAAAACAATTCACGTAAGGCTGAATCTTGGGTGTCCTTAGGGGACCTGAGTAACCTGGCAAATTCCTAAGACAGGAATTCCATTCTGGATAAGGATATCCATGTACAAGAATTACAGTAAGAAAAAAGACATTGAATCCAAGGAAAAGAGACATATATGATTCTAAAAATTATGGCTAAGCCACAGACTAGAAGCCAGACCAATTCAATGCTAAGAAACACCGGTGCTGAGTTAGAACTCTTTAAATGTCCCCTTTTCCAGGTTCAGCCTTGCCAAAGGGAGCTTAGAGGGCTGAGTGAACATTCAGCAGTCATGGCGAGGGGAGGGCTGCAGAGATGGGACAATATGAAGGACCCAACAACAACATCAGGAAAACTAGTCTGTAGCACCAATAATACAATAAACATAATTAAACAATAAGCAGCACTCCTATTTAAACTGAATTCCTATACAAACCACCACAAAAATAATTTTAAAAAGTTCTTATGTGTGTGTTTTAATGAACTTGACCAATACTAAGAAGATAGGCTATTTTTGCCGCCCTGTCCACAGAAGATGCAAAAAAAAAAAAAACTATAAACCTTTTCCTATTTTTCCTTCCTTTTCATTAATATGTAAATTTAACCTATAAAAATGAATTGTCTTTTTGAATTTCTTCTCATCTCTGAGATACAAAGACTTTTTCTTGGCTTTGTCCTCTGTCTAAAGAATAATAAATATGGGTTTTTTTTCAGGTTTTTGGCATTCTTCTGGGAGCAACAGCTTCTCAAGGGCCCTAAAGTATTGAACCCTGAGAATAAAAATGCAATACAAAAGTGATTTATGTATTTATCACACCACAATGATTTATGACCTCCCACAAAGTGGCACACACACACAAATGTCTGTCACCCCCATGGTCCAATTCATTTAGAAGAATCACCACAATGCATCCTTAGAAGCCAAAGATGAGAGGGAGAGGAGTTGTTTCACAAGCCAAACATACCCCATTTTCTGCCATGGCAGCCTGTGCCTTACAAGTACAATGACCACGGACAGCCTGGACCCCTGGACTACACAGATACAAGAAGCACCAAACACGGCTTAAGGGTCTTCATACTCAATGTCAGCACAGCCTAATGGGTAAGTGATCTTCAGCTGAGTAGGCCTTCATGAGCAACTGCTCACAGAATGTTCCAAATCCTGATCATTAAGAGCTATATACAATAATTAAATTTTATTTATGCTTTAGATAATCAAGCAAGCTATTTCTTGTGTATTACAGTCATACTTCATGTAGCAATAAGAAAAACATGAATTTTTTTATTTTTATTTCTTCTTAATTTAACTGCTCTGCTATATGTATCTCAAGTCACCATACTGCCTGTATTCAATAAGCAAATTCCAGTGCCTGTGCAAAGACCATAGGGCTGGCAAAGGCATCCAAGCTTTTCCCCAGGCATTCACAAGCCCTCAGAGCATGCCAAAAGGGATTTTCTAAATTAAGGCAATGACACTGAGGTCTCAGCAGTCTTAATTCACCTCCATGGTCCCTGTGGGCAAGCTCTTTCATTCAACAAATGTTAACTGAATGTCCACTAGACTCATGGTATGTTCAGAGGTCTACAAAACTAAAGGGTTGGAGAATATGCTTCTCCAGGTCCTTTGCAGACTTAATATTTTAAAAATTAGTACATCTAGAAAACACATAGACCAGAACTTAACGAATTAGCAATTCTGAAGGTGATATCACATTACACACACACACAAAAAAAAAAACATAAATCAGGGTCAATAAGTTTCAAATATTAAGAGGCAAGTGTTCTAAGAGCACAGAGCAGCACTCTGAATGTCAGGCTGAAGAGCTCTATGGCAGTGGTTATTAAACTACAGCATGCCCCAGATTTTGTTAAAACAGAAGAGTGTTTTGTACCCTTCTCAGGGGCCCTAAAGCATTAAACCCTCACAATAAAAATGCAATATAAGTTATTTACATATTTATCATACCACTATGATATAGTACGTGCCACAAAGTGAAACACACACACAAAATGTCTCACACTTGTAACCCAATTTAATTTAGAAGAATTACCACAAAGCCATCCTTAGAAGCCAAGCTACTGCCCGTGATGCCAGCATCCCACATGGGTATCAGTTCGTGCCCTTGCTGCCTTACTTCCAATCCAGCTCCTTGCTGATGGCCTGGGAAAAGCAGTGAAGGATGACCCAAGTGCTTGGGTCCCTATTACCAGTGGGTAAGACCTGGAAGAAGCTCCTGGCTCCCAGCTTCAGCTTGGCCCAGCTATTGTGGTCATCTGGAGAGTGAACCAGCAGATGGAAGGTCTCTCTCTCTCTCTCCCTCTCCCTCTCCCCCACCCCCGTTTCTCTTTATATATATAACTCTGACTTTCAAATAAATAAATCTTTTTTAAAAAATGTGACTCTTCCACTGGCCTCTTCCTTGTTTCAGTGCTTAAAAAAATGAAAACAGAAGTCAAGGATGAGATGGAGAAGCGTAGTTACACCAGCCAAATGTACCCCATTTCTGCTGTGGCAGCCAACTAGACACACAGAGTATCTGATTCAGTGGGAATAGGAGGGCCCAAATGTTCACATTTCTCCCTACTTTCCAGGTAAATGCAGATGTTGCTGGTTCAAGAAGTAATCCAAGATAATACATGGGAAATAAAAACAACAAATCAACATGATGGAAGCAGTGTTTTGAGAGAGTGATTAGGATCAACTAGAAGGAGGTTGACAGATTTACAGCACACACCAGGAAGGACAATGATCAAGCCAGAAGGCTGGAATTTCAGAGAACTGACTTGGCTAGCAACGAGCAGTTACTTGGTGACAAGCTCAAAAGGATTGCTAATACATGGAATGGAACCTTGGTAAGGATAATTTAGTACCACTGTGTCCGAATCTCTTCAGGCACGATGAAGAATCCTTTGGAAATCACATCCCCCCTTAACATGGGCTGTCCCTGTCCATATTGCCACACAGGAGAGGTTTGGAAGCCCCTATTCGTAGTTCTCTTGTCTCTCACAAAACTTGAAATCCCTACTATTTGAGTCACTACTTTGGGTTAAGGTGCTAAAGCCCTTAAGGCCTATTTCAGTTGGTGTATATTATCCTGTACCTTAACTGGAAAATCTTGCTTCTTCTGTCACTGACCAGAGGACAAATGTTTTTTTCTCTTGAAACTTCAGTTTTAGAAACTCAAGCTCTCCCTAATGCTGTTTCATGAGTTATTTGAATCTTCACACACTGCAGTCAGTAATTTAAGACATAAGTATCTCTGAAGCTTTCGTACATGAAGAGGAACCTTGGAACACATTATATGCATGTTAGCAAGTGGAAGGTATGTGGTGGTTGCCAAGTTTTCTAGCTTCCCTTCGAAGCATCCACCTTGGTCTACTCTGTCAGATCACCCAGCCAAGGCCTCTTACGGCCACCCCACACCATCCACCTCTTTGCTCAGGCTTCCAAGCCCAAATACTCCAACAGCTTTAGCTATTTAACCCCCATCTGCCCTTTCCCTCATTTCACACCTAAAGGACATACCTGACCTCAGCCATAAAGTTACAGAGTTCCAGCTCAATAATAGGAAAACCCACATGAAAACACTCTGAGCTGCATTTTCCCAAGACCTGGCTTCTCCACTTCGCTCACCTGTCTGGTAATTCATACTGTATGCCAAAGACCTTGTCTCCATTTCCTGCTAACTCTAACATTTGTCATTGTGTCAGCCTGAGCCCTCAAACATTTTAGATTAGATTTGCAGCCATCTGCAACCCACTCTCTCCTTTTCCCTCCCACCCAAGAAAGAAGTGACAAGCCAGACAGCTTTCACAATGGCCTTTGCTAATTGCCTAAAGTACGAAATGTGCACAGTTCAATAATGAGGTTGGGGAGATTCCAGCCAGATACCTCTGCTCCTTCTCAGCTTCCTCATATTACGGCAGGGTTCACTCAGCCCCATTTCAGCCAAGTCTCTTAGAATGCCTCTTTCCTTTATCTAGGCATTGATACCTCGAGGAAAAGGATAGAAAGCTCTTGTTCAATATCCTAGTCACCTGTTTTAGAGCTTGCTTCCACCTAATTTTGTTGACACTTAGCATCAGGCTAGCTGCTAAGGATACAGGGAAAACTATAAACAAATAAAGGGTTCCCATTGTCACAGAGATCTCAGTCTACTGACCCCAAATTTAGAAAAAGTACCAGAAAAATTAATGTGGAAGTGAGAATTCTATTATTTGGGAAGAAACCAGAGATTCTCCATAAACAATCTGTATCTCAATATGTAAGAAGTCTCCTTTCAAGATACTTTTTAAAATGAAAAAAGGATTTACACCTGTTGCAGTCTATTTGCTGGCCTAAACAGAAAGGCGTTTCTAAAGATTTCGTCACAGTGTAATGCAATCTCCCTTGATTGTTGCACCAGGTGCCTTTCCCTCATTGAAATCTATCATTTAACGAAGCTCCTACATGTCAGATGAAATGAAATACAGAGAAGAATAAGTTTTTACCCCAACCTTCCAAAGTTGGCACTAAAAAAAAAAATATTACTCATGAAATGTTTCTAGTACACATCAACTCTTCACCTACCAGCAAAGTTCCTTCCTTCACATTCTTGTTTACTTTTCTGATTGTAAAAGTAATATAGGTCCATTGTTGGAAATTCAGAGAGTACAGGGAAAGATGAAAAGAAAATACTTCTAATATTTCTAACCAGTGATAATCACTTGTAATATTTTGGCTGATTTCCTTCCAATTTTCTTTGTTTTTCTATGCAAATAAATCCCTGCTTGCTTGTCATATGTTTACAATTTTGAATTCTGCTTTTTTAAATCACCCTTAAGCAAGAAAAAAGTTCTTGCATAATTAATTATTTGAAAACATCAGCAAGACTTAGTCTTCATACTTGGAATAATGATATTACTCCCATTAACCTAAGTTATAATCTTGTATAACAGAGAAAAATCTGGACGTCTAATTTACTATAAGCTTCATCTTAAGAATACAGCAAAGGAAAAGAAAAAAGATGATGAAAGGAAAGCACTGATAATAAAATCTCTAAAATGAAGAGGCGGATGCTCCTGCAAACTGCACTTGTCCTCCTGTAGAGAAATCCAACAAACTTGGGAGAAGTAAGGCTGATGTTCAATTCTCTCTTCAACCCTAACAGGTGTTCTTTGAGATTTTATGGAAGACCACAGACCCCTTACTATAGATCTTCATCCTGAAAGCACATAAGGCATTAAGAAAAAGAAACTGATTTTCAGTTCAAAATCTTGATTGTACAAACGGCACAAGGTAATCTAGTTTGGCAACAAGTTGTTTGTAAAAAAAAAAAATCAGAGATTTTAAAAAATTGATAAGAAACTGAAATGAGTCAATGTGTGTTGTTTTCTATAAAAGCAAGAAAAGTACTTTAAAAATTAATCTTTTATTTACATGAAGTTTGCAGGTAACCATTTTATTAGCTTCATTTTCAAAATGTCTTTATTTTTAAATAACTATTATCTGGAACATAGATTCATTGTTGACATGGTCACAAATTTAGTCCATAATCATACAAATCACTTTCTTTCATGTTTTATCCTCTCAATAATCCTATGATACTGGGTAGGCAGAGGAATATTGCAATCTCCGTTTGAGAGATTAGGCCATTAAGACTGGAAATGTTATGTGTTTAATTCAAGGTCACATAGTAAATCAAAGAACTGGACTAGAAAGTAAGTACACCATTCTTTTAAAATAATCTATTTTAAGCACCTTTTATAAAAATATTGTTTGTGTACATGTTTAGAAATATATGACATTCTAACCAATTCTGTCACAAAACAGGTTTCAGGTGCAAAATTGACAGTTGCAAGCTGGCACTAGAGGAGGGTGACCAAGACTGTGAGAACTATAGAAACCATATTATATGACCAACAATGGATGAAGGAGCTTGGTATATTTAGCCTGGAAAGAGAAGATCAAGAGGAGATAAGAGAGTTCTTTTAATGTTTGAAGGGCTGTCAAATGGACTGGTGAGCAGACTTGTTCCATGTTGCTCCAAATACCAGGCAAGAATAATGGACAGAACTTCAAAGGAAACAAGTTCCTGCACAATAAGAGATTTGTCTTTTTTACCAATGGAGCTGCTCAACTGCAGAGCACACTGCTCTCAAGATTATGGTAAACGCCTCCACAATGACATATCTACGGACAAGCTGTCAGAGATGCTCTGATGACTATTCGACTCCTATATCTTCAGTCTATTTTTCCTTTGTTTTTCTTGGCTCACTAACACAACATATAGGGTACAGAATGTGAGTGAAGGGAGACGACTATGAGCCAGGTGCTTCCAAAGCATGGTTCCCAGACGATAAGAATCACCTGGAGCAGTTGGTGGGCCCAGTGAATTCGAGGCCTTGGAGAAGAAGTCTGGGAAACTTGGATTTAACAAGTGCCCCAAGTGATTTTTATCATCACAGAAGCTTAAGAAACACTTTCAAAAACATCACTTCATTTAATCCTCCTGACAAGGGTAGATGAGAAAATAGGTTTCAATGATAAAGCCAGGATTCACTCCCAGGAAGGTTGACATGAAGTTTGAGATCTCACCCTCTAGGTGATGCAGAATAGAAAGACATTAAACAAGAAAATAGGCAATGTAAAGAACAGTTTTATTAGACATGCATATTTGATTTTTAAAAATAATTCATGAGGAAGTCAACCCTCACTTTGATTCCAGGACCAAACCTTGTGGATACCAAGATCTGTGGGTGTTCACATTCCTTATAAACAATGGTATAGTATTTTTGTATAACCTATGCACTCCTCCTGTATACGTCAGTAATCTCCAGATTACTTATAGTATGAAATAAAATGTAAATGCCACATAAGCAGTTGCTGTACTATCTTGTTTAAGGGGTAATGACAAGGAAAAAAGTCTGCACATGTTCAGCACAATTTTTCTTTTCTAAACATTTTTTATTTAAGGTTGGTTGAATCCAGGGATGCAGAACTCACAACTACTGAAGACCAACCATACTTTGTATGCGCAGTAAAATGCAGAGGCCTGTACGTTGGTAGTGTTTGAATTTAAGCAGGAACTGTGTTGAAGTTCACTTTTTTGTCTTTCACGAATAATTATGAACCGGGTATTCTAACCAAATAAATAATTTTAACATGATTATAAAGAGAACCACACTTTAATGCACTTAGTAGAAGCAATTTACATGCATACAATTAATGTGCTAATTTCAGTGATCTTTAGCTATTCATTAAAACAGGCCTGGCAGGTCCTGTTCTTGGCAACACTTTGTTAGTCATTTCCTACTATTACTTTACGTACTCAAAAGTAATCAGCCATCTATAATTTAAGACTTTTCACTAATTTAATAGCCCTTTCTCTAATTATGTCCAAGTTAAAGAGGTTAGCATATGGATAAATTTATTTGTATTTGGTACATGTATTCAAAGATGGTGATTTCTTTGCATGTGGCATCAGAGACCAGTAAGAGATTTGGTCTTTAACACAGAATAGAGTGAAATGTTGTTATGTGAACAAGACCTTTTGACATAAAATCTGAGCAGCAGAGGGAAAGTATTCTCACTGAGATGGGCTTTGTGTTCAGCCCTGTAAACCTGGCAGAGTCTGAATCTGTTGCCCTTCAGGGGATAATACCAGGATGATCTGTTTTTTCAGGCCTTTGCCCAAGAGATGCAATGGAACAAGGGTACAGGGAGAAAAGGAGTTAAAGGTTGTGTTTGCAGGAATGTGTTTGCTGACATTGATCAATGGGCAATTTTGTGATTGTAGGTTTATTCACATAGAGGGTTCAAAAAGAAACAAATCAATAATAAAGCAATGGTGAAGATGCCAAAGAAAAGGTGATTAATGAAAAATATGGTGGAAGTGCAATCTGCCACATAGTATGAATGCTCCCTCATTCAGCACCCTAGAAATAAATATGCATCAGACGGAAAGAGAACATTCCCTTGGAATGTCATTAGAGCCCATGCTTCAAAGAGCAGTACCTCATGTCCATGGGAGCAAGTTTAAATTCTCCTGTGTGAAGTCTCTGTGAGCAGCTCCACTCTTGAATTATGCATGACTCTGACATCTTGTAACATGAGAAGTGTTCTAAAAATGATTTCCAATTTTGTTTCACGTGTTATGTTTTAAAGATGCTATTTAGGTTAACATTTTACTTTGGTCACATAATATCTTGTTACATTCCCTCATATAGCATTTAATTATGGTAGCAGTATTGTAACCTGGTACTATATAGATAGTCAAGAATTTAGTATAGCTTTAAAATAATGTGCTGCTTTTAAAGCCAATACTTTGCTCCATCATTTTCATTGGGCCTATTTAATATGTACTGGTGAACATTGGGCAGGATTCCAGCTCCTCACACCTGGGAGCTGATAATAAGTAATAATGAGGTATGCTGGAAAGTGAATATCAAAATCTAGCACAGCCCAACCTTACAGTGGGTCATGTCTTTCCTAGGGTAAGAGCACTCAAGTTCTCAACACAGAATTCCAGGAAGCATTGACCCTCAGCAATCCTGTGAAGAAGCCAACAGCTTTACTTTTCTTCCTTGTGTCTCTCCCTTCAGTTTTGTTTGCAAGAAGTCAGGCTTTTCCTCCCATTCAGCCCTGCCCTTTAGGAAAGATTTGAAATCAGTCTTTAACACCTAGGAAATATCATGAGAGGGGATTTACTCTCCTTATAAGTTTCAATGTTATATTTATATTAGTTTGCAATATCAGTCCCCTATATAAATTATTTCATGTTAGTAGATAGTCACAGATGGAACTTAGGTAGCAAATGTGCAAGTAATTTTCTTTCCAGATCTCCTTTTCTAATGGTCCAGACAGAGGCAAATCTATGTTGGGTTAAAGATAAAATTACATGCTTTCAATTCATCCCTTAATTTGGTTCATGAGTCGGAGCATTGAGGATATTACTAGGAGGGTTTAAGCATTTTTACTGATAACCCAATGATTACCACGTAAGTTCCTCTCCATGATCTTTGAGTTATGTGTAACAGGTGTTATGTAGTTAACACATTGCATGAAAAGTGACTATTATATACCAGCTGCAACATACAACATCTCAGTCAAAAACTGCATACACTTGTGCCCTGGACAAAGGTGTCCAGATTATCAGGAAGAGGTCAGAGCTGAAATTCAGTTCAGGTTTCCTTTCCATGTTTGAGAGGAGATAAAGCCAATGTCAGCCCTAACAAGTAAATGACTTTTATTAAGTGTATCTCACATGGGAAGCATCTTTTTCTAACTAATATCAGACCACTATATGAAGGTACTTCAAAAAAGTTCGCGGAAAATGTATATTATGAAAAAACTGAATTCAAAAATTTTCATACCACAATAGTCTTCATCTGCTAATTCCATGTTCCATGAACTTTCTGAGGTACCCTTTATGTGTTAGTGTTAACCTTGTTCTCATTTCATACTCAGAATAATCTCATAAAGAATGTACATTAAAAGGTAAAAAGCACAAGACGATTTAGAGGGGTTAAATAACTTGTTTGAAGCGCCACAAGGAGTAAAATATAACAGAACTTGAAATTAGATCTGTCAGCCTTTAAATATCATACTTCCTCCCCTAAAATAAAAGGAAAACGGGGGAACTCGCATTTTCTTTCATCCATGTCTGCTTCACTTTGTTTGGAACACTGTGCTAGTAATGAAACTGCAAAGCCGATGGGTTCAGTTAAAGATGGTGAACGCCAAAGCCATAGCTGCACTCGGTGAATGGTGGTCTATCAGATGCAAAGCGATGAGAGGATAAGAGCTAGAAAGTGTAGTGCAGTGATTCTCAAACTTCAGTGGACTTCAGAATCAACTTGGAGAGCTTGTTAAGGATATTGCTGGACACACACTGCAGAGTTTCTGATTCAACTGTACTGGGATTGACCTAGGAATGTGCATTTCTAACATTGCCAGGTCACACTGATGTGGCTCATCTGAGGATTTGTTATGCTACACCAAGATGCTGCTATAGTGTAAAGGAACCATCCACGAAGATAAAAACTAAAACTAAACAAAAAGCCACTGGTCTTCAAGTGAGTCAGGAGTGTTGTATAAGAACATAAGAGATGAACATGATTTGTGTCTTTTTTTTCCATGTTCAAGTGAAACTGCTTGCTGGATTATAATGATATCCCCAACTTTCTATGTACAGCCAAATTGTAAAATAACAATAATGGGTAACAGAGTACCAATCTAACTGGTTTAGTTAGTGTTAGATGCCCTGCTTAGCAGTGTCGTCTTTTGGAGAAGATACTGCTGGAAATGTGAGAACACAAAGAACTGGTCTTTATATGCATAGTCAGCCAGCATTGTGTGGAGGGCACTCTAAGCCATCTTAACAGTCTACATGACTGTGTATCACCCCATAAATACGGCTACTGTGTCACGAGTGATCATGTAAACCAATGCTGCCAACACACACTGAGTGATTATTTAGGGCCACTATATATCCACAGAGGATCTAGAATAGCCTTGGCGTTATTTTTTTTTTCACCCTATTTCCTTTTGTCCCTTCCATGCTTTTAATCTTCTTGTAAATAATCTCAATTCTCTCACCCCTTAGTAACATGAAAAAAAAAAAAAAACACCATTAGGCAATCCGTTTTCTGAACGGTAGAACAGGAGATTCACAGCATTTAATTAGAGCTAATTTCAAGAGGGTTTGCTTAGTCTTCAGGACCAAATCCCTCAAGGGAAATAGTGATGCAATTGTTTGATGTCTTTCACCCAGCTGGCTGGCTTACTTTCTGAGTTATTAGTTATGTCTGGGGAAAAAAATCAGACAGGTGGGTTTGTCTTGATTCCCATGGAAGCTGCGTTGTCCTGATAGTCTGTTCACAGTTCCTGGCTCTGCATCACTGACAAGTCTGCTTTGGGCTTTAAGGAGAGCCTCGCTTGGAGAGCTGTTTTCTTTGATGTGAATATCAAACTAACGCTGAAACCACTAGGCTTTTTCTCCCTTTATTAAAGCCACAGATAGAAGAAAGTTATCTTGTTTTCATGTGAAAATTCCAGACTTTTTTAAAGGGACAAACTACTTGAGAAAATTTAATTGAAAAAAAAATTGTCGTCATCTAAAATGGACCTAAAATTCATTAGGTAATAATGAGAAACCCTCATTTTAAGGCTAGGGTATCTGTAAATATGACAGACCAAAGCAAGAATGATAATTGAGCAGAGAACAGATTGTTAAATGAATCAGATTTGCCTCTTTATCACAACTTGTCTTCTCAAGGGACTTCTTTAGCTCCTCAATTCTGAAATGATGACAATAATAAGGATAAAAATACTGTAGGGGAATGACTATTGAGGCAGAACTTTAACTTTTCTAATGAGAGATTATGCATTTCAAAAACTGCCCAGCCCCTTGGCTTCCACCAGTGGAGACATCAATCAGCTGTGGGAAGAATGCTATGTAATTAAGTGGATATAATATAAATGGCCATCCATGGGTGAAAGTATAACAGGCCAGTGAATCTGAAAATATACCCCCTAAAATATGTTCAGGTTTACTATATAGCAGACACTTGGGTACACACTTCACACATAACAACTTACTTCAACTTCACCATGTCTTATCCTACAAAATAAAATAATCACACAACATTCAGTGGGGAGCAAGGATTCAAACTCAGTCCCATCTGAATCAAGAACAGTTTAGCACATAGAATAAATCAGCTAGTATTAATAATCTCAAATTTCAGATGCTATTATGAAAATCCCTTAGTAAAGAAAATAATAATTAGCTAAAGCCCCATTCATTTAAGGTGTTAGCTACTTAATCTTTTAAAACCAATCCCCTAGGGATAGTATTGATTTATTAGAGAAAAGTGAATGTAGTTCCATATAAAAATTACTCCTTCAGATAATAATTTCCAACAAATTCTTAGGTTAGAGAAGTAACGATTTTGTCAGTATACCTAATACTTTACCTCTCTGTGTGTTTTACAATGTATAATCTACCTTTCACATACTTTATCTTAATTGCTCTCCATTGATGGCCTTTCAGACTGTGAGATTTTAATGGTATTAAGGTTTAATTTGCCAACTTGAAAAGGTTTACTTTTTTTTTTTTTTAAAAAGGCGGGGGGGGTTGGAAATATTTGCAATAATCCAAGCACAAGTCATTTTCCCTTCTCATAATTTTCCCATTTCTGTTATTGTCTCACTGGCTCCCAGTCATCCAGCTTAAAACCCTGAAGTCATCTCTCTGACTCCCTCCTCCTTCACCATGATAGTCAGCAAGTCACCAAAGGCTGTGATTCCTCATTCACCTATCTAATTATCCTACATCCTTGCAGAAGCTTTCCCTTCTCTACTAACTACTGACCCATATAAATTCTCGCAGTGACCACCCCACACAATATTACAAGCCTCTTAGTCAGTCTGCCTATCTTTCGTCCTACCTCCCTGATCCATCCCACGTGATTCGAAGATCAAATCCCTGAAACACTACTTTGCATATATATCAGTTTTAATGGTGATCTTTTCTGACTATTCAAGAATACAGATAATCCTTGACTAATAATGGGGTTAAGTACCAATAGACCCATTGTAAACTGAAAATACTGAAAGTTGAAAATGCATTTAATATACCTGGACTAATGAGTAACATAGCTTAGTCAAGCCTACCTGAAACATGCTCAGAACATTTGCACTGTACTGAAGTTGGGGAAAATTATCTAACACAAAGCCTATTTTAAAATAAAATATGGAATATCCCATGTGGATGTCAGAGAAACTAGATAAAACAAAATGCAACATCTAAAACTGTTGACAACACAGTACACTGTGGAGTATTGGTTAGTTACCCTTGTGATCATGTGGTTGACAGGAACCCAGCTGTATCTCCTGCTACTCTCCAACATCTCTGGAAAGTATCAAACTGCATTCCACATTCTGGACTATTCCAGGCTTATCATGGTTCAATTCACAATCTTTCGACCTTAAGGTGGTATGAAAATGACATGCATTTAGTAGAAGTGGTACTTCAAACTCTGAATTACGATTTTTCTCCTAGATCAATGTGTTAGTCAGCTTTTTGTTACTTTAAAATACCAGGCTGGCGCCGCGGCTCACTAGGCTAATCCTCTGCCTTGCGGCGCCGGCACACCGGGTTCTAGTCCCGGTCGGGGCGCCGGATTCTGTCCCAGTTGCCCCTCTTCCAGGCCAGCTCTCTGCTGTGGCCCGGGAGTGCAGTGGAGGATGGCCCAAGTGCTTGGGTCCTGCACCCCATGGGAGACCAGGAAAAGCACCTGGCTCCTGGCTCCTGCCATCGGATCAGCGCGGTGCGCCGGCCGTGGCGGCCATTGGAGGGTGAACCAACGGCAAAGGAAGACCTTTCTCTCTGTCTCTCTCTCTCACTGTCCGCTCTGCCTGTCAAAAAAAAAACCTAAAATGTTGGAGCTGGCATTGTGGAGCAGCAGGTTAAACTGCCACCTACAATTACAACATTCCATATGAGCACCAGTTTGGGTCCCAGCTACTGCATTTCCAATCCAGCTCCCTGCTAATGCACCTGGGGAAGCAGCAGCTGACCCAAGAACTTCGGCCCCTACCCATGTGGAAGACCCAGATGGAGTTCTAGGCTCCTTGTCCCATCAAATAAAAGCGATAGTTTATTCTGAAGGTCAAGCAACTATTTCACTTACTTATTTAGCAAATTATTTGATGGAATTATCAGTGCATTTTCCATATCCCTATTTTTAGATTGTAGAAACCTAAATATAGGAACTATATCATATATGTTTCCTTTTCTTGTCACACAGATATTTATATTCCTGGATATAAATTTTATATTGTATATTAATATTTATGCTTCTGCTTCATGAAGTTCAAGTTAACTTATTGTGGGATATCCACCCCTTTGTGAGGATTTGTTTCCATGGTCCTAAAAGATAAAAGTTATGGGAACAGACTGAAATGAGTGAGTTCAAACTTCGTTTCTAGGAGGGTATCTCACAAAGTTTGTGGGAAACGCATATTATGAAAACACCTATGCATGAATTTCAGAAGTTTCTTACAGCAAACTAAACTTACCTTTGAATTTCATCTTTCCCCAAAAATGGATTAGAAAAGTATCCTTGTATTTTAGCTATTACTTAACATAAAGTTCTTTTGCTTTCCAGAGCTCTAAGGTAAGTTACTTGCCTAGTGGCTGAACCTGTTCTTCCTCATGTAGAGCGCATAACTGACATAAACGTTCAGTGTCTCTCGATGTACCAAGTGTCACTGTCTGCCTCTGTGACTCAGATGCATTTCACAGCTCAAAGAAAAAAGATTCTTTGATGACCAGTGACATCCCTTAAGCTGACAAACTACTTCCTTGCTATCCCTGGCATCTCACACACCTAACCCATTAGAAAGTGGCAGCTCTAAGGGATGCTAAAAGTCGAAGCAAAAAATGAAAACCAATACCAGTCGTTGAAATACTGACAGGTCTTAGGAAGGCTGGGTTTTTAAACTAGCCATTTTGAAACAGATATGGAATTTTGCCATTAAAATCAAAATGTTATGTCCCTTAGCTTTGCTGTGTGGCAGGTTTTAATGCCTGAGAGAAGTTTTAACCCTGGCTCAGAAATATGGCTGGTCACACACACGGTGCCTTACTTCCTCCTCTTCACTCAGATGAGTCTTATTGATATGAATTCTGCTATGTCAAGTTAAATGAGCATTAGTGGGAGTTCCACAGCTGGGACTCAAAGTTGGGGAAGATGTGAATTAGAGATCTGGCTGCTCATCCATTTGTCCTAGGGATTCTGGAACCTCTTGGGAGATAACTTCTGAAGAGAAGACAGTGTCAAGTCTAAAGTCTTAGGTAATAAACTAGCTTGATTTGTTCCATTTCGGTACTTCAGGGGCTCATCTCTGGGCCCTTTACATACAGATGGCTGTATGTAAAGACTAAAAACATTGGCGTATAAGGTGACCCTGCTTTGAGCTTCTAATAAAGGCTAATCCAAAAACTGGGAGAGGAACATTCCCCCACCCAGATGTTATTCCCAGTTTGAGCGGTGGCAGCAGTCCTTGGCAGAAGAGGCAGTAGTGCAAGAGAGATTTACGTGAGCCATCAGCAGCAGCTCAGCACCCAGAGGATGCAGCGCTGCCATGCAATGCATCAGCGGTGCAGAAGACATTCTACAGCACATGATCAGCCTTATTCCTAAGCACATGGAATGCACCCTTGTTGCCTTCTCAGAAATACCTGAACAGAGGAAGTAACAGAGTTTAGAGCACCACACTCCTGTACTGACCAGCAACTGCCAGTGAAATATGGCAGAATTAGCAAAATAAGCCTATTATTATTCAGGGTCTCTAGAGAAGAAAGAGATAACATAGCTGATGTTCACTGGTTTTATTGAGTCAATGCTTTTTTCTTACTGATTTATATGAACCTGGAATCAATTCTATGAGTCAAGTTCTAATATTTTCTTCACTTTACAGATGAGAAGCCTAAATTTTGAAGAAATGAAGTAATCTACCCCTACACTAAAATAAAAGCAGCTGATCAGTCTGAAGACTGAACCCAAAATGTGAGGTTCCACTCTCTGATGGGCAATCACAGGTTATATAGGTCACTTGCTCGTACTAAAAAAATGATCTAGGAGGGCTTGTTGTAAAAGCTAAATACAAATTCTTTGTTCTACAAAAGGCCAGAATCGGTCCAGTTGTTTAATATTAGGCATGTCTCCACAGCCAGGTGGGGATCAGATCTCTTCTCCCTAAAATGAGCCAGACAATCTCCAAAGTCTGGTGAGGAGACATCCCAGAGCGAGCAGCCTGATCCAGCCAGACGGAATGGAGCAAGCTCAGGACTCTTGATAACTGCTGCAGCAGCTCCTTCCCTGAGACTTCATGGCAAGTGCTCACAGAGGTTGGTTAACACATCTGGAGGGTTATTATCCAGCTGATGTGGACAGAAGGGAAGCAAAACAATGTCCTAGGCTTTACACATTGGGAAGGCTCATTCTTGATATTTTCTGGGCTTGGCTTTGGGAGATTTTAGTTTTTCCTTATTTTTCCTGAAAAATCAGATGCCTCTGTTATAAAAATGAAGGACTTGGAACAGTCGGAATTGGAACTTCTGTTTGACCAGGTCGAGATTTGTTTGAATAAGACTCTCTGAGCTGGCACTGTGGCATAGCAAGTTAAGCAGCTGCCTGCAATTTCAGCATCCCTACCTCTGCACAGTGGCAGTATCATAGCCAATGAGGTCTATCCGAGGCACTATTATTGCTAATTTCAGCGTCCCGTATCAGCTCACTGGTTTGAGTCCTGGCTGCCCTGCTGTCAATCTAGCTCCCTGCTAACGGTCCTGCGAAGGCAGTAGAAGATGGTCAAAATATTTCTGTTCCTGCCCACCTTTATGGGAGACCTGAATGGAGATTCAGGCTTCAGGCTTTGGCCTGGTCCAACCCTGGCTGTTGGGTCATTTGGGAAATGAACCAGCAGATGAAAGATTGTGTCTCTCCTTCTCTGACACTCTTTCAAATTAAAAAAAAAAAAAAAAAAACTGAGAAAGTGGCTTTTACATTCTTTCTATAAGCCTTTCCCATGATACTATGAAAGCCATCAAAACTGGTATGAAACCACTTGCAACAACCCTAACAAAAACTAAATGAAGCCAGGAGGTTCTTCTTGGTTGTCTGATAGAACTATCATAAGACTGTCAGAATCACAAACTTGCAGGGCAGTCACTTCACCCTTACACAAGAAGTATTTCTGCAGGAAATCTTCCTAGCACCTGTCTATTCAACCTTGAATTGAGGTGACCCATGGTTTTAAAACTGTAGTCAAAAATTATTGTTTCAAAATATATTGCATAATTCTTCTGTTTACTTTTAAAAAAATTTCCCCTTGCTTCAACCTCTTTGAATATGTCCATAGTTTAGTACTATACACATATTCTGATTGCTATTTCTATTGTAATGCTACTCCCAAATAAAACTGGATTTTGCTGATTTTAACCTCTTTGTATTTCTCTTGATTCAATAAGGAGAGAATAAATGAACAAATGATTGAAAGAAAGACAACACTTTTAAAATAAGCCAATGGAGGCAGCGCTTAAGCCTAGAAAGGGGTAAAAGTTCTTCTGTGGGTTTTAACAGAAACAGGTTAAACCTTTCTTCATTGTGGTGAAACACTCTGCAGTGTATTTCCTGGGATAAGATAAGTTGCAGCCTCCTCCATTCAAGACCCAACGAACAAAAAGAATAAAGTGGAAAACACCAGGAGGTTTTGAAAGTGACTCTGTCGACAGATAATCAGGGACACACTTCTTGACCTTCTAAACAATGCAATTTGGGGATTCATCTTCTTTAGAACAGAGTGAAACCTTTGTCTGTTAGGATGTTTTAACTGGGCTAGACAAAGAGGGCACTGTTTCAGAAATGTCCTGTGTTGTATTAAAGTACATACAGTACAGAATGGTCTGACAGGGATCCCTGGGGGAAAGAACTGGGTGACCTACAACTTTTTTATACTTGTGGACTGTTGCTATCTTAAACATTCTGCTGCAAGCAGCAATTCCCTGAGGAATGGGGAACTGAAATACAACAGGTGGCTTGGCTGGCTCTCTCCAGCAGATGTAGAAAAAGCATGCCAAATGTTCTGTCACCAACGTCACCCAGCTTGCACGCATTCTCATTCTCTCTCTCTCTCTCTCTCCTCTCTCTCTCTCTCTCTCTCTCTCTCTGGGGCAGGTGGGTGTGTGTGCCTCTGTTCACCTACAATTGTTCTCTTGCCTTGCATATCCGGCAGGGCATACATAGACAAAGTAAGGAAGAAGGCTTTACTGCTGTGTTTAGAGTTCCCCTTAAAGCAAGCCATAGCAAAAGGACCATTCATGCTTTTCATTTTATCATGGCCCTAATGTTGCACCCAGTTTAGATCTACCTAAAGGCAATCAGGAATAGAAACCTCAATAAGAAACCAAGTCATCCTGCACTATATCAACAACACTCATGTAAGAATAGGTTTACTTAGGAATAATTCAATTCTCTGATCCTGAAAACAAGCAAAAATAAAATAAACTCCCAGAAAGACAAACTAAGCTGAGATTATACTACTATCTATTATAGTTTCATATATATCTTATAACATCAGACCCTAAGAAATGTCTAAAGATGATTCTAGAAACAGAAAATTAGTGTGGGGGTGGGGAAGAGAAGGGAGAGGAAGCATACAATTCCACTTTATTAAGTGTCACTGTGTTTTGACTGAATGCTAGCACACTCTAGGCAAAATATTGTCCCTTCCCTCAAGGGGATTTATGCTTGATAAAGGAAATATACACGTATATACAACCAGTTATAAACCAAGTACTTTCCTTATTATGGAAAAAAAGGCATGATAACCAAAAGAAGAAAGAATTCTGATTGTGAAGCAATGGCTAGTGTCATCAGAGAAAGCCTCACCTCACAGAAGGAGGTAGAGGACGACAAAATTGTAAATACATTTTTGTCACTTGGAAGAAATTAAAGCTCAAGGAGATAAAATAATCTACCCAAGAGAGCTGAGCTATGAGACAGAACTTACGCCCAGGTTTCTTTGTATTTAATGTCCGTCCTGCCCTTTCCTCCATACCAAAGAGGTGATCCTACAACCCATCTACCAGGGTGTGGAAAGTTTTAAGGAATGGAGATTGAGAGATCAACATGAGTAAAGACACAGGGCATGAAAGTACATTGCAAATTTGAGGAGGGTGGAGTATCACATGCATGAGTAGACATGGAAGAAGAGATTAGAAACATTTTCAAGTCAAAAATGTAGAGAAAAAAGTTCAAATCTTGGAAAAATATTAAATCATAGGTTATTCTCCTAGTTACTTAAATATGTCGCCCTTCCCTCAAATCAAATGAAATTTAAGAAAACTCCATGATATGGGAGGCATATTATTTCAGATACTCAGTAATAGCTGGATGACTAGAATTGTTCCTGTTGTTGCTGCTGCTGTTTTTAACAATCAGATGTCAAATGGACTATTCCAAAGTTTGATTTACATGACACGAAGAAAGATTAAGGGAGGAGGAAGAAGATAATGGAAAAATAGAGTACACAGGAATCATATCCACAAGTTATCTTAAATCCATATATTTTTATAGTCTTCAAGGCAAAATTTTTCAAGAAATAACAGAAAAATTAAACTCTCTTTGGCTGCTGCTAGAAATTCAACTTAAACGGAACTTTCATCAAATTCAGTCTAACTTCTTGGGTTCTCAAAAGACCTGATCTCAGGACTCAGTTTATTCTCAGAGAGGAGGTGTGCAGGTGAGAGAGAAGGTGGGAAGAATCACTATGTTCCTAAATTTGCATATATGAAATTCATGAAGTTTGTATACCTTAAATAAAATTTTTAAAAAAGGAAGTATGTTTAGTTATAACATCATCATTATCAACCACGTATTTTACAAGACAAAATCTTTCTATATATGATAATGACATTAACTTACCAAATACCCAATTTTCTCTTTCCAAGGATTTTTTTATCAAACAATTAAATCTGAATATATTTTCCTTTGTATGACTTCACTACTTCCAGATTATGGATATTCTTATTTGTATGCTTTATCATCGCTATAAAATATCAAACAAAAGTATTTTCTATGTTTCATTGCCAGATTGAGAGAAATCCAGAAATTTACCAAGTTTTAATTGACCCAGTAAATTTAAGATAGAAATAAAAAAGCTGCCTAAACTTGTTCATGCCGAAGATGTATCAAATTCAAATAGAAAGTACACTGACCTATAAAAAGTACTTGTCTTGCTCTAGCAAAGAGGAGTCCTGTGTAAATGGATATCTCTATTTGAACTAAAGTGTACTTTGTTCGAATCAGAACTGATGTATCAGATCGCTTCAATAGTGTTCCTGTTACACAGGAAAAGCATCCTTTTTCCCAGATTTGTATTGCGGGGCACACGGTATTCTATCAAAATCAAGACGCATAAACAAAGAACTTTTTAATACTCTAAAATTGATAAATCTCTCAAGACAGATGACAAAAAATATAATTTGCTGCAGCTGTCACTCTCAAAAATACTGTCCTAATAATAAACAGAGGCAGATATTATGGCACACTGGATGATGTCACTACTTGGGATGCCTACTTTTCATATAGAAGTGTGTGGGATGGATTTCACCTCTACTTCTGATTCTACTACCTGCACCTTGGGAGGCAGCAGGTGATGGCCCAAGTACTTGGGTTCCTGCCACCCACATGGGGGAATTGGGTGGAGTTTCTAGCTCTTGGCTGCAGCCTGGTCCAGCCCCCACTTGCTGTCGCTCTCTCCTCCCTTTGCTCTTTCTTGTTCTGCTTTTCAAATAAATAAACTTTAAAAAAAGTTCAAAATGGATTTTATACAGTCTTGCATCGCAGAATTTCAAGAATCCAAAGGTGCTATGAGTACCGAAACTCAAAGATTATCAATTCTATCAAGCCTATGACCTTGTAAGAGACTTTAAAAAACATTAGGAATCTAAATTTTCATTTAGCATTCTTTCAGGATAACTTTCTTTCACTTCCCCTTTGCCTTTGTTCTGCCTACACCAAAGTAAAACATTGTAAAATGTCTCTTTAAAATTCAGTTTAATGGGCTGACTTTTTGGCATAGTGGGTTAAGCCACGGCCTGCAACACCAGCATCTCATATGGGCACTGGTTCATGTTCTGTCTACTCTGCTTCCTGTCCAGCTCCGTGCTAATGAACCTGGAAAAGCAGTTGAAGATGGCATGCGTGCTTAGGCCCCTGCCCCCACATGGGAGACACAGATGAGGCTATTGGTCCCTGACTCCTGGCTTTGGCCTGGCTCACCCACAGCCATTGTAACCATCTGGGAAGTAGACCAGAGATGGAAGATCTCTCTCTCTCTGTCTCCCCCAACCTCTCTGTAACTCTGCCTTTCAAATAAATAAAATAAATCTTTAAATAAAAACTCAGTTCAAGAGTCATCTCTGTGACAAGTCTTCCTTTAACTATGTGCCATTGAAATGTCTCTCCCCTGTGCACCTATGGCCTCTTCTGCACAACTCTAAAGTTGCATTTACATACTCTAAGCTATAGTGTTTGATTTACTGTTGACAACAAGGAGCATGAATTATTCCCATTGTCTAGCTGAGTATCTGGGACAACCAGCTATCCAATAAATTTTTTTCAATTAATAAGTGACAAATAATTTCTATTTATACAGTAAGATAATTCCACATAAATGTTCAAAATTGTATCTTCTGACATTTCTATTTATTCTTTGTCCTACATTTTAATATACAAAGATATTCTAATTTTAGTTTTTGTGCATATTCTGGATTTCAACATCAGAATTTTCATCAGGTAACATATGTCACCAAAAGAGTTTAAACAAAAAGAGTATACATATATTTTACCTAACTACTGCCTGAAAGAATGGCATGGGTTTATGAACACAGTGATACATTTATATTCTGAAACTCAGTGATTGTGTTCTACTATGACTTGGGTATATAATTCTTTCTTCAAGCAAAGGGCTGTCAATAGGCAGCTTCCAAAAATAATGAATGTTTGCAGTAATAATTTCATGGGTTGACTGGAACTTAATAGCCTTTATTTCCAATTTAGCTTTGTGATATGTTCCAGTAGAAACAGTCTCAAATGAAATATAGTCTATTACAATGCTATTTAACCCTCTATTACTTTGTTAATCCTTTACTGGTGTATTTTGTGTTATGTTTACAGCTGTGGCAGACTATTAGACACCCCACTTTTTACTTTGCTGCATCTATCTTAGCATTTATCAATCCACTATACCTTATCCAGAAAGGGGCTGTCCTTTGATTCATTATCTGAGTAATAAAGACTCTTCGTTCATCTCTCGACAGCCAACCTCCTTCTAGATCCTCTTACTATTGAAGCATCACATCCAACAGAGGAAACAGAAAGATAAAATCCGTATTAGTTTGTCCCGGCTACTGTCAGGAGATTAAACTGGGGAAAATATTAAAAATCTAAAATAAATAAATGGCTTTGGTATGCATAGTTATGGACAAGTTTGACTGCCAGGAACACAGAATTCAGTGGTTTTAAATTTGCAAACTCCACATGTATTGAGACAATTAAGCTTGTTATTATGCACATAGTACAAGCTTTACATTCTGGAGGGGAAAATAATGAGATAAAAACTAGGGTAGTATTGAGATCACGGGGTTTCTAAGTATTTGACATACAGCAGAGCATTCCTGCAAATAATGTATTTTTTTCAGAGATATATAACAAATTCATTTCAGATGGTTTTGCAAAAACTACACATAATTGGTGTGTATCCTGGGAACACAGGGAAGAAACAGATCAAAAGTTCCAGAGGTTGGCCAGCACCGTGGCTCACTTGGCTAATCCTCAGTCTGCGGCACCAGTACCTTGGGTTCTCGTCCGAGTTGGGGAGCCAGATTCTGTCCTGGTTGCTCCTCTTCCAGTCCGGCTCTCTGCTGTGGCCCGGGAGGGCAGTGGAGGATGGTCCAAGTGCTTGGGCTCTGCACCCACATGGGAGACCAGGAGGAAGCATCTGACTCCTGCCTTCAGATCAGCGCAGCACACCGGCCGTGGCAGCCATTTGAGGGGTGAACCAATGGAAAAAAGGAAGACCTTTCTCTCTCTCTCTCTCTCTCTCTCTCACTGTCTAACTCTGCCTGTCAAAAAAAAAAAGTTCCAGAGGTGCCCAGACACAACTATTTTGAAGATAAACTATCCAAGGTCTCACGCATATTTCTTTTTTTTCCCAAAGAATTATGTATTTATTTATTTGAATGTCAGAGTTACACACAGAGAGAAGGAGAGGCAGAGAGAGAGAGAGGTCTTTCATTCCACTGGATCACTCCCCAACTGGCCGCAATGGCTGGAGCTGTGCCGATCTGAAGCCAGGAGCCAGGAGCTTCTTCCAAGTCCCCTACACAGGTGCAGGGGCCCAAGGACTTGGGCCATCTTCTGCTTTCCAAGGCCACATGAGAGAGCCAAATCAGAAGTGGAGCAGCCGGGATTTGAACCAGGGCCCATATGAGATGCTGGCACTGCAGGCAGTGGCTTTACCCGCTGTACCACAGCGCCAGCCCCATGCATATTTCTGATAACAATAAGTCATTGCTTAATTATTATCCCCATAATGCCAAAATCAATAATTCAATGAAAATATGAATAAAATAGTTCAGGTAGTTGAAGAACAAAAATTCATTGGCAGGAATTTTGCTTTGGATTCTCTGTCACGGTACTCATGGTTATATTGGCTACTGTGCTTTTCCTGATAGTACTGCACAGAGAAGTGGCTAATACCATAGACTCATTTTGCAAGAGGTCAGATCAAATCAATATCATAATTCTTTGAATCACCTTTGATACAACCACACTAAAACCACTCACATGTTTTATCAAGACCACAATGAAATAGCTAGAATGACTACTATAAAAAAAGATAAGAGATAGCAAGTGTGTGAGGAGGGAACTCATACATTGGAGGGAATGTATACTGGCACAACCAATATATAAGTTCATCAGGAAATTATAAACAAAACTAGCACATAATTCAGGAAACCCCAACTGGGTGTATATATAAACAAAGTGAAATCAGTATCCTGAAGAGGTATCTGCATGAAGTTCATACCAGCATTATTTATAATAGCCAAGGTACAGAAACAACCTCAGTGTCTGCCATTGGATGAAAAGATAAACACATACTACGCGCGCACACACACACACACACACACACACACAGAGACATATTATTCAGCCATAAAAAGAAGCAATTCCAGCCATTTAAGACAGGGTGGATGAATCTAGAGGATATTATGTGAAGTAAAGTAAGCCAGACAGAGACTTTATGATCCCATTTATATGTGGAACCTAAAAATGGTTTAACTCACAGAAGCAGAGAGTAGGATAGTGGATTCCAGGGACAGGGCAGCAGGGGAAGTAAGAAGATACTGGTCATTAAGAGTATAAATTGTATGTTATAAGACAAGAGCTCTGGTGATGTAACATACAGCATGGTGATTATAGTTACTTATACTGAATGGTTTACTTGAAATTTGCTAACAGAATAGATCTAATTACCCTCATTCTCCCCACCCCATCCCCCACACACAAATGGGAACTACGTGTGGTGATGGATGTGTAAATTAGTGATAATCATTTCATAATGTATATAGACATAAAATCAACATATTGAACACCTTGAATATAAAGATATATATACATTTTTGTTTGTTAATTATACCTCTATTAAACTGGAAGAAAGTAATTGTGTCATCAAAAAAAATCACATATTTGGGGGCCAGCATTGTGGCACACCAGGTAAGCTGCACCTGCAAGGCCATATATGTACCAGTTCAAGTACAGGCTGCTCCACTTTTTTTTTTTTTTTGACAGGCAGAGTGGACAGTGAGAGAGAGAGACAGAGAGAAAGGTCTTCCTTTGCCGTTGGTTCACCCTCCAATGGCCGCCACGGCGGGCTCGCTGCGGCCAGCGCACCATGCTGATCCGATGGCAGGAGCCAGGTACTTATCCTGGTCTCCCATGGGGTACAGGGCCCAAGGACTTGGGCCATCCTCCACTGCACTCCCTGGCCACAGCAGAGAGCTGGCCTGGAAGAGGGGCAACCGGGACAGAATCCGGCGCCCCGACCGGGACTAGAACCCGGTGTGCCGGCACCGCAAGGCAGAGAATTAGCCTAGTGAGTCGCGGCGCCGGCCAAGGCTGCTCCACTTCTGATCCATCTCCCTTCTAGTGTTCCTGGGAAGTGGAAGATGGCCCAAATGGCCTAAGTGCTTGGGCCCCTGCCACACAAGTGGGAAATCTGGATGGAGTTCCTGGCTTCTGGTTTCAGCCTGGCCCAGCCCCAGCCATGTGGCCATCTGAGGAGTGAACCACTGGATAAAGACCTCTCTCTCTCTCTCTCCCTTTTCCTCTCTCTCTCTCTCTATATATATGTGTGTGTGTGTGTGTGTGTGTGTATAAAACTCTGCCTTTCAAATAAATAAACTTTTTTTTAAAGAAAAGCACATATTTAAACAAAACTTCATCAAGTTCATTTTTTTTTTATTTGACAGGTAGAGTTATAGACAGTGAGAGAGAGAGACAGAGAGAAAGGTCTTCTTCCGTTGGTCCATTCCCTCCCCCAAATGGTTGAATACAGCCAGCGCTGCACCAATCCGAAGCCAGGATCCAGGTGCTTCCTCCTGGTCTCCCATATGGGTGCAGGGGCCCAAGCACTTGGGCCATTCTCCAATGCCTTCCCAGGCCACCGCAGAGAGCTAGACTGGAAGAGGAGCAACCGGGACTAGAACCCAGCACCCATTATGGGATGCCAATGCTGCAGGCAGAGAATTAACCAAGTGAGCCACGGTGCCAGACCCACCAAGTTCATTTTAAAACACAAGATTAACTACAGTGGATGAGATTTCTTTTGGCATCCTCTTTGCCTGCTCTGGAATTAACGG
This sequence comes from Oryctolagus cuniculus, assembly GCF_051225735.1. NCBI lineage: Eukaryota > Metazoa > Chordata > Mammalia > Lagomorpha > Leporidae > Oryctolagus > Oryctolagus cuniculus. Next base: position 66,788,186 of record NC_142870.1, read on the forward strand.
GTGCTTATAGAAATGTAGGAACTAGATATTGCATGAACGTGAGCTATAATTTTAGTAAATCACAGAATCTAGTAGCTACCAATAGAAAAGTTATTGATGAGCCAGGAGATTGTTTTTGTCTTCTAAAGTAGATACCAAAGCAATGAGAATAAAGAAGTGAGAACAGGCCAGCGCCGCGGCTCAATAGGCTAATCCTCCACCTAGCGGCGCCGGCACACCGGGTTCTAGTCCCGGTCGGGGCGCCGGATTCTGTCCCGGTTGCCCCTCTTCCAGGCCAGCTCTCTGCTGTGGCCAGGGAGTGCAGTGGAGGATGGCCCAAGTCCTTGGGCTCTGTACCCCATGGGAGACCAGGAGAAGTACCTGGCTCCTGCCTTCAGATCAGCGCGATGTGCCAGCCGTGGCGGCCATTGGAGGGTGAACCAACGGCAAAAGGAAGACCTTTATCTCTGTCTCTCTCTTTCACTATCTACTCTGCCTGTCAAAAAAAAAAAAAAAAAGTGAGAACAGTACCAGAAGACTTTCTCAATGGAAACGTAATGTCTGGGACAGAGCTGATAAAAGAAAGTGGTCTCATTGGTTCAAATAAATCTACCTTTCTGCAAAGCAAAAATTTAAAGAGCAAGGACATCAAAGATTTAAAATCTTTGATAATAAATGATTTCCTGGACAGAAATCAAGAATGCTTCTACGTTCTCAAGAGTACTCATCATGCTGCTTGCCTTCAGTCAGTGTTAATAATTGTAATATGTCTGTCCCTACTGTGACCTCTGAGAGAACTTGTCTTCCAAGTCATTTCTCCAAACACCAACATCCTTTACTCTCTGCTCCAGGACAAGCCCACTTCCTCAGGCAGGGATGGCCCTCTTCCAAATCCAGACCATTCCTGCTGGCAGCTCTTGTCTGGGTCCAATTGGCCTCAGTTGGAGGCCCAGATGGCTCATTTCTCAAACCCCTGCAGGACTTTAGAAGTATCCACCCCTTCCTGATTGCCCTGCCATTAGTGCCATCAAGACTTGAATGTTCTCCCTAAATCCTAACCCAGTTTAGTAAAGCACATAGATGCTGTTCCCAGAGAACAGAGTTGGTCATGGAGTGAAGGCAGTTTCCAAAAGGGTGCAATACATTTATCAAATGTAAATAACTGCCGTTCAACTATAGATTTAGTTTTCATTAATAAGATTTCTTGTATATATAAATGGTCATTACATCTATATTAATCAATATCTCTTGATTTGTCAATCAGTTGATAGAAATTTCAGGCTGATAGATGAATAGAAATTATCTGAAAATATCATGTATAGATAGAAGTATAAATACAATATAGAGATATAGGTATATGGAGATTCTATAGTTAATAGCTATGTCTGTATAAAATACAAATATACATTTTTTAAATTAGCAATTGGATACTCTGTTTAAATACACTTATATCGGTGCTAATCTATCTAAATATTTTTAAAGAATTTCTGAAAATTTGTCAGTTTATCTATGGTTGCCACACTATATTAGACAAGCTACAAAGATTTTCAGCAAATTTGAAGAGTATGTTTTAGATCATGTCATTTAAAATATTGACTCTGTGTCAAATGCAGAATTCAAGCTGGGAGACTTTCTAAGACAGGCGAAGATGAGGACGGATTGTCACCTCCTTTCAAGTACACATTTGGGATGCTCTATTTTAAGATGTGGATTATATGATGTATACAAATTTCACTTTTTGAGTTTCAAAGAACTCCTCAGTCATCTTACAGAACAGGTAAATTGAGGATATGTGTTTCCCAGGGCTTTGGTAACAAATTACCTCAATATAGCAGCTTAAGACAACAGAAATTTATTCACTCACAGCTTTGGTGATGAAAAGTCTGAAGTCGGGATGTTGGCAGGACTACATACCCTGTCTGACAGCTCCAGGGAGAAATCCTTCTTCACTTCTTTTAGTTTCTGGTGGTAGTCAGCAATCCTTCACATTCCTTGCCTTTAGTAACAAACTCCATTCTCTGCCTCAGCCTTCACATAGTCTCTCTCCCTGTGTCTCCTCTGTGTCTTCAAATCTTTCTCTTAAAAAGGCAACAGTCATTGAATTTAGGACATACTCCAATCCAGTATGATCTTATCTTTATTTGATTATATCTGCAAAGATCTGATTTCCAAATAAGGTCACATTCACAGGTACCAGGGATTAAGACATCAGCATATCTTTTTGGCAGACACAATTCAACAAACAACAGGAAAATCTTTAACATGGATCAAAAATCCACTTTGTCAGAGGCTCCAAATACCAATCTGGAGAGATAGGTGCCAGGACACGAAATGCCATATACACAGGAAACAAGTAGGATTACAATTAGGACTCTAAAAAGGATTAAAAAAAAAAAAAAAAGTTGTTGTCCAAACTCAGTTACTTTTGATAGTGAAGGTGAGTACAATTAATAATTAGGTCAGGGAGTGAGTGTTTATCCTACCAGTAAAGATATCTGCATTCCACATCAGAGAGTCTAGGTTCACTTCCTGGCTCTGGCTCCTGAATCCAGCTTCCCACCAATGCAGATGTTGGCAGGCAGCATTGATAGCTCAAGTATTGGACTCCAGGAACCCAAGTTGGAGACCTGGATTTTAACCTCAGATCTGAGCTTTGGCCCTGGCCCAGTCTCAGTCATCATAGGCATCTGAGGAGTAATTCAACAGATGGAAGCTTGCGCTCGCTCGCTCTCTCGCTCTCTCTCTCTCTTTTCCTCCTTTTGTCTCTCTTTCTCTCTCTCTACTCCAAGTAGATAGAAAATTGATTAATTAATAAGTCATGACAACACATATATGTCAACACAGTCCTTAAAAAACCATCATGTGGGGCCAGTGTTATGGCATGGCAGGTCAAGCCTCCCCCTTGCCTGCTATGCTGGCATCCCATATGGGTGCCTGTTCGAGACCTGGCTGTTCCACTTCCAATCCAGTTCCCTGCTAATCTGCCTGGGAAAGCAACAGAAGATGGCCCAAGTGCTTGGGCCCCTGCATCCATGTGGGAGTCCCAGAAGAAGCTCCAGGCTTCCAGCTTCAGCCTGGCCCAGCTCTAGCCATCGTAGCCATTTGGAAAGTGGACCAGTGGATGGAAGATCAATCTCTTTCCCTCTCTCTCTCTCTCTGTCCTCCTCTCTCTGAAACTCTGTCTTTCAAATAAAAAATAAATCTTAAAAAAAAAAAAAACTGTAAAGCATGATCACCTTAGTCCTAAAGGCGAAAAAAATCACAATATTAAATTCTTGAATTATAGCTATTATTTTGCATTTGAGTTGGTTTTTTCAAATTTATTTTATTTAAAAGGCAGAGAGACACAAGGAGGGAAAAAGATCTCCCTTCCAGTGGCTCATACTCTCCATCTGCCTGCAACAGCTAAGGCTGGGCCAGACTGAAGCTAGGAGCTGGAAACTTAATCAAGGTTTTCCACATTGGTGGCAGGGACCCAAATATATGAGCCATCACCTGATGCCTTCCAGAGTGTTCCTTAGCAAGAGGCTGGAATTAGGAGCAGAGCTGAAACTCAAACCAAGGCAATCTAGAGTGGAATGTGGGTATCCCCAGTCTCATCTTAACCACTACACCAAACACCCACCCCTGAGTTATTTCTTGAATGGGAAACTCCATGTAGGCTTTTTTTTTTTTTGTAGATTTTAACAAAATATTTTTAGAAGTATGTATTTATTTATGTGAAAGGTAGAACAACAGAAAGAGAAGGAGAGACAGAGGGAAACAGATCTTCCATCTGCTTCACTCTCCAAATGGCTGCAACAGCCAGGGCTAGACCAGGTCAAAGCCAGAAGCCAGGAACTTCGTGTGGATATTCTACATGGCTGGCAGGGGCCTGAGCACCTGAGCTATCTTCTATCTTCCCAGGTGCATTAATGGGCACCTGGATTGGAAACAAAGCAGCCAGGACTCAGACACTCCAACATGGGATGCTGGCATCAAACAGCTACCCTACAATGCCAGCCCCTGAAACGCGCTCTAGACTGAGGCATAGCAGGGATTTCAGTATTTAATGATGGATTATAATTTTTAGAGTGACACTCTCTAATTTAAAGAAATAAATTATTTATACATTGGGATTTCTGTTTATATCGTAATTGAAACCAAGGTTGCTGTGAATTTTTTCATGAACTTAGATTTAGCTACCTTTAAGTTAGAATTTCATACTTTTTTAAAAGAATATTTTATTTATTTTTATTTGAGAGTTAGAGTTACAGACAGTGACAGGGAGAGACAGAGAGAAAGGTCTTCCTTCCATTGGTTCACTCTCCAAATGGCCGCAACAGCCGGAGCTGCACCAATCCGAAGCCAGGAGCCAGGCACTTCTTCCTGTTCTCGTATATGGGTGCAGGGGCCCAAGGACTAGGGCTATCTCTACTGTTTTCCCAGGCCATAGCAGAGAGCTGGACTGGAAGTGGAGCAGCCAGGACTAGAACCAGCACCCATATGGGATTCGGGCGCCACAGGCGGAAGATTAACCTACTGCGCCACAGCGCCGGCCCCCAGAATTTCATACTTTCAATTTATATTAATAAGGCACTCTCAAACATTACTATGTTATACCCCTCAATGCATTTGATCATTTGGCAGGAATGTTACTGGTTAACTTTCCTAAATCTTGTTTCTCATGCCATCAAAATGAAACCCACTACAGAAAAGCTGAGGGATAGAATCAAGGACTGAACAATAACTGCTTAGCTATCCAAAGTTACCGACATTCAAATACTAAAACAGAATAAGGAATTTGGGGATTATTTGGATTTTTGCAGGACAAAATGTGAAAAAATTAACTAGCTGAGTTTATCTTAAAAACTAGGTCATCTCACAGAATGAAAGGATGGCTGTCTAATTATCTAGAAGCTTGAAACCTCAAACTGGTTAAACCACTGTGTTTGTCTTATTAGAGATTAGCCTTTTAGACATCTTATAAACCTGGCTGGGTCCTAGATAATGATAATCAATTATATAGTTAATGGATCCCCAAGGTTACCACACAAAATGTTAGATACCATAGTAACCGCATAAAAATAAGATATCACAGAGACATTTTTTGTTAAGATTCAGAATATGCTTATTTACAAATCTAACTAGAAAAATAGAACAACAAACTGGTTACCCCAACTAAAAGTAAGAGTATCCTAAAGCAGGAAGCCAATTAGTAAGGGCTGGAATCATAAGGAAATTTACAGGTTAAGTGTTATAAGTACTGATCTTTGAACAGAATACCGCTAGAGGGAGATGATATAGAGGAACAAAGGAAGGAGGAAGGAACTAACATTGTCGGAGTAACTACTCAACCTACTGTGTTAGGCAGAGTACCAAACACATTATTTACATGGTCTAATTGGATCCTCACAGCAAGCCTAGGTGGTAAGTAAATAGAATAGGGGCTGACATTGTGGCAACCTGGGACACCAGCATCCCATATGGGCACCAGTTTGAGTCCCAGCTGCTCCACCTCCTATTTACTCCCTGTTTTTTTTCTTTCTTTCTTTCTTTCTTTCTTTCTTTCTTTCTTTCTTTCTTTCTTTCTTTTTTTTCTGACAGGCAGAGTGGACAGTGAGAGAGAGAGAGAGAGAAAGGTCTTCCTTTGCCATTAGTTCACCCCCAATGGCCGCTGTGGCCAGTGCTCTGTGGCTGCACACCGCGCTGATCCAAAGCCAGGAGCCAGGTGCTTTTCCTGGTCTCCCATGTGGGTGCAGGGCCCAAGGACCTGGGCCATCCTCCACTGCACTCCCTGGCCACAGCAGAGAGCTGGCCTGGAAGAGGGGCAACCAGGACAGAATCCGGCGCCCTGACCGGGACTAGAACCCGGTGTGCCGGCGCCACAGGCGGAGGATTAGCCTATTGAGCCATGGCGCCGACCTCAACTCCCTATTAATGCACCTGGAAAAGCAGCAGAAGTCCTTGGACCCCTACAACCATATGGGAGACCCCAATGATGCTCCTGGCTCCTGGCTTTGGCCTGGCCCAGCCACAGCTGCTGCAACCATTTGGAGAGTGAATATTGGCAGCTGGAATTGCAACTCTTTCAAAAATAAATCTTTTTAAAAAAAAAAAAAAATTGCTAATTAACACAAATAGAAGACACTGGAGAGGATATCTCAGCAAAGACAGTCTGAGTCCAGACCCACATTTTGTTCCATACTAAGTTATGTCACCTATTCCCATCACATGGTAAGGAGACTGGTCTGCTAAAACCAAGGTCAGAATATTGGAAAGGAGCAAGCTCTCAAATAAAGTGGAACCTCAGCTCCCAGTAGCTCCTCATCAGTAAATAGGCCTCACACTGAAGTGAAATTTCCTGATTTGGAAATTCGCACTTAATCTTCATTTTATCTTCTACAACTATTTAAAGAAATTACTCCAAGATTTCACTTGTTACAAGGAAATGCGTGGAGGAAAAAGGCAATGTTACACAGCTGCCAGTGGGAGTAATTTTTAGCAGCTTGAATTGATATTAATATAAGCCATAATCTGAGTGTAAATGCAATGAGTCAGTATACCGCCACTTGGTACATTTCAGGGCCATTTTTCTTCACTTGTTTGCTGTCATTTCCCAGATTATATTCCTCTTATATACAAAGGACCATACAGAAAGGGATGGCAAAAAATAAATAACAACTCACTTTTCGTAGAGGTTATTTGACTTGGTTACACACTAGGGGATCAAATTTTCAAAGGTTTTTAAGTAATTATTCCATGGATAGTTTAAAGTTTACATAAGCATGGGCAACTACCAAAGGACACAAAAGTTTCCTGGATAAAGAAATGCCTTAACCAATAAAAATTTTAGGTGTACTTTCTTACCGATGAATAAGAATCTATGGGCTTCTTAGTTCACAGTGACAAAAGAGCTATGAACGCCTCATGTACCTCCCCACATGGGATCATGCTTATATTGGTTAATTAGTGTTGGTAAAAACCAAGTGAAATCCTAAGATAAAAATGCTATAAATTATACATAGGAGACATTGGTAAAGGTGTTATCAGCAGCAAGATTCAAGGTTTTGTTTTGTTTTGTTTTGTTAGCTGAAATACAGATTCTGCTTAAGGTACATCATAGCCCTTAAGATGAGGATTTTAGCAAGGTAAGTTTAATACTCATTAAACTCAAAGTTTTACAAGTGAACCTAAGTAATTAATAATGTGTAAAGATGTTTTCCTCCCTTCATTAAAGAGGGCAGATGTGCAATGCATTAACTCATAAACAGGTTAAGTGCAAAACAGCTTTCCTCCCTCTGGAATTTGCTGAAGAAAAGTGTCTAGGAAAAGAAAAAGGGGGAAAGCAAGAAAAAGGTAAATGCTTTCACAAGATTGTTGGAGAGAGTAAAATAAGAGTTACCTCAACTTAAAAATGCTGGCTCATCTGCAGGCCTATTTGCTATGCACAGATTCTGTGCCAAGCATTGAAGGTACAGTCTGAACATGACAGACACAGAGTTTGAACAAATCTAACTGGGGAGCCACACAAGTAAGTCAGGGGAGAAGACATGTGCTGAGTGATAAGGAGACTCATCTCTGACTTGGAATATTAGGAAAGGGTTTTTTATTTATTTATTTATTTTTTTTTTGAGAAAGTACTGTGTAAGATGAGACATAAAATACCTGAGGATGAATCATCTGAATGAACAATTGGAGTAAAATGGGATAAAAGTTAGCATGGAGAAAAAGTTTATTAGCAATGTTCCAAGTATCCCTAATACACACATTATAGTTAAGAAACTAAAAAGAGGGGGCCGGCGCCATAGCTCACTTGGTTAATCCTCCACCTGCAGCGCCAGCATCCCATATGGGCACTGGGTTCTAGTCCCAGTTGCTCCTCTTCCAGTCCAGCTCTCTGCTGTGGCCCGGGGGGGCGGTGGAAGATGACCCAAGTGCTTGGGCCCCTGCACCCGCATGGGAGACCAGGAGGAAGCACCTGGCTCCTGGCTTCGGATCGGCACAGTGCTGGCCGTGGCGGCCATTTAGGGAGTGAACCAACAGAAGGAAGACTTTTCTGTCTCTCTCTCTCTCACTGTCTATAACTCTACCTGTCAAAAAGAGGGAAGGAAGGAAGGAAGGAAGGAAGGAAGGAAGGAAGGAAGGAAGGAAGGAAGGAAGGAAGGAAGGAAGGAAGGAAGGAAGGAAGGAAAGGAAAGAAAGGAAAGAAACTAAAAAGAGCTCAGTATTCCTGGAGCACCGAGTTCCTTGAGGGGGCCCACTTCACTCAAGAACACTGAGTGGACATTACCATGCGCCTCCTCCTCAAAGAGGTTAAATCCACTTGTGCAGTCGGAAGTGTGATTCAACCACGGGCTAACTATACAGAACAGATTGGGGAAAGGAGACCTCGCCTCCCTGTCTCCTCTCTTCAGCACCCCTTGAGTACCATAAAAGGTTTGTGAAAATTAAGAACAGAATGCTCATATAGCTCAAACTCATCAGAAGAGGCTTAAAATTTGTCTTAAGTATCAGTGTGCTCACTGGTTCTCTTACAAGAAGAAGTAAATCAAATCTGTGCAGAGAAACAGGAGTAGGTGTCAGCCTTAGCTGAGGGTAGGAACACGTAGTTAAAAAGAAAAAAGCCACATGGCAAAAGCATCAGGTAACCCAGGAGAGGGCAGGGGTTGGCCAGTAAGGCAAGGAGTCCATACATATGGCTCTTTGATCTGAGTGGGAGTTCAGTAAGCAGAATGGGAAATTACACCAGGAGGTAAATACAGCAAAGAGAATATTTTTACCATTCTCTGGAGAAATTCTAAGACCTAGTAACCACACTATTTAGGAAAAGTGGATCCTGAGATCTCTTTAAATGTCAAATCCTTTGTAAACTTGTATAAGGAATAGTAAAAAATTCAAGTTCCTTCTACCACCAGAGAAAGGAGGTAAATTAAAACTGTGGGAGCCACAACATCATTCATTGGTCAATCCCAGCACCGCAAAGTGAAGATCAGAACACTCTAACCTATCACTAGGAAGGTTTATCCACAAGAGGACAGGTAGGGTTTGCTATGCTGTCCTTTCTCATGCACAGTTCAGATGGCTGTGTGTGCATCTTAGAAGTAATAAAACAGGACAAAGATGAAGAAGGAAAAAAAGTAACCAAAATGAAAGAGCAGCAAGACCGCACCCACTAAGGAGGATCAGTACATGAGCATGATGTGTCCAATCGCTTGTCGAAGTATGTGATGGGTCCCCTTCTGGAAAGTGACCCAATTGTGGGTGATAGGTGCAAAGTATAAGGGTAGAAAGTAAAAATACAATTTGTTAGGTAAAGTACATGGGATTATCATTCATATAAATTTTACACATCAAAACAAAAGCATATGTTGTTTGAGGGATACATTTATAAGTAATATTTTAAAAACACATCAAGCTCATAAATTGGTTCTCTATGAGGGAAGTAAAAAGAAGATTGGGACTAAGTAAATAAAGAAGAGCTACTCTAGCTATGCTTTAAGTCCAAAGCAAAATGTGAAAAGGGTTAGATTTTTAAATTTCAGGTAGGTACACGAGTGTATGTTACACTGTTCTCTGTAATTCTATGATGTGTTTTCCTTGATTCCTCTTCTTCATTGTATTTCTTTATTTTTAATTTTTTAGTTTTTGAAATAACATATTTTTAATTTACACTACAAAGTATTTATGCTCTCCTAAATAAGGAGTTCAACAAGTAAAAAGTAGAAAAACCATAGTTCAGCAAGAATATAGTTTTGCCAAACTTTATTTTATATCATAGTCATATACATTGTTAAGAATGATATGCTACTATAGTTTTAATGATGTTATTATTTTAGAATTTACGGTATGTGAGTGAAATTGACATCTTTTTATTTAAGTACTGTTTACGGTTCTTGTTTCCTTTTGCTACCTTTTGAAAATACAGAAAGAGGGAGAGGGAGGAGGAAAGAGGAATGGAGAGGGGAAAAAACAGAAGGAGCAATGGGAGTTAGGGAGAGGAGAGAGGGAGAGGGGGAGGAAGAGGGAGAGGTGAGGAAGGGAGGGAGGGTTGGAAGGAGAGAGAGTGTGTGTGTGTGTTTTCAGGACAAACTGTGAAGCATCAAGGTATATAATCTCACCAGCTAATTACGGGCAAGTATTTAATGTCACTGCATTCTGGGAGTAACTGGAAGGCAGTTTTCCATCCAATACAGGGTGATCTTTAGTTTTCTTTCTAGTTTGTTTGTTTTTTTTTCCCTAAAACCACTTTCGAGAAACAGTCTGGCTGACGCAACCATTCTCTGTGGCTCAGCTTTGTTTATTTTCAGAAGTTGTTGATTAACTGATGTATTTTATGCCAACTGAAACTTACGGACACATTATCATGTTTGATAGGAATTGTGAACTAAAATAAAAAGATTTCCTGAAGAATCTCATATGTACTATTGGACACCTTTTAAATCCTTCTAGCCAAGGTGTTCCCTAGCCCTATTCATACCATTGCTGTGAAATCTTAAAATTTTCTAAAATTCTAGATCATATTGTGCCTACAGTTCCAAAAAAGTCACTTTTCCTCTAAATCAATATGCGGGTATAAGAGATACCTGTAATACAGTTTATTATTAACAGTTTATATTTAGCAAGCAAGAGAGTTTTTCATATCCTATGAAAGAGAGAGAGTAGGACACAAAACTTTTATCCAATTGGTTATCCGGAGCTCTATTTGCAGAGCTGGGAAAGAGAAACTGAGTCACACTGAAAGACAAATAAGAGGCCGGCGCCGTGGCTCACTTGGTTAATCCTCCACCTGCAGCGCCAGCATCCCATATGGGCTCTGGGTTCTAGTCCTGGTTGCTCCTCTTCCAGTCCAGCTCTCTGCTGTGGCCCGGGAGGGCAATGGAGGATGGCCCAAGTGCTTGGGCCCCTGTACCCACATGGGAGACAGGAGGAAGCACCTAGCTCCTGGCTTCGGATCGGCGTAGCTCCGGCCATGGCAGCCATTTGGGGAGTGAACCAATGGAGGGAAGACCTTTCTCTCTGTCTCTCTCTCTCACTGTCTATAACTCTACCTGTCAAATAAATTAAAAAAAAAAGAAAGAAAGAAAGAAGAAAAACAAATGAACTGAAACCAAGTACAAAGAAAACCAATAAATTTGTATAATTTTTTGTCAATGAGTTATAGGAGCCCAAAGAATTGAACTTCCTGAGATTACATGTGATGAGATTAATGGCAGATAGAATCAATGGATAAGGATACTTCTAAATGGGAAAATAAATGACATACAGAGCAATGTTTAGGTATCCTCCAAAACACAGAGGGAGCCCTGAACACAAAACCCAGATTGTCTGAGTAAATTGCACTGACTGTTAGAGAAGAGTGGGATTCTATGATTTAAGAACATAATATTTTTGACTATTTTCCATTATATGTCATGTCAATACCCACTATCAGTCCACTAGCTCCATCTTCCCAGAAATAAGGCAAAAAGTAGCTGAGGGTCACAAAGTAATGAAAATTATAAATTATCACTTCCATGCCTGTACTGAGCTATCCAGCATTATTTGCATTTACTTAAAATATATTTGAGTGAATTCTGAAGGTGAAATAGGGACCAATAAGTTATTCTATAAATACAATTAAATGAAAGAGAAACTACTGCATACTTAAGATAAAACCTACAGTCTGGCTACAGTTTGGAAGTACTGAAAGGGTAAACTATGGCTTTGGATTTTTCTGGTCCATGGCAGAAATTTCACTAGCAGAACTGGAAGCAAGGGAACAACTGATTATTTATCTGAAAGCAACTGCTACACAGCTGTTGGTGCTTTTGTGCTAAATAAGAGATGGATTTACTTCCTACCTAAAGGCTTGACAGTTAAGTTACCACTCATTTAACCTGATTATAAAAATACATGATATATGTGACCATGTGCATCCACACAAGTGACATACACATGCATGTAGAAAAACTGCTCCAAAAATATATTTATGTAGGTATAAATGTATTAAGATTAAACCTAAACCTTGCTTGAAACAGTTAAGAGCCAAATACTACAAAATCATGATATAGTTCCTCTCATTACTAAGTGAGTTAAAAAAGAAAAGAAAAAAATAAGTACAATGAAACAAGAATTGGAGCCTCTGGCAGATGCTTCTCTTGTGTGATGTTTTTCCCTAACAGGAATGAAATGCAGATGAAAACGAAAAGTGAAAGTTTAAATGTGTTTTGTATAAATGTGAGGAGTAAACATGTCAAATGGCAGAATTAGTAGCACATGTGTTGGGAAAGAAGCGTGATAGCATTTGAAGAGCTAAAATTGGAGGCGAGCAATGACAGTGACCAAGAAACAAATTGCCTAGGTGTTAGTTCCAATATAGGAGATGAGAAACAGAGCAGAGGCAAGAGAAGGGGTAGAAGAAACATCCCTAACAAATTATATTTTGTTGGGTTTTAAAAAAATGTGTGGGGAGAGGAAAGTGAGCTAGGTTATGACTAAGGGAAATGCAGGGAGAAGTCCACACTCATATACTTTCATGAGCAACCAAATAAATGTAATTTAACTTGTGAGGGTGATATTAACACATCCTTAAAAGAACTGAGGTAAGCAGCAGAGTAGATGAGGGAGAAACATGCTACTTAATAACTAAGAGTTGATGAAATGTTTATATTGTGACACCTTAGTAATCTAAGGTAGTACACCAAGAAGATGGAGGGTGAGTCTTGCAAGTAAGCACATTTCTAATACAGTGAAAGTTTATCCCCTTAAATCACAGCACCAAACAATGCTGTGGAAAATTGCCCTGAGAAGTATAATACCCTTCTGTGATCAAATAAACATACAGAATAGTATTTAATTCCTTCTTAGTAACAGAGTCCTAATCATGAACATCATGTTTTAGATGCTCAAAGCCATTGAGATAGGCAGTTTTCAGACTGAATTCCTCCCACCTGCCAGTCCATTCTAACAGCCAATTTTAGGCACCTCTTCCTTTATGTGGCAATTCCAATAGCACAGAGGAGAGCCACCATACTAAATGACTTCATATCGTTGGCTGCTCCAGTTTTCTAAACAGTTTCTTACTTTATCCCCAGGCTGGCTTCCAGATACCCATTTGCTCACTTCCTGGTTGTCACCTAACATGAACTAAAGATTGACAGGAGGAAAATTACTTTTTGTCATTTTATGGAGTATTGACTCAAAAAAGGAAAAATATGGCTCTACTCTCTGCTAAGTAGCAAAATGTATAGGCTTAGTCATGGGCTGGCTGTATTCTTTTTCTGAGATATTTTCAACTAAATTTTGGATAGTGAAAATTACATAGTATCTGATTGTTACAGCGATACAGATCCTGCAGTGTCACCCTCTTGCACTCACCCTTGTTCGCACTGTCCATACTCAGCCTTCATCATTTTCCCATTTCTCACGTTGCCATTTCTGAGTTGCAGAAAAGCTTCAAAGAATCCCTCCTCTGTTATGAGGTTCAGGACAGGATATACACAAAAATAACATTTTTAGGATAATACATCATTCCTTAAAACAAATTTTCATCAACTCCTATTTCTATCTTCCTTTCCTTCATTCAGAGGGAACGAGAGCAGTTAGATGGGAAGAAAAAAAAAAGTAAAGCTTTTCCCCCTTGAAAATCCACTGCTCAATAATTTAAGCTCTTGCTACTACTCCTAATGTTTTCTTTGGTTTAAGAGTGTGTTACAAGATACAGCCGCTCAGAATGTGAATGTATATCTAAGCTTAATGAAAATCACTTGGATACCTAAAGGGACGTTCTTTCACTTCCCTCTCAAATCAGTAGGTATAGAAAAATGACCCTTCTGCTGTAGAAGGATTTCAGGGTTTGTCATTTGGCTTTGTTTTGTTTTGTTTTGTTTTGTTGTCTCCTTTTTAAAAAGGAAGGTATCCTTCACTCAGCAGCCAGAAAAGTTCTGTTATTGCTTAGCAGTGTCTGTATATAAGGACAAAGAGCCAGGGACAAAGAGGAGTATTAAATGTGTTGTCTATTATAAGAAAAGATATAATGGCCTAATAACTGGACTAGAATCTGAAAGCTCCTCCAACTAGAAGGACTACATGAAACCAGAAGAAGGCAGCACAAGGGGCAAAGAGAAACCTGGGTACCAAAAGAGCCAGAACGAAGCACTACTCAGTCCTGAAGTTCAAAGGATGATTTATCCTTCTATGAGATGCTTGTTTCCCAAATGACTAATTACAATATGTCTCCAACCTAAGTCTTCCAGCTGTCTAGGATTATTCTCTCTTTGGTTATATTTGAAATAGCTCAAGCCTCTAGCCTTCACAATCTTATAAGGATTTTGATATTTTTCACAAGAAATCTGAGAATTTCTGGAGTCAAGTGCTCTCATGGCCACCTCTCACTCCGTTTCAAGACGGTACCACAACCACCTAAAATCTATTCTTGTACACCTGTGCTTTAAAGGTCCTCCTGACCAACCTCTACAGTCCTTCTCCATCACGCTCTGCTCTCATGGAAATCTCTCACTGGGAAACACTGCCTCTCAAAGTCCAGCTTCCTAACATATTGCTACATCACCCACCATAGACATCCTAAATTTCTCCTTTTCTAGTGCCTTCAACACCTGTTTCCCAGGCTACCTAAAAAAAACTCTAGATCTTTTTTATGAAAAGTTATTTAGCACTCAGCTCTTCCTTCCATTTCACAGTCATGAGTCTATTTGGAATCACACATCTTACCAAAGTCCAGGCCCCACCCTAGGCCAGATGAATTCCAGTTTCTATGAACAAGGGCCAGACAGCACTACGTCTTAAAAGTTCAACAGGTGAGCTATCGCTTTAGCTTCTTAAGCTTTAACATACATTAAGAATCACCTAAGAATCTTGTTAAAATGCAAATTCTGAATCAGTAGACCTGAGGTGGACCTTAAGTTTGCATTTCTAACAAGTATTCAGTCCACAGTTTAAAAAGCAAGATTCAGGGCTGGCGCTGTGGCTCACTTGGTTAATCCTCCACCTGCAGCGCCGAAATCCCATATGGGTGCCGGGTTCTAGTTCCGGCTGCTCCTCTTCCAGTCCAGCTCTCTGCTGTGGCCCGGGAGGGCAGTGGAGGATGGCCCAAGTGCTTGGGCCCCTGCACCCATATGGGAGACCAGGAGGAAGCACCTGGCTCCTGACTTCTGATCAGAGTAGTTCTGGTTGAAGCGGCCATTTGGGGGGTGAACCAATGGAAGGAAGACCTTTCTCTCTGTCTCTCTTTCTCTCACTGTCTGACTCTATCTGTCAAATAAAAAAAAAAAAAAGGCAAGATTCCAGAACAGTTGTTTCCAAACTTGCTCCACTGTGAGGATCTTTAAACACTACTGATATCTGGTTCCCAAGCCCAGACATCAGGATTTTTAGTTTCCCAGGTGTTTGCAAATTCCTGTTTTAGACCATTTCCATAACAAAGGCTGTCTCTCCAAAATGAATTTTGCAGCTTCCCTTGCATGCAAAAGCTTCTATAATTGGCTCTTACTTTAAATCACATTTTTTCCATTCTAGTTATAGAATGTTGTATGTGAGTCCATGATAATTACTTAGTGAATCAGTATTTGTTATTGTCAATTAATACATTTATTTTCAAAGATCCAATACAATAATCTCTTTAGATAGTTGGCAAAAATTTCTAAACCCAGGTGGACATTTTCTCCCATAAACTCTTGATAATA
Source organism: Oryctolagus cuniculus (assembly GCF_051225735.1). Classification (NCBI taxonomy): domain Eukaryota; kingdom Metazoa; phylum Chordata; class Mammalia; order Lagomorpha; family Leporidae; genus Oryctolagus; species Oryctolagus cuniculus. The sequence goes on from NC_142870.1 coordinate 66,803,827, forward strand.
AGACCAATGGGACAATACCCCATAATTAGTATCCTGACATGAGGCCTTTACAAAACCAACATTTAAACAAGGATGCCAATGGAAAGCCAAGACACTCTGGCAAAAAGATCTCTGTGAGTGAGATCCCAGTGGAAAGAACAGGTCTTCAAAGAGGGAGGTGCCTTTCTCTGAAGGGAGGAGAGAACCTCCACTTTGACTATGACCTTGTCTAAACAAGATAAGAGTCGGAGAACTCAAGGGGCTTCCATAGCCTTGGAAACTCATGACTGGTGCATAGGGAGATTACTGATGCCATAAACAGGAGTGTCAATTTGTAAAGTCAACAACAGGAGTCACTGTGCACTTACTCCTCATGTAGGATCTCTGTCCTTAATGTGCTGTACACTGAGGCTTAATGCTATAACGAGTACTCAAACAGTATATTTCACTTTGTGTTTCTATGGGGGTGCAAACTGTTGAAATCTTTACTTAATGTACACTAAACTGATCTTCTGTTAAAAAAAAAAAAAAAAAAGAAATTATCAATTCCCAACTTGACTCTCACTGGGATTAAACATGACAATAGGTCTGATCTGATTTCATCATCATTTAAAAAAAAATCATCTATTATTTTTCACTTTATGTTTCTGTGTGGGAACAAACTGTTGAAATCCTTACTTAAGGTATACTAAGCTGATCTTCTGTATACTAAGATAATCGAAAATGAATCTTGATGTGAATGGAAGGGGAGAGGGAGTGGGAAAGGGGAGGGTGGTGGGTGGGAGGGACGGTATGGGGGGGAAAGCCATTGTAACCCATGAGACGTACTTTGGAAATTTATATTCATTAAATAAAAGATAAAAAAAAATAAAAAAAAAATAAATATGAAAAAAAAAAAGAGTAAAAAAAAAAAAATAAAATAAACAAGGATGCCAAGATCTTTTCTTTAAAAGGTTTATTTATTTATTTGAAAGGCAGAATGACAGAGAGACAAGGAGATATTGCCCATTCAATGGTTCGCTCCCCCAAAGGGCCACACAGCTAGGGCTGGGGCCAGAAACCAGGAATTCCATACAAGTCTCCCATATGGCTGATAGGGGCCCAGTGACTTGGGCCATCATCAACTGCCTTACCATGTACATTATCAGGAAGCTGAGCAGCTGAGACTTGAAAAAGCACTCTGACTTGGAACGCTGGCATCACAAAGAGTGGCTCAACCTCCTACAGCGTAACACCATCCCATGCCAAGATCTTATCTTGAGGATGGTCAGTGAGTGGTTTATTGGACAGGAGTCCCATTTGCCCATGAAAATAGTCATTAGTGAGTCTATATAGAGAGCAAATTTTGTTTTGTTTTGTCTTTTATTTTAAAGATTTATTTTATTTATTTGAAAGGCAGAAGGAGAAACAGAGAAAAAGAGAGAGAGAGAGAGAGAGAGAGAGAGAGAGCTTCCATCTTCCGGTTCACTCCCCGAATGGCCACAATGGCCAGTGCTGGGCCAGGCCAAAGCCAGGAGCCAAAAGCTTCATCCAGTTCTCCCATATGGGTGTCAGGGGTCCAAGTACTTGAGCCATCCTCTGCTGCCTTTCCCAGGCCATTAGCCGGGAGCTGAGCCAGAAGCATAGCAGGAAGCATTAGAACCTGTACCCATATGGAATGCCGGCGATATAGGTGGCAGCTTAACCCGCTATGCACAGCGTCAGATCCTAGAAAGGCAATTGTTGACTAGAGCACTGACTATACAGGCACACACTCCTATGTGATTAAGTTTTCTCTTTCCAAGTATTACTTGTGTGACTTTGGACAAGTTTATTAATTTCTGAACTTGTTTATTTCTATCTATAAAAATTAGAATTAGGGACCAGCGCTGTGGCACAGCGGGTTAACGCCCTGGCCTGAAGCTCCTGGCATCCCATATGGGCACTGGTTCGAGACCCAGCTGCTCCACTTCCCATCCAGCTCTCTGCTATGGCCTGGGAAGGCAGTAGAGGATGGCCCAAGTCCTTGGGCCCCTGCACCCACATGGGAGACCCGGAAGAAGCTCCTGGCTGCTGGCTTCGGATCGGCTCAGCTCCAGCCATTGCAGCCATTTGGAGCATGAACCAATGGAAGGAAGACCTTTCTCTATGTCTCTCCCTCTGCCTCTCCTCTCTCTCTGTAACTCTGACTTTAAAATAAATAAATAAATCTTTTTAAAAATTAGAATAATTAAACCTGATATAAAGCAATTCCCCAAACTGGTTGAAGGTATTGCTATAGATTTGCCATAAGTGGGTCCACTGGTCTCACACACAGAAAGCCAATCACTGACATCAAGGTAGCATGAGAAAGGAGATGCTTATGGCAAAGTGCAGAGCAAGGAGCCAGGCAGCTATCAATTCTGGGGGTTTCCAAGAGGCTAAAGGTGAAGGTCCTTATGAGTTGAAGTTGCAATGAGAAGTACATGGTCAGCACATGTCCAGTTCCTGGTTGCTCAATGATGCTTGTGGTCTTCCCTTCATTGGTCAGCAATATCATGTTCTTCAGAGAATTTTTATGATAGCTAAATAGACTTCAGTCTGTCTGGGAGCCATATATAGATGGTAGTTACGTTCCTGGGCCTGGAATTCCCCAAAAAGAAACCCCTCAAGGCAATACCAAACATCAAGGTGTTATCTATTGGAAAAGCAAATGACCTCCTGAGTCCAGTGACTAGAACCCTGGAAGGCCAGCTTTATTACCCCCTCAATTCAGTGAGTCAGTCTGAGTAAATTGGTTGTTCTGCTACCACAAAGTCAGGGCAAGGACACTTTAAGAGAAGGAAGGAGTCTAGGAGACAGAAGTCTGATGGTATCTAGCATCTTTATTCAAGGCACTATACAGGTGCTCAGCTTCAAGACTGCCATACACACCTACCCACACCGTACATATACATATGGAGAATTTAAAAATAAACATATATTAATTACTGCTTATTACACTGTGCTCAATAAAAATTAGCATTCTTACTTTGCATGTTACACCCTACCTTAGTTTGTAACTATATGTAGCTAGAAGATTCTTCAATATATCAGTTCTTTGTAGCTTGATTTTCTATTTCTAATCAAAGGGACAATATGATACCAGAGCAGTATAATAAATATTGTAGAGAGCTGTGAAGGGACTAGATATGTTTTCTGCATTTGAAAAGCATATCATCTACTGTCAAATAGGATAAACTTAAATATATAAGTAGATAAAGTATGTATTCAGTATATAAAGCTCCTACACACAACTACTTTCAGTTGTACAAAGAATTAGACAAGAGAATTGCACTGTTGCTGAGAGACCAGCCCTGGGGCCATCTAAATGTGAAAGCTGCATAAAAATGGTGTTTGTGTAGAATTTTTAAGGCACAAAGGAAGGACCTTGGTATAACAAAAGTAGGGGGAGGAGGAAAGAGAACAAAGAAAACTACTATTTAAGCAGTATTATTGGCAGTGTTCAGTAGCAATACAATCCCAGCAAGTAAAGTTCATAGACCAGGGTTTAAGCACTCACATTTTTAATGACTGAATATAAACTGGATTCACGTTTTAAAACTTAAGATCCAAAGGCATATAGAATTCTCCTTCCTCCTCTGTGACAATTCTGAAATTTTATTTACAAAAGAGACATAGTTCAAGGGATTTAAAGAGTATCCTGTTACCTTGAAGATCAGTCTGATCTCTAACTGCCTAGCTGTTGTATGCTCTTATGGCAGAAACTGGAGACCTTTGAATAGTTTTCACTTCAGAGTACTTTTAAGTATTTTCCTAAAGTGAAATGTGTGTTTGCAGTGCATATTTGGCAGGAAGGACAGGACAGTAGATAAAGCTTTTATTGTACTTGATACTCTGACAACTTGAGTTTCATTCACCTATAATGAGTTGGCTAAATTTCACAATAAATAAAAGCTGTGCCATCATCTCATCAACAGGGCTCTGTGCTTGTATGACCAGAAGGTATAAATGCATAGGCCAAAAAGTCAGCAGCATCACTACACATTAACAATGTTAAATTAATCAAATATTCTTGAAGATTATAGGTGAATGAATGCTGTGATACTAGATAGCTGAGATGGCAAGCAGATGTTTGAGCACTGTTCATCATTTTTCTGAGTTCAATTATCTTTTATTGCTATTTTTTTTCTGCTGCTTTAAAAATAATCATCTGTCAAGGGCATTTGAAAACAAAGACCATAAAACCCAACTCTTTTACTCTGTGTCATTAAACTAAAGAGGTCAGGTATCACTCTTCCAACTTCATATATATATGTATCTATATGTGTGTATATATATGTGTGTGTGTGTGTATATATATATATATATATATATCATCCTAACTAACCAGAAAAGGCATAAGACTTTGCAATTTGAGAACATTCCCCAGTGGCCAACTGCTAATAAATAGAACAGGTAGATGAACTAGTATCATGCTCAGGTTCTATGGCCTCAACACCTAATCAATTCTATACTCAAGGTGTGGTGGTTTAGTATTTAACTTCCATGTAGCCTCACACTGAGTTCACAACAATATAATGCTAGAAAAATCTACCATTTAATTGAAGTGACAAACTAACCCAAAATCTAAGGAAAAGCAAGCTCTTCAAGGACAAATGGAAAGGAAAAACTTTTGCTATTTTGGGATAGATTCTGCTAGACAGATGTAAAATGAATTGAGTTAAAATAGTTAAAGAACTACACTAACCAGTGAATACAGAACACCTGTAAACTACACATATACGAGCACTTGCACTCACTTGCAGGCTCACCTCCACAAACCTTGCCAAATGTCTTAGTAGAGTAAGAAAATCTTCCTTGAGAGGCAGTCTGGGAAAGCACAAAACCCCACCAGGAACCTTGTCTCCTATCTCTTTTAGCATCAAAGGCCTTAAACTGCTCAGGGAAGGAAAACAAACCACGTTTGCCTTGGAATACCACTGAAAATCAACTGGAGTTAAGGAGTGAGAATAGAAAAATGACTTGAAGAGCAGCAGGAACAAGAGCTGCACCCTGACCATTAAAGGTATCTTCCGGCTGGGTTAGATGTGACATCATGAGAAACCCTACCTCTCTGATCTAAAACATTGTGCCTGGCTGTGTCTCCAGCTTTATCAGAATATCCCCACTACCACAAAAACCGCTATGCCACACAGCTAAACTTGAGTAAAAAGGAAGAACAGGGGCCAGTGCTGTGGCACAGTGGGTTAAAGCCTCAGCCTGCAGTGCCGGCATTCCCATCTGGGCAGTGGTTCGAGTCCCAGCTGCTCCACTTCCAATCCAGCTCCCTGCTAATGTACCTAGGAAAGCAGCAGAAGATGGCCCAAATACTTGGATCCCTGAACTCACATGGGAGACCTAGAAGAAATTCATGGCTCCTGGCTTTGGCCTGGCCCAGCCCTGGCCATTGCAGCCATTTTGGGGGTGAATCAGCAGATAGAAGACAGACCTCTCTCTCTCTCTCTCTGTCTCTCTCTCTGGAACTCTGTTTTTTCACATAAATAAAATAAATATTTAATTTTAAAAAAAGGAACACCATTTACTTCTGGGAAAAGAGCAAGGTCATGAAGAGAGATGCTCTCTGAGGCACAGCTCAAAAGAAAGATCTAAAGCAGAGGGTGCAGCAGATTCAGAAAAACCTTCTGGCAAACCAGATCCACCATTAATGTTAGAGAATTGAAATCTGGTGTTGCACAGTTACCACAGCAACAATGAAATGTAAACAGATCCCAACTTCTAACTTAACAGATCCAACTTCCCCCTATAGTGAAAGCCTGCCATAAGAAAAAGTATTATGCCATTTCCAGGTACAAAAGTCATGTATTCCAATCTCTGCTATCTTACACAAGATGTCCAATTGCCAACAAAACTTTAGGAGGTATCCAACAAAGTAAAAAATCAAAATAATAAAAAGAGTCAAGAAACAAAGAAGTAAATATATCCAGTCTCAGATATGATACAGATGTTGAAAATATCAGACTAGGAATTAAAATAGGATTAGTATATAAAAGGCTCTAGTGGAAAAGCAACAGAACATGCAAAACCAGATGGGTAATTCCACTAGTGAAATTGAAACTCTTAGCAAAAAGCAAATGCAAATGCTAGAAATCAAAATATAATACTGACGGAGAATGTTTTCAATAGGCTTAATAATAGACTAGCCTCAGCAGAGATGAGAATAAGTGAAATTTAAGGTAAATCAATAGAAATTAACCAAATAAAACCCTAAGGGAAAGATCAGTGAAAACAATGAAAAGAGGATCTAAGAGTCATGATTGGATAATATCAAATTGTCTAACATGCATGCACTGAAATGTCTGGGAAGAGAGAAAAGAGCAGGGAACAACTAATTTTGGAGAAACAGCTACGGTTTCTGTGTTCTCTGAGCATCTTAATTTAAAAATTAATGATATACTCCAAACTCCAGATTCAAGAAGCTCAGAGAACATCACACAGGATAAATAAAAACACAAAAGAAAACAACTAGACATAAAATATACAAACTTAAAAACCAACAACAAAGAGAAAAATCTGAGCACAGAGAGGGAAAAGTCATTATGTACAGAAGAATAAACAGAAGAATTACAGAAGATTTCTCATCATAAAAAATGTAAGGAATAAAAAAGAATTGAATGACATCTTAAACATGCTAAAAGAAAACTATTAACTGACAATTTTTTTTTTTTTTTTTTGACAGGCAGAGTGGACAGTGAGAGAGAGAGAGAGAGAGAAAGGTCTTCCTTTTGCCGTTGGTTCACCCTCCAATGGCCGCCACAGGCGGCGCGCTGCGGCCAGCGCACCGCACTGATCCGATGGCAGGAGCCAGGTACTTATCCTGGTCCCCCATGGGGTGCAGGGCCCAAGGACTTGGGCCATCCTCCACTGCACTCCCTGGCCACAGCAGAGAGCTGGCCTGGAAGAGGGACAACCGGGACAGAATCCGGTGCCCCAACCGGGACTAGAACCCGGTGTGCCGGCGCCGCTAGGCGGAGGATTAGCCTATTGAGCCACAGTGCTGGCCATTAACTGACAACTCTATACCCAGTAGAAGATCTGTCAATAATGAGAAATAAAAATCTTCCTTATACAATAAAGTCAAAAAGAATTCATGTCAAGAAGTATTTGCTACACCAACTATAGTAACATAGATATACTATACCTAATTGCCTAGTTCTTTAGGTTCTGATAACATCAGAAACCTGGATCTACAAAAAGAAATGAGAAGCATTAGAAATGGAATTTTTTTTATTTTCTAATTATTTTAAAAGACAACTACATAAAGGAAAAATAGTAAGAATGTACAGTGTTTATAGCATATGTAAAAAAGGTAAAGTTATGACAACATAAGAGAGGGAGAGACTGAGAGTATCCTATTACAAGATCCTTGCAATATATGCAAGGTACTATAATACAGACCCTGACTCTTTAGAGATGAACACTATAAATGATAGGGAAACCATTAAAAATTTTTATTAACAAATATTAAGCCAATAGTAGTTTAAAAATGGAATTACACCAAGTGGGTGTTGTAGCATTAGCCAGTTAAGCTGTCACTTGGGACACCCACATCCTATGCTGGAGTGCCAGTTCAAGTGTCAGCTACTCCTTTCCCAATCCAGCTTCCTCTACTAATGTGCCTGAGTGGGCAGTGAATGATGGCCTCAGGAACTTGAGTTCCTGCCACCGATGTGGGAGACCCAGAAGGGGTTCCTGGCTCTTGGCTTCAGCCTGGCCCAGCCCCCACTGATACAGGAATTTCAGGAGTGAACCAGCAGACGAATCTCTCACTCTGTCTTTCCCTCACTCTCAGATTCTTTTCAAATAGGCAAATAAATCTTTTGAAAAAATAGATCATAAAAAATGTTCAGTCCAAAAAGGTAGAAATGGCAAATAGAAATTAATAAATAGAAAACAGCTGACAAGATGTTAGATTTTAGCATTATTTTAATCATAAAATCAAATGCTAGAAGTCTGAATATATCAATATAAAAGATATTATTGTATTTAATAAAAGAACAACACAATATAATGTTGTCTGTAAGATTCTCACTTTAAATATAAAACCAGATGTACTAATAGTAAAAGGATGGAAGAGACATATCATGCAAATATTAAAAAAGGAAAGCCTGACTACCTATTTTAATATCAGACAAAGGAGACCTGAAAACAAAGGCTATTACCAGTCATGAAGAAAAGCATTAGATAATAACAAAAGAGTAATTCTTGTAGAAATCAAAATCATCCATAATGCTTATATACTTAACAACAGAACTTCAAAATACACAAGGCAAAACTAATAAAAACGAAAAAAGAAGTGGATTTATTCACAATTAGAGTTGCCGATTTTAATACTTTTTTTCTCAGAAATTGAAATAAGTAAACAAATAATCAATAATGACATAGAAAACTTAACAACAATTTGACCTCACGGCTATTTATACAATACTCTACCCAGCAATAGCAGAATACATATGATCTTCAAGAGCACGTGGAACACTCACAAAGATGATTATCTGGATTATAAAACAAAATGTAATAAAAGAATTTAAACTATACAAATTATCTCCTCAAAACTCTACATAATCAAAGAAATGCATATTAAAAATGAAAATAAGGGTATGCGTTTGATGTAGTTGTTAGGTCACTGCTTGCTATGCCTCCATACCATATTGGAACGCCTGGTTTGTGCCTTGGCCACTCCACTTCCAATCCAGTTTCCTGCTAATAGGTATCCTGACAGGCAGCAAATGATACATGCCTCAAGTACTTCAGTCCTTGCCACCAACATGGAAGACCTCGATTGAGTTCCAAACTACTGGCTTTGGTCTGGTCCAATCCTGATTGCTATGAGCATTTGGGGAGAGAACCAGTGCGTGGAAAATCTTCTGTGTGTGTGTGTAATCTCTCTCCTTCTTTTCCCCTCCCTCTCTCTCCATCCCTCTCCTTCTCTGTTTTCAAATAAAATGATAATAAATATGTAAATATTTTTACAAAGAAAAATCATATGCTCTATCTACTCAGTTGAAAGTGGTTTAACTACTACAGTACACTTTTGAAAAAGACTGCTAAAATAGACACACTCACATGCCACTAATGGAAGTGTACATTGATAACAGCCATTCAGGATAATCACAATTTACTACAAACTTTAAACTTTGAATAATTTGACTTAGAATTTCAGCTTGTAAGGATTCACACTAAGCAAATAATATGAATCTGAAAAAATATGTACAATAATTTTCTTTCAGTATCATTTACTCCAGTAAAAACTGGAAATATATACACATACAACAATATATTAATAAATATTAATATGTGACAATATATTACCTCATTTAAGGAATAAATATGCATTCAGTGACAAAAACTACCCAAGCACTGGACAACAGGGAATACAACAAATCCAAATCAAGTTCGCTGCTTCCACAGACCTTCAGTTCCAGTGGAGCAGACAAACCATACCAAAGTAAACAATAAGTATATAGTTCTTGGTAGCAAATTGATGATTTTTTCTAAAAAAATTTTTGTACAGTCACACAACAGTAAAATATACACACTATGTAATCATTAAAATCATTGCAAGAAACAAAAATATTGACATGGGAAGATCTTTCCAATTTATCACAATTTGTATTACACGCTATAAGAACTATGTAAACTGAATGGTACCACATGTGTCAGGAGAGAAAGGTGCAGTAGCAGAAAAATAATGTAACGGGAAAATCCTAAAATGTTAACAATAATTAACTTCAAATTGTAAATTTGTGTTCCTTTGAATTCTTTGTTTCCTACATTTTCTAAGGCACTTCAAAAAGTTCATGGAAAATTTGAGTTAAAATATGTTTATTTTGCTTTGAAAAAATTTTGAAATCTATGCATAATATGCATTTTCCATGAACTCTTGAAGTATTCTCATGTATTACTTTTGTAATCAGAAAAACATGTTCTTGAAATTTGAGGTTAGGAAATGAAAGAAAGCAGAAAAACAAAATTGCGGGAACAGTTTTGTGCTTGTGTTCCTTGATTATTCTCATTTGATTTTTAAAATGAGAAATTTTATAAAATGTATAGGCCCAGGAAAAAGTATATATAAGAGGTTAATTTAGAAAATGCAGGGGCCGACACTGTAAAGCCACTGCCTGTAGATCCAGCATCCCATAAGAGTGCCGGTTCCAGTCCCGGCTGCTTCACTTCCAATCCAGCTCTCTGCTGGGGCCTGGGAAAGCAGTAGAAGATGGCCCAAGTCTTGGGCCCCAGGAACCTGCGTGGGACACCCGGAAGAAGCTCCTGGCTCCTGGCTTCAGATTGGCTCAGCTCCAGCCATTGTGGCCATCTAGGGAGTGAACCATCAGATGGAAGACCTCTCTCTCTCTCTCTACCTCTGCCTCTCTGTAACTCTGCCTTTCAAATTAATAAATAAATATTTTAAAAAAGGAAAAAAATGTGTTTTTTAGACAAGATTCAAAACAAGCTAGAGATTATGATGTCCAAGCAGAGGAAAAGGAAACAGATTTATCTTTCTTTGAAACAAAATAATTAGAAAATGAATACAACTGCCAAGATAATTTATAAGATGCATTGAAACACAAGGACACGGGACAAGTGTTTGGAAAAGTGGTTAAGATACCTACATCCCATATCAGAGGACATTCCTGGTGCTGGCTCCTAACTCCAGCTTCCTACTAACAGACTGTGGGAGACAGAAAGAATGGCCCCCATAATTGGGTTCCTGCCATCATATGGCAAGCACAGATTATATTCTGACTCCTCAGTCCTGGCTGCTGTGGACATTTGGGTAATGAATCAGTGGACGATAACACTTGTGCTCTCTCTTTCAAATAAACAAATAAAATTCCTAAAATACACACAACAGTGATTTTCAGAAGGAAACAATGTCGAGAAATGTCTTAAGATCCTTAATAAAAGGTCAGCAATTATGTCCACAGTTAATCAATAATCAATATATGGAGTTGGCAAAGCAAAAGAAGTTTTGGCCAAATGAGATAAATTTAACAGAAAACACGGATGAATAAAGGATTACTATTGAAGGAACACCTCCCTTCACAGGCATCTAGTAATAGTGACACCAACCAACATGGTCATGTGACATTTTGCAAACCCACTTTCCAATATGTTACAAAGCATATTTGCTATAGAAGTCAATTTCCTAATGTGAATTGACCACATTCTCTTGGAATACAGTGGGAAAATACATGTCACTTTCATTAACTTAGCCTTTAGTGAATTCTCATATTCTAACTTCATGTTTTTTCAGGAGATGAATTTATCCTGTCGTTCAACTGTCAACGTCTAGTTACATTTTCAATATTGGTAACTTGCAAATAAAGGAAATGTAACTTAATTTCTTCATTTGTTTCATTAAGTAGTTGATACATTACACCAATAATGAAAAGAAAAATTTTACCAAACAACTATAAAATTTAGAATTTGTAAGAATGGTATTTACATGCTGCCACCAAGTTGAACACAGAAAATCCCACGGGATAACTGAGAAAAAATGACGACATCCACAAACAGTTGATAGCGTTAATGTTGATCCAGTCCATAAGTAATAACTAAGGACAAAACGGTAGCTGGCTAATGGAACCAAAACATGACCCTCACTACCAGGGACGCCAATCTCCAATGGAGGGCTGAGGCAACAACGGACTTCCCAACTGAACTGCAGAACTCGGCCGGTCGCCCACGCCGGCGCGCTCTCTGAGAGTGCAGGCTGAAGGGCCCGGCTTCCCCACTCGGGAGCCCTCTGGCACAAAGGGACTCTACCGGGTGCTGCACACAGGAACAGACCTCTGCGGGCACACCCGTGAGAGACCGCATTCCCCGCAGAGCGAAGTTACAGAACCAGCCACGCCCAGTTCCTCCTCTCCCGCGAACCCACCAATAAAGTGAAGTTGCTGGGGGAGGAGCCAGTGCGAAAAGGCCAAGGCCAGAAGTGTGCAGAGAACTGTCCTCTGCGAAGCTAGGGGCAGCTGAAATTAAGATTCCTGGGGACAGGAATCCGGAGCTCTGCCTCTGGGAACGTCATTATGGCCTTTCTAGGGAATATTTGGAATGAGAAAGGACCCTCTTTGGGAGCAGGTTTTTGAAATAATAGGCAGATACCACGTCACTGTCATTTACCACTACAAGCAGTATTTCAGGTTGAAAGAGAAGGATGTTCTCTTTCTCAACCTTCTTTTATGGTAGTAGAGGCCTTTGCACACTTTAAAAAGCAAAGTAAAATGGATTGAACCTTTTCATTTTAAATAAAGTAGTAGCTAATCGTTATCTAATCGTTATCAAATCGTTAATTATCGAAGTAATGTATGCTCAGAATTAAAAGACATTATGAAAAAAAAAACAGACCCTCCAACCTATCCTACTACCAGAGATGTTCCTTTTCAGGAATGTGTCTCATTTGGCTCATATTTAAACTCATATTTTAAAGAATAACCCTCTGCGGCTCAGAGGGTTAAGTTACAGCCTTCAATGCCAGCACGCCCTGTGAGCAGCAGTTGGAGTTCTAGGTGCTGGGCTTCCAACCAGCTCCCTGCTAATGTGTCTGGGAAAGCAATGGAAAATGGCTCAAGTGCTTGGGCCTCTATTAACACATATGGGAAGTTCCTGGCTTCAGCCTGGCCCAGCCCCAGCCACTGGAGAGTGAACCAAACGATGGTGGATCTCTCTCTCTCTCTGTCTCCCTTTCTCTGTAACTCTGCATTTCAAATAAATAAATCAAAAAACAAACAAAAAAACTTGCCTAATCTGATATGTCTTCATTTTTCAATTTAGGCTTTTAGTTTCCTCATGTCGCAGACAATACCAGTCTTATCCTGATTTCTTTCCTCATCCCACAAAATTAAGAATATCACAATTTTTATGAAGTCAGTATTTAGTACTTAACATATTGTTTTTTTCACCTGATCACATGCAACAGCACTTCAATGATTTCATGGAAAAGATAAGTTTATTTGGGAGCAAAAACAATTGAAATCCATGTGTAGTTACTTCATAATACACATTTTCTTCCCTGAAGTTAACAACTTCACTATTTTTTTTTACCTTTTTAACCTTTTTTTAAAATCTATTGATAATTTTTCTCGCAGCTTTCAACAGGCTTTTATTTCACTTTTCCACATAATCCAACATACTTTTAAATATATCTGTAGTTCCATGCCTTCCCCAAAGTGTCTCTACCCCCTCAGCTTGTTGTCCTAAGTTTGTTGTACGGGTTTTGTCCAGGTCCTTGCCTTTGCTCTCAATTTAGAAACTGCTTTCACCTCTCTAGTGTTGGATCTATTTCCAGATTACACGTCTTCTTTTGCTTAAATTAACTCTTCCTTTTAGCGTATCTACCCAAAAAATATGACATGGGAAGTAAAAGGTTTTTTTTTTTTTTTTTAACTGAATTATTCTGGCCTATCAGAAACCTCTTTTAATCTGGAGATTCATATGCGTCATTAATGGAAGTTTCCTTATATTAATTCTGCTATGAAAAGAGTTGCAGATTGGTGCCTCCTCATATGGGACACCAAAATGTTAGGAAAAGAGGGGCAGAATAGAGAGGAGGCAGTGTATGAATTTACAGCCAGACTGAATTTATTCAGAGAAAATAAATCCGTAGAGGTGGGTGACCAACTGCCCGCATGCCCATGATGGAACACCTGGCAGAAGGCCCTGACCCCAAGGGCCGGGAGGGGTGGGGTAGGGGGCAGCAGGTGGAGGGGAATTCCTGGAACTGTCTTTCAAGGGTGTGAGACTCAATTGAGATTCAAGAGCAAGGAATACATTCCAATGTTTATCTCTTTTGGGCAAAGAGCAAGAATGGCTGAGGCCTATGTCTTTGTTCCATCAATTTCCTTATGAATTTTTCTCCATTTTATCTATCCTATCTCATTCATCTATTGTTTTCTATAATCAGTGAGGGAAGTGTTCCCATATTTTATGTAACTGCTTTGTTTTTTCTCACCTTTTCTCCCCTTTTACCCTTTCATTATGTCTTCTGAAATATTTCCAACCATTAATTTGAATTTTTTATTTCACATATTAAGTTTTTATTTTGTAAGTCTTCATTCTTAATTTTCAATCATTTAAGTTTTTATGTATTTATTTCTTATTTTATAACAGCATCATTTCATCTCCCTGAGAATACGAATCACAGTGCTGTTGTTTTTTAGTTTTTCTTTGATTCCTGCATTGTTTTCTGTCGCTCCCCCTCTTCATGGAGGAACGACACTAAACCCTGCCTAGGCTTCATATCCGAGTCACGGCACCATTATGTCGCTCCCCCTCTTCGTGGAGGAACGACACAGGACCCTGCGCTGTTCTTTCGTCTGCTTGGCCCTCCCCGGGTTTGCTGCTGGTTCTTCCCGGGTTGGCTACTATCCCTTCCACCTCCGTGGAAGGGCAGTTCCCCCTGGCCACATTCCCCACTTCCGCAGGGGAGCGGCACACCGCCGGCCGGTTCTCTCGGGGGCTGCACGGGTTCCCTTAGATGTTCCCCATAGATGTTCCTGGTGCATGCCGTTTCTCTCCTCCTTTATAGTCCTCCTCCGCCAATCCCAACTCGGCTGCCCACACGCCGAGCACACTGCTCTCCTCCAATCAGGAGCAAGTCCTACAGTTTATTAGTTGAACTGGAGGCAGCTGTGCGGAAGCTGTTTACTTCTCTCCCAGCGCCATATTGTGGGAGAGCAGATGCATAGAATAAGTCCTAATTCCAGCAACTCAGTCTAGTCCGGTTTGCTCCCCACAGATCCCCCTTTCTTTTTATTTTTTAGCGTTGATACGCGCCTGTCTTCGGTGTCCCGCGGCACACACTCTGCTCTCCTTGCTAGAGTTGCCACAGGCTCTTACAAGTCCTATCAGGCAAACCGAATCCAGGTCCTCTCTTCGCCATGTTGTGAGGAGGTTTTTAGGCGCTGATGCGTGCCTGTGTTCGGTGCCCTGCAGCGCATGCTCTGCTCTGCTAGAACTGCCTGCAGGTGCTTACAAAACCTATCAGGCAAACCGAATCCAAGCCTTCTCATTGCCGTATTGTGGGGGAGACTTATTAGTGTTGGTTTGTGCCTATCTTCGGTGACCTGCAGCTCATACTCTGGTCGAGCTGCTTGCTGGTGCTTACCGCCTTAATTAGGCAGACCGAATCCAAGCTTTCTAATTGCAGTATTGTGGGGAGGCCTTACTGATGTTAATTCGTGCCTGTCTTCGGTGACCTGCGGCGCATAAGCTGCTAGCCGCCCAGGTGCTCATCGCCTCACTTAATCAGGCAGACCGAATCCAAGCTCTCACATTGCAGTGTTGTAGGGAGGCCTTTCTATTTCTCTATTTCTCTATCTCCGGGCATTCCTATTTCTCCCATTTTACTTCTATCTTCCAGCATTCCTATTTCTCTTTTACTTCTAAACTTCTGTTTCTCTTATCCCTGCGGCTTCCCGGTGCCTCGCCCTGCCGGCAGCTTCACGGCTCCGCGCGGCTTCCCGGCGCCTCGCCCCGCCGGCGCCCGCCCCGCGGCGGCTTCACAGCTCTGCGCGGCTTCCCGGCGCCTCGCGCCGCCGGCGGGTTCCCGGCTCTGCGCGCACGCTCCGCGGTCTCCACGCACTTCGCGCCCGCACCACGGCCTCGCGCCAGCCCTGCGTTCTCTATCTATTCACGCCCCGTGCTCTCTCTGCACGCGGCGGCTTCCGCGAATGTTTCCGCCACTATCGGCATTCAGTCTAAGTTCCCCGGACTAACCTGGCGAATCCTGGCGGCCCACGTCTCTGCCTCTGGTTCCAGATCTTCGCCTCTTGCTCCCCGGGGTGACTTGAAGAATTCCAAGATGGCTTGGCCTGCACTCGCGGCTTCATCCTCCCTAACATTTTTCTCTACCCGGTATGTTTCCCTAAGTTTTCTTCCAACAATATTCCTCCCTCACTTTTCCTGGCCTCTCCCCACAGTCCGTATCCAAGTCTAAGTTTTTTATAGGTTTCACTTTCACTTTCAAACTGCAGTCCGTATCTGAGTCTAAGTTTCTTCTTGCTTTCACTTTAAATCCTAACTTCTTTCCCACAGTCCGTATCCGAGTCCAAGCCTCCTCCAGGTTTCACTTTCGCTTTCAATCTCCTAGCTTCCCCTCCATAGTCCGCATCCGAGTCTATGAAAGCTTTCACTTTCGCTTTCAATCCTAACTTCTTTCCCACAGTCCATATCCGAGTCTATGCCTAGGCTTTCAATAGCTTCTTCCGGCACCTTTTCCGTTCAGCTTTTCCCTAGGCTGTTTGCTAGTCTCTCTCTCCGGTATTTTCCACTTCTTCCCTCCTAGGTTTCCTATCTGTCCTAGGTTTCCTATCCGAGTCACGGCACCATTATGTCGCTCCCCCTCTTCATGGAGGAACGACACTAAACCCTGCCTAGGCTTCATATCCGAGTCACGGCACCATTATGTCGCTCCCCCTCTTCGTGGAGGAACGACACAGGACCCTGCGCTGTTCTTTCGTCTGCTTGGCCCTCCCCGGGTTTGCTGCTGGTTCTTCCCGGGTTGGCTACTATCCCTTCCACCTCCGTGGAAGGGCAGTTCCCCCTGGCCACATTCCCCACTTCCGCAGGGGAGCGGCACACCGCCGGCCGGTTCTCTCGGGGGCTGCACGGGTTCCCTTAGATGTTCCCCATAGATGTTCCTGGTGCATGCCGTTTCTCTCCTCCTTTATAGTCCTCCTCCGCCAATCCCAACTCGGCTGCCCACACGCCGAGCACACTGCTCTCCTCCAATCAGGAGCAAGTCCTACAGTTTATTAGTTGAACTGGAGGCAGCTGTGCGGAAGCTGTTTACTTCTCTCCCAGCGCCATATTGTGGGAGAGCAGATGCATAGAATAAGTCCTAATTCCAGCAACTCAGTCTAGTCCGGTTTGCTCCCCACAGTTTTCATTTTTGTCAATTTCCTTTGTTTTATTCTTTTTCATACTGGATGAATTTCCTGAATGTCAGGTTGTCATTGATGGTGCGTGCATACTGGAAAGTGACACACAATAAAGCTTATGGGAAACACCATGAGTGAACAAGTCATTTTGAGAATGGTGCGCACTATGGGGATTAGGTGGCAATGTGGCCATTTTGTTGGGGTATGCAGAGTATCATATCAGTGGTGGTAATCATTTTTGCTCTTCTCAGCTTTCTCAGACAAAGATCCTTGATTCCTATCTCAGGGAAGTAACAACTGATTTCCTAGACGATGAGCAAAGGGGAGGAATGTGTTCTGATTTATTTATTGTTTTTAAAGATTTATTTATTTATTTGAGAGGTAGAGTTACAGACAGAGAGAGGGAGAGACAGAGAGAATGGTCTTCCATCCACTGGTTCACTCCCCCAAATGGCCACTATGGTTGGAGCTGGGCCTATGTGAAGCCAAGGGCCAGGAGCTTCTTCCAGGTCTCCCACGTGGGTTCAGGGGTCCAAGCAGTTGGACCATCTTCTACTGCTTTCCCAGGCCATAGCAGAGAGCTGGATCAGAAGAGAAGCAACCAGGACACAAACCTGCACCCACATGGAATGCAGGTGCTGCAGGCAGAGGCTTTGTCTTCTACACCACAGCACCAGACCCTGTGTTCTGATTTAACCGACTTAACCTATCCATTTCTGTCCCTCATAACCACAAAGGTAGAGTCTTTGTGGTTAATTTTTTTCCTATTTCATATCTTAAACAAGTTCCCTATTTTAAACCAATCTCTTTGTTTTTAATTTCCATCTTACCATTCTTTCCAGATAACTGGTACCTCTGATGTCTAATTCTATCCATAGTTTGACAAATCGCCTTATTATTTCCCTCTACCTGCTCTCAAGGCTTATCTTTTCCTGGCTGGTTTTTTTTTTTTTTTTTTTTTTTGGTTTGTTACCTACTTGCCATATTTTTTTTATCTTTCTTCTCCATTGCTATCTTCTCTCCCATCCCCATTGTATAGCACAGTACCTTTTATATTCCTTCCTGTAATTTTGCTGAAAACTTGAGATGTAGCAAAGAGAAAAACATTTGTTCAATCAGCCAGGTTTACCTGACAGGTTTCAGTGAATTCTAAAGCTCCTATACTCTGCTGGGTATGTGGGACCACACCAAGCAGTGAAGGATTGGTTTTCTGCCCTGAAGATCTTAAGAATTAAATTACACTTTGAGATAATGGCTCAGCAATAGCCATGAGGCATTACAAATGAATGGTCTAGAACAAGAGGTAATATAGCTGTTCAGATGAAGGATTGAGTGATATGTGACCCTGATGTTGAAGAATCAGTTGGCACTTAGGAAGAACACAGACGGTGGTCCCAGCTCAGGGAACTAAAGAACTATGTGTCTGAAAGATTATGCCAATTGTGATAGAATAAGAACTGTAAATTCTAACACGTATTTGTTTTACAGCGATGGTTTATGTCTAGCACTGACCTGTTCCTAAAGTTCTGTTTGCTCTCCATCAGCACACATAACTACAAAAATGCTCCAATGTATTTGCTGTAGGTTGCAGTTTAAGTTATTTCTTTTCAGTCAGCATTTGAAATTATAAGAATTTTCAGCTAATCTCTGACTAGTATTTGTCTCCAATGGATTTTTTTTTAATGCACTCATTCAAACGTAAGGACTTTTATTTTTTTTCCTTTAATCTTCTGACTTAAAAAAGAAATTGGAGTAGGTACTTGGCCTAAGAGTTAAGATGCCAGTTAGGACACCCATGTTGCACATTGAAGCTCCTGAATTTGATTCCCCACTCTAGCTCCTGAATCCAACTTCCTGCTAATGTGGACCCTGGGAGGTAGCAGTGATGGCTGAAGTAACTGGGTTCCTGCTGCCCATGGATGCATGGACTGCATTCCTGGCTTCCAACTTAGGCCCCAGCCAGGCCTGAACCCAGCCCCAGCCTAGCCCCAGCCCTTGAAGGGATTTGAGGAATGAACCAGCAAGTGGGAGCACTCACTCTCTGTCTCTCAAATAAACAATTTTATTAATCAATATTTTTAATCTTAAAAAGTAATATGATGATTACATTTCTCAAGACTTTCTTCCCATTCTCCCAAAGCCCTGGTAAAAACTACATTTATTCTTTGAATTCTTATCTGGTATATGTATATAGACATATCTGTCTAGACCAAGATAGAGATATGTGTAGCTGTATTCGAGAAGTTAAAAAAGCCAGAAGTTACTATCATTTGACTTTATAAGATAAAAGCAAGAACAAATTCTGCCATAGCTTCAAATTTTTAAGTTTTAGATCTTTATAGAAACTGAAAATTTTAATCACAGCTTTCTAATATTTCACAGTGCTGCCAAGTTGAACAGCAATAGTTGTGAGATTTATCTGCTGAACACGTGGCTAATGACCTTTAAAGCAACTTGCTTCATATGTCAACTAGGAAAAAAAATATGAGCTTAAGCTATTGAGATTAGTTGTTTTTCTTATTTTTGCCTATTTATTGCAACTCAGTATCTGGTATAATAAATGTAACATAAGGGCATAGAGGTGTTTTTAAGAACAGCTTTTCTCTAAAAGATGTCATTTTTGAAACTAATTATTAAGAAAATTAAATTTTTGGCATTTTAATCTAAAATATGTCAGTGCTTCTCAAAGTAGTTGGGTTGCATTTTTCTGCAAATGTGTATATTGGCTTATGTTAATCTTGGCTGAACACACTGTTACCAAGAAATTGTGTTTTAAACAACTGTTGGGACTTGTAGAAAACACATTTCAACCACTAATAATGTGCTTTCATATTATACATTTCTGCAAGCAATTCAAATGAGTTTATAAGCATTTGTTTTTATGTCTCCTAACATCTTACAAGTACAAGGCATTACTTTTACTACAAAGACTTTTTATGTCTCCCATAATGATGACCAATAAAATGTTACAGATAAGAAATGAACCAAAGTTGTAGTATAGCAAGTAAAGCCACTTCCTGCAATGCTGGCATCCAATATAGGCAACAGTTCAATTCTCAGATGCTCCACTTCCGATCTAGCTCCCTGCTAATGTGCCTGGAAAAGCAGTAGAGGACAGCACAAGAGCTTGGGCCCCTGCACCATATGGGAGACCTGGAAGAATCTAACGTCTTCACCCTGGCCCAGCCCAGGCTATTGCAGCCATTTGGGGAGTGAACCAGCAGATGGAAGGTCTTTCTGTCTTTCTCTCTAACTCCCTATCTCTCTCTCTCTTTCTCACTTTCTCTCTGTCTCTGTAACTCTGCCTTTCAAATAAAAAAATTTTTTTTTTCTTTTGAAAGAGAGACATAAAGAAAGGTCTCCCATCTGTGTTTCACTCCCCCAGATGCATGAAGCAGCCAGGGCTGTGCCAAACCCAAATGAGAGACCAGGAACTCAATCAAGGTCTCCCATATGGACAACAGGGTGCACATTAGTAGGAAGCTGAAATGGAGAGCAGAACCAGGATCAGAATCTGGCCACTTCAATGTGGGATGCAGGAAATCTCAAGCAACAGCTTCAGCTGCACCAAATCCCCACCCCAGGAAACTGGAATACTCATGGAGTTATCCACTAGGAAGAAAGCTTTGTTCTGAAACAGGTAGCAGCAACGCTTACTTTATGGTCTATGTTTATGACTCCTGGTTTCCAACAAAAATAGGATGATGTTAACACCTGTCTAGGTCAATAGCATGAAAACAGAAGACTCTAGTACCACATGGTGTTCACTAGGATGCTTGCAGCCTTTGCAGTTTTATATGCCTGAGGCTAAATACTGTCTACTACCTCTGTTTAACCTGAGGCAAATTACTTCTCTGCTCAGTTATTGATAAATATAAAGGTACCAGATTGGGTCAGAAAACAGGTAGAGACTGTTATTAACTTATACAACAAAGTTAACAGTTAACAATGGCTCAAGACATCTTGATCCCAAGTCAAAGAAGCAGGCACCTGTCTGTCTTAAAGGATGTAAATTTAAGTGAAAGGAAATTTTGACAGACTACTCTGGGAAAAACTCTTCTATTTTCTTTTGCTCTGTATTTTAGACAGTACTTTGTAATGTTGCCTGATGACCTGTTTTTCTTGTTTTCTTCTATTCTGTATAACAAAAATGTTTGTCTTGCTGAAAATACATAACCAGGAGGAAATAATAATAACTGGAATTCTAAGAATTCAAATGGAATTTGGTTTGGCTCTATAGTGGGGCGCAGGTCACAAAATTAAAAGAAATAACACAAGAGGCAAGCATTAATAAGATAATGAATTTTCAGTACCAAGATTAGCATTTCAATATTTATCATGAAGGCTATTAGGAATCATCAGAGATTTAACAAAAAACTTAGATAATCAGGCTCACGTTTTGGAGGAATGATTCTGGCATAAATGTGAACCGATAGCAGAAAAATGAGATGAGCGACGGTAGGACACGTTAGGAGCCCACCGTGGGATTCCTAGTGATGCAGGTCCTGATGACGTTGGAAGTGTGGCAGTGGCTGTGAGTATAAAACTGAAGGGATAATTTTTCATTCATAAATCTGTACCACAAAATCATGAGGAACTTCCTGAGGCTGAGAGTGAAATAAGACAATCTAAAAACTCAGGCTTATACAGAGGAATGAAGAGCACTTCTAGAAATGGTAAATATACAGGAAAATAGAAAACACTTTTTGTTCTTGTTTTAGAATATTTTTTAAAGATTTATTTATTTATTTATTTATTTATTTGAAAGTCAGAGTTACACAAAGAAAGAGAGGCAAAGAGAGGCCGGTTTTCAGTCCGTTGGTTCACTCCCCAGATGGCCGCAACGGCCGGAGCTCCGCTGATCCAAAGCCAAGAGCAAGGAGCTCATTATATCCTTTCAAGCTTTCCCACTTCACATCTGGATTGAGGTTTCTGATCTGCAAAACTTAACGTACTTCAACTTTTTGTTGAGTCCACTGTTGATAACGATAAAGCAGTGAAAACCTTCCCACAGACAGCAATTAGGAAAACAGAGGGTACAGGAGAGGAGGAATTAGTAAATTGTCATGCCGTATTCATCTATTTCATCTTCAGTTTTTCTTATTGTTTTCTTAACTTTCATTACATTTTTGTGGATTACCATGTGATGTTTCTATGCTGTGTCATGTCAGGGTGAATATACATGTCTCTTCAAAGATTTAACATTTCTTTGTGAGAAAAACATTCAAAATCTTTCTTTTTTGTTTTGTTTTGATTTTAAAAAAATTCATTATCATTTTCTATTGTATAGTAACCTAACAGAATACCATAATTTATTAATACCTAGCTATAACTCAATATCTATTAATCAACCTGTCCCTACCTCTAAATCCTCCCTACACTCTCCAGCCTCTGATAACCATGATACTCTTAACTTATGGGAGATGAACTTTTTTACTTACCATAAAGACTTGGAGTTTCATCCATGTCATTTCAAATGACAAGATGTCATTCTTTTTATAGATGAATAGCATTCCATTATACACAAGTAGTATGTCCTCATTTTTAACACAAACTGTAGACTTCTATAATTTTAAATCAAACTGTCTGAGTTGTTATTTATTGCACCTATGTGAAAGGAAGAATCTAATTTGGGATGTCCTACGTCTGTTTTCACATTTTTGTCATGGTTCTTGTGGTTTAATTTTGTATCCTCTTCTTGGACTTTGCACCAATATTCATGCTATTACAGCTAGACTAATGGCTATGACTCAGATGAATAATAGGAAAATCCATTTATCATCATTTTCAGTGGGATAATTTTTTTTCAAATATTACATGTTGGAAAAGATATATAGGCAATTTGGCTTTATGAAATTTCTGCTAAGAAAATCAATATGACATAGATGATGTTAAATGTTAAGGTTATTTTTTAAAAAAAAATCCCTAGATTCTCTAGACCATTTTCTAGCAATTCTTCTATAAAATCTGTAAACATCCACAAGAGGCTATGGAATGGTTGAAGGGTCAATTCATTTTTTTCAAGGTGAAATTTATTTACAATGCTTTTTTCTTAGGTCTTCTCCTTTATGTTCTCTATATAAACATAATAGTACAGTCAGAAATCTTAAATATGTTTATCATAATTTACATCACTTCCTATATAAATTTCCTAACAGTTCAACTTTAAATTTAAACATAACATGTATTCAAAGAAGATATTAAAAAATAGTAAACACCTACTCATCCTTTCTTTGGAATTTCTATAGGAAATATGTTGACTCCTGAATCAAACATAGATTTCAAGATTATACTGAAAGAGTTCTAAATGCAATTTTTCATTAAAAACCAACAACTACCTCAAGCAACTGTTTTCCACCTAAATAATGAATTAAAAGCAACTGACAGTTTATTTGTTTATGAATTATAACCTAGGACTGTTCTATGAATGATAGGAAAAAATATTTCAGTCTCAACTCAACTTCCTTCATATTCTGCAAGAACTAAAAAAAAAACAGATGCAAATTAAAAATTGTTTGATTGTACATAATGATGGTTTTAAAAATGAAGGCAGTTGTTGGGGCCCACTTTGCGGCTTAATGGATCAAATCATTGACTGAAATCCCAGTCAACTGCCTGCTAATATTCTTGGGAAAGCAGAGATGGCCGGAGTGCTTGACTTCCTGCCACCTATATCACAGACCAGGATGGTGTTACTGGCTCCTGGCATTGGCCTGGCCCAGCCTCAGCTGTTGTGGCCATTTGGAGAGCAAACCTGTGCAAGATCACTTTCTCTCTCTGTCTCTGTCTCTCTGTCACTCTGCCTTTCAAGTAAATACAATAAATCTTTAAAAAAAAAGTTAATTGCTACCAATATTACAGCTCTGGTGCAAAGATATGATGATATATCTGTGTTCTAGGGAATAATCAGAGGATTAAAGAGAGCCCATGGCATCTATTCTCCTGTCCTACCAACAGACATAAGTTTTCACCAAGTAAAAGTTGGTGGGACTATATGGACTCTGCCTTAGGGCAAAGATGATTTGCTTGCTTTCTCTGAGAGTACTTCAAAATATTTGTAGTAAATGGAATTAGAAGATAAGTTTATTTTGTTGCAAAAATTTATTTAGAGTCCATGTGTACAAGAGGTTTTTAAAAAAGTTCATGAAAAGAGGCTTTTATGAAAAAAAATATGGATAATTTTAAGCCAAATGTATAGGAAAAAGACACTGGAACAGAAAGAGTTTTGGCTAAATTCCATTAATTAAAAAAATACTAAAGGTTAATAAAATATTTAAATTAATCATGTGAAATAATTTTATACTGCTTATTCATAGTTGCATGTCAGCTAACTGGAAGTTGATTAGCCAGTACCCTCACTCACCCAGAGCATAGCTTAAAACCACAATAAATCACAGGAACAGAAACTCTTGTTCTTCATTTATGCTCATGTCTTCTCTCCAGACAAATTATGTAGTACATGTTTTCCATTAAACTTCATACAGCTATGGTTTTAGCAAGCTTGACTACCCTGTTTACAGCCCTCTTCAAGGTTAGAGGAAACATTAGGAGTGAGAACAGGTGTTTCAACATGCAACGACGTTGGCAAATGTAAGAAATATCTGTGAGCTTAAGGAGTACAATGCAAAAGAATCAGAAAGCCTATATAATAATGAACATAATTATTTTAAAAATTTCAGTTTAAATTTGCAGGAATTGGTCCTTGAGTGACCCTCAGTAGATCCTAACTCTCACAAAAATCTCCCTTATGAGAGAATGATCCAACATGGGAAGTGAGATACACAGCAGACCCATAGAATGGCAAATGTCCTAACAGCACTCTGGCCTCATAATCAGCCCTTAAGGCATGCGGATCTGGCTGAAATGCCCATGAGATTATTTCAGGCATGGAAAGCCAAGACACTCTGGGGGAAAAAAAAAAAAACCTAAGTGAAAGATCTCCGTGAGTGAGATCCCAGTGGAAAGAATGGGTCATCAAAGAAGGAGGTACCTTTCTCTGAAGGGAGGAGAGAACTTCCACTTTGACCATGGCCTTGTCTAAAAATGATCAGTCAGTGAACTCAGGGGGCTTCCATAGCCTTGGCAGCTCATGACAAGAGCCTAGGGTGATTACTGAGGCCATAAACAAGAGTGTCAATTTGTTAAGTCAACAACAGTAGTCACTGTGCACTTACTCCTCATGTAGGATCTTTGTCCTTAGTGTGCTGTACATTGAGATTTAATGCTATAACTAGTACTCAAACAGTATTTTTCACTTTATGTTTCTGTGTGGGAGCAAACTGTTGAAATCTTTACTTAATGTATGCTAAACTGATCTTCTGTATATAAAGAGAATCAAAAATGAATCTTGATGTGAATGGAAGGGGAGAGGGAGTGGGAAAGGGGAGGGTTGCGGGTTGGAGGGACGTTATGGGGGGAAGCCATTGTAATCAATATTCTGTATTTTGGAAATTTATATTAATTAAATAAAAGTTAAAAAAAAATCTCCCTTATGCCTGTTGAGTCTTTATAGAACAATCTGTCAAATTAATTAAGTTAATGGATACTTCAGTTTTCTTTGAGGGTTACAGATCTTTTAGTTCTCTCAGTCCTTACAAAAATAGGTACTTATTGTCCTATTCTAGTCCCCAGGGTGCTAGAAATGGATTGTCCACATTTTTTTCTTTGACCCTTTACTACTCAATCAGTTCTGTTCCGTTACCCTCACTCCTAGCCTAGGTTCTGGATGTTAGCATAATATGGTAGAAAGCACACTAACTTTTAAATGAAACAGATATGATTTTGAATCCAGTCCTGCTATCCATAAGCTCTATAAGTTGGAGCAAATTAGTTCACTTCCAGGAATTCCAATTTAGTCATTATTGAAATGAGTATAAGGCAATAATATCATAGAGGTGTGAAATTGAATTTGGAAAATTTCTAACCATGCATGGTATATAATAAATGTTGGTTATATAATTGTGCACTAGTAGACCTCAATCTGGTCACTGTCAACTGCTGAATTCCTGAATATGGCATAATCATGGAAAGATATGGCAGTTGCTTCACTGGCTTCTTTTCCTTTTTGCAAACAGAACATTTATTCCACACCCCCATGCCATTGTTCCTTCACTGCTCTTGAGCGGCCCATCTTCAGCGACTGACTTGTGTGCCTTGACATTACTTGGATCAGTTTCATATCATTATTTCCTGGGATTGCTCTACATACGGAATCTTATATTGCAAGAAATGCTCTTTCTTATTGTGTACTTTTCCTCTGCTCTCATTCTTTGCTTGTATCTATACCTATATTTGCTTTCAGCAAACATTGTAACTTTTAATCCAAAGACCAATAACTTGTCATCTAATGTATCAAGTCCTTTTTCTTATTACTTTTCTATCTGGTCTATACCCTATGGCCCAGCATTTCAAATAAGCACGCTGCACTCTCTCTCTTTTGCGCCTTGTCCTTCTATATACCAACTCCAAAAGTTCCCGTCTGTACACAATCTAGTTTTGCAGTTCATATAAATTCTTTTATCAGATATATTTATTGCAAATATTTTCTCTAATTCTGTGTCATGTATGTTCATTTTCTTAAGTGGTATCTTGATGTGGAGAGATTTTATATTATTGAGTTCAATTATAAATGTGTCTTGTATAGCTAGTACTTTGGGGTCATAAGAAATCTTTGCCCACTCCATAGTCATAAAGAATTTATAATATTTTTCCATTGGAAGTCTAGATTTTACATTTAAGCCAGAAATCTGTCTTTAATGAATCATTATGTATTATTTGAAGTAGAGTAGAAGGTCCATTTTTCTTTCTATAATTGGCATCATCTGTTGAAAATAATTCCCTGCTCCCAATGAATCATTTTGATGTTTTATGAAAAATCAATTAACCAAATATGAATGTCTATTTATGGATGTTCTATTCCATTATATTGATCGATTTGCTTATCTTTGTTAGAAGATTCTTCTCCAAGGAACTCTTGTATGGCTACATGCTTTGTAAGTAGAAGTATTGATAGGCTTTGTTCTGGAATATTTTTCAAGGATTTTTTATATGGCAAACATCCTTGGAAGATGCAGATAGTGTCTCCCTCCAGAGTGAAAGACAGGATTTTTTTTTTTTAAATCGCCTACTATAATGAAAATAATAAATATAGCTTCTTCCTGCAAAGCACAAATTCCTGCTTCACTTCCAAACCAGCTCCCTGCTGATGTGCCTGGGAAAGCAGTGGAAGACTGCACAAATGCTTGGACCCCTGCATCCATGTGGGAGACCCTGAAGTGATTCCTGTCTCCTAAATTCCATCTGGCCCAGCCCTGCTGTTGTGGCCATTTGGAGAGTGAACTAGTGGATGGAAATCTCTCTCTCTGTTTATGTAACACTGCCTTGCAATTAAAACAATCAATCTTTAAAAAACAGATTCGGTTTCTTGAAACTCAGGGTTCCTCTCCTGTAATGTACTCCATTGTGTGTGCAGGTGTCATATAACCTTCTTTGTGTCATTCTGTGGGAATTAGTGCTCAGTGAACTGGTACTAATGTTGACATTCTGGATGTAGCTATTTCCATGTGTAGGAAAATCCTTCTATTTCTAAGTACTGTTATATATTCTGCCAGTATTCATGAAGCTGGGGCAGGTTAACTTGTTAGTTTTTAAGTAAGGTAAAATCACCTACCCTTTAAAGTCTTCACAATTATACTGTCTTGCTTCCATGGCTTTATAACTAAGTCTTCAGATCAGATTGTATGTGATATGTCATTTTCTTTATAAGACGTTTTACTCATTTAATTGAATTTATCCCTAAATATTTTATGTATTTATATATGTAAATGTACCTTTAAAAATTCTGTATTGAATTTTTCATTGTTGATACAAAGAAATGCAAATTAAATACATATATTTCCTTGTGTTGTATTTCCCTTCTAATATTACTTATCAGTTCTAGTGTGTTTTTGTTTAAAAAATTATGCAGGAGTTCTGTTAGATGGTTTCACATGCAAGTATTTCATTCAATTACATCTACTTTAAGTTCCTTATTGCAAAATGCAATGCTGAATAGAAGTGTTGATCCTGGACATCTTAGAATTATTCCCTGTCTTAGGAAGAAAACTTGAGTATGGGCTCA
The DNA here is from genome assembly GCF_051225735.1 of Oryctolagus cuniculus. Taxonomy (NCBI): domain Eukaryota; kingdom Metazoa; phylum Chordata; class Mammalia; order Lagomorpha; family Leporidae; genus Oryctolagus; species Oryctolagus cuniculus. The sequence continues at coordinate 66,831,826 of NC_142870.1, forward strand.
GCATGTGGCTCAGCAATTAACATGCCAGTTAGTATGCCCACATTCCATCTCATCACCTGAGTTCAAGCCCCAGCCCTGGTTCTCGGTTGCAGTTTCCTTCTAATGCAGGCCCTAGGTCACAGTGGTGATGGCTCAAATAGTTGGACTTTCTATCATTCAAAGGGGATACCTGGATTGAGTTATTCAGATTTTCTATATTTTATATTAGTTTTGGTCTTTTGTCTCTCAGGAAATTAGTTATTTAGTCTATATTTCTGAATTATTTTCATAAAGTTATTTATGGGCCGGCGCCGCAGCTCACTAGGCTAATCCTCCGCCTTGCAGCGCCGGCACACAGGGTTCTAGTCCCGGTCAGGGCGCCGGATTCTGTCCCGGTTGCCCCTCTTCCAGGCCAGCTCTCTGCTGTGGCCAGGGAGTACAGTGGAGGATGGCCCAAGTCCTTGGGCCCTGCACCCCACAGGAGACCAGGAGAAGCACCTGGCTCCTGCCATCAGATCAGCACGTTACGCCGGCCATTGGAGGGTGAACCAACGGCAAAGGAAGACCTTTCTCTCTGTCTCTCTCTCTCTCACTGTCCACTCTGCCTGTCAAAAAAAATAAAATAAATAAAAAATAAAGTTATTTATGACATTTCTGTATTATCATTTTTGTATCTAACTAACCTCATGAGATGCCTCCTAATATATGCCTAATATACTTCTAGGAAATTAACGTGCTTTCTCTTGAGTATTGTTCTTGATTGGTGTAACTAGGGGTTTATCAATTTTACTAATCTTCACAAAGAATTAAATTAGATTTTGTTTAATGCATTTTTAAAGATTTTATTTATTTGAGATGTAAAGTTATAGACAGAGAAAGGGAGAGACAGAAATAAAGGTCTTCTATCTGTTGGTTTGCTCCCCAAAAGGCCACAATGGCTGGGGCTAGGCAAGGATGCACAATAAAAGACTGATAATATCATACTTTCATTTGTCCTCTTGCAGATGATTTTCCCAATGCTGTCATTCATTTTACTTATACACTTATATTGTTCTTTTATTACTTTCCTTCTAAAAGGTAAGTTGTCCTTTAAAAATATTCTAAAACAGAGGCCAGTGCTGTGGCATAGAGGGTAAAGCCACCACCTGCAGTGCCAGCATCCCATATGGGCACCGGTTAGCATCCTGGCTGCTTCACTTCCGATCCAGCTCTCTGCTATGGCCTGGAAAAGCAATGGAAGATGGCCCAAGTCCTTGGGCCCCTGCACCTGCATGGGAGACCCGGAAGAAGCTCGTGGCTCCTGGCTTCGGATCAGTGCAGCTCTGACGGTTGCAGCCAACTGGGGAGTGAACCAGTGGATGGAAGATCTTTTACTGCCTCTCTTCTCTCTGTGTAACTCTGACTTTCAAATAAATAAATAATTTTTTTAAAGAAAAAAAGGTTATTCTATCCAATTTGTTTTCTCAGTCCATTGTAGCCTTAAAAATCCCCGTCTGAATTTTGTTTTTACTGTCATTGTCCCAGTATACCAGTTTTTATATTCCTCCATGCATGGGTTTAGTGCTTAGTGTGAGGTCTGGGGATATTGGAGGACTTATCTGATGTCCCTGATTAGGTTTTCACCAATCTCTGCAATTAGGTTCTTCAGAGGATATGGCTCTTTTTCCCTCCCTTGACAGGCAGAGTGGACAGTGAGAGAAACGGACAGAGAGAGAGGTCTTCCTTTTTGCCGTTGGTTCACCCTCCAATGGCCGCTGCGGCCGGCCCACCGCGCTGATCCGATGGCAGGAGCCAGGTACTTCTCCAAGTCTCCCATGGGGTGCAGGGCCCAAGCACTTGGGCCATCCTCCACTGCACTCCCTGGCCACAGCAGAGAGCTGGCCTGGAAGAGAGGCAACCGGGACAGAATCCGGTGCCCCGACCGGGACTAGAACCCGGTGTGCCGGTGCCGCCGCAAGGTGGAGGATTAGCCTAGTGAGCCGCGGCGCCGGCCAACAATAGGCTTGCATTGGTTTTTACTTAGTGCTAGGCTAATGCTGGGGGCTAGAATAATTTGTTCTCCTGGTCTAGTCCTAGTGTTGGGCAAAATCTGTGGACCTAGGTCTTGGGGATAGGGTCTGCTCAACCTTCCCTTCTCTATCCCTATGACAACCAAATCTCAAAGAGCAGCTCCCTCTGGTCTAGTGTCCTGACCTCAATCTTTCTTATGAGATTCTGTGTATGCCCATGGAGAAGACTTTGCAGATGAACATGAGCTCCTCTTTTGAACAGAGTTCCCTCTTATTCTAAGTTGAGATGCTAGCCTATTCTTCACTTTCAGAAATCTGTTGAAATTTTAGCCAATTTCTTGCCTGTTCCATGGCAGCTATCTCTTCCTACCGTACTCTGCCAAAGATACAACAAACAGTTCATGTGCCCTGTCACTGCTTAGAGGAGGCTTCATTCCTCAGGATTTAATTTTCTTATCTGCATTGCAATTTCATTTCTCTGAGAGACTTAAAAAAGGATGTGCTTTTTGGACTGTCTGGATTGTTCTTGTTGGTATAGATGAAAATCATGCGGTTTTCTATGTCCTAAGCGGAAGTGGAACATCTAGTTTCTCATTATTGTCTCAAACAAAACATCCTTAAACCTTCTATAAAAATGTTTAAAATCAGGGCTTGCGCTGTGGCGTGGTGGGTGGAGCCGCTGCCTGTAGTGCTGGCATCCCATGCGGGTGCTGGTTCAAGTCCTGGCTCCTGAAACTCCAATTCGGCTCTCTGCTATGGCTTGGGAAAGCAATGGAGGATGTCCCAAGTACTTGGACCCCTGCACCTGCGTGGGAGATCTGGAGGAGGCTCCTGGCTCTTGGTTCCTGGCTTCGGATTTGCACAGCTCCAGCTGTTGCAACGATCTGGAGAGTGAACCATTGGGTGGAAGACCTCTCTCACTCTCTCTGCCTCTGTCTCTCCTTAACTCTATCTTTCAAGTGAGTAAATAAATCTTTAAAAAAAATGTTTAAAATCAAGCATAATACTCTGAGCTAACTGAAAGAAAATGAGGAAAAACAATGTCTTTGCCTACAGCAATTTCTCTTAACATTCTCCTCAAAGGATTGGAGAGGGAAAAAAAATTATAGCCTTGGGCTAGGCTTGCAGCTGGTAAGCTCTGAAAGAGTAAGGGAAGCATTCCCAAAAGCTTCCCAAACTCAGGGCTGCAGAAAGGGATTTTGGCCACCCAATATTGACACACAAAAAATAGCAAGATCGCCTATGTTCACAGGTTTTGTCTGATCCAGTCCCAGCTATTGCAACCAGTTAGGGAATGACCCAGCAGATGGAAGATCTCTGTTTCTCTCTTTCTCTCTCTCTCTCTCTTCCTGTCATTCTGCCTTTCAAATAAAGACATAAATATTTTTAAATAATAAAAAATAAAGTGTTCATACCACACAAAGCAATTTATAGATTCAACATGCTCCCTATCACAATGCCAAAGACGTTATTCACAGAGAAGTAGGAAAAAATTCTAAAATCCATATGAAAGCATAAAATCCCCAAATAGCCAAAGCAATTTTAAACAAAAAGAACACCAGATTTCAAGACATACTATAAGACGGTTGTATCCAAAACAGCATGGCACTCACTTAATAAAATATATACGAACCAATGGAACAGAATAGAGATCTGAGAAAAGAATCCATACATCTACAGCAACTCATCTTTGACAAAGATGCCAGAAATGTACACTAGAGAAAGGACAGTGTATTCAATAACTGGTTTGTGCTGGGGAAAACTGGATATTTATAGGCATAAGATTGAAATGAGTTCCCCTTCCCCCATGCCCCTACACACACACACACACAAACACACACACACACCTCTCACACTATACAAAAATCAACTCTGGACCAAAGATCTGAATATAAGACTTGTAACAGTGAAAACATAAGAAGGAAACACTTCTTGAAGGGGAAGCACTTCAAGATGCCGGAACAAAGTGTTTGAGGATGACTGCAGTAGCATAGCCACAAAAGCAAAAATAGACAAATGGGATTATACCAAAATAAGAAGCTTTTGCACAGCAAAGGAAACAATCAACAGAGTGAAGAGAGAGCCAACAAAATGGGCTAAAATATTTGAAATCAATTCATCTGGCAAAGGATTAATATTTAGAATATATAAAGAACTAAAAACAAACTCAACAACACAAATTTAAACAATCCAGTTTAAAAATAAACCAGGGGCCGGCGCCGTGGCTCACTAGGCTAATCCTCCACCTTGCGGCGCCGGCACACCGGGTTCTAGTCCAGGTCGGGGCGCCGGATTCTGTCCTGGTTGCCCCTCTTCCAGGCCAGCTCTCTGCTATGGCCCGGGAGTGCAGTGGAGGATGGCCCAAGTGCTTGGGCCCTGCACCCCATGGGAGACCAGGAGAAGCACCTGGCTCCTGCCATTGGATCAGTGCAGTGCGCCGGCCACGGCGGCCATTGGAGGGTGAGCCAACGGCAAAGGAAGACCTTTCTCTCTGTCTCTCTCTCTCACTGTCCACTCTGCCTGTCAAAAAAATTAAAAAAAAATTAAAAAATAAAATAAAATAAGCCAAGGGCTGGCGCCGCGGCTCACTTGGCTAATCCTCCACCTGCAGCGCCGACACCCCAGGTTCTAGTTCCTGTTGGGGTGCCGGATTCTATCCTGGTTGCTCCTCTGCTGTGGCCAGGGAAGGCAGTGGAGGATAGCCTAAGTGCTTGGGCCCTGCACCCGCATGGGAGACCGGGAAGAAGCACCTGGCTCCTGGCTTTGTATCAGCTCAGCGCCAGCCGTGGTGGCCATTAGGGGAGTGAACCAACGGCAAAGGAAGACCTTTCTCTCTGTCTCTCTCTCACTGTCTATAACTCTCTTTGTCTGTCTGTCTCTCTCTCTCCCACTGTCTAACTTTGCCTGGCAAAAAAAATAAAATAAAAATAAAAATAAACCTGGGGCCAGCATTGTGATAAAGTGGGTAAAGCCACCACCTGCAGTGCCTGCATCCCATATGGGCAACAGTTCTAGTCACAGCTGCTCCAGTTCTGATCCAGCTCCCTGCTAATGGCCTGGGGAAACAGCAGAAGATGGCCCATGTGCTTGAGACCCAATGAAGCTCTTGGCTCCTGGTTGCAGCCTGGCCCAGCTCCAGCCTTAATGGCCATTTGAACTAGCAGATGGAAAATCTCTCTGTGTGTGTCTCTCCCTCTCTCTCTCTCTGTAACTATACTTTTCAAATAAATACATCTTTAAAAAATAACAAAAAGGCTAAAAAAAGTTAAAAATGGGTCAAAGATTGAAATAGCTATTTCTCAAAAGAAGAAATATAAATGACCAAAAAAAAGGGAGGGGTGGAATCCTCATTATCACTAGCCATCAGGAAAAATGCAATTCAAAACCAGAGTAAGCTATCATCTCACACCTGTTAGCAGGACTGTATTCAAAAAGACAAATAATAAAAGCTGGTCAAGAAATGGAGAAAAGAGAACATTTATACACTGCTGATGGGAATGCAAATTATTACAGCCATTCTGGAACACAGTATAGAATTTTCTCACAAAACTCAAAATAGATCTACCATATGACCCAGCCCTCCCACTTCTGGGCATGTTACCTGAAGGAAATGAAACCAGCATATCAAAGAGATGCCTGCATGCCAATGTTTACTGCTGTGCTATTAACAGTAGCCAAGATACCTGTTCATTCATTGATAATGGATAAAGAAAATTATACATACACACACATGAGAACAGTATTCAGCTGTAAAAAGAATGAAACCCTGACTTTTGTAGCAAAAATGGAGTTATAATAAGATTGAAATAAGAAATAAGATAGACAAATACCACATGTTCTCTCTCATATGTGGAGTTAAAAAAAAGAAAGAAAGAAAAAGGTTGATCTGAAATTTAATAGTGATTACTAAAGACTGGAAAGGAGAGAACGGTAAGGAGAGGAGCAATAGACAGAGATTAGATGAAGGGTACCAAAATACAGTTGGGGAAAAGTAACAAGTTCCAGTGGTAAACTTCACAGAAGGGCAAATATAGTTTATAACAATGTATTGTATTTTATATAAAGATTTGTAAAACAGGAGCTGGTAGGCTCCAAACACAAAGATAAGAAAATAGAAAGGCTACTTGCCTGGAGACCTTCTTTTTAAATTTATTCATTCATTTAACAAATATTTATTGAATACTTATCATATGCCCTGCCCTGGATGTTGGGGTATATCAGAAAACAAAGGAGAGACTAAGATTCTTATCTACTGTATGAACTTTTCAATCCAGGACTAGGAGACAGAATTAAACAATACTTTGATAAATAAATAAATGTTATGAGGAAAACTATACGAGCTTCTGGGGAAAAAAACAAACAAACAAACAAACAAACAAGTAAGGGGAGTCCAAAGTAGTGGAGTGTGGAGCAGTAAGTTGCAATTTTAAATAGGGTAGTCAATCTAGAATCCAATACAAATGTGACATTTGAGAAAAAATATTTGCAAAAAGTGAGGGAACCAGCCAAGCAGATAACTGGGCAAAAAATGTTCCTGGCGAAAGGAGTAGCTAGCAGAAAAACCCTGGGTGGGAGTCTGTTTGGTTTGTTCCAAAAACAGTGGGAAGGCCAGCAAACAAAAACGTAGTAGGAGTGGATGTAGAGACAAGGGCCAAGGGTACAGATCTAGTAGGTGCCAGTATCCTGGCTTATTCAGACATGTTTCTGACCCTTCCTTCTATTGGCGAATGATCCCTCTTTTATTACATCTCACTTTTAAACTAAAGAATGTAATGCTCAATCTGGAGTCACCAGACAGAAATTTATTTAAGAAGACACAGTTCAGTCCCAGATCTATAATGCAGAGTTAATAGACAATTGAAGCATGTCATAAACCTAGAAAAATCGAAATAAAGGTATATCAATGAAATGGCTTCCCATGTAGAAATACATGAAGATTCCCACACACAAAGATCTATAATAAATACAGGTGATGAATAACAAAACAACAAAAAATTCAGCCGTCATCTTCAAGATCTAATTTTTCTATTACCAGTATAGATTATTTCTATATAATCCAGTTTTATATACTATAAGTTTGATATAGTATTATATATTGTTATCAAATATAAGGAAAGAGAAATTTTACTCCCATGTAATTAGGAGCATAAATAAATTACAATTTTACTGGAGGATAATAAAGCTCAAAAGAAAATTCAAATTCAGTAGAAAAATTGTAAAAAGCTTAAGATCTGCTTTTCAAATACTTAAGTTCTCTCTCAATTTTAAACAAATAGAATATATCTATTATTATACACATCTACTTATTATAGTTGTGATTTATGAAAGAAAGATGATTCAGAACTCCAACCAGACTTTGCTGGAAACAAAAGCAAAACAAAGACAACATAGGCCCAGCTTTAAAATATTGGCAGGTAGGCCGGCGCCGCGGCTCACTAGGCTAATCCTCCGCCTTGCGGCGCCTGCATACCAGGTTCTGTGGCCCAGGAGGGCAGTGGAGGATGGCCTAAGTGCTTGGGCCCTGCACCCCAGGGGAGACCTGGCTCCTGCCATTGGATCAGCGCAGTGCACCAGCCGCAGCGTGCTAGCCGCAGCGGCCATTGGAGGGTGAACCAACGGCAAAAAGGAAGACCTTTCTCTCTGTCTCTCTCTCTCCCTGTCCACTCTGCCTGTCAAAAAAAATAAATAAATAAAAAATAAAATAAAATAAAATATTGGCAGGTAAAGGTACATTAAGAAAAAAAAATCCAAAGGCAATTCAAAAATTTGCAGAAAAATGGAATTAATAGATAAATTTACTTAGGTGCACATATTTTTATATCTATCAATAGTTTTTATAATACACACTTTCCACAAACTCTTTGAAGAACCCCCATATACATGTATTTAATGTTTTGCAACACAAAAAAATGCATCTTTAATTTCATTTCCATGAACTTTCAAAGCTTTAAACAACTTTTTTTCAACAAACCTATCACATTGGGAAAGGGGCCTTTGAGTGTGTACATCATGATCACAGTTCCAGTCCAATAATGAGCAAATATCAGATGAGTCCAATTTGAGGGACATTCTAGAAAATAAGCTAACTGGTACTCTTCAAAAGAATCAAAGTCATGAAAAACAATTTGGAAAAGATTAAGTAGATGTGATGACAAAGTACAACCTGTATTACGAATTGGCTTGTGGAACAGAAAAAAAAGCATTACTGCTTTAGCTCAATTATTTATATTTATGTTATCAAATGTTAATTTAGTAGGTAAATGTACCAAGATTATATAAAATGCTAACATAGGGAAAGCTGGATAAAAGATACAGATATATTCTGTGTATTATCTTTGCAACGCTACTCTAAACCCAAAATTATTTCAAACTAAAATTATCCTTACAAAAAGTTTATTGAAAATGGAATTCAAGGGCCGGCTCCGTGGCTCAGCAGGCTAATCCTCCCCCAGCGGAGCCAGCATCCCATATGGGCGCCGTTTCTAGTCCCGGCTGCTCCTCTTCCAATCCAGCTCTCTGCTGTGGCCTGGGAGGGCAGTGGAGGATAGCCCAGGTCCTTGGGCCCTGCACCTGCGTGGGAGACCAGGAGGAAGCACCTGGCTCCTGGCTTTACAGCTCTGGCCATTGCTGCCATTTGGGAAGTGAACCAATGGAAGGAAGACCTTTCTCTCTGTCTCTCCTTCTCACTGTCTGTAACTCTACCTCTCATATAAATAAATAAAATCTTTAAAAAAAACAATCGAACTGAAAAATTTTGTAACTTCTGAATATTCAGTCTTCAAATATTTCATGGACATGTATATTATAAAAAATACATGAATTTCAACCTTTTTGCCATTAAAATAAACAGCTTTTAATTCCATTTTTCATGAACTTTTTGAAATATGCTCGCATATGAGTGAAAAATATCATTCACTTAGTTTCAGGAATTCTATGTCTGATAATTTATACTAAGAAAATAAAGATGTATTAATAAAAATTTAGCCACAAGATGTTAATTGGAAATAACTTAAAGGCACAAAATGTTAATTGGAATTAATTTGGCACAAAATAGGCAATTCATTAAATTAATTAAGCCTTATAACCAGTGAGATATGTTCCACAGCTACTGAAATATTTTAGAAGTTTAATGATATGGAAAAAATATTTCAACTATTAAGTGAAAAGTATGGATTTGAAAATAACATGTAAAGTATGAACTCATTTGTGTGTGTATGCTTGTGTGTATCATACACTACCACAGGAAAGCACACATACATATATTCACAACAACAAGCATAGAAAACTCTTAAGATACCCAAGGTTAATCGTGGTTTTTTCCTTTAATTTTCCCTTAATTTTAAAGCTTAGTTTATTTTATGATTTAACTGTGTCCACTGAAGGGGAACTGCAAATATTTTTACTTCTTTCTATACCCATTCATACCCATTCATGAGCTCTCTCTCTCTCCCCCTCTTTCCCCAGACTCTCCCTACTTACTGCCTCCCTCTTTCCCTCCTCCTTTATTTCCTCTCTCTCCCACTTTTTCCTTCCTTCCTTTCCTCCTGCCTGCCTTTCTGCCTTCTTGCCTTCCAGACTTCCTGTTTCCCTTCCTTCTTGCCTTTGTTTTTCAAGGGAAACTGCCACCATTTTCCATCATTCAGATTTGCCTGAGGGAAACACCTTTGTATAAAATTAGTCATTTCCTGCTTTTTGAAAATGTGAGAATTCAAACCACTTATCCCCAAGGCTCAACATTATCAAAACTTGTTAGGCTAGCCCCAACAGAGGCCCAGTGACAAAAAACAGCAAAGAAGCTATCAAAATGGCGTCATTGCAAGGATAGCAAAAGCTAAGACAAGAACAAGTGGTGGGGCTGGCGCCGTGGCACAAAAGGTTAATCCTCCGCATGCGATGCTGGCATCCCACATGGGCAACGGTTCTGGTCCTGGTTGCTCCTCTTCCAGTCCAGCTCTCTGCTGTGGCCTAGGAGTGCAGTGGAGGATGGGCCAGGTGCTTGGGCCCCTGCGCCCACATGGGAGACCAGGAGGAGGCACCTGGCTCCTGGTTTCGGATTGGCACAGCTCCAGCCATTGGAGCCATTTGGGGAGTGAACCAATGGAAGGAAGACCTTTCTCTCTTCTCTCTGTCTCTCCCTCTCACTGTCTGTGACTCTACCTCTCAAATAAATAGATGAAATCTAAAAAAAAACAAACAAACAAACAAAAAAAACAAAAAAACACAACAACAACAACAACAAAACAGATGGCAAGACTGACAGCAGAAGAGTGGTTCTGCATAGATGAGGTGGTGGCCCAGGCCATTCCAAATCAATCTTTCCATGGGCAGGCTTCTGTCTTCCATAAGTAGCTATGTGCATTAATCTAAAGAGCTATAATATTGGGACTTCAGTATGATTCTACAATGGCACACATTGTTCTAACAGAGCAGTGAGGTAGGGATGAAGTGGGTGGTTGGAAGAACCCTCTCTGAAATCTTGAAGAACCACTGGACAATGATCTGTACTGGCTAAAACAAAAGCTACTCGAGTTTAAAGTCCATCTGAATTGTCACCCTTTTTATAAGGGAAAGAAACTATTAATGACACCCATTAAAGCACAATATAGAAGACTATACTCAGGACCATTTTCACAGGTATAGGATCGCTGAAATTGTGTCTCACAGCAGAGCAGAGAGAGTGGGTTCAACTCTGAGCACAGCATGAACAAACAGATTTATAGGCAGGGAGCAGTGCCTATGTGTGTTAGGGGGCAGTTATGGAAGGGTAATTACTAAGAGAACAAGTTAAGAGGGATTCTAGCTAAACTGAACTAACAGGATTCAGACCAGGTGATTAGACACCATGTGAGTGAGGGATGGTAGAAGAGGAATCCAAGTAGATATCAGATATCAAGGGTGAGGAAGGGGCCTTGCTGAACAGACATAGAAGGTTTCTTTGCTAAAACTGGGTTTTACAACTAAATACACAGATGAGTCTAGAAGATTCAGAAACCTGACTAAAGCTTGTTCAAGCAGAGACTCCTTGTCAAACAGGAACCAGCTTTAATAAAGATCAATCTTGACTCATTTGACTTTGCCATAAACACCAGCTACATAGCGGCAGCATGGTGTTAGAGGGAGGGGTGTCTTTTTAAACATTAACCAAGTTCTACTGGCATTTGTGAAGTCCTCCAACTCAAGGGATAGGATTTCTTCAGTTTTGTGAATGAAAATATAGAATTCTCAGTTAAATCTGAATTTTAATTATCTAATGAATAATTCCTTAGTGTGTGTCCCAAATGTTGCATGGAGCATACTTATACTAACAAAAACATTTGTTTTGTTATCTAAAATTCATATTTAGCTGGACAGCCTGTATTTTATTTTCTGATAACTCTGTCGTATGATGAGCCCAAATCTCCACTGTAGCAGGATAAACATATATCATTTCTCATTTTTCTAACTCAGAATGTTACTAAGGAAAATACTATAAATGGAAAACATATGAGTAGACCTCATAGCAGCTGTAATCCCAAAATGCTTATCAAGTAGATAATACAAAGAACAGAAAAGATAGGGAGAAGGCAGCTGAACTCAGACACTCTTCTGGTAAGCAGTCCTATTACCCTTGAGCTAGAAGTCACAAATACTGGACTTAAAGAAATTATAATCACAGAAATTACTTTAAGCAAGGTTTAGTTGCAAGAATTATAAAAACAATGGAACTAGCAACAAAACAGGAGCAAACAGGGCCAGTCCTTGGAATGCAAAAAAGGGGCTTGTATGAATATCAAGGAGAGAGACTGGAGTTCTTGCTAACCTACTAATATAAATTGGTAAAGTCAAATGTAATACTTGGAAATGTAGTTCACTACTGATGGCAGTTATTCACTCTAGTGCTATAAATCAGGACACCCTCAATTAATCTCTAATGATTATTTATTATTTGGAAAGTAAATAATGAGAGTTATTAAGGAGGAAAAAATGATGCTAAGAAGTCAGGAATTCAAAAAAAAAAAAAAAAAAGTAAGGGAAGTCAGATAGCTCACTGAAGTCACAGCAAGCAGATCCGGATTCCAAAAACCTGCATCACAATGGGAACCCTTGCCACAAAAACACAGCGAAGCATCGTTCCTAAGGAGGAAGTGCTTGACTTCTTAATATTTCCCGCCTGAGGGAAAAAGGTGGACAAACTCAGGCCTCCCAGGGGCTGCAAGTGACTGTAGAAACATTGCCATAGTTACACTGTGTTCCAAAAATTTAGGCTTTTACAAGGCAGTTAACCTATATGGGAAGAATTGATATTAGAACTGGAGACCTAACATAATATAAGAGTTAAACCAAGTGATTAAGCTTTCTTCAGTAACAAAGGATACTGACTAATCCACTTTGCACCCATGACTTCATTTGTAACACAATGAAAAACTAAAGGCTCAATAAATGCTTTTTGATGGGAATTGGAATGTAATGAATGATAATAGAAGGGCAGCAAGAGACTGGAAGGGAAAATTTACTGCCACCCAGGTAGAGAAAAACGACAGGAAAAGTCAGGTGGACAAATATTTAACTTACTGTACTTGTCTCTATCTGTCTTTGCCCCCAGAAGGTTTTAAAAGGGTTTAGCTGGGCAAATGTGTTCTAGCTTGGTGGCCTAGCAAAGAACACACATAGTGACATTGAGTTATTTCTTTCTAATTGTGCCCTGCTTTCTTTAATAAGGGTTTAGCTCCTTCTGTTATGGGTAACTCTAAGTAAACAATTACCAAATATTTCCTTGTTTCCACCTGCAGACATGTCCTTCTGCTTGTTCTTTGGTACTTATTTGCTGGAAATGTTAAAAATATACTATCAAATTATTGAAATTAATTCACTCATTTATCAGGGACCATGTGCAAAGATTTTCTTGGAGTTTAAAGAAAATTTTTGAATGAACTGATGAATCTCTATACTGGGCCAATCAATATCTAAGAATGGCCATGATATTATCCATAACAGCAAAACTGGAAGCAACCCAAGGTGCATAAATAATAGAAAGGATAAACAAATTATGGAATATAGAAACAATGAAGCATTTTTCATCTATCAAATTAATGATTTCAACCTATATACATATCAACGTGAGTGAATCTCAAAATTCAGTTTGTATAAGGTTTAAAATTAAGCAAACTAAACTATATAATAATGCTTAATGATAAATATCTAGGCAGCAAAACTACAGAACAAAGCCATGAGAATAAAAATTTAGGGTAGAAGTTACCTCTGGGAGTCAGTAAAAGGAATACTTTCGTCAAGGTATCGCCAAGATGTTGGTCATTTCCTGTTGCTCTTTTTAAAAAATATTTATTTATCTATCCATTTATTTGAAACACAGCGTGACAGAGAGAGAAAAGAAAAGGAGAGAGCTCTTCCACCCACTGGTTCACTCCTTAAAGGGCTGCAACTTGCCAGGGCTGGGCCATGCCAAAGGTAGGAGCCAGGAACTCCATCCAGATCTCTTGCCTGGGTGGCAGGGACACAAGCACTTGGGCCATTGTCCACTGACTTTCCAGGCACATTAACAGGAAGCTGGACTGGAAGAAGAGCAGCCAGAATTCTGATATGGTATGTAGGCACAAAGTGCATAATGCCAGCCCCCATTTCCTGTTTCTTAACCCTGAAGGGTACATCCAAAGATAGTTATTTTATTGTTATTTAAACTCTACAGATATATTATAACAGATGTTTATAAAATCTGTTTATTTGAAAGGCAGAGTCACAGAGAGAGAGGGAGAGAAAAAGAGAGAGACTTCATCCTCTAGTTCATCCCCCAAATAACTGCAATGGCAGGAGCTGGGCCAATCTGAAGCTAAGAGCCAGAAGCCAGGAGCTTCTTCAGGGTCTCCCACGTGGGTGCAGGGACCCAAGGATTTGGGCCATCTTCTACTGTTTTCCCAGGCCATAAGCAGAGAGCTGGATCAGAAGAGGAGCAGCCAGGACTTGAACCAGTGTCCATATTGTTAGGGGTGAAACAGTGGCGGAGAAAATATTATTACCTCTGTTCTTTGTCTCACATGGAAGAATTTCCAGGCAGACAGGCAAAGAGAAAAGCAAGATTGAAAGGTTTAAAAGCAAGATTCATTAGAGTAGAGACCTCCAGCCAGAGTGGCATGGAGGGAGGGCACCAAGAAAGAAGAAAATAACAATAAAAACAAACCCTGTATTTACATAGATTTAATAAGGCAAAGTTAATGGAATTGAGATTGCCTGAAAAGAAAACAGAAAAGCAGTTGATGGGTGCCGGCACTGTGGTGTAGCAGGGCGCCTGCATCCCATATTGGGGCCAGTTTGTATCCCAGCTGCTCACTTCCTATTTAACGCTTTGCTCTGGCCTAGGAAAACAGCAGAAGATGGCACAAGTCCTTGGACCCCTGTACCAGTGTGGGAGACCCAGAAGAAGCTCCTGGCTCCTGGCTTCAGATCAGCCCAGCTCCAGCCATTGTGGCCATTTGGGGAGTGAAGCAGTGGATGGAAGACCTCTCTCTCTGTCTATCCCTCCTCTGTCTATAACTCTGCCTCTCAAATAAATAAACAAATCTTTAAGAAGAGAAGAAAGAAGAGAAGAGAAGAGAAGAGAAGAGAAGAGAAGAGAAGAGAAGAGAAGAGAAAAGAAAAGAAAAAAGTTTTTGGCCTCAGACCCATGGAGGATTTATACAGGAGAAAACTGAGCAGGTGTTCCCTGCATCTGGAGAAGAAAAAACAAAATACATTATATTTAAATAAAATAGATAATAGATAAATATAGGTTGTTTTGTTTGTGAATACATATTTAAAATGCCTGAACAGATACACAACAACAAGGATTTACCTCTAATGTATGGCATCAGAAGAGAGAGATCCAGAACACACCTCTTTGACTTTCTATCATCTTGTAATATCAGGTATTTTTTTTTTTGTTTTACATTGAGCATGTATTACCTTTTACTTTTCTGATTTAAATTATTAATAAAGAAAAAAGTATTATGGGAAGCATTTGAGTCAGAGAGCACCATGTTCTGATATAGTCTGTCATCTATTTTATCCTGTTATCTTTTAATTGGAAATGAAGAACTTTAAATCATAAGCATTGTCATAATCAAACATTATTTAGTTGCAAGAAACAGAAATTCACTCGAGCTATCATAAAGCCAACCTCTTTTAGAGGACAGTTAGTGAGGAATGCCTGGGAACTGAGGAGCAAGCTGGCAGGATTCCCCCAGTCTGCTCCCTGCTCCTCTGTGCTGCTTGCTTTTACTCGTCAATAAATCCCATCTATTTTTCTATGCACGAGAGTTGGTGTCTTCCATTTCTTAATCTACATCATTTACAAAAACCAGCTCCTTTAGCCAACTACCTAAAATTTCTAAATCACATTTTCAAGTCAATCCCAGATCTTCCTCATGACATCAAACACCTTTACCAGAATGTTAGATTCCACGTCCATTTTTCCAGCTCACAGGGACTGAGGGGGAATAGAAAATAGGTTCTCTAAGCCGTGGAATCTGAGAGCAGGAAGCGAAGAATAGTAGTCGAAAGGCTCACCAGTGTGCTAAGGCTCATCTCTTAGGAATATTCTGTCCATTCCAATGTTCTAAAGGTCAAAGCCAGATATGTTTATAACATTTACCTATGATTTTTAGTAACATTATATTTTTTCATCAGATTATTTTATCCATGGAAATGTTTATTGATGTTATTCAGGAAAGAGAAACTTAAACAGACATAGATAGCTTCATAAAGCAGAAGCAATTATGCAAACTCCAAAGCCTGGGAAAGAGTAGTTATCACAAAATACCTATGCCATCAGGAAAGCTAAAAATAACAAATTGCCCTGGGTCTATACCGGAAGACAGCAGTTCACCACTTCCAGATAACCTTGATGGTATCCGAGGCAGGAAGATTCGGCCAGGCTCCCAGGGCAGAAGAGATGCTAACGTTTTGCTGCACATGTAAGGTGGCAGGAGAGAGACTAAGAGTAGCAGTCAAAGCACTAGGTGTATTAGTGAAGATAGTGTGTGGTAAAGTGAGCAAAAGAAATAATTTTCTAAGCTAAAACTAAAATTTTCAGTATTCTATATAGAGAGACAAATACACATAGATCAGATTGGGGGGGAAACATATACAGCGGGAAAAAATTTTTGTTGGTGTCATGGCCATGAAAGTGAACTTTGTATTCTTTTCTTTTTCATCATTACTGTGGTATTTACTTCCTTAGTTTTTGATTGGATATTGAACAAAAAATAGTTGAGATATGAGGAATTTGTTTACAATGGGAATATATCCCCTGTGAGTCACATCTTAATACATTGGCATTGAAAATCTAATCATACAAACTTTTTTTCAGACAAGGGAAATATAAAAATCTAGAAGCAGAGATTGGGGTGCAGTGGATTAAGCTGCAGCTTGGGACCCCTACATCCTATATATGAGTGCTTAGGATCAAGTCCTATCTTTTTAAGTAAGAAAAAGTACACACAAGAGTAAAGATTCTTTCAAAGTATGATGGTCACCGCATTAATAAAACATTCTGGAAACTGATGTGGTGTAACAAAAGTAAATGGCCTTGGGGCCGGCGCTGTGGCTCACTTGGTTAATCCTCTGCCTGTGGTGCTGGCATCCCATATGGGTTCCGGGTACTAGTCTGGGTTGTTCCTCTTCCAATCCAGCTCTCTGCTGTGCCCCGGGAGGGCAGTGGAGGATGGCCCAAGTGCTTGGGTGCCTGCACCCACATGGGAGACCAGGAAGAAGCGCCTGGCTCCTGGCTTCGAATCAGCGTTGCTCCGGCCGTAGCAGCCATTTGTGGGGTGAACCAACAGAAGGAAACCTTTCTCTCTGTCTCTCTCTCTCCCTGTCTAATTCTGTCTGTAAAATAATAATAAAAAAAAAGTAAATGACCTAATAATCTGTGAATGCAATCCAACCTAGATGATTTTCACTACGTTTTGTTATTATATATTGCTCTCTTGAGTTATTTAAATACGATTGGTTTTAGGAGGCAAAACCACATGCCAATAATTTTTTTAATATGTAAATGTTTTCTTAACTAGTATTTTAAACTTAGCATACTCCTGAAATCTTGGGTACATGTGCTGGAGAGAAGCCCCCAATGATACTTGTTGACACAGTTGTGGGACAGCATTGTGGTAGAGTTAGCCATTGTCTGTGACACAGGCATCCCATATTAGAGTTGCAGTTCAAGTCCTGGCTGCTCTGCTTTCCACCCAGCTCCCTGTTAATGTACCTGGGAAAGCAGTGAAAGATGGTCCAAATATCTAAGCCCCTGCTATCCATGTGGGAGACAAAAATGAAGTTCCATGTTCCTGGCTCCAGCTTGACGCAGGCCCGACTATTACAGTCATTTGTGGAGTGAACTAGTGGATGGATGGAAGGTGTCTCCCTCTCTCTCTTTGGCATTCTGCCTTTCAAACAAATAAAATAAATAAATCTATAAAACAAAGACAGAGTAGAGAATTCAGTGCATTTTAAAGACCATATCCAGACCATATATTTTAAGCATTTTAATTGAATAATACATAATATCTTTCTGATAAAATAACAGAACATAAATTCAAACACAATGAAGATTACTACTTCCTTTAATTTCAACAAGTGGTTCGATCATCTCAACGGATGATCCCCAGACCAGCAGCTAAGCACCATCTGGCAATACAAAACAGATTCCACCGCAGACCCAGTGAATCAGAAACTCTGGGAATGGGGCCCAGAAATTTTAACAAGGCTTCCAGATGAGTCAGATGCACTCTAACATTTGAGAGCTACAGCTTAAACCATTCTAGTCTGATGACCTGTACTAGAAAAAGGGAAAAACTTAGAACATTGATTAAAAAATGAATTCTTCACCAAAACACCTGCAAGCATATTTTGAAGCCTTGATGGATTAATCGTTCAGCTTGGGATATAAAGATTAAGCAAAATAATTGCAATTCAGCAGCCTACAAGCGTGACATAATTTTAGATGAAAGGAGGCAAGTTTCCATTTTTCAGGTGAAAAGTATTACAATAGTATTACAAGAATTTTTCTGTTGCTATTGAAGATTCTAATTATGGCATTCTCTGTAATCATAGCCCTGCAGAAATGACTCTCTGGTAATGACTAAGAATGCTTGTTTAATGAGGTTGTCTAATTCAAGAACTTAAGTCAAAATTTCAAAACAAGTTTTCCCCTGGCCTAAAGATTTTTGTACAGCAGTCTTCCCTTATATGCAGTTTCACTTTCCATGGTTTCAATTATCCATGGTCAACCATGATCAGAACATATTGAATGAAAAATTCTAGAAATAAACAATTCAGAAGTTTTAAGTGAAACAGTGTTCTGAGTAACAAGATGAAATGTAGCACTATCCTGCTCTCTCCTACCTGAGACACCAATCAATCCTTTGTTCACCATATCCATATAAGCTGCCTGTCAGTCACCAATCAGCCTTCTTGGTTATTGGGTAAATATGGCATAAATAACCTTTATGCTGCGGCCTAACAGAACATCACGACACCTGTATCATTCATGTCACTTCGTCACATCATAATGGCATTGTACCATTTCATGTCACCAGAAAGAGAATAGAGTACAGTACAATGAGATGTTTTGAGTGCAACTGTAGCCACATAACTTTTGTTACAGCATATTGTTCTATTTTATTATTAGTTATTATTAATCTTTACTGTGCTTAAATTACAAGTTCAACTTTATCATGGCTATATAGAAAAAAGAAGTATAGGGTTACCAGTATGTGTTAGGTTACTCTCTGTAGTTTGAGGCATCCCCGGAGGTTCTTAGAAGGCACCACTACAAATAAAGAGGGACAACTTGCTAAGGTCTGAATATGGTTTTAGTGTCCCCATGGGTTCCTGTACTGAAAGCTTGGTCCCCAGTGTTGTGGTGTGAAGAAATGGTAGAATCTTTACAAAGTGGGGCTGATGGAAATTACTTAGTTCATTGAGAGCTCTGCCCCCCCGAAAGATTGATGCTGGGGCTGGCACGGAGACTTAGAGGGTTATGCCTCCACCTGCAGAGTGGGCATCCCATATGGGCACCTGTTCAAGTCCTGGCTGCTTCATTTCTGATCCAGCTCCCTGCTAATGTGCCTGAGAAAGCAGCTAAAGATTGCCCAAGTGCTTGGGCACCTGCCACCCACATTGGAGACCCAGAAGAAACTCCTGGTTCCTGTCTTTGGCCTGGGCCAGCTCTGGCCATTGCAGCCATTTGGGGAGTGAACCAGTGGGTGGAAGATCAATCTCTCTCTTTCCCTCTCTGGATCTCTGGCTCTGGCTCTCTTTCTCTGTAACTGATGTTCAAATAAATAAATAAATATTTAAAAACAAAAGAGAGAGAGAGAGGGAGATTAGTGCAGTTTTTTTAGGGACCTCAGTTTTTGCAAGAGTGGGTTATTATATAATGAGGCTACTATATATACTTGACTCTTTCTGCACAGGGCTGGCTCCCTTTCTTTTGTTTTCTTTTCCTTTTTTTTTTTTTTTTTTTTTTTTTTTTTTGACAGGCAGAGTGGATAGTGAGAGAGAGAGTCAGAGAGAAAGGTCTTCCTTTCTATTTCTGACATGTTGTAACCAAGCCATTGCAACTATTACCAAAGGCCAAACAGATGAGGCCACCTATCTTGGACTTTCAGCCTCCAAATTTGTGAACTAAACAAACCTTTTTTCTTTCTTTTTTTTTCTTTTTTTCAAGATTGATTTATTTATTTGAAAGTCAGAGTTATACAGAGAGAGGAGAGGCAGAGAGAAGTCTTCCATCCAATGGTTCACTCCCTAGATGGCTGCAATGGCCAGAGCTGCGCCGATCCGAAGCCTGGAGCCAGGAGCTTCTTCAAGTCTTTCACATGGGTGCAGGGGCCCAAGGACTTGGGCCATCTTCTACTGCTTTCCCAGGCCATGGCAGAGAGCTGGACTGGAAGAGGAGCAGCCGGGACTAGAACCGACACCCATATGGGATGTCAGTGCTACAGGCCAGGGCGTTAACCCACTGCGCCACAGCGACGGCCCCAACCTTTTTTCTTTATAAATATCCAGGTTCAGATATTTTGTTACAGCCATGGAAAATGGACTGATACTCATACTACTGAACTGGTATTACAAGTTTCAAAAACTAATTCTTTATTCATATCTCTCCCTATTTATTATGAGGACTTCAAAGAATGTTATAAATTCTAGTTAACATGGGGAATTGATTGTTATCTATTTTATGGCCTAATTCTTCTGTATCTTTTTCCTACATCTCTCTGCGTGCTTCTCAGATCCTTGTTGTTGGTCTCCAAGAGTCCTTAGAGGTTAGTAATATTGTCAAGGGATTAATGAAGCTAATTATATATTAGAGAACCAATTTCAGTTACTGAGGATATTAACAAAACTTTTATATAAGACTTTCAAAATGTGTATGTTTGGATAGTTGTTTAGGCCTAATCAAGCTCCCTGCCGACAAATGGGCCATTTTAAAATAGGCTTATTTAAGCTACATTATTCTGAAGGAGAGTTTTAAATTCACTGTCACTTACAAAGAAAATAAATTATTACTTTCATTAGAAAAGAGAAAGATATTGCAGACAAAGGCAGGAAAACGTTTCCTCTTACATAAAGCTGTGCAAACTATGTAAAAGAAAAAATCCTGTTTGTGATACTATGATCTAATAAGAAATATATGTATTTGCTCTCTGTGCCTGTTTCCTGTACACAGCTCCTAAAACCCTAGATGACGTCCCTGATGATGTAGTTGTCTATAATGACTGATGGCTGAGACTCCTGGATAGCCTTGGGATGGGAACTAGTTGCCAGAGGAAACCAAGCATGTGGTGAGAGGTTGGAATTTTCACTCCACACCCAACCTCTGGGGAGAAGAGCTGAGGGTGGAATTGACCAGCAGTAACCAATGATTTACTAAATCACGGCTGTGTCGTGAAGCCCCATTAAAAACCCACAGGGCCAGGGATTAGAGAGCTTCCAGGCCAGTCCACATGTGGAGGTATAGGGAAGGTCGTGTGCCCAGACAGAATGGAAGCTCCACACCCTTTCACCTTTTGACCCTATGAATCTCTTCCATTTGGCTGTTCTTGAGGTATGTCCTTTTATAATAGACAGCTAGAAGTAAGGGAAGTGTTTCCCTGAGGTCTGTGAGCTATTGTAGCAAATGATCAACCCGAGGAAGGGGTTATAGGAACCTGCTATTCTCAGTCAAGTTGGACAGAAATGAGGGGTAACCCAGGGACCTATTGTTTCTGGCATCTGAAGTGAGGGACTTGTGAAGCCTAGCTCTGTGGGACTCAGCCCTCTCCTCCTGAGAGGAGGTCTGCACTACTTCTGCTTACTTCCAGACCTGAATTTCAGGACTCCCTGCTAGTGTTGCAGATCTGGTTGTATCAGAGACATCCCCAGAGGGGTGAGCAGAGTGATGCAGAGTGTCAAATACTGCGAGCCCAAGCAAGGGAAAAAAACACTGGTTTTTCTCTATTCATCTACTGTTTATTTACAAACTTTTTTTTCTTTCTCAGATTATGAACGGAATAAGAATTTTTTAAAAGACTTCTTCCTGGAGGGATGGCATTATGTCACAATGGGTTAAGCTGCTGCCGACAATGTCAGTATCCCATTCATTCTGTTATATTTCCTGTTGAACTTTACTTTGTCAGTGCTCAAGTCTCAAACCCTGAATCACCCTGGAGCACCAATTCAAGTCCTAGCTGCTCTGTTTCCAATTCAGAGCCCTGCTTGATTTCTCCTGGAAAAACTGTGGAAGACAGATTAAGTACTTGGGCCCCTACAATCCATGTGAGAGACCCAGATGAAGCTCCAGGTTCATGGTCATTTTGGGAGAAACCAGTGCATGGAAGATCTCCCACTCCCTCTCCCTCTCCTTTTCCCTCCCCCGTCCCCTGCCTGCCCTTTCTTTCTTTCTTTCTTTCTTTCTTTTTTTTTTTTTTTTTTTTTTTTTTTGACAGGCAGAGTGGATAGTGAGAGAGAGAAACAGAGAGAAAGGTCTTCCTTTGCTGTTGGTTCACCCTCCAATGGCCACCGCGTCTGGCGCGCTGTGGCCGGCGCACTGCGCTGATCCGATGGCAGGAGCCAGGTGCTTCTCCTGGTCTCCCATGGGGTGCAGGGCCCAAGCACCTGGGCCATCCTCCACTGCACTCCCTGGCCACAGCAGAGAGCTGTCCTGGAAGAGGGGCAACTGGGACAGAATCCGGCGCCCCGACCGGGACTAGAACCCGGTGTGCCGGCGCCGCTAGGCGGAGGATTAGCCTAGTGAGCCGCGGCGCCGGCCCCCCCTGCCCTTTCCTTCTCTCTCCCTCTCTCTCCCTGTGACTGGTGAATCACTGAGAGTTCTCTGAAACAAGGGAAATACTCTGGATTTCATTCTGAGTACATAGGGGACAGAGACTTGGATTAAGATGGTAGAGATAAATGGGAAGGAAGCTTGTCAGATTTGGGGAATATTGAATGGCTGAGTCAAGAGGGCTTACCTGTGGTTTAGACGAGGGTGTCAAAGCAGGGGAGGAATCCAGGGTGATTCAGGGTTTGAGACTTGAGCACTGACAAAGTAAAGTTCAACAGGAAATATAACAGAGGCAAAAGAAGCTACTTTTTGCTAGTGGAGCATTTCTTAGAGCACTCTGTCACATCAGCACATGGAGAACTTAGTAGAAGAAGGAAGTAACGGGCAAGGGAAAAAAGTCAAGAAGGACTGAGAGTTATTCCTGTTACACAGCTTATCAGAATAAGATACAGACAGGATATCTGTGGGGAACAGAGCTAGTTGTCGTGGGTAACTTTCATGTGGCCTAATCGGCCCCCCAGGATCACACATCCTCAGATGCATGGCAGAGTTGAAGATAAGGAAAATGTAAGGTACTAGAAAATAATAACTAACAGAATTTGACAATAGCAATGAAACAGTCCCAAAGGAACCTTCAGAATGACTATGGACAAGTTTGTTTGCAGGGAACTGGCAGTTCTGCAACAGAGGTAAGGGAAAGAGCTGCAAAGCTAAGATTAAAGGTATTTAATATTCATTTCATTCACAAAGGAGGTGACTCATCTAGGGTTTCTTACAAGTTTCATTGGTTTTAGAAATTTTTTTTAAAAGATTTATTTATTTTATTATTTGAAAGGCAGAATTACAGAGAGACAGAAGCAGAGCGAGAGAGAGAGAGAGAGAGAGAGAGAGAGAGAAGAGAGAGAGAGAAAGGCCTTCCATCCACTGGTTCACTCCCCAAATGGTTGCAATGACTGGAGCTATGCCGATCTGAAGCCAGGAGCCAGGGGCTTCTTCCAGCTCTCCTACACGGGTGCAGGAGGCCAAGCACTTGGGTCATCTTCTACTGCTTTCCCAGGTCATAGCAGAGAGCTGGATTGGAAGTGAAGCAGCCAGGTCTCAAATAGGGTCCCATATGTGATGCTGGCACATCAGGCAGTGGTTTTACCCACTACACCACAGCGCCGGCCCCCAAGTTTTAGAGATTTTATAAATGAAGATTGAGAAATGATTTACACTATTGCATTTTTTACTAGCAGAATGTTTGGGAATTGTTTTTTCTATGTTATAATACAGAAAAAGTTATCAAGCAGCACAAAATAGTATTTTAAGATGTCTAAAACCTTTCTTCCATATATTTTTAATCAATTTATATGCACACACAGACACACACGCATGCATCATTACAAGAGGGCTTCAAAATCACACAGTTATTCTTAAGTGTTGAAAATTAACTGAAATGTGATCACTGTTAAACATAAGAGTGGGAATAAGAGAGGGAAGAGATGTATAATTTGGGGCATGCTCGGGCTGACTTGCCCCAATTGGTAGAGTTGGAAACATACCAGGGGATTCCAATTCAATCCCATCAAGGTGGCATGTGCCAATGCCATCTCGCTATTCCAAGTGATCAATTTCAGTTCACAATTGATCATAATGAAAGGACTAAGAGTCAAAGGGAGCACATAAACAAGTCTAGTATCTGCTAACACCAACCGATAGAATAAATAAAGGGGAGAGTGATCCAACATGGGAAGTGAGATACTCAGCAGACTCATAGAATGGCGGATGTCCTAAATAGCACTCTGGCCTCAGAATCAGCCCTAAAGGCACTCAGGTCTGGCTGAAAAGCCCATGAGAGTATTTCAGGCATGGAAAGCCAAGACACTCTGGCAAAAAGATCTCTGTAGTGAGATCCCAGTGGAAAGAACAGGTCTTCAAAGAGGGAGGTGCCTTTCTCTGAAGGGAGGAGAGAACCTCCACTTTGACTATGACCTTGTCTAAATAAGATAAGAGTCGGAGAACTCAAGGGGCTTCCATAGCCTTGGAAACTCATAACTGGTGCATAGGGAGATTACTGATGCCATAAACAGGAGTGTCAATTTGTAAAGTCAACAACAGGAGTCACTGTGCACTTACTCCTCATGTAGGATCTCTGTCCTTAACGTGCTGTACACTGAGGCTTAATGCTATAACGAGTACTCAAACAGTATATTTCACTTTGTGTTTCTATGGGGGTGCAAACGATTGAAATCTTTACTTAATGTACACTAAACTGATCTTCTGTAAAAAAAAAAAAAAAAAAAAAGAAATTATCAATTCCCAACTTGACTCTCACTGGGATTAAACATGACAATAGGTCTGATCTGTTTTCATCATCATTTAAAAAAAATCATCTATTATTTTTCACTTTATGTTTTTGTGTGGGAGCAAACTGTTGAAATACTTACTTAAGGTATACTAAGCTGATCTTCTGTATATTAAGATAATCGAAAATGAATCTTGATGTGAATGGAAGGGGAGAGGGAGTGGGAAAGGGGAGGGTTGTGGGTGGGAGGGACGGTATGGGGGGGGAAGCCATTGTAACACATGAGTCGTACTTTGGAAATTTATATTCATTAAATAAAAGATAAAAAAAATTCATATTAGGAAAAACTACTCACGGATTTCAAAAATTTTTTGCACCAAAATAAACTCACCTTTTAATTTCATCTTTCCATAAACTGATTTTGCTTTTTTCTTATTTTTCATTTATTTATCATAAAGGCAGAGAGATAAAGCGAGAAAGAAATAGATCTCCTACCTACAAGCCCACTCTTTTAATGCCTGCAAAAGCCAGAGGTTGGCCAGGGTGACAGCTAGGAGCTGGGAACATAATCCAAGTTCCCACATGGGTGACAGGAATCCAATCACTTGAGCCTTCAAAGCCACCTCCCAGAGCCTGCACTAGCAGAAGGCAGAATGAGGAACCAGAGTTGGAAATCAAACCCAGAGACTCCAATGAGGGTTGCTAGGCTAAACAGTCACTCCTCTATGATATGTATGTTGTAAGGTATATTACATCCCTATGGGTACAGTGTATAGAGTACATGCTGCGAGTGCTCCTTTAAATCACTATAAATATGGTGAAGGAGAAAGAAGCTCTTTATATTGTATCTACAAATATAAATGCATCTCTTGAATATACAGTACCAACTGTCAGTAGGAGCTGTTGACTATTTACGTAATGGAAGCGGTGCATTTTGGCTTCTGTGATGCATGCATCTATTTTTCTCAATTATTCTTCTCATTCTAGACATCATAACAGGAGCTACCTCAGAGATAAGAAACAATGGCCATTTTCTTCCAGGAACAGAGGAAGAATTATTTTGTTTCATGATGTGATTTTTCTTTTAGAGTTTTGAAAGCCTTATTGATGCAGATGAGTTATTTCTTCACACCAAAGATAGCATAAAGAGGGAGAAAGAGAGCGAATCGATATAATGCTGTTTTCATATTATAAAGAAGCTCAGAAGACAAATTAAGACCCAAATGTTCAGAAGCAATTTTAGTATCATAACTGGTGAAATCCCAAGGGAAAGACTAAATTTTGCTTTAATTCACTTTGATGAAAAAATAAGTCAATTCCATGGATTAGGTGTGTGGGGGGTATACAGGTGACTGTTGCAAAGCCCTGCTCTTGAGAGTAACTGGGGGACAGGAACCACAGTATATTAAAAACAATCGCCCACGTGTTTATTCTGGATGATGTGCTTGTGAGCTTGTCATTGTGAAAAGGAACAGAAAGAAGAGTTTTTACAAAATCTATAATTAACCCAAAGGCCTTTCCACTGTA
This sequence comes from Oryctolagus cuniculus, assembly GCF_051225735.1. Classification (NCBI taxonomy): domain Eukaryota; kingdom Metazoa; phylum Chordata; class Mammalia; order Lagomorpha; family Leporidae; genus Oryctolagus; species Oryctolagus cuniculus. The sequence goes on from NC_142870.1 coordinate 66,857,921, forward strand.
TGTATAGCTTAGCAAGGATTCTAAATGGATTTAAAAGGTAGGTAAAGGTAGCTTTTGCATTTTCATGAGTAATTCTCAAAGACTGTAAATGACATGAAATAACAATCATTTCCCCTCTTTTCCAGGGCTAGCACTACTTCTAAGATGTGGGGACAGTGAGATACAAGAGCAAATGTCTTGAAAGAAACTTGGGACATAATCTTCTTCATAGTAGGGAGCTTGTTGGTGTTGCTCATCACTCTATTTCTAGCACCTGCTGTATTGTCTGCTATGTAGGAGCTCAACAAGTATATTCAATAGAGATTTGAAAGTTTTTGGAAAACCTCACATGTTACTATGGCTGCTAATGCAAGATATATGACAGTGTGAGTCCATAATATATAGGATTGATCCAAAAAGAGATTATCTGGAAGCATTGGAGTAACTTCAGGGTCAATAAAATAACTTCCTATAATCTCATTTGGAAGGTAGAATTAATTACAGGAATAGATGTCTAGAGTTTAAGTCATTGAGCCTGTAGCTTGCACCCATTGGTGTCCCACTTGAGCTATTACTAGCGTCCTGATATCAGCTTCTTCATCTCTTTGATGGAGGTCCCACCTGGCTGGCAGAACCAGGGCTGGCATTATGGGTGTATGATCAGCACAGTCATACAAGACCTTGCAGTTAGAAGGAAGTATTCCACGCTTGAAGCTTAATTCTCAGCAGCTGCTGTATGAAAATTCTTAATGTTTCTTGTCGAGACTGCATTCTGTAAGTGACGTCCACTGGGACAGTAAAGCATGACAGGGTGTGTGGAACCTCCACTTATGGACCCTACCTCCTTGTGTCTCCCTTTTCATGAGCCAGTGACTTCTGCTACCCTATGTACCTGGAAAGAGCTGGGCACTAGTTAGGATAAAAGTTAGGGTCAGGCACATATATGTAGCATACTCCATGTGCCCAAGTGTGGGACAGGAGCCAACAAACTCTGAGGATCTGCACTTACCCATTGAGTATTACCATGCCAGAGGGAGCATGACATTAAATAGCAAAGATAGACACCCACTATAAGCATCTTCTCTCTCTCTCTCTCTGTGTGTGTGTGTGTGTGTGTGTGTGTGTGTGTATCTTTGAAGGAAGAAGGTTTATTTTGGCTTAGAATTTTGGGGTTCACAGTCCAATATCAGGCAACCCTCTTGGTCTGGCATCTGATATTAGTGAATATTGGGACATATGCAGTGTAAAGATCATATGGCAAACCAGGAAGTAGAGAAAGAGCTTGGCTGAACTCAGCTTCACACTGTCACTTTGATTTTGCTCTGGACCCTGCCATTCCTGTAGCTAACATCTGGTGGAAGCCCCTCTGCCCATAGACATGGCAGATACACAGCTAGTGAATTAATCTGCCCCTCCTTCGCTGCTCTTATCTGAAGACTGATTGCTCTAGTTTGCAGAGAATGCTGAGGCACACATTTTGTCTACACTGGCTCCAGGGTTCTCCAGTAGGAGTGAGCTCCCTTACCCTCAGTGGTAACTTATAACACCCTTTGCTGACTGTCTTCCCTTCTTGATATAACTCCTTCACTTCCTAGCTGATATTTCCTGTCATCACTTCCCTAATAAACCACTTGGAAGTGAATCCTTATCTCAGAGTTTGTTTCTGGAGAAACCCAAAGTAATGTAGATTCATAAGGCAATATTTGAGAGACTTTTCTAGCACCCTTGACTAATTGAAAAAATGAACATGATGGTAGAGTAGTATCCTTTCCTTCGTAGATTTCTCTGTAACTGACAGACTTAGGGGTTGGGTCTTTGTTTACCTTTTAATATCTAGGATGCATAATCAAACAAATAATAATCAACAACTTTTTTTCCTTTTGTTGATTTCTGCCTTCTCTGACCTGAATGAATAGGATTTAATTTTCTGAAGTATTCTTTCCCATCCTGTATAATCTTCTGGAAGAAAGGTAAAGTTGTTCTATATCTATTTCCATAAAATAGAATCATTTTCTAAAGTAGATTCCTGAATTATAGTATTTTTTAAAATATGACCCTCAAATGACAAGGAACAACACAATGTGTTTCTGATCCTTCATTCTGAGAAACAGGTATGTTCAGCTGAAACTGAAAACGTGTCTTCAACATTTATTTTCATATTTGAGTAAGAAATTGGAAATGGTAGAAAGGGATGAGGGGGAATAGGTTATTTTTTTAAAAGATTTTATTTATTTATTTATTTGAGAGGTAGAGTTAGACAGTGAGAGAGAGAAAGCTCTTCCCTCCATTTGCTTACCCCACAAATGGCCGCCACAGCCAGAACTACGCCGATCCAAAGCCTGGAGCCAGGTACCTCCTCCTGATCTCCCACGCAGGTGCAGGCACCCAAGCATTTGGGCCATCCTCCACTGCCCTCCGGGGCCACAGCAGAGAGCTGGACTGGAAGAGGAGCAGCCGGGACTAGAACCGAGCGCCCATATGGGATGCCGGCGTCTCAGGGGAGGATTAACCAAGGGAGCCACAGTGCCGGCCCCCCGAATAGGTTATTTTTAAAGACCAAATAAATTTCATACTTAAATTTTTCTGTATTGATATTTTAAAATATTCCTGAGCAGTACTTCTCGTGCTGATGTGGAAGCAAGAGAAAAAACTAGAAGATGCTATCAGGGTCATGGTCAAACCTCCCATTTTGGGAATTGCATTAAAGGAAAAATGATACTGAAAATTCAAAATTAATTTCCTGTTCCATCTTCCCTCCAATGATTCATAGACTCTTTGATAAAACTAATTGCAATCACTGATTTCAAAAAAAGAAAAAAGACCTCTTCCCTTGCCATGTCTCATATCTAAAAAAAGCACAGCAAATTAAGCCACACTAGTACTGCTAAGAAAAATTCTAGATCATATCCTAACATAAGCCCTCAATACAAACCTCTGTCCATCTAGGAATAATCCACCTTCTATGAGCTGCTGAACTGTGATCTATCTGCTCTATTTTCCTGATTCTTCAGTTACAAGTGTAACCATCCACTCTACCTATCCCATTACCTGGTCCCAACTTCCTCTGCTGATGGATAGTTCACTCATTCTTTGAATAAAAGCCCAGTGATAACCTAGTATGGGATGCAGTAATACAATTAAACTTCAAAGGTGATTCCTAATCCCTAATATTTGAGAAACGTGGGTCTAGATATAAACTGGAGCCATGAATTTGCTTCTCTTAATAACCGACTAGGTGATGTTGGTGCTGCTACTCCAGGAACTACACTTTGAGAACCCTTAATCTAGAGATACAAAAGCAATTTCTCATGCAAAAGCCTGAATATAAATCTCAAATTATTTTTCAGTTTCAATCTCTGTCTGTGAAAATGTCACTGACTCACAGGTTTTTTTTGTTCGTTTGTTTAATTTGGTAGCAATTTGAGACAGTTACCATTGTACTCTGGTAGTATTACCTCTCTCACTTTTTTCATTTTCACTTCACGTGCCTTATCTGAATATCGCGTGGTGTGTTGAATAGTACAGATTTAGAAAGTGATTGCTGGCCGGTGCCGCGGCTCACTAGGCTAATCCTCCACCTTGCGGCGCCAGTACACTGGGTTCTAATCCCTGTCGGGGTGCTGGATTCTGTCCCGGTTGCCCCTCTTCCAGGCCAGCTCTCTGCTGTGGCCCGGGAGTGCAGTGGAGGATGGCTCAAGTCCTTGGGCCCTGCACCCCATGGGAGACCAGGATAAGTACCTGGCTCCTGCCATCGGATCAGCACGATGCGCTGGCCGCAGCGCGCTGGCCGAGGCAGCCATTGGAGGGTGAACCAACGGCAAAGGAAGACCTTTCTCCCTGTCTCTCTCTCTCACTGTCCACTCTGCCTGTCAAAAAAAAAAAAAAAAAAGTGATTGCATAGTTTAAAATTATGAGCTTATCACATTACCTGTGGGATTTTGAATGAGTCACAACATTTCTGAAATTCATTTCCTTATTTGAACAATGGGAATGAGGTGGATTGGAGAAGGTTATGTATTTCAAAGAAGCTTGCAACAAGGACTGATATATAATAAATGCTCAATAAAGAAGTGCTATTTAATTTTTAGATCACAGTTTTGTTCTCCTTAATTCTATCTGATACTAAGCAATGATATGAAATATGTTAAAATTATTGAACTTTTTAATCTTGCATATATTCTTTTTTTAAGATTTTATTTATTTATTTGAGAGGTAGAGTTACAGACAGTGAGAGGGAAAGACAGAGAGAAAGGTCTTCTTTCCGTTGGTTCACTCCCCAGATGGCTGCAATGCCTGGAGCTGTGCCAATCTGAAGCCAGGAGCCAGGCACTTCTTCCCTGTATCCCATGCAGGTGCAGAGGCCCAAGCACTTGGGCCATCCGCTACTGTTTTCCCAGGCCATAGCAGAGAGCTGCATTGGAAGAGGAGCAGCCGGGACTAGAACCAGCACCTATATGGGGTGCCGGCACTGCAGGCAGAGGATTAACCCACTGCATCACAGGGCCAGCCCCAATCTTGTATATGTCTTAAGAATACACTTTTAGGGGCAGCTCTGGCCATTGCGGCTAACTGGGGAGTGAACCAGCAGATGCAAGACCTCTCTCTCTCTTTCTTTGCCTCTTCTTCTCTCTGTGTAACTCTGACTTCCAAGTAAATAAATAAATCTTAAAAAAAAAAAGAATACATTTTTGATATGTTTAAAACCTGATTTAACTTTCTTATCTATATTTTATTTCTCCTTCATTTTGGTGACCTCTAGGAAGTATAAGATGCTAATTTTCTTTTGACTAAATTTTTTTAAGTTTTACAATGTAAAGCAGACTGTGAAAGAATGTCACAGTGGTAGTTCTAATGTTCAGTTTCTTATAGTTCCTTGTCATTTGATGTCAAATAAAAGTCATAGCTAAATGTACCCTAAAATTTCTCATTAGAAAAAATAGCTTCAAGTGAGTAAGCCTTTCAATCCAAGTACCTGAAATGCGTTTATAGGCATTAGCTAATTAAGCTTTAAAACACCTCCATCAGGAAAATAAGAATTACAACACGTGGACTAAAACCACACAGGCTAGTTTAAGAAAGGGGGTCTCACACTAGTGTATCAGAGTGAACTGGATAGATTATGGCACAGTCAGCCAATTCATTTCCATCATTTTAATCACTGAAGGGGAACTCTAAGTTTGAAATGAAGTCTTGGAAGATTATCTTCATGTAAAAGTAATGCATACATTTGCTGACAAAAACCAAATAGTGCTGAAAGGGTTATAAGGAATGTCAACCATTTCTTTTTCTATATATCCCTAACCTTAGGTTCTTATTTCATATACCCAGCTGCTGTTAAACTGCAAGTTTCTATGTTTGTAAACAACTCTTTATTGCCATTCTTGATTAACCCAAGTTACATACTATTCATGATCCCTGAGAGATGAGGATTTACCTCTTATAAGACACCCTCCCACCCCCATTCCTTTCAGCATGGTTATATAACTTTCAGTTAAATAACCTAGCAATGTTTAGATTATTTTGAGTACATATAAATATTGCACTGCCAGCCAAATAGTTTTACTATAGTTACACTTCCTTTCTTGCAAAACATTTTGGTCTTGTTCCTGGAATTCCTAGTTATTTTAATTCTTGCAGTTTCTTCCTAATGATCATTCTTAATTTTTTTCTGAATTTCCATAAAGTCAGGTATTTATCAAATGAGTCCCCTCTCTCACCCACCCCAACCACAGGAAGTTTTCATCTCAAATTTATGTTTTCTTTAGGGTGTCCTAAAGCACACCGTCACTACTCTGCTGTGTTACAGCTACTACGTACCTGTCATTCTATTTTCTGCTTTGACTCTCTATACTGCTGGTGGCAAGTTTTCTCAGTATTTTCTGGCGAATAATCTCTTTTTCTTCTTTTTGCCCTCAACTTGATACTCTATTTTAAGTATTGTAGCCTAGGTAGAAAACCATTTTTCCACCAGAATTGTGTAGAGTTTTTTTTGTTGTTGTTGTTGTCTTCTAAAGAAAATAGATGACTGATTACAAATACACTCGAAGCATATGCATTAGATATGCCAAGGTCTAGTTTGGCACCATCATATACATTATAGGCATCTTAACAATTCTTAGAGAATAGATATAATGAACATATGGTAACAGATTTTGAGTTAAAGGTAAGCCTGATTGTACACCATATAATTTGCAAGATCCAGTGCAAAATAAAAATATGAGGTCCATTGTTAATAAATTATTAAGAATTTCAAAGTGTTGACAGCAGAGTATTAAATCAAGCATCAGGGCCTTTTAGGTGCAGGGTACCATGAAACTGCACAGCTCACACACTTGTGAAACTCATCCTGATTTAAGATCTTTCTCTATAGACTATTTCTTTAATCTTGAATCTCTCAGTTAACTTCACTGTGCTGAAAATTTCATTTCATTTCTAAAATAAGAAATATGATATTTGCCATTTCAAACATCTAGGGTTGTGGTGAGTTTTACATAGCAAGATAAAATAAGTGGGGGGTGGCACTGTGGCATAGCAGGTGAAGCGTTGCCTGCAGTACCAGCATCCCATATGGGAGCCAGTTCGAGTCCTGGCTGCTCTATTTCTTTTCTTTTCTTTTCTTTTTTTTTTTTTTTTACAGGCAGAGTGGACAGTGAGAGAGAGAGAAAGGTCTTCCTTTGCCATTGGTTCACCCTCCAATGGCCACCGCGGCCGGTGCACTGCGGCCGGCGCATTGCGCTGATCCAATGGCAGGAGCCAGGTGCTTCTCCTGGTCTCCCATGGGGTGCAGGGCCCAAGCACTTGGGCCATCCTCCACTGCACTCCCTGGCCACAGCAGAGAGCTGGCCTGGAAGAGGGGCAACCGGGACAGAATCCGGCGCCCCGACAGGGACTAGAACCCGGTGTGCCGGCGCCGCTAGGTGGAGGATTAGCTTATTGAGCCGCAGCGCCGGCCTTGGCTGCTCTACTTCTGATCCAGCTCTCTGCTATAGTCTGGGAAAGCAGTAGAAGGAGGCCAGTGTCCTTGGGCCCCTGCACCCATGTGGGAGACCCAGAAGAAGTTTCTGACTCCTGGCTTCAGATTGGTGCAGCTCCAGCCATTGTGGCCAATTTGGGAGTGAAACAGCAGATGGAAGACACACTCTCTCTCTCTCTCTGCCTCTGCCTCTCTGTAACTCTTTAAAATAAATAAATTTTTGTTAAATAAGGTAAAATAAGTGTAACAGCATTTAGGTTCTTTAGAAACTAAAATTAGGAGTGGACAGGGCAATGTAGTGGTTAAGTGATTGCTTGGGATGCTTGCATCCCATTTCAGAGAACCTGAGTTCAAATCCCACCTCGGCTTCCAATTCTGTCTTCCTGTTATTGTGCATCCTGGGCAGCAGTGGTGATTGCTCAAGTCATTGTGTCCCGGCCACCCATGAGAGAGAACTAGATTGAGTTCTAGGTTCCCAACTTTAGCCTGACTCAACCAGGCTATTACAGGTATTTGGAATGTGAACCAGCACATGGAAGATTCTCTCTCTCTCTCTCTCTCTCTCTTTCACTCAAAATAAATTTTTAAAAACTACCAAAATTAAATTTACCATATGAAACAATTATCCTACTTCTGGGTATATATTCAAAGGAAATTAAATTACCACATCAAAGAGATACCTGTACTCCCAAGTTCCTTGTAGCACTATTTACACTAATTAAGTTATAGAATCAATCTAAGTGTCTATCAGTTGATGAATGGGGAAATAAAATGTGGTATGTGTATACAATGAAATATTATTCGACAGTAAAGAAGAATGAAGTCTTGGCATTGTGGTAAAACAACATGGGACTGGAGGTCATTATGTTAAGTGCAGACAGACACAGAAAGACAAACACCACACATGTAGAAATCAAAAAAGTCAGTATGAACTTTGAATAGTAATTATTGGAGTTTGGGGAGGATGGAAGAAGGGGCATAGAAAAAGACCGAATAGTAGGTACCAAAACACAGGTAGAAGTAGTAAGTTCTAGTGTTACACAGCACATTTCACAATAGTGCATTATGTACTAGGTGAGTGAAATTAGGTTATGAAATATCTCAAGCCTTATAGCATTGTTGTGGGGGTTAACTAATGCATGTAAAATTCCAGATACATTACAGGTACTCAGCAACAGTCATCACTATTGTTACTATTTTATAAGGAAGTATAGAAATAATATTTTATTTTTCAAATCATCAAGCATACCAATTTCTCCACAAGATAATGAGTTCAAAAACATGCTAATGTATAGTTGCATGGACAGAAATGCATACTTAGCTTCCTGATAGTTCAAGACAGTGTTTAAACCAGAGATCTAATTATGCATCACTGATTATTTTGGTATTGTTGGTAAGCTAAAAATTGTTTTACACCTCTAAAAGATTTAATAAAATTTGTGGAATGTGAAAATTATATAAAATTCAAACTCCATTGTTTATAAATATTATAACAGTTATATTCAATTCATTTATGTATGATATATGGCTGTTTTTGCTGTACAACAGCAATTAAGCCATTGCAATGGGGGACCTTATGCCTTGCAAAGCCAGAATCTTTCCTATCTCCTTCTTAATAGATGATTTCGCTGACTACTCCCTTGACCAGTCCAGACTTCTTGCTACATAGCCAAAACCCAATGACATCATCCTCATACCCTCATAGTGTTGCCTTTCTGTCTGGAAACAGATCACCCTGTAGCACCAAGGCTTCTACCAGTCACACCATTCTGACTCCCCAGCTCCTTATCCCTCATCCATCTCCTGATGCTTACAGCTGCCCTCGTGGTTCTGACCTCAATTTCTTGTCTTAACCACACGCAAAAATAGAAAACATGACCAGAACTGAATGAAAGAGAATGAGGAATTAGTACATCAGAGCTGGAAAGGACCTGAGAGACCAATATAATCTTACGCCCCATTTTATAGGAAATTCAATCCCAGAGTAGCAAAGGACTATCTGATGCTTCACATCTGGTAAGTATCAAAGTTAAGATCAGCATCTAGGTTTTCTGGTCTTAATCTAAGGTAACTTGCTACACTTTTTTTTTTTCCTAACATTGCAACACACAGCCAAAGACAAACTAGTTAAAGAATTTAGTAACACATAACCACATAAGCACTAATAGTATCCTTATGCCCTCAGCATTCACAGCAGATACCACTCTGCTTGGTGGCAAAGTTGAGTCATTGACAGACTAGAGACTTGAGAAGAGAATATTTCCTGGGGCAGAAGATAATAAATTTGAATTCTAAACATGGTGAGTGAAGTGAAACGTATAATTGCCAATATCTAGTAAGCAGTTGAAAAGCTTTGCAAGTAGGCAGTTTTACATATCTCTCTGTTTATTGCTGCTATAAATTAATGTCAGTTTAATAGCCTAATCAGTCTATTGGATCTGTTATAGCAACAAGAAGAGAATGGTCATACTATGTGCATCAATCCATAGACTGTATAATACAAAGAGTGTGCCTTAATTTGAATTATGGATTTTAGTTAATAACAATAATAATATATCAATATTGGTTCATCAACTGTAATAAATGTATCACATATGCAAAAATATTAATAACAAGGGAAAATTGAGGCGTGAGAACACACTGTACTTCCTGCTCAAATTTTTAAAGTATAAAACTGCATGGAGCCCGGGGCCGCGGCTCACCAGGCTAATCCTCTGCCTGCAGTGCTGGCACCCCTGTGTTCTAGTCCCTGTTGGGGCGCCGGATTCTGTCCATGTTGCTCCTCTTCCAATCCAGTTCCTTGCTGTGGCCCGGGAGTGCAGTGGAGGATGGCCCAAGTCACTGGGCCCTGCACCTGCATGGGAGACCGGGGGAAGCACCTGGCTCCTGGCTTTGGATCAGCGCAGCGCGCTGTCTGTAGAGGCCATTTTGGGGGTGAATCAATAGAACGAAAACCTTTCTCTCTCTCTTTCTCATTGTCTAACTCTGCCTGTCAAAAATAAAAAAAAAACAAAACAAACAAACAAAAAAAACCTGCTTGGGGCCGGCACTTGGGCACAACAGGTTAACGCCCTGGCCTGAAACATGGGCATCCCATATGGGCACTGGTTCGAGTCCTGGCTGCTCCACTTCCAATCCAGCTCTCTGCTATGGCCTGGGAAATCAGTACAAGATGGCCCAAGTCCTTGGGTCCCTTCACCCATGTGGGAGACCCAGGAGAAGCTCCTGGCTCCTGGCTTCAGATCGGCACAGCTCCAGCCGTTGCGGCCAGTTGGGGAGTGAACCCCCTGATGGAAGACCTCTCTCTCTCTTTCTCTGCCTCTCCTCTCTCTGCATCTCCTCTCTCTGTGTAACTCTGACTTTCTAATAAATAAATATATCTTATAAAAAATAAAGTATAAAACTGCTATAAAACAGTCTTTTTAAGTTGCTTTTTTAAAATTATATTGGTGAAAAGTTCCAATAGTAATCTACTGTAGGCTACGAAATCACATAAGCAATTTGCTCTCTCAATGGAGCATCACTGGAAATACCTTCTTTTTTTCCCCCATAACTGAGATTATATTAATCATGTGGAGGATCGGTATTCAGACATTTCAATTTGATCACTATCTAACATATTACCAAAAATCTAAAGAATGTGTGTTGTGATTTTGAAGTTATTCCAGTGACTTTCCAGCTTCAAATTTAGAGGCAAATTTTAAGAAGATATTAATTCCCGATTATCTATCATTGTTGATAAATTGCTACATAAGCCCTAACAATTCACAATTTAATACCACATATTATACATACTCAAATTTTCACAGTACATTAGCAAAATTATTAGGAAAAGTGGACTACCATGACCAAAGATGTTAAAAAGTGTAGACAGTTCTGACAGGGCAGTCATCAAAGAATGGTTTTCTTTAGGAGATGATTCCACTAAAAATCAACATGGGAATAGAAGTAATTTAAACACTCAAGACATATTACATGCATGATTGTGGTTCCAAATTGCTATTTAGTATGTCTTGAGTGGAAGATGTAAAAACTACTTTTTCTCATCAACGGAATAAGCTGACAGCCAACACAGTCAACTCTTTCCACTATTCAATATCCCCCACTATTTTTTGGTTGCCCCAAACAATCACTGAATGATTTCATTCTTTTTCTTTAAAAATATTTAATTGTTTATTTGAAAGGCAGAGTTACAGAGAGAGACTTTTCATCTGGTGGTTTACTCTCCAGATGGTTGTATGGGCCATCTTCTACTACTTTCCCAGGCACAATATCAGGGAGCTGGATCAGAAGTAGAGCATCCAGGACTCAAACTAGCACTCAAATGGGATGCCTGTGTTGCAGGTGGTGGCTTGGCACACTATGCCACAATGCCAGCCCCTGATTTGACTCCTAGAAATATAAGTTTTGTTTCAATGAATGGGATGAGGTGGATTTCCCTCTTTCTTAAACAAATTTTAGAGCTACTAAAAACTTGTATTTACCAAAACAGTTGATGAAAGTATCCCTCAGTGTTGTACAAGAAAGGAAGCAGGAACCACTAGTATAACATCATCTTGTCTTTTTCCTTCTGCTTCTTCAGAGCTTGGCTCTTCTTGATTTGATTTTACCTTTTTTTTTTAAAAAAAAAAAAGATTTTATTTATTTATTTATTTGAGAGGTAGAATTACAGACACAGAGAGGGAGAGACAGAGAAAAGGTCTTGCATTCACTGGTTCACTCCCCCAATGGCTGCAATGGCCAGAACTGAGCCAGTCTGAAGCCAGGAGCCAGGAGCTTCTTCCAGGTCTCTAACATGGGTGTAAGGGCTCCAACACTTGGCCATCCTCCACTGCTTTCCCAGACCATAGCAGAGAGCTGGGTCAGAAGAGGAGCAGCAGGGACAGAAACGGCACCAATATGGGATACCAGTATTGCAGGTGAAGGCTTAACCATCTGTGCCACAGCGCCAGGCCCCTTGGTTTTATTTTCTCCATTTTCTGCAAATAAGTCTTTAGTTCTTGACTGGCCACAGGGGCCTGTTTCCTTTTGTTCCTCTTTTCCCATTGGTTGGCACTTTTTATTTTAATGAAGAACTTAGGCTTTCCTGCTGCCTTTTTTGATTTTGCCTCCACCTTTGCCCGAGCACATTTCACAGCCCTTGCAGGTCTCCCCTTGCACTCCTCCTTCACTGCTCCTTTCCCTTGGGCATCTTGGCAGCTGTCTGGTGTGGTCCAAGCTGGAAGCCTGCCATGCAGTGAGATCTTGGCCAAGCTGGGCTCCTGGCCACTTCTGCTCCTCACACCACCCGCAGAAGCAGTAGACGATCTGGATGGGTACAAACATATTCCTAGAAAGATACAAATGGCTAAAGGCCCTTCCACATTTAGAGTGAATATTACATCTTTATTTTCGGGAAAAAACAAGTCGAGAATGTTTCAAAAATCAAAGTCAAAGTGAAAAAAGAAACTGATACAAAGGGTTTTATTTTATTTATTTGTTTTGTTTTAGCATATTTCCTGCTGGAATTTGACCTATTAGCCATTGGCATATCAAGGAAATAGATCTTTGTACCTGACAAAAGTTTTTATTTGTATTTAATATTTATATAAAGGGAAAAAACTTCATGTATTTCATATACACAGTTTTAAGGACAGACTGATACTTCCCACCCTCACTTTCTCACTCATACCCTCTCATCTTATTTCTTTCTTATTTTAATTTTTGTAATGACATATTTTCAGTTTACTTTATAACCACTAAATAAAAAAATTAACAAGTAGTAAGTTGAAAAATTATTGCCTCTCAGGAGTATAGACAAGGGCTATACAAAGTAATCAAATCTCAAGATGTCAATTTCATTCACATACATTACTTTCATTATACTCTGTATTAGTTACCACAAATCTGAGAAAACATATTTGACTTTTGGGGATTGGCTTACTTCAGTAAGCACAGTGGTCTCCAATTGAGTCCATTTTGCTGCAAAAAAAAAAAAATAGAATTTCATTCTTTTTTACGGCTGAGTAGTATTCTACCATGTGTATATACCACAATTTCTTTATCCAATCATAAGTTGACATCTGGGTTCAGTTCATATCTTGGCTATTGTAACTGATCTTCTGTAAACATGAGGATCCACATAGCTGACAAATGTTCTGCACTACGGTGCAGAATAAGCCATATCATTACCAATCCAAATGTTTAAATCCCCTAGGAAATAAACACTGATATGTAAAGCTATACTGATTATCCAGTAATCCTCTTGGGTCACTGTGGTCAGAGTAATTAAATCAACCTAGGCTGGATGGCCTTCACTTAATAGTGTAATCACACTTCCATGTGTTGAAACAAGCAAATTGACTCATTCACGTTTACTCTCCACTGACACTCAACAGTTTCCCTTCATTCTCCCTTTTGAGTATTTGAGACGTGAGTTTCTACACAACCACAAGGAAGTGAGTAAGAGCGTCCATAGATGCTACCTTTGTTATGCCAAGGGATTACAATATTGGGATGTTAGAACTTCCAGAGGTTTGACTTAATTATTCTATTTCACTGGGTTTCAAGTGAGAAGCTTGCTCCCTCCCATCCCTTTTTGAAAGACATTGCTGTACTCCAAACTCTTCATTTGAAGATTAACCCAAAGAAATTGATTTACTAGGGACCAGTGCTATGGCTCAGCAGGTTGAAGCCCTGGTCTGAAGCGCCGGCATCCCATATAGGCACCAGTTCTAGTCCCGGCTGCTCCTTTTCTGATCCAGCTCTCTGCTATGGCTTGGGATAGCAGTGGAGGATGGCCCAGGTCCTTGGGTCCCAGCACCCGTGTGGGAGACCTGGAGGAAGCTCCTGGTTCCTAGCTTCGGATCAGCGCAGCTCTGGTCGTTGCAGCCATCTGGGGAGTGAACCAGCAGATGGAAGACCTCTCCCTGTCTTTACTGCTCTCTATAACTCTGTCCTTCAAATAAATAAAATAGAATCTTAAAAAAAAAAAAATTGATTTACTCTTTAGGGACAGGTTCTAAGCTTGATTTCATTTCTCCTCAGCTGTGAAGTATCTTCCGTTTCTCATCATGTTTTCTTAGGTCAATCAATTTAACTCTGTGTACACTTGGCTCATGTCAACAAAAGGCAAGCATGTTGAAATGGGATGATTTCTACCACCTCTTACAGATTCTAAGATTCTATCAGTCAGTGAATGTGTGTGTGTGTGTGTGTGTAAGGGGGAAAGTGTTAGTTTTTGGTTTAAATTCTTTTTTTTTAAAGCCCTTTTCTTTAACCATCAAGCAAACAAAGGAGTAGAAATTATTTGATCCTATGTGTCTACAGAAGTTAGAGCCACCTTGAAAACCCTTAGTAAGAGTCTTGTGAGGTTTCATGCTGTGCATGAGGTGTAGCCTGTCACTGTTGATCTTCCACCCAGCTCCTGCCCCAGGGCTTTCATATCCATCGGCATGAACGCTCAGTCTTCCAGAGCACTCAGGGTGTAGACAGCTGTTAGAACCAGGATTCCTTCTTCACCTGAGTATTGCTTTAGAAAACCAACTTTGTATAAATTAATTAACTTTTTCATGGCTGTCTTACCTCTCACAATTGGGATAACATATTTTTTTTCTGCCTTGTCAGGTTTTGAGAAACCAATAAATTTCTCTTTCTTTTGTACTTCCCTCAACTCCAGAGGCTTGTATTTCCCATCCTACAAGGAAGACTAATTTTCAATATACTTCCAATTTTGAAAGAAACAAATTGTCGGGCACTGAATTATTGCCCTGTGGCCAACATGTAATTCCTGGTATCTGGTTGTAACTTTCTCTCTTTCTCTCTCTCTCTCTTTCTCTCTCTCTCTCTCTCCCCTCCTCTCACTCACTGTCTCTCCCTCTCTGTCTGTCTCTCTCTCTCTTTTATTTATTTATTTGAAAGGCAGAAATACGGAGAGAGAAGGAGAGAAAGATATTCCATCTGCTGGTTCACTCTCCAAATGGCCACAATGGCCAGGGCTGGGCCAGACTGAAGCCAGGAGCCTCATCTGGGTCTCCCATGTGGATAGAAGAGCCCAAGCCCTTGGGCCATCTTCCGCTGCATTTCCCAGGCACATTAGCAGGGAGCTGGATTGGAAGTGGAGCAGTTGAAACTTGAACCAGCATCCATTAACATTATAGGCAGAAACTTAACCTTCTGTGCCACAGTGCTGGTTTCCTGTAACTTCTCTTTGAATTGGGAAGATTAGAGGCATAGTAGGTCACATGGGCCACCTTGCCTAATAAGAAGGCCTTTGGGTACACAAACTTCCCTAGTTATCTCCTGAGCAGAAGATAGGCAGGCATTCTGAACAACAAAGGTATGCCTGAACACCAAATATTATATACTCTTTGGTGTAACAGGAAATCCAGTATCCAAGGGAAAAAATAATGTTGGAAGTGCAATCTTTGATTATCTAGAAATCAGTCTTTAAACAGAATCCTAGTTAATGATTAATATTTCAGAGACTATTTTACAGACCTAAAGGAGTTACTCAGAGTAATAGTTTATATAGGTAGATATCAAAGTTTCAAAAATACTACTAATTATATTTACTCCATAACACACAATACATGACACACAGTGCACTTTAAGAGAAAAACAATTCACAAAAATGTTGCTGCAAACACATTTTTTAATACAAAAGATAATAATCACAGCTACCAGGACAGGCTACTTGGGAGCATCAAAAGCAACAGTCAATTTTGTAGCTAGCATCACCTTACTTGGGGAGCACTTTATATGAGATAGACTGTGCCCTTGTCCTCACCAGGGCAGACCAAGGGAGCTCAATTGAGGATGAGAGCCAGGCACTCCCGTTCTCCAGGGAAGGACAGGAGAGAGAATTAACCAGCACGAGCCTGCTTCCCTGATGCCTCTTGCCATTTTGCCTTGTTTCTCTTTTCCCTCTAAACTTGGACTGTTTGCACAGACAGGCAAAAAGGTGCCTCTAATCTTGTCTAATAGTGGATAATTAAACTGGATTTTCAAGAACTGCCCTGACACCACTTCCTCTGGACCAGATTTTCAGGTTTGGAATTTGAAACTTGAAACTAACAGAAATCTCCATGCAAGAATTCTGCATTAATTGCTCTTTTTTTTTTCTGTCTTCTTTCCTTTTTTCTACCTCTCTTTTTATGGGAGAAGAACTATATGGGTTAATACATAATGTATCCATTAAAAGCATTTTTTGCTTTTACCATTTGTTAAGTTAACAAATATTCACCGAGTGCATCTATGTCTCAGTTACATACTGGTTATGCATATGGTAATCAACAAAACAGGTAAGGCCTTAGTGAGTCTTATAATTTATGAGTTAAAAAAAGTAAATATTTGGTATTTGCAAAAATAACCAGGGATGCCTAGAGTGTCAGGGGAGGCCTTTCCAAGGCAGTGACATATTTGAAAATCTGAGTATTTGGGGCCAGCGCTGTTGTCTAGTAGGCTAAGCCTCTGCTGGTGGCACCGGCATTCCATATGGGCACTGGTTCGAATTCCAGCTGCTCTTCTGATTCTGCTCATTGCTGATGGCCTGGGAAAGCAGTGGAAGATGGCCCAAGTGCTTGGGCCCCTGAACCCTTGTGGGAGACCTGGAAAATGCTCTTGGCTGCTGGCTTCAAATCAGCCCAGCTCCAGCCATTTTAGCCATTTGGGGAGTGAACCAGTAGATGGAAGACTTTTCTCTCTGTCTCTCCCTCTCTTTGTCTGTAGCTCTACCTCTCAAATAAATAAATAAAATCTTTTAAAAAAAAGTATTTGAGGATGATTCTGGATATTCTGAACAAATTGTTCTTCTAAATCTTCCAACACAAAAATATTTTTGAGTATATCTACATTTCTGCAAAATAAATGTAGTGAAAACATTTATTTGTAGTGGAAATATTTATTTTTCCAAGATTGAAACCAATTTCATTCAGAAGTTTTCTAGTACCCCAGCAAAAGATCCCAAATAAATATTTTGTTATTCAATGTCAGTGGGCTTAATAAATAAAGTGACAAGGTAAAGATGAAACCCTGGGACCAAATATACCCACCTTTAGATATGTAAGAAAAATATCTAAATCTCAATAGGAATGAAGAAGGGAGTCTGATTAATAGGATAACAGCCTCAAAGCCTGTTTTGATTACTCTTTTGTTATTGCTGTAAGGGGACATCAAATATAGAAACACAAAGGGATTTCTTTTTCTAGACATGATCTTGGCTAAATTTTAGGGTTTCCTTATAAATCTAGGAAATACTTTCTACCTCAGATGAGGCATGCAATGGACTCATCCTCAGTGGAATTATTGAATTAACAAGATACACCATTTATACCTTTATTTTTATTGATAGGATGTTTACACATCCATTAATATCTCACTTGATTCTCTAAATCTTTGACGTAGGTATTATCACTATCTCCATTTTTTATAAAGAATACAGTTAAGTCATGTGCTCATAGAGAATTCATGAGTGGAGAAACTAAGCCACAAAACTTGGTCTTCTGGAACATGGTATCACCATGTCAGCCCTGGTGGTGGTCCCAAGAGGAATTATAAGACTGAATTTTTTTTCTTTCTTTTTTTTTTTTTTTAAGATTTATTTATTTATTTGAAGGCAGAGTTACAGATAGGCAGAGGCAGAGAGAGAGAGAGAGAGGTCTTCCATCTGCAGGTTCATTCTCCCATTGGCCACAACAGCCGGAGCTGTGCCGATCCGAAACCAGGAGCCAGGAGCTTCTGCCAGGTCTCCCACGCGGGT
Organism: Oryctolagus cuniculus; assembly: GCF_051225735.1. Lineage (NCBI taxonomy): Eukaryota > Metazoa > Chordata > Mammalia > Lagomorpha > Leporidae > Oryctolagus > Oryctolagus cuniculus. The sequence continues at coordinate 66,875,611 of NC_142870.1, forward strand.
GCAGGGGCTGAAGGACTTGGACCATCTTCCACTGCTTTTATAGGCTGGAGCAGAGAGCTGGTTCGGAAGTGGAGCAGCTGGGACTAGAACTGGCACCCATATGGGTTACCGGCACTGCAAGCGGCAGCTTTACCTGCTATGCCACTGCGCTGGCCATAAGACTGAATTTTCACAAAGTAAAATGTCAGTTGGTCATTCTTCTTGCCGTGTCACATCTTGGAAGTCTGGGAGCTTATAGCCTCAGCTATATTTTTCTTCAATGACCTCTTATGGGAAGGACCTCACATTCAAAAGAGAGATGGCAGATAAAGCTAAACTTTTAGCATGGTTTTGAGGCACTTTGTGACCAGTACCTACAGTACCAAGCTTGTCTCAGGTGAGGCCCACAATCTCATAGATGATTTCTGCCATGAGTATTGTTCATTAAAAAACAAAAAAGGTAGCTGTCTTTGAATAAAGGGAGAACTTGCAAGTGATGTGGTTCAGGACAGGATATTTCCAAACATGGCATGTTAGCATTCAAGAAAACAGCAGAATTAAGATTTCTCCAGCCTTATCCTGCCCTTCTCCATGAAACATGTCACAAAAGACCTTCTGGCCTTCCTCTATAAAGGTCATAATATCTTTATGAGAAGGGAAAGTGACTCTTCCCACATTCAGAGGAAAGAAACATCCTTAGCTGCGAAGATACAGGAACACAGAGAAATTCTCCCTGCTAATTACTATTGGAAAATAGTCTCTTTGTCCAATCATACTTGCCCGTGACTCTCAATTTCTCCTCCCAACCTAGAATAACACATGAGGATACCCAAAGTTCATAGAAAATGGGACTAAAGGATAAGTTTATTTTGGTGTAAAAAAGTTGAAACCAATTCATACAAGGGGTTTTCAAAAAGTTCATGAAAAATATAAAATTATGAAAAAACTATGCATGGACTTCAAAAATTTTTTGCACCAAAATAAAGATATCTTTTAATCCCGTTTTCCCATGAACCTTTGAAATACTTTAATTTCTTTATGAAGGCTCTTGTGTCATGTAAAACTTTTTATTAAAGCAATTTCTATGCTTTTCTCTTGTTATTCTGTTTTTAGCTATTGGAGCCCAAGCCATGAACTTGAGAAAGGAAGAAAGTATCCTACTTTTCTCTCCTACACAGTATTGTCAGAGTATCTTATCCCACAACAATATTTAATAGAGAGGATATTTCCTTCTTTACTGTTTAAAAGACAAATAAAATCCTTCCAGAAAGATGTGTATAGGTGTCTACCTCTCTGAATAATTTCAGTAGTTAAAGCAAATTCCTGCATTATCAAAGCAACTTGATAATGATAATAGTGGCAATGTGGAGAATGGGACACTTATTTTATTTCCTTTGTTCTGCAGTAATTTCTTTTTTAGGCAATTTAACTATTCTTTCATTTTTCTTTATAGAGCATCTGATAGAATATAGGTAATTTCTAATTATAAGAAACTGTCTTCGAAAATCACAATAGCTGCAAGCGACTGACGATGTTGGTTGCCTAATCCAGAATTCATTTCTAACCTGCTTCTCATTTGCAAAAGGCTCGAAAGGCCCATCTGAGGGATAGCCCGAGATCTGATGCTCGGCAAAGAGTCAAGGGAGGTCTCCTGAAAAGCTTCCGGAGGTTTCAATCTACTGCTGCAGAAATGGTTCTTGACTTCCAGTCCTGCCTTCTGTTTTCTTTTTAGCTCAGAGCTATAGCAGCTTTTCTGTGACTGTGAACATTGAAGTTGTTAGGATGAAAAGCCAGAAATCTAGGGAGACCATGGCAGAAGGAGGGAAAGAGCCCGAGTCTGAGAAAGTGTTGATAATCATGGAGCAAAAAACAGTGCAAGGCTACCTCCATCCTTGGCATTATGTGAGAAAGTAAATCCCTATTCATTTAAGCTACTACTATTCCTTACATTGTCTGTAATGTGCAGCTGAAAATATTCAATAAACAACCTTGTGTACGTTGTTCTAGTCACTTAAAGGGCCTGAGCCTGCTGAGGTTCAGGACATGCTACCCCAAAATACAGGCAGTGAGGTATTTGAGAAAACAGAAACAGGAAGTCACTCTCTAACTCCTCCAACCTTTTTCCCTAAAGTAGGTCATAAGACTATCATTTGAAAGATACTTTCCCTATGGCTAGAGGAAAGGAGTATCTTATCTGTGACACTGAGACACAAAATCTGAACAAAGAGGCCTAACTAAGTCCCTCCCACTTGATTACAAATAGATTATTCCCACTTTGTCTAATCATACTTCTCCATCAAACCTAGCATAACATATGCACAGATTTTACCTTCTTCTTTTGGGTCTTCATTTCCTTATGAAGCCTGATAGGTCACATAAAATTCATATTAAATGAATGTATATGCTTTTCTCTTAATGTCTTTTGTTTGGGGACTCAGCCATGAACTCAGATATGGATAAGAAAATAAATCTTTTCTCCTCTACAAGCCCAAGTTTCCCTGTGTATAAAATGGAAAAGGCTGAGTCTTTTTAGATCTAAGAATTCTATGATTCAAAAACTACATTGGCCTGATTGAATTCAAAAACAAATTTTTTAAAGGATACTCTACATATTTCAAACTTCTGTTTTGAATTTTATACATAGCATTATCTTTGCAGTGCTGTAGGGATGTTAAACAGTACATATTTTACACATATTTTGCTGTTATTTACTTTTAGATGATTATGTAATTTTAATGTTTTCTTATTCTAGTCAATGCAATGCTATTTCTCCATTGGGCCTGTATGGAAAACCACAGACGTTTTGGTGCTATAAGAATGTATAATTTATATTCTCTTAAGCAAATACATACAGAACTATTGCCCTATCAGTTAAGAGTATCTACTTTGGGGCCAGTGTTGTGGCACAGCAGCTTAAGCCGCTGCTTACAATGCTGGCATTCCATATCAGAGTCCTAGTTCAAGTCCAGGCTACTCCACTTAAGATCCAGCTCCCAACTAAAGCACCTCAAAAGGCAGTGGAAGATGGCCTAAGTACTTGGATCCTTTCTATCCCTATGAAGAACAGGATGGAGTTCTGAGCCTGTGGCATCTGGCCCAGCCCCAGCCATTGCGTCCATTTGGGGAGTGAATTAGTAGATAGAAGAACTCTTTCTCTCTATCTCTCCCTCTTTCTGTGAATCATCTTACCTTTTAAATATATAAATCTGGGGCAGTGTTATAGCATAGCAGGTTAAGCTTTCACCTGCAGTGCCGACAGCTCCACTTCTGATCCAGCTCCTTGCTAATGTGCCTGAGAAAGCAGCAGAGGATGGCCCAAGTGCTTGGTCCCCTGCACCCACATGGGAGACCTGGAAAAAGCTCCTGGATCCTGGATTTGGCCTGGCCCAGCCCTGGCAATTGCGGCCATTTGGAGAGTGAACCAGAAGATGGAAGAGCTCTCGGTCTCTCTCTCTCTCTCCTCTCTCCATAACTCTTTCAAAAGTAAATAAATAAATAGCTAGATAGATAGATAGATAAATCTTTTGAAGAAGAATACCTAGTTTAAGAGAACTAAGACTTAATTACAAAAGGCCTATCAATCAAGTTCTTACTCTGAGCCCAGCATAAGGAAAATGTCTTTTCCAACTACAGTTCTGAAGAGAGAGCCTTTTTATTGTTACTATTTAACAATCACTACGGGAAGTAACGCTTGGGCCCTGACAGGGAGCCACCCCCATAGGCACAAGAATGGAAATAAGGACTTTTTAAAGGATTTCCTAAGTAGATTTGCAACAAAAGACTTTGAGGGAATGAATACTACCCGATTTTCAATAGTGGGATAGGTTATCATAACAAAAATAATAAATGATTTTGTCATCTCAGATGTAATTTTAAGAGTTTCAGGAAATAGAATAGCCTTAACTATGTGTGAAGTTTAATTCCTAAGAAATTACATTTATTTTCAAAGCCATTCTAGAAAGCAGAATCTGAGTGATATATTCAAGGTGAAAAGCTTAAAAATAATATTGTGCTATTCTATGCATTTCAATTTTTAAAATATTTTATCTATTTGTTTTGAGAGGTAGAGTTACAGACAGAGAGGGAGAGACAGAGAGAGGTGTTCCATCTGCTGGCTCACTTCTCCAGTGGCTGCAGCAACCAGAGCTGGGCTGATTCAAAGCCAAGAGCCAGGAGCGTCTTCCGGATCTCCCAGGAGGTTGCAGGGGCCCAAGAACTTGGGCCATCTTCACTGGCTTTCCTAGGCCATAGCAGAGAGCTGGACTGGAAGAGGAGCAGCAAATGGGATGCTGCACCACAGGTGGAGGCTTAAGCCCACAACATCCCAGCACCAGCCCTGTATTTCATTTTTTTTTTTAAATTTTTTTGACAGGCAGAGTGGACAGTGAGAGAGAGAGACAGAGAGAAAGGTCTTCCTTTTGCCATTGGTTCATCCTCCAATGGCTGCCACGGCCCGTGTGCTGCGGCCGGTGCACCGCGCTGATCCGATGGCAGGAGCCAGGTACTTACCCTGGTCTCCCATGGGGTGCAGGGCCCGAGCACTTGGGCCATCCTCCACTGCACTCCCTGGCCACAGCAGAGAGCTGGCCTGGAAGAGGGGCAACCAGGACAGAATCTGGCGCCCCGACGGGGACTAGAACCTGGTGTGCTGACGCCACAAGGCGGAGGATTAGCCTAGTGAGCCGCGGCGCCGGCTAGCATGGTTCAGTTTTAATTCTGCTTCTAGGTTTGGTTTCAATGGTAGAATACATTAAACTTCAGATTAGTACACTATTCTTCTTTACTTCCATTTAAAAACTTCTCAAAACAGATGTATTTAACTTGAGTAACAACTAAGTAGAAAGGTTTGCACTAAGCTGACAACTTGCTTATAATTTTTGTAGATGGAGCTTGAACTTTCTGTAAAGATCTCACAAAACCTCTGAGAACTTAGGAAAATTAACTGGAATTCGTATTATTCTGTGTAAGCAAAACCTTGTAAAATTGTTCCCGTTTCTCCATGACAGATGATGGCAAGCAGTTAAATGGTGCTTTTCCCCGCCAAGGTGGCATTTCCTGGCAGCTTAATCACCCATACTCAGGGTGTTCCACTCACAGAGATCCCTACATCCTCTGGCTGCTTCTTTGTAAGAAAAGTGTAAAATTAAACATTTCATTTCCATTAACCTTTTTGTCTCACCCAACCAGCTAAAGTTGATGGACAAATATCAGACAACTGAGTAAACAGGGATTAGTTTGAATCTCTAATGTCCAACCTCCACTTGGCATTCAACACTGCCTTGAGATTTTACACTCTCATGTAACTCAGCCTCCTACACTCACAGTAATTGTTTCAAATGTCTGCTCTTGGGGCAGGTGTGTGACCTATTGGTTAAGACACTCATGTTCCACATTGGGGTACCTGGGTTCAATACCTGGCTATATTTTCCTGCTAATGTAGAGCTGGGGAAGCAACAGTGATGGCTTAAATAATTGGGTTCTTGCCACTCATGTGGGAAACCTGGATTGAGTTTCCAGCTGCTGACTCAGTCTTCATCGAACCTTGGCTGTTCTAGCATTTGGGGAGTGAACCAGTAGATGGAAACTCTCTCTCCCTCTCTAATTCTCTACCTCTCAAAAGAAACTGTTTTCTACTTTTCTAACACCTCATTCTTGCTATATTTCTTATAGTCATGATCTGCCTGCACCCTTTAAAAAAAAGCTTCACATAGAAAATTTCTTCTTATGCACATAATCAATGCTACATTACTCCCTCCTCTTCTTTTTCATCTGTAGAAATTTTTCCCATTATCACTCAAGGCCAATCATTCCATGAAGTCTTTGGCTACTATGGCCAGGGATGAGCTAAACTGAAATCAGGAGTCTGGAGCTCCATCTGGGTTTCCTATGTGGATGAAAAGGGCCCAGGTACTTTGGTCATTCTCTATTGCTTTTTTTTTTTGACAGGCAGAGTGGACAGTGAGAGAGAGACAGAGAGAAAGGTCTTCCTTTGCTGTTGGTTCACCCTCCAATGGCCACCACGGCCGGCACACTGTGGCCGGCACACCATGCTGATCCGAAGCCAGGAGCCAGGTGCTTCTCCTGGTCTCCCATTCGGGCGCAGGGCCCATGTACTTGGGCCCTACTCCACTGCACTCCCGAGCCACAGCAGAGAGCTGGCCTGGAAGAGGGGCAACTGGGACAGAATCCGGCGCCCCGACCGGGACTAGAACCCAGTGTGCTGGCGCCGCTAGGCGGAGGATTAGCCTATTGAGCCGTGGTGCCAGCCGGCTGTTCTACTCTTAAATACTCTGTGTAGCACATGGCCCTTCAGTTACTAATGTCTCTTTCACAGGTAAATATCTTGGAATGCTCCCTGTATTTATTTTCTTATTCTCAACTTCTATATATTCTGCCATTAATTTCCCCAACAAGGTGAGTCAGATGCAGTGGCCTATGTGTGGATCACAAGGCACTGAAGACAGTTTTGTGATGGTGATGTTTACAGGGAGACCAAGTTCCAGTGGTCACAGTGCCAGAATTGTGAGAAAGTAGTGTCTAATGTATAGTTCAAGCCTTTTCCTTGGAGCTAAAAGTAGTCGCTAGTGTTCAGTGGGTTCATCAGTAGTGGCCTCTCTTACTTATTTCTATAGTTCAGTTTCAGACTTTGCCGCCTTCCAGTCTGACTTACCACACCTTTAGCGAACTACATGTTATCCTTTACACAAATTTATTGTTTGCTTATATTAGCCACAGTCACTTTTTATTTCTTGCTCTAAATAACCTAAATAATCATTTCCTCTCCCCTGTTGCTCAGTTTCTATGACATCATATATTTAGTTTCCCTTTTTCCTCTCTGGCAACTCATCCCTCTCTCGCTGGCAATGTATTTTCTTCAAAATTTCATCCACTTCTTGGGATTAGGCCTTTTCTTCTCACAATATCTTCAGATCCTAAATGATTTCATGTACATACTTACATGGCTTGAAATACAATTGATTTACTAGTCACATCTAAGCTTATTTTCCCAGCATACACTAATGCTATGAGTTCTATAGCTGCACATGTAACTGCACTCATCATATCTGCTCTGGTATCTTATATGCAATTCAAATCCAAAGTTATAATATTTATTCCTGAAATTATCTTATCTTAGTGAATAACATCACCATCTACCCACTGATGTCAGAAACCTTGGAATCATCCTTGACTTTATTCCTCTTGCTACTGAAATCCAAACAATCACCAAGTCTTTCCAATCCTTTTTAGTTATCAACTTCTATATGAGGATCTTCGAAATATTTGTGGAAAAATGGAATTAAATGATATTTATTTTGGTTGAAAAGATTTTAAAACCCAGGCACAGTTTTTCTTTCAGTAACATGCTGTTTTCATGAACTTTTTGAAGACTTCTTTGTGCAACAAAATGAATATATCTTTTCATTCCATTTTCCATGAACACTTTGAAATATCCTCATATTTTCATCACTTTTGGTCTAACCACCTTTCTTTCTTTCTTTCTTTCTTTCTTTCTTTCTTTCTTTCTTTCTTTCTTTCTTTCTTTTTATTTGATAGGTAGAATTATAGACAGTGAGAGAGACAGAGAGAAAGGTCTTCCTTCTGTTAGTTCACTCTCCAAATGGCCGCTAGGAGCCAGGTGCTTCTTCCTGGTCTCCCATTCAGGTGCAGGGCCCAAGCACCTGGCCATTCTCCACTGCCCTCCCGGGCCACAGCAGAGAGCTGGACTGGAAGAAGAGCAACCAGGACTACATCCCGGTGCCCATATGGGATGCCGGAGCTGCAGGCTGAGGATTAACCAAGTGAGCAAGGATCTTCTTTCCTGGCTCCTTTCTACCTAACTAGATTCTTATGGCATTCTTTTATTCTACATTAGTCAGTGTGCTGCCAGAAACATGGAATCCAGGGGTCATTTCAGTGAGTGAGATATTATCTGGAAATCAAGAAGCTGCTATCCCCCCGAGCTGGAGCCCACTCACCTTCATTTCCCTCTGAAGCACTGTGCCTGTTCCTGCCTATCTTGGCTTTAAACAGTTACCTGCCTTTCTACATCTGATGCTAAAAACTTCTACTAAATATTGGAGCCCAGAGTCTTCTGCCACTTATTTTATTGCTGCTAACAGAGACTCCACCAGAAGCAGAATAAAAATTCTGCTTAAATATTCATTTAATCCCTGCCTTCTATGCTAAATTGAAAAGTTATTGAAGAGAAGGACTTAGATAGGAAGAGTATGGAGAAGGAGAGACAAAGAGAGGTTGGATGATGGTTTCTATAATATAATTAGATAGAAGGAATTATTTATAGTATTCTATAGCATAAAAAGGTAACTGTAGTCTACAACAAGTTATATTTCCAAATAACTAGAAGAGTGCTACGATTCCCAACAAATAGAAATGATAAACTCTGGAGAAGATGGAAGTGCTAATTATCATGATTTGATTACTATAACTGTACGCATGTATCAAGATATACTGTACTCACAAATATGTACAAATACTCATTACCTATCAATTAAAATTTTTAAATGGATGAGATGGTAAAGAAAAGAAAGAAGGAGCTATATGACTTACTCATTATTTCACTGCCACTGGATGGAATATGGAAGATCTGGGCTGTTTATTTCCTGAATAAATGAGCTCATCTCATACCATAGAATTGAAAAGTATAGTTTCGGGGCTGGTGCCATGGCATACTAGTTCTAGTCCTGGTTGCTCCTCTTCCAGCCTAGCTCTCTGCTGTGGCCTGGGAAAGCAGTGGAGGATGGCCCAAGTCCTTGGGCCCCTGTACCTGCATGGGAGACCAGGAAGAAGCACCTGGCTCCTGGCTTTGGATAGACACAGCTCCGGTTGTTGTGGCCAGTTTGGGAGTGAACCATCAGATGGAAGAACACCCCACCCCATCTCACCTCTCTCTATGTAACTCTGGCTCTCAAATAGACAAATAAATCTTAAAAAAAAAAAAAAAAAAAAAAAGCATTGTTTCTTCATTAACTGTTAATGATATTTTCAAACAGTGAATGACAATAGTTAAGCATTCACAACTATTTGATCACAACAGAAATAGAGCTGATTCCTTTGAGAAGTTGGCTGGTAACTCCCTGATTTAGTTCTATTTATTAGGTCAAGTCCTTTGGCTTCTTATTCCTACACTAGAGAGACTGTAGGGTTCAGAGTGGCAGTCACACTATCAGCGGTCTGTTTTCTTTGAAGCTGCTTTCCTGATTCTAAAACTACACTTTAAGAATTTTAGTATTCACTGGTCCATTTTCTTTTTCTTTTTTTTTTTTTTTTTTTTTTTTTTTTTTTTTTTGACAGGCAGAGTGGACAGTGAGAGAGAGAGACAGAGAGAAAGGTCTTCCTTTTCCGTTGGTTCACCCCTCAATGGCCGCTGCGGCTGGCGCGTTGCACTGATCCGAAGCCAGGAGCTTCTTCCTGGTCTCCCATGGGGTGCAGGGGCCCAAGCACTTGGGCCATCCTCCACTGTCCTCCTGGGCCACAGCAGAGAGCTGGACTGGAAGAGGAGCAACTGAGATTAAAATCCGGTGCCCATATGGGATGCTGGTGCCACAGGCAGAGGATTAACCAAGTGAGCCACAGTGCCGGCCCCCATCACTGAACTTTTAAATTATTACTGAAAAAGAGAGGAAAGGATGGCACGAGAAGTTAAATTAGAAGATGAGTGATACAGTTCTTCTATAAGAGCTTTACTTTTTATCAGGGAAATAAGAGGCAGTATTATCCAATGAACATGCTTAGGCTTAGGAAAAGCATGATGGTTTGAAGAGAAGGAAAAATTCAGAGCAATCCCTGTAAAGCTTCATTAAGAATGACTATCAGGATTGGTGCATAGCTTTGAAAACCGGAGGGGAAATGTGATACAATAGAATTTCAGGTATTATACGGGGCACCCTACTGAGATGTTATTAAGCAACTCCTGATTTCCATATAGCAGGTTGGCTGGCCTTCCTTGGTGAGAGTCCAAGAGCAGGTAATCAAAAGGTTTATATGAAGTCAGTCTGCATAGAAAGACAGAAAAGCCAAAATGGGAATAAAGGCTTTGGAGATAAGTGAGTTAGAGGACCATAAATTCATTCATTCATTCATTCAACAGTGATGCTAAAGTGGTAGGAAAACAGGAAGCAGGGTTAGAAAAAACTCAAAAGAGAAATTCCCACTGAGACCAAAGGTTCAAAGGAGATTTAGAAGTATTGATGCTGTCAAGGAATTCAAGTAGAAGCAGGATTTAAAAAGGTGTATACAGAGGATCAAAAGAGGACGGAGTGTTGAATGAAGGCTACGGAATTGGAGTGTTGAATGAAGGCTACAGAATAATGAGGGCAACATGGGCTGAAGGGAGTGGGAGAAACAGAAGCTTTCTTTTAGAAAATGATACAAATTGTCTTAAGTCTCAGGAGAAAGACCATGGATCATTTAATTTGAGAAGGTAGGACTGTTAAACGGAAAGATCTAGGGATGTTTATTCACGGTGGAAAAGGGGTTCTATATTGTCTCTTCTACAGAGAGAAATGGAGTGGGTTGGGACCTGCTGTTTGTGGCATAGTGGATAAAGCTGCCACCTGCAATACTGGCATCCCATAGCGGCAGTGGTTTCTGTCCTGGCTGCTCCATGGTGATCCAGCTCCCTGCTAATGGCCTCCGAAAAGCAGTGGAAGATGGCCCAATTATTTGGGTCCCTGTACCTACGTAGATACCCAGGTGAAGCTCCTGGCTTCTGCCTGGCCCAGCCCTGGCTGTGTTTGCCATCTAGGGAGTGAACCAGGGGATGGAAGAGTTATCTCTCTCTTTCTCTCCCTCCCTCTGTCTGCCTCTCTCTGAAACTCTTTAAAATAAATAAATAGTTGTTTAAAAATGAAAGAAGTGGAATGTGCCTTGGTGGTATTGAGGGAATCTAGATAAAATTGTTAAAAACAAGCTAAGTTTGATGTTAGCATCCTTGAATGTTGAATCAATGGAATTAATGTAAGGGGGTGGGAGGTGCATCCGTTTTTACTACTGCTATGACATTACCACAGACACAGCGGCATACAGGAACACAAATGTATTATCTTACAGTTCAGTAGATTAGGAATCCAGCACCTCTTTCTGTGCATCTTTCTGGGTTGGTGGGTGTGACGCGGCTGATGAGTATCTGTTTTTGGGTTAGATATCAAAGGCTACAAGTTGGCAACAATGTTTTCAGTGATTATATAGGGCAGGATCTGTGGAAACATTCATGCAGGAAACAGTGGCTCTTCTTTATATTCAGCCTACAAAGATATTGATCTTCTTCTCCGTGTAAATACAACAGCAAAACCATCTCCAAGGCTGTTCTTTCCTTCCTCTCTCTTTCTTCCATTAAAACATTACTTACTGATTACTGACAGTGTAAAAGGAACTGTACTGAGCATTATATAAACCTACATAACTGAGACGTAAGACTCAAAGGACTAGTACTCAGCGGGAGGAAATTATAAAATTGACCCGAAAGTTTGTCCAGTAAATTATAAAATCATCAGTTGTTTTATTGTAGCCTGCTATTTGGTTTTCCCTCTTTCTTACCATTTTATTTTCCAGGTTCTTTCTTATTTTAATATTCTTCTGCCTTCACCCATTTTTTAATTTTCTTCTTTGAGCATTTTTTTCCTCATTTTTTTCATCACTTTGCACTTGTGCCTTTTGCCCCTGCTTCCCTCAGTTGCCTAGACTGTTATCTCTAGCTAACCACACTATATTCAACCCGTTCTGGAAATAAATTGTTTTGTTTAAAAATACTAACATTCTCCTGCATTAACTTTTTGTCACTTTGTTCCATTCATCACTGAAATTTCAGACCTTCATTTGCTCTGCTTGTTAGAACTTCCTTACAAAGCCTCTGCTTATAATTTTCCTGTGTCTCTTGATCATCCATTTACCTTCACCTTCACAATCATCCCTGCCTTTTCCAGCAAATCTAGTTATTCCTCCATTCACTTCAGTTGTTCTCATCATCTCCAAGATAAAAATCCAAACTTCTTTTTTTTTTTTAAGATTTATTTATTTGGAATTCAGAGTTACAGAAAAAGATGGAGAGAGAGAAAAAGAGAGAGTAAGAGCAAGAGCAAGAAATATATCTCTCATCTGCTAATTCACTCCCCAGATGGTCACAATGGCCAGGGCTGGGCCAGGTCAAAGAGAGGAACCAGGAGCTTTATCTGGGTCTCCTACATGGGTGGCAGGGGCCCAAATACTTGGACTATCTTCTGCTGCTCTCCAGGTGCATTAGCAGGGAGCTGGATTGGAAGTGGAGCAGTTGGGACATGAACAGGTGCCTATGTGGGATGCCAGTGTCACAGGCAGTGCCTTCACCTGCTATGTCACAACACTGGCCCTCACACTTCTTTACAGAGCATAGAAAAATCCCTATGTACTCATCTAACTTCATTTTTACCTTTTCCCTGATTTGCCCTTGCATGCTATTCCCCAGCAACCACAATACTTGTGGTTTTCGGAACACTGTCATGCCTCTGTCATTCCACTATTTCCTCTGCTACTTTCCCTCCACCCAGATGGAAAACTCCTAGTCATTATTTAAGATCATTCAAATGTGATCTCTGGCATGAGAACATCCTGTTCTCTTTTAGGCTCCTCTTTTGTTCTCTCCTACTGTACTTTCCTCAAATGCTTGCAAGAATGTGATTAGTATTTGGGGTCATGACTCGGGGATTTTTCCATTCTCAACACCTAACCTAGAATCCAGCACATAGTAGCTCCATCATCTTTCTTAAACTAACCTACCCTGTTATTTAAGCTATCATGTTATGAGGGCAGCTCAAAATCTGTAAGGAAAATGGCATTAAAAATTAAGTTTATTTTAGTTAAAAAAAGTTTAAAATTTGTGCAGCTTCTTTTTAACATGCATTTTTCATAAACTATTATAATTGTAAAAATATTTCTTTATTGAAAGGCCAAATTGGAGAGAGAGAGAGACATACACACAGAGAGGCCTCCCATCCATTGGTTCACTCCGCAAATGGCTGAAACAGCCAGGGTTGGGCCAGGCTGAAGCCAGGAGCTTCTTCCGGGTCTCCCATGTAAGTGCAGGAGCCAAAGCACTTGGGCCATCTTATGCTTTCCCAGATGCATTAGCAGGGATCTGGATTGGAGGTAGAGCAACCGGGACTTGAAACCGGCACCTATAGGGGGATGCCAGTACTGCAGGCGGCCTAACTTTCAGCCCCTTGAAGACTCTGTGTATGCATGGATTAAAAAAAAATTTTTTTGCATCAAGATAACCTTATCTTTTAATTATTTTCCACAAATGTTTTGAAGTAACTTTGAAGTACAGCTCTTTCTGCCTGAATATCAGTTTTTCAGACTATATTCCTTGGAACTCCAGCACTCCATATAAAACAGTTACATAATATAAATAGCATTAGGTTTTAGATCATTACATGGAATATAATGTTTGCTTTCAATGTAAGTTTGGGAGAGAAGCCCAGTTCTTCCTTTCCTAAATAAGTAATCCCTTTACCTTTTCGTTTCATGATTCTCAGGGGGCAATCAAGGCCTATAAAAGAAATAGATCACCTAATCTACCTAAAATGAGAAATTTACATTTGGCTTTTACCATGACCTTCAGGAGGAACATCAACAAAAAAACAAAACATATGTATATATGACTAAAAAACCAACATAATTACCCCAAATTTGCTTATTTCAAATTCACCTTGGATTATTGCCAATGAAATAGAGCAATTTTTGCTCATTTGCCTTGTTGCGTCTATTTACATTAATTGATGGGTTGATGTTGGCACTGTGATTTTAAACAGTTTGACTCATAGAAAAGTAACTGTTACAAGGGAAGGGTTTTGGAAATAATCACTGAAAAAAAGAACATCAATTGAGGTCCAACAAGGAATAAAAACCGCATACTACATAACTGAGAGAACTTAATATAGTGAAATGTTTACACAGGGCTGGAGTGGGTCTTAGAGCAAAGGGGAAGCACTGTGGTGACCCAGATTACAGCTGGGGCAACAAAGGAAATGGCTGGGTGATTAGAAATGAGAAGCTCGGAGCAAGATCCTGCGGGTGTGGGGCTTGGCCCTCTGAGAAGTGGGAACAGTACAACTAGGGCTGGTACCTTTGAGGGGTCATGGTCTGATTTTGCGTATGAAATGAGTAGGAAACTGGGACCTACTGCTGAGGACAGGGTGATGAAGTGTTGCTGCTGAGCTGATGCCGATAGAAGCAAGAAGTAAAGGGAAAAGAACAAGTCCCATCACCTTCCACCTCCCTCCAGTGACTGCCATTGATAAAATCTCTTAGGAAGCCAGCTAGTAAAGGAAGTGAGGTAGTTTGCAGAGTCTTGGCTCCAGCATTACAAATCAGAGTACAGAAGTATGGATCTAGAATTTAATAGTTCACTAAGCAGCAGTAATAGCAACTAAGTCAAGACTCTTAAGCACTGTCAAAGGAACCACATTCTAGTTTGAAAAAATCAACAAGATATGCTCAGGACTTTACACAATTGTTTCTACTGAGTTTGTCATTAGATATGCACTTGTGTGCTATATCACTGTAGTTATTATTTAAGTATCCGATCTCAAACTTAGGTGGCAGACATCACGGCTTTAGCAGTGAAACACAGAGAGCACATTCCACCTGCCCTTTGGGTCTGCCATTCTAGTGAAGGGAAAAGGGTATGTCACATGACAAGTGTAAAGGAGAAAATACAGCAAGTTAAGGAGATGGGGTTTGGGTTGGGGCAGATCATTGGAAAGAAGGGGTCCTAGACAGTTTCTGTGACAAAATGAAATTTGAGCAAGGTTCAAAGGAAATATGAGAAGAAAATGGTGTGATTATATGGAGGAAGATCTTGCAAGTAGGAAGAAGTTGCAGTTGGTAAATCTGAGGTCGGTGAAAATCCTGCAAGTGGGTGGACATTTTTGTGGATTTATAGTTTGTTTTTAACTCTTAGCATAGTTCTCCTTAGAAGACTGTGACCCTGGTTGGATAACATCAACTTATTACCAATCTAGGACCAAATTCAAACATTCCACAAAGTAGTGCTCAGCTCTTCCACTGTGGGGAAAGCTGTGCTTCTTTACACAGCAGGTTAGAAAAAATTTGCTGATGCTAAGGGAAATAAACTGAAGTATATAATGTCCTATTTCTACTAAAAAATGATTTTGTTTTAGAGTCAGCTATGAAAACCAAGTGATATTTTCAAGCCTTTAATATGTATTATTTAAGTGTAAAATGTCCAGCACTGTACATAATTACTTTTGTTAAAATGTCAAGCTTATTTTTCAGAAAAGAGTTAATGAACTTTGATAATTGGCAAACAGTCTTTCTGGCAGAAAGTGGGATGGATACCATCAGAATTCTCCCCCAAACAATGGAACCATTGTTGACATCAGGGACATGTTTTTGGTCAAATTTTATTTTTTGAGCAAATGACTGACCACTTTTATATCAGAAATAAGTTACCAATGATTAAGAATCCCTTCAACTAGTTTACCGCTCAAAAAATAAATGTGAATAGTTAGAAAATTATTTATTAGATATTAAATGTTTAAAAACATCAGTTTTGGTATTTGAAAAAAATGTGCTATTAATGTAAAATCTTTTTCTGTGTCCAATATTAATTTACAACAGAAAAGCCCAGAATGGGCACATCTAAGCATCTCATAACCTGAGAATGCGATTTAAGACGGGACACTTTTAGAAATACAAATCTGAATTTAGTACATTTTCTTTTAAGGTGGAATTTTGAGGGGTGTCTTCTAGAAGGGAAGAACTTGGTTCTTGCAGGGAAACCTCTGCACGCGACTGGCACCTCTGTGCCTAGGTCTCTCCAGCTGTCGAGCAGAGATAATAGTAATTGCTACCTTCCGTGGAAAGGGAGGGTGGTGTGCTTTGACATCTCTGGTTGAAGATGCTATATCAACACAAATGATGAACATTAGAACATAATGCACAGACAACACCAGCATAGTACTCTTCTAATGCTTAGGTAGCATCTGTACTGTTCTTCCATGTTCACGCTTCACTTTAGGTGACAGAATGTAAGCATAGCATCTCACTGTTACTCAGTTCCTCCAAATATGGAGGAAACGTCGTTTTTAAAGCGCTTCATCATTCTTCTGAGAAGCGCTAAACCTGCCAATTCCTTGTGCTCTCTGTAGCAGTTGCACGGTGGCTCTCGTACTGAGCCTTTGGCACCTTTCTAAATGTTGGCTAAATTACTTTTCCTGGAGCCTGGAACCATCAGGGAAAGGCTGGGGGAATGAAATTGGCTAGTGATATTAACATTTTGGTTGTTTAACGCAGTCTCAACAAAGTGTTAAAGTGCTATCTAAACAGATAATGAGCTAGTGATTGCACAGTGGGCTCTGTCTAAATATAGCAGTCAAATTAGGTTTAGGGAACGCGAAAACAGGAGAAGAAATTTTCTCAAGGGAAACGGTGGTGTCAGCACAGCTGAGGAATGTCACAATAGCTACACTTCGTCAATTGTGATGATCTTCGGGGGATCTCCCGGAGCAATGCAGGACAGGGTGTACTCCTGAGTGCATCCTGAGGATAGGCGACAGAAAGCAGTGGCTGCAGGAGGACGATAGCGGTAGGCTCAGGGAGCGAGAGGAAAGGGGGGCGGAGGAAAAGAGGTACTTAGACCGGGAGCTTGGAGAGCGGATGGGAGTCGCCAAGTTAGGAAAGAACAAGCAGAGGTGGGCAGGGGGTGGCATGGTGTGCAGCTTCGAAAGTGAGTCAAACACGGCCGGGGGGGGGGGGTGGAGGCTGGGGACACCCTAGGTCCAGGAAGCGGAGGGGGCCGCGTGGTCTCGGCCGCAGGCCCGCTATAGTGCAGCCGAGACAGGCTCGCCTCTGGCGCCTGATCCCTGTTCGTCTTCTTATTGGGTCACATTTGTGATTGTGGCCATGGCAGGACCCAAGTGAAATTAATGGTGTCGGACTCGAGGAGGGCGTCCCCCGCCTCCCAGCCCCACCGTCACGCCTGGTGGCCCTAACCGTCCACCCTCCCACCCCCTCGCGGAATTTCGGTGGCCATGGTTAGCAAGGTCAAGCCGCCGGGGCCGTGCTGGCGGCGGTCGCCGAGGGCCACCGCCGCTCCTCTCACAGGCGAATCTCGGCTACTTTCCGAGGTCGCTTTCTGGCGGCCAGCTTCAAAGGGAAACGCAAACGACACGTGCGAGCATGCCAATGAAACCCAACAAGAAAAACACCACCGCACTCCGAGCCCTCCGAGGGGCGAAATCCATGGCCTCCTGTTGCCAGTTGTCCGGCGCGGGAAGCGGACGAGCCCGGCGGCCAGACAGAAGCAAGAGCGAGGAAGCCAGCCTTCGGGGGCCCCCGTCCTCGCCCAGCTCCGCTGACCCTTCCACCAAGCCGCCCGCCCACAGAAAGGAGCCGGAGAAACGCCGGTGCAGACGTGCCTCGGTCAGCCGGGGAGGGGGAGGTGGGCAGAAGGGAGGCTTCGGGGAGCACAGCTGTCCCAGCGAGCAGGGAGGAGACGGTCTCTCCTTTCAGTCCCCCCACGCCCCGGCGAGGAGGAAGACGACCGGTCCAGCAAGGCTGCGTCCAGCTCCTGGGGAGGGACCCTGAACGCGGACAACGGAAGGGCAGCCTCGTGCTGCCTTCCCCTCACCACCCCCTCCTCGTGCCGGGTCCCCGCCAGAGCGAGAACGCCGCCCGGGCCGGCGTTTGTCCCGAAGCCCTCCGCCTCTGTCTGCACGGGGCCGGGGTGGACCCGCGAGGGGCGGAGTGGGCGAGACCATTGCAAACCCTGGCAAGGGGGGGGGCTGGCGGTAGGCGGGAGCGAGGGGCGGGGCCGGCTAACCTAGTCCAGATTTTCCTGTCCTTTTTAAAGCTCTGCTTTGGGAGGAACCCCGTTATCAAACTGGATGAGGAGAGGCTTTTTTTTTTCTCTCCTTCTTGAAAGGGGAGGAGCGTGTGTAGGAGGGCGGGGGGGTGGGAGGGGACGCGGCTTGCACCCCGGGATCAGACGGGAGTCGGGAGTTGCGCGGGGAGGGCGGGCGAGTCCCAGCGCCGGCTCTGAGGGTCGGCTTCCTCTCCCCCTCCCGCGAGGGCGGGGTGGTGCGTTCCGAGTTCCCAGGAGTTCGAGGCGGGCGGGTGCCGGGGGGAGGGGAGTGGCGGCGGCGGCAGCAGCAGCGGCGGGCGGCTCCCGCTTGAGAACCTCGGCAGTGGCGTCGGCGACGGCGGAGTGGAGGCAGCCGCGAGCGCCCGGCTGAGTGTCACCCGGCGGCGACGGCGCAGGAGCTGGGAGTTCGGGACGCGCGCGCCGGACCTTCCGCCGCCGCGGCTGCTGCTGCTGCCGCCGCCCAGAGCCTGAAGCGCCGGGGCTAGGGAAGCCGGGGGGCGGGCGGGCCAGCGAGCGGGCCGGGGGGAGGGTGGGGGATGGCGCGGACCCCAGGGCCGGCCCCGCTGTGTCCCGGAGGCGGCAAAGCACAACTTTCCTCCGCTTCTCCCCCCGGGGCCGGGCTCCTGCTGCCGCCCCCGACGCCGCCGCCGCTGCTGCTGCTGCTCTTTCCGCTGCTGCTCTTCTCCCGGCTCTGTGGTAGGTGAACCTCGGCGGCCGGCGCGGGCTGAGGGAGGCGCGGCCAGGGGTCCCGGCGCTGCGGCCGGGCGGCGAGGCGGTTGTGTTCGGCGGTTGGCTGCGCGAGCGAGTGCCGCGGACTTTGGCTGGAAACTTTTCGCCGCGCCCGGGGCGAGGCCGGCGCAGGGCCAGGCCGGCGAGTGCGACGCCCGCGGCCGCGCGGGTGGGTCGCGGCGCGGATGGCCGGGGGTCGGCGACACTTGGGGCGCGGGGCTCCTCCGGGTGTGCTCGGGGGACCGTTACTTCCTCGCTTTCTCGCGGAGCTAGAGCGGAGAGCGCGGACTTCTGGGCTGGGGTGAAGGTGCCGGGATGCACGTTGGATGTCTCCTTCCCCTCCCCTTGTCTGTGAAACTTGAGCTGGGAGCCCAGAAACCCTAGAGCCCGGAGCCCGGTGGAAGGAAGCCCTGGGGTCCACCCTTCGTGGCCTTCCACCCTGGGGAAGGCACCATCTTAGCCCACCCTGCCGCAGTATTCCCTACAGCCCTTCGGCCCGGTTCTGCCTTGGCTGCCTCCGGGTCTCTAAACTGAGCCGGTCTCTGCCTTCCCGTTTGTGGGACGTCTCTCCCTCCGTCCAGGCTCCTTTTAGCAAACCGTGTTTGTCCCCAGGACCCAGATTTACGTGTTAAATTCTTGATTGCATCTACTGTGTCCGGGTGGATCCCACTTGTCTTTCTTCCAAGCCCTCGCCGTGCTACGGTTTCTCTGTGTCACATTTTGGAGCTACTTTCTTTGCAAGTTTCATTCCCAGATAGCAGAGACTGGAGGCCTACTTGTTAAAAAAATAAATAAATAAAAATCTGCCTTTCCTGCAAGAGAAATAGCCATCAGTGATAATTAATGGAAGGTGGTGATTTGGGGAAAAAAGGCCATCAGCCTTTGGAAATGAGCTGTAAATATCTTAAATGGGATCAAAACACTGCAGGTAGTTATTCATTCGAGGGCTCTTGTTGAGGAAGATGAAAGGGGCAGAAGTTAACACTTGGCTCATGAAATCCTAAAGTTATACTGGAATTTAATAAAAGGAGGGGTGTGTGCGAATTTCTTGGCTAGTGTGACTTAGTGTGTTAGAGATAGGTGAGTCCAGGTAGTTGGTTATGGGAGAGGCAAACTTGGGATGAGATTGAGTGCCCCTTATCGGCTGAGAATTTCCACTACCAGTTCACCACCACGTTTCTAAGCAGTACTGTGATGAAAGTTTCTGATTTATACAGAGTATAATATAATATAATAAATGGCATGTTTTATAATATACACTGTTTCTGCCTCCGTGATCCCTAGGAGTTTTGGTGCCAAGGCAAAGTTCTTATTGCTGTTATCTCTTAAAATTGATGCAAGCCTCTAGATTGAATTGGTGTGCTGTGCTTTTCCAGGATTGTGGATGCTCCTTGCGGTTGGGTTCCAGCATAGTTGGTGGGGGTGTTAACAGTTTACTATCCTGACTTAGTTTATGGTAAGAACTGAGAGAATACCGGTGCTTGTACCTGTAGAGAGGCAGATCTAGTTAGAAAAAGCCTTGTGGAAGACTTAACGTAGGTTATGTGTACAGCTGATAAAGTAGAATTCGCGTAATAGTTTGACAATAGTTGTGCAAAAGAATTGTTGATTACTTGTTGAAGGAACATGTTGGTATTCACATGGAAGAAGGAAAGAGGTTGTATACAAAAAGACTTTATAATCACTGGAAGGGCTTGATATTTTATTTTGGAGCCCAGACACTTAAGCAGTGTAGGCAGATGGACTGATTAAGAGGCGGTGTAAATTGAAGTTTTTAGGGTCAACTCTGCTTTTAGTTGTAGAGATAGATACTAGCTTTGTGTTACTGCACAGTGCTCTTTTAAAGAGATTCCTTTTTTGGTTCATAGTGTTATAACACCCTAATTTGTGAACTCTTTTGACAAGTTGTTTCCATCAATGTTTATTTTAGAATTCAGCCTTTGAATAGGGCACAGTTGTTGAGACTTACTGATGCTTAATAAGTATGGAAACAGAATTTTCTTTATATAAGCTGCTTGTTGATCTAACAACTTGTTGATCAAACTTCTGATGTTAGTAATACTAGCATTCATAGACTTCCTACAGCGTTTGGCATAGTTTTGTTTGACTAAGTGGACCCAGATTTAGAATTAAAAGATTTTTAGACTTAAAAAGATAGACTATCTGATCAATCCGTTTAACACAAAATACTTTGCTTAGTTTTACCAAATACAGTTGTTTTCTTTTTTGCTGCTTTGATGTGCTGCTTACATTTAACATAACCTTAGCTATGCTAAACTTTATCCTGTCAATTTGTTGAAAAAAAAAAAAATCCCTCACAATTGGAAGACCTCATGTTCTGAAAGTTCTGAAAAAATTTATGCAGATGTGCTGTTAGTTGGTTTTGGGAAGGTACACATTTTGTTATTTGAAAAACTGAAGTCTTTAAGAATTTCACAGGTTGACAGACTTACAAGTCTAAAAAATTCCTAGGTATAAAGGTCAAGTGGACTAGGTTTACAACATCTAACTTGATAAGCTTCATTTACTTAATTCTGGAATTCCATATTTTTTATGATGACAACAAATTCACAAATTTATCTCACTTTTCCTTCGTGCTTTTTTTTTTTCTTGTGAGGTTGAGAATATTAGCAGAGGTATGTCATTGGTGAGATTTGACCTTCGTAGGGCCCCTTTTGACTGGGATTCTAGCCTCTCCTTTTTAAGCAAGGTTTATCTTAAGATGGAAGTTTATAAGATGGCAGAACATCATACATGATGTGGATCTTTTAAAAGCACTTTGATTATTTTCTATACATGTTATAAGCAGTTGGACCTACAACACATGAATAAAGCAGAAACCTGGCTTCAAGGTGCTTTCAGAGTTGTCTTGAGATTGGTGTTTATAGTAGAGATAAACATGAGGTACTGTGGGGTTGCCCAGAAGAGGGAAACCTAAGCCATTAGGTAATGATATACACAATGTGGAGTACAAAACAAAAAAAATCACTTTTTATAATTCTTTGAGTATGTTTTTATTGAAATTAGGTGTTCTATCAGTGCTATAATCTCTCTGGTTCTCTTGTTCTCTTTCTCTGCAGTTTATGATTCAGAATCAAGGCAGCTTGATTCTGAAAAAAGACAGCAACTAACTCAATCTTTGGCAGGTTATTTAACCTCAGAAACAAAGTTTCATGTCACTTAGAAAAGAATAATATCTTGCTAATAATCTGAGTATTAAATGATGAAAGAATAAAATAAAGCACTTAGAGTGCTTAAGTAGCACTTAGATATTAGCATTTATTACATTGCACAGCTCAAGCCCCTCCCACTTGGCTATTGGTGATTAAATTCTGTTCTTATGTTGTAAATAGTTGAGTTTTCAAGTTAATTAACTTTCTGTATTTGTACTTGACATCTTCCCCCTCCCCCAAAGATTTATTTATTTATTTGAAAGGCAGAGTTAGAGACACACACAGAGAGAGATCCTCCATCCGCTGGTTCACTCCCCAAATTGCTGTAATAGTCAGAGCTGGGTCACGATGAAGCCTGGAGCCAGGAGCCCCTTCCAGGGCTCCCATGTGGGTGCAGGGGCCCAAGTACTTGAGCCATCCTCCACTGTCTTCCCAGGCACATTAACAGGGAGCTGGACCGATGCCCACATGGGATGCCAGTGTGTAGGCACGGGCTTCAACTGCTATACCACAGCGCTAGCCCCTGCACTTTACATCTTTATATTCAATGGATAGCCTAATCAGTAGTCTTTAACTATTTGTTAATTTTGCTGTAGATAAATATGTAAATGACATGTTTTCAGAGTATTAGAATACAGTCAGATTAACTCAGTCGTGTAAGCTGTAGAACCTAGTTGAATCTTCCCTCAGTGATGTCAAATGCATTTTACAATTTGGCATAGGTCACTTAGAATGTTACTGATTACATTGGCAATGTGGGGTGAGGGAGTGGAGTCCCAGTTTAGCTTCCATTTGACAAGTTCTTGATAGTATCAACTTGAGGCCTATAATACACATTGCCCATATGAGTCTTTCTGCATCTTAAAAGATAACTTGCTGGTAAGTAAACCAAATTTAGAATCTAGCAGAAACATCAAATCTTCCCTTCTTGCAATGAGCTACATTTTTGTAAATAGGAACTAGAACTCCTAAACAATTATGAGTATAGGTGTGTATGTATTGTATTTATTGTCTTACCTTATGTTACTTATACAGGCTGAGTATCCCTTATCTGAAATACTTGTGACCATTTTTCTGATTTTTGTAATATTTTCATGTTGAGTTATCTGGGGATGGGACTCATGTCTAAACACAAAATTCGTTTGTGTTTCATAACACCTTATACAACATAGCCAAAGTGTAATTTTTTTTAAAAGGTTTTATTTATTTGACAGGTAGAGTTACAGAGAGAGGGAGAGACAGAGAGAAAGGTCTTCTGTCTGCTGGTTCACTCCCCAAATGGCCGCAACGACTGAACTGGGCTGATCTGAAGCCAGGAGCCAGGAGTTTTTTGAGTTTTGGGGTTCAAGCACTTGGACCTTCTTCCACTGCTTTCTCAAGGTCATAACAAAGAGCTGGATGGGAAGAGGAGCAGCCAGGACACTATCTGGTGCCCAAATGGGATGCCGAGGCCATAGGCAGAGGCTTAACCTACTATGCCATGGTGCTGGCCCCCCAAAATGTAATTTTAAACAGTATTTTAAATAATCTTGTGCATGAAACAAAATTTCATGATGCGGAATTTTCTATTTATTGACATAATGTTGGTGCCCAAAAAGTTTCAGATTTTGGCTTTTGGATTAAGGATGCTCAACTTCTACTAACATATATATTTATAATTTAGTGACTCAGAAACACTAGTGTACATTTTCTGTATGTATAGTTATAGAAAAAAGCTTAACATTATTGCCAATTTTCTGAAACTTGCTGAAAAGAAGCTGTGATACCCTTGTTAAAAAAATTAAAGATTATTTTGATGTTCTGTAATTTACTCATTAAAATTCATAAATATTATATTGCTATAAGATAGACTGTAATCAAAAGCTTCATAAAAATTGACAACAAAGTAGTATATGGTTTGCAAAAGATGAAACATTTAGTTAATAATTACTATTAATATGTAAGAGTAAAATTCAATAACCCTTGAATCAGTAATAGAATTTTTTTTAAAGATTTATTTTATTTATTTGAAAGAGTTACAGAGAGAGGTAGAGACTGAGAGAGAGACATCTTCCATTCGCTGGCTCACTCTGGCAACGGCCAGAGTTGAGCTGATCCGAAGCCAGGAGCCAGGAGCTTCTTCCGGGTCTCCCCTTTGGATGCAGGGGCCCAAGCACTTGGGCCATCTTCTACTGTTTTCCCAGGCCATAGCAGAGAGCTGGATCAGAAGAGGAGCAGCTGGGTCTTGAACCGCGCCCATATGGGATGCCTGTGTTTCAGGTCAGGGCTTTAACCCGGGGCACCACAGCACTGGCCCCAGTAATAGAATTTTAATGATAATTTTTGTTTGCTAAGCACAGATCCCCAAAATGTGAGCACCATTAGTGTGTCATCCTTTTAATTACCACATATATTTTTGTCTAATATGTTAAATTTATTGAACATATACCTTTTCTTGAATTCCATAAAAGTTACTATTTTTTTTTGATTGGCTCTGAAATAGTATTGTCATTATTTAAATGAAATTTGTTCTGAGTCTTAAAGTTTTTTTTCTGAATGGCTTACATAAAATGGGTAGGTAATCTATTTGAAATTATTATGGGGGTTGCCTTCAGTGAGTCTAGATGTGTCTATATTGCAGGTACTGTAGATGTTTAGAAAGGATATTACATACATATATTGTGAATTTTATCTGTTTTCTCTAATATAGCATATAGGAATTTGTTATTGCAAGCTTAATGGCTGCCTATAATTCTGTTAAGATGAGTAGGGTAGGTAGAGCTATTGTACATGAGTAATTCATAAACTGGAACTTCATCTGTGTGTAAAACATTCTAGCTCATAATTGGATTAATGGCTAAGAATTAACAGTATGTTTTTCACACACTTTAGATGATTATTTTGTAGGTTTAAGATACTAAGTTATATGTATGACTCCAAACAGGAGAGGCTGTAATAGCTTTTTAGTTAAAAAATCCTTGATTTGATTTCCTTTAGGGGTCAAAATATCAAACTTGTTCATATCTTAAATAAATTGGCTATTGCACACAGTAGAAGCTTTTAGGCTCTCAGTCTAGGTTTCTTCAGAAGAAATAAAATAACAAAAAAGGTGGAGATTATAAACATTCTCAGATAGCCAGAATCAGCAAAAGTAGGCTGTATATGTGGATTCTAATCATAATTACTAGGGAATCTTTTTCAGAATAACATGATCAGACCCTCTTATGAATTTGCTGGATAAACAAGTTAAAAGAGGTATTGAGACATTGTTATTTTGATAGATATCTTTAGATGATTCTCTATTCTCCTGCCCAGAACTAATCATTGTAGCATATTTATTTATGATTTAACCACTTGTGATATACTCCACTCTTGTTGACTATTTGTATACCCATGTGCTTGATATGTAGAAGACATTCACATTTCTTTATTTCAGACGACCTTAACAGCATATTCAAGCTTAGCCTAAATAGCACCATCCAGTAGAAATATGTGAGCCAGGTAGTTTTGAGTTTTTCTTGATGCCACAGGAAGAAAAAAAGGTGAAATTTGTCTTAATGTATTTTACTTAACACAAAATGCACAAAATGCTTCAGCATTCAGTTGGTGTTTAAAATTGAGCTATTTTACATTCTGTTTTGTAGAAGTCTTTGAAATGCTGTGGGCTTTTTACGATTACAGATCCTTTCAATTTGGACTAGCTTCATTTGGTGGTCAAATGTGGTATATAAGTCGTGGCTACCACTTTGGACAGTGTAGGTCTAAACTGTTCATTGTCTTTGATACAAGTTATAGCCTTCTTCAGTTCTTGTTTATAAGGCCTAGAATGACATTGCTATACTTTCCTACTTTGTCAAATTCTGGTGCTTCGTTTATATATTAATTTCTCTGTGAATGCCTCTCTTAGCACTTCTAGCATAAAATGAGCATGCAGATTCATGCTTTTAGTTTTATTAGGTTTAGAACAATGTGAAAGTATTTTAGTAGAATAGTCATCTTAAGATAAAATTTTGGAAGAAAGCACACCACGATTGAGTCCATTTTGGAATGGGAAAACTAATTGCTTACTGGGAAGTCACAATGTGCTTTAGTTTATTATTAGTGGTTTAAGCAATTAGTAAAATATCTCATTTCACTAATTAAGTCGTTTTTTGTGCTATGCCTACTGTTTTATAGAAGCTATGTTGTGCATAACACACTACATAGGAGATATCTCTTCAAAGAGGTTTGTGCTTTTTATATTATCTGTATCTTGTAATTCACACATCAAGAAGTTCATGAAAAATCTTGCATGAATTTCCAAGTATTTTTGCACCAAAATAAAGTTGTCTTTTAACTTTATTTTCCACCAATATATTGATGTATAACCTCTTGAAGTTGAGATATTAACTAGAAAATGTTGATAGGCCTGAAAATGTTGATGTTAACTAGAAAATATTGATGAGATAGTTCACTAATTTTCCTTAAAAAGGATTATTTTTTCTCTTCTCCCTTTAATCTCTGTTGTCTTTCCCATTTTGAACCTGAGATGGCTGTAAAATTGACCTTGTAGGAAGACCACAAGACTTCCTCTTTGATATCAACTGTGTATTATTTACCCAAGAATGCATGTAGTTTGAACAGCTTCTGTGGAACATATCTGACATTATGTATGACACCTCTCTCTCTGGGTTTGAGTTTTAGGAATATAGTGGATAAATTTAAGATAGCTAGTGTATTTTGTAATGGGAAAATGTGCCAGTGATGCTGTTGGGAAGGACATGAAAAAACCTAGGGACCAATATAAAACTAAGTGCACAGAACTGGGACTCTATCTTGGTATTTGAAAACACGGTATGAGTGCTTGACTTGTAATTGCTTCAATTCACAAGAGTAACAGAGATATTAATAAAATGTTAGTATTGGTTAACTGTGGTAAGATCCAGTTCATGTAGTAAATGTTTGTTTCCCATGATAGACATGATTGTCATTACTCAAATATTTTAGGTCATAGGTTTTGAAGACTATTAAGATTTCTGATTCAGTTATAGCTACCATAGGCTAGATTAAGGTTTATATCACAAATTCTTGTCATTATGGGTGCAGACCCCTTATTAATTTGATTTAGATTAAAGATAATCATTCATGACTGTAAATTCCACTTAAGACCGTAAACTGCCTAGTTTTAAAACCTGCTTATGGAGACTTAGTTCCTTTACTTTAATTGCAAAATTAAAAATTTCTGCTCAGTTTCTTTGATTATGTGGATAACAGTTTTATCCTCAGTTAAAGGCACAGGGCCAGGAATCACCATTATTTTCTAACTATGAGTCTGTTTATTTTAATCACTGCAGCAGTGACTTCAGTTTTGCTTGTTGAACTTAAAAGAGACAGGCCAGCATTTGTGGCATAGTGAGCAAAGCTGCCTCCTGAGATGCTAGCATCCCATATGGGCACTGGGTCAAGTTCTCGCTGCTCTGCTTCTGATCCAGCTCCCTGCTAATAGCCTGGGGAAGGCATTGGAAGAGGGTTACCTGCTTGGGACCCTGCTGTCCCTGTGGGAGACCATATGAAGCTACTGGCTCCTGGCTTTGTCCTGGCCAAGCTCCAGCTGTTGTGGCCATCTGGGAAGGATCTCTCTCTCTGTCCCTCCCTCTCCCTCTCTGTGATTTTACCTTTCAAACAAATAAATAAGTCTTAGAAAAAAAAAAAAAACTTAAAGGAGGTAAAAAAAATTACTAGCCTCTTGGTTAAGACCTGCATCGCACATGGGAGTGTTTAAGTTTGATTCCTGGCTCTGGTTCTTGCTTCCAGCTTCTCACCACCGTAGAGACGCAACAGTGAGGCTCAGATAACTTGAGTTCTTTTCACCTTCCTGGGAACCTAGTTTCAGCCCTGGCTGTTGCATGTGTTTGAGGTGTGAACCAGGGGTTAAAAGCTCTGTGTCTCTTCCTTTCTCTTTAAAAAATAAATAAAATGTATGATCATCTTGATGGTGCAGTTTGTCTGCCTAGAGCCTATTAAAATCAGAGTGAACTTTAAAGATTTATTTTATTTATTTGACAGAGTTACAGAGAGGTAGAAACAAAGAGAGAGAGGTCTTCCATCTGCTGGTTCACTCCCCAGGTGGCTGCAATGGGCAGGAGCTATGCCGATCTGAAGCCAGAAACCAGGAGCTGCTTCTGGGTCTCCCACGCAGGTGCAGGGGCCCAAGGACCTGGGCCATCCTCTACTGCTTTCCCAGGCCGCAGTAGGGAGCTGTATCGGAAAAGGACTAGAACTGGTGCCCATGTGGGATGCTTCAGGCCAGGGCTTTAACCCACTATGCCACAGCACCGGCCCCCTGAGTGAACTTTAATACTGAAGTCACAGTAAGGAACTGTTATTGTTCAAGTTTCAAGTTTGTTTTATGATAGCTCAATGTTGAAGAATTCATAGGGTTTTTTTTTTCCTTTTAAATTTGGTATAGACCCTACTGTTGACTGACTGATTTTGAATAATAAAAAGATATTGTCAAATCTTGAATTACCATTAACATTGATGACAGATATTCTTTCTTAGCAGGAAATAAGATGATTGACAATCATTTTTGTAATCAAGAAACTGAAATTAGGGAATACTTTTATAGTTTTTAATGAGAAAACATTTTCAAGTTTTAAATTCTTAAGGGAGTCAGCAAGTGTAGTGGCTATTTTGATGCCGCACATTGTCAAACTTACTTTCCATGTATATACAAAAGGATCTGGTTATTGACACATTATTTTCATCATAGTTGATGGTGAAAATGTTTAAACTTACGTATAGCTGCTGAAATTGTGTTCCTAAAATCTCTTCCTAAAATCTTCAGCATCTGTTGAAATATTAAAGCAAATCCGAGGTCATCTAAGAAAAATATTTTTGTTGCTTTGCTGCCCTCTAGAGTCATTTAGAATAGTCACCCTAGATTTTTTCCCATCAGATGATTAAAATATTTCTTTGACTTTTGCACCTTAAGTTTCAGGAATAAGTTGAGTAATATTATTGTAAACTTTACTCACAACAGTTGATCTACACCTACAAAAAATAAAAGGCTAAAAGATTGGGATAGTTTGGGGTCTACTGAATATTGATAAAGAATCAGGTGATAGGGCACCAACCTTGTATGTGCTGCAAAGTATAGAGGATTTTACAGTGGGATAAGGCAGAGTTTCTGCTCTCTAGCTTATAAACCCATTATTAAGACCAATTGCATGGTAGAAAATGTTTGTTTATAAAGGTAGACATATATATCTATATCCCATTTGTAACAGTATACCAAGTGATATGATACATCTTTAAAAAAGATCAGTAAGGTCTGGAAGAGTCAAGGAAAGCTAATAAGAGATGAAACTTTTGATTTATGTCTTAAAGAGTAAATAGAGCTCAGACAGACAAAAACAGTTATTTCAAATGGAAGAAGGACTGTTCAAAACACAAAACATCTTTCACACATCAGGAACTCTGCTAGGCTTCTTTGAGTCTTTGCTAAAAAATGAAAACTAATGGTCAAGGAGATGAGGAATTAGAAGAGTCATTCTCTCTCTGTCCTTCAATGCCACTATTCCCTAACCCCTATCCATGTGTATATGTCTTTTTTTTTTTTTTTTTTAAGATTTATTTATTTGAAAGTCAGAGTTACACAAAAAGAGAAGGAGAGAAAGAGAGAGAGAAGTCTTCCATCTGCTATTTCACTCCCCAGTTAGCCACAATGGTTGGAGCTGTGCCGGTCCAAAGCCAGGAGCCAGGAGCTTCCTCCGGGTCTTCCCATGCGGGTGCAGGGGCCCAAGGAGTTGGACCATCTTCTACTGCTTTCCCAGGCCATAGCAGAGAGCTGGATCAGAGTGGAGCAGCCAGGTCTCGGACCGGCGTCCATGTGTAATTGTTATGAAAATTCAATTGGCATTAACTACATTACAGATACAAGTAAGAGCAATGCAAAGGAAAATAAATTGTCTTATGTTAGAAATATAAACAGTGTTGTGGAATTGTAGGAGTGGTTTAACTGGGAATTAAAAGATACTTAAAGAGGAGCTAATTTTCTAGCTGAGTCTTGAAGGAAGAATTTAGATTTCCACTTGTGAGAGAAGGTCAATGAAAAAGAGGGAGGCTGGCATTGCGTAGTGGGTAAAGCCACTACTGGCATCCCATGTACGTGCTGGTTCAAGTCCTGGATGCTCCACTTCTGATCTAGCTCCTCCCTGCTTATGGCCTACAAAAAAAAAAAAAAAAAAAAAAAAAGAATATGGCCCAAGTCCTTAGGCCTCTACCACCCACGTAGGAGACCAGAAGAAGCTCCTGGTTTCTGCCAGCCAGGCCATTGTTGCCACCTGGGGAGTGAACCAGTGGGTGGGAGATTCTCTCTCTCTCTCTCTTCCTCTTTTTCTGTAACTCTGCCATTCAAATAAATAAATAAATCTTAAAAAAAAAAAAAAGAGGATATTGCAAATGAAGATACCACTGGGATGAAGACTCTAGAAAGAATTAGTGGGTCAGACATGATCTTTATGGAGGAAAGTCTTAGATTTTTAAAAATACTTAAACCCTATTGGGAGCAGTGAGGAGCTTTGAAGTCAGATAACAATTAACTCTGATTTGGGAATATTATATAGCTTTGGCAGCAATGTAAAAGATATAATGGAACTATGAGACAAACAAATGAAGGGAAACCATTGCAGCGGTCCATGGAAAGAGCATCATAGAGATAAATAGTAGTTTCGGTAGAGGAGCTTGAAGGGAGGAATGGATCTGAGAAGTACATGGTTTTTTGGGTATCGTGATGATTGAGGAAGGAGGAGTTAGATATGAACTAAGTTGAATTTTTCCCTTCAATGACTAGGAAAGAATGGTGAAAAGATTGGTTACTTTAGTCAGTTGAGTAATTTTTTGAGATGCTTTAATTGTTGTGCCTCTGGGGCATATTTTTGAACTGTAGTTGGAAATTTGCTGAGAGTAAGAATCAGGATATGAATTGGGCATTAACAGAATTAAGGTATTTGGGTTGGGTGAATTGTAAGAGAGAAGGGGGCACACTGGGAGGAGAAAGAGAGGGAAAAGGAAAGGGAAAGGAAGAGGGGAGAGGGTGAGGAAAAGTTTTTTAAGACCAAAGTATTGATTGAATAAGTTATCAATGGAAGGGAAGAAGGAGAGTGATAATTTAGAAAAAAATTCTTGATAGACACATTTAGTAGTTAGGAGGGCATTGGTGATATTTCATTCTCTAATGATTTAAGTGACACATTTTGAAAATAAGTGAACATGGTGTGATACTGAAAATTAGGCTAGAACCTTTGGGAAAAAATGGAATAAAACATCAACTAAGAATGAATGAAATGAGTCAGCATTGAAGGTGTGAGTTGTCATAATATAAACTTATGAAATGTAACTGATGATGTTAGATTGGTAATATGTTTATGTTGGTTGCTTTTAATATTTAAATGAGCATTAAATGTACGGTAGATTAGGTAGTGTAAAAGAATAATATATAGACATCTAGCTAATGAATAAAAATGTGTTTCTGGGAACAAGTTATTTATAAATATTGAAGGAATTGAAACTAGAGTGAAGCTACTGAATATGCTACTTGAATGTGATGTAATAAGATATCTGAACGTTGAGAAGAAGCAATATAAGGAAAGTGATATTTCAGAAATACTGATTTACCATAAGCCAGGTGTTCTAAATGTAGCATTATTCCTTAATTAGGATAGTAATAAGTGGAAACTGAAGGGAAAGATTTAATAATAAGAGATTTTTGAAAGTCAGAAAGTCTTATGGTCCCAGGATATGAGGAGTGGGAAAAATGAATAAATTAAAGGTTTTGTATTGGACAGATGGGAATGAATAGTGTAAATGTTACTGAATGCTAAATGCAGATAACAGGTATTAGAAGAAAAGTTGTGTTTTCTAGGATTGCCATAATAAAGTACTAAAAACAACATGAATTAAAACAACACACATTTATTCTGTTGCAGATCTGGAGCTCTAGAAGTCTGAAATCAAGGTGTCAGCAGGGCCATGTTTCCTCTGAAGCTCTGGATAGATTCCTTCCTTGCCTCTTCCTAATTTCTGGTTGTGGCTGTCAAACCTTGGTTTGTCTTGCAACTGCATCACTACAGTATCTGCCTTTGTTGTCACATGACATATGTAAAATGAGATGACCGTCTCATTGGATTAAGGACCAAGCCTACTCCCGTATCATCTCATTTTAGATTGCAGCTTAATTAATCTACAGAGTCTGTTTCTGAATTAGGTCACTTTCACAGGTACTAGGAGTTACAACTCCAAGGTATCTTTTTAAGGGATACAATTTAACTGGAAACAAAAGGGTGATGATTGTTTTTAAAATGTAAACTGTGAGATTTGAGGCTCAGTTCATGTCAAAGTGCTGGGTAAGTACAGTATTTAGAAGATACAAGATATGAATTTTTTTTCTTTAAGATTTATTTATTTTACTTCAAAGTCCGAGTTACACAGAGAGGGAAGGAGAGGCAGAGAGAGGGAGGTCTTTCATCTGCTATTTCACTCCCCAATTGGCCGCAACGGCTGGAGCTGTGCTGATCCGAAGCCAGGAGCTTCTTCTGAGTCTCCCAGGCAGGTACAGGGGCCCAAGGACTTGGGCCATCTTCTACTGCTTTCCCAGGCCATAGCAGAGAGCTGGATTGGAAGTGGAACAGCCGGCACTCGAACTGGCACCCACACGGTATGCCGGCACTGCAGGTGGCGGCTTTACCCGCTGTGCCACAGCTCCGGCCCCAAGATATGAATTGTTTTGAACAAGACTTGAGTCAGATTCATGAAATATTTAAACTTTATAGACATACATACAAAAATTTTAAGTATTTGCCCTGCTGGATAAACTATTACAGAATGAGCATATCCATGAAACCATGGCCCTGGTCAACAAATAAAACATTGCTAGCACTCCAGAAACTCCTCTCACACACTTTCTCAATCACAAATCCTCTGTGTTTTCCAAAAATAACCATAGTTCTATCTTCTAACACCATAAAATAGTTTTACCTGTTATTTCTTTTAGCTTTGTATAATGCCTCTTTTTGACATTGTAAGATTCATCTATGTTGTTGTATTTAAAAGTTTTTTTTTATGATTATACAGTATTTGATTCCATGACTATTCCATAATTCATCAGTTTTAATATTGGACAAACCTGTGCATTGTTTTCATTTTGAAGCTTTTATTAATAGTTCTGCTGTGAACATCATTGTACTTGTATTTTGGCAGTATAGTTGCTGGTTCATATTATATGTGTTTTTGTTGAAACAGTTTTCTAAAGTGTTTTATTATTTATATTCCCACCAATAGTATATTAAGAACTAGCTGCTCTACATCCACAACAGCCCTTTGTAATACCAGTATTTTTTCTTTTATCAGTGTGTAATGGTATAACATTGTGACTTTAATTTATATTTCAGTAATGATTGAGATTTTAGGAATATGGGCCATTTGAATATCCTCCTTAGTAAGTGCCTGTTCATTCTCCCCCCTTTTTATGCAGATAGGTTGTCTTTTGTCTTTTTTGTGGATTTACAGTTGTTGTATATATATGCCAGGTGTACCCTTTGCTAGTTGTGTGTATTAAAAGTATCTCCTCCCATTCTGGCCTTCTCACTCTGTTAACGGTGTCTGTAGAATGGAAGTTCCTTAATACCTATCTGCATGGTCAAAAGTCTTTTTCTTTATAATTGTTTATGTCTTATTTACAAAATTTTGCTGTGCATCATCATGAAAGTTTTACCCCTGGAAGTTTTATTGTTTTGTCCTGTCTATGATATATCTGGGTGTTTATTCGTTAATTATGCAAGTTAAGGTCTATATATTTTTTTCTCAATTTACTATCCAGTCAAGCATCACCATTTATGGAAAGGGCCTTCTGCTGTGCAGTACTGCCTTTAGAGTAAATCCAGTAACCATGTGTGCTTGGGTTTGCTTTTAACTCTGTTCTGTTGGTTCATTTTTTAATTTTTGCAAAAATATCATAACATCTCATAGCTTTGTAATTTATCTTGATAGTAGATAAGAGCAGGCTCATTCACCTATTTATTCAGGTTTATTGTGCTTATGTCGTTTTTCCTTTCCTTATAAACTTTAGTAGCAGTTTATCAGTTTTATTGGACCTACATGAAATCTGTGTGGATTAATTTGGGGCTAAATTGATGTCTTTGGTAATACCAACTCTTGTGATTCATGAACCTGGCTTCTCTCTCTGTTTGTTGAAGTTCTCTTTAGATTAAGATTTTTTTGTATGTAAATGTCCTACGCTTACATTTTATCTGAATTATTTGAATTAAAGATTTATTGCAAGTTATTTGATTTTTTGATGTTATTGCAAAAGATATTTATAGGGCCGGCACCATGGCTCACTAGGTTAATCTCCACCTGCAGCACCGGCATCCCATATGGGTGCCAGGTTCTAGTCCTGGCTGCCCCTCTTCCAGTCCAGCTCTCTGCTGTGGCCCGGCAGGACAGTGGAGGATGACCCAAGTGCTTGGGCTCCTGCACCCTCATGGGAGACCAGAAGGAAGCACCTAGCTCCTGGCTTCGGATCGGCATAGCGCTGGGGTGGCGGCCATTTGGGGAGTGAACCAATGAAAGGAAGACCTTTGTTTCTCTCACTGTCTATAACTCTACCTGTCAAATAAAAAAAAATTAAAAAAAAATTTATAGAATATTTTCTATTTTTTGAAGACATGCGCATATAATTTTAGTATTATGATCTTATGTTCAGAGACTTTGCTTAACTTATTAAAAATTTTTTAAAAAGATAATTCCTTTTGGGGCCAATATGGTGGGGTAGCAGGTAAAGCTGCTGCCTGCAGTGCTGGCATCCCATGTGGGTGCTGTTTTGAGTCCCAGCTGCTCTGTTTCTGATCCTGTTCCCTGATAATGTGCCTGGGAAAGCAGAGGAAGATGGCCCAAGTGCTTGGTTTCTGTATCCAAGTGAGACACCCAGATGAAGCTTTTGGCACTTGTCTTCAGCCATTGTGGCCACTTGGGGAGTGAACCAGCAAATGGAAGATCTGTCTTTCTGCCTGTTTCACTCCTTCTCTGTAACTGTTTCAGATAAATAAATAAATGTTAAAGATAATTCCTTTTAAAAATATTTACTTAATTTAAATTATTTTGGGGGGCAGGGGAGAGAGAGCACACTCTGGAGAGAAAGAATGCTCCTTTCCACTGGTGTACTCCCTGAATGCCCACTACATCCAGAGCTGGGAACCTGGAGTTTTATCCGCGTCTCCCACATGGGTGGAAGGGCCCCAACTACTTTCATTGCTGCTACCCAGGGTTGTATTAACAGAAACTTGGAACTAGGAGCAGAACTGGAACTCTAACCCAGGCAATATCAAATGCAGATACCCCACCATTGCTTTAACCACTAAGCCAAATGTCCCTGCCTACCCCTTGAATTTTTATTATTTATTCAGTAGACACACACATACTTTCTCTATATATATACCCCCTTACCCTGACCCTGTTTGCTGGTTCTCTCCCTGAATACTCTCAACATCCAGGGCTGGACCAGACTGAAGCTGGGAACTTGGGTTTCCCATGTGTGTGGCAAGAACCTAATTTACCACTGCTTTCCCGTGTCTCTAATAGTAGGGAACTGGTGTCAGGAGCTGGAACCAAGTTTTGAATCCAAATACTCTTGATGTGGGAGATGGATGTCTTGACTGGTATCCTAACTTCATGGCTGTTCACCTCAACTTCATTTGTTTCTAATATTTAATAGAATCTTTTGGATTCTCCATCTACTTAATCATGCCATGTATGAATAATGAAAACCCATTTCTCTCCAGTGCTTATACTGTTTTTCTCTTTTGCCTTATTATTCTGTTTAAGACCTCCAGCACAATATTGAATCAGAGTGGTGACTGCAGGCATCATTGTCTCATTTGCAGTCTTAGAGGTAAAAAAGTGTTCAACAT
This sequence comes from Oryctolagus cuniculus, assembly GCF_051225735.1. Lineage (NCBI taxonomy): Eukaryota > Metazoa > Chordata > Mammalia > Lagomorpha > Leporidae > Oryctolagus > Oryctolagus cuniculus. The sequence continues at coordinate 66,911,298 of NC_142870.1, forward strand.
TTCTAAATTAAGTGTGATGTTTTCTGTAGTTTTTAAAAAATGGATTATGGAAATTTCTATTTCCAGTTTGCTAAGAATTTTTATCATGATGGATATTGAATTTTATCAAATGCCCATCTTATAGGATTTGGTCCTCTCTTTTTTTTTTTTCCTTTTAAGGAATGTGGTGAATCATGTTTTGAAACAAGTTAATCCATCTTTTTTTGTTTGTTTGTTTAAGATTTTATTTATTTATTTGAGAGGTAGAGTTACAGACAGTGAGAGGGAGAGACAGAGGGAAAGATCTTCCTTCCATTGATTCACTCCCCACCTAGATGGCCGTAACGGCCAGAGCTGCGCTCATCTGAAGCCGGGAGCCAGGTGCTTCCTCCTGGTCTCCCATGCAGGTGCAGAGCCCAAGCACTTGAGCCATCCTCCACTGCCTTCCCGGGCCACAGCAGAGCGCTGGCCTGGAAGAGGGGCAACCAGGACTAGAACTGGGGTGCCGGCACCGCAGGTGGAGGATTAGCCAAGTGAGTTGCGGCACAGGCCATATCTTCTATCTTGTGTAAGAGTTTTTATTATTTTTTTCATTAACTTGTTGGTAGAATTCCTTGACAAAGCTTTCTTTTATGGAAAGGATTTTTAGTTGCAAATGAAACTCTTTAATAAAAATTATAGTACTGGCCAGGCTTCTTTTTATTGTGTCACTTGTGGCACATAGTGTCCTTGTAGGAATGTTACTTTTATGATTTGAAATATACTAACATGTAATTTGGGCCTTCTATCTTTTTATCTGAATCAGTCTTTTCACTTTATAAGTATTAGTAGACTTTCAAAGAAGCCATCTTTGACTCACTGTTGATCCTCTCGTACTTTTTTCCTCTTGTATTCCATGTAATTATGTTCCATTTTTAATATCTTCTCAGTTTTGGGGAGATTTATTTTCTATTCTTTATCTAATTATTGAGAGAGAGAGAGATTACGGATTTTTTAGTTTTTCTTTTATCTCATATGAATTTGAGCATATGTGTTTCCCTATAGGTGTGGCTTCACATCCCATATATATTTTCAAAATTTTTAAAAATTCCATGTTATCTTGTTGATTCATGAATTATTTTGGAATTTATTACTTAACATATAAAGATTTTTAATTGCATTATGTAGGGGGAACTTACTCTTTTTTATATATATATATATTTTTTTTTTTTTTTTGACAGGCAGAGTGGACAGTGAGAGAGAGACAGAGAGAAAGGTCTTCCTTTTGCCTTTGGTTCACCCTCCAATGGCTGCCACGGCTGGTGCGCTGCGGCCGGCGCACTGTGCTGATCCGATGACAGGAGCCAGGTGCTTATCCTGGTCTCCCATGCGGGTGCAAGGCCCAAGGACTTGGGCCATCCTCCACTGCACTCGCTGGCCACAGCAGAGAGCTGGCCTGGAAGAGGGGTAACCGGGACAGAATCCGGTGCCCCAACCTGGACTAGAACCTGGTGTGCTGGCGCCGCAAGGCGGAGGATTAGCCTAGTGAGCCGCGGCACCGGCCTGGAACTTACTCTTGTATGATTGCATTGTTTGGGTCCAATATGTGATCAGTATTTGACTTTTAAGTTTTCAGTTTATTGTTTAGGGCATATGCACACCCCTTCCTTTGTTGATATTTTATTTTTAGGAAAAGCAAATATTGGTCTTTTATTAACTCACGCAAGGTTAAGCTGTGCTTAAAAATGTTATACTTCAGTTGTTTACAAAGATACCATTTTTTAAATGTATATATTGGGGCTGGCGCCGTGGCTCATTTGGTTAATTCTCCGCCTGCGGCACCAGCATCCCATGTAGGTGCCTAATTCTAGTACTGGTTGCTCCTCTTTCCGTCCACCTCTCTGCTGTGGCCTGGGAGTACAGTGGAGGATGGCCCAGGTGATTGGGTGCCTGCACCCATGTGGGAGACCAAGAAAAAGCACCTGGGTCCTGGCTTTGGATTTGTGTAGCTCTGGCTGTAGTGGCCATTTAGGGGGTGAACCAATGGAAGGAAGATCTTTCTCTCTGTCTCTCTCTCTCTCACTGTCTAACTGTCTTTCAAATAAAAAAATGTATATATTAACATCCAAATTCTATACACACTTGAAAAGAATGTACATTGCATTTGTTGGGTGAAGTGTTCTTTCTCTCTGTGTGTATCAGTTTGATCAGGTTGGTTGCATTTTCACATTTTTCATCCTTTCAGATTTTTTTCTATAACAATTAAATACTGAGAGGTGTACTAAAGTCATATAGCATGATGTGGTTTTGTCTAATTTTCCTTGTAATTCTGTGAATTTTTGCTGTGTGGTTTGTGGTGAAGTGATGAGGTACAATCAAATTTGGAATCACTGTATCTTTCTGGGATTGATTCTTTTATCATTATTAAGTGGCCATCTGTGTTTAGCATTACTTCTAGTTTAAAGTCTACATTTTCTGGTTTTAGCATTGCCATATTAGGTTAATTGGCGAGTGTTTGCATATATCTTTTTCACAACTTTTTCTTTTGATCTTTCTGTTTTCAACTTTAAGTCTCTTGTAAATAGCATATATTTTAAAAATTCATTCTGCTGGGCTTTATCTTTGATGTAGCACATTTAGTTATTATAATTAATTTTATATTTAATTTTGTTATTTCACATTTCACTCTCTACTTTGCAAAAAGCTCTTTGTTTCACTCATTCATCCTTTGCTTTCCTTTGTGTTTTTTTTAATTCTATTCTACCCCGTCCCCTTATAAAATTGTTGGTTCTTTTACTATTCACTTTATGGCTGCACTAGAGATTTCAAATTGTATCAACAATAGGATTAGCAAGGTAGACTTTAAGGTAAGAAATAATGCTAGAGATCGGGGCATGGTAGTTTGTGTGTGTGAGACTGGGGTGGGGGTGTTGGTTTCCAAGACTTCACCCAGATACCAAAATCTGTAAAAGCTTAAGTCCAGTTCATAAAAGAACATGGTGTTTTTATATGGCCAACATTCAACTTCTTACATGCTTTAAATAATCTCTGTATTACTTAAATAACTCATACAACAAACACCATGTAAATAGTAGCGATACACTGTCTTGTTTAGGAAATAATGGCAAGAAAAAATATCTATACATGTGGATGCAGTTTTTTCCCTGAACATTACCAATCTGTAGTTGGTTGAATCTGCTGATGTGAAACCTGCAGTTAGGGAGTGCTGATTTTACATTCTCATATGTTATTATTTCCCAAACGGCATAGAAACTGTCAGACACTTTATTTTGCATTAATGCTGTTGTGTCTGTGTCTATCTTAAAAGGCATTTTTATTGTCTTACACAGTAGGTGTTTATTTTTTCCCTTTTCTATTTTTCAAATTATTTGGCATCCTCATTTCTTTGTTTCTTCATTGCTGAGGTTTCTTTGTATCTGGATCCCTTTTCTTTTGTTTGAATGGTATTTGTATTTAGTGCAAATCTGTTGATTAAAATTTTGTGTGTATCAACTTAGTTTTTCCTTTTTAAAAATATATAATAGCTTTATTGCTGTAATTTGCATGCCTTACAATTCACTGATTTAAATTATGTAATTTAGTCATTTTAATATAATCACAGAATTGTACAAGCCATCATTGCTGTCATTTTTATCACTCTCCCCACTAAAGCAGTCATTTTCCATTTTACTTCACCTTTCCCAACACTAAACAATAAACTGATTTATTTTGTGACTTTATAGACTTACTTGTCACATTTCATATAAATGTCACCATAAAATATTGTGTCTGGTTTGTTTCTGTTAGTGTAATCTTTTCAAGGTTCATTCCATGTTGTAGCAAATATAAGTTCTTAATTTTTTATTGTAAATTTTACTGTAGTGTGGATATACCATGTTTTATTTAGTTATCAGTTGTTTGTCATTAGGGTTATTTCTATTTTGGTCTATTATGTTTAATGCTATGGTAAACATTGACATATACATACTTGTGTGATCATGTATATTTCACTTTGATACCTACTTTGAAGTGAAATTGCAGGGTCTGTTGGTAACTATCTTGCTAAATTGTTCTCCAAAAGGAATTCACATTACATTCCCATCATTACAAAAGCTTTCTCCCATCCTTATAAAAGTACTTTATTTTTTTATCTGGTTCCGTCCTTAAATGCCCAAAACAGATGGGGCTGGGCCAGGCCTAAGAAGGAGCTTGGGGCTGGCATTGCGACATAGTGTGTAAAGCTGCTGCCTGCAATGCCGGCATCCCATATGGGCTGGTCCTTGTCCTGCCTGCTCCATTTTCAATCCAGCTCCCTGCCAGTGGCCCGGGAAAAGCAGCGGAAAATGATACCCACGTGGGAGACCTGAAAGAAATCCCTAGCTCCTGGCTTCTGCCTGGCTTGGTCCTGGCCATCTGGTCATCTCGGGAGTGAACCAGTGGATGGAAGATCTCTCTCATGAGCTGTGAACTCAATCCATGTCTGCCACATGGATGTCAGGTATCCATATATTTGAGCAATCCCTGCTGCCTCCATTAGTAGTAAGTTGGAATTGGGAGCAGATTCAGTACTTGAACCCAGGTGCTGTGATATGGGGTGTTGCTATTTCTTAACTGCTAGGCCAAATGCCCACCCCATTTGTCTTTTTGATTATAGCCATCTAGTGGGTGTCAGGTGGTATAGTATTTGTTACTTTGATTTTCATTTCCATGATGGCTAATGATCTTGGATGAATTTTCATTTGCTGCTGCTTTTTTTTTTTTTTTTTTTTTGTATAAAGATTTACTTGAAAAGCAGAGTTACAGAGAGGCAGAGGGAGGGGGGAGAGTTAGGTCTTCCATCTGCTGGTTCACTCCCCAAATGGCTGCAGCAGCTAGAGCTGGGCTGATCCAAAGCTGGGAGCTTCTTCCTGGTCTCCCACACTGGTGCAGGGATCCAAGCACTTGGGCCATCTTCCACTACTTTTCCAGGCCATAGCAGAGAGCTGGATTGCAAGTGGAGCAGCCAGAACTCGAACTGGTGCCCGTAAAGGATGCTGGCACTGCAGATAGCAGCTTTACCCACTACGACACAGAGCCAGCCTCTCGTTTGCTTCTTGATCATCTGTATTTCTTCTTTGATGACATGTCTATTCAGATCCTTTACTCATGTTGTAGAGTGTTTTTTTTTTTTTTTATTCAGAGACAAGTACCTTAGGTATGTGATCTACAAATATTTTCCTTCAGTTTGTAGGTTTATTTTCACTTTTTTGATTTCTGTTTTAACACAAAAGTCTTTAATTTTTATGAGTTCAGTGCATTTGATTTTTTTATCCTTACTTGTTCTTTTGGTGTCATAACTGAGGCTTTGCTTAAATCAAGTTCCTTAAGAATTACTACTTTGTTTTCCTCTAGGACTTATATAGTTTTAGCTCCTACATTTAGTCCTGTCATTCATTTGATTGAATTTTTAATTTTGATGTCAGGGAGGGTTACAACTTTACTTTTTTAAAAATACAGGTATCCAATTATTGCAAAACTATTTGTTAAAAAGATTATTCTTTCCTCATTGAATTAATTTGGTAGCCGTGTTGAAATTAACTGATCAGAAATTCTGGACATTCTGTACTATTCTGTTGAACCGTATGTCTATCTTTAGCATCACAGTTTTCATTACTTTAGAGTTGCCACACAGTTTTCATTATTGAAGATAATTTTGAAATTGGTAAGTGCTAGTCTTCTAAATTTGTTCTCTTTTTAAAGTTGGCTATTAGTCCCATTAATTTCCACTTGAATTTGATAGAGATGATGTTGATCTGTAGATCAACAATTTGGAGATTGGAGATTTTAACATATTACATCTTACACATGAACACAGGATAACTTTCCATTTATTTAGGCTTTCTTTAATTTTTAACACTGTTCTGTAATTTTTAGCATAAATTTTGTACTTTTAAATTTATTCACATTTGTTCATTTTGTTGCTGTTAGTGTAATTGTCTTAATTTCATCTTCAGACTGTTTATTGCTAGTTTATAGGGATGCAATTAAGTTTTAGTATTGATTTTGTATCTTTCAACCCTGATGACCTTTTCTGTTAGTTCTCATAGCATTTTCTTCCTGCTATATCTTTAGCACCATCTCCTAAGAAAGTATAGCAACATGTTCACATTAGAGGAGAAATACTTAAATTCTGTTTATCACAGAGCATCAATAGAGGGGTGCATTTAGAGCTGAGAAGTAGTAAGTGTGCAAGGCACACAGCTCCATGGTATAAAACTATTTAAAAGGAATTTTTGCACAAAATTAAGTATTACATGTTTTGTGACTCTCTTTGACCAAATAAAATAAAAAAAGTCTTCATGCTTTTTCTAGAAGCTTTGAGTTTACAACATTTTAGTGTAGATACTTGAAAGTGCATGAAATGTAGAAAAAACATAAATGGTTCTTTTTAAAATCTGTTAGCTATTTTTCCCCCTGTATGTCAGTTTCATCTTTTACATTAAAAATGTATTTTCAATTTATTTGAATTGAATGACAGAGAAGCAGACACACACACACACACACACACACACACACAGAGAGAGAGGGAGAGAGAGGGAGAGAAGGAGAGAGGGTGTGAGGGGAGAGGATCTTCCATCTGCTGATTCATTCTTCAAATGTCTGCAGTAGTCCAGGTTGGGCCATACTGAAGCCAAAAGCTTGGACTCAATGTGGGTTTCCTTTGTGGGTGTCAGGGACCCAGTACTTAAGCCATTATCTGCTGCCTAGGAGGGTGTATATTATCAGGAAGCTAGACTGAGAAGCAGAATCATGATTTGAACCCAGGGACTCTGATAAGGGAGGTGGGCATCCCATATCGCCACCTAACTGCTGCACAAAATGCCCACACTTATTAACCTGTTTTTTTGTGTCATAACTTGCATTGCCTTCTCACTTGTGTGAGGTAGTTATCCTGTAGATGGGGTCTCTGCTTTAAGAGTTCACATTATAGTTACCATATTTCTTCTAATATAATTTACATATTAAAAATATGTTATGACTCTATGTAACATTAAATATGAAGAAACAGACCTGGACTCCTGACTTTTCTATTACTTAGAATTTGTTATTTTATGCATATTGGCTTATTTTTATGCCTACTGGGCTTTTACACTTAGCAGTATTTTTCTCATAAGGTATTGCCCCCCTTTTAGACATCATAACTGAATATTTGAAATAGAAAATATAAATGGAAAATGTTAACGTATTCCTATTAACTTTGTCATATCAGTTTTACTTTTTTATGTTGCTTTTTGTCTCTATGCCATGTTTTTCTCAGTATTAATGAAGAGCTGTTTTGTGCTTTCTAGTTTAAAAGATACATTGGAAAGTCCTTAAGAGTACTATCAGATTCACTAATTCTCTGGGAGAACTTACAGAACACAGGATTCAGGATATAGTCGTAAACAAGACTCTTATTCATTATAACAAAAGGATACCAGATACAATCAGTGTAGGGGCAGGAGGCAAAGTCTGGGAAAACTGGGCAGAAGCTCCCAGAGGCCTCTACTAGAGTCAAACAGGATGCACTTAATTCCTCCAGAAATAGGTTGTGACAACACATGTGAATCGTTGCTAACCAGGGAAGCTCACTAGACTCAGCATACAGAGTTTTTTTATTGGGAGGTGTTCCTTAAGGCACCCCTTGTCTACTAGCACATGCAAATTCTAGATTCCCAGAAGCAAGTGATATTCAGTGTACACTATGTTTTTTGAGGAACAGTTTAGGTTTTGTCAACTATTACTAACAACTAATAGTAGGAACCCCCCCAAAGGTCCCTGATGGGTGCCATGTACGGACCACCCTTGCAAGAAGCCCTTCCCAAGGATAGGATTTTAGGGTAACTAAATCAGTGGAAAATCTCTTAAACACCACCTTTTTGAGGTTTCTTATATTGAATGCTTTTTTAAATAACCAGATTCAAAAGATAATGAATATTGGCTATGAGATGCTTTATGGGAAGTATAGTAGAAGAAAATAGAGTGGTTAGACTATGCTATAAATTTATGCATCTAACTTTGGCTGTTTTTGATTTGCAATGGAAAAGAAAGAACCAACACATTGCCAAAGAGTGTGGAGAGGAACTTCAGGTATCTGATAATATTCAGCTCCTCTTTCTTTCAAACCCTTCTTTTAAATAATTTTTCATATATAAAAATGGAGCTAGATAGAAACTGTGAGATGGATAGAAACTGTGAGCCCTGTTTTGAAATTCTTTTTTTTTTTTTTTTGATGACTGGATAATGGAATACTACTCAGCCATAAAATAAAATGAAATCCTCCTGTTTTTCACAACCTAATGGATACAACTGGAAGTCATTATGCTTGGTGAAATAAGCCAGTCTCAAAAAGACAAATTTTTTTTTAATTTGTAGTTAATATAGAATACAAAAATGTATAAGAATTAAAAAAAATTCTCTTGTAGTACTTTTCCTAGCTCCTTCATTGTGTTACATTATTGCAGTTAGAAATGTAGAATAATTTTTTTTTTTTTTTTTTGACAGGCAGAGTTAGACAGTGAGAGAGACAGAGAGAAAGGTCTTCCTTCTGTTGGTTCACCCCTAAAATGGCTGCCACGGCCAGAGTTGCGCCGATCCGAAGCCAGGAGCCAGGTGCTTCTTCCTGGTCTCCCAAGCGGGTGCAAGGCCCAAAGCACTTGAGCCATCCTTGGAGAATAATTTGAAATCCACTATTCTACTCAGATTCTTCCTTTTCTAGATGAAAAATCTGAGATTTACTGATGATACACTTGTGCTTTTCTTTGTATGGAGCCAAGAGCTCAGTCTGGGTCTCCCACATGGGTGGCAGCTTCTCAGATACTTGAGCCATCATATGCTTCCCCCCAAGATGTATTAGCAGGAAGCTGGATAGAAATAGAATAGCTGGGACATAAACTGACATTCTAACATGGGATGCAGGCATCCCAAGCAGGGGCTTAACTCACTGCACCACAATGCCTACTGTTGATTCTAGGACTTTTTTTTTTTTTTTTTGTACCTTCCACTCTTCACCTTATTTTTCCTTTATTTACTTTTTATTTTGAATTTACTTATTTATTTAGATTTTATTTTAAGTTAAACATTTCACATATACAGATTTAGGAACTTAGTGGTACTTCCCACACTACCCCCACTCCTGCGCATGCTCCTACCCTTCCTCCTCCTTGCTCTTATTCCTTTTCTTAACTTTTATAATGATCTTTCAGTTTATAGTTGTAAGAGTAACTCTACATTAAGTAAAGAGTTCAACAAATATTAAGAAAAAAACACTGTGCCTCAACAAAAGACATAGGGGCTATAAACAGTCATCGAATCTCAAAATGTCAATTTCATGCCTATATTTACATTTTTGGTACTTTATTAGTTACCACAGATTGGAAAACACACAGTATTTGTCTCTTTGAGACTGGTTTATTTCACTAAGTATAATGGTTTCCAGTTGCATCCATTCTGTTGCAAAAGACACTATTTTATGTTTTTTTTTTTTTATTATGGCTGAGTAGTATTTCGTACTGTGTGTTTATATATATATATGTACATATATATTTTATACATATAAAATATATACATATATATGTATATATATATACATATATATGCCACAATTTCTTTATCCAGTCATCAGCTGATGGACATAGGGATTCATTCCAAATCTTAGCAATTGTGAATTGAATTGCAGTAAACATGCGGGTACAGATAACTCTTTCATATGCTGATTTTAATTTCCTTTGGGTAAATTTGCAGGAGTGGGATGTCTGGGTCATGTGGTATATCTATTTTCAGCTTTCTGAGGTATCTCCATACTGTCTTCTACAGTGGCTGTACTACTTTACATTCTCACCAACAGTGGATTAGGGTACCTTTTCCCCCACATCCTCACCAGCATTTATTGTTTGTTGATTTCTGTATGAGAGTCATTATTACTGGGGTGAGGTGAAACCTCATTGTGGTTTTGATTTGCATTTCCCTGATGGCTAGTGATCCTGAGTATTTTTTCATGTGCCTGTTGGCCATTTCAATTTCTTCTTTTGAAAAATGCCTGTTTAAGTTGTTTGTCCAATTCTTAACTGGATTGTTCTGTTGTTGTTGAGTTTCTTGAGCTCTTGTAGATTCTGGATATTAATCCTTTATCAGTTGCATAGTTTGCCAATATTTTCTCCCATTCTGTTGGTCGCCTCTTCTCTTTGCTTTGTTGATTGTTTCTTTTGTAGTACAAAAACTTCTCAGCTTGATGTAACCCCCTTTTGTCAATTTTGGCTTTGATTGCCTGTGCTTCTGGGTTTTCCAAGAAGTTTTTGTGCCAATGTCTTGCAGAGTTTTGCCAATGTTCTCTAGTAACTTAATTGTATCAGGTTGTAGATTTAGATCCTTGATCCCTTTTGAGTTGATTTTTGTGTAAGGTGTAAGGTAGGGGCCTTGTATCATACTTCTGATGTAGAGATCCAATCTTTGCAGCATCATTTGTTGAAGACAATGTCATTCCTCCAGGGGTTGCTTTTAGCCCCTTTGTCAAGATTAGTTGCTTGTATGTAAGTGCGTGGATTGACTTCTGGAGTTTCTACTCTGTTCCATTGGTTTATATGTCTATTTTTGTGCCAGTTCCAGGCTGTTTTGATTATAACTGTCCTATAGTATGTTTTGAAATCTAGTATTGTAATGCCTCAGGCTTTGTTTCTGTTGTTTGAGATCGCTTTAACTATTCAGTGTTTTGTGTTTCCATATGATTTTTTTCTTTTAAGAGTTGTTTTATTTGTTTGACAGAATTACAGAAGCAGGTAGACAGAGTCTTCCATCCGCTGGTTCCCTCCCCAGATGCCACAGTGGCTGGAGCTGAGTCGATCTGAAACCAGGAGCCAGGAGCTTTTTCTGAGTCTTCCACGTAGGTGCAGGGATGGATGCAAGGACTCACCATGCTCTGCTGCTTTTCCAAATGTATTAGCAGGGAGCCGGATTGGAAGTGGAGCATCCTGCACTAAAACCAACGCCCATTTGGGATGCTGACGCTGCAGGCTGGGGCTTTAACCTGCTGTGCTGCCCCTCCACGTGAAATTTAGTATTGTTTTTTTCCTAAAACTGAGAAGAATGCCATTGGTATTTTGATTGGGATCACATTGAATCTGTACATTGCTTTTGGTAGTATGTACATTTTGATGGTATTAATTCTTCCAATCCATGAACATGGAAGATTTTTCCCTTTTTTTGTCTTTGATTTCTTTCTTTAATGTTTTGTAATTTTCATCACAGGGATCTTTTACCTCCTTGATTAAATTTATTCAAGGGTTTTCATTTTTTTTTGTGTGTGTGTAGCTATTGTGAATAGGATTGGTCTTAGAGGTTCTTTCTCAGCCCTAGTGTTGTGTATACAAAGGCTATTGATTTTTGTGTGTTAATTTTGTATCCTGCTACTTTATCAAACTCTTTTATGAGCTCCAATAGTGTCTTAGAGTCTGTATATGTAGGAACATGTCAACTGCTAGTAGGAACAATTTGAGTTGATTCTAGGACTTGCGAGTCATTAACAAGTCTAAGCATTTTTTCTGTTTGCATTTGTATTGTCATTGTTTTTTCCTGACATTCTTATCTTATGCCTTGTTTAGCTGAGTAGTCTATTTTAGTATATTTCTAGAGCTGCTGTAACTAATCGTGGTAAACTTGGTAACTAAAAACAAATTTATTTCATAGTTTTGGAGTGTGAAATTGCAGAAAACAAGGTGTTGGCAAGGCTATGCTCCCGCCAGTAGCTGCAGGGAGGACTCCATTCCTTGTTTCTTCTAGCTTTTGCTGGCTACTGAGGTTCCTTGGTTTCTGATTTGCGTAACTCCAATGCCTCCCTTTGTCATTTCATGGACTTCACTTTCTTACTCTCTGTCTTCTCTGTGTCTTTTGTAAGGTCCCATGTCATTGGATTTAAGGTCTACACAGATAATCCTGGGTGATCTTATCCTGAGGCTCTTAATTACATTTTCCAAATAAAGATTGCATTCACAGGTTCACATCTTCTAATTATTCTTTATTTCTTTTTTTAAGGATTTTTTTAAAAAACTGATTTATTTATTTATTTGTTTGAAAAGCAGAGTTAAAGAGAGGCAGAGGCAGAGAGAGACAGAGAGGTTTTTCATCTGCTGGTTCACTCCCCAAATGGCCACAATGACCCAGAGCTGGGCTGATCTGCAGCCAGGAGCCAGAAGCTTCCTCTGGATCTCCAACGTGGGTGCAGAGGCCCAAAGGCTTGGCCATCTCCCCAGGCACATTAACAGGGAGCTGGGTGGGAAGTGGAGTGACCAGAACTCGAGCTGGTGCCTATATGGGATGCCGACACTGCAGGTGATGGCTTTACCTGCTGCACCACAGCGCTGGTCCTAATTATTCTTTCTGCATATGTGATTTCTTTTTTCCACTTTTCTCTGTGAACTGCAGATGAATTTTCCCCAAAAAATTCCTGCTAATTATTTTGGCTTCCTATATTTTCACCCTACAGAATTTCCTGTTTTCTCTGCTGATTATTTATAGTTTGACTGATAAGGCTCTTAGCTCCGGATGGGCAAAGGGCATGCCTCCCTCCTCCTCAGCCTGACTTTTTTTTTTTTTTTGACTGGCAGAGTTAGAGAGAGAGAGAGAGAGAGAGAGAGAGAGAGAGAGAAGGTCTTCCTTTTTCCATTGGTTCACCCCCCAGATGGCCGCTATGGTCAGTGCGTTGTGGCCGGCACGCTGCGCTGATCCGAAGCCAGGAGCCAGGTGCTTCCTCCTGGTCTCCTATGCATGTGCAGGGCCCAAGGACCTGGGCCATCCTCCACTGCACTCCTGGGCCACAGCAGAGAGCTGGACTGGAAGAGGAGCAACGAGGAAAGAATCCGGCGCCTTGACCGGGCGGAGGATTAGCCTAGTGAGCTGTGGCGCCGGCCCAGCCTGGCTTCTATGAATTTACCTTGCATTTTTTGTTTCTGTGAGTCTCTGGTTTTTCTTCCTTGGTGTGCCACAGTGCCTACCCCTATAGTAAACCTAGGAAACAGATGGTGTTGGTCCATTGTTGAGTCTCTCTGTCCATAGTGTGATAATTATTCTAGATATTTTGATTCTCTGTGTAAACCTTACAACCAATTTGTTTATATCCACCATATAACTTGCAGAGATTTTGATTTGGTTTGCATTGAATATATAGATGGAAAGAACTGACATCTTGAATATAGTGAGTCTTGCTGTCCATCATCATAGAACATCCCTCCTATTTACTATTTCTTTGATTCCTTGAGAGTTTTGTAGATTTCTGCATATAGAACTTGTGTACATTTTATTAGGCATTACATTGTAAAGGTTGCTAATGTTAATGATAATGTTTTTATTTCAAATTAATTATACAGTTGTCAAAACCCATGGAATATACATCACTGAGAGTAAATCCTAATGTAAACTAATAGCTTTGGGTGATAACAGTGTGTCAGTGTAGCTTCCTCAAGTATAACAAATATGCCAGTCTGGCATAGGCTGCTGTTAGTAGGAAAGTGCTTGAGGGCAGGGAATATGGGGATACTCTGAATCTTTTATTCAGTTTTGCTGTGAATGAAAACACTAAAATATAAAGCTTTTTAAACAAAAGGAATACCTATACAGTAAAATACTACAGAGCAGTACAAGAAATAAACTTACACATGCCTGCCACCACATGAATCTGAAAATAATTGTGCCAAAAGAAGTCACACAGAAAAGTACATATGGTAGGATTCCATTTACTTAAAACACTAGGAAGTGGACCACTTTAAAGTGACAGAAAGCAGGTAACTGCTTACTTGGAAGGATACAAGAAGAGTTAGTGCTTTGAAGACATTCATGTAATTCTCATACATAATATCCTTCTGTAATGAGCCAGGTAAAATTTTACATATACATGTATGAGGGGTCATCAAAATATGGAAAAATGTAAATTGTGCATGGATTTCAAAATAATTTTGCACCAAAATAAACTTGTCTTTTAATTCTGCTTTTTCACGAACTTCTAGAAGTACCTGTGAAACCAACATACATGAATAATCCAAAAACTCAAGTTTATTGTTTCAAAGGGAGCATCTGTAAACAAGCAGATGGGGCTTATTATCACCCAAGCCTAAGAATACAACTTAAAGCCATGGATGTATATCAGGGTAGAATTAAAAAAAAAAAAAAAAAAAAAAAAAAAAAAAAAAAACAACAACCCTCAAGAACTTTGGAGCCAAACTAACACAAATTGAAGAATGCACAAATTTTTAAATTACTACCAATGTGACTCTTGGTACTTGAGCCTGTTTTATAACCTATAAAATGGACTTTTATCACTGAATTAAAAAGGTTTCCATAAAACTTACAACACTCAAGTGCTTGAATGGGCACCAATTAAGCACTGAAGAAAGAATTGCTAGAATTGTTTGAGGTTCGGATAAAACTAATGCTGAGAGTTAAGTTCACAGAATGTGTGGGACTGGGATTTAGAATTAAGATTTTGCTGGACTGACCTTAGAGTTAAGGCTGGTGTAAAATTGATAAGCATTGGGGTTAAGTGACTAGATAATCTAAGAAAAATTCAGAAAAAGAAGTAAATGAATATGAACAAAATATAGGGTGCAATGCAGATACTAAGAACTCAAATATTAATTGAGTTTAAACTCAAATTTAATTGAGTTTCGATCATTGAATATTAACCACTGTTTACTATAATTTAGAAAGTAGTAGAGCCTCTGACATCCAAGAATTGAGAATATAAAGAGGAAATAAAATGTACAAGGCAATGGATGTTATAGAGTTCTCATATAATTTGAAATTCAAGCCAAAATATTTTTCAGAATGACAACATTATGCCAGAATAACAGTTGTAAACCTAAACATTCCAAGGCAAATTGAGACACATCACTTTCATAAGTCACCAAATTGGTACAAACTTAAAATGAGACTTTGAAATGACAGAAATATAGAGAGTAAGAAAAACTATATCTGGAAATGAATTTTTCCTTCTGCTAAACATAAACTGCTTCTAATTTTGTGTAGGTAATTTGTGGGTGAATTGCAGCATTTAAGATGGATCTTTTTTTTTTTTTTAAGATTTATTTATTTATTTGAAAGTCAGAGTCACACAGAGAGAGAAGAGGCAGAGCGAGAGAGAGGTCTTCCATCTGATGGTTCACTTCCCATTTGGCTGCAATGGCCAGAGCTGCGCTGAGCCGAAGCCGGGAGCCAGGAGCTTCCTCTGGGTCCCCCACGCAGGTGCAGGGGCTCAAGGATTTGGACCATCTTCTACTACTTTCCCAGGCCATAGCAGAGAGCTGGATCGGAAGTGGAGCAGCTGGGTTTCGAACCGGCGCCCATATGGGATGCTGGCACTTCAGGCCAGAGCGTTAACCCACTGTGGCCCAGTGCCAGCCCTTAAGATGGATCTTAGATGAGTTGAATTTTTCTAATGAAAGGGCACTAAAGGAAAAATCAGACCCACAGAAATAGGAAATGTAAGAAAAATTTGTAGAACTCAGAAGAATTTAAGTATTTCAGTATTAAGGTTGCTAATGTAAATGATAATGTATTTTAAATTTTAGATTTCACTTGTTTACTGTCAGTATATAGGAAAGTGACTAGGTATTCCATTTTATTGCAGATACTATTTCATTTTATGAGTATACCACAGTTTGTTTATTCATTCACTTATTGATGGACATTTGGGTTGTTTCCAGTTTTGGGTTATTATTAATAAAGTTTCTATGAATATGTATGTACAAGGCATTGTATATGAACGTATGCCTCCTTTTCTAATGAGTAAAGGCACAAGAGTAATATGAGTGGATCATAAGATACACGTTTAACTTTTAGAAATTGCCAAGTATCTTTCAGTGTGGTTGCACTATTTTACAGTGCAACCAGCAATGCAGGACAGGTCTAATTCATATAATTCATACAGTTTTTCTCCCAACAATTGATCTTGTCAGGTTTTTTTTTTTTATTATTTAACCATTCTAATAGGTAAATGGTGGAATTTTTTGTGATCTTACTTTGCATTTTCCTTATGATATTGAGCATCTTTTCCTGAGTTCATTCATGTATTTGGTGATGTATCAAGTCAAATCTTTTGCTCACTTTGTTAGCTTATTTTCTTATGAAGTTTTTAGAGTTCTTTATGTATTTTTATTCTCATCAGATATAAATCTTTTCCCAGATAATACTTTTTAAAAAAAATTTACTTATTTATTTGAAAGGTAGAATTACAGAAAGGCAAAAGCAGAGACATCCGCTGGTTCACTTCCCAAATTGCTGCGATGGCTGGAGCTGAACCAATTCAAAGCCAGGAGCTTCTTCTGGGTCTCCCACACAGGTGCAGGGGCCAAGAACTTGGGCCATCTTCTACTGCTTTCCCAGGCCATAGCAGAGAACTGGATCAAAAGTGGAACAGCCAGGACTTGAACCAGTGCCTGTATGGGATGCCAGCACTGCAGGCTGCAGCTTTACTCAGCGTCAGCCGCCAGATAATACATTTTTGCTAAGATTTTCTCCCAGTGAGTAGATCGAGTATCTTTTGATGAACAGAAATTTTTAATTTTGATGAAGTCCACTGATTATACTTTTACTGCCATATCTACAAAATATGAGCATCTGCCTAACACAAGGTCACAAAAATTTGCATTTTCATAAAAATTTTAGAAACAACTTGTCAATTTCTATTAAAGGCCTGATGGGGTTTTGATTGCATTGAATCTATAGATCAATTTAGATACAATTAATGTCAAGAATATTGAGGGGGCCAGCATTATGGTGTACTGGGTAAAAACTACCACTTGTGACACTGGCATCCTATATGAGCACCAGTTTGGATCCTGGCTGCTCCATTTCCTATCCAGCTCCCTGCTGTTGGCCTAGGAAAAACATTGGATTATGGCCCAAGTGCCATCCACTTGGGAGACCTGGAAGAATTTCCTGGCTTCTGGCGTCGGCCTGGCCCATTATGATAGTCTGGGGAGTGAAGCAGAGGATGGAAAATCCTTGTCTGTCTGTCTCTTCCTTTCTCTCTGTAACTGACTTTCAAAAAATAAATAAATCTTTAAAAAAAAAAAAAGGGGTTTTCTGACTCATGAATAAAGTATATTTATTTAGATCTTTAATTATTCTCAGCAAGTTTTGAGTTTAAAGTATTTAGTCCCACACCCGCCCCCCCCCCCACACACACTTGTTCAGAGTTATCCCTAACTATTTCATCCTTATTTCTTCTTCTTCTTTTTTTTTTTTTTGGAGGGAGAGTGGTGCTATTCTAAATTGTTATTTTTTTTTCATTTTCAATTATCTTTATATACAGAAGATCAATTTAGTATATATTAAGTAAAGATTTCAACAAGTTGCACCCACACAGAAACACAAAGTATAAAGTACTGTTTCAGTACTAGTTATAGCATTGATTCACATTGGACAACACATTAAGGACAGAGATCCTACATGAGGAGTAAGTGCACAGTGACTCCTGTTGTTGACTTAACAATTGACACTCTTGTTTATGGCGTCAGTAATCACCCTAGACTCTTGTCATGAGTTGCCAAGGCTATGGAAGCCTCTTGAGTTCACAAACTGATCTTATTTAGACAAGGTCATAGTCAAAGTGGAAGTTCTCTCCTCCCTTCAGAGAAAGGTACCTCCTTCTTTGATGGCCTGTTCTTTCTGCTGGGATCTCACTTGCAGAGATCTTTCACTAAATAGTGATATTTAAGCTGGCGCCGTGGCTCAATAGGCTAATCCTCCACCTTGCGGCGCCGGCACACCGGGTTCTAGTCCCGGTCGGGGTGCCGGATTCTGTCCCGGTTGCCCCTCTTCCAGGCCAGCTCTCTGCTATGGCCAGGGAGTGCAGTGGATGATGGCCCAGGTGCTTGGGCCCTGCACCCCATGGGAGACCAGGAAAAGCACCTGGCTCCTGGCTCCTGCCATCGGATCAGCGCGGTGCGCCGGCTGCAGCGGCGGCCATTGGAGGGTGATCCAACGGCAAAGGAAGACCTTTCTCTCTGTCTCTCTCTCTCACTGTCCACTCTGCCTGTCAAAAAAAAAAAAAAAAAAAAATAGTGATATTTAAAAAATTTCATTTTCTGAATTTTTACTACAGTATATAGAAATTAAGTTGATTTGTATATGACTTCCTTCTTACGGACCACCACTGTCAATGCAAAACACTTTTTGTGGTTGTTTTTCTATAGGTTACATTTGATTTTTTACACAGATGGTTGTGTTTTCTGTAAATAAAGACACTTAATTTCTTCCTTTCTTCTCTGGATGCCATTTATTTATTTTTCTTGCCTGATTGTACTGGATGATTTTAGTGACTAGAATTAATATTTTTATTTATTTATTTTAGAGGTAGAGTTACAAAGAGAGTGGGAGACCTGGAGGAATCTCCTGGCTGGCTGCTGCCTTTGGATCGGCACAGCTCCAGCCCTTGGCGGAAATCTGGGGAACGAATCAGCGGATGGAAGACCTCTCTCTCTTTCTCTCTCTCTCTCTCTCTTCCTCTGCTTCTCTGTAACTCTGCCTTTCAAATAAATAAATAAAATCTTTAAAGAAATGCTTTTTAACCTCTGTGAACTCTGTGAATAGTGACTGAATGGATACCTGTTCAAATAGGAACCAAGACTTCAGAGAGTTGTGTTTTTGTGGTTATGGTGTTTTCGTGGTTATGGTGTTTTCATGGAGCTATACAGGTAGGGAAAGAAGCCTCCCTCTCCCTCTCTCCCTCTCTCCCTCTCTCCCTCTCTCCCTTTCTCCCTTTCTCTCAAAAGTTAAGTTCAATTCAGTTAATTACCTAATGATACAAAAGCTGCAAATCAAGTAGACATACAGAGCAGAAACAGAACATTCTGTTTTACTGTGGTTTTCCTTGATTCCTAGAGTGTGCAGTACCCAGGCAAACCTATGACAAGGTTTGAGTCTTGCTATTATGGAATATTCAGTTCTTTAGTGTCCCTTAGTATCTTTATATTCCAGCTTTTTTTCCCCCAAAGAGTTGTATTTATTTGAAAGGCAAAGTGACACAAAGGCTGTGAGGGAGAGGAAGGAAGAGGGAGGGAGAGAAGGAGAAAGGGAGAGATAGAGCTCTCACTCACTCCCCAGATGGCTTCAGTGGCCATGAGTATGTAACTCCATCCAGGTCTCCCAAATGGGTGGTAGGGGCCCAGGTACCTTGTTCATTCCCTGCTGCTTTCCCAGATGCACTAGCAGGAAGCTGGATTGGAAGCACAACCAGGATTCCAACCCTCACTCAAATATGGTATCCCCATGTTGCAATAGATGCTTAACCCGCTGTGCTACAATGCTTACTCCTGTATCCAGATTTTAAATCACTAGTAATCATGAACTTACTTTAAATAATAGTAAATATTTGCGTTTCTCAAGGACCCTTCTCCTTTGTAGTGAAACACACCTTATAGGGAAGTGGAGAGAGGGATTAATAGGTCTGTGTTTGAGTTCTTGAATAGTGAGGCATTCTAATAAGGTGGTTTAAAAATCACAACAGAGTTGTTTTGTTTTTTTTTTTTTATGGTTTTAAGATTCCACAGGGAAAATCATGCTCAGAAATTGTTTTTAATTTTTAGAGTTAGTCTAGGAATGGTAATGCATTAGACTCTTTCATTTGCAAAAAAGCATAACACTCATTAGTTAAAATGAAAGTAATGCAATCAATAGTTCATGGAATCTAAGAGCCAGACTCTATATATAATACTTGAAGGATAGTAGAAAACCTTGCTCAAAAGATTTAAGAGGTGAGGGCTGGCGCCGTGGCTCAATAGGCTAATCCTCCGCCTTGCGGCGCTGGCACACCGGGTTCTAGTCCTGGTCGGGGCGCTGGATTCTGTCCCGGTTACCCCTCTTCCAGGCCAGCTCTCTGCTGTGGCCCAGGAGTGCAGTGGAGGATGGCCCAAGTCCTTGGGCCCTGCACCCCGAGGGAGACCAGGAGAAGCACCTGGCTCCTGCCTTCGGATCAGTGCAGTGCGCCGGCCGCAGTGGCCATTGGAGGGTGAACCAATGGCAAAGGAAGACCTTTCTCTCTGTTTCTCTCTCTCACTGTCCACTCTGCCTGTAAAAAAAAAAAAAAAAAGAAAAAGAAAGAATTAAGAGGTGAAACAGAAGTACAAGAAACATAAGGTGAAACAAAGAAACGTAAACCAAAGAATTTTTATGAGAAGTAAAAATATACTCCAAATATTTTTTTGGAGAATAAAAATCACTTCTTCATAGAAATAAGAAATGAAAAAAGAAAATGACACCTGGTAATTATATTAATATTTTTTTACTTGTAAATTCAGATACTTTAATGACTTAAATTTAAAGTTAATTTTACTATATTAAGGATTTCTTTATTCTGGTTGAGTATGTAAATCTTTTTCTTGGTTTTTCTCTTTGCTGTCATCTGAAAGAGAAACTCCCAACTTACATGTTATATGGTTTTTTAAAAAATACATATTTGAGTCACTGAGTTCTTTTTTATCTGTATTTCCTGAGAATCCCGTTACTAATGGTGGCCCACCTGTGGCCATAGTTTTTCTGGGTTATAATGAGACACAGTTAACAATATCCCTTCCAGGTTATTCCACTACTACCTGTCTTAGTCACCTTGGGCTGCTGAAACAAAATACTTGAGACTGGATGATTTAAATAGCAGGCATTTATTTCTTTTATGTTTCTGGGGGGCTGAGAAGTTCAAGACCCATATACCAGCAGATGTAGCTGAGGGGATCCCGCTTCCAGTACTGCAGATGATTGCCTGCCTGCTAGGTCTTCAAGTGTCAGAGAGTTAGACAGAGACAGACCACAGAAGCATGAGCTCTGATCTCTCTTCTTTTCCTGTAAAGATATTTAATATACTGGTACATACCCTCATGACCTCAATCCATCAAACTATGCAAAGACCCAACTAATAGATACTATCACATTGGGATTAGGGCTTTAACATAAGACTTTTGGGGGACACAAACATTCAATCCATAATATTTCTCTCATCACCTCTTCCCTGAGAGTGCAGTTTGCCTTTGTATTATGAAGGTTACTTCCTATGAATGATTTTGGTAACAAAGGACACAAAATAAGAAATATTTCTTTCTTTAATCCTCAGTAATCCTGTACCCAAAGTATAATTAGTTATGTGATATAGTATAAAATGTTATCTGTTTATATACAGGGAATATGTGGCTGATTTTTTTCAATATTTAGATCTTATGTCCATCTGGATTTTCAACAGTTTATTGTAAAACAGGCATTTTGTTCCAAATATATATAGTGCTTGTTTTTTCTTCATTTCTTGATTAATTCATTATTCCCACAATCAAAATACTAACCTTATTTTATGTTGTATCTCATATTTTATGGAGGTAAAATGTAAAATTTGAACTACTTTATTATACTAATGCCAAATTTTTCATTATTTTTACTTTAATATTTTGCATCCCCTTCAGTAGGCTATTACTGTTTTTGAAATATTTCTTGGCTTTTTTCCCTAGTGTTATTATTATTTTTTTAAGATTTATTTAGTTGAAAGAGTTACGCAGAGAGAGAAGAGGCAGAAAGAGATCTTCCATCTGCTGATTCACTCCCCAATTGGCTGCAGCGGCCGTAGCTGGGTTGATCCGGAGTCAGGAACCAGGAGCTTCTTCCATTCTCCCATGCAGATTCAGGGGCCCAAGCATTTGGGCCATCTTCTACGACTTTCCCAGGTCATAGCAGAGAGCTGGATCAGAAGTGGAGCAGCCAGAAATGGAGACCATATAGTGTACCAGCACTGTAGGTGATGGCTTTACCCACTATGCCACAGTGCCAGTCCCCTTAGTCTTATTTTTCCAAATGTTTTAATCAGCATTTTCACTGGTGTAGTAATGAATTTGTTTATTCAAGTAGAGTAAACTGACATATATGGGTATATAAATTTTCCCACCCAGGAACATGACATGACTTTTTATTTATTCTAGAAATTATTTTATAGGTTCTTTACAATTTTATTCATGAGTGTTTTAAGTATTACTATTCACAAACCAATTAAAGCTTTTCTGCAGTAAATTTGTAAATATATCACCTATTGTAACATGTTGGTTATACATATATAGTTCTTATCCACTTTGCCTATCTCATATTATTGATTCTAAAATGCTTCATTTGATCTTCAATTTTTTGGGTATTAGATGTCTCAAATAATAATTGTCTCTGTTCTTATCTACTTTGCCTGTCTCACAAACCAGCCATATTATTGATTCTAAAATGTTTCGCTTGATCTTCTGGAACTTTTTGAGTATTAGATTTCTCAAATAATAATTGTCTCTGTGCTTTTTTAATACTTAACCTTTACTGTTTCATTTTCTTATTTTACTGGGTTGAATTTCCAGACTGAGTTCAGCAATGGTAATTAATTGTGCACAATGTTGTCGTGATCATTTCTTTAGTGGTCCTGCCTCTTTTTTCATCTTAGTGTGATGATGACCACTAATTTGAGAAAAATTTATTTTATTATTAAGCACCCTTCTTTTTTCAGTTTTTAGATTTAAAAAGAAATATCAGGTAGCAAGTGTTAGCTTTTACTAAAGCCTTTTCAGCAGCAAATGAGCTTTCAAGGTGATGTATATTCTAAAAGTGTTCTTACATTCTTGAAATAATCCTACTTAATATGTGTTTTTTATAGATACATAATAGGGTATTTCATAGTATTAGGAAATTTTAAATTCATGGCACTAATGGTCTATTTTCTGGTTTAATATCAGGATTGTAATACTTTGAATACTTTTTCACATGTCTTGGATTAATTTTTTTAAAGAATTTATTTTTACTTGAAAGTCACAGTTACACAGAGAAAGAAGATGCAGAGAGAGAGAGAGAGAGAGAGAGAGAGGGAGAGGTCTTCCATTCGCTGGTTCACTCCCCAGATGGCCGCAAAGGCCAGGGCTGTGCCGATCTAAAGCCAGGAGCCAGCAGCTTCTTCCGGGTCTCCCATGTGGGTGCAGGGGCCCAAGGACTGGGGCCATCTTCTACTGCTTTCCCAGGCCATAGCAGAGAGCTGGATTGGAAGTAGAGCAGCCGGGTCTCGAACCAGCGTCCATATGGGATGCTGGCACTGCAGGATGCGGCTGTACCTGCTTTACCTGCCTATGCCACAGTGCCCTCGGATTAATTTTCAAAGTAATATTTATCTACACTGATTATGTTGTCAGTGATATATACTTCTGCACTTTTGTATTCCTTTACAAATTTCAATCAGATAAAACTTTGCTATAAAGACAGCTGTTTCTTGTGTACAAATTTTCCATTTTTTATTACTTTTTTGTTTACTTAAGATTATTCCTCTTGTTAGATTATGTGTGAGTGGTAAATTTTCTATGGACGTCTTGTATGTTTTCTAATGTACTTGTTAGTGAACAGCATCTTGATTAGCTATAGTATTCATGAATTATTTTTTAAATATTTATTTATTTGAAAAGCAAAGAGAGAGAGAGACAGATTCCATCCACTTGTTGAGTAACTCCCTAAATGGTTTCAAAGGCCAGGTTTGAGTCAGGCTGAAGCCTGGAGCCAGGAGCTTCATTGGAGTCTCCCACATGGGTGGCTGTCTTCTAAATGTGCTAGGGGGAAGCTGGATTGGAGGCAGAGCTGCTAGGACTTGAACCTGCTTGGCACTAGGATTTGCAGGTTTCCCTAGAGGCAGGTTAACCCCTGCATGACGATGCCAGCTAACCCTTCCCTGGATCCCTGCCTGCCTTCCTTTCTCTCGTTTTCTGTTTCCCTACCCTACCTTTCTCCCAGTGAATATTAGTCTGATTTTCTTCAAAATAAATTGTGTTGCTTCATGGCTGTTAGGAAGGAAATAAATGCTAGATGGAAGAAGTTCGATGTTATTTTAACTTTTTTGCCTATGGGATTTTTTTTTCTTTACCCTGTATTAGAAAATAAGTGAGTACACATTTATATAAGTATTTCTTCATTAATATTTTCTGGAAATTGATCTGTTTTAAAAAAATTTTATAGAGGCATTTATTATAGGAACCCTCCAAAAGAAGATACAGATACTTCAAACAGTTTGTAGAAAGTGAAATTAAAAGTTTATTTTTCTGTACTGGAATTTTGAAATCTGTGTATTATGAGGGGTCTTTTAAAAATTCATGGAAAAATGTATTATTAAAGGACTGCTTGGATTTATAAGTTTTTTTTTTTTCACCAAAATTATCTTTAATTCTGTTTTCAACAATCTCTTTTTTCTTTAAAGATTTATTTTTTATTTGAAAGGCAGAGCTACAGAGAGGCAGAGGCTGAGATAGGGAGAGAGGTCCTTTATCCCTAGTTTACTCCCCAAATGGCTGCAATGGCTGGAGCTGAGCCAATCCAAAGCCAGGAGCCAGGAGCCAGGAGCTTCCTTTAGGTCTCCCACGCTGGTGCAGGAGCCCAAGGACTTGGGCCATCCTCCACAGCCACAGCCCAGGCCACAGCAGTGCTGGATTGGAAGTGGAGCAGCCTGGTCTCCAACCAGTGCCCATTTGGCATACCCAGATGGGTGGCTTCACCTGCTACGCCACAGAGCCAGCTCCAACTAATTTTCTGAAGTACCCCTGTACTTAAAAAATATTTATATTTATTTGTGGGGCACAGCTAGAGATCTCTCATCAGGGCTGGACTGGGCTGAAGCTGGAATCTAGGAAAAAAGGAATACAATCCAGATCTTCCATTTGAGTGGTACGAACCCAAATTCTTGCGCCATCGCTGCTGCTGACCAGTATCTACAGTGGTAGAAAGTTAGAAGTTAGGAGCCAGAGCTGAGTATTGAACTGAGGCACCTGGATGTGTGATGAGGATATCTTAACTGCTGATGCTAAATGCCTACAGTATTGTATTTGATTTGAAAGTTCTTAAGTGATTAAGTTATCTATTGCTGTGTAAAAAGTTTACCCTAAAACTTAGTACCTCTGAAATGACATCCTTTTATTACCAGTCTCTATTTTTGTGTTAAGAATCCAGCCATGGCTCCATTGGATCCCGTGCTTCATGGTCTCAAAAAGCAACAGTTAGGATGGCAGCCAAGGCTGGAATCTCATGAAAGGCTTGATGGGGAGGGTACCAGTTTTGTGCTTTTTCCACTGTAATACACATTGAAGGATATTTGATTTATTTCATATTCACTCTTCGGATCTCACATTCAGCCCAAAGAACATCTGGCTCTTTTCATTCTTCAGTCAAACAGTTGTGTGCATTTGTGTTTATATGTGTATATATATCAAAAAAGAGAGGAAGGGAGGGAGGGAGGGAGTTCATATGTTAGCATAACTTTTTTTACATTTGACAACTATAGTTTTTTTCTAACTGTGGTATTTTTCCCCCCATAGGTGCCTTAGCTGGACCAATTATTGTGGAGCCACATGTCACAGCAGTATGGGGAAAGAATGTTTCATTGAAGTGTTTAATTGAAGTGAATGAAACCATAACACAAATTTCATGGGAGAAAATACATGGCAAAAGTTCACAGACTATTGCAGTTCATCATCCTCAATATGGATTCTCTGTTCAAGGAGAGTATCAGGGAAGAGTCTTGTTTAAAAACTATTCACTTAATGATGCAACAATTACTCTACATAACATAGGATTCTCTGATTCTGGAAAATACATATGCAAAGCTGTTACTTTCCCACTTGGAAATGCGCAGTCCTCCACAACTGTAACTGTGCTAGGTAAGTGTCCTTGAATTGTGTTTTTGGGGGTATTGGTGAATATTATAACAAAAAATTTTTTTGCAAGAATTTAAAATGTTTGGATTTTTATCTAAATTTAGGTTTAAAATTAAAGAATTCAAATATGACTTATCAAATTTTGACTTTAAATTCCATAATTCTAGTTCTCAAAAATTTCGTCTGTATTTTCCTACTTACCTAAATAATGCTATGTAGTTTTGGCTAAAGCAACAAGAATCTCTTAAAGTAAAATATGAAACAAAATTAGATTCAGGTCAAGGACAGATAGCATTGAAAGATTCATTAGAAATTCTGGGGGCCTGCCCTGTGGCTTAGTAGGGTAAGTTTCTGCCTGTGGCACCAGCATCCCATATGGGTGCTGGTTTCTGTCCCAGCTGCTCCTCTTTTGATCCAGCTCTCTGCTATGACCTGTGAAAGCAGTAGAAGATGGCCCAAGCCTTTGGGCCCCTGCACCTGCATGGGAGACCCAGAAGAAGCTCCTGGCTTCTGCCTGGCCCAACTCTGCCCATTGCTGCCATCTGGGGAGTGAACCAGCAGATGGAATACTTTTTTGTCTCTCCCTCTCTGTAATGCTCTTTCAAATAAATAAATAAAATCTTTTTTAAAAAAATAAGAAATCCTGGAAGTGGAAAAAAAAATGTCATTGAGATAAAAGAAACTCAATGCACAAAATATAGACTTGACATAAGAATTTATGAAGTGAGGGCTGGCATTGTGGCTTAGCAATTAAAACTCCCGCCTGTGTTGCTGGCATCGTCTGTGGTGCTGGTTCGTTTCCAGATTGTGTCACTTTTGACCTAGCTCCTTGCGAATCGCCTGGGAAAAGCAGCAGAAGATGACCCATTTATTTGGGCCACTGTCACGCATGTGTGAGATTGGATGAAGCTCCTGGCTTTGGCCTTGCCCAGTCCTGGCTGTTGGTTGCCACATGGGGAGTGAAACAGAGGTTGGAAGATCTCTCTTTCTCTCTCTCTGTAACTTACTTCCAAGTAAATAAATAAATTTTTTTAAAGAATTTGTGAAATGAATACTTAGGAATTTATATAGATGTGACAAGATAAATAGGAGATATGAAGGATACACTGAGAGTTAACAGTTGCTTTACCCTGCTGATGAACTTTTTACATTAGAAGACAGGTGGGGCTGGTGCTGCGGCTCACTAGGCTAATCC
Source organism: Oryctolagus cuniculus (assembly GCF_051225735.1). Classification (NCBI taxonomy): domain Eukaryota; kingdom Metazoa; phylum Chordata; class Mammalia; order Lagomorpha; family Leporidae; genus Oryctolagus; species Oryctolagus cuniculus. The sequence continues at coordinate 66,938,139 of NC_142870.1, forward strand.
TCCACCTTGCGGCGCTGGCACACCGGGTTCTAGTCCCCGTCCGGGCGCCGGATTCTGTCCTGGTTGCCCCTCTTCCAGGCCAGCTCTCTGCTGTGGCCAGGGAGTGCAGTAGAGGATGGCCCAAGTGCTTGGGCCCTGCACCCCGTGGGAGACCAGGATAAGTACCTGGCTCCTGCCATCGGATTAGCGCGGTGCACCAGCCGCAGCGCGCTGGCCGTGGTGGCCATTGGAGGGTGAACTGACGGCAAAGGGAAGACCTTTTTTTTTTTTTTTTTTTGACAGGCAGAGTGGACAGTGAGAGAGAGAGACAGAGAGAAAGGTCTTCCTTTGCCGTTGGTTCACCCTCCAATGGCCGCTGCGGCCGGCGCACCGCGCTGATCCGATGCCAGGAGCCAGGAGCCAGGTGCTTTTCCTGGTCTCCCATGGGGTGCAGGGCCCAAGCACCTGGGCCATCCTCCACTGCACTCCCTGGCCACAGCAGAGAGCTGGCCTGGAAGAGGGGCAACTGGGACAGAATCCGGCGCCCCGACCGGGACTAGAACCTGGTATGCCGGCGCCGCTAGGCGGAGGATTAGCCTAGTGAGCCGGGGCGCCGGCCAGGGAAGACCTTTCTCTCTGTTTCTCTCTCTCACTGTCCACTCTGCCTGTCAAAAAAAAAAAAAAGACAGGTGGTAGTATATTCCAATAAACTTAACTGTTAGTGACATTCTGTTTTAGGGTGAGTATCAGCACAAGAAGTTGAACAAAATTAGTAGCCCTAATCATTTCTTTTAGGTATATGCGAAGTTATAGATGGAAAAGGTAGTGTTTTGAATGAAATTTTTGATTTATCCACTGGGCCAAGAAAAACACGTTTCATCTCCAGTGGATATGGTCAGACACTGCTTTGTTCAACATTTTCTTTCACTATAGATTGCATGTTCATGCTCTGAATTTTTCTGCTATAAAATGAGACATTTTATAAATACCACTCTTTTTTCCCTTCCAGAGTAGTGATATCTTTAATCCCGTAAAGGAAACTATGATTCAGTTCAGAAATTTTTTCTGTGCTAGTTTGGATTACCCTTATCTGTCCCTATGTAATGATGTATATCTGTATCAAGGAGTGCCATCCCTTTAAAGATAAAATCTTGACCACTTGGGACTGGTGTTTGGTGTAGTGGTTAAGACACTAATCGGAAACCTTGTGTCCCACATCAGAGTGCCTAGGTGAGACTCTTGGCTTCTGATTCCAGCTTCCTGCTAATACAGACTCTGAGAAATAGCGGTGATCACTCACATACTTGGGTTCATGCTATTCCTGTGGGAGACTTGCATTGAATTTCTGGCGCTCATTTGGGGAATGAACCAGTGGATGGAAATAGCATTCTCTGTATTTCCCTTTCTCTCTGTTTCTGATTTTCAGATTTTAAAATGTCCTCTTGTTTATCCTAAGTCCTGGAATGCAGTTGATGTTGACATCACCCAACAAAGTGGGTGTGTGAATATTTATAAGCATTTGTTGCTAAGCTTATGAAATATGCCTAAATGTGACTTGGAAGAATGTAAATATATTCTTAATTGAAATATAATTTCTCGTTTTATTTTAAACAGTTGAACCCACTGTGAGCCTGTTAAAAGGGCCTGATTCTTTAATTGATGGAGGAAACGAAACAGTAGCAGCCATTTGTATTGCAGCCACTGGAAAACCAGTAGCACATATTGACTGGGAAGGAGATCTTGGTGAAATGGAATCCACCACCACTTCTTTTCCAAATGAAACAGCAACAATTGTCAGCCATTACAAGCTGTTTCCAACTAGATTTGCTAGAGGAAGGCGAATTACTTGTGTTGTGAAACATCCAGCCTTGGAGAAGGATATCCGATACTCTTTCATATTAGATATACAGTGTAAGTAAACGGTAACATTTGCTTTTGGAATTGTCATGTATTTTCATTTTTCATTGATATATTTACTTATCAAAATATTTTTAGTTTGAATGCTTAGGATTCACATATTCCTACAGTTTTTTTCTTCCAAACCGGCTCCTTACTAATGTGTCCAGGAAAGCTGAGGATGACCCAAGTCCTTGGGCCCTGCACCCATGTGGGAGATCTAGAAGAAACTAGACTCCTGGCTTTAGCCTGGCCCAGCCTTGGCTGTATGGCCATTTGGGGGAGAGAACCAATGGAAGCTTTCCATCTTTGTATCCTTTTCTCTCTGACTCTGCCTTTCAAATAAATAAATAAATCTTTTAAAAAAGAGGAAAGAAATGGTGATAGTGCTGGTAGGATAGTGAAAAGTAGGCAGACTGTAGATATAGTTAGGAAAAGTATTTAGGTTCTGCAGTAATTTCCATCACTGTACAAATTATAGAAGTTTTATTTCTTATTTTGTTTTTTAATATATCCATAGAATTTTTAATTATCTTACATGTTCATTACATTTAGTGCAATGGCTTCTAAAGCAAATTCACTTCTCTGGAGAATCAATTTTTTTTTTCTTTCTGTACTTGTTCAGACTGTTAGCATTTTCCTTTTTTTCTCATAAAATTCAGATCCCAGTAGTATGTGCTGTCAGTGTTTCTCTTACATTTTTTTTTCTTACTTCCAACAATGACTGACATTTTCTGTAATTTATAATGTTGTTAGTTTTTATTTGATTGAATGCAGTCCTAGATAAATACTTTTTTTAAGCTTTTAAACTATGGTTTAGATTTATTGGCTTGCTCCTAAAATGTTCTTAGAATACTCATGACTGTTTTTTTGAAACCTATAAGGCATGTGAACATAGTTCAAGGAGATAGTCTTATATTTGCACATTCATTGCTGAAAATTTGGAGATATTCTTTGGGAGTATTTTAGTGGTTTCCCTCTCTTTTAAAAAGAGATTGGGAATAAGTGTTGGGCACAATGGTTTAGATACTGTTTGAAATGCCCATTTCCCATTTCAGAGTGCCTGAGTTCTGGCTCCCCTTCTGATTCGGCTTCCTGCTAATGCACACTCCAATTGCCATCGGGTGACAGTTTAAGTAATTGATTCCCTGATACCCATGTGGGAGACCTAGGTTGAGTTCCCAGCTCTTGGCTTTGGCCTGGCCTAGCCCTAGTTGTTACAGGCATTTGGATAGTAAATTAGCAGATGGAACTGTTATTTCTCTCTCTCACTTCTCTTTGAAATAAGTGAAATTTTAGAAAGGAAAAATAGATTAAACTCACAGATATCTTGACTGTTTTTTAAAAGAACATGTTTACCATTCCATGTATTTTGTCAATGCTGAAAAGAATTATTTGAATTTTATTTATTTGCATTTTGTTCAAAGGCATAGGGAGGGAGGGAGGGATGGAAGAGAGAGATCTCTTCTACCTGCTTGTATCTTCCCCAAATGCTCACAACAGCAAGGGCTAGACCAGGGTGGAACCTGGAGTCTGGAACTCCATTTGGGTCTCCCACATGGGTATCAAGGAATCAGTTACTTAAGCTATCACCTGATGGCCACTGTGGTGTGCATTAGCAGGAAGCTGGAATTGGAAGTAGAGCTGGGACTTGAACCCAGGCACTCCAATGTGGGATGTGGGTGTCTCAAGTGGTGTCTTAACGGCTATAGCAAACCCGTCTCTGGACTGTTCTTTCAGCAGCATGTAGTCTTACTAATTTTAAGTTAGAAAAGCAATAATTCTTGATGTTTATAAGATGCAGGCATTTCTTTTTTAAAATCGCTAAGATAATGCTACCTTAATAAACTGCTTTTTAGTGGATAAAGCTTCTCTGCCAGAGTTCAGTGCTGACTTTTTCTTTTTCTAACCTTTCATTTGTTCATGTGCTACTTACCCTGCACTATGTCCAAGAAACTGTTAGTGACACCTTTCATGAGTTCCCCCACGAATATTCCCAGTCTAAATTAGTTCTTTTTTCTTACCTTCTCTCTTAACCTACATTCTTTTCTTTTTTGGCCCTCAAAATAGATTTTTAAAATATATTAAATAATTAAAATATCACCTCCCCTGTTACTATTAGTATGTGAATTTTATGAATACAGAATCTGAATGTTTAACAAACACCTAGAATAGTTCCTGGTGCTTATTAGGAGCTAAACAAAATAATAGTTGAATGCATGCTGGGTATGGGACTTTATAGTTTGTGGGCATACATTTATATTTCTGGTAGGTATGGATAATCACACATTAAATTAGTTGTGCTATACATATGTCATAATATTTCTGGGTTTATTTGAATAGGTGAAGTTTATGTTTTAGTGTGGTTAAGGCCACAGATAATTTACTACAGTTGTAAGTAGATAGTCTTAGGAAGTCTGTGTCAAATCAATATAGCCCCATAAACTGTTGCTTTTTAAAGATTTTATTTAATTTATTTGAAAGGTAGAGTTATAGACAGAGGCAGAGACAGAGAGAAAGTTCTATCTGCTGGTTCATTCCCCAAACAGCGACAATGACCAGAGCTGTACTGATCTGAAGCCGGGAGCCAGGAGCTTCTTCTGGGTTTCCCACATGGGTGTAGGGGCCCAAGTGCTTGGGCCGTCTTTGACTGCTTTCCCTGGCCATAGCAGAGAGCCGGATCAGGAGAAGAACAAGCAGGGACTAGAACCGGCATCCATATGGGATATCGGCGCCGCAGGCACTGCGCCACAGTGCCAGCCCCTCTCACCCTAGACTATAAATTAATTGTAATATAAAGAATCTAATCTTTGTAATTGACTAGATATTTCTTAAGGGATTTTTTCCTCTAGATTAAACATTTCTTTAAACAGTTTTTTTTAAACTTTTATTTAATAAATATAAATTCCGAAAGTACAGGTTTTGTATTGTAGCGGCTTTTCCCCCATAACCACCCTCCCACCCACAAACTATTCCATCTCCTACTCCCTCTCCCATTCCATTTTTCATTAAGATTCATTTTTAATTATCTTTATATACAGATCAACTTAGTATATACTAAGTAAAAATTTCAGCAGACTGCACCCACACAGACATACAAAGTATAAAGTATTGTTTGAATACTAGTTTTACCATTAATTTGCATAGTGCAACACATTAAGGACAGAGATCCTATATGGGGAGTAGGTGCACAGTGACTCCTATTGTTGATTTAACAATTGACACTTATTTGTGATGTCAGTAATCACTCGAGGCTCTTGTCATGAGCTGCCAAGGCTATGGAAGCTTTTTGAGTTCACAAACTCCAATCTTATTTAGACAATGCCATATTCACAGTGGAAGTTCTCTACTCTTTTCAGAGAAAGGTACCTCCTTCTTTGATGGCCTGTTCTTTCTGCTGAGATCTCACTCAGAGATCTTTCATTTAGGTCTTTTTTTTTGCCAGAGTGTCTTGGCTTTCCATGCCTAAAATACTCTCATGGGCTCTTCAGCCAGATCCGAATGCCTTAAGGGCTGATCTGAGGCCAGAATGCTGTTTAGGGCATTTGCCTTTCTATGAATCTGCTGTGTATCCCACTTCCCATTGTTCTGTCCTTTTTAATTCTATCAGTTATTATTAGCAGACAGTGGTCTTATTTATGTGATCCCTTTGACACTAACTCCTATCTTTATGATAAATTATGAACTTAAACGGATCACTTTAACTAGAAGGATGGTATTGGTCCATGCTGCCTTAATGGGATAAGAGTTAAACCAATGGTATTAAGTAGAACAAGAAAATACTAAAAAGAATAAAATAGTAAGCTGTTCCTCAACAGTCATGACAAGGGCTGATCAAGTCTTTGTTTCTCATAGTGTCAGTTTCACTTCCTTTTAGGTGCTCAGTTAGTTGTCACCGATCAGGGAGAACATACGGTATTTGTCCCTTTGGAACTGGCTTATTTCACTTAGCATGATGTTTTCCAGATTCCTCCATTTTGTTGCAAATGACCAGATTTCATTTTTTTTTCACTGCTGTGTAGTATTCTATACTGTACATATCCCATGATGGGCATTTAAGGTGATTCCATGTCTTAGCTATTGTGAATTGAGCTGCAATTAGCATTGAGGTGCAGATAGCTCTTTTATTTGCCAATTTAATTTCCTTTGGGTAAATTCTGAGGATTGGGATGGCTGGGTCAGGTGGTAGGGCTATATTCAGGTTTTTGAGGAATTTCCAAACTGTCTTGCATAGTGGTTTTACCAGTTTGCATTCCCACCAACAGTGGATTAGTGTGCCTCTTTCCCCACATCTTTGCCAGCATCTTTTGTTAGTTGATTTCTGTATGTAAGCCATTCTAACTGGGGTGAGGTGTAACCTCATTGTTTAAACAGTTTTATATTGTAACTTGGTACTACATGGAACTTAAAAAAAAATCTTGTCTCATTATTTAATTATTTTGTTCATGTATTCCTATGTCTCATAATAGGACTCTTCCTATATTTTGCTTTTGCTGGTTAAAGGCTTATGAATACTCTTGGATTTGGTATCTCTAATAAGTAGAACTATACTTGGTTATAGTTGTGTAGTTTTGGAGTACTCACTCATTGTCCATTCTTTTAATCAACTAATATTTATAGAATAGTTTTTGTATATTGAATATACATGTTAGAGTAAGGAAAAATGATTCCTGTTTTTCTAAAGTTTAATATGTCAATACTTTATCATTATATATTGCACTTAATGTAACAAGAGATCATCTGTCCTATCATGCATTTATTTTCTAGATGCTCCTGAAGTTTCAGTAACAGGGTATGATGGAAATTGGTTTGTAGGAAGAAAAGGTGTTAATCTGAAGTGTAATGCTGATGCAAATCCACCACCCTTCAAATCTGTGTGGAGCAGGTAAAGTTATGTACTTCCAAAGACAAATTATGTAGAAGTGAAAAGTATTCTTTATGTATATTCAAATGTTTTTATTGCTGTAACACATGATTATAATAGCTGAGAAATTCAGTTAAATGAGAGATTTAAAGTGTGTTCCTGTCCTACTTCTCCCATCATCCTGCTCCCTCAGTTATGTTCCTCAGAAACTATGTTAGTAATTTTAGCAATTTCTTCTGGTAGTTACCAATCTAGATCTTAAATTGTTACTTTTTGATTCACCAGGTTTTTTTTTTTTTTTTTTTTTTTTTTGAGTGGGGACTAGCTGGAAGCATTTTTATTAAGATCTGGAGCCAGACAAATATGTTCACTCTCACCATTACTATTCAACATAGTTCTGGAAGTTCTGGCCAGAGCCATTAGGCAAGAAAAAGAAATCAAAGGGGTACAAATTGGAAAGGGCAAAGTCAAAATATCCCTGTGTGCAGATGACATGATGCTGTATATAGGGGGCAAAAATAGTCTCCACTAAAAGACCATTGGAACTCAAAAGAGAGTTTGGCAAATTTACAGGAAATAAAGTCAACACACAAAAATCAATAGGATTGGGGCCAGTGCTGTGGCATAGCAGGTAAAGCCGCCACCTGCAGTGTTGGTGTCCCATAGGGGTGCTGGTTAGTGTCCCCGCTGCTCCACTTCCAATCCAGCTCTCTACTATGGCCTGGGAAAGCAGTACAAGATGGCCCAAGTTCCTGGGCCCCTGCATTGGCTTGGGAGACCTGGAAGAGGCTCCCGGCTCCTGGCTTCGAATCGGTCCAGCTCCAGCCATTGTGGCCAACTGGGGAGTGAACCAGCGGATGGAAGACATTTCTTTTTCTGCCTCTCCTTCTCTCTGTGTATAACTCTGATTTTCAAATAAATACATTTTTTTTTAAATCAATAGCATTTATATACACTAACAACGCCATGGCTGGGAAAGAATTTGTAAGATCAGTGCCATTCACGACACCAACAAAAAATTTTAAATCCCTTGGGATAAATTTAGTCAAGGATGTAAAAGATCACTGTAATGAAAATTTCCAAACATCAAGGAAAGAAATACAGGAAAACACACCAAAAAATGGAAAAGTCTTCCATGTTCATGCATTAGAATAATTAATATCAAAAAGTCTATACTACCTTAAGCACTTAAGATTTTATGTGATACCAATCAGTACACCAAAGCCATGCTCAAATCTAGAAAAACTGAACCTAAAATTCGTATGCAAGCACAAGAGACCCTGAATAGCTAAACCAATCTTCAACAATAAAAAGAAAGGCAGAGATATCACAATACCAGATTTCAAGACATATTACAGGGCAATTATAATCAAAATAACCTGGTACTGCCACAAAAATACACATGTGTACCAATGAAATGACTACAACCATCAGAAATTGAACCACCCACCTACAACCAATTAATCTTTGACAAATGAGCTAAAACCACTCCTTGGAACAAGGACAGTCTTTTCAGGAGATCATGTTGGAAAAATTGAATCTTTGCATGCAGGTATGAAGCAAGACCACTGCCTTAAACCCTACACAAAGGCCTGCGCCAAGGCTCACTAGGCTAATCCTCCGTCTTGCGGCACTGGCACACCAGGTTCTAGTCCCGGTCGGGGCTCCGGACTCTGTCCCGGTTGCCCCTCCTCCAGGCCAGCTCTCTGCTGTGGCCAGGGAGTGCAGTGGAGGACGGCCCAAGTCCTTGCACCCTGCACCCCATGGGAGACCAGGAAAAGCACCTGGCTCCTGCCCTCGGATCAGCGTGGTGCACCGGCCGCAGCGCGCTGGCCGCGGTGGCCATTGGAGGGTGATTCACCAGTTCTTAACACCTTCTGTCTGTTGACTTCTTAGATAGATGAAGAATTAATTTTTTTCACCCTTTCACACACAAATACATCCATATACACATTCTTACCCTTTATAGTTCAAATGAGGTTAACTTGCCTTTTTTTTTTTTTTTGGAGAATATTTATTTATTTATTTGAGAGGCAGAGTTACAGACAGAGTGGGAGAGAGGGAGAGAAAGGTCTTCTATCTGCTGGTTTACTTTCCAGATCACCACAACACCGTGAGCTGGGCAGATCAAGAGCCAGGAGCTTCTTCCAGGTCTCCCACACTGGTGCAGGGGCCCAAGCAGTTGGGCCATCTTCTACTGTTTTCCCAGGCTATAGTAGAGAGCTGGATTGGAAGAGGAGCAGCTGGGACACCATCTGGCGCCCGTATGGGATGCTGGTGCTGCAGGCAGAGACTTAGCCTACTACAGCACAGTGCCAGCCCCGGTTAACTTACTTTTACTTAAACTCTGTAATCACCGTTTGACTCCTTATGGCAGGTTAATATTTTGTACTGAGAGCTAAATAGTATACCAGCATTCTGTTTTCTTTTCTCTGCAGCTATTTGTTTTCCCTGTAGCTAGTAATTGCCTCCTTTTGCATTTGTAGCATATTCACTGCATGTCCGTAATTAGTCTCTTTATCCATGAATTTTCAAACTATTACACTGAAGTTTTCATTCATATTTCTCTGTATATGGGCCTTATTTCAGTCTTGAGACCTGTTTATCAACTTTTGGTAATTTTCTTTTCTTTTCAATAGATTCACTCTCTTTTTTTCTTTCCTATTACTATTACTACAACTCCTATTTACTGTAAAATATTCTCTGTTTCATGTTTTTTAGACATTGTTTTTGTTCTTAGAATATTTTCTTGATGTTAAAAAATTTTCATTAACTTAATGATTTAAAAACTTGGGAGCATATTTATTTATTTATTTTTAAACTTTTATTTAATAAATACAAATTTCCAAAGTACAACTTTTGGATTATAGCAGCTTTTTACCCCATAACCTCCCTCCCACCCGCAAGTATCCCATCTTCCGCTCCCTCTCCCATTCCATTCACATCAAGATTCATTTTCAATTATCTTTATATACAGAAGATCAACTTAGTATATACTAAGTAAAGATTTCAACAGACTGTACCCGCACAGACACACAAAGTATAAAGCACTGTTTGAATGCTAGTTTTACTGTTAATTCTCATAGTACAAAAACATTAAGGACAGAGATCCTATATGGGGAGTAAGTGGACAGTGACTCCCGTTGTTGATTTAACAATTGACACTTGTTTATGACGTTAATAATCACTCATGAGCTGCCAAGGCTATGGAAGCCTCTTGAGTTCACAAACTCCAATCTTATTTAGACAATGCCATATTCACAGTGGAAGTTCTCTACTTCCTTCAGAGAAAGGTACCTGCTTCTTTGATGGCCCGTTCTTTCTGCTGGGATCTCACTCAGAGATCTTTCATTTAGGTGTTTGTTTGTTTGTTTGTTTGCCACAGTGTCTTGGCTTTCCATGCCTGGGAAAGTCTCAAGAGCTTTTCAGCCAGATCCGAATGCCTTCAGGGCTGATTCTGAGGCCAGAGTGGGAACATGTTTATAATTTATCAAATCATCTTTTTTTGGTGGATCTACCTTTCATTTTGTAGTTATTTCTTAATTTTCTTGTTTAGTCATTTCACAGTGAGACATTAAAATAAAATGCTCTATAGGAACTCAAGAGAATTATTCATTAGTAAATTCTGCTTGGAGTGATCCAGTAGAGAGGTCGTTAGTTTCTCCTACATGTCTCTGATGGAAGAATTATAGTCTTGTCTTCAGGCTGTTCAGTTTATTTAATTAGCATTCATTCTTTTGCCTGAGAAATAAGTCTTAGTATCTGTTCAGAGTTGGGAGAAATCTGTTGGTTTGTTACATAACTTCAGCTAGTCCTGTCTCCAGCCTTTTACCTCATGCTGACCTTCTGCAATATAGTGAGGAAAAATAAACCTTTTTTGAGTTCTTTGTACCAAATTGGCCGCTTTCTCATCCATATACCTTCCACCTAAAGTAAAACTTTTCAGTCTTGGCACAACTGACATTTTAGTCTGGATCATTCTTTTTTGTGATGGGCAGTCTTGTGAAATGTAAGATGTTTAACAGCATCATGGCTGCTCTGTACTCTACAGCCACGACCATGAACCACTTCCCTTGTGGAAACCAAACATATCTTCAGATATACTAGATGTTCTCCGAGACGAAATCAGGTTGAGAAACACTGGCTTGGGTGGGCTGGCATTGTGGCTCAGTGCATTAAGCTACTGTTGGGGTGCTTGCATTTCATATCAGAATGCAGGTTCAAATCTCAGCTGCTCCACTTTGGATCCAGCCTCCTGCTAATATGCCTGGGAAGATAGTAGCAGATGGCCCAAATTCTTGGGCCCCTGCCACCTGTATGGGAGACCTAAATGTAGATCCTGGCTCATGACTTCATTCTGACTATCTCTCTCTCTCTCCAGATCTCCCTTATCAGTCTGCCTTCCAATTAAATAAATCTTTAAAAAGAGAAAGAAATGCTAGCCTAAAGCATATAATGTTCTCTGTCTTCTAAAAGCTTTGTTGAAGTATCTTGTCTGTTGAATTCTGCCCCCTAATCTCCTCATGTGTTTTTAGTAACTTTTTGATTCTTAACACTGTTTTTGGTGGAATTTTATTGGATCAAGGAAACCTTATAGTTGTTCAGTCTGTTGTCTTGAAGTTTTTTTTTTTTTTTTTTTTTTTAATAGTGAACAGGACAGGCATTTGGAACAGCAGTTAAGATGTTGCTTCTCACTCTGGCCTCAGAATCAGCCCTAAAGGCACTCGGATCTGGCTGAAAAGCCCATGAGAGTATTTCAGGCATGGAAAGCCAAGACACTCTGGCAAAAAGATCTCTGTGAGTGAGATCCCAGTGGAAAGAACAGGTCTTCAAAGAGGGAGGTGCCTTTCTCTGAAGGGAGGAGAGAACCTCCACTTTGACTATGACCGTGTCTAAACAAGATAAGAGTCGGAGAACTCAAGGGGCTTCCATAGCCTTGGAAACTCATGACTGGTGCATAGGGAGATTACTGATGCCATAAACAGGAGTGTCAATTTGTAAAGTCAACAACAGGAGTCACTGTGCACTTACTCCTCATGTAGGATCTCTGTCCTTAATGTGCTGTACACTGAGGCTTAATGCTATAACGAGTACTCAAACAGTATATTTCACTTTGTGTTTCTATGGGGGTGCAAACGATTGAAATCTTTACTTAATGTATGCTAAACTGATCTTCTGTTAAAAAAAAAAAAAAAAAAGAAATTATCAACTCCCAACTTGACTCTCACTGGGATTAAACATGACAATAGGTCTGATCTGATTTCATCATCATTTAAAAAAATCATCTATTAATTTTCACTTTATGTTTCTGTGTGGGAGCAAACTGTTGAAATCCTTACTTAAGGTATACTAAGCTGATCTTCTGTATATTAAGATAATCGAAAATGAATCTTGATGTGAATGGAAGGGGAGAGGGAGTGGGAAAGGGGAGGGTTGTGGGTGGGAGGGACGGTATGGGGGGGGGAAGCCATTGTAACCCATGAGTCGTACTTTGGAAATTTATATTCATTAAATAAAAGATAAAAAAAAAAAAAAAAGATGTTGCTTCTGATGCCTGCATCACCTATTACAGTACCTGGGTTCTAGTCCTGGCTTTGCTTCCATTTCTGTGTTCTTGTTACATTACACCCTGGAAGGCAGCAATGATGGATTTTAAGTGAGTTTCTGCCATCCACATAGGAGAACTGATTTGAGTCCTGAGCTCCTGGCTTTGGCCTGGATGAGCCCAGCTCTGGTTGTTTATGTTTGAGGAGTGAACCAGCATATGGAAGAACTCTGTATCTTTCTCTCTCTGCCTTTAAAATAAATAAAATAAACAAATATATGTATATATATTTAAAATAGAGAGGTGCTTTTTCATTTACATTCTCTTAAAAGTAGGAAGCAGTTATCAATTAAGATGTCTACTTGCTAGGGTGTTACTAAAGCTAACACAATTCTGGGTTCTCATCCCTATGTCAATACATGTATTTTTTGAGTAAGTAATTTAATAATTCTATTCTTAGTTTCCTCATAGTTAACAGTATTCAAAGAATTTTTGTAATGGTGTAGACAGTGAGCATAAATCATGTAACATAGGTATAAGAAAACAGAAGATATTTGGCACATATCATTTATTGTATGTTTAATATGATATTTCAGTTTTTACTTTTTTGAATAAACTAACTTTGAAAATATATAAACAATTTTCAAAGTTTTCAAAGGATTAAAGGAATTTTGGGCCCAATGTACAGAAATAATTAATATATAGAAATGATTAAGACCATACATTTTATAATCATTCTTACTCTTCTAGAGTTCATATTTTGAAAAGAGACACTTGCAGAATGTTTGCTTTCTTAAGTTCTCATAACAAGATTATTTTTGTTTTTAAGCAATGTGAGAATATTATCTTCATCCTTCAGTGCTGCTGAATTAAAATACAAATTGAGCATTTCAAATCCACAAATCCCAAATTTGAAGTGTTCCAAAATTTAAAACTTTTTGATCACTGAGATACTCCATAGGTTTTAGATTTTCAGATCGGGAATGATCGACTAGTAAAGTGTATGCCAGTGTTAACAATATCTGAAAAAGTGCAATCTGAAACACTATGAGTTTTCAGATAAAGGATATTCAACTTGTATTAGTAACATCAAAAGATTTTACTAACCGTTCTCCCACCTGCTATCCTTGAGATTGCAAAACAAAACATTCTGTTTATTCTCCAGTGTTGATTTGATTCTTTCCATCTTTTTGTTATTCCTTGGTGTTACTCCCTTTGTAATGAGTTGTTGATTTCCTCTTGTTTACATGCATCAGAAGGAAGGATCTAATCTTAATTATTTCTGCATTCTTGCAACCCTAGCAGAACAGAGTAAGGTAGATAGTAAGCTCCTAGTAATTGAAATAATGAATAAATGAGTGAACTCTTTGAAAAATCTGCTTAGCCCAAAGTATCACAGATGCACACTTGAATTTACTTGACTTTTTATCCTCTTAAAAATAAATTGTGTAAATTAGAGCAGTTTGTAAAATAAACTCTTCTTGGTTTTTTATACTGTTAGATTAGAAAAGTGATTTTTAACAGTTCCATTTCAGTGAATGACTTTAGAGTTCTTAAAGTGGCACTTATATGATATATAATAAAAAAAATAATGGGGGCTGGTGCCGTGGTGCAGTGGGTTAAAGCACTGGCCTGAGGTACCAGCATCTCAAATGGGTGCTGGTTCTAGTCCCAGCTGCTCCTCTTCTGATCCAGCTCTCTGCTATGGCCTGGGATAGCAGTAGAAGATGGCCCAAGTCCTTGGGCCCCTGCACCCGCTTGGAAGACCTGGAAGAGGCTCCTGGCTCCTGGCTTCGGATCTGTGCAGCTCTGGCCGTCATGGCCGTCTGGGGAGTGAACCAGCGGATGGAAGACCTCTCTCTCTGTCTCTACTTCTCTCTGTAACTCTGTATTTCAAATAAATAAAATACATCTTTTAAAAAAAATGTATACGTTAGATACAGGACCTCTTAACCAAATCAGTTTAGACACAGTTTAGAAAAAATTTTCTTTATGCCAAATGGTGCCATAGTTTATATATATATATATATATATTTTTTTTTTTTTTTTTTTCTCCTGGTCTCCCATGAGGATGCAGGAGCCCAAGCACTTGGGCCATTCTCCACTGCCTTCCCAGGCCAGAGCAGAGAGCTGGACTAGAAAAGGAGCAACTGGGACTAGAACCTGGTGTCCATGTGGGATGCCGGTGCCACAGGCGGAGGATTAACCAAGTGAGCCATGGCACCAGCCTGCCATGGTTTATATTTTTTAAGCTTTTATTTAATTATTGCAAATTTCATAGGTACAACTTTAGGAATATAGTGGTTCTTCCTCCTATTCCCGCCCTCTCATCCCTACTCCTGTCCCACCTCCTACTCTCTCCCATCCCATTCTTCATCAAGATTCATTTTTAATTAACTTTATATAGAGAAGACCAACTCTGTACTAAGTAAAGGTTTCGACAGTTTGTACCCTCCACACACACAATATATAAAGTACTGTTTGAGAACAAGTTTAGCAGTTAATTCTCATAGTACAACTCAATAAGGACAGGGGTCCTACATGGGGAGTAAGTGCAGAGTAACATTTAACAATTAACACTCTTATTTATGATGTCAGTGATTACCTGAGGCTCTTGTCATGAGCTGTCAAGGCTCTGGAAGCCTTTTGAGACCACAAACTCCATCAGTATTTATACAGGGCCATAAGCAAGGTGGAAGTTCTCTGCTCCCTTCAGAGAAAAGTGCATCCTTCTTTGTTGGCCCCTTCATTCCATTGAGATCTCACTCACAGAGATCCTTCATGTAGGACATCTTTTTGCCACAGTCTCTTGGCTTTCCACGCCTGAAATGCTCTTATGGGCTTTTCAGCCAGCTCCGAATGCCTTAAGAGCTGATTCTGAGGTCAGAATGTTACTTAAAGCAATTGTTATTCTATAATGATTCTGTTGCATGGACTGCTTCCCATATTGGATCATTCTCTCTTTTTAATTCTATCTATTATTATTACCAGGAACTTGATGCTATTCATATGATCTCTTTAACACTTAATCATATCTATGTTCACTTTAACATTTAATATGATCACTTTAACAATTAAGGTGGCATTTTTACCTCCAAATTTTAATGGGATTTGGAGTCCCATGACAAGTTTTTAAACTACTTTTAGAAGTAAATTCATAGGAATGTATGCAGAACTATACCGCTTTACAGTTAAAAACTTCCTCCTCCTCTTATTCCCACTCTTATTTTTTACTGAGATCTATTTTCAATTGCCTTGATATACATATGATTATATGTTAAGTAAAGAGTTCAACAAATAGTATGAAGGAAAAAAATGATGAAAAAAACAAAGAAAATGAAACTGTTCCTTGACATCCAAGATAAGGACTGTTCAAGTCTTTGCTTATTAAAGTGTCAATTTCACCTCTATAGATTTTGTTTTAGGTGTTCTGTTTGTTGTCACAGATCAGAAAGAATGTATGATATTTATCCCTTTGGGTCTGGCGTATTTCACTAAATATGATGTTTTCCAGATTCATCCCTTTTGTTGCAAATGACCATACTGCATTTTTTTTTACCGCTATGTAGTATTCCATAGTGTATATATCCCATAATTTCTTTATCCAGACTTTGGTTGATGGGCATTTAGGTTGATTCCATGTCTTAGCTATTGTAAATTGAGCTGCAGTAAACATGTAGGTGCAGGTAGCTCTTTTGTTTGCTGATTTCATTTCCCTGGGGTAAAATCCCAGGAGTGGGATGGTGGGTCGTATGGTACGTCTATGTTCAGATTTTTGAGGTATCTCCTTACTGTCTTCCATAGTGGCTTTACTAGTTTACATTCCTACCAACAGTGGATTAGGGTAACTTTTTTCCCACATCCTCTCCAGCATTTGTTGATTTCTATATGAAAGCCATTCTAACTGGAGTGAGGTGAATCATTGTGGTTTTGATTTGCATTTCCATGACAGTGATCCTGAACATTTTTTCATGTGTCTGTTGGCCATTTGAATTTTCTCTTTTGGAAAATGACTGTTTAAGTCCTTTGCCCATCTCTTAACTGGGTTGTTTGTTTTGTTGTTGTGGAGTTTCTTGATGTCTTTGTTGATTCTGGTTATTAATCCTTTATCAGTTGTGTAGTTTGCAAATAATTTCTCCCAGTTAGTTGCCTTTTCACTTTGCATACTGGTTCTGTCACACAGAAACTTCTCAAGTTGAAGTAATCTCATTTGTTAATTTTCACTTTGACTGCCTGTGCCTCAAGAGTCTTTTCCAAGAAGTCTTTGCCTTTGCCAATGTCTCCCAGGATTCCCCTGATGTTCTCTAATAATTTGATGGTTCGGGTCATAGCTTTAGATCTTTAATTCATGTTGAGTGGATCTTTTGTGCAAGGTGTGAGGTAGGGGTCTTACTTTATACTCTGCACTTGGAAATCCAGTTTTCCAGCACCATTTGTTGAATAGACTGTCCTTGCTCCTGGGATTGGTTTTAGTGCCTTGGTCAAATATAAGTTAGTTGTAGATGTTTGGATTGATTTCTGTTGTTGCATTCCTGTTCCATTGGTCTATCCATCTGCCTCTGTACCAGTACCAGGCTGCTTTGATTATAACCGCCAGAATTGGCCAGAATTTTGTTGAGGATTTCTGTATCTATGTTCATTAGGGAAATTGGTCTGTAATTCTCTTTCTCTGTTGTATCTTTTCCAGGTTTAGGAATTAAGGTGATGCTGGCTTCACAGAAAGAATTTGGGAGGATTCCCTGCCTTTCAATTGTTTTGAATAACTTGAGAAGAATTGGAGTTAGTTCTTCTTTAAATGTCTGGTAGAATTCAGCAGTGAAGCCAGTGGGACCTGGGCTTTTCTTTGTTGGAAGAGTCTTTAATACTAATTCAGTTTCTGTCTTGGTAATGGGTCTGTTTAGGTTTTCTGTCTTCAAGGCTCATTTTAGGTAGAGTTGTATATGTCCAGGAATCTATCCATTTCTACTAGGTTTCCCAGTTTGTTGGCATACAGCTCTTTGTAGTAATTTCTGATGATTCTTTTTATTTCTGTGGTGTCTATTACATTTTCTTGTTCAACTCTGATTTTATTGATTTGGGTCTTCTCTCTCCTTTTTTTGATTAGTTGTGTCAATGGTGTTTCAGTTTTATTTTTTCAAAAACCATCTCTTCATTTTGCTGATCTTTTGTATTTTTTTGTTTCAATTTTGTTGATTTCTTCTCTATTTATTTTCTTCTAGTTTTGGGTTTGATTTGCTGTTGTTTTTCTAGATCCTTGAGGTGTATAGATAGTTCCTTTATTTGGTGCCTTTCCAGCTTCTTGATGTAGGTACCAGTTGATAGAAATTTTCCTCTTAATACTGCTTTTGCTGTATCTCACAGGTTTATTGTCCTCATTTGTTTCCATAAATTTTTGATTTCTTCTATGACCCACTATTCATTCAGAAACATGTTGTTCATTCTCCATGTGTTTTCATATGATATAGAGATTCTTGAGTTGTTGATTTCCAGCTTTATTTCATTATGATTTGGGAAGATGCATGGTATGATTTAGATTTTTTTTGAATTTGCTGAGACTCATTTTATAGCCTAGCATGTGCTCAGTCCTAGCGAAGGTTCCATGCACTGGAGAGAAAAATGGGTACTCTGTGACTGTAGGGTAGAAGGCTCTGTAGGTATCTGCTAAGTCTATTTGGTCTTTGCTGTTGATTATCTCTGTTGTTTCCTCATTGATTTTCTGTCTGGTTGATCTGTCCATTGCTGAAAGTGGTGTATTGAAGTCCCCCATTACTATTGTATTTGAGTCTATATTTCCCTTTAAATATATTAACAATTCTTCTAAATAGCCAGCTGCCCTGTAATAGGTACATGTAATTTATAATAGTCACATCTTCCCATTGAATTGATCCTTTCATCATTTTATAGTGTCCTTTTTTGTGTGTCTTAATAGTTTTTGTATTGATGTCTATTTTGTTGGATATTAGGATAGCCACACCAGCTCTTTTCTTGGTTTCTGTTATTATGGATTATCTTTTTCCATCCTTACACTTTCAGTCTGCATGTGTCTTTATTGGTAAGATGTTTTTGTTTTGGGCAGCAAATAGATGGGTTTTCTTTTTCAATCCATTCAGCCAGTCTGTTTCTTCCCACTTGGAGCTTCAAATGCAGTTTGCCAGGCTCCCCCGCCCACCACTATCCACAGCTCCGTGGACTCTCGATTTCTCACCTGGTTCACTTTGGGGGGTTGGTGCCAATCTCCTCATTCGGCATCTTTGCCAGGCCCTCATTGTGCCTCAGCTGCCCTTTTTTGCTTCCTTGGCAAGGACCTACGCAGTCTCTGTTGGACTCCTGGGCTTCTTTGTGCAAATTTCTCATGACTCTGTGGCAGGTTTGTATCCCCTCTGCTTATTTATTAATTAACTATGTATTTTGCCCCATGCGATTCAGAAAGTCCTGTTGATGTACCCCCCCCCCCCCCCCCGTTTATTGTACAAATAAACTTTTAATTGACCTTTCTTGGTGCTTTAGAAGATATTTTTGGATTGGGTACAGTATACATTTATATTAGCTTTTCTAGAAATACGTCATAGAAAGTGCTGAAACATTATATATTTAAATGTGATAACTTTTTTATTTAGAAATTTGTAGATCTATCTTTTCAAGGTTTATAATTCACTTAAATCTTTGATACTAGTTTATATCTTCGAATGACTTATTTTCTAATTTCCAGTTTTCTGAAAATAACTATTTTACATCATACATTTTTTACTTTCTTTCTCATTCTGTTATGTTAGCCTATCTATACTTATGTAGATTAATATTTTGAAAGAATGGGTGGGGAGTGAGCATTTGGCCTTCTGGGTTAGATAGCAATCCAGATACCCACATTCTGTATCTGAGAAGCTGCGTTGATTCCTAGCTCCAGCTCCTGATACCAGCTTCCTGTTGTGCTGACCCTTGCAGGGCAGTGGTGATGGCTCAGATGGTTGGATTACTGCCTTCCATTTGGGAGACCTAGATTGTATTCCTGACACCTGGCTTTGGTCTTGCCCCTATCCCAGCCTGTCATTCATGAGTATTTAGGGTGTGAACCTAACCTAACCTAACCCTCCTTCCCCTCCCCTCCCTTTCCCTCCCCTCTCCTCCTGTTCCTTCCCTTCTCTCCCTTACCCCTTTTCTATCCTTCTTCTCCCTTCCCTTCTCTATTTCTCAAATAAATTTTTAAAACATTACTACATGTTAAAAAGGAATTGGTATTCTTAATGGGTTTTGTCATTTAGGTTGTCTTTATTAAAATGTAAATGTATTAATTATATGCTTTCATTTCACAGTGATTTCTATCTGAAAGATAACTTGTTCTTTCACTAACATCTCAAAAGTGTAATATCTTATTTTAAATAACTGTCAATAAATACAATGTGGAGATACTTATAATTTCATGCTTTTTTAAAATTTAGGTTAGATGGACAGTGGCCTGATGGTTTATTGGCTTCAGACAACACTCTTCATTTTGTCCATCCACTGACTTTCAATTATTCTGGTGTTTATGTTTGTAAAGTGACCAATTCACTTGGTCAAAGAAGTGATCAAAAGATCATCTACATTTCCGGTAAGTTACTATCTACTTGAAAAATGAGTTACTTAAAATATTCCTATAGTAACAGTGTAATTTTAAGCTGTAATTTACACTTGCAAAGAGAAGATTTCTCAGTGTGAGGTTTTCCAAAAATCTAAGAGGGGTGGCGATAACTATCTTGCATAGGTGGCATTCTGTTATTTAAAGAAATGTGAAAATAGGCATGTGGCAAGTTTATATACATTTTAATTCCTACATGCTAGGTCATTTTTTTTTCAATTAAACAATACTTTGCATTATTTTTATAGGTCACATGACTTTCTAGAACTTTTTGTGTTAATAGCAATATCTAAAGTGTCCCATCCCTTGCCTTTGGTGGCTACTTTGCATAGCGGTGTCTGCTAAATAAAATGGGATATTAACTTTGATAAACTGATATGTTAAGTAATATTACATGCCACTAAGTATGGGAATATACAATATTGGGATACTGAGAAATGAGAGTACTATTGATAATATTTTTAATAAAATTTGAGATGTTTCATATTATCAGTCCTTGAGTCCATAAACTTAATTTTTTTAAAAAAATTTGTTAATATAAAGAAACAGATTTTGTATATTCTATAGATGTAATTCTGAGATGATTCCCTTATTTTCCTTTCTTTTCTCTCATCCTCCCTCATTTCCCTTATTTCCTTCTTTTTTGTTAATTTTTGCAAAATCATAATTTCAGTCTACTGTATAATCACAGGCTTAACACACCAATAACCATAATATTCAGTGAGTTAAGATAGAAAGAGTACAGTTCCACAGGAATATAAACAAGGGCTAAAAGCAGCAATCAAATTACAAGGTGTCCATTTCATTCATATATATCTTTTGTATTCCATATTAGCTGCAACATATCAGAGGAAACATGATATTTGTGGTTTTTTTTTTTTTTTTGCTTATGTTACTAAGCATAGTGATTTCTAGTTGCATCCATTTTGTTACAAAAGACAGAATTTCATTCTTTTTTTTTTTAATGGCTGCATTATATTCCATAGTGTATATATACCACATTTTCTTTATTCAGTTGTCATTCAGTGGGCATCTGGGTTGATTCCATATCTAGCTATGAACTGAGTTGCAGTAAATATTGGGAAACAAATAACTTTCATATGCTGGTTGCAATTTGTTTGAGTAAATTCCCAGGAGCAGAATGGCTGGGTCATTTGGTAGATAAATTTTCAGATTTCTGAGTAACCTCCAATTAATGCCTTCCATAATGGTTGCACTATTTTACATTCCAACCAGCGGTGAGTTAGGGAACCTTTTTCCCCACATCCTCACCAGCATTTATTATTTTTTGATTTTTGGATGATAGCCATTCTAACTGTGGTGAGGATTTTTGCTTTAATGAGAATGTTTTTAGTTAGTTAAAGTGTTAATTTGAGAATTCACAAAATTTCTGAAGAGCTCAAAATATATTTCTGAGTGTGGCTATAAATAATATATTAGCTAGGAATACTTACTTACAAAAAATAACATCAAATGTTTTCCTTACTAAGAGAATATAGTAATCTTCATAACTGGCAAATTAAAAACTAAGGGGGAAAGGTAGAGAACCTTTGAAAAATTCAGGTTTGTATGGTAACTATATAATATGTAGTTAAGGTTTGCATTTCTTCAAATTAAAAACTAAATAGGTAAAGATTTTAGATAAACTTTATGTTGGCTTAAATGTTATGGTCTCAGTACCTGTATAGTCTCAGTCTGAGAGCAATCCCCTTTTTTATTTTCTCATTGTACTGACCACAGTTTATAGTTGTAAGCACATTTTATTTATGATCTGTCCCCACAATTTAACAGTTTGTGTTTGGCTCTCTTCATCACTATATACGCAGCAATTAGCTTAGTGCCTTACATATGATCGAGACTCAGTTTTTTTTTTTTGCATAACTGTAGCAAGATTAGAGTTGTATATATTCCTAGCCCCTTCTGCTAATAGCAGTGCTTTGATAGAAATCTGAAGGATACTAAATATTAGTATATTAGTCTCTCCCCGCCCCCCTTAGAAGATAAGCTACAGGAAATAAATATTTAAAATATATTTATCTAAGGCCTGTTTACTTTTTGTTTCTGTTGTACAATTTGGTGTGGGATATGATTAATAAATATTAGGTCCAATATGTTTTAGTTATGTAAACCTTTAAATATGAAGGCTAAATTTGAAATATTCTGATTCCTTTGGTGTTACTCTAAATTTATATATTTTGGCATTCTGGGACCACTTTCATATCTCCTGACTTTTGTTATTGGCTATTAGCGATCATTAACCCAGTTGCAACTTAACATGTTCCTACTGCTGCTGCTATATTGGTCCTCTCATCAGCAACTGTTACTTCACAACAAACAATTTCCCCCTTTGAATCTGTTCTCCTTTAATCTGGCATCAAATGAGAAGCCAGAGGGATTCTTGAAAAGATCATGTAAGATCATGTTACTCCTTTGCTCAAAACCACCTCATTTTATCTACATTGAAAACCAGTTTTTTCCAGTGACTTACAAGATTCTATACATGATGTGACCCCAGATTATCACACTCAAAACTCATTTCTTATTACATAGTTCTTCCTTACTGGCTCAGCCATGCTGTCTCTTTGTTCTTCAGATACAACAGTTAACGTTTTGACCTTAGAGTCTGCGTGTGACATTCCAGTGCCTGGACTGCTCATCAGTTAGGTGTTCTTATAGTGCTTTGCCTCGTTTCCTTTAGGTCTTTGCTAAAATATCACCTTTTCCATTGAGGTCTTTTCCTTTATGACTATATTTAAAACTCAGCTTCTATTTTACTAATTTCTGTCTTCCTTCTCTGCATTAATTTCGTCTTAAGTACTTGCTGTCATGTGGCATATTATATATTTGATTTAATTTGTATGTTTGTCTGTTTTTACCCCTAATAGAACATAAGTTCTGAAAGATTTTAAAGGATAAGTTCTAAAAGTTCTAAGCAATTTTCATCTGCTTTAATTACTGCTATTGTCCCAATGTCCAATAATAGGTATCTGTTGCAGTGTATCGCATGAATGATTTTGAGAACAACCAGGAAAGAATTAAAAAGCAAGAATCCACCTTTATGTATTTTTCTTTTCTTTGACTAAAGAACTGTAACTTTATACATTTTTAAATTAATATCTACTAAATATTATAAGAAGAAATTTTAATTTTTAAAAAAATCATGATTAATTATCACTGAGTACTTTAGAAAAAGACAAGGTTATCTGAGATGATTTTCTTTAAGTTTTTTTTTTCCAGAGTCTATAAACAGTTCACTATGCCAGTTTCAGTTAATTCCTCTAAGAGCTTCTTGATGTCTATCTAGTAACCTAGATACAATGGTATATTTCTGAAATGACTGTGTAATAAAACTTAGTAGACTTTTATCAGAATAAGGGACTATAATTCACACAGGTGAATGATTTGTTAATCTTTATCATTGGAAATTGTGTGTATTCTTTTTCCTCTAGGTGCATTTTTTTAACCTCATTGTTAAAATAGATATTTAAAATTTTTAGCAATGATTTTTTAAAAAGCATATGTAAGTCAGATGTATCTTATGACTCAGAATGGACTTAGCAACTCTGAGTGAAATTGTTCTTATATTATTACATGTTTTTCCATATTGGTGAACATATGATTTTGGATAAAAGGTCATGGGTTCAAGTATAATGTCAATTGTTGGATTAAACTCTAACATACTATCATTCTCAGGAGGTACAATGGTTGTTTGTCCAGTACCTTACTGAATGTTGGAAATTGTGTTTTTCTTGTTTACTTTTAGTATGAGTTTTCGGTCTACCAATATTTTCACTTTGAGAATAGAGAAACAAATTTTTACTTGACAGATGTCTAAAATTCCTATTACTGTATAAAATTTGAATTTCAAATCACACTGACTGTAGGATCCAGACATAGTTTAAACTTAAAAGGACACAGTTAGAAGTTCTTAACTTTCAGCTGCTTGATTTTGTTTATAAATAACACATATACATTTAAATTTTGTTTGTACATATATAACACACATGAGATCTGTAAGAAAAGGAAGGCAATCCACTTAATTTTTTAACACAGTAGTTATTAGATGAAAATATACATTATGCCTATAGGTATAAGTACTGTTCTATTTGTTTTCCTACTTGGCAGATCACATTAATTAGAAAAATAAACAAGTTCTTCATTTGTGTGAGGAGAGCGGTCTATCAAGAGTTCATTTATACATTATATACTAATTTATCAAACATTTAGGAAAGAGTTTTTAAAGTGATATCTGAATTAAATTGAAGAATTTATGTTGGGAAAGCTTTGAAATAATAATAAGTATTAATGATTACAAAGTAGTCCTGCTTCCTTGCACAAACTGTGACTATCATTCTAAATCAGAAAACAAACAAATAAATATCTCAGTGTATTTTCTTAGGTCGATTGCTTCAAATGCACAATAATTATTTGAATTATAATGGTTGCTTTGGTTACTTTATGGATTGAAGACTTTGTTCCCTCAGCTTTTAACATAAGAATCATAATAACTTTTAGGTCTGTTACTGGAACTATAGGACAAATTTAACAAGTACTAACAGATTGTATAGAGTGATGGTTAAGACATATTAGAAAATCTCCTTTTATTAGTAAATGCTTTAGGTAAAGAAGAAACTACTGGGCAACAAACAGACAGCTGGGTTTTAGAAGGAAGGAGAATAGGACTTATGGTGCACTCTTAGAATAGGAATTACAGTGCTGCCTTTTGTTAATAAAATCATAAATTCTAGGCAGGCATATATTAGTAAAAAGTATAAATTCTGAAATCATACTGGATTTGAATTCTACCTCTGCTTCTCCCCATGACTTGAGTAAGTTATTGATGCTCTTTGTGTTTTTATGTCTTCCTCTATAAAATTACAATTACTTCACCAAGCCATTTTATATACAAAAATAATAATTCACTTTATAAAATATTAGTAGCAAGGATATGCTAATTTTAATACTGGTTAAGGAGGAAGATGGTAGTTGAAACATTTCTAAACCCAGTAAGTCAAATAACATGAATTTTTAAATGGTAGGATTTTTTTGTTAAATTTTTCAGAAAACTGTTTTATTAAATCTGAGTGAAATGAACAGTACACATCTATCAATATTCATATGAAGAGCTTTTCAAGTAGAAATAAGAAATACCGCTTTTTCCTAAGATACTTGGTAAAAATGTTCAGCTCTGTATTTTATACTTAGTAAGAGCTCAGTTATATGCACTGGTCTAAAGAAAAACAAAAAAAAACCAAAGGTAGCTTATCAGGACTTACCAAAACCCACAAATCTTATGCAAAAATGTGCAACTTACATTTTATGTAGATATTCTTTTGTTTAATTATACTTTGCCAGCTTATTGTAACACTTTTTTTTTGAGAATCATTGTAAAGATAACTTTCAGCCTTTAAAACTTGACTTTCCTATTACTTCTGCCCCTTCAAATTCTAAATATAGGAATTTTATTTTTACAAATGATTTAATTTTTAGTCTCTTTCTTCAGTATCCTCATTATGAGAAATTTGATTATCTGAGGCTTTACTTTAAACTACAATGACCCTGCAATTCCACAGTTGTTTTCTTTAAATTGAATATATTCAGCTAATGAATATGTTCTAATAAATTAAAATTCTTTACATTAAAATTCTTCGGGGCCAGCGCTATGGCTCACTTGGTTAATCCTCCGCCTGTGGCACCGTCATCCCATATGGGTGCCAGGTTCTAGTCCCGGTTGCTCCTCTTCCAGTCCAGCTCTCTGCTGTGGCCCGGGAGGGGAGTGGAGGATGGCCGAGGTGCTTGGGCGCCTGCACTTGCATAGGAGACCAGGAGGAAGCACCTGGCTCTTGGCTTCAGATCAGTGCAGCGCCGGCCGTAGCAGCCATCTCTGGGGGGTAAACCAATGGAAGGAAGACCTTTCTCTCTCTCACTGTCTACTTCTATCTGTCAAAAAAAAAAAAAAAAAAATATATATATATATATATAAACTAAAATTCTTCCTTGATTCTTTTACATATACTTTGGTAACTGATATTCACGTCAAAGTACTTGACAGGATTACCTGGTATATATTAGTTGAACTCATAGGAAATTAGTTATTCTGTACTTGTTAAGTTTTGTACTGTACTTCTAAATTTTTACCACATTCTATACATATGGCATTCCGTGATGAAACCTGTTTCAGTAAGTATTTTTCTTTAGCTTGTCAATATTAGAATAACTTACCCCATGTAGATTTAGTAGTTTTCTAACAATCATTTTTTAAAAACTCTGTCAGTACCACTCATTTAAAAATTAGAGGAGATTACCATTTGGGTTATTTATTTTCACCTGTGAAGAAATTTAAGATTTGGAAACTCATCCTTTCTTGAAACTGTAGAATTTTGTGTAACATGACCTACAAATACTTCTTAATTGATAATTAACCAATCTTTAATTTTTACTATTTATGTTTAGTTGCTTTTTAATATTAATGGCTATTTACTCTGTAATCTAATTTCTAAGTTCACAGGTTCATTTGCATCTAATATTTTAGTATTATTAGAATGTTCTCTCTAAAATATTAGTTATTCTTTTTGAGACTCCATCCTGAAGCATTAATATTAAATTTTGCAGAAATAGTTAAAATTCCTTAATTTTCTAAATGTTCAGATATCTTACCTATGGAGTATTAGATGTGATGATGAGCATTAATTTATCAATCTATGATTTATAACTTTTTAACTTAATCTATGTTTATATAGTCTCATTTGATAATAGCCAATTTGGTTAACACAGTTGAAACATATGCTTTTATTTTTAAACTACTAAATAATGGTCTTTATTATATAACTTCTTTCTTAAAATGTTTATCTAAGTAAAATATTTTTGAGAGAATTATTAAACCAATGGCTTGTACTATGCCCACTTAACAAGAATCTATAGTTTTTCATTCTTTCAAAAATAAGCTCATATCATAAAAATAAGCCATATTAGGTAAAAATGGATATTAAGAAAACTGGCTTTAATTTTTCATTCTTTTGTTTAGTTGTGCTACTGGCTAAGAATATATGCATTTGAATTATTAGATTTTTTTGATATGATAATTCTTAAGCCAGCTGTGTATGGGATATTTAATATAATACACTTCATTTAACAAATAAACAAAAAAGAGATGACCTATTCCCTGTTGTATACTACCACTCTTAAACTTGATGTAGAATAATTTAGGATTTACTTAATTGGTAACTGACTAAATGTCAGTTTTATATTTTTTTAAAATACATAAGTACCACTATCATCTATCTTAATTAAGAATGAAAAACTATTGTTACTGTGAATTTATATTCATTAACTGTGCTGTCTTTTCAACTTGCTGCTGAATCAGCTTGCATTGACATTCTTTGCCTTTCTGTGTCTTGTCTATCTTTACTGTTTCCATTAGATCCTCCTACCACTACCACCCTTCAGCCTACCATTCAGTGGCAACCCTCAACTGCTGACATCGAGGATCTAGCAACAGAACCTAAAAAGTTGCCTTTCCCATTGTCAACCTTGGCAACAATTAAGGATGACACAATTGGCACAATCATTGCTAGCGTAGTGGGTGGGGCTCTCTTCATAGTGCTTGTAAGTGTTTTGGCTGGAATATTCTGCTATAGGAGAAGACGGACGTTTCGTGGAGACTACTTTGCCAAGAACTACATTCCACCTTCAGATATGCAAAAAGAATCACAAATAGATGTTCTTCAACAAGATGAGCTTGATTCTTATCCAGACAGTGTAAAAAAAGAAAACAAAAATCCAGTGAACAATCTAATACGTAAAGACTATTTAGAAGAACCTGAAAAGACCCAGTGGAACAATGTAGAAAATCTCAATAGGTTTGAAAGACCAATGGATTATTACGAAGATCTAAAAATGGGAATGAAGTTTGTCGGCGATGAACATTATGACGAAAATGAAGATGACTTAGTTTCACATGTAGATGGTTCCGTAATTTCCAGGAGGGAGTGGTATGTTTAGCAACCACTAAATGTGACTTAACTATGTACAATGTTTCATTCATACTAGTTGATCATTTTCAGATTGTTCATACTTTTTCTTGAGGAAGAATAAGCTTTTTCAAGTTGATTTTCAAGCTTTTTATATTCTATTCTGACAAATGAAAATGTAAAATCTAGATTCAGTGTATCTGAGCTGCTTTACAATTTTTTTCAATGCTGTACTACTGTCTCAAGATTTAAATTTTAATGCAGAGTACTTTATTAATCTGAGGCACACAGGTAAGAGGAAATGTCAACGTTAAATGTATGAGTTTTTGGTACAAAAATTAAACAAAAAAAGGAAACTACCTTGGCATTGTGTGTTAAATGTTTACCTAAAACTATACTCTCAAGTATGTTTGTTAAACATATACCTCTCAAAGTTTATTACCACTAAATGATACTGCATCAAAATTGACTATAAAATTAATTCAAGAAATGTTTCTAAATATTTTTAGCATCCAAAAAAATTCAGCCTAGTTGAACATCTTTCTTTTTCAAAACATTATTTTCTAAGTTTCTATACAAATGGAATATTTACCTCTGCATTTTAATGAGCCTTGCCATAATTACTGTAGAGTGGCTTTGCAAAGATATTTTGTTGCACTAAAACTGTGGTAGTAAACTCAGTGAATATGATGTGTGAAAGAGCATAATTAGCTGATCAATATTTTTGTCCAAAATATATACAAGAGGAATAAAACATGCCTTTTAAAAATAATTATTGCAGTTTTTTTCATCTCTGGAAGACAATTATATTGTCTTGTGAACATGGATTTTGGTACATTAAGCAGTAGCCTTATTTTAATGTTTTATGGCCTACATATATGAATAGTAATGAAAAGATATACACAGTTAAATACAGTACAGAGAGGGAATTTCAGTATATTGGAGTATTAGTTTTAGAAATGATATATTCCAACCAGAAGTCTATACAAAGAATTTTTTAGACCATCTTGTTTTAGTCATTTAATGTTGATGTTGTTCAGACGGGTAAATGTACAGAAAAGAAATTTAGAATAAACTTTGAAACTTTGAATTGAAGTAGAAAAATCTGAATTATAGAACTGGTCATTAACACTTGCAAATGGATATTGGCAAATCATCCCCTTTTCCCTCTAAATGTATGTATGTGTTTCAAGATTTTTGTTATCCCAATTAAAACTGGAAACATATCATGAGGAGTTTTTTTGTTTGTTCATATTTTACATAATTCATTATATTCTTTCCAGAATCATGTATCTTTTAGAAAGAGATACTATCTAAATCTTCCTAAATGGATCTTTGTGAGGTAATTAAATTGCTTCTGTAGTGGAGTTCTGTAAAATTGTAACACAGCTGTTTTGAAGCCCAAAGAATGTTTTTGTATTGATGATTCATTTGAAAAAAAGTACTGTGTAGGATAAATGTTTGCCAGGGAAATGAAGTGAAAGTGAGTAAGAGAATTATAAATAAATTATTTTTTTAATGAAAAGCAAAAGTAAATACTTTTTTAACCCTCCTAACCACCATGCTTTCAATTCTCATCAAGCCTGTGTTTTAGAAGATAGAATTCTAAGGTTGGTGGAATGTTGCAAGTCATAAAAAGCTTTCTTTTAAGTGAATATTTACTAGTTTCCTTTTTTTTTTTAAACTAGGAATATTTTGTGGAAATTAGAAACATTTTATTTCTCTTCCCAAACACTGGGTTACAGACTATGTCATGTTAAGGAATGAAATTAAGTAAAGGTCACTGATAGCTTCTTTAAAAATATCTGAGTTTTGATATGGTTAATGACGTATATATGAAAATAGTAAGACTTTGGGCAACACCATTGGAAGAATCCTTTCTTAATACTACGCTATGATTGAAGTGACTATTTTTTATTTAAATATCACAGATCATATGGCCACCAGATGATAGGTCAAGAATTTCTTTCCATGAAAGATACAAATTTGTGGCTTTTTAAATTAGAATTTTCTCTTTAGAAATAACAGTTTGAAATACTGTATTAATCTAAGCAGAATAATCTCATTTAGGATTATGTATAAATCTCCATTTGAAGATGTCTTTCAAGAACTACACTTAAAAAATATCTACTTAATGATTTTGAACTTCCTTTTCCTTTATGACTAGCTGTGCACTTGATTATTGTTTTTGTTTTTGTGGCAGAGGGCAGCAAGAAATCCACAAGTGAGTATTTAATGTATTCTGTATCATTAATATAAATAATTTGGCAAACTGGGAAGTTTCCAAATTTTAAGAATCCGGTATTAGGGCTTAAGACTTTGGAAGCATTGCACTGTTGTTTATTAGAACTTTATGTATGTTTACTGTACATACAGACATGTTTGCATACATGAATAGTCATATTAAATAGTTTTATTAAATTAATTTTTTGAATACCAGTAATGTACACAGCAAATTGATAAGTATGTATGAGAGTCCTACTGTATTCTTGGAAAAGATGAATGAGTATTTTTACTCTTTTTTGTTTATATATTTCTTTCATATGTTTTAAATGGTTTTTGCATTTTTGTATTCGCTTTACGGTTTTCCTTGATAATGGTTAAAATATTTCATTAATACAGTGAAGATGAATGTAACTCTTTTCTGCCATTTTTATTAAAATACATTGGAACTTCAATAAGCTAGAGATTAACTGTAATAATAATACTTCTATAGTTGAAAGGTTTGATTTTTATCATGTGCCTAATAGGTTTCTTTTTGATTAATCTAATTAAAGAAACAATTAAGATTTTTTTTAGTAGTAAATATTGCTTCTGATAGCTAAACACAGGCAAGTTTATCAGGCTGGCTACATATCATGCATTAAGAGACTGTAGGAAGTTCAGTGTGTAAGTGTAAAAATTGAGATAATTTAGTGATTTTGTATGTGAAAACATCTATTTGAGATTCACTTTGTTTTTGACAAATATGGAAGTAATTAGTGTAAAATACAAGAAAGGAAAATGGTACCTAGATTGAATTTTTAATTTTAATAGTAGAATAGATTGAATTGTTTTTCCTGTATACTTGCTAATTCGAAATATACTGTTCATAAAAAGGTTCTTTCTCAAATTTTGGGTAGATTGAGTTGGGGTTTAATTTTAGTTTGTACCTGTGGTAATCTAATTTATTTTCTTTCTTTCTCTCTCTCTCTCTTCTTCCTTCCCTCCCTCCCTCCCTCCCTCCCTCCCTTCCTTTTTCTTTTTCTTTTTCTTTTTCTTTTTCTTTCTCTCTCTCTCTCTCTCTTTCCTTCTCTTCTCTTCTCTTCTCTTCTCTTCTCTTCTCTTCTCTTCTCTTCTCTTCTCATCTCATCTCATCTCATCTCATCTCATCTCATCTCATCTCATTTCTTTTTTTTTCTTGCTTTCTCAACTTACATACTAGGTGTTATTCCTAATAACCATGCAACTAATTTTTAAATAAAAGTTTAAAAAAATCTTCAGAAGTATATTTCTGTAATGAACCTATGACTATGTATTATGTTCTTTGTTCTCATTATGGTATTTTCTAGTGTGTGTGTTTGCATGTGTGGATGTAGCCTATTTTCCTTTATTTTTTTTTAATTAACACAATGAAATATTTCAACTAATGTGTGAACTGAACAAATAAGACATTTGACCTCCCTTCTCCTTACCATTCTTCCATGTTTGGTGCTTGCCAGCTCCTTGCCTCCAGTGTTATTACAGTCTGTGACACGTTTTTGTGATCTCTTGTCACACCACTGTGCTGTGTGACTCTGGAACCTATTACTTTTCATCCAACAGTGTTTTTGGTTCCTTTATCCTACCACTATCTGTGCCTCCCCAACCATCCTATCCATTCTCTAGTAATCACTTTTCTGATTTCAAATTGACCTTTTCTTCTTTGGCTTCCACATATGAGAGAGAGCACACTGCATTTGCCTTTCTTTGTCTAGCTTGTTTCACTTAATGAACTCCAGTTCCATCCTTTGCTGTAGATGTCAGGATTACATTCTTTTTGATGATGGAATAATATTCTGTCCTGTGTTTATTCCACATTTAGCTATCAAAGTAGAGAATTAGAGCCTACTTTATTTCTTTTCTCGGACAAGACTAATACCATATTAAGGATACAGTTAAAGTTTCAGAGAGCACATAGAATTAGGTGTTAGTCATTAAACTTTGATTTTTTTAAATTTTAAAAATTTTTAATCACTTAAACATTTTTTTGAGACTTTTTCATGTTATCGTAATATTAACACAAAGAGAATAGATTAAATGTAGTTCATAGGTACAGTTCTGAGAATATGATATTAACCATTTAATTCGTATTTCATATACATGTGAATAACATTAGAAAACATCTGAGAAAGGTTTCCATCTGTACTGATCATGTATAGGCATTTTTTTCTTGTTATTATTTCCTAAGCAGTGTAACAAGTATTTACAAAGCATTTACATGTTAGATATTGTAAGTAATATGGAGATGATTTAAAGTATGTGGGAGATGTACGTAAGACATGTGCAAATAATACACCATTTTATCAAAGGGGTTTGAATATTTCTTGTGGATATCAAGAGATGACCATTGACTTTCACTTTGAAATGAACACATTTCATGAGATATTGATCTTGCCCTTTAACAATGTTTACTTACTGTTTGTGAGTTTTGATTAGAAATAACAGTATTTTGAATGATTTGTGTAATCATTTTCACTGCATCTTTTTGACATTTTAAATTGTATGTTTTCTCTAAACTTTATTTTAAAAAATGCAGCAACTGTTTTGTGATTAACATACAATTTGGCCGGCGCCGCGGCTCACTAGGCTAATCCTCCGCCTAGCGGCGCCGGCACACCGGGTTCTAGTCCCGGTCGGGGCGCCGGATTCTGTCCCGGTTGCCCCTCTTCCAGGCCAGCCCTCTGCTGTGGCCAGGGAGTGCAGTGGAGGATGGCCCAGGTGCTTGGGCCCTGCACCCCATGGGAGACCAGGAAAAGCACCTGGCTCCTGGCTCCTGCCATCGGATCAGCGCGGTGCGCCGGCCGCAGCGCGCTGGCCGCGGCGGCCATTGGAGGGTGAACCAACGGCAAAGGAAGACCTTTCTCACCTGTCTCTCTCTCTCACTGTCCACTCTGCCTGTCAAAAAAATAAAATAAAAAAAAAAATAAACCATACAATTTGAATGGAATTTCGAGATCCTCTCATGGTATACCCTCAAAAATGCATAAGAGAGTCTTTGGAATAGTGTACAGCATACATCAAGTTTCATGTTTTAAAACTGTTTCTTATCTGTTCTTTGACTTAAGTAGAGATAGGTTTCTGTCAAGAGTTTGAAAGTTAGTTTTGCTTACAAAAAAGCTTTTATTGTATGTATGTTTAATAGTCTTTTCTTGAACGATGGTAATAGTTATTCTTACCCATTTCATTTTAGAAGCATAAAACATGCTTCAATAGGGGGACAAGATATATTTCAATGCCTTTTAGTTAGTTAATATATATGCAATGATACCTTTCAGTTAATAGGTTCTGGCTGGGTGCTAATGATTGAAACAGACTAAAACATGAGTTTTAGAATGATAAATTAAAAAATACAAATGATTCTCAAAACTTCAGAATAACTGGAGGCCTCACTTCCTTACATGCCTATTTAATATTTCTGCATGCACATGGCATCTACCTGTAGAATCTCAGGTATGAGAAACATTTTGGAAAATCCAGTTATGAAGAGACACTGTTTTCCAAAAGTCAGGAAAATAACTGACTCTAGATGCTTTGAACACGTTCCCATTTTTTTTTTTTTAGAGTTTATGGAAAATTGTACAAAAATAGAGTGAATAAATTAACCTCATCTTCAGTTACTATCAGTTCTTGATCAATGTTGTTTCATTTATACCCATACCCACGTAAGCTCTTTTGCCATTACTACTTCTTTAAATATAAATCAGTATTTAATTCTAAAGGATAAGGACATTTTGAAAACTAACCATGATATAATTGTTGTAGAAGAAATTCATAATTTATTAATATCAATAATTTATAAGACCAAAATTTCTTTAACTTTTATTTAATAAATATAAATTTCTAAAGTACAGCTTTTGGATTACAGTGGCTTTTTCACCCCATAACTTCCCTCCCACCCGCAACCCCTCCCATCTCCTGCTCCCTCTCCCATTCCATTCACAAAATTCATTTTCAGTTATCTTTATATACAACAGAAGATTTTTTTCAGGTTTTGTCTGGATCTGAGTATGATCCATATACTTTGTTTGCTAGAAATGCCATTTAATCGGTGCCATCCCCTGCCCACCCCTCATTTTTCCCTTGCAATTTATTTGTTTAGAAAACAATTTCATTTTTCTTACAGTTTCCCAGTTTGGATTGTGCCAATTTCACCCATATGAATCATCCTGTGTCATCTTTAAATTGATAGTGGAGTCTAGAACTTGGGATTAGATTCAGGTTTAATTTGGGGGACAAGATTACTTCATAGGGTATATTCTCCCATCAGAAGGCACAGAATGCCGACTTTTGTAAAGCTCTGAATTTGGGAGCCATCTGATACTCAATGTCTGGATCTGTTAATAGTTAGCCTGTTAGAGTCTAGATCTGTTTAGTGTTAATTTTGGTTTTAAAAAAAGCACCATGTGCTTTGATGTCTGAATATGTCTAAAGTTACCTTTCCCCATTTGTCCACACAAGTAAAGATCCAGCTCAAATGATTTATGAAATTTCCTTCTTTAGAATTATTGATGACTGCCTGTATTCTTTTAGATCAACTTAAGTCTACCGTAACTTCACATTTTAATCTGGTTTCTACCTGTCTTTTCCAGACTAATGAAAGTTCTTTTGACTATCAGTTAAAAATTAGTATGTAGTCCAATTACATGTCCATTTTTATAGCAGTGGGCTAATGCATTATAAAATAGAAATGGAAATTATAACTGAAAATGCTCTGAAAGTATTAATGCTTTTTCTTACTTAACACCGTAATACGGGAAGCAATATGTGCTTTATTTGAAAAGTTAACATTTTTACTATGACGTTTTTGAGAAAACCACATGATTGTGCTTCACTTGTTTAATTTAATTTTATACCTTTGGATTCACTGTTTCAAACATCTGATTGCATGTTCAGTGTGTGTCAGTAGAGAGTTTTTAAGTGTGCTAACTAAAATGCTATTTCTTGAAAACAAGTTCAAATAGAAGAAGTACATTGTTGGGGAAGTGAACAGTTTTTATCTCAACCACTGTTTTCAGAGTTTTTCTTTATGTTCAAAATGCATGATTTTTCAGCGTCTTGGTAATCCGAATAATATTACCCTCATGTTAGCTATCATGGTTGGATATGAGGTTTATTGTTAATGAGTGAATGTAAATATTTTAGTCAGTTGCCTTATTTATTTGAATCTCTTTGCTTGTCACATCTTACTAGATTGCTATGGTTTTATTTCATAATATAACTGATATTCATATACTAGGAGTAGAACTATTTATATTGCTAGTTTTTAGTGTTATTTGTACATGTGTTACTAGTGCTATCTTTATTTTACCAATTCTTTGTCAGAATCACATTTATTAGGAATAAGTATGTACTAGTATATAACATATGGATTAAGCACTGATAACACTCCCTTGGTCCATGTGTCAAGTATTCAGCTGTCACATGGGACACCCATGTAATTCCTCCTCTGCATTGTAAATGTTGGCTAAATTTTTATATCAGTTTATTGAGCTGAGCTTTCATGTGTCATGGAATATAGATTATGCTGAAAAGGAATAACTAAGTGATGCTGTATGTGTCTGCTTGATTTAGTTCCAGAACTATTCCAGCTCAATTCTTCTCATAGGATACTGTAGATGCCCTTTGTGGCAGTTGAACACCTGACAGAGTGGAACAAGCAAAGCCATCAGTGCCTATCTGTGTGTTATATTCTGGTAAACATTATATTAAATGCCCTTTAAAAAAGATGAGTGGTAGTATTTTACATTCATTGGATTATTATATTTCATGAATTCTGTGACCCATTTTGCTCCCTTTTATGAGGATTCAAGACTGTAAAACATCCTTGCATTTTTAAATTGCACAATGGTTGGCACATAACGATACTTGGTAATTTGTTGGATGAGAGGTTGAGGAGACTGATCAGACCCAAATTCAGAGCACTTTTATTTTTAAAAAGAGATAAATATTTGGATGGTTATAAAGGCTCAGATGTGATAATGAGAAGATAAAGGGGCTATTGAAAAGGGGCTAATGAAAAATGAGTGTATGGAAAAAAATGGTAAAACAATGGTATATAGTATGAGAACAAATAAGAGGAAGTTTGACTTGTAGTCCATCACATTAATCTTTGAATCATGATGTCATCACTGAAGTTTTGTCAAAGCTACTGAAGAGAAAGGAGGACACTGTTGTGTACATTTAAGATGTGTATTAGGTGTGCACATATGCTTAAATAGCCATCACTTTTATATTCACTTGTATCAGGACAATAGTTGGTTTCACCTAGTTTAGTGTCTATGAAAGTTAACCATCTATGTGTTTCCCCCCCAAATATATTTCTTATATCTCTATTAAATGTTTTAGTATGATGTATACCTAATTTTTGAACATTTCCTCAGAAGACATGTGTAATATCTTTAATTATTAGTAGTCTGCCTTTTGAAGATAAATTTCCAATGAATGTGGGTTACAATAGCTGCTGTGATAACAGCAAGCTTTTTTTTATAGACACATGCAAGAATTTTTAATGATAAATATTTTAATTCTCTTGTCTTTGTTTTCTGCTACTTGTAAGCCTGCCATTAGATTTAGTAGAACATTTCCTTAGTTGATGGTAGTGTTGGTTTCATGTCAGTCACCCAGTAAACCAGTTTAGCATTTAAAAGTGCTAAGTTCTCTGTATGTACTCCTCTAATTTTTTTTTTTCCCTTGTAGTGGTTTTATTGGAATAGAGTCTAAATAGTTTGTATTTTTGTGTGTGTGCAGAGGCAGTGTTTAAGACTATAATTCTCAGTTTTCATCAGAATACTTTGGCATGAATTCAAATGATTGCACCTCTTTTTATTTCATACTGATGTTCAATTCAATATCCTCAAAATACTAATACCTTTAAATATATTACATCTTTCTTCTCAATTACAGCTATAATCAAAAAAGGAAATATGAAATATAGCCCATATATATTTAACAATTTTCCTATGTGCAGTATATTATCCAGTCAGTAAATGGATTCATGCCTCATTTTTCTAATTGCTCATTTCAGCACTTACCTGCCTATTCTGAAACTATGAAGAGGTATGCTCAAAAAATGATACGTGTGCATAAAGAATGAATTAATGGAACCAGGTGAAATAAAGATGCCTGTATTATGATAGAAGGAAATGTCATGTGTACATGGTTAACTCTTGTTCAGAACATCCTAGATCTAAATGCTTTAAGACTAATATAACGGCCGGCGCCGCGGCTCAATAGGCTAATCCTCTGCCTTGCGGCACCGGCACACTGGCTTCTAGTCCCGGTCGGGGCACCGGATTCTGTCCTGGTTGCCCCTCTTCCAGGCCAGTTCTCTGCTGTGGCCAGGGAGTGCAGTGGAGGATGACCCAAGTCCTTGGGCCCTGCACCCAATGTGAGACCAGGAGAAGCACCTGGCTCCTGCCATCGGATCAGTGCGGTGCGCCGGCCGCAGCGTGCTGGCCGCGGCGGCCATTGGAGGGTGAACCAACGGCAAAAGGAAGACCTTCCTCTCTGTCTCTTTCTCTCTCTCACTGTCCACTCTGCCTGTCCAAAAAAAAAAAAAAAAAAAAAAAAAAAAAAAAAAAAGTAATATAACAGAATTGGATTAGCAGGTCATAATTAAAATGTTTAAAAATTGTATCTGTTTAAGACATGAGAATTACTTCATCATATTAAAAGCAACTATTTTAAGTTGGTAATTATTTTAAGATGCTAAAAGTTACATGAATATGCTTTAATATCTAACAAAACACCATTAAATTGCAGACTGTTGCTAAAATTAAATGAAAGGCTTTTTTTTAAAACTTTTATTTAGTAAATATAAATTTCCAAAGTACAGTTTATGGATCACAATGGCTTTTACCCCCTATAACTTCCCTCCCACCCGCAACCCTCCCATCTCCTCCCTCTCCCATTCCATTCACATCAAGATTCCTTTTCAATTATCTTTATATACAGAAGATCAATTTAGTATATATTAAGTAAAGACTTCAACAGTTTGCACCCACACAGAACATAAAGTATAAAATACTGTTTGAGTACTAATTATAGCATTAATTCACATTGAACAACACATTAAGGACAGAGATCCTACATGAGGAGTAAGTGCACAGTGACTCCTGTTGTTGACTTAACAATTTGACACTCTTGTTTATGGTGACAGTAATCACCCTAGGCTCTTGTCATGAGTTGCCAAGGCTATGGAAGCCATTTGAGTTCACCAACTTTGATCTTATTTAGACAAGGTCATAGTCAAAGTGGAAGTTCTCTCCTCCCTTCAGAGAAAGGTACCTCCTTTGACGGCCTGTTGTTTCTACTGGGATCTCACTCACAGAGATCTTTCACTTGGTCCCCCCCAACCCCCCCCTTTTTTTTTGTTTTGCCAGGGTGTCTTGGCATTCCATGATGAAAGGCTTTCTTGAAGGAGATGGCAGGTCTGATTAATTTATGATTATTTGTAGATTGAAAGTCTTAATTTAGGCTAATTCTATTCAAAGTAAACTTTTGAAAAGTAAGTTTGGAAGTATTACTATATATGTGATATTAATTTTCTCATCAAATTATGGTGTAGAATAGGTTATTTGTAAGTATTCTCATATCTATTTTTCACATTTACAAGTGCAAAGTAATATTGAACTGCACTAGATTTCTAATCTTTTTCTCATCTAGCATATTTTCAAATGGAGATAAGGACTGGAGAAATAAGCAACAATAGACAAACCAAGACTGTGTTAGCAGATGAGGGTAGCAATATGAATTGCCTGAGTTGGCTATAATGTTTAAGAATAATTAATTGTGTGCTATTTCACTAATTTTAGATTCTATTCAAGGTTTGAAAAAAATTGAAGTAGGTGACTTGTATTCATAAGAATTTTAGTCTAGAATGATCCTAACAAGGTAACCCTCTAGTAAATAAACCAAGGCTTGTTAGTATACTAGAGAAATTTTAATAGTTACAGAGAAAATAAAACATTACTTTTAGTAATGTGAAACACCATGTGATTCATATTTTTATAGTAGTTGGGAAATAATTAAATATATATTCATAAGCATAGAAATACTATGATGGTACGTAGGTAATATATATTTCAGACCTGATAGTGCTTAATTTAAATTTGCTACATCTGGATCCTAACAATAATTGTAGCTACTTAAGAGTAAGTAATTTGAATATTTGTGAATATGTTAATTTAGTGAAAACTGAGAATTCTTCATTACCAAATAGACAAAAGGCAAGTCTATATTAGATGTTGTCAAAGAAAATAATTTTTACAAAGGTGTGGGAAAGTTTATATCCTATCCCAGTCTTTTAGTTCACTGTGTTCTTTACTGCCCATTAATTCAATGACCTTGGGCAGATTATTTAACTTCAGACCTGTAGTATTTTCTTTTTTTTTAAACTTTTATTTATTAAATATTAATTTCCAAAGTACAGTTTATGGATTACAATGGCTTTCCCCCCCGATAACTTCCCTCCCACTCGCATCCCTCCCATCTCTGCTCCCTCTCCCATTCCATTCACATCAAGATTCATTTTCAATTATCTTTATATACATATGATCGATTTAGTATATATTAAGTAAGGATTTCATCAGTTTGCACCCACACAGAAACACAAAGTGTAAAATACTGTTTCAGTACTAGTTATAGCATTACTTCACATTGGACAACACACTAAGGACAGATCCCACATGAGGAGTAAGTACACAGTGACTCCTGTTGTTGACTTAACAATTTGACACTCTTGTTTATGGTGTCAGTAATCTCCCTAGGCTCTAGTCATGAGTTGCCAAGGCTATGGAAGCTTTTTGAGTTCACCGACTCTAATCATATTTAGACAAGGTCGTAGTCAAAGTGGAAGTTCTCTCCTCCCTTCAGAGAAAGGCACCTCTTTCTTTGATGGCCCGTTCTTTCTACTGTGATCTCACTCACAGAGATCTTTCATTTAAGACCTGTAGTATTTTCATTTATAGAATATTGTCTTCAATAGCTGTTATTGGTTAGTTAACAAAATCATGTATGTGAAGGAACTTTGTTAATTATGAATCATCCCACAAAATTTAACTGGTGGATTTAGTATGGCTGAGATTGCCAAAATAATACTCAGAGATCGATAGTTTTGTCATATCCCTTAATAGTTATATTTTCAAATGCATAGTTAAATGGGATAATTTTAGTAGATTCCTTTTTTGAGGGGGTAGTTAATGAAATAAAGTGACCAGTTTTAAAAGTGTGTGAAAATGCTGATTGCTACGTATTTCTTTTACATTTTAGAAAACGTGGTTTGGGGAAGGGAAATTGGTATTCAGAAATGATTTAGTGTGCCTATAGCCAGGAGATAGGAAAGAATTTACATTTAATTTTGTAGTAAAGATGATATGTTCAGTGTACTTTTTATTAGTTATACATGAATTAGGGAAATTTCACGCAATGAGTACTGTTTTAGAATGTTTACTCCTATTTTAAAATGTTGCTTTAAAGCATTTAAAAGTTTTACTGTGTTCATTGTCACTTCTTTGATTAGGTAATATACGTTGTATTTGGTTGTTGTTTTATCTTCCCTTGAAGGCTTTTGGCTTCTTCAATAGATTTTTTTAAATTTTCATAGAATAAAAATGGTAAGTATCTGTATTCTTGGTCTAGTCTTGAAGAACAGTAATATTTTTGTCACCTTTTAGAGTAATTGTTTTCATTCTTAATCCTTTCTCCTTCACACATTCTCTGACCACAGGAATAGATTTACTTGTTGATGACTGACTAGGGCTATCCTTTTCATAATTTGAAGGACACAAAGCTGGGTGCTCAGGTAGAAGGAGAAAAGGGTGTTAGCATAATGGTAAAAAATTAATCAGTCAAATTTGGGTTCCTCTGGGCTGGCAGTAGGATAAGATACTTCAATCATGCAGTCTCTGCACATTGTAGAAAGTAAAATATGCAATATCATAAACTCTTTAAAATTGTTTGAAAAGACTAATCTTTGTTACTTTACAGATGTTCCATTTAAGCAGACCTCTTCTATAGCAGTTGCTGGAGCTGTAATTGGAGCTGTTCTTGCCCTTTTTATCATTGCGATCTTTATGACTGTGCTGCTGACTCCAAGGAAAAAGAGACCATCCTATCTTGACAAAGTGTAGGTAACTTTTCTGCCTGTTTTCAACTGTGCGTATTCATTATCCATTGGTCTTTATATGTCTCTTTACAGCTACACATACATAGAGTCCAAAGGATGGAATGAAGATTATATTACTTTTGTTAAATGACCATACTTGGTCCAAATGTCTCAAACTACTCTTGATAAATGGACAATATCAAGGGGCTGCTGGAGACAAATATATTGGATATATTTTACACAATAGCATATTAGACATCCTTCTAAATGGCAGCATAATGATACTTTATGTTGTTCTGCCTTCTGAATAGCAAAGTGGGCCTCTGTTGAAGTAAGTAGTTTTTGAAAAACAAATATAAAAATATTTTAGAAATTTTAATTACTTCTTAAGTGTGTATGCTTGTCAGCTACTAAGAATTATTATATAGATTGAGTTTTTAGATTTACTTATTTATTTGAAAGTTGGAGTTACACAGAGAGAGAAGTGTTCCATCCGCTGGTTCACTCTCCGGATGGCTGCAATGGCTGGAGGTGTGCTGATCCAAAGCCAGGAGCCAGGAGCTTCTAGGTCTCCTACACTGATACAGGGGCCCAAGGACTTGGGCCATCTTCTGCTTTCCCTAGCCATAGCAGAGAGCTGGATTGGAAGTGAAGCAGCCGGGACTCGAACTGGAGCACATATGGGATGCCAGCACTGCAGGCAGCGGCTTTTCCTGCTACGCCACAGCGTTAGCCCCTAAATAGATTGAGTTTTAAAGTTTTGTTTTTTTTTTTTTTTCATTAAGAAAAATACTGGGTGATTATAAAATAGGCATCATTTCTTTAAAGAATAAATAATTCTTTCACCTAATCATTGAATTAGAATTGAAAGTCCTAAATTGCACCTTGTTTCAAATGAATCAAATGGGGCAACGTTTGGAGTCTCTTAATTACATTGATAGCTTTGGTGCTTCATAAGTGAAATGTGAATCATACTGTACCTACTTAGCTTGTTGTGATGAGGATAGAACAAATTAATGTTTTATAAAAAATTCTATATATATGGCATTATTTTTGAGCAGTTATTAGTTTTTAATATTAAAGCCACAGCCTAGCTTTTAAAGAGTATATTTCTTTTATACTTATAAATGCTTTGTATATATCTCTGCTCTCTATTATGACACAATTATAGCAGTGGTCTCTGTGGATTTAAAACACATCAGAATCAGTTTCAGCTTTATCATAGTCAAATTAGTAGTATGACCGTGAACAATTCCTTTTACTTACATAATTTTCTTACCTAAACAACCTATGGCCCCTCATAGTCAAATTAGTAGTTATGACTGTGAACAATTCTTTTTACTTCTGTAAGCCTGATTTCTTACCTAAACAGCCTGTGGCCCCTCAAAGCTGTAAA
The DNA here is from genome assembly GCF_051225735.1 of Oryctolagus cuniculus. Lineage (NCBI taxonomy): Eukaryota > Metazoa > Chordata > Mammalia > Lagomorpha > Leporidae > Oryctolagus > Oryctolagus cuniculus. The sequence continues at coordinate 66,980,749 of NC_142870.1, forward strand.
TTTTGCTGTGATTTTCATTAGACAAAAAGAAACAGCTATTTTGTACAAAGGACAGCAAAGTATTCTTGCACAGTAATACCTGTGACACTGGAGTTTTTCAAGAGTTAGTAGCATGTTGTCAGCATCATGTTGGTTCCCAGATTATCTGAGCCTTTTCTATGGTCTTAAAACATATTTTACTAGTAGGCTAATAAATTCATGTAACCATTTTATTTATTGTTTGGATTCTGTTCATATAAAGTTTTACTTTATGCTCTTAAAAATTGTCAGACTACAGAGGATTTATTACTTCATCTGTAGCTTTGACTCCCTTTATCCTTTAGTAAAGATAATCTTCATTTACTAATTAAAAGTACTGAAAAAATCTGTAATTTTCAAAAGTGTGGGTATATGTAATTTTCTAAATTACAGAGGTCTATAAGTTATAATTAAATTTATTTTTATAACTATTTGATATGTATGAAAATATGATTTTTGTTTTATAAATTAGGTCATTTTGGAAAAAATAAGTGCCTTCCTTGAGAATATAATGTTCCCTTTGTTTATTTCAGGTGGCAAGATTTATATATGTAGATTACAAATCTTAGATTGTGTGGTAAATATTCTAAATGATGAAGCCTTTTGAAAATCAGTTTTAGAAGCATTTAAAATACATTATAAACTTTTTGTCATTTAAGATACAATCTTTTAAAGTACTTTTATGCCACGTTGGAACGAAATGTAATGAGACACATATTTGACTGTCTTTAAAATCTTGGTAGGCAAAGTTAAATGTGAAAAAGTGGTCCTATGCCAAATTACTTAATTATAATTTTCAAAAAAAGCCTTCTGTGTGAATTTCTTCTTTAACCATCAACTAGCTTGATCATAAACATTGGAAAAATCTTTGATAGATGAAAGGAAATACAAGAACTGAATTAAACATGTAGACTAGGATAAAATTATGTATTTATGTATTGTAAAAAAATATCCTCAAAGTTTATGAGAACCTTGAAATTTTGGTTCTTTTGCTTTCTTTTTTTCCCTAAATTTGACAGTCACCTTATCCAACCCTTTTTAATGCAGGATTGACCTTCCACCCACACATAAGCCACCTCCTATGTATGAAGAACGATCTCCCCCTTTGCCTCAGAAAACCCTCCTATATCAGGTATGTGTTCCTGAATATACTTATTCTAAAATACAGTAAAAATATGTAGCCATTTTTGATTTCTCTTGGAATGTCTAGTCATTATATCTTAATTATTACATAATATCTAATTCTTAACATGCTCAGTCATTTCTCTGAAACATTTTGGTAATCAAACCTTGTCTACAAATTATTAAGAAAAGTTATGATGAGCATAGCTAAGACCCATCAGCATGATATTAGGCTTTTTACCAAAAGTTGATGACATATAGTTGATGACATATTAGTATAGTTTTTTGACATGCAGATTCATTGTAAAATATGCATTTTATATAAAACTTAGAAATGTTGAATGTCTTTGGAGGAGTATCATGAAGAACTTATTATTTTTTTTTTTTTTGTCTTATTCTTTCTTACCTATAAAAGATACTGAGGTTGTATAACACTGTATCCAGAATTTACCTCTAGGGATAATCTGTGGTATTTTCCTCCTAAAATGTATCTAGCTTTGGTTTAAATAAGGCAAATTATTTGTCAACAATTAATTTTTTTAATTTAGTAGGAAAATGCTAAAGGAATGTTTCTATCAAGATGTCAGCTTCTATTCCTTTGCCAGCTGTACATTTAATAATAGTTAACTTTACAAGCACTAAACAGGAAGGAGCTTTTCCTCACATGTGTACCCACTGTTGGTAGGCAACATCTTTGTCATTAATTCAAGTTAGGTGTCCTGAGGTTGAAGATATGCCATATTTTAGACCTCTTGACTTTTAAGCAGTAGCATAATCTCTCACTTTTGGCAAGTAACTGAAGGTGACAAGTAGTGTGAAATGTTGACAAGATACTTAGCTATGGCTGTTGTTAGATGCTGTAGATAAGCCATTTTCCTCCCTTAGCAAAGCTAGTGATCTGTCCGAGGATTTCTAGATTAGTTTGGGAAAGTTTTTTTTTTTTTTTTTTTTTTTTTTTTTTGGAAGATTCTTAGAGATTTGCATTTTTTAGGATAACCTTAATTGGATATAATATTAATCTTTTCAAGTTAACAATGGATTATATGGCTTGTTATTTATATTCTCAAATATTTATAAATGCATCTGAGTTGGGAAGAGTTTTTTGGCTCAGGTCATGTGACCTGGGGTTCAGTCAAGGAAATGTGGTTGCTATATATACCAGTGTAGATACTGCTTAAATAAATACAAAAGGAGGATTTTTCTTGGATGATTTGAGTTGACATTGGTATATACTGCAGTTTCTATTATGGTTGGATTAAGAAACTTCCTGGTTGGATTATTTTGGAGACTGGAGTTTTCACATTGGGGGTGAAATTATTCAGTTGCTGAATAGTCATTTTTATTAATAGTAAGTTGTATAACTTTGGAAGTCATGAACCTGGGTGGAAACAAAAACTTAATATGGAAAAGGAATGAAAGATGTTTCAGAAAATTTACAGCAAACCTAAAAGGTACAGCAAACATTGGGCTTTAGAGAGTCAGAGCTGATTCTGTTACCTCAGTTGCAAAATTAATCAGTTGAAAACATTGTTTCCTTTCTCTAGCTCTAAAACTGCTCTAGAGAGTGAGAGCTTGAGTTGGATGTGAAATAAACAACTTCATTCTTAATTCCATTAAACATTTAATAATAAAATTTAGGCTAAAATCATCATCTGTCTGTAAAATAATGTATTATGATTCATGAACGCTAATGTCATGTGTTAGTTATATGGATGTTGGTTTTTTGTTTAATCTTATCAGTATGGAAATTGTATAGTAATTGTCTCCTGGTTACCAAGAAATCTGTTTATGTAATTATTTAGTTTCATGCATTGATGGCATACTTTAATAGTAAATGTCTTGTAATGTTCCACTGCTCTAGGTAACTTGTCAACTTTAAACTCATGAAATTATTCCTGCTTAGTCTTTAGTCATGAGTCTCATAGTGAGGAGGGTCTCATGCCTCCAGAATGCCACCAGTGGCTTTAAGCAAGAGACTCCCATCACTTCTACCCTGAGGGAGCAATCTCTCCCTGCTCAACTGCTGATTTTATGGTAATAGTGACAGAAGTCAGCCTGGAGAGTTTCTCCTCTACATATTGGGGATTGAGGTCTGGTATTGAGAAGTGGCAGTTTCCTTGTGTCGAACTGTTTGTAAAGGTTTGTGGCGGCACGCATCTGAGGGTACTGAAACAAAGTCATGGAAAAATAGAATTAAAGGATAAGTTTATTTTATGCTGAAATTTTAGAAATCCAGGAATTTTTAGTGTATATTTTAATGGACTTATTATAGATCTTATTATAGACCTAATATTTATGATTTAAAAATTTTTGTATCAAAATAACTTGGAAAGGCAGGCATTATGGCACAGCAGGTTAAGCCACTGAGGGCTGGTTTGAGTGTTGGCTATTCCACTTCTGATCCAACTCTCTGCTGATGATCGTTCGGCTACTTGAGATCCTGCTACCCATGTATGAGACCTGGATGGAGTTCCTGACTGGCTTTGGCCTCTTTTGGCCCTAGCTATTGGTTAGTGAACCTGTAGATGGAAGATCTCTCTCTCATTCTCATTCTCATTCTGCCTTTCAAATACATAAATAAATATTTAAAAAAAGAACTTATATTTTAATTCTACTTTTCTGCAAACTTGTTGCACTAATGTCATATATGTATTGATGTTTTTTCTATGTTAAGTACTCTGTATCATAAAATGGAATATATGCATAAAGTCCTTGTATGATTGAAACAAGATTTTTCAGGGTCTACATGGAAACTAACTGAGAAACTATCAATTGCAGAGAACTTTGGTATAATATCAAAGAATTTTTTTAGTTATCTGATGACTACCAAAGTAGTCCTTCCTCTTCCAACTGCATATCTGTGTGAAGCTGTTTTTGTTCTTTAGATACCGTCAGCTAAACAACATATTGCAAGATTGAGTAGTAATAGCAGATAGGAAAATCAGGATTTTTTCTTTTCACCCAGGCATTGTTAAAAATTGTAAAAATGGAATTATAAGAATGGTACTCTTGAGCCGGCGCCGTGGCTCAATAGGCTAATCCTCCACCTTGCGGCGCCGGCACACCGGGTTCTAGTCCCGGTTGGGGCGCCGGATTCTGTCCCGGTTGCCCCTCTTCCAGGCCAGCTCTCTGCTATGGCCAGGGAGTGCAGTGGAGGATGGCCCAGGTGCTTGGGCCCTGCACCCCATGGGAGACCAGGAAAAGCACCTGGCTCCTGGCTCCTGCCAGGATCAGCGCGGTGCGCCGGCTGCAGCGGCGGCCATTGGAGGGTGAACCAACGGCAAAGGAAGACCTTTCTCTCTGTCTCTCTCTCACTGTCCACTCTGCCTGTCAAAAAAAAAAAAAAAAAAAGAATGGTACTCTTCTCACTAAGCTTTGTTTTAGAAGTATTATTTTTATTTAAAAGATCTTACTCATACTAATATAGAATATATTCACTCTTTTTTAACTTTTATTTAATAAATATAAATTTCCAAAGTACAGCTTTTGGATTACAGTGGCTTTTTCCGCCCCATAACTTCCCTCCCACTTGGCAACCCTCCCCTCTCCCGCTCTCTCTCCCATTCCATTCAACTAGTACTCAAACAGTACTTTACACTTTGTGTTTCTGTGTGGGTACAAACTGTTGAAATCTTTACTTAATATATACTAAATTGATCTTCTGTATATAAAGATAATTGAAAGTGAATCTTGATGTGAATATATTCACTCTTAAAGGTTAAATATTTTAAGAAATTATTAACTTTTATATATAATATGCTGAATTTGGGTAGCTATTACCCACATAGATAATTTTAGTCCTCAAAAGGTAAACCTGTGAAGGAGTCCTGAGGGCAAAATATTGAGAACCTCTGCTGCATACTGTAAGCAATGTGAATGCAAGGATGCTGTCACTGTTGTGTAGAACTGCACAACAGAGTACTTGGCACACAGTGGGTAACTGATGCACTTTTTAAAATTTTTTTAATGCTGAAAAGTTTTATTTATTACATATAACATGTTTTGATATATGTCTTTAACAGAGCTAGGTCCATGTCAAAGCTGGGAGCCAGGAATTCAACCCAGGTTCCCAACGTGGGTGGCAGGGACTCAATTACTTAGGCCTCCCAGAATTGCCTTTAACAAAAAACTAGAATTAAGAGGGAGGGATGTGGGCAAAGGATGTCACCACTAGCCTAAATGTCAGCTTCCAAACTGTGGTTTTAAAAAAAACTCAAGTTTGAGAGTTAGAGATATATCCTTCAGGTATGTTAGTTTCAGTTATCAATCATGCCATATTTCATTTAAGCCTCTCTTGAACCTCTTTTTCCGTATGTTCTTTATAATATCATAGACTTCCCTGGCCACAGCAGAGAGCTGGCCTGGAAGAGGGACAACAGGGACAGAATCCAGTGCCCTGACTGGGACTAGAACCCGGTGTGCCGGCGCCGCAAGGCGGAGGATTAGCCTAGTGAGCTGCGGCGCCGGCCAGTAGGTAACTCTTTTTAAATAATCATCAGTGGTCTGGTTTTTGTCCTCCTCCCCCCAATATCTGGATGTTGTACCATGCTTACAGATACTACTAGTAGTTAGGATCTTTGGAGTCAGGAGATCACAAGGAAAAAGATGATAGAATTACTTACACTTGTCTTCAAGATTGGAAGAAAGTGTGACTGAGTGGATCATTCAAGTAAATAAATACTGAATATTTCTAGTATGATTTTTGCCTTCAAGTAGCAAAAAAAAGTTTTCATCTTACATATTGCATTTTGTTGGTATGTAGTGGAGTTAAGTAGCAAGAATTATGGCACCTTTTTCTGGTTGAGGAGGATAAAAATTTGGTAATCAACAAGGCTGGATGAAGCAATGATTTATAAATTACTATTATTTAGGGAGAGCTTTTCAAAGTAAAATACATATATATAATTAAGGTTAAATATCAAAATATTTGTCAAATTATTAAAATTCATTCAACTGAGATAGATGCAACATTTAATCTATAAAATTTATATTTACTATATCAAAGCTATTACAAAACGATCTTAAAATGAGAAAAAGATAAACCTTCTTTACAAAGTTTTATTGCAATTAATAAATTTTGCTGCTTCCTTAAAATAGTGTCTGACAAAGAGTACTACTATGTATTTACTGTTATTGTTATTAAAATGAGAAGCCCTGCAATCCTTTTTTTTTTTTTTTTTTAAGATTTATTTATTTATTTGAAAGGCAGAGTTACAGAGAGGCAGAAGCTGAAAGAGAGAGAGGGGTATCTTCCATCTGCTGGTTTACCCCCAAATGGACATAATGGCCGGAGCTGGGCCAGTCCAAAGCCAGGAGCCAGGAGCTTCCTCTAGGTCTCCCACAAGGGTGCAGGGTGATAGAACAAGGACATAAGCCTCAGCCATTTTAGGTTTCTTGTTACCCCTGCTTTCTTTCAAGAGATCAGTTTCATCTCACACCCTGTATTGTTCCCCACCCCACTCCCTGCATTCTTCTCCAGGATTGGGAGCCAGTGGGCCAAACCTGAAGAACTAGTATGGGGAAGTTCATCCTTACCTACTGCTCCCCCACCCCCACCCCTTGCCCACCTAAGATATAAAAGGACCCAGCCTGCTGGGGTCAGGGCCTCTTGCCTACTGTTTGGTCTGTGAGCATGGTGACAGTTGGTCAACCTCTGTGGATTTATTTTCTCTGAATAAATTTGGTCTGGCTGCAAGTTCATATTCTGCCTCCTCTCTTTTCCTAACATTTTTGGTGCCCCGTGTGAGGAGGCACCAATCTGCACTCTTTTCCTAACACAGGGACCCAAGGACTTGGGCTGTCTTCTACTACTTTCCCAGGTTATAGCAGAGAGCTGGATCGGAAGTGTACCAGCCAAGACTCGAACCAGTGCCCATATGGGATTCCAGGACTGCTGGCAGCAGCTTTACCTACTGCGCCACAGCACCGGCCCCTGTGTATTTCTTAATAGAAATATTAGGGACACCAAGCTGTATTTCTTACAGAAATTATTAATACCTTTATTATATGCACACTCTACTTTTTGTTATAATACTATTTTGTTTTGTGTTTGTCATTCATTAATCAAATAATTTTTGAGTGCATGAAATGTGCCAGTACTGAGGATACTTAGCTAATCAAACATATGAAAAAATTATTTATGTAGCTTACATTTCAGTGACAAATAGATAAATACTTACAATGGCAACTTTCTTCCTTTTCAGGAACAACTTTATGAAGTATACTTGGCATATAATTAATTGAACATATTAAAAGTATAAACTGACACATTTGACACATATTACAGAAGCACATGCATAACCAGAAAATATCTTCAGTCAAGATAATACACACGTCTGTCATTTCCAAAAGCCCTTGACTGCCTTTTTGTGATTTCCTTTTTTAAGCCATCTCCAGGATGACAACTACTGGTCTGTTTCTGTCCATTTATAAAGTATTCCTCCCCAGTGGATCCCTGAAACCATGGATAGTGCTGAGCCTTGTATTTACTATATTTTTCTCTATACCATACACACCTACAATAAAGTTTAATTTGTAAGATAGGCACTATGTGAGATTAACAACAGTAGCTAATACTAAAAGAGTACAGTTCTAACAATAGCAGTTATGTGAATGTGGACTCAATAATTTAGATGAATGTAAATATTTTGGATTCTGTGTGTATGTAATTGAAACTGCAGAAAGCCAGGCTATGGAAAAGGAGGGATTAATATATTAGTTTACATGTTCTCAGATTTTATACAATAGTAACATGCAGTGTGTTCTCTTATGGTCTTGATTCTTTCACTTCACATAGTGATTTTGGGATTTGTTCATGTTGTGCTGGTCAGTGCTTTGTTCCTTTTCCATGGGTGTACTTTGTAGATATAATACTACATTTTCTTTATATATTTACCTGTGATTGGGCACTCCCCTAGTTTCTATTTTAAACAAAGGTGTTATAAACATTTATATGCAAGTCATTGTTTAAGCAGATGCTTTAATTTTCTTGGGTAAACACTTAGGACTGGAATGGCTAGGTAGTATGGCTAAGTGTATGTTTTATGTTTAAAGAAAATACCCAACTCTCATTCTGAATTATTTTACCAAGTATGTAAGTTGCTCCATATCCTTATAAATACTTCTTGTGGTTGGTCTTTCAAATTTCAGCTATTAAATAGGTTTGCAATTGTATTTCATTTTGGTTTTAATTTCCATTTTCTCTGGTTACTAATTTGTAGAATACTTTCCATTTACTGATTTGTTTACTGTTTATCTTCTTTATTGACATGCCTCTTCAAGCATTTATATTTCTATTGAATTTTTCTTATTGTTGAATTTTGAGAGTTGTTTATATATTTTAGATAAAAGTCTTTTGTCAGATATATGATTTACAAATATTTTCTCCCATTTTCTTGCCAGTCTTTTAATAGTGACTTTTGAAATAGTGAACAAAGGTTCTTAATTTTAAAGTATTCTAGTTTTATGCAATAACATATTGCCATGCTTTCCCTTTGGAATGCAGGTGTGGGGAACCTAATTTTGTTAGTTGCACTTCTGTTTAACCAAAACTTTATGGTGAATGTATGAGGGTACTTCAAGAGATTCTTAGACAATAAAATTAAAATATATTTTTGATGCAGAATTTTTTTGAAATCCATGCATAGTAAGAGTCTTCCAAAAGCTCAGAAAAATGTGTACTATGAAAAATTATGGATTTCAAAAATTTTTCCCACAAACTTATCTTTTAATTTCATTTTTTCATGAGCATTTTGAAGTAGCCTTGTATTTTATGTTGTATCATTTTATTTTTTGCTGTGTAAACTTTATTACTAGTTAAAAAACTTAATGAATTAATTTAAAAGATGGCAGTTTTCCTTGGTTATTAGAATTGTCAGAATCTGCTGTCTTCAGAAAACATAAATCGTGTACATAATTCTTATCAGAGAAATTGGAAAGATTTAGCCTCTCTAATGGTATGTTGTGGCCCATGGCATAGAAGTAGCTATTAATCTTTATATGTTATATGCACTGTGTCTCAAACACAATAATTAGCAAGATCAAATGTTTAATACATTTTTTTTTTTTTGACAGGCAGAGTGGACAGTGAGAGAGAGAGAGAGACAGAGAGAAGGGTCTTCCTTTACCGTTGGTTCACCCTCCAATGGCCTCCGCGGCCGGCACACTGTGCTGATCTGAAGCCAGGAGCCAGGTGCTTCTCCTGGTCTCACACGCGGGTGCAGGGCCCAAGGACTTGGGCCATCCTCCACTGCACTCCCGGGCCACAGCAGAGCGCTGGCTTGGAAGAGGGGCAACCGGGACAGAATCCGGCGCCCCGACCGGGACTAGAACCTGGTGTGCCAGCGCTGCAGGTGGAGGATTAGCCTAGTGAGCTGTGGCACCTGCCTTAATACAACTTTTAATATAGGACATAGAGATTGGCATTTGGCCCAGTGGTTAAGATACCCACATTCTATATCAGAGTACCTGAATTTGAGTCATGGCTCTATTTCCTATTGCAGCTTCCTGCAAATGTGCACCTTGGGAGGCAGCAGGTGATGGCTCAGGTACTTTCCATGCCATTCACTTGGAAAACATGGATTGAGTTCCTGGCTCCCAGCTTTAGCCTGGCTTAGTCCTAATTGTTGAGGGCATTTAGGGGTTTAACCAAAGCGGGTGAGAATACTCTCTGTTGCTTGCCTCTTAAATAAAAATAATAAGAAATTTAGTGAAAATTAAAATAGGATAGGCATGTTGTACATGAAGAAAAAATATTTTATAGCTGAATCGTTAAATCTTATTCTTATCAGAATCAAGTGGGAGCCAATAGTCTTATGAAAAGACCAATGATTAGTTATTCTGACTCACTGTAAGTTGTAGAAAAACTCTTAGAAACTTTATTATAGACTTATTATGTATGTATAAGCCAGAAGTAATCGATGGGACCTGGAGTGATGGTCTCGTCTCGTCTCGTCTCGTCTCGTCTCGTCTCGTCTCTTCTCTTCTCTTCTCTTCTCTTCCTCTTCCTCTTCCTCTTCCTCTTCCCTTTCTCTTTCTCTTCTCTTTCTTTCTCTTTCCTTCTCTTTCCTTTTCTTAGATTTATTTATTTATTTGAAAGGCAGAGTAACTTAGAGAGATTGGGGAGTTGTGGGGGGAGGAGACAGAGAGATATCTATCATTAGCTGGGTTACTCCTCAAATGGCCCAAAAAGCTGGGTTTGGGCCAGGCCAATGCTAGGAGCCAGGAGCTTTTTACAGGCCTCCCATGTGGGTGCAGAGGCCCAAGAACTTGGGCCATCTTCCTGCTGCTTTCCCAGGTACATTAGCAGAGAGCTGGATGTAAAGTGCAGCAACTGGGCCTTAAACCAATGCCCATGTGGGATGCCAGCATCACACGCAGGGGCTGAGTGATGATTTCTGAGAATAAAGTTTAAGTTTGATTACATGCAGTATTTTTATTGGCATAGAAATATTTACAAATATTGCCAGTATTAATGTATTAAATATGTGATTTTTCAAGAATTGAAACCTTCTGACCTTGATTCTCATTGCTTTCTATTTGTGATTTGTAACAGGATTACCTCTGAGTGGGGGACTTTGGACTATTTTAAGAATGAAAGAAAAAAAACCCAAAACTTCAACTAAGTTATGCAATATTTCCTTTCAGAGCTCTTTCTAATGCTGATTGGATTACTTTCATGCAGAGCACATGATTTACAAGAGCTAGCATCATTCTAGTCACTAATATTCAATTGCAAAAGAAAACTAGATCATCCTTTTTAAAAGAAAAAAGGATTAAATGATGGCCTTTTAAGACTGTTTTGAGGAATTCAGAGAACATCTAATTCACAGTATTTCAGGAGATTTGTATAGCTCCACTTGGTTTCACCTACATTATAAATCTCCCATCTTTCTTCCTTTTGAAACATTAGTTCTGAGTCAGAACATATTTGTTACAAAAATTACATATTCATTATTTGTACTTATATGTGTTTGTGGTTTTCCTATTTAAGCCATGGCTACTACTTCCTTTGTACTCTTTATTGATATCTGATAAACTGCTTTATACACAGGCTATTCAGTAAGGTCAAAAAATATCAAAATTCATGTACAACAGTAGCACTTCATCTTTATAATTGTATAATATCTTAAAAAATTGATTTTAAAAGCAGTCTGGGAATTTTATAGCCCATCATTATTTTTGAACAAAGTGGTGGAACTTTTGGAAAAGATGCTAGTCCATGATATAATTTCTAAAGTATTATTACCATCAACTCACAATAACTAAAAATGAACCTTTAAAGCTCATTGAACATCGTGGATGCTAACATACTAACTCAGATGCAGTGGCCAACACTTAAAAAAAAAAAAGTTTTAATGTCCAGTGGTACTTGGAAACTCATGCAGAACTGTATTATCCTAACCATTAATTTACTTAATTGTAGCTTTTGCCTTGATTTTAAAAGAATTAAATTTAGACTATTAAGAGTTGAGATGCAATCAGAGCATTAAATTTTGGATAGTTTATTTGAGATTTGTGGTAAGTTCACAGTACCATCCACCAGTTCACTCCCCAAATGGCCACCATAGCTGGAGATGAGTTGATCTGAAACCAGGGGCCAGGAGCTCCTTCCAGGTCTCACATATCGGTGCAGAGGCCCAAGCACTTGGGCTGTCTTAAACTGTTTTTCCACACCATAAGCAGAGAGCTGGATCAAAAGAAGAGCAGCTTTTTTTATCTAGTCAACAGTTGATGGACATCTGGGTTGATTCCATATTTTACACTATTGTGAATTGTGCAGAAGTGAACATGGGGGTACAGATAACTCTTTCAGATGCTGATTTCTTTTGGTTTAGGTAAATTTCCAGGAGTGGAATGGCTGTATCATATAGTATGTCTATATTCAGATTTCTGGAGTATCCCCATACTGTCTTCCACAGTGGCTGAACCAGTTTACATTCCTACCAATTATGGACCAGGGTACCTTTTTGCCCACATCCTCGATAGCATTTGTCATTTGTTGATTTCTCTATGAGAGCCATTCTAACTGGGATGAAATGAAACCTCATCATGGTTTTGATTTGCACTTCTGTGATGCCTAGTGATCCTGAGCATTTTCTTAAATGTCTGTTGGCCATTTGAATTTCCTCTCTTGAAAAATGCCTGTTCAAATCCTTTGCCCATTTCTTAACTGGATTGTTTTGTTGTTGTTGAATTTCTTGAGCTCTTTATGGATTCTGGATGATAACCCTTTATCAGTTGCATAATTTGCAAATAATTTCTCCCGTTGTGTCAATTGCCTCTTCACTTTGCTAGTGTTTCTTTTGCAGTGCAGAAGCTTCTTAGATTGATATAATCCAATTGTCAATTTTGGCTTTGATTACCTGGGATTCTTTGGTCTTTTCCAAGAACTCTTTGTCTATTCCAATGTCTTGCAGAGTTTCCCCAGTGTTCTCTAATAATTTGTTGGTATCAGGCCATAAATTTAGGTCTTTGACCCCTTTTGAGTGGGTTTTTGTGTAAGTTGTAAGGAAGGTGTCTAGTTTCATACTTTTGCACATGGAGATCCAGTTTTCCCAGCACCGTTTGTTAAAGAGATTGTCCTTGCTCCAGGAATTCATTTTACCTCCTTGTCAAAAGTAAGTTGGCAATTTATGGCAAATCCACAGACAGCAACCAGTTGAATGGAGAAAAGCTAGAAGCATTCCCTCCAAGATCTGGAGCCAGACAAGGATGTCCACTCTCAACATTGCTATTAAATATAGTCCTGGGAGCTTTATCCAGAGTCATTAGGCAAGAAAAAGAAATCAAAGGGATACAGATTTGAAAGGAGAAAATAAAACTATCCCTATTTGCAGATGACATAATCCTATATATAGGAGATGCAAAAGACTCCACTGAGATAATATTGGAACTCATAAAAGAGTTTGGTAAAGTGGCAAGATATAAAATTAGCACAGAAAATATCAATAGCCTTTGTATACATAGACAATGTCATGGCTGAGAAAGAATTTTTAAGATCAGTCCCTTTCACAATAGCTCCAGAAAGAATCAAATACCTTGGAATAAATTTAACCACTGATTTCAAAGATCTCTATGATAAAAATTATAAAATACTAAAGAAAGAAATGGAAGAAGACATTTAAAAATAGAAAAATCATCCATGTTGATAGATTGGAAGAATCAACATCATCAGAATGTTCATAGTACAAAAGCAATTTTCAGATTCTGTGCAATCTCAATCAAAATACCAATGACATTCTTCTCAGATCTAGAAAAAATGTCACTAAAGTTCATATGGAAACACAAGAGACTCTGAATAACTAAAGCAGCCTTATACAATAAAAACAAAGTTGGGGGGCCGGTGCTGTGGCACAGCGGGTTAATGCCCTGGCCTGAAGTGCCAGCATCCCATATGGGCGTCGGTTCTAATCCCTGCTGCTCCACTTCCAATCCAGCTCTCTGCTGTGACCTGGGATAGCAGTAGAGGATGGCCCAAGTCCTTGGGCCCCTGCACCCACGTGGGAGACCCAGAAGAAGCTCCTGGCTCCTGGCTTTGGATTGGCGTAGCTCTGGCCGTTGCGGACAATTGGGGAGTGAACCATCGGATGGAAGACCTCTCTCTCTATGCCTTTCCTCTCAAGTAAAAAATAAATAAATCTTTATTAAAAAAAAAAACAAAACACCAAAGTTGGAGGCATCACAATACCTGATTTCTAGACATAGTACAGGGCAATTATTGTCAAAACAGCCCGGTACTGGCACAAAAACTGACTTGTAGACCAATAGAACAGAGTAGAAACTCCAGAAATAAATCTATGCATCTAGGCTATAATTTTTTAAAAAGCTACAAGAGGGGCCAACTTTGTGATACAGGACTTGCATTCCATTTGGGTGCCCGTTTATAGTCCTGGCTGCTGAACTTTTGATCCAGCTCCCTGATAGTGTACCTGGAATGCAGTGGAAGATGACTCAAGTGCTTGGACCCCTGCATCCGTGCGAGAAATCTGAATGAAGCTCCTGGTTCCTGGCTTCAGCCTGGTCCAGCTCTGGCTGTTTGTGCCATTCGGGGAGTGGACTGGCATATGGAAGACCCCTCTCCTCTCTCTTCTCTCGCTTCTCTCGCTTCTCTCTCTTCTCTCTCTCTGCCTTTCCCTCTCTCTCTGTAACTCTGCTTTTCAAGTAAATAAATAAATTGTAAAGAAAAAAAAAATCTACAAGTTAGAAATAAAGTTGATCATTGGTATCTACAGGAGATTGGTTCCAAAACCTCCTGCTGATACCAAAATTCAGTAGTTCAAATCCTTTATATGAAATGGTGCAATATTTGTATATAACCTCTGCAGTCCTCTCATATACTTTAAATTATTTCAAGATTCCTTACAACACCTAATAAAAGGTAAATGCTATGCAAACAGTTGCTGTGCTATATTGTTTAAAGAATCATTGCAAAAATACTTTCAATCTGTGTTTGGTTGAATCTGGATTGTTTATTTAATTTTTAAGTATTTTTAACATTAAAAGTAATTGGGTAGGAAAACATTCAAAGAGGTATGTTCCAGGTGATTGACTCATAATCATTTGACCTAAAATCACTAAATTATTTCATTTTATTATATGAGTATGAGAATCTTTCACCTAATCTATTTTAGCAACCTGTCAAATTAGTTTCCACAGTTATCACACTGCCATACTACAAATTTCCTGTTCCTATGCACAATTACCTTTCTTTTTCCCAAAAGACATGTTTTCACCACTGGTTAAATTTAGTTATGGTATGATTCATTTTATTGACTCCTTGGAATGTATTCTCAAACCAAGATATTTATACAGTGAATGTTGTGCACTGCAGTCTCCCTTTGTTTGGTTTGCTGATACTTGCTTGGTTGGGAATGTGCTCAGGGCAGTTAGTCTGTTTGTGACTCATTTATTTAAAATATATTGCTTGCTATTTGGGAATCTCATTCTGAAAAGAAATAAGCCCTGACGTGGCTCATGTGTTTCCTAAGTCATATCAATTAAAAATCAAATCCTAGGATTCAGACTAAATAGCAGTTTATTATTAAGTTAAACAGGCCCATTGTTTGATGGGGGAAAACTTATCTGCAGTAGTACTTTTGTTTGAATCACTGATGCTGCCTTACAAATGGTTTTCAAATATCATTAAGTTAAACAGGCCCATTGTTTGATGGGGGAAAACTTATCTGCAGTAGTACTTTTGTTTGAATCACTGATGCTGCCTTACAAATGGTTTTCAAATATCATTAGACCTGTTAAAATCATTTCTGTATATACAAATGTCACAACTCACTTTCTTTACTTTTGTATGCTGATTATTAATAAATAAATGTGTAACACATTCACATTTATGATCATTACATATGATGAGTTTCCATGACAACCAAACAAAAACTTAGAGCTTAAAAATATATTAAATTCTTTTAGGCCTACTTCTGATTTTCCAAGAGATTCATCTTGAATTTATTTAGTATTTATGTAATTACATAATTGCTTATCTGTTTTTTCCATAGAGTCAAACTCCATGATGATTCCTCTTATTTGATTGGTTTGGGAGCACACTTTTTCTTTATAGAATTAGAAAATGGAGCTAGGGCAGGTAAACGTTATGGTACGGTAGATTTGAACACTTAATATAAAGACTTCCAATACTCTTTCTGATGATAGTATTGATACATTGAGAAGTGACAGCATCATTATTTAGGGTACTTTGCTTTTGCTTTTAGATGTAGGTTTTAGGAGGTATTTCTGCCTTTGCAATAGTTAAGTTTTAAGTCCCCTTCTAATCTGATTGCTTGAGTCTTTGTATCCTTGAGAAGATAATATAGGTGGTAGATTGAAGAGCAGCACTGTTACTACTTGAGAACAATGTTCTAGATGGATATGTGCTTCTGATTGTAACATTTAATAATAAATGATTAATTAGTGAATTAGTAAAAGCACACATATTGGTGCTAACTCCACCCTATGTGTGTTTTCATTGAAATTGATTTCAGTAACTAACCATTGCCAATTCCAGATATCATTGAATGTTTTTAAAGGGCAGTTTAACATAAGCAAAAATTACCAGAAAATTTTCTACTTTTTTTCCAAGAACAAAACATTTTATTCTTAAGTTTGTGAATTATACATTATTTTATGGTTGGTGTATGATGATGACTGTTTATAGGACACTAAAAGCTTAAAATGTACCTTGAATGATATCTTTACAGTAGTTTTAACTACAGTGGATGTTAGGTACGATATAAAACTTGTTAGCTATAATTCTTGTACATAAGTGACTTTGGAAAACTGGTAATTTTGAGGTATTTAAAGGGAAATACTTAGCTTTATAATGATTCCTATTTAAATTTATTGACACCTTAAAGAAGCTATTCTCAATTTCAGATATTTGGCGGGCATTAATTATTTTGGCTATCAGTTCTATATTAAAAGAAATGATATGTAAGTGTAGTTGTTTAAAACATTTTAAATGCCCTGTTGTTAATGTGTATGTTCCCATGGAAAGCAAAAATAACTCTTCAGATAAATGATATAAAATAAGAGCTTTACATTTAAATAGAACCTGAGAAATTATCAGGTATATTCAAGAGAAGGTAGCTACAAAGTTGCACAATTTACTATGGTTATTTCCCATTGAGATGTGAATCACATTTAAATCTGCGAAATTTTGTGTGCATGTACACATACACAATAAACAATTGTACTAGCACATCAAAACATGAAATACATAAGAAAAAAGAATTAAATTGAATTCCATTAAATCTAAAGCATTTGGTATTTCAAAGAAAACAAAGGTAAATCATAGATGATGAGAAAAATAGTTGCAACATGTATACCAGATAAGAAAATTATACCCAGAATATTAAAGACGTATTTTTTACCTTCATAATGTTTTTTTTTTCTAAAAATGATACATAAAAGTTGTGTGTATTTCTGGGATACCATGTGATTTTTAAGTACATGTATAATATTGTAAATGTTCAAATCAGAGCAAACATTTGTATACTCAAACATTTATCATTTATTTATGGTGAAAACATTAAATATCCTTTCTTCTAAGTGTGTGTGTGTGTGTGTGTGTATGTCTATTGTCACTATTGTGCAATAGAACACCCCGACTACTTTCTCCTGTGCCTAACTCAACTTAGTACTTACTCATCAGTGAACCATTCCTCAGTCCTCATCCCTCCCTTCTCCCTACTCCCTCAGCCTCTGGTACCTATATTCTACCCTCAGCTTCTATGAGATCAACACTTTTAGATTCCACATATTAGTGAGCTCATGGAGTACTTATCTTTCTGTGCCTGGCTTATTTCATTTAAGCTAGTGACCTCCAGTTCCATTCATGTTATTACAGATGACAGAATTTCATCCTTTTTAAGTGGCCAAATAGTATCCTATTGTGTGTATATGTATGATATTTTCTTTATGGACTCTAAAGTTATTCCATTGTTTTGGCTGTTGTGAGTAGTACCACAATAAGCTTGGGTGGTACAGATGTCTCTTTGACAGACTGATTTTATTTCCTTTCAATTTATAACCAATAATGAGGTTACTATTTCATGGTAGTTTGTTTTTATTTGTGTGTGTAATTTCCATATTGTTTTCCACAATGGCTATACTAATATATATTGCCACCAAGAGTGTGCAGAGGTTCCCTTTTCTCCATGTCCTTACTACTACTTTTTTTTATCTTTTGTCTTTTTGATAATAACCCTTTTAACTGGAGAAAATTGATACTTCATTGTAATTTTGATATGCATTTCCCTAATTATTAGTGATGCTGAACATTTTTTGTGTTAAAAGAAAGTCCATTTAAACCTATTGTCATTTTTTAATTGGATTGGTTTTGTTATTGAGTTATTTGAGTATCTATTGTTATTGTCAGATATATAGTTCATAAATATTTTCCCCATTCATTAGGTAATCTCTTCACTATTGATTGTTTGACATGCAAAAACTTTAATTTGGCAAAATCAAATTTGTTTGTTGCTTTTGTTTCCTTTGTTTTGGCAGATTATCTAAAAAATACCTTGCCTATTATAATGTCCTGAAGCATTTCCCTTTTGTTTTCTTCTACTAGTTTGATAGGTTCAGGTCTTACTTTGTGTCTTTAATCCATTTTAAGTTGAATTTTGAATATTGTGAGAGATGAGAGTCTTACTATTCTTAGGCAGATGGACATCCAATTTTCCCAGCACTGTTATTGAATAGACTGTCCTTTCTAAAAAGAAGTCTGAAGTCAGTGATAGGAAGACAACAAACCAAGTTTTAAAAAACGAGTAGAAGATTTACAGATGTTATGTCAAAGCAAACGTACTAGTTGCCAGTTAGCACAGAAGAGATACTCATCATGAGTCATCAGAACAATACAAATTATAGCACAGTGAAATGTCACTAAACGTCCGTTAGATTGATTAAAATTAAGCAGAGTG
Source organism: Oryctolagus cuniculus (assembly GCF_051225735.1). Classification (NCBI taxonomy): domain Eukaryota; kingdom Metazoa; phylum Chordata; class Mammalia; order Lagomorpha; family Leporidae; genus Oryctolagus; species Oryctolagus cuniculus. Next base: position 66,999,324 of record NC_142870.1, read on the forward strand.
ATAGAACTAAGTGTTGATGTAATAGTTATAGCTCCCATTTATTTACTGATTTTATTTTTTGAGAGGAAGAGTTACAGACAGTGAGAGGGAGAGACAGAGACAAAGATCTTCCATCTGCTGATTCACTCCCCAGATGGCCGCAACAGCTGGAGCTGAGCCGATCCAAAGCTAGGAGCCAAGAGCTTTTGCCAAGTCTTCCACGTGGGTGCAGGGCCATCTTCTGTTGCTTTCCCAGGCCATAGCAAAGAGCTGGATGGGAAGAGGAGCAGCCGGAACTAGTACTGGCACCCATATGGGATGCCGGCACCACAGGCAGGGGATTAACATATTACACCACAGCACTGGCCCCCTATTTATTTTTATAAATACTTTATTTACTTTATATGAAGAAATGTGCATGCCTGAATTTATTCTCTATTTTTGTTCTGGGGTTATTGCTGAATATTATTTTCTATACATATATGTAAAGGTACTACATATAGTTAAAAGTCCAAACACCAAAATCATTCTTAAGGAACATTCCCTTGCCCCCATTCCCATTGTAGTACTTATGTACAAGGATTTATAATGAATATGGTTTTGGCCTCCACAAGGAGTGCCTAGTTTGTATCATCATTTTAATGTCTTCTGCAACTGCTAACCTTGTCACTGGAGAGAATGTTTCATAATGAATTAACTGTATATCATCTACCACATTTAATTCTTTTAAAAATGAGTAATGTGGTATTGCAAGTAAGTAACTTTCCAAGAGAGAGAGTAGATAGGGCAGCATATGACAAATCTGAGACATTGCGCTTCAATTGGGAAAACCATTTGAGGCCTCATAACCCAGATTTCCACTCAACTTAGGATTTATTCCATCCCCCAAAAACAACTTTACTGTTTCACAGTGCATATTCCATTTTTATAGGCAAATTGATAGATTAGAAATATAGCCTCTAATGATATTTTTCATTGAATGATAAGTCTTGTAATATTAGGCATTACCTTCATAACATTCTAGTTATAAAAAGTTATTTGCTTAAATAAGGTATTACAATGGTAGTCATTTTTTAAAAGATTTATTTATTTATTTGAAAGGCAGAGAGAGAGAGGTCTTCAATCTACTGGTTCACTCTCCAAATGGCTGCAACAGCTGGAGCTGGGCCAAGCTGAATCTGGGAAGCAGAAGTTTCTTCTGGTTCTTCCCATGCAGGTGCAGGGGCCCAAGGCCTTGGGCCACCCTCTACTGGCCATAGCAGGGAGCTGGATTGGAAGTGGAACAGCCAGGACTTGAACTGGCACTTATATAGGATGGTGCACTGTAGGCAGCAGCTTTACCCATTATGCCACACTGCCAGGCCCGAAATGATAGTTATTTTGAGAAAATGCATTATAGAGGTCAAATATCAGTGAGATTAGATCTGAGTACCAGATTATCAGATAGTATTCCATGTATTTTCTCAAGGTGAATAGGATATATGTATATGTAAGATATATGTAAGTAACTTTACTATTACCAACACTAAAATTGCAAGGGTATAACTAAATTAATGCTATATATTTAAAATAAAATTTTAATACCTGTAATAACAACAAAAAGAAATCTACTTCCTTTTAACTTATTTAGACCTGATTAGTATCTCTCTAATTCTTCAAATTCTTTTAAACATTTTAAACTGCAGTGATTAAGAACACACACATATGTATAAAATCCAGGTGCTTTTCATACATACCTCAAATGCTTACAACAACCTTTCAAGAATTATTTGATAGCTGTTCAAATATTTAATGTTCTCTGACTTGCTCTCACCACATTTTTAGATTCACTTACATGCTCCTGGTGTTTTCAGGCATTCCTTATATAATGTAGTTTATCTTTGCTCATGGGTCACTCTCCATTAGCAAACTCTGGTTTAATATTCCCTATGAAATATGTTGGCTAGAACAAAATAGGATATTCCAGGATGGTATGTGCCAAACAAAGCAAGACTGTAATTTTGCTTCTGATCCTTGTGCTTCTCTTAAAATTATCTGCTTCTTTTGTGTGTGTGTGTATGTGTGTGTGTGATGTGACAGCCTACTATAAACCTTAAGTCTTATTCTTGCAAATGCCTATCAATCCAAACATGTTCCTTGCAGTTACATTCATTTTGTTAACCCAGTTGTGTTTAAATTTATCCATTTTCGATAAATATCCAACCTGGTGACAACTTTTTAAACTAATAGACTCAAATTTCAGTAATTTTGGTTCTTTAAGTTCCCTGAGCTGGTTGAGAAACAGGAAACCAAAGTGATAAAACTCACGAGAATGTTTAAGGAGATGGCAAGGGATAATTGGGATATCCAAAATCAGTGATCATATTCTTTTTTGAATTCAAAGACAGACTCCTGCTATTATTGCCCATCCTCCATATCAACCTCTTTTCAGGATTTTTTTCTTTCTTACTTTGTATATATTTTCACTGTCTGCTGTTTTTGTATATGTTTCCAACAAGATGGTCATATATTTTCTAATTTTATAAACTATTCCTAATTAGAAATGTAGATGTAATATGAAAATTAGGATGAGTAAAAGACCAGTTTTTGAGAACAGAAACCAGGGGGAAGAATGAACTTTTATCTCTTGTACTCTTGACGTAAAAATGTTAGGGTATGGAGTAGAAGAGTGGACAGAAATATTAACTAGTATAGGGTTCTAAATCTTTGCAAACACAATCTAATAACATAAGATATGGCATACTAATGAGCTAGAGTTTCAAACAAAAATTGATGTCCATGAGTATTAGTTTGGTACTATACCTACCTTGTTTCTGGTGGTTAAAAGCTGCCTCTTGGCCTCTGTCACTCCAAGATACCATTTTCTCCATTTAATTCTGAGAGTTTAATAGTAGCAGTATCCACTGTCCTACTTGGCCTACAGAAAAAGGGAATGGTGTCAGGATCCTCTGGAGGGTGCAGTTAAAGAGTGTTTGGGCAGGACTTAATGGAGAATCTGCTTTAGCATTTGGTAGTTTCCTCTACAGTATGCCAACGAAACCTAGAATTTTACCTTCATTTAGTATAGCCTTACCTTTGGGGCTGGATTTCAGTCAACCAACTGTTAGAACTACTGCCATCCACTCAAACTAATATATTGAATCCAGAATCTCAATGTAGTACAACTGTGTGAACCAATTTTTACTTAACAGTGTGTTCTTTCCACCATGATCCCAAACCCATAGGATACATTCCCCTGCAGGTTAAGGCTTCTCCATCTATAAATTGGTAATAAATTGCAGTTAAGAAAAGTCATGCTTTGTAGACCCTAGGATAAGTTTATCTAGAAAATAAATTTCTTAAAAAAAAATAAAAACACGTCAGTCAGCATACAGCTAAAATAAAGTAGTTGGCATTTATGTGCTTCCTAGAAATCTTGGGGTAAATTTACCATTTAGTTATGTATATTATTTTTTGTTCCTCATCACAGCCAACACATTTCTCCACCATATAACAGGGGGCTCCCTTTCCTTCAACTCCCAGTAACTTTTTCCCAACCTTCATTTAAGCCTTCACCAAGAGCCTCTTTGAAGGCCAACAAGCTTCTTTTCATTTTTCTTTTTTTTTTTTTTTGTTAAAAAAGATTTATTTATTTTATTTAAAAGAGTTACACAGAGGAGAGGCAGAGAGAGAGAGAAAGAGAGGTCTTCCATCCAATGGTTCACTCCCCAATTGGCCAAAACAGCCAGAGCTGCACCGATCTGAAGCCAGGAGCCAGGAGCTTCTTCCGGGTCTCCCATGTGGGTGCAGGGGCCCAAGGATTTGGGCCATCTTCTATTGCTTTCCCAGGTCATAGCAGAGAGCTGGATCAGAAGTGGAGCAGCCGGGACTAGAACCGGTGCCCATATGGGATGCCAGCACTTCAGGCTAAGGTGTTAACCTGCTGCACCACAGCACTGGCCCCAACAAGCTTCTTTTATCTATCTATCCAGAATCCTTCCTACAGCTCCCTGTAGCCTGCTCCCAAAGCTGCTGCCACTTTTAGTTTTTTTGGTTTTTGTTTTCTCAGTGGACTTCCAAGTATAAAAATCTATTGGTTTTCTTTTGCTTTATAACAAATCATCTAAACTTAATGGCTTAAACAAACAACAGCTTTTTTTTTTTTTTTTTTTTTTTTACTATCATAATTCTGGGTTGACAAGGTGTCTCTTGGTTCTTCCCACAGTGTCTCTCAAAGTTGCAATCTGACTGTAGCTGGGGCTGTAGTCATCCAAAGGTTTACTCATTTGTCTGTTTCTTTGGCCAGAAAGAATTACAAAGCTGGGGCTGGAACAGTTCACACTTGCACTCTTCCAGGATCTCTTTTTCTATGGTCTCTATGTAGGGCCTCCAGCATGGTTGCTTCTGTGTAGCCAGACTTTTACATGGCAGCTTCAAGATTCCTGAGGTACATGTTCCTTGACAGAAGAGACAGGTGGAATCTATATTATTCTTTCACTTACACCATAATGTAATATGAGGGTACTTGAAAAAGTTTGTGGAAATCTGGATTTAAAAGGTATGTGTGTTTTGCTGCAAAAATTGATGAATGAGTTGTTCATAATATACTTTTGCATAACCTTTTTGAAGACTTTTTATAATTGAAGCAACCACAAAGGACCACTCAGCTATGAGGCGAGTTGATGTAGACTCCACTACCTAATGAGGGAATGACAATATTCTGTGAAATTCATGTGTGACTAGACATATTGTTGCAGTTACACTGTTCCCATCCATGTGTTCTCTTGTTACCAGAATCTTTTGAAGCATGAAAGTATAAACTAAAAGACACTGCTAATATAAGTTAATCTTAAGAATAAATTTACATTATATTGTACAGGGTGTTTTCAAAAACTTTGTGGAAAATGTGTGCTATGAAGTAACTACTCATGGATTTCAATTTTTTTGCTTCAAAATAAACATCTTTGAATTCTATTTCCATACTTTTTGAAGTACCCTCATATTGACGTATGTCATTAAGCGGTCATGACTTTGGTGACCATCGAGAAACTGAAGGCAAAGGTTTTAATGCTGTTAGGAAAGAATTAAGTGGGGAAGGCTGTTTGGAGATCTGTTTAAAATGTGGTTATTTCATTACTGACTGTTTTCATATCATAGGTACTCTTGTCTCTGTGCAAAGATGCATTTGCAATTAGTTGGATATATACTATTTTGAGAAAGAAAATTTCCTAATTTTCATATAATGATGGAGAGGATCAATAAATGGACATTTCAGAATCAGGAAAAGATTTTCCAATGGAAGAGATGAAATAAGGGCTGGCAGTCCTAACAAATTAAATATTAATTAAAAATTAATTTAAAAGTTTCTGAGTTATTTTACAAAACGTGATATCTTTCAGTTTCAACCATTTTTCTACAAGTAATAGGGTGCTTTTTTATGATTGAATAATTTTCTGTCATGTATATATACACCTTAAAAAAAGGCAATCCAGAATAATGATTATTACTGTTTGGGAAGGGTCAGGGGGACCAGAGGGAGATTGGCTAACAAGTACCAAAAACCAGAAGTAAGAAGTACTAGGGTTTATAGCACAGTGGTGTGACTGTAGTTCAAACTAACTTATTAATATGTTTTATGAAAAACTAGAATATAGGAGCTTGAAATATAAACAAAATAATGATAAAGAGATGGAAATATTAAACATTTTAATTGGATCTTTCACATTGTGTGCATGTTTTGAAATATCACACTGTATCCTATAAATAAATATAATTATTACATGTTCTAAAACTTTCTAAAAAAGGTATTTAAGGAACTGGAAATGCTGACTATCCTGACTGATCATTACACATTGTGTAATGATTACTGATTTTTCACATCGCACTCCACGAATATGCACAATTCAAATAATGGGGAAAATATCATTAAAAAGTCATATAAGAGTAAAAATTACTGTGAAACAAATGGGAAACTTGAAGTGCAGAAGTACCACATGTGAAAAGTACTTGCATTTCAGAACTTATTGTGCTTAACATCAGGTGTTAGTAAAACTTGGAGCTAAAATTACGATTTCAGAATTACCAAAATATAATAATTCCAAGAACTAGTGTTTTAAAATTTGTACCTTTTATGCATTTGAAATTTAAAAAATATGGTTTTATGAAATTTGAATATTTAGTTTCATCAAATGTAATTAGCAAAATATTTAAATGCTATTCCTTCAAATCTGTCTTCCATATGGAGTCTTTGGCATAATTTCTCTTAGCTGGAGATTGACATGTCTTGTCCTGGATTTTGTGTAGTCAGTCTTCAAAAGGGGTTTCTTTCCCTATATTCCCACCACCAACAAATACTGTGAGTAAAGTGATTATATAAGCACACGTAGGAGTGCTTGCTGTAAATTGAGTGACTTAATTAAAACAACAGAAATTGATTCTTTCAAAGTTCTGAAAGCAGAAGTCCCTAAGGTCTTGGCAAGGTGTCTGAGAGAAATCTGCCCCATGCCTGTCTCCTGGGTTCTGGTGGTTTCTGGGAATCCTTGGCATTCTTTGGGTTTTAGTCTTCACTTGGCATTCTCTCTATGTCTAAATTTCCCTCTTCTTGAAAGAATATCAGTCATCAAATTAAGGCCTACCCTAATCCAGTGTGACTGCATTTTTTACTTGATTGTATTGGCAAAGACTCCATTTTGAAAGAAAATCACATTCAGAAGTAACGGGGATTAGGACTTGGACATATCTTTTTGAGAAACATAATTCAACACTCTCCACCATATAACTGAAGCACTGGACTTTTGTTAAAGGTACATTTAAATGACAGGCCACTTCATGCCTGTTTCATCTTTTATGTCAGAATTTTTGCTTCTAAAACATTTAAGGTTAACTTTAATCAGGAATAGATGACTCTTTTAAAGTATTCTCTTTTTTTACTGTCAACATGTGATATCTTTGCCAGAGAAGTTATTTAGAAGAGGACCTGTCCACATAATGTGTTAGATCTTTACTGTGTTGGAAATGGAATAGATTTCTTTACAATAGCTTTCCAATAAGGACCAGAGTAACATATAAATGGACAGTGTGGAGAAAATGTGAGATGCTTGTAATATCCCATTCTACTTGCTTATTGTATAGAACTACTGACAGTTGATAGCATAGGGGATCTTTTAAATTCTGCTTTTCTCAGAAGGCTAACTTGGATCCTTCATACATGCTTGTGAAATTAAAAAGGCTTCACAAATAAGTAACTTGGCTATTCTGCATGAACATAACTACTTCATAAGCTTGTTAGCTACACAGTGGGAGGCTATAGTTATAGAATAAAGAACTATTAATGATTAGGAGACTCTGTTTCAAGAACAATATTTGAGAAACTACCTAGTCTGAATTGTAGCCAATGTATTTAATAAAATATTTTAAAACCTCTCCTGAGACTGAAATTACATGACGTCTATATGTGTAATTACACATATATTTATAGATGTAATAAAATATATTTACTGTTATTTTCATGTAGGATTTTTAAGTGATTGGGCATAAAACTTTCTAAGTGGTCTTTTCATTTATGTTACTATGACTAATCCTTACCTATCTGTGCAATGAAGATAGTGAAAAATGGAAAAAATTGAAATCTACCAGTAATACAGAAACCAGTAACTTGAATTCATCATCCAAGAAAGGGTTTTCCAGACAAAAGTTAAGTGGCTCTTCCATCAGGATGGACTTGGTTAGGCTGCAGGATTCAACAATCCCCAGGTTTCCAAGGCTTAAGAAAAGCACAGGTTTATTGCTGTAGACTCAGGGTCTGCTGCGATTCTGTTGATGATCTGGGGCAGCTTGACTTCCTTTGCTGATTCAGGGTTTCAGTTCCACTCCAACACAAGGTTCCAAGGTCACTGCAACAGGCAAAAAAAAAGAAGCTGGGGAATTGAGCTTAAAAATACTTCTCAGTGCATTATGTCTTCTCCCATACATTGATTCACTAAAGTCACATAACTTCAAAAGGGTGAGAAAATGTAATCCTCCTAAGTGCCCAGACAAGGGAGCTCCATGTAGTGAACAGTGTAGGTTTGACATGCTCCTTTACTGATTCCTGTCCACTCACTTTGTTGTGACATGATCCACAGCCAAAGAGCAAAGGGAAATTGTATAATCTCCTAACTGAACTCAGAACTAATGATCTACTGGTTTCCTTTGTGGCACCTTTAGAAGTTTCTCATCTGATCAGGATGGGACTATAAATGGTTGAAAAGTCTAGGAAATCAGCCTAAGACAAATGACTTTTATATTATCCTTGTTGTCTATGCCTACCTGATATTGATCTGATTTGAGATTTTCTGGATCCCATCCAGATTAAGGTCTATTTTAAGAGAGATCCTGGGAACAGCATGGAATTGAATTCTCAGATGTGTATAAATATTGCTTTTGACAGTCTTCAAGAAAATTATGTTCACTTGATATTAATAGTCCAAAGCTTTAAGTTAAAATTTTTTGTTATATTCCAACTGGCATCTTAAGCTAGGCTGAATGTCTTCTCATCATGAGCTTTTTGAAGTACCTCTCATACATAGATATACACCTGTAAATTACTCAACAAAATACATAGGTGATTTGATCCTTTGAACTAAGGAATTTTGTATTCTGTAGCCATGTTCACTTTCTAAAATTGGAGGTCAAGTAGAAATGAATTTCTTTAATGAGTCCAAAGATTATTTAAGAAGTTAACTCTACATCTGGGAAATACTTCTACATCTGTGAAATACTTTGAATAATGACTAATTATTGGATTAGTTGCTTTTTAGTAGTAAATTAGAGTTTTCAACTGGACAGAACCTCAAAAATCACATTGTCTAGCCATTTTTCTCTTTTGAATACTTCAATACTGTCTTCAACATACAATTTCTTCTAACATTGACAGTTACAACAAGATGCTATTAAAAGTGCATGTTAAATAGAGGTAATACTTCGAGCTGGCTAAATTTATAAAGAAATGGGGTTTACTTGGCTCATAATTCTGAAGGTTCTAGAGCATGATACCTGCATCATCTTAGTTCCTGGCTGCATAACATCATTGCCAGAGCATGTATGAGGAAAAGGAAGGATCACATGACCAAACAAAAAGAAAGGCTGGGATCTCACAATACCTTCTGAGCCATACCTCCAATTGACTTTAGGACCTCCCAGTAGGCCTTGCCTTTTAAAAATCTACACCATCTCCCAATACAACACATTGGTGACCAAGCTTCCAACACATAACTCCTGGAGATAAACTATATCGAAAACATTGCAAGAGGCATGATGTGATGCCGGCACCCCACCATGGGTGCTGGTTCAAGTCCTGACTGCTCTACTTCTGATCCAGCTTCCTGCTAATGTGCCTGGGAGAGCAGCGGAAGATGACCCAAGTACCTGGGCCCCTGCATCCATGTGGGAGACCTGGAAGAAGCTCCTAGCTCCTTCCTTCAGAAAAGCCCAGGTCCAGCCCTTAGAGCTATATGGGGAGTGAGCCAGCAGATGGAAGATCTCTCTTTCTGTCTCTTCCCCCTACCACCATATGTGTGTATAACTCCACCTCTCAAATAAATAAATACAGTCTTTTTTAAAATTTATTTATTTGACAGAGGTAGTCAGTGAGAGAGAGAGAAAGGTCTTCCTTCCGTTGGTTCACCCCCCCAAGATGACCGCTATGGCCAGAGCTATGCTGATCTGAAGCCAGGAGCCAGGTGCTTCCTCCTGGTCTCCCATGTGGGTGCAGGAGCCCAGGCACTTGAGCCATCCTCCACTGCACTCCCGGGCCACAGCAGAGAGCTGGACTAGAAGAGGAGCAACTGGAACTAGAACCCAGCGCCCATATGGGATGCTGGTGCCACAGGTGGAGGATTAAGCAAGTGAGCCATGGCGCTGGCCCCAATAAATACGATCATATATATATAAAAAAAATGGATGATGCAAGTTCCTTTGAAAACTTGACCTTGGAGCAGGCATTTGGCTTAGACATTAACAGGGTGCTTGAGATGCCTGCATCCCTTATCACAGTACTTGCATTTGAGTCCTGGCTTTGCTTATGCACCAACCTGTGAGGCAGCAGGTAGTGGCCCAGGTAATTGGGTCCTTGCCACACATGTGAAAAACCTACTATCCTATCCTTTTATGTTTGTTTTTAAAATTACACAAATAAGGCCGGCGCCCCAGCTCACTTGGCTAATCCTCCGCCTGTGGCTCTGGCACCCTGGCTTCTAGTCCGGGTCGGGGCGCTGGATTCTGTTCCAGTTGCTCCTCTTCCAGCCCAGCTCTCTGCTGTGGCCTGGGAGTGCAGTAGAGGATGGCCCAGGTCCTTGGGCCCTGCACCCACATGGGAGACCAGGAGGAGGCACCTGGCTTCTGTTTCCGGATCGGCGCAGCGCGCCGGCCGTGGCAGCCATTTGGGAGTGAACCAATGGAAGGAAGACATTTTTTTATGTCTCTCTCTCTCTCTTTCTCTCTCTCTAACTCTGTCAAAAAAAAAAATACACAAATAAAAGGTCCAGTATTTTTATATTGAACATGAAGATTTGTGTACAGTGATACAAACTTGAAATTAGGTAGGTGAACTTAAGCATGTGAGTTATATGAAGTGAAAGTATTCTGGGGCTTCATAAGTGAGGACAAAAGGCCTTGAAAGTGAGTCATCTTTGCTTTCGTTGTTCATGTGTTTCCCTCTGGTGCATGCACAACTGTTCCAGGGGTAGCAGAGAGTCTACACCCATTAGCGTATCTGATCATTAAGAGGAAGCCCCCTTTTCATTGCCAGGTCATCCCTCGAGGCCTGCGTACTGTCAGCCTGGGAGGGGCGACAGCACTCCTCCATAAGAAGCACCTGAGACAAGTCTCAGTGACTGTGTCCACTTTCTTAAGGATCGAGCACACCTTTTAAAGGGCAAGCAGAGGGTGCTTAACTGATTCAGACCAATACTAATTCTATAGGATGAAGCCAGTATTGGTGCTGCTGTGCTTCTCCCATCAGCTTGAAGGTCACGTAGGCTAATAGCTTTCCAGGTGGGCCTGGGCCACACCTTGGAGCAGTTTACCTGATTGGCAGAAGGGGGGGGGGGGTGAGGGAAATGTGCCTGGGGCTCCCTCCACATGCCAGCAGTCAGGCTAACTGCATAGGCTAGGCAGGCAGTCTCACCGGATCACCCACATTCATCAGCAGCAAGGTTAGGATGGGCTTCTAATTTTAGGCAGCTGGCTCCTATATGTTGTATATAATATTCCATCTCAGTGTTAGGCCTTCATAGTAATCGATAATGAACAGCAAAATAAGAAAGAAAAAAATAATGCTGGAGTGCAAAGAATATAGAGTTGTTAATTCCACCTAGGAATCTGAGAAGGCTTCACAGGGAGAATAATTTGATTTTTAATAGTAAGAATTCCAATAGGCAGAGAAGGGGATATTCCTAGGAGAAGCACATAGATAAGCAGAGACAGGGAGACAAGGAAGGGCTGGATATGCCCACCCCCAAGCATGTGGGTACACACATACACACAGACTTTATATCTCCTCTCCCCCTTTATTTCTCCAATACTTATTACCATATAATATACTATATACCTATACTACTTATTGGTTTTCTGTTCTATTAGAAGCAGTCCATTAGGACAGTGATTTTTATATGCATCACTATTTTCACATACAAAAATCGGTTGGAACTCAAATATTTATTGAGTGAATTAATCAAAGATGTTTGAGAAGGACAGTGACATGATCTAACCTGTACTCTGGCAGGTAACTCACAAGGTGTTATAAGTGATAATTTGGAGAACCAGGGGATTAGAGGCAAAGGGAAGTACAGAGACTCTCAAAAGCATTTTGGTTTTTGAAGCTAATCACAGTCAAGGACAGGAGGGCTCTTTAATTATTTGAAGCCACTGTTGCCTTCTTCCAGCACATAATGACATGTCTGGCACATCTTGGGTGTTCAGTAAATTATTGGATGGATGAATCTATAATTATTAGAGTACGATTAGTATCATTTGGCTCTTAATTCTATACTCCTCCCTCTTTTACCTTGCCATGAGGCTCTATTAGTTTCTAAACAGAATAATATCTAGGGAAAAGAACGCAAATTTACCTTTGCTCTAAAAGAAGGAAACCCATATAATGTGGTTTATAGCAGTGCATTGAGATTATTAAAAGTTTATAAGAGTAAGAAAATTTTCAAGATGTATGTTTTAAAATCAAAATTTAGTATCTAGCATAGTATATCATATTACAGTACTAGCAGTAAGCAGTTTTTCTTAGCAAACTGTGCTAAAGAATAAGTAAAAAGAACTATCAGAAAATTAATATAAACACAGTTACTAGAGCATATTTTAAAGTTGTTGATGATTATTACACTTAGTTTCCAGGATATAATGTGAATGTATCACTTTTACATTAAAACATTCATTTATAGGTAAGTAGAATTATAGGAACAGTTTTACATTCAATTGCAATGATTAAATTGTAAATACAAATTTTTATGCATGTGGAAACATCCGTCATATAAATCGTTAGTAGTGAAAATTCACGAGTATATATTTTAATTTTGATGGTTATTGCTAATGAATTTATACCAATGTATACTGTGTATGTATACACCAAGAATATATGGGAGGAAAGCATGTTTATTAAAGCACTTATTAGCTAGCTTTGCATTTAACAAAATTATTACTATACTACTAAAGTATGCTAGTCAGTTGAACTTGTTGTGCAGCCACTTTTTAGTCTTTCTGAAGTGTGAGCTCTCAAATCACTGATGTTTGATGAATTTGGCTGTATATATATTTTAATTAAGTTCTCTTTAAACTTGTATCCTTCATTTGTATATTAATGTTGAAGCCTAAACCACATATTCTGTTTTTATTCGGCATGGGGATAGAGAAAAATGAACAGTGGAGGGAAATAGTGGTAAAGGTGGGATGGAAGTAGGTCGGTGATAAAAACGTTTTTATTGAATTATTGTGAGTAACATAATTTGCTGAATGCTGCATGGGTGCTAGGCATTGTTATAAGTGCTTTGCATGAACTATCTTATTTAATCCTTACAGTCACTCTCTCATATATGAATTAGTGTTTTCTCCCTTTTTTATTTTATTTTTTTTACATTTTAAGCTTTTATTTAGTGAGAAAGATGCATAGGAGAGTAAGAGCTTTATTTAAGAGAGAGAGGTAAATCTGGGTTCATAGGAGCTCCAGGAACCAGCCACATGGAGGAGCATCTAGGCCAGGAAGCCTAGGGCGGGTGGCCCGAAGGCCACATGCCCTGGAGGCACAGGGCTACAGCTAGCCCCTTCCTGGCAAGAGCTTCTCCCTTTTATTGATGAGGAAATAGAAGCTTTGAGGTGCATTAAGGGAAGAGGAAATCATTCAGTGATACTTGTCTAGCATGGTAAGGAAGATTCTATTCAAGACCATCAAAATAAGTCTAGAGCTCACAGAAACAAGATTTTGTAGTGTAGAGAGAGATTGGGCTTAATGAAATACAGCATGGACAAATGGGAATTTATAGCCAAGAAGCAGAGTAGGGGTCATGGATGGAAAATGACCCAGAGGAAACATCAGGGATAAGGATCTGGCTCAACTGATCTAACAGGGCTCTTGCTGAGAATAGACCAGGGTAAATCAGACATCCTGTAGGGGATGGTGGAGGTTGAAGAACTTGACCAGAAATGGAGGGTGAACAGATATTGAGGGTGGGGATTGCTAAATCTGGATTTTACAAAAAAGTTACCTAGAAAAACCTAGAACAAGGTTATGATGCATGGCTAAATTTTGGTCAAGCTAAAAGCTTTGTCAGAGGTTAAATAATTTCCTCAAGGTTAGCTCTAATAGATGACTTCTAAGTTTGGGTTCTTAACATCTATTCCTTGCTACCTACCAACTGAGATAACATATGTTAATACTAATTAAAGTTTACATTTATCAATTTTAAATGTAAGGCATTATTCTAAGTACTTCAGCTCATATGATTCTCATAACAGCCTCGATAATAGTACATGCTGTTACCATTCTCATTTTCAGATGAGCAGGCAGGTCGGAGTTAAATCACTTTACCAATGTCAATAGCTAAGAGAGGTGAGATGAGAACCCAGGCAGTCTAGTTCAAGAGCCCACAATCTGTTTCAAGTACAGAAAAGGTCACTGGCCTGCAAATCCAGAAACACAGATTTGGATTTGTGTCCCAGCTCTATTAGTGAGCCCTTTAGAGAAATGCTTCTGCCTCTCTGGAACTCCGTTTCCTCATATGTGAAAGGAGGGCATTTGTTTCTCCATCATCCCTGAGGGTTTCCTTGTGCTAAAATTTTAGAATTCTTCAAATGAAAAGGGTTGGGCAACTTTTGCAGCTTCTGATTGGTCATTTGTTGAGGACAGTCTTAGACTTTAGTAGCTGTGATTATTCCATAGCCTGTGACTGAGTTCATACCCAGAAGATCCTTAGCTGCTGGGATCTCAGATTCCATCCTTTTGTAATGCATAAGATGTGTCTGCATCTCTGCAGAGCAGAGATGTTTAGATTGGAAAGCTCTTTCTAGGGAGATATCTTTATGCCTCTACTGCACATGTGAGTGGAACCTCATAAGAAAAAAAAATTTCAAATTAAAAACATTTGAAATATATATGTCATCTCCTGGTAAGTTTTTTTTTTTTTTTCCAAAGTAAAGCTAAAATTTAAAGTGCACATGTTTTCTCAGGACAATTCACTTTGTCATTCCACTTGCCTCGTTAAAAGTCTGCTGCACAGATTTGTAGCCAAGTAGTTCAGGTAGATTTTTTTCCCCCAGTATTTTGCAAAAGAAGGAAATGTTTAGGCATTTTGCTAACATTAGTCATCTAACTATTCTGTTCCTTCTGTTCTTGTTTGAATTGAACACAAACTCAACTAAGAATATTTTAGAATAATGAAGTTGAGGACTTTGTACTGATTACACTTCCAGTTTCTTCTAGACATTGTTTATTTTATGACTTTTCTCCATGAAGTGTACAAGTACATTTTTATGTCCTTCAATCTGTGTACAAATCTTTATCCCTTGTGTATGTAACAGCTTCTTCTTTCCATGATTCTGTTTCTTCCTTCTAAGTTTCTTTTAGCACCTCTCACCATTTCTCCTCCACCTCCAGCTACTCATACACTCATGCATGTACACTCATGGAAACCCACATGTCAGGTGCCCTCTTCACTTTGATGTAGAAGCTTAGATGCTGCTAAGTAAAAAAAAAAAAAAAAAAAAAATGTGTGCCGTATAATACACATGTTTAAACCTTAGATAAGGAAGGATAGAGGCCGGCGCCGTGGCTCACTAGGCTAATCCTCCACCTTGAGGCACCGGCACACCGGGTTCTAGTCCTGGTCGGGGCGCCGGATTCTGTCCCGGTGACCCCTCTTCCAGGCCAGCTCTCTGCTGTGGCCAGGGAGTGCAGTGGAGGATGGCCCAAGTGCTTGGGCCCTGCACCCCATGGGAGACCAGGATAAGTACCTGGCTCCTGCCATCGGATCAGCGCGGTGTGCCGGCCGCGGCGGCCATGGGAAGGTGAACCAACGGCAAAAAGGAAGACCTTTCTCTCTGTCTCTCTCTCTGTCTCACTGTCCACTCTGCCTGTCAAAAAAAATAAATAAATAAAAATAAAAAAAGGGAAGGATGGAAATAAAAATAAGAGCCATTCCATATCTTACACATTTTAAGACTACAAAGTTAGCCTGGATTCTGTTCACTGAAAAGAAATTTGTATTACCCAAGCTTCTTTATGCACTCATTTTCCAAAAGTGTGTGTTTCCCCAAACCATATGAAATACATGTAGAATGATGCGGTGGAGAAAAATGATTTTAGGAGGAAAGAAACAAATTAGGGCTTAGGCTTGCTTGTTATTGAACAAGCAAGAAGTAAAACTTTATTCTTAATAGTGCTAAATATTTGCTGCAGCATGCTCCACCCACAAATTGTTATCAGGTGGATATTTTTCCTGTCGGCGGTTTCCTTGATCTGCCATTTACCGTGCACATTGCTTGGAGTCCTCATTTTTCTGTGATCGCCTAGACTTTCTGGGGAAATCCTGCACAAGTCTTTCTGAGAACTTATGTACTCTGCCCCACACTATTCAGTTTCACCAAATCCTTTGAGCCTGAAAGGAGATCGCACCACAAAACTTGCAGTTGCTTTGGAGGAAAAGTGGAATTTTTCAGCTTTTGAAACCACTTACATTGAGTATTATCTTTCCTTCCTCTCCTCCATGGAATTTATGCACAAATGTCACATTCCTTTTAAAACCAGTCTACAGTCAAAAGACAAACAATTAGGCCTTTTTCTTGCGTGCACAGATGGTGCTCATTCTCTTTGATATGTTACCCATTCCAGAACTGTTAGGCAAACAGGACTCTTCCAAATGCATGCCACTCTTCCTTTATACAAGATGCTTCATCTCCAGGAACAAGGAAGGTCTATGAATCTGCAGCTGCTTCCCATCTTCACATGAGCAGCAGTCTCCTCTGCATGTGATAACGTTTACCCCTCCCATTTCGTACCTCTTGCCATTTTCAGGCCAAGAGCAGCTTTTACCTCTTCTGGATCTTTCACCTGTAATCACACACAACCTTTCCAATCAGGATCTTCTACAGGGCCCTAAAGTCTTACTCATGTGTGTCAGGACATGGCAGTCCTGTCCCTTTTACTCCTCCCTGGATCTCACTACTGGTTTCATGTCTAACATGAGCCACTCACTCACCACTCAGATTTTACAGTCTATCCTCTCGTCAAGAGCAGCCATTTCCTCCTCAGCCTCCTTTGTAATACACTCCCTTCTTCAGTTGACCTGGCATTCCTTTCTCTTTCCATTGTGCTTTGGAAAAATCTGTGTTCTGTTTTCTTGAATGGAATACGATCCTTCTCACTCCTAGACTCACTCTATACCCATAATCTCCTTTATTATCCCTACTGTTATCCTTTTCACAAATATACCTTTTTTCTTGTAAAACTTTAAAAAAATTTTTTTTAATTTTTATTTTTTGACAGGCAGAGTTAGAGAGAGAGAGACAGAGAGAAAGGTCTTCCTTTCCATTGGTTCACCCCCCAAATGGCCGCTAAGCTGGTGCACTGCGGCCAGCACACTGCACCGATCTGAAGCCAGGAGCCAGGTGCTTCTCCTGGTCTCCCATGGGGTGCAGGGCCCAAGCACTTGGGCCATCCTCCACTGCCTTCCTGGGCCACAGCAGAGAGCTGGACTGGAAGAGGAGCAACTGGGACAGAATCCGGCACCCCATCGGGACTAGAACCCGGGGTGCCAGTGCCGCAGGCGGAGGTTTAGCCAAGTGAGCCACGGTGCCGGCCTCTTGTAAAACTTTAGTAACTGTGCAGCCTACATTTATTTCTGTTTCATCTTTTTTTTTTTTTCTATACATGTCTGCAGCTTCAGCATACTTGATTAGTTCCATTGACATTTCTGCTTCTCTCATTTTCCTTTCTCTGTGCCCTACTATCAATAATAAAATCTTGGACTCCCCTAGGCTCTGTGAGGCTAGTCATTGTCATCATCATTGGCCAGATTCATGCTGCTTTCAATTGTGTTGCTCCCATCTAAGATTTGGGTGGCTTTGAAGGCTTATGACTCTCTTTCTAGCCCTATTTGACCTGACTGCAGCACCATGCCTAGCCTGGTGCTCCTGTATGATCAGATAAGTCCTCGCTTCTCACCAGTAAAATCTGTGGCTCACTAATACTAATTAATCTTCACTTCTCCATAACTTAGGTTGATTACATTGGCCTCTGAACTGTCATTCCTGTGGTGTCTCTAAGAGACTTTTACTCCATAACCCACAGTTCCAAATAGCTCATTTCATATGAATATTTACTTTCTACTGCAGAAATATATGCTTGATTATGAGTTTTTGTATAAGACCCTGCTCAGTGTGCTTTATGAATAAATGGAATATGTGCCTATTACTTTTTTAAAATCCAAGGTACATCTGGTCTTTAGAATTTTGGATGAGACACTGTTGACCTATAGTGATTTGGGCTGATAATCCTGTGAGAGCAGCTAGCTGGGTACTGTGCTGACAAGGAAATATAGATGCATAAGACAGGCATTCCACTTGTTTTCGAACTTCATTGCTTAATTGTCTAACAATTTGAAACACAAGACACAAGAAAGATTATCAGTTTCCTAGATGGTAGATGTCCATTCATTTGCATTCCCATTCTTAGAGTATTACTGATGATATTATTCACAGGACCAACTCTAGTTCATTCATGTGCAAAACCAAAATTTCTGCCAGTTCTCAAGGCAGATATACCAAACATGATGACATTGCTACTTAACACTGTTTCTGGACTAAATGCTTGGAAATGAGAAAAGGCCTCCTTATAGAGATGCTTTCTGATGGCTCTCAAGAGGCATCTGTAGTTAGTACCATTTCCAGATAGGGTCCTCCACAGGCTAAGTCATTCCAGCTTGTGTAGGGAAGAGGTGACATGTTATTCTTTTGAGTTCATGTTTTAAAAATTTCTACTTACTTCCTATACTGTTAAAGGTACACATTTAGTTGTTTTCCTTTCAGGTCAAGGAATGTCATCCTGCAATGGCGTTTACCAATCCCAGACTAAGTAGATGCTTATTATTTGTGTTTGTTAGCCTGTTTTAGGGGCTAATATGAAATACCTAAACAGACAACATATATGTATATGTAGAGAAACTGTTTTTAACTGTTGTCTGCTTTTAGTAAGCAGTGTTTTTGGCCTCATAGCATCTGATGACAGTAAAGGTGAATTGAGCCGGCGCCACAGCTCAATAGGCTAATCCTCTGCCTTGAGGCGCCGGCACACCGGGTTCTAGTCCCGGTCGGGGCGCCGGATTCTGTTCCAGTTGCCCCTCTTCCAGGCCAGCTCTCTGCTGTGGCCAGGGAGTGCAGTGGAGGATGGCCCAAGTACTTGGGCCCTGCACCCACATGGGAGACCAGGAGAAGCACCTGGCTCCTGGCTTCGGATCAGTCCATGCGCTGGCCACAACGCATCGGCCACGGCGGCCATTGGAGGGTGAACCAACGGCAAAAGGAAGACCTTTGTGTGTCTCTCTCACTGTCCACTCTGCCTGTCAAAAAAAAAAAAAAAGTGAATTGAAGATTCAAGAAAAATCATTAGCTAAGCAATATTCATCCACTGGAAGGACTCCCCTCCTTTCATATAATCTGTTTCTTTTTCCTCCTGGAGTTACCAGTACTGTGAACCTTGATTCTGATCACTGATGCGTTCTGGTCATGCTTGACCCATGAGCTAATTCCAGCTCACTTACCTTTCTGCAGGACACTGGTAGCTTTCATACCTATGTGTTAGACAGTGACGAATTAGGATTATAGTTACTTCTTTAATTCAAACCAAGCTGCTATCTTTGGGTTGCATATTCAGAAAATTAATGTCCCTAAAAGTTCAGAATAACTTAACATAGCAGCTGATTTCTCTCTGTGTTCTCTATTTTATTATTTGAAATAATTGTCTATGTTACCTGTGTTTTCTTTTTTCCTTGAAGATGTTTTTTTAAAAATTAAGTTAAATTTTCAACAAAAATATCCAAGAAAAATGTGTTTATTATTAACTAAGTACATTCAAAGGAGTAACTTAGATGGTTTATGGAATAATGACCATTAAGCAAATGAATAGAGACCCTTCCATATTTAATTTTCTACTTTTGTATTTATTATTCTCTCATAGGAAAAGTAGATTAATGGTAATGGAAGTAGACCCGTTATTGCCTCTCCTTTCATAGAAAGGAAGATAAGGGAAGTGGTATTCCATATTTAAATAGTCTGCCTATTTTGTTAGGTTCCAAACTGTCTTCTGTACTGAAGATTTTGGAAGGCCTTTTCTAGTTTTTTAAACATTGTATTTTGCAAAGAATGGTGTAAATAATTAACTACATGAGGCCGGCGCCGCGGCTCACTAGGCTAATCCTCCGCCTTGCGGCGCCGGCACACCGGGTTCTAGTCCCGGTCGGGGCGCCGGATTCTGTCCTGGTTGCCCCTCTTCCAGGCCAGCTCTCTGCTATGGCCCAGGAGTGCAGTGGAGGATGGCCCAAGTCCTTGGGCCCTGCACCCACATGGGAGACCAGGAGAAGTACCTGGCTCCTGGCTTTGGATCAGCGCGATGCGCTGGCCGCAACGCACCGGCCGCGGCGGCCATTGGAGGGTGAACCAATGGCAAAAGGAAGACCTTTCTCTCTGTCTCTCTCTCTCTGTCTCTCACTGTCCACTCTGCCTGTCAAAAATAAAAAATAAAAAAAATTTAAAAAAAGGTCAGCAGTTTGCTTTCAATTGCTTAACAATATTTTTAAAGATCTTAGAAGTTTCTAAAAAGCAGAACTAAACTGAATGCAATATGGTGGCATTTTCAAGCACACCGTCATTTATCTAATGTACCCTCAGATTTTTAAGTGAATATATAATTTTTCTCTAATTGATATTTGTTGTAAGTATAGATGTGGAATACTTGAAAGCAAGAAGGAACTGAGATGCTGGAATCAATGTGACATATGGGAAGGCCACATTAATGTCTCTACAGAGGATTATATGTTGGTTCTCATGTTAGTTTGTAAAATTTTGATCATTGCACATTTAAGTCAGCAATGGGATGAATTTTTGTCCATTTTCCCTGAGAACACATATTTTTCCAAGGTAATGTGAACTAGCATGATGAATACTATTTGTGTACTTGTTGGCTTGGGAGTGTAATATTATGCCTGATACTGAAAAGGCAACTAATATCTTATTTGAGGGCATATGAATGCAATTATATTAGCAGATAAATTGAAGGTTTCCCTTCTGGGAAAATTTGGAGATGAAGTAATCTGTGTGAATGTTGAGGGACAGCACAAAGGAACAGGTCTGAAGAGCAAAGGTACATACTGAGATGACACCAAAGCATTCTGGTGCTAAAATGTGCACACATTATTCTTCATGGAAAATAGTACAGATGAATGCATACACATTTAATTTTTGCCTTTGAAAGGGGTAAGGTTTGTGATTAGGGGCATTTTAGAATTGTATGTTGATATCTAGTTTGTCTGTAAATAGTTTCCCATCATCTTTCTCATCTGCTTTAATTAGATACTTTGCATACATATTACATTTTAGTTGAACTATCACTTTCTTGTATATTTTAGTGTAAGGATTAAGCAAGACTGTAAACCAAGATAAGAAATTTCATTAGAATGTGTCATATCAGATTTCACTTTGAAAAATTAAAATCTAGACTGTATACTCAGTAGAAGTGATAAAATTTATTTACCAATAGTAAGAAAGAACATTGCCTTCCTTTTGGATAAGAAAGCACTTTCAACAATAAAGTAGTTATAACTCTGATGTGAGTTGAGAAAGTTCAGTGCTGCCTTGTGAGCTATAATATCTAATATTCTTATAAATAAACCTTATGATTTGTGTCTTTGCCATGAGAACTTTCTTCCTGTACTCATTCCCTCTTTATCTGCCTCATTACAACCTTTAATATTATTAATTCGGAAACTGGACATTACATTTTAAAGTACTAACTGTATTATTTCAGTGTATAAACATGCCATCAAAAAGAGGAAAAATGCCCTCTAGATGAGCTTTGCCAAGTATTGTCTCACAACAGATGACCACTGTGTGTTCAGTCTTGAGCAGGGCGGAAGGGAAAGTCTCAGAGTACACAAATGTGAATTTGAATCTGAGCTCTGTGAACCTGGAAACATTGCTTCCTCATCTCTAAGAGAGGAACAAAGACAGTATTACCTTGAAGGCATAACATAAGAGTGTGAGTACATCCAAAGCATCTTGAGCAATGCTTGTCTTAAGATAAACCTTGGCTATAATAAAATTTTGCTATAGTTATGCTTTCAGGCAAATGCAGTCACATAGATATCTTAAATTTGTGAGATATCAAGTTAAAGCCTTTGGTTTGAAATTGCAAAATAAAATTGTATAAAGGGGGGGAATGTTATCTAATGGTAAGGACAGGGAATAAAGGAATAATCTTTTGTTTAGTCAGTCCTTACAAATTATAATTTCACTTTTCCCCAAGCTGAACCTAATGTTGTCTGTTTCAACCATGTTGGCATTATTGAGTTAAATTCTGAGTTTCTTTTCTCTCTTGCTTTCTTTAATGCTAGATCTTCTCTAGTTTTGCTTTATAAGACTCCTGAGAAGCAGAGATCTAGAACTTGTTTTCATGGTGTTCACTTCTTTTTTATGCACTATTTCAGACTCATCTCTGCCCTGTCCTTTGCAGATGATAATTCATCAAGCTCAAGGTTTCCAGTCTAACGGGTATAGATTTTTCTGTGTGATCTAGTACCCGCATCATCAGTAGGTGACTAAAAGTAGGAGTCAGAATAGGTCCTGTGCATTGGTAGTACCTCAGCAAGTGTTTATGGAGCACCTAGTCTGCGATAGCTTCATGTAAAGTATTGGAGAACCCTCCCGTGTGTGTGGGATGGAATACATGGACAGATCGCAGAAGTGAACCCTGCCCTGTAGAGCATTAGGAAACAAGAACTGTAAGTAAATGAAGCTCAGGTTTGGGAATTAAGACTCAGACAGACTTTTACACATTTACATAATGTATGTTGTAGCAATCTGCATTAATTGTGATTGATGCAAAGAACTATGAATTAAAAAATAACAAGGAAAAACTTCCTGTTTAAAAGAAAAAGATTGATAAATAATACAGTAACCTCTTTGATGTTCACAGAAAATGCTTCATCTGCTTTTGAGAAACCCTGCATTTCTAAATTCCCCTGTCTTTTATAAAAATCCATATAGAAGGTTGAGAATAAAAGGTACATTGAGGGATGGAGATAGAATGGTCCCTAAACTCATTAACCTGCTAAATGATTAACCCCAGCACAAAAGCCTCTTAGGTTTTGATTCTAACTTATGTCTCAACAAAATTACAAATTACTGCCCGTCATAAACCTTTTAAGTTCACTTATGAATGCTTGAGACCAGCAGTATTAAATCTGTGAATGCTAAGAATCTATGGTAATAATAAGAGACATCCATGTGAATGGCTTTCCCATATGCATAATTATGGAGAACAGTAACAATTATGTGTCTCATTACACAAGTGCCTAATTAATGTTGTTATAAATTTTGCTTGATTAGAATACAACCTTTATCGTTGTTTCTCATGCCACATGGTATCTCATAGTTATTAAAAAAAGCTAAAGGGACACTGACCTTTGATTCATGATGGCACTAATGTTCTATGAATTCTTTCAGAGAGATACTTAATGGGCAAGAATGTAATATCCTGTATGCCTTGAAGAATCCATACTTTATGAATTATGTATGGTAGTCAGTAATTATGTGTTACTCCTTTAGAGTGAAGAAATCTTCTCTACAGATTAGAAATTTAGTCATGAGAACACAAACAAGCAGTTGGTTAATTGAGCAGAGAAATTTCGGCACCAGGGATAATCTGTTATAAAGTATTTGAGAATTTACTGTGTACTTTTAGTATTGTTAGTACTAAATGTATCATTAGCCTTTCTTTAAGTGTTTGATAGAATTTACAAGTGGTTCTCTCTGGCCCAGAAATTTCTTTGTGGAAAGGATTTTAATTGTATCTTTCACGACAGTTTTCTATTCATCTAGGTTGTCCAAATTAATTGGCACAAGACTGTGCTTAACACATTAATTTCTGTGGGATCACTAATGATGTCACCTTTTTTATTTTGATACTGATTTGAGTTTCTCCATTTTTCTTACTAGGGATTTTCCAGTTTTGCTGATCTTTTTGAAGATCCAACCTTTGTTTTCATTAAATTTTCCCAATGTTATTTATTTCAGTTTTTTAAAAGATTTTACTTGTTTATTTGAGAGAGTTAGTTACAGGCAGAGAAAGGGAGAGACAGAGAGAACAGTCTTCCATCTGCTGGTTCACTCTCCAGATGGCCGCAATGACCAGAGCTGCATTGATTCTAAGCCAGGAGCTTCCTCCAGTTCTCCCACGTGGGTGTAGGTGCCCATGCACTTGGGCCATCCTCCACTGCTTTCCCAGGCCATTAGCAGAGAGCTGGATCAGAAGAGGAGTGACTGGCATACCAATCGGTACCCATATGGGGTGCTGGCGCCACGTGTGGAGGCCTAGCCTACTACACCACAGCACCAGCCCCTATTTTGGTTTTTCATTCTTTATTATTTCTTTTTTTAGATTTAATTTCCTCCAGTTTTTTTCAGTTGCTTAAAAAGAAGCAAAGAAGTTTTGACTATTTATTTGAGAACCTTTCTTTTTTTTTTTTTTTTTTTTTTTTTGGCAGGCAGAGTAGACAGTGAGAGAGAGACAGAGAGAAAGGTCTTCCTTTGCCGTTGGTTCACCCTCCAATGGCCACCGCGGCCGGCGCACCGCGCTGATCCGATGGCAGGAGCCAGGAGCCAGGTGCTTTTCCTGGTCTCCCATGGAGTGCAGGGCCCAAGCACCTGGGCCATCCTCCACTGCACTCCCTGGCCACAGCAGAGAGCTGGCCTGGAAGAGGGGCAACCGGGACAGAATCCGGCGCCCCAACCGGGACTAGAACCTGGTGTGCCGGTGCCGCTAGGCGGAGGATTAGCCTAGTGAGCCGCGGCGCCGGCCCTGAGAACCTTTCTAATAAAAATATTCCTGCAGTGATGGGGAACCTTTTTCTGCCAAGGGCCATTTGGAGATTTTATAACATCATTTGCTGACCATACAAAATCATCAGCTTAAACATTAGCCTCCTGTGGATCAACTGAATTTTGAGTCTGCCTGCAATTACATTGGCAGGGCCAGACCAGATGATTTTGCAGGCCATAGATAGCCCATGGGCTAGATGTTCCCCACCCATGTAAAAGTATAAATTTTGTCTTAAATATGAAATCCTGAAGCATTTAGTGTTAATATCTTATTATCATTCTTTAAAAATATTTTCTGATCTGTTGTTTCTTTTTTGGTCAATGAATTATTTTAATGTTGAAATTTGAAACATTTTGAGATTCTCAATTTTTTTTTTACTGATTTCTCATTTTAAAAAATTTATCTGAAAAGCAAAGAGACAGAGAGAGGAAGACAGAGAGAATCTTTCATCTACTGATTGATTCCCCAAATGCCCACAACAGCTGGATATGGGCCATGCTGAAGACAGGAACCTGGACTCATCCTCATATCCCACATGGCAGAGACCCAAGTACTTGAGCCATCACCTTCTACCTCCCAGGGTGCAAATAAGCAGGAAGCTGGAATTGGAAGAAAAGCCAGGACTCAAACCCAAGGGCCCTCTTAAACAATGCAGACATCCCAAGAGGCATTTTTTTGTGTCTGTGAGATTTACACATGAAACATGATTTATTTTTTCCCCAGAAACCTTTTATTGAAGGTATACAAACTTCATGCATTTCATAAATACAACCTTAGGAACATAGTGATTCTTCCCACCCTACCCATACTCCCACCCTCCTTCATCATCCCTTTCCTATTCCAATTCTTATTTTTTACTGAAATTTATTTTCAATTAATTTTGTACATGTAAGATTAACTCTGTACTAAATAAAGAGTTCAACAGATAGTTTGAAGAAAAAAAAAACTGTTCATCAACAGTGGAGACAAGGGCTGTTCGAAGTCATGGCATCTCAGAGTGTCAGTTTCACTTCTATTGATTACCTTTTAGGTGCTCTATTAGTTACCACAGATCAGGGAGAACATACAGTATTTGTCCTTTTAGGTCTGGCTTATTTCACTAAGTGTAATATTTTCCAGTTGCATCTATTTCGTTGCAAATGACAGAATTTCATTTATTTTTGCTGCTCTGGTGTATTCCATGATGTACATATGCCATAATTTTTTTTTATCCAGTCTTCAATTGATGGGCATTTGGGTTGCTTCTATATCTTGGCTGTTGTGAATTGAGATGCAGTAAATATGGGGGTACAGATAACTCTTTCGTTTGCTGATTTAATTTCCTATGTGTAAATTCCCAGCAGTTGGATAGCTGGATCATATGGTAGGTCTATATTTAGATATCTGAGGTATCTCCATGTCTTCCACGGTGGCTTGACCAGTTTACATTCCCACCAACAGTAGATTAGGGTACCTTTTCCCCAACATCTTTGCCATCATTTGCTGTTTGTTGATTTCTGAATGAAAGCCATTGTAACTGTGGTTAAATAAGGTGAAACCTCATTGTGGTTTTGATTCACATTTCCCTGAGGGCTAGTGATGCTGAGCATTCTTTTCATGTGTGTGTTGGCCATTTGGATTTCCTCTTTTGAAAAATGTCTGTTTAAGTCCTTTGCCCATTTCTTAACTAGTCTCTGTTTTGTTGTTGTTGAGTTTCTGGATATTGATCCTTTATCTGTTGCATAGTTTGCAAATAATTTCTCCCATTCTGTCAGTTGCCTCTTTACTTTGCTGAATGTTTCTTTTGCAATGCAGAAACTTCTTAGCTTGATGTAATCCCATTTGTCAATTTTGGCTTTGACTTTGATTGCCTGTGCCTCTGTGGTCTTTTCCAAGAAGTCTTTGCCTGTGCCAATGTCTTGCAGTATTTCCCCAATGTTCTCTAATAATTTGATGGCATTGGGTCATAGATTAGGTTTTTGACCCATTTTGAGTGGATTTTTGTGTAAAGTGTAAGGTAGGGGACTTGCTTCATACTTCTGCATGCAGAGATCCAATTTTACCAGCACCATTTGTTGAAAAGACTGTCCTTTCTCCAGGGACAGATTTTGTTCCTTTGTCAAAGATAAGTTGATTGCAGATGCATGAACTTGATTTCTGGAGTTTCTGTTCTGTTCCATTGGTTTACACATCTTTGTGTTGATAATTTCTGCTTTCTAGTATACTGATCTTTTAGTCTTCAGTGTCTCATCTGCTATTAAGGCCATCCAGTGACATTTTCCTTTTCAGATACTACAATTTTTAAACTCTAGAAGTTCTCTTTGATTCTTTCTCACTGTTGTCGATTCTCATATTCATATTTTCCTTTTTAGCTTTAAACATATTTATAATGGCTATTTTAAAGCTTTTGTCTACTAATTCAATCATACTTCCGGTTTTTGAGTTTATTTCTACTGATTTACTTTTTTCCTGCTTTTCTTGGGATCAGTAAATTTTTTTTTCTTGACAGGCAGAGTAGACAGTGAGAGAAACAGAGAGAAAGGTCTTCCTTTGCCATTGGTTCACCCTCCAATGGCCGCTGTGGCTGGTGCATCATGCTGATCCGAAGCCAGGAGCCAGGTGCTTCTCCTGGTCTCCCATGTGGGTGCAGGGCCCAAGTACTTGGGCCATCCTCCACTGCAGTCCCGGGCCACAGCAGAGAGCTGACGTGGAAGAGGGGCAACCGGGACAGAATCCGGCTCCCCGACCGGGACTAGAACCCGGTGTGCCAGCACCGCAGGCGGAGGATTAGCCTATTGAGCCGTGGTGCTGGCCAGGATCAGTAAATTTTAACTAGATGTTGGACATTGTGAATTTTTTGTTTGTCAATTATTTGCTGCCTCCCATAGTAAGAATTGAGTTGTTATCTGGCAATAAATTAATTTACTTTAAGATCAACTTGCTATTTGACATCTTGCTGTTAAGCATTGTTATAGAATAATCTATCCTCAGGTGCTACTTTAGTTTTACTTACAAGGCATCACCCTAGGTCTCTACTGAATGTCTCACATGTTCAATGAGGATTTTCTGCTTTGGCTGCCTGGAACTCAAGTGTCACCCAACTCTAATCAAGCTCTGTTAGTTGTTAATCTGATAGCCGCTGGTATTTTTCTTTCTCCAGTAGTTTTTTTTGTTTGTTTGTTTTGTTTTTGTCTGCTGTGTGCATTTCCAGACTAATTTTCAGCCATGGCATCTCTACTGTGCTGATTTCTGAAGGTTTTTCTGGGTGGATCCCCCTCTGTGGTACCTGTTCTGCAGATTCCCAGCTTCCTCAGTTTGCCTCAGCAAGACTCTGTGCTGTTCTTGAAGTTTCCTCCCTTCATACCGCAGGAAAGTTAGAGCTTTCAGAGGATAACCTTCTGTGTCTGCATCTGTGTGTCTAAGAGTGTGTGTGTGTGTGTTCCCTATTGTCTGGAATCCCAGCACAGTTGTCTGATGTCTGAAAACTTGTTTTTAATAGCTTATGACAGAAGGGCTAATCTGGTATTCTCCACCATGAGTGGAAGCAGAAGTAAAAATGTATTTCACTTGTCAGGAAGAAGCATTAGGGCAAGATATGTCAATAGAATTTTGTGCCTTGCCGAGGCATAAAACCAAGAGCAAGAGAATGCCAACAGATGCAGAGAATTTTGGGGAGAATAGACCAGAAATAGGGGAATACAGGTCACAGAACAATGACCCAGCTCAGAGAAAATGACTGGCTTTTCTGAGACCCAGTAATTCAAGAAACTTCTCTGTTAAGCATCCTATGAAAGGTAATTTCAACATGAACCCCAGGTATTAACCTGAAACCCTGATATCTTTGGGAAAAAAGGAGATACAATTCCACTGGTCAGTGGTGAAATTGGAAAGATAACAGAAACACAAATAGATGTGAACTGAAAAGGAAAAAGTAACATAAAACACTGTATTATAAAGGGTTCAGAGGTTCTTGGCAGGCTTAAGAGGACAGCTTATAGTAATCTGATCCTTTTTTTCTAAGAGACCAGACAAGATTTTAGGCAGAATCAAAAGTAATTAATATATTCAGTATTCGTGTATACTGAATTCATGTATACTGATTATACTTCATATAATCTGTACTCTTTCCATAAAGAATAGTTAACATTAAAATATTTAATTATGTCTGGTGCACAATAAGTGGCAATGGAAGGTTAGCCAAGGATATGTCATGAAAGCTTAGCAAATGCTTGACTTGGAAAGGCAGCAGTGGGTAGACCAATTGCATGCTAGGTATAAGATTATGGGGTGCTTAGTATATCTTCACCTACAGCCCTGGGGACTTAAGGGTGATGTGTGGTTCTCTAGCAGGAAGGGAATGAGTTTAAAGGATTATATTAAGGGAAGGTTTTAGCAGTCAAGTTAAATGCCTTTGACAATTCAGGAATTGGATGTTGTAAAAAATGCTATCTTTGCATTGTTTCTGAAGTTGGGAAAAGTTTTAACATACTTGTACTCCTGGAGAAAGGAGTGAGTGATATGAGGACAAGAGAACTAAAAGATAAAAACCATGATTTGAAAGTTCTTGCAGATGTTGGAATGGTTTGCTGAAGTGGAGAGAAAACCCAAAAAGCAGTGAGGTGGGGATATAAGCTGAATTGTCTTTGTGACCATGATGATGGCATGGGCAGAGTGAAGAAGACAGTAATCTAGATGCCAGAGTCCTTAATGGAAGACTACTGTGGACACGACAGATAGTCATTAGAAAGGGTTTGCTTTCTCTGATGTTCCTGGAACCATCAAATGTCATTGGCAGTATGCAATTGGAGGGAACATGTTAGGGGAAAGTTTGAGAAGGTAGGAGAGTGTGTTCTAAAATGAGTGATGTCTGTGGTTTACAAATTACAATAAAAGAAAAAGTTAAGGTAAAAGGGAAGTACAGAGCTGCCAGAGAATGACATTGTGAAAAAAGGTAGAAGATCAAAGAGACTTAATTTGACACCAAGGACAAATGTAGGAACTCTAATTTGGAAGTTTTTCCACTGGCAGAAAAAGCAGAGTATTTGTGAGACTAGCAGCTTGAAATTTTAGTTCTGTCATCACTGAGAACAAACCTTAATGAACCTGAAAACTATGAGATTTTAAAATATCATTATTATTATTTTATTTGACAGGTAGAGTTATTGACAGAGAGAAAGGTCTTCCTTTCCGTTGGTTCACCCCCCAAATGGCCGCTAAGGCCGATGCTGCACTGATCCAAAGCTAGGAGCCAGGTGCTTCCTCCTGGTCTCCCATGGGGTGCAGGGCCCAAGGACTTGGGCCATCCTCCACTGCCTTCCTGGGCCACAGCAGAGAGCTGGACTGGAAGAGGAGCAACTGGGACTAGAACCTAGCACCCATATGGGATAACGGTGCTACAGGCCGAGGATTAACCAAGTGAGCCACAGCGCCGGCCAAAATATTATTTGTATGGAAACAGAACAAAATGCATGCTAAAGGGAGGAAGTTCTAGTTTGTTAGGGCAGAGAAGGCAAAATGTTTACTAAGATAAGAACATAGTGGTTTTGACACATTGGAAGCCAGGAATGAAAGTCTATATGACATTTGCAAATCAGCAAAGTGGGTATGGATGGCAGCTCAACAGAAGTTACTGTGATACAGTACATCAAAGTAGGGAAACCAAAATATGCATTACAGATTCAGAGCAGCCTGAGGCTTTCTAGGAAAAGACACAATAGTAAGAGAATAGTGTACGTTATGTATCCATCAGTTAAAGTTATATATTTTTATTCAGCACATATATATTCACAATAAAACATATGTAAAGTATTATGTAATGTACTTTTCATATACTGTGGCTGTGAATTTTTTCCAGCCCCAAACACTGATGAGGATGGGGAGCAGCTGGAACTCTCATTCATTACAGATGAGAGTACAAAATGGTCTAGCCACTTTAGAATGCAGTTTGGCAGTTCCTGAGCAAACTGTACAATCCAGCAACCTCTTTCCTTGATATTTACCCAAATGAAATGAAAGCACGTGTTCACAAAAAACCTGCACGATGATTTTTATAGCAGCTATATTCATAATTGCTAATGGAATTGCTATAGAAGAAACCAAGATGTTCTTCATTAGGTGAATGGATAAATAAACTGGTTCATTCAGACAATGGAGTAGTATTTAGTACCAAAAAGAAATGAATCATCAAGGCATAAAGTACCTATTATTGAGGGAAAATCTAGTCGGGGTCCAGCACTGTGTTGTAGCAGGTTATACCGCTGCTTGCAACACCAGCATACCATGTCAGAGCACCAGTTTGAGTCCTGGCTGCTCTGCTTCAGTCCAGCTCCTTGTTAATGTGCTTGGGAAAGCATCAGAAGATGGTCCGAGTTCTTGGGCCCCTGCCACCCACTTGGGAGACCCAGATGGGGTTCCATGCACCTGACTTACCTGGCCTCGACCCTGCTGCTGTGCAAATTTGGGGAGTGAAATAGCAGATAGAAAATCTTTCTACCTCCCAATCTCTGTCACTCTGCCTTTCAAATAAATAAAATAAATCTTTTTAAAAAATAGTTTATCTGAAAAAGCTACATACTGAATGATTCCATCTATGTACATTCTGGAAAAAGTGAAATTATAGAAACAATAAAAAGATGAATGGTTGCCTGAGACTGTGAGTGGGTGGGAACAGATGAATCAGTGGATCATAGGAGATTTTTAAGGCAGTGAGACTATTTTGCATGATGCTTCCATGGTGGATCAGAAAGTCAGTATACTCAGCATTGCAGATGTTTTATGGATTGACATGAAAGCAGATACACATTAACATTAGATTTAGCTTCTTACATGTTGAGCCAAGGATACAAAATCTTGTCAGAGATTGAGTGGCTATTGCAATGCAGAAATAGTTACACAACTATCCCTAGTCCCTGGTCTCTAAAGTAGAGCCTTCCCTAGTCTGTGTGGAGTTCCTGTCTATATAAACAATTTGAATAGATATGACATTATAAAATCCATGGCTCATGTGAGGTATATAGTGAGTGTTACCATGTTTTGTTGATGATGAACAAATACATTTTTTTCCCTTTTTTTTTTTTTTAAGATCTGTTTGTTTATTTGAAAGTCAGAGTTATGCAGAGAGAGAGAGAGAGAGAGAGAGAGAGAGAGAGATAGGTGCTTCCATCTGCTGGTTCACTCCCTAATTGGCCGCAGTGGCTGGAGCAGAGCTGATCTGAAGCCAGGAGCCAGGAGCCTCTTCCAGGTCTCCCACACAGTTGCAGAGACCCAAGTACTTGGGCAATCCTCTACTGCTTTCCCAGGCCATAGCAGAGAGCTGGATTGGAAGCAGAGCAGTGGGGATATGAACCAGTGCCCATATGAGATGCCAGCACTACAGGCCATGGCTTTAACCCCTGTGCCACAGCGCCAGCTCCAAACAAATGCATTTCTTACCCAGTGTGTTCATAAAGGCATTATTGATCATTTCTCCTCTGTCATGTTAAATTTATCATTTGGAATTTTATAGCATAAACATAAACACAGAACAACGTGTGTTCTAACTACCTCTCTTGTTGAACTCTTCAGGCTGTAATCACTGTGTTCCTAGAATGTGCTTTTTAAAAATAAAAAAAAAAAAGATTTATTTTATTTATTTGAAAGAGAGAGTTACAGAGAGAGGTTGAGCCAGAGAGAAAGAGGTCTTCCATCCACTGGTTCACTCCCTAGATAGATGCAATGGCCAGAGCTGTGCCAATACGAAGCCAGGAGCTAGGAGTTTCCTCTAGGTCTTCCAGATGGGTGCAGGTGCCCAAGGACATGGGCCATCTTCTGCTGCTTTCCCAGGCCATAGCAGAGCTAGATTGGAAGTGAAGCAGCCGGGACTCGAACCTGTGCTTTTATGGGATGCCAGCGCTGCAGGCTGCGGCATTAACATGCTGTACCACATCGCCGACCCTTAGAATGTGCTTTATGTGCTTTTAATCTTTAAGTGTTGACCATTCTCCTGCTTCCATACTTAGCCACCAATGGGGAGGAATGGACATGGGCTGTATTCATGAACCCCTTTTATTTTTGCCATCAGAAGGTGTCATGTTCAATATTTCTTTTCCAATCTCTTTGCACTTTTCCACATGATTAGACTATTAAGTAAGGAATAAAAATAATCAGCAGAAATCTTTGATTCCCCTCCATTTGGTAGAACGCATATATTCTTTATTGGAAGCTGAGTTTGCTAGGGACATATTTCACTTGCTTTTCCCTCCTACAGAAGTGTCAGACTTAGAAATTAAGTCATGATGAGACATGTGGGGCTACAGAAGAAAACAGTGGTGTGTCTGTGGCGTGTCTCTATCAGTGGTTCCTTAATGCTGATAAGAAAGGTAGTGGGTTGTGACTTTTATGGACTCTTTCTTCTAAAAATCAACACAAGTATGTTTATGGTTTATTATCATAGTACAGAAGATAGTTGAAGTGGGAAGAACAAGTTTGTAAATAAGAGATCCTTTTTAAAGATGTCTAGATACTTCCTCAAAAAGAATGGGTGGACTCTAGCTGCTTAGAAAATGTGCACCCACCCTCACTAAGGAGCAGCTTCTAACTGCCATGCCCCTTATCAAAGCAGATTCAGCTGTGAGTTATGTAGAATCATGTCTTAGTCACTGACATTAAAATAGACGGGAACAGCAATAAGGATAAT
The DNA here is from genome assembly GCF_051225735.1 of Oryctolagus cuniculus. Lineage (NCBI taxonomy): Eukaryota > Metazoa > Chordata > Mammalia > Lagomorpha > Leporidae > Oryctolagus > Oryctolagus cuniculus. The sequence goes on from NC_142870.1 coordinate 67,032,563, forward strand.
CTAATACAGTGAAGAATCAAAAAATGTTAATTTTCCAAGTCTACTTTCCTTGGACCAGGACCAGTTATATAATTTGTGAGGCCCAGTGCAAATGAAAAATGCAGAGCCCTTTGTTCAAAAATTAAGAATGTCAGGATGGCAATATTAGGCACCTAAACTGGAGTAGATAAGAGGCTTATCCTTACTAAGAAGTCACCTCCGGTCATGTGTCAGATGTGGCATGATGCTTTCAGGGCATTCACTTCTATGCCAACTTTCATTGAGCCAGTGCTCAGGCCCCTGCCAGGGCAAAGGGCAACAGCAGTTGCTGGATGAAGGGCAGGCAGTGGGGCCAGCTGATGCCTGGTAAACTGGGATGGGGGAGGAGCAGCCAAAAACCAATGGAAGCCAGGCCACTGGAGGCAGGCCACCCATAAGCAGGGGCTGCAAGTCCCAGAAGCATGCTGCTCTTTCCCATTAGAGCTCTTCCAAACTACAAATTCACACTAAGAAATGTAAAATGGCAGTTGCAGGGTATTATCCGTGACGCTGGCACTGCCTTGGACTTTTACCAGGGTGTACTGCTAGTAGCTGTTCGTGTGGAAAACACCCTGGAACCACACTGAATATAAGAGGCGGAAGAAATGTGGTTGGTTTTTCCATCCTTTTGTGAAAATTTTGCTTGATTATAGACTTTTAACAAGACATGATTGGCTCTTTTCATTGCAAGATTCTTATTGGTGTTGATAGATATGTTGGACATGTGCCTGTTTTGAAGTGCATATCTTTTGTCTTCTTCCAGACTGAACACTTGCCTTTGCAGACTGAGTTCAAAGAAAGGGACGTTGGCAGTCTTCAGCCCTCTGTAAGTGACACTGTGATGTTGCATCAGCAGGTGGCTAACGTGCTTGTCAAAATATCTAGTTTCCATAAAAGTTCATTTTATTCCCTCCCCTGTGCAGTTGTCTCTACTATGATTTGGTGAAGTCCTTGAGCTTGCTTACTCTTAGTTACTTCTAAGTGTCTTAGAAGTAATCAAGTTTTATAAATTCACTAACCAGGCAGAGAGTTCTGTACAAGAGACCCCACAGAGCATCAAGGGGGATTCATTTTACAGTAAATGTCAGCCCAAGGTCAAGCCAGAAGGAAAGATGGCGATGTGTATATTTGTGGCAGCATTTCTTATTCTGTTTTCTCAAGCATGTGGTCAAATGCCTGTTCATTTTGCTGTGTCCTTTCTTTAATGCCCCAGTGTTGAATCTTGAGGTTTCTTTTGTTTTATTTGAATTAATTCCCTGCCTTTCTCACATATTCACTCCAAGCTTGAGCCTGTCTTGAGAGACTCCTGATGTCACCACCTTGTTCTCTGGTTTGCTTTAACTGACACCACATCCCGATTTCAAGACCTAAAACTGATCACAGTCCCTATTAGTCACAATTTTGTATTTAGAAGCTGCACCATTTTTATTCAGGTACTGCAAGCAACAAATGACTGGAAAATGATAAATTATTGAACTTTAACTTGCCATTCAATAGCTTTTGGGGTAATGAATCTAGGACACTGTAATAAATTCTATTCTTGCCTGCTTTGACCAAAGTGCTAGAAAATGCAAACAGCTGCTCTGCTAATGTACGCAATGCTTGGATTTTCAGAATGGACTAAATGCCCAGAGACGTGACTATGAAGATGAGATTCCAGTGGGAGAAGAAGGGATTCAGCAGGTGTACCCCCTATACAATCAGATGTGCTATCAAGACCGGAGCCCTGGCAAACATCATCAAAACAATGACCTTGAGAGAGTCTACATCAATCCACGAGAACATTATGTGTGATTTGCCTTTTTCCAGTAGATGTTCTAACAAATGTTTATTCTTAGATTGGGGAGAGAAACTGATTATTTTATTTTCTCTCATATAAAACAATCTCAGTCTAAGGGTACCAGGAGTCCTGATGAATAACTTGGAGCCTGTAGTGAATTTCTTTCCTTTGTTAAGGATTTTTCAACCACCAGCTGTGTTTGTGAACTTGACTATAGCTTTGTGTGTTTCAGTGACGATGGTGTTTAACTACTAACATTTGGCCTACAATGCCATGTTCATTTAAAAGTACAGCATCTGTCTGTAATGACTGCAATGATTCTCTGGAAAAAAAAAGGCCCCAGCTGTAGTATTAACCTCAGTGGGTCTTGGGTAGCCCAGCCTGTTCATCTGGAATGCAAACAGGCAGAAAAATGAGTTCAGAATCCATTTCACTAATTAATTAGCGGGGATTTGGATTATCCTGACATGCTTAGCACAATTACAATACCTGTGTACAAGCAGAAGCCTAAGAAAAGAGGCGAATTTTACCCTTTTTCTAAAACAACGACAACAAAAGGCAATTTAAACCTGAAGCCTGTTAGTTGACTTTAAACCTTTGTGGTGTTGTAATGTATGTTCCTGTGGGTCACTGAGGTCCTGAGGGTTGCATATTTCTTGCTGTTATGTGCCTGCAGTTGGCCAGCTGCAAGTGACAAAGGTTCTTTTGCTGCGTTGTTGTTCTCACAGTCCATTTCTGTACTAGCCAGATTAGCCTATTTACCACGTATTAAATACTCAAGCCCTTTCTAACTGGTATATATCCTTTAGCTTTGCCCTTCTTTTCTCTAATGTGGTACATGACAAGCTCAGCTTTCACTTCTGAAATGTCTTTTAAAACTTTAGCTACCCTTCTGCGTTCTTCAGAGTATTTATTGTCCATGTTTAATCTACCTCTGAAAAGCCTGCTGGAAAAATCACCGTGAAGTAACTCCTGCACTTAAAATGGAAATTTGGAAAACTTTTGTCTGAAAAAAGTTACTCCCATATGGTATGTGTGCTAAACCCACATGTCCTTTACACCTCGTCCTCTGCTATAAGGAGAGTAATGACATGCTAAAAAGCAAATACAGTGACTTATAGACCAGGTATCCTGCAACACTTGAGTGCTTGCAAATGTCTGCTTGGAGTTTCTCATCTCCTTTTGCCAACTTTCCATCAGCAAGATTGACAGTAGTAGTTACAATAGGGTGAGCTGAGATGGACGGATCACAGGTACAGGTGCAAACATCCATCACTCTCCTCTCGTCTTCTTAAGGAAAGTGTTGTTTTACTGTGTGTTCTGGAAGGTCTGAGATGTGTCACCAGTATGAAAAACACTACAAACGTGTCATATACGAAGAAATAGTATAAGCACTAAACCAGATTAAATAGTATACATTTCCAACCTAAACCTTAAGTGGAGAGGGAAATATTAACGTAGATATCCAGTGAGATACCAAAGATGCTTCGTGATTCATGTGCTGGCTGTAGTTCTTCTTTGTATGGTTGTTTCCTTTTCACTTTTCAGACAAGTTATCCAGGTTATTCTATAGTAGTAATATGCTGGTCCCCCCGCCCCCATTACCTGAATGGCCAACAATTCTGGAAGAAAGGATGCTTAAATTTCAACTCAGTGCTTTCACTAGATAATTAGCAATTTAAAAGAGTATAGCTGCATATGACCCTAATTGCTGAATCATTATGCTACCTCAGAGTTGAGTGTACTGCCCTTTGTATCAAAGAAGATATTCAAGTTTATTTTGGGAAATATCATCACTGAGTTAGTATAACAGAAGGTAGAGGAATTCTGGCATTTGTTTCCAGCAGGAAGATGATTATGGTCAGAGCTCTCTTTAACAAGGAAGTCTTTCATCAATCCTGGATGTTATAGACTAGAGGCAATATGGCAGTGCAACACCATATTAGAAAGCTTTAGAAATGTCTTACACGTTGGGGATGGTTTCTCTAGGATTCTGCTGGGAAGCCAGTTATTAAATTAGCTACACAAAAGCACTACACTGTGAAGCCAGGGGGAATACAGATGTCTTCATTAGCACCAGAGAAAAGGATTTGGAAGCAGTGGGTTTCAGGAGCCCTTTGGCCTCACCACAGAGACCTCCCACTATCTACTTTTTAACATTCTCCATGTAGTTATTGGGGAAAAAATTCAGGATATAGACACCTCTCTTGCAGTCAGTTCAGTATCTTCTTTACCTGTCAGCTGTTGTCAGCTATGATATTTCCTTAAACTGGTGGATGTTATGGCTGTTGGTCTTTCACATGCTCATGTAAGCTCTCTAATAGTTTAGCCTGGTGCCACCTGGCTGTTCTCTAAAAAAAAACTGAGCTAAATAGAAAGAAGCTTTAAAAGAGGTTTAATCAACCAGCCCCCTCAACCAAAAATGCCATCCTAAATTAGCCTGTTGATCTCTAAATTTGGAGCCTAGACTACTTGGCGATGCTATTTAAATTTGGGAGTTAGATTTATAAAGGTCAGTGAGTAAGACTTAGGGATGTAGTCCACAGTGTTAGGTACTTTTCCCATAACTAATTAAATAAAACACATTGAAACAGAAATGGATTTCCAGATACTTCTCAACTTATGGTTGTGGCTTTGCATTTTAAGGGAGTTGTGTGTGCTCACCTTAAACACTGCCTTTATTGCCTGTTTTTAAGCACCCCAGGCTCCAGGAATGTGCTGTGTTGCTGCAGTAGCAGATCACCAAGTTCTTTGCACACCACACTAAAATAAAGCATCTGCACCACCATGTATTGGCATGACATATGTGATGGGATAAAAGCTTAAATGGCAGTGATATAGTGCCTTTCTTTGAGATGTCTTCCTATGCCTAGCATTCTTATGTTTTCCAAGTTTGAAGAATTCTATGCTCTTTAAAACATATAATATACCTGTGCTAGGGATCCCCATAACATGTACGTAATAAGTGATAAACATGCACTCAGTGAGCCAACTTCCTTACTAATTTTCTATGGCCTTGTTTACTTATAGGGATAGGAAAATGTCTTTCTTTTGTGAATGATTTCCGAAGTCCTCTTTCATAGAAGTCAAAATTTCACTGTTTTATTTTTCATTGTTCAGCCTTTCCCTGAACTTTGCTGATTTCTGGTGCTGTTTGCTAGATACCACAGAGACTTCCTTAAGTGCTTTGATTCCCTAGAGTGTGCAGGATAGACCATTATTCCAAGAATCAAAAGAACAGGTTCTTTCTAGTCATGGAAAAGTAGGCAAGTCTCTTTATATGTGTGGGGTACCAGCATGGGGTGTCAGTTGCTCCCATCTGTAAAGCAGAGATGATAATACCTTCCCTGCCAACCTCTTGTGGTGAGAGTTAAAACAAGATAATAATGAATAGGAAAGTGTAAATTCTCTTCAAACTGACAAATGCCTATGACTCTGTTATTGTTGCAATTGAACCTAAGCTTCCAGTGCCCTTACCAGCATTTAAGTACTGTAGTATCCCCATGGAGAACTAAGTGCAGCATGAAGATTTTGTTTGACCTAATTTATGTATAACCAAGTGCCTGTGAGGATACCTTATTGCAACAAACATTTGTCCTGTAGAAGGTTTGATACCTGAATTGGAAATACATGTTGCTATGACCAGTAGTTGCTTTTGTGTTACAGATCACTACTGTCGACTCATCTCCCAGAATATCAACCTGACTGTTGTTGGATCCTCCTTCCAGGAGGTCCTGTGGGGCCAGACAGGCCTGTGCTCTGATGCAGTACAATCATATGTCATACTCATCACCATTTAGCTGGTATTTCTTTCTAATTTGCTTTTAGGGAGTGGTCCTAATGATTTTTTGTTTTATTTTGTTTTACACAGAGAGGATCCATTCAAGAAAACCTTATGAAATATTTATTAATATGGAAACAAGTACATGTGCTCATTTTGTAACTTAGTTTTTGACCTCCACATGTTCAGAAAACTCTACTATTAATCATTATGTTAATCATAGTTTCAGAACAGCAACTAAATAATTAAAACACTCCATCCCAGTTGATTCGACTTTAGTGGGCTTTGCCTTAGATTCCGTCCTCAAGTTGGTTCTTTAATATACTCATTTTTTCATTTGTTTCACCATTATTGAACTTCTAGGCGTGGTAACAATTTTATGTCCATAGTGGACAACTGGAAAGAGGGCTATCTTTGGTAGCAAGCCAGAATAAAGAGTATGAGACAGAAATATTAGAGTCTCCCACTGTGGCTTGGCTCTGTGTTTCTCTTTTCCTGTGCCTGACTGACAAGGAAGGACCTAGACTCTTACTTTATTCTTGAGTAGTGTACAGACTTCATAGAAGGACCAGCCGGGGATTTTCAGCCCTATCATACTAGGCATTAATATTTGTAAGCATATTCTATAGACTATGACTAAATTAGTATTGTGCCTCCATGTATTTGGGTTTCCTCCCTAAAGAAAAGTATAAGCTGACATAAGCCAATTTGGGTATTCACTGTTAGGTGGTTTTGTAGCCTTCAGTGGGTAGAACCTAACCAGGGGGTAATTGACACTGAATTCAGATTTTAGAACAAGTACTGCTTCATACATGTTTATGAGCAATCAGGCGTCAGAACAGTCATCCAACCTGTCCTGTAAGCTTGAAAAAAATCCCAACTCCTCCCTTTTAGGCAACCCAACAGTATACTACCTACAAGAGTGATTAGAAGTGAGTCTTGCTATATTCCAGCAGATCCATTCAGGTGATGATCTGATGTATGTAGAGAATGAGTTAGAAATCCTAGGTCTGTTGGGCATCCTGGATTCTTACACCTGTTCTTGGAAGGGCTGAGCTAATTCACAGATCTTTAAAGACAGTAAATTAACCATTGAAAATACTCATTCTTTAACAATCTCTGGTAATAGCCTGTGAGGTGACCGATGTAATGCTAACTGTTTCTGAAAGGTATATTCCTGATTAGGATACGTCAGATGTCAACCAAACATCCCCAGAGTTTGTATTAAGGCTGATTAACGTATGCCAAAATAATGTAGATAAACTATATCAAATGTAAAATCTTGTTAAGGACTTCTCAGTTTTCACTCTATCCACACAGTAGGGTCGGGTAGAGCTACTTACTATTGTGAAGTCAACAATCTGCTGAATAGAGTGGAACTGGCATTTATCCTTAGTGACAGCTTTTTCTGTATTTCTGTATGTGCATATGTTTGTGTGAGACATGCATCAACTTAAAATTTGCTACTCAAAAAAAAAAAGCTGTTCACATATATAAGAAACACCATACCTGTAAGCATCTCACTAATGCAAGCACATTTTATAATATCTACTTTAACATTATCTCTGCAAAAACATTAGAGGCAGGAAAAGACAGGCCATATTTATGTTGCCAGCCTAAGTACTTAAAATATTTTTATTCCTAGTCTATTTCCATTATTGCATCAGTTATCTCCTCTATTCAAGTTGTAGTTTGTAAAAATTTGAAGCTAAGTAGAGTAAAGAATGCCAAAAATTCAAGAGACACTATACAGCTTTTTATTATATATCATCAATTGGGACAATGCCATAAAAATTATATCTAAATCCTGGGATAAATGAAACTACCAATGACAAAAACATTTTCCATTTTTCTTGGCTATGAGGAAGTCCTGACTCATCCGCCAGTGTGCTCCAGTCAGTTCTGCAGGGGCTAAGGCTATGATGTATATCAAATGACAAACCTCCATTCATCCACAAGTACCACTACATGCTTTATTCTGTAGCTGTGAGGTTTGGATTTAAATGCATATGTTTAAGAAAAACGTATGTTGTGAACATTATTGCCACGAAGGTATATAGCAAAGAGCAACATCCCCATGAGTTGAAAATGAATAGGATCCTGTCCTCTGAAGTGCTCCCATTCTACAGCTGTGTTGCTTACAGTTGCCATTAGCACATGACTTACACAGAACAAATATATAGTTGGACCCAAGGAAATAGACTCTCAGATTTAAAATTATTGTTATAGTTGCCATCCCAAATAATCTTCAGTAGATATAAACACAGCTGTCTAAGATATTCAATCTTTTTTCTTTTTTTTAACTTTTATTTAAGAAATATAAATTTCCAAAGTACAACTTTTAGATTATAGCTGCTTTTTACCCCCATAACCTCCCTCCCACCCGCAACCCTCCCATCTCCCGCTGCCTCTCCCATCCCTTTCATATCAAGATTCATAAAATACTCAATCTTTTAATGCATTAAATGTGGCAGACCAGAGTTGCCGCCTTCTGCTTTTTATTTTTCTTTTTTCCAGCACTAGCACTTAAAGTTTCTATAATCAGGTCCTCTTTGGCCCAGCAGGATCTTTGGTATCCTGACCTAAACTGGTTGTATTTATTACCATAGCTTGGGATTTAACTGTGAAAGTCGATTAGAGGATACCTTAGGGAAAGCCTCCCTTTGAATCCAGAACATCAGATTTGCTACACTGGCTTAGAACTCTGACCTGCCCTACTATAGTTGTGTCTGACAGCCATGAAGAGATGCTTTATGTGTCCCTCCAGAGGTTAATTCCCCTTAATAACTCACAGTGGATCTCTATAAAGCCCAGAGTGGCACATGATTTTCCACATGGATGGGCACCATTGTTTTTCTCTTCAATACCATTTCCAATAATGACCAATACTATCTAAAAATTCACCTTAGAATATTGATCAAGCTGCCTTAAATTCCTCTCTCAAGTCTTATTGATGGCTCAGTGTCCATTCTATTTTAACTTAAGACAACAGCTATGTGTTGTAAGTGCATCAGTTTACATTTGCCTACACCATGGCTCATTTATGTCCATTTTTCCTCATGGGGTCTTAGGAGATTGTATTGCATATATTCCCTTCAAATGAGCATTTCATTACCCAGATGAGTGTCATCTTAGGTTTCACTGTATAATTAAAATTCCAAGTCCTTTGTAACAAAAAAAATAAATAAATAATTGGTGTTGCTACTGGATCCCTGGATTATTCCACTTGTCCATCCATAAAAGTTCCTGTTTATCCTCTTCCTTCTGTTTCTATTTTTAAGTCAGTACTTTAAGACATAACATCTGCTCCATGCTATTCATTCTGCATGTGGTCGTAACCTCTCAGCTTCTTTGCGTCTCAGTTTTATCCCTGTAAGTTAATGCTCTCAATCTCACAGGTTATGGGGGTGGGGATGGGGGGGCTGGCAAGAGATATTTAAGGATTGTTTTCAAGAAAAATCACTCTTTTAAAGAGATTTTCTAAAAGTCCCTCAGCTCAAAAATGGGAAACTATCGCTGTTACGTTTTTTCCTATCCTTGTTTCGCTGTTTTGTTTTCTGCAAGGTGATCTGTGTCTAAAATGACTCTTTACTCAGGTTTTAACTTTTATTCTACTAACCCTTTTCACACTGGAATCTACATTATTTATGTTCTGAACTTTTCACTTATGGATCCAGAATTAATTCTGCCACAACAAATCCCTCACACTTTTACCCCTATCATTAAACCAATTAATGTCTCTCCCTTCCCCACCAAAAACAAAAACAAAAACAAAACAAAAAAAAACTGGCTCTTCCTACATTTTTATATCTAATGAGGTCTCTGGCCCTGGCAAGTTCTCGCCATGTGCCTTGGTTCTCTTTGTGTAAACTGAGGTTAATTCTGCTCTTTCACAGTACCTGGATGTTGTGAGTCCAGACTAATCAATGGCGAAAACCATCTTGCAAATATCCTGTATTATATAAATTGACAATGGATAATCAGAGGAGTCTGAGTAGAAGTAAGTTCCTATGTAGCCCAGTTTGGAATACTAATCCACCCATGGTTTTTAAAAGAAATCTTTTAGTCACGCTTTTTATAGTGAAAATCAATTTCTAGTCATTGAACTATTTCTACTTTGGTGTATAGGAAGTGGTCAATAGTATACTTGCTTATGAGAAAATACCCAAATTGTATTTCAGATGTTAAACAGTTATGTAACATTGTAGTTGTGTAAGGAGGAGGATTCTAGCTCACATGTTGCAAAACACAGAAATACAAGGATTAGCTATGAATTTGAGATTGTTTTATAAATAGTAGGTGTTGGTGTGGTTGCTCTAGATAGTCTTTATTTTTAAGTTACCAGATTGTCTTTTATTTTTGCAGTTTTGAACTACATGGTTCTCTACAAGTTTTGAATAAAGTTTTTTATCAATTAAACTTCTGTGTGTACATTATTAATAAATCAATTATTAAAATACGTACAAAAATTAAAAACCTAAGTATGTGCCTGTGAAATTGAAAATTTAAAAAAAAATTCTTCAGACTGGTTTTTGACAGAGCAGTTAAAGCATACTTGGGCTGCCCATACCCAATATCAGATTGCCTGGATTTGAGTCCCAGCTCTACTCCTGCTTCCAGCTTCCTACTGATGCACACCTTGACAGGCAGCAGGTATAGCTCAAGTGGCTGGGTCTCTGCCATCACATAGAGACCCAAATTGAGTTCCTGACTCCTGGGTCTGATCTGAGTGAGCCACATCTGTGGTGGGCATTTGGGAGTATACCAGCAGGTAGAAGTCAGTCAGTCAGTCTCTCTCTCTCTCTCTCTCTCTCATGCTCTGCCTTTTATGTCAACTTCGTCTCCATATAAATGCTTTATAAAAATAGTAACCAGAATGGTTTTTGAAAATGGTTTTTGAGGGGTTGGTGCTGTGGCACAGCGAGTTAAAGCCCTGGCCTGAAGTGCCAGCATCCCATATGGGCACCGGTTCGAGTCCTGGCTGCTCCTCTTTCAATCCAGCTCGCTGTTATGGCCTGGGAAAGCAGAGGAGGATGGCCTGAATCCTTGGGCCTCTGCACCCATGTGGGAGACCCAGAGGAGACTCCTGGCTCCTGGTTTCGCATCAGTGTAGCTCCGGCCGTTGCGGCCATCTGGGGAGTGAACCATCAGATGGAAGACCTCTCTGTCTCTACCTCTCTCTCTAACTCTGTCTTTCAAATAAATAAAAATCTTTTTAAAAATGGTTTTTGGGCCGGCGTCATGGCTCAATAGGCTAATCCTCCGCCTAGCAGCGCCGGCACACCAGGGTGCCGGATTCTGTCCCGGTTGCCCCTCTTCCAGGCCAGCTCTCTGCTGTGGGCAGGGACTGCAGTGGAGGATGGCCCAAGTATTTGGGCCCTGCACCCTATGGGAAACCAGGAGAAGCACCTGGCTCCTGGCTTCGGATCATCGCGATGTGCCGGCCGCAGCGCGCCAGCCGCAGTGGCCATTGCGGGTGAACCAACGGAAAAGGAAGACCTTTCTCACTCTCTCTCTCTCACTGTCCTCTCTGCCTGTCAAAAATAAAAAAAAAGGTTTTTGAATATGATAAATTGTATCTTTAATTACTGAAAATTAAGACGTTTTAATGAAGCCATGATTATTCCACTTAAAGAATTGTTCTTTATGCCTGATTAATCCTTAGGAGTTAAAATGTCTTTTTATGAAGTTTTGGTGCTAAGTGGTCATTATACATTTCTGTTTACAAAACAAAAAGCCAGGAAGGTTGATCTCTGATGGACTCCTGAACTGTGTTTGGGTAATGCCTTAGTGCTCTGTGAAGTCCCAAAGTCTAGAAACCACTTTTTTTAAAAAAATATATAACATTTTATTGAAGCACCAAATACTTCAGTCTTTTAAAGTGTTGAGTTCAGCATATTCAGAGTAGAGCAACTATCACCACAGTCAATTTTAAAACACTTTCCTCACCCTGAGAAGTATCCCATGCACATTAGTAGTCACTGCCTGCCCACCCTTCCCTCAGGTCCCGTCTACTTTGTGTCTGGATTTGCCTTTTCTGGGATGTGTCAGGTAAATGGGATCATACAATACGCTGTCTCTTGTGATTGACTTCCTTCACATGGCATACTGTTTCCAAAGTTCGTTCGTGTTGCAGTGTATATTATTTCTTTAAATTGTCAGTGAATGTTCCATTATACGGGCATATCACATTTCATCCATCGTCAGCTGGTGAGTTCTTTGCACTCTTGGAAATATCAGTAATGCTGCTGTGAGCATTTTTATGTGCGATTTTTTGTATGAACACATTCTATTTCTCTTGCATATATACCTAGTAATGGAATTGTGGATCATGTGGTCACTCCGTGGTTTAACTTTTTGAAGAAAGGCCAAACTGTTTCTCAAAACTGCTGCACCATTTTGTACTCCCACCAACAGTGGTTTTCAGTTTCTCCCCATCTTCCTCAAAGCTGTTATTATATTTTTTTTGATTCTGGCTATTCTAGTAGGTGTGCAGCGGTATTTCAAGTGTTTTTATTTGTATTCTTCTAGTGGCTAATGATGTTTATTTCCTACAACTCTTAAAGAGGTAAAGCCACTCTTACTCATGGCCCATATGCAGACTGGATTTGACTCAAAGCCAGCCAACCTCTGACCTAGAGGATAAAGTTAGTAAACAAGTATGTTAACACAGGAATTATAAATACACTCTATACGGCATCCCATATCGGGGGATTAGTTTAAGTCCCTGCTGTTCTACTTCCCATCCAGCTTCCTGCTAATGTGCCTGGGAAGGCAGCAGATGATGGCCCAAGTTCTTAGGCCCCTGCTACCCACATCAAGAACTGGATGGAGTTCCTGGCTCCTTGCTTCACCCTGTCCCAGCTATTTGCAGCCCTGGGGAGTGAACCAGCAGATGAAAAAATATCTGTTCCTCTCCCTACAGCCACTCTTCCTCCCTCTGTCATTCTGCCTTTCAAATAAATAAACCATTTAAAAATAGGCATGAGAGATTGAACAGAACACAACAAGCCTTCAGAAAGTTCACAGAAAGTATAAATTATGAAAAAGTGTGCATTTAAAAAACACCAAAATAAAACTTTTTTCCATGAACTTTTTGAAGTACCTTCATATGTGAGCAAATGATGATAAATTGGCTTGCTGGATTAACACACACATAAACACACTGTGACTACACCATTTCCTGATTTCCACGGTTCTCCCACAATGGACAATTTTAGGCTCCCCACGTCACACTCCTGAAGCTAAAGTTGGAAAAGCTACGCAAATCAGTATTCGCAAGCTGGTCCTGGCTGACTCTGGCACTTCCTCATTGCAAACTACTTCAAACTGCATGAGGGAATCCATAAATACAACTAACATCTTCAAAGTTATCATTGGTCTTGTCCTGCAGTCCTATAAGCATCCCATGGGAGGGAAAATGAGACTCCCCAACCCCTAAAAAAGGCCTTTTCCTTTTTTAGTCTTTCCTCTAGAAATATGGCCTTATGTCTACAAGATAGTGCATAAGCATGCACATTGTCAAAAGCATTATTAAAAGCATTGGAATAGTCAAAGCAACAAAGGGGAACATGCTCTTAGCCATCCACAAAACTTCTTGGAAAATATATTCTGGTGGAGTGTTGAATAGATGGGAAATGGCAACATTAAACACAAGAACAGGCATATTCCACACATATGGATGGTTTTTGCAGCAGTTTAAGAGTCAAGAGAAAGTTTGGGAAGATTTATCTCAGTGGTTAGACATGCAATACGTGATCAGATATTTTGCTTGTGAGTTTCTTCCTGGAGTTTCCAAGAAAAACCTCAACATTGGGTTTCTGTTTCTGCAAAAACAGCACAATATACCCACTAAAATTGCTGAAAGAAAGCTCTAAAGAAATTATGTGGCAAATCACCCAGAAAATAAGCAATCCTATCTCCAACTTTAAATAACACTTTGAAAATCTATTAAATTTCCAGATTTGTATTAGTTCATTGCCCATATTTTTATAATCAAGCTTCCTTGTCCGCACTCTCCTGGGGCTTCCCCTATCCTTGCTAAACATTTCCATTCCCTGTGGTAGAAATCCCAAAGTCAGTGAGGGATTCACGCTTTTAAACTCTGTCAACTCAAGTCAAAGAAGCAACTTTTCTGAGCAACAAAAGGTTATTATGTTAATTTGCTCAGTACAGCTATTAATCACAGAGAGACATATTGATAGCTTAATCAGCATTTCCAATTTCTGATTCTCCAACATTGTGATTTCCTAAATAGGAATATACAGGGCAAAGAGATGTAAACTACTTGCAACTTCTCTGCACAATCTCCTTTTCTTGGCTAAAGAGAAAGCAGAGCATTTTCCAAAATATAAAGGACACTCTAGCTCAAGTGTCCTCTGCTATGATTCCATCAGATTTCCTGAACTTAGTTCTGCTTTTTTCCAAAGTCGCACTTGTCCCTGTGCATGTCACATGATGTCACCATGGTGAGCTCAACAGCCAAGGCCTATGTCCTGTACCCTAATGGAAAGCACCAGTGTGTTTTCAGCTAAATTTGTTTTCTCCTGCAGTTGGCCTATGGAAACATCTGCCACTGTTCCATTCTGTTCTGAATACAGAGATTCCTACTCTCCCCAGCTGCTTACATTCCACGAAGCCAGTGTGAGGTTGGGAAGGGAGGTCCTCTTAGAGAGAGAGGGGACCCAGGTAGGGCTGTTCTGCTGTGGATAGATTCCCGAGCAGAATTGCAGGACATCACCTATTAAACTCTGGGTGCAAAAAGGTTGCCTGGCACTCCCCAGGGAGGGCGATGTGCAACGGGAGGCTGATGAGTAGTGTGTGGCAGGAGGAAATGTGTAAGCCAACTCCAAAAGCATTGCTATGCTGAGGGGGGCACAGGTTGAGCTCTCTGGAATCGAACTGAAGAGGAGTCTGGGATGCTGGGTGTTTATTAGAAACACTTTCCTGTGGCGAGGAGGACAGGGGAACAGAATTGGGCAGAGAGAAGTTGAACTACAATGCAAGCCCAACAAAACTTCGGCCACCTGCAACATATATGGCTTCTCAGAACTGTGTTAAAATGATCTTGTCTTTATACCACTGCCTCCATCAGTGTTGGACATGAGTCTTCCCCTTGGCGAGGAAGCTGTCCTGGTGGAGGGACACCTTGCAGGAGCTGATAACTGGTTTATACCTCCTTACCTGAAGGAAGGCCTCTATGGTGCTTCCTCCGTCCACTGCAGTTCACAGCTGCCATTGCTCAGATTCACATTTTATGTCTGTGCAGGGGCTGCTCCTCCAGGGCTTTGGTGGGGCTCTTTGCTGTGGGAAAACTTTAAAGAAAAAAAATTATCAGGATACATTATAATTCCTTACCATTGCAGCTAACTTTGGAGCTACAACTGATAATCATTGTCTCCCTCTTCCACTATCCGTTCCAGATTCCCCTCCCTGTCAGCTACTGCCTTTCCTCGTCTTCGTAGCTCACCTAGTGCCATGGTCTAGAGTCTCACACCTGAGCAGTCTGAGCTCCTGGTCATGATGCCTTTCTCAGGCTGAGGTTGCTATGCTTCATAATCCCAACTGGACAAGGGAGTACCAGAAGACACCCAAGTAGATGCCCTGTAGAGTGCACATATGCCTTCCTACCTCACTGTAAAAGCAGTTCCCAAACCCTTCTGATGGTCATGCTAAATGGATCCTACTAAGATGATTTCTCTTCTTGCTCACTGGTCCCTGGACACAAGGAGCCTAGAGTGCCCAGAAAACAAATATAACCTATATTTCAATGGACTCTTTCTGCTTTTCCAGGTTAAAAGTGTGTTCTTTTTTTTTGGAGAACCAGACCTCTAATCCTATGAGCAGAGTCATGGGAACTGGAAGAAAAGCATAAAATTAAGGAGTGATGTTAAATAGGGAGCCTCCTATTCCCATGTCTTGGTTTTGGCCCATGTATTCTCCCTGTTAGAAACATGACATGGTGAAGATCTTTAATTCAACACGTATACTGTGTTCTGGAAGATGAAGCCCTGTACTTGCAGATTAAAAAGTTATTTCTAAGCTGGTGTTTCAACTTCACCTTTGGTAGGCTGTCCCAACACAGGTAAATGGTACAATCTGTGAAATGCCTTGTAGATCTGGTATCAGATGTATCACTTTCACACCTGTAAAATGATTCCCAGGTCTGACCCAAGGTTGTGGTATGTGTGGATCGTGCCTGTGAGTCAAACATTTCATGAAT
Source organism: Oryctolagus cuniculus (assembly GCF_051225735.1). Classification (NCBI taxonomy): domain Eukaryota; kingdom Metazoa; phylum Chordata; class Mammalia; order Lagomorpha; family Leporidae; genus Oryctolagus; species Oryctolagus cuniculus. Next base: position 67,048,364 of record NC_142870.1, read on the forward strand.
CCTTCAATAGTGTTGTTCTCTGAGGCATCACAAGAATAAAAAGCAAACTATACTTAGAATATGAGTCTAGTCCTGTTAGAATAAGTCTGTCTATTCTCAGGTAGGGGTCCAATGTAGTGCACTTGCCACCAAGTGCCTCCAAGAGGCCAACTGATCTCTCCAGGAACAGTGCCATGCTCGGGTGTCAACATTGGGATTTGAGGCTGGCAAGTTGGTGATTGGCTGGCAGTCAATATCCTCACCCTTTGTGTTCATTCACATCCTTGCATCCATATGCTTCTATCCCAGAACTTTTTGTCCACTTTTTCTCCAACCAGATCTCTGAACAGCTAGCTGGCTATTCACCACCAATTCCCCTGAGTTCCTATGTGCAAACAATCCCAATATACAATGAAGCAACATATTTTTGAGCCCTACAACGGTACGAAAATTGTATGCATTCAATAGAAGCTATACTTTGGGACCAGTGCTGTGGTGTCATAGGCTAAGCCTTGGCCTGTGGTGTTAGCATCCCATTTGGCAGCCAGTTTGTATCCCATCTGCTCTTCTTCTGATCCAGCTCTCTGCTTGTGGCCTGGGAAAACAGTAGAAGATGGACCAAGTGTTTGGACCCCTGCACTTGTTTGGAAGACCCAGAAAAATCTTCCGGCTCCTGGTTTCAGATAGGCTCAGCTCCAGCCATTGTGGCAGTTTGGAAAGTGAACCAGAGGATGGAAGACCTTTCTCTCTGTCTCTTCCTTTGTCTGTAACTCGACCTCTCAAATAAATAAAATGAAACCTTTAAAAATAAAGAAACTGTACATCAATATGCAATATGATACTTGCTTACAATGCTGAGCAGTGCCAGGTAGCCTCATGCTATCACAAGGGTAAATTATGAGACTTTGCAGTGTATGGTGGTGTTAAGCTATGAGTCAATAGTTTAGATGTTTTAAATATATTTTCAACTTAATATACTTTCAATTACAATGGATTTATCAAGCTATAACCAGTTGAGGGTATCTGTATGCTGTAAGTCATTATATGTTTTAAAAAATATAATACTAGGGTCTTCCTTTCTTGGAGCCCCCATCCTGATGTTGCAGCAGGAAGTTTCTGACTTAAATAAATATTGCTTTGCTCACACACACACACACACACACACACACAAAAACAAAAAATAAAATATTTAAGCAGGAGCACCTCCTGAGGCTCTGCCCTTTGGGAGAAATTTGTCTTTCTACTATCACTCAAGGCCACCCCAAGTGAGTCTGCATGGCAGCTGAAATCCATTGTTGGCTTACATTCACCTCTTGTCATAGCTCATTTTGTGCTGCTATAACAGAATGTCTTATACTGGGTAATTTATAAAGAACAGAAATCTATTTTTTACATTTCTGAAAGCTAGGAAGTTCAACAGCAAGGGGCCCGTGTCTATCAAGGGCCTTCTTGCTGAGTCATCCCATAGCAGAAAGCACAAGGACAAGAGAGATCAGGAGAGGGCAGAACTTGCCTTTTTATGAAGGCATCAACCCACCTATGAGGCTGAAGCCCTCGTGGCCTGATCATTTCTTAAAAGTTGTACCTCTTGGGGCTGGCTCTGTGGCTTAGCAGGTTAAGCCTCCACCTGCAGTGCCAGCATCACAAATGGGCTCTGGTTCTAGTCCCAGCTGCTCCACTTCTGATCCAGCTCTCTGGCTGAAAGCAGTAGAAGCTGGCCCAAGTCCTTGGGCCCTTTCACCTGCATGAGAGACTTGGAAGAAGCTCCTGGCTCCTGGCTTCAGATCGGCACAGCTCCGGCCATTGAGGCCAATTGGGGAGTGAACTAGCTGATGGAAGACCTCTCTCTCTGCCTCTCCTCTCTCTGTGTAACTCTGACTTTCAAATAAAATAAATAAATCTTTTTTTTAAAGAAAGTTGCACCTCAATACTGTTAACAATTACAGTTAAATTTCATCATGGGGTTTGGAGAGGGCAAACTTTTAAACCATAGAATCTCTCTAAAACTAGTTCCTCTGACAGCTGGTTGTAAATGAACCCTAGTGAGGACCACAAATATGGTCTGAGGGAGGGCACGGTGCAACAGGTGACATGGAGGTATGGGACCTCTGCTCAGGCAACTTGCTTATGCCATCCTAGTTCTGTTCATATTCCATCCTAGATGTTTCACTTCTGTGGGGAGCAACTGAGACTAGACTAAGTTACTGGAATTAAGACTTATTCTATGCATCTGCTCTCCCACAATATGGCGCTGAGAGAGAGACCAAACAACTTCCACGCAGCTGCCTTCGCCAATTTGACTGATGAGCTGCAGGAGCTGATCCTCCTCCTGATTGGAGGAGAGCAGCGTGCTCGGCGTGTGGGTAGCAGAGCATGGATTGGTGGAAGAGGACTATAAAGGAGGAGAGAGACAACATGCACCAGGAACATCTGAGAAACCCCTGAGAGCCAGCCGGCAGTGTGCTGCTCCTCCGCGGAAGCGGGGAAAGTGGCAGGGGGTACCGCCCCTCCACGGAGGTGGAGGGGCCGGCAGCCAACCCGGGAAGGACCAGCAGCAAACCCGGGAAGGGCCGAGCAGACAAAAGAACAGCGCAGGGTCCAGTGTTGTTCCTCCGCGAATGGGGGAGCGACACACCTCCATCTTAAAATGGACTGATGATGGGACTGTCCAACCTCATGATTTGGTGGGTCCTGATGGAAACTTGCTCAAAGTTTCCACAGTCCCAAAGGAGAATAGTTTTTGAAAAGATTTATCATCCTCTAATGGAGGGAAGAGCTTTGTAATAGAATTCCAGGGGCATTTATTATGGTTTTCTCACCAAAACTTGCCATACATTTCACACAGCATTTTTTTCTACAATAGGATCTGCCTAGGCATGATGCAACCACTTTAGTGATGAGGGCCCTACTCAAGGCTAACAGAATTGTTGGTTATTGTAACATGGGCCAGGGCAGTATCCCAGGTATGAAAAACGCTGTCCTCAGAAAATGAAGAATTCCCCCCTCCATCCCCGCGGGGCCTTCTACTTCCTTCTACATTGTAGAAAGTACAAGATGAAATGAGCTGTTTCCCATTATAGAGGAAATGGCCAAGCTACCTCCAGTAACTGAATTCTCAAACATTTTACTGACATGCCAGGCCTTACATCTATAGTTTTTCTCCTACTCTCTAGAGTACCTAATATGATGCCTATTGATGCAGTGGATAAAGGAAATGTTCAATGGGATCTCAAAAAGTCTACTTTTTTTTTTTTTTTTTTTTTTTGACAGGCAGAGTGGACAGTGAGAGAGAGAGAGAGACAGAGAAAGGTCTTCCTTTCCGTTGGTTCACCCTCCAATGGCCGCCGCGGCTGGTGCGCTGCAGCCGGCGCACCACGCTGATCTGAAGGCAGGAGCCAGGTGCTTCTCCTGGTCTCCCGTGGGGTGCAGGGCCCAAGCACTTGGGCCATCCTCCACTGCACTCCCTGGCCACAGCAGAGAGCTGGCCTGGAAGAGGGGCAACCGGGACAGAATCCGGCGCCCTGACCGGGACTAGAACCCGGTGTGCCGGCGCCACAAGGCAGAGGATTAGCCTATTGAGCCTCAACGCCAGCCAAAAAGTCTACTGTTTTGACTACATTATGACAGAGAGCAGGAAATTTACTATAATCCTAAATCAAACTTTATATATTGTCACTCCTTCAACATGAATGTAAGCACTTTCTGATCAGAATAGAATATAACACATTTGTGAAAGTAATGGCCACACAGAACATGAGCTCCACACTGTATTAATCTCTTCTAGTGAAGATAGCACATTTGCCACAATATCTGTGAGAGCATTGAGTTTATGGGAAGCTACCATCATCCTCCAGGGTCTGCCTGGATTTTCAGTGGCCATAGTGGTGAATTATATGGAAATATAATAGAGTCCATCATCTATTAAATCATTAGCTGTGATACAATTTCTACCATCTCTTTTGGGAGGCAGCATTCTGTCATACTATTTGCTTGGGATATGGAGATAGTTTTAGACATTTCCTGTTGGTCATTTCCACTGCGGTAATCCTTTACCACAGACCAGTGGCCCAGTGTGAGAGTTGTGCCAACTGAAGTGTATCAATATCTTAGACTAGGGAAATGACCAACAAGTGAGTCCTAGACTTTGACCAGAGCTCCATTAATTACCACCTCCCTATAGGTGCCCACTCCAACAGCAGGAGAACATAATTACATTTAAAGACTCCAGGGATTAATGCCAGCGTGGGCCAGTCTTTGAAATGTCTTGTTTCCCAAGTTATAGTTGCCCAAGTAAAATGAACATCAGTTTGGACAAGAACTGGGAGCATTGTTGGCGTGGATACTTGCTGTGGTTCTGCAGAGTCCCTTTTGTGGTGATACTTATAGTTGTTTGGTCAGTTCTGGGTGTGAAAACTATCTGGAGCCCAGAAATGGAGCAGAATATTTTGACATTCTACTTATCAGTTGTCTTGCTAACCAGCCCTCATTTCTTCTGATGGTATAAAATGAGTCCATCTATTCCCTATCCATCTCTTTAATCCTTGAAGCTTGTGTTGCCTTAATTCAGTAGTTCTCAAACTTTAGTTTGCATTATAATCATCTGGAGAGCTCATTAAACCTCAGATGGCTGCGTCCCCTCCCCAGAGTTACGGATTCAGCAGGTCTGAGGAGGGTCTTGAGGATCTGAGAAGTTCCCAGATGATAATGCTGTGTTGTTGCTGGTGCTGGGTCCAGGGGCCACTGTAATCATCTCCTAACTCCTAGGTAAGGTCACTTGGGCTGCCCCTCTGACCTTGCTGCTCAGTGGTATAATTGCATCCACCTGGCTTGCTTCAGGCTGTTATACATCAGTACCCAGCCCTTGGTATTTTGGGGTCCTACCATCACCTCTATTATTACATTTGGGGTCCTTTCATCATTGCCGAACATTTTAGCAATGCTGGAGCCCCTCTCACCAGCTTATTTATAGTGGCCTTGGTTAACGGTGTGTCCTCTGGATCTTTTTGTGGACCATAACCCTTTGCTGGATTTTTGGGCCTCACATAATATATAACACATCTAGTTCACCACGTGTACTGCTGCGAGCTTTCTAATCCCTTCTTCCTCTATTTGCCAAGGAAAACTTGGCATTCCAACTTCAGTTATTGTGGGCTGTTGCTTTTTCCGCCATTCTAGGAGCCATCCTAGTAACAAGGTGACAGCATCTCCTGGGGGATGTGCCAAGGTATAAATCCTGTATCACTGGAGATTGCTCCCAAATCGATAAACTCCCTTATCCCATCTTACACTCCAACACCTCTTGGTCAAGCAGCCTCAGAATCCAGTCCCACTGGTACTGCCTGGCATCTGCCCATTCATATTGGCTAGAACTTGCAGCCTCTTTGGAGTTGAGTCCCATTTCTCTCTTATCAGGCCCAGCCTGTCCCCAGCTGGATATGACTTAATCCTACTTATAGTTCCCATAGCCCAGGAGGAGAGGAGGGGGTAGACTGTGAGGTGGGTACAGGATGTCTTAAAGGGGAGAGGCTATGCTGTTTTCAATCAAGAGGGAGCAGGGAAGTAGAGGAAGTAGCTCACCCTAGGGGAGGTTAGGCTCTGTCTGCAGGCTCAGAGAATTTAAAAGCGATGAAAAATGAACAAGCCAGGTTTACCAGGACTATCCTAGTTGTAGCACTGAAAGTCCCATGCTCCAGGAAACCCTCCAGCCGTGGGTAAACTAGGACAAGAGGTTACCCTAAAATTCTTGGGATTCAAATTGTGAAATGGGATGTGCCCTTTTTAAGTCTCAATCTTTCCAATAGGCTGGAGTAACAGGTCTGCTTTGGTGAGGCATCTAACTGTCTCTGGAACTCAGCACTAGATCTTGTCCTGGCCTTGGGCCAGGCGCTTCCCTGGCCTCCTGCTGGATATGAGAGCCTCTTTGTAAACTACCAGGGAAAGTGTTGTTCATACGTGGTGTTCATTTGCCTGTTCGTCTCCTGCAGGCCTTCATTATCTTCAGGATATAATTGGCCCTTCGTAATACTTACATAATCACAGTGTTCTCATACTTAAGGTTTCCCACTCACTTCTCAAACACCTGGGGAATCTCACCTGCTAGTGCGTTCTTTCCCACCACTAGAGCAGTCCTTTTCACTGTCTCCTTCATATCACTCATTCGTATCTTTTTATATTTCAGCTTCCACAAATGTGAGTTTCTTTGAGAATTCTTTTTTTAAAAAGGATTTATTTATTCATTTGAAAGGCAGAGTTACAGAGAAAGAGAAGGAGAGAGAGAGAGAGATCTTTCATTCACTGGTTCATCCCCAAATGGCCGCAATAGCCAGGAAAAGGCCAATCTGAAGCCCGGAGCCAGGAGCTTCTTCCAGGTCTCCCATGCTAGTGCAGGGGCCTAAGCACTTGGACCATCCTCTGCTGCTTTCCCAGGTGCATTAGCAGGGATTTGGATCATAAGTGGAGCAACTGAGACTCGAACTGGCACTCATATGGGATACCAACACCACAGGCCATGGCTTTAACACACTGAGCCACAGCGCCGGCCTCGAGATTTCAAATTGTGAAACAATACATTGTGATATTTATCATAAGAATCCTCAATATGTTATTTTAAAAAGGAATTCTTGAAGTGAATAGTACATACTAATTTTGATTTTAAAATTCTAATCGGTGTGAAAACAGACTTTCTTCAGTGTTGTCAAGAAGAACTAAAGCTAGAAGGTGGAAAAGTTCATGTTTAAACACTCATTAAGAACATTCTTGAAAGAAAATGTTGAGATCTTTTCTGGTAACAGGTCACTGGATGGGTCTCATTCAGATGTTTATCATATTTCAAAGATGAATTCCTCCATAAAACGCTCGCCTATCAGCCTCAGGTTTGAGATATCTTGGATCAAAGTGATACTTCTGCTGACAAAACACACAGCTCCTTAATTCTTCCACAGTCACCAAAGCCTGGCATCCGCACATGAGCTTCCCCTTATCCCCTGCATTTGCTACATTTCTCCATTTCTCCTTCATTTTATATCCACAACACGTCTCACCCTTCTGTAATATTCAGTTATGCATCCATCCTTCTATCCATTCGATAAACACACCCAAGTGTCTATGCAGGTCTGCTTTCAGTACTGGTAATATGGCAACACCAATGGTAAACACACACATCTCTACCTCATGGAGGCAGTGGGGAGACATCAACAACCTAATTTTTTGAATCTATATATAAGGCGGTCAAGAGTACAAATGAAAAACAGAAGGAAGGGGTCAAAAAGTGTTAGGGGCCGAGAGCTTGCAATTTTGGAAAGATGACAGAAGGTGATATTGATATAAAAAACAGGGTGGGAAGAGGAACTGTACGTTTAGGGAATGAATGATGTAGGCAAAGACAGAAGCAAGTGCAAGGATGCTGTGGCAAATCTGTGGCCACCATCCTGAGGAATAGCAGTTGGTGAGGGGAAAGTTGCAGAAAATGAGTTCTTCAGTGGGAGCTGGCTGAGGTAGCACTGTGTGGGCACTGTATGCACCTGTGTCTCTGGAGGGCCCTCCACACAGCAGTGTTAGAATCCGCCTTTACTTAGGCAGCTCACTCTGACTGCCACGTTGAAATTGACCAAGGTAGGGGCTAGCACAGCAGCAGAAAGCCCGATTCAGAGACCAGCTCCACTGCTACTCCAAGGCTGTGGTAGGATTCAGATTGCAGGGGTGGCCGGAGGAGCGATGAGTTTGTTTTGCAGGCACAACCTCCTCACAATCCACACTTGAGTCTTTTCTGTGTTCCCCAGGGCTTAGCCTTTCTGAAAATCCACTTTCTATGTCACTCCCCAACTCAAAAACACCAGAATAACTCCTTGCTGGCCAATCCGTGGTCTGTTCTTTTGTCTAGTACTCTGTCAGCAGCTTGGCGTCCCTGCTATCCTCTATCTGCTCCCACTCCTCGGCACACGCTCCCTGCTCCAGTCCCCTTGTTTACCACCCTCCATGCGCAGTGCCTGTTCTTTTAACCTCTGCAGAGAAAGCTCATGCTCTCTTTGCTTAGACCTTTCTTCTTAAGGCTTATTGCAAGTGTCATCTTCCCCAACGCTGAAGTCCATGTGAGCATCTCAGTTCTCTGCCCCGGCCCTGGGAGGCTGTACCTCACAGATTGACAGTTTAACCCACGTCCATTGCACTATTTTCTAGCTCAGAATTTGTGCTTGCATGAGTTCATCATCTCCACAAAGGCAGGGACTGGGTATAATATTCTCTGCATCCTCTACTCCCCCAGTACAGATGGAGCATGTAATACGGGTTTGGCAAAGATTTGTTGGACTGAACAAAACCTAACATACGATTTTCAAAACAAAGTTAGCTTTCGCCTAGTGATCTGGCAAGCTCTTTTGAACATGTTAAAGACACAAGGGAAAACATGATCATGCTAACAACCACCTGCATAACTCCTTCCCCGTGTTCCTAACTATTCATCCCCTGCCCGTTTCTTGGGAGTGGTAACATGCTTCAAGCCTGCTTCCTATGAGTGTAACGAGGATATCCCATGTATTTCATGTATAAGCCTCATCTCCCCCAGCAGAATGCATGGCACTCTTCTAGGTGCCGGGCTCATTCCTTCCCCGACTCCTCCTGCCCCTTCCCACTCTGCTCACCCCTCCCCTGCATGGTGTGGATTATTTGCAGGCATCGCTTCCAAGGATGAATCATATTAAAACCTGCCGAGCTGCCTGTTTATCCGGGCTCCAGGTTTCCTTTACCAGCTGTGGACGTTTTTGCAAACTCTATATTACCACCTAATTGAAACTGCTGCTTGGTTCCATTTCTCTTATTAAAGACATATTAAGGAAATCAGTTCAATGCCTTAGCCATTTTAAAGTCATCATTAATCTTATGATCTTGATTTACCAGCAAACTAAAAAAATGTGTTCCTATGAATCTTTCTCCTGCTTGTAAGTCCCTCTTGCTGGTATCAAAGGACATTTCATTGCTCATTTTGTTTCATCAGCTTTGCCTGATTTAACAGTTGAAGTTTTTGTGCGTTCCCTGGGATATCTCTTGTAATATCTATTGTTTGTCCTCACCCATCTATCTGTCCCTGTTTATCACTTGAAGTTTCCACTGATTCATGAATTTGGGTGATGAGAATGAACTGTGATATTGTGAGTTTCCTTCGGAGGGTCCTAGAGAGCAGCTTCCATGTTTCTCTGTGGTTTGGCTCCGTGCTGCCTTGTCTGCCAGTCTCGTAGTTGAGATCTCTCAGTCTCCACCTGATCACGGGCTCTGGGCCTGATCTCAGGCCTTGCCAGAGGAAAGTATGGGCCACAGGTCCTGTGAATGTTGGCACCCAGTCTGTACCCTGCATGTGAAATCTAGCAACTGGCTTTGTGTTTGGCTCTCCTAGACCCAAGGATCTGACTTGGTAACATGTCTAGATCTTTAGATCAGCTAGGGTTTCCCCTTACCCTTGCAGATCTCTCCTCTGCACCACAGTTAAGGGCCTAGGGTCTGCCTTAGCATTCAGAAGCACCGTGATCTGGTCTCACGTTTTAGCAGGCAATATATTTAGCTCTCCACACCCTACCAGGGTCAGATACACCCACCAGGGATTACTTAAGGAACTTCTCAAGTCCAAGTGCTATTTGCTTGGGTAACACCTGCCATCTCATCCTCTGGATGGCAAGCCCTGCCCTGCTCCGTGGACATTGTTCAGCCACCCTCTGTTGGGCAGGAAGCTGCCTGCTTCATTTATAAAGAACATCTCACTTGGTACCCACTGCTATCAGTGTGGTCAATGGCTTTTGCCTACTCCAGCATCCCAGATTTCACCTCTAAAGGAAGCCCTCAGCAAAACAAGATGTTAAAAGGGTTGTCTCAGTATTTTCCACATCTCCTAAACATTTTCTATCTTTCAGAATCAACTGTTTGAGTGTCTGAAGTCCTCCTGCTAAGGCAGTGGTGCTTTTTTTTTTTTGAAATTATTATTTTGAAAAGGAGAGAAAGAGAGAAATCTTCTGTCCATTGGTTCACTCCCCAGATGTCCACAACAGCTATGGCTGGGCCAGGCTGAAGCCAATAGCAAGAAACCAAATCTGGATCTCCCACGTGGGTGGCCAAGATGCACACACTTGAGCCATCATCTTCTGCCTCGAGGATGCACATTAGGAGGAGGCTTGAATTAGCAGCAGAGGTGGAACTTGAATCTGGGAGCTCTGATATGTGATGCAGGCACCCCAAGTGGCATCCTAACCACCGTGCCATACGTCTGCCCCAAGCAGTGGTTCTAACTGGGGCTGCCCCTTTTGTTCCCTTTTTGCAACAAAAGCCCTGTTGTTTGGATTCTGCAAAGCACCGTCTCAGAGGCAGCTGAGATTTTTTTCTGAAACTCAGTACTGAGAATATCATAAATTATCACCAAATGGTTCTATTATAATAGTTAGGGGTGATCCTCTGTGTAGGACCCGCTGTAGATGGTTTGAAGAAATGTGCTTTACACCCCATCAACCTTTACTTTTATTCTAAAACGAGGAAACCTCTTAAAAATAATTAGGTTTTAAACAACAATGAAATAACCATTTTCCACTCCTTATAGCAATAACAAATTTTTAAACTATAATATTCAGTCTTGAAATGTGATAATAAAGTAATATCTTCATATGCTGCTTCTAGGAATGTAAACTAGTACATCTTTTAAAAAGAAAGCCCTGTTCTCTGACCCAATAATTTCTCACTTAGCATATACCCTATGGATATAGTAAAATAATCAAGATTCATATATTAAGATGTTTATTAAATTATTATTTAAAGTAGCAAGTACTGAGAAAGAGTACAGAAATTATTAATAGAGAAAAGTTAATGTACTTACATAAAAATATTTATGTAATGGAACAATATATAACCATTGCAATGTATTTAATGGATATTTTGAAGAACAGAAAAGTCTAAATAGATATTGAGTGAAAATAGTAAGATTCAAAATACTAGGGACTTGTGTTGTATAGTAGCAGGTAAAGCCACTGCCTGCAACACTAAGATCCCATATTGGCACTGGTTCAAGTCCCAGCTGGTCTACTTCCAATCCAGGTCCCTGCAAATATGCCTGGGAAAAGCAATGGGAGATGACCCAAGTACTTGGGCCCTTGTCATCCCCGTGGTAGACCTGGAAAAAGCTCCTAGCTTCAGCCTGGCCCAGTGCTGGCCGATGTGGCCAACTGGGGAATGAACCAGCAATGGAAGATCTCTCTTTCTCTCTCTCTGTCTCTCCTCTCTGTGCAACTCTGACTTTCAAATAAATAATAAGTCTTTAAAAAAGTCTCAAAAAAAACAAAGCAAATTTTGTGATCTTGATTATGTCACAGTGGTGCAGTTTATATTTGTGTATCTCTATATTATATAAACAAGGCTGGAGTAAATTAAAATGTTAACAGCACTCCTTTACGGGGTTAGAATTACTTTTATTCTAATATTTCAATGTTTTTTTAAATGTTCTATAACAAACATGTTTTACTTTTAAAATAATTATTTGAGAGGCAGAAACAGTGAAAGAGAGGGAGAGAGATAGCCATCTGGCATTTGCTTTTTCATTCCTCAAATGCCCACAATAGTAACCTAGAAACTCAATGCAGATCTCTCTTTTGTGTGATAGGAACCCAAGTGCTTGAGCCATTACCTTCTGCCTCCCAGGGTGTGCATTAACAGGAGGCTGGATTCGGAGTGAAGGTAGGACTGGACCCTAAGTATCCTTGTATGGGATGCACGCATACCGACCTAGCATCTTAACTGCTAGACCAAACACTAGCTGGCAGATCTTACTTTTATAGTTCCAAATATAGTATGAAAGAACACGTAGTTAGTTAAAATTCAGTTCAATGTAAACAACTTTAGCAATTGGAGCTGTTGAGGTATGCATTGCCTCCAGTATTTGGTAGGAAACGTACTCAAGTAGAATAGTAATGTGTCTCTTTCAGTGAGTTTTCCTATTATATTGCTTGAGAAATTATACTCTTTCAGCATCTGAACTTGTGTGTGTAACTCTCATTTTTTTATGTTCTAGAGAAATAATCAAGGACTTAAACATGACACTGATAATGATAAAAAATTGTCTTTGTTGAGATGAACTCCATGTTAAAAAAATGCCAGAACCTGGGGCCAGCATTTTGGTGTAGTGGGTTAAGCCATCACTTACAATGCTGGCTACTCTGCTTCCAATCCGGCTCCCTACTAGTGCACCCGACACGGTGATGGATGATGGCCTGAGTGCTTGGGCCCACATAGGAAACTGGGATGGAATTCCTTGTTCCTGGCTTTGGTCTGACCCATCCCTGGCCATTATGACATTTGGGGAGTGAGCCAGCTGACAGATCGATCTCTCTCTCTTTCTCTCTCTCTCTCTCTCTCTATCATTCTGCCTTTCAAATAGATACATATACATATACATATATATATTTAAGTGCCAGAACCTAAACTGAGTAAGCTTTGAGCATGATGTTCTAATGATTCTGATCCAGGTTGAGAAGGGTTTGATGACCAGGACCACTGCGCTGGGCCAACCAGGATGAGAAAAATGTCAATGTAAGCTTTGGAGCCCTTCACTGAAGGAAGTGCAAATAAAGTCAGGACCTACAACAGAAAGATCCAGTCATTTTGAACTCCAAGAACAAAGGGTGTCTTTTGAGTATTTTAAAATGATTTTGCTGTCCCTGAGACTTTCTGGAGTAACCTCCTGGTGAATTGTTCTGAAGTCTTCACTGTGAGGTGGAGGGGGTGGCTAGCTGGATGGAGGAATGTGCCCTGCAAGATGGAAGGAGGGAGCGCGCAGAGGCCTTGCTGGGCCGCGTACACATGTGGTCTTGGATGGCTGAGCCTCTGCAATGTGAGACATTGCTTCTCAGTACGACTGTTCCCCCTGTTCCACCTGGCTGCTCCTGCTCGAAGGCCTTGCAGGCTGGTTTTGCCAACTGCTTGCCTCTGTTTCCCAGGTTCTAGTTGGCAGGCTGTTGCTCTGTGCCCAGAACTTCTGCCCCCTGGCTGGCTCAGGCCCTGAACTGCCCAACTTTGACTTAAGCATTCCTCATCAGCAAGGCTGTATTTTCCTAACCTCAAACCAGAACATGTGGGATAAGGATATTTCTTCCCAATTTGTCTTGGAAAAGTCTTTTCATTATAAAAATTAGATCATGTTTTAGTTATATTTAGTGAAATGCTACTTTTGAGGGAAAAAGATGCTTGCGATTGAGCTGCCCTGGCACATCTGGTTTTTATGGCCACTGTGATTGTGTCTGGGTTTCCTGAGGGAGCCCTGGAGAATCAGTGGGGCTTCCCCCGGGTCTCCTCTCAGCCCAGGCAAATCTGGCAGCCATTCTTCCTGAGATGCCCCTGTACCCAGGAGAACTTGGTGCCTGATTCTTTTGTACCTATGAACAAACAGGCTAGCAGCTCCCAGCTTCCTCCAGAAAGAACTTTAGTACATTTACTTCAAAGCTTTTAAAATACTCTATTTGATGAGCATCAAAAATTTTAGATCTGTCGTCTCCAATTTTTTTCAGTGGCCATTTCATTATTTTTCAAAGGTCAGCTGGATATAGGAATAGTTTGTCTCCAACTACAAATCACTTGCTGAAAATTTATGAATTTTGAATTCAGAAATTATCAGTTCTGATGAGGGGTGAGGTGGAGGTTGGGGGCAGGGAGGAAGCCCCATTTCAATGTAAGGTCAGCTCCACCTCCGAGTTTGCAGTCTTTGAAGTGTAAACTGTTCTTTCATGAATTCTGGGAGGCTTCCCCTGCCGCAGGGATGCTGTGGTTTGCCCTCAGATCTGAAATAGGATGAGAACTCTGGAATTTTTCTTAGGGATAAAAAGGAAACATCTCAGGACGTGCTTTTCAAGATAATTCTTTATTTTGGTCTCCTTACTTTAGAAAATAGTCTAAAGGTGTGTTGTCAGCTAAGCTGAACAAGATGAGCTCCTCCCCTGTGCCCTGTGGCTCTTGCTGTTGTTGGGCTGATGAGTAAAACACAGGATGCCAGAGCATGACGTCGGCATGGGCTGCCTGTGGGCGTGGGCGTGGTTGTGGAGAAGCCATGGCAGAGCGCAAGCATCTGGGGAGGAGAGCGAATCACTCCCCCAGGCCCACTACGTCTGCAAAGGAGGACACCACTGTCATGCCGGGATTGTGACATTTTTGTATAATATCATTAAATACTGTTTCAGACTGTAAGAAAAAGGGGGCAGATTGGTGCCTCCTCGCATGGGGCACCAAATGTAAGGAAGAGTGCTGAACAGAGAGGAGACAGAAAGTAAACACACAGCCAAACCAAATTTATTCAGAGAAAATAAACTCGCAGAGGTCAACCAACTGCCAACATGTATACAGACTGAACACATGGCACAGGGCCCAGAGCCCAGCAGGCTGGGCCTTTTTACATCTTAGGTGGGCTAGGGGTGGGGGTGGGAGAGCTGTAGGCAGAGATGAGTTTCACATACTGGTTCTCCAGGTTTGGCCCACTGGCTTCCAAACCTGGGGAAGAATGCAGGGAGTGGGGTGGGGAACCATACAGGGTGTGAGACAGAACTGCTCTCTTGAAAGAAGGCAGGGCTAACAACAACCTACAATGGCTGAGGCTTATGCCCTTGTCCCATCAATCCTGACTCTGAGTATAGATAAGGAGGTGGGGTGCTGGTTTCTTTCTGGCTACGTGGGGTGAGGATCTATACTCTGGATCGGATTGATTGAAGAAGGGCAATCTTGTGTTGGTCCTGAGTAACGGCTTGGAATATAGCAGTCATATGCTCCTCCTCTAAGGACTTTTGAAATATGTTAATTATACATGGTAAGAATAGGAGCACTATGATTATGAGGATACGAGGACAAATTAGAAACACTGTCCATGGTGGAAAAGATGACCAAAATGAGGACATAAGGGGAAACAGGAATGCAAGCGTACTGTCTGTGTGCCTGGTTGCCAGAGAGAAAGAACACTCCCATTTTGTTTAGCACATATATGCTGGCAAAGAGCTGTGGGATGGAGTTAGTCTGACCTGCTTCTAGTCCTGGTTCCCCTCACTTCCTCCCTCTGCTTGAGGAAGCCCTGGCTGTTCTAAGGGGTTTGGGCGAGGACTGAAGTTGAGTTCTTCGAGCTGAGTAGGGGCAGAGCAGGGACCCGTGGTCAAGACAGGGTTCCAGTAGGTGGCCTCTTGAGGGGGCTGCAGACTAGCTCACAGAAACTGTCTCCATTCGAGGTTTACATGTGCATGGCCATCTAGGATTTTGCTGTCTGGAGCAAATGAATCTAACAAGCAGATTAAATGCACAGGACCTAAAACCAAGGACAGAGTTGTTTCTAGAGGACTTAGGAAAGGTGCTGTCCAAACCAGCAGGGAGTTTTCCCATTGAGAGGCAAATAGAAACTGACAGGAGGTGCTTGATAATAATCAGGTGGGCATTAAGGCTCGGCCAGGTATATGTGAGGTCCAGGCCTATCTGTCTCTTCACAGGGGGTACTGGAAGAGTCATCATAAGGGAGGTGTGGACCTCCTTAGGAAAGACCCCCTGTTGACTTCCATTACCTAGGTGGCCTGGGAACAGAGCTGGCCTAAATAGGAGGGTATTATTGAAAGGCGGCATCTCTACAGCTGTGCCTGGATTGTTAATGACCCTAGGCTGTCTCCCTAATGACAGTGGCAACTTTGGAAGCTGGGCAGAGTGAAGGAATTTTTCAGCGTGGGGCCAACAGGGTCTGTGGTTCTGATCTAGGAGTCCTTCAACTTCTGAGGCAGTTCTGTTTCCAGTGGCCTGGCTTTTGGAAGAGCTGACAGCTGCTTACCCAATGCCCCAACTCCTCATATCAAAAACAGGTGCCATTTGGGGGTGGACTGGCTTTGTTGGGTTTCCTTGATGGCAGATCACCAAGTAAAGCAGCCATTAATTGGCCTGCCACCTATCCTTACAATGCTCCTGCTGCTTTACCCCTCTTTCTCCTGGTTTCTGTTAAAGTGGAACACAGAGGAAGCCTTTAGGAATGTCAGCCAAGGGGCTGCTCAATCCGGTCCCTAATCTTTGGTGGCCTGAGCTAAAAATCTGTTATGATAATATTCTTTCTGTGAAATAAGATGATGCCCATGAGGAAAGCTATGCAAGATCAAACATTAAGACCACCTTACCAGGCTGGCGCCGCGGCTCACTAGGCTAATCCTCCGCCTTGCGGCGCCGGCACACTGGGTTCTAGTCCCGGTCGGGGCGCCGGATTCTGTCTCGGTTGCCCCTCTTCCAGGCCAGCTCTCTGCTGTGGCCAGGGAGTGCAGTGGAGGATGGCCCAGGTGCTTGGGCCCTGCACCCCATGGGAGAACAGGAAAAGCACCTGGCTCCTGGCTCCTGCCATCGGATCAGCGCGGTGCGCCAGCCACAGCGCGCCAGCCGCGGCGGCCATTGGAGGGTGAGCCAACGGCAAAGGAAGACCTTTCTCTCTGTCTCTCTCTCTCACTGTCCACTCTGCCTGCCAAAAAAAAAAAAAAAAAAAAAAAAAAAAAGACCACCTTACCAAAACTGTCTTATATAAGGTCTAAAGATCAAACTGATGGAGAGTACATCCTGATGGAGAGCCCTAGAGAATCAGTTTTTCATCTTGAAGAGAATAGAGGAGAAATGAGGAAACAAGTCAGGCTTCCCAGATTGCTTACTGTCCCTGACTTAATATCAAGTGAAAATTTAGTAAACAATCTTAACTGTCAAATAACTTACAAAAACATTTGCAAAAAGATCCAATGCCTTCCATAAATTTTAAGAGTACATGTAGTTGGAAATATTTCTTGAATATCTCATACAAGTTTAAGCCAATTAAAATAGAGCTGTTAAATTTTCCATGTAGACATATGATATGTGCATACACATATAACACATTATAGGAGAGTAGGAGAGAATGACAAAACAGTTTCAGTTATTAGCAAAGAGATTTGGCTGCTACTACCAAAGGCAGGGAAAAGATAGAAGAAGCCTAGGCATGGAGCATTTTTTTTTTTTTTTTTGGAGTGAAGTTGCTCAGGACTTACCACTGTTCTGGAATTTTTCTTTTCTAGCCTGGCCAAATACATTACTGGGAATGGCTGAAGCAGAGGTTTAGTCTTTGTGTGAGATGTGACTCCATTAGGTTAGAGTTTAGGATGTTGGTGTCTGTAGAAGAAGAGGAGGTGGGTAGCTAAAGAAGACTTTATTTTAGGGAGGACAGAGTTGGGGGTAGAGAGAGTAGGCGCTGAGCTGGCCCTGGGCAGAGGGCAATTGTGGGGGTGGGAGTGTTGAAGTCAGGCTTCATTACATTTGAACAGCAGGCAGGGTCCTTTCTGGAGCTGCTTGTTGGGGGAGGTGCAGGTTACAGACTCTGATAAGGTGGGCAGGGAGATGTGAGAAAGGCTTCTGGGTGAAGGTCACAGTGCATTGTCTTAGGAGTTTGGAATGTCCCAGTTGTGGGACTTTCCAGAAAAATAAACATTTTGCTAGCATTTACAGTATCTGTCTGTGCCCAGCGGGAGAGAGTAGCAGAACGGAGGAGGAGGGGTCAGGAAGAGAGGAGAGAGGCAGTTTAGCTGCCGGTGAGAGGCAGTGGGGAAGAGCCAGACAGGGAGCCAGAGCAGGCAGAGGGTCATGTTCCTTAGATGGCAGCAAGAGTGGAAAAAGGAAGTCGAGGGTTCAAGGGGAAGCTCCAAGCCTTGCTCCTGCCTGAGGGCTTGGACAGAGGAAAGTTGACCTCAGAGGAGGAGAAAGGCTTACGTGTAGAGGAATCAGGTGGGTCTGCCAGAGAAGAATCACCAGGTAGAGGCTTGGGAGGGTCCTGGGGCTGACAGGGCAGGGGCCAGTGTCGCAGAGAGAGTGGGATGAGGGAGAAACAGTGGGGCAGAGCGCCTACAGGGGGGCTTTTCTTCCTTGGGAAGAACAGGATGAAGAGAGTTTAGGGGAGAAGAGGGTGGAGGGTGGCAACTGCCCCTGCTGCTGCTGACAGAGGAAAGAGGAGGTGCTAGCCAGAGGGGGAATGGAGTGGTGGAGGGCTCTGTGTTCCTGAGATGCCGCTTCTCAGGTGGAGAGGGAGAAGGGAGAGGTGGGCAGGTAGAAGACTCAGTGGAAGGCTCCAGACCTCCTCCCTCCATGAGCACTTGGATTGTAGAGAGTTGACCACAGAGGAGGAGAAAGGCTTGGAATAGGGGACCTCTGACCATTTGCCATTTCTCTGTGTAAAGTTACTAAAATTTGAAAATTTTGAAGCAAAAATGCCAAATTAGAATAATTGTGCAATTTATACTGAGGCCAAATTCTAGTGTAGAGATGGATTGATCACCTCCGCTTTACCTCCCCCTTCTGGCCCAGCTTGTGCATGACTTAAGAGGCAGGCCAGAGTGGAGTCCACATTTGGAACCTGTGGATTAAGCAAAATACGATATGAGAGGAGAGGGTCCTTTCACAGGCTGTCCCCTGGGAAAGAATCACCCCAACTGAGAACCTAAGTTCTGAGTCCTCTAAGAGGGAAGAGTTAGAATCCCCAGAAACCCACTTTTAAGCTGTGGCTGATGAGAATCTCCCCAAAGTGAGAGAAATCAAATGAATACCCCAGGCCCTACAAGGGAGGTTGAACCAGTCACAAGCATCGCCCCAGTATGCTTGAGGTGACGGAGACCTCGCTTACCAATCCGATGGGTTCAGAATGAGATCTGCTGTTGGACGTGGCAATGAGATTTGGCAAAGGGCTCTGGCTGTAAATTCTTTGGGAAAATGAGGAAGTGCAAGCAGGAGTGAGAAAGTGTTCTGAAGAGACATCTCTTAGGGCCAATTGGGTCAGAAGGGAAAAAGAAGATTGTAGGAAATAGAAGGTGGGGGTGGGCAGAGATAGTAAAAAGTGGAAGGAGTTCAGAAAGGAGAAGAGAGCTCAGAGGAAGGGTGGGGATCACAGTTCTTACCCAGAGACCAGGTCCTCTGCTCCCCTCCACACATCATATATAAGGAAAAGGGGAGCACAACAGAGCGGAGGCAGAATACGAACTCATAGCCAGATCGAATTTATTCAGAGAAAATCAACGCACAGAGGTTGGCCAACTGCCAGCATGTACACAAACCAAACACATGGCAAAGGGCCCAGACCCCAGCAGGCTGGGCCTTTTTATATCTTAGGTGGGCTAGGGGTAGGGGTGGAAGGCAGTAGATGGAAGTGAGCTTCTCCATACCTGTTCTTCAAGTTGGGCCCACTGGCTTCCAAACCTGGGGAAGAAGGCAGGGGGTGGGGTGGCAACCATACAGGGTGTGAGACTGAACTGCTCTCTTGAAAGAAGGCAGGGCTAACAACAACCTACAATGGCTGAGGCTCATGTCCTTTTTCCATCACCTACAATGGAAAGTCAAGGTTTTTAAAATCTGCAATAGATAGAAGAGCCTTGCGATATACTCATGTGAATGGACACAGCACTAAAGAATAGGTAGAAGTAAGAATATTTTGGGTCCATCTTTTTCATTATTTTTTAAAAAGATTTATTTATTTATTCGAAAGTTGGAGTTACACAGAGAGAGGAGAGGCAGATTGAGAGAGAGAGGTCTTCATCCGATGGTTCACTCCTCAGTTGGCCACAATGGCTGGAGCTGTGCTGATCCGAAGCCAGGAGCCAGGAACTTCTTCCTGGTCTCCCATGTGGGTGCAAGGGCCCAGGGACTTGGGCTATCTTCTACTGCTTTCCCAGGCCATAACAGAGAGCTGGATTGGAAGAGGAGCAGCCAGGACTCGAACTGGCGCCCATATGGGATGCAGCACTGCAGGTGGCAGCTTTAAGCACTACACCACAGCACCAGCCCCCTTATCATTACTTTTACATGGAGAGTTAGATAATCTTATTTCTTTCACTCTAAGGGTCTCCAACAATGGAAAAGGATTGCCCCACAGAATTTTTAAACAGGAAGGAACCCTACAGAATGTTGTATTTTAAAGGTGGGTTTACCAGAAAAACTAAACCACTTTTTTCCTCAAATATTCAATAGAATTTTAGAGCCTGTTCCCCTTCCTGGGAGAGATTCATGAAGATCTTGGGTTCACTCATGGAAGCACAGCCATTCAGGGAGACTTGATGAAACAGGAAAGGAGAGAGTTACCATGACTTTGGCATTTTAAATGTAAAACAGTAAGTAAAAAGGAACATTTTAAAAATATTTTAAATTTTTATTAATATATAAATAGAACATATTTCACAAGAACATTTTAGTAAATGACTAATACTGAGAGCTAACATTTATCTAGTGCTTTCTATTTTCTCCTTTAAGTCTCATGAAGTAGGTATACTACTATTGTCTGTACCTTAGAGATAAGGCCACTGATGAATAGAGAGACAAAATAAGTTGTCCAAGATTATACACATAGAAAGTGGGAGAACTGGTATCCATGGCATGGCAGCCTTGCTGTAGGGTATCTTGCTTTTAACCGCAACACACTCTCTGGAGTTGAATGATGGTTCCTATCCAATGGTTTCATCTCTTACACCAGACAACCTCAACAAGCATTTAGTCATCACCACCGTGTGCATTATTCTCACAAAACTGTGAAGGGGGGTAGTTTTCCTTAACCCTGTGCTGGAAATGAGGAACCTATTCAGAGAGGTGAAATAATCTGCCCATGTTTACGACAGCTAGTTAAGGAGAGTGGACATTTGAACATGTGTTTATTTGAGTGCAAATGTGTATTCCTCCCACTGTTCTACATGAATATGTGCAGGCAGATTATCTAATATCTGAATTTGTTTTGCTCTTCATATTTATAGTTTTAAAAATATATTGATTAAATTTACCACACAGGATTTTATTGAGCAGCCCAATAATGATGAATCAATATCAACAACTCACCTTTGAGACAAGACATTAAACACCTATGCTTTGAAAGTAAAAACGTGAAAAATAACTGAAGACATAAACAAAGTAATTAGTATCTCAACATAATCCCGGTTTGGGCACCCAAACATTGGAGACATGTATATAACTGTATGTCCAATCTAATTTGAAGGACATTCTAGAAAGACAGGTTTCAGAAGTAGAGATCAGTGCCTGCTGTTTTAAATCAACCATTTGCCACTCACTCTGATAAGGGCTTCTTGCTTGACCAGCGATGAGCAGAAGCTGAATTATAGACTTCGGGCTTCCCAGTAGGCCTCTGGTATGCCAAATAGCAACTGATTTATCCATCAGATCTGTGTACTAAATGAAGTCGCCCAGATAAACAGATGGCTTGGCCAGGGTGGTATTTCACAAAGCAACATGTGTTTGTTTGAATAACATGGTCATAAACCTTTCACTCTGGGTCTAAAATTAAGTTGTGGCATTTGGATATTTCCTTAGGCTACACAGGAGAGCATTCAAATGTCAAATTTATAGCCTAGTTTCATCAGTAAGTTTTACATACTTTTTTATGCTCATTTATTAGGTAAAATTAAAGCACGCATATGCTTTGAATGTGTGTGTGTGACTGCAAGGAGGGTGATATTCTGTATAAAAATCCAAGCTCTGTGATTCTGACCTACAGCTACACAGAGTAATGCATGGGTTTGTACTGTCTCTTACAAAAAGCATACCACACTGTGACTCTGAGCCTGAAATTTTACTTACAATACAATAACTGCCAAAGACTGGGAGGTTCATTTTACTTGAATTTTTTTTTTTTTTTTTTTTGACAGGCAGAGTGGACAGTGTGAGAGAGAGACAGAGAGAAAGGTCTTCTTTTTGCCGTTGGTTCACCCTCCAATGGCCGGCGTGCTGTGGCCGGCGCACCGCGCTGATCCGATGGCAGGAGCCAGGTGCTTCTCCTGGTCTCCCATGCGGTGCAGGGCCCAAGTACTTGGGCCATCCTCCACTGCACTCCCTGGCCACAGCAGAGAGCTGGCCTGGAAGAGGGGCAACCAGGACAGAATCCGGCGCCCCGACCGGGACTAGAACCCTGTGTGCCAGTGCCGCAAAGCGGAGGATTAGCCTAGTGAGCCGCGGTGCCGGCATGGGGTGGGGGGGTTCATTTTACTAGAGAGTTACTGATTGTCATTTTATCTTTAAAAATTAATAAGTAGAGAAGGAAGCATTCACTTTGAACATCATTCTGCCCTAACTGATCATCTGATGTTGCAACTATGAATCTTATGGTCATTCCTCTAAAGAGAGCCAAAGGATGATTAGGGGAGGATGCTTTTCTTATCAAAGGTGGAATAAGAGAAACAAGTAAGGAAATTGAGTCAGAAATGCACTTTTATACTATTTTATTCTCATATTTCATATTTACAAGAATGAATACAACTAGAGCTTTTTGTCTTGTTAAAATCACACATTACTATTTAAAATATTCCAACAAACCCCATCTTAT
Organism: Oryctolagus cuniculus; assembly: GCF_051225735.1. Taxonomy (NCBI): domain Eukaryota; kingdom Metazoa; phylum Chordata; class Mammalia; order Lagomorpha; family Leporidae; genus Oryctolagus; species Oryctolagus cuniculus. Next base: position 67,070,682 of record NC_142870.1, read on the forward strand.
CTTTTGTGTTTGTCCAACTATTATCTATACAAATGAAAGAATAGCCGTCTTGTTTTAATATTATGATAATGTTTTGGAGGTAATTTTCTCTTTCCTATTTACTACTATGTTACAACATTTGTAAATAAAAATTTAATTTTAGGTAATTGTAGACTTACATGCAGTTGGAAGAAACAGAAGGGTTCCCTGTGAGGGCTGGTTCCTTGTGAAGGCCTTCATCCAGTTTCCCCCAATGGTAACTTCTTGAAAAACTGCAATGCAATGTCAAAAACAAGGAATTAGCCGGCGCCGTGGCTCAATAGGCTAATCCTCCACCTTGCGGCGCCGGCACACCGGGTTCTAGTCCCGGTTGGGGCGCCGGATTCTGTCCCGGTTGCCCCTCTTCCAGGCCAGCTCTCTGCTATGGCCAGGGAGTGCAGTGGAGGATGGCCCAGGTGCTTGGGCCCTGCACCCCATGGGAGACCAGGAAAAGCACCTGGCTCCTGGCTCCTGCCAGGATCAGCGCGGTGCGCCGGCTGCAGCGGCGGCCATTGGAGGGTGAACCAGCGGCAAAAGGAAGACCTTTCTCTCTCTGTCTCTCTCTCTCACTGTCCACTCTGCCTGTCAAAAAAAAAAAAAAAAAAAACAAAAAAAAAAAAACAAGGAATTGACACTGATGAAATTCATGGACCTTATTTGTGCTTTACCAGTTTTACTTGAACTCATTTGTGTGTGTGTGTGTGTGTGTGTTTATGAGACCCAGTTCTATGCAATTCACATGACCACCATTATAGTCAAATATAAAACAGCTCCTCATAAGGATTCCATGTGCTGTTCTTTTATAGCCACAGCCATTTCCCTCACTTTCTCCAGTCCCGAGTCCTTACCTGGTCTCCATTTCTGTGCTGTTTCTATTTCAAGAATGCTACATACATGCTGTCACACAGTATGTAATCTTCTGAGCTTGGCTATTTAAACTCAGTCCAATTCCTTTGAGATCTAATCGCATTGTATTCCATAGTACAGATGTGTCAGTCTGTTTACTAATGCACTTCATTGATAGGTAAATGGCTAAACTTCAGTTTGTTTACAGTTCAGGCTATTATTAATGACACCGCTTTTAAATATTGTGTGCAGGTTTTGGGTTGAACATAAGTTTTTACTTTTCTGAGATAAATACCCACAAAATACAATTACTGTGTTTTATGGTAAGCACATGTTTAATATATAAGAAACCTTCATATTTTCTTCCAAAGTGGCTGCATCAATTTACATTCCCATCAGCAAAATATTTTATTCTTTTTGTAACAATAAAATGAAATGCCATGTATCTTTGATAAACCAGAGTTCTCAGAAAGATCTTACTTCCCTCATTTTTTTGGGTATGTTTATTCTAACTTCTATCTCAAAACACTTGAGCCATTCATTCACATTTGCAGTTCTCCATTACTTAAACATTTCTTGTTTTTTTTCATACAAACATAATATTTATTTATTTATTTATTTATTTGAAAGGCAGAGAGACAAAGAGAAACACAGATTGTCAAAGAGAGGTCTCTTCTACTACTTCACTCCCCATATGCCTACAAGGACTCCTGACTGGTTCTGAAGCCTGGAGCCAGGAACTCAATTCATCTACTGGTTCACTCCCCAAATGCCTGCAATGGCCTGGAGCCGGGAGCTTCATCCAGGTCTCCCATGTGGATGCAGGGGCCCAAGCACTAGAACCCTCTTTCACTGCTTCCCCAGGTGCATTTGTAGGAAACTGGATCACAAATGGAGCAGCTGGGACATGAACAAGCGCCTATATAAGATGCTGGCATTGTGGGTGTGGATTAACTGACTGTGTCACAACACCTCCTGTACAATTGCATTCTCTCTTTTTTTTTTAAGATTTTATTTATTTGAGAGTTAGAGTTACAGATAGTGAGAGGGAGAGACAGAGAAAGGTCTTCCACCCGCTGGTTCACTCCCCAAATGGCCATGGCTAGAGCTGCGCTGATCTGAAGCCAGGAGCCAGGTGCTTCTTCTGGTCTCCCATACAGGTGCAGGGGCCCAAGGACTTGAGCCATCTTCTACTGCTTTCCCAGGCCACAGCAGAGAGCTGGATTGGAAGAGGAGCAGCCAGGACTAGAACCAGCGACCACATAGGATGCCGGTGCCACAGCGCCAGCCCTTACATTCTAAGGAAGTAGTTAAGACAGTAGAGGCAAGGGTCCACATTTGCACAATCCTATTATATGGCACAACGACGCCTTAGTCTTTTCAGTTAACTACTTCCATTAAGATGTAGAGTTAATGGAAGTCTTTTTTTTTTTTTTTTTTTTTTTTTTTTTTTTTTGACAGGCAGAGTGGACAGTGAGAGAGAGAGACAGAGAGAAAGGTCTTCCTTTGCCGTTGGTTCACCCTCCAATGGCCGCTGTGGCTGGTGGCTGCGGCCGGCACACCGCGCTGATCCGATGGCAGGAGCCAGGTGCTTCTCCTGGTCTCCCATGGGGTGCAGGGCCCAAGCACTTGGGCCATCCTCTACTGCACTCCCTGGCCACAGCAGAGAGCTGGCCTAGAAGAGGGGCAACCGGGACAGAATCCGGCGCCCCGACCGGGACTAGAACCCTGTGTGCCAGTGCCGCAAGGCGGAGGATTAGCCTAGTGAGCCGTGGCGCCGTCTGGAAGTTCTTAGGAGAGTCGTTGAATATAAGCCTTCTTTATAACATAAGGAAAGATTGCAAGAGACCTTTTATTATTAACTAGACATTCAATGAGAGATATATGTGAACTAGATTTGTATAAATCTCTAGTTATTTCAATAAGCTAAGTCGGGGGAGGGTAGTACAGGACCTAAGGAGACAGAGTGTGATTGGAGTCAGAAGGTGGAGGAAGATTCACCTCGGGCAGGAACTGAGAGTCTGCAGTGGAGACATGATTCAGGTCAGAAGCTGACTGCGTGAGAACCGGGCCCAAGGCTGCACATGTATCGGATTTTACCCTTAGAGTTATTACAGGTGCCACTCAGCACCGGCAATTCTTGTAATGCTATGACTAATTTTACTTAAAAGTTCATTTGGGGCGTAATTACTCTTGTCATTGTAAATTACATATTACTTCAAGGTATTAGCTATACTGAAGTTTTTGAGAACAGATATACATGTGTTGTATAACTGCATAGTATACTTCCAAAAGATCATTTAGAATATTCTAAATTCACCAACTTCCAAAGTTCCTTGATAAATTGCTTAGGCAACATAATATTATTGTTGTATAAAAAAAGGTTTCAAGGCACTTTATACAAATTAATAGCATATTACTCCCACCTTAATTGTTCAAAAGATAATACTCAGAAATGTCTAATAAAATATCTTGAAATATTATGCACCCTCAGTCTTACTGGATCCCAGATGGACTCATTGACCAATCTTTATAAGATAGATTGTGTATGTGTATGTGAGTGTGTGTGTTTAGTGGAGGTATTTTTTGTAGTAGCTTATACTGAGATTTCTGGTAGAAATATTTACTATAGTGCTGGCACATAAAGCAAGAGCTATTAGACTTTAATGCTTTTCTCCCTAAACTTTTTATAGCCCTTCATTTTTAATCGCTGCCAATCTGCTGATTTTATTTTAAATAGATACTTCAAGACTGTGCTTTGTCAAAGCAGACAGATGTATCATTAAATTCCCTCCCAAATTACACATTAGGCAATGTCTTTGTTTCATGAGCTACTGAGGTATTTGAATGTGTTATAATCTGGAGTAAAAAAGGAGGCCAAAGAGCTGATTTTCAGAGCAGAAAACCCTGTAATTTGGAACTGATTGTTCTGATTACATATGGCTTTGTGAAAGGCGTGTTGGCCAAAGTGAGAGTGGCCATGGCCCCGGTGCTCATATTTGGTTTTGTTGGAAGAGTCTATGTTGTATTTCTGTGGAGTTGTTTTCCCCATCTATTAATGATCTCTTTACAGAAGGGAGCAAAGGATAAATTGATTGGATGATTCTCAAATATTTCTTTTCAAGTGAGTTAAATAACAGCTTCCAGTTGTTGCTGTAACAAATTATCATAAATGTACTGGCTTAAAACAAATTCAGTATCTTACAATTCTACAGGGCAAAAGACTGAAATGGATCTTACTGGGTGAAAAGCAAGGTGTCATCAGGGCGGAGTTCATTCTTGAGGCTTTGAGGAGGATCCATCTTCTTACTCTTCCAGCTTCCAAGACCTGCTTGTGTCTCTTGGCCTATGGCCCTTCCCCTGCCTTCAAAGACAGCAATGTGGCACCTTCAGCCCTTCCCATGTGCTCACCTCCTTGCATCATCTGTCAGAACCCCTTTGACTGCATTGAATTCAACTGGAAAACACAAGGTAACCACTGCATGGTAAGATCCTTCACTAAATCACATTGGCAAAGTGCCTTGTGCCATGTAAAATTATGTTTTCTCTAGTCTCAGAGATTAGGACACACACGTCTTTGCTTCGACAGGTATTTATATAATGAATGTGTGTTAAGCAATTTCTGTGTGTAAGTCCCTTTGCTAAATATGAAAATCCATAATAAATTTCCTTTCAGCCTGGGCGATTCTTCCCAGAAAACCATCTTTTTAACAAAGACGCCTAGTTAGGGATTCCAATAAGGGAAAAGAAATGGAAATTATCTTGAGAAGAGGAGCATTTCTTTCAGTAAGGGAGGCATCTCAGTGGAGGCTTTGTGAGGACTAGATGGACATGTTTGTCCATTGTACCCATTTCACAATACGCAGGCCAGTGCTGCCGCAGTATTCACCGTGACCTGTGGTTTTCTCAGCCCATGAGGAAAAGTCAAGCCCTAATGTCAGAACTGGAAGAGAGAGATCTCACAGAAAAGAGGCCTATATCAATATATTGTTTTTCATATTTGCATTTCTGTTCCCACGGATCAAAGATGGAGGTTAGAATCCTCTCTTAGGGCGACAATTTGGAATTTTCAGAAAAGGAACCTCTGAATGGGAAAAATATGAAACCCGCCACTGGAACCCCCCAAACAGGAAACATGGAGAAAGTCCTGTCAGCTCCGAAGGCTGCTGTGTCCTGTCAGTGGTGTGGCTTCTGAAATCACATGAAATGCCAGTGCCCCCCCCTCAGAGGAAGCAAGCTCCTGGCTTGAGTGCTAGAGAAAGCAAGCCCTGGGTTGTATGCAGGGCCTGCTGCTCGAAGCCTGCGCATCACTGTTAGTAAGCCTTTCTAAATCCTGAAAGTGTTCTCTTTGTTTCTAAAACTGTCCCTACTTTTGAGGCTAAATGCTCTTTCTGTTCCTTTTACTGCTTCCAGGGTGCATTTCAGCCTCCTTTTATCACCGGAAGTTTGTCATGTGTTGGCCACTTTGGTTTTTGCTGAGTGGAGCAATATCCTGGGAGGTTTTGGGAGCTCCTGGATTAGTTTCTTTTAGGAGTTCCCCTGTGGCCACTCATCCAAGCTTTCTCTGTACCCACCAGGAAGAGAAGGAGACACTCACACATGTTCTCTGAGGTCTTGGGACTCCATCAGCCCAGAGAAGGTTCTGTGCAGGTCTCCCCATGGACTCCAGTCATCAGTGGCATCCTGACTACCTTCTGTAAGTAGACCCCGGACCCACAGCCAGTATGGACTGCAGGCAGGGGCATACTTTCTATGTATACACTGGCTTTACTGCTCCTTTTTCACTTCTTTAAACATTAAGATAATAAAAAAGAGTTGATCTTATTTCTAGAGTTTTTTTTTTTCACCAAGTAAGTAGTGATCCATGATGTTCAAAAATATTTTTAAGTAAAGTTGCTTGATTTTATTTTTATTTATTTTTAAACTTATTCAAAAGTCAGAGACAGATATCCTACCTTTGCTGCTTCATTCCCCAAATGACTGCAATGGCCAGGACTAGGCAGAACTGAAGCTGGGGGCTGGGATCTCAGTTTAGGACTCCTGTGTGGGTGGTAGGAATTCATCTACTTGTGTCATCACCTGCTACATCCCAGGGTGTGCATTCATAGGAACATGGAGTAGAGAGCTGAGGCCAGAACTCAAAATAAGTACTATGATATGAGGTATGGGAATCTTCATTGCTAGGTTATATGCCTTAATGTTAAAAATGTCTTTAGGTAATGTATCTGATCACCAATTTTTCACTTACTTAGAGACTGTCATACGCAAGACACTGCTCTTAGAATTCTTTCAGAATTCTAGTCCAAAGAATAAGCAGCACAAATGTATAAAAGGAGAGTACACAGGTCTGGAAACCTGGATTTGTTAGGATGTCACCAACACAGTCTAACCTCGAGCAAACCCCATCCTCTCTCAGGAACTCTGTTTGCTCCACTGCAAAAGAGAGTGAATTTGGTTGATCTCCAACGTCCATTTCCAGGTGTACATTCTAGTGAGTGTAAGTCCAGGTGTGCAGAGTTCCATACCTGCCCTGCTCCCACTGGGAATGGGGAAGGTGGACACTTTAAGGAACATTCTTTTACTTTACTTCCTCCAAATAAAAACTTTCCTCCTCTTATTATCATGGCCAGGAGAAAGAGATAAGATCTGTTTAAAATAAACCAAATGCAAACAAGCAAAATGCTTAGCTTTTATAAGTACAGAATAGTAATTTTTAGAAAGTTAACCAAGCTTATTTTTAAATTGCAGAGGTAGCAATACTCATTGTCCAAATTTAGAAAATAATGAAAGCAGAGAGGAGCAGAATAAAACTATCTGGAGACATCAAATCCTAGCATTTTGGTGTGCTTTCGTATGATCATATAGCTCCTGATTGTTCCAGATAAAATTGGAAATACGCTCTACACGTCTTTCTTTACTGCAACACCATGCTGTCAATAATTACAACATAACACATACTTCATTTCCTCATTTTGGAATCTGTTAAAAAATGTAGAGCAACAAAGAACCATTTTAATCTGCATCTTAATTCTTAGATAGAAATGAGTTTTCATTTCTTTTGCATTTTGTGCTTTATGCGTTGTTTCCTCAAATATCTTGTTTGAGTCTCTGAGCTATTTCTCAGGCAGCTTTGTTTCTTTGGAGATGCGTGACATTTTGCTCTTTAAGCCCAGGTGAAACAGCATGTGGTTCCTGTCCCACAGACACTTCTCTTGGCTGGCACAGTGATTAACCTGGCATCAATTACACTAAGTGCTATTTAAGGAGGGAGGACATGCAACCTGGAAATTTAACCATTAACAATAAATTAAGGCCATCAGGAAACAGTCAAGAAACTTTCAAGACACAAAAACTCTTCTCTATCTTTCTGCCTTACACAGAGACTTGATCCAAATTAAGTTGAAGAGGTCCAGTGGATATCTGATCAGGTGTGGGTGCCACACCTTTCAAGACAAGTCACAGGCCGGCGTCACGGCTCACTAGGCTAATCCTCCGCCTGAGGCACCGGCACACCGGGTTCTAGTCCTGGTTGGGGCCCCGGATTCTGTCCCGGTTGCCCCTCTTCCAGGCCAGCTCTCTGCTGTGGCCAGGGAGTGCAGTGGAGGATGGCCCAGGTGCTTGGGCCCTGCACCCCATGGGAGACCAGAATAAGCACCTGGCTCCTGCCATTGGATCAGCGCGGTGCACTAGCCACAGCACACCGGCCGCGGCGGCCATTGGAGGGTGAACCAACGGCAAAGGAAGACCTTTTTCTCTGTCTCTCTCTCTCACTGTCCACTCTGCCTGTAAAAAAAAAAAAAAAAAAAAAAAAAAAAAAAAAAAAAAAGACAAGTCACTACAGCTTTGTGGTGGGGCAGTGAGTACCATGCTGTATTTCAGGGTTTGCAGAGCTTTCACTCCCCCACGAAAGAAATGCTCTTAAGATGCACATTATTTTTACTACTTATTAAGCTGTGTGTGTGTGTGTCATGTGTGTGTACACATGCAGACCATGTACACATGTGGGATTTCATAGGTACCTAGGTGTTTTAAGTATTGAAGCTCAAGTTGTAAGTGCAATAGAAGGATTTTATAAAGGGATTTGAAATCAGAGTACATATTCATTTTTTAAATTAATACAAGGGGGTCTTTAAGATTTCACAGAAAATGCCTATTATGAAAAAAGCATACATACATTTCAATTTTTATCTTATAATTCCATTTTTCCAAAAACATTTTAAAGTTCCCTGATCTGTAGATCAATCTAACTACACTTCTTATATAGAAGGTTTTAATATATGGAACAATTTATAAAATTCATTGGTTTACTAATATTTACTGAGGGCTTACTATGTGTCAGCTGTTGTTGTATGTGTTACAGCTTGATCAGTGATTAAACAGACAAAATGCCTACCTTCCCAGAACTTGTGTTCTAGTGCAAAGAGGCAAACAAAAAACAAATAGATCAATACAACATTTTAGATGTTAATGAGTGCTTGGGAGAAATAATAATGTGTGGGGGAAGATCAGGTATTTGGTGTGGACATAGGTAGATGTTGGTGAGAAGGGATTGGGGGTGGCTGTTCTAGTGTGGTTAGGAAAGTCCTGATGATATATGTGCATGTAATGTACCCCATAAATGTGACTTAAGAGAAGGGATGTGAGAATGTGAGAAAGGCAGTCAGTCAGCTACCTGGAAGACAAGTGATCCAGGCACAGGAAGCAGCATGTTCAAAGGCCCCAGGGCAGACTCGATGTAATTTAGGAAAAGCGAGGAGGTCTGTATGGCTATATTAGGTCTTGCTTTCTCAGGGTTATCTGCCCATTTTAAAGTCAACAGATTAGAAAAACGAGTTACATCTGCAAAATTCCTTCATATTAATATCGAGATCAGTGTTCAGCTGATTTCCTGGGAGAAGATATGTGGATACAAGCAGTTGGGGATCTTGGGACCCATGTTAGGATTCTGCCCACCAAAGTGGGGAAACCTAGAACCAGCATACACTGAATATAAGAGGGTGACATTTGTTTCCAGGTGGCCCTAGGCACACTCAGGCATGAGAATGAGTGAAGTGGGTAAGGTTGTGTGATGTTTTAACAATCATTACTGTGAATTGCCACTGAAAGAGGTATGCAAAATGGGAGGAGGGAACTTAGGTTTGCTGAATAAGATTATGTGCTACCCTGTTAGAAAGTGGGAACACTTGTATAAATATGGAGATGTAATGATAGGGTCTGCTTGGGATACTGAGATTAGGGGAGTAGGAATGCAGGCTTGTCAGTCGGGTGGACAATTCCCAACAGCCAGATTATGAGAAACCTGGACAGCATGTTTTATCCTCAGGAGTGGTGGCATAGAGAAAAGAATGAGGAACATGAGAATCACATCTGGGCACAGGTCCTTCCAAAGGCCTCATGTAGGTCCACTATGCCAGTGCTACAGAAAGCTCGCAAGTTGACCATGTCATAACTCCTGGGAGCTAGTTAGACATGATAATCTCAGGTCCCATCTCAGACCTCCTATATCATTTTAATCACAAATCCCCAGGGGATTTGTATGCATGTGAATATTTGGGAAAAGCTACTGTACCCCACCATACTGTAGAGGAACCCGTTGCCTGCGCTTCTCAACAGTCAGGCAAAAGTCTCATGTACCAGAAAATTCCCTGAATCCTGGGAGCCAGGAACAGTTACTCACCAGACTCCTATCACCCAAGGCACAGTTCATCACCATTATAAACACTTGCTAGAAGTCACCTTGTGGCCCTGTGCCAGTCTTGGCAGTGTCCTGTCACTTCAGGGACAGCACCATTCCTAGATGAAGTTTCTCATAAAGGTGAGCTACAGAAAATGATTTGAGATCCGTTGGGATGAAAGGGTTTAACTACCCAGCCAGAATTCCACCGTTGCTTCTGTAACCTCACCCAGTGCATATCGGACATGAGAACTCATGACGCAGGGCTCCATCTGCTGCAGTCCATCAAGCAGAAAATTCTCCCTGAGAAGCCAAATGCTGAGAGGGAGGCCCCCATGGGAACTGGCCCGATTGGCTGCACCCATTAATCTTGTGATCTGCTCTCTATCTCTTCAGAAATAATGAGTGTGTCCAGTAGGATGTAACAGAATGGCTAGAAATTAAAGCTGAGTACCAACTGAGGGCCCATCCCCATGAAACAAATCTGCCAACAGCCTCCAAACAATAACCTCCAAGTGAGATGAATGTCAAAAAACTCCTCCTCCTCCTCAGTCCTCCTCCCTTTCCCAAGATGATGCTTCAGATACCTGCTATGCTGAGATAATGATAGTGAACCATTATATGACATGGGTGTTTGACACAGTGGTTGTGATTCTGCTTGGGATGCCTGCATCTCATAGAAGAATCCTGGGGTTCAAGTCTTACCTCTGCCCCCAATTTAAATGTGCACCCTGGGAGTGCACATTAGGCAGCAATTGAGGGCTCAAGTACTTGTGTTCCTGCAACCCATGTGGGAAACCCAGCTTGAGTTCTTGGCTTCTGGCTTTAGCCTGGCCCAGACCAGACTGATTTTTTTAAATAAAAAATAAAATAAATATATTTTCTAAATGTTGACCTAGAAATTAATGAGGGAGGAGATTCCAAGATGGTGGATTAGGGAATGACATACTGTGCTAGGCTGGAGATAAATCATAATAAAAAAAAGTGTAAGAAGTGCAATCTTAGGGGACAATTGGAGAGAATAATGCATTGAAAATCCAACAAGAGGAAGATAAATGCCATGGACCCGTGTGGAGGTTGAGGATGTACAATGTGAACATGAACACAACACACTACTGCAGCAGCCTAGAGTGGGAGCAGGCATTGGCTTGGCAGTGGCTTAGAGACAGAAGTGAGACTGGACTGCAATACACTGTGATGATATAACCTGAGGGAGAGTGTGGTGTGAGTCTAGACTGGAGCCTTGGGGGCTAGCAGTTGCTGACATTTGCCTACAGACCCTGGGGAAGTAGATGGGGCATGCTTATCTTGTCTAGTGTGCTGCCTGACTGAGAAAGGGCACGTGCCATTATGGGTTTGGGTGGCAGCAGTGGAAGCCTTTGTGTGTGCACACAGTAACTGGCTAAGTCAGGATGCCTTCTCAGCAGTACTGGTGCTGAGAAGTACTGCAACATCTGGCGTTGTGTATGAGTCTATTTCAGAGATTCTAGCAGAGGGAAAAATCTGCAATCCCCCCTGACTTTGAGCCTGGCTGGGAGGTGGCTGGGCACTCATGTAGGAATGTAAGGTTCACCCAGTCCGTCTCCTGCCCACCCAAATCTGGACCTGCAGCCAGCCAAAAGAAGCTATCTTGAATGTTTACATTCTTGAACATACGCCTTGGCCTCCCAACAACACACCCATCAACTGTGAGAGCCACTCCACCACATCCCCTACCCAGGAGTGAAGTCCAACACATCTCAGAGGAACCTCTTCACCGTGCAAGCCATGCAACATGGAAACTCGAGCCCATTCCATCAACCATTGAGAAGTGAGCTAGGTCTCAGTAGGCAGGGCTAAGTGCACCAAAGCTAATACCCAACCCCACCACGATTGACAAACAAGCAGAGTTCCAGCAGATTGTGCTCTGTGCTTCCACTTGAAATGCACATATGCATAGCAGCTCATAACAGAGAAATCTCACAAGAGTTCTCCAGACAAATTATATATATGTGTATATATATATATATGCACATATGCTGAAAAACGAAGGACAAACCTTAAATAAGAACAAGGAAGACAATATGATCCCCTCAAAAGATCATTACAACCCTTCAATAATAGAACCTGGAGACGAAAAGGTAGAGGATTTGCCAGAAATGGAATTCAGAAAATTAATCATCAGATTACTTAGAAGCAATCAGAAGCAGATTCATGATCTAAACAAAAAGTGCCCCCAAGAATTGAAACATTAAAAAGAAGTCAGAATGTAATACTAGAAATAAAGAATTCAATAGATCAAGTAAAAAATACAGTGGAATGCCTTAACAGCAGAATAAGTGAGATAGAAGAAAGGATATCAGAACTAGAAGACAATGTTCTGGAAATATTAGTCAAACTATTAAAGAGAAGAAGAAATCGGGAAACTTAAAAATATGGTTGGAGATTTACAAGATACTACCAAGAGACCCAACATACAGATTCTAAGAGTTTCAGAAGGCATGGAAAAAGCGAAAGGATTAGAAGGTCTTCTTAATGAAATAATAACAAAAAACTTCCCCAATCTGGAGAAAGAAAGAGACATCCAAGTGCAGGAAGTAAACAGAACTCCCAATAGAAATGACCAGAAAAAAATCTTCACCACGACACGTTGTGGTAAAACTCTCCACAGTAAAACATAAAAAGAAGATATTAAAATGTACACAAGAGAAACATCAAACCACATTCAGGAGAAATCCAATTAGACTCACGCCAGACTTCTCATCAGAAACCCTACAGGCAAGAGGAAATTAGTGAGATATATTCCAAGTCTTAAGAGAAAAAAACTGTCAATCCAGAATACTATACCCTGCAAAGCTCTCATTTATGAATGAATGAGAAATAAAGATCTTTCACAACAAACAGAAACTGAAATAATTTGTAACTAATAGTCCAACCCTACAAAAGATGCTCAGGGATGTGCTATTCACAGAAACAGGAACATCACAAAGAAGATGAATGCAGAAAATGACCCATTAAAATCACAAAAGAAACCCAAAAAGTGAAATTATGACTATCCACAGAAACATGACAGTGCAAAGTCAATAATTAATGATAGTTACCCAGAATGTAAATGGTCTAAACTCTCCAGTTAAAAGACACGGATTGGCTGAATGGACTAAAAAAAAGCCCATCTATTTGCTGCCTTAAACAAACACATTTTATCAACAGAGACATGCAGACTGAAAGTGAAAGGATGGAAAAAGATAATCTTTGCTAACAGAAACCAAAAAAGAGCTGGTGTTGCTATCCTAATATCAGAACAAATAGATTTAACACAAAAACTATTAAAAGAGACAAAGAAGTGCAATATTTAATGATTAAAGGATCAATTCAACAGGAATTTATGACTATCATAAATGTATATTCACATAATTACAAGCACCTGGCTATATAAAAGAAATGTTAATAGATGTAAAGGGAGAGATAGACTCAAATACAATAGTAATGTGGGACTTCAATACCACACTGTAAGCATTAGACAGATCAACCAGACAAAAAATAATAAGGAAACAACAGAGTTATCAACACTATAGACCAAATAGACCTAGCAGATATCTACAGAGCTTTCCGCACAACAACCACGGAATATACATTTTTCTCCCTGAGTACCTTGAACTTTCTCTAGGATCGACCACATTTCAGGCCATAAAGAAAGTCTCAGCAAATTCACAATAATTGAAATCACACCATGCATCCTCTTGGACCACAATGAAGTAAAGCTAGAAATCAGGAACTCAGGAGCCTTTAGAACATATGTAAACACACAGAAACTGAACAACATGCTCCTGAATGAGCAGTGTGAAATAGAAGAAATCAAAAAAGAAATAAAAAATTACTGGAAACAAATGTGTGGGGAGCAACTCGGACTAGACTAAGTTACTGGAATTAAGACTTATTCTATGCATCTGCTCTCCCACAATATGGCTCTGGGAGAGGAGTAAACAACTTCTATGCAGCTGCCTCTCGCCAACTTGACTGATGAGCTGATCCTGCTCCTGATTGGAGGAGAGCAGCGTGCCCGGCGTGTGGGCAGCAGAGTTGGGATTGGTGGAAGAGGACTATAAAGGAGGAGAGAGACAACATGCACCAGGAACATCAGGATAACATCTGAGCAGCCCCCAAGAGAGCCGGCTGGCGGTGTGCCACTCCCCCGCAGAAGTGGGGAAAGTGGCAGGGGGAACCGCCCCTCCACGGAGGTGGAGGGGTCGGCAGCCAACCCGGGAAGGACCAGCAGCAAACCCGGGAAGGGCTGAGCAGACGAAAGAACAGTGCAGGGTCTAGTGTCGTTCCTCCGTGAAGAGGGGGAGCGACAAAATGAAGATGATAATACAACATATCAAATGTATGGGATACAGCAAAAGCAGTGTTAAGAGGAAAGTTTATAGCAATAGGTGCCTGCATCAAGAAATTGGAAAGCCCATGAGAGCATTTTCAGGCTCAAAAGCCAAGACACTGTGGCAAAAAATGTCCTGCATGGAAGATCTCTGTGAATTAGACCTCAGTGGAAAGAAGGGGCCCTCAAAGAAGAATGTACTTTTCTCTGAAGGGAGGAGAAAACTTTTACTTTGCCTTTGGCCCTGCCTAAATACTGACTATGACTGTGATCTCAAAAGGCTTCCATAGCCCAGGGAACTCATGGCAAGAGCCTCAGGTGATAACTGACATAATACATAAGAGTGTTAATTATTAAATTAACAGCAGGAGTCACTGTGCGCTTACTTCCCATACAGGACCTCCGTCCTAAATGAGTCATACTATGAAATTCAACTGTAAAACTTGTTCTCAAACAGTTTTATTTAGTGTGTTCATGTGTGCAAATAGTTGAAAATGAACTTAGTATAGAATTGGTCTTCTGTGTATAAAATTAATTAAAAATGAATCTTATGGAGAATGGGAGTGGGAATGGGAGAGGGAGGAGGAAGAGGGGAGATGGGAGTAGGAAGGTGGGTATGGTGGGATGGATCACTGTATTACTAAAGATGAACTCATGAAATTTATATGCATTAAATAAAAGGTTTCTGAAAAAAATTTGATAGATCAAATGAAAAAGTGGTGGAGAGCATGAAGTACCAATAACAAGACAGAGATTGAATCAGTAATAAAGACCTGCCCAAAAATAAAAGCCCAGGACCAGTTTCACTGCTGAATTCTACCAGACATTTAAAGAAGAACTAATTTTAATTCTTCTCAAGCTATTCAAAATAATTGAAAGGTAGAGAATCATCCCAAACTCCTCTCATGCAGCCTGTACCATCTGAATTCCTAAATCAGAGAAAGATACAGTGAGAAAGAGAACTATAGACCAAGATCTCTTATGAGCATAGATGCGAAAATGCTCAACAAAATATTAGCTAATCACATCTAACAACACACCAGAAAGATCATTTTCCTGGCCAAGTTGGATTTATCCCTGGTGTGCAGGGATGGTTAAACATTTGCAAATCTATCAATGTGATACATCAGATTAACAAACTGAAGAATAATAACTGTATGATTATCTCAATAGGTACAGAGAAAACATTTGATAAGGTACAACATCCATTCATGATGAAAACCTTAAGCAAATTGGGTACAGAAGGAACATTTCTCAACACAATCAAGGCAATTTATGACAAACCCACAACCAATATTCTATTGAATGGGGAAAAGAAGGAAACATTCCTCCTAAGATCTGGGACTAGACAAGGGTCCCCACTCACACCATTGTTACTTAATATACTCCTGGAAATTTTAGCCAGAGCAATTAAGCAAGAAAAACAAATCAAAAGGATACAAATTAGAAAGGAAGAAATCAAACTATCCCAGTTTTCAAATGACATTATCCTATATATTGGAGATTAAAAAGACTCCACTGGGAGACTATTGGAACTAAAAAAAATCACTGAGTAAAGTGACAGAATATAAATCATCCAGAAAAATCAATAGCCTTTGTATATACAGACAAGGCCATGATTGAGAAAGAACTTTTAAGATTAGTCCCCTTCACAATAGCTCCAAAAAGAATCAAATATCTTGGAATAAATTTAACCAAGGATGTCAAAGATCTTTATAATGAAAATTACAAAACACTAAAGAAATAGAAGACATTAAAAAGGACAAATTTTCCATGTTCATGATTATAAAAATCAATATCATCAAAATGTCCATATTACCAAAAAATTTACAGATTTAGTGTGATCCCAATCAAAATACCAGCCACATTCTTCTCAGATCTAGAAAAAAATGATGCTAAAATTTATATGGAAGGACAAGAGACCCTGAATAGTTAAAGCAATTTTATACAAAAAAAAAAAAAAAAAAAAAAAGCTGGAGGCATCTAAATACCTGATATGAAGATATACTACAAGGCAATTATAATCAAAATAGCTTTGTACAGGCACAGAAACAGATTTTTAGACCAATGGAACAGAAAAGAAACTCCAGAAATAAACCCATGCATCTAGAACAAACTTATCTTTGACAAAGGAGCTAAAAACAATCCCTAGAGCAAACACAGTCTTTTCAACAAATGGCGCTGAAAAAACTGGATCTCTATATACAGGATTATGAAACTAGAACCCTATCTTACACCATACACAAAAAACCATTCATATAATTGTTTATATTCTTAGTACCCAATCAACAATTATATAAGGACATGCTAGGTTTAATAAATACAAATTACAGCACCTAGCATTTCTAATATATGCAAGTCCACACAACAGACTCCTAGAATGACATTCACTGTAAATAACACTATGACCTAAGAATTAACCCTTAAGTCTTCCTATTCTGGCTGAAAGGCCTGTGAGAGCATTTCAGGCATGGAAAGCCAAGACTCTGTGGCAGAAAATATCCTACACGGAGGATCTCTGTGAGACCTAAGTGGAAAGAAGGGGCCATCAAAGAAGGATGTACTCTTCTCTGAAGGGAGGAGAGAACATTCACTTTGCTTATGGCCATCTCCAAAATACTGATAGATTATATGGTCACAAAAGGCTTCCATAGCCTTGGCAGCCCATGGCAAGAGCCTTGCATGATCACTGACATCATAAATAATAGTGTCAATTGTTAAAGGAACAACAGAAGTTACTGTGCACTTACTCCCCATGTAAGACCTCCGTCTTTAATGAGTTGTAATATGTGAATTGATGGCAAATCTTGTTCTCAAACTGTACTCTATATGTTGTGTGTGTGTGTGTATGTGCAAATTGTTGAAATCTGTGCTTAACATGGAGTTGGTCCTCTATATATAAAATCAAACTAAAAATGAACCATAATGAAGAAGAAGGTGGGAGAGGAAGAGGGAGGCGGGATGAGAGTCAGGGTGGGAGGCTAGGTATGGGGGAAAGAACCACTATATTCCTATGGTTGTACCTATGAAAAATGCATTCATTGAATAAAAACTTAAAAAAATGTTAGTTGGCTTCTACAATATTATATTATCTCTGCAGCAATGTTGTAATATTCATAGAAGAGATATGATTGTACTTTTTGCAGATAAGGAATAAAAGGCTAAAAAGTGAAGCAAGACTTCTGCAAAGTTTCTGCAAAGTTGTATAGCTAAAATGTGGTTGAGAACTCAATCCTATACATCCTAATTCCATGCTCTTTGCTCTTTCTGTGACACTACTGTAGCAGCAAGTACAGTTGCACAGTGAAGTGTGTCCAAGTCACAACTGACTAACCTGGAAGAAGTGTGAGGGAGAGATGGAAACTATCATCACTCAAGTGATGGTTGAGTACCATACCTATGACAGCATTTTAGAGCTTAAAAGATATGTTCACATAAGTTATCTCAAAATACACAGAAGTTTTGTGAGACAGATAGGGCAAGACTAAACCCACTGGACACAGGTGGTGGTAGAGGACTTGAAATGGAGCTAGCTGAAATTGAGATTTATTGTTTTGGGCAGGAGGCTTTCGGTGCTTCTCAAATCGTGCAGTGAGTGAGCAGAATTTCCAAGGCAAAAACCAACCCTGAGTCTGAACATCTTTTGTCCAGCATTGTAGTAGAGGAGGGGAACAAATGTCTGAATGGATATACAAATATGTGACACCTAAAGTGGATGACAGCAGTAAAAAGAGTGTGAAGTGCAGTGTATATATATTGTGTGTGTGTGTGTGTGTGTGTAGAGGTAGCTCTCGGTGAGGTGAGCTTTTGGAGTGAGGAGCAGTGATTAATAAAATTGGATTATTCATATGTTAACAGTGCCTCCATACCCTGAATTCTGGTCTTTCATTTGATGTTTCCAGCTATTCTCATGTCTACATGGGGCTGCATTTTTCTTTTAAAGATTTATTTATTTATTTGCAAGAGGTACACATGCACATGCACACATTCACACAGTGATCTTCTGTCCATTGGTTTACTCCTTAGACAGCTGCAATGGCTCGGACAAGGTCAGGCCAAAGCCAGGAGCCAGGAGCTTCATCTCAGTTGCCAACGTAGCTGAAGGGGCCCAAGCACTTGTTCTGTCTTCCTCTGCATTTCCCAGGCCTTTAGGAGGGAGCTGGATCAGAAGTGGAGCAGTTGGGATATGAACCGGAGCCTATATGGGATGCAGACATTTCAGGCAGCAACTTTACATGCCATGCCACATCGCTGGCCCCTGGATGATTTTTTTAAAAAGAGCTATGTGTTATTTTCCCAAATAGAGCATTAGGCAAAAAACCTGGAGAAAGAACTTCCCTGAACCAGACAGCAAATAGAAGTCTCTCTTGTCTTTCAGTTAAAAATGTTTCTAGAGCCAAACTACAATTTTTGTTTGTGTAAGTTCTGGTTACACTAGCCGATGAAACGCCACTGTTTTCCTCTCCTTTGTTTCCAGTGTTTTATTGGGGATTACTTTTGTCCCCTCACAGTAGCCCCTGAATGTTGCCTGGCATGGTCTATACTCTTTTTCTTCTCCTCTTCCTCTCTCTTCCTCTGCTCCCCCCAACTCCTACTCCCTGCATCTTCTTCTTTGCAGTTTCCATTTGGCTTTCAGCTGCTTGTTTGGAATCTCTGAGCTTGGAGTAGTCTTAGCTCTGTACTTAAAGCTTAGCTCGTAAGCACGGGAACAAGCTCCTTAGAGGGAGGCATGAATGCCTTTTTATCTCAAAGTCTTCTTCGGCACAGGGGAATGTGGAGTGCAGCCAGGAGGAATTTCATGGTGCTTGTTATCCTGGAGCTCCTTCTGATGAGGTCTTCTCCAATAAGTGGGCATTCTTCCCAGAGAAGTCATCTCAGCCAAATTACATGCATTTTCTACCAGCATTATTACTTTTTAGCCTCCTGCCTCTCTTTCAATTCTATATTAGCTGAAACCATCCAGAGAACTCAACTTTGTGTTCCAATTTTCAGGAAGTTAAAGAAAGCCTTAGATGTGGTATTCCTTTATAATCAATTGATAAGCCAAATTGTTAGAAGAGCAAAAACAGTTTTCTAACAAAAACCAAGAAACCTCAAGATTATGATTTTGAGGTTTGCATGGTGTAAATCTGAATTTTTCAAGCTCTGTTGTTTCTTAAATAGAGTTTGCTTTCTTTTTCTTTACCATAAAAGCAATGCATACTTGAACCTATCTGGAGAAATCATTTTCCATCTCATGGAGAGTAAATGCCAAAATCTCTCCCGTAAGAAGGATTTTGTAAGACATATATAATATGGAGCCTTGTTACCTTAATGATCCTTTTTCTCTCCTCCTATTTTTCATGCCATTCCACTAGTATTTTTTCTTTCATTCAAGCTAAGCATGTTAATGCTCCAAGGCTTTACACTGGGAAAACACTTTTCTTCCAGAAGGCACTGTCACTCTCTCATGTCTGAGATCCCTACTCAAATTCTACCTCATCAGTAGGGCTTTAAAGAACTCCCCGCCTAGGAGCACACTGTCTCCATTACTCTTTCTTAAGTTGTAACACTCATCACCATCCAGTGTATTATATTTTTACTTGTTATTATGTGCGTTCCTTATCCTGCTGAAGCAGTGCTGAATCTAGGAAGCATTCAATGAGCATTCTTTGCATGGTTGAATGCAAACCATTCTTTGAGTTTCGGCAGGAACTGTGCTTCTTCAACCCAGATGAGAAGGTAGCTTGCTGGTACTTTGGATCAAGAAACAGGGTCAGCAAACATTTTTAAATCAGAAGCATGTGTATTGTCTATCAGTCAGGAATTGGTTAACAATCCAGAAGTAGGCAAAAATAATAAAGGGAATTGGATTGTAGTATAGTTGGAGTTTTATCATGGGATGCTAGACAAGCAAAGGTAAGGTAAGCAAAGTTGCTTTCAGGAAACTTAGAACAAAAGGTTTTTAGGAAGTCATCACCAATGGCTTCAGCTGAATTTTGCAAAAGGAAGTAAGTGATTCTTAGGAAGATGCCCAAAAGTTTCAGGTAAAAATCATGATGTATTCATCACCCGCTGACCCCCACCCTGGCCTACAGCTACCACTTAAGGAATTCAAGGCTCTTCCACATAAAAATCTCAAACAAATGCTTTTCATTGGCTTAATCTAACTGGTCTCCACTGGCAAGAGATATCTGGAAAGTATGATTTCTGACCTTCTCAATTCTGTAATACTGAGGAGAGCTTAAGCGTGCAATGGTTCTGATTTTCAATGAGCAATATCCAGCACAGATTATTCATTCATTGTTTAGGGAACTGCTTTAATTTGATGATTGGTTTAATCTTTCTGCCTACTATCATCCACTTGACATACCACAATGGTACATTTTAAATCTCAGCCCAAAGAAGCAGGCATTTAGCCTAGCAGTGAAAATACAACCCACATCAGAGAGCCTGGGTTTGATTTCTACCTCTGGCTCCTCACTCTAGCTTCCAAGCAATACAGAACCTGCTGGGGGTAAGGGGAGCAAAATTGATGGCTTAAGTAATTGGGTTCCTGCCACTCATGTAGGTGAGCTGGGCTTTTTTCCTAGCTCCTGGTTGTGGCTTCTGTCCAGCCCCTGCTATTGCAGGCATCTGGGGGAGTGGTCCAGTGCATGGTATCTCTTTCTCAATCTCTCTCTCTCTCTTTCTCTCTCTCTCTCTATCTCACTTTCTCTCATCTCTTCCCTTACCCCTACCTCTCAAATAAAAATATTTTGAAAAATCAAAATCTCCACCTGAAGAATCTAACAATATACTAGCTAAGATTATTCAATCCATCCTACATTCCTCTCCCC
Source organism: Oryctolagus cuniculus (assembly GCF_051225735.1). Classification (NCBI taxonomy): domain Eukaryota; kingdom Metazoa; phylum Chordata; class Mammalia; order Lagomorpha; family Leporidae; genus Oryctolagus; species Oryctolagus cuniculus. The sequence continues at coordinate 67,091,392 of NC_142870.1, forward strand.
TGGTCCAACGAGCTCTGCAAATGTGCCTCTGGAAGTGTCTGTCTAGGAGCACGCCCAGCAGCTGAATTCTCATCTCCTAAAATTACCAAGTGTATTTGCATCTCCATTGGAAAATCTAAGAGATGCTTTCCTCTGCCCTCTTACACTCCTCCATTCTCTAGCAAGTGGACTTCTCCCACTTGATTGGGGAACAAAACCAGGATTAGGTTGGAGCCAATGGGCCATTGGTATCATGCATCTGGATCTCAATTTTTCACTGATAATCTAGATACAGCCTCAGGTGGGTGGGCAAGAAGGATGGTGCACCATGAGGAAACTTTCCTAATATCTCACTGGGGTCAGAGCAGGACAAGTAAATGTTTTCCTGACTTGCCATTAGAAAGCAAATGAGGCAGAAGGATTTGCCAGTGATGGCATGGTCACTGTAGGACTCATTGTCTCCCCTGGTGAGTCAGCAGCCGCTCAACTGAGAATAGATTTTAGGAAGATGGCTCACTCTCCATTTTGCTTAGGCACTTGATACATTGGTTTCAGCTAGTTTGGGGCACATCACTGCAAACCAGTGTTCAGAAATAGAACAAGCCTCTGTGAATTGCAGGCATTTTCCATAGTCCATTTATGTCATTTAAAGGGCCTCCAAACAGATGCCTTCGTATATTTGGCTGGAGATTTTGGTCTAGTCCAATAAAGGGAAATATCATGAACTTCTGGGTAAGAGCAACACTAAGATAGCAACACTGTAGTTAGTCCAGAGTGGTCTAGCAACAGCAGACAGCATCAGAACATCCCACTTCTCTTCCAGCATGTCAACACAACATATTTCCTTCCTCTCATAGTGACCCCCTTGATCTTTTGCACCTCCACTTGACATCACTATTGGTCTTTTAGAAATACCCTGTTAGAGCTGTGCACTTGAATTATATGTAGAATATCAAATTCCATCTCTCATCGTAGAAACTGTATTAGAATTATTGGATATATCTTTTGATTAGATATTTAACTCTTCAGAGTCCTATTTAATATAAAGGAAATCAAAATTTCAGAGACAGATATATGATAGTCTCCTGTACTTCCATAACTGATGATCTGAATAATTTGAGGATTTAATTGAAAAAAAAAAAAAAAACTTCACAAAATGTGCCCTATTGACTCTACCAGAATTTAATATCTCTGGGATATTCCCTTAGTGATTGTAGAAGTCACTAATGTTGTCTTCTATGTTACACTTGATTCCTGTGTGATTCCTGGGAATCATTTTCCTATACCATCACCACCATCCCTAAAATTACCGCTTCTACTCCCACTCCTTCCCTAGGCTGCTAAGTATCCACAGGACATTTCAATTGAGATATGAGGGTAACTAATATCCTATTTAACTTAACCTTAAGGCTTATCAAATGCATGGTTCCTTCTTCTGACTGAATTTCCTGGAACATTTTGCTGTGCTTAATTCCTTGAAATCTAACTTCCATACTTGCTGTTTTCCAAAAACATAATTAATTCTCAAAGCTTTCTTGTGATCACCTCATTTCCAAATTCAATAGACTTTTATCCATATAATTTCTGACATATTTGTCAAAGTGAGCTATCCCAAAACTTAGTCTAACTGCACAACAAACCATACTCAAACTCAAAGACTTAAAGCAGAAATCATATTTTGCCATTTGCTCCTTTTGCAGATTGTTTGGGATTCAGTTGTTAGAAGATGATTTTGGGACCCATAGCAGCCAATAGCAGAGGGAAATCAACTTAAGAATTAAACCAAACAGAAATGCTGAAGAACAAAGGAAAAATCCTGAATAAGAATATTGAAGAACCTATGAACTTGCCAATGGAGCAGGCTAAAACATCCATAATAGAGGCTGAAGAAGAATTTGAAGTCATGCCAGAAAAAGAATTCAGAAAATTAATAATCAGATTACTTAGAAACAATGAGAAACAGATTCAAGATCTCTTTAGAATCAAGAGATTCTAAAGAGAAGCCAGAATGAAATACTGGAAATGAAAAACTCAATTGACCAAATAAGAAATACTGTGGAATCCCTAAGAAATTGAACAGATGAAATAGAAGAGCGAATATCAGAACTCAAAGACCAACTTCCAAAAATAATACAGTCAGATAAAACGCAAGAAGAAGAAATCAAAAAATTAAAAATCACAGTTGGAGACATACAAGATTCAATCAAGTGTTGAAATGTCCAGATAACAGGAGTCCCTGAGGGTTTGGAAAGAGAATGAATTCGAAGGCCTCTTTAATGAAATAATATCAGAAAACTTCCAACATAGGGAGGTTGAAAGAAACATCCAAATTCAACAAATACACAGGAGTTTGAATAAATATGACCAGAAAGGGAATTCACCATGACACATTGTGGCAACACTCAGCTCAGTGAAACATAAAGAACAAATCCTAAAATGTTCCAGAGAGAAATGACAAATCACATTCAGAGGTAATTCAATTGGACTCACCCTGGACTTCTCATCGAAAACCCTACAGGCAAGGAGACCATGGCGTGATATATTCCAAGTTTTAAAAGATAAAGGCTGCCAACCAAGAATAATGTACCCTGCAAAGCTATCATTTATGAATGAAGGGGAAATAAAGATTATCCATGACAAACAGAAACTAAAAGAATTTGTATCTTTTGCATCTAGCCCTACAACACTGGCTCAAGGATGTGCTGCATGCAGAAACACAAAAACAAGAACTTCACTACAAAAGAAGACTAATGTAGAAAATGACCCAGCTAAAATACAAATACCAAAATACATAAACAGCTCTTCTTAAGGAAACATGGCAGGAAAAAGACAGTATTTAACAACAGTCACACTGAATGTAAATGGTCTCAACTCTACAGTCAAAAGACACAGACTTAAAAAAAGAAAATCCATCTGTGTTGCTTTTAGGAATCACACCTCATCAGCAAAGATGCATGCAGACTGAAAGTGAAAGGATGGAAAAAGATATTCCAAGCTAACAGAAACCAAAAAAGAGCCAGTGTGGCCATCCTAATATCAGACTTTAACACAAAAGCTATTAAAAGAGACAAAGAACACTATATAATGATTAAAGGATCAATCCAACACGAAGATATTACTATTATAAATGTACTTGCACCTAATTACAGGGTGCCTGGCTATTTGAAAGAATTACTAAAGGATTTAAAGGGAGATATAGACTCAAATACAATAGTAATAGAGGACTTCAATACCCCACGTTCACCAATGGATAGATCAACCAGACAGAAAACCAACAAAGAAACAACAGAGCTAATTGACACTTTAATTTACCACTCGTCACTTAAAAGTATTTTTCCTTTTTCCTTTTCTTTTACCTCTACCAACATTACAGTTTGGAGTTGTTATTTTTTTATGTTTCATATTCTATATCATGCTCCACACTAAACCTTAACACATTTTCTTAAGAAATGAGTCTCTATATCTTATTGAGAGTTGGTCTCTGTTATTCTTAACTGTTTCCACCACTAGTCAAGTTCTACCCCCATTCTTCAACGTTTCGCATATGGTCAACTTCTCTGTGAAGACATCTTCTCTGCCATCTCCAGGTTTCTTTGGTTTTCTTTGCTTTTGAATGCCTAAACTATTTGTAATCTATGTTACATAATTATCAATATTATTGATTATCAATTTATCAATTCTATTCTCACTGGCCTATTTTGGTTTGTTCAATTTTTATGTATCTATCCCCCGCAGCTGGACTATAACCCAAGGAAGTTATGTGTTGGATTAAGGTAGTGTAGAAGTTAGAGGCAAACAAATCTGATTTGAGTAATATTAAATTTTTATTACTTGTGTGCCTTGAACAGCAGTTTTCTCATCTATAAAAATGACTTACTTACATTTAAGACTCTTGAAGGAGAATCCTATAGAGCAATAATGAAATCTGGGACATATTTAGCATGTATAAACTAAAAATGTTTATCTCATAGAGGTAGAAGGGAGAACAGTGGTTACCAGAGACTGAGATGGTTAAACAAGAGAGGGTGTAGGGGGAAATACTTATCAAAGAGTACATGACAGTGGGACAGAAGGACTAAGTTTAAGAGATCTATTGCACAGCATGATGACTATAGTAAACAGTGATATATTTTATTCTTGAAAAGAAAGGAATTGTATTCCTCTTGTATTCTTTTAGGAAAAGTATTTATGAATTTTATATCTCATACTTTTCTGCGAATATGGGAGGACCAAATAATGTGGGCTGAAAGTTTGTATCTATCAGTAGAGGTTTTTTCTTTTTTTTTAAACTTTTATTTAATGAATATAAATTTCCAAAGTACAGCTCATGGATTACAATGGCTTCCCCCCATAACATCCCTCCCACCCGCAACCCTCCCCTTTCCCACTCCCTCTCCCCTTCCATTCACAACAAGATTCATTTTCAATTCTCTTTATATACAGAAGATCAGTTTAGCATACATTAAGTAAAGATTTCAACAGTTTGCTCCCACACAGAAACATAAAGTGAAAAATACTGTTTGAGTACTAGTAATAGTATTAAATCTCAATGTACAGCACATTAAGGACAAAGATCCTACATGAGGAGTAAGTGCACAGTGACTTCTGTTGTTGACTTCACAAATTGACACTCTTGTTTATGGCCTCAGTAATCACCCTAGGCTCTTGTCATGAGCTGCCAAGGCTATGGAAGTCCCCTGAGTTCACTGACTCTGATAATTTTTAGACAAGGCCATGGTCAAAGTGGAAGACTACTATCAGTAGACTTTTAAAAAGCAATTTACCTCCAAGATTTCTAGGAAATAAGCCTTGCTTGTATTAGCAGAGCCTAGTGAATTGTGAAATAGCTAATGTTCATTTTGAATTTCCAGTTATCTTGATTTATGTAATTTTTCCTACTCTGGTAATCCAGTTATTTTCTTCAAATAAAACATTTCTCAGTGAGTATCTGATACTGGTCATTCCTAGTTCAGTGTGAATGTACCTTGGTTACTTTTTCCTCCAAGTGTCTTTTAACAGTTCACTCACTCCATCATTCTTTCATTTATTTTGTTATTGACCCATGACCTTTCTTCACTTGCAGAGATTGTACACTCACAGCATCCATGGGCAATCTGGGTCCAAATATGCCCATCACACTCCTTCTGTTCTACCCGCTAAGATGGAGCAGCGCTCCTCTCTTACTAACAGCAACTTAACAAAATGTGCCTTTCAACATGACCTGGATGAAACGTCCTTGTCTGGATCATAGCTGACACAAAAGTTGGAAAATAGAATTGTAAGTACTATCAGGATAGAACAGGCAGAATGTTGGGATCAAGAAAATAAGGAGAAATCCAAGAGCTAGAAATCTGTATTTAGTACAAAATAAGCTTGGGCTTATAATATTACATAGAAAAAAACAAAAAGCTAACACAATGGAATGCTGTGTTGTTTAAGGTACAAAGCTATTTCTTGTTAGTGGAAACCCTATCCCATTTTACTAGCCATATCTGAGGTACTGTATTCATTCTGTGTGACACACTCCAGAAAGATCATTGACAAAATGGGGTGATTAGAGGAGGCCAGCCTGGGAATGAAGGGTCTAAAAAACCTTCCTAATAAGAGGCAAAGGACAGAGAGAGGTCATAGCCACCAAGTATTTGAAGATCTGCCTTGTTGGATGAAGAGTAGCCTTGCTTTCCTCGGTCACAGAGTATAGAATTGGTGCTCTGTACAATGGGTGGCCTGGCTCATAGGCTCTGAATTCCTCTTCTCTAACATTTTAAGTTAAAACTCAATGGACAGTTGAAAATGATAGTGACCACTTATATTTAGTCATTACCAAGCACTGGTATGTATTTAAGTCCCATAACAACTCTATAAGTCAGATATTATAATTATTTCCATTTTAAAAACAAGGAGACAAAAGCATTGAAAGTTTTCTGCCCAAGGTCATGCAGCTCATTAGGAATAGAGCTGGGATTTGAACCTAGGTATTCTAGTACCATTCCATTTCTGAAAGACGGTTGAGATGAGGTTTTCATATGTGATCCATGTGCTCTAAGTTGCTTTTCTTCTCTCTGACTTTCATAGTGATAATTCTTGTGATATAAGTTCCAGTTTAAAATCCATCACAGGTATCTGTGCTTTGGTTAACTTTCTTTGTGTATGAGGTTTTTCAAAATGAATACTCATCCATGGACAATGAATATTATGAATAAACTTTGCATGGGTTTCTGAAAAATAAGTTGTTTCCAGACAAACTTATCTTTGAATTCACTTTTCCATGAAGTTTTTGAAGTATCTTGTAATTGTTACCATGTTAGCTCCTTAAGTGTACTTTCAGGATAAAAGGGAGATACATATCTTGACAGAGAGGATGTGAGCTAAGCCATCTCACAGACTAAGAGCAGCGTGTATCTGTTTCTAGCCTGTAAGTGCCAGAGGTTTGCGAAGAGGGAAAGGGTGGGAACGAGGAAGCATCCATGTCTAACCTGATAAGTGAAAAAACTCTTGATCTCCTGAAGAGTCAATCACTTTTTCCTTCCCCAGTCTGGGCTGACTCAGCCCAGCCAAATTTCTTGTTGGGCTTTATACCTCTTTTTTTCTATTTTTGCTGCAGTCACTCAGAAAATAAAGCTGAACTCTATCTGCCTTATCATATCACCACCATGTGCTGTGAAGCTCTCTGTATTAATTATATATTGTTTTATAGCAAATTAGTCCAAAACAAATGGTCTAGAAACAATAAACACTTGTGTCACAGTTTCTCTGGGTTAGGAATCTGGGAGTGACTTCACTAGATTTTTTTTTTTTTTTTTTTTGACAGGCAGAGTGGACAGTGAGAGAGAGAGAGAGAGAAAGGTCTTCCTTTGCCATTGGTTCACTTCCAGTGGCTGCCGCGGCTGGCGCACTGCGGCCAGTGCACTGTGCTGATCTGAAGCCAGGAGCCAGGTGCTTCTCCTGGTCTCCCATGGGGTGCAGGGCCCAAGGACTTGGGCCATCCTCCACTGCAGTCCCGGGCCACAGCAGAGAGATGGCCTGGAAGAGGGGCAACTGGGATAGAACCCGGCGCCCTGACTGGGACTATAACCCAGTGGGCTGGTGCCGCAGGCGGAGGATTAGCCTAGTGAGCCGTCCGTGGTGCCGGCCACTAGATAGTTCTTTATTAGGATTCCCATGAATTTTAAGCTACATCTCCAAAGGCACCCAGTAGTCTGAAGGAGCCACATTCAAGATCACTCATGTGACTCTAAAGTTCTTTATTGTGTAGGCATTTCCACAGGTATAATCACAATTTGGTTTTTCCAAAGCAAGTAAAAGGAAAAAAGAAAAGAGAGAGAGAGCAAGAAAGAGAAAGGGGAAGACATGAGATGGAAGTGTAATCTCAGAAGTGACACAGCATCACTTCTGTTGCATTATTGATCATCCAAACCAACCCTGGAAAATGTTACCAAGTATCATTCTTTTTCCAAATATTATTGTTTTGCAACTATTAGCTACTGAGACTTTGGCATTCTGCATCTATGATGTCTATAGAAATAGGGGACAAAAGCAGGTGTTGTGCCTCACTGCTGGTTAATTAAATGTTGATTCCAAGGCAGCTGGTGGAATATGTGCACTATATATTATCCCACGTGGTTTTTCTTTCTTCTTCTAAATCACACATTTTAATTAACCTTCGAGCCCTTGCTGGGGCTTTGGAAGAACTTAATTGGCCTGCAGGGATTGGAACACACAACAGTCAGACAAAGGCTACTTTTCAGTTGTTTTTACTCCCAGGACTTAGACAATTGAAATTATTGTTTTATTTCATTCTTTGAAGCCCAGAGCTACATGTGAATTCATATTTGGAACTGGAAGAAGCATTCTGGAATGCTTAAGTAAGGATTTCCAAAAGGCATTTAAATAGCAGTTTTATGTGAGTAATACTTAAGTTGTCCATTCATCTGATGTCTTTGGATTTGCAATATGAGTTTTATACTGTCCTATTTTTTTGGCCTTCATCATTAAGAATGGTAAGTATTTTGACCAGCATTTAATAGGCAAACATTAACAGTCAGGTGGGAAATTCTTGATATCAGAAGCCCTTTAGAGATTTCCAGCTGTCTTCAGTTTCATCAAATCTATGACTGAGCATCACAGTTGATGTGTATATTTCATATTATATATGAAAAGAGTTCACAGGTGTTTATTAAAAACCAGTGATACACAGAGTTCAAAGCCATAGGTAAATAGCCATGTGTTCCTGGGAAATTCTTGGGATCAAACCATAACAGCAGTGAGTTCCCTAAAGGAGAGATATAGGCAGAATGGATGTGCTGAAAGTCAGAGAGAAAGAAGCCCGTGAAGGTGACTGAGAAGATACAAGGTAGAGGAAAACCTAGAAAATAACAGTGAAGAAAAATGAAGGGGGGTGCTTTGCAAAAAAGAGTAGCCAATAATGACAAAAGTTACAGAAATATCAAGGGAAAAGTTATGGAGAAAATGCTGCAGAATATACCAAAATTGTGAGGTGGAAGTAATAGGTTTTCTGTTCTTCATCTTTGTTTTGTATCAAATGTTTGCCAAGGTCCTCTTACTTAGTGCTCAATTATCTATTACTGGATAAGAAACAAACATAAAAATCAGTGGCTTAAAACTCTATGTATTTGCTCTTAATTCTGTGGGTTGCAAATTTGGGTTGGACTCAATTAAGAAATTCTTTTGTTGTGGACGTGTTCATGAGGCTCATTTGCATGTTCTCAGACAGTTGGTTAGTCAGCTTGGGGCTGGCTCATCCTAGATGATCTCATTCACAGGTCTGGTTGGTAGTATTGGCTCCTGGACTAGCCTCTCTTCCCACAAGGCCTCTCATCTTCTAGTAAAATAGGCTAAGTTTCTCTACATAATGCCAAAATTTTCAGAGACATCAAAACAGAAACTACATGTTACTTCCAGCATTACACTGGAAATCATATTTACAACCACTTCATCATATTCTGTTAGTTCAATCATGGAGAATTAGACTCTACTTCTTTTTTTAAAGATGTATTTACTTGATGTAAGGGCAGTGTTACAGGATAGGGGTGTAGGTGGCAGATACAGAGGCAGATCTTCCACTTGCTGGTTCACTTCCCAAATGGCTGCAATAGCCAGAGCTGGGCCAATCCAAAGCCAGGATTCAGGAGCTTCTTCTGGGTCCCCCATGTGGGTGCAGGGGCCCAAGCATTTGGGCCATCCTCCGTTGCTTTTCCAGGTACATTAGCATGGAGCTGGATCAGAAGTGGGGCAATTGGGCACAAACTGGCATCACAGATAGTAGCTTTACCTGCTATACTACAGTGCTGGTCCAACTCTACTTCTTGACAAAAGAGTGTCAAGTCACATTGCAAAGAGGTGTGGACACAGGTGGATGTCATCCATTGGGAGCCATTATTGTAACAACCAATCATAAATACCAGGATGCACAATTACATACATTATTAATATTTGCTGACATGTCAGAATACATCCTATGATGATACCATTGCTTCTATTCAATTACAAAAAATTCATACAAAAACAATCATCAAAGGAACCTCAGACTTTGGTTTAAATGCAGATTCCCAATTCTTGATCCTTAGCCATCAATGCCTTGCCTCGTTCAAGAAGTCGACCACCTCACCACATCAGTAATTAGTGGCTAAAATTGGGTGAAAAGTAGAAAAGTAGACCTTTGAGCTTTGTTTCATTTTCCAGAGACCTTTACTTAAGATCATATAGGAGGCCATTTACTTTACATGATTAAGGGAATAAACTCATTGATCTATGAAGAGTCTTCCATTGGTAGATACAAGTGCATCTCCAAATTTAATTCCCCCTCCTTATATATCCTTCTTAACATTCCAAAGAAGAGACATTATGTGAGTCTTGGTATGTATGAGCTGTAATGGATTCAGAAGAATTTAGCTGTCTATAATAATAGCCTGGATATCAAGTGTCCAGGTTTCACAAGCATCATATTGTCCTTCAGTGTCACAATGAAAAATCAGGAGTCCTTGAAGTCCTTGAAGTCATAATCAAAAATTGGAGGTGACTTCAGCATAATAATTAGCCATAATGCAAGAAAACAAAAAATGCAGGACAAAGAAGGGATCTAACACTATCCTTAGCTCCTGCTATGAGCTAGGCACTGGGGTAGGCACACAATTCACAAGATCTTAATAGATGCCACAGGTACCAGCAGTACCGTTACGTTAATCTGTTTTACAGATTGAAAAAATCACAGGGATGTGGATCTTTGGGCTAGTGGATAAGAAGTTTGTTTTTCATATCAGAGGACCAGGGTTTGATACCTAATTCAGGCTCCTAACTACAGCTTTCTGCTAATGTAGAACTTTAAAGGTAGTAGTAAAGTTCAAGAAATTGAGTTTCTGCCACCTACAGGGAGACCTCAATTGAGTTCTCAGTCCTGGCTTCAGCCTGAGCCAACTCCAGTCATTGCCGACATTTGGGGAGTAAACTAGTGGATGAGGCTGATCTCTCTCTCACCTACTCTCTCTCTTGAACAAATAAATAGAGTAAATTTTTAGGACAAAGAGGCTAGTAATTGTCTAAAGTCACAAAACAAATGAGTGGCAGAACTTGACTTTTGACTGAAGTTTGTCTGATTTCAATGTCCTTGTTCTTTCCATATCTCCGGAATAATAGATTCACCTTCAGAAAAAGTAAAATCCCATTAAGATAGTCACATTTCTATGTTACAGGTATTTCATGACTTCTTGGGCCTGTGATGGTTTATAGTAAAAAGACTGTCAAGATTCCCCAGAGTGTTTAATTTTTATCTTGTCCTGGAGTGTTTCTTTTTCTGTTTTTATCAGTTAGTGATCAGGGCAGAGTAAACATGTGAAATACTGATCAGTCCATTTGATTGATGGCTAGTGTTTAGTATAGGAAGAGATAAAAACATTTGCTAAAAGATTTTTGCATTTTTAAGGGGGTTTAGTTGCCTGTGTTATGGTCACCAACTACTATTTTGGAAAAGATATAGTCTACATGTCCTTAGATGTTCTTCTGATTTTAAAGAGAATTCTTAGATAAAGCACAATACCCTGGGAAATTCAGTTTACATAAGTGTGACTATCTCAGAAATTTCTTTCCAAAGGAAAGAACAGGTCATCTTAGGAAAACTTTAATTGATTTTGCTTACTGTTGTTAGCAATTTGAGAAACTAGCAAGGAATTATCTTTATCACTTTTGTGCCTATGTTTAGTGCTTATTCAGGCATCCACTCAGGTGTTTAATTGGTTCTGTTTCATTTTAAAAAAAAGGTGGCATAAACTTGGGCAGTGATTTTGATTCTAGTTTACAAAATTGTTTATTTTAATTATAAATACATTTGTGTCATTGTAATTTAAACATATGAGATAGTCTGCACAGTTCTTTGCATAGTGTCAATATAAAACCAAATCTTCCTATTTTTCCATCTTGTTATAGAAGCTGTGCCTACAAAATGATGCTTTTTGACCATAGACCATATTGAGAGAGGAGATATAAAATATAATTGGGACTGATTCCAGTGGGATACTACATCCACTATAGAACAGTAACCATGTGACTGACACTGAATAAAGGCTTCCCATACCTTAATTCATTGGATTTTTGCCATATCTCCTTCAGATACATGCTATTATTAACCCCAGTTGATGAAAAAGGGACTTGAGATTGATAGAGTTGAGACATTGCCCTAAGTCAAATGCTATTAATAATGGAATTAGAACTAGAATCTTGTCCTGACAACAAACTCTATCTCTTGCATCAATCCATTTAGGATGCTAAGACAAAATACCATAGATATGGTGGCTTATTTAAAAAGAGAAATTTGTTTCTAATTGTTCTGGAGTCTAAGAAATCAATGATGTAGGCACTGAAACTATCAGTATCTGGTGAGGTCCTGCTCTCTTTTTCATAGAGAGCTCTCAGGACGTGGCAAAAATGGTGTAAAAATGGGATGTCTTTTGTAAGTCATTAAATTTACTCTGAGATCTCTGTACTCATGAAATAATCACTTCTCAAAGGCCACATCGCCAAGTCCCATCACACTGGGGATTAGATTTCAACATTCGAATTTTCAGGGTATACAGATGTTCAATTTATGGTAACTCTTTAAAAAAGGATTTATTTATTTACTATTTGGAAAAGCAGAGTTACAGAGAGGCAGAGGCAGAGAGAGAAAGATTTCCATCCCCTCGTTCATTCCCCAAATGGCCACAATGGTTGGAACTGAGCCAATCCAAAGCCAGGAGCCTATGTGGGTTCAGGGGCCCGAGCACTTGGGCCATATTCTACTGCTTTCACAGGCCATATTAGAGAGATGGATTGGAAGTAGAGCAGCCAGGACTCCAACCGGCACCTATAAGTGTTGCCTGCACTGCAGCCTGTGGCTTTAATTGCTACAGCACTGCACCTATAGTAACTCTTGACTACTATACTTGAATGCCTTGTGATTCATCAAATTATCATTATTTTTCTTTGTTTTGAAGTAGTGGTAGACTCATATCCAATTAGAAATAATAGAGAATTCTGTATTCCCTTGACCAAACTTACATAATAATAGCATTTTGCAAATGATCGTGCACTACCACAACCAGAAAATTGACAGATACAAAGATATGATGCTTGTTGATTACAAGGATTCCCTGCTTATCATCCTTTTACAACCATGCTCACTTTCCACATACCCCAACTGTGTAAACCATGGATCTTATATTTACTAATGTTTATCATTTCAAACATGCTATAGGCTATGGCTTTTAAAACCCAGAATAATTCCCTGGAGGTTAATCCAGATAGCTGCACATGTCAGTAGCCTGTTTTTCATTGCTGAGTACTATTCTGTGACTGACAAGGATGTATCATGGTTTGCTTAACCATTCATTTGTTGAAGACAGATAGTGATTTATACTTTTTGTCTACCATTTGTCTATGAACATTCACGTATACATTTTTGTGTGAATGTAAATTTTTATTTGTATGTGATCAATGTCCAAGAATGCAATTACTGAGTTGTACATAATTCTGTGTTTAGTTTCGTAAGACATTCAAATTATTTTCCAGAGTGGCTATGCCATTCATACCATTTTATACTCCAACCAACAATGTATAAGTGATCTGGATTTATACTTCCTTACCAACATCTGATATTGCCATTACTCTTCATTTTTGCCATTCTGAAACCAGTCAGTAATGACTGGTAAAAGGTGACTGTTTTTCTCAAATATCTATGTCTCAACAAAATATTAGAAGACATATAAAGAAGTAGGGAAGGGGCCAGCGCTGTGGCAAAACAAGTAAAGCTGCTGCCTGCAGTGCTGGCACCCCATATGGGCACCGGTTCAAGTCCAGGCTGCTCCACTTCTGATTCAGCTCTCTGCTATAACCTGAGAAAGCAGTAGAAGATGGCCCAAGTCCTTGGAGCAACATGGGAGACCTGGAAGAAGCTCCTGGCTTCTGGCTTTGGATCAGTGCAGTTCCTGCTGTTGTGGCCATCTGGTGAGTGAACCAGTGGATGGAAGACCTCTCTCTCTCTCTCTGCCTCTCCTTTTCTCTCTGTGTAACTCTGACTTTCAAGTAAAATAAATAATAAATATTAAAAAAAGAAAGAAAATACCATATTCAATCAGAAATAATTGAGAGCCTTTTTTCTAAAATCAGAATCAAAGCAAAGATGCCTATTTATATACTTGCAATCAGCAGGGTATTACAAGTCTCAGCCATAGCAAAGGACATGACATCCAAAATCAGGAAGGAAGAGGAAGAAATATGTCCATATGTAGATGACATAATGTTATATGTAGAAGATACTAAAGATACCAGGAAAAACACTGCTAGAATTAATCAATGAATCCAGCAAACCTATAGGATATAAAATCAACAATACAAAAATAATAATCATCTGCATTCTTATGCAATAACAAGGTATAATATAAAAAATGAAATCAATAAAACAATTCCATTTACAATAACACCAAAAAGAATCAAATAGGAATAAATTTCACCAAGCCAGTGCAATATTTGTAGACCGAAAACTACAACACTTTTCTGAAAGAAATTGAAGATATAAATAATAAGATCTTCTGTGTTCATAGATTAGAAAATGTCTATGCGACTAAAACTGATCTATAGTGTCAATATAATTCCCACAAAAATCTCAAATACACTTTGTTGCACAAAAAGAAAAAAAAAGCATGCTAAAATTAAATCAAGATATCAAGGAAACCAAAATAGACAAAATATTCTCAAAAAAAAAAAGGACAGAATTCAAGCCTACACTTCCAAATTTTAAAACATATTACAGTAATCAAAATAATGTGGCACAGCTATAGGCATATATTTAGATTAATAGAACAGAAAAGAATGCTAAAAATAAACCCCTATTATAAACCCTTATGAATATTCTCAAGTGATATTTGATAAAGGTTGCCAAACTACATAATGAAAAGTGAGAAAAAAGTATTCTGTTCAACAACCGGGCCTGGGAAAACTGTAAAAACACAAAAATTAGCACAAAATGGACTAAAAAACCAGAGAAGCCATAAAATTATGAAACAGTTAAAAGAATCATAGGAGAAAACTTCATGACATTGGATTTGTGATGATTGTTTGAATAGGACATCAACTGAATGGGCAACAAAAGAAAAATAGAATTATATCAAAATTTAAATCAGCACACTAAAGGAAGTAAATTGTAGAGTGAAAAGGCACCTGCAGAATGAGAAAAATATTTGAAAATTATAAATCTGATCATGCATTAATAGCAGACTATGTTACAAAGCCCAATAAACTTAACAATAGAAAAAAGGATAACCCAGTTCAAAATGGGCAAATGACTTGAATAGACATTTTTCAACAGGATTTATACATATGGACATCAAGCATAAGAAAGAACGCACAACAGTGCTAATAATTAGAGTAAAGCAAATCAAAACTATAATAAAACATTATATCATACCCATTAGGATGTTTGCTATCAAAATCAAAAAAATAAGTAGTGATAAGGATGTGGAGAAGTAGGGACCCTTACACATTTTGAGTTAGAGTTTAAAATAGTGCAACTGCTATGGAAAACTATAGTATAGCATTCCCTCAAAAAATTAAATATAACATTAATATATAATCCAGCAACTCTTGCTCTCATATATCTGCAATAGAATTGAAAATGGAGTTTTGAAGAAATATTTGATCCACCAAGTTCACTGGGACACTACCCACAATAGCTAAGAGATGAGAGATATACAAATGTCCATTGATGGATAAATGAATCAGAAAATGAAGTATATATGCACAGTAAATATTATTCAGCCTTAAAAAGAATGAAACTCACTTGCTACAACATTTATGAATATTAAAGGCATTATGTAAGAGAAATAACACAATGATTAATTTAGCAAAAACTATGATTCCACTTTCGTCAGGTACCTAAAGCAGTCAAACTTATAAAAATAGAAAATAGAATTTTGGTTGCTAGAATTTGTTGGGAGGAAGAAATGAAGAATTGTTCAATGGGTAGTTTCAATTTTACACAATGGCATTTTTTAAAAGATTTATTTATTTATTTATTTATTTATTTTTTCCTGATGACTTTCTTTTTTTTTTATTTAACGAATATAAATTTCCAAAGTACAGCTTATGGATTACAATGTCTTCCCCCCCATATCGTCTCTCCCACCCGCATCCCTCCCCTTTCCCACTCCCTCTCCCCTTCCATTTACATGAGGGTTCATTTTCGATTCTCTTTATATACAGAAGATAAGTTTAGCATACATTAATTAAAGATTTCAACAGTTTGCTCCCACACAAACATAAAGTGAAAAATAATAGATGATTTTTTAAATGATGAGGAAATCAGATCAGACCTATTGTCATGTTTAATCCCAATGAGAGTCAAGTTGGGAGATTGATTTATTTATTTATTTGAAAGTCAGAGTTACCCAGAGAGAGAAGGAGAGGCAGAGAGAGAGAGAGAGAGAGAGAGAGAGAGAGAGAAGTCTTCCATCCGCTGATTCACTCCCCAATTGCCTCAGTGGCTAGAGCATGCCGACCCAAAGCCAGGAGCCAGGAGTTTCTTCTGGGTCTCCCACGTGGATGCAGGGGCCCAAGGACTTGGGCCATCTTCTACTGCTTTCCCAGGTCATAGCAGAGAGCTAGATCGGAAGTGGAGCAGCCGAGTTTCAAACCAGCACCCATATGAGATGCTGGCGCTTTAGGCCAGGGCGTTAACCGGCTGTGCCACATCGCAGACCCCAGTATTTTGCTCTTTTTTAAACTTGAGGTTATTTCCTGCTGTTTCTAATTTCTTCTAAGATTTTTTTTATTATGAATGGGCGTTAGATTTTGACAAATGTTTTTTTTTTCTGCATCAACTGATACCCTTATGCAAGAACAAGATATTTATAAATTACAAGAAAATGGAAACTTAGTGTTTACAGCTTCTGTAGATGATTGCCTAACATACTCAAGCTCCCTAGAATCATATTGTCTTTAAGTTTCCATGCCTGTTAGCTTCACTGCTTCCCATTATCTTTCCAATAACCTTTCCAAACTAATCCATAGCAGCTTCACAGAAGCCATGTGTTTGGGAAACATAGATTATTTTAACAATGGCCCATGAGAGATCATATCTCACCATTGGTAGCTTATTCATGGTTTCACAGCAATGGGAGTCTAGCCAGACGTTTGGCCCACAATACTTCCATGCTTTCTCAGAGCACAGCTTGCCCTTTATTTTAGTGCCAAGGAAACCTTCACATCTTTCATAATAAAATGTATGAATTCTGTTTGAAGGAAGAAGCTTGGCTAAATAATTTATCAGTAAATGCTAGGTATATAAATCTATGACATTTTAAGTCACTAAAAAGAAATATACTATAGTTTAGAAAGTATTTTCCTTTGACAACTATTCTGTCTTAGCAGCTCAGCAGTTACAACCTCCTAAGTATTAAACAGTGGTTACTAACTGCTCCTTCATAAACTGAAGCATTACTTTCACAGTCATTTGCTTTAAGAAGTGAAACAATGATGAACTATCCTTCCTTCTCTACTTTAAAAATATTTTATTTCTTTCTCTGAGAGTGAGAGTGAGAGAATGTGCCTGTATGCACTGATTCACTCCTCAAATTCCCAAAATGGCTAGGTCTGGATCAGGCCAAGGCCAAGAGCCAGGAACTCAGCATAGTTTTCTGGTGTCGATTGCATGAGCCTAACTACTTGAGCCATCACTGCTACCTCCCAGTATCTCTGTTATCAGGAAGCTGGAATTAGAACCAAAGCTGAATCCAGGGATCAAACTCAGTAAGACAGGAACATCCTTTTAACTTCTTAAAGTTTTTTTTTTAACTTTTTTTTAACATTTTAACTTCTAGGCCCAACTCCCTCTCCTCTATCTACTTTCTTACTTTCCCCTCTTCTATTTCAACCAACATGGAGCAAGCAATAGATAACTGGAGTGATAGGCACTCTTGGGCAATAAAGTATGGTAAAATACTTATTTATACCCAGACCAAGTGGGATTTATCCCTGGTATGCAGGGATGGTTTAATGTGCGCAAGACAATCAATGTGATACACCACATTAACAGACTGCAGAAGAAAAACCATATGATTATCTCAATAGATGCCGAGAAAGCATTTGATAAAATACAACACCCTTTCATGATGAAAACTCTAAGCAAACTGGGTATGGAAGAAACATTCCTCAATACAATCAAAGCAATCTATGAAAAACCCACAGCCAACATCCTATTGAATGGGGAAAAGTTGGAAGCATTTCCACTGAGATCTGATACCAGACAGGGATGTCCACTCTCACCTCTGCTATTCAATATAGTTCTGGAGGTTCTAGCCAGAGCTATTAGGCAAGAAAAAGAAATTAAAGGGATACAAATTGAGAAGGAAGAACTCAAACTATCCCTCTTTGCAGATGACATGATTCTTTATTTAGGGGACCCAAAGAACTCTACTGAGAGACTATTGGAACTCATAGAAGATTTTGGCAAAGTAGCAGGGTATAAAATCAATGCACAAAAATCAACAGCCTTTGTATACACAGACAATGCCATGGCTGAGGAAGAACTTCTAAGATCAATCCCATTCACAATAGCTACAAAAACAATCAAATACCTTGGAATAAACTTAACCAAGGACGTTAAAGATCTCTACGATGAAAATTACAAAACCTTAAAGAAAGAAATAGAAGAGGATACCAAGAAATGGAAAAATCTCCCATGCTCATGGATTGGAAGAATCATTATCATCAAAATGTCCATCCTCCCAAAAGCAATTTATAGATTCAATGCAATACCAATCAAGATACTGAAGACCTTCTTCTCAGATCTGGAAAAAATGGTGCTGAAATTTATATGGAGGCACAAGAGACCTCGAATAGCTAAAGCAATCTTGTACAACAAAAACAAAGCCGGAGGCATCACAATACCAGATTTCAGGACATACTACAGGGCAGTTGTAATCAAAACAGCATGGTATTGGTACAGAAACAGATGGATAGACCAATGGAACAGAATTGAAACACCAGAAATCAACCCAAACATCTACAGCCAACTTACATTTGATCAAGGATCTAAAACTAATTCCTGGAGCAAGGACAGTCTACTCAATAAATGGTGCTGGGAAAATTGGATTTCCACGTGCAGAATCATGAAGCAAGACCCCTACCTTACACCTTACACAAAAATCCACTCAACATGGATTAAAGACCTAAATCTACGACCTGACACCATCAAGTTATTAGAGAACATTGGAGAAACCCTTCAAGATATTGGCACAGGCAAAGAATTTCTGGAAAAGACCCGGGAGGCACAGGCAGTCAAAGCCAAAATCAACTATTGGGATTGCATCAAATTGAGAAGTTTCTGTACTGCAAAAGAAACAGACAGGAGAGTGAAGAGACAAACGACAGAATGGGAAAAAATATTTGCAAACTATGCAACAGATAAAGGGTTAATAACCAGAATCTACAAAGAGATCAAGAAACTCCACAAAAACAAAACCAACAGCCCACTTAAGAGATGGGCCAAGGACCTCAATAGACATTTTTCTTTTTTTTTTCTTTTCTTTTTTTTTTTTTGACAGACAGAGTGGACAGTGCCGTTGGTTCATCCTCCAATGGCCGGCACGGCCGGCGCGCTGCGGCCAGCACACCGTGCTGATCCGAAGGCAGGAGCCAGGTGCTTTTCCTGGTCTCCCCTGGGGTGCAGGGCCCAAGCACCTGGGCCATCCTCCACTGCACTCCCTGGCCACAGCAGAGAGCTGGCCTGGAAGAGGGGCAACCGGGACAGAACCCAGCGCCCCGACCGGGACTAGAACCCGGTGTGCCGGCGCCGCAAGGTGGAGGATTAGCCTAGTGAGCCGCGGCGCCAGCATTCAATAGACATTTTTTCAAAAGAGGAAATCCAAATGGCCAACAGGCACATGAAAAAATGTTCAAGGTCATTAGCAATCAGGGAAATGCAAATCAAAACCACAATGAGGTTTCACCTCACCCCAGTTAGAATGGCTCACATTCAGAAATCTACCAACAACAGATGCTGCAGAGGATGTGGGGAAAAAGGGACACTAACCCACTGTTGGTGGGAATGCAAACTGGTCAAGCCACTATGGAAGTCAGTCTGGAGATTCCTCAGAAACCTGAACATAACCCTACCGTTCGACCCAGCCATCCCACTCCTTGGAATTTACCCAAAGGAATTTAAATTGGCAAACAAAAAAGCAGTCTGCAGCCTAATGTTTATTGCAGCTCAATTCACAATAGCTAAGACCTGGAACCGACCTAAATGCCCATCAACGGTAGACTGGATAAAGAAATTATGGGATATGTACTCTTTAGAATACTATACCGCAGTAAGAAACAACGAAATCCAGTCATTTGCAACAAAATGGAGGAATCTGGAACACATCATGCTGAGTGAAATAAGCCAATCCCAAAGGGACAAATACCATATGTTCTCCCTGATCGGTGACAACTGACTGAACACCAAAAAGGAAACCTCCTGAAGTGAAATGGACACTATGGGAAACGGTGACTTGATCAGCATAGCCCTGACTGTTAATGAACAACTTAATACATTATCCCTCAAGTAGTTTTTTTGTCTGTTCTACTTAATATGACTGGTTTAATTCTGTAAATAATACACAGTTATTCTTAAGTGTTGAAAATTAACTGAAATGTGATCCCTGTTAAACATAAGAGTGGGAATAAGAGAGGGAAGAGATGTATAATTTGGGACATGCTCAAGCTGACTTGCCCCAAATGGTAGAGTTAGAAACATACCAGGGGATTCCAATTCAATCCCATCAAGGTGGCATGTACCAATGCCATCTCACTATTCCAAGTGATCAATTTCAGTTCACAATTGATCATAATGAAAGGACTAAGAGTCAAAGGGAGCACATAAACAAGTCTAGTACCTGCTAACACTAACCAATAGAATAAATAAAGGGGAGAGTGATCCAACATGGGAAGTGAGATACTCAGCAGACTCATAGAATGGCAGATGTCCTAAATAGCACTCTGGCCTCAGAATCAGCCCTAAAGGCACTCGGATCTGGCTGAAAAGCCCATGAGAGTATTTCAGGCATGGAAAGCCAAGACACTCTGGCAAAAGATCTCTGTGAGTGAGATCCCAGTGGAAAGAACAGGTCTTCAAAGAAGGAGGTACCTTTCTCTGAAGGGAGGAGAGAACCTCCACTTTGACCATGACCTTGTCTAAACAAGATAAGAATCGGAGAACTCAGAGGGCTTCCATAGCCTTGGAAACTCATGACTGGAGCATAGGGAGATTACTGATGCCATAGACAGGCGTGTCAATTGGTAAAGTCAACAATAGGAGTCACTGTGCACTTACTCCTCATGTAGGATCTCTGTCTTTAATGTGCTGTGCATTGAGATTTAATGCTATAATGAGTACTCAAACAGTATTTTTCACTTTGTGTTTCTATGTGGGTGCAAACTGTTGAAATCTTTACTTAATGTATACTAAACTGATCCTCTTTAAAAAAAAAAAAGAAATTATCAACTCCCAACTTGACTCTCACTGGGATTAAAATGACAATAGGTCTGATCTGATTTCATCATCATTTAAAAAAAATCATCTATTATTTTTCACTTTATGTTTCTGTGTGGGAGCAAACTGTTGAAATCCTTACTTAATGTATACTAAGCTGATCTTCTGTATATTAAGATAATCGAAAATGAATCTTGATGTGAATGGAAGGGGAGAGGGAGTGGGAAAGGGGAGGGTTGTGGGTGGGAGGGACAGTATGGGGGGGAAGCCATTGTAATCCATAAATCGTACTTTGGAAATTTATATTCATTAAATAAAAGTTAAAAAAAATACTTATTTATGCCATATTTGGGGATGTATATTCTATGATGAGAAACATTAATTCATAAAGTAAAAGTATAAAAAGTAAAATCTCAATGGCATGAAAGTGATGACTCCTAATTAAAGACCTACAGGGCAATCATATGCTACCTAATTCACCAGATGATTCACCATGTTACATGAAACTAGATCTGTCTGATCCCAAAGTATGTATGTCCACCGCACTGTGTCTTGATACTAAATTTATAGAAGGGATAAATATGTATTTGATGAAATAATCTTGTAAGTACATATGGAAGGGATATATGATTTAGGTTCTGAAGCATAGGTACAAGGTTCTAGGTAGACAAAGTGGAAGCCATAAGAGTGCCTTTAGGGAAAAACAACCCAAGCACATAATATTAATTATGACATGGTCATATATTTCCAAGTTGAAGCATGTAATCTGTTTTTGCTATTGCAGCATTTCTGTAGGACTCAATAAGACTTCAAAAGGAAAGACAATTTTAGGATAGAAAACACAGATTTGGGAATGCCAGACTAAGAAATGTGTACTTTATACCAGATTAAATTAATAACCTGAATGTGTTATGATGCCTGGTTTTTCATATCCTTGTATGGTTTCTCTTTCACATTGACTCTGGGTATGGTTGTGTGACTTTGTGACTGGCCGATGGAATATCAACAAACGTGAGGCTGAATGTTCAATTAGGCACAGGAGTTGAGTCTTAGAAGTTTGCTGCCTCCAGATAACTTTCCTGTGAGATCTAGTTACGTAAGCCATCTTGGATCATCTATCCCTTGTTGAATGGCTAGATTGATACCAGGCAGGATGAGTGGGAGAACTACCTAACTGACCCCAGGCCAATTGCAGAAAAGTGAGCCAACAGATTGTTTTTTAAGTTACTGGGTTTTGGAATAGTTTGTTAAGTAGCAATAGACAGCTGATATATAAGTATGAAAATTCACTGAAGACAGGGCTTATCTCCTGTGTGCATAGATGAGGAAGCTTGTGACTTAATCAGTCAGTCTACAGCAGTGAGAGCAGAGCTACAGCTGCCTGGCAAAGGTAACATTTACACAGATTCAGGGATTGCTTATGGGGGAGGGATACACAGGGGTCTCATAACAAGCCCTTGAATTATAATGATGAATCACAGAGGGGAAAACTGACATTGCCCCAAATAGTAGACTGCTGGCTAATTTGAAATCTCTCTGAGTTCTATGATCATTCAGATGTTGTCGAGATTTCATCTTGAATATTATATCTTAATTTAAAAATACATTTTCATTGAGAGACTGTAGCATTAAAATGAGCAACTTTATGATCCACTTCATTTTGTTCCTTGCAGTCTGGTTAACAATCCATTTTAATAAGCAAGTAGCTGAGGAACTACTGTCCTCTCATGTAAATGAGAAGGTGCGTTCATCTTTATTCTTCACTGTGATTACCTTTTATTTATTTTTGAAAGCTTCCTGGATTTCAGATCACTGTTCAATTGGGAATCATATCTGTTCTATTCAGAGCAGTTATTTTAATTTCCAAATTCTGAACAGAAATTATATCTATGATTCATTTCACTCTGCCTTTTTGCTTTGGTTTTACTGAATGTAATTTCTGTCTTTTTTCCCTGTGCTTACTAAAAATCACTTTAACTATGAGGTCCTTGTCTTTCCGCTTTTTTTTTTGCCCCCCCCCCCCATTCTAATTCCCATTAGAAAAATCTTCCTTGAACATGAAGAAAAAGGAAATTTTGTGGGGTAAATTTTTTGCTTTCTATTTTTTTTTGTTTAATGCATTGTCGCTCCCCCTCTTCGTGGAGGAACGACACTAAACCCTGCCTAGGCTTCATATCCGAGTCACGGCACCATTATGTCGCTCCCCCTCTTCGTGGAGGAACGACACAGGACCCTGCACTGTTCTTTCGTCTGCTCGGCCCTCCCCGGGTTTGCTGCTGGTTCTTCCCGGGTTGGCTACCGACCCTTCCACCTTCGTGGAAGGGCGGTTCCCCCTGCCACGTTCCCCACTTCCGCGGGGGAGCGGCACACCACCGGCCAGCTCTCTCGGGGGCTGCACAGGTGTTCCTTCAGATAGATGTTCCCCTTAGATGTTCCTGGTGCATGCCGTCTCTCTCCTCCTTTATAGTCCTCCTCCGCCAATCCCAACTCGGCTGCCCACACGCCGAGTACGCTGCTCTCCTCCAATCAGGAGCAGGATCAGCTCCTGGAGGTCATCACTCAAGTTGGCAAGAAGCAGCTGCGTAGAAGCTGTTTTCTCCTCTCCCAGCGCCATATTGTGGGAGAGCAGATGCATAGAATAAGTCTTAATTCCAGTAACTCAGTCCAGTCCGAGTTGCTCCCCACAATGCATGTTTATTCTGAGTGATGAGTACATTTTATAACTCCCTCCCCAAAGAAGTATTACAGGCCAAATGAAGTTATCAATTGCTCCTAAGAAACATCAAGTGATGAGAGAACATTTCATTTCATATGGTTTTTCAAAATAAACTGCTGTCCAGACTAATATAACATGTGCCAAGGGTGACTTAATGAAAATCTGTAACATATTGGAGAGAAGTTTAAAAATGAATACATGCTATATGGAGGAAAATTATATACTATAAGATACTAACATCCTCTTGGAAAATATTATGAATTGTGTTCCAGACCACTGGTTCTCATATGTCACATGTATCTTCACTCCACAGCCATTGTAACCTACTTGGACTCTCATTTGCCCTCACTGTCCCTCAATCAGATGCAATCTATATACATAACATTCTAATACACTCAAAGATGACAGGTGTGTGAGGAAAAGTCTTAAGGTTGATTTCCAAATCCCTCAAGATCTGTCTTGAATTAGAGTTTTTTTTTTTTTTTTTTTGACAGGCAGAGTGGACAGTGAGAGAGAGAGAGACAGAGAGAAAGGTCTTCCTTTGCCATTGGTTCACCCTCCAATGGCCACCGCAGCCCGCGCGCTGTGGCTGGCGCACCGCGCTGATCCAAAGGCAGGAGCCAGGTACTTATCCTGGTCTCCCATGGGGTGCAGGGCCCAAGCACTTGGGCCATCCTCCACTGCACTCCCGGGCCACAGCAGAGAGCTGGCCTGGAAGAGGGCAACCGGGACAGAATCTGGCGCCCCGACCGGGACTAGAACCCGGTGTGCCGGCAACGCAAGGCGGAGGATTATCCTAGTGAGCCGCGGCGCCGGCCTTGAATTAGAGTTTTCTAAGGTTCATCTGAACTTCTCGTTATCAGGAACATAAGACTGGGAGAAGTCAGCATGTTGGATCAGTTCTTAACATGAGACTGTCAAGTTCCTGAATATATATTTGTACTCTGAGTCACATAAATTGACTGGAATCATAGTTAATTTCTTTCAATCTGTTATCTTCCCTGCTGTACATTAAAGTGCCTAAGACAATGTGCATCACTGAAATTAGTCCATAGAAAATGGAACTTATCTTGGAGGACTTCCATTGCTAATGATGCTCACAGCTAACAGTGTTCTTTAATAATCCAGAATCATTTCCTTAGTCTATAGTCTCCATCTGTAAACTTGGGACATTTGTATTTTCTTCTTCTTCTGGCAGGCCTATCTAATTTTTAAGGAACAGACACCCAGTCAGGTAAGATCAAGTAAAGGCTGGAAAAGTATTGTAAGAATAAAGAGTTCAGGGTTCTGAGCCATGGCACAGTAGGTTAATCCTCGGCCTTTGGTGCCAGTATCCCATATGGGTCCCAGTTCTTGTCTTAGATGCTCCTCTTCCAATACAGCTCTCTGCTGTGGCCTGGGAATGCAGTAGAAGATGCCCCAAGTCCTTGGGCCCCTGCACCCATATGGGAGACTGGGAAGAAGCACTTGGCTCCTGGCTTTGGATCAGTACTGCCCTGGCCATTGCTGCCACCTGGGGAATGAACCAACTGACAGAAGACCTTTCTCTCTGTCTGCCTTTCGTTGTCTGTAACTCTATCTCTCAAATGAATAAATAAAATCTTATAAAAAAAGAATAAAGAGTTTACATGGGGTTCCAAGGACTGGAGCCATCCTGATTAGACCTTGTAGAAACAGAATGTCACCAGAATTAAAAGCTCTCTTCTCCAATACTCAGGACCTGATACACTGCCTGCTCAGTTCTTCTCTACACATAGTTTATTCTCCTTTCTTAAGATTTTTTCTTTAAATATGGGTATATGTATACAAATAGATATATATGGTGAACAAATATTTTATATATACGTATTAGTGACATAGTGATACCTCCCACCCTACTCTCCCTCATGCCCACCAGTGTTCCTCAACAGTATAGACAAAGGATGTAAATAGTAATCCAATCTCAAAATGACAATTTAGCATATATACATTATATTTTTTTCATTCTTATCAGTTACCACAGATCAGGGAAAATAGATTACATTTGTCTTTCTGGGACTGACTTATTTCACTAAGCATGATGGCTTCCAGTTGCATCCATTTTGTTGCAAAAGACAGAATTTTATTCTTTTTTACAACTAAGCAGTACTCCATTGTGTATATATACCTCAATTTCTTTTATCCAGTCATCAGTTGGTGGACATCTGGGTTGACTGCATATCTTGGTTATTGTGAATTGAGCTGCAATGAACATGGGGGTATAGACAACTCTTTCATATGCTGATTTTATTTCTTTTGGGTAATTTCGTAGTAGTGGAATGGCTGGGTCATATGGTACACCTATTTTCAGATTCCAGAGGTAAATTCATATTTTATTCCACATTGATTGCACTAGTTTACATTCCCACCAACAATGGATTAGGCTATCCTTTTCCCCACACCCTTGTTTGCTGATTTCTGTATGAGAGCTGTACTAACTGGGGTGAGGTGATATCTCATTGTGGTTTTGATCTGCATTTCCCTGATGGCAGTGATCCTGAACATTTTTTCATGTGTCTGTTGGCCATTTGCATTTCATCCTTTTAAAAATGTCTGTTCAGCTCCTTTGCCTATTTCTTAACTGGGTTGTTTGTTTTGTGGCTGCTAAGTTTCTTGAGCTCTTTCTAGATTCTGGATATTAATCCTTAATCAGTTACATAGTTTGCAAATATTTTCTCCCATTCTGACAGTTGCTTCTTCACTTTATTGAGTGTTTCATTTGCTGTGTTGAAGCTTTTTTAATTGATGCAATTCCATATGTTAATTTTGGCTTTGAGTGCCTGTGCTTCTGGGGTCTTTTCCTAAGACAGTGTCTTGCAGAGTTTCCCTGATGTTTTCCTCTAGCAATTTGATAGTATCAGGTCACAGATTTAGATCTTTGGTCCATTTTCTATAAGGTGTAAGGCAGGGTTTCTGTTTCATACTTCTGTACATGGTGATCCAATTTTCCCAGCACCATTTGTTGAAGAGAATGTCCTTATCCAGGGACTGATTTCAGCTTGTTTATCGTAGATAAGTTGGTTATTGATGTGTGGATTGATTTCTGGGGTTTCTATTCTGTTAAATTAATCTATATGTCTTTTTGTGTGTGTGTGCCAGTCCCAGGCTATTTTGATTATAACTGTCCTGTAGCATGTCTTGAAATCTGGTAAACATTCAGCTTCATTTAATTGTTTATAGCTATTGGGGATGTCTTATATTTCCACATGAATTTTATCATCATTTCTTCTATATCTGAGAAGAATGTCCTTTGTATTTTGATTTGTATAACATTTAATCTGTAAATTGATTTTGGGAGAATGGACATTTTGCTGATATTAATCATTTCAATGCGTGAACACTGAAGATTCTTTAATTTCTTTGTGTCTTCTTTTATTTCCTTTTTCAATGCTTTATAATTTTCCTCATAAACATATTGACATCCTTGGTTCAATTTATTCCAAGGTACTACAATTATTTTGTAACTATCACAAAAGGGTCTGATCTTACAAGTTCTTTCATAGCCATGACATTCTCTGTGAATACAACAGGTATTAATTTTTTTGTGCATTAATTTTATATCCTGCAATTTTACCAAACTCTCTTATAAATTACAATAGTTTCTTAATGGGGATTTTTGGGTCCCCTATATATAGGAACATGTCATCTGCAAATAGAGATAATTTGACTTCCTCCTGCCCAATTTGTATCTTTTTGATTTCTTTTCCTTGCCTAATAGCCATGCTTAAAACTTCCAGAACTGTATTGAATGGTAATTGTGAAAGTGGACATCTTTGGTTCTGGATCTTAGTGTAAATTCTTCCAACTTTTCCCCATTAAATATGATGATGGCTGTGGGTTTGTCATATATCACGTTGATTGTGTTAAGGGACGTTCATTCTATACCCAGTTTGCTTAAGATTTTCATCGTGACCAGGTGTTATACTTTATTAAATGATTTCTCTTCATCTAATGAGATTTCTCTTCATCTAATATGGTTCTTATTCTTCAGTTTGTATATGTGGTATATCACATTTATTGATTTGTGAATGTTGAACCATCCCTGCATACCAGGGAGAGATCTCACTTGTTCTGGGTGAATGATCTTTCTGGTATGTGTTAGATTTGATTAGCTTGTATTTTGTTGAGGACTTTTTCATCTATGTTCATGGGGTTATTGGTCTGTAGTTCTCTTTATTTCTGTGTCTTTTTCAGGTTTTGAAATTAAGATGATGCTGGCCACATAGAAGGAATTTGGGAGGATTCCTTCCCTTTTAATTGTTTTGAATGCTTTGAGAATAATTGGAATTAGTTCTTTAAAAGTCTGGTAGAAAATAAGCAATGAAGCCATCTGACTGGGCTTTTCTATGTTGGGACGGTCTTTACTACTGATTCAATCTCCATCTTAGTTATTGGTCTATTTAGGTTTTCCACATATTCATAACTCAATTTTGGTAGATTTTATGTGTTCAGAATTCTACCAGTTCCTTCTAGAGTTTCCAACTTTTTGCTATACTGCCATTTGTAGTAATTCCTGATGATTCTTTTTGTTACTAGGGGGTCCATTTTTTTTTTAAAGATTTATTTATTTACTTGGAAGTCAGAGTTACATGGGGGGAGGGAGAGAGAGAGAGAGACAGAGAGAGAGTCTTCCATCCAATGGTTCACTCCCCCAGTTGGCCACAATGGCTGGAGCTGTGCTGATACGAAGCCAGGAGCTAGGAGGTTCTTCCAAGTCTCCCACGCAGGTGCAGGGGCCCAAGGACTTTTGATATGCTGTGTTGTCATCTTGATAAATTTGTTTCCATAAATTATTTGATTTCCATTTTGATTTATTCCATGACCCACTGTTCATTCAGGAACATATTGTTCAGTCTCCATGTGTTTGCATATTTTCTGGAGCTTCTTAAGTTGTTAATTTCTAGCTTCATTCCATTGTGGTCAAAAAAGATAAATGACGTGATTTCAGTTTTTTTTATTTGTTGAGATATGCTTTATGGCTTAGCATATGGTCTATCCTAGAGAAAATTCCACCCACTGGTGAGTGGACTGTGTATTCTGAGTCTGAATGGAGAGGAATAGTCCAAGTCTTAAAAGAAAAAAATTTGTCAATCCAGAATTCTGTATCTTGAAAAGCTGTTGTTTATGAATGAAAGGGAAATTAAGGTGGAATTTGGACTGCTTTTTTCATTAAGGAGTAAGTTATCCATGACTTGAAATGCTCAACTCACATTCCAACATCAAAGACGGTATCTTAACAATTTAAGATTCCAATTTCCTGATCATATCCTTGTAACTAATTGGTCTTTGAAAAACAAGGGAACTATTGACAAAGACTTACAGACTTAATGCATGACACACACACTGTTGAGTTAAAATTGTGATATTTTTCTTTGTTAGTTTCTTATTTATTAAATGAGCTAAATCATTTTGTTGATCAAGAGAGCTGATTGTGATACCAGATGAACAGGGAATGACAAGGTTGGCATCCTATAATAACCATCAGAAAAACTCACCTATATTTTACTTAGAAAAATCCATCTTATGTTCAAAATTTCATGACTGTCATCTGTTGATAGTACAGAAAATCTTTATTTTAGACACCTTTGAAAGAGTTTGGTTTAAAATAACCCCTAAAAGGATCAATCCAATGAAGAGCTAAAATATTTTGCTTAAAAGAGACAGACTAAGAGGTGTCTACTATTTCTCTAGGTTCCTTAAATGTTGTCCTGTATAAAGTAAGGATGCTGTGCACCAGGATTCTGTCTTAACGTCCCACAAAGATACCTTCATTATAGCGTCATATTGTGTACTTAGTACCTACAAATTGCTGCTTTTTATTTTGCCCATTTTATTGCTTTCTTACCTTATATGATGGAAAATAAGAAAGCATTGCCCAAGAATTTGTTACCATAAAAATATTTCCCCATTTGAAATTGTGGCTTTATTTTTAACATAATTATATAATACTATGTTCAACTTTTGCCTTCTCTTCTAGGAAGCTGGAGACTAACAGAGGTGTTTAATTTCAGTGATGATATCAGCCTGGTTATGGCTAAATTTATTCTTTCTTCTCTAAATTTTGTTACCTTAATTTCAGGTACATATATTTAAATTATAAAACATTCATTTTAGAAGCAGGTAAAATTTAAATTAATCAAAGGAATAAAAAAGACATATTTTAGACTAGATACACTAAGAGAATATGGTATACATACACTATAGAATATTACTCAGCCATAAAAATAATTTTTTGAGGATATCCAGGGCTTTATTTTGTAATTCAGAGGCCACACCGTGGCCCCAACCCCACTTCCAACCCTCCACTTCTTAAATGTTTACCACTCTAGGAGACCCAGCAATCACCTTCATAATCTTATAAAAATAAAAATAATTAAATCCTGGAGCCAGTGCCATGGTGCAGTAGGTTAATCCTCCTCCTGTGGTGCCAGCATCCCATATGGGCACCAATTCTAGTCCCGGCTGCTCCACTTCCAATCCAGCTCTCTGCTGCAGCCTGGGAAAGCAGTAGAAGATGGCCCAAGTGCTTGGGCCCCTTGTACCCACATGGGAGGCCAGGGAGAAGCACCTGTCTCCTGGCTTTGGATTGGCATAGCTCTAGCCATTGCAGCCATTTGGGGAGTGAACCAACGGAAGAAAGAACTTTCTCTCTGTCTCTCCCTCTCACTGTCTGTAACTCTACGTCTCAAATAAATAAATCAAATCTTTAAAAAAAATTTTTTCTGCAACAAAACAGATACAACTTGAAACCGTTATGTTTAGTGAAATTAGTCAGTCCCCCAAAACAAATACGCTTTCCCTGATTTGTGGTAACTAATATACAGAGTACAAAAAATTTTAATGAAACAAGCAAAATTCACATTGTAAAATTTGATTATTGTTTACAGCCCTTGTCTATACATTAGAGGAACAGTGATTTTTCTACTTAGGTACTTGTTGAATTCTCTATTTACAAGAGGGTTTAAATTGCAATTATAAAATATACTGAAAGTATATTATTGTAAAAATTAAAAGGAAAATAAAAATAAAGAAAGGGAGAATGGGAACATGGGCAAAGGTGGGTAGGGTGGAAAGTATCATCATGCTCTTAAAACTGTATACATGAATTACATAGAATTTGTTCACTTATTATATAAATAAAAATTTTAAAAATTGAAAAAAAAAAGAAATTCCAAGAGGTCTTGATGATCTCAATATCTGATGTTTTAACACAGGGGTGGACATTTGGTGCAGTGGTTAAGACACTGTTTGGGACACTCACATTCCATTTCAGGGTGCTTGGGTTCTAGTCCTGGTTCTGATTCTGATTCTAAGTTCCTTCTAGTGCAGACCCTGTGAGGCAGTGGGATGGATTGCTGAAAAACTTTGGTTCCTGTACTCGCATACAAAAACTTGATTTGAATAACCAGCTCCTGACTTTAGCCTGGCCCATCTGCAGCTGTTTCAGACATTTGGGGAGTGAATTGGTGATGGAAGTTCTCTCTATATACACTTGTTTACTTCTTTCTCTGTCTCTCTTTGCCTTTCAAATAAAAGTAATTAAATAGACAAAGTTTGAAATATGAGTGTTCATGTGAGTCTGACCTATGTGTGTGCTTCCTTGCTTTGCTAAACATGCTGCAATAAATTCCTAGCAATAAACGTTAAAAATAATGTAACTTGCAAAAAAATATGTATAGCATTCACTGTGGTTATTTACTGGTAGCACAATGTGGGTTTTTTTTTGCCACCTAGAAGAAATACATTGAAAGAATGAAAGTCTTTCTAAATTTTACATAAATAATACTTTCCTTGTGTGAGTTTTAAAATTTTTTCACTTCTAGGAAATTTATTTGTTTTTGAGATTCTTTTAAACTGTTATTTTAATTGCATATGTATATGGGATATATTGTGATAATTTAATACATGTTTTCTTTTCTTTTTTTTTTTTTTTTTGACAGAGTGGACAGTGAGAGAGAGAGAGAGAGAGAGGAAGAAAGGTCTTTCTTTTCTGTTGGTTCACCCCACAATGGCCGCTGCAGCCAGCACATCGCGCTGATCTGAAGCCAGGAGCCAGGTGCTTCTCCTGGTCTCCCATGCGGGTGCAGGACCCAAGCACTTGGGCCATCCTCCACTGCACTCCCTGGCCACAGCAGAGAGCTGGACTGGAAGAGGGGCAACCGGGAGAGAATCCGGCGCCCCGACCAGGGCTAGAACACGATGTGCTGGCGCTGCAGGTGGAGGATTAGCCTATTGAGCCATGGCGCTGGCCTGTTATGGGACTTAAATACATACCGGTGCCTGGTAATGACTAAATAATAAGTGGTCACTATCATTTTCAACTGTCCATTGAGTTTTAACTTAAAATGTTAGAGATGAGGAATTCAGAACCTATTACTAAACATTTGATTTTTTGTGTGTGTGTAGCTATTGTGAATGGGATTTCTTTTGTGATTTCTATTTAGTAAATTTATCATTAGCATTAAAAAAAGTTACTGTTTTTTACATGTTTCTTTTGTAACCTGAAACTTTACTGAATTTGTTTATCAATTCTAACAGCTTTTTGGTGGAGTGTTTAGGCTCTTCCCTGTGCAACATTATCTTGTTTGAAAATGCAAATAATTTTACTTCCTTTTTTTTAATTTTGGTGCCATTTATTTATTTCTCCTCCCTAATAGCTGTTGCTAAAACTTCTAGTACTCGATTGAATAAGAGTGGTGAAAGTGGTCATTCTTGCTTTCAATATTTCTCTATTCAGTATAATATTGGTTTTTGGTTTATAATTTCAAGGAATGTTCTTGTACCTAATTTTAAAGAGCTTTTATCATGAAAGAGTGTTGAATCCTATCAATATTTTCTTTGCATCTATTGGGATGACCTTATGGTTTTTGTTCTTCATTCTATTAATGTGGCTTATTGATTCAGGGATGTTGAACCATCCTTGTGTTTCTTTCATAAATCCAACTTGATCATGATGTAAGATTTTTTTGGTGTGGTTTTGGATTCTGTCTGCTAGTATTTTGCTGAGAATTTTTGCATATGTGTGAATTAAGGATATAGGACTGTAGTTTTCTTTTGGTGTCTCACCTTTAGTTTTGGTATCAAAATAATGCTGGTCTCATAAAAGGAGTTTGGCAGAATTCTATCCAGGTGAATATTTTGGAATAGCTTGAAGAGTATTGGAGTTACTTCTTTAAAGGTTTTGTAGAATTCAGTAGTGAAGTAATCAGATCCTGTACTTTTCCATGATGAAGACTTTTGATTAATAATACTTCAATCTCATTGTATTTTATGGGTATGTTTAAGTTGTCTCTATCTTCTAGATTTGATCTTGATAGGTTATGTGAATCCAGGAATTAATCCAATTCTTTGAGTTTGTCCAGTTTATTAGCATATACATATTCTTTTTCTTTGTTTCTTTGTTCTGTTTTAGGCAGTGAAAAAAATCAAGGCTTATTTAAGTCAGAAACCTACTGCAGCATTCGGGAGGGGGGCTCCAAGAGAGGAAGACCCAAGAAATTGACTGAAGTGGAGTTTTTTAAGGGCAATTCAGAGAACAGTCATTCAAAGGGAAGGGACAAATCTCATCAGAAGGCTGGAATTATATTCCTGTATAGCCTGTTCATGATAAAACAAAAAAGCTATTTGAAGATGGGATAGGCAACTTCTTTCTATCCTCATGATAAAACTAGAAGCTCAGAAGGGTGGTATCACTGATTCTTTGCTATTCTCATCATAAAACTGGAACTCTGGAGTGAGTTTGGTATTTTGTCTTTCTAAAGGCAGTTTTTGGGCAGAAGCAAGCAATTTGTACACTCCTAAAGGGACTCCCCCTTTTCTCATTCTGACAGAAACCTGACCTAACTAGCTTTTAGCTCATCTAACTCATCAAAACCCACCCCAGAAGAACAGCCCCTAACTACTGTTAGGTATATAGGAGTGATGACTGTTCTGGCTGCTTCAAGCCGAAAGGGGGCATCCTGAGGGACAGCAGCAAGGCATTCTTCCGAAGGTCGACCTAAAGATTTCTGTTAGGATACAGATTACCTCGGTGGCATCATCTGGAGCAGTGCCTTGTGTTTGATGGCTTCTACTTGTTTACTGCTGGATAACACAAAGTGTGTAAGACAGTTACTATCTCTCCCAGTTGAGAGCCTCATCTTTTGAGAATTCCAGGGATCCAGCTGGATGCCTCAATGTCAAACCTCGGATTCAGAGCTTCAGATGTAAAAGATTTGTCAGAGGTTTAAACCATTTAGTTAAAGTAAGAGTTAAACCTGAGTATTTCAACCAAAGCTGTGAACCAGATCTAATCTGAAAGTAAACTCCTTTAAGATTCAAATTTTTGAAGCAATTAAATTCAATAAAGTCAATAGAAAACACATGGAACTTCCCTGAGATACTTAAAACTTTGTTACATAGATCAGTTACAAAACACAAGAAAACCTTAGTTGAAAGGATTAGCATTTGATTTCAGCATATGCACCCATGGCAGGACAGGTAAATACCACATAGTACAAAGAGGTAGAGTCAGGTAATCACAGGATCTTTTAAGAAGAGCTAACTTTGTTCCTTCTGAGGTATCTTTCTCTGAAGGGAGGAGAGAACTTCCACTTTGACTATGACCCTGTCTGAATAAGATCGAAGTCGGCGAACTCAAAAGGCTTCCATAGCCTTGGCAACTCATGACTAGAGCCTAGGGAGATTACTGATGCCATAAACAAGAGTGTCAAATTGTTAAGTCAACAACAGGAGTCACTATGTACTTACTCCTCATGTGTGATCTGTCCTTAATGTGTTGTCCAATGTGAAGTAATGCTATAACTAGTACTGAAACAGTATTTTACACTTTATGTTCTGTGTGGGTGCAAACTGATGAAATCTTTACTTAATATATACTGAATCGATCTTCTGTATATAAAGATAATTGAAAATGAATCTTGATGTGAATGGAATGGGAGAGGGAGCAGGAGTTGGGAGGGGTGCGAGTGGGAGGGAAGTTATGGGGGGGGAGCCAATGTAATCCATAAACTATACTTTGGAAATTTATATTTACTAAATAGAGTTAAAAAAAAGAAAGATTAAAAAAAATGTTCCTTCTAATCTCATCCAAACCAATCTTGCACAGCAATTGACTTCCACATTCCATAACCTGCATATTCCCTCAGTTCTTCTTTCTACCAAAAATTTTTTTCTGTCCTAAAACAATCCACAATCCTCAATACCTCTAAATTAAAGGAAAAAATATTTTAAAAGAATACACAGAATTTTAATCTGTAGTTACTTTAAAATTTGTTTTTAATTTTTGAAAACATTAAAGCAATTTTTAAATCCGGTAGAAGACAAGTAAATGATTTTTACACAATTATACTTTACCAAAGTGTTGTGAACCCCGGGAGTCTCAGGAAAAACTTTAGCCTAGAAGACAAAACATTTAAGCACAATACTAAAACTTTTTTAAAAGACATAAATATTTTTGAGAATCACATTGTGGATGGCAAAATATTTAAGCTAGTCATGATTTATAATGAATTGACTGTAGCACCTGGGGAAGTAAAGCAGGATTTCACAGATCTTTATATATTTTAGGGCATTGGCAAAGAACCAGAGAGCTCTATAGTTTAACAATGCATTTTTTTAACAATTGGACAACAGAATAATCTTCAATAGGTGGGCAGAGATACCTCTGTTATTTTCTTAGTGAGAAAATGTGAACTCTGACTCAGAGCAGCTAAGGGTGTCTAGCTTTTTCAGGCTAGCAAAAGGTTTAAGTGGGAGATTGGAAAACACAGCCCTGTAGGGAGTCTGGTAAGTGGTAAAAACCAACAGTTTTAAAAAAAGGAATCCTATGATGATGAATTCCTCTTAGTAGATTTTTCTTTTTCCTTTTTTAAAGATACATTTATTTATTTAAGAGGCAGAGTTACAGACAGAGAGAGGGAGAGAAAGAAAGAGATCTTCCATCAGCTGGTTCACTTCCTAGATGGCCACAATGGCCAGAGCTGGGCCAACCTGAACCAGAAGCCAGTAGCTTGTTCCAGTTCTCCTACATGGATTCAGGGGCCCAAGCACTTGGGCCATCTTCCACCACTTTCCCAGGACATTAGTAGGGAGCTGGCTCAGAGGTGGAGCAGCTGGAACTTGAACCAATGCCCTTATGGGTTGCCAGCACCACAGGCAGGTGCTTAACCTATTCTGCCACAGCGCCAGCCCCTATTAGTGTCTTTTTTGAAGTGATGACTAAAGAATCAGGGAAAATGAGGCACAAGACATCCTTTAGTAGGGAAGGCTGGCCTTGGCAATCAAACAGATGTAATACTCCTTGCCACCTGTCTCCTTCCTGATAGTTTAGATAAGAGAGGGGGTAGTGAACAGCCCCTGGTCAGATCAGGCAGGCCAAAATCAGGAAGGTCTAGATAGAGAGTTTGAAAGTAAGTTGGCCTAAGCCTCTTACGATACTCTTCCTGCATAGTGGGGCCAAAAAACTTTGCCTGAAAGGGAAGTTTTGTCTTAGCACAAGACAGAATTTAGATGTGAGACAGAGAGTAGATGTAAGCAAGATGGCGAGGTGCAGTAAGAGAGTACAGTCAGAAAGATAGCTTAGGAGCACAGGATTACAGGCACCACTATCTCCTTAATGAGGTGGAGATCCTGCACTCATCTCTATTCTCCACTTAGCTTTTCAATTATTAGAACTGGAGGGTTGTAAGGACAATTGCATGGCTTCAAAAGTCCCTGCACCTTGAGATTGTCTACAATAGCTGTTAGCCCTTCCAAAGTCTCGGGCTTTAGTAGATATTGTCTCTAATGGGGAATGGAGGATGGGTCTTTAAGAGGAACAAGGACAGGCTGAGCAATTATAGTCTGACCGACATTTTCTAGGACACTCCAAACTTTGGAATTAGTGGCTGTCTGTCGGAGGGAGGCAAAATGTCTCCCCGGTCCTGTATGAACTGTGATCATTATCCGGGCTAGGAGGGCTCTACCTAGATGGTGTTGGCCTCTCTGGTATGACCAAAAAAGGAGTGAGTTCCAGGCACAGCTCAAGGTTGGGTGAGATATCTAACCTTGGGTTCCCTCAGTCACCTTTACAGTTGCTGTATCAGAGGAGAGGAAGAACAAACAAAGAAAAAAGAAAGTTGCTCTCCTGTGCCAAGAAGGAAATTTACAGGCCTTCCTTCCACCATGAGTACGACCCAGGGTGCCTGCCTGGGTGCTATTCTGATGTGTCACTGGAGCCTGTAAGGAGAGCCCCAGTCCCCTTCATTCTTGTGTGGGAGGTCTGTTGGAAATGCACAACCTATAGTTCTTGGCTTTGGGGGGAGTCAAATCTCCAGTGGTCTCTGCAAATAGGACATGGCCATGGGGTCCTTTGTGAAAGTCCTTGGTGAAGTGTCCACTGACTTTGCAGAGAAAGCACTTGGGAGGTCCCCGGAGGTCTTGCTGGAGCTGGGGCATCATCAGAAGCACACCCCTCCTCCTATCCTTTTGCTATTGCTATTTGGTCCCCCTCCTGATTTCTGTTATAAATAAACATGGTAGCCATCTTTAAGAGGTTGTCTAGAGTGCTCACAGGTCCCTCTGCAAGTCTTTGGAGCTTTTTCCTAAGGTCTGTGGCAGACTGAGCTAGGAATCTGCCTTTGAAAATCACCTGCCCTTCTACAGAGTCAGGACCTAATGGAGTATATCTCTTTGAAGTCTTTCTCATATGTTCTAAGATTGTGGGTGGATTTTCCTGTGGCCCCTGATTTATCAGTGATAGTTTAGCACAAAGAAAGCCTGGACATGAGGGACCTCAACCCACTTAGGATAACTTTCTCTATCCTCCACCTTGCAATCAGACCAGGGGGTGGTGCAAAAAAATATCAGGCATTTTTTTTCTTTAAGCTCTGGGGTCAAAGAATCTCAAGAGAATGCCTATTGTAGATGGTTTGTTACCCATCTGGAATGAGAGGATAAAAACAGAAGTGTTCTTTGTTCCTTATATCTCCTGAGTTTGAGATGTCTCTCAAAACTTTCTCACTGCCTGTGGCATCTAGACATGCACTGAAACACACAGGGAAGGGAAGAAGTTACAGGTAATGGAGGAAGGTGCAGATGAGACTAGCGTGTATTACACTTCCATATTTCTGAGGATAGCATGTGCTGTGAATGATCAGTTACCTCTACCAGCAGCATGCCTCTGCCTTGATGAAATATATACTGTCATTTTGCTGCCCTACATGGAGAGAAATAGTTGTTCTACACCTCTTAACCTTGAGTCCTATTTCCTGATTTCAACAATGAGCCTTCATGTCAAGAGCCTTACAAAGTTGTCTTGAGCTGAAGTTTGGAGGGAGGGTACAATTCATGGCCAACACTTAGCTTGGTAACTAGGCAGATGAGGGATAAATGAGCATGGTGGGGGAATAAAAATTCTCCTCAGTGTGTTAGCTTGGAGGTAGGGAATGTAAATTGGAAGGACCTGAAGAGGTGGGCCCAAAAGAGGGAGAGACTTGAGAAGGAAGGGATACAGAGCTCATCTGGAGGATCTGTCCCTACAAGTTCAGGTCAGAAGAGGATCTATACCTGATGAGGAATCCAAATGAAAAAGCCACCAGCCTGCCAATGTACATGTCTCTTTCAAGACCTGGGAAATTTTCAACTGCTATTTCATTTAGTAGATTCCCAATGTCTTTTTCCATTTCTTGTCCTTCAGGAATACCTTCAATATGTATATTTGGTTATTTACTGGTATCCAATATTTTATGTCGAATTTCTTTGTTCTTTTTAATACTTTATTATTAATTTTTGTCTGATTGGGTTATTTCAAGTTTTTGTCCTCAAAGTCAGAAATTCTTTTTTCCACTTGGTCTATTCTGCTGTTAAAGCTCTCAAGAAAAAAATCCTATTTTTTATTTGACTGATTGATGATTTCATCTACAAAACTTCTATTTGGTTCTTCTTAATGAGTTCTATCTCCTTAGTAATATGTTCATTCATTTCACTCATTGATTTCCTCTTTTCTTTAATATATCTGCATTACCCTGTATCTCACTGAGTTTCCTTACCATAATTATTTTGTATTCTATATCTGTCATTTTATGTATTTCCATCAGTTTAGGATCTAGTTCGGGAGGAGTATTGAGTTCTTTGGGAGGCATCACACTAGCTTGTTTCTTCATGTCTCCTGTGTCCCTACATTAATGTCTACCCATCTGATATGTGTGTCCCTTCATTACAGGGTATGTTTTATTGTTTTATTATAAGTTTATAGTTTAGTTGAAATGCAGGTTATCTTTTGGCTTGTTGCTTTGACTTTGGTTCTAGGTGAACCCAAGAGAATAGTCTCTGAGTGATTTTTTATCTTACTCAATGCCAGTTGTGTCTATAAGTAACACAGTTGTCTTGTTTTCTGCAGTTCATAGGCATAAAACTGTGGCTTTGAATTGAGAATTAGGTAAGGGTTTCACAGGGTGTGTATCTTTGGTCCACAGGGAGTTTGGTGTCAGTTTCCCTAGTGAATGTGATAACCATGGCCTTGTTCTTGGTGCTGGGACAAGGGTGGCTGTCTTGTCCTACTGACAAACCTGAGTGATGCCAGGACTTGTGGCACCAGTTCTTGTGGCTCTAGGACTGTGTAATATGGATGGACCCTTCCTCAAGAGACTCCAACTGGTGCTGTGGCTTAGAATACCAATCACCCTAATCCTAGGACTAAGAGATGTGAACTGAACCCTGCTCCAGTGCTGCAAGGTGACTACAATGTATACAGGAGATTTTACTTTGGAGGATATGAGTCCAGAAAAGTGGAATACAAGTAGGTTCTTCCCTCCATCCAGCAGATGGATTCCAGTGGCACCAAGAAATTTAGGATGAATTGTTACAGTCCTGGTGTTGCAGGATATAGTGTGGTCATTACCCAGATCTCCCAAGGTGGGAGCAGATATTTTTTAAAAATATTTATTTATGCATTTGAAAGTCAGAGTTACAGACAGAGAAGGAGAGACAGAAAGAGAAATAGAGATAGAGAGACCTTCCATCTGATGGTGCACTCCCCAGATGACCCAACTGCTAACACTGGACCAGGCTGAAGTCAGGAGCTTCATCCACCTGTCCCACGTGGATGGCAGGGGCCCAAACACTTGCACCATCTTCCACTGCTTTTCCCAGGTATTAATTGGTAGGGATCTTCATTGGAAGTGGATCAGCTGGGACATGAATTGGCACCTAGATGGGATGCCAGCATCATAGGTGGCCACTTTACCCACTATGCCACAACACCAGACACAGGGAGGGGATTTTTTATGGGCTACTTCTGGTGTTAGAACCCAGAAGTTAATGTGAATCCCCCTGGCTTATGTAGAGTGTTTGAGCATAGCTCTAGGGCTAATGCTCCAAAACTCCCCCAGTTGCAGGATGTTGGGGATCCTTCCTTTGCCCCCACACATTGCCCTGACTCTGACTATGATGCTGGAAGGAGCAAAACAGTGGCACACTGCATAACTTTCCTGCCAAGAGTGGCACTCTGCATGAGTCAGGGAGGGGAAGGAAGTAAGGCAGCTTCCCTGCTCCAAGCCTGTCAGTTGCTCAGATCCTAGTTAGCTTTCCAGGCTGAAGTAAAAGTCAGTGGGTGACTGTGGAATTCCCTCTCAGAAAAACTGAGCAGTGGAACAAGCAGCAATTTCCTCCTACCTTGATGTGGTAAGCTGGTGGCTCAGGGCCGGAAGCCTGCTCTGCTGTGTGGCTGGCTGCAGCAGTCTCTGTGTTCTCTCCTTTTGTGCCACGGCTTCTTTGTTGGTGTTTTTCACTCCTTTGCCAAAAATTTCCATCAGTCAGACCCCTGGAGCCCTAGTCCTTCCTTTATCACTTGCATATTCTGGAGTAGCTTAAGTGAGTGTGGCTATACCCTATACAGCCATCTTGGATCTCGCAGATATCTTTTTGATAAGCTGATTTCATTTCCTTTGCATATATACCCATAAATAGGATAACTGTATCCAATGATAGATCTGTTTTATTTTTTGAATGGTGTCAGAGCTGGGCCCTCTGAAACCCAGGAGCCAGGAGCTTCTTCCGGGTCTCCTATGCAGGTGTAGGAGCCCAACCACTTGGGCCATCTTCTACTGCTTTCCCAGGACATAGAAAAAAGCTGGAATGGAAGAGGAGCTGGGACATGAACGGGAGCCTATAGTGAATGCCAGAATCCCAGACAGAGGCTTAGCCTACCACACCACAGAGCTGACCCCTGTAAGTTATCTCTTCCCTCTGTTGATAGTTCCTTGACTGTGCACAAGTTCTTCAGTTTGGATAATGCTATTTGTCTACTTCTGCTTTAGTTGCATGTACTTTGAGGATCTTATCTAAAATATTTATCTTATCCTGATGTCTTGAAATATTTCCCCTAATTTACCTCTGGTAGTTTTTTAGTTTCAGTTCATAGTATCAGGTTTTATGTCTTTGATCAGCTTTTAGTTGATTTTTACCAGCATGACAAGTAAGGATCAAGTTTAAATTTTCTGCAAATATAAATCTTGTTTTTCTAGTAATGTTTATTAAAGAAACTGTCTTTTCTGCAAAGTATGTTTTTGGAAGGCTTCTTGAGAATCAGTTGGTTGTAGATGTGTAGATCTATTTCTGGGATCTCTTTCAGTTCCATTGGTCTATGGGTCTGTTTACTTGCCAAGATCATGATGTTTTGCTTACCATCGTTCTATAGAACTTCTAGAAATCAGGTTTTCTGATATCTCCAGCTTTGTTCTTTTGTTCAAGATTGCTTTGGCTATCTGGAGACTTTTATGTTTCCATATGAATTTTGGGATTGCTTTTTCAATTTTTGTAAAGAACACCATTGGTATTTTCATGGGGAATTGAGTCTGTAAATTGCTTTTGGTAGTATGAACATTTTGACAATATTAATCCTTCAAATCCATAAACATATGATGACTTCCCAATTTTTCTGTCCCTTTGATTTCTTTCATTTTCATTGTAGAGATCATTGACATCCTTGGTTAAATTTATCTCTAGGTAGTTTATTTTTCCTAGCTAGTGGAAATAGTATCGCTTTCTTCATTTTTATATTCATTATTGTTGCATAAAATGTCACATTAGTTATGAATGGATATTTAATTTTATCAATTGCTTTTTTTGTTCCTTAAGTGTATCATATGCATTTTATCCTTCATTGTTGTCCTTCACTGTTGATATAATATACTACACTGATAGATTTCTATATGTTGTATCATACTACATCACTGAGATAAAACCTACTTGATTATGGAGAATCATATTTGTGTTGCATTGTTAGATTTGACTTTTCTAGTATTTGTTGAGGATCTTTGCGTCTATGTTGATTAGAAAAGTTGGTCTATAACTTTCCTTTTCTGTTGTGCTCTCCTTACAATGCTGGCCCTGTAGAATGAGTTTGGAAGGATTCCTTCTCTTTAAATTCTCTGTAATAGTTTGATAAGAATTTGCTTTCTTTCTTTCTTAAAAGTTTGGTGGAAAACAGCAGTGAAGTGATCGAATCTTGGGATTTTCTTTGGAGACTACTCATTACTGATTCAATCTCATTACTTGTTATTGTTTTGTTCAAGTTTCTAATGATTGGTAGGTTAGTTGTGCCCAGAAATGTATCCATTTATTCTAAGTTTCCCAATTTCTTAGTTTATGGTTGTGTATAACAGTGCCTAATGATCCTTTGTATTTTTGTGGCATGAGGTGTAATATCTCCTTTTTCATCTCTGATTTTAAGTCTTCTCTCTTTTTATCTCAGTTAATCTTGCTAAAGATTTGCTACTTTTTCTTTCCTAAAATCTCATTTCTCATTTGTTGATTTTAATTTCTATTTTATTTATTTCTGCTCTATATATTATTTCTTTCCTTCTATTAGTTTTGGGTTTGGTTTATTCTTGAGTTTCTAGCATCCTTAAGATGCATCATTGGGATGTTTATCAGAAATCTCCCTGTCTCTTTTATGTAGGCGTTTATTGCTATAAACTGCCCTCTGCTATTGCTACCGCGGTGTTACATAAGATTTGGTATGTTTGTTTTTTTTTTTTTTTGTTGAAGAAATTTTTTAATTTCCTTTTTGACTTATTCCGTAACCTATTGTTTTGTTTTTTTGACAGGCAGAGTTAGACAGTGAGAGAGAGAGACAGAGAGAAAGGTCTTCCTTCCATTGGTTCACCCCGCAAATGGCCGCTACAGCCGGCACTGTGCCGATCTGAAGCCAGGAGCCAGGTGCTTCCTCCTGGTCTCCCATGTGGGTGCAGGGCCCAAGCACTTGGGCCATCCTCCACTGCCTTCCCGGGCCACAACAGAGTGCTAGACTGGAAGAAGAGTAACTGGGACAGAATCCGACACCCTAAGCGGGACTAGAACCCAGTGTGCCCACGTGCAGGTGGAGGATTAGCCTAGTGAGCCACAACACCGGCTTATTACCTATTGTTAATTCAGAGGCATGTTATTCATTTTCTATGTATTTGTGTAATTTCTGAAGTTTTTTTGTTGTTAATTTCTATTTTAATTCTGTTGTTATCAGAATGATTTCAATTTTCTGAACTTGTGGAGATTTGTTTGCAGCCTAATATATAATTTATTGTAGAGAATGTGCCATGCACTGATGAAAATAATTTATATTCTATAGTTGTAAAATAAAATAACCTGTATTTTGGTCTGTGATGTTAACTCTGAATTTTTTACTGTATGATCTGTCATTGATGGAATTGCTCAAGTCTCCCACTGTTATTGTGTTGAACTTGTCTCTCCTTTGAGATTGTTGTATTTTTTATAAAATTACTTGTTCCAGCATTAAGTGCATATGCATTTACAATGTCAGTTTTCCTTGTTTAATTGATTTCTCTGCCATTAAATAGTAACCTTCTTTATATTTTTTTACATTTTTATCTTAAATTCTCTTTTCTAAAAGATTTTATTTCTATCTGAAAGGCAGAAAGAGAGAGACAGAAAGAGAGAGATTCTTCCATCTGCTGCTCTACTTCCCAAATAGTTTCAACAGTCATATCTTGGCCATTCTGAACCCAGGAGCATGGAACTCCACCTAAGTCTTCCACATGGGTGTCAGGGACCCAAGTACTTGAGCCAACTACTGCTGCATTCTCAGATACATTTGCAAGGAGCTGTATTGAAAATGAAGCATCCAGAGCTTGAACTGGCAATCTGATGGAAACTGTGTTGCAGGAAGCAGTTTAACCCAGTGCAACACAATTCCAGGCTTAAAGTCATTTTGTCTTATATAAGTACAAACGCTTCTGCTCACTTTTGGTTTATGTTTGCTAATAATAACTCCCTCATTCTTTCACTTTCACTCTGTATCTTTACTCGTGAAGTAAGTTTCTTGTAGGTAGTTGTCCAATGAGTCTTTAATTTTTTAAACATTTAAGCAAGTCTGTATCATTTTTATAGTATTTTATTTATGTTCATTGTAAATTTTCTATCATAAGGTTTATAAACCAACTATTTGAGGACTGTTTACAAGAAATAATTTTATTGTGCTTTGCTGTAACTTCTATTTCTCTAAAATACAAATGCAGTCTAAGAATCATATCTTACCAATGTAAATTAATATGTCATAGTTGTAAAAAAATGTTATCTTTTGTTTCTGTATGTAGGGCTCCCCTAAACATCTATTGTTATGTTGGTCAGGTGATGATGAATTCCTTCAG
Source organism: Oryctolagus cuniculus (assembly GCF_051225735.1). Taxonomy (NCBI): domain Eukaryota; kingdom Metazoa; phylum Chordata; class Mammalia; order Lagomorpha; family Leporidae; genus Oryctolagus; species Oryctolagus cuniculus. Next base: position 67,135,769 of record NC_142870.1, read on the forward strand.
TTTTGCTTATATTAGAAGGTCTTTATTTCTCCTTCTTTTCAGAAAGATTTTGTTGGTATAGTATTCTTGCTTAATAGATTTCTTCTTTTTTCTAGAACTTGGAACTGATCATTCTATTTCTTCCTGGCCTATAATGTTTCCATTGAACAATCTGTCTAGTGGAAATGCCCTTAAGTGTGAGTCAATACTTTTCTCTTTTAGCTTTTAGAATTACCTGTTGTACCTTGTTGCATTTGACTATAATGTGTCATTGTGAGGATATTTTATGGTTATGTATATTTGAGTTCTTATGGTCTCCTGCACTTGTCTGTCCATACATTCTCAAGACTGGAGAAGATTCATCTGTTATTTCATTGAATGGGTTTTATAAGTTGTACCCTTTTCTTCTCCTTCATAATATCACAAATTCAAATAGTTATTCATTTAATGATATTTCAAAGATCTTATAGGTTACCTTTATTCCCTTTTATTGGGTTGGAATATTTCATAAGATACATCTTCTTTTTTTCTTCTTGATCTGTCTGTTGTTGAGGCCTTCAACAGTTATTTTAATTTAACTTACTGAGTTCTTTTTTAAGATTTATTTTATAGTTACAAAGAGAGGTAGAGACAGAGAGAGAGGTCTTCCATCTCCTGGTTCACTCACCAAATGGCTGCAATGGCAGGAGCTAAGCAGATCTAAAGCCAGAAACCAGGAGCTTCTTCCAGGTCTCCCACAAGGGTGAAGGGGCCCAAGCACTTGAGCTGTCCCAAACTGCCCTCCCAGGCACATCAACAGGCAGCTGGATAGGAAGTGGAGCAGCCATGATGTGAACCAGTGCCCATATGGGATGCCTGTACTGCAGACTTGGGCTTTAACCTGCTGCCCCATACTGCTGGCCCCTCTGAGTTCTCATTGCCAAGATTTGTTTTCTATTTCTTTTAAAAATTTTTATCTATTTGCTGAATTTCACATTCATATTTGCAATGTTTACTACTATCATTAAATGATCTCTATTCACTTTATTTCTTTGAATATCAATATAATCATTCTTTTGAATCTTTAATCAGATACTTCGTCAATCCCTTTTTCTTGGGAGTCTGTCACTAAATCTGTTCACAAGTCTGTCACGTGTGAATCTTTGGAGGCATCATATTGCTTTTCTTTGTTACACTTCTTTGTCATCTCATTGATATTTGCATGTCTAGTTGGTCAGCTATCTCTATCACCATTAAATGGTGGCTTTCATTGTAAAAAAAATTCTGGAGATATGTCTTTATAGCTTATTTTGTAGGCTATTGTGGCTTTATTTCCAGTTAGTATGGGCTCCCCCTATACCTTCTTCTACTGCATTTCATGGCAGTAGTGGCAGAGGTCGAGGACACTCCTCAGTCCTAACAACATTCCATGAATCAAGTACCACCCACAGCAGAGGAGATGGGGCCAAGGTTGTGTGTTCACTGGCCCAAAGTCCTGGTAGGGTCATGTGAGTCACATCTGTGGCTTATGGCAGAGCCTATGGTCTCTGCAGAAGTTTGCAGCAGAGGAATTTGGCAGGCATCACAGGAAAACTGACCAGCAGTCCATCATAAGAATACTAGCATCCAGTACAGTCTTTGCAATGGCCATGGAAGTGGAAATTAGTCTGTAGAACCCATGGTGGCACACAGGGGTTCCCAAACTGGCAGTCCTGGTGCTCATAGCTCCCAACAGTGGTGAGTGCTTTCTCTGGTAGTGGTGGATAGAAAGTGTGGGAAAACAAACTTAAGGCTGAGCAAACAAGTGATTCTATTTCTAGGGTCCTTACGCAGGATTCACCTACTCTTCTGAACCCTGTGGCCTTCATAGTGCTGAGTACCTCATAGGCTGGGGTGCTAGTGTCCTAGTTGTTTTGCTTAGTCAAGTATGGTTTTTGAGGTTGTAATCCTTTTCACTGGCATGGTGAAAATGTCTGAAGGACCCAAAACTGGGGATATGCAGGAGTTTCTGCCTCCTGTGGCAATGTGAATCCTGATAGTGACTCATTTCTCAAGATGATATCACATGGCCACAGCCTGTGCTCTTGTGGTTGTGGGAGACAATGTAAATTCCTTCTCTAAAGCAAAGCTATCATCTGGACTCCAGGTAGCTCTCCTTACTAGGCTCCAAGACTGTGACAACAGTGGATCCTCCCTCTAGCTAGGATCATCCATGTAATGTGAGCTTTTCTGAGGTTTTTCTGTGTACCCTCCCTCAGCAATGGTTGTTCCCTGGGCTGTGAAGCCAGGTATATGATTGTCAACTTGCTTTATTACTCTCTCTGTACCAACATCCCATGTCTCTGTGTCCTCGAATTCCTTGCACCTCTCTTGTTGAATTCTGGAGTGCAATTGGAATGTAGCTACTTATTTATTGCTTTAGTTCTTTGTGGAATAAAGTGCAAATGATGGGCAACTCTATTTGACCATCTTGAAAATCAATTGAAAAGGAGCGACTCCTTCCAACCTTCTTCTATGAAGTCAGCATCACCTTAATTTCTACACCAGAGAAAGAGAACTACAGACCAATAACCTTGATGAACATGGATGCAAAAATCTTCAACAAAATACTAGCTAATTAAATCCAACAACACATCAGAAAGATCATTCACCTAGACCAAGTAGGATTTATCCCTCATATGCAAGGAGAATTCAACATTCACAAATCAATATGATACATCACCTTAACAAATTGAAGAACAAAAACCGTATGGCTATCTCAATAGATGTAGAGAAAGCATTTGATAAAATTCAACATCAGGAGCATGTTATTAGTCTTCATGTGTTTGCATATGATCTAGATATTCTTCAGCTGTTGATTTCCAGCTTCATTCAGAGAAGATGCATGGTATGATATTGATTTTTTTTAATTTGTTGAGACTGGCTTTATGGCCTGGCATAAGATTTATACTAAAGGAAGTTCCATGCACTAATGAAAAGTATGTGTATTCTGCAATTGTACAATGGAAAGTTCTGTAGATATTGGTTAGGTCATTTAGGTCCATAATGTCAATGACTGCTGTAATTTCTTTATAGATTTTCCTATCTAGTTGACTTGTCCATTGATGAAAAGGAGCTTACTATTGTATTGGATTCTATGTCTCCCTTTGGATGCATCCATTAAGAGTTATTTTACATAGCTAGGCACCCTGTAATTGGGTGCATATACACTTACTATAGCCACATGGTCCACCCTTTTGAATTGATCCCTAATCGTTACATAGTGCTCTTTTTTGTTTCTTTTAACAGTTTTTGTGTTAAAGTCTATTTTGTCTGATATTAGGATGGCAACACCTGCCTTTTTTTTGCTTTCCATTACAATGGAATATCTTTTTCCATCCTTTCACTTTCAATCTGCCTGTATCTTTGTTGGCAAGAAGTGTTTCTAGTAGGCAGAAAATAAGTGGATCTTGTTTTTTAATATATTTGGCCAGTCTGTATCTTTTAATTTTTTGAGTTGAGGCCAATTATAATCAAGGTGACTATTGATAATGAGCAACATTTCCCTGCCATTGTTCCATAAATATCCCTATGGTTTACTTTGGATTTCTTTTGTACTTTTACTGGAGGACTTTCTGCCTTCACCATTCATTCATAATGATCATATCTTTCTCAGTCTCAGTATGCCCCACATCCTTAAGCATCATTTGGGAGTCTGGATGTGTTGTGAAAAATTCTTTCAATTTCTGTTTATTATAGAAGATCTTTGTTTCACTTTCATTCATAAATAAGGGATTTGCAATTTACAGTATTCTGGGTTGAACAGTTTATTTTCTCTTAAAACTTTCACTGTGTCTTGCCATTCTCGTCTAGCCTGTGGTGTTTCTGATGTAAAATCAGCTATGAGTCTAATTGGACAATCTCTGAAAGTAATCTGGGATTTCTCTCATGCACATTTTAGAATCTTTTCTTTATGTTTTACCGTGGAAAATTTGACTACAATGTTTGTGGTGAAGATCTTTTCTAGTATGTCTTTAAGGAGTTCTATGTGCTTCCTGTACATGGACATCCCTTTCATTCTCCAAATTAGGGAATCTTTCTGTAATTATTTCTTTTTTTTCCCCAAAGGAACATTTTATTTAATGAGTACAAATTTCATAAGTACAACTTATGTATGATGTTAGTGATCAACTGAGGATCCTGAACATGAGCTGCCAAGGCTATGGAAGCATTTAGAATCCACAAACTCCATCAATATTTAGACAAGGCCATAAGCAAAGTCGAAGTTCTCTCCTCCCTTCAAAGAAAAGTACATTCTCCTTTGATGGTGACTTCTTTCCACTGGGACCTCTCTCACAGAGATCATTCATGTAGGATATTTTTTTTGTTTTCCAAAATGTCTTGGCTTTCCATGCCTGAAATGCTCTCATGGGCTTTTCCACCAAACCAGAATTCCTTAAGGGCTGATTCTGTGGTCAGAGTCCTATTTAAAGTGATTGTCATTCTGAGTCTGCTGTGTGAGCTGCTTAACATGTTTGAACACTTTCTCCTTTTTAATTCTATTATTATTATCAGACACTGAATCTTACTTACATTATCCCTTTAACACTTAATCCTATCTATATGATCATTTTAAAAATTAATATGGTCACTTTAACACTTAAGATGGCATCTTTACTATCAAATTTAATGGAATTTGGGGTCCCATGGCAAGTTTTTAAACTGTACCCTTAGAAAGAAGTCCATAGGAATGTATTCAGAATTATACAGCTTTACAGTTACAAACTTCCCTGTCCCTCTCTTATTCTCACTCTTATTTTTTACAGAGAACAATTTTCAATTGACTTTATACACATATGATTAACTCTATGTTAAGTAAAGAGTTCAACAAATAATACAAACTCATGCCCAGCATCCTATTGAATGGGGATAGTTGGAAGCATTCCCACTGAGATATGAAACCATTGTCACCATTGCTATTCAATATAGTCCTGGAAGTTCTAGCCAGAGCCATTAGGCAAGAAAAAGAAATCAAAGGGATAAAAATTGGGACTGAGGAAGTCAAACAATCCCTATTTGCAGATGACATGATGCTATATATAGGGGATCCAAAAGACTCCAAGAGACTATTGGAACTCAGAGAAGAGTTTGGTAAAGTATCAGGATTTAAACTCAATACATAAAAATGAATAGCCTTTATATACACAGACAATGCCATGGCTGAGAAAGAATTTCTAAGATCAATTTGATTCACAATAGCTACAAGAAAAATCAAATACCTTGGAATAAATTTAACCAATGGTGTCAATGATCTCTATAATAAGAATTACAAAAGATTAAAGAAAGAAATAGAAGAAGATACGAAAACTGGAAGGGTCTTCAATGTTCAAGGATTGGAAGGATCAATATAATCAAAATATCCTTTCTTCCAAAAGCAATGTAAAGATTCGATGCAATACCAATCAAAATACCAAAGACATTTTTCTCAGCTCTAAAAAATTAATACTGAAATTCATACGAAAACACAAGAGACCCTGAATAGCTAATGCAATCTTATACAACAAAAACAAAATTGTAGGCATCACAATACCAGATTTCAAGACATTCTAACTGATGCCATAGACAGGAGTGTCAATTGGTAAAGGCAACAACAGGAGTCACTGTGCACTTACTCCTCATGTAGGATCTCTGTCCTTAATGTGCTGTACATTGAGATTTAATGCTATAACGAGTACTCAAACAGTATATTTCACTTTGTGTTTCTATGGGGGTGCAAACTGTTGAAATCTTTACTTAATGCATACTAAACTGATCTTCTGTGAAAAAAAAATTATCAATTCCCAACTTGACTCTCACTGGGATTAAACATGACAATAGGTCTGATCTGATTTCATCATCATTTAAAAAAAATCATCTATTGGCCGGCACCGCGGCTCACTAGGCTAATCCTCTGCCTAGCGGCGCCGGCACAGCGGGTTCTAGTCCCGGTCAGGGCGCTGGATTCTGTCCCGGTTGCCCCTCTTCCAGGCCAGCCCTCTGCTGTGGCCAGGGAGTGCAGCGGAGGATGGCCCAGGTGCTTGGGCCCTGCACCCCATGGGAGACCAGGAAAAGCACCTGGCTCCTGGCTCCTGCCATCGGATCAACGCGGTGCACCGGCTGCAGCACGCTGGCCACGGCGGCCACTGGAGGGTGAACCAACGGCAAAAGGAAGACCTTTCTCTCTCTCTCTCTCACTGTCCACTCTGCCTGTCAAAAAAAAAAAAAAATCATCTATTATTTTTCACTTTATGTTTCCATGTGGGAGCAAACTGTTGAAATCCTTACTTAATGTATACTAAGCTGATCTTCTGTATATTAAGATAATCAAAAATGAATCTTGATGTGAATGGAAGGGGAGAGGGAGTGGGAAAGGGGAGGGTTGCGGGTGGGAGGGACGGTATGGGGGGGAAGCCATTGTAATCCATAAGTCGTACTTTGGAAATTTATATTCATTAAATAAAAGTTAAAAAAAATAAAGATTGAAAGAAAAAAAGAAAAAAAAAGACATTCTACAAGACAGTTATAATCAAAATAGCCTGGTACTGGTACAAAAACAGATGGATAGACCAATGGAACAGAATAGAAATAGTAGAAATCAATCCAAGCATCTACAACCAACTTATATTTGACCAAGGAGATAAAACAATCCCTGGAGCAAGGACAGTCTATTCAACAAATGGTGTTTGGAAAACTGGATTTCCATATGCAGAAGTATGAAGCAAGACCCTTATCTTACACCTTCACAAAAAATCCACTCAACATGGATTAAAGATCTAAATCTATGAACTGATACCATCAAAATATTCAAGAACATTGGGGAACCCTGTAAGGTATTGGAACAGAGAAAGAGTTCTTGGAAAAGATCCCAGAGGCACAGGCAATCATAGCCAAAATTAACAAATGGGATTACATCAAATTGAGAAATTACAGTACTGCAAAAGAAACACTCAGCAAAGTGAAAAGGCAACTGACAGTATGGGAGAAATTATCTGCAAATATGCAACTGATAAAGGATTAATAACCAGAATATATAAACAGAAGAAAAAACTCCACAAGAATAAAACAAACAACCCAGTTAAGAAATGGGCAAAGGATTTCAACAGACATTTTTCAAAAATGTAAATCCAAATGGCCAACAGACACATAAAAAATGTTCAGGGGAGGCAAGATGGCAGAATAGGAAGGGAGCACACTGATAGTCCGGGGAGAGACAGTTTAATAAAAGTGGAGATACTGCAGATTCAAGGAAGAGTAGGGGAGGAAACAGCAGAAGAAACTCTTCTGGAACGAGTGATTCACAGTGGACCTGCGTGGAGAGCATGGGAGCCCACAGTTTGGGACACCAGCGGCAGACTCAACACACCAGCGCTGGAACGCAAGATGAGCCGAACTGACTCCAATTCTTCTCAAACTATTCAGAACAATTGAAGAAGAGGGAATCCTCCCAAATTCTTTCTATGAAGCCAGCATCACCTTAATTCCTAAGCCGGAAAAAGATGCAGCATTGAAAGAGAACTACAGACCAATATCCCTGATGAACATAGATGCAAAAATCCTCAATAAAATTCTCGCCAATAGAATGCAACAATACATCAGAAAGATCATCCACCCAGACCAAGTGGGATTTATCCCTGGTATGCAGATATGGTTTAATGTGCGCAAGACAATCAATGTGATACACCACATTAACAGACTGCAGAAGAAAAAACCATATGATTATCTCAATAGATGCAGAGAAAGCATTTGATAAAATACAACACCCGTTCATGATGAAAACTCTAAGAAAACTGGGTTTGGAAGGAACATTCCTCAATACAATCAAAGCAATCTATGGAAAACCCACAGCCAACATCCTATTGAATGGGGAAAAGTTGGAAGCATTTCCACTGAGATCTGATACCAGACAGGGATGCCCACTCTCACCACTGCTATTCAATATATTTCTGGAGGTTCTAGCCAGAGCTATTAGGCAAGAAAAGAAATTAAAGGGATACAAATTGGGAAGGAAGAACTCAAACTATCCCTCTTTGCAGATGACATGATTCTTTATTTAGGGGACCCAAAGAACTCTACTAAGAGACTATTGGAACTCATAGAAGAGTTTGGCAAAGTAGCAGGGTATAAAATCAATGCACAAAAATCAACAGCCTTTGTATACACAGACAATGCCACGGCTGAGAAAGAACTTCTAAGATCAATCCCATTTACAATAGCTACAAAAACAATCAAATACCTTGGAATAAACTTAACCAAGGACGTTAAAGATCTCTACGATGAAAATTACAAAACCTTAAAGAAAGAAATAGAAGAGGATACCAAGAAATGGAAAAATCTTCCATGCTCATGGATTGGAAGAATCAATATCATCAAAATGTCCATTCTCACAAAAGCAATTTATAGATTCAATGCAATACCAATCAAGATACCGAAGACCTTCTTCTCAGATCTAGAAAAAATGATGCTGAAATTTATATGGAGGCACAGGAGACCTTGAATAGCTAAAGCAATCTTGTACAACAAAAACGAAGCTGGAGGCATCACAATACCAGATTTCAGGACATACTACAGGGCAGTTGTAATCAAAACAGCATGGTATTGGTACAGAAACAGATGGATAGACCAATGGAACAGAATTGAAACACCAGAAATCAACCCAAACATCTACAGCCAACTCATATTTGATCAAGGGTCCAAAACCAATCCCTGGAGTAAGGGCAGTCTATTCAATAAATGGTGCTGGGAAATTGGATTTCCACGTGCAGAATATTGAAGCAAGACCGCTACCTTTCACCTTACACAAAAATCCACTCAACATGGATTAAAGACTTAAATCTATGACCTGACACCATCAAATTATTAGAGAGCATTGGAAAAACCCTGCAAGATATAGGTACCGGCAATGACTTGTTGGAAAAGACCCCAGAAGCACAGGCAGTCAAAGCCAAAATTAACATTTGGGATTGCATCAAATTGAGAAGTTTCTGTACTGCAAAAGAAACAGTCAGGAAAGTGAAGAGACAACCAACAGAATGGGAAAATATATTTGCAAACTATGCAACTGATAAAGGGTTGATAACCAGAATCTACAAAGAAATCAAGAAACTCCACAACATCAAAACCAACAACCCACTTAAGAGATGGGCCAAGGACCTCAATAGACATTTTTCAAAAGAGGAAATCCAAATGGCCAACAGGCACATGAAAAAATGTTCAAGATCACTAGCAATCAGGGAAATGCAAATCAAAACCACAATGAGGTTCCACCTCACCCCAGTTAGAATGGCTCACATTCAGAAATCTACCAACAATAGATGCTGGCAAGGATGTGGGGAAAAAGGAACACTAACCCACTGTTGGTGGGAATGCAAACTGGTTAAGCCACTATGGAAGTCAGTCTGGAGATTCCTCAGAAACCTGAAGATAACCCTGCCATTCAACCCAGCCATCCCACTCCTTGGAATTTACCCAAAGGAAATTAAATTGGCAAACAAAAAAGCAGTCTGCACATTAATGTTTATTGCAGCTCAATTCATAATAGCTAAGACCTGGAATCAACCCAAATGCCCATCAACAGTAGACTGGATAAAGAAATTATGGGACATGTACTCTTTAGAATACTATACTGCAGTAAGAAACAACGAAACCCGGTCATTTGCAACAAGATGGAGGAATTTGGAAAACATCATGCTGAGTGAATTAAGCCAGTCCCAAAGGGTCATATAACATATGTTCTCCCTGATCAGTGACAACTAACTGAGCACCAAAGGGGAAACTTGTTGAAGTGAAATGGACACTATGAGAAACAGTGACTTGATCAGCTCTTGTCCTGAGAGTTGATGTACAATGTAATACTTTATCCATTTTAGAATTTTTTTTTTGTTCTAGTACCATTGGTTGAACTCTGTAATTAGCACACAATTATTCTTAGGTGTTTAAATTTTAACTGAAAAGTGATCCCTGTTAGGAATTTGGAAAAGATTCTGTTGAGTGAAATAAGCCAATCCCAAAGGGACAAATACCACTTGTTCTCCTTGATAGGTGACAACTAACTGAGCACCAAAAAGGAAACCTGTTAAAGTGAAATGAATATTATGAGAAAAGGTGACTTGATCAGCCCTCACCCTGACTGTTGATGAGCAGCTTAATATGTTATCCCTCTTAGTATTTTTGTTTGTTTGTTCTACTTAATACTTTTGGTTGAATACTGTAATCAATACACGATTCTTCTTAAGTGCTGAAACTTAACTGAAAAGTGATCGCTGTTAAATATAAGAGTGGGAATAAGAGAGGGAAGAGATGTGCAATTCGGGACATGCTCAAGCTGACTTACCTCAAACGGTAGAGTTAGAAACACACCAGGGGATTCGAATTCAATCCCATCGAGGTGGCATGCACCAATGCCATCTCACTAGTCCCAGTGATCAATTTCTGTTCACAATTGATCATAATGATAGGACTAAGAACCAAAGGGATCACATAAACAAGAATAGTGTCTGCAAATACTAGCTGATAGAATCAAAATGGAGAGAATGATCCAACATGGGAAGTGAGATACACAGCAGACCCATAGAATGGCAGATGTCCTAATAGCGCTCTGGCCTTAGAATCAGCCCTTAAGGCATTCGGATCCGGCTGAAATGCCCATGAGAATATTTCAGGCATGGAAAGCCGAGACACTCTGGGGGAAAAAAAAAACCTAAATGAAAGATCTCCACGAGTGAGATCCCAGTGGAAAGAATGGGTCATCAAAGAAGGAGGTACCTTTCTCTGAAGGGAGGAGAGAACTTCCACTTTGAACATGGCCTTGTCTAAATATGATCAGAGTCGGTGAACTCAGGGGGCTTCCATAGCCTTGGCAACTCATGACAAGAGCCTAGGGTGATTACTGAGGCCATAAACAAGAGTGTCAATTTGTTAAGTCAACAACAGGAGTCACTGTGCACTTACTCCTCATGTAGGATCTTTGTCTTTAGTGTGCTATACATTGAGATCTAATGCTATAACTAGTACTCAAACAGTATTTTTCACTTTATGTTTCTGTGTGGGAGCAAACCGTTGAAATCTTTACTTAAGGTATGCTAAACTGATCTTCTGTATATAAAGAGAATCGAAAATGAATCTTGATATGAATGGAAGGGGAGAGGGAGTGGATAAGGGGAGGGTTGTGGGTTGGAGGGACATTATGGGGGGGAACCCATTGTAATCAATATTCTGTACTTTGGAAATTTATATTCATTAAATAAAAGTTAAAAAAAATAAAAAAAATGTTCAGGGTGACTAGCCATCAGGGAAATGCAAATCATAACCACAATGATGTTTCACCTCACCACAGTTAGAATGGATTTCATACAGAAATCAACAAACAACCAATGCTGACAAGGATGTGAGGAAAAAGTTACCCTAATCCACTGTTAGTGGGAATGCAAACCACTCTGGAAGACTGTTTGAAGGTACCTCAGAAATCTGAATACTGGCCTGCCATATCATCCAGCTAACCCACTCCTGGGAATTTATCAAAAGAAATGAAATTAGCAAAATAAAAGTGCTATCTGTATCCTCATGTTTATTACAGCTCAATTACAATAGCTAAGACATGGAATCAACCTAAAATGCCCATCAACTGAATACTGGATAAAGAAATTATGGGATGTACTCTATGGAATACTATACAGTGATACAAAAAAATGAAAATGATCATTTGCAACAAAATGGATAAATCTGGAAAACATCATACTTAATGAAATAAGCCAGTACCAAAGGAAGAAATTATAATATATTGTCCTTGATCTGTGATAACTAATAGAGCACCTAAAAGGAAATCTGTAGAAGTGAAATTCACACTTTGAGAGGCAATGATTTGAACAGCCCTTGTCTTGACTGTCAAGGAATAGTTTTTTTTGTTTGTTTGTTTGCTTATTTTCTTATCTTCATACTATTTTAATTCTTTCACTAAAGAGATTTTCTAGTCTCTTCTCTATTTCCAGACATCCAGGAGCTCCTAACACCAATATGGTGGGTCATTTTATAGTATCCCTTGAATCTCCAACACTGTTTTAAGTTTTCTAATTTCTTCTTGTTTATTTTTAGTATGACTGAAAGATTTCCAAGGATTTGTCATCTAGCTCAGATATTTTTTCTTCTGCCTCACCATATTTGTTTTTAAGCCTTTCCAATGCATTTTTTTAATCTATTAAATTCTTTATGTCTAATATTTCATTTTGATTTCTTGTGGAAAATTTTCATTGATGTCAGGTATGGTTTTCATTAATTTGTGGATTTGCTTCTGATTGCTTTTCCGTAAATCCTATGATTAATTTTGAATACCATTTTCAGCATTTCATCAATCTCTTCATCTTCACATTCTAATATTGAAATGTGTTCCTTTGAGGGGCATGGTATCTTCCTTTTCTTTTTTCTTGAATTTCTGCATTTATTTTTCAGCATTTGTGGAGTTACTCATTGGTCTTTTCATCTGATGGCTTTTTTCTTTGAGCTATGCCTCTGTGGCTTAGTGGAATGCCTGCACTTTCAGTCTGGGGGGTGTGGCCTGGGAGCTCTTATCAGTGCTCTAGTGTGGGGCAAGTATCCAGGGTAACACCCAAGTTTGGTGTGGTAGACAGACCTCTTGTTATCCAAAGTAGGGGAATGGTCATCTCTGTTGGTGTAACCACCTTCTCACCTCCTCTCCTCCAAGCTGAGCAATGCCTGGCATTAGTCCCAAGTGGATTTGACACTCATTCATGCTGCCATATGAACTGCACAAATAATCTATACTGCCCTCACCCTGACCACTTTTCCCACTGCAATGACCTGCCCCAGGCAACCAAGGAGAGCTGAGTGTGTGGAGCCACACCCAGTGATTGCCCAAAGACCCAGCTATACTCTGTACCCTCTCATATAGCCACCAAGTCCCCACAGTCTCAGCACACAGGCTCCCACTGTTGCTGGGTGCAAAGGTTCGGCTCTGCCATGCCAACTTGTCCAGTCAATAAAAAAAGTAGATGTTCCCTGAGATTGCTCTGCCTAGACAGCTTGAGCTCCAGAGCCCGTGGTATGTGGAGAGCCTGGGCCCTCTCACATTCTTATTTGGGTGCCCCCTCTCAGTCAGGCTCAAAGTCAGGGGACTGCAGATTTTTCCCTCTGCTAAAATCTCTGGATCACATATACAAGATTCACTGCCAAATGTTGCCCTCTCCCCAGCATTGCTGCCATTACTGCCAATAAGATAGCATCCTCTCTCAGCCATTTGCTGTGCATGTGCACAAAGGCTTCTGCAGCTGCTGCCTGAGCCAAAAATGGTGCTTGCTCTTTCTCAGCCAGGCAGCAGATGCCATTATGAGGAGGATTGGGTGAGATAAATGTCTTTTACTTCCACTGGGTCTGCAGGTAGCCACTTGTAACTCACACTGCACTCTCCCTCTGTCTATATCACCATGGGTTGCTGCAGCCTGGTCTCACCTCTGTCTCCAAACTACCACCTGCTCCAGCTCAGGGCTGCTATATTTGTGTGTTGTGTCCATGTTTGTGCTATGTGTCTGCCCTTCCACACAGGTCTATGGTGATCTTCTTACTTTTGTAGAATTTCCAGTATGGTTTTTCACAAATTCTTGCTTGAGAATGCACTTCATACACTTTCTTTTTCCTATTTATCCCTAGCCTAGTGCATATGTTGTTCCCTAATCCACCATCTTGGAATCTCCCCTAATCTGGTCATCTTGAGAATTCAAAGGGAGATGCAAAGAGGAGGTGTTGTCCACTCAAGTGTTTGTCAGGGTGCAGTTTTGTGTTGCCAGAGGCAGACTGAGATGGACTTCGGTGTGCCATTGTCTGATAGGTTCATCTGCCAGTGAGAAGGGTAATTTTGTTACTGCTTCTTCCCCACTCCTATGTCTGTGATAAAAGCCCATGTTATTACTTGGTAGCTTTGGGATCCACAGGGAGGGAAGGCCTATACTTGCGGGAATGGAGAGTCCCTACCCACACTTCTGGGGAAGAAAAGTCCTTGTCAAGGTCCCCACAGGTGCCTAAAGGTCAACCAATGAGGATCAGACCTGCCTCAACCTTTAACCCCCATGCCCTGTATCTATAAAAGGAGCCCTCCCAGCCTCTGACGTGCGACTTCCCCAGCCCCTGCTCTGTTGGGACCAGGGAACCTCGCCCGAGAGCAGAATCCCAATAAAAGCCTGCGAATTAATTGATTCATCTGCCTGGGAAGATTTGTTACGCGCTGGACACCTTGCATTACTGACTAACCAGTATCCATTATCTGATTTTCCCTGCCACACATTGTGGACTATTAGCCTAGGACACAAAAGACAATGTTTCCCAAAGGAAAATGATGACAACAGCCTTTGATATCTGATCTTTCAGGAATAATGGCCACTTTTTATAGCTTTTCAGATATTTTTAAAATGTATAAACACCTCTTAACAGAAACATGTTCCCCAGAACAAGTTAGTAGAGTTGTGATCACATCCCATCACATTGTGATTTTATGTCCCTCCCTATACCAAGGTTGAATTGTGCCTTCCCATGCTAGTGTTTTCTGTGCACTTACTTTGCAACTTAAATAATGAAAGATGCATAATTGAAACATTTAAGATGACAATTATTCTTTAAGTGCAAATCTCAAGAATGAGGGTGATAATTTTCCACAAAATCAGGCATAGCAGAGCATAATAAGAGAGCAATATTAATTTCTGTCATTTTCCCTCTCATGTCTTTTATTGTATTTTATTGTTTCTCTGAATCATAATTTCTTCTTTTAATTTGTGACCTTTGAGAACCACTAGAAATCATGGAAGCTCAACTGATTCATGATGACCAGGGGAGGTTTTTCTATGTGGATACCAGCGGAAAATGAGTTAGAGGACTTAACCTTAAGAAGAATTTCTTGGAATAAAGAAAAAAAACTCTCAAATGATTGAATAAAAGTTAATTTCAAGATAATACCTAATTTAATATTAGATAATGTATTCTTGTTGCAAAGAAAATATATTTTTCAATTAAATCCAGTTTATTCAAAAAATTTGTTGGATAATAATACATGCCAGTTCTTCCCATGCATTAGCCTTCTTTCATTCAGATTTTCTGAAGAGCCTACATCAGGCAGGCAACAGAACAATCCTATAAGACTTTCCTCCAGGTCTCCCTGGCATTCACCAAGGTTAGCACTGTCATGGGTAAATGGCAGTGGAGAACATATAATTACCTCTGTTCTTTGTCTCACATGGAAGAAGAATTTCCAAGAGGACAGAGAGATTTAAAAGCAAGATTATTAAAGTCAAAGACCCCAAGCCACTGTGGCATAGTGGTGGTGGTGGTGGGGAGGGCTTCTAAGAGAGAGAAAAAAAACCTGAAGGACCCCATGGCACTAGGGTTTTTAAGTAGATTTTTGAAAAAATACCAAAAAACAAAACAAAACCTGACAATCAGAATGACATTCAGTTACAAGGCGGGGTGGGGTGGGGGGATCCATTAAAGACCTGATTTGCAATCCTTTATCCATGATGAAACAAAAGAGTCATCCCAAGGGTGGGATACCTAATTTGTTTTCTAGTAACTGGGATCTCAGAAGGATGTATTCACCACTCCCTTGTTATTCTCTTGATAAGATTGGAAGCTCCCAAGGAGGCAGTTGTGACCTTGCTAAAGAAAATCCTTGGGGGAAAGGGAGCACACACACCCCAAATTTCCACCAGGACCACACTGACTGCCTATTAACCCATCTGACTCCTCACAGCCCCACAACCAGTATTCTGTGCTTCTTACGGAGATTCATTTATAATGAGGTAGTCTTCTCCCAAGTTGGGGGTGCTGAGCACAAGTTTTGGTGGAAAATAGGAAAATGGACCTTTGGCTGGAAGAAAATCTACTATACCTTCATGTGCTACTTTATGCCAAACAGATACAGAATATGCTATTCTTTTTTTTTTTTTTTAAAGATTTATTTGAAAGTCAGAGTTACACAGAGAGAGGAGAGGCAGAGAGAGAGGTCTTCCATCTGCTGGTTCACACCCCAATTGGCCACAATGGCCAGAGCTGCACCAATCCAAAGCCAGGAGCCAGGAGCTTCCTCCAGGTCTTCCCATGTGGATGCAGAGGTCCAAGTACTTGGGCCATCTTCTACTGCTTTCCTAGGCTATAGCAGAGAACTGGATTGGAAGTGCAGCAACCTGGATTCGAACCAGTACCCATATGGGATGCCGACACTGTAGGCTGTAAGGTGTCTGGCATGTAACAGATCTTTCCAGGCAGACGAATCAATTAATTCACAGGCTTTTATTGGGGTTCCGCTCCTGGGCGAGGTTCACCGGTCCCAACAGAGCAGCAGAGTGGGTGGTCGGAGAAGTCGCGTCAGAGATTGGGAGAGCTCCTTTTATAGATTCAGAGCATGGGGGTTAAAGGTTGAGGCAGGTCTGATCCTCATTGGTTGACCTTTAGGCACCCGCAGGGACCTTGACAAGGACTTTCTTCCCTGGAAGTAGGCCTCTCCATTCCTGGAAGTGTAGGCCTTCCCTCATTGTGGATCCCAAAGCTACCATAGGCCAGCAACTTTACCTGCTACACCACAGCACTGGTACCCAGAGTATGCTATTCTTTAAGAAGATTTTGTTACTGGTGAAACAGCAGCAGAGAAATTATTATTACCTCAGTTCTTTGTTTCATATGGAAGAATTTCGAAGTGGACAAGCAGGGAGCTTTAAAAGCAAGATTTATTAGAGTCAGAGACCTCCAGCCAGAGCAGCATGGAAGGGGGTTCTTAGGGAGGAAAAAAACTGGAAGTGGCCAGTGATAGTGGGATTTTTAAGCTCAATTTTGGGAAAAAAAATCTTGACAATCAGATTGACATCCAGTTACAAAGCTGGGACAAAATCTATTATGAAAAGACCTGATTTACAATTCTTCATCCTGTCCTGCTTGCACACAATAAAACAAAAAAAGCCACCCAGAAAGGGGGGGGGGGGATAGGTAACTTGTTTTCACAATAAACTGTGAGCTCAGGAGGCTGGAATCATCACTCCCTTGCTATTCTCATGGTAAAAGGAGATTCCTAAGGAAATGCACTCCAGTTTCCACTGATCCTGTTAATCAATCTGACTCCTCACAATTTCACCTTCTCAATCAACCTTCCCTCCCAGTTTTTATTGTCTGTGTCTCCTTTTATCTCACCTAAAATCTCTGTCTCCCTCCATCTTCTACTTTTTTCACCACCTGCTCCTCTCCCTCCTTTATCTATCTATCTATCTATCTATCTATCTATCTATCTATCTATCTAAATCAATATAGAGTATCCTGCAAACTAAGGTGAAACCAAAATCTGGCTTGGAGCCCAGATATCACTTACCGAGGTGACAGGCTCTGGTAATAGGGGAGTTTGCAATTATACAGCTCATTGCTTCGACCTGGTGCAAAGTCAACCACACCACAATACAAAAACAAAAGTGCTTAATCGCTGCAGCTTCCAGAAGGGCTCTGAGCAAAGCCTCAGAAAGCACTGTCCCACCTGCTGGGCTAGCCAGCCCATTTTGCTGTCTTCAACTGATGCTCCCATGATAAACAGCTCAGTTCATTTACTATTCCCCTTGTGAATGTCTTCCTTGTAAAATAAAAATTAATGTCCTTATTACATATGCCCCTTTTCTCCATAGTCTATCCAAAAATGATTTCTGCAAGTGAAAAAAATGCCCTCTTATGGTGCAAGCCTTTTATTCTAAATATCTGATTAGCTGTACCTTTTGCATCTTAGCATCAGCTTTGATAGCTTTAGAAAAGGCACTTTCAAGTCTTTCTTTGTAATGAAATTTCTGTTTCAGGCTAACTTAGCATGTGATCTATGTAGAATATGGTGGGGAAGTTGTTTTCTTTCAAAATATATTACAGTCGTCTAATCACTTTCAAAGTAAAATGAGGGCAGGAACTCAAATTATATGAGTGTGTTTGTCACCCAGATAAGGAGATGCATGGGCTGTAATTGTACCCCTTATTACTATTCACTTTGACTTTCTCAATTCAGCTTGTCTTGGGGCATCTCCTTTTTTTTTTTTTTTAAGCTTTAGGGAATTAGAAATTTAAATGAGATCTAAGAGAAGGGAGGGGAAGCTCTCCTAGGAGAATGCTCCACATTTCTGGACTTGGCAGTCATGGGGTTTGGGAGAGAGCTGCATGAGAGTCTGGAGAAATGAATAAAAGCATCCTTCAAGCCACGAAGGAGCACACAGCCTTTGGCAGCTTGCAAAGTCTTAAGTCGGAATGTGAATCATTTGCAGTTTTAGCATTTACTTGTAGATTATTTATGACCTGATTACATTTATGTCTTTTTATATCTTGTTTCTCCAGCTTGTAAGGAAATTGTTAAAGGAAAAAATCCTTAAATGTATTTTGCTCCATTTTTTTATATGGTCTTTCTTTTTCCTAAATCTTGAGAATGGTTACATTGATCTCATGTGTGTGCCAGGCTGGGTTGCTCTTATTAAGGGGCAGAAATTTCCAGTGGACACAATTTACACATTTTCCATCTTTCAGGGACTGGATTAGAGTGCATATGTGTTCTTCCATATATTTGCAAGGTGTCCGGCAGGTAACAAATCTTCCCAGTCAGATGAATCAATTAATTCACAAGCTTTTATTGGAATTCCGCTCCTGGGTGAAGTTCACCAGTCCCAACCGAGCAGGGACCAGGGAAGCCCCATGTCAGAGGTTGTGAGGGCTCCTTTTATAGAGATAGGGCATGAGGATTAAAGCTTGAGGCAGGTCTGGTCCTGATTGGTTGACCTTTAGGTACCCGAAGGGACCTTGACAAGGACTTTTCATTCCCGGAAGTGCAGGTAGGGACTCTCCATTCCCGGAAGTGTAGACCTTCTCTCCTTGCGGATCCCAAAACTACCATCCCAAAGCTACCAATACTGGGACTTCATCAGCCTCACACTATGCACACACCCAAGGTAAACAACAATGAAGCATTAAAAATATTACCTGGGTGCACTAGAGTTTTGGATTATGAGGATATTACTCCACTGTCTCAGTCCTTTAATTGATTTCCCTTTGCTGAGTGTAGGAAGACATTCATTGTTGCGGAGCAGGTGAGATGTGAGCTTTTCAATTTTGGTAATTGTGTTTAGGACCCATTCTAAATCTAGAATGATTTCATCTTTGGATACTTAGCAAGTTACATCTACAAAGACCCTATTTTCAAATCAGGTCCCATGCTAATGTTGCAAGTGGGCATGAAGTTTTGGGTGACACTTTAATAATGCTTATTTTAATAATATAATTATGGAATGTAAAAGCTAGAATGAAGGAAACTAGAGGTCACCACTAACAGCCCCTTTATTATTCAGACAAAGTGTTCAAAGATGAGTTGCCCAAAGCTACACAAGTGGTAAGTGATGATAGATTGCTGGACACACTGGACGATATTTGGAGGGGAGTGAATTTTAGATGAAAAGTGAATATATCCATTTTAAAAATTGTTACAAATTCTTTGACACTACTCACATTATGAAGCAAGTTCTACAGTGCCTCCTTTGAGTGTGGGAGGACTTTTGATGCATGACCATCAGTGTGGCAGTGATGAGAGTGTGTGTCTGCTTATGAAGAATGAACCAAATATGCCTGTGTTCACTGAAACAGTCTCATTTGGAGCCTTGGAATGCCATGTATGGCTGATGATGCTGAGGCTGCCACATCAAGACCCATGCATAGAATCCATGCTAAGTGCTCTGGTAGGCAAAGCACTTAGCATGTGAGTAAAAGAGCCTCCAGAAGATTTCATTCCGAGCCTTCAAGTCTACCCCAGTTTCCCTGGTCTTGATGTGTTCTCAGACCCAGTGTCAGCATCATGGAGCACAGACAAGCCTTCCCTGTTGTGCTGCCTGCTATTGTGTTTATGAAGCCATGCATATGATAGGGCAGTTGTTATTTTAAGCCATGCATCACAATAGTAACTGGAATAGAGTTACCTATGTGATAATCTGATGACAAATAAATACTCATCCCTATTCTGCCAACCAGAGAATCACTCATAAGTACCCCAAGTCAGGCCAGTTTGATTTGAAAAAACATAGACACTCCAGGGATGCATGTTGATGAATGCCAACCTCATTAAGAAAGGAGCTCACCGTGCTCACTGTGCTCACTATGTTAGCTTTTTCATTGCTATTTGTAAATTTAGTTGGAGTTATTTTACAGTACGGAGAGTGGCCATGTATTTTTTTTGTTTCTCTGAGCACCCACCTGGGAAAAGTGTATACAGAAAGCATTGCATTTGCTCTTCAACAGCAATTGAACCAGAAAACTTAGATATTCTTCTCTCTGGGTTATCAATGCCAAAAATAATGAAATCTGGAGTCTGGTGTGTTACAACCATCCAGAATTCTTAGGGTAAGATGAAAGTTAAGTTAGAGGTCACAGACTTGCTGAGACAAAAATAAATCTATCATTTCTAACTTGTGTCAAAATAAAGATGGGTCTGTCCACAGTCATCTTTTCAGGAAAGATAACACTAACCAGTCAAATATTAATTTTCTTGTGGACCAGGCACTTTGTGGATTCTACAGATATAACACCATGTTCTTAAAGAATAATGTTTCTTGATTACGCTCCCTACACTTTGGGAGTGGGAGAAAGAAAATTATTTTATGATTAAGTAGCATTCAGATAATGTCAAGTACCTTTAAAACAAATAAGGGAATGTGGAAGATGATATGGTTATGTAAGAGTTCTTTAATAAGTGGATTCAAGGAGTTCTGTCTTAGAAGGTGATAGTAGAATTCAGGCCTGAATGATATTTGGAGAGCTAGTGGAAGAGAATGGACCACAGCCTGAATCAGCATGACTTGGAGTCTGAGGGCAGCACACTTATTTGAAGGTCAAGTAGATTTAAGAGTTCACAATTCAATGAATACCTGTTGAGAAGAGTTTTGAATATGTCATGTTTGGGTACCACTGCTGAACAATGCTTCCTAGAATTAAGTTCTCCAGTAGACTAGAATTTTCCAATTATTTTATGGGTAGTTTCTTTCTGGGTAGATGAGATGCCAGTGTTGGGATTGTGCCTAGGGAGGAACTAACATAACCCAAAATTTATTTTAAAATTAAGAACTAAATTCACAATTGATCATAATGAAAGGACTGAGTCAAAGGGATCACATAAACAAGTCTAGTGCGTGCTATTACTAACCGATAGAATAAATAAAGGGGAGAGCGATCCAACATGGGAAGCGAGATACACAGCAGACTCATAGAATGGCAGATGTCCTAAACAGCACTCTGGCCTCAGAATCAGCCCTAAAGGCATTCGGATCTGGCTGAAAAGCCCATGAGAGTCAGGCATGGAAAGCCAAGACACTCTGGCCAAAAAAAAAAAAAAAACTAAATGAAAGATCTCTATGAGTGAGATCCCAGTGGAAAGAACAGGTCTTCAAAGAAGGAGGTACCTTTCTCTGAAGGGAGGAGAGAACTTCCGCTTTGACTATGACCTTGTCTAAATAAGATAAGAGTCGGAGAACTCAAAAGGCTTCCATAGCCTTGGAAACTCATGACTGGTGCATAGGGAGATTACTGATGCCATAAACAGGAGTGTCAATTTGTAAAGTCAACAACAGGAGTCACTGTGCACTTACTCCTCATGTAGGATCTCTGTCCTTAATGTGCTGTACATTGAGATTTAATGCTATAACTAGTACTCAAACAGTATTTTTCACTTTGTGTTTCTATGTGGGTGCAAACTGTTGAAATCTTTACTTAATGTATACTAAACTGATCTTCTGTATATATAGAAAATTGAAAATGAATCTTGATATGAATGGAAGGGGAGAGAGAGCGGGAAAGGGGAGGGTTGCGGGTGGGAGGGAAGTCACGGGGGGTGGGGGGAAGCCATTGTAGTCCATAAGCTGTACTTTGGAAATTTATATTCATTAAATAAAAGTTAAAAAAAATTAAGAACTAAATATTGAGTTCTATACAAGGTATAGCATTTATAATGCATGTGGAGAAAACCTACATAAGCCTATCACCAATCATACACACACTTGTATATATATATATTTATATATATACATGTATAATGTATATATGCATGTATATATATATATATATGTTTTACAATTGGATGCAAAGACTCTCAACGTCATTGAAGTAATTTTGATCATTTATTTTATATTCTGTATTTGATAATTTGAGTATCTACATTCTTTACAGATCTCTCTCAAATTGCTCATTTCTCTTGTCACCAATGCATTCTTATTTCTTGATTGTTTAGTGGATCTCTCTTTTTTATTGTTAGATTATATTTCCTTAGAATTTTACTATAGAATTCTCTGAGGATTGTGCTTAAAAGTTGCTTACTGAAGAGCATTAAATGTTTACTTTGCCACCCAGGAACAATGTTAAACCAGAGGTCAGCAAAGTTTTTCTGCAAAGGACTAGATAGTGAATATTTGTGACTTTATGGGTCATACAATTGATGTTGGAACCATTCAGTCTGATAGTTGTAGTGTGAAAGAATGTGTAGACAAGATGTAAACAAATGAGCAGGGCTATGCCCAAAAAACTCTTTTTTTGACACAGAAATTTTGAATTTCATATGAAATGTATTCTCATTTGATTTCTCTTTAAGTGTGTTACAAAGCACATTAGCTCACAGGCTGTACAAAATCAGATGACAGCCTGGATTTGGCCTGTGCACCACAGTTAGTGTGGTTTTTGAGGTCTTACATAATTGAAAACCCTAGGCAGATTTGCATGAAGGCAGCGTTGTGGTTAAGATTTCAGGGGAAGGAGTGAGTGATTGCTGCAGTGGTTAAGATTCTGTTTGAGACACCCGCATTCTAGGTTGGAGTGCCTGGTTTGAGTCCTGGCTCTTCTACCTCCTATTAATCTTCCTGCTGATGCCCACTCTGGGAGGCAGCAGGTGATGACTCAAGTACTTGTTCTCAATGTGAAAAACCCAATTTGAGTTCCAGATTCCAGGGTTTGGCCTTGCAGATACCTGATTGTGTAGGCATTTGGGGAGTGAGCCAATGGAGGGGAGATCTCTTTGTGTCTGTTCCTCTGCCTTTCAAATAAAGTGAAAATAGAAATGAAAGTGAAAATAAAAATAAATGATTTCAAACATTATTATTTCTCTTTCTTGTCCGAGAACTGAGACCAAGACAGATAAATATCCCATCATCTCCTTTTGTGAGGCTGTTTTCTTCCTCATTTACCCACCGAATCTTCCAGGTACCTTAATACAGAGGTTCTTGATCTGAACTTCAACAATACTCAACAATCCGGTGGTCTCCCAAAGGCCTGCTATAGCCAATTTCTATGTCACCAGGGCTTGAAGAGGACAAACACTGATCTGCCATTTCTGCATCACACAATCTGATGGCTCATTTCTGGATTTCAGATTTCTTTTATTCTGACCTTTAAGGACATTTCTTATCTTCATACCAGTTTATCCATGCATTTAAAAAAATCCATTACTCAAAAGTTATTAGATGTTCTTTACATCTGAAAACACTGATAAAAACATGAAACTCTTAGACCTTTAAATCCCATGCTTTGTTCCAGTCCTCCACTCTGGTATATGATTTGCGCTACACACAGGTATCGGTTGTGGTACAGAACAAGGTTTCGAGGGAACAGGCAACATCTAGGGAACACCTACATTCCAGAGCAGAAGTAGGGATGGAGTCACCAAGGATTAGAGAGGGGAAAAAGAGAGGAAGAAAACATTTCTCAGAAGTAACTAAAGGTGGCTGAAGTTATTTTTTCACTGAAAGAGTTTCCGGAAGTAAAGCAGGTATCACATTTTGGATAGAAAAAGAAATGTAATTCTGGATCAGATAATAGAATGGTCAATAGCCTGAAGGTAAGAAAGAGCAAGGAGGAGGCAAAAGTAAAAAAAGATAAGAGTTTGGTGGTGCATGGCCGGCGCCGCGGCTCACTAGGCTAATCCTCTGCCTGCGGCGCCGGCACCCCAGGTTCTAGTCCCGGTTGGAGCGCCGGTTCTGTTCCAGTTGCTCCTCTTCCTGTCCAGCTCTCTGCTGTGGCCCGGGAAGGTAGCGGAGGATGGCCCAAGTGCTTTGGACCCTGCACCCGCATAGGAGGTGCTCCTGGCTTCGGATCGGCGCAGTTTCGGCCGTGGTGGCCATTTGGGGGGTGAACCAGTGAAAGGAAGACCTTTCTCTCTGTCTCTCTGTCTCTCTCACTGTCCAACTCTGACTATCCAAAAAAAAAAAAAAAAAAAAAAAAAAAAAAGAGTTTGGTGGTGCTGAAGCTGTGTGTACTCCAAGTTGGAAAGATAAGGATGCCTCAGTAAAACGGGAAGCATTATACCTTTGCAGATAGGCAAGTGATTCCTTGAAAGTTACAACTTAAGGCTGAATAATCTATTAGTGCAATACAGCTTGATCTGAGTCATAAAGTAATTGATTGCAAAGAATACCACCTAAGTAATTGATTGCAAACAATTGAGATGTGACTGTTGAAGAATTCTGCCTTTGGCAGCTGTGGTTAAAGAGAGGGAAAAACAGATTCTACAGACCTGAGAATCAATGGATGAGGAAGGATAGCAAATGGGATGATCAAGTGGAAGATGGAGCAGAAGTGCGAGGAATCCAGGGTGGGAGAGAGCACATTGATTCTAATGTGTTGTCTACAGTTTCTTTCAGTTCCAATTCAGCCTGCACAGATGCACTATTAAAGCTCATATTCAATGGGGAACGAGGCAGATTCAAAGACGCCACGGTCTCAAAGGTTCAGCTTGAGTTTTATGTTATTTTTTCTCTTTCTGAATCAACAGAATTGAGAGCCTGGGTTTCTCAAAACACTCCTGTCTTTTTATCTGAGGACTGACAATGGTGGGAACAGGTTCTCTTGATGTTTTCCATAGTAACACAGCTGCTTAGTTTTCCTGAAAGTCTTTGTGACAACTAAGCCAACTGATGGCCTGTGAACTGCTTTCCCACCAGCACACTGATTGGTGAATCAGAGGTGGCAGCACAGTCACCGTTACTCACAGCAGCACAGAGCTGTTGAGGAAAATTCATTTTGTAGGAAGCTGAGTTGAAAATTGAAAATATTCCACCTTAACTGCTTTTCATGCTTGACAACTTTCAGAAGCTAGTCTTTCTGATAACATAATCAAGATTAGTGGTGGGCTTAGTGTTTCTATTTTGATTTCTTTATTATGAAGATGTTGTTGTGTTTTCTAAGTGAATGATCCCAGGACCAGTGTTTTGGAATGCCAATGCCATTTTGCAGAAAGAGGCAGACCGACCTTCGATGCTGTAGTAATTTTCTCTGCCCCAGGTAAGAGTTGCAGTTGCATAGAGCATGATTAATTAATAAGATCGATGCTCTTGGAGGCAGAGGTACAAACTGTGGTTGTGTAGTTAAGAAAACAGGCAAATAATTATACAGTGAGTGATGTTGTGAGGAGTCAAATGGGTAATAGGCAGTCAGGGTGATCCCCTGGTAGGACCTGGGAATTGTGAGGTGCTTGCTCCCCCCTAGAGGTTATCGTTATCAGATCAAAGTATTCTCCTTCCTTAGGAATCTCCAAACTTATGAATTTACTGTGAGAATGGCAAGGGCATGTGATGCCTCCTGAACTCAGTTACCCACTCTGTCCTTCTGGATGTTTTGTTGTTTCATCATGAGTGGGCCAGATAGGCTGGAGAATTGTCAGTCAGGTTTTTTTGGGTTTGTCTCCACCTTGTTGATTGACAATTTGGTCCCCAAGATTGTACTTAAATACCTCACTACCATCAGCCCTTTGAGTCTTCCTCTTTTGGAACACCTCTTTTTGTCACTCTGGCAGGAGGTTTGCAACTTGAATAAATTCTACTTTACTTTCACTGCTGTGTCCACATAACAACTCTTCTTTCACGTGAGACAAAGAACCAAGACCCTTTCTCCACTGCTATTTCCCAATGACAATGTCAGCATGGTACTGTACTTCCCTTGGCTTTTACTGAGACAATGTGAAATTCCACCTTAAAAGGATCATTTCTTAACTCATTTTTTTCAAGAGAGTTAGATAACCACCTTTAAATACAGAAGGAAGGAAATATTTCCTTCTAGAGCAGGAAGGCCTGGGATTTTGGCTGTAGAGTTCTAACAACTGAAAAAAATTGTTCTATGTGACAAAAAGTATAAGTCAGGCTTTTGTTCTAGTGTGGATTTTGTCTCTAATTATAACAGTCACCATTTATCAAGTACTTGCTATGTCAGACACTAGACTAAGTGCTTTTCATGCATTATCTCATTTGATCCTTATCACATATGCAAGAGAAGAATACTATTTTTATTCTTCTTTTAACAGTGGCAAATGCTGCTGGAGATTAAGGGACTTGTTCACATTACCACTGCTAACAGGCCTTGATGTTGGTATGTAAGCTAGTGTATTAGACTCTGGAGCTGAAGCTTTTTCATTTTTTAATGTACATTTATTTACATTTATTTATTTGAAGTTATATAGAGAGATTGATATACTGGTTTATTCCCCAAATGCCCACAACACCTAAGACTGTACCAGATTGAAGCCAGGAGACAGAAATTCCATCTGGGTCTCCCATATGAGTGACAAGGAACCAACATCTACTGCCTTTCAGGGAGCACACTAGCAGAAAAATGGATTGGAAGTGGAGGCAGGACTCCAACTGTCACTCTAATATGGGATGAAGGCATTCCAAGAGGTGGCTTAACAAGCTGTGCCACAATACTAGCTGTAAGGCCATCACAAAACACATCAAACACCAGAGTTAAGGGAAAGGTTTGTTGTTGGGTGGGGGAAGCCTGAAGGGCTGGAGGGAGAGGATGAGAGAGTAAGTGAGAGAGGGATCAGAAGAGAGAGCCTATGTGCTGGAAGCAGGTTCTGTCATATGTTTGCCAGGGGTAGGGAAGTAGGAGTAGTGAATCCCATGAGGGTCGAGGTGGAGCTGACACCTGTGGTTGGGCCTTGGGACTTAAGACTGAAGCTTATACTGCAAAGTGGCCACAGGGGCCAGATGGTGTCCAGGGCATAGATGGCACCACAGATAAGATGGCACCATTTTACTAACATTCCCCCCATTTTGTTTTTTATAAAGCAGGCATTGTATGGGATTACATCAGCTCCAAAAGTCCAGGATGGGTGGAGGGACAATGATCTGTTTTTACAGCTACTTTCTGCTGACATGGGGGTGACAAGTTGCTCTAAAGTGGCATGGGGTGATGTCTCAAGCTGCTATTTCCTCGGTGGGGAGCTGAGTAGCAGCATTTCATTGACTGCCTGGTTGGTGAAGGCTTTGGTTCATTCCATTATCACCTCCTGTAAACACTTAAACAGACAAGCTAGAATAAAAGACAGGGTGAGAATATCAGCCAATGGTCCTAAGAGTGGTATTAACTAAGTAATGAGAGGATTTCATAGAGGAGATGAAATAAGGGGGGAATCTCTGGACCCTAGTGAAGACTGATGGATGTGTTTTTTGCCTGGGCTGATAGGTTAACATAAGAACAACATGGTTAGGGCCCATCTGTTCCATAGTACCATGCCTGTTAGTGAGGTGATATGGCTTTGGAGAACTCAGATGGCATCAGCTCAGGTCTTGATGGAACTAGGGGTCTCCTCTTCTTCCTCTTCTTCCTTTTTTTTTTTTTTTTTTTAAAGATTTATTTATTTATTTGAAAGAGTTACACAGAGAGAGGAGAGGCAGAGAGAGAGAGAGAGAGATAGGTCTTCCATCCACTGATTCACTCCACAATTGGCTGAAATGGCTGGAGCTGTGCCAGTCCAAAGCCAGGAACCAGGAGCTTCCAGATCTCCCAAGTGGGTGCAGTTGCTTTCCCAGGCCATAGCAGAGAACTGGATTGGAGTGGAGCAATCAGGTCTCGGACTGGCACCCATATGGAATGCCGGCGCTTCAGGCCAGGGCATTAACCTACTGCGTTACAGTGCAGGCCCCATGACCTGCTCTTCTAACTGTTGGAGTTGTTTTGGATTCAGTTGGTCAAGATAGTGTTGTGGCCCAAAGCTGTCTCTGAGATCACTACTGAGGAGAGAGAGGCTGCAAAGCTGATCCCAACCAAGACTGGGAGAAAGACCACTGTCTCTTTTCTGTAAAGAAAATTCTGAACAATCATACAATATTACATGAGGAAGAGGATCATCAATAAACACAGGTCAAGAGTAGAGCCATTGATGTTAGAGTAGAGGCTATGATTACAAAGGAATGAGACCCAAGTGGACTAGACAGGGTCTAGAACAAAGGACAGAGTCATTATTGGAGGGCCTAAAAAAGGTGCTGTCTAAGCCACAAATAAGTTTTCTGATTGAGAGGCAGATAGAAACTGACAGAAGGGGCCTGATGATAATCAGGTGAGCTTTAAGGACGTGCCAGTTATGAGGCCCAGACCTATCTATCTCTTCACATAAGGCACCTCCTAAATGAGCTGTGAGCCTCCTTGGGGAAGGCGCACTTTGACTTCCATTACCTGCCTGGCCTGGGAGGAGAGCTGGTCAGGTAAAGGCAGGTGTCATCTCTAACAGGAAATATACAGTTTCTTCCTGCAATGTTGCTGACCCTACTTGGCTGTCCCTTCAGCGGCAGTAGTTACTTTGGAAGCTAGGTTGAGTGAAGGGCTTTTTAGCTTAGAGCCAACAAGATCTGTGGCTCTGACCTGAAGTGTATAAGTAGCATTTTATATTATCATAACTTAAAATTTAACACCACTTCACATCTTGACAGCACATCTAAAATAATCCAAATAGCCTGATTAGTTAGTGTCTCTACAAGATGAAAGACATATCCTTTGACAGTTTCAGGGGCCCAACTGGAAATATCAAAGTACAAATTCTTTGGAATTTTGATTTTTTTTGAATGCCTATCAAGGATGCCAAGAAGGATTGAAATATCTGGTAGAAATAGGATCCCTAAACATCATGACATAATATAGACCAGATTTGATCACTGTTACAAAATGATTATTCAAATGCTTTAGAATGAGTATATATTCAAACAAATCACAACTCCTTTAAAACTCAGAGACATTCAGAGAACATAATAGATTAACAGAATAGAAAATCTATATCTCTTTGGTTGTTCTGAAAATCATAAATAAAACCATAAATTAAAGAGCTAGTGCATGGAATCATATCCCGTAATTTGGAACAGTTATAACAGAGTCAGAACTATGGAAGAGAGAATAGCTTACTGGAGCTGGCTAGAAAACTGACAGTCACCAATTAGGCAAAACTATTAAAAGGAGATGCTGTAGCTTTTAAACAGTTTTTAAAATGATTTAAAATATTGACTAACATATATGCATTGCAAAAGCCTCATTGTTTTAACAGAGGATCAGATTCTAGTTCTATGTCAAATAGACTAATAACTTTTGCTTTCCGTCTGCTGATTTCCATTTTGAAATCACCTTTTAGAAATCTCCAAATTAAGACAACATTCTCTAAATAAAATAACACATCGAATTTCAATCCTAATTACCTTTAAGCAGTGTTGAACTATTTTCATATGAACAATTTATGAAAGCATTAGTAAATCCCATTGTTTTTCTATAGAATATAAGGTGTTAAGAGTACCAGCATTTACATTTAGACAAATTTATCTCATTTACCTTTACCCAATTTACATTTAGCAATTATACCTGGGTGACTGAGGATGCTGGTATTATACCTCTATGTGAATTAAGGTCAAAATTGCATTTATATGGAATTCTACTCCTTTTATAAAACTCTAGCTATAAATCAATGACATTAAGTCAGAGATTGCAAAATCTACCTTAGAGGCTATAACAAGTACTGATTCCCATTGCTATATCATTGGAAACCTGCTAAAACAAATTGAAAAACAAGTTCAATAAGTTACAAAATATTTTCAAAAGAGACAAATGCCTTTAAATTCAGTGTCCAATTACAGTTGATCCAAATTTTCTTGTGTGAAATTGTTATTTACCAAAGATATCTTTTCATATTTTAATTGAATTTCAGTCTACTTTTCTTTTACCCAAAGAACATCTTAGACCAATGATGCCCTAGTCAACAGTCAACCATCTGGGACTGCCTCTGAAACAAAAGTTCAGGCAGCTGCCAGACAGCCCTCAGAGGTGATTGTGGGCTAGGTGCTGATATGCCAGGAACAAGTCCACTAGAGGTTGTTCACAACTATGTTAGGTTTAATGGAGGAGAGCACCCATCAGCATAGACAGACAACTCCCTGGTTGGAGAGAGAGATTTTTAAGGAGGAGAATCTGATAGGTGACAGAGTAAGGGGCAACTAAGGAAAAGGAGATATGTCTGGAAATAGGAATTAACCCAGCAAGCCTGCTGGTTTGAAGGGCCAGCCTTGATCGCTCAGGGTAATGTGAACACTGTTGAACAGAGGGCTTTATGGCCCTCTTGGTGGAGGGTGGGAGAGATGCCAGGGTGGCTAGGTTAGGAGGAAAGCAGTTTTAGTTTTGGCTGTTAACTCAGAGCTAATAATGAAATATCTAGGAAATGCTTGCTAATGAGACCAGAGTATTGAGTCTGTAGGAATTGAGGAGACCTGGTGAGGTCAGCCTGGCGTTTAGTGAGTCAGGACAAAACCCATCAAAAGACCTGATTATCCTGCCTGGCTTGCTCAGGATAAAACAAAGCAGACATCAAAAGGGTGGGATACCTGATTTGTTTCACAGTAAACAGGGAATGCTGAAGGATGGATTCACTAAGCCCTTGCTTTTCTTATGATAAAATTGGAACAGGACAGGGAGGGGCAAAGACCAGTTGGAGGATGAGGGCCAGAGGGTGAAGGCATGGAGAAGGCCCATTCCCACACTTGCCTTTGCTTCTCCAGAAGAAGGGTGTTAGCGAGGATGATATATAAAACAAGGGGAGTACAGTCTGGACAAGGGCTGGTTCTGAGACAAGGTCAGAATCCTGGGTGGGAGGGGGAGGTAGTATGAGCTGAGACAGGCCACGAATGAAGAAGAAAAGGGTTTTGGCTTTTTAGGGAGTGCTTTGGAAGTTAAGAGAACTTGAACGGAGAAAGTTTAGAGCTGAGATAGGAGAAAGCTTAGACATAGGACATTTTTTCTATTTTCCCAAATGCTCACAGAAGTGATAAAGATCTTGAATAGTGTCAGGGGTCAAACATAGACTGGTTGTCGAGGTAGAAGACGACCGAGAGGAGGGTTGGACTGAATGCAGGATGGAGAAGTTCCCATGGCAACCTGTGGAGTCAGACTGGTGGATATTGGGCATCCTCAAGATCATGGCTGTCCAACTAGGAGGGTGTGGGAATAGAGAGTGGGGGTCATTACCCACACACCCACTGAGCCCGAGGGCTAGAACCTATGGAAAGCATAGAGCCCACAGGAAGTGTATAGCCTGTGGAAAGGCAAAAGGCCCGCAGAAGGCAGAAAGCCCGTGGGAGGTTGTGGTGTTTGGTACCAGGATTTCGAGATGAAGCAGAAGGAACCACAGCCCATGGTAAAGGTTGCCATGAGAGAATTCGCCATTCTGCGTCTTACCTCAGGATTTGAAATGCCAATGTGTGGATGGAGATCATAGAGCATTCGGTCGTGTTAGGAAACTGGCGCAGTTCTAGCCAGGTGGCCACATGGCCAAGCTACCTGAGCCAGGTTCCACCCCCATCCTAATGGGATTCGCTGCTCCTGCTTCCCTGCCCACCCTCAGGCAAAGTTTCAAAAGGGCCTGTTCCTGAACACGTGCTCTCTTGGTTCTTCTCTCTTGGCTCTTCCCTCCTGCGCTCTCTCCTCTCTCTTGGCTCGTCTCTCTATCTTCTCTCCTCTGTCTCTCTCTCTCTTATACTCTCTTTTTCTCTTTTTCCTTCGCCACCCCTTCACTCTGGTCTGTTGGGTGCTCCCCAATAAACCCTTTCCCTTACTCCGGTGTTGGGTGTGTTTTGCAAAGGCTAACAATATATAACAGGTGGGATGGAAGGAGTTCCAGGGGGTGTGTTTTGTGAAATCCAGGCAGAAATCCAGGACCCAAAAGCAGCTCAGATCCCTGAAGGCAGAGCCTGGATCTGAGTAATGGCACCAGTGTAAGTCCTTCACAAAATGCACCAAATGCTGGTGTTAAGAGAAAGCTTTATTGTTCATCAGAGAAGCCTGATGGGCTGGAAGGAGAGGGTGAGAGAGTGAGAGAGGGATCAGAAAAGAGAGAGCATGTATGCTGGAAGCAGGTCCTGTTATGCCTTTGCCAGGGATCAGGGATGTAGCAGCAGCAAATCCCATGGGGATGGGGGTGGAGCTGACACCTGTGACTGGACCGAAGTTTACTGTGCGAGGTGGCCACAGGGGTCGGAGGCCAAGATGGCGCCTGGGGCATAGATGGTGCCACTGATAAGACAGCACCATTTTACTATAGTTGACGCTCTTAACTGCTGGTCAACAATTACCATTAGAGGTTCAAACAACCATTTTGAGCCTCAAGGATCTGTAAAATAGGGAAACTGGCTTTCATGATTCATAGGGTTGCTTCTAATCTCAAGAGTCTATCCAATTCTGTCTTGTTAAGAATGGAATAAAAGGCAGGCGCCGCGGCTCACTAGGCTAATCCCCCACCTGCGGTGCTGGCACACCGGGTTCTAGTCCCGGTTGGGGCACCAGATTCTGTCCCAGTTTCTCCTCTTCCAGTCCAGCTCTCTGCTGTGGCCCCAGGAGTGCAGTGGAGGATGGCCCAGGTCCTTGGGCCCTGCACCCGCATGGGAGACCAGGAGACGCACCTGGCTCCTGGCTTCGGATCAGCACGGTACGCCGGCCGCAGTGGCCATTGGGGGGGTGAACCAACGGAAAAGGAAGACCTTTCTCTCTGTCTCTCTCTCTCTCTCTCACTGTCCACTCTGCCTGTCAAAAAAAAAAAAAAAAAAAAAAAAAGAATGGAGTAAAAAAAAAAAAAGGTGAGGTGACAAACAGAGTGGGAATGTTAGATCTCCTTGCATAGTTAAATCCTACAAGAATCCTAGAAAGTTTCTAAAATATTAAATGTGACACATTTGGAAAACAAAAAGATGAATCTAGAATCAGGAGCAGTGACTCATGGAAGAGTCAATCACATGACAGTGTGTGATTTCTTTTCTCTCTTTAATAACTGGATGCTCAGAAGACAAAGTCCAAACTAGGCAAGAACACAAGAGTACCATCTTGGGGAATTTCCAGTTGAATCTGTCTTGGTTCTGAGATCTTCAACTTTCTGAAGCCCTTTTATCTCATTTTGAAGTGGCTTCTGAAACACTCCCTTCATCATACTGAATCTGAATTGAAAATAAACTAAAAAACTATCAAGGCATATAGGCAGGAAAACTTAGAATTAAATGAAAATCTAGCTGTACTCCCTAAACATGGGTGGAAGTCTTGACATGTGCTTGGTTAATCTTTATGGCATTTAAAAGCATTTCAGTCCTGATGTGGGATTGTGGGCAGTTTTGCCCTTTAAGGTTTCTTTCTCTTCCCTTCTTTTCTCTCTACATTTCTTTTGATCACAGACCTTGTCCCTCAAAATAATAAATACAAAAACTAGATAAGTAATATAAACTGCCATGTGTCTCTCACTTCTCTTCTCTCTTTTTTTTTAAAGATTTATTTATTTATTTGAAAATCAGAGTTACACCGAGAGAGAAGGAGAGGCAGAGAGAGAGAGGGAGAGAGAGAGAGAGGTCTTCCATCTGCTGATTCACTCCCCAGTTGGCCACAACGGTCAGAGCTGAACTGATCCAAAACCTGGAGCCAGGAGCTTCTTCCAGGTCTCCCACGAGGATGCAGGGACCCAAGGACTTGGGGCCATCTTTTCCAGGCCACAGCAAAGAGCTGGATCGAAAGAGGAGCAGCTGAGACTCAACCCAGTGCCCATATGAGATGCCAGCAGTGCAGGAGGCAGCTTTACCCACTATGCCACAGTGCGGGCCCCTCTTTTATCTTTTGATAGTTGGATAAAGCTGGCTTCTCCACTCTCTGACATTTTCATTCATATTTTATTATTTTCTTGTTAAAATATCCAAGCGCCAAAGTTGTCCAAGAAAGTCAATGGCTAATTGTGGATAGGGTGATTACAATTTAGCCAATATGAAAGGGTTAAAAGGAGCTGACTTCTGTGTTCCTAGTAACTACAGTTTAGGACCTGACCAGCCACTGTAGTGCATGAAAAACTTCTTACTTCATCAAGATCAAAGGAGCTAGTCACTTGTTCATAGGGCTGATTTCTGCAGCTCAAAAAGTACTTAGAGCAATTAACAACTTTTCTAGACCCTCTGCCTGAATTGTTAACCTTCAAATAAACTATCTCTGGGGAAATCATTGATGATACAACTACTTGTCCCAAAATTCATCTGCATGATCTTAGATTATTGAACTTGATGTGCAAACATTTAAATGATAATTGAAACACTAATTAAATGCTGTGTCTGGGCACCAGAGTCAGGAATTCAGAGAGGAAACCTGATTTATTGTTGACAATATTATGAGCCAAAAGCCCAAGGCACTACCAGTTTTCAGCTGGAGCAACTTAAATCATGTTTGGGTTGCCCTGGTATCTACCAATATGTGCAGAGTACTTCTAGTTGTGCCATTAGACATAACATGCAGGAGATACTGCTGATCATCCCAGCCAATCAGCACAAAGACTTAGCATTTATTCCAGAGATGTGGTATCAATGACTCAGTTTGGCCAAAGAGAACAGGGTGAAATCATATTATTAGATCAGACCATTGTTGAGATTTTTGTTTGTGCACAGGATATACATTTTGCTCAAATTTGGGAACATTATGTGCCCTGGTTACTATCTTTCCATCTAATAGATTAAAGCTGTGGTTCTCAACATTGACTACACATGAACATGAATTAGAAGATATGGATGCTAGAACTGTCATTGATGCCAAATGCATTAGAGTCTCTGGATGTTAAAGTAGTTCTGTAGGTGATTTTCATATGCAATCAGGAATAAGAGCTGCAGCTCTAGATATAAACTTTCCTTCACCGTTGCATTTCTGGAACACAGCACAGGACTTTACACTTAATAGGTATCCAATAAATACATTTGAATAACCTATGCTTTGTAAGTATTCTTCGTGGGTCCTAATTAGCTGAAGTTTCTATGAGAGCTTTTGGAGGATACCAGGGTAAATCAGAGGCAGGCAGTGTGTTCCTCCCTTATTTTATTGCTGCTTCTTAACAGCAGAAACTAGTGATCAGTAGCAAGCCCTGGGAACTTGAATGCCCTCCAAGTTACAGTCTTTCTCTCAAAACCCACCAGATGTGCTCCCTGCCCAGGATCCCTCTTACTGACTCTACTCTCCCTTTTCTAATCGTATTCCAGTCTCCTGCTGGCACTGGCACCGTGCCTGAACCCAGCCCTGAGTAGAACATAATCCCCAGCTGCAGCAGTGCTGAGGCAGACAACCCTCTTTTATCAACCTCCTTTAGGGATTGCCTCAGCTACAGACACTTGTCACTCAAAGTCACCTCCTTTTGAGGGGCAGCCCATGGCTAATGACTTGGGAGTGTACAAAGACACACTTTGCCCAACTCAGGGCCATTCTGATGGGTCATCCCAGCC
The DNA here is from genome assembly GCF_051225735.1 of Oryctolagus cuniculus. Lineage (NCBI taxonomy): Eukaryota > Metazoa > Chordata > Mammalia > Lagomorpha > Leporidae > Oryctolagus > Oryctolagus cuniculus. The sequence goes on from NC_142870.1 coordinate 67,171,288, forward strand.
TCAGGGATCTGTGGAGTAAGCTGAAGCCTTGGCTCAGATGGTACTGCAGCTCAACTTCTACCTCTACCAGCACTTCCTCCTTTTCCTTCCTCCACAGGTATCAATAAAATCTCTTCCTAAGGAACCTCGCACTCCAATCTCCATGCCGGAGTATGTTTACTGAGTACACAGTGACAATAGCATGAATCGTGACCTCAGCTCCCCATGCCATTGAGACGTACACCCTGTATACTGTGCTCCAAGCACTATGGCAGTAATGTACTGGCCAGGAAATGCCTGCCATCACTGATCTTATATTCACATTGACAAGCATTAAACAAACAATATATTATGTTCAGTGGTGATAAAAGCCATTTCGTTAAAGAAGTCAGGGTAAGAAAATAGAGAATGATGGGGGTATTGTAGGGTGGTGTGTGCTGGAGCTGTCTCAAGCTAACTCATCAGCACAGGTTGTTCAATCCACCAAAATTTTGCAACCCAATTGTTAAACAGAGCCATCACTAAAAATTAAATTATGGATAACTAAAATAAATAAATTATACTAGCAACAATAGTAATCATTTTCTTGTTTTACTACGTGTTACTGTTATTTATGGTTCTGTGATTGTTTACATCTATTACATTTGTATGGCGGCAAAACTAGAAAATGGTGTGTTGCTGTACATCTCTTCTCAATTCTACTCTCAGGGCTGTGAGGCATCTGAACTCTACTCATTCAATTACTTCATACATTGACTACACATTCTGTAGAACTGACTATATGGGATTTGCTAAAATGAATAATGCATCTCTTATTATTTGAAAGCAAGGTGGTATACAACTTTCATGCTGGAAAATTTTATAATGAACGCACATAAACGTACAATGCACATCTATGCATTTTCCCACCCCTGAGTTTTGGTTGTGAACATTTACCAGCACTTCATTATTCAGGTGCTTTGTATTAGGTTTGGTATTAAGGAAAAAAGGTGTTTGAACTCATTCTTGATTGAATCCATGGGGCCTGTGTTTATCACACTTTGTGAGAAAATACACTGTCTCAAATCCTTCATGTTCTCGTTTCTTATTCTCAGACAATGGTCTCTAGACAATTTTCTTAGTGCTTTACCCATATGGATGATTTATCTCTCTCAACTTCTATTGATTTCTTTTAGGATTTTAAGAACTTCTATTAGGTCACAGCTCAAGGTTTCACCTTTCTCAGAGAGGGTAAATTCAATTTTCTTGGTTCATTACTATTTATGCTCTGATAGCACTTTTTGCTTATAATTGCCCACTCGTAAGCATATTTAACCATCTTTAATTCTTTTAATGGTAATTATAGGCATTTGGTAAAAAGTTAATCTCTTAATTGTCAATTTTATGTCTTCTGGGAATTTAGATACTATTCGAATAATTTTTTTTTTGTTAACCACAGCTAAAAGACAGTGAACATGTTGAAGTACAGGTGTGATAATAGGAAAGGTATAGAATTGGGTGTCCTGAGGTACTTGCTGGCATTATGATGACCGTGACTAGATTCCAAAGTCTCAATTTCATGATTTGGAGCATGAGAACTTAACATGGAAAACCCATTAATTTTTTAAATAAAGGCAAATTCTCTGCTTTCCAAAAGTTAACAATGTAGCCTTAAAACTATTTCCAATTTAATATGATGAACACTAATAGTAACTTTAATGTGAATACACAATTATGTAAGAATAAATAAGGTAACATATATTTGTGTATTTTGTGAACATAGAAAGAACCATAAATATGTAGCTAGATATATTTGCTCATATTGCCACTTGGTGCTGGGTGCTAGGTACTTTCTGTCTCTTGATAAATCATTGCTGCAGGAATGAATCAAGTGTACGCCAATAGCTACCATGTCTTTAGGTAAAGTCTAGCTCTGCTGTTGTGTGGTTATGTTTAAGATTTAATCAACACATGGGTATATTGATCTAAAATGAATCCAAAGTTAATATTATAGTCTAATTACAGCAAGAGACATTTAAATAAGCAGAATATCCTTTTTTTTTTACAGGCAGAGAGAAAGGTCTTCCTTCTGTTTGTTCACCCCCCAAATGGCCACTATGACCAGCGTGTTGCACCGATCCAAAGCCAGGAGCCAGGTGTTTCCTCCTGGTCTCCCATGTGGGTGCAGGGCCCAAGCGCTTGGGCCATCCTCCACTGCCTTCCCAAGCCACAGCAAAGAGCTGGTTGCTCCCTGTTGATGGCCTGGGAAAGCAGTTGAAGATGGCCCAAGTGTTTGGGTCCCTGCACCCACATGGGAGACAGAAGAAACTCCTGGCTTTGAATCAGCCCAGCTCCAGCCATTGCAGCCATTTAGGGAGTGAAGCAGCAGATGGAAGATCATTCCCTCTGTTTTTTCCCTCTCTCTTTCTGTAACTCTAGCTCTCAAATGAATAAATCTTTTTTTAATAAAGAATAGATATTTTTGAATTTGAAGAATAAGCTGGGAGTCTTATTCCAACAACATTGCTATTCCTTATATTATTTTTGAAATGATATTTTGAAACAGCTTCAAATTAACTCAGAAAATTAGTGTAATTTTCTGTATGCCAATTGTTTAAAATACACAATTTTATCTACCATGTCTTTCCAATTGTTAAGAGTGACTTTCACTGGCGCCACGGCTCAATAGGCTAATCCTCCGCCTGCGGCACTGGCACACTGGGTTCTAGTCCCGGTCGGGGCGCCGGATTCTGTCCCGGTTGCCCCTCTTCCAGGCCAGCTCTCTGCTGTGGCCAGGGAGTGCAGTGGAGGATGGCCCAAGTGCTTGGGTCCTGCACCCGCATGGGAGACCAGGAGAAGCACCTGGCTCCTGCCTTCGGATCAGCGCGGTGCGCTGGCCGCAGCACTCCGGCCACAGCGGCCACTGAGGGGTGAACCTACGGAAAAGGAAGACCTTTCTCTCTGTCTCTCTCTCTCACTGTCCACTCTGCCTGTCAAAAAAAAAAATTGAGAGAGAGTGACTTTTGTGTATTTCTAATATGCAAACCAACTTTAAAGAAAAAGCATCTAATGTGAAGTAATGCTATAACTAGTACTGAAACAGTATTTTACACTTTGTGTTTCTGTGTGGGTGCAAACTGATGAAATCTTTACTTAATATATACTAAATCGATCTTCTGTATATAAAGATAATTGAAAATGAATCTTGATGTGAATGGAATGGGAGAGGGAGCAGGAGATGGGAGGGATGCGAGTGGGAGGGAAGTTATGGGGGGGGAGCCATTGTAATCCATAAACTGTACTTTGGAAATTTATATTTACTAAATAAAAAAAAGAAAAAACATCTAAGAACACCAAATATATTCAAAAGAATCTTGCACAAACTTTGATAGCAATTTCCAAAGAGAAGTTTGAAAATATTTCATGAAATGACTGCATATTAGGATAAATTATATGACTATTTTGGGAGTGAAACAGGGAACTAAAGTATTTGAACCAGTTTCATTGCACTTTCGAAGCATCACCTGTTTTATTTGCAGTTATTGCCTATCTCTGATGATTCTGAATGAAGATATTCAGACTTGCTGCCCTGTGATGTCACCAGCCTCTCTCATTGCTCTGCCTACTGGTGTGCCTATGAGTTTCCACACTCCATATTGGAACGCTGTTGATACAATACCACACCAAAAATATCTGTGCTGTGACCTTAGAAGTACAGCATCCTGTGAAGTCTTGTGGCATAAGAGCATCTGCTCATCATCAGGAAAAGGGGAAAAATAAGATTGCCTGTCTCAGGCCTTTCTTATCTAGGAATCTTGTGACATTTGGAGTGTCAATTATTTATTTTTGATTTAATGTAAGGTCCTATTTCTGCCTTTGTGGAAGAACACATGGGTGATCCTTTGAACATCAGTTGTCATGAAATGGCAAGAAGAGCCGTGATTAGTAGTCAGAGGCCCTAAATGCTACTAAAAACTTCTAACTTGAAGAATTCTCTTTGTAAAACAAAAATTAATGCTTGTTTTGTGTGTTTGGAGGTGAGAGGGGAGAGAGAGAGAGTTCCCATCTATTGGTTTATTCCCCAAATGTCTAAACAGCCTGCACTGAGGACTGAAGCTGGCAGCAAGGAACTCAAACCAGATCTCCCATGTGGGCAGCAGAAACTCAGTTACTTGAGTCATCACCACTGCCTCTCGGGCTGTGCATCAGCAGGAAGCTGGAGTCAGGAATGGAGCCAGAAATCAAACCCAGGAATTGAACACAAGCCTTCTAATATGGGACACGAACTTCTTGACGGGCTAGATCAAATGCCTGCTGGATCAAATGCCTGCCTTGACAAACCTTTTGTTATGCTTGTGCCTCAGTTTCTTCTTTTGTAAAATGGTGGGAATGTGTATCAGGAATTTTTTAATAAGGTGCTTTCCAGATTATCATTAACCTGTATGGTTCTGTGGGTTTGTGAATGCAGTCAGGGACTCAAGAGGAAAATCAGAGTTTAGCCATGGTAAGGTTTGATTTACTGTGCAAAAAGGACTTGAGAATGCTTTAAGCACAGGGATGAAAAATGAGGTCCTGTTGTATGAATGTGGATCATTATATTCTTGCTTTGACCTTTTCAATTATCAACTGGAATTTTAATTCTTGTGAAATGTTCATTTTCCCTATGAAATGAGAATTTGAAAATATGGGGATCACCTCTACCATTCTCTTTTCTTCACCAAATTCATGTGGGGAGACTTACTCTGGCTTGGTGTGAGTGGTGATAGGAAAGGCTTGGAATCTCGCAAGAGGACACTCCAACTACTGTTCTCTGTCACTATTTGGAGGGGTCCGAATGCTCAGAGAGTGTAGAGTTACAATGAGATGGGAAGAGAGACTGGAGGAGGGTAATTTCAGTATTATTCAGAATAAACTAAGGAGCAGAATCATCTGAGAGTGTTTAAAAAGCAATTAATAAGAAGAAAAGACTTTTCACAATTCTGATCCTCTGGTTGCCTGGAGATTAAATGCCACAGGGAACATGATGAGGCATGCCGTCAAGTGTGCCCCATAAACAACATGACACACCCCTAGTTTGCCAGTATGTTGAGACAAGGCATAAACAGTCAGTAACAAGATTCTAGATAATGGGTCCAACAGAAATAATGATGAAAAGCTGTCACTTACATCCTACTCTTGGACATTGAGCACAATTCTCTCATATACCAGAGATTCTAGGTTCCCAGTTACTTTGAAAAGGAGGGGGAATGATTGGCCACTGGATGAAATGCCGGGGAGTCAGGTTGGCTTCCCCACTTCCATCTCCATTGGAGCAGTGCCATGTTATAATGGTATAATTCTATTATTTGTTTGGAGAAAGAGAGAAACCATGCCTAGTAGTGGCTGTAATGGTTCCAGGCTGGTACACAGCAGCCTGCAGAGTTTGGGCTAAGAGTTTGATTTTTGGGAAGGCAGTGATAGAAGGAGGTGGAAGAAGGGACACTGAAGGAGTAGAAGCTGCCGTTTCCTTTCACCTTCTTTTATTAAACATAACAAAAGGGCCGACTTTCCTTACTGTCTGTCTACACCCTAGAGATTCAGATTCTGTGTGTGCAAGATGAAAGCTGCAGGGTTTTTTGCATTAATAAGCCCCTTTAAAAATGTCAGAGGAGAAGTGCTAAAGACCTTTTCACCAGCCACTTTTCAATCTTGTTATTTTAATACTTGCCTCTACCCTAGGCTTTGTAGAAATGTAAAAGGTAATGAAGTGTTTCACATGCTGTTTTCTGTCTTTTTATTCTAATTTAAAACTGTCATTTAATGCATGCTTTAAAAATGATGTTTACTTGAGTTGGATCACTCTTCTATGAAGCCCCAAAATGCTTATCTAAGCTTGTATTATATCTATCTATCTAGATAGATAGATTGATAGAGATATATATGATGTAGATATATAGATATAGATACTATGTGTTTTAGCATTGGACATAATTAGCACAGTGGGAGGAGAAATATATCTTAAAATCTACAGACTTCAGTTTATACTTGAAGATCTGTGGATTTCCTGTAATGTACTTATTGGAGTCAAGTTGGATTGCTATTCTGAAGTAAACTGGAGGGTGGAATTGCATTTCCAGATGCCCAAGTCAAACACACCTTCATTTCTGACTTGAAGCTACAACTTCCCTCGTCCTTGGCTTTGCTTGTTTGTTTGTATTTATTTTGGCTATGAAGAGATAGGTGAAATTGTTCTGTATTACGCTGAAAGAGAGTTGAAATGTATTAGTTTTGAGACAATATCTAAAATATCTAAATCATAATTCTAATTTGTTGAGCACATTCTACATGCTTCTTGGTTTTAGGGAGACAGAGTTCCTGCCTCCAGGCAGTTATTAATCTAATTATACAGACAGATGGAAATATAGGATGATTTAAAAAATACAATGTGATAGAGGTAAGAATGAAACTTTAAAAGACCTGAATTGTAAATTGCCAGATGAGGGAACAGTGGATTCTTCCTAGGTATGCTGGAGAGGGGAGAACACAGTGTAGGACCTGACTTGAAAGATGAACAAAGGTCAAGGCTAGGGCACTTCAGACAAGGGGGGGGTGGCATATGAAAGGATACCATTGGTAAAAGCACACTGTGTCTGGTGAGCAATGTGGCTGAAGCATGATATGCAGGATGTGATAGGTGGGAGGAGGAATGAGGGAGCGAGTCAGGCTCTAAGATTGGAAATGAGAAGATGCATTTTGAAGGCCTTGAGCTTCTGTGAAAAGCATGTGGACCTGCCCTTTAGCCATCTGAAAACCAGCACAAGACTTCACTTAAATCAGGGAAGTAATACAGGAATCTATATGCTTTAGGGGAGTCCATTCCGGTATCAGTGCATATAGAGATTAAGGAAGGGTGTGGAGATGAATATAGCAATTGAGGTGAAGTATGGTAAAGGCACAAATTTAAGCAGTGATTGTGGGGATGGAAGCGTGGGGCAGGGCCCAGGAAAGAGTTCTCAAGTAGAGTTAGCAACATTTGCTGACTTTTTCTATGTAGAGACTAAGAGCTGACTTTAGGTTAAAAAATGTAAAACATGTGTAAAATTTATCCTCATTACTCAGTATTATGGGCTTTGACCTCTTATCACAAAACATTTAATCAAAAAGTCTACTCTTAGACCCTTAATTCAAACTTACATGCATTTAGTTATTACTGATTATAGCTTAAAATATTACTTCTGAATGATGAGATTTTTATTTTACTTTTTGCTTTTACAGTTATTACTATAGCTGATATTATTCATTTAATATTTATACTCAAATGCTGACTGGTTTTATTTGTGTTTGAAAAGTGAGATAAGAGTAATTTTGGGGGGATTCCAAGATGGCTGAATATGGAAAAGACAAACTGCTTTAGATAATTGGAAAAGAGCAGAACAAAAGTGGAGAAAGTGCATTCCCAAGGGACAGTTGGAGAGAAATTGTAGTGGAAATTCTACAGAAAGGAAAGGGATGCCATGGAGCAGCATGGAAGGTGCTGATGTGCAGCAGTGAGTGCAGACACCACACACAATCCCTGCAGCCAGGAACTGAAGGACATGGCTGCTTTGGAGAGGAGGAGAGAGAGCATGGCAGCATCCCAAGCCACTGGTGATATTGCCGGAGGGGGAGCCTTGTGGCCCATACTGTCTTTGAGTCAGGCCTGGAGCCCTAATGGGGAGCAGGGTATCTGCCTAGCTTAGCAAAAGAAAGGCATGTTTGTTTTTCCTAATTTCCCCATGAGGACCACCTGGCAACTGGCTGGGAGAAGGCACCATTTGATACAAGTAAGGCTGCAGTGGCTCTTGAGCACGTGTGTGACTAGATTTTAACAGAGGGAAAAATTCACATTCCCCACTGACTTTGATTCTACTACAAGGTTTGACAGGGGGCTGGTCATCCATGTAGGACTGTGAGGTGCCCCCATCCTCTCAACATATCACAGGCTCTGGGATCAAACTGCTAAGGTGGAGCAGTCACAGGCAGCGGGTTCTGGGATTATCTCTGCTCTCTCCATGGATGGAGCAGGCTAGCAGGATGGAGTTTATGCTCTGCACCTTGTGACTGTGGGAGAATTTCATGCCATGACTGTGGAAATCCAGCAACTCTACGGTAGGATGTGAATGTAGCTGGCTTTATGGGAAATCATTTTGTCCGGTGTCAGAAGCTCAGACTACTTGGGTTGGGTCATTATAGAGGGTTCTGTGCTCATGCTGAAAGCTGCACAGATACTTTATGGGATCCATGCAGCAGCATATGCTAGTGTTGCACTTGCTGTGGTATAACTCTGGGCATTGACGGCCTTGGAAAAGAAGAGGTGGGTTGTGATTACAGCAACAGAGGTGATCATACCTGCTCCCTTGATGAAAATAGAGATTTACCATCTATACTTGGATGTTACCCTGGATACTGGCCCTGCCATGGAACACTGACTTGGGCTCCCTGTCCACACTTATTGCATGCTTCTGGGTATTAACTAAAGATCAGAAACTCCACTAAGCCACAGAGACATAGTTCGAAGTTAAAACCCATCAGTGGAGAAAACCAAGTGTTTCCACAAATGCTTTAAAATAAATGCAGAAATTCAACAAACAAGAAAAAGGAAAAGAAAATGATCTCCCCGTAGGAAAACAACATTTCGATATTAGAATATGAAGAGACTGATGAAGTGCCTGAAAAGGAATTCAAAAGAGGCAATGTGAAGCAAATTCATGACTTAGAGAAATGCATACATTGCATGGAGGAAAAATTCTCCTACAAGATTGAGATTTTAAAGAGAAACAAATTGAAATATTGGAAATGAAGAATTCAATATGTCAAAAAATACAATGGAAATCAATAAAAAAACACAGCCTTGGTGAGGCAGAAGAAAAAATTCCCAAGCTAGAAGACAAATCTTTGAAAATATCTCTGTCAGATGAAAGAAAAGAAGAAGAAATTAGAAAAATTAAAAACAGTGTTGGGCATTTAAGGGGTACTATCAAATGACCCAACAAATAGATCTTAGGATTTCCTGAAGATGTGGAAAGAAGATTGGATTAGAAGACCTATTCAGTGAAATAATTATAGAAAATTTCCCTAATTTATAGAATGAAAGGGACATCCAATTACATGAGGCACATAGAACTCCTAATAGATGTGACCAGAAAAGATCTTCACCAGGACACATTATAGAAAATATTCAACAGTTAAACATAAAGAAAAGATTCTAAAATGTGCACAAGAGAAATGCCAGATTACTTTCAGAGGATCTCCAACTAGACTCACAACTGACTTCTCATCAGAAATCCCACAGGATAGCAAAGAATGGAGAGACATAGTCAAGTCATAAAAGAAAAAAAAAATCCATTAACACAGAATATTGTACCCTGCAAAGCTCTCATTCAAAAATGAAGGTGAAATAAAGATCTTCCATAATGAAGAGAAATTGGAAGAATTTGTCACCACTTGTCCAGCAGTACAAATGATGCCTAAGGATGTGCTACACAAAGAAACACAGAAAGATAGACATCATTATGAAAGAATGAAAAAGTAAAAAACCTGCAAATAAAACTACAAAAGTAATCCAAGAAAATAATAGCAATATTTAGAGGAAAATAAGGGAAAATTGTTGTTTTTTGATAGTAACCTTGAATATAAATGGTCTAAATTCTCCAATAAAGAGATACAGACCAGCCAAATGAATTAAAAGAAAGACCCAATTTTTTTTTTTTTTGACAGACAGTTAGACAGTGAGAGAGAGAGAGACACAGAGAGAGAGGTCTTCCTTTGCTGTTGGTTCACCCCACAAATGGCTGCTATAGCCAGCATGCTACGCCGATCCGAAACCAGGAGTCAGGTGCTTCCTCCTGGTCTCCCATGAGGGTGCAGGGCCCAAGCTCCTGGGCCATCCTCCACTGCCTTCTCGGGCCAGAGCAGAGAGCTGGACTAGAAGAGGAGCAACCGGGACAGAACCAGCTCCCCAACCAGGACTAGAACCTGGAGTGCTGGCACCACAGGTGAAGGATTAGCCTAGTGAGCCGTAGCACCAGCCAAAAAAAAAAAAAAGACCCATTTATTTGCTGCCAATAAGAAACAAATCTCAACAACAAAGATACATGCAGACTGAAAGTGAAAGGTTGGAAAAAGATATTCCATGCTAACAGAAACCAAAAATAAGCAAATGTAGTCATCCTAATACCAGCAAAATAGACTTTAATACAAAAACTGTTAAAAGAGACAAAGAAGGGCTCTATGTAATGATTAAGGAATCATTTCAATAGGAAGATGTGACTATAATAAATGTATATGCCCCCAATACTAGGGTACCAGGCTATTTACAACAAAGTAATGGGGACCTACAACACCTTGCTTTTATCAATGGACAGATCAATTAGACAGAAAACCAACAATGTAGAGATGCTGCATAAGTGCCTTTGGGGGGGCACACTCCCCTGAAATTAGAGGCATGGCTAGAGTTTCTGCTCCCACCAAAATAGGCTGGGGATGAGCACACCAGCCCCAAAGGAATGTGGCAGTGTGAGCAGCCACATGAGCAGGGGGCTAATGAACATGAATTGATACCTGGAATATTTTCGGGAATTTGTAAATTTGCAAAGAATAAAAATCATATGGTTATCTTAATAAATACAGAAAAGACATTTGATGAAATACAACATCCTTCCATGATGAAAACCTTAATCAAATTGGGTATAGAAGCAAAATTCCTCAACACAATCAAGGCGATATATAACAAACCCACAGGTAGCATCTTATTGAAAGGGGGAAAACTTGGAAGCATTCCCACCACAAAATGACTACACTAAGAGTATTGTAACTCACAAGAGAATTTGATAAACTCACAAGACATAAAATTAAAACACTAAAATCAATAGCCTTTGTATACACAGACAATGGCATGGCTGAGAAAGAACTTCTAAGATAAATCCTATTCACAATAGTTACAAAAAATAAATACTTTCTGATAAATTTAACCAAGGAGGTGAAAATTCTCTATGATGAAAATTATAAAATGTTAAGGAACGAAATAAAGAAGACACAGAAAATTGGAAAAATCTTCTGTGTTCAAGGATTGGAAGAATTATTATCATAAAAATGTCTGTACTACTGAAAGCAATTTACAGATTCACTGCAATCCCTATGAAAACACCAGTGGCAGTCTTCTCAGATTTAGAAAAGAACTATGCTAAAATTCATATTGAAAGTCAAGAGACCCTAAGAACGAAACCAATTGAACAACAATAGCAACAAAACAAAGCTGGTGGCATCACAATACCAAATCTCAAGACATACTACAGGGCAATTACAATCAGAAAAGCCTATTATTGGCACAAAAATAGACATTAGATCAATGGAACAGAATAGAAACTCCAGAAATCAATCCACACATATACAATCAACTTATCTTTGGCAAAGAGCTAAAACAGTACCTGGAGAAAGTATTTATTTTATCTTATTTAACAAATGGTCCTGGGAAAATCAGATCTCCACATGCAGAAGGATTAAATAAGACCTCTACCTTACACCTTATACAAAATCAACTCAAAATGGAACAACAATTTAAATCTATATCCTAACACCATCAAATTAATAAAGGAAAACAGTGGGGAATCTCTAAAAGACAGAAGACTTCAAATAAGCAAAGACTCCTTGGAAAAGACTCCAGAGGAACAGGCAATCAAAGCAAATATCTACAAATGGAATTGCATCAAACTGAGAATTTTTTTGCACTGCAAAGGAAAAATTCAGCAAAGTGAAGAGGCCACCAACAAAATGGGAAAAGTATTTGCCAACTATGCAACTGGTAGAGGATTGATATCCAGAATCTATAAAGATCACAAGCCATTCAACAACAACAAAACAAACAATCCAGTTAAGAAATGGGCAAAGGACTTGAACAGGCATTTTTCAAGAGGAAATTTAAATAGCCAACAGACACATGAAAAAATGCACAGTGTCACTAGCCATCATGGAAATGCAAATGAAAATCACTTAACCCTAGTTAGAATGGCTATCATACTGAAATCAACAAAAAATAAATGATGGTGAGGATGTGAAGGAAAGGGTAAATTAATCCAATGGTAGTAGGAATGTAAACTAGTACAACCTTTGTGGAAGACTGTATGAAGCTACCTCTGAAATCTGAAAATAGATCTATTGTATGACTCAGCCATCCCACTCCTTTGAATTTACCCAAAGAAAATGAAATCAACATATAAAAGAATTATCTGTACCCCCATGTCTACTGTAGCTCAATTCACAATAGCTAAGATATGTAATCAATCCAGATATCCAACAACTGATGACTGGATAAATAAATTTTGTTAAGTATTTATGCAGATATATATAGAATGCTACTCATCCATAAAAAGAATGAAATCCTATCTTCTGTAACAAAATGAATGCAACTGGAAATCATTATACTTAGTGAAATAAGCCAGTCCCAAAAAGACAAATACCCCACATTTTCTCCATCTGTGGCAACTAATAGAGAATGAAAAAGTGTAATATATAAGTGTGAAATTGACTTTTTGAGATTCAATAATTGTTTACAGCCCTTGTCTCTACAGTTGAGGAACAGTGTTTTTCTTCTTGCTATTTGTTGAACTCTTTAATTACTTTAGGGTTAATCTTATGACTATAAAGTAAACTGAAAGTAGATGATTGTAAAGAGAAGTAATGGGAGAGGAAGGAAGAGGAAGGGTAAGAGCTTTGGCAGAAGGAGAATGATAGGGTAGGAAATAGCACCATGTTTCTAAATCTGTATATATGAAATATATGAAACTTGTTCACCTTAAAATTTAAACAAAATCAATAAATGATCAAAAGAGCATCGTTTGGTTTTGTTCACCATTTAGTATGCTAAATAGGAAGTTTCCATTGATGTACCAAAATACCATGATTTTAACATTCCAAAGTGAACTTGGGAACTAAGATGCAAAATTTCAAAAGCATAGTTTTACAATTTTTAACCCCCTCTCCCATATGGATTGTGTAAAATGTCAGCTTGTTGAAGAGCTGTAGATAAGACTTTGGGAGATTTTTGAAAAGTAAAGTAATACTGGTGGCCCTTGTCCTGTCAAGGAGGAAAGCAGGGAAAGATGCTTCTCTTTCTTCTCTAGCCAATGGAAAGAGGTTTCAAGGGGGATGACCAGAAGGATTAACTAAATCTCCTGTGGTTGGCTGATGTATGAGCTCATGAGACTACCTTCCACCTGAGAAATTGAACACAAGAAAAATGAACAATCCAGACCTGCGCAGACAAGCTAAAGTGCAGGTGGCTGCTTCAGGAACAATCCAGCCCACACTCCCAGAACTTGTGAGGACAAAAAGCAGTTCATTATTTCCTGTGGTCCACAGTGTGCCACATCAAAAGAGAGGCTTCTGTGAGAGCCTGTTCAGGGGAGAGCTGAAGGAAAAACTTCAAGAGAAGTAACGTGATCAGGAATAATGAACCTACTTTATAGGAGCTACAGTGAGAGATCCCCAGAAGAGATGACACAGCGACCTGGAGAACGCACGACATCCTCATTGGACAATGTACCCTCTGTCAGACTCAGAAATCAGGAAGGCATCTTTTTCTACTACCAATCAGCCAGCATGTTCTTTTTTCTGTCTTTTCTCCCCTAGATGCACCTTGGGAGGAATGAAAGCCAGTTAGTAGAGGAGAGATAAAGGCACAAGACAAAAAAGTGAAAAGAAACAACAGACTTCTTCTCCTTCCTCCAGCTCCTGTTTACAGCAGGGGAGAAAACAACTTGAAGTCACTTCTGCAATTTTGATAATGTGGAATTAGATATTTTTATACAGACTATGTTTGGAGATTGAGAGTAGACATAAGATTATTATGTAAGAGTGACCAAAAATAATGCAACTATTACATTTCTTCATAGGCATGAAAGAAAGCATTCTCACACTTCATATATGAAAATATTTTAAGCAGATAGTAGGAGAAAAAGCTGCTATGTAATTTTATCAAGTTCTTCATATTTACTGTCTGTTCTCAAATACATATTATTTTACTGACTTTTAAGTCAGGGGTTTCCTTTCAAAGATTGCCCCATGGGTTACAACTTTAAACCATATTGTCATCTCAACAAGGGCAAAAATCACCATAGGTGAAATTTTGAGTAACTTTCCCCAAAGCAACACAGTATTTACAAAGTAGCTTTTTGTGCTAACAGTGCTAAGGGGTGGTTGATGCTGATTTCTTATAGAAATGGGCTGATCTTTCCTCCGTCCAGTTAGTTTTTTTTTTCTCCAATCTTACTTTGAAAACCATGAGACAGAGATAGGTGTTTGACTTGCTAAACCACTAGTTGGGATGCTTGCATCCCATACCGCAGTACTTGGGTTCAAGTTCTGGCTCCGCTTCCAATTCCAGCTTCCTTCTAATGCGCACCCTGGGAGGCAGCAGGTGATGCTTCAAATACTTGAGTCCCTGCCACCACTCAGGAGACCTGGGTTGATTCCTAAACTCCTGGCTTTAGTCAGGCCCAGCCCTGGCTGCTATAGGTATAGGTATTTGAGGAGACAACCTGTTGAAAGCAGAGTGGTCTCTCTCTCTCTCTCTCTCTCTCTCTCAATAAATTTAAAAAACTAAACAAGCAACAACAGAAAAAAAATGGGACAAATTTCTTCAAGGTTTGGCAAGACATACTAGCTATTCTTCGATTGACGTTTGACACACTGGTGAACAATGCAAATTGAGCACTGATCTACGAAATGCAGAAATCCTTGGTTACCATGTGTACTTACCTCTGAGACACTTAAATAAGAACTTTCTTAAGGCAAAGACATAGGTATACATTAAATCAATGGAGGATTCTAACTGAATTACTTAATAAAGTGAAAATCAGCCCATGGGACCAGCATTTTGGCATGGTGTGTTAAGCTGCGATGCCAGCATCCCATAAAGGCTTCAGTTCATGTCCCACCAGCTCCACTTCCCATCCAGCTCCCTGCTGATGCACATAGGAAAGCAGCAGAAGATGGCCCAAATGCTTGAACCCCTGCCACACACATGGAAAACCTGAATGTAGCTCCTGACTCCTGGCTTCAGCCTGGCCTAGCCCCAGACATTACAGCAATTTGGGAAGTGAACCAGTGGAAGGAAAGCTCTCTCTTTCTCTGCCTCTCTGTAATTCTGCCTTTTAAATAAATAAATAGCTTTTAAAAATGAAAACACCTGCAGGGATAATTTTAATAGGAAACATAAGGAGTGTGTGTGTGTGTGTGTAGGGGAGTGTTCCAAAATCTGTCCAGAAGCCTGAACTATCAGTTTAATTGGATCTACACATTCACCTAAGTAGTGCTTCTGCTGCTACTGACTTTTATTCTAAAAAGAACATTTAGCTGAAAGATGATTTTGGAATAAGAAAGGATAAGAAAACCCAAATAGAAAGTAAAATATCAAAGAGTCAAAACACAATAAGCCTTTTCTTGATGTTGACAATGGTACTATAGCGAGGTTGTCACTACTGATGGAATAAAAGCAGAGAGGAGGGTATAAGGTTCTCCTATTCTCCTAAAGAGATTGACATATGTAAACCTATGGATTAGACACACAGGTGGTATGCCTTTGACCAGGTAGAGGCAGGGGCTCTGAAAGCTCTGGGAAGATTTTCAGCTCATGGATGACTCTCTCCTGCTTGGGAGTACCCACACTCTAGGGGTGTCCTCCAATTCAAGATTTTAGAGAAGAGTGACCAATGATGAAAACTTTCAAGTTTCAAAACTCAATGTTGAGTAAATGGTTTACACTTGAATTCCTGAGACACTGTTCCCAGGACACTCAAAAGCAGGCATGGAAACCATCGCTCACCCCCTTAAGTCTATACCTGTTGTGTGGGGTGGGGAGGCCGTTCCAGCAAACGTCACAGAAGAGAAAACAGAGACCTCAGCAACCTGCTTCTGCTTGTCTTCCCCTTTAATCCACATCAGGCACGATTAGACAGCTACACTTGCTTTTCCTAGATAGTTCCAGCAATGACGAGCTGTGTACATCATGTGTTAAGGGAAGAAAATCGAAGAAAAATAAGGCAAAATCCAAGCAGCTCAGAAGACATCATGTAAAAGACACATTACTAGACTCCTTAATGTGAGGCCTTTGTGCAATTGCAGAACCTGTCAAGATTGCTCTTGTCTTCCTAGGCCATATGGCTGTAAGAAGGAAGGCTCTGGCATCAGACCCTTGCGTTTCAGTCTGTTTACTGATGCTGTGCCTTTGGACAACTTTTAAGTTCCCTGTGTCTTACATCTACCATGAGTAAAATGCGGATAATAGCAGTGCCAACATCATGAGGTGGCTGTGAGATTAAATGAGATAAAACATAACCAGAGCACTGAGGGAACCTTGCACAAAGTAAGAACTCAATAATCAGTACTTCTTATTTCAGAAAGCAGAAGAGAAACCAGTGCTTGTTAAGCACACGCCGTGTGCCAGGAATTGTGCTAAGCACTCTCGCATTTCCTCATTTCCTCCTCGCAGCAACTCTATAAGGTAACTAATTAGAGTAATTACGGCCTTATCCGAGAAGAGCAGCTAGTCTGTGGCAGATTCTGTATTTAAAAGCAGGCCTTCTTTGTTTCATGATGGGATACTTCCTCCTCTATGATTTTAGTGATTGATATACAAAAAGAAAAGAAAAGATGGATGTTTATTCCAGAAGCCCATGTCTTTGAAAGCTAATGAACTGTCAGGGTGATCCTTCAATTACAGAAGCTCTAAGCATGAGTGGTTGGCACTCTGCCACCTGTTGTAGTAAAGAAGGGCTTGTTGCTGGGATAAACAGCCACCAGGGTTCAGGGCTTCACACAATACTGTATTGTGCGCACATCAAGTCCAATCAATGTTGGTGGATGGGGTAGGGGTGGCGCCTCCACATTTAGGGACCTTGTCTCTTCCTCTTTACGTTCTGAAGCCTCTACTGAATCCTCAGCCTGTAGTAGGAAAATGACAAGCTGGGCACATTTGGACTCTTCATGGGCAAAAGCTGGAGTAGACACATGAGTTCTGCCCATCTTCCTAATCACCAGAACTTGGCCAGTTGCAAAAGAGGCTGGAAAAGTAGTTCAGTTGTATGCACAAGAGGAAACTGGCCTTTGTTACTACATTGTAGTACACCACAATTTATCAATTCTGTGTCCCTGAACATTTATTTCAAAGTCCAGGTTCTATGGACCATGGGGAGTCCTCACCAGGTTTGGATACACCAAACAGACACACCTTCCATCGTACTTCAGAAATCCTCCTGATAAAGTATTTGAAGGGCCCTACCCTGGCGATGAGTGTACCTGGCAAGTCCCAGAGTCGAACTCTGGCAGAACTCCCTGCCCTTCACTCTTTGTGACCCTTGCTCCGTCCACTGGCAGTTTCTTCCTTTTCTGTTTTTCTCAATGGCTACGTCTGAAGTGGACACAGGGAATACATTCTGTTTGTGGGCTTTACAGTTTCACAGGCTGCTTCTTGCTCTTGAAAATTTTGGAGCTCATGAATTGTTTCAAAAGTTAAACAAACAGAACGCTTGTTAGAGCAAACTTGTGATTAGTTCAGCAATGCAGTTTTTAAAAATGATTCAATAGACTTCTGAGTATTCGCTTCCAATCAGTACCATGCACTGGAACTCACACTCAAGTTTTTTCCTAGACATCACTCTCAAACCTAATTTCTGCATACTTTTTCATCTCCTTGAAAACCTCTCTCAGCTTGCTGGCAGCTGTCTGAGTCTCAGAAATAGGAGGCTCACATGCTAAGGTAGCCCTTTATTCTGCTCCTTGATGCAAAAGCCAAGCCACTGTGTTTAAGCAAGAAGTCTTTGTAGCTGAAGCTCTGTTCCAGTCTTGTCTCTTAATGTTTAGAAGCCAGAAGAGGTTGGATCTTCTGACCTGGTAGGTAAGACTTGATTTCCAGAGTTTCCCCCTTCTCTTCAATATGCATGAAAAAGTTTTCCTTTCTTGTCTGATCTCTTGGACTAAAGGCTTTTGAGATTAACCAACACACTTCCACTCTACCGCTTTCTTACCAGTTGCTTTACAGCTCCACTCTCACAGGCATGCAGCCATTTTCTTTTAATTCCAGGTGACACACATAGAACTTGTTTGTCCAGAGTATAATAAGGCTCCCTAACTCTCTAGCTTGCTGTGTTTATTTCCTAATTGTCTTCTGACTACTAAAACTATAGCACACATCCTGGGCTTTCACTAAGTCATAATTCCTCATTCTGCCCTGATTTCTATATTAGACAGAAAAGATTAACTTCTGGAAACAACAACATCAACAGATCAGTTGCTAACACTTTGGGAGTTTGTTTCTTTTTCAGGTGAAATAAAATTGGTGGCAGAGGTAGGGCAGGGCTCCTGTTCACACAGTCACTCAAGAACCGAGTTTCCTTCCTTTTTGCGAAGACACCTCCTGGGCATCAAGTTCACTGATGGGCTTTCTGTGTCAAAGACTCCGATTTCCTGGGAGTGAATCATCCTTTCTATTGGCCAGAGTTCATCAATGGCCATATCTAATTTTAAGGCAATGTGGGAGGTGTAGTCCACCTAGGGGCCAGGAGCATGAGGAGCTGAGTTCAGTGGTGAGCTGGGCCATTTTCATCTCAGAATCCCTGCCCTGCAACAGTGTTCAAGAGCGCATGAGATGTAGTGAGCATGGTGCAAAGAGTGTCCCTCTGGATGGACACACATCAGTGC
Source organism: Oryctolagus cuniculus (assembly GCF_051225735.1). Classification (NCBI taxonomy): domain Eukaryota; kingdom Metazoa; phylum Chordata; class Mammalia; order Lagomorpha; family Leporidae; genus Oryctolagus; species Oryctolagus cuniculus. Next base: position 67,189,957 of record NC_142870.1, read on the forward strand.
CCCAGAGAGACCAGATCAATGATTTTCCCGATTTTACAATGAGTAGCATTCATGAATTTGGGGAGGTCACCAAATGCATGATACACTGTCACATTTTCAGTGTTCAACAACAGTTCGTCTTCTTTTTGCATAAATACACACACACACACACACACACACACACACACTGGCTCTTTGTAGTTCCTGTTAACATTCCTTTTAGAAAACAGCCTCCAGGGACTGGCACTGTGGTTCAGCAGGTTAAAGCCACAGGCTGCAATGCCAGCATCCCCTGTGGGAGCCAGTTTGAGTGCTGGCTGCTCTACTTCTGACCCAGCTCCCTGCTAATGGGCCTGGAGAAGCAGTGGAGTATGGCCCATGTGCTTGGGCCCCTGCACCCATGTGGGAGGCCCAGTTCTTGGCTCCTGGCTTCAGCCTGTCCCAGCCTTGGCTGTTGTGGCCATTTGGGGAGTGTACCAATAGATGGAAGATCTCTCCCTGTCTCTCCTTCTCTCTCTAAATTTGCCTTTCAAATAAATAAATAAATCTTAAAAAAGAAAACAACCTCCAAACATACAAATCCATCCCAGTTTTCTTGATGCTGGAATGTTTTACATTGAAGTCATTATCATCTCCTTGTTTTTATAGATATTTTTATAGCAAGAGACATCACATTCTAAATAAAACAAAACCAGAAAAACCTATAGCCCATTATATCTAGAAGATTACTTCAAGCTAACTACATAAAAATAAAGTTATGTGCTTTGTGAAAATATACATACTGGGATTCAATAATAGTTGATTAAAAAAAAACAAAGGTACTGTGGGCATTTAGCCAAGGGTTAAGACACCAACATTTCACATTGGTGAATCTCACTTCAGTTTCCAACTTCTGACTCCAGTTTCCTGCTAATGCCAACCTGGGAGGCAGTGGTAAAGGCTCATGAAACTGGGTTGCTGCCATTCACAAAGGATATCTGCAGTTTATCTATGATCCTGGGCTTCAACCTTACCCTAGCCCAAACCACTGCAGGCATCTGGGGAATGAACCAGCAGATGGGAGCACCCTATCTCTGTCTATATGTCCCTCTCAAATAAATAAATAATAAAAATGTATAATTTTACAAAAATATATAAATATAAATATAAATTATATACTAAATATATAAATAAATAATATATAAATAAATAAAAATAACCAGGGACTGGCACCGTAGCAAAACAAATGAAGTCTTAGCCTGCAATGCTGGCATCACATATGAAAACTAGTTGGTTTTCTGGCTGCTCACTTCTGACCCAGCTCCCTGCTAATGACCTGGGAAAGCAATAGATGATGGGCCAAGTGGTTGGGCTCCTGCCACCCACGTGAGAGACTCAGATGAAGCTCCTGGTTCCTGGGCTTTATCTTGGCTCTGCCTTGGCTGTTGTGGCCACTTGGGGAGTGAAGCAGCAGATGGAAGACTCTCTCTCTCTCTCTCTCATGCTGACTTTAAAATAAACAAATAAATCTTAAAAATAAAAATAACCAATGTATTCTTGACAATTGGTCTGTTTAGGGATCACTTTGAAGGGGTTGTGCTGTACAAATTTTAAAGTCATTCCTTCTGATGAATTATATAATATGGGACTTGAGGGTACTCATGCCAGGGAGGCTGAGAGACATCATGATTTATTTTGTGTTTTTGTTGTTGTTGTTTTGTTTGTTTGACCAGGTGTTTCTTCTTGGAGTCAGGCAGGAGAACCCATTCCTTATTTTTATCTGGTTGAATTACTGAAGAGTTCCTGTTCTACTCTTATCTGTTACCTATGCCTGTGAGTTCTCTGAGAGCTAAGTAATTAAAGCTAACTCTGCTGTTTCCTAAAAAAGAATAAAAGGCTCTTTGTGGTGCTGGCCTGCTTTCAAAAATAAAACAGAGTTCTGAGGCTTGGAGTTCTCTTTATGTGAAAGTACAAAGTAAAGGGGTGAGAGCAGCTCCTAACACACAGGAGCCAAGCTACAGCTCTGGGCATTGTGCTGGTGGCCCCCACGGAGACAGAAAGAGGGAAATTATCTGCCACTGTAAGAAACCTGTTCCTTTCTCCTCCAGTGCTCCACAACTTTGAGTCCAGGGGACCTTGATATTTGGTCACCAGGGGTCCAGGGAAGGTAGGGTGGGGATGCACATGGCCACCCCCAGAGACAGGTCCAGGAGAGGAAGTGGCTGGTCTGTGGCCCTGCAGAGTGACAGTCTCAGAGCTGGCCTCTCATCCTTTGCTTCTCAGGCATGGAAATTATGGGAAAGCATCCGTGTCTGCACGTTTCTTACATGGTCAGAGAGTGCCCTTCCTCTTCCCTTCTCTTGCCTCACTTCTCCGCTTTATAACAATATGGGGGACGCTAGATGTTGGAACAAAGGACCCACATTCTTATTTATCCATGTTTGGCTCACTTCGTTGCCTTAGGCAGTTCACTCAGTGTCTCTGGGAATTTTCTCATCTACAGAAAGACAAAGGGGAAGCAGAAATTTCTGGGGTCCCTTGCAACTCAAATACTGTTGAGATGGCTGCTGGTGACTTCCCCTTCATTTAGAAAGTCCTGATCGAATCTGGAACAGTGGATTATCCTGTGCAGGACCACTACTTGGGTGAAAACATTTTAGTCCATGTTTAAAGATGGTGATTTGGAGGTAAAAGCCCTGGACCTGTCTGTGTAGTCATTTTGTGGAGGCAAAAGAGTGAATGTCCTGACTTAGTTCACCAAGAAGTGAAAGAATTATGTGAATCACTGAGCCACTTCTGAGAGGAATTGTGAATTGTGTTGATGACCTACAGAACAATGCACCTGTTCACTAGTGTTCCAGGGGAGGTGGGAAAGGCAGCCTGCAGCCAATTCCTGTGATGTGCTGTTGCAAAATTGCTTTCTGAGCAGAAGTTACCACCACTGGATCATTCGTCACCACCACCCCCACCTCAGGAAAGTGTTAAAACTCCAGGCTACTTTTCTCCCACTAAGCAAGTAATGCTTCCATGAGAACTGAGGAATGACTATTTGCCCTTACGTGTCTGAGGCAGACTTCATGGTGAAATCCCTCCAGAGCCCGGGGCAGAACTGAGAGTGGTAGAGGATGCATTCTGTAAACTCTTGAAATGGATCCCACTTGTGTGTTTGCTCACATGGAGCACAGGCAAAGCTGCCCAAATCTGTTCCAAAAGTCCAAGCTATTGTGGATCATTTTGATACAGAAAAATGATATATTTAATGTAGTTTTAAGCTGTTAAATAGCGATTAAGTTGATAAAATTATTCAACGACTCTTTGTGGATGGTTATGAAGGGTTTTGGCCTGATGTTTGGCCAAGTCTTTTTGTGAGGCAAGCAAGGGTACAGGGAGGTGATTTCATAACTGAATGAGACCAAAATGATTAATTAATGGATCAGTGTTAATCTAGTCTCCTTGCCACAGGGTTTTATCTTTGACCCTGTCCTGTTATAATTTTTATTAATGATTTGGGTGAGAATAGCAAATGTCAAATAGAAAATATGTGTCAAATTCAGTGAGATGAAATTTTACAGAGGTATATGCAATCCCTACACTTGTAATCAGGGTATTACCTGCCTAAGATCAGTGTGAAGGAGACATCATTTAACAGCAAGGTGTTAAACACTTTAATGTCTTGTTACAGTGAGTGTTAAGCTCTGTTTGAATCAATCGTGAGATCTAATTGCTAAACTAGCTCAGGAGGTTCAGGACAGCACTAACAGAACCTGTGCCCTGTGCCGCACAGAACACACTTGATCAAGAGAGGGCTGCTTAGGGCTCTAGATCGTTCAGAAGAGAGGTTGACAAGTGGGGAGTGCATGCTACAAGAATCAGGAGAATTCCTGTAATATTGGGAGATGATTCCAGGGTGAATAATCCTCTCATCAAATCTGCAGCATTACTGTGACACAGCATTTTCCATCTTATTTTGGGTGATTGCAGAGTGAAGGACTAAATCTAACAAGGAAAGTATACTGTATGGCAGTTTGTTGTCTAGCACAGGGGAGAACTGACCGAAAATCTACCTAAAAAATTCATTGTACTATCCTAGGAGGTAGTGAATTTGCCATCTCTTGATAGCAAACAGAAACAGATGGATGCTCCAAGACCAAATTATAGGAAGGAACTTAAACTTAGTATAGATGGATGACGCCTATCGTCTAAGCTTTCCATTCAGTGATCCACAGATAAGATGTAAGAGTTGCATAGGAGCTTATAGATAGGATAGTCTGAGAGTAGTTTCGGATGAAATCAGCCTTGACTTGGTTTCAGCCTGTTGGATAATCTTTGAATGCTATTTTGCTGGTTCATAAGCTAAAAATAATAAGCCTTTTAGAAGATAGATTAAGTATTTTAGGAAATTATTGCTGGGACATGAGAAAACTTCTGGACTGTGAAGCAGAATTGTGATTGCTGGTGTCAGAATACATTCCGGGAGTCATCAGGCAGGTCACTAGGACTCAGTGTCCTCAGCTATAGAACGGGGTTCAACTTTCATTTATTCTTTGAGTTGCGTGTTGTGCTTCGAACAGCCCCAGGGCTGCTACCGTAAATTATGAAAACACTTCGCGGGGATGTGGTGTGTATTACTGAGGAGGAGTTCCTTCTGAGTTTGAATCCCTTTGTTGAACACATCTCTGTGTGAATACAAATAATCATTAGGGAGACAGCTGGCTGCTGCTGCGCATCACTGATAAAACACTCTTTGCACATCCCTGTCTTTTTCTTCCTGGGAATCTTGCCAGAAGGGCTGAGAGCAAGCGTTTGAGTAAGCAGGTGGGGTCTGCTCTCTGCTTCCCTAAGGCCCCCCGGGGATGTATCGATTCCCCTACATCTGTAGCATCAGGGATGAACATGAGTCTAACAGACTGGGATAAATAGTCTTTTCAGGGCCAGCTCTCCAGAGCTGTCTTTGTTGATAGAGAGGACAATGAGATTAAAGAAGCAAGGCCATTTGACCTGTCACCAGTGGAAGTTTTTTGTGACTCGTGCCTATTGAGGCTTTTGGGAGGAGCAGGTATCACAGAAGGAAGGGCCTGGGAGGCTGCAGTCTTTGCTTTCCTGTTTGAAGGCTGTATCTAGCCAGGAATCTTAGCCACTCCCATGATTTCAGCTATCACCTCTAAGCGAATGACCTCCAATTCTGTGTCCCTTGACCTACATTTCAGACCTATGTGACCTAATTCTACTTGACATTTTCATCTGCATATCATATCACACAGGAACTTCAAACTCAAACTGTTCAAAGATGAACTTGTCACTCCTCCGAAATTGCTACAGCCTTTCATCTTCCTCACAAGTGAGTGGCAGCACAATTCATCGGGGCCTTTCAGAAAGAATATTTCCTTCCTTTTCTCAATGATCTGGAAAATATTTACTTTACTGCGTATCTCTACCAAGAGACATTTTGCTCATTGTCAATGTAGTAGTTAAAAAGCAAAATCCCTGTACTTAATAAAGTGCATTTTAGTGGGGAGAAGTTGACTGTAAACATAGTAATAATAGCAATAAAAATCAAACTAAGTAGGCCCATAAATAAGACAACTTCAAGTAATAGTAGAATATAAGTAGAACAATGAGTAAAATAGACAATAGGGTGTGCAAGGCTAGTCAGAAGCTATTCATTTTTTTTCTTTTCAAAAGCTATTTTAACCAGAAAAGACAAGGCAGGAAGTTGAGACTCTGACAACTGATTAAATGATGGAAATCGGCTGACTGGAAAGATCTGTAGGAACATTAAATGCAAAGAGTCCCCCTGTACATGTGTGAGTGTATGTAGACATACACATCACACCACACACACATATACATACACATACACATTACATATACATATGCCATGTGTGCTCACATACATATATGAATCTAGGTGTGAATATTCATATGTTCATAATTAAATATATACATCATATATAATCAATACATACATGCATGTGTATACATTTATGTATATGAATATCTTATAAACATGCATATATGAACATCTTATAAACATTATGCGTATATGTTATAGATTACATGCATAAAGTAATAAATGCATATATAGGAGCTTTAGGAAATAGAAGAGAAAATAACCCTCCAACTTTTCATACAAGGAGTGCTTCAGTTTTTCACATAATTTTACATTCTACCTCATTTACTTTTTTTTTTTAGGGTGAATTTTTTTTTTAACTTTTATTTAATGAATATAAATTTCCAAAGTACAGCTTATGGATTACAATGGCTTCCCCCCCATAACGTCCCTCCCACCCACAACCCTCCCCTTTCCCACTCCCTCTCCCCATCCATTCACATCAAGATTCATTTTCGATTCTCTTTATATACAGAAGATCAGTTTAGCATACATTAAGTAAAGATTTCAACAGTTTGCTCCCACACAGAAACATAAAGTGAAAAATACTGTTTGAGTACTAGTTATAGCATTAAATCTCAATGTACAGCACACTAAGGACAAAGATCCTACATGAGGAGTAAGTGCACAGTGACTCCTGTTGTTGACTTAACAAATTGACATTCTTGTTTATGGCCTCAGTAATCACCCTAGGCTCTTGTCATGAGCTGCCAAGGCTATGGAAGCCCCCTGAGTTCACCGACTCTGATCATATTTAGACAAGGCCATGGTAAAAGTGGAAGTTCTATCCTCCCTTCAGAAAAAGGTACCTCCTTCTTTGATGACCTGTTCTTTCCACTGGGATCTCACCCGCGGAGATCTTTCATTTAGTTTTTTTTTTTTTTTTTTTTTTGGCCAGAGTGTCTTGGCTTTCCATGCCTGAAATACTCTCATGTGCTTTTCAGCCAGATGCATATGCCTTAAGGGCTGATTATGAGGCCAGAGTGATGTTCAGGACATCTGCCATTCTATGGGTCTGCTGTGTATCTCACTTCCCATGTTGGATCGTTCTCTCCCTTATTTATTCTATCAGACACTAGCCTTGTTTGTGTGATCCCTTTGGTTCTTAGTCCTATCATTATGATCAATTGTGAACAGAAATTGATCACTGGGACTAGTGAGATGGCATTGGTACATGCCACCTCGATGGGGTTGAATTCGAATCCCCTGGTGTGTTTCTAACTCTACTGTGTGAGGTAAGTCAGCTTGAGCATGTCCCGAATTGCACATCTCTTCCCTCTCTTATTCCCACTCTTATATTTAACAGCGATCACTTTTCAGTTAAGTTTCAGCACTTAAGAAGAATCGTGTATTGATTACAGTATTCAACCAAAAGTATTAAGTAGAACAAACAAAAAAAATACTAAGAGGGATAACATATTAAGCTGCTCATCAACAGTCAGGGTGAGGGCTGATCAAGTCACCTTTTCTCATAATATTCATTTCACTTTAACAGGTTTCCTTTTTGGTGTTCAGTTAGTTGTCACCAATCAGGGAGAACAAGTGGAATTTGTCCCTTTGGTATTAGCTTATTTCACTCAGCATAATGTTTTCCAAATTCCTAACAGGGATCACTTTTCAGTTAAAATTTAAACACCTAAGAATAATTGTGTGTTAATTACAGAGCTCAACCAATGGTACTAAAACAAAAAAAATACTAAAATGGATAAAGTATTACATTGTACATCAACCATCAGGACAAGAGCTGATCAAGTCACTGTTTCTCATAGTGTCCATTTCACTTCAACAAGTTTCCCCTTTGGTGCTCAGTTAGTTGTCACTGATCAGGGAGAACATGTGATATTTGTCCCTTTGGGACTAGCTTAATTCACTCAGCATGATGTTTTCCAAATTACTCCATCTTGTTGCAAATGACTGGGTTTCGTTGTTTTTGACTGCTGTATAGTATTCTATAGAGTACATGTCCCATAATTTCTTTATCCAGTCTACTGTTGATGGGCATTTGGGTTGATTCCAGGTCTTAGCTATTGTGAATTGAGCTGCAATAAACATTAATGTGCAGACAGCTTGTTTGTTTGCCAATTTCATTTCCTTTGAGTAAATTCCAAGGAGTGGGATGGCTGGGTTGAATGGTAGGCTTATATCAGGTTTCTGAGGAATCTCCAGACTGACTTCCATAGTGGCTTAACCAGTTTGCATTCCCACCAACAGTGGGTTAGTGTCCCTTTTTCCCCACATCCTCTCCAGCATCTGTTGTTGGTAGATTTCTAAATGTGAGCCATTCTAACCGGGGTGAGGTGAAACCTCATTGTGGTTTTGATTTGCATTTCCCTGATGGCTAGTCATTGTGAACATTTTTTCATGTGTCTGTTGGCCATTTGGATTTCCTCTTTTGAAAAATGTCTATTGAGGCCCTTGGCCCATCTCTTAAGTGGGTTGTTTGTTTTGATGTTGTGAAGTTTCTTGATTTCTTTGTAGATTCTGTTTATCAACCCTTTATCAGTTGCATAGTTTGCAAATATATTTTCCCATTCTGTTGGGTGCCTCTTCACTTTCCTGAGTGTTTCTTTTGCAGTACAGAAACTTCTCAATTTGATGCAATCCCAAATGTTAATTTTGGCTTTGACTGCCTGTACTTCTGGGGTGTTTTCCAAGAAGTCATTGCCGGTACCTATATCTTGCAGGGTTTCTCCAATGCTCTCTAATAATTTGATGGTGTCAGGTCGTAGATTTAAGTCTTTAATCAATGTTGAGTGAATTTTTGTGTAAGGTGAAAGGTAGGGGTCTTGCTTCATAATTCTGCATGTGGAAATCCAATTTTCTCAGCACCATTTATTGAATAGACTGTCCTCACTCCAGGGATTGGTTTTGGATCCTTGATCAAATATGAGTTTGCTATAGATGTTTGGATTGATTTCTGGTGTTTCAATTCTGTTCCATTGGTCTATCCATCTGTTTCTGTACCAGTACCATCCTGTTTTGATTACAACTGCCCTGTGTATGTCCTGAAATCTGGTATTGTGATGCCTCCGGCTTTGTTTTTGTTGTACAAGATTGCTTTAGCTATTTGAGGTCTCCTGTGTCTCCATATGAATTTCAGCATCATTTTTTCCAGATCTGAGAAGAAGGTCTTCGGTATCTTGATTGGTATTGCATTGAATGTATAAATTGCTTTTGGGAGACTGGACATTTTGATGATATTGATTCTTCCAATCCATGAGCATGGAAGATTTTTCCATTTCTTGGTATCCTCTTCTATTTCTTTCTTTTTTTTTATTTTATTTTTTTTTTATTTTTTTTTGACAGGCAGAGTGGACAGTGAGAGAGAGAGACAGAGAGAAAGTCTTCCTTTTGCCGTTGGTTCACCCTCCAATGGCCACCGCGGCCGGCGCGCTGCGGCCGGCGCACCGCGCTGATCCGATGGCAGGAGCCAGGAGCCAGGTGCTTTTCCTGGTCTCCCATGGGGTGCAGGGCCCAAGCACCTGGGCCATCCTCCACTGCACTCCCTGGCCACAGCAGAGGGCTGGCCTGGAAGAGGGGCAACCGGGACAGAATCCGGCGCCCCGACCGGGACTAGAACCCGGTGTGCCGGCGCCGCTAGGCGGAGGATTAGCCTAGTGAGCCGCGGCGCCGGCCTATTTCTTTCTTTAAGGTTTTGTAATTTTCATTGTAGAGATCCTTAACATCCTTGGTTAAGTTTATTCCAAGGAATTTGATTGTTTTTGTAGCTATTGTGAATGGGATTGATCTTAGAAGTTCTTCCTCAGCCATGGCATTGCCTGTGTATACAAAGGCTGTTGATTTTTGTGCATTGATTTTATACCCTGCTACTCTGCCAAAATCTTCTATGAGTTCCAATAATCTCTTAGTAGAGTTTTTTGGGTCCCCTAGATAAAGAATCCTATCATCTGCAAAGAGGGATAGTTTGAGTTCTTCCTTCCCAATTTGTATCCCTTTAATTTCTTTTTCTTGCCTAATAGCTCTGGCTAGAACTTCCAGAACTATATTGAATAGCAGTGGTGAGAGTGGGCATCCCTGTCAGGTATCAGATCTCAGTGGAAATGCTTCCAACTTTTCCCCATTCAATAGGATGTTGGCTGTGGGTTTTTCATAGATTGCTTTGATTGTATTGAGGAATGATCCTTCCAAACTCAGTTTGCTTAGAGTTTTCATCATGAAATGGTATTGTATTTTATCAAATGCTTTCTCTGCATCTATTGAGATAATCATATGGTTTTTCTTCTGCAGTCTGTTAATGTGGGGTATCACATTGATTGTTTTGCGCACATTGAACCATCCCTGCATGCCACGGATAAATCCTACTTGGTCTGGGTGGCTGATCTTTCTGATGTGTTGTTGCATTCTATTGGCGAGAATTTTATTGAGGATTTTTGCATCTATGTTCATCAGGGATATTGGTCTGTAATTCTCTTTCAGTGCTGCATCTTTTTCCGGCTTAGGAATTAAGGTGATGCTGGCTTCATAGAAAGAATTTGGGAGGATACCCTCTTTTTCGTTTGCTCTGAATAGTTTAAGAAGAATTGGAGATACCTCTTCTTTAAATGTCTGGTAGAATTCAGCAGTGAATCCATCTGGTCCTGGGCTTTTCTTTGTTGGGTGGGCCTTTATTACTGTTTCAATTTCTGTCTCAGTTATGGGTCTGTTTAGGTTTTCGATGTCTTCCTGGTTCAATTTAGGTAGGTTGCATGTGTCCAGGAATCTATCCATTTCTGATAGGTGTCCCTGTTTGCTGGAATACAGGTCCTTGTAGTAATTTCTGATGATTCTTTTTATTTCTGTGGTGTCTATTGTTATGTTTCCTTTTTCATCTCTGATTTTATTGATTTGGGTCTTTTCTTTTTTTAGTTAGTTGGGCCAATGGGGTGTCAATTTTGTTTATTTTTTCAAAACACCAGCTCCTCATTTGGCTGATTTTTTGTAATGTATTTTGGATTCAATCCTGTTGATTTCTTCTCTGATTTTAATTATTTCTCTTCTCCAACTAGATTTGGGTCTGGTTTGCTGTAGATTTTCTAGATCCTTGAGATGAATTGAAAGCTCATCTATTTGGTGCCTTTCCAATTTCTTGATGTAGGCACCTATTGATATAAACTTTCCTCTTAACACTGCTTTTGCTGTATTACATAAGTTTTGGTATGTTGTGCTGTTATTCTCATTTACTTCCAGACAATTTTTGATTTCTCTTTTAATTTCTTCTATGACCCAGGGTTCATTCAGGAGCATGTTGTTCAATCTCCATGTGTTTGTGTATGCTCTAGGGATTCCTGAGTTGCTAATTTCCAACCTCATTCCTTTATGGTCTGAGAAGCTGCATGGTATGATTCTAATTCTTTTGAATTTGCTGAGACTTGCTTTATGGCCTAGTATGTGGTCAATCCTAGAGAAGGTTCCATGTACTGCTGAGATGAATGGAAAATCTTTAGCTGTAGGATTGAGAGTTCTGTAGATATCTGTTAGATCCATTAGGGCTATAGTGTCATTTAAATCTACTGTCTCCTTGTTGAGCTTCTGTCCTGTTGATCTGTCTATTTCTGAGAGTGGGGTATTGAAGTCCCCCAGTACTATTGTATTGGGGTCTAAGTCTCCCTTTAAGTCCGTTAACAAATCTTTTAAATAAACCCGTGCCCTGTAATTAGGTGCATATACATTGATAATTGTTATATCTTCCTGTCGAATTGATCCCTTAATCATTATATAGTGCCCCTCTTTGTCTCTCTTAACAGTTTTTGTGGTAAAGTTTATGTTGTCTGATATTAAGATGCCTACACCCGCTCTTTTTTCATTTCTGTTGGCATGGTATATCTTTTTCCAGCCTTTCACTTTCAGTCTGTATGGATCTTTGTTGGAAAGATGTGTTTCTTTTAAGCAGCAAATAGATTGGTTTGTTCCTTAAGCCATTCAGCAAATCCGTGTCTTTTAACTGGACAGTTCAGACCATTAATGTTCAATGTGACTAATGATAAGTAGTAACTTTGCCCTGCCATTTGCCGAAGATAAGTTCTAATATATGCTTTGAATTCCCTGTGATCTTTTGCTGTGAGGTTTCTTTCCTTTGCCTTATTTCATATTGATGACCGTGTTTCTGTGTTTCTGTGTGCAACACATCTTTAAGCATCTTTTGCAGGGCTGGTCGAGTGGCGACAAATTCTTTCAATTTCTGTTTGCTATGAAAACTCTTTATTTCACCTTCATTCATAAATGGGAGCTTAGCAGGATATAATATTCTGGGCTGGCAGTTTTTCTCTCTCAGTACCTGGGCTATATCTTGCCATTCCCTCCTAGCTTGTAGGGTTTCTGATGAGAAGTCAGCTGTGAGTCCTCTGAGAGTAATCTGACGTTTCTCTCTTGCACACTTTTGGATCTTTTCTTTATGGTTAACTGTGGAGAGTTTAATTACCATGTGTCGTGGTGAGGATCTCTTTTGGTCGTGTTTATTAGGGGTTCTATGAGCTTTCTGTACTAGGATTTCTCTGTCCTTCTCCAAACCTGGGAAATTTTCTGCTAGTATCTCACTAAAAAGGCCTTCTAATCCTTTCTCCCTCTCCATGCCTTTAGGAACTCCTAGAACCCGAATGTTGGTTTTTTTAATAGTATCCTGAAGATTCCCGACAATATGTTTTAGATTTCTAATTTCCTCTTCTTTTCTTTGGTCTGACTGTATCCTTTCCTGTTCTCTGTCTTCTAAATCCAATATTCTCTCTTCTGTTTCACCCATTCTGTTTTTAAGGCTCTCTAATGTGTTTGTCATTTGATCTATTGAATTCTTCACTTCATTATGATTTCTCGTCACTATCACAGTTTCCTGTTCTACTAGTTTTTCATTTCATTTTGATTCCTCCTTAATATTTCATTTTCGTGAGAGAGATTTTCTATCTTGTCCATTAATGATTTCTGTAGCTCAAGAATTTGTTTTTCAGAACTTCTTAATGTTCTTATCAATTTTTTGAGATCTGCTTCTTGCATTTCTTCTATCTCATCATCTTCATAATCTAGAATTGGGGTGTCTAGTTCATTTCGGGGCATCGTAGTGTCTTCCTTGTTTTTATTACCTCGGTTTTTGCGTTTGTTATTTGGCATATTGGAGATATTTGGTTTCTTCACTGTGGTGCTTTTTCTTGTTATACTATGACTCCAGATTAAGTGGACTGTTTTTGATGGAGCCTTAGAGGCTTGAGATGGGTGTGGCCTGAGATCTCTGTTTGGTGTGCCAAAGGTGACACTGCCAGGTTAGGCGTGGTAGATCTCTCTTTCTTTCTTTCTTTTTTTGATTCAAAAGGGAAGTAATTCCACACAGCTGAACGAAGTTGGAGGTAGTTAGCAGGCAAATGATATACCCACAGGAGCTAGAGATCATAAGCTCTTTCCCAAGGACCCCACAGGGAATCTGTTCTGCCCTCAGAGTGGGCTCAAATTGTCCTTCAGTCTCCTACTGGGTTGCCAAAGTTACGGAATTGTAGCGTCTCTGGAGAGTACTCATGTGAATTCCGTGAGTTCTCTCCCCCACCGTGTCTTTTTTCACAGTCTCAATTCAGTAGCACCACAAATTTACTAGGTCCTAATCTCCTGTTAATTCACCCCACCCAGAGTCAGGTTTTTCTGCTAGGCTCAGGGCCGGTGCAGACCTGAGGTCACTCTGCTTATGACGTATGTCGAAGATGGCGCCTGCTCTTTGTCTTGCTCACCTTTGAGAGGTGAGCGGAGAGAGAGAGAAACCCGTGTCCGTATTGGTCACTTTTTTTTTTCCTCTCTCTCTCTTCTAGTTAGCCTGGTGAACTTTCCCCCCGCCCCCGGGGGTCGTTCCCTCTAGTCTCCTCTTTCCACTTGCCTGCCGGTGTCTCGGGCTATTGAGGTTCGGCTCACCTCCCGTTCCAGTGCTGGTGTGTTGAGTCTGCTGCTGGTGTCCCGAACTGTGGGCTCCCACGCAATCCACGCAGGTCCACTGTGAATCACTAGTTCCGGAAGAGTTTCTTCTGCTGTTTCTTCCTCTACTCTTCCTTGAACCTGCAGTATCTCCACTTGTATTAAACTGTCTCTCCCCGGACTATCAGTGTGCTCCCTTCCTATTCCGCCATCTTGCCGCTTCCTCATTTACTTTTTAAAAATGTTTTTATTTCTTTTTGTTTTACAATTTTTAAATTTATATATAATGAACAAATTTTATAAATATATAGGCTTAGGATCATAGTGATAGTTCCCACCCTACCCTCTGTCCAACCCATGCTCCCACCCTCCATTCTCCTTTTTTATTCTTTCTTTCTTTCAATTTTCACAATGACATACCTTCTTTATTTTATAATCACAGTAAGTAAAGAGTTCAAAAAATAAGAAGAAAAAAATACTCTTCCTCAACAGTAGAGACAAGGGCTATAAACAATAATCGGTTCTAAAAATGTCAATTTTGCATATATACATTACATTTTTTGTACTCTATTTGTTAACACAAACCAGGGAAAACATGGTATTTGTCTTTTTGGGACTGGTTTATTTCACTGAGTATAATGGTTTCCAGTTGCGTTCATTTGATTGAAAATGGCAAGATTTCACTTTATGTGTGTGTGTGTGTGTGTGTGTGTGACTTAATAGCATTCCATAGTGCATATCTACATTTTCTTTATCCAGTCATTGGTTGATAGGCATCTGGGTTGATTCCATGTCTTAGCTATTGTGAAATGAGCTCAACGAACATGGAGGTACAGATGATTCTTTCATGTGTTGATTTCATTATTTTTGGGTAAATTCCCAGGACTGAGATTGCTGGGTCACAGAATATATCTATTTGCAGATTTCTGAGGAACTTCCATACTGTCTTCCACAATGGTAGTACTAGATTGCACTCCCATTTACAGTGGATTCAGGTACCTTTTTCCCCATAACCTAGCCAGAATTTATTGTTTTTTTTTTTTTTTTAATTTCTATATGATAACCATTCTAATGGAGGTGAGGTAAAACCTCGTAGTTTTGATTTTCATTTCCCTAATGGCTAGTGATCCTGAGCATTTTTTTTTTTCATGTGTGTTGGCCATTTGAATTTCCTCTTTTGGAAAATGCCAATTCAAATCCTTTGCCCATTTCTCAATTGGATGGTTTGTTTTGTTGTTATTGAGTTGCTTGAGCTCCTTATAGATTCTGGATATTAATCCTTTATCAGTTGCATATTTGGCAAAAATTTTCACACATTCTGTCAGTTGCCTCCTCACCTTGTTGAATGTTTCCTTTGCAGTGCAAAAGCTTCTGTTTGGTGTAATCTCATTTGTAGATTTTTGCTTGATTTCTTGTGCTTCTGTGGTCTTTTCCAAGACATCTTTACTTATGCCAATATCTTGCAGAGTTTCCTGATGTTTTCCTCTATTAATTTGATGGTATCATGTTGTAGATTCAGATCCCTGATCCATTTTGGTTGATTTTTGTGTAAGATGTAAGGTAGGCATCTTATTTCATCCTTCTGCTTATGGAGATCCAATTTTCCTAGAATCATTTGTTGAAGAGATTGTCCTTTCTTCAAAGATTGATTTTTTTAAACTTTGCTTTAGTAAATATAAATTTCCAAAGTACAGTTTGTGCATTACAATGGCTTCCCCCCCATAACTTCCCTCCCACTCGCACCCCTCCCATCTCCTGCTCCCTCTCCCATTCCATTTACATCAAGATTCATTTTCAATTATCTTTATATACAGAAGATCAATTTAGTATATATTAAGTAAAGAATTCATCAGTTTGCACCCACACAGAACATAAAGTGTAAAATACTGTTTCAGTACCAGTTATAGCGTTACTTCACATTGGACAACACATTAAGGACAGAGATCCCACATGAGGAGTAAGTACACAGTGACTCCTGTTGTTGACTTAACAATTTGACACTCTTGTCTATGGCGTCAGTAATCTCCCTAGGCTCTAGTCATGAGTTGCCAAGGCATGGATCCTTTTGAGTTCGTTGATTTTGATCTTATTCAGACAGGGTCATAGTCAAAGTGGAAGTTCTCTCCTCCCTTCAGAGAAAGGTGCCTCCTTCTTTGATGGTCCGTTCTTTCTACTGGAATCTCACTTGCAGAGATCTTTCATTTAGTTTTTTGTTTTGTTTTGTTTTGTTTTTGTTTGTTTGTTTTGTTTGTTTGCCAGGGTGTCTTGGCTTTCCATGCCTAAAATACTCTCATGGGCTCTTTAGATTCAAATGCCTTAAAGGTTGATTCTGAGGCCAGAGTGCTGTTTAGGACATCTGCCATTCTATGAGTTTGCTGTGTATCCTGCTTCCCATGTTGGATCGTTCTCTCCCTTTTTGATTCTATCAGTTAGTATTAGCAGACACTAGTCTTATTTATGTGATCCCTTTGACTCTTAGACCTATCAGTATGATCAATTGTGGACTGAAATTGATCACTTGGACTAGTGAGATGGCATTGGTACATGCCACCTTGATGGGGTTGTATTGGAATTCCCTGGCACATTTCTAACTCCACCATTTGGGGCAAGTCCAACTGAACATGTCCCAAATTGTACATCTCTTCCCTCTTATTCCCACTCTTATATTTAATAGAAATCACTTTCAAGTTAAATTTAAACACCTAAGAATAATTGTGTGTTAATTACAGAGTTCAACCAATAGTATTAAGTAGAACAAAAAAAAATACTAAAAAGGATAAAGTATTAAAAAAAACCCTGGAATCACCCAATTAATTAGCCTTAATTATAAGGCTAAACCATATCTGCTTCTCTTTCCTCCTTCTATCTTCCTTATTCTCATCCCCTTTTTGACTTCCCCTTAGTTGGCTATAACATGAGACTGAAGTTTATTTTTAAATGTTTGCTCCATTTATGTTATACGTATGAACTTTTGTTTGCTCTTTTATTTTAATTTTTAAATTTTAATCTTTTTTCCTCTCCTTTAAACTGTGTCTTCCTCACCCTCCACTAAACTTAATTAGATTGCTATTACCCATAAACTTCAATTAAGTTATTTTCCTGTGTGACATAGATCTCTGTAGAAAAATAGCTGACATACTTCTAAATGGAGTTTTGGAAGAGGCATTATTAAATGAATACAAAAATGTCTTTGATACCATTGGCCACCTTTTCTTTTCAAAACACTTGACATTGCATTGTTCTGGTCTCTGGTCACATCCTGACTTATCTTCCTTTTCTGTTAAATCTTCTCCAGCTCTAATAGCCCATTTCTATGTTCACTACACCCTGTTCCTGGGTGAGTTCACCTGCATCTCAGCTTAATTCTCATGTCTCTTTTTCACTTATGCTTTCATTCTTACTCTACCTCCAACTTTACAACTCTTAGTTAGATGATCTCCATTCTTACCTCCCTTAGTTTTTCTACAATAGGCATAGTGATAGGCCTGAGAAAGCAATTGTGGGAGGTTGTATTATTATAATTAACAATTATTCTCTCCTTCTTTCTATATCCTTACTCTTTGCTATATGAGTTGTAGCACCTTCTGTTAGAGAATAATACTGCCTTGCTTCATTGAATTTGGTTTTGTTTGGCCATGTGATATATTTTGACCAAAGGCATGTGAGATATGAAATAAATCCTAAGTGAGCAAAAGCTTTAGGAAGCATTGCAAGTTTGGCCAGTGCTCCACCCTCTTCCTTTTTTCCTAAGAATAATATGCCCAGAGAGGTCATGTCCTTCAAGCTGGGTTGTGAAATGAGAAGAATTAGGCAGCAGAGCTGCAGCTGATCACAGTAAGTGCATTACATGAGCAAAATAAGTGCTGAAAGCAATAGTGGTTTGTAGCTATTATAGCAACTATGCTGACTAATGCACAATGATGAATGAAATCCTGTACAGGGCTCAGAGTTCGGTAGAAGACCAAATTCAGTAAGATTTTTTTCCTCCAGAAATGTTCAGTTTTGCCTTTTCTACTGAATACCATATTCTATCAGATTTTAATTTATCTTCAAGTTCTATCATCTGCAATATCAACTTTTTTCTAACTACTTGTCATTATCCCAACTACAGTAGGTGCTATTTGCTTTTCTTCATTCAATTTTTCTTGATGAGGCATCACTACATTATGTAATGGTTGTGAATCCATATTATAAGTGATCCAGATTTCTATTCAAACTGATTCAAACAATGGAGAGATTCATCCAGCTCGTGTTACTGAATGTGTTGAAGTGTGAATATCTTCAGGCAAAGCAGTGGGTTTAAGCACTGCCAAGAACTTGGGTTTTCTCTTTCTTTTACCTTTTTTTTTAAATAAACAGCTTTATTGAGATATATATCATATATAGGAAAATTTACCTGTTTAAAGGATAAAATTCAATGATTTTTAGTGAAATTACAGAGTTAGACAACCATCACAGTGATGAATTTTAGAATACCGTCATCACTTCAGAAACTGTATACCTATTATCCCATAGTGTCTCCACACCAACCCTTCACAGCCCTAAGTAAACACTAACCTACTTCTTATATCTCTAACTTTGCTTATTCTGGACAACTAATGCAAATAGAACAATATAATAGGTAGTTTTCTGTGGCTGGCTTATTTCCCTTCATAAAGTATTTCTAAGGTTCATCCATGATATAGTATGTGTGAATACTTCATTGTTGTTTTGGCTGAATAATACTCTATTCTCTATTGTGTGAATATATATATTTTGTTTATCCACGTATTAGTTGATGGACATGTGGGTTGTTACATTTTTGGCTATTATGAATAATGCTGCTATGAACATTTGTGTAAAAGTTTTTGTGTGAACATATGGATCCAATTGTCTTGAAATGGAATTGCTCAGCCATATGGTTAAACTTTTTAAAGGAATGTCAGGTTGTTTTCCAAAGTGGCTGCTACATTTTATATTCCCACCAGCAGGGCATGAAGATTTCAATTTTCCCCCATCCTCACCAATAATTGCTATTATCTGTTGTTTTGATTATGGCCACCCTAGTAGTAGTGAAATGGAATGTCATTGTGGTCTTGATTTGCATTCGTCTAATGACTAATGGTGGAAACATTTTGTTTTCATGTGATTGTTTTCCACTTGTGTCTCTTCTTTGTAGCTATGTCTATTCAGACCATTTGCACGTTTCCAAATTGACTTGTCATTCTATTATTGAGCTATAAGAGTCCTTTGTGTATACTAAATATAAGTTCCTTATTAGATTTACAGTTTCTAAATACTTTTTTCAATTCTATTAGTTGTCTTTATTTTTATGATAGGGTCTCATGAAGCATAAATATTTTTTAAAATGTTTGAAAAAGTACAACTTAATTATTTTTTCCTTTGTCATTTGTAAATTTGGTGTAATATCTAAGAATCTGTTGCCAATTCTAAGATCATAAATATTCATCCCAATTTATCCATGTGTTTTCTTCTCAAAGTTTATGGTTTCAATCTTGCATTAAAGTCTTTAATCCATTTGTGTTGATTTTTGAGTATTGTATGTGCTAGGAGTCTAACTTCATTCTTTTGCATATGGCTATCCAATTGTTCTAACATCATTTGCTACATAGATTGTTCTTTACTGACTGGATAGTCTTGACATTGCATTGAAACAATCAATCAATCTGGGAGTCTAAATGTCTGGAATTTGATAGTGAAAATGATTGCAAAACTTTGTGAATGTACACCACTGAGTGGCACACTTAAAAAAGTGGATCTTATGACGTGAATGAAATCTGAATTCAAAACTCTATTCATTTTTTAGGACTTATTGGTCTTCATATCTATCCCAATATGATATATCAAGTTATCTTTTCAAATAATTATATTTTAGATAGATCTCTGTTAAAAGCAATTCTCATGGCCTTGTCTTGTTTATTTGTATGCCTCTCAAAGGTCCAAGGAGATATAAGTCAGAATGGCTATTACCTGTAAAAACTGGTTAGTTACCACAAATAGCTTGTAGAGGTATCATCATGGTAGTGAATTTTCTGTGGTCTGATCTTTGATTCGAGCTCTTAATCCCAAAATCCTATCTTAGTGTTTCAGTCAATCAAACCTAGATCATGACTGCTAAGCTCATGAAAGTTGAACATGAGTCAAGAATGCCAATATGTAATTTATAAAGAAAGCAACTTTCTAGTGGACTAGGTATATTAATGCATGGTACGTCTCTGGATATATTCCAAGTTTTAAAGCAAAAAGCCAGGAATTTGCTTGGTGAACATGAAATCAAAGCAATGATGTGATTCAAAAGCTTGGTACCAAAGTCACTCTGGTCTAAAGTGGCTTCAGGGCAGTATTACACCAGACAACAGAGCTCAGCAGTGTTCATTTGTGTGGCTCCCCTTTACCCAAGAGTCACTTGGTTATTGTTCCTCTTGCTTCCAATCCAGGAACTATCCTCTCTCCCAGATGATTTTTTCAAACTTATCTGACTTCTGGTTATTCCATATATACTGATTTTATAGTTTAGAGAGAGCAGCCTTGAAGTAGACCCAGTCAATGTGTAATTTTTCCATTCATAGACTCTACGTTGGTTAATACATTGATTGACTAATTGATTCTTGTATCTCTCATAGCAGCTAGCATAGACTTGCACAGTATAAATGTGATCAAAATAAACTGTATCTTGAGTTAATTTATTATCTTCAAAACCACATTCGTTCATACTGCTCTTTCATGGTGTTGTATATGAAAATGGCAGAAGTTTAAAAGCCTATCCAGGTGACTGCTATCAATTTCCTAAATTATGTAGATATCTATTTTCATATCGAGTAGATTATTATGGGGAATGTAAGAATTGTTGTATGTAAAGTCATTCAAATAATAACTCAAATATAGTTTATTGTAAGTGTGCTATTTTGTGCTTCCAGGGTTCACAAACTTAGAGGTGGATCAGAATCATTGCGAGGGCTTCTAAAACTGATTGCTAGGCCATAGCTCAGAACTTCTGATTCAGTAGCCCCAGGATGAGGATCCAGAACTTGCATTTCTAACAAGCTTGTGTCCTCATGTATGTTCCACTGGGTGAACTCACATAGAAAGCCAAAGGCTGAAAGCTTCGTTTGCTAGAGTCTTTAGAAGTCAGCTATAGGGGGCACAGATGAGTGTGCAGAGAAGGGTAGAGCGCACTCCCCTCAAAGAGTCACCCACTGTCAATGTAGTGGCCATGGATAGATAAGGGTGAAACTTATGTCTTCACACTTCTTTCCAAAATGAAAGTATATGGGAACAATGTCAAAGACAGTGACAATTTCAAAATGTCAAATTCACTCACATTGACATTTTGAGATTTGATTATTGTTTATAGTTCTTGTCTATACTCTTGAAAAACAGTGGTTCTTCTACCTATTATTTTTTAAATTCTTTATTTAGTGGAGGTTAAGCTTCTAATTATAAAATAAACTGAAAATATGTCATTGTAAGAATTAAAAGAAAAATAGGAAAAGAAGGAAGACAGGATGAGAATGAGGGTGGGAGTGAGGGTATGGTGGGAAGTATCACTGTATTCTTAAAACTGTATATATAAAATACATGAAATTTGTTTCCTTTATATAAATCAAAAAGTTTTAAAAAACTGACAAAGAATATCCAAATATTCCACTTCTGCCTGCAACCTGAGAACACTTTAATGGATGCCACCAAAGGAGAGTATAATGATAAACTAGATCGTGGGTGGTGGCTCAATTGGCCATTCTTGCTGAAAAGATTGTTTACAGAACTTCTATGGTAATGAGGAATAGCAAAGTAAATAGGTAGCCGACCATTCAGTGACTACAGGAATGGTGGGGCTGGGTGGAAGCTTCGTTGGGAGGAGCGTAATGATTGAGGGTTCAAGTCAGAATTCTTATGGGCACAAGAATGATTGGGACGATTTTTCTCTAGTAATTTAATATTCCTTCGTGCGGTTTCTCTTGAAGGTTGATGTTCCATGTGTTCCTCAGCCTAGATCAGAGCCTGTCAAATTTTAATGAGTGCATATGAATTGTCTGGGGATCTTGTTATAATAGAAATTTTCACTCAGTAGGTCTGGGGTGGGGCCCAAGATTTTGCATCTTTAACAAACTCCTGGGTGATGCTGATGCCGCCAGCTTTGGGAACAACTTTGAATAGCAAGGTCCCAAGGTAGAGAAAATCAAGAGCATTCCTGATCCTGCTGAAATTGGAATTTTTCTATTTTTGGTCTGTGGAAAATGGTAAATTAGGAAAGATCCATGAGAGGAGGGGAGGAAAATTCATAGAGGCAACAAACCACCTTAACTTTCTCATAGTCATAACCCATTCTGTTCTTTCCCTCCACCATGCCAAAGTTATAGAATTTGTTCTTTTAATTTTCAAAGTCCCTGCTGTACTCCTTTGACACATTTATCCTATCAGGAAACTTTCAGTCTTCACATGAGCTTGTTTCATCTTATTACAGATGCCAGGAATACAATTCAATTTGTTTTGTGCTCTATACTTCCTTGAAATTGGCTTTTTACATATATAGATCTAATAGGAGGTAAATAAACATATAAGATTTATTCTACTGCCTTTGATGATGAAGCATATTTGAGCAAAGGGCATAACAATCTATAAAATGCCATTGTCCAACATTCTCAAGGACATGGTATCTTTAGAAGTAACAAGTAAAAATTAGAGGCTGGTATTTGGCACAGTGGCTAAGTAACTGCTTGAGATGTCCCTACTCTGTATCAGGGGGCCTGGATTCTAGTCCCAGCTGCACTCCTGATTCCAGTTTCCTGCTCCTGATTCCAGCTTCCTGCTAATGCACACCCTTGGAGGCAGCAGGCAATGGTTCAAGTACTTGGGTCCCTGCCATCCTTGTGGAAGACCTGGATTGAGTTGTTGGATCCTGGTTTCAACCTGTCCCAGCCCTGACTGTTGCAGGCATTTATCAAGTGAACCATGAGATGGAAGATCTTTCTCTGTCTGTCTCTCTCCCTCTCTATCTCTGTCTCTCTACTTTCCAAATAAAATGAAATTTTAATTTTTTAAAAATTCATTTTAAAAAAGTGAAAACTGTGCATAAAAGGCAAGTTAGAAGCCTATACTGCCTTCTTGGAGAAGTTGCAAGTCCATTGTCAGTGAATTAATTAACAAACACTCACTGAACACTAAAAGCTTTACATTATAGTAGATATTGTGAGACTATGGAAAGACAAGGACCCCAGATGTATTTAGACCCTGAAAGGATCTAGAGGGTAATAAGAGGGAAGACAAAATCAACATGTGAGACAATAACAAACTGTAATAAATTAGGGTGGATTTAACCATTCCACCAAACACATAATACAAAAAGGATATCCCAACAATGATTTGTAATTTAAGATATAAAACATTCACCATTTAAATCTCATCCCAAGTACTCTTAGTTAATGATCTTAAAACTTGTTCTGTTCTCCTTTCACTATTTGAACTGACTGTGAATTATCTTACCAATCCCAGTGTTAGTCTTCAAAAAATATCTTTTGCATAAAATTTTTGGAAAACGTAAAATACTTATACACTTTTGTGGGATACAGTGCAAGATTTCAATACATGTATCACTGTAAATGGACCAAATCAGACAGTTGGCATGTCCATCTGTATCTTTTCTTTATGTTTGGAGCTTACCAGCTCCTCTTCCAGTTATGAATATGATATAGAATACACCGTTGTGAACTATAGCTGCCCCACTGTGCTGTGAAACACTAGAACTCTTTACTTCTATCTAACTGTGTTTTGGCACTGTTTATCCTTCCTCACCCAACCTTTCTCACTCTCTATTAATCACTGTTCTAAGTACAGGTTGACTTTTCAAAGCTTTCACCTGTGAGAGAGAGAGCATGCAGTATTTGTCTTTGTGTTTCTGGATTATTTCACTTAACATAATGGCCTCCACTTCCATCCATTTTGCTGAAAATAGAAGGATTTCATTCTGTTTATGACTGAATAATATTCCATTGTGTAAATATAGCACATTTTCTTTATCCATTCATTCATCAATGGACAGCTATGTTGATTCTTTTATTTATTTATTTAGTTATCGACAGGCAGAGTGGAGAGTGGCGGGGGGAGCGAGAGAGAGAGAGAGAGAGAGAAAGAGAGAGAGAAAGGTCTTCCTTTACTGTTGGTTCACCCCCGAAATGGCCGCTACGGCTGGCATACCGCGCTGATCCAAAGCCAGGAGCCAGGTGCTTCTACCTGGTCTCCCATGTGGGTGCAGGGCCCAAGCACTTGGGCTATCCTCCACTGCACTCCCGGGCCAGAGCAGAGAGCTGGATTGGAAGAGGGGCAACCGGGACAGAATCCAGTGCCCCTACCAGCACTAGAACCTGGTGTGCTGGGGCCGAAGGTGGAGGATTAGCCTAGTGAGCCGCAGCGGCCGCCTGTTGATTCCACATCTTGGCTATTGTAAATAGTTCTGTAAAGAATATGGGAGTGGGAGTATCTCTTTCATATGCTGATTTTATTTCCCTGACATATACCTAGAAGTGGATAGATGAATTATAAGGAAACTTTTTAGTTTTTTGAGAAACCTCCATAGTTTTTTTCCAGCATGGCTATAGTTTTTAAAGGGATTCCTTCACAGCACAGCATTTGTTAATTTTTTTTGTCTTTTTGATAATAGCTATTCTAACCGCAGTGAGATGATAGCTCATTTTAGTTTTGATTTTCATTTCCCTGATGGCATTGATACTGAGCCTTTTTTTCATATACTTGCTGGCTCTTTGTATTTCTCTTTTTTTGAGAAATGTTTGTTTAGATTCTTTTTACATTTCTTAGCTGGATTTTTTTGTTGTTGAGTGTTTTGAGTTTTTTATATATTCTGAATATTGATCCTTGGTCAGATGCATATTTTTCAAACATGTTTTAGCATTATGTCAATTGTCTCTTTACTCTGTTGATTATTTTTCTTGCTGTACATAATAGATTAGTTTTTCAGCATTTTTGATTCTCTACCCACTTATAGTGTCTCAAGCTACTTTGAATAATGCCTATCCCTGAAGACCAGCCCCTCGCAGGGTCAGGGTTTCTAGAGGGTAGGACCAAGAGTCACTGGTACATTAGATGGAAGTGATCATTGAATTGTGCCTTAGGAAAAGTTTAGAGTTTGTCATGTTGGAGAAAATGCTTTTGCTAGTGTGAGTGTAGTTTCCAAGCTGTGGGAAAAGTAAGCATGTATCAATATCAAGTATATGCTAAGGGACAGTTAGGAATAAGGCTGAAGAGCCACGTAAAAAGGGCTTTGATATACATCCTCCTTCAGTGGAATGACATCAATTGTTCTTCCATCTGTTTTAAGGCCTTGTGTACAGATGAGTTTGCAGGAAAACCCTGTGCAGGATGAGCCTTTGATCTTGCTGGCTCTAGATTGTACTTTGAGGCAGATGTGACCCTCACTTTATGTCCTGAGACTACTCAAGAATGAGAAACTTTGAGTAATTGCTAAGCCTAACACTTCCCCCCAGGAATTCTGCCAGACACACTGGTTTTAAGATGTTATTTATCATATTTGGAATGAAAAGACATCAAAAATTAGTTTAAATACAATTTGATAAAAATTTTACTAAAATGTTAGTTTTGGTCACAGAACCTCATGTTCTTTTTTGACCTGTGTTTGTTTTCTTAAATAAAACTAAGATCACCACCACTGTCAGGAAAAGTGATCCAGCAAGATTCAAACTTAGAAAGACATACCACCAAAATGTCATGTCATTAAATACACCAGAGCACAATAAACTAGAATATTTGGTTCATATGGAAACCCCCAAAACAAGAGAGAAATCCTTGCATTGACCCGTGGACAGTTGACTTATGTGCTGATGCTGTGTCCATCAAAATGATTGAGGAGAACTCCCAGGTTGATCCTATACATAGCTCTTCAGAAGTCACATCTGTTCTTTTTCACCAAGATGTAACAGCTTTGGCTTGATCAGCTGTCTCCAGATTTTAAGGCCCTTTTGTGGCTTCCCAATATAAATAGCAAAAATAGCAACCCAAGGCCTTTTGATTTCACTTTGGAACAGTATCAAAATCCAACAGGTGTCATCCTTTGCTGACCTCTGGAGGTCTTTCCCCTCTAAGGGAGAAGACTGTCTGCTCTTCCCCAAAGGAACAGACCCACAACCTGACACCACAGAATGACAGCTGGCCTCCTCTTACAACACATGCCAGCAAGGAGGAAAGCTCAGAAGTGACAGCCAAGAATGCATGGCACCAGGAGCTCCTTCTTGTAAATCACACATTAGGGGGGAAAAAGGAGAAGCAGAAGAAAGAAAGAAAAAAAACCAGAAACTCCAAGAATCCTATGTTTCTTATATTGTAATTACCACAATGTAAAAGATTCGGTAAATTACAGCTGCCATCAGGGAAACCCAAGTATTTAGATGTAATGGCAACATCCTGAACTTGGTAAATAAAAATACAAATCAAAGTTGTTCAGAAATAGTTTCCTTAGGGAAGGTTGAAAATGATATTATATGCCTGTCTTTTTTTGATTTTTGATTGTGAAGTATTGGTCCCAAATTCACAATGCCAGATCCAACAAATAAAAATGTAGGGGGTAGGCATTTGGCCTAGCAGTTGTGAGACCCACATCCCACATCAGACTACCTGGGTTTGATATCCAGCTCCAGATCCTGACACCAGCTCACTGCTAGTGCTGAACTGGAAAGGCAGCAGTCATAGCTCAACTTGGGTTCTTACCACCTGAGTGGGAGAACTGGAGTGAATTCCCATCCCCTGGCTTTTGCCCAGCCTTGTCCCGACCTTTGCAGGAATTTGGAGAATGAATTTACAGATGGGAATTCTCTTGCTCATGTTCTTATCTCTCTTTTTGTTTCTCAAGTAAATAGGTAGAAGTGGAAAAAACTTACTTTGAAGTGCATTTTAATTGAAGTGGAACAATAAATTATGTTTTGTATGCCGCATCCAATATTTGGAATGTACTTACACTAAAAAGCTATTTGTTATATGTGAAATGCAAATTCGACTGGATGCTTTTGTATTTTTCTTGACATGTACTTCCAAATTCAAAACCTCTTTCCCTTTTTGATCCCTGATTATTCTCCTCCTGAGACCAATAGTGGTACTTCCATGCCCAATGAAATTTTATTCCAAGTTTTTGAGATACATAGGGAATCTTGATCATAGAATCTCAGTGTTTCACTCTATAAAATGCTGCTCATTTCTTCCTGCCCACTCCAATTTAAATAAAAATTCAAAGAACTTGATTTATTTATTTTTTAAAAGATTTATTTATTTATTTGAAAGGCAGAGTGACAGAGAGAAAGAGAGAGACAAAGAGGGATCTTTCATGCACTGACTCATTTCCAAAACGGCCATAACAGCCAGGCCTGGATGAGGCCAATACAAAGAGTCAAGAACTCCCTTCTGGTCTGCTATCTGTATGTGTGTCAGGGACCCAAATACTGAGCCACCGTCTGTTGCCTTCAAAGACACAATAGCAGGAAGTTCAATGTGAAGCAGAGCAGCCAGAACTCAAACTGGGACTCTGATACAGGATGCAGGAATACAGGTGTTGGTTTAACTTGCTGTACCACAATGCCAGCTCCTAAGCATCTTGTTTCATACTATCTTATAATAAACTATTTTGTCAGAGGACTGTGGCAAGTATATTTAATGATATTTATAATAATTGACTAACAGCTGGTTCATGTTAAGCCAGGCATGAACTTGAACAAGAAGTACTGATGAGGTAGTTTGCCAGGAATGTTCTTATTCTGCTTCTGATAGATGATCATTACACAGAAAAGTACAACAAAGATCAGTGTAGCTTACCATTAGCACAGTTAAATACTTCCTTAACACGTATCACGTACTACTTGGACATGACATGCTGAAGTCATTGACCCCACATGCTGACTCTCTGATAAGAGTTGAATAATAGAGGAAAACAGTAGCTTGATTTGATAGCATAAAGGAAGGTTTCACAGAATAGGTAATAGAAACAGAAAATCTCCCTTTTAGAGAAAGCTATCCAGAACCAGAAGTTTGGGGAAAGTGTAAGAAGTTGCATCCTGGGGCCGGTGCTGTGGCGCAGCTGGTTAAAGTCCTGGCCTGAAGCTCTGGCATCCTATATGGGCGCTGGTTCTAGTCTTGACTGCTCCTCTTCTGATCTAGCTCTCTGCTATGGCCTGGGAAAGCAGTAGAAGATGGCTCAAGTCCTTGGGCCCCTTTACCCACATGGGAGAACCGAAAGAAGCTCCTGGCTCCTGGCTTCATATTGGTACATTTCCAGCCATTGCAGCCACCTGGGGAGTGAAGCAGCTGATGGAAGACCTCTCTCTCTATCTCCACTTCTCTCTGTAACTCTGTTTTTCAAATAAATAAAATCAATCTTTTAAAAAGTAAAAGAAGTTCCCTCCTATCATAGGATTCTCCCAGACTTTCTGGGCAACCCATGTGAATTTACTGAACTAATTGCTCATTCTGAAGGAAATACTGTTGTATTTTCTGTATGTTAGTAGTATTTACTGGTAAGCTCTAGAAAGATAACACAAAGTTGGTCACTATGGGAATTCATACATAATACTGGGAGTCTATGAAGATTTTGAAATTATATGTAAAAATATATGTGTATAGACAATGTGGGTGTTTCCAAAGGAGAAGTATTTATATTCTTTAAGTTTCATTTTTTTATTCATTTAAAAGGCAGTATGACAGATAGAAAGAGAGACAGAGAGAAGGACCTTCCATCTGGTTGTTCACTCCTCAAATGCCTGCAACAGTAAGAGCTGGGCCAGGCCGAAGCCAGGAGTCCAGAAACCAGTGCAGGTTTCTCATGTGGATGGCAGGGACCCAACTATTGAGGCACCAGAGGCTGCTACCCAGTGTGTACTCTTAGCTGGAACTAGATCAGAAGTGGAGCAGACACTCAAACCCAGGCAGTCTGATATGGAATGTGTGTGTTCCAAGTGGTGTCTTAACAGCTGTGTCACAGCGCATACTCACAGAATTTTTTTCTTTTAATTCTCAATTTTCTTCAATTTAAAAGAAACTAGAAGGTTAATGTGAACTAACATATCTCATCATAATCAATAAATATGCAGTCAGATCAACTTCCTGCAGAGCTGTTACTACAGGCTTTAGAAAACAAAACAAGGAGAGGTATGAGACTTGTGTAAAAAGAATCGCAGATTTTGGAAGAAAAAAGTGAGAAGATGTGTGATCAAAGCAATGCATTTATTGTAGACCCGTTTCACTGAAAGGACACTCAGATATTCTCTATTCCATTAAAACTAATCTTTCACTCACCAATAAGGATCTCCATGGCTTCCTAGATCTCCAGTTAGCAGATTTCATAACTATCTCAGTATTTTCTACGTTTTTATGATTTGTGCTTATAAACATTGACCATAAACAAAGGCTTAATAAAATTCAGAACTCCAGATATACTCAAATGAATCCTTTCCCTATTTTAAATTTTATTTATTTTTATTTTGAATGGCATATACAGATGTATCAGACTGTGCACCCATCCAGGGTTCACTCCCCAAACTCCCACAATGACTGAGTTGGGGCAGGCTGAAGCTGGAGCCAGGAAGTCAGTCTGACTCTCCCAAGTGATGGCAGGGTCTCCACTACTTGAGCTATCCCCTGCTGTCTCACAGAGTTTGCACTAGAAGAAAGTGGAATTGGAGCACAGTTGGAACTTGAACCCTTACACTCTGATATGAGATAGGGCAGCTCAACCAGCATGTTGACTGATAGGACAAATGCCTGCTCCACCTTACTTTTAATTCTGTTTATTTTCTTTGTAATTTGTATCCAAGAGGATATTTATTGACTGACCATTTTATCATTACAAAGACCCTGTGAAGCACACGGTTTTTTTTTTTTTTTTTAAAGATTTATTTATTTATTTGGAACAGTGTTACAAAGAGAGAGGGAGACACACACACACACACACACATACACACACAGAGTAGGAGGGGAGAGAGAGAGAGAGAGAGAGAGAGAGAGATGTTCCTTCAATTGCTGGTTCACTCGCCAGATGGTCACAATACCTAGGGAACCAGCAGTTTCTTCCAGGTCTCCCATGTGGGTAGCAGGGGCTCACCTTACACTACTTTTCCTACACTATTAGCAGGGAGCTGTACTGGAAGTGGAGCAGCCAGAACATGAACCAGCTCCCATATGGGATGCCAGCATCACGGGCAGCAGCTTTACCTGCTATGCCACAACACCCAACTCCAGAGGCAAAATATTTTAAATTCCCAGTTTATGAACCAATATAGTGAGACTGAGCAGAGTTTCTTAACTAAGACAGGAAATCTGGAAAATATTCAGAATGTTGGTTGTCTAGAAAGAAGAAAGAAGCAGCTGAGTATGCAACGAGGTGGAGGGGCCTAGGCTGAAGGGAAGACTTGGAGGGAACTGTGCTACTTTTCATGATTCCACTCAGCTGCCCTCTGGATTTGTAGGTCTTCTAACAAGGCTTCTGTGATAAATTAGGAATTTGCAGGATTTTCAGTATTACCTAATTTTATATATGTTACTGAATGTAGATGTTATAATTCAACAGCATATAATTTTATATACAAGGCAACAATGGGACATATTATTATGGTGTTTTCTACACTTCAGACATTTGACAAGATAATCACTTTGTGGAGACAAGTGAATTAAAGAGAGAATTGTTTTACTCTGATGGAATAATGTGGTTTACATTAGAACAAAATTAGCAAACAAAAATAAAGCAAAGCATTTGTGCAGCTGATACTTGCACTTGAGTTTGTTGGTGGTTCAAATCCAACAGTAGATCTCATGTGAGTCTCTACAGTTCCCAGCTTCCCTTGCAGTTAAATTGTATGCTATGCCTAGAGCTGGCAAATGCTGAGTACTGCAGCAAAATGGACACATTTAGGAGCCATGGTGCTACCTCTATCCTTTGCATTTCCTACTCTAATAACATTGGAGGCCAAAAATACCAAATGACATAGCTATGGGATGCAGAAGGAGCCTTGAATCCACATTGAGCTTTCCTTGAGTGTGAAGCAAATAACGTGTTTAATTATAGGGATTTGAAGGGATAGTCTTTTGCAGCTACCCCCAAAGTATAGTTGAGGACTAACAGTATCAGCCCCACTGAATACTCATTAGAAATTCAGAATCTCTTTCTCTACTCCAAACATACCAGCCAGAATCTACATTTTAACAAGATTTGTGGGTGATTGCTATGTATATTAATTTCAGAAGATCTGAACTATATAGTATTTGCAATTATAGTACTTAAAATACTAGCAATAATATTCAAAGCATTTCAAACCTGATTTAAGATGTAAGTCAATAACTCTATTGTATTAGAATCTCTGGAGATAAACTTAAGAATCTTTTTAAAGCTACCCAGAAATTCTGATAATCAGCTAAGTCCAAAACTTTTCTAGCTCTAATTGGGAAAACAGATAAACACATACTGTCACCTTAAATCTTGCTATTTTAGCTTAGTTAAAAATTATATAAATCTTCAAAGTTAATAAAAAGATATTCTATGAAAAGTCCCTATTACATATATAGAGTTAATGGAATTATTAATTTTTTTCACTTATCTGATCTTGGAATTCAAAATGACTGTCTACTTTCCTGAGCTGCCAACACGCTGAGAAACAGCAGCTGAGCAGGGGGGAGGGTGCA
Source organism: Oryctolagus cuniculus (assembly GCF_051225735.1). Taxonomy (NCBI): domain Eukaryota; kingdom Metazoa; phylum Chordata; class Mammalia; order Lagomorpha; family Leporidae; genus Oryctolagus; species Oryctolagus cuniculus. The sequence continues at coordinate 67,221,371 of NC_142870.1, forward strand.
GAATGTGTTGCTTGGTTTGCGCAGCTTTGCCCAACTAACTGGATTGCTTCAGCCCTTTCCTGGCTAAATGCATCTCTGAGTTTAAAAAGCCCTGCAGCTGTCTTCATCGAGCAGCTCTCTTATCTTATGAGGCGGCTCTATTTCCCTTTGTGGACAGACATCAAAATACTGGCTCTCCCCTTCCCTATATTTGCCTTTCTTCCTTGTGGGTTAAAACCACACTAAAAAAGAAGCATTGTCCAGTAAACTCACTAGCAACGAATATGAGAGAGGCTCTCCACTTTATGAAACAGCCAGCATTCCACTTTTTAAGTTTCTCACTGGGATGGTTTTGGTTTTGCATATCATTTGCTAAAAAATCTCCTCCATCACTTTGAATTAGATCGTCAGCACTCAGCTCCTCTCACACCACTTCTTGTTTCTAGCCTTTGGTCTCTGAATGTTCTCCAAGCATGTAACAAAACAGGACAACTCTAACATGATCATTCACAGTTGTCACCTAATACTGATTTTAAATTGTAGAGAATTTCAATATTTTAACGACTTGGTAAGTCAAAACCAATATTCAAGATAGCTGACACAGCTCAGTGGTCAGCTGCCTGGTTCTCTGGAAACTCCTAGTCATGTTATGTTTAGAACAGAATATTTACAACACAGACCTGAGCTGCAGCAGCTAATGAAGAGCTGCCATTTATCTCCAAGACTTAGGAAAGCGGCTGAAGGCGAGAAGGCAGCAGAAATTATCAGCGACATAGGAGCCTGGGACTCAGGGGAGGGAAAGGGACCAGAAAGGGCAGGATATAGGAGATAACAAAGAACAGACCCTGGAGAGGAAAAAAAGAGTGTGTTATCTATTTCTGTTAGGCTGTCACAAAACACACAAAACACCAGAGTAAGGGTTTATTGGGGAAAAGCCAGCAGGCTGGAGGGATGGGGCGAAGAATGCAAAAGAGAGAGAAGGAGACTGTGAGAGAGAGAGAAGGAGACTGTGAGAGAGAGAGACAGAGAGGAGAGAAGAGAGACGAGAGGAGGAGAGGAGCCAAGAGAGCAGGAGAGAAGAGTCAAGAGAGCATGTGTTCAGGAACAGGTCCTTTTAAAACTTTGCCAGAGGGCGGGCAGGGAAGCAGGAGCATCGAATCCCATAAGGATGGGGGTGGAGCTTGACACCAATGGTTGGGCCAAGTGGCCACCTGGCTTTCAGCAATGGTGGGGGGGAGCCAGGGCATAGGATGTAAGTCAGGGTGTAGATCGCACCATAGATAAAACCACACCAGTTTCCTAACAGAATGAGATCTAGGTTGAAAGTAGGACGACTATTTCTCAAGGTTTAAGCAACAAATTCTTCTCAAGGAAAAATACCAACCCAAAACAGCAATAACAACAACACAAAACAAATAAAATAAAAACTACAATTAGCTTTTCAGTACCCATAAAAACAGAAATACAAAAAGCAATGTGTGTTGATCAGAAATAAAATGAATTTCAGTTGAAATGGTTAATAATTTGTTAGTATCCATGAAGGGTAGAGGTGCTGTTAATAGGTTTGTATGTAGCTACCACCTTAAATAATCCTTTATTCCTCCTACACAAGGAAATCATACTGGTTGGGAGTGTGAAATATTAATGAAGACAGAGTTGGGAAACAATGTTAGATTTATAAAATAATCTTTAAAGTGTAGTTCTCTACAAAGTCTCTCTCTCTCTCTCTCTCTCTCTCTCTCTCACTTCTGCATTTTATCACCATTTCACCTAGAATCTTCTTTAACCTGCCACAACCCTAACCTGAGCCTATTTTTGGCTTCCTTTTCTTCAAGCAGCTTTTCTCACTATTCCTTGCCCTCCAGTTTATACTTTGCCTTCGTGGAGGCAATATTTTTTGCCTTCTTTGAACATCTTTCAAAAGGCTAATGGAGAGCTACACCCTAGTGCTATTACTCAAGGCCTTACTCACAAGAGAAAAGGCACATCTGGACTCCCCCCCAGGAGCAGCACTGAACCCCTGGAAGCCCTGTTGTGATGGGAAAACAGCAGCAGAGAAATTATTATTATTATTATTACCTCGGTTCTTTGTCTCACATGGAAGAAGAATTTCCAGCAGACAAGCAGAAAGATTTGAAAAGTTATTAGAGCTAAAAGCTTCCAGCCAGAGCATCATGGAGAGGGGCTTCCAAGAGAGGAAAAAGCCCAAAGAACCTTGTGGCACAGGGATTTTTAAGTATAATTTCTAAAAAGAACGGAAGAACGAAGGAAGGAAGGAGGAAGGAAGCTTGACAATCAGAATGGATTCAGTTACCAAGCAGGACAAAACTCATCAAAAGACCTAATTTACAATTCTCCATCCTGTCTGGCCTGCTCACGGTAAAACAAAAGACCATCCAGAAGGGTGGCATAGGTAACTTGCTTTCATAATATGCTGTGAGCACAGGAAGAGCTCCCTTGCTATTCTCATGGTAAATTTGGAGATTCCTAAGTAAAGAGAGTGGCCTGTTTGTTCTTGCTAAAGATAACATTTTGGGGAAGGAAGAAAATATTTTACACTCCAAATTCCATTGGGGCCAACCTGACTACCTCTTAACCCATCTGACTCACACTATTGATATCGGAAATGACCCCCTAAAATATATATCAAAATGTGGCTCCTTAAAGTTCCCCAGAAGCATCATCTGGGATGCCACATATGTACCAGAATTTGGAGTGCCATACAATATCACCATATGCTAATTAATAAATCCCCAATATTAATAAGCCCGAGAGGGTTCTTGCCTAATATTTAGAGAAGAATTCTAAATACTGGCATCAATAAATGAGGCAGCATGGCACATTTTAGGCTTTTATTTATTGCCAAAGATGCATAGGAGAGTGAGAGCTTTATTTAAGAGAGAGAGGTAAATCTGGATTCACACCGAGCACCAGGAACCAGCCACGTGGAGGAACATCTAGGCCGGGAAGCCTCTGGCAGGTGGCCCAAAGGCCACACATCCCTGGAGGCGCAGGGCTACAGGCAGCCCCCTCCTGGCAAGAGGCCGGGGAAAAGAAGAGAGGGCGGACACACCGTGTACCAGGCTTTATCCCACTTACAAAGGGGAGTGGTTAATTTACCTGATTGGCTGGTGGGCACCCAGGTGTGGCCAGGTAGGGGCATGAGGCCACACAGGGGCATGGCAAAGGTATCAGGTAGGGTGAGAGATCACACAGGGGCGTGGCAAAGGCATGGTCTTCCAGCTCACAATCCTAATCAATTTTATCCTGTATGCCTGTCTACTTCACTATGAGTCATTAGGGCTGATGCAAATTATCTCTTCCTATTCAAGAGGGACACCTGGGTAAAAGGCGTCAACACAGTATTCAGCCTCTCAGCTTGTTGCTGTGGATTCGTCCTGAGAGGAGAAGCGAGGTGGGGGCAAGAGGCACAGTCACCACACAGACCCTGGGGATTGGGTGAAGCAGGCCAGAGGCGAGCACCCCACAGACTCGTTTATTTCAGTTGGTACAGCAGCTTATTGGCCGAGGCAGCCAATCCCATCAAGGGGTGGTTTTTGCCCTAACCAATCACAGCCCGTTGCCAGGCAGACTCTGTTGCCAGGGGGTTTCTGAAGCCATTCCTGAGTAACTGACGCTTGCTTGCCAGTGGTCATCTTGGCGTGGCCTTCTCATTCCAGCACAGCAGCTACTGTTATGAGAGAAAACACAAGGTTTAGCACCCAAAGAGCTTGAGTCTTAGAAGGAATCGTGGCCAGAGACTTTTATTAAAGAGATGACATGTTAACTAGGAGACATAAGATGGAAATGCATTCCTGACCGACCTTATGACATTAGCTAAAATGGCTCAAAGGAGCCTTGGTTTCTAGGTTTTTTTGTTTTGTTTTGTTTTGTTTTTTTCATTTATTTGACAGGTAGAGTTATAGACAGAGAGAGAGAGAGACAGAGAGAAAGGCCTTCCTGCTGTTGGTTTACTCCCCAAATGGTTGCCACGGCCGGTGCTGTGCTGATCCGAAACCAGGAGCCAGGTGCTTCCTCCTGGTCTCCCATGCGGGTGCAGGGCCCAAGCACTTGGGCCACAGCAGAGAGCTGGACTGGAAGAGGAGCAACCGGGACTAGAACCCCGCGCCCATATGGGATGCCGGCGCTACAGGCAGAGGATTAGCCAAGTGAGCCATGGCACCAGCCCCGGTTTCTAGTTCTTTAATGAGGAGACTGAAGGAAGAGAGGATTTCGAGGGAAATAAAATGAAAAGACATTACAAACCTCACCTGAACATAAAAGTATCAGCATAAAACCTTTCGCAATAAAGGAAGGGGAGAGAGAAGACCCAACACTGTGGCACAGACAGTTATGTCACTGCTTGATATGCTGGCATCACCTATGAGTGCTGGTTCAAATCCTGGCTGATCCACTTCTGATCCCGCTCCCTCATAATACACCTAGGAAAGCAGCAGAAGATAGCCCAAGGTCCTCTCCCTTCCCTTCCCCCCTTCCCTCTCTTCCTCTCCCTCTATTTTCCCTCTTCCCCTCCCCCCTTTCTCTCCCTTTCCCTCTTCCTCTTTCTCTTCCTCTTTGTCTCTGCCTTTCAAGTAAATGAAATAAACTTTAAACAAATATCATGGATTGGCGTTGTGGCATAGTGGTTAAGCAGCCTTCCTGGAGTCCGGACACTTAGATTTTGGGAAAATTCCTTTCATTTCCTGAGTAGAAAGTGTCACTGCACCTAAGCAGTTTGTGCAAATAGTGTAGTTCACGTTGAATGCCTGCTTGCCCTTTGGATCTCAGCTTTTGTTATACTTTCAGTAGAAGGAGCTGAAGTGGCCGGCCTCCCATAAAAACCCTGGATTCTGACTCTCTAATGACTTCCCTGGTAGGCAACATTTCACTTATATTGTCAGAATTTGTTGCTGGAGGAATTGTGTCCACTTCTCACTCCACTGGGGAAGGACCCTTGGAAGCTAGCCTCTAGTTTCCTCTGGAGTCCACCCCATATGCTTCCCCCTTAGCCAGTGTTTCCTTTCCTGTACCCTTCCCTATCCTTTCCCTCTAGTGAACTGCAGCCCTGAGTACAAGCATCTGAGTTCCAGCAGATCACAGAGCCTGGCTGCGGTTCTGGGGACCCCAGTGCAGCACCTTTCTTCAGCCCTTTAATAACTTCACTGTTTAAAATTACATATTAGCTTTGTAAACTTCCCAAGAGAAATCTTGACTCATCTTTTCTTTATCCACTAATTTTGAGTTTTCTTGAGAACTGAGATCAAAATGAATTTGAAATGTGTGGGAGGTGAGACCAGGAGGAATGCTAATGGTCTTTAGAGTGTATGTAACCAACTGAGCAATTTACAGCTACAATTTTGGATATGAAGAGCCAAGTAAGAAGCAGGTTGAAGCTGAGCCAGAAACTTGATTGTTAAGCCTGGTGACATTATTTAATTGCCCTGCAGGTAACTTTTCTGGGATTAATATATATTTTGAATTTTTAAAAAATTATTTATGGGGCTGGCAATGTGGCATAATGGGTAAACCGCCACTTGCAGTGCCAGCACCAGTTCAAGTTCCAGCTGCTCCACTTCCAATCTAGCTCTCGGCTATGGCCTGGGCAAGCAGTAGAAGATGGCCCAAGTCCTTGGGTCCTTGCACCCACGTGGGAGACCTGGAGGAGGCTCCTGGCTCCTGACTTCGGATCAGCTCAGCTCTGGATGTTGCAGTCATTTGGGGAGTGAACCAGCAGATGGAAGACCTCTTGCTCGCTCTCTCTCTCTCTCTCTCTCCCCCTCTGCCTCTCTGTAACTCTGCCTTTCAAATAAATAAATAAATCTTTAAAAAATTATTTATTTGAAAGGCAGAGTGATAAAGAGAGGGGGAGAAACAGAGAGAGAGAAAAGAGAGATATATCTTCTATCCAATGGCTCATTCACCAAATGCCTGCAAAGACCATGGCTGGATCAGGCCAAAGCCAGGAGCCTGGAGCTCCACCAAGGTCCCACATGGATGGCAGGGGCCCACATGCATTGACCATCTTCCGCTGCTTTTCTAGGGACATTAACGGGGATCTGGATAGGAAGCAGAGCAGCCAGGACTCAACCCAGTACACTAATATGGAAGGCTGATATTGCATGTGGCTGCTTAACCTGCTGTCTCACAATGCCAGCCCCTGAGTTACTATTATTTTTTTAAAAATCTCTAAAAAGTGAGTGGTAACATTCCCTTGGTGTAGTTTGCTAAATTAACTTCAGAGAGCAGAAATCCAGGCACATTCTATGGTTTTATATCATATTATAAGTAGATGTTGTTTCAGGAATATTTGAAAGATGCTCACAGCAGACTCCACTTGGGGACTCTGGTCACATCGAAGACCCCTTTAACTAACCCAGGGGTGAGCCTACACCTTAGTGCCCTGCCCTGAACCCTCCCTGTGCCCACTCATGATCTCTCCCTCCTGAGTTCAGTCTCTTGCATCTCCTACAGGGGCAAGAGGACTTTAGAGCTACCTTAAATCCCTTCCTCTGGACTTTAATAATGCCCTCAGGCAGCACACACACACTGAGGTGGAAAGACACAGGGTACTATCCCTGTTTCACAATCCATGGGACCTTGGAAAAGTCACCTCATTGATCCTCAAAATGCCTCCCTTGTAGAAGAAACTAACAAAAAAGATCTATTCTCTGTCACTTCACGGGACGCTTATCAAGAAAACCTCAGATAAAGTTGGTGAAAGTTCTTTGGCAATTGTGAAATACAGTACAGAAAATCTCTGAGCCACTGCCTGATCATTTTCTAGGGTGGCCATAAAGACCATTTTTCATGGCTGTTTGGGAGCAGGAGCCTGATACTTATTAATAATGAATCTTTCCTGATATCACATTTTCTTAAAAATTGAAATTGAAGGGTTGGTGCTGTAGTGTAGAAAGTTGAACCTCCACCTGTGATGCCAGCATCCCCTATGGGCATCAGTTCAAGACGTGGCTACTCCACTTCTGATCCAACTCCCTGCTAATGGCCTGGGAAAACATCAGAAAATGGCCCAAGTGCTTGGGCCCCTGCACCCATGTGGGAGACCTAGAAGAAGCTCCAGGCTCTTAGCTTCCGACTGGCCCAGCCCAGCCTGTTGGGGTCATTTGGGAAGTGAACCAGTGAATGGAAGATTTCTCTCTCTCTCCCTTGTTCTGTTTCTCCTCCTTTCTCTGCAACTCTGCCTTTGAACTAAATAAAAAAGTCTTTAAAAAATAAAAAAATACAAATTGAGGCTTGAGCATTGAAGCCTTATAAATATTAGAACTCTCTCAAATTTGAGCTGAAGGACCATGAAACCACTGCTTTGGTATTTAATTGCAATAACTTACATTCTTCCACTCCTTCATACAGTGATGCAGCACAATTATTTGGGATTGATTTATTGCTTTGTTGTGAAAACTTGTTTTCATCGATCTTTTCCCCTCACTGCTCTTCTTCCCTGATTGATTTGATTGTTAGAGCTTTGACTCCATCTCCTAAGATGGATTGGAATAATTATCACAACCTGCTGTTTAATCACTCTGCCACACAATTACTGCTGCTATTGTGCTCTGCATTCACACTTTATTAGCTGTAGTAATTGTGGTTGAGTTTAATAATTTAATAAGGCACTTGGAGATGATAACTTGGTCGTTATTCAGGGGCACTTTTGTGGAATTTGCTGGCTCCTAAGCCAGTGAGAGACTTAGTACTCCACCCTCCTATTCGGTAACCTTTTAAGAAGTGCTTGAGCATTCCATGTTTCAGTCAACTAAGTTCGTAAATACTCAATCTGCAGAGGTGGAATGAGATACCTCACAGGCCACAGGATGCCAATAGTTTAGAAGATCAAGCTTGCAAAGGGGTCATACCTTTCCAGGGTGCTACCATCCTTAAGGCCCGGGGTATAACGAGGCTGTACTATAGAAGAAAATAACACTGTTCTTTGTTAATTGTGTCTCTTTTTGCTTTTTGATAAGCCTGTAAAGCTCCTTCCCCAAGTGTTCTTTTTCTCTGAAATCAGCAGAAGCTGAGCAGGGTAACCTTCAGAAGTAAAATATAAAGCTTTCACAGTGTGAGGGAGGGCCACCGTGTTTTTCCTACTCTCACCCTTGTTGCACAGAGTTGGGAGAATTCTCTCTACCCCCACTGGAACATGCACCCATCTTGTCACTTCCACCTCCATAAGGGACTGGGACAGTGTCGGGTGCTGCTCTGGACTGATCTAAATTCATTCTGAAACTCAAGATGGGGCTCGGTCCTGATTCTGCTGCATGTGAATCACATACTAAATTATCCAATCAGTGTTTTGTTTCCCACATAATGCAGACAGCCCCACTTGTATGTAAAGATGGTTTAAGTTCCCATAAAAGAACACTGTTTTACTGTTAACTTGTATTAATAGTCTGCTATATCCATACTGCCTAGATTGGAAGGAAAAACACTTTAGAAGCTAATTCTGATTTCCTCCTTTGTTTTCCACTTTAATCACAATTATAGCATTTACTAAATCAGTTGGAAAGAAAACAGTTTTTAAAAAGCACTTGTTATTTAACAACGCATAATTCTTCCCTATCTCCCTTTCCCTTTCTTTTACTTTTCCTATTCCTTTTACTTCCTCATATGCTGTGACCTTCTCTCTCTCTGTGTTTCTCTCTCTCTCTCTCTCTCTCTCACACACACACACACCCCCCATTGATTCCATTACTTATTCTAATTATCTTACTTGTCAATATCCCCAGTTTGGGAGTTTACAATTTGGACAAATGATAATCTGTTCACCATGGGAAAACAAAATATCAGATTTGCTTTGAGATTTACAGCCATACAGTTCCCATCTGCCTTTTGTTTTTTATTTTTTTCTTTTTTATATATTATATTGTTTAATGACAAAAATATTTTAAATAATTATCAAAATAACCATTTGAATATTTGTAACAGATATGCTAAATTATGTCATGGTAACAAATAACTCCCAAATTTCTATGACTTAACCCAACAAATGATATAATACATTATGAGTTAAAGAGCTCCATCAGCTTTTCTCCAACCAGTAACTCAAACTCCAGGCACTTCTGTTATGGTCAATAGCTGTGATATTTTGATATGTTGATTTAGGGAGAAGAGGAAAAAAGGTTGAAGGATCACGCTGGACATTGTTAAGGGTAAGTCCAAAACAGAGACTTGCATCAATCTGGAAACATTCCATGAGCTGTGAGCCAGTCAGGCTGCCTCAACTCACTGAATGGGGGACTGTTGAACATAATCTTGTTCCATGCCAGAAAAACAAAACAGTGTAGGGAAATGTAGAGTCATCACTGTAACACGGAAAGACAGAGAGAGATCCTAAGCCAGGAGCCAGGTGCTTCCTCCTGGTCTCCCATGCAGGTACAGGGCCCAAGCACTTGGGCCATCCATCACTGCACTCCCCGGCCACGGCAGAGAGCTGGACTGGAAGAGGAGCAACAGCGACAGAACTGGCACCCCAACTGGGACTAGAACCCAGAGTACCAGGGCCGCAGGCGGAGGATTAGCCTAGTGAGCTGCAGTGCCAGCCTTTTGGTTGTTTTTTGACATTACACTATAAGAAAAAAATTAGAATATAAGAATTTTTATGTGAAATTCTCTTTAATAGCTTACATTTAAAATAAATACTCTGACAATGACATGATCAGCCCTTGTCTAGACTGTTGAGGAACAACTTACTATTTTATTCCTTTTAGTATTTTTGTTGTTGTTGTTGTTGTTGCTCTGTTTGTTCTACATAAGACCACTGGTTGAACTCTGTAATCAATGCACAATCATTCTTAGGCATTTAAAATTAACAGAAAAGTGATCTCTGTTAAACATAGGAGTGTGAATAAGAGAGGGAGGAGATAAATAGGTTGGCACATGCTCACTCGGACTTACCTCCAATGGTGGAACTAGAAATGTGCCAGAGAATTTCAACTCAATCTTACCAAGGAGGCAGGTACCAATGCCAGCGCACTTGGTAAAGTGATAAGTATAAATACACAACCGATCAAAAAGATAGGGTATGTGTCGATGAGATTTCACAAATAAGACCAATGTAAGCCACTAATGAAGGATAGAATTAAAAGGGAGAGAATGATCCTGCGGGGGAAACAGGACACACAGCAGACTCATAGAATGGCAGCACTCCTGCCTCAGAATCAACCCTTGGGACATTCGGATCTGGCTAAAAGGTCCATGAGAGTCTCACAGGCATGGAAAGCCATGACACGGTGGCAAAAAACAATCTAAATGAAAGATCCTGGTGAACAAGACCCCAGCAGAAGGAACAGGCCATCAAGGAGAGAGGCGCCTTTCTCTGAAGGGAGGAAGGAACCTCCACTGTGACACAGCCTTAACTAAACAAGTTCAGAGTCAGTGAACTCAAGGGGCTTCCATAGCCTAGACAGCTCATAGCAAGAGTCTCGGGTGATTGCTGACATCATAAATAAGAGTGCCAATTGTTAAATCAACAACGGGAGTCACTGGGTACATGCTCCCCACGTAGGATCTCTGTCCTTAATGTGTTCTACTATGAAACTTAAAAAACAACACTACTAGTCGAGCAATACCCTATACCTTGTGCAGTTGTGTGAGTGCAGCCTGTTGAAATCCCTGCTTAGTATATACTAAGTTGATCTTCATTATATTAAGGTAATTGAAAATGAAACTCGATGAAGGGCGGGATGGGAGAGGGAGTGGGAGAGGGGAGGGCCATGGGAGGGAGGGAGGTTGGGGGTTGGGGAAGCCACAAGAATACAAAAGTTGCACTTTGTAAATTCACATTTATTAAATAAAAAAAACCACTATATAACAAACAAAAAAAAGAAAAAGAAAAAAAAAGAACTTAATACTTCACCCTTTTAGTATTTTTTATGTTCTACTTAAAACTATTGGTTGAACTCTGTAATTAATACTCTTAGGTGTTTAATTAATGCTAGAACTAGTACTCAAATAGTATTTTACACTTTGTGTTTCTGTGTGGGTGCAAACTGTTGAAATCTTTACTTAATATATGCTAAATTGATCTTCTGTATTTAAAGATAATTGAAAATTAATCTTGATGTGAATGGAAGGGGAGAGGGAGTGGGAGAGGGGAGTGTTGTGGGTGGGAGGGAAGTTATGGGGGGGGAGCTATTGTAATCCATAAGCTGTACTTTGGAAATTTATGTTCATTAAATAAAATAAAATATAAATAAAAAAAGAAATACTCTGCAAAACTTTTTGGAATTACAATTTTTATTGTTTTTTTGTTATGCATAAGAATTCTTTCTCAATCCAACAGCACCTCTATTAAGGAAGATGTGTTGCCTGAAGAACAAATAGCAAATGTCAAACATAGAAGACCTGGTAAGACTCCCTAATACAAAAGTAAAGTTTTTTTATTTCTTTTAACAGTGCAGTTGACGAGTTTAAGAAGAGATACCTGCATCAGAAAGAAATCTAATATTTTTCAGTTTCCCTTCATTGATAACTGTAGACACAGAGAATGGTTGCGGTAATTTTGCATGCAAGTCTGTCTGACCATGACAGATAAAGGGTCAACAGCTGCTAACTTCTTTAGTGTGAGTCACCATCTCCTGATCTCCCCAAGCATTCACACTGATATCCGACTCAACTTGTTTCTAGAAAATCACAGTGGATTCTTTGCCTTTTGAGTTAAGAAGGAGGGAGCTAGGACTCTATAGTATCTTTTCTTCAAGAGTGTAACTTTAGTAGAAGCTTGAGATATAAGGATTTCATGATCTGTTGTGATATGTTATAAACACTATGCATTTTCCAGAGATACTATACTATTTGATTTTCTTGTGTATAAATACCAATTACATACACCACTCCATTCAATTCCAAAGAGTATGCATGCAAACTGCTAACTCATTGATTTCAGCCCAGTGGAACAAATTTTGGGTTTTTGGCTTCCAAACTATAAGAGAATAAATTTGCATTGTTATAGCCACCAAATCTGTGGTAATTTGTTCTGGTAGCCATAGGAAGCTACTATAAGTGATATCAACAATAGACAGCATGTATCAACAATTTGCTCTTTCATGTACTAATCAAGAACTATACTAAATATTCCACAAGGATGTTTCTAATGTTATATTCACAAAACAATGTAAGGTAGGTATTAAAATTATTCAGGAAACTAAGGCTCAGAGAATAACTGATACTAGACCTAATCTGACTCAAAAAATGCTTTTCTTTGAACCTGTGCAAGGAAGGTGTATTACAAAGCTTTCATTATGACCATGGCGCCAAGTGACGCATATTCACAGTTCCTCGTCCAGTGTCCGATGCCACAGGGACGTAGCCACTGTTGGCCCAGATTATCTTGAGAACAGACCAGTGACAGAAGCTCCATAGTGACTGGAGCCCTCCACCTGTAAGATGATGTCTCCACCAGCAAGAAAGCCATCACCAGGTGTGGCCTCTCAAACCTAGACCACAGTCACAAGCCAGGGTCTGCATTATCAGGAAGTGGAATCAGGAGCTGGAGTTGGAAATTGAACCTAAGCACTACAATAGGAAACTCTTCTGGATCCAGTGGCCGTGAATCGGAGGACCTACTGGGAGAACAAGGTCGCCCACCGCGCGGAAGCCGAGCCGCGGGACCGAGCTGTGGAAGCCGAGCCGGGGGACCGAGCTGCGCAAGCTGCAGGGTCTGCGTGCCAGTGCTTGAAGGGGAGTGCGTGCCACACAGACAACAGCGGGGAGACTTGGGACGTCCAGGGCAATGAGTCCACACATCGGTGCTGTAAGGGGAGCGGACCTGCGTGGAGAGCGTGGGAGCCCACAGTTCGGGACACCAGCGGCAGACTCAACACACCAGTGCTTGAACGTGAGGTGAGCCAAACCTCAATAGCCCAAGACACCGGCAGGCAAGTGGAGAGAGGAGACTAGAGGGAACGACCCCCGGGTGGGGGGGGGACTTCACCAGGCTAACTGGAAGAGAGAGAGAGGAAAAAAAAAAAAAGGTGACTGGTACGGACACGGGTTTCTCTCTCTCCGCTCACCTCTCAAGGGCGAGCAAGACAAAGAGCAGGCGCCATCTTGGACATACGTCATAAGCAGAGCGACCTCAGGTCTGCACCGGCCCTGAGCCTAGCAGAAAAACCTGACTCTGGGCGGGACGAATTAACAGGAGATTAGGACCTAGTAAATTTGTGGTGCTACTGAACTGAGACTGTGAAAAAAGAGACAGTGGGGGAGAGAACTCACGGAATTCACGTGAGCACTCCCCAGAGACGCTACAATTCCGTAACTTTGGCAACCCAGTGGGAGACTGAAGGAGAATTTGAGCCCACTCTGAGGGCCAAACAGATTCCCTGTGTGGTCCTTGGGAAAGAGCTTCCGATCTCTGGCTCCTGCGGGTATATCATTTGCCTGCTAACTACCTCCAACTTCATTCAGCTGTGCAGAATAACTTCCCTTTTGAATCAAAAAAAAAGAAAGAGAGAGAGAGAGAGAGGTTTACCATGCCTAACCTGGGAGTGTCACCTTTGGCACACCAAACAGAGCTCTCAGGCCACACCCATCTCAAGCTCCATCAAAAACAGATAGTCCACTTAATCTAGAGTCATAGTATAACAAGAAAAAGCACCACAGTGAAGAAACCAAATATCTCCAATATGCCAAATAACAAACGCAAAAACCAAGGTAATTAAAACAAGGAAGTCACCATGAAGCCCTCAAATGAAAAAGACACCCCAATTCAAGATTATGAGGATGATGACATAGAAGAAATGCAAGAAGCAGATCTCAAAAAATTGATAAGAACATTAAGAAGTTCTCAAAAACAAATTCTTGAACTACAGAAATCCTTAATGGACAAGATAGAACATCTCTCTCATGAAAATGAAATATTAAGGAGGAATCAAAATGAAACGAAACAACTAGTACAACAGGAAACTGGGATAGTGACTGAAGTGAAGAATTCAATAGATCAAATGACAAACACATTAGAGAGCCTTACAAACAGAATGGGTGAAGCGGAACAGAGAATATTGGACTTAGAAGACAGAGAACAGGAAAGGATACAGTCAAACCAAAGAAAAGAAGAGGAAATTAGAAATCTAAAACATATTGTCGGGAATCTTCAGGATACTATTAAAAAACCCAACATTCGGGTTCTAGGAGTTCCTGAAGGCATGGAGAGGGAGAAAGGATTAGAAGGCCTTTTTAGTGAGATATTAGCAGAAAATTTCCCAGGTTTGGAGAAGGACAGAGAAATCCTAGTACAGGAAGCTCACAGAACCCCTAATAAACACGACCAAAAGAGATCCTCACCACAACACGTTGTAATTAAACTCTCCACAGTGAAACATAAAGAAAAGATCCTAAAATGTGCAAGAGAGAAACGTCAGATTACTCTCAGAGGATCTCCAATCAGACTCACAGCTGACTTCTCATCAGAAACCCTACAAGCTAGGAGGGAATGGTGAGATATAGCCCAGGTACTAAGAGAAAAAAACTGCCAGCCCAGAATATTATATCCTGCAAAGCTATCATTTGTGAATGAAGGTGAAATAAAGACTTTTCATAGCAAACAGAAATTGAAAGAATTTGTTGCCACTCGACCAGCCCTGCAAAAGATGCTTAAAGATGTGTTACACACAGAAACAAACAAACACGGTCATCAATATGAAAGAAGGTAAAGGAAGGAAACCAAGGAAGGAAAGCTCACAGCAAAAGATCACAGGGAATTCAAAGCATATATTAGAACTTATCTTTGGCAAATGGCAGGGCAAAGTTACCACTTATCATTAGTCACATTGAACATTAATGACCTGTACTGTCCAGTTAAAAGACACCAATTGGCTGATTGGGTTAAGGAACAAAACCCATGTATTTGCTGCTTACAAGAAACACATCTTTCCAACAAAGATCCATACAGACTGAAAGTGAAAGGCTGGAAAAAGATATACCATGCCAACAGAAATGAAAAAAGAGAGGGCGTAGCCATCTTAATATCAGACACCATAAACTTTACCACAAAAACCGTTTAGAGAGACAAAGAGGGACACTATATAATGATTAAGGGATCAATTCAACAGGAAGATATAACAATGATCAATGTATATGCACCTAATTACAGGGCACCGGTTTATCTAAAAGATTTGTTAACGGACTTAAAGGGAGACTTAGACCCCAATACAATAGTACTGGGGGACTTCAATACTCCACTCTCAGAAATAGACAGATCAACAGGACAGAAGATCAACAAGGAGACAGTAGATTTAAATGACACTATAGCCCAAATGGATCTAACAGATATATACAGAACTTTCAATCCTACAGCTAAAGATTTTACATTCTTCTCAGCAGTACATGGAACCTTCTCTAGGATTGACCACATACTAGGCCATAAAGCAAGTCTCAGCAAATTCAAAAGAATTAGAATCATACCATGCAGCTTCTCAGACCATAAAGGAATGAGGTTGGAAATTAGCAACTCAGGAATCCCTAGAGCAAATGCAAACGCATGGAGATTGAACAACATGCTCCTGAATGAACAATGGGTCATAGAAGAAATCAAAAGAGAAATCAAAAACTTTCTGGAAGTAAATGAGGATAATAGCACAACATACCAAAATTTATGGGACGCAGCAAAAGCAGTGTTAAGAGGGAAGTTTATATCAATAGGTGCCTACATCAAGAAATTGGA
Organism: Oryctolagus cuniculus; assembly: GCF_051225735.1. Classification (NCBI taxonomy): domain Eukaryota; kingdom Metazoa; phylum Chordata; class Mammalia; order Lagomorpha; family Leporidae; genus Oryctolagus; species Oryctolagus cuniculus. The sequence continues at coordinate 67,237,023 of NC_142870.1, forward strand.
AAGGCACCAAATAGATGAGCTTTCAATTCACCTCAAGGATCTAGAAAACCTACAGCAAACCAGACTCAAATCTAGTAGGAGAAGAGAAATAATTAAAATCAGAGAAGAAATCAACAGGATTGAATCAAGAAAAACATTCCAAAAAAATCAGCCAAACGAGGAGCTGGTTTTTTGAAAAAATAAAAAAAATTGACACCCCATTGGCCCAACTAACTAAAAAAAGAAGAGAAAAGACCCAAATCAATAAAATCAGAGATGGAAAAGGAAACATAAAAACAGACACCACAGAAATAAAAAGAATCATCAGAAATTACTACAAGGACTTGTATGCCAGCAAACAGGGATACCTATCAGAAATGGATAGATTCCTGGACACATGCAACCTACCTAAATTGAACCAGGAAGACATCGAAAACCTAAACAGACCCATAACTGAGACAGAAATTGAAACAGTAATAAAGGCCCTCCCAACAAAGAAAAGCCCAGGACCAGATGGATTCACTGCTGAATTCTACCAGACATTTAAAGAAGAACTAACTCTAATTCTTCTCAAACTATTCACAACAATCGAAGAAGAGGGAATCCTCCCAAATTCTTTCTATGAAGCCAGCATCACCCTAATTCCTAAGCTGGAAAAAGATGCAGCACTGAAAGAGAATTACAGACCAATATCCCTGATGAACATAGATGCAAAAATCCTCAATAAAATTCTGGCCAATGGAATGCAACAACACATCAGAAAGATCATCCACCCAGACCAAGTGGGATTTATCCCTGGTATGCAGGGATGGTTTAATGTGCGCAAAACAATCAATGTGATACCCCACATTAACAGACTGCAGAAGAAAAACCATATGATTATCTCAATAGATGCCGAGAAAGCATTTGATAAAATACAACACCCGTTCATGATGAAAACTCTAAGCAAACTGGGTTTGGAAGGAACATTCCTCAATACAATCAAAGCAATCTATGAAAAACCCACAGCCAACATCCTATTGAATGGGGAAAAGTTGGAAGCATTTCCATTGAGATCTGGTACCAGACAGGGATGTCCACTCTCACCACTGCTATTCAATATAGTTCTGGAGCTTCTAGCCAGAGCTATTAGGCAAGAAAAAGAAATTAAAGGGATACAAATTGGGAAGGAAGAACTCAAACTATCCCTCTTTGCAGATGACATGATTCTTTATTTAGGGGACCCAAAGAACTCTACTAAGAGATTATTGGAACTCATAGAAGAGTTTGGCAAAGTAGCAGGGTATAAAATCAATCCACGAAAATCAACAGCCTTTGTATACACAGACAATGCCATGGCTGAGGAAGAACTTCTAAGATCAATCCCATTCACAATAGCTACAAAAACAATCAAATACCTTGGAATAAACTTAACCAAGGACGTTAAAGATCTCTACGATGAAAATTACAAAACCTTAAAGAAAGAAATAGAAGAGGATACCAAGAAATGGAAAAATCTTCCATGCTCATGGATTGGAAGAATCAATATCATCAAAATGTCCATTCTCACAAAAGCAATTTATAGATTCAATGCAATACCAATCAAGATACCGAAGACCTTCTTCTCAGATCTGGAAAAAATGGTGCTGAAATTCATATAGAGGCACAAGAGACCTCGAATAGCTAAAGCAATCTTGTACAACAAAACCAAAGCTGGAGGCATCACAATACCAGATTTCAGGACATACTACAGGGCAGTTGTAATCAAAACAGCATGGTACTGGTACAGAAACAGAAGGATAGACCAATGGAACAGAATTGAAACACCAGAAATCAATCCAAACATCTACAGCCAACTCATATTTGATCAAGGATCCAAAACCAATCCCTGGAGTAAGGACAGTCTATTCAATAAATGGTGCTGGGAAAATTGGATTTCCACATGCAGAATCATGAAGCAAGACCCCTACCTTCACCTTACACAAAAATCCACTCAACATGGATTAAAGACTTAAATCTACGACCTGACACCTCAAATTATTAGAGAGCATTGGAAGATATAGGTACCAGCAATGACTTCTTGGAAAAGACCCCAGAAGCACAGGCAGTCAAAGCCAAAATTAACATTTGGGATTGCATCAAATTGAGAAGTTTCTGTACTGCAAAGAAACAGTCAGGAAAGTGAAGAGGCAACCAACAGAATGGGAAAATATATTTGCAAACTATGCAACTGATAAAGGGTTGATAGCCAGAATCTACAAAGAAATCAAGAAACTCCAGAACATCAAAACAAACAACCCACTGAAGAGATGGGCCAAGGACCTCAATAGACATTTTTCAAAAGAGGAAATCCAAATGGCCAACAAACACATGAAAAAATGTTCAAGATCACCAGCAATCAGGGAGATGCAAATCAAAAATACAATGAAGTTTCACCTCACCCCGGTTAGAATGGCTCACATTTAGAAATCTACCAACAATAGATGCTGGAGAGGATGTGGGAAAAAGGGACACTAACCCACTGTTGGTGGGAATGCAAACTGGTCAAGCCACTATGGAAGTCAGTCTGGAGATTCCTCAGAAACCTGAAGATAACCCTACCGTTTGACCCAGCCATCCCACTCCTTGGAATTTACCCAAAGGAATTTAAATTGGCAAACAAAAAAGTGGTCTGCAGCCTAATGTTTATTGCAGCTCAATTCACAATAGCTAAGACCTGGAACCAACCTAAATGCCCAACAACGGTAGACTGGATAAAGAAATTATGGGATATGTACTCTTTAGAATACTATAACGCAGTAAGAAACAACGAAATCCAGTCATTTGCAACAAAATGGAGGAATCTGGAACACATCATGCTGAGTGAAATAAGCCAGTCCCAAAGGGACAAATACCATATGTTCTCCCTGATCGGTGACAACTGACTGAACACCAAAAAGGAAACCTGCTGAAGTGAAATGGACACTATGGGAAACGGTGACTTGATCAGCATAGCCCTGACTGTTAATGAACAACTTAATACATTTTCCCTCTTAGTAGTTTTTTTGTCTGTTCTACTTAATATGACTGGTTTAATTCTGTAATTAATACACAGTTATTCTTAAGTGTTAAAAATTAACTGAAATGTGATCCCTGTTAAACATAAGAGTGGGAATAAGAGAGGGAAGAGATGTATAATTTGGGACATGCTCAAGCTGACTTGCCCCAAATGGTAGAGTTAAAAACATACCAGGGGATTCCAATTCAACCCCATCAGGGTGGCATGTACCAATGCCATCTCACTATTCCAAGTGATCAATTTCAGTTCACAATTGATCATAATGAAAGGACTAAGAGTCAAAGGGAGCACATAAACAAGTCTAGTACCTGCTAACACTAACCGATGGAATAAATAAAGGGGAGAGTGATCTAACATGGGAAGTGAGATACTCAGCAGATTCATAGAATGGTGGATGTCCTAAACAGCACTCTGGCCTCAGAATCAGCCCTAAAGGCATTCAGATCTGCCTGAAAAGCGATGAGAGTATTTCAGGCATGGAAAGCCAAGACACTCTGGCAAAAGATCTCTGCGAGTGAGATCCCAGTGGAAAGAACAGGTCTTCAAAGAAGGAGGTACCTTTCTCTGAAGGGAGGAGAGAACCTCCACTTTGACTATGACCTTGTCTAAACAAGAATCGGAGAACTCAGAGGGCTTCCATAGCCTTGGAAACTCATGACTGGAGCATAGGGAGACTACTGATGCCATAAACAGGAGTGTCAATTGGTAAAGTCAACAACAGGAGTCACTGTGCACCTACTCCTCATGTAGGATCTCTGTCCTTAATGTGCTGTGTATTGAGATTTAATGCTATAACGAGTACTCAAACAATATATTTCACTTTGTGATTCTATGGAGGTGCAAACGGTTGAAATCTTTACTTAATGCATACTAAACTGATCCTCTGTAAAAAAAAAAAAAAAAAAAAAAAAAAAGAAATTGTCAACTCCCAACTTGACTCTCACTGGGATTAAACATGACAATAGGTCTGATCTGATTTCATCATCATTTAAAAAAAATCATCTATTATTTTTCACTTTATGTTTCTGTGTGGGAGCAAACTGTTGAAATCCTTACTTAATGTATACTAAGCTGATCTTCTGTATATTAAGATAATCGAAAATGAATCTTGATGTGAATGGAAGGGGAGAGGGAGTGGGAAAGGGGAGGGTAGTGGGTGGGAGGGACGGTATGTGGGGGAAGCCATTGTAATCCATAAATCGTACTTTGGAAATTTATATTCATTAAATAAAAGTTAAAAAAAAAACAAAAAAAACACAAAGCTTTCATTATTCCAGGACGGAACTACTGATGTCTCCAGAGGTACCTATACCTTAGAACTTAATCAAAACTTCTGATGTGTGAGGCAGTGGATGGAAGTGATTATTTATTCATTCTTAGGGGACATGGGCAATCCTAATTGGCATCTTCACTGATAAGCTAAACACTCTCTACAGAAATAAATTTCTGTTATTTATAATAAATTCTGTTATTTATCGCCCAGCTAATGAGCTCTTTACCGTGTTCTGGTGAGTTGTACAAACTAGCTCAGTGCATGTGGGTACATTTGAAAGAAGCTACTCTTGCTGTACAGTCTTAAGAAGTAAAATTCTAAATTAACTTAATCAAAAACTTTTAAAGCTTCTACTCATCCAGAAATCCCACCATACACTCTTTAAAGCAGGCAGTTTTGAATAACATTTATCAGCACAATAATTTTCTTTTGTCCTCTTATCTATCTCTTTAGAAAATCATTGCTTAAAGTATCTTAGTTTATCTATTTCCCTGGTTTTCTGTATTGAATTGTGTATCCATCCCCAAAAAGATACACTGAAGCCCTAACTTCTAGTGCCTGTGTGCCTGATATTATTTGGAAATAGGGTATTTGCATATGTAATTAGGTTAAGATGAGATTATTAGGGTAGACCGTAATCGATCATGACTAGTGTCCTTATGAGAGGAGGAAAATCTCCTAGGTAGACAGAAACACACATGGATACTGCCATGAGATGTCAGAGATAGAAATTTTAGTAATGCAGTTGCAAATGAAGAAATACCAGGGACTGATGGCCACAACCAGAAGCTAGGAGGGGGCAAAGCAAAGACATTCTTAGAGAGGCAGCATGGCTTCCGTGATATCTTGATTTTGCACTTGTGGCTTGCAGAACTGAAAGAGAATACATACCTGATTATGTATGCTACCCAGATTGTATAAATTCATTGTGGCAGTGCTAGAAAACTAATACGGTTTGTGATGGAAAGGTTGCTATTTAACAAATAGCCAAGAGATCAAGATGTTGACTTTTATAAGGATCTGCTAAAACATTCTACCTCTCAATGCATTCTAATTCCTGGGGCAAAGGGAATACTATACTCCTTAAGGCATTGTAAAATCTAGTATTACTCACCATCTAAGCAATACCTTGAAAGGTGGAGGTGATGGCACTATTTATCTGACCTGGACTGACAAATCAGGACACCCAGTGTGACAGACTAGAGTACACCACTTCTAGGCAGGGATCGGATCCTTTATTTGAGAGATCTTGGAGCCTATGATTCACAGGTAAATAAGTTTATAATTTACATAACATATTACCTTTGTTGGATTTGTTTAAATTCTAAAGATAAGACCTTCTTGTTTTTATTATTTTTAATTCAATGTCAGGTGTAAAATTGTTTCCTTTCATTGTATCAAAGTTACTAATCCCAATCCATCTCAGCTCATTGGATTCAGGGGTGATAATCCTGATCTTTAAGTTTTTACTCAAAATATTAAATACTCAATGGAATACTAGCACTAATGTTGTTGGTTTATGTTGAGCATACATTTGTAATTTGTAAATCAGTATAAGATTTTTCTAGTCTTCTTTTAAGTGTCAAAGGACATCTTCAAGAACCTGTAATAAGTAGAACTCCAGGGCTTAACTATCACTAGTGTAGTAGTAGCTACAAATGGAATAATTACAAATGTAATGCATTTTATTGAAGAACAAAAGGGAGCTGACACTTCTGACATTCCAATGAATAATTTCCAATCTCAATTCTTCACACAATTTAGAGTCTGTAAATAAGATTATACCATGTAATGGAATGCACAGTTATACTCTCTAGTAACAATTCTTCCTGTATGGACTCAAAAGTTATACGGCATAAGTCATCAACATGAGTTTCATGTTCCTAAGCCTGGAAAAGCAAAATTTTAAATTCACGTGGTAATGTCTACTCAACATTCTTCAGGATTATGAACAGTGCAGTTCAGAAGGCTTGCCTCCTAGTGTCTCATTCCTGTGCACTGTGTGCCTCTACTTTGGAAATTTCATTTAACCTCAGGTGGTGACAGAGCACTTCGGTGTAACCACCCAAAAGTCATTTTGATTTAAACAGAAAGCTAAAATAATCTATCTTTATATCTTATTTCTTTACAACTATTTTGCTAAAAAGACTCAAATGACCATATTCTATTTCAAGGAGTCCTCTGATTACCTTAAATACATTGTTCTCAAGTTGAAATATGAAAAATAAGTTTTTATGACACCTTTTTATCACCCAGGTTAATAGTGAACTAAATAGACTACTAGGGAAAGATTTATTTTACATTATACTTTTTATACAAGAATTCATAGCTATATAATAAAATTATGTTGATAAAAGGTACCATCTAGGTTGGTGTAGGGAAGGCATACATCATTCTCATTAGCATTTACTTCTGTGTATTCATGGCCCTCTCTAGTGACTATAATAGGGTAGTTTGATCTCTCTTATAGTTGTATGCATTCTCATGTGACCTAGCTTCTTTCTACAGATACTTTTGGAGTGCACATTTTTGTAATTTTATAAATCAGAGCTCCATACACACTAGTCTCTCTATACACTGCACGATGGCAAGGCAAGATCAATATCTGTCTCAAAAGACCCTGGGACAAATCCTCTTTATAGGTGGGGTAGCCCCCCTCAATATAATACACTTATTTTTTAAAATTTTAGTGGGATGGAATAATAATGTATGACTTAAGTAAATCCCACCAAGATCACTGTGTATCTTTCTTAAAAAACCCATTTCAAAGTATTGTAACAAATAAAATATAAAACAGTTGTCAAGTTCATATAATTATAAAAAATATGAAAAACCTGTGTTTTGGTGTTGCTATAAGACTACAGAGAGAGACTGACCATTCCTTATATGTGTAATGAAATAAAGGAATTAGTGTTGTCACAACCCATCCTGCCTGCCCCCGGAGAATTTATACCAAGGGTCAATGTACTTTTTCTTCTTTTGGAGCTTATTTATAGTTCTTTGAACACTCTGTAACTACTTCTCATAAGGGTTGGAAGTATACATCTGCTCTAATATGAGCAGAAGCTTGGAACTAAGCATTAAGATCTGAATGCACAGTAACACTGCTTCAAGTCAAGACTAAAGAGAATTGAATGACATTGGACTTTTCTCTAGCACTCTTTGCAACATAAAATGGCTGCCTTGGCACCTATTACATGATATCCCATAAGTGCATGCAATTTTTGTGTGTCAATTAAAAATTAAACTGTACATATATTTTAAAGCAAAGTAAAACAAAAACTAACTCTAACTCAGAGAGGGGAGGCATCCCTAAATTTGCAAATTGACACACATACACATAAATATTCTCCTGTTTGTCCTTCCTCTTTCTTGCAGAGCCAACAGTATCCACAGGCTGATACACATGGCTGATTCCCTTAAGACTTCAAACATCTCTCTAACCCTGAGGAATTCAAGAAGTCAAATATTTTCTGTCAGAGTTTTCAATGCATCTTGAATGCATGCATCTTTCTGATAACCTCAATTGCATTGTTTTCGTTATAGTGTGCCTGGAAGATGGTGCCAAGGAATTGTGGGCTAAATGAATGAGTCAACCTTATCTTGTACCCTTTGAAGATCTGTGATTAGATTAGATGGTGGTGGTGGTGGTGGGGTGGTGGTGGTGTGCGTGTGTGTGTGTGTGTGTGTGTGTGTGTGTGTGTGTTGTGTGGTGGGGGAATCCAGCTCAAGAATCTCTTAACATTAGCACTTGCTAAACCAAGTCACAGACTGTATCAGAACTTAAAATTTAAACAGATACTCTCACTTTAACAAAAGTGCAACTCAATGGGACTAAATCTACAGAGACTCTAGGTTCAGAGTAGGAAAGAAACCCTTCTTCCACAAGCATAAAGAACATTATTTGTGAGATGACTATGATTATTTTCTCCATTCATTTACATAACATGGTGCCTTAGCCGCATGCTTTCCAATGGACCTTGACGCTGGCTTATCTATGTCTCCTCTCTGTGTAATGTGATCTCCCCCCTAGGTCAAATTGTCTGTTGCAGGGAGGCTCTCAGCTCTTTATGGAAATATTTGCATATTCTTTTCATTTCCATAGAAACATTGCCACTGACTCAGAACTGCCTCTGTGTTCTTAAGACAGAGATATTTATCTTTCAAACAGTGGGTTATGCATGACATCAGATAGACTGGAGCATTTTCTGTGCAGTGCTCAACTAATGTGACTCTCCTTTTTAAAGGAATTTATGATGGTCCACCCTTAGGTTATTTATTTATATTTTTGCTCCATGACTGCTTTTCTAGTAATGAGTTTAAATATAAGCAACATAAACCCATCTGGAAATAAAATTATGCACTAGCTTCACGACAAAAGATAATTACATTATAATCAAGCTGTCATTTTTGGAGATAGTAGGAGATGAAGCGTGCTATAAACTGACACAGAAAGTGTATAGATTGCTATTTCAAATATCCTCCATAATGCCAGGGAGTACAAAGATTTCTAGTGCATAATATCAGATTTAGTAACTGGAAAATTCCTGGGAGTTACCGAGTATCTACTTTGTGAGAGTAATGGCTAATAGTGTACTCAGAGGAAGAAAGGCCAGAAGCAGAGTTTCAGTAGTCTAGCTTGGAAGTGAGACTGGCTACAATAAAACTACTTAAGTTGTATACAGTTTCAGAGCATGAGCCTTAATTTTTTCATTTTTAGCCCGTTTTTATTCTTACAGTGTCATCTTTACTTCACAGGTTGGCAGGAGCTAGGTACTGGGGTCTTCTGACTCGTTTTGCAGAATGTGGATAGCTGTCTGACATGGCAGAGGAAGCATATTTTTAGGGGAAAAAAGACTGTCATTGAGGCTATTTTTTTTAACACTGTGAGCTCAATTTTCTCCTGCAACAATGAGTTGGGTTATTGGTTTTTCATGACTGTAAGAATTTTTGTCTTTTTTCTGGAGATGAAGATAACTACTATGATAAAAGAACATGGTCTGCTTCAAACCCTGTACTTGGCTGGACCATCAAGAAAATGGCAATCACATAATAGAGACAGGAACAGAACAGAGACTGACTTGTCAGAAAAGATGCTACTAACACTCTTCCTGTGCCGTGGCTTCTTTCATAATGGGAAAACTGTCACCTGTGAGAAAATGTGCTGGTTAAAGAGAACTAGGAGAGTGGACTTCCATTTATTCCTTTCATGGACACCATTATAACCCTAAGGGGTCAGAATGTCTCTGTACTAAGGGCTCTATGACCCCACAGTCCGAGCCTCACCTGCTGAGACCTTGTAAACCCCTGGCTACGGATGACTGCACAGTCAGTGTAATCAGTTCTCTGCATTCCCAGCCTCTCTGCATTCGAGGCACTGAATTTTTCAGTCTGCACTCAGTTCCCCCCATCCACACCCTCATCCTTATTCCTTAGTGAATCTGGAACAAGACATGGGGTACCTTGCTACTAAAAGTGTGGTGATTATTTCAGCAATATCATCATGGTCTAAAAGCTTGTTAGAAATTCAGAACATGAACCCAGTCCCACATCTCTCCACAATACGAACATGAATTTCAATGAGATCTCCAGGAAATTCATATGCACGTGGAAGTTTGAGACACTGTAATTAGTAGATTCAAGCTACCAGCTGGTATGATTTAGCTTCAGTTTTGCTGTACTTATACTAAGAATCAGGTATATATGGGATTTGCTATGTTTTATGACCTAACTTACATACCTGGGCTTAAACTCTGGATTTCTGCTGCATCCAGAACACTGCCCAGAAGCCCAGGCTCTGTGTCGGGGTCTGATCTTCCTGATTCCAACATCCAATAGGACGTTTGATGATGGAGGGATGGACTTGTCTCTGGTACCTGGCTTTGGTTCATATTTCAACAGCCAGGTTACAGAAACTATGAATGCCACTAACCTATCTTCCTCTAACTACTGCCGACTGTTCTGGTCCATGACAACTTCCATATTGAGCTGCTTTGTATGTTGTCATAGTTTCAACTAAGACGGACTTCATCATGTCCATGGTAAAAACAGCAGTACCAAGAAAGGTACTCCTGGTCTCCCCATGTTAATGACCATGTTAGTGTCCTCTAGATATAATCGCACTATCCTTATTTGCTTCATCTTTCCCTAGCAAGCCTCCCAACTACATTCAGCTGAGTTTTGGCAACTGATCATTGAAAGGCTTCTTAGATATGTTTATTCCCTTATTTTGGAAGCATGGGCTCCCTGTCACCTTTTGTGCAAAATATTTGACTCAATGGACAATACAATCTATGTGTAATCAAGCTATAGATCTAGTCTTAGTCCATTTGGTATTTCTCATCAAAATACCCAAGGCTAGTAAATCATAAAGTAAAGAGGTTTATTTGGCTCATGATTCTTTGGGATAAAGAGTTCAAATGGAATTACACTAGTGTCCTGGTGAGGGTCCCCTGGCTTTGTCACAATGTGGCAAAGAAACAGAAAGGGATTGGCTGCAAGCAAAAAGGGACCAGCACGTGGTCCTTGCCAAACACCAAGGGCCAAGCACAAGAACCTTTGGGGGACATACTCGAACATACTCGAAATGAATTGTGTGGGTTTCTTGTCTTCGTGCAAGAAAGAATTCAGGCATGAGACAGACAGCAAAGTAGCAAGGTATATTGGGGATAGGACATCCATCAAACAGAAGGGACAGAGAATGCCCGGTCACTCAGACTGAGGAGGACAAGGTTACATGGTTAAATGGGGAGAATATACCTAGCAGGTGAGGCGGGTGGCCCAAGAGAGAGCTGAGGGCTGCATATGCGGTCTTTGTTCAGATGGGTTTTTCAAGGGTCTAGGCCCAGTTATTCCTGCCATTTCTCTTTGCCCCCTCCCCCTTCTCCAGGACAAAGGGTTTGCTGAGTGTAAAGTAGGACAGTTCCTCCCCAGGTTTACTACTCAGTGTTGTCAGGCTGAGGCGGCTTCCTGGCAGAAGAGCTTCTAGGGTGCCTGCCTTGGAGAAGGCTGCGAAGGTTTTATTGCTCCCTGTTATCAAGCCAGGTAACCCATTTGGTGCTGAGGCGAGAGGACTGTCCTGGGGAGCTTCCCTGGTGGAGAAGCGCTGAGACCACATGGAAAGTTACCAGGGTCTGGGCAGGACTTTGCAGTGTAAACTCTGGGCTGCTTCCAAGGTGAGCTTCTGCAGGTGCTGTTGCATCCCTCTCAGGCCCATCTCAGACACACATAGGCTAATTTCTAACTTCCTGACTAACAAAACCACATCCAAATGCTAACAGATACTGTAAGGATTAATGATGGGATGATACACATACAAAACACTAACTGAAAACAGAATGAACATGAATAAAAATGATGATGGAGAAGAATAATTACCAGGGCCGGCGCTGTGGCATAGAGGATAAAGCCACCACCTGCAATGCTGGCATCCCATATGGGCACCAGTTCGAGTCCTGCGTGTTCCTCTTCTGATCCAGCTCTCAGCTATGGCCTGGGAAAGCAGTAGAAGATGGCCCAGGTGCTTGGGGCCCTGCACCTGCATGGGAGACCCTGAAGAAGTTCCTGGCTCCTGGCTTTGGAATGGCGCAGCTCTGGCCTTTACAGCCAATTGGGGAGTGAACCAGCAGATGAAGACGGACCTCTTTCTTTCTCTCTCACTGCCTCTCCTTCTCTCTTTGTGTAACTCTGACTTTCATAAATAAATAAATCTTTTTTAAAAAATGAAGAATAATTGCCTTGTGGCTTTTACATCATGAGATACAGAATAGGGCCCAATAGACAATCATGAATGATTCCAAAATGGAATTGCTTTTCCAAAAGGAAACTCTTCTGAAAGATAGCAAAAGCGAGCACTTGATTCTTGTTTGCTACATAGTAGAGATTGGTCTGACTTGTACTCTGCTAAAGGGAGTGACTTAACATATCAATGTGTTATGAGAGTCTATCCTTAGGATGGCTCCAAACACTGACCCTGAGCATGATGTTACCAAGGGTTAGATAAGGCAGAGAAGACAGAGCCACAATCGCCACAGAGAATGTTAAGAATTGCTATTTTTCCCCGTTAGCACAGGATAGCAAACAACATTGCTGAGAAAATGGGTTATTACAATAATTATTTTTTGTTTTTTCTCAATATCTCGCTCTAATTTAATGAACTACATTGATGTTTATTGATTTATAATGGAAAATATACTGGAAAAAGTGAGAGAGAAAGGAGGAAGTTATATTGGGTAAAGCAAGGTAAGATTTGAAAGCATAGTCATTTAGACAGCAAGAAATACAAAGGAAGACTCAACGATCACTCACACACACACACACCCCCAGCTGGTTGTATATTAAGCCAATGCTCATAACACAGAATGCATCATTTAATTATGAGCAAGTGTCCTTGTAGGAGTATCAGTGTTCCTGTCTAGATTTTTACTCTCTTTGACAAAGCTCCATCTCAATGATATTGTGGAGTAATATTAGGTATTAATAGATATTATCATGTAATATTTTATTAGTATTAGATTATTGTTATTAGATTTAATTAACTAATATTTATTATACATTTACATAATTTCAGCCTTATGCTGAACACTGGGTTGTATTAAATCATTTATGCACGACTACAAGTGAGGTTTCAGAATTTGTGGTATTAGCTATTGATTTGTAGTTAGCCTAAGTAGGCTACATAAACCCTACCATGAGGTTTGGCTAGGGTCATGGTTATAGGGCAACAGCAAAAGGCACTGTAGAGTAAAGGTATAGTCTGAATATTTGTGTCACCTGAAAATTCCAGTGGTGAAAACCTAAGCACCAAACACTGCATCTGATGGTGCCTTGACCTTGAACATCTAGGCCTTTACAAAAATGAAAATTAATTTTCTGTTGTTCATAGCAACCTGAGTTACAGTTGGTTATAACAGCCCCTCAAAATGAAGACAGCATATTAAGAAGTTAGAATCTTAGCAAGGCATAGTTTGTTCCCTGGTTAAGTTTAGCTAATGTTTAATGAAAAATGACCAGGGGGATTTTTAAAATATTTCTATCTCGGTTTCCTCTGAATTAAGTCACATCGACATTGATAGTCCAGCAGCAGTTAAACAGAAACTAAAAAGGTAGAAGAATGGTTAAGAGAAATGAGTCAGACGTGGGTTCAGATCTAGCTCCATCTTGACTACCAATGGTATTACTCTTCCTCAGTTTCCACCTTTGTCCAGTGAACTGTTCATGTAACAAAATCTTTATAAAGAGTTTTATTATGATTTATATTCAATTCTTAAGACATGGTAAGAACTTAATACATGTCAACAATTACATTAAATATTATTAGAGCAGATATACAGTTCAGGAGATACACCAAATTTACGTCTGAATTTTAATTTAGACTCTTTTCAGATACACAAATAAATCCTAGCTATACTATGTGCATATTTTGTGAACAAGGCACTTAGAACTCCCTGGACTTTAACTTCCTCATCTTTAAAGTAGTTATATTAATAACTACTCCATAAGATGTAGTAAGAATAAAATGAGATAATATAAATGACATGGCACGTAGTGGGCACTTAAGTATTTTATTAAAAAACCAAAGCATACAGCGATAGCTAATATTCTTTATGTGTCAGCTCTATATACTAAGCTAATTAGATAAGACACTTATCAGGATAATTGAATAAAATTTATTTTTGGACCTTATTAAACTAAAAATCCTTTCTTTCTTATAAATTGAGCTTGTAGAAGATGATCCATCTGAATTGCAATTAAATAGCAATCTTCTAAATAATTAAACAATAGGGTATCTATGTATAGCAACTATTAGACAGTTTTTCTCTATCTATTTTAAACACTTGGGGTACGTGTTATGCAAATGGATTTTCAGGGAATTTTTATTATCATAAATAGACCATGAAATTTAGGTAACTTAAGCAGCAGAGATATTGTGAGTCATAGTATTTTCTTTCTTTCTTTTTTTTTCTCAAAGGACTTGAGTTCTATGACAGCTCCATTTCAGGAAGACAGTTACAATGAGGTGTTATGAAAGATCCAGGAAGGGGCCGGAGCTGTGGCGCAGCAGGTTAATGCCCTGCCCTAAAGCACTGACCGACATCCCATATGGGCGCTGGTTCTAGTCTCAGCTGCTCCTCTTCCAATCCTGCTCTCTTCTGTGGCCTAGGAAATAAGTAGAAGATGGCCCAAATCCTTGGGCCCCTGCACCCGAGTGAGAGTGAGAGACCCAGAAGAAGCTCCTGGCTCCTGGCTTCGGATTGGCACAGCTCCGGCCGTTGCTATCAATTGGGGAGTGAACCATCGGATGGAAGACCTCTCTCTTTCTTTCCCTCTCTCTCTCTGCCTCTCCTCTCTCTGTGTAACTCTAACTTTGAAATAAATAAATAAATGCAACTAGAAAAAAAAAGAAAGATCCAGGAGACTTGAAAACATGTAATGCACATAGTTTTCTTGTTATCTCAGACACACACACACATACACACACACACAAAATGTTCTCTCCACTCACAGAATTTAATGCAGTTGAAGACAGTTTTCCTCATTCTGCAGAAGGTAGAGAGCACCAAACTTGTCAGACGAGCTGGTAACTGCTCTGTCCTTGATATCAAGCAAGAGGTTTTCAGGCTTAATTGATTGATATTTCATAGTGTGTCTCATTACAGAGTTGAAATCATGACTGTGGTTAGGATCAGAGGTCAGATTCCAAAGCAAATAACTCTTACATTAAATCAAAATAGTAAATGGACTGAAAATATACCTTCTTTATATTTTTTACTTCATGTGTCTTTTAACACAAACTTCAACAAAACATGTGATATATATGTTACGAATTACTTTAAATGAAAAGTTCTTTAAAAATCTATTATTACTGCACTTAAAGCTTTTTGTCTTCCCTAAAATCAGAAGAGGTGAAGGAACATAACATTTTAGTGTGGACTGTTTTGCCTACATTGAGGCAGCTATGAATAAATCTTCCTCCCTCTCCCCCAACCCTATTCCCTCTCCCACTCCTGTACTTCGACCTAGTCTCCACATGGGTGGCATACTGTGCCACATGAATAGGGCTCCAGGTTTTTATCAACTGCTATCCACTTGCTTATTGCACTCTGCTATAGCAAATGCATAGGCAGCCATACCTTGAAATTAGTTTCTTAGTTAAGTGCATCAACTTCAGTACCTTGGACTTCAAGATTCTTTTAACCAAATCTCTCATTATCCTTTCTTTCTTTGATTATTCTTTCTCTTGATAGGCAGCAAAGTAAAAAACATGGATATACCATTAAAACTAAGTTTAATTACTCCCCACTTCTGTGATTGTGTGTAAGTTGCCTAGCCTGTCCACATCTCTGTTCAATCTACTTGTAAAATAATGATAATGTTATGTATCTCAGAAGCAGCAGCAATGTATTAGCTTTCCCTTTCTTTCTTGTTCTTTCTTTCCTTCTCTTCCCTTCTGTCTTCCCCCAAAAGCTCTGAGTTTCCTTTTGTTGCTTAGTCACAAAGCAATGTCTGTTTTAATCTGTGTTGAAATCTGTGGTTCACATTTCAGCTCTGCATTCACTAGCTTCTCAGATTTGGTCCCTTGACTTTGACACAGCACAACAATCTGTCACTCTGGATATCCCAAATATCTATTTATTCTGAGTAGATGAGTGTTGATGGCTCAAATTACACAATAATCCTTCATCCTGATTTTTAGAGATGATTTCAGAGGATATTCTATCATAGCATCCCCTTTTATTGCAAGTGATCCTTCACATATTTTGGATGAACTTACATTCCTTTATTGGTACATTTGTTAGTATAACAAAATTGACACCCAACTGATGGGAAAATAATGTAGGAGGCACTGGAAAAAAATTAGCATTTTTAAGAATTTCATAGCAGAGTGTTAACAAAACATCTATTAACTATGATGATGGTCCTCAAACAATTGACTGCAGTAGAACCCCCCAAATTGCCCAATAATCCTTTTTTTCTTTCTTTGCTGATGTTCTTTAATTCTTCAACCTAGCAACTCTTTGATTTTCTTTCTGTTCTTCATTAGCAGCCAACTCCAGACAGCAATCCTTAATTTTAGTCACTCTAACAGATTTGTAAAGGTACCTGCATTAATTTGCGAAGGTTTCCATTTAAAAAAATACCACAGATTTGGTAGATTAAACAATAGAGATTTTTTTAAAGAATATTTCCTGATGCTAGAAGTCCAAGATCAAAGTGTGGGTAGGTTTGCTCTCTCCTGAGGCCTCTCTCCTTGGTTTGCAGATGGCCACCTTCTCTCTGCCTCTTATGTATCCCTCTGCCGTCCCTCTTGTCTCTGTTATAGTCTCCTTTTATACAGAGAGATCCAAGGAGATTGGACTAGGTCCACCCTGATGGCCTCACCTTGATTTAATCACCCATCTGAAGGCCAGGTCCCCAAATGAAGTCTCATTCTGAGTTATGTGAGGTGTGTGTTGAAGGCTTCAAAATACAGAATTTGGGGCAAGGGAACCCAGTTTATCCCACAATAGTACCTTGTTTATGTCTTGTTTTGTTGAGAAAATTCTCCATCAATCTCTTATTTCTGAAAGACTTTAAGTGAAGTTGCTGACTTCCCTTTTATTGTAAACTATCTGTTTAAGGATATTTGTATAGCTAGCAGACTTAGGGAATAAAGATCATCTCTTCTGGTCATTCTTGCTTATAGTTCAATAAAAAAGATCTAGGGGCTGGCACTGTGGTGTAGTGGGTAAAGCCGCCGCCTGCAGTGCCATTATCCCATATGGACGGCGGTTCGAGATCTTGCTGCTCCACTTCCTACCCAGCTCTCTGCTATGGCCTAGGAAAGCAGTGGAAGATGACTCAAGTCCTTGGGCCCCGGCACCTGTGTTGGAGACCAGGAAGAAGCACCTGGCTCCTAGCTTTGGATTGGCGCAGCTCTGGCCATTGTGGCCACTGGGGAGTGAACCAGCAAATGGAAGACCTTTCTCTCTATCTCTCGCTCTCACTGTCTGTAACTCTACCTCTCAAATAAATAAATTAAATCTTAAAAAAAAGATCCAAGTTGCCTAGGCTCAGGGTTCCTCAGTCTTGAGTCTATCGTATTCCCTCCTCAACACTATGGTACTTGTGGGTCAAGGGGAACTGAGAAAATGTAATATTGTTGCCATTTACTGAATAAATTCTGTATGTCTGGTTCAATCTTATGCCTTCTATAATTTATGAATCAGATTTGGCTGTTAACATGCATAGGGGATACAATCTCAAACCCTTCACATTCCATGATCAATTTAATATTCATTTCCCTAAACTTAATGATATTGAGCATCTGTTCATGTCCTTGCTTGTCATCCACATGTCATTTTGATGCAGTGTTTATTTGAATAATTTCTCCATTTCATTATTTTGTGATTACTGAAATTTAAATGTTCTGTATATATTCTGAATTCAAACCCTTCAAAAAACGTGTGACTTGCAAACATTTTCTCCTACTATTTAGGCTTTTTCACTTTGTGGTGTTTTCCAAAGAACAAAATTTATAATTTTGTTAAGTTTGATTCAGTGATTTTGTCTTATTGATTAGGTTGTGCTTTTGGTGTCACAGCTAAGAAATGTTTTACCTAATCTAAGATCACAAAAATTTTCTATAATTTTTTTCCTAAAAGATGGGTGGTTTTGGACCTTACATTTAAGTCTATGATCCATTCTGAATTATTTACTGGTATGGGGTATGGATTAAAGTTATTTTTATGCATCCAGCTATTTTAGAACTATTTGTTGAAGAAGCAATCTGTTCTTTCCTGAATTGCCTTTGAAATTTTGCTGAAAACCAATTGACAATAGATGTGTAGGTCAACTTCTGAGTTATATTTGCTTCAATAATATGTTTATGAATATGGATGCCAGTACCATCATGATATTACCCTAGGCTTAAAATTTGATTTGTCTTAAAATGAAGTAACACAATTCCTTAAGTTTTGTTTTCCTTCTCAAATTTATTTTACCCATTTTAAGGTACACATCTTTCCATATAGATTTTAGAATCAGTTTCTTAATTTCACATTGTTTTTTTTTTTTTTTTGGAATTACCATCTTAATAATATTGAGTCTTCATATCCATTAACATTGTATATCTCTTAATATTTTGCTATCTTCTTTAATTTATAGTAACAGTGTTCTCCCTTTTTCAGTGTATGGTAAAATTTCAATTGCTCTTAGGGCAGCACTGTGACACAGTGGGTAAAGCCACTGCCTGCAGTGCCAGCATCCCATATGGGTGCTGCTCCACTTCTGATCCAGCTCTCTCTTATGACCTGGGAAAGCAATAGAAGATGGCCCAAGTTTTTGGGCCCCTGCAACCACTTGGGAGACCTGGAAGAAGTTCCTGGCTCCTGGCTTCGGATTGGCACATTTCCGGACGTTGGTGGCCAACTGGGGAGTGAACCAGTGGTTGGAAAACCTCTCTCTCTCTGCCTCTGCTTCTCTCTGTGTGTAACTCTGTCTTTCAAATGAATAAATAAATTTTAAAAAAATTTTTAATTGCCCAGTGTTCATCAATTATATTTAATAATATAATTTTCTTTTTGCACATTTGGTTTTTATGTTCTGTTACCTTGCTGAATTATTTATTTGTTTGCATAGATTGCATAGATTTTTGGATCTACCATAGGTTCTTGTATACAATCTTCCATCCACTGGTTCACTCCCCAGTTGGCTGCAATGTTCAGAGCTGTGCTAATCCAAAGCCAGGAGCCTGGAGTTTTTTCCGGGTCTCCCACATGAATGCAGGGGCCCAACGACTTGGGCCATCTTCTACTGCTTTCCCAGGCCATAGCAGAGAGCTTGATCAGAAATGGAGCAGCTGGGACTTGAACTGGAGCCCATATGGGATGCTAGCACTCCAGGCAATGGCTTTATCTGCTATGCCACAGCACTGGCCCTAAAAATATGACATCTTTAGAATCAATTTATTGCTAGCCACAAAATAACTTGCTTATATTTTTATTGAGATTATATTAAATCTGTATTAGGGTTTTTAACTATGTATGTAAATTCTTTAGTAGATATTTAGATCATCTACTTATTCTTGAATAGCATTGGCATTTTGCATCTGTCAAGACACGTATCCATTTCAAATAAGTGATCAAGTTTACTGGCACAACTTTCTTCATTATATTGTACTATTTTTATTATCTATAGCGTCTGTAATGATGGGCATTTCTCATAATTTGGCTTCTCTGCTTTATTCCTAATAATTCTGACTAAATGTTGATTGCCTTCACTGTTTTTCACCTTTTGTTTTTTTAAAGATTTATTTTATTTATTTCAAAGCCAGATTTACAGAGAGAGTTGGGGAGACAAAGATCTTCCATGCACTGGTTCACTCCCAAATGGCTGCAATGGCCAAGGCTGAGCCAGACCAAAGCCAGGAGCCAGGAGCTTTATCCAGGCCTCCTACATAGGTGCAGGGATCCAAGGATGTGGGCTATCTTCCACTGCTTTCTCTCATGCATTAGCAGGGGCCTGGATTGGAAGTGGGGCAACTAGGACACAAACCAACATCTATACTGTATGCTGGTATTGCAAGCCACAGCATAACCTATTACATCATGATGCTTATCCACAAAGGTTTTCTTTAAAGATCAGCTAGAGAATACTACAGCCATGAGAAAGAATGAAATTCTGTCCTTTGCAACAAATTGGATGCAAATGAAAACCACTATACTTAGTGAAATAAGCCAGTCCTCAAAAGACAAATACTGTATTTTTTCCCTATCTGTGGTAAATAACAGAGTACCAAAAATATAATGTGTAGGAGTGAATTGATATTTTGAGATATTACGATTGTTCACAACCCTTGTCTCTACTGTTGTTCATCCTATTTGTTGAATTTTTTCTTAGTGCAGGGTTAATCTTATGAGTGCAAGTAAACTGAAAATAGATCATTATAAAATATGAGAGAAGGAATAAGAGAGGAAGGAGGAGGAAGGTAGGGTAGGAAGCATCACTATGTTCCTATATCTCTATATATGAAATACATGAAATTTGTTTATGTTAAAAAAAATAAAATTAATTAATTAATTTAGAAAGATTAGATTTTAGTTTTATTGAGTTCTTATAATGTTTTTCTCTTTTCTATATTGCTTACTAATTCTCTGATTTTTACTACTTTCTTTCTTTTGATTATTGTTTCATGTACCATTACTTTTCCTAAAGTGGAGGTTTAAATTTTTTCTTTATTTCTAAAATACATAAGCATAACAATAATTTCTCTCTCAGTGTTGCCTCAGCTTCATCTCATCAGTATTTATGTTGTGCTTTCATTTTCCTTCATCAAAAGTACTTTCTAATTTTTTGATTCTTGTCTCGTGAAGATTTTGAAGTATCTCCAGATACCTGATAGTTGTTGATTTCTAATTTAATTCCATCAGAGGATGTACAGTATAAGCATTAAATCTTTTTAAATTTTGGAATCTTTTATGCCTTAAAATATGATTTAGCTTTGTAAATGTTCCATGTTCACTTAAAGGTGTATGCTTGCTGTTTGGGGGTGGCATGTTTTGTAAATGTCAATTATGCATGTTGATAGCACTAACTACACTTTCTATATCCTTACAGATGCTCTATAACTTATTGAGAGAAAGTTATTTCATTTTTTAAAATACTTATTTATTTATTTGAAAGGCAGAGTTAGAGAGAAAGAGAGAGAGAAAAATCTGTCATCCACTGGTTCACATTCCCAAATGGCCACAACAGCCAGGGCTGGGCCAGGCTGAAACCAGGAGTTCTTCCAGGTCTCCAGCATGGGTGCAGGAGCTCTAGTTAGCTCTAGTTAGCTCTAGCAGCCATCTCCTGCTGCTCTCCCAGGCACTAGCAAGGAGATAGATCTGGAGTGGAATAACTGGGACATGAACTGGTGCCCATATGGGATGCTGGCACCACAAGTGGTGACTTTATCAGCTATGCCAGAGTGCTGGCCCTAGTTATTGCATTGTTTTATTAAAATTATCATGTATTCTGAATTTCCATTATTAAGTGTATAAAAATGTGCATTAAATGACTATACATCATTATGAAATAACCTTCTTCCTAGTAATAGTCTTTGCTCTGATATGTACTTTGTTAATACTAATATAGCCATCCATTTAATTTTTTTTTTGATTTTTATGAGCATGATTTTGCTTTTTACATCTTTGCACTTTTAACCTAGCTCTTTTCTTAAACTGAGTTTCTCAAGGTGGCAAATTGTTGGTTCTTGTTTTTCTACCCTATGAAACTTTAGGTTGAAATATGACCACTGATATGTTTGGTTTTAAATCTGCTATCTTGTTTTTATTTCTTGTTTTCTGTTTGTCTCATTTGTTTTGCCCCATTTACTCTTTTCTGCATTCTATTCTTGATTAAATGAGCATTGTTTATAGTTCTGTCTTATCTCCTTGGATGGCTTATTATTTCTTTATATTATTTTTATTCTTCTTGGAGGACTTATACATTTTCAATTTATCATATTCTATATTTGAGAGACATTACACCATTCTACATCAAGTTCAGAACCAAAATCATATACTTTGTTCCTCCCATACCATCCTTTGTAATAATTATCTACTATATACTCATATAATGTAAACTCAGTAAGATATTTTATTGCTTTTATTTTAGTAATTTTTAAAGTTGTGAGATAGTTAGAAAAATATATCTTAAATTTAAACATCTAGTTCTTTTTTCCCATTTATATTGATATTTCCATCTGGTATCATTTTCCATACATTTCCAGAATGTCCTGGAATATCTTTTTTACTGTAGATCAGCTGATAATGGATTCTTTCAGTTTCCATATTTCTGAAAAGCTCTTCATTTCATTTTTGGTTTTGAATTATACTTTTGGTGAGTAGAGAGTACATGAATGACAGCTTTTTTCCCATTTTGCCTTAAGCACTTTGAGAATATTTCTTCTCTGTCTACTGGCTTACATAATTTTCAAGCAGTTCTCTTCAGTAACCCTCATTTCTCTTCCTCTGCCTATATTGTTTAATCTAATCACTTTCATGTTTTTCTCTTTAGAAGTAGTTTTAAGCAAATTTCAAAAAATTTCAAGTCACTTTTTCAAGCATTTATTTCTGTCCCATACTTCATCTGATGCCAAAGAATGTCTATGAATCTATTTGAAATTATTCCACGGCTCACATTGTGTTTTCTGACTTCTCAGTCTTGTCTTCTACTCTTTCCATTTGGGATAGTTTCCACTGTTGTCTTCAAGTTCACTAATCTTTTCTTCTACTTTGTCTAATCTACTATTAATTACATGTAGTAATTTTTTTTTTTTTGACAGGCAGAGTGGACAGTGAGAGAGAGAGACAGAGAGAAAGGTCTTCCTTTTGCCGTTGGTTTACTCTCCAATGGTCGCCACGGCCGGCACGCTGCGGCCGGCACACTGCGCTGATCTGATGGCAGGAGCCAGGTACTTGTAGTAAATTTTATACCCCAATATTGTGTTTATCATCTCTATAATTTTTCACTGTCTTATTTTTATTTATTTTTTTTCAGATACTTTGTTTTTTCATGTTGGTATATTGTTACAAAAAGAACAGATTCAATGCAATTCATCAATACAATCCTAAGAATATGTTTCCTTCTTCCTTTTAAAAAATTAATTAGTTTTTAACAGGTTCAATATACTTGATAGAAACAATTCTAAGAATATAATGGTATTCCCTCCCTCTCTGCCTCTCCATCTCTCCCTTTCATTCTTCCTCCCTCTCCCTTTCTTTCTTTCTTTTTTTAGTTTTGGAGATAACATATTGTAAAAGATTATAGTAAAAAGGCTTAAGGCTTATGTTTCACCAAATAAAAAGCTTAGCAATTAAAATCAAAACACCCTAGTTTAGTTGGAACACAGATATGCCTATAAGCAATAATTGAATGAAAAAAATCACCATTTCACTCATATATAGTATATTTTAAGGTAATCAATGATCATTAAACCATAGTAGTATAACATTCTTAATTTTTGACAAAGTTATAAAACAAAGTTTTAGAAAAGCATATTTGCACAATACTGATACAAATAGGCATTTCTTTTCTTTTTTAATAAATTAATTTTTTAAATTTTGGCTCCCATGTATAAGGGGACACATGTAGCATTTTTCTTTCTGTATCTGGCTTATTTCACTCAACATGATGTCCCCCAGTAGCATCAACTTTTCTTCCAGTGGTAGAATTTCTTTCATTTTTATAGCTGAATAATATTCCATTAGGTATATATATCACATTTTCTTTATCTACTCATCTGATGATGGACACCTTGCTTGACTCCAAATATTGGCTATGGTGACTAGTGCTGCTGTAAACATGGTGGTGCAGGTATCTCTTTGATATAACATTTTATGTCTTTTGGGTTTACACATAGTAGTAAGATTGTTGAATTGTATAGCAAGTCTATTTCTCAGGTTCTTTTTTTTTTTTTTTTTGGTAGTTTAGTTATAAATTTAAAGTCTACTGTATTTTTTTAATTTTTACTTAAGGTATACAATTTTATGTATTTTATGTGCACAGTTTTAGAAACATAGTGATACTTCCAACTCTACCCTCCCCCAGACCCTTGCTCCCACACTTCTTCCTCCTCCCTCTCATAACTACTCTCTTAATTTCTACAATATCATCTTTCAGATCACTTTATACTCTCAAGATTAACCCTACATTAAGTAATGATTTCAACAAATAGTAAGAGGGGAAAAACTGCCACTCAGGGCTGTAAAAAATCATCAGAGCTCAAAATGTCAACTCCTAAACATCACATTTTTGGTACTCTATTAGTTATGACATATCAGGGAAACATATGGTATATTTGTCTAAAGAGGACTGACTTATTTCACTAAGTATAATGGTTTCCAGGTTGCAACCATTTTGTTGCAAAGGACAGGATTTCATTCTTTTTATGAGTGAGTAGTATTCTATAGTGCATATATACCATAATTTCTTTACCTGATCATGTGTTGATAGACATCTGGCTTGATTTCACATCTTAGATTTTGTGAATTGAGCTTCAATAAACTTGGGAGTACAGATCTCTCTTTCATATGCTGATTTAATTTCTCATGGGCAAATACTTCAAGAAAGCTGAAAATAAATATACCATATGACCCAGTAATCCCCACTTCAGGAATTTACCTAAGATAAATGAAATCAGCTTATGAAAGTGTTATCTGTACCCTTATGTTCATTGTAGCTCAATTAACAATAGCTAATAATATGGAAACAACCCAGATGTCCATCAACTGATAACTGAATAAAGAAATTATGGTATATATACACTATGGGATACTACACAGCAGTAAAAAAAAAAAAATGGAAACTTGTTTGCAACAAAATGGATGCAACCAGGAACTATTAGTGAACTAAGTCAATCCCTAAAAGACAGACACCATATGTTTCCCTGATCTGTAGTAACTAATAGATCACATAAACTGTAATGTATTGGAGTGAAATTAACATTTTGAAATTCGATGATCACTTACAGCCTTTGTCTCTACTGTTGAGGAACACTGTTGTTTTCTTTACATTATTTGTTGAATGCTTTACTTAGTGTAGGGTTAATATTATGAGTATAAAGTAAACTGAAAACAGATCTTTGTAAAAATTAAGATTGGGAATAAGTGTGGGGAGCAATCCGGACTAGACTGTTACTCGAATTAAGACTTATTCTATGCATCTGCTCTCCCACAATATGGCGCTGGGAGAGAAGTAAACAGCTTCCGCACAGCTGCCTCCAGTTCAACCAATTAACTGTAGGACTTGCTCCTGATTGGAGAGCAGCGTACTCAGCCGAGTTGGGATTGGCGGAGGAGGACTATAAAGGAGGAGAGAGACGGCATGCACCAGGAACATCTATGGGGAACATCTAAGGGAACCCGTGCAGCCCCCGAGAAGAGCCGGCCGGCAGTGTGCCGCTCCCCTGCGGAAGTGGGGAATGCGGCCAGGGGGAACTGCCCTTCCACGGAGGTGGAAGGGATAGTAGCCAACCCGGGAAGAACCAGCAGCAAACCCGGGGAGGGCCGGGCAGACGAAAAGAACAGCGCAGGGTCCTGTGTCGTTCCTCCACGAAGAGGGGGAGCGACATAATGGTGCCGTGACTCGGATAGGAAACCTAGCTTGGATAGGAAACCTAGGACGGATAGCAAACTTAGGAGGGAAGAAACGGGAAGAACTGGGAAAATATCGGAGAGAGAAACTAGCAAACAGCCTAGGGAAAAGCCGGACGAAAAGGGTGCCGGAAGAAGCTATTGAAAGCCTAGGCATAGACTCGGATACGGACTACGGGGGGAAGCTGGGAGGAATCTCTAAGGTTGAAAGCGAAAGTGAAAGCTAGAACAAACAGACTCGGATACGGACTGTGGGGAGAAGCCAGGAGAAATGAGGGAGGAATATTGTTGGAAGAAAACTTAGGGAAACATACCGGGTAGAGAAAAATGTTAGGGAAATTGAAGCCGCGGGGGGCAGGCCAAGGCGGAAACGAAAGCCACTTTGGGGTTCTCAAGTTAGCCCGGGAATAGGGGGCGAGAAGTTGAAACCAGAAGCTGAGACGTAAGCCAGATTGGGATCCGTCTGATTAGCCCGGGGAGCAAAGGACGGGAAGCCAAATCGTGGGGCGGAGACGTACGCTGGGTTGAATTCGCCAGGCTAGCCCAGGGAACTTGGATTGAATGCTAGTGGTGGAGACGCAAGCTACGCTGTGTTACTCGCGGAAGCCGCCGCGTGCAGAGAGAGCACGGGGCGTGAATAGATAGGGAACGGGGCTGGCGTAGGCCGTGGTTCAGACGCGAAAGGGTTAAGCGTGGAGACCGCGGAGCGCGCAAAGCCGAGCCGCGCAAAGCCGGGAAGCTGCGCAGATGAGAGAGGCGCGCGGGCTGAAGCGGCGCAGAGCCGGGAACCCGCCGGCGGGGCGAGGTGCCGGAAAGCTGCAGGGATAAGAGAAACAGAAGTTTAGAAGTAAAAGAGAAATAGGAATGTTGGCAGACAGAAGTAAAATGGGAGAAATAGAAATGCCCGGAGATAGAGAAATAGAGAAAAATAAGGCCTCCCCTCAACATGCCAATTAGAAGGCTTGGATTCGGTCTGCCCGATTAGTGAGGCGATGAGCACCTGGGCGGCTAGCCGCAGGTCACCGAAGACAGGCACGAATTAACATCAGTAAAGCTTCCCCACAATGCAACAATTAGGAGGCTTGGATTCGGTCTGCCTGATTTAAGGCGGTAAGCGCCAGCAAAGCTCGACCAGAGTATGAGCTGCAGGTCACCGAAGATAGGCACGAACCAACACTAATAAGTCTCCCCCACAATAAGGCAATGAGAAGGCTTGGATTCGGTTTGCCTGATAGGTTTTGTAAGTCCCCTGCAGGCAGAGCAGAGCATGCGCTGCAGGGCACCGAACACAGGCACGCATCAGCGCCTAAAAACCTCCTCACAACATGGCGAAGAGAGGACCCGGATTCGGTTTGCCTGATAGGACTTGTAAGAGCCTGTGGCAACTCTAGCAAGCAGAGCAGAGTGTGTGCCGTGGGACACCGAAGACAGGCGCGTATCAACGCTAAAAAATAAAAAGAAAGGGGGATCTGTGGGGAGCAATCCGGACTAGACTGTTACTCGAATTAAGACTTATTCTATGCATCTGCTCTCCCACAATATGGCGCTGGGAGAGAAGTAAACAGCTTCCGCACAGCTGCCTCCAGTTCAACCAATTAACTGTAGGACTTGCTCCTGATTGGAGAGCAGCGTACTCAGCCGAGTTGGGATTGGCGGAGGAGGACTATAAAGGAGGAGAGAGACGGCATGCACCAGGAACATCTATGGGGAACATCTAAGGGAACCCGTGCAGCCCCCGAGAAGAGCCGGCCGGCAGTGTGCCGCTCCCCTGCGGAAGTGGGGAATGCGGCCAGGGGGAACTGCCCTTCCACGGAGGTGGAAGGGATAGTAGCCAACCCGGGAAGAACCAGCAGCAAACCCGGGGAGGGCCGGGCAGACGAAAAGAACAGCGCAGGGTCCTGTGTCGTTCCTCCACGAAGAGGGGGAGCGACAATAAGAGAGGGAGTAGTAATAAGGGTGGGACCATGGGTAGTAGGGTAGATAGGGTGGGAAGTAACACTATGTTCCCAAATCTGTATATGTGAAATAATTGAAATTTGTATACCTTAAATAAAAAACTTTTTAAAAAGTCAAAATTAAATAATATAAAACATAATATCCTTTTTAATCTCTTTTTATAGTTTTTAAATTTAAATCTGCTTTATCATATATCAGGATAGCTACTCATGTTCATTTTTGGCTTCTGTTTGCCTAGTATAACTTTTTCCAACCATTCACTTTCAGTCTGTGTGTGTCTTTGTGAAGTGAATTAATTAGTTTCTTGTAGACAGCATACAGTGGGGTCCTTTTTTTTTTAAGATTTATTTATTTGAAAGTCAGAGTTATATGGAGAGAGAAGGAGAAGAAGAGAGAGAGAGAGAGGTCTTCCATTCACTGGTTCACTCCCCAAATGGCCGCAATGGCTGGAGTTGCTTCAATCCAAAGCCAGGAGCCAGGAGCTGCTTCCAGATCTCCCACATGGGTGCAGGCACCCAAGGACTTGGGCCGTCTTCTACTGCTTTCCTAGGGCATAGCAGAGAGCTGGATTGGAAGTGGAGCAGCTGGGACTCGTACCGGTGCCCATATGGGATGCTGGCACTGCAGGTGGCAGCTTTACCCACTACGCCACATTGCCAGCCCCAAGGGGTACTGGCTTTCAATACATTCAACCAACCTAAGTCTTTTTGTTAGTTAATTTAATCCATTTAAATTTGAGGTCAGCATTGGCAGATAAGAATGAAAACTTGTCATTTTGCTGATTGTGTAATGATTCTACCTTCTCAGTGAATTTGGTGGTGTCACATAGGTTCATCCTTCCTTATAATGCAGGACACACTACAGAATTTTATGAGGCTGGTGTGGTAGTGGTGAATTCTCTGTTTTTGCTTATCTGGAAAATGCCTTCTTTCTCCATTTTATAAAGGATTGCTTCACTGGATCATTCTTGGTTGGAAATTTTTTCTTTTATGATTTTGAATTTCTCACTCCACTCTTTCTGACTTGTTGGGTTTTCTCTGAGAAGTCTGATGTTAATCTAATTAATTTTCCTTTATAATTAACTTAACACTTTTACTGTCTTTAAGATTCTTTCCTTGTCATTTACTTTTGATAATTTTACTACCACCTGCCTTGCAGAAGATTTTGTTGTTGTTGTTGTGTCTGCTTGTGATTCTCTGAGTTTTTTATATTTGAATGTTCATGTCTCTTTCAAGAACTAGGAAATTGATTAATTACTATTTCAGTTATCAGATTCTCAATGCCTTTTTTCTTTTTTTCTTTTTCAAGGATACCTATAGTATGAATATTGGTCATTTAATGGTATCCTATATTTTGTGTAGACTCTTCATTTTTAAAGTTCTTTTCTCTATTTTTGTTTGTTTGAGTTATTTCAAAAATTGTCCTCAAGATCAGAAATTCTTTCCTCCACTTGGTCTTTCTTGTTGTTAAAGCTAAATCATTTTTTTATTTCACTGATTGAAGATTTAATCTCCAAAACTTCTATTTGGATCTTCCTAATGAGTTCTACCTCCTTAGTAATATGTTCATTCATGTCACTCTTATTTCCTTATTTCTTTATGCTGTCTATCTGTGTTCTTTCCCATCTCATTAAATCTCCTTACAATGATTATTTTGAATTCCATATCTCTCATTTCATAGATTTCCTTCAGTTCAGGATCTCATTCTGGAGGATTATTGTGTTCTTTTTGATACATAATACTGCCTTGCTTCTTTATGCCTTCTGTGTCTTTATATATCATGCTATACCCAATTCAACCATCTTGGATCCCTCTACTCCTCCTGGCCTTTCTTTTCCCTGTAAACCTCCCTGTCTTTCTCTTTTTCTCTTTCTCTTTCTCTCTCTTCCTCTTCCTCTCTCTCTCTCACATCTTTCTGCTTCCTTCCTTCTTTCTTTCTTTTTTAGCTTTTTAGACAACAATCTTTTAATTAAATGTTTCTCTTTTTGTATCTTCCATGTTCCTGCTTAACATCATATGGTTTACCCTAGCTTCATGAACATAGAAATACAACTGTTACAGAAACTCTCTATGCATGTCTATGAATTGTATCCTTTCTATGTTAGTTTTAATTGACTGATGTTTCTATCTCCAGCCATGAGTAGTTTCTCAAACACATATACTGATCAGGGTACATGGGAATATGTTATACATATCTCTGAAGGTCTGTCCCTATGCAACTCTTCTCTCTCTGGCACTTTGTTTTAGTAATTCTTGCTTCTTTGGTCTTCCTATACTTTCAGTTCTAACTCTGCAACCCATAAGAACTTCAGGGATCCACTTGGGCTCCTCTGCATGCAGTATGATTTAGACACTATTTGAGGCAATTAATTTAGTAACCATAAGGCTCAATCCATTCATTTATGTCTGTTAGTAATAACTCTCCTTCATTGCCTGGTATATGATGTCATGGAAAGCATTAAAATTTATTTTTATTTAACTTTTTTAGTTATTGTTGGCAAGTGAGCAATTCTAGTCCCTGTCATTTCATATTAGTAATAACAGCAGTTAATTATAACACCCTCCTAACTGGAAACTCTTCTAATTCATTTTAACAAATAATAATACCAATGAGAACAAAAATATTCATTGAGACTTTATATTGTGTCAAATAGAGTGCACAACATTGGTGATAAAAAATAATAATTCATGTACCTATCTCTTAAAGTCCTCATAATTTATTCTTTTCAATTTACCTGTGAATGGATAGATTCCCACAAAATAGTCTAAGGGGAACCATCTTTATAAAATCCATAAAGTATAATATTTCCTTATAAATACTTACAGTGCTCTCACAAAGTATTATGCTTAATTCTCTTTCTCATGGCGTATGTCTTCTACAACCTGGGTATAAGGAATCTTATAATCAGATGCTACTTCAGCATCCATTTTTGAATTTATGTTTAACTTTCTCATACCAGAATCAGGAATGAGGCATCCTTGACAAAGTTTTTTTTTCACACATGGAGAAAGTTTTTTATTGGATTAAACAGATAGTTGTTTTATGTGATATATAATTTTTGCTGGTGTGCTTTCAGTGCATCATATGATATTAAAACACAGTTTTCAACACAAATTGACCAGTGTAGCAGATACATTGAAATTAGAAATGAAGAAAGGTCTATCTTAAATGTAAATGTACTCTTCCCATAATAAAAGTAAAAGAATCACTTTGTTTTCAAAGATCATGCATTCACATTTTGTCTCTCTTTTGGATGTTTTCTGTAACGGTGTGATATATCATCATGTATCACTTTTTTACTATTAGCACCAGGCTCTAACCAACTGAGCTAACAACCACATTGTATCACTTTTTTTTTTTTTTTTTGACAGGCAGAGTGGACAGTGAGAGAGACAGAGAGAAAGGTCTTCCTTTTGCCATTGGTTCACCCTCCAATGGCCTCCACGGCTGGCGCACTGCGGCCGGCACACCACGCTGATCCGATGGCAGGAGCCAGGTACTTCTCCTGGTCTCCCATGAGGTGCAGGGCCCAAGCACCTGGGCCATCCTCCACTGCACTCCCTGGCCACAGCAGAGGGCTGGCCTGGAAGAGGGGCAACCGGGACAGAATCCGGCGCCCCGACTGGGACTAGAACCCGGTGTGCCGGCGCCGCTAGGCGGAGGATTAGCCTGGTGAGCCGCGGCACCGGCCTGTATCACTTTTTTTAAACAATGTTATTTCATGAAATCTTTTTAAAAATTTTTTAACTTTTATTTAATAAATATAAATTTCCAAAGTACAACTTTCAGATTATAGCAGCTTTTTCACCCATAACCACCTTCCCACCTGCAATCATCCCATCTCCCACCCCATTCTTCATCAAGATTCATTTTCAATATCTTTATATACAGAAGATCAATTTAGTATATACTAAGTAAAGATTTCAACAGTTTGCACTCACACAGAAACACAAAGTATAAAGTACTGTTTGAGTACTAATTATACCGTTAATTCACGTAGTACAACACATTAAGGACAGAGATCCTACATGGGGAGTAAGTGCACAGTGACTCCTGTTGTTGATTTAACAATTGACACTCTTATTTCTGATTTCAGTAATCACCCTAGGCTCTTGTCATGAGTTCCCAAGGCTATGGAAGCCTCTTGAGTTCCGAAATTACGATCTTATTTAGGCAAGGCCATAGTCAAAGTGGAAGTTCTCTCCTCCCTTCAGAGAAAAGTACCTTCTTCTTTGATGGCCTGTGCTTTCCACTGGGATCTCACTCACAGAGATCTTTCATTTAGGTTTTTGGTTTGTTTGTTTGTTTGTTTTTGCCACAGTGTCTTGGCTTTCCATGCCTGAAATACTCTCATGGGCTTTTTAGTCAGATCTGAATGCCTTAAGGGCTGATTCTGAGGCCAGAGTGCTGTTTAGGACATCTGCCATTCTATGAGTCTGCTGTGTATTCCACTTCCCATGTTGGATCATTCTGTCCTTTTTAATTCTATCAGTTAGTATTTGCAGACACTAGTCTTGTTTATGTGATCCTTTTGACACTTAATCCTATCATTATGATCAATTATGAACTGAAACTGATCACTTTGAATAGTGAGATGGCATTGGTAGAAACCATCCTTTACAAAGTTTCTAGTTCTATACGACACCCAAATGGTTCAAGCCAGTGGTCAGAGATAGTCACTTATCCTACATAGCAGACTGGGCTTCTCCCTTTCCAGCTGTTTCTTTTTAAATCGAACATTCAGGAATCTGCCCATGAATTTAATGTGAATAACACTCTACTCCAATATATACTGCTAGTTCCTGACTTCTGAGTGTCTGGTCCAGGCAACCCCCTTCATGCATCAGTTTCCATTAGAACTAAAAACCCTTAAACTTTCACATTGTGGTTGTGGCAAGATGAATTAGATTGAATAGAAGAGTGTCAGAGAGTACATATTTGGAGTAGAGGAGGAGGACCAGGATGAAGTGAGATAGCATGGCCAGGGGCTTAACAGAAACAACAATAAAAAATTGAAACAAAAAAACACAAAAGCACACACACAGGAGAAGAAAACTATAAAAAAGACTGTGGAACACAAAAAGTTAGAGGAAAGAGTCATATAACATGAATGATAGAGTAAGGGAAAAAATTCACATTATAACCATCTTTCTAATATTAATTTGTAATGGTTATTAGAGCCAGCACCACGGCTCACTAGGCTAATCCTCCGCCTTGCGGCGCCGGCACACCGGGGTCTAGTCCCAGTCAGGGCACCAGATTCTGTCCCGGTTGCCCCTCTTCCAGGCCAGCTCTCTGCTGTGGCCAGGGAGTGCAGTGGAGGATGGCCCAAGTGCTTGGGCCCTGCACCTCATGGGAGACCAGGAGAAGTACCTGGCTCCTGCCATCGGATCAGCGCGGTGTGCCGGCCGCAGTGCACCAGCCGTGGCGGCCATTGGAGGGTGAACCAATGGCAAAAAGGAAGACCTTTGTCTCTGTCTCTCTCTCTCACTGCCCACTCTGCCTGTCAAAAAAAATTTAAAAAATAAAATAAAATAAAATAAAGTAATGGTTATTAGATATGACTGAATTAGCTTATCAGAATTTCTGCTACTTTATGCTGTGGTATTACAGTATAAAGCAAAAGTAACGATAACCATGCTTTTATTCTCAAGAATCTAGTCAGTATTTTCTTAGCCTATGTGACAAGCCAGGAAATGATTCATATTTTACAACTCAATTTCTAGTTGTTTCTTTGAAATCCGAACATGTTTTTATTTTTCTGTGAAAAATATACTTTAGTTGAATAAGATTTAGTTTTGACCTTTCACTCCAACACTTCAGAATAAAAGCTGCATTGATATGATTATAGTAAGGCCATGACTCAGTGACTGTGCTCACAGAAACACTAAGATTTGAAATCATAAGAGGCACAATTGCTAACATATCTCAATGAGAAGCAATTAAAAATTGCTTGAATAGCTAACAATATGTGATTCTGAGAATGAGATGCCTCAAGAAGCATTCCAGCTATTATTAATTTTAGGTTTGAATTAGGACAAACACTATAGATAGGCATAGGTCATTTTCACAGAAAAAAATCTGAAACTAAATGGGGATGTTTGGGGAATTGCCCTAGGACAGAAAAGGCTGATTTTCAATTTGATTCTGAACAAATATGACTTTCTCTATGTGGGAAGATGAGTTCATGGCAACAGATATAATAATGTCCTTTGTGAATCATCATTTCCAGTTATGATCTCAGCGAACAACACCCTCCTTCAAATAATCAGGCATATTGCCTGAGAAGGTGAGATAAGCCCTGGTCCTGAGCCTACAAATGGAGCCAGAATACCCAATCTCCTTCAGAGTCAGAACTGTCCTTATTCATTCACATTCACAGCATTCTCTTTAAAGAACAACTTGGTAGTTTAGTAGAGCTCAGGAAGACTTTGATGACCTGGATCTGATTGAAGCCTACCTACAAATCAACCCCCTCTTCCCTCGCCCAGTGTATCCTACTTTATGGCCATACTGAGCTAAACTACCACAGTTTCTGAAGAGACTATACACACTCTTTCAGACTTTCCATACAGTCTGCATTCTCTGCTTAGAATTCCCTTCTCTTCTCCTTTCTCTTCATTAGATAAGCTAATTCAGATTTGTCATTTCAGATATTCCTAATGCCACCTCCATTGTGAGGAATTTCCTCACCTAGGGAGGAAACCAAGCTTCACCCAACATCTTTTTCTTAGATATTCCCATCCCCATCAGTTGGGACTCTCACAGCCCAGTCAATAAAAACCATCATGCAGTCTCCTCCCCGTATAGTGCCAAATAAAATGCTGCTAAATTCTTAAACACAATAAAATGCAAGAATGTTCTATGTTTTTCCTGATAACTTCTTTTTTTAAAAAATATATAATAGCTCCCTGTTAGGATGTAAAGATCATATCTTACATGCCCTGATGTCCTTTTTGCCCAACAGACTAGTGCGTAAAAGGTTCTCCACAAGGGTCTTTTGAGTAAAATAATGAATACATTTTGACAGGTACATTAATAGGCTTTCATTTTCTTTTGAAAAAAAATGTTTTCTACCCTAGTCATTTTTACCCCCTGATGTAGTGCTGTTTAATGAAGGCAAAGTTGTTGTTAATCATGTAAATGTATAATGAAAGACCCAAATAATCTAAAACAAAGAGTTGAGTAGAAATCTATTTTTTAAGGATTTATTTGAAAGACAGAGTTACAGAGAGAGATAGAGACAGAGAGAGGTCTTCCATCCTCTGGTTCACTCCCCAGATGGCCACAATGGTCGGAGCTGTGCTGACCGAAGCCAGGAGCCAGGAGCTTCTTCCAGGTCTCCCACGAGGGTGCAAGGGCCCAAGGACTTGGGCCATCTTCTACTGCTTTCCCAGGGCATAGCAGAGAGCTGGATAGGAAATGGAGCAACCGGGACTAGAACCGGCACCCATATGGGATGGTGGCACTTCAGACTAGAGTTTTAACCCGTTGTGCCTCAGCGCTTCAGGCTAGAGCTTTAACCCGCTGTGCCACAGCACCGGCCCCAGAAATCTAATTTCTAATTTCTACTATTCAAAGTCTTTGTATTCTATTGTCTTGAAAATAATGCTTGAATGAAATTCTTGGAGGTGGAGTACCTAATCTCAGAATACTGTCACTCATCAACTTACCATGCTTGAACACTATCATTATCATTCTGATCACATCGCAACTTGCTTAGGGGAAAGTTTCAGAACAAGAATTATCTTTGGGGGAAATCATCCCCTGATGGAATACTGAAAAGGAAACTGAGCGCCTTGGGTCTAAGTTGAGGATATAGGAGGCTTAGAATGAAAAGAAGGAAGAGGGGACTAATAAAAATTTTTATTTATTTGAGAAGCAAAGAAAGAGACAGAGTTTTGAGCACCTGGTGTATTCCTCAAATGTTGGAAACTACTGCTGGGGCTGACGACGGGAGCCTGGAACTCAATCCAGATCTCCCATGTAGGTGGCAGGAACCGAATTACTTCAGCCATCATTGCTATTCTCAGGATAACTGATATATTTGCTGTTTAACCAAATGTCTGCCCTAGAATGTGAGTCTTTTTTTATTTAAGATTTATGTATTTTATTTGAAAGGCAGAGTTATAGAGAAAGAAGGGGAGAGAGAGAGAGAGAGAGAGAGAGAGAGAGATTTTGTACCTACTGATTTACTCCCCAAATGGCCAGAACAGCCAGGGCTGGGCTAGGCCAAAGCCAGGAAATTGGAACTCCACCCACATCTCCCACATGGGTGGCAGGAGCCCAAACACTTACGCCATCTTTTTTTTTTTTTTTTTTTTTTTTTTGCTTTCCCAAGTGCATTAGCAGGAACTGGATCAGAAATAGAGCAGCCAGGAGTAAAAGCAGTGCTCATATGTGATGCTGACATTGAAGGTGGTAAATTAATTAAGTGTACCACAATGACAGCCCCAGGAAGTGAGTCTTAAACACAGAATTTCTCTCACTCAACTATATAGTGAATTGTAATGCCACAGGTTATTAAAAAGAAATCTGGAGAACTCTGACCCCTCTACTACTTCCAGGATCTATGCTCAAGGTCCTATTACTTCTCCCTGAATAGGAAACCTTGTAATAATAGTCATATCTATCAAAGTCCTACTGTGTGAAAAGCAGCATACTTGTTTATTTTCTTTTCAATCATAAATTCAGTGGAATTGGAACTATTACAGGTCTCATTATACAAATGAGAACACAGGTATAATGGATGAAAATCTTGGCTTTAGAGTTTTCACTTAATTTTACCCTATATAATTTCTCTCTGCCTTTTGAATTGAAGGTAGAAAGCTCTTTAGACCACATGACCAACTGCCTCTTTGAACAAGCAAGGAGTGAGATCTGAAAAAGGTAAATGATTTGTGTGAGATCTTTCAGTCAGTGAGAGGTAGAGTTGGAGTTGAGCCCACGCCGTCTGTGCAATAGCACTTGCCCACACTTCTGCAGGCCCTCAGAATGCATGGTAACCAGCAGTGCTGTGTGGACACAGGAAAATGGCCTGGGATTAAAAAGCTTCAGTTGTAAAATACCAACCACAAAAATGGTCAGGGTAGAACAAAGACCTCATCACTACCAAACAGATTTTTCTTCCACCACACAACTCTGCCTCTTCTGCTTGACCAGTTCAGAATCCATCTCAAAGTCAACATATTTTACTCACTCTAGGATATGTGTGAACACTCTATTGATAAAGGAAGTCATGGATATGTCCCTAAGGACACTATCTAGACAAGCAGTTATAGTAGTGCGGGAACTGAGACTTGACCTCAGTGTATCTCACCCTAGGTCCACAGTCCTTAGAGAAGACAATCAGAGCACAAACAGGTCAACAAAATTGTTACACACATTTAAAAATCACATTGTTGAATAATAATATTTATTCTTTTATTTTTGTTTATTTGAAAGACACAGGTGCAGAGATAGAAGAGACAGAGAGAGCAAGAGAGGGGGGAAGAGAGAGGGAGGGAGGGAGGGAGGGAGGGGGAGAGAGAGAGAGAGAGAGAGAGAGAGAGAGAGAATCATCCATCTGCTTGTTCACTCTGCAAATATCTGCTATGGCTAGGGCTGGGCCAGAATGAAGCCAGGAATCAAGGGCTTCTTCTCGGTCTCCCACATAAGTTTGGGGCCCAAGCACTTGGGCCACTTTTCATTGCATTCCCAGGTGCATTAGCAGGGATGTGGATCAGAATTAGAGCAGCTGGAACTCAAACCAATACCCATATGGGATGCTAGCATTGCAGGTGCTTTACCCACTAGATCTCAACACTAGTCCCCTTAATAAACATTTAAAACATATTAGGTGGAACTATTTGACTACTCTTAATGCTACAGTTATCCCTTGATTTATAATCAAGGAAGAGCAATCTCATTCCTCAAAATCCAAAAGCATAACTTCTCGGTGAATTGTTATTGAACTATTATTGTTCAGTGAATTATTATCCAAGAATGGAAATGTGATCATGATGACTTAGCTATCAGAAGGAGGTGAGCGTTGTATCACTAAGAAAACAGCACGTAAGCTGTCTGAGCAAGAACTGTACATAGGTACATATGTGAGTGTGAGCACGGCTTGCAGAAAGAGGCTCAGAAATACCAGTTACCACAACAGCTCAGTGCATGAGAACGGGAGGGGAGAAAACCACAAGTCACCACTTCATATTTATCAGTGTTCAACAGGAAGTAAACAGCTAGTGCTGTTCTTTGGCTACTGCTGTCCAAGTGACAGGTGTCACTTAAGAAATTCAGAAATATTTTCTAGAATTCACGTATAGCCAAAATATCCAGGAGTTTTTTTTCCTGTGTTTTCTGTAGGACTGTAAGATAGACCTAAATATGTGAACTCTCGTCAAATACAAAAATATAATAATTAAATACTAACCTCTGTATTGCAGAAAAATAAATGCATTCAAGTGCTTTTCTAGTTAAAGATGTAATGAATTATCTAAAATCAAAGTCTGAATATTCCAAGTATGTAAAGTAGGAAAGGTTCATGAGCATGAAACATGAGCAGAAAGTGCACTTCAACACAAATGACCAATATGATTCCCTTTACTGATATAGCACTATTTCCTGAGCTTGTTTCTGTAATAGGTTTAAATGAGTATCACTGTGTATTCCTTGTTCTCGAAGAGTTAATGGTCTATCAGAGAAGTTGAGACAGCCATACACATGCACACACACACACACACACACACACACACATATATATATTATAAAGTTCAAGTGATGATATGATTTTTGTCTCCATAGTACAGTCTTACCAAGTACTAAGAGAATTTTGGAGAGGGAGAAATAAGCCAAAATGAACAAAAATGAATGCTTGCACTAGGTCTAGAAAGAGGAGTGGAATTTTGGATGATAATAAAGGGCATGAATATTTAAGGAATACAAATACATTTTAGGACTTTATATGTAGATGACGATGCTTTCCATAGATGACCACTGTTTCTCTCTTCTTTTCCAATATGGATGTCTTTTATTTCTTATTCTTGAATGTTCCACTGAGGAGATCCTTCAACTTAATGTTGAATGAAACTGATGAGGGTGGACATCTTTCTTTCTGAATTTAGAGAGAAAGCATTCAGTCTTTCAACTGTTAAGTATGATGTTAGCTGTCAGTTTTTCTTAGATGCTCTTTATCAAGTTGATGAAATTCCCTTCTATTTCAGTTGTTGAAAAGTTTTTATAAGGAACAAAATGTATGACTTTGTCAAATGCTTTTTCTGTGTCTATTGAGAGGGTCATGAGGCTTTCCTCTCTACATCTGTCAACATAAAGTAAATTGATTGTTTTTAATTCCTTTAATTCTAATTTATGACATATTTATACGTTGGCGAATTCAGTTAGTTAAAATTACATTAAAAATGTGTCATCCATGTGGATGAGGAATGAGGAATACACTTTCATTCTTCCATAATGCCTTCTTCTGGTTTTGATATCAGGACAATACTGGTCTTAAGAATTATATTTGGAGATCATTTTCTCATCTTTGTCTTCTGGAAGAGTATATGTATGTGTGTGTGTGTGTGTGCGTGTGTGTGCATATATATATATATATATATATTCTACCAAATTCTTA
Organism: Oryctolagus cuniculus; assembly: GCF_051225735.1. Classification (NCBI taxonomy): domain Eukaryota; kingdom Metazoa; phylum Chordata; class Mammalia; order Lagomorpha; family Leporidae; genus Oryctolagus; species Oryctolagus cuniculus. Next base: position 67,276,001 of record NC_142870.1, read on the forward strand.
AGGGAAAAATAAAACATACACACACACATGTTTTATTTTTCCCTTAACTATTTGGTAGAATTTATCAATAATGCACATAAGCTTGGAAATGAATTTTCTTTTTAATAGAAATTCTAATGGCAAACTCAATTGCTTTAATAGATACTGAGCTATCTGAGTTATTCTTAAATGAGCTGCTTTGGCAGTTTGTGTTATAGCATATTCATTCTTTTACTATCTTTATAATAATTGTAGAATGTCAGTGATGTCATTTCTTTCATTCCTGATATTAATAAATTTGTGTCCTCTTTCTGCTTTAAACATTTGAAAGAAGTTTATGAATTTTCTGGAGGTGCTCAAAAAACCAAGTTTTCATTTTACTGATCTGTCTTTGTTGTTTCTCAGTTTTTTATTTCACTGATTTCTGCTCTAGTTTTTTATTTACTTTCTCTGTCTTACTATATGTTTAATTTTCTCTTCTTTCTTTATACTTAGGGTAGATAGTGACTTCACTGATTTGGTAAATTTTGTCTGATAAAAATTTCTACAGCTATAATTTTCATTTAATTACTCCCTCCCTCGTTCTCTGCAAATTTTTATATGTGTCTTCATCTTCATTTTTATAAAAAATATTTTCTAGTTACATTTGATTTCTTTGTAAGTCTAATAGCTATTTAGAAATATACTACTTGCACTCCAAATATGAACAGTTTTCAAAACTGATCATCAAAAGGTGTATTATGAAAAAACTGCACAAATTCCAATTTTATGCCAAAATAAATTTTCCTCTAAAAACATTTTTCCACAAACTTTTTGAAGTACTTGCATATCTGCAGTTTTCCAAATATATTTTTGGTATTGATGTACAATTTTATTTCATTATGATAAGGAATACACTTTGTCTAATTTGAATGAGCTTACATTGTGTGTTTCTTATAGTTCAGAATAGGATCTACCTTGTGAAATGTTTCATGTGCACATGAAAGAATTTGCATGCTGCTGTTACTGGATGAAGTGTACTATAATCATCAATTAGGACCAACTTGTTGACAGTGTTCTTCAAGTCTTATATGACCTTACTAATTTTCCATTACTTGTTTTTTGATTATTGAGAAAAGGGTGTTGACTATAATTGTAAATTCGTAAATTTCTCCTTGCAAATCTATCAGTTTTAGATTTTGAAGCTCTACCATTTAGTCCATAAATATTTGGAATATTATTTTGTTGTGTGAATTGACTCTTTTATGATTATGAAATGGCCAAGGCAATATTCTTGGCTCTGAATTTTATTTTGACTGTTAACATAGTTAATCCAGCATTCTTTTGATTAGTTTTCACATGGCATAGATTTTTCTATTATTTTACACCTAACCTAGCTATGTAGTTATCTATAAGACGAATATTTCTTTGGGTGGGTCACAATTACGTTCCAATTTTTGACCCAGTCTAATTTTCTCTGCCTTTTACTTGAGGTACCTACTTGACTTACATCGAAAAGGTTATTTGATATGGCTAGGATTTTATCTGCTTTCTTGCTGCTTATCTTCTAATTGTACCATCAGTTATTTGTTTTCTTTGTTATCTTTTTTTCACAATTATTATGTTTTGCCATTCATTTTATGGATCCACTATATCCCCTTTTTTGGATTATTACCTGTAACTTTTGGCTCTGCTTTGTAGTGTTTTCTTGAGAGTGCTTATCTAATAAAGTACTTTTCAAATTTATCATGGCTTGCCTTAAAGTTATATAATTCTATTTTATGTGTATAATACAAGAATTTTAGCACACTGACTTTCAGTTTCCATTTCAGCCTTTGTGTTTCGTTGCTATACATTTTAAATCTGAACATGTTATAAAACTCACAAAGCATGGCCATAATTTTTAAGTAGTAATTATCTTTGAAATAAACCTAAAAGTTAAAACTCAATTATTTAAGTTTTGTTTATATTAAGACATTCGTATTAAGATACTTCCTTGATACTTCTCATATTCTTCATTTCTTTGTGTGTATTTAGATTTTCATTGGGCAATATTTACCTGTAGCTTGAATGACTTCTTTGTAACATTTCTTATCTTATATGTTTGCTGAAGCATTTCAAATATAATATGTCTGAAAAGATACTTATTTTATATTTTTAAAAAGAATATTTTGACTGCATAAGCATAAGAATTTTAGGTTAGTAGGTTTTTTTATTGTTTCTTTTTCATTTAGTGCTTTAAAGTTTGTGCATATTGTTTATTCTAGATTAAATCATTTCTGATGAGGAATCTCCTGCCATTCTCATTCTCATTCATTGATTCATCTATATTTAAGATGTCTTCAAGTTTGCTATCTTTTTTCTCTTTATTGTCAAGGCCTTATCTACTCTTAATAACATACAGAATATAATGTCAATCACTTTTAATGCCATTGTTTTCTAGTTCTACTATCTATGTTCTTTCTTGGTCTGTATTGATTGATTTTCCCTTTATTATGAGTTCCATTTTCCTGCTTAATTACAAACCTAGCAATTTTTATGGGATACCAAAGATTGTGAATTGGGGGTACTTGCTGTTTTTGTGTTTCTATAAGTAGTATCAATATTTCACTGGCACTTTATTAAGTTCCTTGGAGGCACATTGAAGTTTTGAGACTTCCACTTAGGTTTCTTAGGTGGTACCTGGATAAAATTTAGTCTAAGGTGAATTTTAACCAACAAAGGCAATATCCTCAGAGTACTGTCCTCAATACCCTATGTCTTTTACAGGTTTTTCCACTGTGGGGTTGTTCCCTTTTTGTGTAGTTCTTTCCTCATCCTTAAATGGTTTCTTATGGGTTTGCTGCTGAAAATTCAGAACTCCTAGCATATGAAACTTTCAGAACCCTTTCACTATGAAGAGTTTTCTAAGGTACTTTGATCTCTTGAATGTAGCCACCATGGGTCTTCAAGACTCCCACTTGCTGGAGGAGGTAGAATATTAAATAGCAAGACACTGGGCCCTTTCCTCGATTCACCTTTTTTTTTTTTTTTTAAGGGAAAACGTTTATTGGGGAAAACCCAGCAGACCAGAGGGAAGGGGCAAAGAAGGAAAAGGAGACTGAGAGGAGAGGAGAAAGGGGAGTGAGAGAGCAGAAGAGGAGGCTAGAGAGAATGGGCAAGAAAGAACAAGGAGAGACGAGAGAGCAGAGAGAAGAGATGAGAGGAGGCGAGGAGAGCAGATGAGAGGAGCCAAGAGAGCCACGTGTTCAGGAAAAGGTCCTTTTAAAACTTTGCCGAGGGCAGGCAGGGAAGCAGGAACAGCAAATCCCTTTAGGATGGGGGTGGGGCTTGACACCAGTGACTGGGCCATGTGGCCACCTGGCTTCCAGCAATGGAAGCCAGGGCATAGGATGTAAATCAGGGTATAGATCACACCATAGATAAAACTGCACCATTTTCCTAACATTCCTCCCTTTTGTTTTTTTATAAGGCAGGAGTTGTATGGGATTACATTAGTCCCAAAAGTCCAGGATAGGTAGAGGGATGATGATCTGTCTTTAGAGCTACTTCCTGCTGACATGGGGCGATGTTTCAAGCCACTGTCTCCTGGGTGGGGAGCCGAGTATATCCCTGTAGCAGCATTTGGTTGACGGCCTGGTTGCTGGAAGGCCTTCGTTTGTTCCATTATAACCTGCTGTTAACACTTAGAAACTGTGTTATAAAATACAGGTTGAGAATAATAACCAATGATCCTAAGAGTAGCATTAACCAGGTAATGAGAATATTTCATAGAGGAGGGGAAATTGTAGGGAGGTCTCTGGACCCTTGTGAGGACAGTTTGATGAATGTGGCTTAAAGCTGATCCCAGCCAAGACTGGGAGAAAAGGCCACTTAACCTTTGCATGTAGCGGGGTTTGTTTGTAGAGAAATTCTGAATAATCATACAACATTAAGTGTGGGAGAGGACCATCAGTACACACATGTTGGGAGTAGAGCCATTGATGTTAGAGTAGAGATTATGATTGTAAAGGAATGAGGTCCAGGAGTGGGCTAAACAGGGTCTAGAACAAAGGACAGAGTCATTATTAGAGAACCTAAGAAAGGTGCTATCAACTTATTTTTCTGATTGAGAGGCAAATAGAACCTTATGGAAAGGGATTGATAATACTCTGGTGGCCTTTAAAGCCTTGTAAATTATGAGGCTCAGACTTATTCATCTCTTCATAGGGTACATCCTAAGGGAGGCGTGAACCTCCTTGGGGGAAGTCACCCTGTTGACTTCCATTACCTACCTGGCCTGGGAGGAGAGCTGGCAAGGTAAAGGCAGGTGGCATCTCTAACAGGAAATTTACAGTTCTGCCTGCAATGTTACTGACCCTATTTGGCCGTCTCTTCTCAGCAGCAGTAATCACCTTGGAAGCTGGGCTGAGTAAAGGGCTTTTCAGCTTAGAGCCAGTGAGATCTGTGGCTCTGACCTAGTCATCCTTCAACTCCAGGGCAGCTCCATTTCCAGTGATCCAACTCTTGGCAGAGCTGCCAGGGATCTTCATGAGCTGACTTCTGCTGAAGCCCAGGCTTACCACATTGAAAGCCACTGCAGTGGACTGGCCTGTTGGGTCTCCTTGATGGCAGATCACTATACAGAGCTACATTTAATAGGCCTGCCACCCATCTTTACATTGCTTCTCATGCCTAGCTTTCTTTTCCTCCTGGTTTTTGTTGAAGCAGACTAGAGGATGCAAGTCAAGTCCCATCTCTAATCTTCAGTGGCCTAAACTAGAAGTCTATAGTTACAAGCATGTTATATAGTGGTTTATGTTGAGACAGACAATGCCCATGAGGAAGGCTGTGTCCTTACTTTAAAACTTTCTCTCCCTTTGGTCTGAAAGGGAGGTTTTGCCTGTTTACTGTGCCCATGGAGAAGTAAGTCTAGCTGTGAAATTATAATTTAAGCTTTTATTGTAGCTATGCTATTACAGAAAATGTTAGCCATCCCTTTTAAAAGATCTAAAAATCAAATTGTGCACCTTGGAGAGTCCTTCAGAATATAATTAGTTTCCAACTTTGAAGAGAGTAGAGAAATCAAAGAACAAGTCGGGCTTAGAATAGGGAAATAAGGGAGCCAGTCCCAGATCGCTTACTGACAATAGCAATATCAAATGAAAACTTAGCAAGCGATTTTAACCATTAGATAACAACTTAAGAAAACATTTACCAAAAGGTCCAATGCCTTCTATAAATTTTAAGAATACATGTATTTGGAAACATCTCTTAAATATCTAACATGGTGTAGCTTGTTTAACCAGCAAATTCAAGCACAAGCATATAAAATGTTCCTAGTTTCTACCAAAAAGTTCAAAACATGATATGAGATTCAGGCCACATGAATCAAAATATAACTTTGATTAATTTTAGCTGTTCAAATCCATGGGCAATCTTTTATCTATAAGCCAATTAAAATAAAACAATAAATTTTCCTATGTAGACATACAATATGTATACACATATAACATAACATAATTGAACAATATAGCAGTTTCAGTAATAGCTTTTTAAACTCTTTTACTGGTTTCTAATTTACCAATTGATTCAAATTACTTTCTGTTCTTAGTAACCTCAGTTAACCATACTTTCTCTCAGTTGGTACCTATAATTCATTATTGGCTTAATCTGTTTACAGAGCCATCCCAAAGTACTGAATGCAATAGAAGTGTCTAGAAAAAGTCCATCGGAACCTATAGGAGGACACAGAACCAACAATGTTTTAGTTTTATGAGCAGCAAATCTGACTTATAAAACTGTGGATGACAAGACTTCAAATAGCCATGTTTAAAATTATGAACTTATTATAAACCTAACAAGAGGCACTTGCTTTCTTCACACAGCACTTTTGAAAGCACCTGTAGGATTTTAGAGAACATTTAATGCTTTTAGGCATCTGGGGCTTTCTCATTAAGATAACCATCATGTCTAGTAACACAAGATTGTTAGACTTTTTAATTTTCAGACATTTTTAATAGTAGCATTTTATATTATAAAAAATTAAAATTTAGCACCACTTCACATCTTGACAGTGCTTTTAATATAATCCAAATAGCCTGATTAGTTGGTGTCTCTACAAGATGAGAGACATATATATCCTTTGATTTTTTCAGTTGGGACCAAACTGGAAAAACCAAAGTCCAAAATTTACTGGAAATTTCAGAGTCCAAATTCTTTGGAACTTTGATTTTTGATTTTTTGAATTCCTGTCAAGAATGCTAAGAAGGCTCAAAATCCAAATCATCTGGTTGAAATAAAATTCCTTAACATGACATAAGATAGACCAATTTTGATCATTGTTACAAGGTGATTATTGAAATGTTTGAAAATAAGCACATATTTAAATAATCCATAGCTCTTAATAAAAACTCAGCTGTTTTCAATTATAATTAACAGAGCTATCAAGGGAACATAATAGATTACTTTTCTAATTCTATTATAGGGAAATAGATTACATTTCTATACTTATGATATTTTCCATCTGTCAATGTCCTTGATTTGCATTTTGAAATAATCTGTTAAGAATCTCAAAGTAAGATTAAGGTAACACATCAAATTTCAGCCTGAGTTACTTTAAACAATGTTTAACTATTTTTCATAGACAGTTGATAAACTAACCCAAATAGTTTTTTATAGAATATAACATGCCGAGTATACAAAAGTTTACATTTCTTTTTTTTTCTTTTTTTAACTTTTATTTAATGAATATTAATTTCCAAAGTACAGCTTATGGATTACAAAGGCTTCCCCCACCCCATAACTTCCCTCCCACCCGCAACCCTCCCCTTTCCCGCTACCTCTTCCTTTTCATTCATATCAAGATTCATTTTGAATTCAAAAGTTTACATTTAGACACATTTATTTCATTTGCCTTTACCCAATTTAAATTAGCAATTACACCTAAATGACTTGATGTTGGTATTATATATCTGTATCTGAATTTAATTAAAATTAAAATTGCATTCATCTAAAACAGTACTAATTACCCATTGCTGTTTCATTGAGTACTGATTCAGCAAGTTACAAAGCAATATTTTTTTGACAGACAGAGTGGACAGTGAGAGAGAGAGACAGAGAAAAAGGTCTTCCTCTTTTGTTGGTTCATCCCCCAATGACCGCTGTGGCCAGCGTGTTGTGGCCGGTGCACCACACTGATCCGAAGCCCAGAGCCAGGTGCTTCCCCTGGTCTCCCATGTGGGTGCAGGGCCCAAGGACTTGGGCCATCCTCCACTGCACTCCTGGCCACAGCAGAGAGCTGGACTGGAAGAGGAGCAACTGGGACAGAATCCAGTGCCCCAATCAGGACTAGAACCCAGGGTACTGGTGCCACAGGCAGAGGATTAGCCTATTGAGCTGTGGCGCCGACCACAAAGTAATATTTTTAAAGATAGTGATCTTCCTAGATTCAAAGAGAAATTCCTTCAAATTCAGTGTCTAGTTACAGCTGCCTTTTACCTAAGAACACCTTAGGCCCATGACATCATAGTCAGCCACATGGGGCTGCTTCTGAAAAAAGAGTTCAGGCAGCTGCCATAAAGTTCCCAAAGGTGATGATAGGCCAGAGTTCAAGGCATCAAACCTGATTTTCCTGTCTGGCTTGCTCAGGATAAAACAAAAGAGCCATCAGAAGGGTGGGATACCTAATTTGTTTCTCAATAAGCAGGGAGCCCAGAAGGATAAGATTACCATTCCCTTGCTATTCTTATGGTAAAATTGGAACAAGAGAGGGACAAAAGACCAATTGGAGGACAAGGGCTGGAGAGTGAAACCATGGAGATAATCATACCTCAACTGATAAGAAAGTCCAAATTCCTGGGTGGGAGGGGGAGGTACAGTGAGATAGTGAAGAGTTGGGGCAGCAAACGTGGAAGGCAGAGGTTTTGCCTTAGGCCCTTTACCTCTATGGGAAACTTTGGAGGCCAATAGGACCTGGAATAGAGAGCAGTGCACATAGAAGTTTTAGATCAAAGATAGAAAATCTTGAGCATATGGGATCTCCTTCCATTTTCCTGAACACTCACAGAAGTGATAAAGATCTTGGATGATATCAGGGTCAAACCACTCTGACTTTAGGCTGATCCCTCAGGGCCAAACATGCCACCATGGAGGGAAAACTTTAAAGATGAGGCATTGGTATTTGAGGGCTAGAGCAAATTTGAGAGGGACCATATTACTTAAAGAATCGGACAGAATGCGATTAGAGAAAAGTTCCCATTGTGACCTGTAGAGTCAGAACCGTGTATTGTAAATGTCCTTGAATCCCGGCAGTCTGACTAACGAGAGAATATGGGAGCAGAAGGCTGTGTAATCACCCAAGTGCCCACTGGAGCCCATGGCTTAGCCTGTAAAAGGGGAACAGAGGTTGAGTTGTCCCTCACATCCACTGTTGCCCAGACACAGTGTCTGTAGAGACTAAAAGCCTTAAGTAGGAGTTGTGATTAATGCCTAGTAATATGACTTTTATGAGAGTGAGGCGAGTAGATGACAGTAGACCACAATTCAAAGAGTCACTTTGAGAATTTCCTGTTCTGCGTCTTACCTCAGAATTTGGAAGGCTGATGTATGGATGGAGATCATGGAGCATTCAGTGGTGTGGAAAGAGTTCCAGGAGTGTGTTTTGTGACTGGCAGAAATCCAGGATCCCAGAGCACTGGGGGACACTGGATCATCAATGTAAGGTTTTCCTGGCCAATGCACCAATGTTATATATTTCTGTTAGGCCATCACAAAACACACCAAGCACCAGAGTAAGTGAAGGGGTTTATTGGGGGAAAACCCAGCAGACCAGAGGGAAGGGGCAAAGAAGGAAAAGGAGACTAAGAGAGAAAGAGGAGAGAGGTGAGGAGAGAGGGGAGTGAGAGAGCAGAAGATGAGGCTAGAGATAGTGGGCAAGAAAGAGCAAGGAGAGAAGAGAGAGCAGAGAGAAGAGATGAGAGGAGGAGAGGAGAGCATACAAGAGGAGCCAAGAGAGCCCTAGTCTTGATTTTGAAGTATGAAAAGATTCAGTGACTGAGTTGATACAAACACAAAATTCCTACATTTCAGGTCAATTCTGCCTGCAGAATTTCATCACTATGAAAGAAGGTAAAGGAAGAAAATCTCCAAGTAAAAGTACAAAGGAAATCCAAAGTGAAAAATAGGAATATATATGGAAAAATGGCAGGGCAGAGTCATTACTAATCAATAGTCACTTTGAATGTAAATCTTTCAATTCTACAGTTAAAAGACTCAGACTGGCTGAATGGATTAAAAAACACAAATCTATTTGCTGCCTACGAGAAACACATCTTACCACAAAGATGCATGCAGGCTGAAAGTGAAAGGATGGAAAATGATATTCCATGCTAACAGAAACCAAAAATGAGCTGGTGTAGCCATCCTAATATCAGACAAAATAGACTTTAACAGAAAAACTGCTAAAAGAGACAATGAAGAGCACTATGTAATTATTGAGGGAGCAATTCAACAGGAAGATGTAACTATTATAAAAGTACATACACCAAATTACAGGGTACGTGGGTACTTAAAAGAAATGATAAAAGATATTTAAGGAGAAATATACTCCAATACAATAGTAATGGGGGACTTTATACCCTGTTTTCAACAATGGATAGATCAACCAGACAGAAAATCAACAAAGAAACAACAACAGAGTAAATCAACACAATAGACTAAATGGATAAACAGATATCTAACAGATATCAACAGAACTTTTCATCTCACAGTTGTGAATATACATTCTTTTCAACAGTGCATGGAACTTTTCTAGGATTGACCACATGCTAGGCCAAAAAGCAAGTCTCAGCAAATTCAAAGAAATCAAGATAATATCATCTTCTCAGACCACAATGGAGTGAAGCTGGAAATCAGCAACTCAGGAATCTCTAGAACATAAGCAAACACACGGAGACTGAAAACCATGTTCCTGAATGAACAGATGGCCATTGAATAAAACAAAAGAGAAATAAAAAAAATTTAAGAAACAAATGAAATTACAAACAACATATCAAAATTTATGGGGTATAGCAAAAGCAGTGTTAAGAGGAAAGTTTTTAACAATTGGTGGCTACATCAAGAAATTAGAAAGGCATCAAATAAATGAGCTATCAATGCATCTCAAGGAACTAGAAAAACAACAGCAAACAAGACCCAAAACTAGTAGGAGAAAAGAAATAATTAACATTAGATAAGAAATCAATGAAATTGGACCAAAAAATATAAAAGATCAGCAAAACAAAGAGATTTAAAAAAAAAAAAACAAAATTCACACATCATTGGCCCAACTAACCAAAAAAAAGGAGAGAGAAGAACCAAATCAATAAAATTAGAGATGAAAAAGTAAATATAATAACAGACACTACAGAAATAAAAGGAATCATCAGAAATTACCACAAAGGTGGGGGGACAATACTGTGACATAGGGGGTAAGGCTATCACCTGCAGTACCTGCATCCAATATGGGTGCTGGTTCAAGTCCCAGATGCTCCATTCCTGATGCAGCTCTCTGCTATGATCTGGGAAAGCAGTAGGAGATGGCCCAAGTCCTTGAGGCCCAGTACATGCATGGGAGACCAGAAAGAAGCTCTTGGCTCCTGGCTTCAGATTTGCACAGCTGCAGTCATTGCAGCTATCTAGAGAGTGAATCAGTGGATGGACGACTTCTCTCTCTCTCTCTGCCTCTGCAACTCTGCCTTTCAAATAAATAAATAAATCTTTGGAAATTACTAAAAAGAGTTGTATGCCAACAAACAATGAAACCTGAAAAAAATCGATATATTTCTGGACATATACAGCCTACCTAATTTGAGTCATGAATACATAGAAAAACTAAATGGACTCATAATGAAGACTGAAATTGAATCACTAATAAAGACCCTTCCAACCAAGAAAAGCACAGTACTGGCATGCTTCACTGCTGAATTCTACCAGATAGTTAAAGAAGAACTAACTCCAACTCTTCTCAAGCTTTTCAAAAAAATTGAATTGGAAGGAATCCTCTTAAATTCTTTCTATGAAGCCAGTATCACCTATTTCCTAAACCTGAAAGAGATATTACTAAGAAAGAAAACTTCAAACCAATTTCCCTGATGAACATAGACATAAAAATCCTCAACAAAATTCTAACCAATCAAATCCAACAACACATCAGAAAGCTCATTCAACTGACCAAGTAGGATTTATCCCTAGAATGCAGAAGTGGTTCAACATTCACAAATCAATGTGATACATCACACTAACAAACTGAAGAGTAAAAACCATATGATTAACTCAATAGATGCAGAGAGAGCACTTGATAAATACAACACCCTTTCATGATGAAAACCTTAAACAAATTGGATATAGAAGGAATATTCCTCAACACAATCAAGATAATCTATGACAAACCCATGGTCACCATCCATTGAATGGGGAAATGTGGGAAGAGTTCCCATTGAGATCCAGAACCAGGCAAGGATGCCCACTCTCACCATTGCTATTCAATATAGTCCTGGCATTTCTAGCTATAGCCATTATGAAAGAAAAAGAAATTAAAAGGATACAAATTGACAAAGAGGAAATCAATATATCCATTTTTGCATATGACATGATTAAGGGTCTGGTAGTAATAATAGATAGAATTAAAAATGAGTGAATGTTCCAACATGGGAGGCAGTCCACATAGCAGACTCATAGAACGACAATCACTTTAAATAGCACTCTGACCTCAGAATCAGCACTTAACAGCATTTTAGTCAGGCTGAAAAGCCCATGAGAGCATTTCAGGTATGGAAAGCCAGGACACGTGGCAAAAATTGTCCTGCATGATGGGCCTCAGTGGTTGAGACCACTGTGGAAAGAAGTGATCATCAAAGAAGGAGGTATTTTTATCTGAAGGGAGGAGAGAACTTTCACTTTGCTAATAGCATTGTCTAAACATTGACAGAGACTGTGGATTCAAAAGGCTTTCATAACCTAGGCAGCTCATAAGAAGACCCTCATATGACCACTGATGTCATACATAAGAGTGTTAATCGTTAAATTAACAGCAGGAGTCATTGTATACTATCTTCCAATGCAGGATCTCTGTCTTTAAAGAGTGGTATATCTAAGTGCTCACAAAAGATGTATCATTCTTGGGTGCTTTGTTAAAGTTAATTAAGTTTCTAAAAATGTGAAATCAATTTCAAGATGCAATGATTGAACAACCATTGTCTCGACTGTTGATAAACAATTTTTATTGTTGTTTTGTTTTGGTTTTGTTTTTGTTTCCATGAAAATTGTTGAATTCTTTATTTAATATAGAGTTAGTCTTCTGTGTAAAAATTAATAAAAGATGGATCTTAATGAAGAATGGGACTGGGACTGGGAGAGGGTGGAGGACAAGAGGTGGTAAAGTGGTTGGCAGGCCAAGTATGGTTGGAAGAATCACTATATTCCTGAAGTTGTACTTATGAAATGCATAAAGTTTTTATTCCTTAAAAATGTTTTTAGGGGAAAAATAAATTTAAAGAAATTAAAAATGCATAAATAAAAGTAAATCATAATATAAATGCATAGAATAATAGTTATCTTCACATTGCTTGCCTACTTCCATTGTTTTACCTTTAAATATCATGTAAGTTAGCACATAGTCAGGTATTGCCTTACATTAGTGACTATGATTTCACCAATGCCAGTATCATGTACTAGATATGAAATGTTAGATAAAAATTAAAAATGCATAAATAAAAGTAAATCATAATATAAATGCATAGAATAATAGTTACCTTCACATTACTTGCCTACTTCCATTGTTTTTCCTTTAAATATCATGTAAGTTAGCACATAGTCAGGTATTGGCTTAAATTAGTGACTATGATTTCACCAATGCCAGTATCATGTACTAGACATGAAATGTTAGATATTTTGGAGAGCAGCAATATGGTGGAATAGGAAGGCAGCACACTGATAGTCCGGGGAGAGATAGTTTAATAAAAGTGGAGATACTGCAGGTTCAAGGAAGAGTAGGGGAAGAAACAGCAGAAGAAACTCTTCTGGAACTAGTGATTCACAGTGGACCTGTGTGGAGAGCATGGGAGCCCACAGTTCGGGACACCAGCGGCACACTCAACACACCAGCGCTGGAACACGAGCTGTGTGGAATTACTTCCCTTTTGAATCAAAAAAAGAAAGAAAGAAAGAGAGAGAGATCTACCACGCCTAACCTGGCAGTGTCACCTTTGGCACACCAAACAGAGATCTCAGGCCACACCCATCTCAAGCCTCTAAGGCTCCATCAAAAACAGACAGTCCACTTAATCTAGAGTCATGGTAAAACAAGAAAAAGCACCACAGTGAAGAAACCAGATATCTCCAATATGCCAAATAACAAATGCAAAAACCGAGGTAATAAAAACAAGGAAGTCACTATGACGCCCCCAAATGAAAAAGACACCCCAATTCAAGATTATGAAGATGATGACATAGAAGAAATGCAAGAAGCATTCTCAAAAAATTGATAAGAACATTAAGAAGTTCTCAAAAACAAATTCTTGAACTACAGATATACTTAGTGGACAAGACAGAAAATCTCTCTTGTGAAAATGAAATATTAAGGAGGAATCAAAATGAAATGAAACAACTAGTAGAACAGGAAACTGTGATAGTGATGAGAAATCATAATGAAGTGAAGAATTCAATAGATCAAATGAAAAACACAATAGAGAGCCTTAAAAACAGAATGGGTGAAGCAGAAGAGAGAATATTGGAGAACAGGAAAGGATACAATCAGACCAAAGAAAAGAAGAGGAAATTAGAAATCTAAAACATATTGTCGGGAATCTTCAGGATACTATTAAAAAACCCAACATTCAGGTTCTAGGAGTTCCTGAAGGCTTGGAGAGGGAGAAAAGATTAGAAGGCCTTTTTAGTGAGATTTTGCAGAAAATTTCCCAGGTTTGGAGAAGGACAGAGAAATCCTAGCACAGGAAGCTCATAGAACCCCTAAAACACGACCAAAAGAGATCCTCACCACAACACGTTGTAATTAAACTCACCACAGTGAAACATAAAGAAAAGATCCTCAAATGTGCAAGAGAGAAACATCAGATTACTCTCAGAGGATCTCCAATCAGACTCACAGCTGACTTCTCATCAGAAACCCTACAAGCTAGGAGGGAATGGCGAGATATAGCCCAGGTACTAAGAGAGAACAACTGCCAGCCCAGAATATTATATCCTGCAAAGCTCTCATTTGTGAATGAAGGTGAAATAAAGACTTTTCATAGCAAACAGAAATTGAAAGAATTTGTTGCCACTCGTCCAGCCCTGCAAAAGATGCTTAAAGATGTGTTGCACACAGAAACACAGAAAAACGGTCATCAATATGAAAGAAAGTAAGGGAAGGAAACCTCACAGCAAAAGATCACAGGGAATTCAAAGCATATATTAGAACTTATCTTTGGTGTCGCTCCCCCTTTTCGCGGAGGAACGACACAGGACCCTGTGCTGTTCTTTCGTCTGCTTGGCCCTCCCCGGGTTTGCTGCTGGTTCTTCCCGGGTTGGCTACTGTCCCTTCCACCTCCATGGAAGGGCAGTTCCCCCTGCCACATTCCCCACTTCCGCAGGGGAGCGGCACTCCACCGGCCGGCTCTCTCGGGGGCTGCACAGGTGTTCCCCCTAGATGTTCCTCTTAGATGTTCCTGGTGCATGCTGTCTCTCTCCTCCTTTATAGTCCTCCTCCGCCAATCCGTGCTCAGCTGCCCACACGCCAAATACACTGCTCTCCTCCAATCAGGAGCAGGTCCTACAGTTTATTGGCTGAACTGGAGGCAGCTGTGTAGAAGCTGTTTTCTCCTCTCCCAGCGCCATATTGTGGGAGAGCAGATGCATAGAATAAGTCTTAATTCCAGTAACTTAGTCTAGTCTGAGTTGCTCCCCACAGATCCCCCTTTCTTTTTATTTTTTGGCGTTGATACGCGCCTGTCTTCGGTGTCCCGCGGCACACATTCTGCTCTACTTGCTAGAGTTGCCACAGGTTCTTACAAGTCCTAGGTTCTTACAAGTCCTATCAGGCAAACCGAATCCGGGTCCTCTCTTCACCATGTTGTGGGGTGACTTATTGGTATTGATAACGTGCCTGTCTTCGGTGACCTGCGGCGCATAAGCTGCTAGCCGCCCGCAGGTGCTCATCGCCTCACTAATCAGGCAGACCGAATCCAAGCTCTCTCACTGCTGTGTTGTTGGGAGGCCTTATTTTTCTGTTTCTCTATCTCCGGGCATTCCTATTTCTCCTATTTTACTTCTATCTACCAGCATTCCTATTTCTCTCATTTTACTTCTAAACTTCTGTTTCTCTTATCCCCGCGGCTTCCCGGCGCCCGCCCCGAGGCTGCTTCTTGGCGGCTTCCCGGCTCTGAGCCGCTTCAGCCCGTGCCTCTCTCATCTGCGCGGCTTCGCGCGGCTTGGCTTCGTGCGCGCACTCCGCGGTCACGCACTAGTCCAGCGTTCCCTATCTACTTGTGCCCCGCACGCTCTCTCTGCGCACGGCAGCCTCCGCGAGTCACACAGCGTAGCTTACGTCTCCGCCACTAGCATTCAATCTAAGTTCCCCGGGCTAACCTGGTGAATTCAACCCAGCTCACGTTTCCGCCCCACGATCTGGCTTCCCGTCCTTTGCTCCCCGGGCTAATCAGACAGATCCCAACCTGGCTTACATTTCCGCTTCTGGTTTCAACACTTCGCCCCCCATTCCCGGGCTAACTTGAGAATCCCAAAGTGGCTTTCGTCTCCACCTTGGCCTGCCCCCCGCGGCTTCAATTTCCCTAACATTTTTCTCTACCCGGTATGTTTCCCCAAGCTTTCCTCCAACAATATTCCTCCCTCATTTCTCCTGGCCTCTCCCCACAGTCCGTATCCAAGTCTGTTTGTTCTAGCTTTCACTTTCGCTTTTGACCTTAGAGATTTCTCCCAGCTTCCCCCTGTAGTCCGTATCTGAGTCTATGCCTAGGCTTTCAATAGCTTCTTCTGGCACCTTTTTCGTCCGGCTTTTCCCTAGGCTGTTTGCTAGTCTCTCTCTCCGATATTTTCCACTTCTTCCCGTTTCTTCCCTCCTAAGTTTCCTATCCGAGTCACGGCACCATTATGTCACTCCCCCTCTTCGCGGAGGAACGACACAGGACCCTGTGCTGTTCTTTCGTCTGCTTGGCCCTCCCCGGGTTTGCTGCTGGTTCTTCCCGGGTTGGCTACTGTCCCTTCCACCTCCATGGAAGGGCAGTTCCCCCTGCCACATTCCCCACTTCCACAGGGGAGCGGCACTCCGCCGGCCGGCTCTCTCGGGGGCTGCACAGGTGTTCCCCCTAGATGTTCCCTTAGATGTTCCTGGTGCATGCTGTCTCTCTCCTCCTTTATAGTCCTCCTCCGCCAATCCGTGCTCGGCTGCCCACATGCCGAGTACGCTGCTCTCCTCCAATCAGGAGCAGGTCCTACAGTTTATTGGCTGAACTGGAGGCAGCTGTGTAGAAGCTGTTTTCTCCTCTCCCAGCGCCATATTGTGGGAGAGCAGATGCATAGAATAAGTCTTAATTCCAGTAACTTAGTCTAGTCCGAGTTGCTCCCCACACTTTGGCAAATGGCAGGGCAAAGTTACCACTTTTCATTAGTCACATTGAACGTGAATGGCCTGAACTGTCCAGTTAAAAGACACAGATTGGCTGATTGGGTTAAGGAACAAAACCCATCTATTTGCTGCTTACAAGAAACACATCTTTACAACAAAGATCCATACAGACTGAAAGTGAAAGGCTGGAAAAAGATATACCATGCCAACAGAAATGAAAAAAGAGAGGGCGTACCCATCTTAATATCAGACAACATAAACTTTACAAAAACTGTTAAGAGAGACAAAAGGGGCACTATATAATGATTAAGGGATCAATTCAACAGGAAAATATAACAATAATCAATGTATATGCACCTAATTATAGGGCACCGGTTTATTTAAAAGATTTGTTAAGGAATTTAAAGTAGACTTAGGCCCCAATACAATAGTACTGGGAGACTTCAATACTCCACTCTCAGAAATACACAGATCAACAGGACAGAAGATCAACAAGGAGACAGTAGATTTAAACGACACTATAGCCCAAATGGATCTAACAGATATATACAGAACTTTCAATCCTACAGCTAAAGATTTTACAATCTATCAGCAGTACATGGAACCTTCTCTAGGATTGACCACATACTAGGCCATAAGCAAGTCTCAGAAAATTCAAAAGAATTAGAATCATACCATGCAGCTTCTCAGACCATAAAGGAATGAGGTTGGAAATTAGCAACTCAGGAATCCGTAGAGCATATGCAAACGCATGGAGATTGAACAACATGCTCCTGAATGAGCAGAGAAAGCATTTGATAAAATACAACACCATTTCATGATGAAAACTCTAAGCAAATTGGGTATGGAAAGAACATTCCTCAATACAATCAAAGCAATCTATGAAAAACCCATGGCCAACATCCTATTGAATGGGGAAAAGTTGAAAGCATTTCCACTGAGATCTGGTACCAGACAGGGATGCCCACTCTCAACACTGCTATTCAATATAGTTCTGGAAGTTCTAGCCAGAGCTGTTAGGCAAGAAAAAGAAATTAAAGGGATACAAATTGGGAAGGAAGAACTCAAACTATCCCTCTTTGCAGATGATAGGATTCTTTATTTAGGGGACCCAGAGAACTCTACTAAGAGACTATTGGAACTCAAAGAAGATTTTGGCAAAGTAGCAGGGTATAAAATCAATGCACAAAAATCAACAGCCTTTGTATACACAGGCAATGCCACAGCAGAGGAAGAACTTCTAAGATCAATCCCATTCACAATAGCTACAAAAACAATCAAATACCTTGGAATAAATTAACCAAGGACGTTCAAGATCTCTACAATGAAAATTACAAAACCTTAAAGAACGAAATAGAAGAGGATACCAAGAAATGGAAAAATCTTCCATGCTCATGGATTGGAAGAATCAATATCATCAAAATGTTCATTCTCCCAAAAGCAATTTATAGATTCAATGCAATACCAATCAAGATACCAAAGACCTTCTTCTCAGACCTGGAAAAAATGATGCTGAAATTCATATTGAGACACAGGAGACCTCAAATAGCTAAAGCAATCTTGTACAACAAAAACAAAGCCGGAGGCATCACAATACCAGATTTCAGGACCTACTACAGGGAAGTTGTAATCAAAACAGCATGGTACTGGTACAGAAACAGATGGATAGACCAATGGAACAGAATTGAAACACCAGAAATCAATCCAAACGTCTACAGCCAACTCATATTTGATCAAGGATCCAAAACCAACCCCTGGAGTAAGGACAGTCTATTCAATAAATGGTGCTGGGAAAATTGGATTTCCATGTGTAGAATCATGAAGCAATACCCCTAACTTTCACCTTACACAAAAATCCACTCAACATGGATTAAAGACTTAAATCTATGACCTGATACCATCAAATGATTAGAGAGCATTGGAAAAACCCTGCAAGATAAAGGTACTGGCAATGACTTCTTGGAAAACACCCCAGAAGCACAGGCAGTCAAAGCCAAAATTAACATTTGGGATTGCATCAAATTGAGAAGTTTCTGTACTGCAAAAGAAACAGGAGAGTGAAGAGACAACCGACAGAATGGGAAAATATATTTGCAAACTATGCAACTGATAAAGGGTTGATAACCAGAATCTACAAAGAAATCAAGAAACTCCACAGCATCCAAACAAACAACCCACTTAAGAGATGGGCCAAGGACCTCAATAGACATTTTTCAAAAGAGGAAATCCAAATGGCCAACAGACACATGAAAAAATGTTCAAGATCACCAGCAATCAGGGAAATGCAAATCAAAACTACAATGAAGTTTCACCTCACCCCAGTTAGAATGGCTCACATTTAGAAATCTACCAACAGTAGATGCTGGAGAGGATGTGGGAAAAAGGGACACTAACCCACTGTTGGTGGTAATGCAAACTGGTCAAGCCACTATGGAAGTCAGTCTGGAGATTCCTCAGAAACCTGAAGATAACCCTACCGTTCAACCCAGCCATCCCACTCCTTGGAATTTACCCAAAGGAAATGAAAGTGGCAAACAAACAAGCTGTCTGCACATTAATGTTTATTGCAGCTCATTTCACAATAGCTAAGACCTGGAACCAACCCAAATGCCCATCAACAGTAGACTGGATAAAGAAATTATGGGACATGTACTCTATAGAATACTATACAGCAGTTAAAAACAACGAAACCTGGTCATTTGCAACAAGATGGAGGAATTTGGAAAACATCATGCTGAGTGAATTAAGCTAGTCCCAAAGGGACAAATATCATATGTTCTCCCTGATCGACGACAACTAACTCAGCACCAAAGGGGAAACTAGTTGAAGTGAAATGGACACTATGAGAAACAGTGACTTGATCAGCTCTTGTCCTGGCGGTTGATGTACAATATAATACTTTATCCATTTTAGTAATTTTGTTCTAGTACTATTGGTTGAACTCTGTAATTAACACACAATTATTCTTAGGTGTTTAAATTTTAACTGCAAAGTCATCCCTGTTAGGAATTTGGAAAACATTATGCTGAGTGAAATAAGCCAATCCCAAAGGGACAAATTCCACTTGTTCTCCCTGATTGGTGACAACTAACTGAGCACCAAAAAGGAAACCTGTTAAAGTGAAATGAACACTATGAGAAATGGTGGCTTGATCAGCCCTTGCCCTGACTGTTGATGAGCAGCTTAATATGTTATCCCTCTTAGTATTTTTTTTTTGTTTGTTCTACTTAATACTTTTGGTTGAATATTGTAATCAATACACAGTCATTCTCAAGTTTTGAAACTTAACTGAAAAGTGATTGCTGTTAAATGTAAGAGTGGGAATAAGAGAGGGAAAAGATGTGCAATTTGGGACATGCTCAAGCTGACTTACCTCAAACAGTAGAGTTAGAAACACACCAGGGGATTCCAATTCAATCCCATCTAGGTGGCATGTACCAATGCCATCTCACTAGTCCCAGTGATCAATTTCTGCTCACAATTGATCATAATGATAGGACTAAGAGTCAAAGGGATCACATAAACAAGAATAGTGTCTGCAAATACTAACTGATAGAATAAAAAAGGGAGAGAACGATCCAACATGGGAAGTGAGATACACAGCAGACCCATAGAATGGCAGATGTCCTAAACAGCACTCTGGCCTCAGAATCAGCCCTTAAGGCATGCAGATCCGGCTGAAAAGCCCATGAGACTATTTCAGGCATGGAAAGCCAAGACACTCTGGGGAAAAAGAAAAAAAAAAAAAAACCTAAATAAAAGATCTCCGTAAGTGAGATCCCAGTGGAAAGAATGGGTCATCAAAGAAGGACGTACCTTTCTCTGAAGGGAGGAGAGAACTTCCACTTTGACCATGGCCTTGTCTAAATATGATCAGAGTCAGTGAACTCAGGGGGCTTCCATAGCCTTGGCAGCTCATGACAAGAGCCTAGGGTGATTACTGATGCCATAAACAAGAGTGTCAATTTGTTAAGTCAACAACAGGAGTCACTGTGCACTTACTCCTCATGTAGGATCTCTGTCCTTAGTGTGCTGTACATTGAGATTTAATGCTATAACTAGTACTCAAATAGTATTTTTCACTTTATGTTTCTGTGTGGGAGCAAACTGTTGAAATCTTTACTTAATGTGTGCTAAACTGATCTTCTGTATATAAAGAGAATTGAAAATGAATCTTGATGTGAATGGAAGGGGAGAGGGAGTGGGAAAGGGAAGGGTTGCGGGTTGGAGGGACGTTATGGGGGGGGAAGACATTGTAATCCATAAGCTGTACTTTGGAAATTTATATTCATTAAATAAAATTTTTTTAAAAAATGTTAGATATTTCACTTAATTATAGGTCTTTTGAACATAAAGTAAGTATTATAACTCATATGAATGAACATTATTACACAGAGAGTTAAGCTCAGCCTGAGACACTTGTGTCACTTATCTGAGTGCCTGGTTCTAATCCAAGCTACTCCACTCTTCCGATGCAGCTTCCTGATAATGTACCTGGAAGGCAGCAAGGGATATTTTAAGTAACTGGGAAACTTTCACCAATATGGGAGACTCAGATTGTATTCATGTCCCCTGGTTTGGGTCAGGTCCAGATCTGGCTATTGACAGACATCTGGGGAATGAACCAGCAGATGGAAGATGGCTCTCTCTCTTTCTGTCTGTCTCTCTCTCTTTTTCTGTATCTGCCTCTCTGTGTGTGAGACTCCACCTTTTAAATAAGTAAAAAATTTTTATAAAAGAAATAATTCTAACCTTATAAAATTTTTGAGTAGTATGTTATGAGTAGATATTGTTCTTCTAATCCATGTTAATTTGTTATAAATTAAAACATTTGGGTGACTCTAAGATGGCTGAATAGGGAAAAGGAACACTGCTTTCGTACTGGGGGAAATAGCAGAAGAAATGTGGGAGAAGTGCATTGCCAATCCAACATGGGAAGTGAGATACACAGCAGACTCATAGAATGGCAGATGTCCTAAACAGCACTCTGGCCTCAGAATCAGCCCTTAAGGCATGCAAACCCCATGTCTGGGGTTTGCAGAAGTTTGCAGTGGAAATTTTAGAGAAGGAGGAAGTATGCTGTGGTGCAGTGTGAAAGGTGCAGACATGCAGCAATGAGCATGGACACCACACTTGACCCTTGTAGCTAGGAGCTTGAGAAGATGCCAATTTTGAGGTGGATTTGTTCTGGGAGGAGAAACACGGTGGGGGCAAGAGGTGCAGAGTCACGACACAGACACCAAAAGTCGGGTGAAAGTGGGCTAGAGGCAAGTAGCTTGCAGACTCATTTATTTCAGTTGGTGCAGCAGCTTACAAAGCCAAGGCAGCCAATCCAGTCAAGGGGTGATTTATGCGGTAACCAATCACTGCCTATTGCCAGGCAGGCTCCTTCGCCAGGTGGATTTCAAAGCCATTCCTGAGTAACTGATGCTTGCTTGCCAGTGGCCATCTTGGCATGGCCTTCTCATTCCACTACATGCCAGCTTTGGAGAGTGAGCTGAGAACAGATTGGCAGCCTGTGCCACAAATTATATTGCCTGAGGGAGAACATTGCAGACCCCACTGTCTTTGAGTGCAGCCTGGAGTCCTAGTAGGTAGCAGGGAATCTGCCTAAACCAGAGAAAGAAACACACATTTTTTTCTCCCCATTCCCCAACAAGGACCTAGCAACTGGTCAGGAAAGGCATCATTTTCACACCAGTAGAGATTGCAGTGGATCTTGTGCTCACCTTTGACCAGGAAATTTTACCAAAAGGAAAAAGCCACATTTCCTATTGACTGAGTTTGGCTGTGAAGGTTGACAGGATACTGGGCATGTAGTAGTGCTGCGAGGTGCTCCTATCCTTTAAATATATCACAGGATATGGGACTCAAACTGCCAAGTCTGATCACCTATAGGCAACTAGCTCTGGGAACATCCCTGCTGTCTCTGTGGACAGGGCAGGCTTGTGGGGTAGAGAAGATCCTCTGTATCCTATGACTGTGCAAAATCAGTGACTGTACAATAGAGCTTGTAGAAAGGTCTCTGAGCAATCACTGTCTGGTGACAGAAGCTCACAGCTTCCTGATGGCCTGGGGTGGGTAATTGCAAAGGATTCCTTGCTCACAATGAGGACCAAACAGATTGTGTGATCCATTTACCAGCATGGATGGGAGTTTTTCCCTTTGTGGGCTAACCTTGGTCATTGATCACCTTGGATGAGAAGAGGTGATTGTGATTATAACAACAAGCATGATCATACCCTCTTCCCTTAAGAGGAGATCTACCATGCCCAACTTGGATGTCCCCCTGGATTCTCACTCCACCCTGGAGCATTGACCAGAAGGAGCTCCCTGGCTCTATCCAGCATACCCCTCAGGGTATTCATTGAAAGATCAGACACTTAACCACAGAGACATAGTTCAAAGATAAAATCCATCAGAGGGTAAAATCAACAAGTATTTCCACAAATGCCTAAAAATAACTGCAGAAATTCAAGAAACAAGAACAAGGAAGACAACATGTCTCTCCCAAGAGGAACACAACACCACTTCAACATTAGAATTGAAGATGAAGAAATTGATTAAATGCCTGAAAAGGAATTCAAAAGAATGATCATAGGATTCCTCAAAAGCAATGAGAAGCAAATTCACAAACTAAAGAAACCAATACATTACATGAAAGAAAATTTTTGCCATGAGATTGAGATTTTGAAGAGAAATCAAACTGAGATATCAGAAATGAAGAATTCAACATGTCAAGTAAAAATACAATAGAAAGCCTAATGACAGACTTAAGGCAGAACAAAGAATATCTGAGATAGAAGACAAATCTTTGGAAATTTCTCAGTCTGACCAAAAAAAGAAATTAGAAAAAATAGAAAGTGTTTTAGATTTATGGGATACTGTCAAATGACTCAACATACTGGTATGAAGAGTCCCTTGAGGCTGCTGTTGTAGTGCATTAGGTTAATCTTCTGCCGGTAGTACCAGCATCCCAGTTCTAGTCCCAGCTGCTCCACTTATGATCCAGCCCTATACCGTGGCTTGTGAAAGCAGAAGATGGCCCAAGAGGTTGGGCCCTTGCACATGCATGGGAGACCCAGAAGAAGAAGCTGCTGGCTCCTGGATTCCAATCAGCCCAGTTCCAATCATTGCAGACATTTGGGGAGTGAACCATCAGATGTAAGAACTTTTCTCTCTGTCTCTCCCTCTCACTGTCTGTAACTCTACCTCACAAATAAATAAATGAAATCTTTAAAAAAAAAAAGAGTTCCTTAATATGTGTAAAGTAATAATGGATTCAAAGGCTTATTTATTTAAATAATTACAGAAGACTTCTGTAACTAGGAGAAAGAAAAGGACAACCAACTACAGGAGACACCAAGAACTCATTGTAGACATGACAAAGAGATCCTCACCAAGTCACATTGTAGTCAAACTTTCCAGAGTAAAACATAACAAACATCCTTAAATTGTGCATGAGTAATGCCCAATTACTTTCAGGGGACTAGACTCACAGCTGACTTTTCATCAGAGATCCTAAAGGCTACGTTATTGGAGAGACATAGTTCAAGTCTTAAAAGAAAAACGGTCAACCCAGAATACTGTACCCTTCAAAGCTTTCATTTATGAATGAAGTTGAAATAAAGATATTCCATAACAAGCAGAAATTAAAAGAATTTGTCACTACTCATCCAGCCTTACAAATTATGCTTAAGGATGTGCTACACAGACACACAGAAGGATAATAATCATTTTGAAAGAATATGAAGGCAGAAAATGAAAAAATATTAATGTTTACAGAAAGCAAAAATAGGAAATCAGTGGCCTGGGAAAGCAGTGGAGGATGGCTCAAATCCTTGGGCCCCTGCATCTGTATGGGAGACCAGGAGGAAGCTCCTGGCTCCTGGATTAGGATCGACACAGCTCTGGCTGTTGCAGCCAATTGGGGAGTGAACCATCGGATGGAAGACCTCTCTCTCTCTCTCTCTGCCTCTCCTCTCTCTGTGTAACTCTGATTTTCAAATAAAATAAATAAATCTTTAAAAATATCAGACTCTAGAAAATATGCTAACACATGGAAATTGATCAAAATCTTCCTGAATGAAGACTGGGTCAAAGAAGAAATCAAAAGTGAAATAAAAATTCCTGGAAATGAATGAAGATGACATTAGAACATACAAAAGCTTTTGGAAACAGCAAAAAAACTATTAACAGGCAAGTTTAAAGCAATTCGTACATACATCAATAATTGAAAGGTCTTGCACTGTGGTATAGTGGGCTATTTCACTGCATACATACCAGCATCACATATGGGAGCCAGTTTGAGCCTTAGCTGCTCTACTTCCAATCCAGCTTCCTGCAAATGTATCTGGAAAAGTTGCAAATAATGGCCTAGGTGCTTGGGAAAATGCACCCATGCATGTGACAGACCCAGAAGAAACTTTGTACCTGTTCTCGGCCTGGCCCAGGCCTGGCTGCTGCAGCCATTTGATGAGTAAACCAGAACATGGAAGATCTCTTTCTGTCTCTCCTCTCCCTCTGAAATTCTTTCAAATGAATACATATATCTTAAAGGCATCAAATAAATGCACTATCAATGCATCTCAAGAACCTAGAAAAAATATTCACCCAGACCAAGTGGAATTTATCCCTGGCATTAGGTATTATTCCATATTCACATATCAATAAATGGGATACATCATATTAGCAAACTGGAAAACAAAACCATATGATTATCTCAACAGATAAGTCATTGCATAAAATACAACATCCTTTCATGATGAAAACCATCAGCAAATTGTGTGTAGAAGGAACACTTCCACACAATCAAGGAAATTTATGACAACCCCACAGCAAGCATCATGTTGAGTGGGGAAAGGTTGGAAGAATTTCCACTAACATCCGGAACCAGACAAAGATGCACACTTTCACTACTGCTGTTCAATATAATCCTGAAATTTTAGCAAGAGCCATTAAGCAAGAAAAATAAATCAAATGATAAAAATTGGAAAGGAGGAAGCATAATTATCCTGGTTTACAGAAGACATGATTATATACACAAAACTCCACTAAAAGACTATTGTAACTTGTAAGAGAGTTTGGTAAGATGGCAGGATAAAATCAACAAAAAATAGGGCCATTACTGTGGCACAGTGGGTAAAGCTGCCACCTGAAGTGCTGGCATTCCATATGGGCTCTGGTTCAAGTCCCAGCTGCTCCATTTCTGATTCGGCTCTCTGCTATGGCCTGGGAAAACAGTAGAAGATGGCCCAAGTCCTTGGGCTCCTGAACCCATGTGGGAGACCTAGAAGAAGCTGCTGGCTCCTGGCTTTGGATCAGCACAGCTCTGGCTGTTGTAGCCAATTGGGAAGTGAACCAGCAGATAGAAGCCCTCTCTCTCTCTCTCTTTATGTCTTTCTCTCTCTCTCTCTGTATCTCTCTCAGCCTCTTCTCTCTCTGTGTAACTCTGACTTCCAAATCAATAAATCAATAAATCTTTAAAAAATAATCAATAGTCTTTGTATACATAAAAAAATGGCATAACTGAGGAGGGACTTGAAAAATCAATTCCATTCACAATAGCTACAAAAAAATTTAACCAAGGAGGTGAAGAATATCTATTATGAAAATTACAAAACATTAAAGAAAGAAATAGAAGATGGCCCAAAAAATGAAAAAATCTTTCATGTTTTGGATTGGAAGAACAAATCTGATCAAAATCAAAATACTACCTAAAGCAATTTACAGATTTAATGTGATCCAAATCAAAATGCCAATGACATTCTTTGTACATCTAGAAAAAATAATGCTAAAATTAATATGGAAACACAAGAGACCCAGAATAACTAAAGCAATTTTAAACAACAAAAACAAAGCTGGAGGCATCACAATACCAGATTTCATGATACACTACAGGGAAGTTATAATCAAAATAGCCTGGTACTGTCACATAAATAGACACATAGACCAATAAAACAGAATAGAAACTACAGAAATCAATCCACAACCAATTGATTTTTGACAGAGTAGCTTAAAATCAGTCCCTAGAGAAAAAGATAATCTTTAACAAATGGTGCTGGGTAAATTGGATGTCTTCATGCAGAGGTATGAACAACACCCCTACCTTATATCTTTTACAAAAATCTACCCAAAATGGATGAAGGATCTAAATCTATGACTTGATAACATCAAATTTCTAATGGAAAACATTGGTGAAACTTTGTAAGACATTGGCAAAGGCAAAGACTTCTTGGAAAAGTCCCCAGAAGAACAGTCAATCAAAGCAAAAATAGGTGAATTGAATTACATCAAGCTAAGAAGTTCTTTCACTGCAAAAGAAACACTCAGCAAAGTGAAGAGGAAAATGACAGATAGGAAGAAATATTTAAAAACTATGACAACTGGCAAAGGATTAATATCCAGAATCTATAAAGAACTCAAGAAATTCAACATCAACAAAACAAACAGTCCAATTAAGAAACAGGCAAGGGACTTGAACAGACATTTTTTTTAACAGAGGAAATTCAAACAGCAAACAGAAAAATGCTCAGGATGAAATAATGAAAAAATGCTCAGTATCACCAGCCATAAGGGAAATGCAAATTAATACCATAATAAGGTTTCACCTCAACCCAGTTGGAATGGCTCTCACGCATAAATCAATAAAAAAAATGCTGGCAAGGAGGGGCAAGATGGCAGAATAAGAAGGGAGCACACTTATAGTCTGGGGAGAGACAGTTTAATAAAAGTGGAGATACTGCAGGTTCAAGGAAGAGTAGGGGAAGAAACAGCAGAAGAAACTCTTCCGGAACGAGTGATTCACAGTGGACCTGCGTGGAGAGCGTGGGAGCCCACAGTTCGGGACACCAGCAGCAGACTCAACACACCAGCGCTGGAATGCGAGGTGAGCCAAACCTCAATAGCCCGAGACACCGGCAGGCAAGTGGAGAGAGGAGACTAGAGGGAACGACCCCTGGGGGGGGAGTTCACCAGGCTAACTAGAAGAGAGAGAGAGAGAAAAAAAAAAGGTGACTGGTACAGACACGGTTTCTCTCTCTCCGCTCACCTCTCAAAGGCGAGCAAGACAAAGAGCAGGTGCCATCTTGGACATACGTCATAAGCAGAGCGACCTCAGGTCTGCACCGGCCCCTGAGCCTAGCAGAAAAACCTGATGCTGGGTGGGGTGAATTAACAGGACATTAGGGCCTAGTAAATTTGTGGTGCTACTGAACTGAGACTGTGAAAAAAGAGACGGTCAGGGAGAGAACTCACGGAATTCACATGAGTACTCTCCAGAGACGCTACAATTCCGTAACTTTGGCAACCCAGTGGGAGACTGAAGGAGAACTTGAGCCCACTCTGAGGGCAGAACAGGTTCCCTGTGTGGTCCTTGGGAAAGAGCTTCCGATCTCTGGCTCCAGTGGGTATATCATTTACCTGCTAAATACCTCCAACTTCGTTCAGCTGTGTGGAATTACTTCCCTTTTGAATCAAAAAAAGAAAGAAAGAGAGAGAGAGAGAGAGAGATCTACCATGCCTAACCTGGCAGTGTCACCTTTGGCACACCAAACAGAGCTCTCAGGCCACACCCATCTCAAGCCTCTAAGGCTCCATCAAAAACAGTTAGTCCACTTAATCTAAAGTCATAGTATAACAAGAAAAAGCACCACAGTGAAGAAACCAGATATCTCCAATATGCCAAATAACAAACGCAAAAACCGAGGTAATAAAAACAAGGAAGTCACTATGACGCCCCCAAATGAAAAAGACACCCCAATTCAAGATTATGAAGATGATGAGATAGAAGAAATGCAAGAAGCAGATCTCAAAAAATTGATAAGAACATTAAGAAGTTCTCAAAAACAAATTCTTGAACTACAGAAATCCTTAATGGACAAGGTAGAAAATCCCTCTTGCGAAAATGAAATATTAAGGAGGAATCAAAATGAAACGAAAAACTAGTACAAAAGGAAACTGTGATAGTGATGAAAAATCATAATGAAGTGAAGAATTCAATAGATCAAATGACAAACACATTAGAGAGCCTTAAAAACAGAATGGGTGAAGCAGAAGAGAGAATATTGGACTTAGAAGACAGAGAACAGGAAAGGATACAGTCAGACCAAAGAAAAGAAGAGGAAATTAGAAAACTAAAACATATTGTGGGGAATCTACAGGATACTATTAAAAAAACCAACATTCGGGTTCTAGGAGTTCTTGAAGGCATGGAGAGGGAGAAAGGATTAGAAGGCCTTTTTAGTGAGATATTAGCAGAAAATTTCCCAGGTTTGGAGAAGGACAGAGACATCCTAGTACAGGAAGCTCATAGAACCCCTAATAAACACGACCAAAAGAGATCCTCACCACGACACGTTGTAATTAAACTCTCCACAGTGAAACATAAAGAAAAGATCCTAAAATGTGCAAGAGAGAAACGTCAGATTACTCTCAGAGGATCTCCAATCAGGCTCACAGCTGACTTCTCATCAGAAACCCTACAAGATAGAAAGGAATGGAGAGATATAGCCAAGGTACTAAGAGAGAAAAACTGCCAACCCAGAATATTATATCCTACAAAGCTCTCATTTGTGAATGAAGGTGAAATAAAGACTTTTCATAGCAAAAAGAAATTGAAAGAATTTGTCGCCACTCGTCCGGCCCGGCAAAAGATGCTTAAAGATGTGTTGCACACAGAAACACAGAAACACAGTCATCAACATGAAAGAAGGTAAAGGAAGGAAACCTCACAGCAAAAGATCACAGGGAATTCAAAGCATATATTAGAACTTATCTTTGGGAAATGGCAGGGCAAAGTTACCACTTATCATTAGTCACATTGAACATTAATGGCCTCAAAAGTCCAGTTAAAAGACACCTATTGGCTGATTGGGTTAAGGAACAAAACCCATCTATTTGCTGCTTACAAGAAACACATCTTTACAACAAAGATCCATACAGACTGAAAGTGAAAGGCTGGAAAAAGATACACCATGGCAACAGAAATGAAAAAAGAGCGGGTGTAGCCATCTTCATATCGGACAACATAAACGTTACCACAAA
This sequence comes from Oryctolagus cuniculus, assembly GCF_051225735.1. Classification (NCBI taxonomy): domain Eukaryota; kingdom Metazoa; phylum Chordata; class Mammalia; order Lagomorpha; family Leporidae; genus Oryctolagus; species Oryctolagus cuniculus. The sequence continues at coordinate 67,305,603 of NC_142870.1, forward strand.
AACTGTTAAGAGAGACAAAAAGGGACACTATATAATGATTAAGGGATCAATTCAACAGGAAGATATAACAATTATCAATGTATATGCACCTAACTACAGGGCACCGGTTTATCTAAAAGATTTGTTAACAAACTTAAAGGGAGACTTAGACCCCAATACTATAGTACTGGGGAACTTCAATACTCCACTCTCAGAAATAGACGGATCATCCGGACAGAAGATCAACAGGGAAACAGTAGAATTAATCGACACTATAGCCTAAATGGATCTAACAGATATATACAGAACTCTCAGTCCTACAGCTAAAGATTTTACATTCTTCTCAGCAGTACATGGAAGCTTCTCTAGGATTGACCACATACTAGGCCATAAAGCAAGTCTCAGCAAATTCAAAAGAATTAGAATCATACCATGCAGCTTCTCAGACCATAAAGGAATGAACTTGGAAATTAGCAACTCAGGAATCCCTAGAGCATACGCAAACACATGGAGATTGAACAACATGCTCCTGAATGAACAATGGGTCATAGAAGAAATTAAAAGAGAAATCAAAAATTGTCTGGGAGTAAATGACGATAATAGCACAACATACCAAAACTTATGGGACGCAGCAAAAGCAGTGTTATGAGGAAAGTTTATATCAATAGGTGCCTACATCAAGAAATTGGAAAGGCACCAAGTAGATGAGCTTTCAATTCACCTCAAGGATATAGAAAACAGACAGCAAACCAGACCCAAATCTAGTAGGAGAAGAGAAATAATTAAAATCAGAGAAGAAATCAACAGGATTGAATCAAAAAAAAATTACAAAAAAGCAGCCAAACGAGGAGCTGGTTTTTTGAAAAAATAAACAAAATTGACACCCCATTGGCCCAACTAACTAAAAAAAGAAGAGAAAAGACCCAAATCAATAAAATCAGAGATGAAAAAGGAAACATAACACAGACACCACAGAAATAAAAAGAATCATCAGAAACTACTACAAGGACTTGTATGCCAGCAAACAGGGACACCTAACAGAAATGGATAGATTCCTGGACACATGCAACCTACCTAAATTGAACCAGGAAGACATCGAAAACCTAAACAGACCCATAACTGAGACAGAAATTGAAACAGTAATAAAGGCCCTCCCAAGAAAGAAAAGCCCAGGACAAGATGGATTCACTGCTGAATTCTACCAGACATTTAAAGAAGAACTGACTCCAATTCTTCTCAAACTATTCAGAACAATCAAAAAAGAGGGAGTCCTCCCAAATTCTTTCTATGGTTCCAGCATCACCTTAATTCCCAAGCCGGAAAAAGATGCAGCACTGAAAGAGAATTACAGACCAATATCCCTGATGAACATAGATGCAAAAATCCTCAATAAAATTCTCGCCAATAGAATGCAACAACACATCAGAAAGATCATCCACCCGGACTAAGTGGGATTTATCCCTGGTATGCAGGGATGGTTTAATGTGTGCAAAACAATCAATGTGATACACCACATTAATAGACTGCAGAAGAAAAACCATATGAAAAACTATTCAATATAGTTCTGGAAGTTCTAGCCAGAGCTATTAGGCAAGAAAAAGAAATTAAAGGGATACAAATTGGGAAGGAAGAACTCAAACTATCCCTCTTTGCAGATGATAGGATTCTTTATTTAGGGGACCCAGAGAACTCTACTAAGAGACTATTGCAACTCAAAGAAGATTTTGGCAAAGTAGCAGGGTATAAAATCAATGCACAAAAATCAACAGCCTTTGTATACACAGGCAATGCCACAGCAGAGGAAGAATTTCTAAGATCAATGCCATTCACAATAGCTACAAAAACAATCAAATACCTTGGAATAAACTTAACCAAGGACGGTCAAGATCTCTACAATGAAAATTACAAAACCTTAAAGAAAGAAATAGAAGAGGATACCAAGAAATGGAAAAACCTTCCATGCTCATGGATTGGAAGAATCAATATCATCAAAATGTCCATTCTCCCAAAAGCAATTTATAGATTCAATGTGATACCAATGAAGATACTGAAGACCTTCTTCTCAGATCTGGAAAAAATGGTGCTGAAATTTACATGGAGGCACAAGAGACCTCGAGTAGCTAAAGCAATCTTGTACAACAAAAACAAAGCCGGAGGCATCACAATACCAGATTTCAGGACATACTACAGGGCAGTTGTAATCAAAACAGCATGGTACTGGTACAGAAACAGATGGATAGAGCAATGGAACAGAATTGAAACACCAGAAATCAATCCAAACATCTACAGCCAACTCATATTTGATCAGGGATCCAAAACCAATCCCTGGAATAAGGACAGTCTATTCAATAAATGGTGCTAGGAAAATAGGATTTCCACATGCAGAATCATGAAGCAAGACCCCCACCTTTCACCTTACACAAAAATTCACTCAAAATGGATTAAAGACTTAAATCTACGACCCAACGCCATCAAATTATTAGAGAGCATTGGAAAAACCCTGCAAGATATAGGTACCGGCAATGACTTCTTGGAAAACACCCCAGAAGCACAGGCAGTCAGAGCCAAAATCAACTATGGGGATTGCATCAAATTGAGAAGTTTCTGTACTGCAAAAGAAACAGGAAATTGAAGAGACAACCGACAGAATGGGAAAATATATTTGCAAACTATGCAACTGCTAAAGGGTTGATAACAAGAATCTACAAAGAGATCAAGAAACTCCACAAAAACAAAACCAACAACCCACTTAGGAGATGGGCCAAGGACCTCAATAGACATTTTTCAAAAGAGGAAATCCAAATGGCCAACAGACACATGAAAAAATGTTCAAGGTCACTAGCAATCAGGGAAATGCAAATCAAAACCACAATGAGGTTTTACCTCACCCCGGTTAGAATGGCTCACATTCAGAAATCTACCAACAACAGATGCTGGAGAGGATGTGGGGAAAAAGGGACACTAACCCACTGTTGGTGGGAATGCAAACTGGTCAAGCCACTATGGAAGTCAGTCTGGAGATTCCTCAGAAACCTGAAGGTAACTCTACCATTCAACCCAGCCATCCCACTCCTTGGAATTTACCCAAAGGAAATTAAATTGGCAAACAAACAAGCTGTCTGCACATTAATGTTTATTGCAGCTCAATTCACAATAGCTAAGACCTGGAACCAACCCAAATGCCCATCAACAGTAGACTGGATAAAGAAATTATGGGACATGTACTCTATAGAATACTATACAGCAGTCAAAAACAACAAAACCTGGACATTTTCAACAAGATGGAGGAATTTGGAAAACATCATGCTGAGTGAATTGAGCCAGTCCCAAAGGGGCAAATATCATATGTTCTCCCTGATCGGCGACTACTAACTGTGCACCAAGGGGGAAACTTGTTGAAATGAAATGGACACTATGAGAAACAGTGACTTGATCAGCTCTTGTCCTGATGGTTGACGTACAATGTAATACTTTATCCATTTTAGTATTTTTTTTGTTCTAGTACCATTGGTTGAACTCTGTAATTAACACACAATTATTCTTAAGTGTTTAAATTTTAACTGAAAAGTGATATCTGTTAGGAATTTGGAAAACATTATGCTGAGTGTAATAAGCCAATCCCAAAGGGACAAATACCACTTGTTCTCCTTGATAGGTGACAACTAACTGAGCACCAAAAAGGAAACCTGTTAAAGTGAAATGAACACTATGAGAAATGGTGACTTGATCATCCCTCACCCTGACTGTTGATGAGCAACTTGATATGTTATCCCTCTTAGTATCTTTTTTGTTTGTTCTACTTAATACCTTTGGTTGAATACTGTAATCAATACACAGTTCTTCTTAAGTGCTGAAACTTAACTGAAAAGTGATTGCTGTTAAATGTAAGAGTGGGAATAAGAGAGGGAAGAGATGTGCAATTCGGGACATGCTCAAGCTGACTTACCTCAAACGGTGGAGTTAGAAACATACCAGGTGATTCCAATTCAATCCCATCAAGGTGGCATGTACCAATGCCATCTCACTAGTCCCAGTGATCAATTTCTGTTCACAATTGATCATAATGATAGGACTAAGGACCAAAGGGATCACATAAACAAAAATAGTGCCTGCAAATACTAGCTGATAGAATAAAAAGGGAGAGAATGATCCACATGGGAAGTGAGATACACAGCAGACCCATAGAATGGCAGATGTCCTAAACAGCACTCTGGCCTCAGAATCAGCCCTTAAGGCATGCGGATCCAGCTGAAAAGCCCATGAGACTATTTCAGGCATGGAAAGCCAAGTCACTCTGGGGAAAAAAAAAACCTAAATGAAAGATCTCCACCTGTGAGATCCCAGTGGAAAGAATTTGTCATCAAAGAAGGAGGTACCTTTCTCTGAATGGAGGAGAGAACTTCCACTTTGACCATGGCCTTGTCTAAATATGATCAGAGTCAGTGAACTCAGGGGGCTTCCATAGCCTTGGCAGCTCATGACAAGAGCCTAGGGTGATTACTGAGGCCATAACAAGAGTGTCAATTGGTTAAGTCAACAACAGGAGTCACTGTGCACTTACTCCTCATGTAGGATCTTTGTCCTTAGTGTGCTGTACATTGAGATTTAATGCTATAACTAGTACTCAAACAGTATTTTTCACTTTATGTTTCTGTGTGGGTGCAAAGTGTTGAAATCTTTACTTAATGTATGCTAAACTGATCTTCTGTATATAAAGAGAATTGAAAATGAATCTTGATGTGAATGGAAGGGGAGAGGGAGTGGGAAAGGGGAGTGTTGCGGGTGGGAGGGACGTTATTGGGGGGAAGCCATTGTAATCTGTAAGCTGTACTTAGGAATCTTATATTCATTAAATAAAAGTTTGAAAGCAAAAAAAAAAAAATGCTGGCTAGGTTGTGGGGGGAAAGTACCGTAATCCACGGTTGGTGGGAATATGAACTAGTAAAGCCATTGCAGAGATACTCTGGTTTGTCTTCAGATCATATAAATCTTTCATCTTTTACTAAAGTAAAGCCATTGCAGAAGACAGTTTGGGAATACCTCAAAGAACTAAAAAAAATATCTATCATATGACACAACAATCTCACTCCTGGGAATTTAACAAAATAAAATATCAGCATAGAAAATAATTATCTGTACCCCATGTTCATTGCAGCTCAATTCACAAAGCTAAGATATGGAATCAACCCAGATGTCCACCAACTGATGATTGGATAAGAAATTGTTGTATATGAATGTATATGGCATAGAATACTATTCAACCATAAAAAAGATTGAAATCCTGTCCTTTTTTGTTAACTTATTTATTTTTTAAGGAATACAAAGTTCATAAGTACACCATTAGAAATATAGTGATTCTTCAACACCATACCTGCCCTCCCACCTGCACTCCTGCCCCTCCTCCTCTTCCCTCTCCCCTCACTCCTTTCCATTTCCCATTAAGATTCATTTTTAATTAATTTTGTACACAGAAGACCAACTCTAAGTTAAGTAAATATTTAAATAATTGCACACACACACACAAAAAGCTGTTTGAGAACTAGTTTTACAGTTAACTCGTGTAATACAACTCATTGAGGACAGAGGTCCTGTATGGGGAGTTAGGGCACAGTGATTTCTGTTTTCAATTTAATAATTAACACTGTTATATATGATGTCAGTGATCGCCTGAGGCTCTTGAAATGAGATGCAAAGGCTATAGAAGCCTTTGAGTCCACAAATTCTATGAGTATTTAGACAACACCATAAGCAAAGCGGAAGTTTTCTTCTCCCTTTAGAGAAAAGTGCATCCTTCTTTGATTGCCAGTTTTTTCCCACTAGGATCTCACTCACAGAGATCCTTTATGTAGAACATTTTTGCCAAGTTTTATAGCTTTCCATTCCTGAAATGCTCTTATGGACTTTTCCACCAGACCAGGAAGACTTAAAGGCTGAATCTGAGGCCTGAGTGTTACTTAAAGTTACTGTCATCCTATGAGTCTGCTGTGTGGAGTGCTTCCAAGTTGGAACATTCTCTTTTTTAATTCTATCTGTTATTACCAGACACTTTATCATATTTATATGATCCCTTTAACATTTAATCCTATTTTTAAGTTCACTTTAACACTTAAGATGGCAATTTTACAACCCAGCTTAATGGGATTTGGGGTCCCATGACAAGTTTTTTAACTGTATCTTTAGAAGTAAGTCCATAGGAATGTATGCAGAACTATACAGCTTTACAGTCACAAATTTCCTCCTCCCTCTCTTATTGCCACTCTTACTTGCTAATGAGATCCATATTTAATTGACTTTATACACATATGATTAACTCTATGTTAAGTAAAGAGCTTAGTAAATAGTATGAAGAAAATAAATTAAAAAAAAAAAATTGAAACAGTTCCTTGACATTCAAGACATGGGAAGCTCAAGTCATCCCTTCTCGAAGTCTTAATTTCACTTCTAGAGATTTCCTTTTAGGTGCTCTATCAGTTCTCACAGATCAGGGAGAACATATGGTATTTGTCCCTTTCGGACTGGCTTATTTTGCTAAGTCTGATGTTTTCCATACTCATACATTTTGTTGCAAATGACTGGATTTCATATTTTTTACCACTGTGTAGTATTCCATAGTGCACATATCCCATAATGTCTTTATTCAGTCTTTGATTGATGGGCATTTAGGTCGATTCCATGTTTTAGCTATTGTGAATTGAGCTGCAATAAGCATGGGAGTGCACATATCTCTTTTGTTTACTGATTTCTTTCCCATTGGGTAAATTCCCAGTAGTGGGATGGGTGGGTATATGATAAATCTATATTTAGATTGCTGAGGTATCTCCATACTGTCTTCCATAGTGGTAGTGGCTTTACCACATTCCTATCAACAGTGCATCTCCTATATAATTATGTCATCTGCAAATAGGGATAGTTTGACTTCCTCCTGCCCAATTTGTATTCCTTTGACTTCTTTTTCTTGCCTAATGGCTCTGACTAAAACTTCCAGGACTACATTGAATAGCAGTTGTGAGAGTGGATATCCTTGTCTGATACCAGATCTCATTGGGAATGCTTCCAACTTTTCCCCATTCAATAGGATGCTGGCCGTGGGTTTGTCATAAATCACCATGATTGTGTTGAGGAATATTCCTTCTATACCCAATTTACTTAGAGCTTTCATCATGAAAGGGTGTTGTATTTTATTAAATGCTTTCTCTGCAACTATTCAGGTAATCTTATGGTTTTTGTTCAGTAGTTTGTTAATGTTATAAATCACATTGATTTATTTGTGAATGTTGAACCATCCCTGCATACTAGGGATAAATCCCACTTGGTATGGGAAGATGATCTTTCTTTTTTTTAAAAAAAGATATTTATTTGAAAGTCAGAGTTACACAGAATGAGATGGAGAGGAAAAGAGAGAGAGGTCTTTCATCCACTGTTTCACTCCCCAGTTGGCTGCAATGGCTGGAGCTGGGCAAATCCAAAGCCAGAGCCTGGAGACTCCTCCAGGTCTTCCAAGTGGTTGCAGGGGTCCATGGACCTGGGCCATCTTCACTACTTTCCCAGTCCTTTGCAGAGAGCTGGATCAGAAGTAGAGCAGCCAGGACTAGAACTTGATGTAGGCACCAATTGCTATAAACTTTCCTCTTAACACTGATTCTGCTATATCCCATAGGTTTTGATATGTCTATTGTCATCTTTATTTGTTTCCAGAAATTTTTTTATTTCTCTTGATTTCTTCTATGACTCACCATTCATTCAAGAGCATATTGTTCAGTCTCCATGTGTTTGCATATGTTCTAGAGTTTCCTGAGTTGCTGATTTCCAGCTTCATTCCAATGTGGTCTGAGAAGATGCATGGGATGATTTCATTTTCTTTTTACTTTGCTGAGATTTGTTTTAAGGCCTAACATGTGGGCAATCCTAAGAAAATTCCATGCACTGTGGAAAAGAATGTTTATTCTGCAACTGTAGGATAAAAAGTTCTGTAGATATCTGTTAGGTCCATTTGGTCTATAGTGTCAATTTACTCTGTTATTTCTTTGCTGATTTTCTGTCTTGTTTATCTATCTATTGCTGAAAGTGGGGTATGAAGTCCCCCATTACCATTGTATTGGAATTTACATCTGCTTTTAGATCCCTTATCATTTCTTTTAAATAGCCATGTACCCTAAAATTAGGTGTATATATTTTTATAATAGTTAACACCTTCCTATTGAATTGTTCCATTAATCAATACATAGTGCCCTTCATTGTCTGTTTTAACCGTTAAAGTCCATTTTGTTTGCTATTAGGATGGCTACACCAGCTCTTTTTTGATTTCTGTTAGCATGGAATATCTTTTTTCATCCCTTCACTTTCAGTCTGCATGCATCTTTGTGGTAAAATGTGTTTCTCGTAGGCAGCAAACAGATTTGTGTTTTTTAATCCATTAGCCAGTCTGAGTTTTTTAACTGGAGAGTTGAAAGATTTACATTCAAAGTGACTATTGATTAGTAATGATTCTGCCCTGCCATTTTTCCATGTATATTCCTATTTTTTACTTTGGATTTCCTTTGTACTTTTACTTGGAGATTTTCTTCCTTTACCTTCTTTCATAGTGATGAACATGTTTCTGTGTCTGTGTGCAGGGCTGGACAGGTGGTGACAAATTATTTCAATTTCAATTTGCCATGGAAGGTCTTTATTTAACCTTCATTCATAAATGAGAGCTTTGCAGAGTATTGTAGTCTGGGTTGACAGATTTTTTTTCTCTTAAGACTTGGAATATATCTCACCATTCTCTTCTAGCCTGTAGGGTTTCTGATGAGAAGTTCACTGTGAGTCTAATTGGAGATCCTCTGAACATAATCTGGCCTTTCTCTCATGCACATTTTAGAATCTTTTCTTTATTTTTTACTGTGGAGTGACTGATTACAATGTGTTATGGTGAAGGTCTTTTCTGGTCATGTCTATTAGGAGTTCTGAGTGCTTCCTGTACTAGGATGTCCCTTTCTTTCTCCAAATTAGGGAAGTTTTCTGTTTCTATTTCATTAAAAAGGCTTATAATCAATCCTTTTTTTCTTTCTACACCTCAGGAAATCTTAGAACCCATATGTTGGGTCATTTGATCATATCCTGTAGATTACCAACAGTGTTTTTTCATTTTCTAATTTCCCCTTCTTGTGTTTGGTCTGACTGCATAATTTCCTGTGCTTTTTCTTCTAAGTCAGATATTCTTTCTTCTGATTAGTGATTCTGTTGTTAAGGCTATCCACTGCAATTTTTATTTGAGCTACTGAGTTCTTCCTCTCATTTTGATTTCTTTTTATGTCTTAGGAGAAAATTTCTTTCATGTCATGTACTAATTTCAATAGTTCATGCATTTGCTTTGATTAATTTCATGTAATAATATGATCAATTTTTTTGAATTCCACTTCTGGCATTTCTTCAGTTTCATCATCTTCACAATCTAGTATTGAAGTGTTGTGTTGTTTTGGTGGCATCATGTTATTTTCCTTATTCTTGTTTCTTCAACTGGTATATTTTTTATTCAGCATTTGTGGAAATATTCATTGGTTTCTTCATTGTTTTTTTCACTGTGTCAGCTTTTATCTTTTTACTATGCCTCCTAGAAGATTCACTACTTTCTCTAGATTCACTGCTTTCAGTAAATATCTAGAGGCATGTGGTGTGTGTGGCCAGGGAGCTCAGTTCCATCCTCCAGGGTGAAGTGTGTGTCTAAGGTGACATATCCAGGTTTGGCATGGTAAATTGCCTTTTTTTTTTTTTTGTCAGATGAGTTTACTGTGTTCACCTGAGCTCCTCTCCTCAAATGAGACCAGTGTCATTGCACTAGCCCCAGTGGTATAGTATTTGTTTTCCCTGCCCCAAGGATCTGTGCAGTCCTCAGTGTAATGTCAGATTCCCCAGCAATGTCCCTCACCAGGTAACCAGGAAACCCTGAGCATGTGGAATCTCCCAGAGTGACTGCCCAATGGCTAGCCACACCATGAGTCCTCCTACATGGCCAGTTTTTTTCACAGTCCAGGTACAGCAGCCTTCCACAGCCATGAGCACCCAGCCGCCTGTTAGCTATCCACACCATAGTCAGGAGTCTCCACTCAGCTGGTTTCTGGGCACAGACACAAGCTGGCACAGCTGTTATGTATGTCCAAAGTGCATCCCTCTCTGTCGATTTGTTACAGGATGCCATTGTAAAGATATCAGGAAGGGAGAAATATCTCCCTTCTTTGTTTTACTCCTCTAGTTTGGCAGGTGCACTATCCCCCTCCCCCCCCAGGGCTCCAAGCTAGATTCTTTCTAGACCCTTCCTGCAGCTTATCACCAGAGGCTTGGCTACTGCAGTCTGGTCTCACCTCACTCTCCAATGTTGGTGCATAGGCTCTTAGATGCTGGGCTCTGATTTATGGGTGTTCATACCCTCCACATAAGTCCACTGTGTTTCTCTAATTTACATAGTTTTCTCTGCCATTTTCTCCCTAACTCTTCCCTGAGACTGCATTCTCTCCACTTTTTAAAAACTGTCTTCTCTCAGACTAGAGCAGTAAGCTCCATCTCTACTCTGCCATCTTGGAAGAGACCAAAATCCTGTCTTTTGCAACGAAAAGGATGGAACTGAAAAGCATTATATTTAATGAAATAAACCAGCCCCAAAAAACAAATGTTATATATTTTCCCTGATTTGTGGTAACTAATAGAGTACAAAAAATGTAACATATGAGTAAAATTGACATTTTGGGATTCAATGATTATTTATAGTCCTTGTCTCTGTTATTGAGAAATGGTGTTTTTTTTTCTTATTATTATTTGTTGAATTCTTTACTTAGTATAGTTTTAATCTTATGAGTATAAAATAGAATGAGGGTAGATCACTGAAAAAATTAAATAAAGTAATGGGGTAAGAAGGAAGAAGAAATGTGGAAGCATGGTGGGAGCAGGATAGTATTGCAAGATTTACTGTGTGCCTAAATCTGTATATAGAAACACAGGAAATTTGTTCACCTTAAAAAATTTTAAAATAAAAAAGGAAAAAATTATATGACATAACAAGAAAAAAAATGTGTGTCAAAGTAAAATAAAAAGTCTCCCACTTTCATCATCTCCAACCAGGGAGTTTTCTGGAATCTAGTTGACTTGTATGTCACTGTACTAACATCTAGAAAATCTCTTCAGGAAGTAAACTTGGGATGTTATACGATTCACCTGTATTATGCTCCACAAAATCACTGTTCTTTGGCATCTGTTTAATACTTGATTGTGACCATGGACTAATGAAGAGAGAACAGACACACAACCAGTGGTGCCTGGCTGGGAAACACCATCTTCCCAGGCAAGTAGAATGGATGCTGCTGCAGTCTATACACCTGGCAGCTTCTTGAAGGAAAATTTCACAGTCCTCACTGGTTTAGAGTCTGGCCTGAGGAACTGGGAATTAACAGTGAAAGAAATTTTAGAAACTATACAAACATATGGAAATTGAACAACATGTTCCTGAATGAAAAGTAGATCATAGAAGAATTATAAAGGGAAATAAAAAATTCTTAAATTTGAATGAAAATGAAAACACAACATATCAAAACTTATGGGATATAGTAAAACTAGTGTTAAGAGGAAAGTTTGTAGCAATAAGTGTCTACCTCAAGAATTAGAAAGTTATCAAATAAATGATCTAATATTGCTTCTTTCAGTTCTAGGAAAACAAGAACAAGCCAAAGCAAAAAGTAGAAAGAGGAAATAAATAATAATAAATTAGAGGAAAAATAAATAAAATATAAATTAATAAAATTTCACAAAAGACCAGAGAAATAAAGTTTTGTTTTTTTAAGAAAATAAGCAAATTGATAAACCATTGGCCCAACAAACCAATAAAAAGTGGAAAAGTCCCAAATTACACAATCAGAGATGAAAAAAGAAATGTTGTAAATGACAGCACAGAAATGCACAGAAAAATTAAGAGTTATTACAAACAGCTATATGCCAAAAATTTAGAAATCTAGAAGAAACGGATAGATTTGTGAGTACATATAATTTACTAAAATCGAGGGATGAAGACATAGAAAACCAGAATAGACCAATAACCAAGACTGAAGTTGAATCAGTAATAATGAGCCTCTGAACAAGAAAAAGCTCAGAACCAGATGGCTTCACTGCTGAAATCTACCAAACTTTCAAGGAAGAACTAATCCCACTTCTCCTTAAAATATTCAAAGCAACTGAAAGGGATGGAACCCTTCCAAATTCGTTCTATGTAGCCAGCATTACCTTAATAGCAGAACCAGAGAAAGATACATTAAAGAAAGAGAATCATAGACTAATATTCCTATTTGACATAGATGCATAAATCCCAAGCAAAATACTAGCACATCAAATTTAACAGCATGTCAAAAGATCATCCACCTGGATCAAGTGAGGTTTATTCCAAAGTTGCAGGGATGGTTCCACATATACACAGCAATAAACATGATATCACATCAAGAATATGAATGATAAAAACTACAGAATTATTTCAAGAGATGCAGAGAAAGCTTTTGATGGAGACAACATCCTTTCATGACACAAAAAGCCTTTTAAAAATCGGGTGTAGAAGAAGTATATCTCAACACAATGAGTGCACTATATGGAAAACCTACAGTCAGCATCATATTGAGTGAGGAAAAGCTGGAAGCATTTCCACTAACATGCAGAACCAGACATGGATGCCCATACTTACCACTATTGTTGGATATAAATCTGAAATTTTTAACCAGAGAAGTTAAGTAAGTAAAATAAATCAAAGGAATACAAATTGCAAGGGAGAAATCAAATTATCCCTATTTGCAAATAACATGATCCTAAATACAGGGGAGCTAAAAGAGTATTGCAACTCATAATACAGTACCAACAATGCTTTGGCTAAGAAAGAACTTGTAATATAAGTCCCATTCACTACAGCAACAAAACATTTTAAATATCTTGGGTAAATTTAACCAAGGATGTGAAAAATCTCTACTATGATAATTATAAAATGTTAAAGAAAGATATAAAAGGTGAAACACAAAAAATTGAAAAATACTATGTATCATGTATTGGAAGAATTAACATCATCAAATTTTCCATATTACCAAAAACCCCTCAATTAACTCAGAGCCAATAAAAGGACATTATACAGGGATCTAGAAAAACCAACTCTAAAATTATATGGAAACACAAAAGGCCTTGAATAGACAAAGCAATTTTAAACAATAAAAACAAAGCTGGAGGCATCACAATACTGGATTTCAAGACATATTACAAGGCTGTTATAATCAAAATAGGCTGTTACTGGTACATAAATAGACATGCAAACCAATGGAACAGAAAAGAAACTCCAGAAATCAATTCACATATCTACAACCAGCTAATCTTTGACAAACAAACTAAAATTAATCCCCAGAAAAAGGTGAATCTCCTCAAAAGGAGTGTCGGTAAAATTAAATTTCCACATTCAGTAGCTTGAAACAAGACCCTTACCTTATATCCTATGCAAAAATCAACTCACAATGGGTCAAAGATCATTTGTTGTGACCCTGAGAATTTAATGTATTAATAGACTGCTTTTTAAAAATCTGACAGCTAGTATTTGCATACTTTTTCTATTTTTTAGTTGTTTTTAGATGGCAGGAAAAACTCACCTGCTATTTCTCCATTTTGTCTAGAAATGAACATCCCAGCATTCTTTCTACTCCTACATTTCACTTCTCATCCACTTTAACTTATTCTACCATGCACCAATAATATATGCTTGAGATTAAAATCTGTTCTACAACTTAACCTATATTACTTAATACTACTAGTCCAAACGACCATGTTTCCTTATAATAGATGGAGTTGAATCATATTGGAAGGCTTAACTTTATTTTCACCAATAACTCTGAGTAAGTTTCAGAAAACTCTCTCTGAGGTGGTTCTCAATAGTTAAAATGGGGCTTGGTGTTCACTATCTTTAAGAAATGTGATTTATCATCATGTTTACTTAAGAAAGCAGGTCTTTAGTGAGATGCACACACTTTTTTAACTAATACTTTTGCTGTGGATGATTCCATTCTAGAAACTTCTATTGAGCAAATTGAAAAAAAAAATGTAAAGTCATGTTTAGTTGTGTGAGGGACAAAAATACTAGTGAGACTGGTTTCACATCCCTAAATAACATAGTATAGTGATGATTTCTGAAGTTCTATTATGAAAAAAATCTAAAAAGTATTATAGAGGTTGAGATATTGTATAGTTGATGTTAGAACAATAGAACAATTGTATTAATAAAGTTACTCTCTAGAATACAAATTTTGAAAAACAGAAATTCAGGGCTACATAATGTGGTATTTTGCATTGCCAACTAAAATATGGAAAAGTTTTTTTAAGTCTCTGGTAACTGGAAGACTATCTAAAAATAGAAAATAATTAAAGGTTTTTTAATTTTTATATTTTATGTTTTCTCTTTAAAAAATTTTTATTAATATAGAGAACAGATTCCATGCATTACATAGGTAGTTCTAAGAAGACAACCATACTTTCTTCACTCCTCCTTTCCCTCAACCCCCTCCCTTTCTTCCTGCTCTTCATCAGTTTCTGCAAAGACATAATTTTAATCCACTCTATATTCACAGGCTTAATTCACCACTAACCCATAATATTATAAGTTTATTTTCAAGAATGACCATTCTAAATATCAAAATGTGTCCACATATAGCAAAAAGATCCTCACACCCATTTTGTGAAAGTTCACTGTTGATGGTACTTATTCATAATTCATTGACTTAAAGAAGTTAATTTGTCTGTATTATGTTTTAGAGACAGTTAAACACTGACAACTTTTTTTGCAGTGAACTCTAATAGCTCAGTAATTTTCCCACTTGGTAGACTTTATTTCTTACCTACAGAGTCCAATACAATTAATGCATTTATGGATTAACTGTCTCCGACTGTGAAACAGTTGGTCCAGAAATCCTACTAATCACTAATTACTGTAGATTATTTTTGGAAAATCATTTTCAATGAGCAGACCCAGGAGTTGCTAATCTAGTTAAAAGATTTCCAAGTGGAATGTGTAGCACCTTTGCCAATCTGCACAAACTGATGACTATGTAGCTAAGTGGCACAGAAATTTAATCAAAATCCTATGTGCATTACCGGAGACATGCAGGATTACACACATTCTCTGTATGTGAATGGAAAGAATTGCTCAAGTGTGAGCTGGCACCACACCATCTCTACCATCTAATCTGAGCTCTTCTTGTTATGGTTTTCTTTTCTCTTACTTTCCTATGCAAGTATACAGTTTGTTAGATATCCTGATTCACATATTATGTTTTTTCAGTTGTACCTTATAAATGACTTGTCACCTGATGTAAGAGAAACACAGTTTTTCAGGAGAAATAAGGTTGTGATCATGGGTAAAATTAAGCTGTGATAACGTGCTGTCCTGTGACCAGAAGATAATTTTCAGTCTCCAGTGTGATATTTACATTACTCAAAGAAATTGATAAATGCAATTCCCAATCCCTATCTCAGGGATTCATGCTCAATAAGTCTGTGGTAAAGACCAAGAACTTGAATTTTTAATAAACTTTCCAAGTGATTCTGATGAATTTGCACTATGGACTGCTTTTTAAGTAATAGCCAAATAACATTTTTTTTTTAGAAATTTTCATCATTACTCTGCATTCAGCTTGCTTAAAATTCAGTTGTTTCTTCTGTTTAAAAAAGAGATGTCAATGGGGCACCAGATTCTGTCCCAGTTGCTCCTCTTCCAGTCCAGCTCTCTGCTGTGGCCTGGGAAGGCGGTGGAGGATGGCTCAAGTGCTTGGGCCCTGCACCCGCATGGGAGACCAGGAGGAAGCACCTGGTTCCTGGCTTTGGATCGGCACAGCATGCTGGCTGTAGCAGCCATTTGGGGGGTGAACCAACGGAAGGAAGACCTTTCTCTCTCTCTCTCTCTCTCCCTCTCTCTCTCTCTCTCTTTCTTCTTTCACTGTCTAACTCTGCCTGTCAAAAAAATAAAAAAAAAAAAAAACAAATAAAATAAAATAAAAAGATGTCGGTACAAGAATTTCGATAGTTTAATTAATAAAAAGCCTTATTTAACTTTTTCCTCCTTTGCTTCAATTACACTCTTGCCCTACCAGCCTATTGAATTTAACATTTCAGACTTTATTTTATTACACAGAATGTATGAAATGGGCTGGTACACATTCCAGAACAAAATAAGATTTTTAATACTTAATGCTATGGAAAAAATGCATGCCTCCTACCATTCTGGGTTCCATATAGTAACACACCCCTCCCTCATAAAAAATACTTCTGGGGGCCAATGTAGTAGTATATAGGGTTAAGCCACCACTTGCAATGCCAGCATCTTATATGTGAGCCTATTCATGATCTGGCTGCTTCACTTCAAATCTAATTCACTGCTAATTCACCTTGGAAAGCAACAGAAGATGGCCAAAGTGCTTGGTCCCCTGCACCCACATGTGGGAGACCCGACTGAAGCTTCAGGTTCTTGACTTCAGCTTGGCACAGCCCTGGCCTTTGCAGACAGGGAGTGAGGAGTGAACCAGCAGTTAGATCTCTCTCTCTCTCTCAACTCTGCCTTTCAAATAAAAAAGAAATCACTGAAAAATAAATACTTCTGAAATTTTATCCAACTTAAGTCATTCCTTTTCAAGGAGGTAGAGTGAGGTACCCAATTAGCAAGTGATATGGGGTCATGTGTCTCAGCTGAGAGAAGATAATATATTAAAATAAAATCCATGTGTAACAGGAATTCAGTCTCTCTTCCTTCTCTATTCCCAGGATGAAGCATAAATGTTGTGTAAAGTGCAATTGACGTATAGACTCATGTTTTCATGGGGTACCAGGATTGGACTAGGAGTAGGAAAATAAAAAGTGCTTGTTAATCCAGTTGTCCTCACATCAAGCCACATTATCCCAATCATATTACAAGCAATAAAGGCAATATTTCTGAAAATCCATATGCCTGACTTCTCTTGCATCTCTTAATGTTTCTGGACTTGGGTGGAGAAAGAGGAGTGGGTTAATTAATCCCTATCCCTTAGGCTCCAAAGCTTGGCAGATTGAGGTTCTGTAATACATTTTATGTGTTTGTCTTTACCTGGATCTTTCTATCAATTTATAACCATTTACATGGTTTTGTAAATATGTTTTTCTACCACATTTTCCACTAATAAAGAAAAACATAAAATATTTGTAATATTAATGAAAAAGAGAGAGCTCTTAGTCATTCTAGCACATGCCAGGAAAAGACTTGAAACTATTGGATAAATGTACATGACTCTTTACTTGCATTAAACAATTAAAACCAAAGCTCCAAAACCACTGTTGTGAATTTCTGCCAGCCTAAGAGAACTAGATGCTTATATAGAAAGTATTCTCATGTTATTCTTGATTTATCTCTGTAAATCCAAGTCCAACATGACAAGACCAAAACAGTGTTGCTTTTAAAGAAGCACGACAAGGGCAGGAGTTGTGGCATAGCAGATAAAGCCTCCACCTGCAATACCGGCATCCCTTATGGGTGTTGGTTCATGTCCTGGCTGCTTCACTTCCAATCCAGCTCCCTGCTAATGGCCTGGGAAAAAGTGAAAGATGGCCCAAGTGTTTGTTCAACCCCCTGCCACCCATATGGAAGACCCAGATGAAGCTCCTGGCTCCCAGCTTCAGCCTGGCCCAGTGCTGGCCATTGCTACCATGTAGGGAGTGAATCAGCAGATGGAAGATTTCTCCCTGTCTCTCCTCGCCCCACCTCTCTTTCCCCCTTTGGTAACTATGAATTTAAAAATAAGTAAATAAATCTTTGAAGAAGAAGAGGAAGAAGCATCAGCCACAGCAGCACAATAGTCTAGAGATATTCAAGTGTTGGAAAACACTCAAAGGGGTTTGGCTTATATGGTGTGTGATGATTCTATTTTTTTAGCTTTTATTTAATGACTATAAATTTCCAAAGTACACTTTATGGATTACAATGGCTTCCCCCCCTCATAACTTCCCTCCCACTTGCACCCCTCCCATCTCCCGCTCCCTCTCCCATTCCATTCACATCAAGATTCATTTTCAATTCTCTTTATATACAGAAGATCAGTTTAGTATATATTAAGTAAAGTTTTCAACACTTTGCACCCACACAGAAACACAAAGTGTAAAATACTGTTTGAGTACTAGCTATAGCATTAAATCTCAATGTACAGCACATTTAGGACAGAGATCCTACATGAGGAGTAAGTGCACAGTGACTCCTGTTGTTGACTTAACAAATTGACAATCTTGTTTGTGGCATCAGTAATCACCCTAGGCTCTTGTCATGAGTTGCCAAGGCTATGGAGGCCTTTTGAGTTCGCCAAGTCTTATCATATTTAGACAAAGTCATAGTCAAAGTGGAAGTTCTCTCCTCCCTTCAGAGAAAGGTACCTCCTTTTTTGATGACCTGTTCTTTCCACTGGGATCTCACTCGCAGAGATCTTCCATGTAGGTTTTTTTTTTTCTTTGCCAAAGTGTATTGGCTTTCCATGCCTGAAATACTCTCATGGGCTTTTCAGCCAGATCCGAATGCCTTTAGCGCTGATTCTGAGGCCAGAGTGCTATTTAGGACATCTTCCATTCTATGAGTCTACTGTGTATCCTGCTTCCCATGTTGGATTGTTCTCTCCCTTTTTGATTCTATCAGCTAGTATTTGCAGACACTAGTCTTGTTTATGTGATCCCTTTGGCTCTTAGTCCTATAATTATGATCAATTATGAACAGAAATTGACCACTTTGACTAGTGAGATGGCATTGGTACATGCCACTTTGATGGGATTGAATTGGAATCCCCTGGTATATTTCTAACTCTACCACTTGGGGCAAGTCAGCTTGAGCATGTCCCAAATTGTACATCTCTTCCCTCTCTTATTACCACTCTTATATTTAACCAGGATCACTTTTCAGTTAAGTTTCAACACTTATGAATAATTGTGTATTAATTATAGAGTTCAACCAATAGTATTAAGTAGAAAAAAAATACTAAGAAGGATAACGTATTAAGTTGTTCATCAACAGTCAGGACAAGGGCTGATCAAGTCACTGTTTTTCATAGTATCCTTTTCACTTCAACAGGTTTCCTTTCAGGTGCTTGGTTAGTTGTCACCAATCAGGCAGAATATATATTTGTCCCTTTGGGACTGGCTTAATTCACTCAGCATGATGTTTTCCAGATTCTCCATTTTGTTGCAAATGACCAGATTTAAATTGTGGGATATGTACTCTATAGAATACTATACAGCAGTAAAAAACAATGTGATGATTCTTTTTAGCTTCTGTTGTCTTCTCCCTTTCTCCAGCATTCTTCTCATAGCTCAGAACTTGCTCTCTCATCCCAGCCCGGCCCAGCCATGTAATCCCATGAGATCTCTCATATCACTGTGTACCTCCAGAAGAAGCCCCCACACACCATATTGTGTTGCACCACAGTGCCCCTGGAATGTAGTTGATCTTTTCCCTGGATTGCTGGTAGATTTTGCTCTTTCTCTACTTGGAGTGGAAGAAGGGAGACAGAAGCTAAGCAGATAGGATCAAGTGATTTCCTTTGGGAATGTGTGTTGCAAAATGGTGAGAGTGAAATGAGGCTAGCAAGACTTTGAGGGAAAATTGTTAGCCTCTACACTTCAGTAACTATGAAAACAATCTCTAGAAAAACTGTCTTACATGCACCCTATTAACATAGATATCCATCATCACAGAAAAGTATGTATGAACTGGCATTTTAATGCATTGTGTTCACTTTAATGAAACATGGTATCTTTCCAGGTTCTCACATGAGTATCTATTCTTGTAGTTTCAGACATTTGGGGAAGTAGGGACAGGGAGGGGTGTTTTCCAGAGGACATGGTGGGTAAACCTCTAATGCTACTTCGAGCTGGTGCACAAAATAAACGTGGATCATTTTCAGGTTATCTACAGAGCCTCCCACCACACATACATATTCTGTAAATGGAATCTGCAGATTGCATGTTTATTTATGTTCCCTCCTTACATGTTCTCACTCCCCTGCATTTTCAAAAGAAAGTCAAGAAAAATGCAAGGCTTTTTTTATTCTCCATTCTGCATACCTCCTCTCCCCACTCCCAACAGTAACTAAAGTACTAGAAATGGTTTAAGAACATCAATCAGTTTCACAGTTGGAGGTAAAGCATTTCTCCTGGGGAACATTTCTTAACATACAGCTGACTGCTTGGTTAGCCACTCGCTGTATTAAAAGAAGGGGAAAACTTCATTTTTCTACTCCTGTTCAGTTGTATTTTTCCTCACTTCTAGCTATTTCCCTTTTCCTGCTCTAGGCTGTTGAACTGTGGCACTCCATGACTGCCACGGTGGTAAGGGCTTGTCACTTCCATCCTTGGCAAAAGACACTGGAGCTTAAGGAAATTAAGAAAATTGGAGCTTAAGTGCCGGGTTTTCCTTCACCAAAGATACACTGTGCCAAATCTCTCTTGAAACCCTAAAGTCAAAATAATGCTATAAATGAAGGTTGCTTTTTTTAATTTCTGGAAAATCCATCTAAAGCTATACAGTGGCTTACTCAACTTTTTATCTCAACTACAAATCCATTCACACTCCTAGGCACTTCAATGCAGAATTCAGTGCAGAAGCCCCTTGTTGCAAGCCAAAATTAGTAGTAAAGTTTAATCCAGATAATCACACAATGTTTATTTTTCTCGTTTTAAGGTAAAAGTATGAGAAAAGGGAAATCATGGAGAGACATATGTGTGAAAAACCATCACAGGTTATCTGCAGAACTTCTGGAATAATGAGATGATTTTTTTAAAATCAGAGGAAGGCTGTGATGATTATCATTCAGCTATGATATTTGTGCAACCTTTTGTTTTGAAACAGGTTAATAATGACGACATTTTTACATCCTTAATGTAACCATGAGGTCAAAATAGAAGGTTACCCCTTGCTGAGGCTACTTCATTTTAATAAATCACAGCAGGTTTAATAACCTTTATCTGTATATGCTTTACATTATTAATATTTGTCTCAGATTTTGTAACATAAAGCTACATACTCCCTAAGTTTCTAAAAGAGTTCTGGTGATTTTTTTGTCCCTGGTGTATTTGGAGGGCAGTGCCAGGATGGCCCTTCCTGGGACCTTTGCTGCCCCAACAGCAAGAGCTTCCTATCGTAAATTGTGCCTGTCAAAATCTACAATGCCTGGCCAAAAGAATTGCTATGAGGCTCATCTTACTTCCTAAGTTTCCATATTACTTTTATCTGAATTTTAACAAGTGTTATTTATGACACATAAATTCCACTCAAGGATGCTTTTATTTTGCTACACATGATAATTCTTAAAAATGCAATTTCAAGAAGCCAAAGAGTTTATATTTATCAATTTTAGTGAAGATTCAGGTGTGGGTTTGATAGTAGGAGTGATGTGAGATGATCTGTAAGAGAAAAGAAAATTGGATTGGAGTAAAGTGGAACCCGCAATACTGTGTAGACTTGGACAAGAGTGAAAAGAGGGTGGGATGCTTTGGAGGCGAGAGGCCGGGTTGGGGGGAAGAATCACTATAATCCAAAAGTTATACCTATGAAATTTATATTTATTAAATTAAAGCTTTCTAAGAAAGGAAGGAAGGAAGGAAGGAACCACAGTGGAGTTGAAAAGCAGAAAAGAGGCTGATGCCACGGCTCACCAGGCTAATCCTCCGCCTGCAGTGCCAGCACCCCAGGTTCTAGTCCCGGTTGGGGCACCGGTTCTAGTCCCGGCTGCCCCTCCTCCAGTCCAGCTCTCTGCTGTGGCCCAGGAGGGCAGTGAAGGATGGCCCGGGTGCTTGGGCCCTGCACCCACATGGGAGACCAGGAGGAAGCACCTGGTTCCTGGCTTCAGATGGGCACAGCGCGCTGGCTGTAGCAGCCATTTGGGGGGTGAACCAAAGGAGGGAAGACCTTTCTCTCTCTCTCTCTCACTGTCTAACTCTGCCTGAAAAAAAAAAAAGGCAGAAAAGGGAACCTAAATGGTCAAAGGAAATTGGCACAATGTTTTACTATGCAGTAGTTTAATAGTATTTCCCTCTACTTCCTACAAAAGCTTTATTAGCAATCTACTTTTGGCCTTTGGGTTCACAGAATTGGATCTGTAAACTGGCTGAGGAACAGACTTGGGAGTGAGGTTGCAGCAAAGTGCTGAGAATAGCTTTGGGGTAGGAGTACAGTTGAAATAGAAGATGCATTGGGAACCCACACAGAATCCTTCTACATTGACACCAAGATATTTTCTTACCTATTTATAGAATAAAGAAAAATATGAAAAAAAATGAACCGTATTTATGTGGTGTTTGGAAAACAGGGATCTTAGAGCAGCATATATTAACACATCAAGCCATTATTTATTTGTACTGAAAAACCAGTTAAATTTCTGATTTGATTAATGGAATTGGTCATTATGCTATGAGATCTATATCACTCAATTAAATGCATTCACTGTGTGTATGAAGTTATTTTTATTATTTGCTACATCCCTCCCTTCATTTCACTGATAGGCCTCTGTAGCTTCCACTGCCTGAACATTTTACCTCCTTAATCAACACAATATAGTCAAGGGTATAGTTTTTCAAAGCAATGACAAAGATTCAGTTAGAACTGTAGGTACTTCGCAGGCTTAAATTTCAAAAGTTTGTGTATAAATCAATTGTTTTGAACTGTGGTTGTGTTTTTCCTATTGAAACTATGTTATAAATTGTGCAGGGGACTTCATAAATCTTTGACCTAAAATCCTTTAAAATGTGTTCTGCTAGCATGGGAGCATGGATTGTTGCTTTTCCTTCTCCTGAACCTGGTATATTTTTCACCAGGTTAACTGCAATGGGCCTTTCATAATGTAACTCAAGCCAGGGAAGAGTTTATTTAATAAAAGAACTAAGAACAGTGCAATGAAAAGGCATAGCTTGTCCGTGGGAAAGGTCTTGTTTTAGATAATCCTCTCTGAGCTTAGATTAATGACCATAGTGAAGACTTTACTAGTCACTTTCCTCTGCCCCCTACTTATAATCTGTGCTTGAAGAAAACTGAGCTATTGAAGGATAGCAGGGAAACAATGGAGTAAATCAAGAAACTCTTTATGCAGTGATGAAGTTGGAGAAGAAGAGAGAGAATATCAAACAAGAAGAGGCTTCCATGTTCACTGAATGTAAGTGGTCACAGGAGTGCCCCAACAGGAGAGCTCACACTCTGATCCCATTAGCTCAGGGGCAGGGACTGAAAAACAAGCAGAAAGAGAGAAAAAATATGTATAACAGTGTATAATAGAGATAGGAGGAATTTTTAACAGTAGCTGCAATTCTGTAACATAAAAATGAGCATCTGAGAACATCTCAATGTGGCATACTACATAAAATTCATAGCAGTCTTTACAAGAAAATTTACAGAAGATACTTTCATTATTCTATAAAAACTCCAAATCACCTCTGAATGCAACCCAGTGCAAACATTTCACAGGCGAGGACCTGGGATCTGCTAGGGTTACAAACATGGAAAATTACTATACTTACCAAAATTTCTTTTTTGCAAATTCTGAGGAAGTACATAGATTTGATTGTAAAGTTATCTCATAAATAGAGCTTACAACATACCACTGCAATAATTCACTAAATTCTGGGTACTGATATTATTTCTAAATCTTTATTTCCCAATCTCTTTAGGCTCTGAGAATTGAATAATGATGTCGTTTGAGCAAAAGTAATTTATAATTTCTACCAAAAGAGGATGAAGTTGATAAGAAAAATATTTAGACTTTTCTCTGTAACTAATTTTCCAAACAGGTTGAGAAGAAGCATCTTTTGGATGGTGGAAGGAGAGGTTGGGTGAGAAACAACTCCTCTACCAGGCATCATTGTATAAATTCTGTACTTAGGAAGCTATTTTTCAGTGACTTGAAATAAAATGTCATTTTTTCAATTAGGTTAGTAGCTAATGTTAATGGTACTCCTATACTGGGAGTTGTTATCATGACAGATTCTCATATCTCCAAGTTGTAGTCAACAGTAAGGCGGAAAAGACTGTAAACTAGTAAGAATGCCTAGAAAATCAAGTTGGTATACACTCACTTCATGAATCAATAATGTCACCTTCATTTACAAAAGATAGCATCTCTTTACCCCTTGAGGCCACAATTTTCTTCCATATCTATATAGAGTAATACAATCCTCTATCCTACCTGTCCTTGGGAAGTCTAATGATTTCCCCCAGGAGGGCAGTATGGGATGGAGTTAATTTTCCATCAGTGCTCAAGAGAGTCCATTCTCTTTTTCTTTGTACTTTTCCTCCCAGTTCAAACCTCAAGATTGGTCACCACTAGAGTATAATTTACTCTATCTTTCAAAACAAAGTAAGGTGAGAAATTCCTACTCTTTATTAACAAAGGCATAAGAGTATCACAAAGCTCTTGTGTGTCATGCTTTTCCTGAAGTATTGGGAATAATGGATGGAAACTACATTCAAAATTAAGTATCTACATGACTGTACTTGTTATCCATCCAGGAGGGGAATACTCTAGGATTGAAGCTTGTAGAAGGGAAGGCAACATAGGATGATGAGGTAGACAGATAAGATGGACTGTGACACAATCTCAACAAAGTTCTGAGATGACTCCATGAAGAACTCTGAACCAAGAGCGGAACCAAGATGGCGGAATAGTGAGGGCACGCACTGATAGTCCGGGAAAAGATAGTTTAATAAAAGTGGAGTTACTGTAGTCTCAGGAAAAGGCTCAGGAAAAAATTGCAGAGGAAACTCTCCCGGATCTAGTGGATGTGACACAGAGGACCTACAGGGAGAGCAAGGATGCCCACAGCATGGAGGACAGCTGCGGAGTCTGCGCACCAGCGCTGGAAGGGGAGGTGAGACAAAAACCTCAGTAACCCGAGACATTGGTGGGAAAAGGCAGAAAGAGCCTAGAGGGAATGAAAGCCCCACAGGGGAAAGCTCACCAGGCTGACTGGAGGAGAGAAAAAAACAAATAAATAAGGGGAACCGATATGGACACCAGCCTCTCTCTCCACTCACCTTACAAAGCCGAGCAAGACAAAGAGCAGGTGCCATTTTGAACATATGTAAAGTGGCGCCCGCCATCAGCCAAGCAGAAAAACCTGACTCTTGTGGGGAGAAATAACAGGAAGTTAGGACCTAAGGAAAGTGTGGAGCTAACGAACTGAGATTGTGAAAATCGGAGGGGTGGGCGAGATAACTCACTGAGTACACAAACTCAGTAACCTTGGCAACCCGGTGAGAGACTGTGGAGAAATTTCAGACCACACTGAGGGCTGCATAAACACTTTATACAGTCCCTAGAGTAGAGAGACCAGATGATTACCCACAGGGGCATGATTTCATACATGAACTACCCTCAATTCCACTCAGCTGTGTGGAATTACTTCAAAACTGAGTCAAAAAAAAAGAGAGAGAGAGAGAGCAAGTGAGAAAGAAAACAATTTGGGTGAGACACCTTAGGCACACATTAACCCAGAGGAACCAAAGAGAGCACTCTGGCCACACCCATCACAGGCTCTAAGGATCCATCAAAAGCAGACAGTCCACTTAATCTAGACTCATAGTATAACGAGAAAAAACAACACAGCGAAGAAACCAAAGATATCTCCAATATGCCAAACAACAAATGCAGAAACCAAGGTAACAAGAACAAGGAAGACACTATGACGCCCCCAAATGAAAAAGACACCCCAATTCAAGATTATGAAGATGATGAGATAGAAGAAATGCAAGAAGCAGATCTCAAAAAATTGATAAGAACATTAAGAAGTTCTCAAAAACAAATTCTTGAACCACAGAAATCCTTAATGGACAAGATAGAAAATCTCTCTCGTGAAAATGAAATATTAAGGAGGAATCAAAATGAAATGAAACAACTAGTACAACAGGAAACTGTGATAGTGACGAGAAATCATAATGAAGTGAAGAATTCAATAAATCAAATGAAAAACACAATAGAGAGCCTTACAAACAGAATGGGTGAAGCAGAAGAGAGAATATCAGACTTAGAAGACAGAGAACAGGAAAGGATACAGTCAGACCAAAGAAAAGAAGAGGAAATTAGAAAACTAAAACATATTGTGGGGAATCTACAGGATACTATTAAAAAACCCAACATTCAGGTTCTAGGAGTTCCTGAAGGCATGGAGAGGGAGAAAGGATTAGAAGGCCTTTTTAGTGAGATATTAGCAGAAAATTTCCCAGGTTTGGAGAAGGACAGAGACATCCTAGTACAGGAAGCTCATAGAACCCCTAATAAACACGACCAAAAGAGATCCTCACCACGACACGTTGTAATTAAACTCTCCACAGTGAAACATAAAGAAAAGATCCTAAAATGTGCAAGAGAGAAACGTCAGATTACTCTCAGAGGATCTCCAATCACACTCATAGCTGACTTCTCATCAGAAAACCTACAAGCTAGGAGGGAATGGCGAGATATAGCCCAGGTACTAAGAGAGAACAACTGCCAGCCCAGAATATTATATCATGCTAAGCTATCATTTGTGAATGAAGGTGAAATAAAGACATTTCACAGCAAACAGAAATTGAAAGAATTTGTCGCCACTCGTCCAGCCCTGTAAAAGATGCTTAAAGATGTGTTGCACACAGAAACACAGAAACACGGTCATCAATATGAAAGAAGGTAAAGGAAGGAAACCTCACAGCAAAAGATCACAGGGAATTCAAAGCATATATTAGAACTTATCTTTGGCAAATGGCAGGGCAAAGTTACCACTTATCATTAGTCACATTGAACGTGAATGGCCTGAACTGTCCAGTTAAAAGACACCAATTGGCTGATTGGGTTAAGGAACAAAACCCATCTATTTGCTGCTTACAAGAAACACATCTTTCCAACAAAGATCCATACAGCTGAAAGTGAAAGGCTGGAAAAAGATATACCTTGCCAACAGAAATGAAAAAAGAGCGGGCGTAGCCATCTTCATATCAGACAACATAAACTTCACCACAAAAACTGTGAAGAGAGACAAAGAAGGACACTATATAATCATTAAGGGATCAATTCAACAGGAAGATATAATGATTATCAATGTATATGCACCTAATTACAGGGCACCAGTTTATTTAAAAGATTTGTTAAGGGACTTAAAGGGAGACTTAGACCCCAATACAATAGTACTGGGGGACTTCAATATTTCACTCTCAGAAATAGACAGATCAACAGGACAGAAGATCAACAAAGAGACAGTAGATTTAAATGACACTATAGCCCAAATGGATCTAACAGATATATACGGAACTTTCAATCCTACAGCTAAAGATTTTACATTCTTCTCAGCAGTACATGGAACCTTCTCTAGGATTGACCACATACTAGGCCATAAAGCAAGTCTCAGCAAATTCAAAAGAATTAGAACATACCATGCAGCTTCTCAGACAATAAAGGAATGAAGTTGGAAATTAGCAACTCAGGAATCCCTAGAGCATATGCAAACACATGGAGATTGAACAACATGCTCCTGAATAAACATTGGGTCAAGAAGAAATTAAAAGAGAAATCAAAAATTTTCTGGAAGTAAATGAGGATAATAGCACAACATACCAAAACTTATGGGATGCAACAAAAGCAGTGTTAAGAGGAAAGTTCATATCAATAGGTGCCTACATCAAGAAATTGGAAAGGCACCAAATAGATGAGCTTTCAACACATCTCAATGATCTGGAAAACCTACAGCAAACCAGACCCAAATCTAGTAGGAGAAAAGAAATAATTAAAATCAGAGAAGAAATCAACAGGATTGAATCCAAAAAAAATTACAAAAAAGCAGCCAAATGAGGAGCTGATTTTTTGAAAAAATAAACAAAATTGACACTCCATCGGCCCAACTAACTAAAAAAGAAGAAAAAAGACCCAAAGCAGTAAAATCAGAGATGAAAAAGGAAACGTAACAACAGACACCACAGAAATAAAAAGAATCATCAGAATTTACTACAAGGGCCTGTATTCCAGCAAACAGGGAAACCTATCAGAAATAGATAGATTCCTGGACACATGCAACCTACCTAAATTGAACCAGGAAGACATCGAAAACCTAAACAGACCCATAACTGAGACAGAAATTGAAACAGTGATAAAGGTCTTCCCAACAAAGAAAAGCCCAAGACAAGATGGATTCACTGCTGAATTCTACCAGACATTTAAAGAAGAACTAATCCCATTCTTCTCAAACTATTCAGAACAATTGAAAAAGAGGGAGTCCTCCCAAATTCTTTCTATGAATCCAGCATCACCTTAATTCCTAAGCTGGAAAAAGATGCAGCA
Source organism: Oryctolagus cuniculus (assembly GCF_051225735.1). NCBI lineage: Eukaryota > Metazoa > Chordata > Mammalia > Lagomorpha > Leporidae > Oryctolagus > Oryctolagus cuniculus. The sequence goes on from NC_142870.1 coordinate 67,333,910, forward strand.
TTGAAAGAGAATTACAGACCAATATCCCTGATGAACATAGATGCAAAAATAATAAAATTCTCGCCAATAGAATGCAACAACACATCAGAAAGATCATCCACCCAGACCAAGTGGGATTTATCCCTGGTATGCAGGAAGGGTTTAATGTGCGCAAGACAATCAATGTGATACACCACATTAACAGACTGCAGAAGAAAAACCATATGATTATCTCAATAGACGCCAAGAAAGCATTTGATAAAATACAACACCCTTTCATGAGGAAAACTCTAAGCAAATTGAGTTTGGAAGGAACATTCCTCAATACAATCAAAGCAATATATGAAAAGCCCATGGCCAACATCCTATTGAATGGGGAAAAGTTGGAAGCATTTCCACTGAGATCTGATACCAGACAGGGATGCCCACTCTCACCACTGCTATTCAATATAGTTCTGGAAGTTTTAACCAGAGCTATTAGGCAAGAAAAAGAAATTAAACGGATACAAATTGGGAAGGAAGAACTCAAACTATCCCTCTTTGCAGATGACATGATTCTTTATTTAGGGGACCCAAAGAATTCTACTAAGAGACTATTGCAACTCAAAGAAGATTTTGGCAAAGTAGCAGGGTATAAAATCAATGCACAAAAATCAACAGCCTTTGTATACACAGACAATGCCATGGCTGAGGAAGAACTTCTAAGATCAATCCCATTCACAATAGCTACAAAAACAATCAAATACCTTGGAATAAACTTAACCAAGGATGTTGAAGATCTCTACGATGAAAATTACAAAACCTTAAAGAACGAAATAGAAGAGGATACCAAGAAATGGAAAAATCTTCCATGCTCATGGATTGGAAGAATCAATATCATCCAAATGTCCATTCTCCCAAAAGCAATTTATAGATTCAATGCAATACCAATCAAGATACCGAAGACCTTCTTCTCAGATCTGGAAAAAATGATGCTGAAATTCATCTGGAGACACAGGAGACCTCAAATAGCTAAAGCAATCTTGTACAACAAAAACAAATCCGGAGGCATCACAATAACAGAATTCATGACACACTACAGGGCAGTTGTAATCAAAACAGCATGGTACTGGTACAGAAACAGATGGATAGGCCAATGGAACAGAATTGAAACACCAGAAATCAATCCAAACATCTACAGCCAACTCATATTTGATCAAGGATCCAAAACCAATCCCTGGAGTAAGGGCAGTCTATTCAATAAATGGTGCTGGGAAAATTGGATTTCCACATGCATTAGCTTGAAGAAAGACCCCTATGTTTCACCTTACACAAAAATTCACTCAACATGGATCAAAAACTTAAATCTACGACCCAACACCATCAAATTATTAGAGAGCATTGTAGAAACCCTGCAAGATATAGATAGCAGCAAAGACTTCTTGGAAAAGACTCCAAAAACACAGGCAGTCAAAGCCAAAATTAAAATTTGGGTTTGATTTAGATTGAGAAGTTTCTGTACTTCAAAAGAAACAGTCAGGGAAGTGAAGAGGCAACCGACAGAATGGGAAAAAACATTCACAAACTATGCATCAGATAAAGGGTTGATAACCAGAATCTACAAAGAAATCAAGAAACTCCACATCAAAACAAACAACCCACTTAAGAGATGGGCCAAGGACCTCAATAGACATTTTTCAAAAGAGGAAATCCAAATGGCCAACAGACACATGAAAAAATGTTCAAGATCACTAGCAATCAGGGAGATGCAAATCAAAACCACAATGAGGTTCCACCTCACCCCGGTTAGAATGGCTCACATGCAGAAATCTAGCAACAATAGATGCTGGAGATGTGGGGAAAAAGGGACACTAACCCACTCTTGGTGGGAATGCAAACTGGTTAAGCCACTATGGAATTCAGTCTGGAGATTCCTCAAAAACCTGAATATAACCCTACCATTCAACCCAGCCATACCACTCCTTGGAATTTACCCAAAGGAAATGAAATTGACAAACAAGCTGTCTGCACCTTAATGTTTATTGCAGCTCATTTCACAATAGCTAAGACCTGGAACCAAGCCAAATGCCCATCAACAGTAGACTGGATAAAGAAATTAGGGGACATGTACTCTATCGAATACTATACAGCAGTCAAAAATAATGAAACCCGGTCATTTGCAACAAGATGGAGGAATTTGGAAAACATCATGCTGAGTGAATTAAGCCAGTCCCAAAGGGACAAATATCATATGTTCTTCCTGTTCGGTGACAACTAACTGAGCACCAAAGGAGAAATCTGTTGAAGTGAAATGGACACTATGAGAAATAGTGACTTAAATCAGCTCTTGTCCTGACTGTTGATGTACAATGTAGTACTTCATCCATTTTAGTATTTTTTTTTGTTCTAGTACTATTGGTTGAACTCTGTAATTAACACACAATTATTCTTAGGTGTTTAAATTTTAACTGAAAAGTGATCCCTGTTAAATATAGAGTGGGAATAAGAGAGGGAGGGGATGTACAATTTGGGACATGCTCAATCGGACTTGCCCCAAGTGGTGGAGTTAGAAACATACCAGGGGATTCCAATACAATCCCATCAAGGTGGCATGTACCAATGCCATCTCACTAGTCCAAGTGATCAATTTCAGTTCACAACTGATCACACTGATAGGTCTAAGAGTAAAGGGATCACACAAACAAGACTAGTGTCTGATAGTACTAACTGATAGAATCAAAAAGGGAGAGAATGATCCAACATGGGAAGCAGGATACACAGCAGACTCATAGAATGGCAGATATGCTAAACAGCACTCTGGCCTCATAATCAGCCCTTAAGGCATTTGGATCTGGCAGAAAAGCCCATGAGAGTATTTTCTGCATGAAAAGCCAAGACACTCTGGCAAAAAAAAAAAAAAAAAAAAAACAGAGAAGACCTAAATGAAAGATCTCTGCAAGTGAGATCCCAGTGGAAAGAACAGGGCCATCAAAGAAGGAGGTACCTTTCTCTGAAGGGAGGAGAGAACTTCCACTTTGACTAAGACCCTGTCTGAATAAGATCGAAGTCAGCGAACTCAAAAGGCTTCCATAGCCTTGGCAACTCAGGACTAGAGCCTAGGGAGATTACTTATGCCATAAACAAGAGTGTCAAATTGTTAAGTCAACAACAGGAGTCACTGTGCACTTACTCCTTATGTGGGATCTGTCCTTAATGTGTTGTCCAATGTGAAGTAATGCTATAACTAGCACTGAAACAGTATTTTCCACTCTGTGTTTCTGTGTGTGTGCAAACTGATGAAATCTTTACTTAATATATACTGACTCGATCTTCTGTATATAAAGATAATTGAAAATGAATCTTGATGTGAATGGAATCGGAGTGGGAGATGAGAGGAGTGCGAGTGGGAGGGAAGTTATGGGGGGGAAGCCATTGTAATCCATAAACTGTACTTTGGAAATTTATATTTACTAAATAAAAGTTAAAAAAAAAAACTCTGAACCTGGTATGGCTAAAGCTGGGGCTAGAATGTTGGTATGCTACTAGAGGTAAGGTGCTTCAGAAATGGTGTGTGGGTGTGCCATTTTTTGAGGTGGTACTCTTGAGTGTAGGTTATTTCAAAGAGGAATGACAGCTAGGAGTTTTTTGGCAACAGCATTCCTGGCATCTAGAAGACTAAGTCATGGATTCTTAAAAAGAATATCTGAATTTGGGGGAGGGACATCATATTATCCACCAGAAGAGGCATTGCCTGACCATCTCTCTTAATTCACATGGCTGCTGAATTTAACCGGATATTGCTTTCTCCAAACCTACTCCCTTTTTCCATTCCCTGTTTTTCCCTTTTCCAGTGAAGAGTCCTAAATCCCAAATTCAGTATGACAATGGAGACTGGAAAACTTTCTCTTCTTTACTGTTTTATCTTAGAGTCTCCCTCTAACATAAATACTGTCTTGCCTTTAATAATTGAAGAATGTTAATATGTTTTTTAACAAAATAGCTCACGATTGAGATGACAGAGAATAACCAGAAGCTTTGAAATAATAGATTTTCTTTAATGAAACTATAAATTCAATATTAAATCCTTAGGTGATGTACAAGTTCAAATCATCTGTATTAACATCAGTAATATGGGAGACTAGGAAGTTCCAATACTCATCTTCCACATAAAAACAGTATGTACAATAAATAAACAACACTCTGAACAAATTGCTCTGGGAAACCCCAGGGAACAACAGAAAAAGGTAGAAAGAATATGTTTTTTAAAAAAAGACATAGAATAGATAAATGGATAAAAACCAAGACTTTATTATATGCTGCCTTCAAGAAAGTTATTTCACTTTAAAGGCACACGTAGGCTGAAAGTGAAGGGATGGAAAAAGATTCTGTGCAAGAAGAAACTAAAAAAGAGCAAAGATAGCTACACTCAACATAAAACAAAATAGCTGTTAAAAACAATTAACAAGTCAAAAAATATTTTTAAAAATGATAAAGGAACCAACTGCAAACATGTATATATCCTGCAATATTGGAACATCTAAATATAAAAAGCATGTTTAACAAGGCTGAGGGGCACAATGGGCTGTAAAATAATAATAATAGGGGACTTCATATCCTACTTTCTACATTGGATAGATCATCCGGACAGAAAATCAATAAGCAAACATTAGAATTGACTACATGTTAGACAAGATGTACCTAACAGATATTTATATGGGGGTGGGGGAGAACATTCTATTCAACAGAAACAGAATACACACTCTTCTCAATGTACAGAGTACATTCTCCAAGACAGGTCATATGTTAGGCAACAAAATAAGCATTAACAAATTTGAGAAGATTGAAATAACATCAAGGATCTTTTTGGATCACAACAGTATGAAGGAAGAAATAAAAAAATGAGGAAAATTGACAAATTAACAGTTAAATGGAAACAATATACACTTTTGAACAAACAGTAGCTCAAAGAAGAAATTAGAAGTGAAATAAAAAAATCCTGAGACAAATTTGAAGATGACCCAGCAAATGAAAACCTCTGTCTATCTCTGTCTCTCTCCCTCTACTTCTACCTGCCATTAAAATAAAATGAAGTGAACTAAATAAAATTTTTGAAAAATAAATATCAGTACTTAAAAATATAAAGCTGCTAGGGAAAAACAAGGGAAATTTTTATGACATTGATTTTGACAAAGATTTTTTTGATGTGATACCAAAATCACAACCAATTATAAAAAACCAACTGGATTCTAGGTGGGGAGATTCTATGATAGCAAAATACGGAACAACATACTGTGCTAGGCTAGAGATAAATACTAAAAAAAGGGAGGAAATTGCATCTCTTAGGGGATAATTAGAGAATAAAAACACTGTGGAAATTCTACAGAAGGAAGAGGAATGCTGTGGACCTGTGTGGAAGGCGCAGATGCACAGCATGAACACATATACAACACACGACTCCAGCAGCCAAGAGCCAGAGAAGGCTCCAGCTTGGATACAGAGGTGAGATCAGACTGCAGCAACCTGTGCTAGTATGGCTAGAGGGAGAGTGTGGCATGAGTCCAGCCTGGAGCAATAAGGGCTAGAGGGTACCCTTGGACCAGGTGGAAGTAAAAGGGGCTTGTTTCCTCTCACCCCATCCTCCTCACTACGGTGCTCAGTGCCTGGCTGAGAGAGAGCTGGCACCATTGGGGCATAGGCAGCAGCTGCAGAAGCCCTTGTGTATATGCACAGCAACTGGCTGAGACAGGCACCATTTTCTCAGTAGTACTGGTGAAGAGGCATGGAGAGGACAAATTGTAGCCAGTGGCTCTTGTGTATGCATGTGATACAGAGATTGTAGCAGAGGGAAAAATCTGAATTCTCCACTGGCTTTAAGTCTGACTAGGAGTCTTGACAGGGGCAGGGCACCCACATAAGAATGTGAGGAAACTCTAGCCTCCCAGCATACCAAGCCACCTAGGCAGAGCACCCACAGTCAGCTCAGGGAATGTCCACTTCTCTGTGACCAGATTGGCTGATGGGGAAAAGTGGACCCTCTGCACCCAGTGACTGTGTGAGACTTGTGTGCTGGCACTGTGGGGATTCTGTGGCTGCATGAGAGCATGCAGGGTGTAGATGGGTTATGGGCAATCAATTTGTGTGGCTCCACATACTTGGAGCTCCCTGGTTGCCTGAGCCAAGCAATTGCAGTAGGATCTGTGCTCAGACTGAGCACTGCATAGATCATTTGTGTGGTTCATTAAGAGGTAGGTACAGATTAGTGACGCACCCAGCAGGGGCTAACACCTGGGCATTGATCATCTTGGAGGAGAGGAGGTAAGGGCGTGATCACACCAGCAGAGGTTACCATTCCCCCACTTTTGTTAACAGATCTACCACACCCAACTTGGATGTTACTGTGGACACTGGTCTCACCATGCAGAACTGACCAGAGTTCCCTGGACACACCCAGTACACACTTCTTGTTATTTTCTGAAAGTGCAGAGGGAGAGAGGCAAGATGGAGGAATAGGAAGGGAGCACACTGATAGTCCGGGGAGAAACAGTTTAATAAAAGTGGAGATACTGCTAGTTCAAGGAAGAGTAGGGGAGGAAACAGCAGAAGAAACTCTTCCAGAACAAGTGATCCACAGTGGACCTGCGTGGAGAGCATGGGAGCCCACAGTTCGGGACACCAGCGGCAGACTCAACACACCAGTGCTGGAACGTGAGGTGAGCCAAACCTCAATAGCCCGAGACACCGGCAGGCAAGTGGAGAGAGGAGACTAGAGGGAACGACCCCCGGGGGGAAAAGTTCACCAGGCTAACTGGAAGAGAGAGAGAGAGAAAAAAAAAAGGTGACTGGTATGGACACGGGTTTCTCTCTCTCCTCTCACCTCTCAAGGGCGAGCAAGACAAAGAGCAGGCGCCATCTTGGACAAACGTCATAAGCAGATCGACCTCAGGTCTGCACCGGCCCTGAGCCTAGCAGAAAAACCTGACTCTGGGCGGGACGAATTAACAGGAGATTAGGACCTAGTAAATTTGTGGTGCTACTGAACTGAGACTGTGAAAAAAAAGACAGTGGAGGAGAGAACTCACGGAATTCACGTGAGTACTCTCCAGAGACGCTACAATTCCGTAACTTTGGCAACCCAGTGGGAGACTGAAGGAGAATCTGAGCCTACTCTGAGGGCAGAACAGATTCCCTGTGTGGTCCTTGGGAAAGAGCTTCCGATCTCTGGCTCCTGTGGGTATATCATTTGCCTGCTAACTACCTCCAACTTCGTTCAGCTGTGTGGAATTACTTCCCTTTTGAATCAAAAAAAGAAAGAGAGAGAGAGAGAGATCTACCATGCCTAACCTGGAGGTGTCACCTTTGGCACACCAAACAGAGCTCTCAGGCCACACCCATCTCAAGCCTCTAAGGCTCCATCAAAAACAGATAGTCCACTTAATGTAGAGTCATAGTATAACAAGAAAAAGCACCACAGTAAAGAAACCAAATATCACCAATATGCCAAATAACAAATGCAAAAACCGAGGTAATAAAAACAAGGAAGTCACCATGTCGCCCCCCAAATGAAAAAGACACCCCAATTCAAGATTATGAAGATGATGAGTTAGAAGAAATGCAAGAAGCAGATCTCAAAAAATTGATAAGAACATTAAGAAGTTCTCAAAAACAAATTCTTGAACTACAGAAATCCTTAATGGACAAGGTAGAAAATCTCTCTCGTGAAAATGAAATATTAAGGAGGAATCAAAATGAAATGAAACAACTAGTACAACAGGAAACTGTGATAGTGACGAGAAATCATAATGAAGTGAAGAATTCAATAGATCAAATGAAAAACACAATAGAGAGCCTTACAAACAGAATGGGTGAAGCAGAAGAGAGAATATTGGACTTAGAAGACAGAGAACAGGAAAGGATACAGTCAGACCAAAGAAAAGAAGAGGAAATTAGAAAACTAAAACATATTGTGGGGAATCTACAGGATACTATTAAAAAAACCAACATTCGGGTTCTAGGAGTTCTTGAAGGCATGGAGAGGGAGAAAGGATTAGAAGGCCTTTTTAGTGAGATATTAGCAGAAAATTTCCCAGGTTTGGAGAAGGACAGAGACATCCTAGTACAGGAAGCTCATAGAACCCCTAATAAACACGACCAAAAGAGATCCTCACCACGACACGTTGTAATTAAACTCTCCACAGTGAAATATAAAGAAAAGATCCTAAAATGTGCAAGAGAGAAACGTCAGATTACTCTCAGAGGATCTCCAATCACACTCACAGCTGACTTCTCATCAGAAAACCTACAAGCTAGGAAGGGATGGTGAGATATAGCCCAGGTACTAAGAGAGAACAACTGCCAGCCCAGAATATTATATCATGCTAAGCTATCATTTGTGAATGAAGGTGAAATAAAGACTTTTCATAGCAAACAGAAATTGAAAGAATTTGTTGCCACTCGTCCAGCCCTGTAAAAGATGCTTAAAGATGTGTTGCACACAGAAACACTGAAACACGGTCATCAATATGAAAGAAGGTAAAGGAAAGAAACCTCACAGCAAAAGATCACAGGGAATTCAAAGCATATATTAGAACTTATCTTTGGCAAATGGCAGGGCAAAGTTACCACTTATCATTAGTCACATTGAACGTGAATGGCCTGAACTGTCCAGTTAAAAGACACCAATTGGCTGATTGGGTTAAGGAACAAAACCCATCTATTTGCTGCTTACAAGAAACACAATTTCCAACAAAGATCCATACAGACTGAAAGTGAAAGGCTGGGAAAAGATATACCATGCCAACAGAAATGAAAAAAGAGCGGGCGTAGCCATCTTAATATCGGACAACATAAACTTCACCACAAAAACTGTTAAGAGAGACAAAGAGGGACACTATATCATGATTAAGGGATCAATACAACAAGAAGATATAACAATTATCAATGTATATGCACCTAACTACAGGGCACCGGTTTATCTAAAAGATTTGTTAAGGGACATAAAGGGAGACTTAGACACCAATACAATAGTACTGGTGGACTTCAATACTCCACTCTCATAAATAGACAGATCAACAGGACAGAAGATCAACAAGGAGACAGTAGATTTAAACGACACTATAGCCCAAATGGATCTAACAGATATATACAGAACTTTCAATTCTACAGCTAAAGATTTTACATTCTTCTCAGCAGTACATGGAACCTTCTCTAGGATTGACCACATACTAGGCCATAAAGCAAGTCTCAGCAAATTCAAAAGAATTAGAATCATACCATGCAGCTTCTCAGACCATAAAGGAATGAAGCTGGAAATTAGCAACTCAGGAATCCCTAGAGCATATGCAAACACATGGAGATTGAACAACATGCTCCTGAATAAACATTGGGTCATAGAAGAAATTAAAAGAGAAATCAAAAATTTTCTGGAAGTAAATGAGGATAATAGCACAACATACCAAAACTTATGGGACACAGCAAAAGCAGTGTTAAGAGGAAAGCTTATATCAATAGGTGCCTACATCAAGAAATTGGAAAGGCACCAAATAGATGAGCTTTCAACACATCTCAATGATCTGGAAAACCTACAGCAAACCAGACCCAAATCTAGTAGGAGAAAAGAAATAATTAAAATCAGAGAAGAAATCAACAGGATTGAGTCCAAAAAACATTACAAAAAATCAGCCAAATGAGGAGCTGGTTTTTTGAAAAAATATACAAAATTGACACCCCATTGGCCCAACTAACTAAAAAAAGAAGAGAAAAGACCAAAATCAATAAAATCAGAGATGAAAAAGGAAATGTAACAACAGACACCACAGAAATAAAAAGAATCATCAGAATTTACTAAAAGGACCTGTATTCCAGATAGATTCCTGGACACATGCAACCTACCTAAATTGAACCAGGAAGACATCGAAAACCTAAACAGACCCATAACTGAGACAGAAATTGAAACAGTAATAAAGGTCTTCCCAACAAAGAAAAGCCCAGGACAAGATGGATTCACTGCTGAATTCTACCAGACATTTAAAGAAGAACTGCCTCCAATTCTTCTCAAACTATTCAGAACAATCGAAGAAGAGGGAATCCTCCCAAATTCTTTCTATGAAGCCAGCATCACCTTAATTCCTAAGCCGGAAAAAGATGCAGCACTGAAAAAGAATTACAGACCAATATCCCTGATGAACATAGATGCAAAAATACTCAATAAAATTCTTGCCAATAGAATGCAACAACACATCAGAAAGATCATCCACCCAGACCAAGTGGGATTTATCCCTGGTATGCAGGAATGGTTTAATGTGCGCAAGACAATCAATGTGATACACCACATTAACAGACTGCAAAAGAAAAACCATATGATTATCTCAATAGATGCAGAGAAAGCATTTGATAAAATACAACACCCTTTCATGAGGAAAACTCTAAGCAAATTGAGTTTGGAAGGAACATTCCTCAATACAATCAAAGCAATCTATGAAAAACCCACAGCCAACAACCTATTGAATGGGGAAAAGTTGGAAGCATTTCCACTGAGATCTGGTACCAGACAGGGATGCCCACTCTCACCACTGCTATTCAATATAGTTCTGGAAGTTTTAACCAGAGCTATTAGGCAAGAAAAAGAAATTAAACGGATACAAATTGGGAAGGAAGAACTCAAACTATCCCTCTTTGCAGATGACATGATTCTTTATTTAGGGGACCCAAAGAATTCTACTAAGAGACTATTGCAACTCAAAGAAGATTTTGGCAAAGTAGCAGGGTATAAAATCAATGCACAAAAATCAACAGCCTTTGTATACACAGACAATGCCATGGCTGAGGAAGAACTTCTAAGATCAATCCCATTCACAATAGCTACAAAAACAATCAAATACCTTGGAATAAACTTAACCAAGGATGTTGAAGATCTCTACGATGAAAATTACAAAACCTTAAAGAACGAAATAGAAGAGGATACCAAGAAATGGAAAAATCTTCCATGCTCATGGATTGGAAGAATCAATATCATCCAAATGTCCATTCTCCCAAAAGCAATTTATAGATTCAATGCAATACCAATCAAGATACCGAAGACCTTCTTCTCAGATCTGGAAAAAATGATGCTGAAATTCATCTGGAGACACAGGAGACCTCAAATAGCTAAAGCAATCTTGTACAACAAAAACAAATCCAGAGGCATCACAATAACAGATTTCAGGACATACTACGGGCAGTTGTAATCAAAACAGCGTGGTACTGGTACAGAAACAGATGGATAGGCCAATGGAACAGAATTGAAACACCAGAAATCAATCCAAACATCTACAGCCAACTCATATTTGATCAAGGGTCCAAAACCAATCCCTGGAGTAAGGGCAGTCTATTCAATAAATGGTGCTGGGAAATTGGATTTCCACGTGCATTAGCATGAAGAAAGACCCCTACCTTTCACCTTACACAAAAATCCACTCAACATGGATTAAAGACTTAATTCTACGACCTGACACCATCAAATTATTAGAGAGCATTGGAGAAACCCTGCAAGATATTGGTACTGGCAATGACTTCTTGGAAAACACCCCAGAAGCACAGGCAGTCAAAGCCAAAATTAACATTTGGGATTGCATCAAATTGAGAAGTTTCTGTACTGCAAAAGAAACAGTCAGGAGAGTGAAGAGACAACCAAGAGAATGGGAAAAAATATTTGCAAACTATGCAACGATTAAGGGTTGATAACAAGAATCTACAAAGAAATCAAGAAACTCCACATCAAAACAAACAACCCACTTAAGAGATGGGCCAAGGACCTCAATAGACATTTTTCAAAAGAGGAAATACAAACGGCCAACAGACACATGAAAACATGTTCAAGATCACTAGCAATCAGGGAAATGCAAATCAATACCACAATGAGGTTCCACCTCACCCTGGGTAGAATGGCTCACATTCAGAAATCTACCAACAATAGATGCTGGAGAGGATGTGGGGAAAAAGGGACACTAACCCACTGTTGGTGGGAATGCAAACTGGTTAAGCCACTATGGAATTCAGTCTGGAGATTCCTCAGAAACCTGAATATAACCCTACCATTCAACCCAGCCATCCCACTCCTTGGAATTTACCCAAAGGAAATGAAAGTGGCAAACAAAAAAGCTATCTGCACCCTAATGTTTATTACAGCTCAATTCACAATAGCTAAGACCTGAAACAAACCCAAATGCCCATCAACAGTAGACTGGATAAAGAAATTATGGGACATGTATTCTATAGAATACTATGCAGCAGTCAAAAACAATGAAACCCAGTCATTTGCAACAAGATGGAGGAATTTGGAAAACATCATGCTGAGTGAATTAAGCCAGTCCCAAAGGGACAAATATCACATGTTCTCCCTGATTGGCAACAACTCACTGAGCACCAAAGGGGAAACTTGTTGAAGTGAAATGGACACTATGAGAAACGGTGGCTTGATCAGCCCTCACCCTGACTGTTGATGAACAGCTTAATATGTTATCCCTCTTGGTATTTTTTTTGTTTGTTCTACTTAATACTTTTGGTTGAATACTGTAATCAATACACAATTCTTCTTAAGTGCTGAAACTTAACTGAAAAGTGATCGCTGTTAAATATAAGAGTGGGAATAAGAGAGGGAAGAGATGTGCAATTCAGGACATGCTCAAGCTGACTTATCTCAAACAGTAGAGTTAGAAACATACCAGGGGATTCCAATTCAATCCCATCAAGGTGGCATGTACCAATGCCATCTCACTAGTCCCAGTGATCAATTTCTGTTCACAATTGATCATAATGATAGGACTAAGAACCAAAGGGATCACATAAACAAGAATAGTGTCTGCAAATACTAGCTGATAGAATCAAAAAGGGAGAGAATGATCCAACATGGGAAGTGAGATACACAGCAGACCCATAGAATGGCAGATGTCCTAACAGCACTCTGGCCTCATAATCAGCCCTTAAGGCATGTGGATCCGGCTGAAATGCCCATGAGAGTATTTCAGGCATGGAAAGTCAAGACACTCTGGGGGGAAAAAAAAACCTAAATGAAAGATCTCCACGAGTGAGATCCCAGTGGAAAGAACGGGTCATCAAAGAAGGAGGTATCTTTCTCTGAAGGGAGGAGAGAACTTCCACTTTGACCATGGCCTTGTCTAAATATGATCAGAGTCAGTGAACTCAGAGGGCTTCCATAGCCTTGGCAGCTCATGACAAGAGCCTAGGGTGATTACTGAGGCCATAAACAAGAGTGTCAATTGGTTAAGTCAACAACAGGAGTCACTGTGCACTTACTCCTCATGTAGGATCTTTGTCCTTAGTGTGCTGTACACTGAGATTTAATGCTATAACTAGTACTCAAACAGTATTTTTCACTTTATGTTTCTGTGTGGGAGCAAACTGTTGAAATCTTTACTTAATGTATGCTAAACTGATCTTCTGTATATAAAGAGAATCGAAAATGAATCTTGATGTGAATGGAAGGGGAGAGGGAGTGGATAAGGGGAGGGTTGTGGGTTGGAGGGACGTTATGGGGGGGAAGCCATTGTAATCAATATTCTGTACTTTGGAAATTTATATTCATTAAATAAAAGTTAAAAAAAATAAAAAAAAGAAAGTGCAGACATTTCACTAAACCACAGATACATAGTTCAATGATAAAAACCATTAGAGGAATAAATCAAAAAGTATCTCCACAAATGCCTAAAAATAAATGCAGAAATTAAAAAAAAATGAATAAGGAAGACAAGATGATGCTCCAAAGAAACACAACATTTCAATATTAGCATGTGAATATAAAGAGATTGATGAAATTCCTGAAATGGAATTCAAAAGATCATAGAATTACTTAAAAGCAATCAGGAGCAAGTCTGCAAATTAAAGAAATCCATACATGACATGAATGAAAATTTTCCTCTGAAATAGAGATTTTAAAGAAAAATCAAAATGAAATATTACAAATGAAGAATTCAATAACAAAAAAATGTGGTAGAAAGTCTTAACGACAGACTCAGTGAGGCAGAAGAGAAATATCTGTGCTAGAAGACAAATCTTTGGAAATCTTTCAGTCAAACCAGAAAAAGAAAAAGAAATTAGAAATATTAAAAGCAGTGTTGGAGGTTTACAGGATACTAACAAATGATTGAACATATGGGTCTTTGGAGTTCCTGAAAGTGTAGAAAGAGAGAATGGATTAAATGGTCAATTTAGTGAAATAATTATAGAAAACTTCCCCAAATTGGAGAAAGAAAGGGGCATCAAGTACAAGAAACACATAGAATGTATATGAGACATAACCATAACAGATCTCACCATGACACATTGTAGTCAAACTTTCCATTATAAAACAAAAAGAAAGATTCTAAAATGTGCAGAAGACAAATGCCAGATCACTTTCAGAGGATCTCTATTAGACTCACAGCTAACTTCCCATCAGAAACTCTAAAGGCTAGGAGAGAATGGAGAGACACAGTCCAAGTTTTAAGAGAAAAAAGAAGCTGCCAACCCAGAATACTGTATCCTGAAAAGCTCTCATAAATGAATGAGGGTGAAATAAAGACTTATATAACAAACAGAAATAGAAAGAATTTATCAAAACTCATCCAGCCTTACAGGAGATGCTTAAGGATTTGCTACACACAGAAACACAGGCAGATATTCATCATTATGAGAGAATGTGAAGGTAAAAACTCCCCCAATAAAAGTACAAATGAAATCCAAGTAAACAATAGGACTATTTATATAAAAATGGCAGTGCAAAGTCATTACTTATCAGTAGTAACCTTGAGTGTAAATGCCCTAAACTCTTCAGTTAAAAGATACAAACTGGCTGAATGGATGACACTACATCATGTCAAAACTTACTGCATATAGAAAAAGCAATGCTAAGAGGGAAGTTTATGGCAATTTGTGCCAACATCAAGAAATTGGAAATGTTCCAAATAAATGAGTTACTGATGCATCTCAAGGACCCAGAAAAATAAACCAAACCCCAAATCAGTAGGAGAAAAGAAATAATTAAAATTAAAGAAGAAATAAAACTGTAACAAGATATATGCAAAAGATCAGTGAAATGAAGAACTATTTTTTTGAAAAATAAAATCGATACATCATTGGCCCAAATAACCACAAAAAGATGAAGAAGACCTAAATCAATAAAAATACAGATGAAAAAGGAAATTTAACAACAGATACCACAGCAACAAAAAGAATAATCAAGAAATACTTGAAAGAGCCATATGCCAAAAAATTGGGAAATCTGGAAGAATGAATAGATTCCTAGACACAAACAAAATACTAAAATTGAGTCATGAAGACATAGAAAACCTAAACAGACCAATAATCAAGATGCAAATTGAATCAGTAACAAAGACTCTCCCAACAAAGAAAGCCAAGGTCCTGATGGCTTCTGCACTGAATTCTATCAGACCATTTAAAGAAGAACCAATTCCAATTCTTAAGTTATTCAAAAAAATTGAAAGGGAGGGAACCCTCCCAAATTCTTTCTATGAAGCCAGCATCACCTTAATTCCTACACCTGAAAAAGATACAACAGAGAAAGAGAACTATAGACCAATATTCCTGATGAACACAAATGCAAAAATCCTCAACAAATATTAATTAATAGAATCCAACAACATATCAGAAATATCATTCACCTGGACCAGGTGAGATTTATCCCTCCTTTACAGACATGGTTCAACTTATGAAAATCAATAAATGTCATACATCACATTAAACAACTGAAAAAAATCAGATGATTATCCCAATAGGTGCAGAGAAAGCATTTGACAAAATACAAAACCTTTTCATAATGAAAACCTTAAGTGAATCAGGTATAGAAAGAACATGCCTGGGACCGGTGCTGTGGTTCACTTGGTTAATCCTCCACCTGCAGCACCAGCATCCCATATGGGCGCCAGTTCTAGTCCCAGTTGCTCCTCTTCCAGTCCAGCTCTCTGCTGTGGCCCAGGAAGGCAGTGGAGGATGGCCCAAGTCCTTGGGTCCCTCTATCCGCATGGGAGACTGGGAAGAAGCACCTGGCTCCTGACTTCAGGTCAGCATAGTTCCAGCCGTAGCGGCCATTTGGGAGGTGAACCAATGGAAGGAAGATTTTTCTCTCTCTCTTTCTCTCTCTCTCTCTCACTAACTCAACCCATCAAATAAAAAATATTTAAAAAAAAATAAAGAAAGAACATTCCTCAACACAGAGGGGGCAGTTTATGACAAATTAGCAGCCAGCATCCTACTGAATGTTGAAAGCTTGAAGTGTTCCTCCTACGATCCAGAACCAGACAGGGATGCCCACTCTCACCACTGCTATTCAATATATTCCTGGAATTTTAAGCTAGAGCAACTAGGCAAGAAAAAGAAATCAAAGGGATACAATTTGGAAAAGAGGAAGGCCAACTATTCCCATTTGCAGATGACATGATTGTATATATGGGCATCAAAGACTCCATAAGAGACCATTGGAACTCATAAAGGAGTTTGGTAAAGTGGCAGGGTATAAAATTAACAAACAAAAATCAATAAAACTTAAGATCAATCTTATCCACAATAGCTACAAAAAATTAAATACCTTGGAATAAATTTAAGCAAGGATATCAAGGATATACTTGATAAAAAGTATAAGACATGAAAGAAATACATAGAAGAAGACATAAAACAATGGATAAATCTTCCATTTGGTTGATTGGAAGAATTAGTATAATCAAAATATTTGTACTATTAAATGCAATTACAGATTCAATGCACTCCCTAACAAAATACCAATGACATCTTCTCAGACCTAGAAAAAATGATACTAAAATTCATATGGCAACACAAAAGATCCCTAAAAGTTAATGCAATCTTAAACAACAAAAAAAGCCAAAAGCATCACAATATCAGATTTCAAGACATGCTGCAGGACAGTTATAAATAAAACTAAACAAAACAGCCTGGTTATGGCACAAAAACAGTTATGCAGACAAATGCAGCAGAATAGAAACTCCAGAAATCAATCCACACATATACAACCACCTTATCTTTGACAAAGGAGCTAAAATCAATCCCTGGAACAAGGACAGTCTCTTCAACAAATGGTGATGGGAAAACTGTACCTCTGTGTTCAGAAGTGTGGAATAAGTCACCTACATTACACTTTACACAAAAATCCACCCCAAATGTACATTCTGATACCATCAAATTACTAGAGAACATTGGGGAAACTCTGCAAGTCATGGGCATAAGCAAAGACTTCTTGGAAAAGACCTCAGTAGCACAGGCAATCAAAATCAAAATTGATAAATGGGATTACTTCAAGCTGAGAAGCTTCTGCACTGCAAAAAAAACACTCATCAAAGTGAAGAGGCAATCAACAAAATGGGAGAAAATAAATAAATGGGAATTTACCCAAAGCAAAAAAATCAGCATACAAAAGTTATCTGTACCCCTATGTTCATTGCAGCTCAATTCACAATAGCTATAATATGGAATCAACCCAGATGTCCATCCACTGTTGACTAGATAAAGAAATTATGGTATAAATACAATATAGAGTACTACTCAGCTGTAAAAAAAAAAAAAAAAAAAAAAAAAAAAAAAAAAAAAAAAGAATAAAAAAGAAATCCTGTCATTTGCAACAAAATGGATGTAACTGGAAACCATAATACTTAGTGAGGAGTTGGTGCAGTGGTGCATTGGGTTAAAGCCCCAGCCTGCAGCACCGGCATCCCATATGGGCACTGGTTCAAGTCCCGGCTGCTCCATTTCTGATCCAGCTCTCTGCTGTGGCCTGGGAAGGCAGTGGAAGATGTCCCAACTCCTATGGCCTCTGCATCCATGTGGGAGACCTGGAAGAAGCTCCTGGCTCCTGGCTTCAGATCAGCTCACCTCTGGCTGTGGTAGTCATTTGGGGAGTGAACCAGTGGATGGAAGACCCCTCTCTCTCTCTGGCTCTACCTCTCTCTGCAAATCTGCCTTCCAAATAAATAAAATAAATCTTAAAGAACATACTTAGTAAAATAAGTCAGTCCAAAAAGGCAGATATCACATGTTTTCCCTGGTCTGGGGTAATGGTGTACCTGAAGTGTAATATATTGGAGTGGAATAGAAAATTTGAGTTTCGATAATTGCTTAAAGCCTGTGTCTCTTCTGTTGAGCGACAGTGTTTTTTTCCTTCACACTATTTGTTGAACTCTTTACTTTATTATTAAATAAACTGAAAATAGGAAGAAAAAAGGTTGGAGCATGGGCAGGAGGGAGGCAAAAGTGGGAAGTATCTCTATGTTCCAAAATCTGTATAAATGAAATACATGAAACTTGCATAACTTAAATAAATTTTTAAAAACCAACTGGAATGTATTCAAACTAAGATGTTTCTACACAGTAAAAGAAACAATGAGCAAAAGCGAACAGGTAATCCATGGAATAGGAGAAAATATTTCCAAACAATGTAACTGATAAGGGGTTAATATACAAATATATATAAATAACTCAAGGTACTCAAAAGCAATGAATAAGCCATCCATTTTCAAATTGCAAAGTACCTAAATAGACATTTTCTAAGAAGTCATACAAATGTTCAACTAATATAAGATGCTTAACAGCACTAATCATCATAGGAATGCAAATCAAACATATTTTCTAACACCTTTTAATATGGCTATTATTAGACTTTATTCTCTCTCTCTCTCTCTCTCTCTCGTGTGTGTATGTGTGTGTGTGTCTGTAACTCTACCTTTATTTCTCAAATAAAGAAAAATCTCTTTTTTTTGGTTATATTTTTTTAACTTTTCGTTAATGAATATAAATTTCCAAAGTACAGCTTATGGATTACAATGGCTTCCCCCCCATAACGTCTCTCCCACCTGCATCCCTCCCCTTTCCCACTCCCTCTCCCCTTCCATTCACATCAAGATTCATTTTTGATTCTCTTTATATACAGAAGATCAGTTTAGCATACATTAAGTAAAGATTTCAACAGTTAGCTCCCACACAAACATAAAGTGAAAAATAATAGATGATTTTTTTAAATGATGATGAAATCAGATCAGACCTATTGTCATGTTTAATCCCAGCGAGAGTCAAGTTGGGAATTAATAATTTCTTCTTTTTTTTTTTTTACAGAAGATCAGTTTAGTATACATTAAGTAAAGATTACAACAGTTTGCACCCCCATAGAAACACAAAGCAAAATATACTGTTTGAGTACTCATTATAGCATTAAGTCTCAATGTACAGCACATTAAGGACAGAGATCCTACATTAGGAGTAAGTGCACAGTGACTCCTGTTGTTGACTTTACAAATTGACACTCCTGTTTATGGCATCAGTAATCTCCCTATGCACCAGTCATGAGTTTCCAAGGCTATGGAAGCCCCTTGAGTTCTCCGACTCTTATCTTGTTTAGACAAGGTCATAGTCAAAGTGGAGGTTCTCTCCTCCCTTCAGAGAAAGGTACCTCCTTCTTTGAAGACCTGTTCTTAACACTGGGATCTCACTCGCAGAGATCTTTCATTTAGGGTTTTTTTTTGTTTTGTTTTGTTTTGGTTTTTTGCCAGAGTTTCTTGGCTTTCCATGCCTGAAATACTCTCATGGGCTTTTCAGCCAGATCCGAATGCCTTTAGGGCTGATTCTGAGGCCAGAGTGCTGTTTAGGACATCCACCATTCTATGAGTCTGCTGAGTATCTCACTTCCCATGTTGGATCACTCTCCCCTTTATTTATTCTATCGGTTAGTATTAGCAGGTACTAGACTTGTTTATGTGCTCCCTTTGACTCTTAGTCCTTTCATTATGATCAATTGTGAACTGAAATTGATCACTTGGACTGGTGAGATGGCATTGGTACATGCCACCTTGATGGGATTAAATTGGAGTCCCCTGGTATGTTTCTAACTCTACCATTTGGGGCAAGTCAGCTTGAGCATGTCCCAAATTGTACATCTCTTCCCTCTCTTATTCCTACTCTTATGTTTAACAGGGATCACATTTCAGTTAAATTTCAACACTTAAGAATAACTGTGTATTAATTACAGAATTAAACCAGTCATATTAAGTAGAACAGACAAAAAAACTACTAAGAGGGATAATGTATTAAGTTGTTCATTAACAGTCAGGGCTATGCTGATCAAGTCACCATTTCCCATAGTGTCCATTTCACTTCAACAGGTTTCCTTTTTGGTGTTCAGTCAGTTGTCACCGATCAGGGCGAACATATGGTATTTGTCCCTTTGGGACTGGCTTATTTCACTCAGCATGATGTGTTCCAGATTCCTCCTCAAATAAAGAAAAATCTTTTAAAAATATGGCTACTATCAAGCAAATCAAAAGATAACAAATGTTGGCAAAGATACCTTATACAATGTTTACAATGTTGGTGTGTAATAAATAGATCCTTTAAAAAGTTTGAAATCCATATGATCATACAATTTCACTTCTCTTTATATATATCCAAAGGAAATAAAATTATCATATCAAAGAAATAGCTTCCCTCTCAAGTCCATTGTGGCACTGTTTATATCTCAGATATATACAATGGAATATTATTCATCCTTCAAAAGAAGGAAGTCTTTCCATTTACAACAATATGGGTGAACCTAGAGAACATTATTTTAATTGAAATAAGACAGATACATAAAAACAAATTCTGCATGATCTCCATTATATGTGACAAGAGTTGAACTCAGCAACAGAGAGCTCAGCAGTAGTTTCCAGAGTCTGGGACAGTAGGAAAAAATAAAAGCATATTGGTCAAAGAATATAAATTTTCACTTACAGCATGAATTATTTCTGGAGGTCTAGTGCACAGTATAATGATTAGAGTTAACAATACTGTATTGTACTAGGAAGTCACTAAGACTGTAGATCCTAAAGTGCTCTAAATCTAAAAAGGGGAGGAGGAACTGTGATGCTAGGTTAATTAACTTGACTGGGAAATCATTTTACAATGTGTACATATATCAAAAAATCTATACTCTTGAGGAAAAGTGGTTTTTCTACTTACTACTTGTTGAATTTTGTATTCAGTGGAGGGTTAATCTTGTGATTATAAATAAAATTGAAAGTATGTCACTGTATAAATTTAAAAAAAATTAGAAAAGAAGGAGGAGGGAGGGTAGAGTGAAGGAGGGAGGAAGTGTACGGTGGAAAGTATCATTATGCTCTTAAAACTGCATATATGAAATGCATGAAATTTGTTTTCTTTTTTATAAATAAAAAGGTTTTTAAAGATCACCCAATTTAAAAGTATTAGAGTTGGTCAAGTGAGTTTCTTGTTCTTTGGTTATCAAGCCTCAGGATGGCAAACAGTGGAGAGATAATATAATTTTTTAAAAGTATAATAAAGGATACCTTGTGAAATCATCACCAATGAAAATATAAGATAAGGGATCTTCAGAATTTTCATGGCAAATGCATATGATGAAAAAATTATGCATGGATTTCAAAAATTTTGGACCAAAATAAATTTATCTTTTAATTACAGTTTTTCATAAGCTTTTTTAACCATCCTCATATATTAATATTCTTATTTTGTCCACGTTAATAATCAGGCCAAATTTAATGAAATAAACACTTTCATATTGTTTTTCATCAATTAGTAGAACATTTATGCTTTAAGAGAATACTGTGCATTATCTATAGCACCTTCCTCAGTTATCTTTTTTGATTCCCTGGTAGCTATTATAAAACTTCAGAAGTTATATGTAGATGACAACAATACAAAATAAGTACTGTCTATAATCATGTGAATTCTGACCTGTCACATAGAGGATCACCTGACTTCCTTAAAGCTAAGCCTGCTCCATTTTCACTTTCAATAGTCCTCATTCATAACTGATTTTTCCTTTGATTCTCCTTTAAACTTGTCATAACATCTGCCACAATCATTAGTTATAAGGTTTTTTTAAATATGCAAATTTTATAATGTATGAGTCATAATTTTATTCTCTTTCTGAAAACAACCCTTTAATAATCTCATCAACTCAGCAAATCATTGTTATCATAGGATTTTATTATTACATCTATAAATGCTCTTGGACTAATTCCTTATTTTGTTGGTGTTTCATTAAAATGTTCTGTTTGTTTTAATTTCCTGATAAGAGTTTCACGCTTACAGGCAAAACATCAGACATCAAATGCCATTTGGGTAATCAAGTTTTAATGATCTGCAAATGTGTGTACTGTATCAAAAATGAGAATAAAGAGGTAGATTTGACAGGAACCTAAAAAAATCACTTTCTACATTTTGAATACAATATTAGTCAATCATTTGTGTTTGATTTACTTATCTATAAATCATAAATGGAAATGAAGGGTCAGGTCCAATAAACAGTCAACCTCTCCTTTCCAGAACAATGTAATTTTTGTATACGTGTTGATATATTTGTTTTCCTTTTCTATTTGAACAGATAAGGGTAAGTTAAATCAATTTGCATATAATACTAGAATTGTGATACAAGAACATCATACATATATACATATATGGCTATGTTGTATATGTACTTATACACACCCACATAATGTAGTTTTTCAAGAAATGGTTAAAAACATGCATGACTAACCTAATTCTACTTGATAGTTAAAACTTTGATTTTGGGGCAGGCACTGTGCATAGCCAGTTAAGCCGCCTCCTGCAGTGCCATTATCCCATATAGGCGCCGGTTTGAGACCTGGCTGCTCCACTTCCAATCCAGCTCTCTGCTATGGTCTGGGAAAACAGTAGAGGATGGCTCAAGTCCTTGGGCCCCTGCATCCACGTGGGAGACCCGAAAGAAGCTCCTGGCTCCTGGCTTTGGATCAGAGCAACTCTGGCCATTGTAACCAACTGGGCAGTGAACCGGCAGATGAAAGACCTCTCTCTGTTTCTGCTTCTCCTTCTCTCTCTGCGTAACTCCAACTTTCAAATAAATAAATAAAGCTTTAAAAAAAACTTTGATTTAATCAAGTCTGTTTTATGCATATGAAGAAGTAAATATTTTTGTTTTATTGTATCGTACATGTAATATCTGGATGGAAGGGATAAGTTGGCAACACCAAAAATATTTACCAATGCTAAATTTTATAAGTAGCTTGAAGAATAGAGATATAAATTATGGCAAGCATTTTTGAGATTGTACTCTCTTTTAGCCACTTTGTATATAATATGACATCAAATCATAACTCAGCAAGGTAGATATTGTTACCCCCATATTACTGTCAATAGATTTGAAGCTCAGATTTCCCCAAAGTGGTAGAGATAATAATCTTTTAATCCAAAGCTTATAGGTTTCAACAACACTGTTTTTCTGACACTTCCACCATGATGAACCAGGAGTCTATCTTTAAATAACTGAATACTTTTGGGTCTTGGGATAGTCAATTTGGTGTTTTCAACTATTTTTATTTCATCTCTTAGTTGAGTAAACATTTACTTGTATTTAAACCTTAAAATGCTAGGAAATGTGGTAGGATCACGTGTGACTGAAACAGTTCATTTTGTGTATACCTTTGGTAGTGGATTTTGAGGAAGGAGAAATCTTAACTGTGGGCAGCTTGTTCAATGTCATCCAGTGGCTAAACACATTTCTAGGCTAGTTTTAGACATGAGCCTACAAGAGTAAAGTCCTGGTAAGACCTTTGTGTCTGTGTTCCTTGTATTTCTACGAAAACAAAATGAAATTATTCCAGTTCTGGAACAAATTTTATGCTGGCCCAGTACATTAAAGGAAAAAAATGTGAATTCATTATTTTTCTTCCTGCTCTAATTGAAAGAACACCTGCAGGTTTTATTGATTAGGCATCTCAGTAATAACTCTGCTGTCTTAATTAGTTCTCTTACAATTACATGGAGATTAATTTTCACTATGAGCATCAAATCATAGAAATCAAATAATATACTTATTGAGTGTCTACTGAGTGTGAATCATTGTGAAGAACTGGAAAAATCTAATAAGGTCAACACTTTTGTCATCCATGTAAGAATAATGCTATTTGTCTTTCCTAGTATTTTTCCAGAACTTTGTCTGATATAATTTTGACTATTGTATTCTGAAACAGAAATCTTTCCAAATGCTGTATTTATTAATTATGAGCAATCTGATTCTTTTTTTCACCCATTTGGAAAATGCTCCCGTTCTTAACCTGCAAAATCTTCATTCTAGTGTAAGCCCTAACGTTAGTACATAGTAAAAGCACATGCTGTTTTTGCTTATCCCATTCTAATCCCTATTCTTTTAGTAGCCCTCTGGTATTTGTTTTGAGAATATGTCCACAACACTCTCAGACATTTAGTGGTTCTGACACCAGTCTCAGACTTCAGGAGATTCCATAAAACCCAAGCACATTGCTTAAGGTTCAGTCCACTATGTTTCATTTAACGATAGGTGCAATTTAGCCAACGAGTAATTTTCCCTAGGATTTTTCTGGAGTTACTTGGGGCAGAGGGTATTTTCTTTACCCATACAATGTCCAGATTTGGATCCTATGGAAGTCTCTACATGGATAAAATCTGAGGAAGGTAAAGATAAGGAAGAAGAGAAGAAAATGAGACCACATCTGTCATATATCGTTTCAGCCTCTGATTGGGAAGCACCTTCATTCCTGCACTTTTCTAATATATGAACCAATAAGGTCATATTTTGAGTTAGGTTTTGGCACATAAAAGTGAAACATGCAAGATCAGCACTCATATTCACCTGGCCAAACACACCAGGGGGAAGGAAAAGGCAGTAGTTCCCCTGTAATACACTTCTTGCCCTTGCCATTTGTATTATTTACCGCTAATGAGTTTTCTTGTCTTCAGCATCTCTATCAAGGTTCAAATGGAGAATTTAATTTGGAATTTGTTTTTTACGTTTTGTTCTAAACCTGAATTGCAATTGATTATGAGTTTGAGAACCTTCGCAAGCTACCTGAAATAACAATTGAGCAGGAATTGCATTTTTATGACATCATTCTATCTCAGGACTTTCTTCTTTAGTGCTGCAAAGCTATCTGTCACTGCCCTTTGTTTCTATAGTTCAGTGAATCTTGGCAGCTGTCAGGCTAGACTTGATACTGTGGCAATACAATCAATCAATAGGCCTACACAAAGACTGAGATGTTGGCTGCTCCTAACGCAAGAATTCACCTGTCTTCTCCAAGCTCTTATTAACTATTCCATTTGGAGAATACTCCCTAATATGACAGAATACAAGGTTTTCAGACATGGTTTTGGTGAGAAGTTTTGTCCATTTTACCAATTTTCCAATACATCTTTCTATGTCTCTCTTTTAATATTTATTTTTATTTATTTGAAGGACAGAGTTACAGAGTGAGAGGGGGAGACACACACATACATACATACATACACATACACACAGAGTGTGAGAGAGAGAGAGAGAGCAAGAGCGAGAGTGAGAGAGAGAGAGAGACAGAGAGCTTCCATCTGCTGGTTTACTCCCCAAATAGCTGCAATGACCAGGGCTGGGCAAGGCTAAAGCCAGAAGCCAGGTCTCCCTCATGGGTGCAGGGACCTAAGTGCTTGGGCCATCTTCTGCTGCTTTCCCAGTGCGTTAGCAAGGAGCTGGATAAGAAGTTGAACAGTGTTCTACAATGTTCCACTGTGGCTCAGCACTAGAACTGGTGCCTATATGGAATGCCTGTGTTACAGACAGTGGATTAACGTACTGTGCCACAGCCCCAGCCCCAGTAAATCTCTTAGAGATCTTCCTTTCTCATGGAGCTAAACATCGTGCAGACTGATAAATCAGATTCATTGTAACAGATGCTCCCAGAACAACGCCCCTTTCCTTCCCTGTCGTTATTCCAGTCCGTGATTATGCACTGTGTGATTTTTTCATTAATGTTTACCTCCCCTCTACAAAAGCTCACCTTTGACTCCACAAAAGTCTGGCCTACAAAGGCATTCCATGAGCATTTGTTGAATGCATGAGTGTGTAAGTAGATAATAGAACAAAAAAGAAATAAAGTCAAATTCTAGGACAGCCAGATTGTGAACACTGGAGAAGACACATCAGTGAGAAACAGAGTTAACATTCTACCCACAGGACCCCTTAGTATGTCCTTCCAAATCGGCTGGGAGTTACCTCGCAGTGGAACTGCAGTAGAAGTTACAGTCCCCTCACTCCTCTGAGAATAAGGATGACTTTGTGGAAAGCCTTGTACAGATCAGGCCGAAGGAGAAAAGTTCACACATTCATTATGGATGCTAGAAAAGGCTTTGGAAGGTTGCCTGTACAGCCTTCAGCCTTCAGACAGGGGAGTTTTATTATAGAGGTGGCATCCACAGAAGTCTGGTGACTTTTCAGAAGTTCAAAATCATGCTACCTGCAGTAAATGGTTTGAGTCTACTTCAAAAACAAGCCAGTGTAGACTCCTTCTAGAGTAGTCAGACAGTTCCCTGTTGGCCTAGAAGTGGAGCTTTTAGATCTTCTTTCTAGAAAATGCCTAAGAAAAGAGAGTGAATCAAATCATCAGGTAGTGCTGCATTTGGCGAATTTTCTTTTCCTTATTTTCTTCGTGCATTTTTTATATTTTTGTGGCTTTGTAATATTTTTTAACCTAGAAACCTTTTATTTAAGGTGTACAAACTTCATGAATTTCATAAATACAAATTTAGAAACATAGTGATTCTTCCCACCTTACCCTCCCTCCCACCTGCACTCCCACCCTTCTTCCTCCTCCCTCTCCTACTCTCATTCTTTTTACTAAGATCTATTTTCAATTAACTTTACACACATAAGATTAACCCTACACTAAGTAAAGAGTTCAAAAATAGTATGAAAAAAAAAATGTTCATCAAGAGTTGAAGAACCTGGATGGAGTTCTTGACTCCTGGCTTCAATCTGGCCCAGCCACATTTGTTGTAGACATTTGAGGACTGAGCCATTGGGTGAAAGATTTCTCTCTAATAAACATTAAAAAGAAGAACTCCCCCAAACTGTAGGCCTGGAGTAGGGACCAGGAATCTGCCTATATAAATGGTTTATTTGATCCTTGTGCACACTTTAGTAAACACTAAATAATAAATAATGTAGTGATTTTCAAGTTACTCTTGGGAATCTTCTAGATCCTCAGAAGTATGGTTTGGTTACACTGCAGATACCAGCAAAGGGCCTAAAGGTCCTAGTATTGTGTATCTTAATCCTCCATCAGGACATCTTAGCTTTCATTTATAAAGGGCTGGCATAGAACAATTCATTTGAAAGATGTGTGCCACTGTTAACAGCAAGACAAGACAAAACATCACTGTGAAATAGGTTCATTGTCCACCTCTCTGTCAGGCTCTACCTGTCCCTCTGCCTTTGTCTTTCCAGATGGCTGAAGCTAGATTATCTATGAGTCTCACCTGCAGACCTGGCTTGCTGGTGCCACTGGCAATCCTGTCTGGGGCAGGAAGTGTCTCAGTTGCCACAGCTCTACCATCTGATAAAGACTGGATTCTGTGCTGTTGCATGGGTCTTGTCGCCAGCAGGTTGCCGTGGGTTTGGGTGGGTGCCCATTTTCCTGGGGAGAGGCACTGAGGCTTAAGGAAAAAAGGATAGGCTTTGAAGTTAGATATATTTACAGTCTGATGACTGCCTTTCCTCCACTCTTTGATCTTAAGCAAACTATCTGACTTCTCAAGGTCTGCTTTCTAAATATAAGAATAAGAGTATGCACCTTTCAGGGATGTTAGGAGAATTCAATTACATATGTAAATAGCCTAGCAAGTAGGTGATAGGCAGAAAATGCTTAATGAGTGGTAACTCCTGCCTAATTACTGCTTAAGGTTTATGCTGCCAAAGTGCCCTTGTTGCTTGATGTAATATCACTAGACATTTCAGACTTCCCAGGGAGTTCATATTTAGTTCCAGATTGGAATTTGAAGTTATTTGGTGATACAAGATATTTTATGTGACAGCACTTACTTAAGTGTAAAAATCTATGACAAGTGTCTCAAAAAAGACCAGACTGAAAAAATTAACCAGTAACCAGTGGGGATTCAAGAAAATTTATGGATAATTTGGGTGGAATCAAACAGCAAATTGGATCTTCTTGTCTATCACAACCCTGTATAATCCTTTGCTCAAATCAGTTATCAGTTTTTAGACGAGTTACAGAGTATTAGCATATATATGCCAATAATGCTTCCTTTCAGTATGAATAAATTTTTTATATCATTATTAAGAATTTTTCATTGAAATTAAATGTTTAGATTCAAATAGCAAGGTATTCTGCTTATCAGTTTTAACTAAACTTTACTGAATTCTTAGCTCTGCCAACATTATGCCAAGTATTTACACACTAATTTCATTTAAACACCAAACAACTCATTGTATTCAATAACATTGCCATTCACATTTTGCAAGAGTGGGCTCTGAGACTTCCCAAGAACTTACCCAAGATAGAGCTAGTAAGCGGCAGGCTGGCATTATGATCCTAGTTTTATGGGTGAAACGGCAGTGAAGAAAATATTACCCCTGTACCTTGTCTCTCATGGAAGAAGAATTTCCAAGCAGACAAGGCAAAGATCTAAAATCAAGATTTAGTTAAGCCAGAGACCTCTAGCCAGCGTGGCATGGAGGGAGGCTCCAAGAGAGGCAAAACCTGAAGGGGCTGGTGGTGGTAGGGTTTTCAAGCAAAATTTGGGGGAAGAAAAAACACTTGACATTCAGTTACAAAGTGGAAATAAACCCATCAAAAGACCTGATTTGCAATCTTTTTACTAAGTCTGGTTTGCTCATGATTGGAGATTCCTAAGGAAGTAGGGCAGGCACTTTTGATCTTGATAAAGATAACTTTTGGGAGAAGAAAGCATTTTGTACCCTAAATTTCTACTGGGCCCACCTGACTGCCTGTTAACCCATCTGACTCTTCATGTTAGTTATTCAAATCCACATCCAAACAGAAAGTTAGTAAATAGAAAGGCACCCTTGCTTTCAGACAAGGCTTAATCAGAAAATGAAAAACAGTGCTTCCTCTCCAAGCACTGGTCCCTCTGTGCCTCTTCTGTTCTGGTTCATTTCCTCTCCCAATTAGCAGCCATTCAGCTCTCAATGTTCAGGCATTTGAGAAGTTAAGGAAAGACAAAATTATCGTTTAATTGATTTTGAAGCAGGAGAAAGAATGCTTGCATTTCCAAGACTAAGATCATCTCCCTCAACATAAAAATAATAGCCATTGGCCAGCGCTGTGGCTCACTAGGCTAATCCTCCGCCTTGCAGCGCTGGCACACAGGGTTCTAGCCCGGTCGGGGCGCTGGATTCTGTCCCAGTTGCCCCTCTTCCAGGCCAGGTACCTGCTATGGCCCGGGAGTGCAGTGGAGGATGGCCCAAGTCCTTGGGCCCTGCACCCGCATGGGAGACCAGGAAAAGCACCTGGCTCCTGGCTTCGGATCAGCGCAGCGCGCCGGCTGCAGTGGCCATTGGAGAGTGAACCAACGGCAAAAGGAAGACCTTTCTCTCTGTCTCTCTCTCTCACTGTCCGCTCTGCCTGTCAAAAAAATTTAAAAAATAAATAAATAAATAATATCCATCATTATTGAATGCCTCACCAAGTAGAAGACAGTGCTGTTGCCTTTGATTCTCACCATCCTGTGAGATAGCATCACCCCAGTGGGAACCAGGGCATAGAAATTTCAAGTTATTTTCATACAGTCATTTGATTACTTCATTAGTACCTAGTGGAGCCAGAATTCTATCTTTGATAGATCTGATTATGATGTTGGTGCTTTTAACCTGTCTTTAGTTTCTGTATGGGGTTTATATATTTTTGGTCCACATTTGTCTTCATTAGATTAGTACCTTGGAAACTCAAATTTTCCTTTTTCCTTTCACTTTCCTGTAGAGTTCACTTTCCTGTAGATAGCAAGTGACTTCTGTGCTCTTCTCCTATCCATGAAAGAAGGAGGAAGATGCATTTCTGAGATGAAAACTACCAACATCCACATTTCTTTTGTCCTGCTGGCTCTTATTGAACAATCATCTCCTATGGAGAAATCTCGTAAACCTTTAAAGCTGTGTGATCTGTTCTTCATTGGGTGTATAGCTTGTCAGTCTCCTTTTGTCTCGTTTTGGTAAGGTTGTGCTGATGTACAGGACCACCTCTGAGAGTAAGAGGTTACCAGGAAACACAGGAAGATGAAGACTCTCTGAGTGCAAATCCTCCAGACTGTGATCCGTGTCATCTTCCTTACTCTCCATTATAAACACTCAGCAGATGAATGGCGGTGCTTCCACTGTATTCTGTACAGATGTGTCTGCTTGTGAATTTATGTGGTTCTGCTGAAAAGGTGTGAAGCAACAAAGGAGACAGCATGCATATGAATATAGCTCAATTTCCTTCTAAACTTCCCTTCTGCTTTCTCTTGATCCCAATAATTGGCAACAACTCATTTATTCATTCATTGATTCATTCACCTGTTCATGTTTAGTCATTCAGCAAATACATGCACAGTTCCAGGCACTGGCCTAAATGGCAGGTTAAATAGATAGATGTGGTTCCCATCTTCATAAAATTAGCAGACTTGTCAATTCTCTTGATAAACACGCCTACATATGGCATTGAAACACAAACATTTTGTAGTGTTTTAATGATTTTCATAGTGTTAATAAATTTGCTAATGCTTTTACTACATAAATCATCTCTTTTAATCCCCCAAAACAACTCAGGAGGTAGAGACTACTATCATACAATGCACAGATAAGGACAATGAGGCAGAGGTGAGGAACGTCCAGCCCACAGTCCCTATAAGTCTCGTGGAATCAGTTGGTCTGGCTCTAGCAAGGCAATTGCAAGGTGGGACGTGAAATTCAATACATCTGTAGCAGGCTAATTATTCAGTTGATAATTTCGTATGGCCTGTGATGTTACAAATCTCCAAATGGCCCTTGTCAGAAAAAAAAGAAAAAGTAAGAGTTTCCACACTGGCTAAGGGGTAAATAACTCACTGAAATAACATAAACACCAGGGTCAGGATTCTAACCCAGATCTTCAGCAGAAAAAGCTTTTCTTTTCTCACTACTGCCAGGATTACACCTTAGTGTTGATTGGAACTGGCATTTACATTTTCACTTGGCTTAAAATCTTTTCATCTCACTTCTCCATGTTACATGTTTGTGGATTTCTTATGCTTAATTGTTGATGGAGCACTGGGAAGCACTAGCTAAAGATTTTAGCCATCCAGAGTATCATCTATTTTCCATTTCAAAAACACCCTCAATGTAGCTCATCTCAGCACTTCTTTGCAAGCCACCAAATTTTCCTGGGACTACTTGGATAATGGTTATGGTTATCTGTGAAAAAGATTTAAACTCATGTTAAAAGTCATATGTTTTGGGGCCGGTGCTGTGGCATAGCAAGTAAAGCCGATGCCTGCAGTGCCGGCATCCCATATGAGCACCGGTTCGAGACCCGGCTGCTCCACTTCCGATCCAGCTCTCTGCTATGGCCTGGGAAAGCAGTAGAGGATGGCCCAAGGACTTGGGCCCCTGCACCCACATGGGAAGACCTGGAGGAAGCTCCTGGTTCCTGGCTTCAGATCAGCACAGCTCCGGCCATTGTGGCTAATTAGAGAGTGAACCAGTGGATGGAAGACCTCTCTCTCTCTCTCTCTCTCTCTGCCTCTGCCTCTGCCTCTACCTCTCTGTAATTCTGCCTTTCAAATAAATAAATAAATCTTTATAAAAAAGTCATATGTTTTTAAGGTAGTCATAAGAAAAAATTCTCAGGATAATTTAACAGTGTCATATAGATGGTGTCCTTTGGTTTCCATTAATGTATTTTGAAAATGATAATAAGGGGGCCAGTGCCGTGTCTCACTGGGTTAATCCTCTGCCTGTGGCACTGGCATCCCATATGGGTGCCAGGTTCTAGTCCCGGTTGCACCTCTTCCAGTCCAGCTCTCTGCTGTGGCCCAGGAAAGCAGTGGAGGATGGCCCAAGTACTTGGGTGCCTGCACCCGCATGGGAGACCAGGAAGAAGCACCTGGCTCCTGGCTTTGGATCGGCGTAGCTCTGGCTGTAGCGGCCATTTTGGGGGTGAACCAACTTAAGGAAGACCTTTCTCTCTGTCTCTCTCTCTCTCATTGTCTAACTCTGTCAACTAAAAAAAAAAAAGAGAGAGAGAAAAGAAAATGATAATAAGATTAGTCCAACAGAAGAAGCCGTTTGTATATACAATTGAGAGGCAGAAAGTGAAAATAGACTGGCAGATGATTTGTAAACACTGAAAAGTTTCTCTTGAATTCTTCTAACTTTATTATGTCTGGACAATCACCACTGTAAATAGTGCTAAGAATAAGGGGCTTTCCAAATGGTAGAGTTAGAAACATACCAGGGGATTCCAATTCAATCCCATCAAGGTGGCATGCACCAATGCCATCTCACTAGTCCAAGTGATCAATTTCAGTTCACAATTGATCATAATGAAAGGACTAAGAGTCAAAGGGAGCACATAAACAAGTCTAGTACCTGCTAACACTAACCAATAGAATAAATAAAGGGGAGAGTGATCCAACATGGGAAGTGAGATACACAGCAGACTCATAGAATGGCAGATGTCCTAAATAGCACTCTGGCCTCAGAATCAGCGCTAAAGGCATTCGGATCTGGCTGAAAAGCCCATGAGAGTATTTCAGGCATGGAAAGCCAAGACACTCTGGCAAAAGATCTCTGTGAGTGAGATCCCAGTGTTAAGAACAGGTCTTCAAAGAAGGAGGTACCTTTCTCTGAAGGGAGGAGAGAACCTCCACTTTGACTATGACCTTGTCTAAACAAGATAAGAGTCGGAGAACTCAGAGGGCTTCCATAGCCTTGGAAACTCATGACTGGAGCATAGGGAGATTACTGATGCCATAGACAGGAGTGTCAATTTGTAAAGTCAACAACAGGAGTCACTGTGCACTTACTCCTCATGTAGGATCTCTGTCCTTAATGTGCTGTGCATTGAGATTTAATGCTATAACGAGTACTCAAACAATATATTTCACTTTGTGTTTCTGTGTGGGTGCAAACTGTTGAAATCTTTACTTAATGCATACTAAACTGATCTTCTGTAAAAAAAAAAAAAAAAGAAATTATCAATTCCCAACTTGACTCTCACTGGGATTAAACATGACAATAGGTCTGATCTGATTTCATCATCATTTAAAAAAATCATCTATTATTTTTCACTTTATGTTTCTGTGTGGGAGCAAACTGTTGAAATCCTTACTTAATGTATACTAAGCTGATCTTCTGTATATTAAGATAATCGAAAATGAATCTTGATGTGAATGGAAGGGGAGAGGGAGTGGGAAAGGGGAGGGTTGTGGGTGGGAGGGACGGTATGGGGGGGGAGCCATTGTAATCCATAAGTCGTACTTTGGAAATTTATATTCATTAAATAAAAAAAAAGAATAAGGGGCTTTGCTAACATAATAGTACAATTATGTCTGAAAAGTTACTAATGATTGTAACATGCTTAGAAACATGAATTATATTGACTCTATTAAAATCAAAAAATTGAGCTACCCAAAAATAAATTGAATTTTTAAATTAAAAAAACATAAACATGTTACATACCATAAATTATATTAGGATTCTCATCTGTCATCTGTTCTTGCAATACAGTCCAATAATATTTATCAAGATCAGAATAAAAACATGAGTATCTGATACCTTAAATGCTTTTTGAAGCATAATGGATAAATAATGATTTTTAAAAGTAATTGCCCTAGAAGTGAAACTGGCTAACATAAGCCCGAGTCAGAATATCTTTTTTTTTCTTGGTATTTCAAGTGGAATAAATACTCTCTAATTGGAACTTGGCTTTGGAACTGGTTGATGATAGGCACCTACTTCAAAATACCTCACATCAAAATCACTGTATGTGATCTTAAATACTATGAAAATGCAAGGCATTTCCTCTAAACATGTCTACTGTGCATCTACTGTAGGCATAGATACACTATGTATGATACAATTACATATAGTTCAGCTGCTGTTGCTTTTTTTTTTTTTTTGACAGGCAGAGTGGACAGTGAGAGAGAGAGACAGAGAGAAAGGTCTTCCTTTGCCGTTGGTTCACCCTCCAATGGCCACCGCGGCCAGCGCGCTGCGGCCAGCATACCGTGCTGATCCGATGGCAGGAGTCAGGTACTTCTGGTCTCCCATGGGGTGCAGGGCCCAAGCTCTTGCGCCATCCTCCACTGCACTCCCTGGCCACAGCAGAGAGCTGGCCTGGAAAAGAAGCAACCGGGACAGAATCCGGTGCTCCGACCGGGACTAGAACCCGGTGTGCCGGCGCCGCAAGGCGGAGGATTAGCCTAGTGAGCCACGGCGCCGGCTACAATTAGTTCTTACAACACCAGCAAACCTGCTCTGTCACTACTCTGGATGCATTCACCTTCCCATCAGCATAAAAGTACAACACTTCTTTTTAATTTATTTTATTTATTTAAAAGACAGAATTAGCACAGCTTGGGCCACCCACATTCCAGGTTGGAATG
Organism: Oryctolagus cuniculus; assembly: GCF_051225735.1. Taxonomy (NCBI): domain Eukaryota; kingdom Metazoa; phylum Chordata; class Mammalia; order Lagomorpha; family Leporidae; genus Oryctolagus; species Oryctolagus cuniculus. The sequence goes on from NC_142870.1 coordinate 67,368,299, forward strand.
CCTGGGTTCAAGTCTCTGCTCTGCTTTACATCCATTTTCCTGCTGGTGCACACTCCAGGAGTAAGCAGATGATCACTTAGATGCTTGGGTCTCTGCCATCCACATGGGCGACACAGGTGATACTCAGTCCTCCCAGGCTTTGGCTTGCATCAGCCCCAGGGAGTGAGTCACTGCTTTTTTTTTTTTCTGAAATTGTTTTTATTTTTTATTTTTTTAACTTTTATTTAGTGAATATGAATTTCCAAAGTACAGTTTATGGATTACAATGGCTTTCCCCCCCTCCATAACTTCCCTCCCACCCGCAACCCTCCCCTCTCCCACCACCTCTCCCTTTCCATTCACATCAAGATTCATTTTCAATTCTCTTTATATACAGAAGATCAGTTTAGTGTATATTAAGTAAAGATTTCAACAGTTTGCACCCACACAGAAACACAAAGTGAAAAATACTGTTTGAGTACTCGTTATAGCATTAAATCACAATGTACAGCACATTAAGGATTTTGAGTTAGTTGCTATATTTTTCTCTATTTTTCTTCTCATGTTGCCATCCCTAGAATTAAAAGGATCATTCATTCTTCACAACTGTCAAGTACTTGGCCAATTATATGTAACCCTGCACCATGAATTACAACAACTACGACTTAGTGGAAATTTATCATGTTTAAAGTTATATACTAGAAAATTATAAAGCTAATATAGCAATAATATAATAATAAGTAATTATCTAAAATATTGTCTGTGTAATTATCTAGTGTTAATATATGTTAAATTAGTAACATTATTAATTATAATTATGAATTGTTAATATAATTTACATGCAAACTAGCGATGTGCAAACTGTTATAGTTCCCAATTCAAAGATATTTAGGTGACCAGAGTTATATAATGAGTACTATACAACTATTATACCGACGAGCCTCTGGTCAAAACAGAATCTGATGAAAGTGGAGAGAGGGGTGAAAACTGACGGGGGCGGGGATGGAGCATGGGAGTGAAGGAAATCTGGTTATCCTCTTGGAACTATACCTATGGAATGCATAAATCTGTTCCTTTTATGTTAATAAAATTTTTTAAAAGAATTAGATTACTGTTAATAATAAAACTGACAGGAGGTCAGATGAGAGAGAATATTTTGAACTTGGTTTTGGAAAGCTTTCTGAAAGTGGCAGAATTGAATTAAGGACTGAATAGTGCATATAACTTTGTTCTGTTCATTAAGATTTTGCAAAGTCATTCCCTTAAGTCATGTACCTTTCTTGTTAAATTTACTCTTCATTGTTACAAATTATATAAAAATAATATTCATATCTTTCTTATTGTGAATACAATCATTTTGTCACTATGTTTTTTGGAAATGGTCATTGAAAGTAGATAGGCAAGATATTAACTTCTACTTATATTTTATAATCAGAAACCTTGGAGCATTCTATTATTAGTTCTACTCTTTTTCATTTCATTCCCTTGAGTTTTTGGAATAGAACACAACCAGCGCCGCGGCTCACTAGGCTAATCCTCCGCCTTGCGGCGCCGGCACACTGGGTTCTAGTCCCGGTTGGGGCGCCGGATTCTGTCCCGGTTGCCCCTCTTCCAGGCCAGCTCTCTGCTGTGGCCAGGGAGTGCAGTGGAGGATGGCGCAAGTGCTTGGGCCCTGCACCCCACGGGAGACCAGGAAAAGCACCTGGCTCCTGGCTCCTGCCATCGGATCAGCGCGGTGCGCTGGCCGCAGCGCGCCGGCTGCGGCAGCCATTGGAGGGTGAACCAACGGCAAAGGAAGACCTTTCTCTCTGTCTCTCTCTTTCACTGTCCACTCTGCCTGTCAAAAAATAAAAATAAAGAAAATAAAATAAAGAAAATAATCATATTACCTGGAAGATATTGTTTGTTCCTCCTTTACAAAATAGGTATCATTTAATATTGAATTATCAAGCACAGCATTAAACAGTGTTGGTAATAATCAGCATTCTCATTTCATTCTGTTTTTTAATAAAAATACTTTTGAATTTTACCTGTAAATATTACATTAATTTTTGGTTAAAATAAGATCCTTTATCAAGTTAGGGCAGTATCTACCTGGTCCTTACTAAGGGTTGAAAGAAGTAATGGGTGTTGAATTTTATTGAAAAACATTTATTTTTGGCATCAGATGAGTAAAATAGGCCAAGGTTATTTGATTGATATAAAAGTAGAAAGGAGACATAAGAAAAAATTCTGGAATGGATGTACACATGCCAGATCTGAGCAGACAAATCTGATTAGAGAGATGGATTTATGTTGATGAGAGATGTGAGGAGATTAGAAATGTGGACTTAAGTGGAAATCTTAAACGCTAGGCTGAGGGATTTAGTTTACTCTATAGAATAATATATCATGGGAAGACAGTGAAGAATTTTTGAAAGAAGGATTATGTTAAAAAGATTTTTTTATTTTTTGGAAACTCTATTTCCTGTTTTTGTTCAGAATCCATGAACTGGGACTCTGCAGTGAATCAGGCCATTGAAATCACTGGGATGGGCAATAATGAGGACCTGGCCAGCCATCTACCCGATCACAGCTGCTTGGGAACAGCCTGTACAGGACATAATTCCATTCATTCTATGACCATGGGAAGTTTTATCTCTGGTGTGCAGTACCAGAAAGCAAAAAGAAAATTATATCCTTTATATGGAAAAGACAACTTGAACCCAATAGTGTGTGATATAAGCAAAGAGAACCTGAGGAGAGGTTTGTAGGAGCACTTACAAATATAAAAGGAGGTGAGAGAACCAAGGAAAATGAAATCAAGGTGTAATTAGTCAAAACTAGAAAAGTGAAGGCTGGCGCTGCAACTCAATAGGCTAATCCTCTGCCTGCAGCGCCAGCACACCTGGTTCTAGTCCTGGTCAGGGCACCAGATCCCAGTTGCTCCTCTTCCAGTCCAGCTCTCTGCTGTGGCCTGGGAGTGCAGTGGAGGATGGCCCAAGTCCTTGGGCCCTGCACCCCATGGGAGACCAGGAGGAAGCACCTGGCCCCTGGCTTCAATCAGCATGGTGCACTGGCCACAGCGGCCATTGGGGGGTGAACCAACAGCAAAAGGAAGACCTTTCTCTCTCTCTCTCTCTCTCTCTCTCTCACTGTCCACTCTGCCTGTAAAAAAAAAAAAAAAAAAAAAAAAAAAAACTAGAAAAGTGAAAAGTGGTAACTGTGAAGCCAAATTTTCATAAACTGACAAAACTGAACAGAAATGATATTGAACAGAACCTAATAAAGTTTAGCTGTGATTCGGAAGCAAGCTCTAGGTTGGAAACGCACGTCTTAAAAGGGTATGAGCAATGGTAGAGTTAGAAACATACCAGGGGATTCCAATTCAATCCCATCAAGGTGGCATGTACCAATGCCATCTCACTAGTCCAAGTGATCAATTTCAGTTCACAATTGATCACAATGAAAGGACTAAGAGTCAAAGGGATCACATAAACAAGTCTAGTACCTGCTAATACTAACCGATAGAATAAATAAAGGGGAGAGTGATCCAACATGGGAAGCGAGATACACAGCAGACTCATAGAATGGCAGATGTCCTAAACAGCACTCTGGCCTCAGAATCAGCCCTTAAGGCATGTGGATCCAGCTGAAAAGCCCATGAGAGTATTTCAGTCATGGAAAGCCAAGACACTATGGCAAAAAAAAAAAAAAAAAAAAAAAAAAAAAAAAAAAAACCTAAATGAAAGATCTCTGTGAGTGAGATCCAGTGGAAAGAACAGGTCTTCAAAGAAGGAGGTACCTGTCTCTGAAGGGAGGAGAGAACCTCCACTTTGACTATGACCTTGTCTAAACAAGATAAGAGTCGGAGAACTCAAAAGGTTTCCATAGCCTTGGAAACTCATGACTGGAGCATAGGAAGATTACTGATGCCATAAACAGGAATGTCAATTTGTAAAGTCAACAACAGGAGTCACTGTGCACTTACTCCTCATGTAGGATCTCTGTCCTTAATGTGCTGTACATTGAGATTTAATGCTATAACGAGTACTCAAACAGTATATTTCACTTTGTGTTTCTGTGTGGGTGCAAACTGTTGAAATCTTTACTTAATGTATACTAAACTGATCTTCTGTATATATAGAAAATTGAAAATGAATCTTGATATGAATGGAAGGGGAGAGGGAGTGGGAAAGGGGAGGGTTGCGGGTGGGAGGGAAGTCATTGGGGGGGAGGGGGATGCCGATGGAGTCCATAAGCTGTACTTTGGAAATCTATATTCAATAAATAAAAGTTAAAAAAATTGTAAAAAAAAAAAAAGGGTATGAGCGATAGCAGTAACTCTAATATTGAGAGTTATTACAGCTGCCAAAGGCTAGGGCCAGATAAATGAGCAACAAGCTCAAGGAGGCTTCCCTCAAAAGGGTGGGGACCTGAATAGCTTTGAAGATTAAGAAAAGGGGTCATTACAGAAATATTTTGAACAATTCAGGTATAAAGGATTATTGTTAGAGAAAAATCTGAAGAAATGGGGAAAGGAAGGGATTGAGAATGAAGAAGGGAAATAAGGACCAGGAGGCAGATGTAGCAGTTAATCTCAGAAAGAGGATTAGCATGTAGAGGTGGATGGGACTGTTCCCAAAGTACAGACATTTTCTGGAAGAGAAGAAGGAAAATGGCCTCCAGCTTCTTCCTGAAACATTAGACAGGATTAGCACCTCCGAACATGCAGGAGGACATACGGATAGAAAAAAATATGGCAATAACTTTAATGTGGAATTTTCCAGAGGATTAATTAGGGGGAAAAGAATTTCCCAACATTAATTAAGAGCATCTGACTGAATCTGTCAAGCACTACCAGTTATAGAATGAAAGTTACTCAGTATTTGACCATTTCCTAGTGCCCTCTAGGGCATGGGTGAGCCAGGGTTGATGACTGGCATGGGGATTGGGATAGAAGCCCCTAAAGTGTCAAGGGTCACAGTGTCCCCACCATCAAAGGCTTGAGCAAAGCATCAATTCTGGGAATAAATTAAACAATAATTTACTTGATTATTGTAGGTTATATTTATTCAGTACTTAGTATGCAAAAATTAACAGGAGAGAAATAGATGTGATTGCTAACATGTTTGTGAACTCTCAATTGGGACACACATCAAAAAAGTCTGGTCCTTAAAGCTCCCAATCACAGCAATAGGAGTTCAGTTAAACATGATTTATGTTTGAATATACTTTATTGTGGCATTGCTATGTTATTTGCCCCAACCCACTGAAGTAAAAGGGAAATTCAGTTAGAAATAGAGGTCTAGGTGTTTAACATTAGCTCTTCCTCAGAACTGTTTAATTTTGGGAAGCTTGTATCACCTATTTGGATCTCAATTCTATCACCTGTTAAAGAGAAGCAGTAGGAAGACAGGAGGGAGGGAGGGGGGAAGAGAGAGAGAGAGAGATTAAAGATGCCTTCCAGTTCTAATACTCCATCACCATAAGCAGTGACTATTTTCTGTGATCTTTGAATGTCTTTAATATCCTTATTGAATGAGATCTTTGTCTTCCCCTTTCCTCTTCTCCATGTAAATTGTTCAACTTTTCTCCAGTAATTTCCTTTTTTAGTGAAAATTCTGATTTTTCTCCTTCTTGATCTTTAATGAACACATATTTGAAAGAATGAAGACCATGATTTCTCCATTAGAAATTAGGTTCATAATTTATTTATTTCCTTCTCTTGTATCGTTCTCTCTTGTTATAAGGATATCTCTTCTCTGTTTAAAAGGCAATAGTATTTATTTTATTGCCATTATCATTATTAAAGCATTGATGCTGCTGCAAAGCCTTATACGTGGAAGTTATTCTTACTTCAGATACCTAATTCAGCTAAGCACCTGCTAGAGAAACTGGCACAACATTGCAGTCTCTGTTGACTTAAGCTATTAATTCTATATTCATTCCATGCACCAGGAAAAGTCATAAGTATATGAGGTAATGCATCTATTAATTAGCTTGATTGAGCCATTCTATCCTGTATATAAATTTCAAAATATCATGTTCATGATAAACATAAACACCTTTATCAGTTTAAAATTTAATTTTAAAGGATCATTCAGTGAATGTTGCCATTCTTCAATTAAGGGGGAGAAGGTGAATTGGTTCCAAGTTTCAATTAAGAACAAAATTACAATGCTTATGTTCTAGATCTTTATTAAAGTGAGTTGAATGATTAGTCACTTTATTATAGAAAACTATGTTCCATGTCTTCTGTATTACTTAAAAATATAAATAAATTGATGACTATAGGTACAGTCCTATAGGATAAGATTCTCAGTGCCCATATGAAGAAACAGACTGAATTTAATCTACCTACAAAGTGTTAATGTCTAGTGTAGCCAAAGCAAAACCAAGAAGTTAAATATATATATTTTTGATTTTGTCTCAATACTTTAACTTATACTTTATAAAATTTTCTTCTTCTCTGAAGATAAAATATTTAAAGCAACCTAAAAATGGTAATAAAATACAGTATGGTAAAATAAAGTCTAGAAGCTTATATACTCATACTTCAATATGTTAGCAATGATCAACTGATGGGATAACCTTTCATTTTCTTAGAAAAAAATTCTCAACAATAGACATTTCAACAATATGATATAAGTGATACATGTAAAGTTTAAAAGAAGGGAACACTAACTTAAAATGATGTCAAAGTGAAATTAGTATTTTGAATGCATGCTCTAAAATGATACAAGTATATTGTCAGAAGCCCACCAAAAATTTAACTTGAGTTTTCTAGAATCCCATGAAAAAAGGAACTATACCATTTCCATAATCCAAAAGATTCATGAAGTTAAAAATGCATTTGTTCTCAAGAGAAATACACTTAATCCTGCTGTTGATGCTTAAGAAGTAGCCTATCCTGGGACTACATTGTGTGATAGAACTGATAGCTCCAACAACACTCATCTAGAAAGCATAGTGATGAGTTTCATGGAATGGTCTATGTATTTCTCAATTCAGAGTAATGGAATTTTACCAAGGAAGAATTCAATATAGAGCAATTGCCTAGGAGGTTAGCCTAAAGGCCATAACACATTGGATAAATCTGATGACCTGGCCCAATACAGACCTACATTGTAGAGAGCTCAGTAGAATAGATGCACTGAATATCTTTCAAGAAGGTCTCTATAAATTCTTTCATTCAATATTTTGAAAAAGAAATAATGAATTTGTCAACATCCTTCCTGGAAAGCCTTGGAATGCAACAATATGATGAGATTTTTTGAGACATAGATTATGTTTTCTTTCAATTAGGTAGGAAAAGAATACTATCCTTTTACAAAACATAAAGATCTTAACAAGGACAGATACATGAATAGAATGCCATCCCATCTCTCTCAGAGGCTGTTAGAAAGAGCATCTGTGGCGAGATCCAATTTTCTTATAAAGTGACCTTGGATTGATCTTCACATGCTTAAATGGAAATATGGCTTAATCTTAAATGTTTAGATTTAAAAGCTGAGTTTCAATATTTTTAAAATGAAAATTCAATACTATACCTTCATCCAGCTTCCCCTAACATTAGTATCTTTCATAATAATATACTTGTCAAAACTAAGAAATTAACCATGTAACAACACTATTAATCAAGCTACAGATTTTATTTATATTTTATCAGCTTTTCCACTAATGTTTTATCATTGAAAGATATGAAACAGGATACCACATTTTATTTAGTCATTATGTCATCTTAGAATCTTTGGTTTGTGACAGTTCATCAGTCTTTCCTTGCTCTTTGTATGTATTAAAATTCTGAGGGTTGGTGCCATGGCTCACTTGGATAATCCTCTGCCTGCGGTGCCGGCATCCCATATGGGTGTCAGGTTCTAGTCCTGGTTGCTCCTCCTCCAGTCCAGCTCTCTACTGTGGCCCGGGAGGGCAGTGGAGGATGGCCTAGGTGCTTGGGTCCCTGCACCGGCAAGGGAGACCAGGAGGAAGCACCTGGCTCCTGGCTTTGATCTGCGCAGTGCCAGCTGTAGCGGCCATTTGGGGAGTGAACCAAGGGAAGGAAGACCTCTCTCTCTGTCTCTCTCTCTCTCACTGTCTATAACTCTATCTGTCAAAAAAAAAAATTTGAAGAACATTGAATGTCCTTTTAGTAACTTATTTGTTTTGCTGTTTTGCATTGCTAGACTCATATTATAGAGTTTGGAGAAACATTCCAGGGAGGTGAAGGCCTTTTTATTATATCGTATCATATTGGGAACATGTTACCAACAAGACTTATCACTGGTGATATTAGCTTTTATCATTTAGTACCTGTCGGGGCCGACACTGTGGCATAGTGGGTAAAGCCACCGCCTGCAGTGCTGGCATCCCATACGGGTGCTGGTTCGAGTCCTGGATGCTCCAATCCCGATCCAGCTCTTTGCTACGGCCTGGGAAAGCAGTAGAAGGTGATCCAGTTCCTTGGGTCCCTATACCCGTGTAGGAGACCCAGAGGAGGCTCCTGGCTCCTGGCTTTGGATCGGTGCAGCTCTGGCCATTGTAGCCAATCAGGGAGTGAACCAGTGGATGGAAGACCTCCCTCTCTATCTGCCTCTCCTTTTTCCTCTAACTCTGATTTTCAAATAAATAAATAAATCTTTAAAAAAAAAAGATATCACACCACATCACACACCACATGAGACAGAAAAATATATCATGAAAGGAAGACTCAACTGATGTGGCAAACATCAGATTTTCTTTAAAAAAAAAAAATGAAAGAGATAGTACCTGTCTTCTTTACTCTAAAGTTACAATTTTTCCCTTTTATGTACTATACTTTGGAAATGAATCATTAACTCCAGCCCACAGTAAAGGAATGGGAAATTAGATTTCACTTCCTGGGTGGGGAAGTATCTATCTATCCCTTTCTTCCTTCCTTCCTTCCTTCCTTCCTTCCTTCCTTCCTTCCTTCCTTCTTTCCTTCCTTCCTTCCTATCTATCTAATCTTTCTATCTTACTTGGAATTCTTGTACAGGAATGATTTGTTCTTTCTCCTTCATCTATTTCTCATTTATTTGCCTTCCTATGCTAGTGTGGACTCACAGGTATCAGCTCGATCCTTTGAGGTTTAACCTAGTGTTTAGTTTTGTACTTCGTTGCCCAGATTTTCCCAGCTCTGGCTTTGGGAGATCTATCAGTTTAGCTCCTGTGTCCTTCTGACATGCATTTACACTTTCTTTTTAAAAGAAGATTGTTTTATTTATTTAAAAGACAGAGTTACAGAGGTAGAGAGAGACAGAGAGAGAGAGAGAAACAGAGAACGAGAGCACATGTGCAAGAGAGAGACAGAGGTCTTCCATCTGCTGGTTCACTCCCAAATGGCTGCAACGGCCAGAGCTGGGCAGATCCAAAGACAGGAACCAGGAGCTTCCTCCAGCTCTCCCATGCGGGTGCAGGGGCCCAAGCACCTGGGCCATCTTCTACTGCTTTTCCAGGCCATAGCAGAGAGCAAGGTCTGAAGCGGAGCAGCTGAGACTGGAACTGGCACCATATGGGATGCCCACACTGCAAGCAATGGCTTTACCTGCTACGCCACAGCACCAACCTTGCGCCTATCCTTTTTCTTTTGTTCATTCTGCCTCCTTTGAAGCAGTTTATTTCATTCTGGCATTACAAGATGCTCTAGGCCTTTCTTGTATATTTCCTGCTTCAGCCTAAGAGACTTGTCTATAAGGAGCTCTTTTAATGCACTACTTTTTAATTCATGAACTCTGACTCTTAAAATGAGATTTATTTTCACTTAAGTGTGTGAAAGCTCACACAAATTTGCCGATGCAGCATTTTATGCCTGTGGTTCTTCCCTTCCTCTTTTAACTTTTACTGTATCAGAAATCATGTCTGACAAACAATTAAAAAATTTACCAGTTATCAGAAAGGTTATTTTTATTGTTTTAACTGGATGGTTGCAATCCAAACAAAATTTTCAATGATGAATATTATTCCTGTTCAGTTAGGGCTTTGGTGATCAGGAATGATTTAATTAAGTCTCTAAGAAAAAGTTAATAGCAATTTATGTTTCTAAATCGAATGGATGAGATTAGTACAAATTTCTTAGCTTGCACTTTCTAAATATATTTCCCAGTTTATCTGCCCTGAAATATGTTACCAGCATTGTCGAGCCCTGGACAGCTGGCCAGAGCTAAATGCAAGCTATTTTCCCCCATGAGCCATATGCTCTGGGAATCACTCTGCTGATAGATTTATAACCTTTTGCTGTGATTAGGAAGAAAGTAGGTGTGTCTCTAAAGCATACTACACACAACCCAGGCACAACCAGGGAAAGCAATAATTTGTTGCCACTTCTCTGATCTTATGAATACAAAAAGGACAGAAAGTAGATTGTCAAGGTGGAAAAAATGCTAAAGTGGTATTTTTAGGAGATCACATTTTTCCTGAAACTCTTTGTTCAATCCAATACTTTCTTTAAAATATTATCACAACCTTTCTAAATAGACTTTGCTTCCTAACTCCTACATCAAAATATCTCATTGTATAATATCGTAGTATTGAAAATTGATAAAAACATCTTTTCCTTAACAACTTATTGTGGCCATGATACAATGTGTATCTGTGTTAGTGCTGCCACATGGTCTCTTTAATGATAAGTTGATTTTGTAATGATAAAAAATCAACAGTTTCAGTGTCATGTTTTTTAATTTTAGTGAACTGTACACTCCCAGGAGACACTAGGTAGACTTATAACACTAAAAATGTAAAGAGGGACAAGTTAATTATTCTTATGTGTAAACATGGAAATGCAGTCTAGCCTTCAAAATTTAATTCATCAAATCTCTTTTCCAAAATTTCTACTTTTGCATAATTGAAAGAAATTCCTGAAAATCTCAATTCCTGCACAGTCTGAATGGGCCACACTGGCCACATTTCCATTCTACCCTCTCATTCATAGCATCTTTACCTCCATGTAAAATATAAAGATACAGGGGCAAAGATAGGTCCTAGTAATAATGATAATGTTATCAACAGGAGTTACACTATTATCAATGCCTTCTTTTTAAAATTAGTTTTTATAATTTATTTATCACAGATTTATTTATTTATTTGAAAGGCAGAGTTACAGACAAGCAAAGGCAGAGAAAGAGAGAGAGAGAGAGGTGTTCCATCTGCTGTTTCACTCCTCAAATGGCTGCCAAGAGCCAGAACTTGACCCATCTGAAGCCAGGAGCCAAGAGCTTCTTCCAGGTCTCCCATGCAGGTACAGGAGCCCAAAGACTTGGGCCATCTTCCACTGCCTTTCCAAGCCATAGCAGAGAGCTGGATCAGAAGTGGAGCAGCCGGAACTGGAACCAGCGCCCATATGGGATTCTGGCACTGCAGGCGGTGGTTTTCCCTTCTACAGCACTGCACTGGCCCCTATTTATTTTTTCAAGCTGAAAACTTAGGAGAATGGTGATTATGCTTCATCCTTTTTTTTTTTTTTTTTTTTCAGAGTGGACAGTGAGAGAGAGAGACAGAGAGAAAGATCTTCTTTTTTCCATTGGTTCACCCCCCAATGGCCGCTGCGGCCAGCGCACTATGGCCAGCGCATCGCGCTGATCTGAAGCCAGGAGCCAGGTGCTTATCCTGGTCTCCCATGCGGGTGCAGGGCCCAAGGACTTGGGCCATCTTCCACTGCACTCCCGGGCCACAGCAGAGAGCAAGACTGGAAGAGGAGCAACTGGGACAGAATCCAGTGCCCCAACCGGGACTAGAACCCGGTGTGCCGGCGCAGCAGGCGGAGGATTAGCCTATTGAGCTGCAGTGCCAGCCATCTCTTTTAATACTCCTATCAATCTCTGCCAGGCCCTTTCTCAGGGAGAGCTTCTTCAGTATAACCGAAAACACCTGAGTGCCCCTGTTTGCATATGATATAGAATTATATAGATGATTTATCTTTGACAAAGGTGCTGAGGAAAATGCTTCCTGGAGAAAGGAAAATCTCTTCAGAAAATGATGTTGAGGACATTAGATTTCCATATGCAGAAGGTTGAAACAAGATCTCTACTTCACACCCTACACAAAAATCAGGTCAAAATTGATCAAAGATCTAAATGTAAGTCCCCAAATTATAAAAACTACTAAGAGAAAACATAGGGAAAACTCTATAATACATTGTTGTACACACCAATTTTGGGTGGTAAAACCCTAGAAGTACAGGTATTAAAAGCAAAATTGGACCAATGAGATCTTAGAAAACTAAAGTTTTCTGTAGCAAAAAAAATTGACAGTGAAAAAAACAACCAACAGAGTGACAGAAAATATTCGCAAAATACAAATTTGATAAGAGATTAATATCCAGAATATGTAAGGAACTCAATAAAGTCAGCAACCATAAACCAACCTAGTTAAGAAATGGGCAAAAGATCTGAATAGATATCTTTCAGGAGAAGAAATACAAATGGCCAAAAAAATAAATAAAAAAATGCTCAGCATCACTAGCCATCAGGGAAATGCACATAAAAACATAAAGAGGTATCTTCTCCAGTTAGAATGGATATTATCAAAAAAAGTAAAAAAGAAAATATGCCAGTAAGAACGTGGAAGAAAAGGGAATCCTAATAAACTGTGGGAATGCAAATTAGTAAAGTTACTAAGGAGTACACAGTTTTCTCAGAAAACTAAAATAGACCTCCCATATAAGCCAGCTACCCCACCTCTGGGAATATATCCAAAGAAAATGAAATTAGTATATGAAAGAAATACTTGCAGGCCCATGTTACTTTAGCAGCATTCACAATTCAAAGATATGAAATTATCCATTTATATACTGATGAACATCTAGGTTAAATACACACACACACACACACACACACACAGGAACATTACTCAGTCATGAAAAAGAATGAAAGCTTGATATCTGCAGCAAAGTGGAGGAAACTAGAGATCATTACACTAAGGATGTGAACTAAGACCAGAAAGACAAATACCAAATGTTTTCTCTCAGATGTAGAAATCTGTGTAGCTGTTATATTATTTGGTATATAGACATTTATAAATGTTATCCTCATTGAATTAAACCCTTTCCATAATAATATACCCATCTTTCCTCATTTTATATTTTTCATGAATCCCACATTGTGCAAAATCTACTCTCCATTTCTAAAAAATAGTATGTTTGTGTGTACATATGCATTATTTACATATTTATGTATGCATATATGATATTTACACATGAAGTGAATATGGTGAAATCTTAAGTCATTAAAAACTTGAATTAATATGATCAGAGTTGGTAAACTCAAAAGGCTTCCATAGCCTTGGCAGCTCATGACAAGAGCCTAGGGTGATTACTGAGGCCATAAACAAGAGTGTCAATTTGTTAAGTCAACAACAGGAGTCACTGTGCACTTACTCCTCATGTAGGATCTCTGTCCTAAATGTGCTGTACATTGATATTTAATGCTATAACTGGTACTCAAACAGTATTTTTCACTTTATGTTTCTGTGTGGGAGCAAACTGTTGAAATCTTTACTTAATGTATGCTAAACTGATCTTCTGTATATACAGAGAATCAAAAATGAATCTTGATGTGAATGGAAGGGGAGAGGGAATGGGAAAGGGGAGGGTTGCGGGTGGGAGGGACGTTATGGGGGGGAAGCCATTGTAATCCATAAGCTGTACTTTGGAAATTTATATTCATTAAATAAAAGTTAAAAATAAAAATAAAAAATTGAACTAAATATTAAGAAATTATAAAAATAATAAATAAAACTCCTAAGTACTTTCCCTAATAGAAGCACTAAACCAAGTAAGGATAAATTGCTAGATCTCCCTTGCGCATTTGAGCACTTTAGGACTTCAAGGGAAGATAGCTGTCCCCTGACCCAGAAGACATCTATAATGGAGGGTTTAGTGGGATGGCAGCGACTATATGGAAGAACCGAAAATTAAGAATAGCCTAAATATCAATATATAAAAGTCATAGTTTAATGTTTCCAGATTTATTAACCAGGGGTGGGTGATCCTGTCCCTGGCTGGGAGACTACCTGCCTAGCCCAGGCAGGAGGTTGAGAGGGCGTGGCACACCATGCCTCCCGGGACCCTGGTTGGGGGGTCAGCACACTGAGCTGATTGCTGGCAGGCAACAAGAGCCCCAGGCACATTTCCCCAACCCCCACTTCCTGTTGAAGGGCCTTGTAATTGTCAACTGAGCAAACAACTCCAAGGTGTGGCCCAGACCCATTAATTCCACCTGGAAGGCTACACAGGCTACCTGACCTTCAAGCTGATTGGAGAAGCCTAGAGGCACCAGTATGGCTTTATCCTATCTTTTTTTTCCCCTAATTTGTAGGTTTCTGTTCTGATTTCTTTACACCAGAAGACAATAAACCCTCAAGTATATCCTTTTATGTTTAAATTTCAGTGCTTTAAACAACAACAGCAGCAGCAGCAGAAAAACCCTATTATTGAATGCCTGTTATATGTCAGAAATTGTTGACCTGCACCACTTCATCTAATTTAATCCCTACAGCATATCTGGGCAGGTTTATCTTTGCTGTATTTCCAACCTTCCATTCTGAAATTTTTGCTTTCCAAAAGTTGATATGTTTCTATATCTAGCAGCTGTGCTGTGTTTGGCTCTTCATTCTGATGGCACCTGGACAATCAGAACAAGGACCAATCTCTTCAAATTCTGAATCCAACATGAGATACAGAAACCTTTCACTGGTCTGGCCTCCAGACTAGAGGGAAGGTTGGAGATACAGCCTGGAAATAATAACTGCCATCCTTGGAACTGCAGCCTCCTTTATGAAGCTCCTCTTCCCTGAGAACTGTGAAGACCCGTTGACCCCACTGGCCTGTAGTAATCCTACAGACAGGTGACTCAGTATCAATCCTTGAACTGTGGAATTCCGTGTCTGTTCAAACTCAGTGATGTATTGTGATGTTTTAGGTTTGAGTTCCCTTTGCATATAAACCTAGCTATTTTACCAAAGACTCCATGATACTTACCTGTCGTTGACTCTGTACCTATTATTTTTTCTATTTAGGGCACTTTTCTTCTTTTATTTACCTGGAAATGTTACAATCATCTTTCAAGCCTCAGCTCAAATGTTCACTTTTTTTTAATATTTATTTATTTTACTTGAAAGTCAGAGTTATATACAGAGACAAGGAGAGGCAGAGAGCAAGGTCTTCCATCTGCTGGTTCACTCTTCAACTGGCCACAATGGCTGGAGCTGTGTCAATCTGAAACCAGGAACTAGGAGCCTCTTCCAGGTTTCCCATGTGGGTGCAGGGGCCTAAGGGCTTGGGCCATGTTCTACTGCTTTCCCAGGCCACAGCAGAGAGCTGGAAAGGAAATGGAGCAGTTTGGACTCGAACCAGGGCCCATATGGAATGCCAGCACTGCAGGCAGCGGCTTTACCTGTTACACCACAGCGCCAGCCCCCAAATGTTCACTTTGTTAAGTCTTCCCTTATCTTCTATTCCTTTCCCACTACTGTAAGACAGGATTTCTAGAGAAAAAAAAAAAACACACATTTTGAAAATATCAAGTCCTGAAGTTATCAGGAACCTTAGAGATCAACTAGAAAAAGTAATTTTATAGGTAATGGATTCAAGAAATATAGGACCAGTAAAATGACCAATAAAGATGAAATGTTTGATAAGAAAGCAAAATTAGGATTTACGCTTCCTTACTTCTAATCCAAGGCTTTCTTCATCACTCAAGATTGTGCCTTTATTAAATTGTGAACTTCACGTTCTATACCAAAGAGATGCATTCGGTTGGCTGCCTCAACACTCCTCTGTAATTTCAGTGCACAGCACAATAACTATTCTTGAAAATGAGGCTCAGTATTCGTGAACTGAAGCCCATTAGGTGGAGCCGACTGAATATTAGATTAATATTAGCAGTGAGAAGCCACATAATCTGCCTGCTCAAGAAAATGGGTGGCTTTGAGAAGGAGGAGAAAGACCAGGATACCTGGGAACAGAAAGCATTACATATGAAAAACAAGGACAAATTCATGTTGTGAATTAGTCCATAAGAAAGGATTCCTAGCATACCAGTTCTTCTGTGGCTGGCAGTTAATGTCTACCTGATGGTAGAAAAATATCCACTGGACAGCAAAATGACGGGTAATGTTTGAGAAAACAAAAAAGCTATTAAAAAGGAATAATAGCATCAAACAGGCAGTGAGAAGCTCAGAGAACTCATCAAAAGGAAAGCAAGCAACTTGCTAAAGACAACGCATTCGAAATGTAGCTATGTATCCAGAGGGCAAAAATGGAGAACAAATTCTCCAACAATTGAATTTGTGGTAATGGAATGTAAGCACATCAGCCCACCAGGACAAAGCACTCAAAAATAGGATAGCAGGAAAAAAATAACTGTGCCCTTCAGAAATACATTTTTTAACTTTAGGTAGCAGGAGTTCAGAGATTTCTTGATGAAAAATGCCTGAAGTCCCGCTATTGCATTAGCCTTTATGGTTGGGAATTGAAGGATTCACTAAAAGCACCCAGAGATGAAAGCAGAAGGTGAATGCCCCGAGTCTGATAGAGTGTCAGACTCGTGAGGAGAAGCAAAGGCAGGCTTACTGTGAATGCAACTGAATGTCCACTGGGGGAAAGGGAGGACAGCTGTTGGGTCACTCCCTGATGGGGTTATCTCGACAAACTTTTTTTTTGCAGTTGTTTCATCTTTACTGCACCATAGGATAAAAATAGCAGTATCTGTTCGGGCTTTATAGTTTTTTAAATGCTTCAAGTTACATGACTTTTAATAGGTCGTACTCACAATCACCCTACGTGTTAATGCAGTTTCATTGTCTGAATTGATCTGTTGCAAGTCACAGTCCCTTGCACTTTGTCCCCAGCCATCCCCCACTTCTGTGGGATTTTATCCCTGTTTCCTCCTGCTAAGGTCAGACTTGGTCTCTGGTCTTTGGCTCTGACTGCCATTTTCTGACCTGTCTCTACTGTTTAAACCTTTAACGTGCTCATGGCACACAGCCCCGTACTCAAAGTCCTCCAAGAACCTGGAGTCACCCATCTAATTTTTTTATCCTTTTCTACTCTCCCAGCCCCTGAAAAATGCTCCCCTAAATCCCTCAAGTAGAATTGAAATACATGCTAGTACTTTCCTGTTTGGCCAATGTTCTAGTTAGGCTATACTTTACATATGCAAACTGAAGTTGAAAGGCTTCACTGGACAAGATCACAAACCCCATAATGATTGAATTGCAATGAAGATTGAGACTACAGCTAATCATCAATAGTCTATCCATTACCCGTCCTTTTTTTTTTTAATTCACCTATCACATATCACTCAATAACAAATGCAATTTTAATATACATTAACTATATCTCCTCTAAGGATTTCTCTTTTTTAAAAGATTTATTTATTTTACTACAAAATCAGAGTTACACAAAGAGAGGAGAGGCAGAGAGAGAGAGAGAGAGAGAGAGAAAGGTCTTCCATCCGTTGGTTCATTTCCCAGATGGCCGTAACAGCCTGGGTTGTGCCAATTCGAAGTCAGGAGCCAGGAGCTTCTTCTGGGTCTCCCACAAGGGTGCAGGGGCCCAAGGCCCAGGAAATAGCAGAGAACTGGATCAGAAGTGGAGCAGCCGGGTTTCGAACTGGCGCCAAAATGGGATGCCAGCACCACAGCACCGGCCCCTCTCCTTTAAGGATTTCAAGATGGAGTTGCTTCCTATTTATTAATTTTGCAGGTTTTCCAACATTGCTATGGGCTGGGTTATTTTGGCTTAGTACAAGTAATGGCAAAGATCCTCATAGAGTTACATAAGAAAAGTCTAACTACATGTTAAGTTCTGATAAATTCTCCAAAGTGGGTTTAGTTGGTTGTAATGAGGACCGAGTCACTGGAAACGTGAAATACATAAAAAATATGACTTCTACAGAAATAATTTAAACACATGCCCTTGGAATCCTGGCCCTTTTTTTTCTACACACCAAGAACATATGACATGGAGAACTTACTGATGCAGCCTACATGTGATGTTCAGAATGCATCATGCAATGATCACAGTTGAGTAGGGATCTGTCACAGACACCCTGAAAACCTGCAGTTTGGTTTAAAACCTGAGTCCATGTTGTCTCCACAGTCTGTAAGATACTCAAGTTTTTTTTTTTTTTATTTGTGTGTCCTTTTCTGTGAGGTACTTTTTACAAGTTGCTTATTCTCACAGCAATGTGAGTGTGTTTGATTTCACCATTTCACTTCCCACCTTCTCTTCAGCTCCCCAGGTGACACCTCCCTTGTGCTATGCATAGCTGTACTGGCCCCTGGGGTGGGCCTTTCTAAGGAGACAAAATTACTTTCCTTTTGCAGTATCCTCAACTGTAAATCAAAAAGGAACTTTCCATTCTGCCATGACTTTTGGTCTCTATTCAGTAATGTTAAGCTAACTTGTTCACACAATGGCTTAGAATTCATCATAGTTTAGTGTGATGTCCTTTATAGGGGAACTAACATTTAAACAGTAAATTTGTAAAAATAAAATCTCTTAAGCAGAGGAACTTAATCTCCAGTAGAGGGAATTTCAGGTACGGTGGAAGGTAGTCAGAGCAATGGAATTTTTTTCTTATGCAAAAGATGAACACTTAGTCTAATGGAAAGCAGATTATGACTTGGATCAACAGATATTTTACTATATACTCTATATACTACTCTATATAATCTAGAGATTTTCATCAAAGGATGCATGTAAGAATTTAAATTTGGGCCTGGTGTTGTGGCACAGCAAGTTAAGCCACAGCCTAAGAGACCAGCATCCCATGAGTGCTGGTTTGAGTCCCGGCTGCTCTGTTTCTGATCCATCTCCCAGAAATGTGCCTGAGAAAGCAGTGGAAGATGGCCCAAATCCTTGTGCCCCTGCCACCTACATGGGGGACTCTTATAGAGTTCCAGGCTCCTACCTTAAGCCTGGTTCAGCCCCAGCTATTGTGGCCATTTGATGAGTGAAGCAGTGAGGAGAAGATTTCTCTACTTTTCTCTCTCCTTCTTCCTCTCTCTCTGTAACTCTGCCTTTCAAATAAATAAATCTTTTAAAATTTAAATTTAATTTTCACACGACCAAAAATGCTTCACAAATTGAACAATTTCTTTCATCTTCCCCGCAGTAAGTAAAAATCAATTATTCATTCTCTATTGTGTGAACATACATGTTCATGTGTGTGTATTTTTATGTATAAAAGTTTATAGAACCACAAGTTCCTCAAGCACTCCAGAGTGAGAGATTACTATACAGTTTATTGGGTTTTTTAATTTTTTATTTATTTGCTCTTATTTACAGGCAGAGACAGTGACAGACAGGGAGACACTTGGTTTCTCCTTAAGTGCCCACTACAGCCCACAGTGGGCCAGGCCAAAGCCAGGAGCCTGGAACTCAATCTGGGTCTTCCACATGGGTAACAGGAACCCAAATACTTGCGCCATTACCTTCTTCCTCCCAGGGTGTGCATTCAGGAAGCTCTCGAATGTTCCAATATGGGATATTAATGTCCCAAGTGACATCCTAAACCATTGCCAACATCTTCCTCAAGCCCAATTTAATTCCTGTACTGGACTTACATTCTCTAAGCAAATGTCTTGGAATGGTCACGTTGGTATGCTACTGCTCTACATTAATGGCAGTCCAACTAATGACTTTGTTAACCATAATCAATCCAATTATCACCAAAGAGCTATCTATATTTGCCCTTTATCTTCACCCTCTGTCCATTTCCAGCTGGATTTACTCCCCTCTAACTGCACAGAGTGATCAAACTCTGTGGTGGGAAAAAGACTGACACTTCTCTATTAGGAAGTGTCAACTTGGAAAAGCCAAGGACTTTTATAAAACTATTTCAAAAAAATGCTACAGTGTTTTGAATTTAAAGTTTCCAGCCTAAAGTCACTTTGAGCTCTTATTTCAGTATCCTTCTCTGATCCATTTTATAGATCAGATGTTGGCTGGGGCCCAGCAACATATTTTACTCAATCACACTTTATTGATCAGTAAATTGATTATTCATTCACCCATCCAACAATTATTGAATGTCTTCTGTAGTCCAAATACTGTGTTAGATCTCAGGAAGCAACACAAAAATACAATGCCTCTATCTCAACAAGGAGCTCACAATTGAGTAAGATGAAACAGATGAGTAGATCCATACGTATAAACAGGATGATGAGTGTTACGACAGATATATAAGTAGAGTAATTAGGAAGCACAAAGAATAGGCAGACTTGGAAAGTAGTACTAGAACAGAGAGTGGAGTCTCTAAAGATAAATAAATTAGGCAGGCAGATAAAGAATGGAAGCATGACAGAACAAAATATCCTAGAGAAACTGCAGTTGGGCAGTGTAAGTTTATGTGTGTGTGTGTGTGTGTTTGGAGCAGAAGTTGTAAAAAGATAGCCAATTAAAAAGTTTTAAAAGTGATCGAGGGTCTGGACATGGTGGGTGTATATGGCACATTAAAGAATTCAGATTTTGAAGACTAGAATGTATCTTAAAATGATTCTAAGAAGACAGTTGTGGATTCATATTGGTACTTGAATATCTTATACAGCAGTTTATGGCTTCACTCTTATGTATCATCTATATGCTCCCCATAGTTTTAAAAGCATATAAAAGAAGCTAAGGTCCAAAGGGGCTTCTCAAACCATCAGCCATGTCAAACAAATCATCTTTCATCAAAAAATTAATACCAGCATCTATGGTTTAATCACCTTCAACATTTTAAAATGTCATACAAGACCAATAGTAAATTAAATTATACACAGAAACATTTCTTAAATCAGATATCAGTTCTAGAATTATTTAACTGTTTTCCATTTCATTTTAGAATATAGTTGAAGGCCGGCGCCGCAGCTCAATAGGTTAATCCTCCGCCTTGCAGCACCAGCACACCGGGTTCTAGTCCCGGTCGGGACTCTGTCCCAGTTGCCCCTCTTCCAGGCCAGCTGTCTGCTGTGGCCAGGGAGTGCAGTGGAGGATGCCCAAGTACTTGGGCCCTGCACCCCATGGGAGACCAGGAGAAGCACCTGGCTCCTGGCTTCAGATCAGCGCGGTGCGCCGGCCTCAGTGCGCCGGCCGCGGCAGCCATTGGAGGGTGAACCAACGGCAAAGGAAGATTTTTCTCTCTGTCTCTCTCTCTCACTGTCCACTCTGCCTGTCAAAAAAATAAATTAAAAAATAAATAAATAAAAAGAATATAGTTGAAGAAAGCATATTCAGACTTGTACATCATTTAATTTCTATTAATAACAATATGCTTTTGGAGATGTCCTTGACTGACTTAGTATTGTCTCCCAAAAGCAGAAAGATAAATAACAAATGAATTGTTCATCAAGTGACATTGCTTCTGTCTGGAAATATATTCCATTGCTGTCGGTGGTTGAAAAAAAAAAAAGTTTAAAGTCCTGAATTGCCTGAGTTGCAGTTTTCTCAGATGAATATATAATAAATCATCCTCAAAGCCTGACTATATAAACAAATAGTTTCTGTTCTAAAAAGTGCTTGTACTGAGGCTCAGAGAATTAAAACAACTTTCAGAGGAACTAAAATAATACTGTGCACTTTAATAAATTATCCCTTGGATTGTAATAACCAAAAAGCAGTGCTAAGACCCAAGCAGTGGTGCCTGCTTTGGTCTATACTCACCACCCAAACATACCAGGGGTGACCCAGGAGGCAGAATAATCAGCATCCCACACAACAATTCCTGAAAAGGAAAATGAGTTCCTCAGGCCCACAAACATGGGCACTTTACTCTAGTACCTAGGTGCTATGAAAAACTTTACTAATACTGAACAAAGCAAGGAGCCACTGTCAGGTATTTCAATAATTCTATAGTTAGTCTTAGTTAACAAGAGTATAACTTCTAAACCTTTTTAAAGTCTCATTTATTTGCAAGGCAGGCTTGATTTAAAAAAAAAAATAGAGAATTTCAACAGTACAAGTGAGCAAAAACCTGAATATAGACGTATTTTTTACAAGTTAGCTTTTTCAACTTTCATGTATTCATAGCATCTAGAATAAGCTAACATAAAGTTCACAATTAGCATATTAAAATAAAAACCTGGGACAGCTTAATTTTGATTTTACTCACTTCTAAACTAAAACATGCTTGCCGAGCACTTTCTAATGATCTTGAAGGTGACCTATGGGGCTTTCCTTTAAAGGCACTTAAACTGTGGCTTCATTGTGTGAATCCAGAAGTTACTACAGGAACAGGATTTACATGTTCTTGACAGCTCTTCCAATGTAGTTTTCAGCTGTCCTTAAAGATACAAAAATAAATTAATTAATAAACTTTGTTAAAGCTGGCAGCATCATTGCAAACACAAGATAAGAGAAGACCGTCTTGCCAAATATGGGTGGGGTTTCAATGAATCACATCACCTGCGGGGATAAATCCAAGAAGTACGTGCTTGAGCTGCACAACCTGTGCTCTAATCTGTGCACCAGAACGAGTCAGATGGACCCCATAAAGTTGGAAAATAGCTTAATCACCCTTTCTGAAGGCACTTAACTCTGCAACAGTGAAGATGAACTGACTAAAAACCAACTGGCCATTCTCCAATTCCAAAGGAATTCGTTCTATAGCCAGAGAGAAGCAATATCTTGTTCCTCTCCACATTTATCCCTATTATACTCATCTTATTGCTGTCATTGCAAAATGGTAGTTCCCAGAACACAACACAGAAGAGAGTGCATAGGGATAAGGAGAATCCTTGAAACACAAGATGGTCAATCTCCTAAAGTTAGGCAGAGTCAAGAATGTTATACATACAACTCGGAATTATTTCATATAATTTCATTGTTCAAAAACTCATAAGTTGCATTAAACTCCATACTTAGTGAAAGAATCTGACAGAACAAGAAAAGATCTAGAAAGCTTGCGCTGTGTTTTAACAATAACAAGTTGAAATCGCAACTAAAATTTATAGTTAAGAAATCTTATAGTTAAGAAAGTTAATTTTTGGGCCGGTGCCGTGGCTCACTTGACTAATCCTCCGCCTGCGGCACCAGCATCCCAAATAGGCGCCAGGTTCTAGTCCCTGTTGTTCCTCTTCCAGTCCAGCTCTCTGCTGTGGCCTGGGAGTGCAGTGGAGGACAGCCCAAGTGCTTAGGCCCCTGCACCCGCATGGGAGACCAGGAAGAAGCACCTGGCTCCTAGCTTCGGATCAGCACAGTGTCGGCCATAGCAGCCATTTAGAGGGTGAACCAACGGAAGGAAGACCTTTCTCTCTGTCTCTCTCTCTCTCACTGTCTATAACTCTACCTGTCAAATAAAAAAAAAAAAAAGAAAGTTAATTTTCCAGTCTCCAGGAAATACTAGTGAAGACCTAGAACATATTACCAATCCTTTGTGATGCAAATTCTAAAATTTAACTGACATTTCTCCTGTCAACAAGCAGAAAAAATATCCAATGAAAACTATAAAAATCCATCAATAATGACAGCACCATGAAGATTCGTGAGGAAAAAATTCAAATTTGGTTTTCTATAATAAACCAAAGAAAACTTTAGAAGCCAACCAAAATTTAAATTAAGACCCCACAGCAAAAAGTCACTCAGGTAAGAAGTAAATACAAGCAAATTAAAACCATAATAGAAATAAAAGACCCATCAGAAGCAAAACCTAGAGACTACTGAAAACATATTAAGGATACAAATGATGGGCTTGAAAGAAGAATAAATGAAAAGCATTTAAAGATTGCTTACATGAAAAAAAGGAAATTCAACACAATTATAATTAATGTCTCCCTCTGTGTCTTCCCCAACTCCACCTCCAAAAAAATATTTTGAAATAATGGAATAGAACTTATTTAAGTTTATTTGTGATTTTGCTCCCCAAATTTTAAAAACCTTTAATGTAAAGATTTCAAGGGCACACTGTGCCCCAGAAAAAAATGTTCACATGCTCATCAGCACTTAGAAATATATTCTAGGGGCAGACATGCAGTGCAGTAGATGAGACTACACTTGAGATGGTTGTATTCCTTATCTGAGTACCTGGACTTGAGTCCCAACTTTGTTTCCAATTTCAGCTTCCTACTAATGCACACCCCAGCAGGAGAGAGCACAAGTACCTGGGTCCCGGGCACCCCTGTGGGAGACTCAGATGGAATTCTTAGATCCTGCCTTCAACCTGGCCTAGCTCAAGCTGTTGCAGACATTTTGGGGATGAACAAATGGATAGGTTTGTCTTGGTCTGTCCCTTTCTTTCTCTCTCAGTTTTATTCTAGAAAAATTATCATCTCCAAAGAAAAGTAAACTAAACATTCGAAATTAGTATTTATTATGGGGAGAAAAGATTCATTTCAAACTGCTCTCAGCAAATTTTAATTTTATTAGTTGTTATAAGATTCTCAAGAAAAGAAAATTGACCCAAAAGATTTTATAGCTGCTTAATCTGTCATAAAGACATGAAGACAACAGTTTGGAATATTCTAGATAATTACATTATGTGTAATTATATTATAAAAGAGCCCTTTAGTCTGACTTGAAAGCACTTGAAGCCAGAAAAAAAATTAGTCCACTAAGATATAAACGCAGACCCTATAGCAACAGACCTGGCAATGAATATTTAGTTCATTTAACCATAAATCTGAACTTAAGCAAATATAGAAATATTGGTTATGGAATTGAATACAGAGCTATAAGCCCAGAAAATGTAGACCTTGAGAATCTAATTAACGAATTAGAAAAAGAAATTGTCAAAAAAAAATATATATATATAAGGTGACATGCCCACGTTGTGATACAACAGGTTAAGTTGCCACTTGGGATCCTGCATCCCATATTGGTGTGGTGATTTGAGTTCCAGCTGTCCCATGTCTGTTTCACCTCCCTAATAATGCACCTGGAAAGCAGTAGGTGACGGCTCAAGTCCTTGTGTCCCTGCCACCTATTGCAGGTGACACAGATGGAGTTCCTGGCTACTGGCTTTGTCCTTCCACCCCAGCTCTTGAAATCATTTGAGGAATGAACCAGCAGATGTACGATCTCTCTCTATCTCTGTCTATTCCTCTCCTTTGGTCACTCTGACCATCAAATAAATAAATATTTCTTTTTAAAGATTTTATTTATTTATTTGACAGGTAGAGTTACAGACAGTGAGAGGGAGACACAGAGAGAAAGGTCTTCCTTCCGTTGGTTCACTCCCCAAATGGCCGCAACAGCTGGAGCTGTGCTGATCCGAAGCTAGGAGCCAGGAGCTTCTTCCAGGTCTCCCACTTTGGGTACAGGGGGCAAAGGACTTGGGCCATCTTCCACTGCTTCCCCAGGCCATAGCAGAGAACTGGATCGGAAGAGGGGCAGCCGGGACTAGAACAGGTGCCCATATGGGATGCTGGTGCTACAGGCCAAGGATTAACCTACTGTGCCATGGCGCTCACCCCAAATAAATAAATCTTTAAAACAAACACCAGTCAGAACAAGGGCTGATCGAGTCACTGTTTCTCATAGTGTCCATTTCACTTCAACAAGTTTCCCCTTTGGTGTTCAGTTGGTTGTCGCTGATCAGGGAGAACATATGATATTTGTCCCTTTGGGACTGGCTTAATTCACTCAGCATAATGTTTTCCAGATTCCTCCACCGTGTTGCAAATGACTGGATTTCATTGTTTTTGACTGCTGTATAGTATTCTATAGAGTACATGTCCCATAATTTCTTTATCCAGTCTACTGTTGATGGGCATTTGGCTTGGTTCCAGGTCTTAGCTATTGTAAATTGAGCTACAATAAACATTAATGTGCAGACAGCTTGTTTGCTTGCCAATTTAATTTCCTTTGGGTAAATTCCAAGGAGTGGGATGGCTGGGTCGAACGGTAGGGTTACCTTCAGGTTTCTGAGGAATCTCCAGACTGACTTCCATAGTGGCTTGACCAGTTTGCATTCCCACCAACAGTGGGTTAGTGTCCCTTTTTCCCCACATCCTCTCCAGCATCTGTTGTTGGTAGATTTCTGCATGTGAGCCATTCTAACCGGGGTGAGGTGAAACCTCATTGTGGTTTTGATTTGCATTTCCCTGATGGCTAGTGATCTTGAACATGTTTTCATGTGTCTGTTGGCCATTTGGATTTCCTCTTTTGAAAAATGTCTATTGAGGTCCTTGGCCCATCTCTTAAGTGGGTTGTTTGTTTTGATGTTGTGGAGTTTCTTGATTTCTTTGTAGCTTCTGGTTATTAATCCTTTATCAGTTGCATAGTTTGCAAATATTTTTTCCCATTATGTTAGTTGCCTCTTCACTCTCCTGATTGTTTCTTTTGAAGTACAGAAACTTCTC
Organism: Oryctolagus cuniculus; assembly: GCF_051225735.1. Classification (NCBI taxonomy): domain Eukaryota; kingdom Metazoa; phylum Chordata; class Mammalia; order Lagomorpha; family Leporidae; genus Oryctolagus; species Oryctolagus cuniculus. The sequence goes on from NC_142870.1 coordinate 67,394,552, forward strand.
AATTTGATGCAATCCCAAATGTTAATTTTGGCTTTGACTGACTGTGCTTCTGGGGTCTTTTCCAAGAAGTCTTTGCCAGTACCTATATCTTGCAGGGTTTCTCCAATGCTCTCTAATAATTTGATGGTGTCAGGTAGTAGAATTAAGTCTTTAATCCATGTTGAGTGGATTTTTGTGTAAGGTGTAAGGTAGGGGTCTTGCTTCATGATTCTGCACGTGGAAATCCAATTTTCCCACACCATTTATAACTCAAATGTAACTCAAATGTTTATCCACAGGTGAATGGATAAGCTATCTCTTGTATATTTAAACAATGGAATGCTATCCAATAGTAAAAATGAAGAAGTTATTTATTTATGAAACAACATACATAACCCTCACAATTACATGAAGCGACAGAATATATGTTAGTTAATTTTTTTTTTTTTACAAAAAGCAAGCTAATCTGAAAAGATAGAAACAAGATTGGTTGTTGCTGAGTACCAAGGCACAAAGTTGGATGGTTTACAAAAAAGGAATAAAATTTTTGGGAGGTGTTGGAAATGTTTTAAAATTGGATGGCAGTCTTGTTTTACAGGCTTGCACATGTCAAAACTCTAAAAATTGTACACTTCAAATATTTATGGTTTATAGTATTCCAGTTGTACCTCCATAAAGTTGTAAAAAAGAAATAAGCAAAAACTACAAAAAAGAAACCTGATAAGATTCTTGAAAGCTATAAAATAGATTTGAGTGAGTGTAAAGACACCTGCTGAGGGCCAGCGTTGTGGCGCAGCCGGTAAAGGCGCCGCCTGCAGTGCTGGCATCCTATATGGGTGCTGGTTCAAGTCCCAGTTGCTCCACTTCCAATCCAGCTATCTGACATGGCCTGGGAAAGCAATAGAAGATGGCCCCTGTACCCCACCGTGGGAGATCTGGAGGAAGTTCCTGGCTCCTGGCTTCAGATCAGTGCAGTTCTGGCCATTGCGGCCAGCTGGAGAGGGAACCAGCAGATGGAAGACCTCTCTCTCTATCTCTGTGTAACTGATTTTCAAGTAATATAAATAAATCTTTTTTTTCTTTTTTTTTTTTTATTTAATGAGCATAAATTTCCAAAGTACAGCTTATGGACCACAATAGACTCCTCCCCCCCTTATCTTCCCTCCCACCCACAACGCTCCCCTCTCCCACTCCCTCTCCCCTTCCCCTTCACATCATGATTAATTTTCAATTATCTTTATATACAGAATATCAATTTAGCGTATGTTAAGTAAAGATTTCCACATTTTGCTCCCACACAGAAACACAAAGTGTAAAATACTATTTGAGTACTAGTTATAGCATTAATTAAACACCTAAGAGTAATTGTGTATTAATTACATAGTTCAACCAATAGGTTTTTTTTGTTTTTTTGTTTTTTTTTTCATTTTTTTTTTTTGACAGGCAGAGTGGACAGTGAGAGAGAGAGACAGAGAGAAAGGTCTTCCTTTGCCGTTGGTTCACCCTCCAATGGCTGCCGCAGCCGGCGCGCTGCGGCCAGCGCACCGCACTGATCCGACGGCAGGAGCCAGGAGCCAGGTGCTTTTCCTGGTCTCCCGTGGGGTGCAGGGCCCAAGCACCTGGACCATCCTCCACTGCACTCCCTGGCCACAGCAGAGAGCTGGCCTGGAAGAGGGGCAACCGGGACAGAATCCGGCGCCCCAACCGGGACTAGAACCCGGTGTGCTGGCGCCGCTAGGCAGAGGATTAGCCTAGTGAGCCGCAGCGCTGGCCGAGTTCAACCAATAGTTTTAAGTAGAATATAAAATGCATCTTTTGTATTGTTGTGGCTTCCCCCCCGACCTCCCTCCCTCCCGTGGCCCTCCCCTCACCCACTCCCTCTCCCATCCCGCCCTTCATCACGTTTCATTTTCAATTACCTTCATATATTGAAGATCAACTTAGTATATACTAAGCAGGGATTTCAACAGGTTTCACTCACACAACCGAACCAGGTATAGGGTATTGTTCGACTAGTAGTGTTGTTTTTGAGTTTCATAGTTAAACATATTAAGGACAGAGATCCTGTGTGGGGAGCATGAACCCAGTGACTCCCGTTGTTGATTTAACAATTGGCACTCTTATTTATGACGTCAGCAATCACCCGAGACTCTTGCTATGAGCTGTCTAGGCTATGGAAGCCCCTTGAGTTCAGCAACTCTGAATTTGTTTAGTCAAGGCCATATCACAGTGGAGGTTCCTTCCTCCCTTCAGAGAAAGGCGCCTCTCTCCTTGATGGCCTGATCCTTCTGCTGGGGTGTTGTTCACCAGGATCCTTCATTTAGATTGTTTTTTGCCACTGTGTCATGGCTTTCCATGCCTGCGAGACTCTCATGGATCTTTTAGTCAGATCCGAATGTCCCAAGGGTTGATTCTGAGGCAGGAGTGCTGTTTTGGGCATTTGCCATTCTATGAGTCTGCTGTGTGTTCTGCTTCCCCCGCAGGATCATTCTCTCCCTTTTGATTCTATCTTTCATTATTTGCTTACACTGGTCTTATTTGTGTAATCTCTTTGACACTTACCCTATCTTTTGGATCAGTTGTGTATTTATATTTGTCACTTTACCAAGTGTGCTGGCATTGGTACGTGCCTCCTTGGTAAGATTGAGTTGAAATCCCCTGGCACATTTCCAGTTCCACCATTGGAGGTAGGTCTGAGTGAGTATGTGCCGTCCTATATATCTCCTCCCTCTCTTATTCCCACTCCCATGTTCCACAGAGATCAATTTTCTGTTAATTTTTAAACGCTTAAGAATGGTTGTGCATTGATTGCAGAGTTCAACCAGTGGTCTTGTGTAGAGCAAATCGAGCAACAACAACAACAACAAAAATACTAAAGGAACAAAATACTAAGTTGTTCCTCAATAGTCTAGCCAAGGGCTGCTCATGTCATTGGCTCTCATAGTGTCCATTTCACTTCAATGGGTATCATTTTAGGTGCTCGTTTAGTTGCCATCGATCAGGGAGAACATGTGATATTTATCCCTTTTGGACTGGCTTATTTCACTCAGCATGATGTTTTCCAGCTTCCTCCATTTTGTTGTGAATGCCCGGATTTCATTGTTTTTTACTGCTGTATAGTGTTCCATAGAGTACATATCCCATAGTTTCTTTATCCAGTCATCCATTGATGAACATTTAGATTGATTCCATGTCTTAGCTATTGTGAATTGAGCTGCAACAAATATTGAGGTGCAAATGGCTTTTTTCACCCCTTTAATTCCATTTGGGTATATTCCAAGGAGTGGGATGGCTGGGTCCTGTGGTAGTGCTATATTCAGGTATCTGAGGACTCTCCAGACTGTCTTCCATAGTGGCTTTACCAGTTTGCATTCCCACCAACAGTGGATTAGTGTCCCCTTTTCTCCACATCCTTGCCAGCATCTGCTGTTGGTTGATTTCTGTATGTAAGCCAATCTAACCGGAGTGAGGTGGTATCTCATTGTGGTTTTGATCTGCATTTCCCTGATGGCTAGGGATCCTGAGCATTTTTTCATGTGTCTGTTGGCCATTTGGATTTCCTCTTGAAAAATGTCTGTTAAGGTCCTTGGCCCATTTTTTTATTGGGTTGTTTGTTTTGATTCTGTGGTGTTTTTTGATCATTGTGTAGATTCTAGTTGTTAATCCTTTATCTGTTGTGTGGTTTGCGAATAACGTCTCCCATTCTGTTGGTTGCCTCTTCGCTTTCCTGACTGTTTCCTTTGCTGTTAAGAAACTCTTCAATTTGAGGTAATCCCATTTGTTTATTTTATCTTTGATTACCCATGCCTGTGGGGTCTTCTCCAGGAATTCTTCGCCTATTCCGATATCTTGAAGGGTTTCCCCTATGCTCTCAATTAGTTTCATGGTGTCGTGGCACATCTCTAGTTCTTTGATCCATGTTGAGTGGATTTTTGTATAAGGTGTAAGGTAGGGGTCTTGCTTCATACTGCGACATGTGGACATCCAGTTTTCCCAGCACCATTTGTTGAAGAGGCTGTCCTTGTTCCAGGGGTTGGTTTTAGGTCCTTTGTCGAATATGAGTTGGTTATAGCTGTTTGGATTGATCTCCGGTGTTTCTATTCTGTTCCATTGGTCTATCCATCTGTTTTTGTACCAGTACCAGGCTGTTTTGATTATAACTGCTCTGTAGTATGCCTTGAAGTCTGGAATTGTGATGCCTCCGGCCTTGTTTTTATTGTTAAGGATTGCTTTAGCTATTCTGGGTCTCCTGTTTCTCCATATGAATTTCAGCATCGTTTTTTCTAGGTCTTTGAAGAATGACTTTGGTATTTTGATTGGTATTGCATTGAACTTGTAAATTTCTTTTGGGAGAATGGACATTTTGATGATATTGATTCTTCCAATCCATGAGCATGGCAGGTTTTTCCTTTTTTTTGTGTCGTCTTCTATTTCTTTCTTTAGTGTTTTGTAATTTTCATCATAGAGGTCTTTGACCTCCTTGGTTAAATTTATTCCAAGGTACTTTATTGTTTTTGTGGCTATCGTGAATGGGATTGATCTTAGTAGTTCTTCCTCGGCCCTGGCATTGTCTGTGTATACAAAGGCTATTGATTTCTGAGCGTTGATTTTGTATCCTGCTACTTTACCAAACTCTTCTATGAGTTCCAGTAGTCTCTTATAGGAGTTCATTGGGTCCCCTATATATAGTATCATGTCATCTGCAAACAGGGATAGTTTAACTTCCTCCTTTCCCATTTGTATCCCTTTAATTTCTTTTTCTTGCCTGATGGCTCTGGCTAACACTTCTAGGACTATATTGAATAGCAATGGTGAGAGTGGGCATCCCTGTCTGGTGCCAGTTTTCAATGGAAATGCCTCCAACTTTTCCCCATTCAATATGATGCTGGCCTTTGGTTTATCATAGACTGCCTTAATTGTGTTGAGGAATGTTCCTTCTAACCCCAATATTTTCTTAGGGTTTTCATCATGAAAGGGTGTTGTATTTTGTCAAATGCTTTCTCTGCATCTATTGAGATAACCATATGATTTTTGTTTCTCAATTTATTAATGTGATGTATTACATTGATTGACTTTCGAATATTGAACCATCCCTGCATACCAGGGATAAATCCCACTTGGTCTGGGTGAATGATCTTTCTGATGTGTAGTTGGATTCGGTTTGCCAGAATTTTATTGAGTATTTTTGCATCTATGTTCATCAGGGAGATAGGTCTGTAGTTTTCTTTCTCTGTTGTGTCTTTTCCGGGCTTAGGAATTAAGGTGATATTGGCTTCATAGAAGGAATTTGGGAGGATGTTCTCTCTTTCAATCTTTTGGAATAATTTGAGAAGAACTGGAGTTAGTTGTTCTCTAATTGTCTGGTAAAATTCGGCAGTGAAGCCATCCGATCCTGGGCTCTTCTTTCTCGGTAGTGCGTTTATTACTGATTCAATTTCTTCTATGGTTATGGGTCTGTTTAGATTTTCTATATCTTCACAGCTCAATTTAGGAATGTTGTATTTGTCCAGGAATCTATCCATTTCTTCCAGGTTCCCCAATTTGTTAGCATACATCTCTTTGTAGTAGTTTCTGATGATTCTTTTTATTTCTATTGTGTCTGTTGTTACATTTCCATTACTATCTTTGATTTCACAGATTTTCTCTCTCCTTTTTTTGGTTAGTTGGACCAATGGTGTGTCGATTTTGTTTATTTTTTCAAAGAACCAGCTCCTGGTTTTGTTGATCTTTTGTATTGTTTTTTTGGTTTCAATTCTGTTTATTTCTTCTCTGATCTTTAGTATTTCTTTCCTCCTTTTGGATATGGGCTTGCTTTGCTGCTGTTTTTCTAGATCCTTGAGGTGCATGGAGAGTTCATTTGTTTGGTTCCTTTCCAGCTTCTTGATGTAGGCACTAATTGCTATAAACTTTCCTCTTAGCACTGCTTTTGCTGTGTCCCACAGGTTTTGATAGGTAGTGTTATCATTTTCATTAGTTTCTAGAAATCTTTTGATTTCTCTTTTAATTTCTTTGATGACCCACTGTTCATTTAGGATCATGTTGTCCATTCTCCATATATTTGCATATTGTGTAGAGATTCTTGGGTTGTTGATTTCAAGTTTCACTGCTCTATGGTCTGAGAAGCTGCATGGTATAGTTTCAATTTTTTTGAATTTGTTGAGGCTCCCTTTATGGCCTAGTATATGGTCAATCCTAGAGAATGTTCCATGTACTGGGGAGAAATACGTGAACTCTGTGTCTGTGGGGTGGAAGGTTCTGAAGATATCTATTAGGTCTATTTGGTCTATGGCGTCAATTAGCTCAGTTGTTTCCTTGTTGAATTTCTGTCTGGTTGATCTATCCATTGGTGAGAGTGGGGTGTTGAAGTCCCCTGTAACTATTGTATTTGAGTCTATATCTCCCTTTAAATCCTTTAGTAATTCTTTCAGGTAGCCAGGCGCCCTGTAATTAGGTGCGTATACATTTATAATAGTAATATCTTCCTGTTGGATAGATCCTTTAATCATTATATAGTGCCCTTCTCTGTCTCTTTTAATAGTTTTTATGTTAAAGTCTATTTTGTCTGATATTAGAATGGCCACACCAGCTCTTTTTTGATTTCTATTAGCTTGGAGTATCTTTTTCCATCCTTTCACTTTCAGTCTGCGTGCATCTTTGCTAATGAGGTGTGTCTCCTGAAGGCAGCATATAGATGGATTCTCTTTCTTTATCCAGTCAGCTAGTCTATGTCTCTTTGTCGTGGAATTAAGACCATTCACATTCAATGTTCTAAAAGGAAAACAGCTCTTCTAAACCCCTTCTAAATCTTTTCTCTATCCCATATCTCATATAATATATAATATAATGTAATGGCAATCATTCTTCTCTCTATCTCACTATGTATTATACATAAGTTGATCATAACATAATTACTGGGAATCATTTTTGTATATGTCTAATTATAATGTCAGTGGGAGGAATACATTATTAATATCAATATTATTAATGCTCTTATAAATGTGATAACCCAGAGACACAAGATCATTAAAAGATTGAGAACTAAGTGTGGGATTATAAAAATTCCACCTGGCTCCCAAAAGTTAGCATCACATCAATAGGGGTCTCTTGAAATCACAGCTGCAAAACTGGAAACCTTACTTATCATTTAAAAGGGGAAACCTAAAGACAATAGAAGACAGAAAAACAAGGTCACTAGAGAAAATTTTAGCTACTGACACCTACAGTTACATCAACAACAAATGCAGTCTAACTCTTACCCAGATAAACATAAAATATCATAGTCAAGGTCTATTTACCTCAGTTCTTTTTAGTTATACATTATTTTGAGATTTCATGACATAAAAGGAATGGGAGAGGGGAAGAGGGAGGCAAAGAGATATTTTACATTCACTGGTTCAACCCTCAAATAGCTGCAACAGTCTGGCCAGACCAAAGCTAGGAGCACAGAACTCCACCTGGGTATCCCATGTTGTTGACAATAACCCGAGCAATTTGAGCCATCATCTGCTGCCTTCTCAGGCACATTAGCAGGAAATTGGATTGGAAGCAGGGCAGATGGGACTCAAATCCACACTCCCATATGGTATACAGGCATCATAAGTGGCAGTTTATCCTGCTGTGCCACAACACCAGCCTTGAAGCAGGCTTCTGACCAGGCCAAGATATGGCAGAGATTATGATAACTTGTATTTATGTCATATTCTCAAATTCTTTCTTGCATTAGAGACAAGAACCAGGACTCACTCACCCTGTGTTGGAGGCAGTAATCTGGATCCAGATACTGAATAATATCTGCATTATCTGTCAAGCAATTTAGTGCCCCACCATCTGGAAAAAGGCATAAAGTATTCCTTCTCAGACATGGTCCTTATCCTTGCTCCATTTTGGTTCATGTATACTCAACCTAATTGTAAATTTTTCTCTTCCAGAATTCTACAGTTTCATGTAAAAATGATGGTCATCAAGATTCCAACTGTTACTAATGACCAGTGACAACTAGATTTTTCAGTGGAAACTTCAGATCAATTATCAAGAGATTTCATGCCCTGGCTAGGCAGGGATAATGCCCAGACACAGCATAAATAAGTTACAGAAGATGAGCCCTCTTCCCTCTATAAAGATTAAGGGATGAAAATCTCTGAGTTGAAAAACAAGATGAAGGCAGGAAGGTAGCCAGCAAGGTGGAGCTCAGGTCACCAGCCCCTCCCTGCAACTCCATCTGCACAGCACAACCCCCATCCCACCCCATCCTCTTCTCCCTGCAGTGGAAAACCACAACTTTCACAAAACCACTCAGAATCAGCACTGGCCAAAAGTACCCAACATGGCTGTTAGATGCATCCCAGAAATGACCTTTATTATAAGATCATTATAATAAAAGTACCATGGCTGACACTCATGCTCCCATGATGCACCTCATGCCATAAAACTTCCAAGTTTCCCCAAAAAAGGCAAGAAAATGGATGATGTGGGGAGCAACTCGGACTAGACTAAGTTACTGGAATTGAGACTTGTTCTATGCATCTGCTCTCCCACAATATGGCGCTGGGAGAGAAGAAAACAGCTTCTACACAGCTGCCTCCAGTTCAGCCAATAAACTGTAGGACTTGCTCCTGATTGGGGGAGAGCAGCGTGCTCGGCGTGTGGGCAGCCGAGTTGGGATTGGCGGGGGAGGACTATAAAGGAGGAGAGAGACAACATGCACCAGGGAACATCTAAGGGGAACATCTAAGGGGAACATCTGTGCAGCCCCCGAGAGAGCCGGCCGGCGGTGTGCCGCTCCCCCGCGGAAGTGGGGAAAGTGGCCAGGGGGAACCGCCCTTCCACGGAGGTGGAAGGGACGGCAGCCAACCCGGGAAGAACCAGCAGCAAACCCGGGGAGGGCCGAGCAGACGAAAGAACAGCGCAGGGTCCTGTGTCGTTCCTCCATGAAGAGGGGGAGCGACATAATGGTGCCGTGACTCGGATATGAAGCCTAGGCAGGGTTTAATGTCGTTCCTCCACAAAGAGGGGGAGCGACAGATGATACTCAGGTCCCAATCCAAATTCATCCCCTTATGAATGCTCAATTAAACCCTAACCTAGACAGGAATCCCTATGTTTCCAGATCATATAAAGGGATGGCCCCCAGACCTCACTGAATGCAGCTCCTTTAGCATGCTGGCACTCCTTCTTAAGTGTGTACTTTTGCTTTGCTTGCAAAAAATCTATAAATAAATCTATTAATCTATGGTGACTTTTACCTAAGTCTCATCTTCTAATTCTTCCCTGCATCAGAAAAAAAGAACATGGACCCAGCCACTCCATCTGCATTGTCTATGAAGCAGTATTCTGTTATTCCAACATCAGTATTGTGCCCCTGTTTTGCTTGCATTCATCTGCACTGAATATCTAATTCTTTCAATCTAGAGTATACAGTAAATTCTAGGGGATGATGGTTTATTCCATTTAGTTTTGGTAGACCAAAATACTCCAAACTGCATGATTGTTAAAGTACAGAAATTTATTTGCTCATAGATCTGGAGTCCAGGAAGCCCAGATTAAAGCACCAGCATCTGGTGATGGCTTTCTTGCTGCCTTTTCATGCGGTGGGAAGCATAAGGGCAAGAGAAAGCAAACCCACTCCCCTAAGACATTTTTATGGAGGCATTATTTCTTTCATGAGGACAAGGCTTAACCGGAGCACCTTCCAAAGGGCTCCACCACCCAACAACACTGTGCTTGGAATCAAGTTACAACATATGAATCTGGGGGACTCATTCAGAACATATTAGACCATTATAGCTATGATAAATAGGTGATACATTTGATCTTCCTTAAATATAATATTATCTGCAATCTTCCTCCTCCATTAGTGCTGAGGTAGATGACACATGATTTCTAACCTACATGATCTTTTTTTTTTTTTTTTGACAGGCAGAGTGGACAGTGAGAGAGAGAGACAGAGAGAAAGGTCTTCCTTTGCCGTTTAACCTACATGATCTTACATATACAAATTACAATGATTACAATGATTCTGTCACTACATCGTTCTATTCTATCCCTCCTGCAACCCTACCACTTGTTCTTGACCAAACTGAACACGTGTTCCACCCAATTGTTTGTAGTTACTTATCACTATAGATTACGCCAATATATTTTGAGATGTTTCCTGATATGACTGAATATGTTTCTTTTTTCAAGATTTATTTTTTAAAAGATTTATTTATTTATTTGAAAGTCAGAGTTACACAGAGAAGGAAAGGCAGAGAAAGAGAGAGAGGTCTTCCATCGATGGTTCACTCCTCAATTACCTGCAATGGCCAGAGCTGCGCCCATCTGAAGCCAGGAGCCAGGAGCTTCCTCTGGGTCTTCCCACACAGGTGCAGGAGCCCAAGGACTTGGGCCATCTTCTACTGCTTTCCCAGACCACAGCAGAGTGGCCTGAAGTGGAGCAGAGTGGATCCAGAGTGGATCTGAAGTGGAGCAGCCAGGACTCAAACTGGCGCCCATATGGTATGCCAGCATGGCAGGCAGAGGCTTTACCTGCTGTGCCACAGTGCTGGCCCCTATTTTTTTCTTTACTTGAAAGACAGATTTACAGACAGAAGGGGAGCAACAGAGAAAAAGAGATAGAAATCTTCCATCTACTGGTTCACTTCCAGAACGGCCAGGCTGAAGCCAAGAGCCGAAGAACTGCACATGAGTGCAGGGACCCAAGCACTTGGGCCATCTTCCACTGCTTTCCAAGATGCATTAGCAGATAGCTGGATCAGAAGTGGAGTAGCTGGATCTCGAACCAACGACCATATGGGATACTGGCATTTCAGGTGGAGGCTTACCTACTATATCACAATACTTCCCCTTGAAATTTCTTAAAGAAATATCTTAAGAGTGAAATACATCTAATAAACAAATACACACATCATTATCAACAAAGCAAGTGTTGGAAACTCTGTTACAATCAGTGCCATTTAACATATGTTTGCTGCCATTTTCTTCTTCATATAAATTGCTCAGTTGTTTGATTCTCAGTAGCAATAATATTGATATTAATAATGTATTCCTCCCACTGGTATTATAATTAGACATATACAAAAATGATTCCCAGTAATTATGTTATGATCAACTTATGTATAATACATAGTGAGATAAAGAGAATGATTGCCATTACATTATATTATATATTATATGAGATATATGATGGGATAGAAAAAAGATTTAGAAGGGGTTTAGAAGAGCTGTTTGCCTTTTAGAATTTTTTTCCTTCCAAATTCTAAATTTAGATCCTAGTAGTGAACTACTTCTATTCAAATCGTTGCTTATATTTTCCATTAGTAGTAGAAGGGGAGCTGTGGCCTGGAACAATAACACTGCTCTTCCAACTTAGATGTGATAGGAGGGGATGAGAATGTGCAATTATAAGTAACTGAGCTGTAATAGAAAACTAAGAATTAACTAATCTTTCTCTTCTTGCATTCCTACTAGTAAATCCCAGGTTATTTTGATTTTACTTTTAGCTTCTTAATAAGACAACACATTTGATCTATTGACTTGTCTATATCAACAATGTGATTTTCAAAGTAGAAAAATCAAACCACGAGTTTCCTGAGGGGAGGGATTATGTCTTGCTCACTTTTTTCTCTCCAGTACTTTAGTAGTGCAGAGTATATAGGAAGCTCATAAATTCTTAATGAAAAGATGAATTCATGTTGGATGAATAAACAAAAAATTGTTATGAAAAAGCATGCAGAGAAGTATTTGATGTTTTAGTTTTTACTCAATAAGAATTTACATCTGAAATCTACATTAATGTATGCCACCTAAACAAAGTTAAAGATAAGGTGGAACAAAGTAAGGATAGATAATAAATAAATGATAACGCATTTGCAGAAGTAACACAGCTGTGGAGAAATTTTGTTTTCTCTGTTCTTTATCCTCTACCTTCACTGACTATTTCCACAAGTTTTCCAGCAGTCCCTGATGGTACAATCAGTTACAGCCTTGAGCTGTGCTAAATAAAGGAACAATTATAAATTTCATAGTGAAGGTCTCTCTGACACACTGTTCTCTTGTGAGTAGGGAGATGAGAGAGGAGGGTGGGAAATATCATGATTACTTTTTCTCATTGCCTCCTTTTTCCTCTTTCCCATTGTGTGCTTTACTACCATCCATCAGAGTTATGTCAAGAACAGACTTTACCTTAAATAGCTGAAAAGTAGCATAGTCTATCACTTACTCCGTCTGTAAGTCAATTTGAAACTCACTGTCTGTTACTAGGTCAAAAGGAATTGCTAATATTTTTAGAGGACATGATGGATTGCAGTTAGAATCCTAACAAAAGGTGACCAAAATAAAACATCAACATTATTTTCATTTCTGAATTGGATGGAAGAAGAATGGGGAAAACCTTAGTGACATTTCTCACTCAACCGTACTTGCCATTTCTTTTGAAAGCAAGGGAGCAGGGCAATAGGGATAAGTTTCAAGTAATCATTTAAAAAATGTGGCCACAGGCACTTGTTATTGGTGTGTCATTGCATTACATTACTTGATGAAATTTAAAATGCATTTTTTTTTCCTTTCCTGAGTCTGAGTTAAAGTTATCTGCTCAGAACTCCTCCAGGGATGCTCCCCTCTCTGTGTCTTCATTTTTCAAGGAGTGTGAATTTGACATAAAACTTTTATAGAATTTTGTCTTGAAATCATAGAGGAAAGAAAATGTGTTTTGTGGAATTGGCCCCTTTCCCTCTCCTGCAGAGTATCTCGCTGAAATATTGATGTTCTTTCTGGAAGATTCCTGAGCTAACTAGAACCACTGACACCCGAATTTCAGACAGCATTTGAGATTTAGCTTTTACTTCATCACTCAATGTGCATATAATTGGGGTGGGCATTTGGGACAACAGAAAAGATGCTGCTTGGGACACCCACATCCCATTTCAGAGTCGCTGGGTTCAACTCTCTCCTGCACTTCCAATCCAGCTACCTGTTAATATGCACCCTGGTAGATAGGAGATTGTGCTTGCTACCCACATAAAAGACCAGGATTGTATTCCAGGTTCTCCGGGTTTCAGCTTTTGTGGGCATTTTGGGGAGTGAACCACTGGATGAAAGATTTCTATTTCTCTCTCACTCGCTTTCTCTCTTTTTCCACCCTACCTTTCAAAAAACTGAAAATAAAATAATTGCACATATTTAGCTCCTAGTGCGTTACTGCCCACTTCTTTGGAACAATGGTTAATAAATTGATGTCCAAGAAATACTCAAGGAGTCAGTAGGAGGCCTGAGGGGATGACATAGGAGCCATAATATCCATCTCTTACCCACAGTTCATCCACAGGATTTGTCTCTATTTATTTCATATGTTCAGGTTAATCCATATATTGTATGGACTAAAGATGCCAGTGGCTTAAGAAGTTTGACAACAATTCCTCTACTCCTTTTATGATAGCAGAAGAAAAGTAGAATAATAAAAATTCAGAGCTAAGTGTAATTTAAGTAACAATTCAATCCAATTCTGATTATATAGTCGAGACAGCTGAGTTGGTTAGGAGTGAAAAGATGTCTGAACACATAGGATTGTATGTAAAGATGTATTGATTCCTAGTCAAATATTATTTTGTTTTATTCAATATTTAAATCAATTTTAAAAATAAAGATTGAGGAAAGTATTTCTTGACGGATATCTAACTCTATGTTGTTAGCTACTTTAAAGATCCTGCATTTGACTAAAATACATTAGTCTGTCCATACATCCATCTATCCATCTACACATCCATTCATCCATTCATCTTATCATCCATCAATCTTTTGCCAAAGAAATATTGACCAATATCAGGCTTTTTGTGATTATATAATTTTGCACCACAAGTACTATAGTATCCATCTAATTCCCAAATATTCGAAGTCTGAAGATTAAAAGCTTGTGTTAAAGGGCCCATACCAAGGATATGTACTCCAGCTCTTACACTTAAGAGAACACTGAACCAAGTAATGGACACACACATAATATAGGGAACACAATCACAGATTTGTGGTGATTTCCAAAAATAATCCAGTTTAAAAAGATGAGCTTCCTGTCTATTTTTGTTGTGAAGCACTGAATAATAGAATGCCAGACATGTTTATACACTGATATAACTTTTCTCTTAGGTGATCTATGTGTCTTCAACCCATACGGTTTCACTACTAGATTTGTGTTACCTTCTAGAAAATGTAAAACAGGTGAAACGGGGTGACAATAAAAAAATGTTTTTCACTGGATCATATTCTCTTCTGCTGTCTAGTATCATCAACTCCCACACCAATCCCCCGGCTCTTAAGGGATAGCTCATGTGTGCTCCAACACATTCCTTTAGTGACCATAGGGAGTGTTCCATTTTCTTGCACTTGTGCTCCAGATGTGCTCAGGGGTGTTGGCTGCCAAGGCCTCCAGCATGTGTGGACTACGTGAAGGTGCTCAGCACACTGTGGAAGAGCCCATAGTGATTCCCTTCACACCAGTGCCACTGCTTTCAGGCACACCACTCTCCACAGGACACTGCCACTGCCACGGGCATGGTCACTGCTTCTGCCAGATACACGCTGCTTTAGAGAGTGTTAGCATGTACTTCTGCTGCAGCATGTCACTGTCGTCTCAGCACCCTTCTATCTCTGGCTACCAGCACTGGGGCTGTTCCTGCACAGGAATCCTCAAGGAACCTTGTCCAAACCCATATGGGACCCTGTGACAACCTAAAAGATCCCTGCTTTCCACACTGTGTTCTTCAGTTTAGTGAGTTATCTAAAAAGGGATGTTTCAGTCCCAAGCTCTACAGAGTCTTTATCAAAATGAGTGTAATGTATAAATGTTCACAGATTTCTTCCTTCCTTTTTTTTCTCCACTTAAATGCTTTGTTTCCTTCCTCTCAGAAAAAATAGTGGGCAAAATCTAAGTAAATGGATTTGTCTGAATAAAACGACAAATAAAAACAATCACATCCCCATTTAGAGAGGCTTGTGTCGGCAGGGTAAGCTGTGTCAGATGCTTGCTGTGCCTGCTCCAGGAGAGGGGAACAGACAGAGCAGACAGTGAGTTCAAGTCTATGTAGACGGGAAAATACCGTGAGAATGCGAGTTAGAGGGATCTCCAGGAACCTGGAAATTGGGAAAGGACGGTCAGTTTTCATTAGAATACTTTTGCACTAAGTTTCTCTACTCAGAGGAAGCTTGAGCAGCTTAATACACACTGTGTAGCTACTTCAGAAGTTATATACCGCACATCACCATAGCCTTCCCTTTCCCTCTCCCTCCTTAAGACCAAAACATGTCTTCATAAGGACTAGTTCGGGAGACAAAGATAAAGGATAGACATCAAGATGCACACAAAATCCCCACTGCTTCCTACATTTCAGGCTTCACTCCAAACCAAAGGCTGATTGTCGTCCCCCCCCCCCCCCGCCGCCGCAATGAGGAATTCTCCCCGAGACCATGCTTGGTCCCATAAATTTCTGATAGGCCCACTCTTGGGTCTGCTGGGATTGCCCGGTTTTGCCTGAACTATAGCCAAGAGTCAGCAGAGTCCATTCTTAACTGGGACGATTAGGTAGGAAGTTAGAAATTAGCCTGTGTGAGAGAGAGAGGGGCCTGAGGGGGAAAAAGAAATAACACAGCCTCCAGCAGCCATGGAAGCGCCCAAAAGTACTACCCACACCCCCCAATAACTTTTTTTTATTTTTATTTTTTGACAGGCAGAGTGGACAGTAAGAGAGAGACAGAGAGAAAGGTCTTCCTTTTGCTGTTGGTTCACCTTCTAATGGCCGCTGTGGCCGGCGCACCGTGCTGATCCGATGGCAGGAGCCAGGTGCTTCTCCTGGTCTCCCATGGGGTGCAGGGCCCAAGGACTTGGGCCATCCTCCACTGCACTCCCGGGCCACAGCAGAGAACTGGCCTGGAAGAGGGGCAACCGGGACAGAACCCGGCGCCCCGACCGGGACTAGAACCCGGTGTGCTGGCGCCGCAGGCAGAGTATTAGCCTATAGAGCCACGGCGCTGGCACCCCCCAATAACTTAATAGGTGGTCCCAGCCTTCCCTCCAAGGAAAGATCCACAAGAGAATCTTCTCTGACAAGTGCCAAGGGGCTACCCAGGGTGATAGACTCGTGTAAAAAACCTTGGGAAGAATTTCACCTGTTTCACACTGAGTGAACTCTTTGTCTAGGAAAAAATGGTGGGGGGAAGAAGAAATGATGGGAAGACCTGGACTCCCATTCCCTTAGAAGCCCCAGTCTGAATACAGCCTGGGTGCCCTCAGCTCTTTCCTGAGACACCCACCTGGCCTTTCAGATGTATTTCCCTCGGCTACCAGACCTTCACTGAGTTGCCTCCATTAATCTGTCACCTTCATTACCAGTCTGAGCAGCTCAGCACTCTCTCTCAGATTCCATCAGGAGAGGTTGGCATCCATTCTGACAGAAGCCATATGCCATTAAACCTTGCTACCTTACTTACCACTCCTCTCTGCCTCATGCCTGGATTCTTTCTTGCATGAAGACAAGAGCCTCTATTCCAGCCATGCTAACAGGACTGCCATTCTTCTCACTTTCAATCAAAAGTAGAATCCTTTCTTGGATCTTGGCCAGCAACTCTTGCTCCTGCACTTGAGTTCTTTGGGTGCCAGCATAAGATAACTCTCAATATCTTCTCACCCTGCCAGTCCAGTTTTATAAGTCCAAAAATTAATTCAGCACAGTTAAGGATGAATCTGCTTCAGAAGATTACATGTTTCCCAAAGTATCCCAGTTGATTTAAAGGCTGATTTATTGTAGACTTGTGGGTTCACCAGCTTTTAACATCGTTTTGCTTCCCAGATCAGCATCTGTGTTTGTTTAACAGCCACTGGCTGAATCGCTCTGAGAATCTTGGGAGCCACGTGGAAAGCCCTGGGGCTACATGGCTCATCTCCTGAAGTGACACTGTGAGTGTTTACATCGCTCATCAAGTTAGAATTTATCTCATGAAAATTGAGCTCAAGGACCGAGTTTACAAGTTCCCTGGGAACATAAATCTGAGTTAGCAGTGGTCTGAGGTCCTCCCCAAGCATGTCAACTTCTCTTAGTCTTACAGACAAGGCAGAGATGATGCCATTTCCTATTAGCAAGGAGGCTGAATTAGACTTATATTTTCAACTGCATTCATATCATGTGCTAGGCGCAGGACTAGGTAGAGAGGTCATTGAAATATATATGTAGGGTCCGGCGCTATGCAGTAGCTGGTAAAGCCGCTGCCTGTAATGCCAGCATCCCATATGGGTGCCGGTTCAAGTCCCGGCTGCTCCACTTCCAATCCAGCTCTCCGCTATGGCCTGGGACAGCAACAGAAGATGGCCCAAGTCCTTGGGCCCCTGTACCCACATGGGAGACTCGGAAGAAGCTCCTGACTCCTGACTTTGGATAAGTTTAGCTTTGTCCCTTGTGGCCAATTGGGGAGTGAACCAGCAGATAGAAGACTTCTCTCTCTCTCTCTCTCTCTCTCTCTCTCTCTCTCTCTTCTCTCTACCTCTCCTTCTCTCTTTGTGTAACTCTGACTTTCAAATAAATAAATAAATCTTTAAAAAAAAGAAGCCTCCATTTTCAATTCAAGACACTCACTCCTAGTAAAGGAGATGGATGGTATTCTCACCAAACAGAGTGAAATAGAGTACTCAGGATGTATATCTCGGCCAGCGCCGCGGCTCACTAGGCTAATCCTTCGCCTTGCGGCGCCGGCACACCGGGTTCTAGTCCCGGTCGGGGCGCCGGATTCTGTCCCGGTTGCCCCTCTTCCAGGCCAGCTCTCTGCTGTGGCCAGGGAGTGCAGTGGAGGATGGCCCAAGTCCTTGGGCCCTGCACCCCATGGGAATCCAGGAGAAGTACCTGGCTCCTGCCATTGGATCAGCGCTGTGCGCCAGCTGCAGCGCGCCAGCCGCGGCGGCCATTGGAGGGTGAACCAACGGCAAAGGAAGACCTTTCTCTCTGTCCCTCTCTCTCTCTCACTGTCCACTCTGCCTGTCAAAAAAATAAACAAAAAATAAAAAAAAATGTATATCTCGGAGGCTGGTATTGTGGTATAGCAGGTTAAGCCACCGCCTACAGCATTGGCATCCCTTATAAGCAGAGGTTTGAGTCCCAGCTGCTCCACTTCCAATCCAGCTCCCAGCTAATGGCCTGGAAATGCAGCAGAAGATGACCCAAGTGCTTGGGCCCCCTGCCACCCTTTTAGGAGACCAAGTGAAACTCCTGGTTCCCAGCCCTGGCTGTTGCAGCCATTTGGGGAGTGAACCAGAGGATGAAAGACCTCTCTCTCTCTCTCTCTCTCCAACTCCTCTGTAACTCTGTCTTTAAAATAAAGAAAATAAATCTTTATGTGTACCTGGATTCTGGTTGGTGAGCACTTAAGCTTCATTGTGATGGTAGAGTAGCATGAGGTGAGGATACTTAACCATCCTCTTTTTTTTTTTTTTTTTTTTTTTTTTGGACAGTCAGAGTTAGACAGTGAGAGAGAAAGACAGAGAGAAAGGTCTTCCTTCCATTGGTTCACCCCCAAATGGCCTCTAGCGCCGGCACGCTGCAACAATCCGAAGCCAGGAGCCAGGTGCCTCCTCCAGATCTCCCATGCAGGTGCAGGGCCCAAGCACTTGGGCCATCCTCCACTGCCCCATCCTCTTTTACATCACCACATTTCTCTGTGTCATGAAGGTAGGCTTTTGGCTTAGAGGCTCTCACAACTGCCAGTCTCTTTTCCTCCCTCCTCCCAACCCCTTCTACCCTAAGTTAATGTGATGGTTGCACATCAATGCATTTTGTATACTTCTGGAAAAGAGAGATGCTCAAGTCAAGCAGACTGAATGCTCCTTTTTCCATTGGGATTTGAGTACATGCCAAGTTCAGCCACTTGCCCAGACTAATGAGATGACTTAAACCCCGCAAGTACCCTGGACCTTCAGACTTTGTGCACTGGCTGACAGAGCAAGATCTCCAGGGAAAGGGCCTGAAGAAATCCCTTTGTAGAGGCCTACCTAGATGGTCAGCTAGTCAGCCTGGCATGAGCTTTAGACTGACCTCTTAAAACCATTGCTCCAAATGCTTTCTATAAAAATCCTATCCAGTCCATCAATGGGGCTGGGTGAGTATTCCCCGAAGTGTGCTACACAACATTAATTGCTTTTAAAACTTCGGCTGTGTGCCCAATATGAAGAGGAGACGCCTGTGGGAAAGATGGTATATGCTAAATTTGGAAGTCTCCCAAGTCTATTTCGATCCCATTGGTAATGTCTAGACTTTCATTTGCCACCATTGCATAGAGCTATTCAGGACGCAGTCAATAGACCACTGTGGGCCATGGGGATAAGTATATGAGGGCAGATCTATGTTAGCCTCAAGGTTAGCTCTTGACTACTCCTTCAGTTCCTGGAAGGACTTATTTTTCGGGCAGACTGTGTGTTCCTTCTTCCATTGTGACTTGAGTATATGCCAGGTTCAGCCACTTTCCCAGAGCAGTGAGCTCACTGAAACTTCACAAGTACCCTTGAAGCCTCAGACTTTGTGCTCTGGCCACATGTACCTCTTGGGCAAAGCTGCAGTGGTACCAGCATGGTAAAGGGAGGAGACTCAGAGCAGGAGATCTACTTTCAAGTCCTGGCTGTGCCTCCATGAATCGGAGTGACCTTGAGTGTGTCACCTAACCTCTCTGGGTCAATTTTCTTGTCTATAAAATGAAGGAATTGGACTGGAATATTCTCAAAGTCTACCCCTTCCCATTAGGATAGTGTCAGATTATAAAATGATTTCCAAATGAGTCTGCCTGTGCTAAAGTCATTGGAAATATAACTTCCAGAACAATTTTTCAAAAGCCATGCTTTATTAATTAAATAGGAAAAGAAAAAAGAGCCTAATATTTGATACCCGCTATGCACCAGGCACTGTATAGAGTGCTTCTTTGTGAGTTCATTTAATCCCCTAAAAGCCCAGAAAAATTCCTCTCCCAGTTAAGAAGACCCTGAAATTTTTTCATTTCAGATAAGAGAGCAGACTCACAGAATAAAATAACTTGTGTACATTCACAGAGCTAGTCATTGATAGAGCTCAGGCTCAAACTCAAGTTTTGTGTTTCTAACTCCGATGCTACTGACAGCTCCAATTCAGTTATAATCCTGTGGGTGGGAGAAGCCTTCCCTGCAAATTAGCTGGCTGGTCCTTTTCAGTGGAGAATAGCTGGGTGATAGCGTGTGAGAGCATTGCCATTTACCCTTCATTTCATGCTTTCCTTCAGGGGCCTCCATGAGGCTTACATTGGCGACTCAGTCTCTGAGTTACCAAGGAATGTCCCTGTTCCATTTCCATTCTCACTAATTCTTCCTTGAAGAGAAGAAATGAAAAAAACACAGCTGTTTAGGCAAAATTAATGCTGTGTTTTTAATAATGTAAATGCCAGCAAAAATCTCAAGTTTAAAATCCCCAAACAAATATAACATTGTACCTGCACAAATGGAACTAATACCATACATGCAAATAAAAAAAATATTTTAAGTATTTGCTAAGACATTGGATTGTAGTAGCACAGAGAGCCATGATTTTACATTTGCTGTCTTTCTGTGTAATTAAAATTCCGATGTTGACACTGCATAAATTTCACCTATCACTCACTGCATGTTACAAAATGTATTTGTAAGAAAATGAAGCAGCATGATGAAGACTTAAAATGTTAGAAAACTACATAAAGGTATTATTGGCTCATTAATGTTGATAAGATGAGGAAACAGTTTGGAAAGACTCTGAGGTCACACAGTAGGGACTTCAGCTTGTCAAACCTCAGTTCACATTTGGCACCTGGCAAACCTTCACACAGCATGTCTGTGACCCATGTCACCATTGTTTTGAGCAATAGAAGTGTCTCCTATGAGCAGAGCAGCCAGCTGGGCAGATATGCCATTCACCACAACACTGAGGCCATGCACTTGCTGGCGATGTGGAGGAGGCAGAAGCCATATTTTCTTTTTCCTTTTTTTCCCCAAAAAGACTTATTTATTTATTTGAAAATCAGAGTTACAGATAGAGAGGGAGAGACAGGGAGAGGAAGAAAAATCCTCCACTCACTGGTTCACTCCCCAGATGACTGCAATGGCCAGGGCTTGGCCCAGCTGAGTCCAGGAGCCAGGGCCTTCATCCAGGTCTCCCACATGATGATAAGGGCCCAAACACTTGGGCCCTCTTCTGCTGCTCTTCCCAGGCCATTAACAGGGAGCTGGGTCAGAAGTGGAGCAGCTGGGACATGAACAGGCCCCCACATGGGATGCCAGCATCACAGGCTGCAGCTTTTCCCACTACAGCACAATGCTGGCCCACCAGCAGTACTTTCTAACCGCAGCTGTCTCCTTGGCCATAGCATTTTATCATTAATTAAAATTCAACATATTTTTTACTCTGACCACCACTTTCATTGTTTTCATTTTTCTAACTCAGAAATTATGGTTCTAAATTGTCTATTGCACAAGCTAATAGTACTTGCCAGCCTTGATCACAGATAAAAGCATGCACCCAACAAGGCTGACGCAGATTTGATAGATTCTTTAGGAAATATTTCCTATTTTCACTCTTAATTTCTCTGATTTGGTTTAAATGTAGGCTGGAGTGTGGTCAGCAGAAAAGCAGTTTCCATATCACTGCCTTGGGAGAATAATTGTCTTAATGAGAGAGTCTGATGGGCTTCTTGGGCCCCCAGGAAGCATGGCAAAAAGATTGTGTTTAAAAGTGACTCTAATCCGATCTAATCTTCCGCTTCAACCTCACCAAGAATTAAGTGATTGATTTTTGGTCTCTTGAAAGAAAATAAAGTCCTCCTGAGATGAAATTTGGCAGGTATCCAAAGACAAAGAGACGATTGAGGGCTGGCACCATTTGGATCTGTATGAACTGTCTTGGGCTGAGCAGGCAATTTCCCTCCCGCTGGTTCATGCATCCAGTTTTAGCAATAGCATGATCCTGAGTCAGAGGTTAAGCAGAATTTCATAACCGGTTCTTCATCGCAACATCAGACACCTGTGAGACACAACAGGGCAAAAATGGCAAAGAGCAGGTTATTCTTTACATTCTGCTTCCGCTAAGGTGCATCCCTCACACCCTGGACCCCAAGTCCAAGGCCTGTGATTCTCAATTTATTACTTTCAGGCTGTAGGCACTGCTTTTCTCTGCCCTCAGGAAGGCTACAGCATACACAACCCCCCTAGCAAGGTAAATTTTCTTACATATGTTGGTATTAGCTGGGACAACAATGTGCTGCTGGGATAAGGAGCAGTTGAATTTTAAATTGCACATAACTCACACAGCCAAGTAACTTGCAAAACCAAGACACTTACTAATACAAATGGATTTTTTTAAAGATTTTATTATATTTTTGAGAGGTAGAGTTACAGACAGTGAGAGGGAGAGACAGAGAAAGGTCTTCCATCCGCTGGTTCACTCCCCAAATGGTAGCAACGGCTGAAGCTGAACCGATCCGAAGCAAGGAGCCAGGAGATTTCTCCGGGTCTCCCACATGGGTGCAGGGGCCCAAGGACTTGGGGCATCTTCTGCTTTCCCAGGCCACAGAGAGCAGGATTGGAAGAGGAGCAGCCAGGACTAGAACCAATGCCTATATGGGATGCCAGCACTGTAGGCAGAGGATTAACCTACTACAGCACAGTGCTGGCCCCATAAGTGGTCATTTTTTTAATCTACTGGTGAAATTGGTCTGAAATTATAAACTACTGAGAGTAGACATTGATATACGAGCACTGGGAGGAAAGCTGGCCTCCTTCTTCCTTATTTCTCGTGTCCCCACCAACCTTCCTCTTCTCCCCTTTCTTCAGCCACTTTCCCATTTTCCATTTTCCCCTATGTACCCCAGAATCCAGATTTAATTGTCTTTCCTCATCCCTTTGTTCCTGGGCCCCCCGACCTCCTGGCATTGCCACCTGGCCAAGCTGCATACTCCCCTGAAGCATTCTCCTCTCCTGCTCCATGGCATCAAGTACAGATGATTCCAGTCTAGAGTGAACCCGACATTGGCAACCACATCGCCATCACTGCCCAGGAATCTTTTTTATGTCTTTTAACCATTTGTCACCATCTCCCAGTCACTAGTCCCAAACTAGCTGTTCCACTTTCCGCCAGGCTTTTCCCTCACAAATTTTTGCAAGTAATCCACCTCCTGTTTATAGATGAGGATCTGCTCTACCCCTCCTGTTATAGAGGAAATAACCCATTTCAGTCAGATCATTCGGGATCTCTGCCTTCTGAATGGTCCCTCAGACACTTTCATGTGAATTGTTCTTCTCTTGAATTATTAGTCTCTTCTTCACTCTTTGCTTCCCCAAAGTCTACAGTCATTGTTAGCTTATCCAAAAATTCTATGCTATTAATACTGAATTCCTTCCTCCTGCTGCCACTTCTTTCATTTCTTTTTTTTCCCCCTCCACAAAATATTTCTTTTTCTCTTCCCTTTGACTTGAAATCCAGCCTTTGTGCCCACAATTCCTCTAGAACTGCCCATTAAAACTTATTAGTGGTAAACTAAGATAAGGTTGTAGACAGAGAAGAAATGAAGGAAGAAAATAGAACTGCTGAAAGAATCATATTAGAGAGTGGGAGGTTGAATAGCCCACAAAGAGGATGGAGTAGGAGTAAGCCACCAAGGTGTGGGTGTGGGTGGAGAGGGGACTGAAGAGCACCGCCCAGGACTTGCCCATAGAAAACAGAACAAGGTTAACAGGAGCCCCACCCACTGACCAAAGGATATCAGGACAGGAAACAGTCAATGCCCCCTTTCCAGCCAGCTGGGTCCTTACCCTGGTCAGTTCAAGGATGCATTGCTGAGCAAAAGAAGTGGAGCTCGGTGTAGCAGATACAGGACTGACCTTGGTCCTCCCAGAGAACTCCAGGCAGGGGGGTCAGTCAGCTGCCCCAGAGCCAGCAGTCCTAGATGGAGCTGTTAGAGGTTGAAGGAGTCTTCCGCCTTGCTGGTATGGTGCCCTGTCACCTCTTCCCATCCACCCATCTACCCACACATTCTAGCCTCCAGAGTTTCAGTTTTAACCAAGCCCTCCGAGTTTCCAGGCTGTGTTCTGATTTAAGATTGTCTACTCTTTTGTACCTGTTTCAGATGGTGTCCTTTTTGATTTGAATTAGTGGAAAATATTCCTGGTCTTCAATCTATCAGCAAACTTCAAGAGCTATCATCAAACCTACATTTATAAGAAGAAAAGCCAGACCACGGCTCAAGTGTATTTCTTCCAATAGAAGAGAGTGCTTTATTGTTTTGTCACATTGAAGCCTTGAGCCAGACAGATCAAGTTTATGTCGGAAAATGTTAAAGGACCAACTCTTACAACGTGTGGATTTGGGGGGCATATGTCTTGTTTGAAGTGAGAAAGAGGAATATCCCATGATTGGGTATAAGGAAACTGTCAGAGGTTAAGTGTGCCCAACAACAGCCTAATAGGAAATGAAAGGGGAAATCAAAGAATCCTTGAGTCTTTCTCAGTCAAAAGAAAACAACTTCTCCCTCAGACTCACAATACATTCCTCAGTAAATATCATCTGTGAGAATATTCATGTTGGTGTCCCCACTCTAATGATATCATTATTCTACGCAAGGTTTTTTCCCATCTGATCTCCATCAAGCCTCCAAGCAGCATTGACTTATAAACACTAACTTGCTTAGGGAACTCTGCTGACAGCAGAGCCCAGGGAAATTGTGTCATCCATTTAAGACATCTCATGCCACAGACACAGTGTTATCCCAGGCCACTGCTGGTTGTCTTGAAAACGATAAGTGGACAATACAGGAAGCTGGCAGGAAAACCAATAACTAAACCCAATATGAGATTGTGGGCCCAATCTAATAAGAACAGATTTGTTTTGCTTTATTCTCATTTTGTCACCTGCTTTGTGGGAAAAGTGAAAAGTGATAAATAAGATTATGGCAACCTCTCAGTACATATTGGCTCATCATTCCCTGAACTTTTATACCAATTATTTTGAATCATGTAAATTAGTAGGGAATGGGTTTCTTAGTTATACTCTCCTTTCTACCACAGTGGAATTTTAAAACTCACTTGTTGGATAATCTGAGTCTAATTTATTTTTAACTTGCTATTTTTATTTTATATTTATTTATGTGTTTATTTGACAGGCAGAGTTAGACAGTGAGAGAGAGAGACAGAGAGAAAGGTCTTCCTTCTGTTGGTTCACCCCCCAAATAGCCGGGTGCAGGGCCCAAGGACTTGGGCCATCCTCCACTGCACTCCCAGGCCACAGCAGAGAGCTGGACTGGAAGAGGAGCAACCGGAACAGAATCTGGCACCCCAACCAGGGCAAGAACCCAGGGTGCTGGTGCCGCAGGTGGAAGATTAGCCTAGTGAGCTGCAGCAGTGGCCTATTTATTTATTTATTAACTGAAAAGAGAGACAGAGAGCGACCTTTCTAATGGTAGTTCACTCAACAAAGGGCCACAACAGCCACAACTGGGCCAGCCAAAGCCAGGAGCCCAGAATTCAATCCAGGTATATCACATGGGTGACAGGAACCCAAATACTTGAACCATCCTCCACCGCCTCCTAGGCTGTGTGTTAGCAAGAAGCTGGATCAGAAGCATAGGTGTTGGGACTAGAACAAGGCTCTCTGATATGGGATACAGGCTTCCCAAAGACAACCTAAACTGCTGTGCCAAACTCCTATCCTATTGGGGGCTAATTTAAATTTATAAATGAGTTTGATAGAAATGTAGACATCCATCTGATCTACATCAGAGTCTAGAACCAACCCCACTCTAGGAAGCAATTGGGGCTGGTGTATCTATAACTTCTATGGGATCTATGGCTTTAAGAAAACTTTTGAGTGGGACAAAACTGCAAAAGAGGCAAAAACATAGATAATCTGTAATTTCTACTTCTACTTGTTGATTAGGATTTTTTAATAATATCAGATAGATTTAACTCATTTTATGTTATCCTTGTGCCCAAACTAGTTGTTCTATTGGGTGGTTGTTTACTTTAGGCTTTTATGTGTAAGCTATAGCAAGATCTTTCTATTAATCCAATCACTGCAGCACACTATGATTAATTTATTGTAGTACTGATTTTGAAAGATCAGGAAAAAAACCTTATTTCAGTAGGAAAAAAGCATTAAGGGATTACAGACTGCATCTGCCAGAACGAAGATATTCACCCATATAATTTATGGCGATTTTCTATGTTTTACATGACCTATCATATTCTGTATATTTCATGGAAATCTTTTACTTTATAACTTAATGGCAGGCCAAGTCATTTAGTGATGACCATTAAACCTGTCTTGAATCAATGAACTAGAAGGCCATTTTCATTTGTATAATCTTTAACAGTTTACTATATTACTAATGAAGAAATATTGGCCCAGAGAAGTTAAATGATGTATCTGTCCAGTATCACTGAGTTGGGTAAGAGCTATATCCAGAAACCTTCCTTCTCTTGTCTCCTCCACTTTGCTTCTTACTTTTATGAACAGTATTTTATCTTCATTAGCTATGCCAGGGTCCAAACTCAGTACCAAGTGCTGTCAAACATGACCTCATTGAATTTTTCCCAGCAACCACAGGGATAGGCCTTGCCATTGTCTTTATTATTTATGTAAGAAAGAAAGGTTTAAAGAAGTTAAAGCTACTTGACTAAAGTTGTTCAGCTAATAGCTAAGTGAATCCAGACTTTAAAATAAAGAATGTTTGG
The DNA here is from genome assembly GCF_051225735.1 of Oryctolagus cuniculus. Taxonomy (NCBI): domain Eukaryota; kingdom Metazoa; phylum Chordata; class Mammalia; order Lagomorpha; family Leporidae; genus Oryctolagus; species Oryctolagus cuniculus. The sequence continues at coordinate 67,421,268 of NC_142870.1, forward strand.
GACCAGCATTGTGACATAATAGGTTAAGCAACTGCTTGCAACACTGGCATCTCATATAGGCACAAGTTCAAATCCTGGCTGTTCTACTTCTGATCCAGTTCCCTGTTATTGAGCCTGGGAAAAGCAGCAGAACATGGCCCAAATCCTTGGGCTCCTGCACACATATGGTATATCTGGACTAAGCTCCCAGCTCCTGGCTTTGGCCTGGCCCAGCCCTGGCCAATGTGGCCATTTTGCGAGGGAACCAGCAGATGGCAGATGGAAGAAATATCTCTCTCTCTCTCTCTCTCTCTCTCATGCTCTGCTTTACAAATAAATAAAATGAACCTTCATTTTTTAAAATAAAGTGTTTCCCTTCCAACCCTAAGCTCCTGACAATAAGTTATATAAAACAGTGCTTAGAAATATAATATTGCAGTCTTCTCTCTTACCTTTCCTATTTTCCCAACCTATCTCTTAGGGCAAAGGGTGATTTTCCTGTATGCTTATGTTCTGAGCTCAAACCCTTGTGTGATTCCTCTCTTTGAACACCTTTTGTTCCATATATCACTGTCTGCTAAAGTTTCAAATGGAGCTGGGAACTTCAATTAATAATAGTAATAAAGGGAACGCAGGCCACTTTTTCCAAGCTTTTTGGAATCTGTACAGTTGACACAATAGAGAAAAATAAATTCAAACTTGGTTTCATCAAGGAAAGAATCGGGCAATAAATGTAAATAACTTTTTTGGCAAAAAGTTATTATTATTAGAAAACCTATAAAGTGGCCGTCTGCCTTTGTGTTACTAACAGCTAGTTTCACAGTCGGCTGGCTTTAGTGCCAGGCACTCTACAAGTCATCCGTCTTCACTCCCATCCCATTTTGCAGATGATAGAACACAATGGCTCAGAGAGGTTAAACTTCTTATTTGAGGTCACAGCTAGGAAATGGCAGAGCCAAGAATTGAAGTGGTTATCATTCTCCATAAAGCCCATATCCTACACTAGATTGTTCTAGTCTATGCTGAACAGCCCAAATCAATGTGCTACAGGCAAGGATTTTTCTTTATGTCTGTGCACAGATTTAGGTGTGGCTTTCATACGCAGTGTCAGATTAGAATGTGGTGAACCAATCCTCTGTAGGGAAGTTTCTGATGCAATTTTACCAATTACTCCCACAGGGAATATAGACTAGAAGTGTCTGAAGGCCAGGCTGGATGCTGCTCACTTTCCTCTGCTCAGGGGTCAGTGTGGTGAAACCACGCCTTTGGGAAGGCTGACCATGGTTGGTGCTAACCTCCAAGGAGAAATATTCCACCTTGCCTGTTTCTGTTGTAATAACACAGGACTCAACATTGGGAAAACTGTTTTATACTAAGTATGTTATGAACTATCAATACTTGTTTACACTAAACCCATTTTCCTCTTTTTGTTTTTAACCTCAGACTTTCTTCTTATTCACTATCCTCAATATCCAGGGTCTTCACATTCATTTCTTGTTAAGAAACATACTTCCTGAGGCAAATGTCTAGCCTAATGGTTAATAGGCCCACATCCCCTGTGTGAGTGCCTGGGATCAATTCTTGGCCCTGGCTCCTGACTCCAGCTTCCTGCTAATGCATACCCTGAGAGGCATCACTTATAATTCAAGTGGTTAGATTCCTGCAGTCTGATTGAAAATCCTGGATTGAATTTCCAGATCCCAATTTCCAAATTGGCCCATCACTGCATGTTGCAGGCATTTAAGGAATAAAACAATGGATGGAAGCATTCTCTTTTTTCTGTGCTCTCTCTTTCTATTTGTCTCTGCTTCTCAATGAAGAAATACATACAAAATATCTTCCCTAATCTTTTATAATAAAATCTGTTTAATTTCTTATGATGCTTACTATCTACTAAACATCAATTTATTTTTCTGCCTAATTGTTGAAAAATGTTATTTCTGTCTTTAAAAGCCTTTAATCTGGATACTGATTTTTGTATTTAACTTGTTACCTCAGGTTTCTAATCACAGGAACAACAGGGCATAGAGACAACACATGACAGAGGTGTTGTTTGGATGTGATTCGTTCCAGAAAGGGTCAAGTGCTAGAAGTGTGGGCCCAAGTTTCGCAGTATCAGAGGTGGTGGAGACTTTAAGAGGTTGTCCTAGTCGATCATTGGAGCACTCCCTCGGAAGAGATTAAGGTAGTTCTTATGGGACTCTCAGAGGACTGTTAGAAAAAGAGCAAGCCAGGCTCATCCCCTATCTCTGCTCCCCGTCTGATATGATCTCTTGCTTCCACATACCTCTCACCACAATGATGTGAGGTCTTTGCCTGAGTTGTGCTGATGCTGGTACCATGACCTTGAACCTCTAGAACAACGAGCTAAACAATCTTTTTTTTTTTTTTTTTTTTTTTTGCCATAATAAAGTTAGCTTCCCTTGGGCATTCCATTATAGAAACAGAAAACAGACAAGTACAGAGGATACAAGCACAGACTTCCTTTGCTTGTTGTTTCCTTTGATAACCCGACAGCTCGTCCAGCCCATTGGGAAGAGGGTTCTCCAAAAATCCTCCCTCTGAGCTATTTAGAATATCTCTGTCAGGGCATATCTTAGGTCAAGGTCCCTGAAAAGCAGACACTGGTGATTCTTCCAACAGGAGGCTTATTGGGGAGTGTTCTCAGGAACAGCAACTTCAAAGCTTCAAGGCAGGGAGGGAAGCAAGATCGGGCAGTAGGAGAAGTTCACTTGCGATTAGATCAACTTGCAACAGAGGCCACAGCTGATTCAAAGGCACTCTGGAGCCGCGATGACACTTAGTGTCCCCCAGAACTGAGGCAAGCAGCCAGGACCTTGTACTTTCTCCTTCATCAACCACTCATTATATGTGAGCAGTTAACCAGGGAGGAAGCATAAACTTGGGGAGGCAGCTTTCTCGAAATCACGGAAATTCTTGGAGAGTGACTCAGTGACGAGCCATCAGTAGGCAAGACTTCCAGCAGCAAGGGAAAAGATTGCGTCAGTCCTGAAGGGGGCACATGGGCAGCACACCACAGGACCCACTGCAAGGCTCCAATTTTCTCAGTGCTGACGGGAGGCTTGAGTTTCTGAAGCTTTTTTTTTTTAAGATTTATTTTATTTATTTGAAAGACAGAGTTGCAGAGAGAGGGAGACAGAGAGAGTGAGAGGGAGAGGTCTTCCATCTGCTGGCTCACTCCCCAAATGGTCGCAACGGCTGGAGCTGAGCCAATCCAAAGCCAGGAGCCAGGAGTTTCTTCTAGGTCTCCCGTGTGGGTGAGCAGCCCAAGGACTTGAGCCATCATCTGCTGCACTTTCAGGCACATTAGCAGGGAGCTGGATAGGAAATGGAGCAGCTGAGACTCGATCCGGCACCCATGTGAGATGCCTGTGCAGCAGGCTGGGGCTTTAACCTACTACACCACAGTATTGGCCCCCTTTCTGAAGCTATTTTGCTTTATATCTTTAATGGGTTGAATGGTGGCCCATCAAAAGATATGTACAAGTCTCAATGTGTGTCAATGTAATCTAATTTGGAAAAAGTGAGTCTTTGCAGATGTAATTATGTTAAGTATCATAAGATAATATTATCCTGAGTTAAAAGGGTGTCCTCTAAATCCAGTGACCAACGTTCTGAGAAACACAGGAGATGACTCAGACAGCGGTGGAGAAAGCCATGTGAGGACTGAAGGCAGTGATACTGACAGGCCCCAGAACCTGGACAGGCCAAGGAACAGACTATCCCTGTGTTTGGTAGAGGAAGCCCAGTGCTGTCAACACATTAATTTTTGTATTTTTCTCTATATCATAAGAAAATGGATTTCTATTGTTTTAAGCAACCAAGGTTGTGAAACCACCTTAGAAAATTATTAAAATATCTAACACTATTTGGTCCTTACATAAGGATTTTCAAACTCTTAGTAGGAAAGATAGTAAGTCAAAATATTTAGTTGTTGGCATTGTGGTGCAGTGGGTTAAGCTGCCACCTGTCATGTTGGCATCCCACAGCAGAGCAGGTTTGATTCCTGGTTGCCATGCTTCCAAACTTGCCTTTCATCCTGGGAAAGCAACTGAAGACTGCCCAAGTGCTTGGACCACTGCCACCCATGTTGGAGACCCCAATGGAGTTCCTGGTTCCTGGCTTCAGCCTAGCCTAGCCCGACTGTTGCATCTTGGGAGTGAACCAATGGACGAAAGTTCTGTCCCTGTCTTTTTCTCTCCGTCTCTCTCTGTCACTCCATCTTCCAAATAAATATAATAGATATTTTTTAAAAAGACATTTTTATACCCAGCTTCTTACCTGAGGGGTGACCAAGACTTGGTTGTACTTCTATACTGTTTCCTGTCAGAAGAATCCCTTCCTACGACTCTGTGGATGGCTCTCCTTTTCCTTACATTGTCTGGGAGGAAAGAGCTTCCCAACACTGCCAGCCCTGAGAACTAGTCCATCCCTTGTTGCTTCTCCTAGACCTTACTCTACCTTTATAAATAAACCCTGTATTAAACTGGACTCCATTATCACCTTGGAGTGTGTCTTCTGTTTTCTGCCTGGATAACTGGGCCTACCCTGGGATAATTCATCCCACAGGGAGCAGTAACTTCAGTGAATGCTTAGTCACTAGTGATGGCAAAAGTCGTATTGCATGGCTTTTCAGATATTTTTAAATTACATGCACTTATATGTAAGAGACCTGGATTTTACATTGCTCCTTCTCCCATATTTACAGCATTAGACCTTTAACTCTCTGGTTTTCAGAGAAAAGATTCTTGTCAATGGTAGAAGTAGGCTTGTCACCCTAATTTCTGTCTGTCTTAAATACAACTATTGAATTCTATGGCTCAGGTAACAAGGATTTCTTTATTTTCTACAGTTGATTTGAGCACTTAGGAAGCCAGCCATGCAATGTCTTACAATTTATTCATTCTGCCAAGGTATATAGTGTCTGCTTTATTGTGAGTTACTAACTTTCTTCACCTTACATACTCAGCGGAAGACCTGAAGCTCATAACTGGTGGATCCAATGGGAGTCTTCAAACTTTCACATTTGCAATGGGATCCTCTCCCTGATAATGATGAAATGACATCAGACAGGAAGAGAGATTTTTTTTTCTTCTTTGTCTCTTCCTTAGAACAATCCTAGTGCCCAACAGGTAGGTGGAGCCCAGTATTTTTCAAGAAGTTCAGAAGAATGAAGGCTCTATCTTATTTTGACCAGTTTATATCAGTTTTGACCAGTTGACAGCAATGTTGTGGACCTTGTGAAATGAGTGTGCCATATTATACCATTGATAGGAAATGGTATTACTTAAGAAATTTTCACCAAATTCTTCATATAGCATTTCTTATGAACACAGTACCGCTCAGGGGGCTGGGGAATACAGAAGTGAGTAAGCAGACAGCATTAGAATACTTTGGAATATAATTCCCTGGAAGGGTAGTGGAGACAGAAGAGAGTGAAAACAAGGAAGAAGAGAAGTCAATCCAAGGATGCATGGTCAGGCAGCTTGTACCTTAGCTGTGTCTGTGTCCTTGTGGATGCCCTCTTAGGGGCCATGTAGAATACACCATAGATTCTTCCATCTGAACAAGTGGCAGAAGTTGAGAGACTTACTCGCCAACTCCTGCTTGTCATTGGCTAAATGTTGCCCCGCAGCAGTATTAGCTTTCTCGCACTTCCAGGGTCACGCATGTGTATGCCTGGATGCATGGAGTAAGACCCCACATGCGTGAGGGTGGAGATGGCCAGAACTGCAAGTGGGAGGTATTCAGGATACCTGAACAGAGCTGCTCTGAGGTTGTGCATGTGAGCAATCTGCAGCCTCCACAACGTCTGAAGTGAAAGATGGAGGTGGCACTGTGATGGAATAGGAAATACATCCTTTGTCTCTGCCCCTGGTTCTTGGCACATAGCTCCTAAAACTGAAATCTCTCAAGTGCCAAGTTTCTTGGTGTATACTGATATGATGACTGATGGCTTGGGGCTAGTGGTTAGAAGAACCAATAATGTATTAAAGGATTGGAACTTTCAGTCCAACTCCCCAAAATTGTAAGATGAGACTGAAAGTTGAGCTGATCACCAGTGGCCAATGACTAAATCGATAGTGCTTATACAATGGAACCTTAGTAAAACTCCAAAAGCACAGAGTTCATGTATTTGTAGATTACTAAACACATGGAAGGAGGTGGGCCCAGAAGGGAGCGGAGTTCTAAGCTCTTTCTCAGATGCCTTGCGCTGTGCATCTCTTCCAGCTAGTAGCTCATCTGTACCCTTTGTAATACTCTTTATAATAAGTGGGCAAATGTAAGTAATGTGTTTCCCTTAATTCTGTGAGCTGCTCTAGCAAACTAATGGGATCAAAAAACGCAGCATGAGAATCCTGATTTTCAACTAATCAGAGGTATGGGTCACAATCTGGGACTTGGAACTGACATCTGAAAAGGGAGACGATATCGGTAGACTGACCCCCTCAGTCTGTGAAATTTGATGTCATCTCTCTGTAGTGTCAGAATTGAGTTAAATTACAGGACACCCAGTTGGTGCTCACTAGAGAACTGCTGAATTGCTTGGTGCATGAGGAAAAGCCCCCAGACATCTGGTGTCAGGCGTGATATGTTAGGTGGCTGCACACAAGAGGAGAAAACACTTAGGATTTTTCCCGACTTTATTGCAAGGATACTTGATAAGTCTGAAGAGGTGACTAGTGTACCAAGCTCTGGGCTTCCAATATTACATTTAATAGAAAGTGACCCTTTACCAACAAGAAAACAACTTAATTTCTCTTGGTGATAAACAGCATGAAGAAAACACAGCTGTTGAAATGATGGGGACTCATGGTAAGACATCTTTAGACAGTCATAGGGACCAGGAAAGGCCTCTCTGGGGCAGAGACATTGGAACAACCCCAGAATGGGAAAATCAAGTCACATAAAAAGAGTATTCCAAGCAGAGCAATGCAAAGGCCCTGGGGTTTTACCAACACAAAAAGCCGGAGGGACAGGAAGCAGGAGGACAGGACTGTGGGGAGTGAGGGAGCATTGGATCAGGGCGGGAGGAGGCATGGAGACACACAAGACCACTTAAGCTGCAGTGAAGTGTGTGGATGCCCTAGAGATTTATGAAAAGCTGACATCTGAGGTGTTCAACTCTTCCAAGCAACCATCAAGATCTCTGACTCATTGTCCTTTGACATTTTATTTCACCAAGTTACCCATCCAAATTATATATGCTGATGAATTGCTCTAATAAGGAGTGCACCTGCTTAACAGCTCATAATCCACAATTCAGCCTGGCTTTGCTGTCCCTTACAATACAATAGCACTCATTAAATGATTAATCGTTCTTTACTGGAGAAAAAAAGTCTAAAGAATAGGCAAAGTCTTCAGTTCAATTTTTTTGTTTTGAACTAAAGAGCTCCGTGATGTCAGAATCATTAGTCCCCACACTGGGCAGCAGAGTCCTCCTTGACAATATAAAGGAGTTGATTCTCTGAGGTTCCATGGTTCTCTTACTGTAGATCCAGGGGGAAATTGATGCAAGTTAGACAAATGCCAAGTGGATTACAACTTTCTCATCAGCAACAAGGTGTGGTATTGTTTTTGTAAAAAAGACTTTGAGGATCTTCAACTTACTTAAGAAAACTTTCTATATACAGTGCTTTCCATTGTTCCTTTGTTTCTATCATTGTCTAACTTCCCTACAAACAGCCTTCCCAGCTAGCTGCTGGGTGATTCTGGCAGCTTCACCGTTAAGCCACTGGTTGTGTGTCCTGAGGACAGAGAGGCTACACAAAGAGAGAACTGTTTGGAGATATAAATACTTGTAGGAGACCTGTCGTGTTTTCCAGAAGCAAAACTAAAGGAAAAATACATAATAAAAGGCAAAGGGACAGTGATAGTAAAATAAAATTGATGCTGAGTTATAAAACATGGGATGTGCCAGTGGAAAGAACAGGTCATCAAAGAAGGAGGTACCTTTCTCTGAAGGGAGGAGAGAACTTCCACTTTGACTATGACCTTGTCTAAATATGATCAGAGTCGGTGAACTCAAAAGGTAGCCTTGGCAGCTCATGACAAGAGCCTAGGGTGATTACTGATGCCATAAACAAGAGTGTCAATTTGTTAAGTCAACAACAGGAGTCACTGTGCACTTACTCCTTATGTGGGATCTCTGCCCTAAATGTGCTGTACATTGAGATTTAATGTTATAACTAGTACTCAAACAGTATTTTTCACTTTGTGTTTCTGTGTGGGTGCAAACTGTTGAAATCTTTACTTAATATATGCTAAACTGATCTTCTGTATATAAAGAGAATTAAAAATGAATCTTGATGTGAATGGAAGGGGAGAGGGAGCAGGAGAGGGAGGGTTGCGGGTGGGAGGGAAGTTATGGGGGGGGGAAGCCATTGTAATCCATAAGCTGTACTTTGGAAATTTATATTCATTAAATAAAAGTTAAAAAAATAAAAACAGCCAAAAGAACAAATACAGGAACTGCTCTAACAAATGCATACTCCTACACACACACACACACACACACACACACTGCACACGATATATGTATGCATGTGTGTAATATACATAAGCACATATATCTGAATGTATATAACATGCTTAGTGATGCTTCCTCTGCAGTCTTCAGGTGCACATTAATTTAAGGAAAGATAAATGCCAAGAGCATTTTTAAATGTGTATTTTCTAGATTCTTTTCACTTGTGAATATATTAAGGACAATTTTTATTTTAATTTTTTAAAATGTTTGATTTCCATGGTGAACATGCTGCACAGCTGGATGAATTGCTTAATGGTGTAAAATAAGACTCAGCATGCAAGTAGTACAGGATTCTTCATAACAAGCCCTCCATCTCGGGCAAGACACTTTTGTGTCTTGTGGTCCCAGTTTCTCCATCTGTAGAATGAAGGGTTCTGCGCATAGCAGCTGATCAATTACATTTCCTTCTAATCCAACGCTGGACAGATATTGGCAGGAAGTAAACAGCAAGCATGCTCATGCCTCTGCTTTTGGTGCATCCATAAAAGAGGCAAATCTAAAAAGGTTAGACTTCAGTGCAAAGGAAGGGAATATGCCCTTATACATAGATATCTTCTATATTCTTATGATCCACCCTGAACTGGAGATTAGAACGTAGCCTCTGGCTTCTGTAAGATCCTGAATCATGAAATAAAATAAATGAAATAGTGTTCACTGCAAGGTTTTCATTAAACTAAAAATGTGAAACAATGTATTTTAAAGGATGCTCCATAGCAAGAACTAATTATCTATACTATTTATTTCTTGTCCTTATTTCTATCCTACCCCCTCCCAGAAAAGAATTTGGTTTAGTTCTAAGTTAACCAGAAAATTTTGCTAATTTCAACTTTCTGTTCCCTAATAACACTATTTAGTTTAGGTTGTATTTAGCTACAATTAAAATCAACAAATTCCTAAGTCAGTCTTTCTCTCTCTCTCTCTCTCTCTCTCTCTCTCGCATGCTCTATTACTCTCATTCTTGTTTGTAAACTCAAGACTTTATTTAAAAAGAGTTATTGATGGGGAAAACAGAGCTGGTGGGGATTACTGGCAAAAGGCTGGACCACACCCCTGGTTGACTTTACTTAGGCCCATTGTTTTCATCATGTGTAGAAACATTATATCTCTATGTGACTTACAGTTATAAAAATGGAATGTGGCTAAGAATATTACTGAGTTAGTACACAAAAGGACCACAGTATATAATTTTGTTCCACACTATATATTTTAAGCTCTAAAATCGATTGCAACACTTCCTGAATTTTTCAAGGTATTTTTTCTTCATCCACTGAATGTGAAGAGACATTTTAAATTAACTTCAAGACTTTGAAGCCAGGTAAAATGTAAAGTTTAGAATATTTCTTCTGATTGTGGCTATGATAATTTTAGAAATATTCATTATTTCTTAAATGTATTTCCAAAAAGTCAATATTATTTTAAGTTATTATTGAGTCAGTATTAGATTCCCAGTATTGGTTAGGTGCATATATATATTTCTCTGATGCTGAAAACTATATAGTACCTCTCTCTGATAGGAAGAAAAAACTCTATACTCCTCAGTCTGGAGTTCAAAGTTCTCCATAATCTCAGTTTACTGTTTGGACAGTTTGTCTCTCAATATCCTCTTCTCCATCAGGACAAACTACTCACTGCATTGGCCTTGAACTTCAACATATCCAAGAGTTGGCTCTTCCCATTTCCTCTGCCTCAAAAGACTTACCTGTGGCTTCCACCAGGCTGACTTCTCCAGCATAAGGCAGAGTGCAGGTTTCACACTTCAGATGTTCCTGACCATTTGCTCCCCGAGACAGTTCCGCGTTTCTACAGTTCAGTGTTGCCTGTTCACCTGGGCCCTGCCTTGGATCACCAGGTCTTTTAGAGCACATGGATGCTATCTCTGCACCTAAATTTGAGTTTTATCCTTTGTATTTTTAACTATTCTAGAACTATACCTTAAGAGTTCACTCTCAATACATATTTTTTAATTACCTGAAACATTAAACATCATAGTTTCTAAGCATTTTGGGAAAATCAAGCAAAAATATGATACTTCACTTTTTTTAATGTAAGCAAAGAATAAATTCCAAGAAAAAACAGTAATAGTTGAGCTGATTACCCTGCAACCCACAAAAGTAGGTTTACTTTTTGCTCAGGTTCCCGTTTCTGAAAATGTCCTTTTATCATTGAGTATGTTTAGACAGAGCATTTAAACAGTTTGCCCAAGACATATAACCATGGCTTGCTTGGTAGCAGAAATAATGTGTGTTCCTGCTTCCCTTTGTAAAGAATTGAATTTGCCTCTGAAGTTCAAGAAGTTCAGGATTTCTTTTTGTGTGTGAAACTGGCTGCTTCTGTTTTCTCTTTACATGCCGCAGACTATAATCTAAGGCAGAAGAAATGTTGAGCAATTGGGAGTTGGTGAGTAGGGAGGATAACAGCAGAGATTGACATGACTTCCTCAGAAGAGTTATTTTTAAGTATAGAGAATGCCTATCCCCATGCTGAAAGGGCCTTTAGAAAATATTACCAGGACTGAAAAGCAACGGGGGCAAGTCCCCGCACCTGAGGTGTGCTGTTTTGCAGGGCACTGCTGCCACCTGCTGCATGCAAACAGCCATAGAGTAGCTGTTGGCTGGCTCTTGTAGCCGCCAAGCACCACATGCGTTCAGTTAATATTTTGTGAGTGTATGAAATTTTTCTTCTCTCTTAGCCTGGGCAGATTGCAAAGAAAACTCAGTCAAATCTGATGTCTCCGGGCCACAGAAATTTCTCAGTTTAAGAACCGTGAACCAGGCCCTTGAATAACACTCAGGCAGGGCAGATTTGCTTAGTAGCCATTGATCAGGTATTTTATATAGGGTACCCCAACCCCAGTAAGAAGGATTCCAGGGTCAGTGTCATGGTACAGCAGGTTAAGCTGCTGCCTGGGACGTGGGCATCCCATATCAGAGCGCAGGTTCAGTCCTAGTTGTTCCACTTCCAACCAACTCCCTGCTAGTGTGTCTGGAGAAGCAGCAGAAGATGGCCCAAGTGTTTGGGCACTGGCCACCCACATGCGAGAACCTGATGGAGTTCTAGTCTCTGGCTTCAGCCTGGCCCAGCCCCCAAAAATGGGAACATTTAGGAGTGAACCAGCAGAGAGAATTTCTCTCTCCCTCTCTCCTCCTCTTTCACTCCCTCTCTCTCTCTCCCTCTCCGTCTGTAACTCTTTCTTTGAAATAAATAAAAAAAAAGAAGCAAGGATTCTACTTAATGTAATTCTATTCTATGTAGCTCTGGCAAATAAATTACAATTTTCTTTTTTCCTAGTGTGAATTTTTTTTAACATTTGCTTCACTTTGATATAATAAAATATAGGAGACCTCTAAATACTCCAAAGCTCTTAATGTTCAACAAAGTTCTATTTTATTTGTTTCTTCTTAGGTAATTTCCTCCTAATATGTCAAAGAGAGTGAGGTGATAGAACCCCTTTTCCTGGCTTGTAATATATCCTGATTTAATAGGGACACCAGCTTGCGGACCAGGGTTTTCATACTATACATCTCTGCCTCTTTTTGCAGTTAAGTGGCATCATCTTGCTATACTGGGATTTTCACTGGGAAAAAGAAGAGAGGAGAGAACCCAGAGCAATCACGTCCCTTCCAGTCCTTTGGTGAAGGACTGTAAGCCCACTAGCCCTCCTGGAGACATCACTGTTAGCAGCAACTGACCCCACGTCCAAGTGACCCGAAAAACATAGGGAGAGGGGTGGCAACAAAGGTTCGGGGAAGTCAGTAACTTCATCTACTGGCCTTTCAGGAAACATCATTAACTGAGTAGTAATGAATCAGTATGGTAATTATCGTGGCAAGGGTTTGCAGGGGTTGTGGTAGGAGACAGCCTAGGCATCCAGGAAGACAGTAGCCCTTGTTCAATCACACGCAAATCTCTCTTCCCCCTGTAGAGTGTAATATTCCGAAGGGGAAGGATGATTCCTTATGTCTTAGCACTACCCATACATAAAGACATTCTACCCAAAATTAGCTCTCCCTGGGCACATAAGAATAATTTCCTTGGGAAAACAATTCATCCTGCTGCTTTGTCTTCAGTGTTTCATGGTGGTGCCTATATTCTCTGAATGAGATTAGGACCACAGAGCGTTTCACCAGTTGGCCATATGGTTGTACGGAGACACATATTGATTCATTGGTTTTCTTTGTCCTTTAAATTGTCCTGCAGTTTTCACCCTGGTGTATATTTTCTTAGTGTCAGAGGAATGAAGAAAGCCTACTGTTTCTGCAGCCCTGATCTGGCCAGGGATAGACATGGTGTCCTTGCATGAATAATCCGATGTTTTCACCAAAGGGTCGCTTCCCTGAAATCCAGCAGCAGTCCTTCGTAAGCAGAAGTAGCTGGGCAGATGTAACAGGCTGGGAAGCTGGTTGAGCTGGGAGATTCTCTGCCTTTGGAGTCTCACTGTTGCTGTTTTGCTCTATGTCATTTTTGGCTTAGGTACAGTTAAATTCTTCTGCCATCAGCAAAAAGGAATCCAGCTAGTGTGGGGGAGACTTCCCACTCTGACCTCCAGCCCATCCCAGAAAAGCGGTGGAAAAGGAGTCCTCACTTAGTCACTCCCAGGAGCTGTGGATTTCCCCCCAAAAGAGAGATCAGAAAAAGAGGTTTGCTGGCAGCTGAGACTTACTCCTTATTATTTTCAGAGTTTATTAAAATTAAAGGTGTTAATTCTTTGTTCTTTCACCCCAGAGCAACTCGGGAAAGAACACATATCTTCAGATTGAACAGCAAAACTGTTATGAAAGACACCAAGTGCACATTTGTTAGATGACTTAAAGCTCTCGAAAAGAAACGTATGAAAAGCACACTGCAGACTGCTCTGCATGCGTTCCTTTGTTTGGACTTTAGAAGCAGCTTGACTGACAAGGAGATTCTGAGGGAGAGACTTTGGAGACTGAAAAGCCTTTTAAAGGTGATCCACAAGATTCAGAGAACAAGTTCAACATTGTTCTCTTGAACGTTATACTTAGCCCTGAACCACAATACTTTCCTGTCTGTGTTTCATTTCCTGGGGGCTTGCCAAGTGATAAACAGACCCACGCATGTGGTAGATTTGGGGTTTTGTTTTTTGTATGTGTTTTTTTTAGCACGAATAGGGTGGCTGAAGTTTGCTTAGTTAAAGACATCAATTGACTTCTGTGATGACTGTGGAAATGCTGGTGTAAGGTCTTCAGGAGACAATGGAGAAAAAATGGACATTCTGTGCTGTCTATTCCATCATCCAGATTCATTTTGTCAGGGGTAAGCCTTCTGGTTGTCCTTTCTTGTCAGAACGGCTGCTTTCAGGGCCTCTGTTCATTTAAAATGCCTTGTGACTGCTACCGAAATTGATCACCGAAGGGCAAATCGTTACTGAGGTTTTCAGTTATGTATGTAAGTGGCAGCTATTGCAGAGATGTTGAGTTGTAAGGAGTGACTAACGAACACTGCAAACAAGAAGGGAACGAGTGGTTGGGGCCTCAGCTCCTAGGCATTTTCACCCGTTTCCTGCCTAAAAGGATCTCTGGAGTAATTGGGAAATTGTGCTTCTTGGAAGCGAAATGCTCTCCAAATGATATAACAACACCGGAAACTGAAAAAATAAAAATCATATCATCCCTGCTCAGAGAGTTGTGCTTAACTATTCTGTCTCAAATATCCCTTTTCTTTCGGATGTAACAAGCATTTCTCCTCCCAGTACCAAGGTCCTCGGGAGTTGAAAATATGTTGAATTTTAATGAGGCATGTATTGGTACAAATCCGGGAGACAAAGTGGAGTCCTAATGACAATGGGAACCAGAGCCTACAGGACCTACTTAGAAACAGAAGGAAGAAAGATTAGTTCTGCATTCCATCATGCGAGGGGATGTTAGTGAGCCTGAGTATCTTAAGAACTAACTGTGCTTTTCTGCTATAGCCAAATAGCTTTTAAGTAGAATTTCTAAAGGAAATCATGTAGATAGCATCAGAGGCATGCAATAGGCAAAGGAGAGCTCTCACAGGAAGTTACAATAATCTAACTGCTGTCTCCCCAAACTTTTGCATCCACAAAAGTGTAATAATCTCCATTTGTCAAGTGCCTTTGAGAGTCTTGTTTCTTCTCAGTTGCTTGTCATCTTTTATCTTTTCCTTTTGTGAGCTTCTGGTGGTACTTGTCACAGTAATATATCAGTTCTGTAACAGTGTTCCATGTTAATTCTAAAACCGAGGCCAACACTATTGAATGTGTGTCAAAGGCACGATGCTTACCAGAGTTGAAGTGAGCTTTTACCACTGGGTCAGATTACTGAGGCGAGCAAGCATCTTCTCCTTTATGTTTATTATTTCAGAGTGTTAATTGAGAGGTACTGAGTGGAATTTCAATGCAGGTGTTTTCTTCCCTCTCCACCTTAAAGATCTAGCTAAATGGAAAGGATGGTCCTTTGAATCCTCATATACAGAAAGTCAGATTTCTTATCCTCATCAACTGTATTAAATTTGGAGGTTAGACAGGTTATAGAAGGATTAGTTTTTGGACAACCAAATTCATCTTCCTCTACTGGATGTGTGACTTTGAACAAAGAGCTTCATCTCTCTGATTCAATTTCCATGTTGTTGGAGGCTTAAAAACATCACTTTCATATTGTGTAAGGAGGATTAAACAATATACCATAAAAAAGCACTGTATAGATATGTACTTATGTATTTTCTAAACTTGTTGCATACACAGCCAGTATTTTTACAGTTTCAGAAAGCACTACTTGGATGTTATATTGAGCTGGTGATTTATAACCGAAAAAGTCAATTATATATTACATGTAAGAATGATTGTCTTACTAAGTTTGCCAGTGGGTTTCAATTTTTGAATAGGCTTCATTTTACTCAAGTCAGAATCCTGAAATCAGTTTTTTTTACAGAATGGTATGTATTCAGACGTCAGCAATTGCTCTAGTTTTTCTTCTCACACACATTGAGTCTATGCCTCTCTATACAGAGAACATCCAGCTCCCTTCTCACTTGCTCCCTCACCTCACTGAAGTGACCAGGTTTCAAATTAAGAGTCAACTCCATGTGAATTGTGCAAACAGATGACTCCTATCTTGCCTTTTCAGGAGTATGGGAAGAAATAGTCAACACAAGAGAAGACGTTTATGCTCTGCCTGGCTCTGATGTCGAACTGACCTGCCATATTCAGAAGAAAGATTTCTTGGTGCAGATGCAGTGGTCCAAGGTCACAGATAAAGTGGACATGATCGCCATTTATCATCCCCAACATGGCTTCTACTGTGCCCATGGCATTCCTTGTGAGTCTCTAGTGGCTTTCACAGAAGCTCCTGGAAAGGTGACAAATTGGACACTCTTCTTAAGAAATGTATCTTCCTCAGTAGGTGGAAATTATGAGTGTAGCTTTACCACGTTTCCAGAGGGCATTCAGACTAAAACCTACAACCTTCTTGTACAGAGACATGGTAAGTATAACTGGCACAGGGAAGGAAACACAAGCTTCCATTCAACTGTCATTCATTCAACAAATATATTTTATGAACCCATCATGGTGCTGAGCATAAAAAGGTTGAGAAGAAAGATGTATTGTCTGAAAAGGGAGATGGGAATTGATCAAATAAGTCCACAATTAAATGCAAAATTAAATAAATGTAAAATATATCAATTGTAACAATGAGTGTCAATCATAAGGATTATGACAGTCATGAAAAAGCATAGAACAGGTGCCAGAAATTTGTCCCCGAGGAAATAATACCTGATAGAAGTCTGAAGAGTGAGTAGACATTAGTACATTTGGGGTAGTAGTAGTGGGTAATCCAAGGACAGGAAACAACTTGAATGAATTTCCCCCATATATTGAAGGAAAATGTCAGTGGGGTTGTAGATATGGTAAGGGCCAGATCATGCCCCACTTGAAATCATATTCAAAACTTTGATTTTTGCTAATGTATGGAAAGACATTGAACAATTTCCACCAAAAGAATGGCTTTTCATTTCATAACCTTATTATATTTGTGCTATCAAAAGGTGATTCTGGATTCAGGATGAACATGGGGTGAAAGTAGAAGGAGAAGGTAGAGACAAATTAGAAGACCATCCCACTTGTCCAAAGGAGAGAAAAGAGTAGTTTGGGTGGACACAGAAAGAAAATGACATATTTTATGTATTGAGCATTAAAAAGATATGACTTGATTACAAAATGGTCATATGACCAAGGCAGTAGAATAAAAATTGAAGGTGACATCCAAATAGCTGGAATGCATACCTGTATTATGGTACCTTTCACTGAGATGAAGGCAAAGGAAGCGCATTGGGTTTGAGGGTGAATTGATAAAAGTGATGTGGGTTTATTTAGTACGTAACGGGGCCAACAAAATTGTTGGACATGGAATAGTCACATCATACATACCTCAGGGGTCTGCATTTAGAGCATGAATCCTACATTTAGGTTCTAGCTTCTTTGTGGCTAGAAATAAATTTGACTTGAGGCCTGTTGTATAAATTTTCTAAGCCCATTTGGAAAATGATGATAATGATACTTGCCTTAAATTACCTATGTTAAAGTAAGTTATTTCCATTTCTACTAAAGGAAAAGAATGAAAATGAAAGTTAGCAAATCTAAAATATGCTGGAAATGGGATATTTTAAACCTAGAGGCAAAGTGGCCTGGTAATATAAGAAAAACCAACAATAAGAACACAAAACTTATGAAGGCCATACTAAGGGAGGCATGAAGCTGCCCAAGACTAGCAACAGGTGTTGCTATATTCCTTATCTCATACCTGCCCCAAGTTATATTAGAACAGTCCACCAACAGGGAAAGATCCCATCAACTACTGTTTGACAAAGCTCTCTTTGTCAAAGCTTGTTTTTAGAAGAGAAAATTAAACCTAGTTTAATTCATAACTGAGTAGAGTGGGGTGGAGTTGATTTGAAGAGAAACAGGAGACCTATATAGAGCAATGTCTAACTGTACATACTTTGGAGGCAGGTAGCCTGAATTTTTTTTTATTTATTTAAAAGTCAGAATTACACAGAGAGGAGAGACAGAGGGAGAGAGAGAGAGGTGTCTTCCATCCTATGGTTCAGTCCCCAGTTGGCTGCAATGGCTGGAGCTGCACCCATCCGAAGCCAGGAGCCAGGAGCTTCTTCTGGGTCTCCCACGCGGGTGCAGGGGCCCAAGGACTTGGGCCATCCTCCACTGCTTTCCCAGGTCACAACAGAGAGTTGGATTGGAAGTGGAGCAGCCAGGTCTCTAAACGGTGCCCACATGGGATGGCACTTCAGGCCAGGGCATTAACCCACTGCGCCACACCGCCGGCCCCCGGTAGCCTGGATTTGAACATTGACTCTGTCACTTACTGTGCATGTGTATTGCTGTTGAGTTATTTCAAGTCTCTAACTTTTGTTGTCTTACATAAAACCTCCTTTGGGGGTACCATTAGATGACTAAATGAGATTATCTGTGTAGAGCACTTAGCACAATTCCCACCAAAAGGTAGCAGTCTGGAAATGGTAGCTTTTGTTAAGAGTAGTAATAATAATACAGAGTGGACTCTATTTCCTCAATTCTTATTTCAAAAAATCCCTCTTCCCTCTTTTTGTATTGTGGCCTAATTGGGAATCCAAATGGCATTTTCTATACATTAACACGAGTACATATTGATCCTGGCTTTGGACATACATCCTGTTCTTCCTTTCTGTATCAGTAGACAATACTATTATGTATGTGAGAATCAACCACTTCTCCACTGAGAATTAGCAACATGGACTGATGTACTCAACAGGAAATAGAGCATGTGATAATTCAAAATGAAAATAGCAGTGGAGATGAGGTAGTATATTATTCAGAAAGAAGCGTGATGCTGCCTTCAAGGAAAGCATATCCTTTGTTGTTGGAAAATTTCCTATCTTCTGATTGGTACTGTGCTGCTGATCATCTAGATCAGATGAAAGCTACTGATTTCAGGGTTACAGAAATTGTTCTGATATTGTGTTTTTGGATACAAAGGAAGAAAAATAGAAAATAGCAACATAGAAGTGAAACAAATTCTTCAACACAAACTGAAAAAAAAATGTTAAGTGTGGTATGGCACTAAGGAACAGGCACTTAACCCAGAGGAGTCAACTGCCATCGTGGAGTCCCGCTGAGTCACCACCCAACGGCAAGCCCTCTTTCTCCCCTCTGCTTGTTTTTTTCCCTTGCATCTTCTCCTCTCACTTGTATCATTCCCCTCTTATGCCTCTGTCATCTTTAAGTTTATGAACTAGTTGGGTAAGCAAAGCACACATGCAATACAAACAATTATGAAGCACATAAACAAATGCAAATTGAAGTGGTGTGTTAGAATTGAAAATGAAAATAGTGGGGGACCAGAGGCCGTTGGGTTAATCACCTCTTCCTGTTTCCTTTCTGTTGTCCTTTGAGTCATTCTCCCTTGGCTACTCACAAAACAGCGTGTGTCTAAATCCTGTTCCCATATTCCCTGGGGGCCTAACTGAGAAGGGATTCTGTTCTTTCCACAGTATTTTGGCCCTGTGTATCTTAGCTGTGGAGGAGAATGGGGATATAATAAACAGTTTGGCATTCGTTTCTTTTTCATTTTCATTGATAGATGTCCCTCCTAGTTTAGGAGATGTTGCATTATTCCAATAAATGCAGGTCTCTGAGTTAAGCCTTGGATTATTACATATACATTTCTTTTTGTTTTGTTTTGTTTTTTTGTTTTTTGACAGGCAGAGTGGACAGTGAGAGAGACAGAGAGAAAGGTCTTCCTTTTGCTGTTGGTCCACCCTCCAATGGCCGCCGCGGCCGGCACGCTGCGGCCGGCGCACCGCGCTGATCTGATGGCAGGAGCCAGGTACTTATCCTGGTCTCCCATGGGGTGCAGGGCCCAAGCACTTGGGCCATGCTCCACTGCACTCCCTGGCCACAGCAGAGAGCTGGCCTGGAAGAGGGGCAAGCAGGACAGAATCCGGCACCCCGACCAGGACTAGAACCTGGTGTGCCGGCGCCACAGGCGGAGGATTAGCCTAGTGAGCCATGGCGCAGGCCTACATATACATTTCTATAATTTGAATGCTACTGCCTGTCATAGATTTAATATTTTTAAAATTTTTATTTGAAAGGCAGAGAGATCTCATCTGCTGATTCACTCCCCAAAATGCTCATGACATACAAAGCTGGGCCAGACCAAAGCCAGAATTCCAAAATTAAATTTGGGTCTCCAATGGGTGTCAGAGTCTCCAAGTATCTGAGCCATCATCTGCTTCCTCCAAGAGTATACATTAACAGGAAGCTAGAAAAGAAAGAACCAGGACTTGAATTAGCCACTTTAATGTGGGATTCACTCATCCCAAGCACCGTCTTAACTGCTGTGCCAAAGGTTCACCCCAAGACTGTAAGATTTTGATGCATTTAGAAATCTGTAGTTATTAGGATCAATTTTAAGAGTAAAACATGGTTTTAACTCACAAAATTACATCAAAAGCCATAAAGAATTGTTAATGTTATTGGAAGGAGTATTAGTAATGGGAGTACTAGGAAGAGAAGTAATGATAATACAAGTAGTAATAATAGTATCAATATAATCCTACTAATATACTGTTGATAAGCTAACACATAAAAATTGTCTGTCTGGAGACCAGTTTGTTATTGAATTTGAATGTTGACTTACCTTAAATTCTTGTGTTTGGTCTTTATCTTACAACTGTTTTTTGAGTTCTTAAGAAGCAAGGTATCAAGGACACAGCAGTGTGCAATACAGGCATATCATGTCCTCCCGAAGTCCAATCAGAGGACACAGACATTAGTCAAATAAACAGACAAATGCCAAACTGCAATAGTGAGAAGTGTTCTTGCAATGAGGAAGTAGACAAGATGTGAGAGCCTATCACGGGAAAACCAGGAACGATTTCCTGCCAAGTACTGCTCAAGCAAGAATTAATCAGGAGAAAGTGGAGAGCACAGACATTTACAGCATGGAACAGGACGTAGAAGGCTCTGTGATAAGAGTAAGTTATGGTACTGGATTATTCCAAATCTTTGGTACAAAATGGGGAACTTGAAGAGGAATTATGACTGGAGCACAGGGATTGAAGGAAAGAAAGTTGAAGATGAGACTAAAGAGACTGGTTACTTCAGTGAAGTGGTTTAGTTTTAATCCTAACAGTGGTAGAAAATAATTGAAAACATGGTTGTTTTGATTGGCTTTTTGGTTGTTTTGTTTTAAGAATGCATTTTGGTGGCCAAAGTTCAGGAAATTAATTGTGAACGGTATAGAAGATAGAAAAAACCAATTAGAAGGCGATAGCCGAAATCTATATGAGAAATGCTGGTAATATTTAGGAGAGCCATGTGAAGTACATAGATGTGAAGTTGAGACATGGGAAATATCAGATAACCAGATGGATATACAATTCCTGATTGAAGGAGGATGTGTAAATTAAAGATACAAATTGATGAGTCACCTAAGTATATGTGGTAACTACATAATATGGCAGTGAAAGAAACCATCCAGGAAGAGAAAATCAAGTGAGGAATGTAATGCGGTGCTTTAACAGAGTGATGAATGGGCAAAGACGAGTCTTCAAAGGATAAAGAGTAACCAAAGAGGCAAGAGTGAAGTCAGGAAAGAATGAGGTCATGGAAATCTAGAAATAAAATAGTGCATACAAGAAAGAATAATTCATTCTGAGGTTTCTGAGATGACAAAATGATTATTGCATCATACATAGAAACATAGAGGTTACTGTCACCTAACAGGAGCTGTTCTGATGGCATTGTAAACTGGAAGTCGTGTTACAGAGAGAGAAGAGCAGTGAGTAGGAAGCAAGGAAATGGGGACAATGAGTTTTGACACAACTTCCAAGAAATTGGTCAATAGCAATGGGAAAGTATGAATGTCCAAATGAAGGTCTTATTTGTCTTATTATTGTAGTGATTTTAATTAATGTAGAACACTTGGCTGCAACAGGCCAACAGGCAGGATCGTTTTGAGAAAGAGTAGCTAAGTACACCATGGAGAAGGTAATCAACTAAGGTTTTTAAGAAGATTCATTATAAAGGTAGTCTGACTAACCTGAAGGGGGAAATAAAGGACAGCTATTTTGAAACTGCAACTGGAGAGAGGGAAAATAGAATGAGACTATATGATATGGGGTGGAGAATGTTGTCTAAAATATAAAACAACAATTTTAAACTACAAAAGGAAGTAAGTTTTGGTGAAGGAGGCTGCAAAGTGTTTAAAGTAAAGCTATGGAGAGGGGAAAATGAGTTCACTAAGTAAATGTATTTTTATAATAAATAATGTTATGTGCTGGGCCATTTTTTCTTTGAATATTTAAATACGTGTTCTACTCCCTCCTCTTTCAGCTCTCTTTTGAGAACTCCTGTTACTGATGTGTTAGTACACTTGATGTTGTCCTATATTGTTCTGAAGCTCTGTTTATTTTCTACCAATTTTGACCTTCAGAGTAGATGATTTATTTCAACCAAAGTTCAAAAACACTGATTCTTTCTTGTGCCACCTCAAATTTGCTGCTATGCACCTATAGTGAAGTTTTTGTTTTTCTTATTGACTTTCCAAATCTAGAATACTCATCTGTTTCATTTGATAGTTTTGAATTTCTCTGGTAACATTTCCTATTTATTGAGTCATTTTCATTGTATTTTCTTTAATCACTTGAACATACTTATAATAGCTGCTTTGAAGTCTGTTAAATTCAACATTCGGGTTCACTTAGAGTCAGTTGCAATCAACTAATCTTTGTCAGCATGATTCACTTTCTTGTTCCCTTCATTTCTTTTTGTTGTTGTTGTTGTTGAAATGGATTCTTACATATATACAATGTATATATTTATATATGTATATAGAGTTATTTTATAAATTATAGTAGCTTATCTGTATGTAAATTATAAAATCTCTCTCCTTTGTAATTTGTGGCTATTGATGTCTCTGCTCTGTTTTTTATAATTCTTACTTTTCAGTTTGTATTTCAAGGAGTTGCCTTGCATTGGCAAAGTCTTTTGTGGATCTATCAATAATTTTGGTTAAAGTTGTACTCAAGCACCTTACTCCTTTAGGAGTCTGCTCTTAGATGTGGGGTGGGGGGGGGATACATTGTGTGTGGATTAGGGAGCGCTTGTATGTTGGTTAGGGCTACATTGTGTGTGCAACTGACAGTTGCAGCCAGTTATCCTTGGCTTTCAGGATGGAACTTCTCAGGTCTCCTCATTGAAGTGGGGAAAACCTATCACCTCCTAACACCACCACAATAGGAACATTTTGCATTTTGGAAGACAGAAACTTTCAAATTATAGCCCACATGAGCCATTTACTCCATATGGGGCTACAAACTCGAGTTTATCAACTTTTAGTTGCTTTCTTTTTCTTACCAAGTTTGCTCCTGTGAGAGGACAAACCAAAGGGTTTTTGCCTCCATTCCTAATTGACATTTGTCATTTTTGGAGGAAAAGTCACTGGTCGATGCTAATAAAATTACATATCTCAGCGACTAAACTAGAGATAGGAATGGATAGAGCCCTAGACATGAAGACTGAAAAACACCTGCTGTTTTTACTGAAGCTCTAGTGAGTGGCTTTTCATGAAGAAATGGTTACTCAAATTAATGTTTACCTTAGGCTATACCTAGGGACTGAAATGCTTGCTTTTAACACATTTGCCCAGTGCTAGACTTGTATTTTTTCACTGAGCACTTCATGCCCCTTAACCAGAAATCTTTCAATGCTACTCCTCATTTTTATGTTTATATTGTATATTATTTTAAATATATTCATTACTACTCCCTTGTTATAACAAGTATTTATTCTCTATACTAAAAGAGTACACCATCAACAGTTGTCACTAGCCCCTGTGTAAGTCTTTCTCCAGTATGAAATGTGCTCATTTGGAGAATCCTCAGGAACTGCTCATGAAAGCACTATTTTTTGATTTCTTGCATGGCCCTGACATTTTTTTGGTGGCTTCATATCAAGAGATTATTAATTTTTTAGGACACAAAATCCATGATGCATATTTTCTCTTTTGAGCATATTGGATACTTTATTTCATTATTTTCTGACATATGGCTACTATCAAAAAGATAATACCACCCAGTTTGCTTCCCCCATAGTTGACTCTGTTTTATACTTTTATCGGAATATTCTTAATGTTGTGCACTTTGGGTCTATTTTCCTGCTTTTTCAGTATAATCTTTTAATATGTATTTTCTATTATTTTATGTTCAAATAAGTTTTTCTTGAATTATAGGTTTTAGTATTTGTTTTGTTTCATTGCTTTAATTTTTCCTTTAATGGTTTCTACTATATATGCTATATATTTTGTCTTCTTTGCATATTTGAATTTTTATGCTTTTATTTTAAAATCATTATTAATTGCAAATTTTCTCCCATTCCATTTTAAAATTTATTTTAGTGCATTAGTTTTTGTATTTATATATTTTCTAGTTTGGTCTTTATCTCTGGAAAAATTTTTAAAATTATTATTTCCAATCCTGTCTTGAATTCTGTCACCCGTCTTTTGTAAGCTTTCTTTTTTCCAATAGACTCATTTACCAGTCTTTCCAAAATTTTCCACAGCTTTTATTTGAAAATTTTCTTTTAGCTCATTTTGAATAATTAGGGTGTAGTTTGTATTTATTTTGTGGTCATGTCTTGCTTCTATGCTGTCACTGTTGTAGGAAAATTATTTTGTTCTCTTTTCTCCTTTTTCAAATCTTTGCAGGATGATTCTACCTCATTCCGTTTCTATTGTTCATGTTTAGGCCAGATGAACTTCTATTCTTAAGGTAGAAGGGAAAAAAAAAAAAAAAAAGAAATTATCAATTCCCAACTTGACTCTCACTGGGATTAAACATGACAATAGGTCTGATCTGATTTCATCATGATTTAAAAAAAAATCATCTATTATTTTTCACTTTATGTTTCTGTGTGGGAACAAACTGTTGAAATCCTTACTTAAGGTATACTAAGCTGATCTTCTGTATATTAAGATAATCGAAAATGAATCTTGATGTGAATGGAAGGGGAGAGGGAGTGGGAAAGGGGAGGGTTGTGGGTGGGAGGGACGGTAGGGGGGGGAAAGCCATTGTAACCCATGAGTCGTACTTTGGAAATTTATATTCATTAAATAAAAGATAAAAAAAAAAAAAAAAAAAAAAAAAAGGTAGAAGGGAGAGCCAGACCAGCTCTTCTAGTCTCTAGTGTCTCTAGAGCCCCCTCTTCTGTTACGTTCCAGGTACTTCTGTACTTCCTTTGTTTCTATCCCTCGCTTTAATCCAAATGCTCTCTTTGGTTTCTGCTATTGCTCCACTAATTTGGATTCAGTTCTTTGGGGTTTTTTCTCAGTGTGGGACATGTCCGGAGATGCACCATCTGTTCCAGCACTGATAATATTTTCTTGTTTCCCTTGAAAACACTGGTGATTTGATGCCTGCAAACTGCCTTCTCCATTGCTATTCTCAGCTTAGTGTGCCTGTCTTGGTGATTACCAATTATTTGTTGAGTGGTCCATTTTCTAACTCTAAGAGACATAAGAAACCCAGCTGATTTTCCTGTTTCTTTCTGCACACTTGCTGATACCACAATGATCTAATGGCTCTTTGCCACTTATTAGTGGGGATATGTTATTATTTAATGTTCATGTAGATACTGTTCATGTTGTTTTAGTTTTGCTGTCTTAGTTACTTTGTTTTTATAGGGAATTCTCAAAAAATGCCACTTTTTACTGCTAATTTCCTATAATCTGAACATAGTTTACAAAAATTTAAGACTTATGTACTTAATGTATTTATGTACTATAATATAATTAACACATTGAGAGGATTTCATGGGCTTCACAAATTTTAGTGCCTGTATAAATATCTGGTTAAAACATAATTATGTTAATAAAACAAGGACAATAATTTCAAGAGTAAAATTAAGAAGTAGAAATGGTGATATGGAATACAGCCCCAAAATGTGATATTGGTGCACAAATCAGAAGTAATGTAATAGTTAAATACCTTTAAGCAGCAGAGCTTCTTAAAATAAATCATGGGGCTTGAGTAATACAGTTGTCTCTCCATATCTTCAGATTCTGCACCTGCACATTCAATTAGTAACAGATCAAAAATATTTGGAAAAAAACAGTTTTTACTAAACATGTACAAACATATTTATTGTCGTTATTCCATAAATCATACAGTATAGCAAGTAATTACATAATATTTACATTGTATTAGATATTATAAATAATCTAGAGATGACAAAGTATTCAAGAGTTGGCAGGAATTTAAAACAGTGGTTAAAATGCCCATATCCTATATCAGAAGACCTAGATTCCACCTGATTATAATCAGGTCCCTCTTATCAGTTTCTATTTGCCTCCTAATGGGAAAACTTCTTCCTGGTGTAGACAACTCCTTTCTTAGGTCCTCTAATAATGACCCTGTCCTTTGTTTTAGTCCACTAGGATTTTAATCTTCTTGTTAGATTCACTTTCTCCAGACTTGAAACAGTGAAATTCTAGATGGCCATGCACATGAAACCTCAGATGCAAGCAATTTCTGCAAGTTGGCACCAGCACCCCCACCTGCTTCTGGAACCCTGTCTTAACTGCTACTCTGCCCCTACTCAGCTTGATGAAGCCAGAGCTGTCATCATCCCGTATTCCCTAACAGAAGATAGGCTCCATTCTTCCAGGAGAGAGAATATGTAGGGAGTTAGGTTAGTGAGCAGTCAGGTGTTCCTGGTGGAGGTTTAAATGCACTTGCCTTCCCTAGAGGTTGTCTTTAGCAAGGTCAAAAGTGCCTGCCTGCCTTATTTCCTTAGGAATTTCCAATCTTATCATGAGAATAGCCTGGGACTGTGGATTCCCGCTGAGTTCCCAGTTTACTGTAAAGCAAATTAAGCATCCCACCTGTCTGAAGGCTCTTTTTGTTTTATAGTGAACAAGCCAGACAGGATAAAAGATTGCAAATCAAGTCTTTTGATGGGTTTTGTCCCCGCCTTATAATTGAATGTCAAGTTTTTTTTCTTCCCTAAAATTGTGCTTACATCTTCAGAACCATTAGCCCCTTCAGGTTTTCCCTCTCTTGGAGCACCCCACTTCACTTACTCTGGCTGGGAGTCTCTGACTAATAAATCTTGCTTTCAAGTAACTTACTCCTTCAATCTAACTCTGATTTTATATTCATTATCCAAACTCCAAATTCTATCTCCCCTACCATTTCTAGCTTATAGTAATCAGTATTTTGTGTTCAGATTGAGATTTTTTTTTTATTTTCCACATATGAGGGGGGACATGTGGCATTTGACTTTCTGTGTCTGACTTATTTCACTTAACGTGGTATCCTCCAGTTGCCCCTCTTCCAGTCCAGCTCTCTGCTGTGGCCCGGGAGTGCAGTGGAGGATGGCCCAGGTGTTTGGGCCCTGTACCCCATGGGAGGATCAGCGCGGTGCACTGGCCGCAGCATGCTGGCCGCAGCGGCCATTGGAGGGTGAACCAATGGCAAAGGAAGACCTTTCTCTCTCTCTCTCATTGTCCACTCTGCCTGTTCAAAAAAAAAAAAAAAAGATGATACAAAAAAAATTTTTTGACAGGCAAAGTTAGAGAGAGAGACAGGGAGAAAGGTCTTCCTTTGCCATTGATTCACCCTCCAATGGCCGCTGCGGCCAGCATGCTGCGGCCAGCGCACTGCACTGATCCGAAGCCAGGAGCCAGGTGCCTCTCCTGGTCTCCCATGCGGGTGCAGGGCCCAAACACCTGGGCCATCCTCCACTGCCCTCCCGGGCCACAGCAGAGAGCTGGACTGGAAGAGGGGCAACTGGGACAGAATCCGGCGCCCTGACCGGGACTAGAACCCGGTGTGCCGGCACCGCAGGTGGAGGATTAGCCTATTGAGCTTCAGTGCTGGCCAATGATTCAAATTTTTAAAACTGAAATATGCCACATAGTAACATGAGAATGCTCCCATTAATAATATTTCTGGGAATTTATCTTAACTAACATTATAGTAAGTACTATCATTGCTAAATACCGTATAATGGTTTAAAATTTTTTAAAACACTGAAAGAGGGCCAGCACTGGGGCGCCATATTGGCGCCAGTTCATGTCCCAGCTGGACTTCGTCTGCTGCAGCTCTCTTCTGTGGCCTGGGAAAGCAGTAGAAGGTGGCCCAAGTACTTGGGCCCCTGAACCTGCATGAGAGGCCCAGAAAGAAGCTTCTGGCTCCTGGCTTCGGATTGGCTCAGTTCCAGCCAGTGCTGCCATTTGGGGAGTGAACCAGCAGATGAAAGACCTTTCTCTATCTTTCTTCCACTGTCTGTCTGTAACTCTACCTCTCCAATAAATAAATAATCTTTAAAAAAAAA